>NC_091636.1:38947625-41447625 GCF_027580195.1 Bos mutus | reverse complement strand
AAACATTATGGTTATGCCCCTGGCTCATAGCTGACCATATCCTAGCAGCCTCAAAGGGCTGATATCAACATTTCAGCCCCTACAGTGGTGACTTACAGAGACAGATGGCTCTCTGGATAAGCCTGGAACTGTCTGAATATCCTATGTCTCTTCTCCTGCTATTGTGTGCCCACCCTTCAAGGCCAGGATCTTTCTGAGCCTGCCCATCCTCCTGTGATCTCCCCAGCCCCAGCACTGTCCATTCGCTGTTGGCACAGCAGTCACCCTCCACACAGAAGGCGTACGGAGTGTGTGCAGTCCCGCCGTAAACTGTTCAACTCCAGCCTGACTCTGAAGTCCCACCTTTCTAACCAGACATGGCTCTCCAGCCCACAGTTTTTCCCCTCACACGCCCACAATCTGGAGGGCTCGATCCCACCGCCCTGCCCAACTCAGCCAGCTCTCAGTGGGGAGTCGAGTAAGCTCAGGGTGTAAAGAGAGGAAAAGTCTGCAGCACACCCGCACCTCCTCTGATAAGGGCCAGGGCAAGTATGTGGCTCAATAGTCTGTGGAGAGGTTATAATCACATGTTTTAAAATTTCATAATTCATAATCTCTTGCCCAAAAATCCAAGGAATTATTTGTCTAGAATTTTTTTTCACTAAATACTGCTCTAAACATTAGCCATGACGTATATTAAATGTATTACATGTTACATACATTTATTTAAATTATAACTTAGACTTATTGTAGTTTTATAAATTATAATGCTTTTTATAAAATGTATTTATGTAATATAGACTTCCCTGGTGGCTCAATGGTAAGGAATCTGCCCGCCAAGCAAGAGATGCAGGTTCGATCCCTGGGTCAGGAAGATCCCCTGGAGATGGAAATGGCAACCCTCTCCAGTATTCTTGCTGAAATAATCCTATGGACAGAGGAGCCTGGTGGGCTACAGTCCACGGGGTTACAAGAGAGTCGGACGCAACTTAGCAACTAAATAACAATTTATGTAATATATATGTATAATATAACCCATAATTTATGGGTTAAATGAGTTGTTCTAATTTCAAGAGTAATGTTTCTACTATATAAGTGGTTTTTGGTGCCCCCATCCCCAAGAAAACCTCACAAATAAAATACAAATCACCCACAATCGTTCTATTGAAAGATAGTAGGATTTAACATTTTACTATGCTTTTCAAGTTGATTTTAAGCACATATATATTTTTAACTGACCTTATATTAACAACTTATGAAGCTTGCTGTGGTCTTAATGATAGAATCATAAACATCTCCCCAAAGCATGATTTATAATGGCTAACATTTTATAACATGGATATGCCATAATTTATTTTACTAATTTTCTACCAAAAATTCCATTTACATCTATCACATGTGTATTTTATTTTTAAAATCATAAAGAATTCTTCATGGAACATGATTGTCCATGTAGCCCTCTGCACATTTCTCGTTTTCTTATTTGCTTCAATGGCTTGTAGCAGTAGAATTGCATAGTTAAAAGTTTTCTCCAGAGAGGTTATGCTAATTTACATTTCTAGCAGTGCCTGGGGCCTGTCATTGCCAATAACATTATCTGAAAAGTTTACAAATTAATCACATCTTGTTGTATATATTTGTTGTGTATGCTTGTTACTGCAGTTTTGCCAAAGGACTTTCAGTGTGTTCGGTGCTAACACACTTTATTTGGGAAGCTTTAGGTTGCTTTTAAGAAGAAACAGATGACTGAGCAGTAGTCCCCCACAAGTACGCATGTTTCAGAGCTGTACTTCTGGGTACAGTTTTCTCCGTCACGTCACCTCCAGCTCGCAAATGCAAATCCCGAACCCCTTATCGTCGGTGGGGAAACCGGCACTGACCTTCCTTGACTGTTAGTTCTGCCTTCTTTGTGCTCCAGACACCCCTCACCTCACCTCACCTTCTGTCCACACCCCTCACAAAACATCACAGAGAAGCGACACCAGCCTTCTTCCCTGGCTTGTCATCCTTGCCTGAATGCCCACCGTCTGTCAGCCACTCCCTTGAGCTCTGGTTTCAAGCCAGATGACCTGGGTATGAGACAGAGTCCTGCAGGGCCAGGAAGTAAGCACATGACATTTTCGCAACTTCACAGTCTTCCCAGAATCTCCTGCTGGGCCTTCTCAAGGTGCTGAGCTACTGAGGCGGGGAGGGGGATAATTATTTTTTAGTTTTATGTTTATGATCCAAGGCTGTTTTATGATCCTTAAACACCGGTGAACCACTTAGATGAAAGAAACTTGGTACTGTTTTAATCAACTAAATCACAAAGCCTTTTACTTCCGTGATGATAATGATGAAACCTGCTGCCAAGTTCGACTCTGACTTTGACTCTTCCTGCACCTCTAAGTCGTGGATGCCCCAAGCACTTAAATGGAGCAAATGTAATACAAACGCTCAGGGTCTGCCATGAGCATCCCTGTGATCTATTTTTCATGGCTGCAATAAACAGCCATGAGATTTTCCCTTCAAAAAGCTCTCGCCATGCTTAGAATAGAGCCATATGCATGCTCAGAATAGAACCATATGGTGAGTATCAAGTGTGAGGAGTAAAGGCAGCAAAAAGAGAACTGGGATGGGACAGTGAAATCCCACAGTCATTTGCATAATTGTCACCATCTCAGTGGGGTCTGACTTCATTGAGGGGGTCCTCCCTCCCCTCCCTGCACCACATCTGATCTTAAAAACCTCCAGGTTGATCTCAGAAATAGCCAAGTCTAGTCCCCTCCCCTGTACTAACTGTGGTCCTGATCCACCCGATCGGTCATTCTTTCTCAAGTCCTTCTTCTCTGCTTTGTCTTCTGCCAGATGATGGTAATTTTTAAATGAGAGGCTGGCCATGTCGCTCGCTTTAAAGTCCTTCAAGGTGTCTCCGTCACACTGACTTTAAAATCACAACTGCTTAACGTGAAGCCGTCAGATCCAGCCTGCCTATGCTTCCTTTCCTTCTGTCTGTGCTCCTGGCAGACCTAAACACACACACACACACACACACACACACACACACAATACAATGCCTCTGCACACATACAACCCTCCCTGGCACACTCCCAAACCTGCTACTCCCTGTTCCCCTGGCATTTAGCATTGGCTGTTTTCTAATTATTTGTTCCTACATATCTCTTTGGGGGTCTTCCCATCCCAAGGAATCTTCCCATCCCAGGGGTCAAACCCAGGTCTCCCACATTGCAGGCAGATTTTTTACTGTCTGAGCCACCAGGGAAGCCCAGTCTCTTTGAGAGGAGAAAGAAAATATTTAAATTTATAAACTTTTGAAGTCAGGTATACCTCATTCCTAGAGCAGGGCATGGCAACCTGCTCCAGTATTCTTACCTGGGGAATCCCATGCACAGAGGAACCTGGAGCACTACAGTCCATGGGATCGCAGAGAGTCAGACACGACTGATTGACTAACACTTTCACATGGTTGATTTACAACATTGGGTTAATTTCTGCTTTACAGCAAAAGTCAGTTATACATATATTTTTCATATTCTTTTCCATTATGGTTTACCACAGGATATTGAATATAGTTTCTTAAGCTTTACAGTAGCAATTTGTTGTTTGTCCATCCTATATATAATAGTTTGCATCCAGTTCATCTTTTTTAAAATACGATTTTTAAGGAAAAATATGTATCTGGCCTTCTGAGAGAGTGGCTATTTTTAAAATGAAGAGTAGAAAAAGGGTTTTAACATAACAGTGTGTGGAATGAGTGATCCCTCCTTTTAAGTGATTAGGAACCTGTCTTACCCTTTTTATATTTTTAACAAACAAAAATGAAAATGGAAGTAATGATTGTTGCTGCCAAATCTGCAACTGTTGGAGCTCTGCTGGGAAGATTTGTTTAGCACATCAACCAGCAGACCTGTATCCGGCTTCCTTTGGCATGAAGGGAATCAGTTCTAACGTTTTTGGAATCCCCGGTTTGGAAAATCCTGGAGAACCTTTGGGTTTATTAAGGTTAAAGAAGGAATAAAGGAGTTCGTCTCTCAAAAGCAAAGGCGAGCCAAACTGGATCTTATGGTTCTGTAAGTCTGATGTGGGTGTTTGATTCTTTGTTTGTTGATGGCTTAGCCCTGAGGTGTGAGAAACTGAATCAGTCTTTTGGAAAAAGCAGCATCCTTGGGGAGGAGGGGGCCTATATATATATATATAATAATATATTAATCTGTATATGGAGAAAAAGGAGAGGTGCTGTTGGGTTTTATTTGCATTGAATGATAAATTGGCTCTTGAGTGTTTCACTGAAGTGTGTGAAAGTGCCACTTCTGTTGGAGTCAGAGAGTGGGACTGCCTGATGTTTGGGGCCTGAGCTAGACCATTCTGGGGAATCAAACTTAGAGGCAAATGCAAGGGACAGTGAGCAGTGTGTGTAAACGTGCGATTAGTATTAAAGCAGGAAGGTCCCAGGGTCTGCCTGAAAAATCAGATCTTCACAGAGTGAAACTATTAATGCTGAGAGACACTGGCTCAGGGCTCCTTGAGCTTTTTTTTTTTTTTTTGGAGGGGGGTACCTTTTTCTAAAATTTATTTATTTTTAATTGAAAGATAATTGGTTTACAATACTGTGTTGACTTCTGCCATACACCAACAGGAATCAGCCATGTCCCTGAGCGTTTTGTAAGGGGAGCAACTGTTTTTTGCTAAAGCCTTGAGGTGAAGGATTTTTAGACGGGCTGCTCAGATGTCCAGCGGTGGGCTCTGGTGCTGAGTCTCGTGTCCCTTGAGCGCAGGGCAGTAGCAGCCACTGCTCAGAGAAGTCCTCTGTCTGCCCCTGGGTCAGGAACAGTCTCCTTCTCCTTAGGCTTCCACTGTCTACTTATCTAACTTCAGGACTCACCTCCTCCAGGAAGTTTTCCTGGATGCAAATGTCCTTCATGCCTGTAATACATACTATATTTTCCTTCATGACCACAGATTGTAAAGACATATGTATGCATGAGACTGCTCGTTTAATATCATTCTCTCCCATGAATGGAGGATCCACGGGACAGGGCTCATGCCAGGTTTATTCACCGTCGACTCAGTTCGTATTGTGGATGGGTGTTTGGACAGGTGGGCAGGCTGGTGGATGGTTGTTCCCTCTCTCCTTCCTTAATGCCGCTACATGCTCCTCACCGTAAGACTTGGTTACCTTCTGTTGACTTGCCCGTCCTGCCCAGCACACCATGAGTTTTAAATAGATTTGGTACCTAGTAGGCATTTACTCTTTGTGTCTGCCTCTCTCCCTTATGGGAGTTTCCATCTGGGATACAAATATCAGTGATACAGAAATTGTTTTTTTCCAAGTATAGCATTGGGAGAACAATGTACCTTTCCTTAAAGTAGGATATCTCTGGAACCACCTCATTAACAATTGAGTGTGTATGTGAAAGTCACTCAGCCATGTCTGACTCTTTGCGACCCATGGACTGTAAGTGAAAGTGAAGTCGCTCAGTCGTATCCGACTCCCAGCGACCCCATGGACGGCAGCCTACCAGGCCCCTCCATCCATGGGATTTTCCAGGCAAGAGTACTGGAGTGGGTTGCCATTGCCTTCTCCAGCCCATGGACTATAGAGGCCATGCAATTCTTCAGGCCAGAATGCTGGAGTGGGTAGCCATTCCCTTCTCCAGGGAATCTGCCCAACTCAGGGATCAAACCCAGGTCTCCCGCTTTGCAGGCAGATTCTTTACCAGCTGAGCCACCAGGGAAGCCCTAACAACTAAGTAGATTTTTCATTTTCTGTTTGGTTAAGCTTGGAAGGCACAAACCAACTGCCATAAAAGATCGCCTGTCCCCAGGGAGTTGATGAAGTGGTGGAATGTCAGTGCAAAGACTAGCCAGAAGGGCCCCAGGGAAGAAAGCACGGAACTCAAAGATGTAGCTTCTGGTGCATGGTAGTGTAAAGTGTCAGAGCCGCCAGGATCCTTGGGGTGGCTGCTCCGTACTTGGTGTTTTATAGG
This sequence comes from Bos mutus, assembly GCF_027580195.1. Taxonomy (NCBI): domain Eukaryota; kingdom Metazoa; phylum Chordata; class Mammalia; order Artiodactyla; family Bovidae; genus Bos; species Bos mutus. Next base: position 41,441,659 of record NC_091636.1, on the reverse strand, counting down.
CTGGAAATTCACGGTGAGAGAGAAGACTGCTGAGCTCCGCTGAGAGCAAACCTATCCCACTGGACAAGTCATGTTACAGCCAAGGCAGCGACGAGGGAAAAGCAGAAAGGCCCGAAAAGGTGAACGCACTTCACAAACACAGGAAGGGAAGAGTTGTGTGTAGCACATGTACTCAGGGATCTCCGTGCTCGAGTGGATGTTAAAGTGCACAGGGAGGGTGCGTTTAGGCTGATCTGTCCCCAGGTCCCTCCGTGGAAAGCCTGTTTGGCAGATCTGAGTGGGGACTGTTTTCAGAAGCTTCCCAGGTGATTCTGATGCTTACCCAGATCTTGAAAAGCAAACCTTTGAAAGATGGTAGCAGCTGTAGAAAGCAACCAGTTTGACCACACACCTTTGTTGTTATTGTTACTGTTCAGTTGCTCAGTCGTGTCTGCTCTTTATGACCTCATAGACTGCAGTACACCAGGCTTCCCTGTCCTTCACTCTTTCCCAGAGTTTGCTCAAACTCATGTCCATTGAGTCAGTGATGCCATCCAACCATCTTATCCTCTGTTGCCCCTTCTCCTCCTGCCCTCAGTCTTTCCCAGAATCAGGACCTTTTCCAGTGAGTCGGCTCTTCATATCAGGAGGCCAAAGTATTGGAACTTCAGCACCTTTGTTGGCCATATAGCAATTTCCAGGCATGCCACAAAGTGGCAGGGCTCCTAAGACTCTCCTGACTGGGGGCTGGATGAGGCGCAGGTACCCATCTGTGCCTGGCCTTGAGATAAGAGGAGCTTTTAGGCTCCCTGCTGCCTCCGTCCTTCCTGCAGTTTGAGATGCAGAGAAGGGAGCTGTGGTGGTTGTGCGGCTTGTGGGAAACTTGGAAGCACAGATCCCCGAGCGCACACTGGATCCTTTGTGAACACAGCCTTGGCCTGTGCGTCTTGGCTCTCGGTGCCTTTGCAGACATCAGTTCCTGGGATGTAGACTGGTGTGGTTATTGCAGGAGCTGATTGTTCCCATGACCAGCCCCAAACAGGCAGGAACTCCTTCTGATCCATAATTCCCCCGAGTTGTATATTTTTCTCTCCATTGTCCCAAGCTGTAAACGGACTCTCTCCTTCCCCTCAGAGCCCTAGACTTCCCCAAGCAGCAAATCTCAGTGCACCTAGATCTTCCTTAAGCAACACTTTAGGTGGCTTAGGCCACACCATGTTCAAAAGGCTGTGTGAAGCTCATTGTGGTCTTTGGAATCTCCAGAGCAACATGAGACAGACAAGGCTGCAAGGATCACTGGTCTAAGAAAATAAGATTTTAATTCAGGGGTGGTTTTTGTTTTGTTTGGTTTCCTGCTTAAGGAGATGAAGTGATTATCTGAATAGGTGGGGGGAGTGGAAATAAGAATAATTGCTTGGCCTGGATGCATTACCCAGAAAACTGCTGAAGTTTGAGATAGGCTTATTCCCATGGCGCATTTTCTGGGGCCTGTTCCAACTTGTTACCTGGCTTTGTGCTGCATTTTCATCTAAGCAGTTTGCAGTTCTCAAGGAAGTAAACAGCCCAAGTGATTTGTATAGAAAAGCAAATATTGGACTTCCCCCGTGGTCTAGTGGTTAAGACTCCATGCGTCCAATGCAGGGGGCATGGGTTTGATCCCTGATCTGGGAAATTCCGCATATCTCAAGATGCAGCCAAAAAAAAAAAAAAAAGCAAATATTGTAGTCTACAGCCTCAACCTGGCTTCCCTTGTGGCTCAGCAGGTAAAGAATCCACCTGCAATGCAGAGACATGGGTTCAATCCCTGGGTTGGGAAGATCCCCTGGAGAAGGGAAAGGCTACCCACTCCAGTATTCTGGCCTAGAGAATTCCATGGGCTGTATAGTCCATGGTATCACAAAGAGTCGGACACGACTGAGCAACTTTCACTAGCTTTGGGGCTTCCCACGTGGCTCAGTTGGTTAAGCATCTACCTGCAACGCGGGAGACCTGGGTTCAGTTCTTGGGTTGGGAAGTTCCCCTAGAGAAGGAAATGGCAACCCACTCCAGTATTCTTGCCTGGAGAATCCCATGGACAGAGGAGCCTGGCGGGCTACAGTTCATAGGATCTCAAGAGTCAGACACGATTTCAGTCTACCTCTCTATCTCTCTACAGCCTCATAGTGAAGGGGTCTCCAGAGTAGTTGAAGGGCAGGGTTGACAGGAGCTGGAGGAAGGAGCCAGATGGTCCCCTTGGAGTGTGGGAAGAAGTTGTATAGGTTTTATCTCTTTTTAGATTGTTTTGTGTTTTAAAGAGTATGTGTACATTAGTATAATAGCATAGAGTTATAATTTATGAATCTATGTTGGGAGTGCCTGATGGATACACAATCTACAAAGGTTGACATCACAGCGTGGAGCCGTATGAAATACACATTAAAGAAATCCCCTTAGTATGCAGTCCACTTTATTATTGTCTTTGGGTTTGAAAAATTCCTTCAAATTTCAGTGGAAATAAAATATGGATTACTAGGGCATGTAATAAAGTTTCTTTGCCCTAAAATTAATTTCTTTTATGAAAATAACACCGTAGGGGTCAGGAAGTGACTTTATCATTTGGGGTAAGTTGGTTCCAGTTTTTGGGTATTCGTGAAGGTATTCCAAGATGGTATTTTAGCCCTGTCCCTCATTATGAATTTTCCTCTTAGAAATATCATCCTTAGTAATTTAGTTTTGTATGTCCACTGGGAGTTTAAATCTGCGGTCTGCACATTAAAATGTAAAGTAGAACATGTTAAGATTGAAGGAAAGTGGCAGTTGAGAAATGAAACTGAAATAGACAAAATGATGGCGATTACACAGGGGGAGAAACAGGATGATGTGACCTATTTGTGTACCATATATCTTAGGTAATACATCTTACTTTGTTTATGAGCTTTGCTGAGCCTTTAAGGTAACAGAAATCTGTGAGATGTATGTGCCTTTTGAGATTTTACATGGAGATGCTGCTGATACACAGATTCTCACTCTCTTAAGAGAAGCAGAATACCTCCACTTAGTTTCAATTCCAGTTACCGTGCTGGGTCTTTTGCAGGAAAATCACTTTGACATAGATGAATTAGACAAATATGCATTGTATGCTAGAGAGAAAACACATCTGACTTGAAGACTTTATGAGAAGTGGAAGATTTAGAACTGTGTGTGTGGTTTTTTTTTTTTTCCATTTTTTCATCACATTGTGTGAAACATGATAGTACAAAGCCTGGAAATAAATACAAAGCAAAATAGGAGAGAGATCAGAAGTTCCTCTCTGGAATCCAGGGCAGAAGTTTCTCAGAGAAGCAGAGCTGTTTACAATGAGTAGAATTCTCCCCACCCGCCCCCTATTGTTGCCTGTTTGCTTGCCTAGCTTTTTGTTTGCTGTTTGCTTGCCTGCTTCTGCTTGCCTAGCTTTTTACCTAAGTACTGATGTAGCTCCATGAATGATGTTTGCGGGGAAAAAAAAACACGCCTCTCCTTTCTGCTGCTTCCTCTACTCCTTCCCTTGAGATATGCTTCCTTCTACTCTTGACCACTGAGATTCTGCAGCCCTCCTTCCTCAGAGACTTTTCTGATCCCTCCAGCAGCCTGTCATCTCTGCCTTCTCTGATTGCCAATTCCATTTGTCTGTTTCTCACATTCTGGAGCTTAAAAATCAGAAGACACCTCCTGCTTTATAAAGGGGGAGATGTTTTCTAAAATGTGTTGGTAAAGCGGATATTCAAATTTATTTCCCCCAGAAACACAAATAATAAATATTGGTGGAATTATCTTTTAAGCTAGCTATGGCAGATAGGTAGCCTGCCTGGTACCACAAACCCCCTCTTCAGCTCCTAGAACGGACATCTCTAATTCTTCCGAAGAGTCTTCTCACTGACACCACACACAACCTCAGAAGTTGATAATGTGGGCTCACAGACATCGCTCTCATAGTACCAGCCAACACTGGACTGTAGCCAGCTTGACGTTACCATCTACATGCTGAGTGCTGTGCTGGGTGTTTTGGGGAATACCAAGAGGTAGCAGTCAGTCTTCCTCGCTCACAGTATTTGTTACATATATCCCATAATGTATTTTAGTTATTTCTATACTTTTATATTCACCACCTCTGTGTAATACATCTTTAGGAGCCATATGCTATATTGACCTAGAAGAAGAATGTCTCATTCCATCCAGGGGTTGGGGAGGGCTCAGTGGATGGGGTGATATTTGGCAAACTCCGTAGGATTTTCACAGGAACACCCACAGGCATGGGTGACATCCTGGAGTGGAAAAATGACATGTACAGTGGTCCACAAATAGGAAATTTTAAAGCTTGTTCAGGGATCAACAGTTCATCAGTTAAGTGCAAATGTTCAGCCCATGCTTTTAGTTCCACACTAAAAGGCTATGACTCATTTTACAAGTTATATTCTCATTGATGGTTTTAAAGTTGAGTGCTAGGGTTAGAGTTTTTGTTTTGGGGTTCCTCAGGCAGTGAGGTAGAGGAGGAGGTACCTGCTGAAGAAAGGCAGATGGAGGTAGGGGTCTTTGCTATAGCTCCACAGAGACATCAGCAGAGCCTGGACTGAAGGGGTCGTGGCCACGACGATGGAAAGGCAGGAAGCAGTGACTGGTCCGTGGAGGAAGCTAGCAAGGCCAGCCGGCAGACGGTAGCGCTGGGCTCGGCAGGCAAAGCTCCTTGGTTACCAACAAGAAGGGAGTTTCCTTCCCCCTCTCCTTTTTTTTTTTTTTTTCCTGAAAGCAGGGGTGGTCCTAAACAGTATTTCGAGTGAGATTTTGTTTACCTTTCAGACTGTTGTTGTTATTATGGTTGTGCCGGGTTTTCACTGCAGCGTGCAGGCTCTTCGCTGCGGTGCACAGGCTCCTTGTTGCAGCATGTGGCCTTCTCTCATCGCAGAGCACAGACTCTAGAGCACCTGATCTCAGTAGTTAAGACGTGCAGGCTTTCTCCAGTTGGAGCACACAAGGGCTTCTCTAGTTGAAGTATGCAGGCTTAGTTGCCCCTTGGCATGTGGGATCTTAGTTCCCCGACCAGGGCTTGAACCCACATCCCCCGCATTGGAAGGCAGATTCTTAACCACTGGACCACCAGGGAAGTCCTGATTTTGTTTGCCTTTGAACTTCCCAGCCTCCTGTCGTCTGCTCATCCTCCCGGCTGGACCCTCCCTTGCCAGGTTTCCTGGAGCCCAGTGTCCCCATTTCTATTCTAAATCCCCCACTGAGGTACTCACTGTCTCCTCTGTCCCCTAACAGGTTGCACCCTTCCGAGAAGCCTCTCCTCTTTTCTTCTCCAGGCCATTTTCACCCCTTTTCCCACCACCATCACCAACAACAGAGACCAAAACATGAACAAAACCCTTCCCGTTTCTTGTAAATCAGTAAGTAAGCGATACGTGCTCTTACCCAAAATGGTATCAAAAATGTTAACCATGTAATCTGATCAAACCAGTTCGATTTGTGGCCCAGTGACACATGCAAAGTATGTGCATTTTGAAAAGAGAATTTTTGTTACTTCAGATAAGTTTCTTATCAGAATAATTTTAAAATGAAATTCGTTGAAAATGTATTTGATTCCTTTGTTTTTGGCTGTGCTGGGTCTGCGTTGCTGTGTGCAGGCTTCCTCTAGTTTGGGCAAGCAGCGGCTACTCTCCAGTTGCAGTACATGGGCTTCTCACTGTGGTGGCTTCCCTTGTCGCGGAACACAGGCTCTAGAGCACACGGACTTCAGGAGTTGCAGCTCACAAGCTTAGTTGCTCTGCAGTACATGGAATCATCCCAGACCAGGGATCAAACGTATGTCCCCTGAATTGGCAGGCGGATTCTTAACCACTGAACCACCAGGGAAGTCCTAAAATGAAATTTAAAGACAAAACCATAAAAGCCTGGATGACAAAGATGTTTTAGAAGAAATACCATGGGAGGCCAGTAAGCCTAGACTCCAGTAGCAGCTTCCTTAAAATGCCTCTGCTTGTCAGTACTCTCCCTTCAACTCATAAACTTGTTTCCAAAAAATTCTCCAGTTTGTTCCCAGTGACTTCGGATAGGGATGAAAGTGGGGCAGTGGGTAGGGCTAGGGTATGAGTTATTCCTATAGATGAGCGGTCAGCAGTTGTGAAAACCACATCATAAATATCTGAGGCTTTGCTGGCCAAACCATTCCCATGGCAGCCATTCACCTCTGCCTTTGTGGTGCAAAAGCCACAGTAGGCAATAAGCGAACTAATGGGTATGACTGTGTTGCAATAAAACTTTACAAAAACAGGTGTGGGGTCAGATCTGGCCCCCGGGCAGCAGCTTGCCGACCCCAGCTGTGGGAGATGGTGTGTGAGCTCAGGACCGCCTCTCCTGTTACTGCTCCCCATGTGGGCTCCATAGAATCTGTCTCAGCTTACCAGTCCCATTCTTTAAGAAATACATGCCCTTAGAAACATACCCCATCGAATCAGCATACACTCAGTGCCACTTCTGGAGGATAAGGACCTCAGAGTACAGCTCGCATTGAACTGGAAGACGCAGCAGAAGACCTTAGGATGCTGCCTGGACCTTGACAGCAGACCAGAACCTCACCACAGTGTCCCCAGCACGACCAGCTACTGTTTGTCTAAAACTTGCCTAAAAGGCATGTCCAGTTAAAACAGTCTTTTTCTGTGACAATAAGCCATAGGATCATGTAAGACTTCCTCTAAAATGTTTGCATAGAAAAACACCGTTGGAGAACTCTGGCGTGTTTACTGTTACTGCTGAATTGGATTTGATTCAGCAGTCACATTAGGGCACTTCAGATAGTTCATCTCTGATTTTCTTTCCTGCCAACCTTCCTGTTTACTTCTTAGGCCTTTCTTTTTCGATAGCTCTTTCCCATCTACTTTTTGTGTGTCTTGAGGTTTTCCTACATACACACACACAACTTCAATTTTAACATTGTGGAATTGAGGATAAGGTATTCTGCTGCTCCCAGAGATGTGTCCAAGGGCAGCTCCTGGTGAGAAATGACCCAGGGGTCTGCCCCCATTCACCAGCCCACAAACCCAAAGAAGAGCTGCAGACCCCCGTATTCTCAGTAGGTCATGGGGACACAGAGAGAGTGAGGGCTCCCTGCTTTGTAGAGAATTTCTGGGTCCACCTTGCCCAATTTGAAACCGATACCAAGGAGGGACATGTGCAGATTCTCCTTCTTGCATCTGCGTCTCCTGTTATTTCTGATGAACTGAGAGTCCCTGGAAGACACTGTCCTGTATTTGGGAAAGTGACACAGACAAACCCACCATGGGAGGGGCCAATTACTTTTCTGTGCCCTTAAGGGTGATTTCTTTGCCTCACCTTTCTAAAAGGACCACAAGATCGACTTAATTTGTATGCATAAGAATCACCCAAGTAATCACCAATGAAGCATGTTAAGCCCGTTCACATTGTTTGGGGATGATAAATGAGAGGAAACGGGAAATGGACTCAGATAGAACAAGGACAATATTATTTCATTTGCGGAGCCGCAGCCTGAGCGCTTCGGTTTACATCAGCTGCTGTTTCTCCCCCAGCTGCATCTGACACTCCGCGTAGACCAGAGCATGGGGGTGGGAGTCGGGGGGCAGCTCTGTATTCCAATTTTACTGTTTTCCTCTTCAGTCCTGAGTTAGTCTCTTTGTTGGAAAGCAGCGAGCCTAGTGAAGCGGGAGATTTGTGTTTTAATTTCGGCAGTCAACTCGCAGGCTCCTTCCTCCTTTTGGCTGATTTATTGTTGTTCTGATTCCTTTTTTTTTCTGAATGGTTATTCATTCCCAGCGCTGGCCTCTCTGATGGCCATCTGGTTCTCCTTTGGTCACTCGAACATCTGCCCCAGAGATTTGGAAAATGAGCTTCCTCTGGCAGCCTAAAAATAAGCTTAGTGTGACTGAGGCATGAAAGAGAAATCACCACGATCCCCCCGTTCTGTGGATACTGACCCAGGGGATGAGCCAACACGGCTTCCCAGGGATTTGGAGCTTGGGCGTCTTCTGTCACATCTGCAGAGTATTTTTTTTTTTTTCAAGTGTTGGGGACAGTGAAAACATGGCATGAACTGGGTGCAAGAGTTCCTCCTGCAGTTTTCCCTGGAATCACATGTACTTGCTCAGTGTAAATAGTTGGAGATGAAAGCTGTACTTTGCATGCTTTGTTCGTAAGGCTTCAAGAGTTAGCTGAGAAAGACAAATGACACTTAGAAGTTAAGCATTGTATTAGTCACAGTGTGTTCAGGAGACCTTGTAAATGCTTTGGACAGCAGTTATAGGACATTTCTGAAGTCCTAGACTTTTAGTTTGGACCCAGGGGCCCTGTCTCATGGGGAGTGATGGTTCGTCCCCCACCTCCAGAAGACTAAAATCTGCCAGAAGATAAAACTCAATCTTGATGCTCTTTCTCATCCAAAATTATTTCTAGCCACATCATCCAGTGCCACTTTTCAGAGGTTCTACAGTGAGATAAAATGTTAACATAATAATGATATTCAAATAATTAAAATACCAATAAATTAAGACCCCTTGCAAGTCATAATCCAAAGTTGTTAAAATCTAAAACAACATCCAAACTTAAACTTACTTGACCTTTTGAGTTAAAAAACAAAGTACTTAACGACCCCTTTTGATCGCTCTGGTTTCTTATTTTGTTCCACCTTAGAAAAATGAGTCCTTTTTTTTTTTTGGCCATTCAGAGCGGCATATGGGATCTTTGTTCCCCATCCAGGGATTGAACCTGTGCCTTCTGCACTGCAGCATGAAGTCTTAACCACTGGACCACCTGGAAAGTGCCCCAAAAAGAGATTCTTGATGCTGTGTGCTAAGGACAGAGATGGTTCTGTTCAGCATGTGCAGACTGGGCTGTTTTCCTCTGGAACAAATATGGCTCTGTCAGCTCCAAGAAAGTTGAATTTGCTCAACAGCATGTCTCTTGTGTACTTTATTTTTTGGTGAAATGTAAATGAACAAAGAGTAAATGGACCAATTGTTGTTGTTGTTCATTCGCTAAGTCGTATCCGACTCTTTGTGACCCCATGGACTGCAGCACACAAGGCTTCCCAGTGCACCACCAACCCCCGGAGCTTGCTCAAACTCATGTCCATTGAGTCGGCAATGCTATCCAACCATCTCATCCTCAGCTGTCCCCTTCTCCTCCTGCCTTCAATCTTTCCCAGCATCAGGGTCTTTTCCAATGAGTCAGTTCTTCGCATCAGGTGGCCAAATATTGGAGCTTTAGCATCAGTCCTTCCAATGAATATTCAGGGTTGATTTCCTTGAGGATTGACTGGTTTGATCTCCTTGCAGTTCAAGGGACTCTCAAGAGTCTTCTCCAACACCACAGTTCAAAAGCATCAATTCTTTGGCACTCAGCTTTCTTTATGGTCTAACTGTCAACGTCCATACATGACCACTGGAAAAACCATAGCTTTGACTAGACAGACCTTTCTTGGCAAAGTAATGTCTCTGCTTTTTAATATGCTGTCTAGGTTGATCATAGCTTTTCTTCCAAGGAGCCAGTGTCTTTTAATTTCATGACTGCAGTCACCATCTGCAGTCGTTTTGGAGCCCAAGAAAATAAAGTCTGTCATGGTTTTCGTTGTTTCCCCATCTATTTGCCATGAAGTGGTGGGACCGCATGCCATGATCTTCGTTTTTTGAATGTTGAGTTTGAAGCCAACTTTTTCACTGTCCTCCTCTTTCACTCTCATCAAGAGGCTGTTTAGTTCTTGTTCACTTTCTGCCATAAGGATGGTGTCATCTACATATCTGAGGTTATTGATATTTCTCCCAGCAATATTGATTCCAGTTTGTGCTTCATTCAGCCTGGCATTTCACATCATGTACTCTGTATATAAGTTAAATAAGCAGGGTGACAACATACAGCCTTATTGTACTCCTTTCCAATTTGGAACCAGTCTGTACTTCCATGATCGGTTCTGACTGTTGCTTCTTGACTTCCATACAGATTTCTCAGGAGGCAGTTAATCTGTTCACAAGCCACAGAGAAATGGGAGAGACCATGGAGAACTGTCTCCCAGGGCTATAGCACAGACTCAGTAATAGCAAGTAAAATATTCTTGGCTTTTCTTAAAAAGATGCCAATCAGTCTATAGCAGCTGTTTGGAGTCTTTGACCATGAACTTAAACCCACAGGCAGGAATCTACTTCTCAATCTGAGTGGGGAAAAATCAACCTGGTCCTATTTAAAGTGCCTTTCTTTTATATTCCAAAGCTTCTTGATCTGCATTTACACCTTGAGATGGACGCGTAGGTCTCCCTAATATAGTGCACTGGGTGTGTGAACTGCGTCTCTGGCAGAGCTGCCCGTTCTCAGGAGCTGGTATTTTCAGTCCTGGACCCCCTTTTCCATCTCCACTGCGTCTTGGCATCAAAGTGCTTAGCCTGCAGGAAGTGTGTCTCTCCTCCCCAACTTACTCAGCTTATAAACTCCCTCTGCAGATGCATGAACCAGACCTGCTATCAGCGATCCTGAGGCTTCTGTCCTCATGAGCTGGTAAACGGCTAACACCCTCTGCCACCAGCTTCTTGAGATTTGTGTTTCCTCAAGTTTTGAATATTCCAGGGGTCAAGCAACACTGCCTTCTACTCTGTTTGGGGGCCAGGCAGTAATTGGATATGCCTCCAGTGGGTCACATTCCCCTCCTTTGGGAAAGACTCACTTAAGTTTCTGTTTAACCTTTCTTCTTTCTATCAAAGATGCCTTTCTTCTTTCGTGGCCCTGCTTGCTGAATCTGTGTGCCTTTTTAACCTCTCCCTTGCCTTCTGACTTGGATTTTTTCTAAAATACTATTGTAGGTTCTGTTGTACCGGCCCATCATTGTGAAAGCGATGGAATCAGTGAGGCTTCCGTTGACTAAAGTATGCATTGTTCTGGTGCATCCTGACCACCACCACCTCTGAGGTGGCTGATTCCACCCAGGAAATGACCGACGTCAAGTTCTGGCTTACTACCATCCTGCCTGCCTCCCCTTTGGCATGCCTGTTTGCTTGTTTATTGTCCTGATTTCATTATTTTCCGGGCCACTATTGTCGGGGTCAAAAAAGAAAAAAAAATCTTTGTCCCTTTAAAATTTACCCAGGGTTTTTTGTGTGTGTGTGTGTTTTTAAATCTTCCTGGTCTTCTTCACCCCTCACCTTTGAATCTGTCCAGACGTACTTCTGATCTCTCTTGGAATAGCTGTTCCAAGTCATCTTGCTCAAGCGCTTCATCTGCAGGTCATAAATCACATCTCTCATTGTTTTCCGGGCCTGGGATCCCCAAAGGGAGTCTTTGCATCCTGTTCTCTGTGGTTTTGCCTCCCTCCCTTGGTTGGGTTTCCTTATGTACACTAAGTCTCTCTCTCTTGTAATGCCCACTTGCAGCCTGGCAGTCAGGAGCTGGCATGTCTGTCTTCCTGTTTCATCTGCTGCCCTTGACTTCACAGTGTCCTCTCCCCTTCCCTCTGCCCAGTCTGTCACTAAGACCCTCTTTTCCTTCGAGTTGGCGCCCTTCCTTTAGTTAGTCGTTATGTGCTCTTCATTCTCTCTTCCACTGCTCCGTTCTGATTGTAAGACCAGAGTGTGTTTTCAAATCCTCCATGGTGTCCTTTGCAAACCTGATTCTTTAAAAACTAAGTGTTCCAGGCACATGCCTTTAAAACTGCCTTCTCAACTGTTAGGTTTGCAGTCACTTTATGGAAATTTTCTTTCATCTTGAGATGAGTAAGGTGGCATGTTCTCTTTCGGTGCTCATTTGTTTTGTTTTATTAACTAAATCTGCTACCTTTCTTTTCTTTTTTCACTTTTTGGTCATACCACGTGGCCTGTGGGGGTCTTAGTTCCCTGACCAGGGATCAAACCCGTACGCCCTGCATTGGCAGCTCAGAGTCTTAACCACTGGCCCACCAGGGAAGTCCCTACCCTTCCTGTAGGCATGAAGTTGAAATGTGTATCTCCGCACTCTAGTGGTATAATCTTGCTGTGAGTGTGCTCAGTCGCTTCAGTCGTGTCCGACTCTCTGCAGCGCTATGGACCGTAGCCTGCCAGGCTCCTCTGTCTAGGCAAGAATACTGCGGTGGGTGGCCGTTTCCTTCTCCAGGGGATCTTCCCAACCCAGGGATCAAATCCTCATATCTTATGTCTCCTGCATTGGCAGGTGGTTACCACTAACAGGTTACCACCTGTCAATGTAATCATCAAAGCCAGAAGCATCCTGAGATCTGGTGGGGAGAAAGCTTGAGGGTTGGTTTTTGTTTGTCTGTTTATTTCAACTGGACTTTCACTATACCCCTATGGTAGACAATTAGGTACTCTACTAGTACCCTCAAGCACATTCTTATTTAATCCTCATAGTAACTCTATGAGATAATTAACGAGGTAATTTTAACCCCTTAGAAATAAATACTATCGCTGCTACTTTACAGAATCAGAGAACTGTCTCCAACATCAGTGCATTCTTAATATGGGCATGATACATGTCACTACCTGTGGTACGTGTAAGCTTCCTTATACTTTATAAACATTTCCTGTGCCTGTAGTTCATATGGAGAGTAGAACAGAGGTTTATACAATTGCTAATTAAAATACCTATATTCTGAATGCTGAAGCTGAAGCTCCAGTACTTTGGCCATCTGATGTAAAGAGATGACTCATTGGAAAAGACCCTGATGCTGGGAGAGATTGAGGGCAGGAGAAGGGGAGACAGAGGATGAGATGGTTAGATATCATCACCAACTCAACAGACATGACTTTGAGCAAACTCCAGGAGGTAGTGAAGAACAGGGAAGCCTGGTGAGCTGCAGTCCATGGGGTCACAAAGAGTCAGACAGGACTGAACGACTGAACAATAACAAATATTCTGAACAGAGAGCAACCTGATGATAACAACTCTCCCACATTCTTTAGTGGGTGGGCGACTTGGGTGTAGCTGGGAGCCTCCCTTCTGCATCTCTGGAGTAAGCGTGGGAGCTGGGAGGAATGGGGAGATTCTAGCTTAGTCCTCTGCCTCCTTTGGAAGTTGGTTCTGTTTGGACCAGGGCAGTGGTGAATTAGAGAGGCTCATATTCTATTCCACTTCCATAACCTGGGCTTTTATGAATTCTCTAAAGTTTGTCTAGACCCCTGGGACTCACCCTCAAAATCAGAGCCACTCCTTACCTGTGTTATCACTTCCAACTCTTTGGGATGTTTCTTACACCAGAGCTTCAGCCTGGCTTTCATTTCCACTTCCAGAGCTCGTCTGTCTCCTGAACCTTCGTGAATGGTCTGTGTACAAACTGAGCTGTTCTGGGGCTTTCTCCAGCTCCAGTTTCTCTGATTGGTTCTATGACCATACATTAGCTTACTGGTTTCTAGAATTGTGTTATGATTGTCTTCTATTCTCTTTGTCTTTGTGGGATTATATCTTTCATTTAAAAAAAATCTTCATCACGATTTCAGTGTGGCTTTATGAGGGAAACCTACCACCTTTAATCAGAAGCCTGCATGTGTGCACGCTCAGGCGTTTCAGTCGTGCCCTACTCTTTGGGACCCCATGGACTGTAGCCTGCCAGGATCCTCTGTCCATGGGATTCTCCAGGCAAGAATACTGCAGTGGTGGCCATTTCCTTCTCCAATCAGAAGCCTAGTATCATTTAAGTCTTACATCAAGTCCTATTTCTCAAATGACAGCATTAGAGCTCAGAGAGGTTGACTAATGTACCTAGATTGCTGCTAAATGGTGCAACCAAGACATAAGCCCTGCATTCTTAAACACGCTGCCCTATCACCTTGCTTTTAAAACCAGGCGCTAGAGAGTCTTCTTCATTGAGACAGAATCTCATAGATTATGGGTGTGGGAAACTGTGCCAGCAGAGAGGCTGTAACCTGGAAATTGGCAAATTATACTACATTCCATTAATATAATGGCATTGTTATATGACACATGAATTAGAAATGGCTGATGAATAATAGATTATATCAACTGTTTCTCTGAATCACAGGCCTTCCAGGAGAACTTTTTGCACATTTCATTTTAGAACAACTAAGATGACATCATTTCCAGAACAGTTTGATTTGTTCTGCATGTCTGAGGGAAAAAAAGAGTACAGCAAATCTTAGAGTGTGGACATTTTCAGGCAATAGTCATAAGACTGGAGAGAAGCTCATTGTAGCCCAACTGTACTTTGTATGTTGCTACTTCCTGAAATAACCTGGAACTAATGTATTTAAGCAACCTACTTCCTATTCATTGAGTTACAAGCCTCCTAAAACCATGGCAGACCAGTTTTTTGTTACAAGAGGAAATGGTTCCATTTAAATTCAGAATATTTTTCTTACACAGTCTTGGGGTTCTGAAATAAAATTTCACTTCTGCCTTGAGCTCATCACTGTGCCCTTTGCCACCTTTTGCGATATCTCTGGGTCCATCCTAATTGATTTTCACTTTTAGCTCTAGGCTTTCGGTAATTACGTAACATATACCATCTTAAGTGTAAGATTTCTCTAGTACAGTCTTTTGATATTTTATAGATCATAGAAACCAAATCTTATTTCATTCTTTGGTACATTTCAGGATTGAAAAAAAGAAATACTGTTTCTTAAGGCCTTCTGCTAAACCACCTTCCTCAGATTCTAGAAATCAAGAAGAGTTTACAGCATGCGTGTGTGCATCATAAAGACTTCAGATTCAGCATGGTACATGTTTAAAAAAGCTCTTATAAAACTCCACACCATTCATTTTGTACACTCTTCACATGTAATCTGTCCTAGAGTCCAAGTTTTGTTGTTGTTTAGTCACTAAGTTGTATCTGACTCTTTTTTGACACCATGAACTGTAGCCCACCAGGCTTCTCTGTCCATGGGATTTCCCAGGCAAGAATACTAGAGTGGGTTGCCATTTCCTTCTCCAGGGGATCTTCCCTATCCAGGGATCGAACCCATGTCTCCTGCATTGGCAGGCAGATTCTTTACCACAGAGCCATCAGGGAAGCCCAGATCCCAAGTATATGTTGTAAACAAAAGGGTGTTCCTTTGGGAGAGGGGGGGTCTCAGTTTATTTTCTCATCTGTCAAATGGAGATAATATTATTTACCTTGAGACACGTTCGTTGTGAAAATTAAATGGAAAAAAAAACTGAGGTGAATGAACTGTATGATACAATATTGATCAAGTCCTAACTTAGCGGAAAAGCTTTGGAGGCGGGAAGTGCCCTGGTAGTACGCGAAGCTGGAAATCGGGAGAGTGAGTGACTGTGCAGCCCTGTCTGTAAGGAGTTGGGACGCCTCAAGCAGGCTGCTTTCCTTCTGGGAGTGCATCTGTCATCTCCAGAATGTCTCTGTGTGCACACCTGGGGCTACGCCAGAAAACTGGAGGGGAGGATGGAAGGAGGAAACCCCATAGGTCTAGGAACTGTAGGCTGGGATTTTTTTCCTCCCTTGGCGTGAGCCTCTCTGTCAGCCTTTCTGATGGTCTGAGACTTGGCCACTGTGTCATAAGCCACCCATGTAATGGGCACCAGAGGAGGTGAAAGTGGAGGTGAAGTCACTCAGTCGTGTCCAACTCTTTGCAACCCCATGGACTGTAGCCCACCAGACTCCTCCCTCCATGCGCTTCTCCAGGCAAGAGTACTGGAGTGGGTTCCCATTTCCTTCTCCAGTTGATCTTCCCGATCCAGGGATTGAACCCAGGTCTCCCGCATTCCAGGCAGACGCTTTAACCTCTGAGCCACCAGGGAAGCCCACCAGAGGACGAGGTAATACCCAGCAAATTGAGGAGTACCTATTGCTGGGAGCCTAGGTCTCGTGGTATAACCACAATGAACCAGGAATTTTACTCTCTATCCAGTAATTGCTGTTAACAGTCTGCAGACAGATTGTTTACATAAAGTACTTAGGCCAGGCAAAGGAGAGGCCCTGAGGCTTCTCTCTGGATTATTCCTATTTGCATGTCTCCTCTCCCCCACCACCCCCCGCCACACCCTGAGACCCTGGCATGTCTCCACAAGGCTTCTTCTGCACTGTATGGGAATTAATGTCCCAATTTGCTGTTAGGAAGGGTGTCCCTCTAGAGAATCTCTAAACTCACCCTCAGGATTCCATTTCTGCGTTGACTTCATAATTTAAACCTGGAGACCTGCCAGTCTCTGACATTGTAATAGGAATTCACCAAATTTATCTTTGTTTTATGTATCAAGATTAATTTGTTTTCCCAACGCCTCTTCCTCAATTTGCCTACATCTCCTCGTTTCTCAGAACCTTTCTTTTCTTCTTTCTAATCCCAAAAGATACTTGAACTTGTGGGG
Organism: Bos mutus; assembly: GCF_027580195.1. NCBI lineage: Eukaryota > Metazoa > Chordata > Mammalia > Artiodactyla > Bovidae > Bos > Bos mutus. Next base: position 41,425,387 of record NC_091636.1, on the reverse strand, counting down.
GAGGGGGGAATTCTTCAAATATTTAACAGGTTAGATTTAGATATAAACAATTGCCTTATAAAAGGGGGATTACCTGGGAGATTACTCTTACTGCTTACTTTATATATTTTCATAAGCTGAATTTTATATACTCTGTACATTTTTTATTACCTGTTAAAATTCAGGGTTTTTTTTAAACATTATAATTACATGGCTTTCCAATGACTGCTGAGTGGTAAAGGATATCATCTGTTTCTTTTTAAAGTACATATATGTTCCTTAGTGTAAATCTTATCTCTTTTAATTAATTTGACTTTTTTTCTCTAGAACCTTAAAGGAAAGTACAATTTCAAATGACAAGGCTCATTTGTTTGGTGTGTCTCCTAAGTTTTGTACATGTAAATTTACCCTCCAGGTGTTTTTATAAACACTCTCAACTCTCCTTTTCCTCTCTAATAAACATAGCTTTTCATAGCATGTTGGGCTTTTCTCAGATGGATGGCTAAGGGGTCTTAGTGCCATCCTTTCTTCTTCACCTCTGGGTGTCTGGTAATGTGGATTTACAATTTACAGACATGTGGGCTGATCATGAAGAGTTCTATGTATCCTAAGTGCTGCTTGATTCTGGAAGGTATTTAATCAGTACTAAGGAGTGTTTAAAAAAAATTCAGCTGAGTAAATTTGAAGATCTAATTGGCTTTATTCAGCAATTCTTTTATCAGGCAGCATCCTGTCTAGAAAGTAGAAAGACCCTCTGTATGAAATGGAAGGTTTTATAGGCAGAAAAGAAGGTCCTTTAGGTATGAAGTCTTGGTGGGGCTTAGCAGAAGCCACAGCACTTTGGGCTTGTCATTTGTTTCTAACAGGAATATGGCAGATGGAATATCCTGTTGACCTGTTGTTGTTCAGTCGCTAAGTTATGTTTGACTCTTTGCGACCCCATAGACTGCAGTGCCCCAGGCTTCCCTGTCCTTCACTATCTCCCTGAGTCCATTCAAACTCATGTTCCTTCTCAAGTAACAAAATGACCCCAGGGGCTCTTCCAGTTTGAAACCTTGTCAACAAAGGTGCATCTAGCCGAAACTGTGGTTTTTCCAGTAGTCATGTATGGATGTGAGAGTTGGACCATAAAGAAGGCTGAGCGCTGGAGAACTGAGGCTTTTGAATTGTGGTCTTGGAGAAGACTCTTGAGGGTCCCTTGGACTGCAAGGAGATCCAACCAGTCCATTCTAAAGGAAATCAGTGCTGAATATTCATTGGAAGGACTGATGCTAAAGCTGAAACTCCAATACTTTGGCCACCTGATGAGAAGAACTGACTCTTTTAGAAAAGACCCTGATGCTGGGAAAGATTGAAGGCAGGAGGAGAAGGGAACGACAGAGGATGAGATGGTTGGATGGCATCACCGACTCAATGGACATGAGTTTGAGCAAGCTCCGGGAATTAGTGATGGGCAGGGAAGCCTGCTGTGCTGCAGTCCATGGGGTCACAAAGAGTCAGACACAGCTGAGCGACTGAACTGAACTGGTTCTATCCTGTGTAGTGAGATTCGTGCTGAGGAGGAACTTGTCTTGTCAGCATGAGGCTTTGTGGTTCCAGATTATCTGAAGGGCTGTGCTTTGATCCCATGAACTTTTTTTCTCATGTGACACCTGTACTGCTGCTCTTTGAGCCTTGAGGTAAAGATCTTGGAGGAAATGGCATAAGTGACCATGGGCTGGCCTCTCCCGTCAACTCTGTGCTCTCTGCATTTCAGATGCCTGGAACAGAGGAGCCCCATGATGCATGCGGCCCTGAGGAATCCAAGGGGAACTTGGAAAGTCCCAAACAAGGCAGCAGTAAGATGAAGCTCAAGAGTCGCCTGTCAGGTAAGTGGACTCTTTGCCTGCCTGATTGGGAGCTTACGGCTTCAGGAATGGGAAGATAAGGTTATTAGCACGGTCAACTCTTTTTTTCTTTCGTTGTTGTTATTCAGTCACTAAATCGTGTCCGACTCTTTGCAACCGCATGGACTGTAGCCCATCAGGCTCCTCTGTCCTCCACTATCTCCTGGAGTTTGCTCAAATTCATGTCCATTGAGGCGGTGATGCTATCTAACCATCTTTTTTCCATAAAACTTCCAGATTGTTTTATTTTTGATGGTGCATGCCCCAGGCATAACTGCCTTCAGCCTGGCTGCCCACATGAGTATTTTCATTTGAGTCATAATGAAGGGAATGTCAACATCTCTGTTTGTCTCTGCTTAAATGTAAATTTCCTGTTGTGTTTGGTTCATTTACTTCAGGTGACCCTTTCTCTGTGGAATATTCCTGATGGCCTATCTTTCCAGCAAACATACCTATTCCCCAAACCGCTGGTCCACCAGAACCTGGGGCAAAGAACTGGGTTGTTGTTTTTTTTAAAGTATCAAATGTGCATCTCAACTAAATGGAGGGGGCATTGGGACCTAGTTGTAGCTTTTGTAATAAAGAGATCTGATGTTTCCTGGGCACATCTTCCTAGCAGCTGGCCTAGGCCCTGAGAGAGAAAGTCAGAGGCTGTGTGTGGGGACACATTGTGACTTTTGTGACAATGTCTGAGGCACTTTCACCTTGTCAAGCTTTTTCTACAAAACAAGAGGGGAAAAAAAATTATATTTTATGGGTGCATTGATATAAAGGTACAAGCTCGATTCATTATCTATTAGTTACTCTTACGTTCATTTTTTTTTCCTCCTGAATTTAAAAGAAATTAAAACATTTTTGTGGACCCCTAAGATTGGCTTGGGCCCTCAGCACTGTGTCTGCTGGTCTGATAGAAAAATCACCCCTTGGCTACCCACCTGTGAAGGACATCCAGTCTAACAGGAAAAGCAAGAGTTTGGAAGCTTGGCAGAATCAAGTTTACCCATCAGCTCTTGAGTTACCTTGTGACCCTGGGCCAGTTATTGAACCTCCGTAAACTTCCTGTCTCACCTAAAACAGGAGAAGATAGTCCCAACTTTAAAAGGTTGAACAGATAAAAACAAAACAAAAGCACGCATAGAAGCACCTCACACAAAGCCTGGTGTGTTACCATCCCCGCGTAAGTCAGTTTCCTCTTTCTGCTGCCCACATCAGTGGAGGGGTTGGGCGGTGTCTATGGCTGCCAACCAAGAGAATCTCCAGCCCACATTGCCTCCGCCTCTATTATTCTCAGGTAAGGTGGCAGATTTAGGATATACATCCATTTAAAAACAAGAAAACCTGAGTAACAAAATGAGTTGCTTTGTATTTATAACTCAGAATAATTAGGTAGTGTCATTTATGACTGTTAGGGTATGGGTTTGCAACAAAAAGTGTAATGACCAGAGGATAGTAAGACCAAAGAGAAAGGTCAGGCTGATGGTCCTCACAGGAAGAAAACAACAGCTCCCCTTCAGCCCCGAGGATCACCTGTGAGGAATACATTTAAATCCTGTGTGTTTGGGCAGGGGAGGGGGTTTTTGGGTCATCTCTCTGATCAGTACCTTATAAACAATTCCCAGGGAAGGCTCACAGAGTTCTAGGGAAATACAGTGACCTTTGAAACCAGTGTAGTCACATTCCTCATTTTATGGATGTGACCAGAGAAATTAAGGGGATCCCAAAGGTCGCTCATTCAGTCTGCCCTCCAGAGTTCTTCCCACCACCTCTCAGCTTCCTGGAGGTCATGGAGAGAATCCTATTCCTCAGACTGGGGGTTTATGATGTGGGGAGGGGATCCTAGCTGATGACCTTACAGATCCATGACTTTCCACGTTCGTACTATTGATTTAAACCATGCTGGACATTCAACTGAGTACTAAATCCAGAACTGGCTATTGTTTGCCACAAATGCAAGCCGCCTTCTCTTCCTGTATTTTCCGCAGACTCACAAGGCCGTAACAAGGAAATATAGTAGAAGGAGCACATGCACGAAGTCAGGAAGAGCTGTGTTCAGTTCCCAGCTCTGCCATTGCTGGCTGTGTGACCTGGAGCAGGTGATTTCTCTGGGTCTCAACTTTTTCACCAATAAGATGAGGGTTATAATATACATGTATTGTGCATATCAATGTGAGTGCCTTCTAAGTCAGCCTTGTTGAGAGATCCAGTAGAGAGAATGCATATGGCACTGCCATTCCAAAATGTGGCTGCGATAGGCCCTCACCACGTGGTAGCTGCCTCTGTCATCACTGTCATGGTTAATATCACATCCATCATTGTCATTGTCCACTCTTAAGAGGGGAAGATGCTTGATTGGGTTCAGACGGGAAGATTCCAAGTTGCAGGTCATGATGAAGTATGCACGAAAGTTGTGAAGACTGAGGTCTCTCTGAGTTGTGGTGCCTGGGGGAGGCATGCAGAGTGGGCAGGATGAAGGAAAGCCAGTACACAGGCAGGACTAGGCAGAACACAAGAGGAGGAAAACCAGGGTCTAGCCTTGGGACAAAATGCATGAGAAATATTTTGGGACAATGGGGGGAAAAAATGGGTTAGAGAAGTTTTTGGCAACTGTTTTTCTGCCTCAGCTGTCTGAAAGATACAATAATCCAGCCACAACCATGATTCAGTCCAGCAGAAAGATTAGGGGGGGAGGAGATTCTTGGCACAGGAGGTGATGGTACAGGCAAACTTGGGGGAAACTTCAGTGATATTTATATGCTCCCCAGTTTGGGGACGGATGTAGGTGGAGGACAAATGCTGTCCTCTGAGAATTCGCAGGCTGGAGCAATGAATTCACCAAGCAGGCTAGTGGGAGATAAGACTGGAAAAGTAATTTGGAGGCACGTTAAAGAGGCTTAAGGAATTGGTTCTTCATTCAGTGCTTTGAAATATGTTCAGTCTAAAAACATTTGAATACAGGAGATTTTAATGTGATCACTTCCTAATTTCTGGGTCCTGTAAACTTGGATATTTATTTCATATTTTCATAAGTGAGTCACTCTGGTATTCACGTATCAGTATATTATCTACAGACACTACCGTATGTGGTTTCTCTTCTGTTGATGGCAAGTGCTTCCCTGTCAGCTCAAAAGGAATTTTCTTCTAATAAATCTTGTTCATATGAGTAAGCATGCCAAGATAGATTAATCTGGCCATGAGTTATTAAGTCATGAATTATTAAGGAGGTTCTCTAAAGAGGTTCCAACCATTTCCACTAAGATTTTGGCCCGTCTGGCTCCAAAGTGACTGAAGTGATTTCATGGAACATTTTTCCTGATATTCTAACCAGAGTTTTCTTTACTTCATACCTCCTTTTTTGCCAGTAGGGTTCCCTTTTAACTTTGGTATTTTTTGATTTATCCATGTTAATGCCTTAGGTCTGTGATCTTTTTAAATGAAAATTTTTCTTTTGATTGCAAAGGAATTTCAGATGTTTGAAAACCTGAAATTTGTATCACAAAGTTAATATGTAGCTTTTGAAAAACCAGGCCTTTAGTGATGTCCATTATAACTGTATCAGCACCATTCTAGCTTTTCATCATTGTTAAAAACTCAGCAATATATTATTTTTAAAAGAGTACAGAATCATCTGATTTTATTTCATGAAAATCTTCCTGAGAAATTTTTAGATAAATTAAAATTTTTTAAGTCATCAACTAAAATATTAAATAGAAGAATTTGACATTTCAAAGAATCTGTATGTGTATATAGTTATATACATACATATACATGGATATACACATATATTGGTGCATAATGTAAACATTGTAATGTGATTGTAACTATATTCAATATAATTGATCCATCATTTAAGATTAAAGTCTTTAAACTCTGATACACTGTTGGTAGGAATGTCAACTGACACAGCCACAATGGAAAACAGTATGGCTGTTTCTCATAAAACTAAAAATAGAACTACCATATGACCCACCAGTTCCACTTCTGGAAAAGAAGTATCAAAAAAAAACACTAAATACACTAATTCAAAAAGATGCATGCACCCCAGTGTTCACAACAGCATTACTTACAGTTGCAAGATATGGGAGCAACTTGCGTGTTCATCAACAGCTGAACGGATAAGGAAGATGTGGTGTGTTTGTCTGTGTATATATGGAATATTACTCCACCATAAAAAGGTGTGAAATGATGCCATTTGCAGCGGCATGGAGGGACTTGGAGGGTAGTAAGCTAAGTAAAAGCAGTCAGACAGACGAAGAAAGTACTGTATGATACCACTTATATGTAGAAGCTAAAAAATACAACAAACTGATGAATATAGCAAAAAAAAGAAGCAGACTTAGAGATAATAGAGAACAAACTAGTGATTACCACTGGGGAGAAAGATGAGGGAAGGGGAGGGGGGAGTAGTGGATTAAGAGGTAGAAGCTATTATGTACAAAGTAAACTACATAGTTTTATATGTAGGATATATTGTATAATACAGGGGATATAGCCTATATTTTATAATAACTATGAATGGAATATAATTTTTAATGATTGTTAAACACTGTATTATACATGTATAATTTATATCATACGTAAAAATGTACTTCAATTTAAATAAATAAAAATTTTTAGATAAAGTCCCTTAAAGTATCCTATTTTAAAATAGTATACAATATAAACTTCTGCTTCACCGACTATGCTAAATCCTTTGACTGTGTGGATCACAACAAATTGTGGAGAATTCTCAAAGAGATGGGAATACCAGATCAACTTACCTGCCTCCTGAGACACCTGTGTACAGGATCAAGAAGCAACAGTTAGAACCAGACGTGGAACAACTGACTGGTTCCAAATTGGGAAAGGAGTACGTCAAGGCTGTATATTGTCACCCTGCTTATTTAACTCCTATGCAGAGTACATCATGTGAAATGCTGGGCTGGATGAATCACAAGCTGGAGTGAAGATTGCCAGGAGAAGTATCAACAACCTCAAATATGCAGATGATACCACACTAATGGTAGAAAGTGAAGAGGAACTAAAGAGTCCTTTGTGAGGGTGAAAGAGGAGAGTAGAAAAGCTGGCTTAAAACTCAACAGTCAAAAAACAAAGATCATGGCATCCCATCCCATCACTTCATGGCAAATAGATGGAGAAAAAGTAGAAGCAGTTAACAGATTTTATTTATTCTCTTGGGCTCCAAAATCACTGCTGCCATGAAATTGAAAGATACTTGCTCCCTGGAAGGAAAGCTATGACAAATCTGCTGCTGCTGCTGCTAAGTCGCTTCAGTTGTGTCCAACTCTGTGTGACCCCATAGACGGCACCCCACCAGGCTCCCCCGTCCCTGGGATTCTCTAGGCAAGAACACTGGAGTGGGTTGCCATTTCCTTCTCCAATGCATAAAAGTGAAAGTGAAGTCGCTCAGTCGTGTCCAACTCTGAGTGACCCCATGGACTGCAGCCCTGGGTCAGGCTCCCCCGTCCATGCGGTTTTCCAGGCAAGAGTACTGAAGTGGGGTGCCATTGCCTTCTGACAGTGTATTAAAAAGCAAAGACATCACTTTGCTGACAAAGGTCCGTCTAGTCAAAGCTATGGTTTTTCCAGTAGTCATCTATGAATATGAGAGTTTGACCATAAAGAAGGCTTGAGTGCTGAAGAATTAATGCTTTTGAACTCTTGTGTGGGAGAAGACTCTTGAGAGTCCTTTGAACTGCAAGGAGATCAAACCAGTCCTAAAGGAAAGCAACCCAAAGTATTCACTGGAAGAACTGATGCTGAAGCTCCAACACTTTGGCCACCTGATGTGAAGAGCCAACTCGCTGGAAAAGACCCTGGTGTTAGGAAAGATTGAAAGCAAAAGGAGAAGAGGGCAGCCGAGGATGAGATGCTTAGATAGTCATGACTCAGCCAGTGACTCAGTGAACATAAATTTGAGCAAACTCCAAGAGATGGTGAAGGACAGGGAAGCCTGGTGTGTTGCAGTCCACAGGGTCACAAAGAGATGGACATGACTTAGTAACTAAACTACGTATGATAAAGATGTGTTTAAAAATCGTTAATGATTTCTTAAACAAGATGTGACAGTTGCTCAGTCGTGTTTGACTGTTTGTGACCCCATTGACTATACAGTCCCTGGAGTTCTCCAGGCCAGAATACTGAAGTGGGTAGCTGTTCCCTTCTCCAGGGGGTGTTCCCAATTCATTGATCGATCTGGGGTCTCCTGCATTGCAGGAGCTACCAAGGAAGCCCCTTAAAAAAGATACAGGAGTGCCAACCATAAAGAGAAAATATGATATGTTGTTCTACATTAAAATTATGAACTTTTGTTTATCAAAAAATACAGTTGAAAGAATCAAAGTCAGAAAATATATTTGTAATACATAGATTCCACAAAGGACTCATATCCAAAATAAATTAATAATAAAAAATAAAATTCCTGTAAATTAACAGAGAAAAACCCAATAAAAGAATGAGCAAAGGAAAAAAAACCAAAATTTTCTAGTAGTCCAATTGAAAAAGGAAAAAAGGATAAAAGAGCAAAAGACTTGAACAGTCTGTTTACGGCCTTAAAAAAGAAAAACTGTCAATGAATATTTGAAAAGAAGCTCAGTCTCATTAGTCCTTTGTTGTTCAATCACTCAGTCATGTCCAAGTCTTTGTGACCCCAAAGACTGCAGCACACCGGGCTTCCCTGTCCATCACCATCTCCCAGAGCTTGCTCAAACTTATGTCCATTGAGTCAGCGATGCCATCCAACCATCTAATCTTCTGTTGTCCCCTTCTCCTCCTGCCTTCAATCTTTCCCAGCATCAGGGTCTTATCTAATGAGTTGGCTCTTCACATCAGGTGGCCAAAGTATTGGAGCTTCAGCTTCAACATTAGTCCTTCTAATGAATATTTAGGACTGATTTCTTTTAGGATTGACTGGTTTCATCTCCTTTAATTTGATCTCCATTAGTCCTTAGTGAAATGTAAATTAAAAACCACAGTGAGATACCATTATTATCCACTCTAACAGAGTGGTCAAAATTAGAAAGACTGGCACTAGTAAGTCTAACAAGTATGTGGAGGAACAAGCCGTAATGCACCCTGGTGATCCCACTTGGCGAAAGGGAACGCATGCCTGTAACCCAGCCACTCTCATTCTAGATAGATCCAACAGACACAACATGCACAGAATGTCCAACAGTATATTCTAGATCAGGGTCCGCAGACTACCACCCACAAGTGTATTAGTGTGGCCCACAGATAGAAATGCTTTCTACATTTTTAGTGCATCTTAAAAAAATGAAAGAATGTGTGCTGAGACCATCTGTGACTCATAAACCCTAAAACATTTATTATCTGGCCTTTACAGAAAAATGTTTTCTGACCCTTATTCTAGGTCTGAAACTGGAAACAAATCAAATGTCCATTAGCAACAGAATGGATAGATAAATCGTGGTATGTTTATATGATGAAATAGTGTGCAAAAATGGGGTGAACAATCTATTGGCATGCAACAACACGATGGAATTTCACACATACTGAGAATAAGGAGCCAGATTCAAAATGAACATGTTGTATGTGTTCGTTTATATCAAATAGGCAAAAATAATCTGTGATGTTGGACCTCCCGGGTGGCTCAGTGGTGAAGAATCCACCTGCCAAGCAGGAGCTCGCAGGTTTGATCCCTGGGTCAGAAAGATCCCCTGCAGAAGGAAAGGGCAACCCAGTCCAGTATTCTTGCCTGGGAAATCCCATTGACAGAGGAGCCTGGTGGGCTACAGTTCATGGGGTAGCCAAGAGTCGGACATGACTTAGCAACTAAACAACAACTATCTATGATGTTGAAGTCGGGATAATGGCTGCCCTTGGTGAGCAGTGTTTAGTGGCACAAAAGGGGATTTGGAGTCGGACATGACTTAGCAACTAAACAACAACTATCTATGATGTTTGAAGTCGGGATAATGGCTGCCCTTGGTGAGCAGTGTTTAGTGGCACAAAAGGGGATTTGGAGACCTGGTGATAGTCCATGTCTTAGTCTGGATGTTGGTTATTGACAGGTTTATTTTGTGAAATTTCATGGAATGGTTTTGTGCACTTCTCTGTAAGTTATACTTTAACTAAAAGTTTGTTTAAATGTCCATTTGCTATACATGAAAAAAAGCATCTACCGCAAGGGTCTACTACCAATCACAAAGTGATATTCCTCCATCACTAAAAAGCCATCCGCTGACAGCATTCTCACCATTGCTTATTGCCTTATCAACCACAGCTACTACATCTTAGTTGGATTAAATATATACCTTACCCTTTATCCAAACTGGTCACTTTAAAAACTAGCACTTTCTTCAGAGTCTGGCATTACGGCCTCAACACACCCCAAGCTCATGCAGAACTTGACAAGAGAACATGATGAGCCAGGTATTGGCCACCAGACCATCTGAGCAACCGTGAATGTAGGTGTAAATGCAACAAGTTTATACCTGTACATGCTCCTAAGATTCTCTTCATTCTATATCTCGTCATTTTTTCCCTCTGTTTTTTCAAGGTGGTGTACACCGTCTAGAGTCTGTTGAAGAATATAATGAACTGATGGTGCGACATGGTGACCCCCGGGCCAGGATGTTAGAGGTCTCCCGAGATGGCCGGAAGCATTCCCTTCCCCAGCTCCTGGACTCGACGGGCACGTCACAGGTAGCACAGCACTGTGGAGCCCCTGACTTTCTTATCCAGTCATAGCTACTTGGCTACAGGCAGAAGAGCACGTTTTGAACCATGGGTCTCCAGGTTTTCTGTTATTCTCTCAGAGGCCAGCAGGAGCTTCATGTTCTGAAGACCTGTTTGTGTATGAGGGCCAGAAGTATTTAGGACAAGAGATATAGTATAGTCAGTAAGGTCTATCCAGGGAGGCTAGAGAGAAGTCAGCTTAATATTTGGAAATAGAAGAGAAGGGGGAAAAAAATCCCTTGTTGAATCTCAAAATCTCCATTCTCTTCCACTGTGTGTTTTGGAAATGAGAGCCACTTCCATTGCCAGGAGACAATGGCGCCTCACGGTCTGTGGTGAACCACCGTCTCTTGTTCCGTGGGTGTGTTGTGTGTCGGCAGAGCCTGGTGGGTAGGTGGGTGTGGATACGTGGCGGGGTTGGCTGTGGTGTGTGCCTGGATCCTACCTCTTATACAGTAACGGCTCCAACAGCCAAAGTCAGAAGAGACTGCAGAGAGGGCTGAGGGGGGTGGGGATGTTCATATTCTGTCCCCAGCAGAGCTCAGGACTCCGCAGCCCTGCACAGGGGCTCCCCTCGACTTCATCGTCCTCAACCCAGTCAATACCTGGTGGACGTCTCCTAACCAAGTCAGGAGCAGGCTCAGTCTCTGGGAACTTGTGGAGTGTTCTTCCAGTCCTGGCACCGTCAGCCAGAGCGCAGAGGGGTCACTGGCATCCGGTCCCCAGGCCTCAGTGAAGCAGAGATGGGGGGCAGAGGGAGTGACAGCTGTGATACCCTTAAGTGCATGGAGACTCAGGTATCAGAGTTCTAGAAGACCTAGCTCAGGTCATCTGGGTTGGGCTCTTGCTTTGGGTGTCTCACATTTTTACGGATAGGGTAGCTAAATCCCAAAGAGGTTGAGTATTTAGTTCCAAGCGATACACCAGAATCACTGTGCAGAGAGTTTGGCCTGACCTGAATACAATTAGAAAGTGCCCGTGTTTCAGAGGCCGCTGCTGATTAGGCTGTCTTGTGCTGAATCCACCAAGGGCCACTGAACTTGGGGCAATGAGAAAAAGCAGAGCAGAAAACTCGCATGAGGCCTGGTTAAAACCCATGTCTGGAGACAAGTGTGTGTCCTGGGCAGCATGATCCAGTTGGATCAACGGGGAGATTAAGAAGCCGTCAGAGAGCCACATTGCCAGAATGTTTTGGTCAGTGCGGAAAATGAAAGCAGGTCTACTGTTGTCCTGGCCAAGGATGTCTAGCACTAAGGTGCTGACTTCTTAACTGACTCACGAGGAAACCTGACTGTATTTATGGCCGGAAATGATCTATTTCCAAAGTCCAGGAGATGGTGAGGGACAGGGAAGCCTGGTGTGCTGCAGCCTACTGGGTCATGAAGAGTTGAACACGATCTGGCGACTGAACAGCAACAAAAGAACAGGCTTCTAGGAACCAAGAAACACAAGCTAATGCAAGATTTTAAACAAGAAGCTGTTTTTTCCTCTTCGAGTTGTTCTTTCTTTTCTGGCTTCTTTTTTCTGCCTTTTTCTCTTTCTCCCAGGATTTGCCTTTCTTTCTTTCTTTCCTTCCTTCCACTTTTGTTGATTAGTTGTTAAGTCACATCCTAGTCTTTTGTGACCTCACAGACTGTAGCCCACCAGGTTCCTCTGTCCATGGGATTTCCCAGGCAAGAATATTGAAGTGGTTGCCATTCTCTACTCCAGGAGATCTTCCTGATCTAGGGATCGAACCCACATCTGCATGGGCAGCGATTCTTTACTGCTGAGCCATAGGGAAGCCCCTTCCTCTCTCCTCCTCTCTTTCTCTTTCTCTCTCCTATCCTCCCTCCACTAAAAAGTATCGTCTAGATTAGAGCTACCCAATAAAGCTTTCTGCAGTGATGGAAATGTTTTATGTCTACACTACCCAGTATGGTAGCCACATGTGCCTTTGAAGCACATGAAAAGTGGCTAGAGAGACTGAGGAATACATTTTTAATTTTCATATATCTTAATTTAAATATAGATGACCACAGGTGGGCTCATGGCTGCCAAATGGGATGACAGAAGTGTAAAAGTGCAGTGAGACCCCTAAAACTCTTCAGGACAAGAGTGAGGCCTGCTGGCCTCTGATTCCTGCAGGGCAGATGGAAGAAGGCTCTGCTGGAGGTTGTTGATCAGAGAAAGAGTTCCCTTGTGAGTCTGCACATGAACCTCTATATTCGAGGGCTATGCCTGGCTGTTTCCATAATTGTTGTAGTTCAGTTGCTCAGTCGTGTCCAACTCTTTGTGACCCCACAGACTGCAGCACGCCAGGCTTCCCTGTCCATCACCAACTCCCGGAGTTTGCTCAGACTCATGTCCATCAAGTCAACAATGCCATCCAACCGTCTCATCCTCTCTTGTCCCCTTCTCTTCCTGCCCTCAGTCTTTCCCAGCAACAGGGTCTTTACAATGAGTGGCCTCTTCACATCAGGTGGCCAAAGTATTTCCATAATAGTTTCGGTAAAAGGGTGGTAACCTTGCCAAGCCAACATCATTTTCTTTTTTTTTAAATGAATCAGAGGCTGGGAGGCCAACATAGCGGACAGATATTATGTAAAACTGCAAGATATAGTTGTTCTAAGCTGCTAGGAACACGAAAATATCATTAGCAGATCTCATTTCTACCTTCGAATGTAGAATATGCTGATTAAGGATAAAGACTATTTTCTAGTGTCTTTTTTTCTCATATTAAACATGAAATGATTTTGTTGTTTATGCTAGAATATCTATGTCATTTAAGAAATGTATGATTCTAAAAAGAATAGCAAGGAGCTAGATTGTCACAGTGCTTTAGGAATAGATTCATTTACTCTCTTGTTTATATTATGAATGGTCCACACTGCTTACACCCACCCTCTGGACTTGGTGGGTGATGGGAAGGGAAAAGAGATCAAGATTTTGAGCTGCTGCGTGCCAGAAAGGGAAAGTGTGGCTTGTGGAAAAGTATTTAATTTTCCAAATGTGAGGGATCAGAGCTGAAGCTGCTGCAGTCTCTCAGAGGGATTTTTTTATACGGAATAACAGTTGTCTGGGTTTGCGGTTTGGGTTTTATAAGAAACAAAAGCTTGCTGAGTTTTGAGTGAATGAATTGAGCTTGAAATGATGAGCTACTTGCTAACCATGACTGTGAACTTGGAGTGGGGGCAGGGGTGACTTCCAGCGGAGACCCTGACCAGAGGATGCTCATTCTACGTCTCCAAGGCCACTCGGTTTCTGGTCCCTTACTCCACTCCAGAAAGCAAAAAGGATATGTGGAGTAGGCTCGAGGAAGGTGCAGCTTAGGTTATTTATGTGGGGAAAGAAGACGTGGCAGTCCATCACAGTTGGGGCTGTTCCTCCAGTGTGCTTTATAATAAGCTTTATTTAACCCACTGGACCAGGTATGGACCACAGGCCAACGGCCATCTAACACAAAAGACAACTGAGGTTTCCCAAATCTGAGTATATTTTTATACCAGGGACCACAGCAGGATAAGTGAGACGATCTGTGACCTCATGTGCTGACTTTTAGGAATACCACATTGTGAAGAAGTCCACTCGCTCACTAAGCACAACTCAGGTGGAATCTCCGTGGAGACTCATCCGGCCGTCAGTCATCTCCATCATTGGGCTGTACAAAGAAAAGGGCAAGGTGAGCTCTTTTGTGTGCACTGTTTTGCTCTCTAGGTAAATGCTAGTATATATATTTTAAATGATTCCTTTTTAGTGTTGTTTTTACATAAAGTAAGGGAAAAGGTATAAAGAAGAATCAAGTAAGTAGCCTTTGGGTAGATTTGAGTGGACACCCTGGCATCCTTTCCCATGGCCCTGCAGGTGACATCATCAAACCCTTTTTGCCCTTATGATTTCAGGAGTCATCACCTGGCAGCTAGGGCACCATCAAGGGGGGGGTAAATGCCCCAGCTTGTACCACTACTGAAAGAAAATCAGACCCTGCCGCTTCAAGGAATGCCCCCTTGTTATCCTTTTGAATGAATTTCATGGCATTTCCATTATCATAAGAGGAATAATGACAAATAATTTGTTACACAAATATCAAAATAGCCATTTTGATATCCATTTGATATTATACAAAAATGAATAAAACAGATATGGCACCTGCATAGCTATGAGCTATTAATTGATCCATGTGAAACTGACATCTTTGGAGAGCAAAAGATTGTAAAATGTCAGCAATTTCAAATGTTTACCTAAAACTTTTCACCCTTTAATATAATGCATAGCTAGCATAATGCAAGTGGATCTGAGGAGGGTCATGGTGAGGGGAACACATGAATTTGTAGCTACTAACTCAACTCTACGGGCTTCCCTCATGGCTCAGATGGTAGAGAATCCAACTGCAATGCAGGAGACCCAGGTTTGATCCTTGGGTCAGAATAGACCCTCTGGAGAAGGGCATGGCAACCCACTCCAGTATTCTTGCCTGGAGAATCCCATGGACAGAGGAGCCTGGTGGGCTACAGTCCATGGGGTTGCAAAGAGTCGGACACAACTGAGTGACTAACACTTTCACTTTAACTCAACTCTGAGTTAAATACTACATTGGGGGGTGCCCTCAGTGAAGAAGTGCACTGACAACCTGCACCCCCATCTTTCTGCGTCCAGGGCCTTGGCTTTAGCATTGCTGGAGGTCGAGACTGCATTCGAGGACAGATGGGGATTTTTGTCAAGACCATTTTCCCAAATGGATCAGCTGCAGAGGATGGAAGACTTAAAGAAGGTAGGAGAGAACCTTCTGGTGGTCCTCAGTGAGCTCTGATTCTAGGAGAATCTGCCCCCTGGCAAGGTGTGAAGCAAATGCCTGAGTGGCTATGGCTCTGGGCTTGGTAGTTGGATAGACTTGGGCTGAATCCAGTGCTTACTCAGGACCTTGGACAATTCGCATAACCTGAGCTTCACTTTCTTCTGTTGTAAACTTGGGATGTGAATACCTACCTTGAAGAACTGTTGTGAGGATTACAGGAGACGTTATGTGAGAAGTGGCTTGAGTTTTTAAATGTCTGTCTTGTCCCCGTGATCTTTGAAATTGCCTTGAAAATTCCTGAGCGTTTACAGTGCATTCTTGTTTGGGGCTGGAGTACATAAACATCTTTCACCAACCCCATAGCACCTACCATTTTTGACACACCTATGCATACTAGACAAGCACTGTTTGCTCCCAGCTTTATTGAGATATAATTGATAACTGTGTGCATTGAAGGTGTACGTGATAACTTTATACACTTGCATATTGCAGAATGATTGCCAAACAATGTTAATGAATACCTCCATCACCTCACGTATTGACCTAGTGTGTGTGCATGTGATGAGAACATTTAGCATCTTTCTTAGCAATTTTCAAGTATATAACCCAGTCTCATTAACTATATGCACCAATCTGTGCCTTAGATCCCCAGAACTTGTTTGTGAATCCTGATTTTTTCTCCTCCTTATTAATATACTTCCTGCATGGAATGATTGAATCATACTATTACTAGTTACCTTCAAAAATGCTGTGACCGTTCAGTTCAGTTGGTGCAATTATGTTGTGTTTAACCAGCTTATTTCTTTTAAACTGATAGGAATAAATTGGAATCTCTTTTTTTTGTAGGCAGAGCGATCCCAGAAGTCTGTGTCCTAATGATAAGCCATGACCAGGCTTCATATTTTAATGGCAGAATTTTTTCTTTCTTTCTCAGAGGAAGGGTTAACCCCCAGGTGGTGTTTGTGTCTCATTTCCCAACAATGTAAAATTCTAGCGGAGCATTTTTATAATGGATGTGCCATGTGTTCACTTGACTGAAATTCATCCTGCAGTGCTAGCAGAATAGGGTAAAATGGCAGGGAAAAAATCAATAGGAGAGGTTAATAGCACTTGCTTCTCCTAAATCCTGTATTTTCGTATGTATTCACTTACAATAAATAGAGGTCATCAGAATGGTCATCAGAACCTGTTGAATTGATCTGTCTTTTAAGTAATCTTTAAAGATTTTTAAGAGCATGAGTGATCATTTTAATGTTTCTACCTTTTTCTCAGGTGGAAACAAACCAAAAACCTCACCTAGTTGAGTCTTGGTTATGCCAGGTGATTTTTAAACAGATTATTTCACTTGTTTTGCAACATCTGTAATTGCATTTACAGAAAAGGCACATAACACATGGGTTCGGTGCTGCTTGCCTTTTTAATCCTGTGTACAGGGTTCCTTTAATGGAATACCCCGTGTGCTCCTGGGATCGGCTGTCCGTGCGAGGTGAAAATGTGTGTTCATGGGCCACTCTGCACTCTGTTATAAGGGAGTTCCTCTTCTGCACCACACTGCTGTGCAGGGTTCAGCTTGTGCGCCTTTGTGGTGTTTTTGATGAACTGTTACTCCAAAAACTAGAACGTAACACAGGAATCCAAAGCCGGAAACTAGCTTTAAGTCAAGAGAATGTCCGAGCTCTATTATGTTCCCAGCAGACACTATCAACAACTTGAAAAATGACCTGACTGTGCCTTCTTGGAGTTGAAGATGAGTTCAGGATAGTTTGAGAGAGAACGAGAATGAGAGCAAGAGAGAGAAAGAAATTTGGTATTAGTCTACAGCAGTCTCCTAGATCGAAGTGTATACTAACTTGCCAGCTTACTGACAGAACCTTGAACACCATTAAAACCAAGCATCTAGACTGTGGGGCTGCACGTAGATGTGAGGCCGCCATTCCTAAAGAATATCTCATGTGTTTCCTTGTCTCTGTCACTGAAGCCGCTTTTCACACACCATGTCTTTCTGAAAATACAGGCTTGGCTTCGCACGTGTTATGGGTGTTTGTGCTTCACCACCAGTGGGTGTAAGTTGTGAACCAAAGACTGTAAGAAAAGGGTAGGAATTCAGTCTTTGTAGTTTGATTTCTAAATGTAGAGCATGTATTATCAGACTTGGTAGTGGCAAGAGAGTAAGATCTTGATGCTTCCCACAGTTGTTTTAATTAAAGGTGAAAATAGAGAATTACCGCAGAATAACATACAATGTCATTTATTGAACCATTTTGTAACATTCCTTGGAGCTAAGCTAATGAGAGTAGATTGGAACAATAAAATTCATCTTAAAGAGTTGTAAATCAGGGATTTTATGGTATTTTATTTAATACTGACCAAGCAGTTAGATTCCAGTAAACTAAAGCTTGATGTTAATGTAATTCCCAAATTTGCTCACTAGGGGATGAAATCCTAGATGTAAATGGAATACCAATCAAGGGCTTGACATTTCAAGAAGCCATTCATACCTTTAAGGTAAGGACATTCTTACTGACCTCCTTTATCATAATCTTTGTTTTTCTTTATTTCATTCTGGTTTGGGTTTGGTGATTTTTTTTTCTCCCATCATTTGATAAAAGGACAACCTGAATGTTTTAGCCCTTCTTCCTGTTTTCTCAGCAAATCCGGAGTGGATTGTTTGTCTTAACGGTACGCA
Source organism: Bos mutus (assembly GCF_027580195.1). Taxonomy (NCBI): domain Eukaryota; kingdom Metazoa; phylum Chordata; class Mammalia; order Artiodactyla; family Bovidae; genus Bos; species Bos mutus. The sequence continues at coordinate 41,407,368 of NC_091636.1, read as the reverse complement.
CCAAGTTACTGAGCCCGAGTCTCACGCCCTGCTCCACACCCACACACATGAGCAGATCAAGCTCCCCAAACTTCAATGCCAGCGGGGGAACCTCAGCAGGGGGCAGTGATGAAGGCAGTTCGTCCCTGGGTCGGAAGGCCCCCGGGCCCAAGGACAGAATCGTCATGGAAGTAACCCTCAACAAAGGTGATACCAGCTTGTCCTCATTTCGTTACATTCTCTCAAATCATAATTTGTAATCTGTTCTTGGGTTCATTTTTTTTTATATGTCTTTTTCTATGAATTGCTTCTTTGGAACATTCTGCTACCAACAACATATGGCGTTCTCTAAATGGGCAGTAGGATCAAAAGGAGAGATCTCAGTCACTTCACTAAAGTGAAGAAAAGTTCCCCGTAGCTCAGTTTTTTAAAGCTCTCTCTGGATGAATCACTGTGTGTCAGAGACTCATGTTAAAAACATCACTCACTAGCTGAATTCTAGGGCCAATATAACATTTTCAAGGAGAAAGAATATAGTTAAGAATATAGCTAACACCAGTAACTAAAAATCCTGGGTAACACCAAATCTTACTGCTTTTAATCTTTGCCTCCAGTGGTAGAAATATGATGAGCAACTGAACAACCTAGAAATCAATGGGAGGCAAAAGAAAGCCTGAAGTTGTATATCCAGAATAGAAAATGTTACTGGGACTCTGCCTGTTTCCAAAAACAGATTCAAGGAGACCCTTCAGACTAAGAAGAGAATGGACCATCAAATAATTCACAGTCCATAGTTAGCCCCTGGTTCTGCCATAGACTCATTTCATTAAAAGAATATGGCTCAAATTGACAAAGAAAAGTAAAATGTATATCCTAAGTCTGGTCTAAAAATAGGTGGTTGTTGGTCAAAGTATACATTAATGCAGATTCAAATTACTGATACTCCTTTTCTTTCTTTCTTTTGATTTTGTTTTCTTTCAATGATGCCTCCCACAGAGCCCAGAGTTGGCTTAGGCATCGGTGCCTGCTGCCTGGCCCTAGAAAACAGCCCTCCTGGCATCTACATCCACAGCCTTGCCCCAGGATCAGTGGCCAAGATGGAGAGCAATCTGAGGTTGGTTGTAAACCTGAGAGTTTAGAGTTCTGGTGGATTTGTGAATATGTGAATACATACATAAGATACCTGCCCTGTTACATTCCCTTGTGAAATTCTAAATGTTTATATTATTTTGCGGTCATGTAGCTAGAATTACAATCAAAAGCATCTCCAAAGATGAAAAAGATAAATGAAATTTGGTTCAAGAATTCCAGATCTTGGCTTTCCCTACCAGTTCTGTTCTATTTGGACTCAGAAGTTCAGTTTCAGAAACTTGACACAATCCAAGTCTATGTAGATACCTATAATTATCCAAATATTTTCTTTCTCTTTCATACACATTTATATAGAATTCATATAAGCTGCTGGGAACTATTCAAAATGGCTCAGAATCACTGGATACAAGAGAGTCCTAAGATCATGCCCTTGAACAGGAGGCCTTTATTATTAAGTACAATCTCCTGAACCTTTCCTGTTGTTTCATTCCTTTTTGAGACGTGATGTCTAGATGGTTACTGTCTGAAATCACTGCGTGTCTGATTTCTCAGTTCAGCTAGCTGAGTTGTAGCTTGGGTATTCTGTTTATACAAGAGAAGTTTCAGTGTTCTATTATATAGTAATTGCAGTGGGTCTGTGCCCACCTAAACTTCACAAGAATGTACACGTATTTCATGAAGCACTCTGTGCAAACAGTATCATCTTTCTCTCCTCTAAGTTTTCAGGTCCTTGAGCAGTTGAGGAATTATCAAAATGACATTCCTTGAGGTTGCCATTTTGAGGCCCTGTTAATAGATTATATTATGTTTTTAGTTAATCATCAGAGTGAATTTCCATATTGAAAAAAATTTAGCAAATCATCCAAAGTACATTAAAGAAAATATACTTTTAGAACCCAAGGAAAAAAATCCTTTAATGACATCCCAAGATGATGTTTCTTTCTTGAATGGTTCCATATGTCTGGAGCCTGCCAAATGACCATTCTTCAAACCCCACATAAAGACTCTTTGTTTTCTCATACTGAGTTCTCTCCCTATAATTTCAAGTCAAAATGGGCATCTTGTCCCCAATTTCTCATTTGTTCAAATCTGAAACGTTTTTACAAATTATTGGGTAACCTTTGAGCTTCAGATATTTCCTTCTTAAATTATATTACAATAATCATTTCAATATGGTAGGGGAAAAGCAACTGGTGGTGGTTGAGGGACTGTCACTTGATGAGCAAAGGTAGGCAAACCTGAGTTCAGCAGTGTGTGGCATCTGGGTGACCTCTCCGAGCCCATGGTCTTACCTACATAATGGGAATAATAATACCTAGTCAAAGCATTGTTACATAAATTTCTTTTTATAGTACTTGGCCTGCAATATGTGTTTGAGTAATAGTAACCTTCATTGTTGTCCTTATTATCAATTTTAACTTTACTACTTCTGAAAATACAGGTAGATACCCATAATGGTCTTCGTCAGTTTAAAACCTAATGTGTTTATGAGGGTTTTGCTTTTTTATACGTATGCAAAGATGCGAGGATATCATTTGCTCCTTAAAAGTATTCAGAAAAGATTTCATATTATGTAAACCACTCCCAGAAGGAAGTCTTGTGAAAAACTAACTGTTACTGCAGAGAGTTGATCATGTTGTCCTCCCTAGCCGCGGAGATCAAATCCTGGAAGTGAACTCCGTCAACGTCCGCCATGCTGCTTTAAGCAAAGTCCACTCCATCTTGAGCAAATGCCCCCCAGGACCCGTTCGCCTGGTCATCGGCCGGCACCCTAATCCAAAGGTGAGGTATCCCACACTGTCCTAAGTCTGGGAAGGCAGCTGTTTGTCCAGTAGCAATGGCACACGTGTTCTATGACCATGCAGACTCTTTGATGAGACCGTTCACCCAGCTGGGGATGGGAATCAGCCTGTGGCCACCCAGTGACCAAGGTAACTGTTAACACTTGGGAAATGAATTATTGATCTGGACTTCATCTTCACACTCAGAACATTTTATTAGAAAATGTTGACAATATTATTGGTGAACTTAAAGTTAGTGGAAGGTGGGAGTGCTAAGTATGGAAGGTAGGGTTCTGAGTAACCCCCATTGGCTGTTCAATCTTTGGTGAGATACTTAGCCTTTTCAGGTTTCTGCATCCAGAAAATCAGAAAGCATTGAAGTTGATGCTCTGTCCAGGCCATCCTTGACCTGAGCAAAATACTTGTGTGATTAATGCTTAAGAGCCCACTAAGTTTCTTCCAGCATCAGTCTCACACTGTTTCGCCACACTGACTTGCAGATAATCATAGCCCCTGTGTGGGGGGCCTCTGCTGTTTACTCTGGAGAAGGTAATGGCAACCCACTCCAGTATTCTTGCCCTGGAAATCCCAAGGACAGAGGAGCCTGGTGGGCTACAGTCTATGGGGTTGCAGAGTTGGACATGACTAAAGTGACTTAGCATGCATGCATGCTATTTACTTGGTTGTATCTCTTCTACTTAGACGATTGGTTTTAATTTTTTAAGCTAACCACAGGATACTTTAGCAAGTTCAACACAACCCATTTTGAGAGCTGTTTTTGGTTGGTTTTGAGTACTCCAGGTAAAACTCTTAAAATCAGCTTGTCTCCAACATGGTAATCTTTTTTTCTCCCCCCTCCCAAATCTGACCTTTCAACAACTCAGAATGCTCATTTAGACCATTAAGTCTTCCAATGCCTGACATGTGGCTACTGTCCACTTTGTATTATTTGTAGAGTTATTTGATTACATCCTGAATGGCCCCAGACTGCTATACTGGATGGACTCTTATGCTAGTTTACAAGTAAGAAGTTTGTACCAGGAGACCTGGCAGGTTCTCCCATGTGGCACATCTGAGATTTCTTCAGTGCAGTAACTTTATGGGGTCATTTTCACTGTCTCAGCAGTGTTCGTTATTCGTCCAGTTGCATGCTGTGCATGCTAAGTCACTTCAGTCATGTCTGACTCTTTGCAATCCCATGGACTGTAGCCCGCTGGACTCCTCTGTCCATGAGATTCTCCAGGCAAGAATACTGGAGTGGGTTGCTGTGCCCTCCTTCAGGGGATTGTCCCAACCCAGGGATGGAACCCATGTCTCTTACATCTCTTGCATTGGCAGCAGGTCCTTTACCGCTAGCACCACGTGGGAAGCCCTGGCCGTCCAGTTTCCCGTATACAAATAACCACTGCAAAGGTGTGACTCTGTGCCTTGATTCGGGATAGAGATGTCAGTCAAGCTCCTTGGACCTTTATTGCTGATTCAGACTCAGCCCCGCTACTTCCCCCACCCCCACTCCCCAGGGTGTTTTCTCTTGTCTTCAAGCATTTTTTTTTTTAAGTCTTATTGAAGTAGTTACAATATTGCTTCTGTTTTTTCGGCCCAGAGGCGTGTGGAATCTTAGCACCCCGACCAGAGGTCGAACCTACACACACACCCTCTCCCCAACACCAGAAGGTGAGGTCCCAACCACTAGAGCACCCAGGAAACTCCTACAAGCATTCTTAAAAATGTCTTACATAAAAGCTACTTGAATAAATATCATTTCTAGAAAATCAAGTCCTGCTTCCACCTTTTCCTGTTTTTTCTCCTTGTCATTGCCGGTGTTTCTCCTTTCTGTTCTGTAATCCTGCCTTTCCCTCGGAATCTGCTCTACTCTGTCCCCCTGCTGTCCCCCGAGCTCTCTCTGGGACACTTTTAACCCTGCTTTGACTCACAGTCTCAACTCCTCCCTCCAGGGTTCTCCCTTGGATTCCACCACCCTCGTGGCCACACTCCTCTAACCTTAGGAAGCAGTCCAACAAGCTATGGCTGCTGATCCAGCCCATCCCTCGGCAACATTAGAGAAAATTAAGTTCTCTATGGTTTGCAGTTATTGGCTTCAAGGCATCTCTGACTTCAAAATCCATTCCAACCTCACACAGGTCGTGATTTGTTGGTCAGCCTAATCTTACCCCAAAGCATCTGCCTAATTTGCCAATACAATCAAACATCGAAATGGCATTCCAGTGCAAAGCAAAACAATCCTGGTCTTCTGGTGGTCTATGATTCTGTGGAACACACGGGTTGACTCATGTTTCTAGCCATGGTAGAATGGTCGTCAGGATGGTGCTGGAGATACGTTCAAGGAACCAAATTTCGGTATTTGTTTGGCTGGATTTCATGTTTCCTCCTAGGTAAACATAGTGTTCTTAGTTGTAACATCATACTATATTTTCCTTTCGGTCAAGATTCCATTTTACGTTTAATGTATTTTTATACCACTTATCCCAACATCTCGTGCCAGTGGCACATTTTGATACTCTATGTATGCTCTTCCTCAGTTTTCATGCTGTTCCAAGAGAAATACCACAAGGATTTTCTTCTCTTCTGTTTCTCATAGTGACTGAAGCAGTGGCCGCCCAATTGGGATATTCAAACCCTCCAGGTTTAGACAAGCTAAGACTTGGACCTGCTCGTGTGGCAGATTCTAGCTGATGTTAAGTAGAAGAAAGTAATAGAGGTCCATTATTAATTGATACTGGGGCTTTCAGCATGATTAGAGTTATCCAGGAAATCTTTCACTTGTTTTAAACCCCAACCATTTTTCTCCCACTCAAAAATAATTGCAAATATTCAGAGTCTAATGTCAAGAAAAGTCTGCAGCCATTTTTAATGGCTCATTTATACAGAATTACTCTTTGGTTTATGAAGGTATGTGTGGGAGTATGCATTTTGTCTGCATGCATGTTTGTACATGTTTTATTTCCTGTGAAGACTATTAGAAACTATTACACAAAGTCCCTGATGTGACGATGGTTGATGTGTTAGGTTAAAGTGTAATGCTGAATCCTGTAGAGAACTGTTCATTTACTTCTTAAGGCAGATGGCTGTGCTTATCCAAATATTATTTATTCTGAATGATATTTTAATACACAGAATTACTGTCCTACATTTAAAATATTCTTACCTTAAAAAAAATAAACTATACAAGTCCTGTAGTTGCTCTTAAAATATCTCATAGTTCCTCATGTATCAGGCTTTTGAAAACCCTTCCCATGAAGGACTTGCCTGGTGGTCCGTTGGTTAAGACTCCGTGCTTCCGCTTCCACTGCAGAAGGTATAGGGTTCAATCCCTGGTTGGGGAACTAAGATCCCGCATGCCATGTGGCACGGTCAAAAAAAAAAAAATTAAGAAAAATTTTAAAAATAAAAATCTTCCCATGAATAATTACAGTTATGGATAACAACTGTTGGTGGAGTGGGAGGGGGGCATGGAGGAATCCATGAGTTTACCATGCCACCAAAAAATATAAAGGAAAAGAGAATTATAAATTCACTATTTTTGAAAACTTCATTATAATAACTGATTCAGCAAGAATATGAATGATGCTAAAACCATTGAGTGGAAATATATTGGGAAGCAGGATAAAACAGTCTCAAACTGTCTCCTGCCAGATTACTCATTAATGGCAACAACACAACAAGTCCTGTGGAGAAATCTGGTGAAACCCTAAACAAGTGGTCAGAGTTGTCATCAGTTATGAAATACACTGATCCTGTGATGTACCGAAAAAGAAACAGTTTTTATAATTCTGTAGTTTTTCTGCCCCCAAAGGCATCACCTAAATCTAAGCATGAAGAAACTATTGGACAACTCGTAACTGAGGGTTTGGATTGGACTAGTGTCTTTCAAATTATCAATATCATGAAAGACAAAGGCTTAGAATTATTTTGGATTATAAATAGACATATAAAGGAGAATAAATAGACATGAGTACAGGATTTTGAATTCTGGGTTGTCAGATACACCCCTCCCCCAAAAAACCCTTTTCTCTAAAGCATACTAGGCAGAGAAGTTGGTGACGGGCCGCTAAGGCCCATCGCAGATAAGGAGCTTGCTCTGGAATATAAATCGGTCACATCACTGTGCACGCTATTTACTTCATTTGACATTTAAACCTCGCGAGACGTTGATGAAAGCAGCTGAGTATTGATTTGCATTCTCAGGGAAAACCCTTATCTCATCCCAGCCTGGCATCAAACTTTCTGTGAATTATTTCCAGCCTCAAGACACACTTTGAGTAGCGTTTCTGAAGACTAGTCCTAGGGATGTGAAATGTATATTTGACCATCATTTTTATCAATGTTAAATTTGCTGAACTTGATAATAGTACCAAGATTATTTAAGAGAATGTCCTTGTTTTCAGGAGATACTTACTAAATTATTTACAGGTGAAGGGTCATGATGTCTGAAACTAACTCCCAAATGGTTTAGTAAAAAGTTGTGTGTGTGTGGAGAAGATAAAGTATGAGTGTGAATGTGGAACTTTTTTTTTTTTTTAAAGTGAGTATAGTTGAAGAGTATACTATCCTGGTGCTATTCTTGCAAATTTTATGTAAGTTTGAAATTGTTTAAGTTTAGGGAAAAAAAGAATGAGAAGTGAGTGTTTTGGAGAGAGACACAAGTCAGCCATGTTGTTGGTAACCAGCGATGAATGCTTTGCTTCATGAGCTTGGGTATCAACAGAAGGTCTGGTTTTGAATCCAGTGTTTGAAGCAGTCCATTAACCCAGCTGTTAATGGATATAATAACTACTCATATGCCCTGGTTTATTGCTTCAGAGGGTGGTCATAGTCTTTGGTCTTGCAATTTTTCTCTTTATCTGAGCTCCAGCCTCTGACTCTGGTCCTAGCTACTTTTATTGGGGAAAAATAAATAAATAAAACCGTCTAATTTGTGCTTTCTGCTGACAATCAGGTTTCCGAGCAGGAAATGGATGAAGTGATAGCACGCAGCACTTATCAGGAGAGCAAAGAGGCCAGTTCCTCTCCTGGCTTAGGTACTGTAACTGCACATCTTCATTCAACATTCAGAAGAGTCTCTGGTTACGTTCCCCCCGGGGGCACTCCCCTGCGCACTATTATTGGAGTCTTGGTAATTACTGGGCTTGGCAGAAGTAGCTGTCAAAGAGATTCCATGCTTTCCCTTAGCGGCTGCTTTTGATTTCTACAGTTATTTAACGTGCTGTATTAAAGTTCCAGCCATGCACGCTTTTTCTACTGCTTTAAGATAATTTGCAAAAATGAGTTAGCATTTCAGGTGTTTATGTACAATTCATGTTAAGTAGAACATGAATTCTACTTCATTCCAAGTAGAAATGAAATGCTACCAAATTACCAGTTGTTTCTGTAGGCACGGGGTACAATCCAGCCAAAAACCTGGGATTTCTTTATACAAATTCAAAGTTTCAACTGAAATGTAACAGGCTGCAAAAATCATGATTTTCCTCCTCCTCAAGTGGAAAGTTCAGTCATAGGAGGATTGCCCTAGTAAGAATTTCACATGAATTTAAAACATGAAACTTTGCACCAAGTTGGAAAAGTAATGTTTCCTGTACAGTGGGAATCTCAAGGGACTCTGCTGATGTATCTGAACTCGAGATGTTACTGATATTAAGACTAATGTCGGGAGGAAACAGACACGAGTTACTGGTTGTCAAAGGAAAAGGAAGGCATGCGGTTTTTTGGCAACCAAGAAGTACCCTAATTATTTGCATCCATAATTAATATATTGAAAGTGGGCACAGCCATAATGGACTCTTTATTCAACTCACTCATTCTCCTGAAGTGCCTGAAGGCTGTCCTCTCATAATCCTAATATATTCACTCAGTCATTTATAAAAGATTTTACTAAGCTATGATCCTTAAACTCAAAATCTTTTTGCTCATGGAATATAATTTAAAATCTCCATGCTGAGTCTTTTTGTCCTTCAACTAAAAACTAAGACAGATATTCAGCCCTCTCCCTCTTTCTTTCATGAGTTTTTTGAGTGCTGTTCCTTTCTTCATTCATCCTTCAATCCATTTATCAAATATCACTGAACACTTCCTAGATCCTAGTGCTAAGCCCTGCAGGGCCTGATCAGTGATAGGTAAATAGTCAAGGAAGAAGAGAACAGGCATCCACTTGTAATTAAATTATAGTATGCATATGGAAATTGGTATATGGGCAGTATAAAGTTCTTCTGAAATGCAGAGGAAGTTACTTCCAACTATTAATAGGATCACCATGGAGTCAGTAGCATATGGGGGCTTGAAGCTTGAGAAGAATCTTGGGAGGTGGGACGGGTACCCAATAGACTACATGCATGTCCATTCCCACACACGTGGCCCTTCCGTGCCTATTGAGCAGAGAGGGTTTTGTTTAATATGTCTGGCTCCTTCTTTTCCTGTTAAGAAGGTGAGCCTATTTGTAAGGATTTGAGCTTCATTTTTTTTACAGTATGGTAAATTTTTCCCCCAACAGGTACCCCCTTGAAGAGTCCTTCTTTTGCAAAAAAGGTGAGTCAAGAAAAGGCACTTTGCTGCCTTGCTTTACTGGTTCAGTTCAGTTCAGTCGCTCAGTTGTGTCCAACTCTTTGCAGCCCCATAGACTGCAGCATGCCAGGTTTCCCTGTCCATCACCAATTCCTGGAGCCTACTCAAACTCATGTCCATTGAGTCGGTGATGCCATCCAACCATCTCATCCTCTGTCGTCCCCTTCTCCTCCCACCTTCAATCTTTCCCAGCATCAGAGTCTTTTCAAATGAGTCAGTTCTTTGCATCAGGTGGCCAGAGTATTGGAGTTTAAGCTTCAGCATCAGTCCTTCCAATGAATATTCAGGATGGATTTCCTTTAGGATGGACTGGTTGGATCTCCTTGCTGTCCAAGGGACTCTCAAGAGTCTTCTCCAACACTACAGTTCAAAAGCATCAATTCTTTGGCAGTCAGCTTTCTTTATAGTCCAGCTCTCACATCCATACATGACTACTGGAAAAACCAGAGCTTTGACTAGACAGACCTTTGTTTTGGAGCCCATAAATCAAACCATAGGGTCCAATCTGTATTTCTGCCCATGAGTCATCTTGGCCATTTTACACAGCAAACAGCAAAAATGTCCATTTGAGAACAAGTATATAAATGTGAGTTTCTTTTATTAAATATTCATTCAGGAAAAGAACAAAACAACAAAATAAAAGAACTGAGCTACAGTTTGAAAAATAACTGCTCCCCGCCCCCTGTTTTTTTTAATAAAAGGGGCCTGGGTCAGTTTGGGGAGGGCATCTGCAACTTTAAGGAATCTTTCTTAGCTGGCTGTTCCAAAAACTCAGTGGATCAGAGAACAAGAGTCAAACTCGCCTGTTCTGTTGTTTCATCGGTAGGCTGAACCAGTGGCTTGGAATTCCATTCCTCCTCCTATCTCTTCCCCCGGTCTTCTTCCTGGGATGGTTGATGCATTGCTGCTGTGGTTTTTCTGATCGCAGCCAAAAACGTATTTCTTAAAAACATTGTCTGGCAGCAATTGCCTTTTAATTCATTCAGTGTTTAATTTAGTGATCCTAAAGTAAATGGAGGTGGGCGTTTACTATCACAGCTGTTTTGAGTGACCGCAGATGAGAACAAAGTGCTTTCGGGAAGATGGGACACAATTACTATTTAAAATAATCCACTCTGGCACATCTTCCTCATCTAGCACTGCCTTCTTCAACAGGACTCCCTGATTTCTGAATCTGAACTCTCCCAGTACTTCGCTAACGACGCCCCAGGCCCGCTGTCCGACTTCATGGTGGCCGGCTCCGAAGATGAAGACCCTCCAGGGAGCGGCGGCAGCAGCAGCTCCGTGGAGCCCCCCAGCACCTCCCGTAAGCCCTGACTCTCTGACTCCATGATGCGTTGGTTTACACGTCACGGTGCTGGGGTACGGAAAGAGGACTGGAGACCACACCCATGGTTGAGTAGGAGCCACCTTTCTACCCTGACTAAAGGCAGAGTTTGATCTTGGAAAACTCAGTGCACTCCTAGTGACCGGCCTCCCCACTTCTACAGTCAACAGGCTGGGTGCACGGTCTGTACCCCAAGTTGGAAAGCTAAACTGCCCCCACCTTGAGATGCTATTTACACAGCGTAGTCTTGGAATTTGTGGCATCGAATCGTGGCTGATAACCTGATGGTCTTATGTTTTAGGGGAATCCTAACCAAATTCTTCACTAGACCCTAAACTTAACTCTTTTTAGAAGGCAGTGAGTGAATGATTTAGAACGTATGAGACAGATTTGTTATCATATGGGTTTTACTTTTTTAAAAAAAAAGACCTCATTGATTATTTTCTCAGTATAATCTGAAATAATGACCTGATATGAACTGCACTGACTCCTCACTCCCACCAGTGTGGTTTCCTTTTGCTCATTTCTAATGTCTGAATAAGAAAATCCCCTGTCTCAGACAAGAACCTGTCTAGCTCGTTTGGAGCAGCCCACGTGCTTCCTCCAGGCTCTGATAGAAACGCTCTAAGGCGGAAGCACGTGTAATTTTTCACTACATTTAACGAGATGCGAAGAGTTTGCAGAGCTCCCACGCCTTCCTTCCCTTCCCAGGTTGGAGTTTATAAATTATGTGTAGTCTCAGGCTTCAGCTCACCACTCTCTCGGAGCTCACGCGCCCATTAATCAAGCCCGCCTCCCTCCTGCCTATGAAGGAAGGACTTCAGGTGATAAGAAGGCCCAGGTGTGCAGGACTCGTTGATCCCGGGGCATCCTCCCCCGGGGAGTATTTGGAGCAGCGTTTAGGTTGAACCCAGTAACGTGTTAGATATCATGGATGTTGACAAGTTACACATTTCTGTCTCTAGGCAGCACACATGTGTAAGTTGAACAATCCAGAGGTTAAGTTTAAAAAAAAAGAAAAAACAGTAGGCAGAGGAGAGGAGAAAGTTGGCTCTCACTGTAAGCAGATCCCAAGAAACTGTGTCGTTTATGCCTAGTGACCAGTGGCCAGAAGGTGTACCTGGCATCTGTGAACGTGGAAATGCTCGTGTATAAAGAAGGGGGGGTTAGATTAAAAGACCATACCAGATGGAAAGCTATTGCACTTGACTTTTCTTCTCCCAACCCCAGCAGCTCACAAGGAGCCAGGAAAAGCCAGGGCCAACAGCCTTGTGTCTCTTGGAAGCCAACGGGCCTCCGGGCTCTTCCACAAGCAGGTGACAATTGCCAGGCAAGCCAGTCTTCCCGGGAGCCCAGAGGTCCTCCGGAACCCCCTCCTCCGCCAGAGGAGGGTGGGCTGCTCTGATGACGATGCCAGCGACGAGGAAGAGTTTGATGGCGAAGGCGACTGTATTTCCCTCCCAGGGACCCTCTCAGGTCCCAGCAGGCCGCTGACAGAGGACAACTCTACACATGTTTCAACAGCCTCTTCCAAGGTCACAGGTATCAACCGAGAGGAACACCCCAAGAAAACACTGGTCAGCAAGGCCTCCTCAGTGCCTCTCCTCGGCAGCTCGCTGGACTTCCAGGAGAGCCTCCCAGGAGGCGTGCGGGACCCCCTTTCCCATGCAGCCAGCCTGCTGGTCCCATCGGAGGCCCCCAAGGGTAGCCCTGGCTGCTCGGGGAGGAAGGAACTGTCAGGATCGAGGAGCTCGCCCAAACTGGAGTGCAGAGCCGGGACAGGCACCCAGGGTCCAGCGAGCACAGACAGCCCCAGTTCCCTCCAGCAAAATGACAGCCTGGGGTCCAGGCACAAGCCCGTGGCCAGGGTCAGCCCACACCGCAAGAGGCCTGAGGCTGAGGGCAGGCCTAGCAGCGCAGAATCAGCACAGCTGACCGATGGAGCCAGTGACCCATGCGGTGCGGACTTGAAAGTCCAGGATAGTTCCATCCAAGTGACCGTGACTGGTTATCGGCCAGGAGGAACTATGGAGAAGGTAACTGATTTCTTAGTTACTTGAGATCCAGTGAGTCTTGTATGAATGAGTATGGAGCATGCTATAAAGCAGGGGTCCCCAACCTCCAGGATCTAATGCCTGATGATCTGAGGTGGAGCTAATGTAATAATAATAATAGCAATAAAGTGCACAATAAATGTCATCCTTTGGAATCATCCTGAAACCACACCCACCCTCCACGCTAGTCTGTGGAAAAATTATCTTCCACAGAACTGGTCCCCGGTGCCAAAAAAGTTGGGGACCGCTGCTCTAAAGCATAAGGTAATCTGCCTGAAATAAAGGATAATGATTGGAGAATCATCTTTCAATACAGTCATTCATTTCAACACACTAACTGCCTGGGAGCCTAGTAATATATCACCAGATTGGTGGGGGGAGGTGCCTAAGTGTTGAGTCATGAGATCATGTGGCCGAAAGATGTAATCCCTCTCTTCCCATACACGGGGCCTGTGGTTGATGATGGAAAGGCAGTGCCGGGCAGATGCAGGAAACCCCTGGGTCTGGGACCAGCTTCTCCACTGACTAGTCGGTGGTCACTTAGGCAGTAACTTGCCAAGTTACTGATCTTTCTGAACCACAGTTGTCTGGACTGTAAAATAGGGATGTTGCTCTCTTCCCTGATCATTTCACACAGTCAGGGTGACCGTCAAATACAGGTTAACAGTGGTTATGTCTGGCGGTCAAGGTTCTGCTTGATCCTTATTTTTTCAGACTTCCCATGGTGATGATGTATAATTACAGCTACTCCTACCCTTGTTGTATCACATGAAGTAATGGGCATGCATTCACTGAAAAACATATAATGTACCACAGTAAATGCAAGTTAATATTGTTTATGTTTCTACTTGTTTACCAGTATGTTAGAATGGACCAGAATATCAAATTGCACATTTAAAAAAAAAAAAATTTAGTATACCTCCACTTTAGCAAGGAGAGGGTAAGAGAAACAAACATTATTTAGTCTCTTCAACATAAATACTTTTACTCAGAGCGGAGAATCTGAGATGCCTTATAAGGCTGTCCAGGCATGCCTCTGAGATAATGCAGGTTCGGTTCCAGACCACTGCAATCAAGCTGATGTCGCAATAACGTCAGTCAAGTGTTTGGCTTCCCAGTGCATATAAAAGTTACGTTTACATGATACTGGAGTCTATTAATTGTGCAATAGCATTATGTCTCTAAAAATAATGTACATACCTTAATTCAAAAATATTTTATTATTAAAAAGTGTTAGCTATCTGAGCCTTAGTTGAATTATATATCTTTTTGCAACAGTAACATCACAGATCACCATAACAAATGTAACAATGAAAAAATGTAAGATATTGTGAGAAATACCAAAATATGATGGAAGTGAACAAATGCTGTTGGAAAAATGGCACCAACATACCCACTCAGTGCAGGGTTGTCACAGACCATCAACCTGTCAAACATGCAGTATCTGTGAAGTGCAATTTTTATGCCTGTATTTATAAAGATGTGTTTTCAAGTGATTTGTAAAACATATAATACATGTAAAGAGAAGCAGAACATACAAAGTCATAAAAGCTAATCTCAGCAGAAGGGTTTGTTTTTAACCTTATATACACCTTTTTTCTCCTCTAAAAATTGTTATTACCTCCAACTAGGAAATGTATTTTAAAATGTCATGTTCAGCTAATGAGTAAACCTCTTCCTTTTAAGGGTATTACAAATTTTGAATAACTCAGTTCAGTTCAGTTGTGCCCGACTCTTTGCAACCCCATGAACTGCAGCACGCCAGGCCTCCCTGTCCATCACCAATTCCCGGAGTTCACTCAAACTCATGTCCATCAAGTCGGTGATGCCATCCAGCCATCTCTTCCTCTGTTGTCCCCTTCTCCTCCTGCCCTCAATCTTTCCCAGCATCAGGGTCTTTTCCAATGAGTCAACACTTCGCATGAGGTGGTGAAAGTACTGGAGTTTCACCCTTAGCATCAGTCCTTCCAATGAACACCTAGGACTGGTTGGACCTCCTTGCAATCCAAGGGACTCTCAAGAGTCTTCTCCAACACACCACAGTTCAAAAGCATCAATTCTTCGGCGCTCAGCTTTCTTCCCACTCCAACTCTAACATCCATAAATGACCACTGGAAAAACCATAGCCTTGACTAGACCAACCTTTGTTAGCAAAGTAATGTCTCTGCTTTTCAGTATGCTATCTAGATTGGTCATAACTTTCCTTCCAAGGAGTAAGAAGCATCTTTTAATTTCATGGCTGTAGTCACCATCTGCAGTGATTTTGGAGCCCAAAATAATAAAGTTTAACACTGTTTCCACTGTTTCCCCATCTATTTCCCATGAAGTGATGGGACCAGATGCCATGATCTTCGTTTTCTGAATGTTGAGCTTTAAGCCAACTTTTTCACTCTCCACTTTCACTTTCATCAAGAGGCTTTTGAGTTCCTCTTCACTTTCTGCCATAAGGGTGGTGTCATCTGCATATCTAAGGTTATTGATATAACAATAATAATCCAGCAATCTTGATTCCAGCCTGTGCTTCTTCCAACCCAGCGTTTCTCATGATGTATTCTGCATATAAGTTAAATAAGTATATAAAGCCAAATCATGGATTTTACTCAAATATCTTTTTTTATAATAATCTATATCTATTAAAATGTCATAATTGTGAATTAGTATTCTCAGTAAGAACTTTGAGCACCTTTTAAAATTTTTGTACAGAAGTTGTTTTTCTTGTAAAATTTCTCATTCCCAAATTTTATTTATACTATATGGGAAAGAAAATTGAATGCATTGCCCATAAAGTATTTACCTTTTATATTGGAAACTTAAAAAAATGAGACTTTTTATTTTGGAAAATGATTATCTTTTAATGTTTTTATTAATACTTTTTAAAATCGAGATGAAATTCACTTAACATAAAGTTAGTATAGGAAAGGGAAGTCTGGCATGCTGCGGTCCATGGGGTCGCAAAGAGTTGGACATGACTTAGCAACTGAACACCAAAGCATTTTAAAGTGTACAGTTGAGTGGCATGTGCTGCATTCACAGTGCTGGACAGTCACTACCTCTGTTGACTTTCAGATTCTTCTGTTTTCATATCACACTTATGCCTTATTAGTAAATAGAAAATTCACTGAGTTGAACACTGTTGAGTTCCCTAAGCAGATAATTGACATTTTACGAAATTATTTTTTTTCTTTTTAAACAAAAGTAGCTAAATGATCACCTGTTTCACCTCTTTCCTCTGCCGCCACCTTTGAGCCACTTTATGACTCCTTCACTCAGAGGGTAAATGTCAAATCTGATTTAATGTTTTAGCAAAGTTGTTTTAGAGAAAATTTTCCTAGTAGGTATTAGAAGAAAGGAAGTAATTGACGCTCGGCTAAAGTACAGTTTTAAAATGTTAAATGCTAATTTTATTTATTCAGATTCATTCTCTCCATGACTGCCAAAATGAGCTGGTTTTGGTCTTGAGCATCACAATGCATAGTGTAACAATAATGCCTTACCTCTGTAGAGCCTTTTGTGTGCTGCACGTTGGGTTTTTTTTTAAGATGTACTGATTTATTTTTCGGCTGTGATGGGTCTTCACTGTTGCCACTGGGCTCTCTCTAGTTGTAGCGTGCAGGCTTTTCATCGTGGCGTCTCCTCTTGAGGAACACGGGCTCCAGGGCAGGCAGGCTTCAGTAGTTGCTGCATGTGGGCTCCACAGTTAGTGCTCACAGGCTTTGGAGTGCATGAGCTCAGTTGCTCTGTGGCCTGTGGGATCTTCCCGGACCAGGTTTCATACCCATGTCTCTTGTGTTTGGCGAGTGGATTCTTTACCACTGAGCCACCAGGCAAGCCCTGCAACACTTGTTATTTCTATTATTTCAATCTTCTTGATTGAAGCCATCCTGAGGGGGTTGAGATGCTATCTCATTGTGGTTTTCATTTGCCTTTTCCTAATCACCCTGGCAGAGAAGGCAATGGCACCCCACTCCAGTACTCTTGCCTGGAAAATCCCATGGACGGAGGAGCCTGGTAGGCTGCAGTCCATGGGGTCGCTAAGAGTCAGACACAACTGAGCTACTAACGTCACTGCTACCACTTATCACCCACATCTTAAATTGAATGCTTAGGAAGAGTGACAAGGCCATGACATTTCTAGTTGGACCTTAAACCCAGAATCTGGGTCTTGTGGCTTCTGGTCCAGGGCTCCTTGAATTTCCCAAACCAGCTCTCCTCTGTATGTGATGTATTAGGATGCAGAGAACCCTGAGAGCCTTTAACAGTGGCTCACAGTTGTCCTTGTGCCAGGAATCTCTGGACAAGCCGTCCGTCGGGGATGGACGAGTCCCCACTGACTGGGGACCAGGCTGTGCCCTGCCCCACCCAGATGCCAGCCACCCTACAGAGAACCCACCTGCAGCGACATCCAAGCAGGGGCAGCAACCCGGGACAGGTAAGATGATTTTATCACTTACTAAGCTTTAGAACGGGAGAGTAGAAGTTAACTAATAAAAATGTTATATGGGGAAAATTTTAAGGCAGAGAGATCTTCATAGGCTAGTGATAAAAGCTACCTGCATTTAACAACTTTACTAGATCACTGGGCCTGAGTTCATGGGTATCTGTCTTCAGCTAGTCTCCAGCCTTTACTCATTTTGTGACATGTACCTTAGTGAATGAGGAACAATATGAAACAGGAATATCCTGCCTTCAGAAACTCAACACTCTGTTTATGTGAAACCAAATGTACTGAAAAATGGCAGGAAAAGCCTCCACTGAGAAGTAAAAAATAAATAATTCTTATGTATTGCATCTATAGAATAGCTGAGGAGCCTGAAGAGGTCAGCAAGATGCTCCCAGGCCTGTGTGGCTGGTGCTGGCCCCAGCAGGCCACCCTCAGCACTAACCCTAACCCTAAGTCAGGTTATCAGCACACCTGTAACCTGCTCTGGTTAGGAAGCTGCACCAGGCCCTCCACATTCTTCTACACCCATGACATCAGTTGTAAAGGCTGCTGGGCCTTCTACCCCATAAGGCGCCATAATTGAGCCAGTATGCTTCCCATTGTTGGGCGTTTGGGGGCTTTCCAAGTGAAGGAATATTTTGAAAGGTGACATCATGGACTGCTTCCATGTAATTTAATCTCCATCAGTAAAACCTTTTTGCATTACACACTTTGCACAAAAGCCAAATTGCTAACAAAATTTTAGGGTTTGCTCAGCGAATGAATCAATCTGAAAAACAGACACACATCCCTTCCTTTTGCTGCTGCTTTTCCCTGTAGCTGGCACCAGCATCTGCGCATGCTTAGTCACTCAGTCGTGTCCAGCTCTGTGAACCCATGGACCATAGCCCACCAGGCTCCTCTCCATGGGATTTTCCAAGCAAAAATACTGGAGTGGGTTGCCATTCCCTTCTCTAGGGGATCTTCCTGACCTAGGAATCAAACTCAGGTCTCCTGTGGTACAGACAGATTCTTTATCATCTGAGCCACCAGGGAAGCCTCCTAGTTGGCACCAGCAGAAACAGGAAAGTCATACTGAAGGGAATTGAAAAGATTCAGCAGATCACTGTTGCTGGAGGGAACGACAGGGAGAAGAGATAGTTAGGGAGTGTGGGATGGACAAGTACACACTGGCCACTGTATTTAAAATGGATAAGCACCACAGTCCTACTGCAGAGCACAGGGAACTCTGCTCAATGTCATGTGGCAGCCTGGATGGGAGGGGAGTTTGGGGGAGAATGGATCCATGTATATGTATGGCTGAGTCCCTTTGCTGTCCACCTGAAACCATTACAACATTGTTAATTGGCTATACTCCGATACAAAATAAAAAGTTTTAAAAAAGAAAATTGAGCAGAAGAAAGGAGGCCATGGGTGTGAGTCTGTGGTGCCCCTGGCCTTCCGTGGGGACCTGGGGAGGTTGTGTCAGGTCTCCGTGGGTATCCTGATGAACCGGTCTTGTTGCTGGGTGGTCTCCACAGAGGCCATGTGGTCAGGGCTTAGGTAACTGCGTGAGCTGTGGAGTCCACATCCTGGGGGGAGCCCTGGCCATGAACTCTCTGACCCTGCATATGCTGCTTACCACCCTGCGCCTCACTTCCCCGCCATTCCAGTGCAGGCGGTCACAGTGTTGGGAGGGAAATGAAGCCCACAAGAAACTCTGAGCACAGCGCCAAGTGCTACTAGCTCCTAATTACTGATCTAGGAACTTTGGGGGAAAGCCATATGCAGTTAAGGTGACTGGCATGGGCGATGCAGAGTGACTGTAACATCTGGGGGAGACACGCTTCTAAGCAAAACTTTCATTGTGACTGAGGCTTTTGCTCTACCCTTACTCAAACCCAGGGCTCATAAGGAAATGCAAATCTAATGTTCTTTTTTCTGCCTGTTCCCCCACCTATTGTAAGATGCCATGTGCCAGAAGTAGACAGACTAACCCACACGTGTGCAGGCTTTTTGAGGAGGAGCCTCCAGGACAGAGTGGCTGTCCAGACCCAGCACGTGGAGGGACTTCACTTCCAGGCAGGCGGCATCTGTCCCTGCACCTCGGAGAGTTCACGCTGTCTCTGGCTTCTCTGCTTTGATTCCCTTTCCTTCCTTGCCTTTCTCCTCCTCCTTGGCTTCCGTTCCAGATGTGCCCCCAGAATCCCACTTAAGTCCAGCAGCCCTCTGTCTCCGCTTCCTGGGATAATCTGACCTCCTCAGTCTCCCACACCCCTGACCCTGGTCAGGACACGCTGGAGGACAGGGCAGGCTTCCATATGTCTGGAGCATTCCATGCGTCTGCCTGAATCAGCCTCCTTTAGTCCCTCGAGTTCCTTGCTGGGACTGTTTCACTTTACCCTGTGACTCCTAGTCCAAGGCACGAGGCTAAACCCCCATGTAGTCTGCGGGGGACTGAGTTGACTGCAGAATCACCCCAAGCTAAGGAATCAAATAGAACAGCCCGCTGACTCCTGTGGCTTTTGCCATCAGAGGGTGGATGGTGTACAGAAACCCAAGTGCAGGATTTCTGGTGTCCCCTTGTCCTTATAAATAACTAGAAAAGGCAGAGGCAGAGGTCCTCCTGCCGTCCATGCTGAGTTATTTTAGAGCCTCTAAAGCACAGTGGTATTTGTTCGATGTGAGCACTCTATAATTTTAGAGACTAAAACAGGCCTACATTTAAGCTGTGGGATGTCTTTCTAAAAAAGACAAAAAAATTGAGACTGTTTACAATTTTCACTTGTTTTCATTGAAGTTTTCTGTTTTCTAACCTTTCACCCTGTGTCTCCCCCACCACTCCAATCTTTTTTTTTTATTCTCCACCCAGGACCAGATGGCTCCCCAGACCCTCTCCCTTCCCCAGGGCAGAAGGAGGCGGCTCACCCTGACCCCAGCCAGACCTCAGTGGACACAGAGCCAGCGAGGCGACCTGAGGACCCCGGAGGGCCAGAATCACCCAGGATCCCCAAGTCTGAGGACAGCACATCCCCGGGGACAATGGCAATGGCTCGTCCTGACCTCCGTGAGATGAGAGCAGCTCCCAATGCCAGATCGCCCTGCGCTGCCCGGAAGGCAGCGACCCCCAGGGGAGCAGGACCCATGGCTGAGGGGGCACCTTCGACTGGTGCTGGGCTGCCACAAGACCTCATGTCCGGGGAGAAGAGCCAAGAGAGGGTTCTGGGTCACCATGCCAAGGCTCCGCAAACCTCAGCAGTCCTTGCCCCTGAAAACTGCCAGGGGTCAGCTCTGCCCCAGGGAACAGACTCAGGGTCTACCAGCGCCCCGCAGGCTGGCCTGGCCCTGCCATCGCTGAGTGACAAGGCCCAGGAGGCGTGTGGGGGTGCCTCGGGGCCCGGCTGCCCTGGAGGGAATGGGCGCTGCCCAGTGACGGACATCGACAGGCTCCTGGTGGAACCGGATGCCTCCGGAGCAAGACTTCCCTCCCCTGGGAAAGGGGGCCGGCTGAGCAGAGAGCAGGCTGCCCAGGGGCCACAGCTAGCCTCGGGGAGTCCAACCCCTGCCCCAAGGAGGCCCGGGGCGGCTGGTCCAGCCCCTCCCCCTCAGTGGGCCGGCCAGCCTTCAGTTTTGGATTCCATCAATCCCGACAGACATTTTACTGTGAACAAAAGCTTTCTGAGCAACTACTCTAGGAATCTCAGCAGTCTCCACGAAGACAGCACCTCGCTGTCAGGCCTGGGTGACAGCACCGAGCCATCTGTGTCCCTCTCGTCCATGTACGGGGACGTGGAAGACTCATCCTCAGACCCCGAGTCATTCACTGAATTCCCGCGAGCTCCCGCCCGGGACAGCTGGTCCCCTCCTCATCCTCGTCCTCCTGAGCCTTCTCACAAGGGAGACACAACGGAGTCCGAGGAGGAGCAGGTGGAAATCTGTTCCACGGATGGCTCCCCCGATCGGCCCTCAGCCACTGCCCTTGCTCCTGCCCGGGTGGCCGCCTGCCCTGCCCTTGCCACAGCCCTGCCACCAAAGGATGGAGCCCTGAGCCAGGTGGGGGCAGAAGCAGGCCACACAGCCCGCATCGTGCCAGGCACCTCCACCCCTCCGCAGCCACCTCCTCCTCTGTCAGACGTGAGCTCTCAGGAGGCGGAGCCGCTTGAGGATGCAAGGGTCTCTCAAGACCACAGGTCCCCGAGTGAAGAGGACTCTGGGGAAGCCACCCAGCCTCCTCCGGGTACCAGGCCTATCCCCAGCTCCCCAGGTACCCTTGGTTTTCCTAACGTGGTGAATGGTTTGGAGTATGACCATTTGGATGACAAGGCCCCACCTGAGAAACAAGAAATAGATGTTCACACTGCTGAAAACCAAGCCTCCTTCAGGGCGTGTGTCCCCAAGAATGGAGACTCAGCTCTGGGAAACCTGCACATCTCCGGAGGTCAAGGCCCAGAGGACTTGTTGCCAAAGCCAAAAGCCATCTCCAGGCGGCCCCTCATGGCCTGGTTTAGAGAGATAAATAAGAACAACCACGGGACGCATCCGCAGAGCAAAACTGAAATGGAACAATCCACGCTGCTGGCCAGAAGTCCCGACCCCAAGGCCCAGGTGCTGAGCTCAAGCCACAAGAAGGGGGTGCCTGTGCCAGATAGCCCCCCTCCTCGGCTGAATCTTGAGAATAAAGACTTGCCTAGGAAAAGTTCTGTGGAAACTCTTTTGAGTAACTGTCAGAAACCCAAAGCTGGTCCTAAGCTGAAGAGACTGAGCATCAAAAGCAAAAGCAAAGTCAGTTCCGAGGTCCCGGCTGCTCACACGGGGAAGACTGGCAGCACGGAGCACAGGAAGGCCCTTGTCTCACCCCAGGCCTCCCACAAAATGCTTTCTAAGGTGGCGTCGCACCAGTTCCACACAGCTGACCACGAAGAACTGGACAAGACTGCCGCAGCTGCCCCTCAGTCTCCCCAGTGTGTGGAGGGCAAGCTGCCCCCTGGGACCCCGGGCTCCCTGAAGCCCTCGGCATCCGACTCGAGCATCAGGATGTTTGTTTCGCCCGTGACCACCCCCAAGACCCTTCCTGAGCAAGGTGGGTGTGGTAGGCTCCACCCGGCTGTGCACGCGGAACCCGACCGAGGCTTCCCGGCTGCCCCTAGCCCTCCCAAGTGTGGTCCAGAGAGCAGGGCTCCCCTGGCATCCCCGGGGCTAGCAAGTCCCGCAGCACTGAGGAGTGGCACGTCCACGGTAGCCGGCAAGCTGGAGGTCCCCACTCCCGGGCAGGGTGAGTGGTCCCTGTCCAGCCAAACAGACTCTGCAGCAGAAGCAGCCCTGCCAGGGGTGACTGGTGACAAAAGAAGCAAAATAATTGCCGGTGAGCCTCTTGAAAGAACCAAGCAGCTGAAAATCATTGAGATCCCAAGAGCACATGTGGTGACATACTGGCTGAGAGGGACAGGCAGGGGGGGCTCTTGTCCCAGAGCAGCCGTCAGGAGGAGAGTGGGGCTGGGCTCTGTCACCAGCCAGGGGAGTCCTCCCCAAACCACCCGTCCTTACTCCCAACCCGGGTCTCCCAGGTGGAGCTGGAAGCGCAGCAGCGATCCGTCAGCCTGGCAAGACTCTCCTCCTCTTCCTCCCCGCAGCTGCTGGCTAGAAAGGCCGATCCTGGCCAGATGGGCAACCCCCTGGGGGTGCCCAGGAATGGCCCACCAGTGGGCCCAGTGCTGGACGATCATCCCTACTTCACGCCAAGGCCAGCGACCAGGACCTACTCCATGCCGGCCCAGTTCTCCAGTCATTTCGGCCGGGAGGGCCATACCCCACAGAGCCCAGGGCGCACCCCTCGGGACGGCCAGATCCCTGGCACCAGCGGGGGCCTCCTCGAGGCCAAGGCGTCTAGAGGTGCTGTTCTCAGCCTGGCTAATGGGCAGGGTGTATACAGCGTAAAGCCCTTGCTGGAGACTTCGGGGAACCTTCCGACGACAGACGAAGCGGATGTCCTGTCCGCCCAGGAAACCAGCTGCCAGCTCACAGACAGAGTCACCGTCACCAGGAGACATCACTACTCCCCACAGAACTGGCCCCATGAAGCCACCTCCTTTTTCTCTGTGAAGCAGAGGATCAAGTCTTTCGAGAACCTGGCCCACTCTGACCGGCCCGCAGCCAAGGCTGGGGCCTCCTCCTTCTTGTCAGTGAGCTCCAAGCCTCCCATTGGGAGACGGTCGTCCGGCAGCGTGGTTTCTGGGCCCCTCAGCCACTCCAGTGACCCAACAGCAAGGTCGCTGAGACGTAGCCTGAGTTCCTGCAGCGAAAGCCAAGGTGAAGCCACCACTGTCGTCCCCCCGATGACCAAGTCCCCGTCCAGCATGACGCTGACCGTCTCCCGGCAGACCCCAGCAGATGCCCGTAACAAGGGCGCTGACTCAGACCCCAAGAGACCACCTGGTCCTTCGGGCATCCCTGCCCCGACCGCAACCCCCGCCTCTCCCGCCAAGAGGAACAAGTCCTCGGTGCGTCACACGCAGGCCTCACCTCTGTCCCGCTCGAAGCTCCAGGAGCTGAGAGCCCTGAGCATGCCCGACTTGGACAAGCTCTGCAGCGAGGACTTCTCAGCAGGGCCATCCGCCGTGCTCTTCAAAACTGAGCTGGAAATCGTCCCCCGGAGGTCACTTGGCTCCCCTGCTGGGGGCCTCGCTGGGTCCACGGCCCTTTCATGCCCCAAGGATGGGGCAGAAAGGGCCTGTCCCAAAGCCACTGACCCCAGAGCACCCAGTTCAGCCCACGATGTGGGTGAGACCACCCAGGATCTGCCTTCCGGAAGAAGTTGGTCAGTTAAGTAAGTGTCCGCTCTTCCCCTTGTATGTAATTTTTTTTTAATGGATTAGTTCTAGACTTTTAGAAAAGTTGCAAAAATAGTGCAAACTTCCCATGTACATCTCACCTGGCTGCTCCTCAAGTTAACATCTTACATAACCATGGCCCGTTTGTCAGAAGTTAACATTGAAAAACACACGATTGGCTAAATGACAGACTTTATTCAGATTACACTGAATAAATCCCACTAACATCCTTTTTCTATTCCAGCCTCCAGTTTTGTTTTTTGTTTTTTTTAAATATTAGTATTGGAAAAATAAAGTGCCTGCAGGGAAAAGTGTTTCCCAAATTGTTGCTCTAAAGAGAGGCTTTTGTAGGACAGGGCACTTAGCAAAACCACAGAGTAAGAGAGCGAGCGAGCGAGACAGAGCGAGAGATGGTGGGATAAGGAAACAGGACCACTGGGGAGGATTAGAACCTTTCAAAGTGACTGAAGTCAAATTGAAGTCAAATAGGAAACTTCTAGTATGTTTTAAAATATTTCACTGGAGGCTACAGAATATTTGTCTGAAATTTTCTGTTCAAGTTCAGCATTGGTCGCCTAACATCTTGGAGGGATCCTAGAATCCATAGGAATTCCCACTGCTGTTGGCAGTGAATGAAATTCCTGTTGAGCGTTTGAGCTTCTTCAAGCAGTTTGAAATGGAGTTGTGACCAAAAGAGAGCATGAAAATCAGAAAATGCCTACAATGTGGTAGAAAGGAGATCATTCTTAATGCATCCTAGTACAGTGGAGAAGTTTTTTTCTTTAACATTCTTCCAATATGTTTATATTATTTAGTTTGCAACAACTCCTGGTCTCAGCAGGGGATCAGCAAAGACTGCAGTCCATTCTGTCGTCAGTGGGGTCAAGATCTACTGTCCTCACTCTCATTCAGGAAGCGAAAGCACAATCAGAGGTGAGTGAAATAGAAAAAACGGGGAGAGTGCATCCCTGTGTGCGTAGGACTGAGTCCCTTTGCTGTTCACCTGAAACTACCACATTATTAATCGACGATACCTCAGTACAAAATAAAAAGTTTAGAGTTTGGGGATTAAAAACAAAAAAAACTACAGAAAACACAAAGAGTCGGACACGACTGAGCGACTGAACTGAACAGAAAACACAGGAAGATTGGACTGCTGCCACCTCAGTGCTCAGGCATGTGCCACAAGCTTTAGAGGACCTGGGAGAGCCCTTCTCCCAAGTCCCATGTGGCAAGTTCAGCAGCTCATTCTGATCTGTCTCGATTGCTTGCAGCTTGCTTCAGAAGCTTGCTTGTGTTGAATTTTTCAGTGCCAGATTGGTGTTTTAATCCCCCAGGCGTGACTAGTTACCATCTTCCCCACCCACCCCCACACCTGGAGTTTGTCTGCAGCAAGTGCTTCCTACAGGACTAGGCATGTTGGAACGGTGGGGGAATGGCCACGAGTACCTCTGTCCACCTACGTGGACATAATGGCCTGTCAAGGGAGCCACCTGCTGGGGAAACAAGAGTTAACAGCTGTGTAGCCCTACCCTGGGGCTTCCCTGTAGCTCAGATGGTAAAGAATTTGCCTGCAATGCAGGAGACCAGGGTTTGATCCCTGGGTCTGGAAGATCCTCTGGAGAAGGGAATGGCAACCTACTCCAGTATTCTTGCCCAGAGAATTCCATGGACAGAGAAGCCTGGTGGGCTACAGTCCATAGGGTCACAAAGAGTTGGACACAACTTAGTGACTAACACAGTCCCACCCTGGCCCCAATTACAAGACCTTCAAAGAAGCGGATTAGTCATTACAAGTCAAGTCTTTCAATAAATTGAATGTGACAGTAAACAATAACAAAAGAAACCATGGGTTCATATTTAGAATACTTCTCTGAAGCATGTTAATTTCTCAGAAGGATTCATTAAGATTTGAACCCAAATAAATGAATATTTTTTATCCAGAGGAAAAAAAGCAAATATGAACAATTTTTCTTGAGTGGTAATATGCCTGGTCACTGATACCACCTGAGAACACCATTCCAGAAATTCTGACATTACCCAGAAGGGTACCCAGATGTGACGTTGGCATCTATTATGGAGTGAACCAGAATGGAGAGGAGATGGGGAGGAATAGACATCAGTCCCTTTCAGCTTCTACTCCCTTTGGCTTCTCTGTCCCTGGTTTGGTCTGTGCAGTTAGCAAACATCTTGAGGCATACAGCATTTTTTACTTTCAGGAAGAGGGACTGTTCCATCCGCTCACTTCTTTCGTCGACTTATTACAAGTGATGAAAGCCTTACTCTTGGATTTTGCATCAAGGTGGCTCAGTGGGTTCATACTTTGCCAGGCTCTTTGCTCCAGACGTTTTACACTATTAGATAAGAGGGGAAAACCAAAAAGCCTCAACCAAGCTCACACACTTGAGAGGCACATTGTCAGGGACCACAAACACAGCAGAGACTCTGGTGTGGACAGCATGCTGAACGCTACCCTGGGGTCATCTCCTGGCTTCCCTCACCTCCTCACCCTGGTTCCATATTCACCACCCACAGGTGTTGAAGATTATTCCGACTTTGATCAGAATGCAGCTTTCTTTTGCCTTTTTTCTTATTGTCTTCAGTTAATTTTGAAGAGGAGCTTTGAGTAGAGATGTGCTTTCTCTGCCATCTTCAGAAGTTTACTACCTTGCTTTTTGTCCAGTGATATGATCTGCAGGAGTTGTGCTGACTTTCTGTGGCCTCTGGAGGGCGCTGTGAGAGATTTAGAGTCAGGAAACAGCTCTGGTCTTGACACTTCAACACGTGCAGATCTTGGAGAGCTCTTGAGGACGATCTAGCTTCGCTGATGCTGTGCTAACCTTTTCGGAGAGGCAACACTTAGCCTGGCAGTCGGTCTCTAACACACTTGTATCCACAAACAACCAACTAGAGCAAGAAAAAATTTGACTAAATTAAAATTTTGGTGATATATCCCAGAATGCAGGAGAGTCTCATTCTTTTTTTTTTTTTCCACTTTTCAATTTTATTTTATTTTTAAACTTTACAATATTGTATTAGTTTTGCCAAATATCGAAATGAATCCACCACAGGTATACGTGTGTTCCCCATCCTGAACCCTCCTCCCTCCTCCCTCCCCATACTATCCCTCTGGGTCGTCCCAGTGCACCAGCCCCAAGCATCCAGTATCGTGCATTGAACCTGGACTGGCAACTCGTTTCATACATGATATTATACATGTTTCAATGCATTCTCCCAAATCTTCCCACCCTCTCCCTCTCCCACAGAGTCCATAAGACTGATCTATACATCAGTGTCTCTTTTGCTGTCTCGTACACAGGGTTATTGTTACCATCTTTCTAAATTCCATATATATGCGTTAGTATGCTGTATTGGTGTTTTTCTTTCTGGCTTACTTCACTCTGTATAATAGGCTCCAGTTTCATCCATCTCATTAGAACTGATTTAAATGTATTCTTCTTAATGGCTGAGTAATACTCCATTGTGTATATGTACCACAGCTTTCTTATCCATTCATCTGCTGATGGACATCTAGGTTGCTTCCATGTCCTGGCTATTATAAACAGTGCTGTGATGAACATTGGGGTACACGTGTCTCTTTCCCTTCTGGTTTCCTCAGTGTGTATGCCCAGCAGTGGGATTGCTGGATCATAAGGCAGTTCTATTTCCAGTTTTTTAAGGAATCTCCACACTGTTCTCCATAGTGGCTGTACTAGTTTGCATTCCCACCAACAGTGTAAGAGGGTTCCCTTTTCTCCACACCCTCTCCAGCATTCTTAAATATTTTCTTTGCTCCAATAAGCTATTTAAATATCTGAGCAGTATTTCTAGTTCACCATCCCATTTCCCAGAAGCAGCACAGAGATCATTTCCCAGACCACATGTTCCTGTTTTGGTGAGAAAGCCTAATCATCACTTCTCTCTGGTGACCAGCGTCTAAGTGTATATATGCTTGAAACTTGCCCATGAAGTAAACATCCCAGCCCCCCAAAGTTCTGCTGGATATTCTAGTGTCAGCTTAGGTTTGAATGAACCTCTTTAGAGTGGTGTAAAAATGCTTGGGATTACTCTTTAGAACTCATACTAAACATTGTTTTTTTAAACATTGGTTTCTTTTCCCAGCAAAACAAAGAGGTGGTTTTCTCTTTCAACATTTTCACTTTCTCTGTTGCAGCCAGCCTGGTTATTATTAAATTCTTTTTCTGTTGCTGAGCTTGAGAACACCTTGAATTGATGGATTATAAATCAATTACTTCAAGGGAAACCTAGCAACACAGCTCTTTAAAATGATGCTGAATCATATCTAGCATGTGGGCAAAGAAAGTCGAAGGAAGTCAAAATTCAGAATAATTAGCCCAGATAATTTTAAAATCTTTATTCCAAGGTACCTTTCAATTGATGCTTAAAACACAGGAACATCTTCTGTTATTTAAACCTAGGACTCAGTTACTAAGAATGTTCTAGTCCCAGTGAGTTGACAGTTTTATATGTACTTTCCATTTTTCAAAATACTTTGTGCTTTTTAACTACCAGTTCATTCACTGTACCTAAAATCCAATGAGCTGAACATGGTGGGTTGAGGGGGTGTAAAACTTATGGCTTCAGTGTGCTCTTATCCTGTCTTGGCACCTGTACTTCTGCTACTGACAACACGGGCTTTGCTCAATTGTAGACTGAGAAAACTAAAGAAATCCTTTCATGATTGAGTTATGTGCTATGATCAGATTTGGGAACACACCATCTGCTGCTGAGAATGGCTTCTCAGTGTCCCTTGTCCCTGCCCCCATCCTGGTTCATGAGACCTTCCCAGTGGTCCTACAGCTGTAAGATGGACCCTTGAAACTGCATAAGCACCACCCAGGAGGAATGCAGGGTATTTGAGATGGGCCCTGGTCCCAACACTGTGTGGAAGCACCTAACCATCAGGGTGAGCAATGACGAGCTCCGCAGTACTGTGGGGGGATGTGTTCAAAACTTCCTTACTCTGGCACAGGAAATATATTGGTTTCTGTTTCTTTTCACCAGAACAAAGAAGATATTTGCTTCATAGTCTTGAATAAAAAAGAAGGCTCAGGTCTGGGATTCAGTGTGGCAGGAGGGACAGATGTGCAGCCAAAATCAATTGTGGTAAGTGACAGTGTCGGGATGCTGTCGGGTCAGTCCTGCAGCAGCCTGAGAACTTAATCAGCACAGAATTCATAGCAGTCGGTTCAAAGAATGCGGGGCGGGGCGGAGGGGGGTGTCCCGTCACCAAACCAAAGTGGGGAAAGTGGTACGGAACGTTTTCGTTGACAAACACAGGCGCTTCTGACACACAGCGAGTGACCTACGATGATGCTACACATACAGTTGTCCACATCCTCATATTCACCTAACCCTTTCACTGGTTTAAGATGGACCTTAGAACTAATGGACCAAAGCTTTCATTTGCTTATAAATCAGTTCTTTCTCAAGATTACATTTTATATCACTCAAGAAGCCTCTGAAATCATTAGGGAGGTTAGCTTCCTTGGGCGAGACCCGGTTCTGTTCATCTTTTTTCTTATTGCCCCATGGAGCACCAGTATTCTCGCCTTGAGAATCCCATGGACAGAGGAGCCAGTCCATGGGGTCACAAAAGAGCTGGACATGACTAAAGTGATTGGGCATGCACATGGAGCACCAAGGCCCATTTTAGACGCTAGCAAGAATAAGAGTGAAACTGTATTGAGGTGCTGCTGCTGTTATTATTAATCCTGTTTCTCACATGGAATGTTTTCGGTAAACCGAGTGTTGGTATCGCATGGAAAACTTGCCGTCAGAAACTTATTTGGCTCTGCCCTCTCCTCGTCGCAGGTCCACAGGGTGTTTTCTCAGGGGGCGGCTTCTCAGGAAGGGACTGTGAGCCGAGGGGATTTCCTGCTGTCCCTCAACGGTGCCTCACTGGCTGGCTTAGCCCACGGGGACGTGCTGAAGGCTCTGCACCAGGCACAGCTGCACAAAGATGTCCTCATGGTCATCAAGAAAGGGAGTGATCAGCCCAGGCCCTCCAGCCGGCAGGAGCCTCCCACAGCCAACGGGAAGGGCTTGGTGTCCAGAAAGACCAGCCCCCTGGAGCCTGGAACAGGTAAGAAATCAGTTCAGCAACTGCAGTGGCCTGAGCTATTTGTGATGGTTTTGGCAAGAACAGCACTGATTCCTCTGAACAAGAAACTCTTCCTGTCCAGATGCCTCCGCAGTGTTGGGCGTGTTCGTAGCCTTCCCTCTGCTCCACTGTCTTGCTCTTATTCTTCTAGAAAACCGAAGCCCTTCCCAGTACCGGCAAATACCTTACTTATCAGATCATGTCATGCTCAACCTTTGCCCTTGTACTGTCTCAGCTGTTTGGTGTACTTTGTGTTTTTCTCTTTTGGGCCACATGGCTTGTGAGATCTTAGTTCTCTGACCAGGGATTGAACCCTGGCTCTGGGAGTGAAAGCGCTCAGTCTTAACCACTGGACCACCAGGGAATTCCTTGTTTGGTGTATTTTCAGTGGAATCCTGGAAACTTAAGCTGTCAAAGGAAACCACCGGGCACTCGGTCCTAATAGCTTTCAGAGTTTGTAAGACTCAGGAACTCAGATACAGAAGGCTGTCCTGAAATTTATAATCATTAAGTATTCCTATAGCAGCTTCAGGGCATCTGGCCTTGAACCAGCTTTAATAGAGTTACCAAACTACACGCACATTCAGGGCATAAATTTATTTCTTCGTATTCCTATTCTTCAAGATCCCCCTGCCCAGGGCTCTACCAGATCTGATATGCTTTACCCATGATAAGGTGATTATGCCTTATCAAGCACTGACTGCAGCCCACTCGGGCTTGATGTTAGAGGTGCCTAGGAAGCTTTTTTAAATCCTGATGCCAGGAAATCCCCAGGTCAATTAAGTCCAACTCTGAGGGTGAGTGTGGGGTGAGGGATAGGGTCCCAGTATCTTTTTACAGTTCCCAGGTGATTCCAGTATGGGCTCGTTTTCCTGTTTAACTGAAAGTAAAATGACCTATTGAAAAACGGTGCCCCTCCCACTGTAAGTTTCTTTCAGACCATGTGGAGTGGCCTTCTTTAAACCACAGGAATGGCCGTTATATTCAAAGGTGGTGATGCTACCTTGGTCTCAACCCCAAGTGGACAGTTTAATCTGTTTGTGGTCCTTCCCCTGCCTCCCAAGCAGTTAAGTGCCCTTTCCACTCAACTCAAGACATCCTTCACTGGTACAGTATAGAAGGGAAATAAAAGGCAAATTTACAATCTGTATTCAGACCCCCGAGATAGACCTCAGCCAGGCCTCTCCAAACTAGCACACAAAGTAGGCACAGGCTTGTTGCTATGGAGCAGGCATCACCACGGAAACGCTCTCCCCACAGTGGAGCCAGGAGATGGCAATGAAGACAGCTAGTGTGTGACACAGACAGACAACCAGAAGCAGGGGTACCCCTCACAGAAGGAGGACGGAAGCGCCACGTCTCACATGAGGCCTGGCATTTGGGTATCACAGGTTGTCAGAACCAGACTGTGATGTTCAGCTGCCAAGGCTGGCAGGAAATCGAATCTGATTCCCGAAGCGTGACTTCAGTCTACCCTGAGCTGTGCACTGACCGTAGGGATTTCTGCCTGGGCAACAGTGCCTTGTCTGTGCTTGCAGAAGGTGCTCAGGCAAGCAGAGGGGTGGGGACGGCAGAAGCACAGCTCCAGGTGTGGGGAGACCAACCTTAGCATTGGTGGACAGGACTCGAGAGTGCTCGGGGAACAGCCAGGCCTCAGGTCACTGTCATCAGCAGGGAGAAGCACGGCTGCGCACGAGGCTCTGTGTGTGGAAGTGCTGAAGACCTCGGCCGGGCTGGGCCTGAGTCTGGATGGAGGGAAGTCATCCATGTCTGGAGATGGGCCCCTGCTCGTCAAAAGAGTGTACAAAGGTAATCTAGAAAACCCAGTCCTCGGCCCAGAGCCTGTTTTCTCTATGTGCATGTCAGTGCTTTCCATCTGGAAATCAAATTTGTTTTTAAAAATTTACCATGTTTTTAATGCTGACATCCAGGGTTTACTGCATCAGCTCTGTCGTGAGCATTTCACATGTTGCTCATCCACATGACAGTTATATAGCATGGATACTGTTAGCATCCGGGTTTTACAAAAGAAGAAACTGAGCCACCGAGAAGTTACACAGACACCTAAGGTCACACCGATGTAAGTGGCCAAACCCAGCTTGAACCCAGGCTGTCTGCTCCAGTGTCTGTGCCCCCAGCCTCAAGGCTGTATCCCTGACTCCATGTTCCTGTCTTCGTGTTCTTACTTACCACTAGCTGTATGGATGTGAATACAGCAAGCTAAGTGATGCCATCAGAACTGCCAGTCAGGGGTACTTAACATTGGTCAAGGTCATATGCATTTAAAATCGCAAATGCTGAATTTCAAGAAAGTCATATGTGAGCCAGTAGATATCACTGAAATAGTTGGGAGACAGGAGGTCTCTTCATGAACTCAGTGTATTTTATCTCTTGGACAGTTCTCAAAATTCTCTCTCTAGGTCCCAGAGCTGAGCAGTTATATTATTAATATAATTATACTAATGATGTTTATATAAACCCACATATGCTATTTTATATGTAATATTTTACATTACAATACTGATTTCATATATACAATATATATTTATATTGATATTGTTAATATACTTATTCAGCTCAGGAATCTGAAGAGATTCTAGGGATTGCCCATGATCACAAAATGAATTATTATTCAAGTGCATGAAGAAATTTCATATTTACCAATGATTCTAACAATATCTACTGCTCCCATCTTCCTTTCTTGCAGTCTATCACACGCCCAAACTGTAAATAGTGGTGGCCAGAAACAGGCTGTTTGCTCACGGTCCCTGGGGCAAGCAGAGGACAGGCACAGATCAGGAGCCGAGCCTCTGCCGTGTGGTGTCTAGACGCTCGGTACCAGGGCAAGGGGAAACACTGCACCTGTTAACTTGACAGCAGTGGGTCACAGAGAGCCAAGTTCAGGAAAACGTGAGTTTGACTCTCAAGAGCACTCCTAAGCAAGAGCTCTAAACAAAAGGATACAGAGTACGTGAGGAAATTGTCAACAGACACGATAAACAGGAACGTCCATCAAAAAACTGGGGCAGAAAAATATTATCCATGAAAAAAGACAGGGTATTCAAAAGAAGCAGGCAGATACATTAAAATACACACAAAAACCCATTAGCAGAAAGAAAGTCTGAAAGTATTTAAGTATTCAAAGAAAGTATTTAAATTAATGAACAGAATTAAACATATACTAAATCCTTAAGGAGAGAATTTATAAAAATCAAGGAAGAAACTTTAAAAACTGCAGCACAAGGAAATAAAGAGATAAAAATTACAAAAGGGTATTGAGCGATAAGGGAGAATGACAAATGCCAGATAAAGCAAAAGAAATATTTGGAGAAGTCATGACTGTTGAAAAACAACAGTATTCAGGCATAAGAAAACCTAAAAAAGCACACAGCAAATTTGCAGCTGGCTCACTACAATCAGACGGGCAGCACCAATGAAGAGGAAGACGATGGAATAACAAACGGACTGAGCCTAAAACAGCAAAATGGTGATGTTTAGGACACGCACAGTGAAGGGTGACCGTGATCAGTCACAGGACATGAAGCTTCTGCCAGCCAAGAAGCTCACCCCTCAATAAGGTGTTTTTGGCCTGTGAGCCAAAAGACCAGGGGCCAGATAAAGCAGCACCCGGGTGGAGACCGGGAAGCCAGGCCCAGAAATCCCATGGCATCTGCAGCATCGGAATGGAAAAGCAGCCCCGGGAGAGATGAGTGCCCTTGAGATCTCCTTCTTAGCAGAGCAAAGACGATGTCCCGGTATCTTCCTGGCCTCTGTCTAGCATCAGGCTAGAAATCCATGAACACTGTGTAAGTGGATAGAGAGAAAGGGAAAGATGCGCCTGTTCCACAGATAAGCCTTGCCAGTGCTCTTGTGTACAAGCCTGCAGATTTATTCCTGGGAAAAGGCATTCAAGAATTTCTGAATATTATACTGCTCCCTCCTCTTGAATGTTTCTTTGTTCAGGCTTAGCACTCTACCCAAAGATTTTTTCTTACCTTTATTTTACTTAAAAATTTAATGGATACAGGTTTTCTGTTTATCTTGGTTTCCTGTGCCTTTCAGCCCAAACACTAAAATACAGCAATATTCAATTTCTTATATCAATCTAATACAAAAAAACTCTTTGAATAATAAATGAATTAAATATTGTATTTCCCAAAAGCTCTCTTGAAGGTCAGGGATTTTATTGATGAAAAAAAAATCAGTAATTACTTGTAACCTCTTGTGTGAAGCATCAGCCATCGAGGTAGAACATCATCACTACTACTGTCTGGGCTGCTTTACAAAAAAATTTTTTTGCTATGTTTGGGCTGCTTTTAAAATGTTTCTCTTTTCATCACTTTACCAAGAATATCAGTAACACAATAAGACAAGATTAGAGGTATGAAGACTGGAAATACAGGAATGTACTTTGTCATTATTGGCAAATTATATGTTCTTCCTTCCTCACTGGAAAAAAGCTAAGAGAATCAAATGTCAAGCCAATATAAACAGTTCAGCAAGATTGCAGAATTCACAATCAATATACAAAAAAAGCAACAGAATTTCCTGTATATCAACAATAACCATTGTTTTAAAATCCTAATAGGATTACATAAATATCATACAAAAAGTATATAATTTATATTACACACATATATATTATACACATACATAAAATGTTTAACTTCTAAATAGCAAAAAGTTTCATAAAAATCTAAGCAACTAGAAGATATTTGCAATGTATTTACATCAACAAAAGGCTAATTCCAGAATATATTAATAACTATAATTCAATAATAAATACAAAATATAGGGAAATCTGGGTAAATGAAATGAACAGAAAATAGACAAAAGTTAAAACCTAAATAGTCGACAAATAGAGGGAAGGATACTCAAACTAATATTAGTTATTGGGTGAAAATTATAACTACTAGGAATCATCTTTTTAAAATCAAGTTGGCCATAAATAAGAAATCTCATAATACGATATGTTGGCAAGATGTAGGGAAGGAGAACACTCATACTTTTCTTTCAAAAGTGTATCTAATGGTACCTCTCTCTGGGGAAGAATTTGGCAGTGCTTGCTAAACTGGAAACTATGAAACAGTTTAAATTTCTGTCTGTAGCAAAATGATGAGTAAAATACATTACATCCATAAAAAGGAAAACTGTGCAGCAATTCAAGAAGCAAGTAGGATCTATATCCATTAACCAGGACCAGCTCAAAAACCATGCTGAACGAGAAAAACAGCTAGATGTGCTTTCAGTCCTGTAAGCTACCAATGCGCAGTAACAACTGAAAGCCGCCTGAAAGTGTGCTACACAAAAACTATGCAAGACGTTTTTGGGGAAAAAGCATAAAACTATTCTAAAAGATACTTTCTTAAAACCTCGATGAATAGACACACCCTGATCAAATTAGAATTCTCTTTGGCCTCAGGTCACAGAAAACCCAAAACAACAATGGTTTAAACAAGAAGGTTTACTTCTCTCTCGTGTATAAGAAGTCCAAAAGCTGGCACAACCTCTGATGTGCACAGCACTGAGGGGTTCATCAAGGACTTCATCTGCTTCATCTCATTAGATTCTTGTAAAAACCTAGTGAGGGAACAAGATAGGTTAACATCATTTTGCAGATGAGAAAAATGAAATTTTAAGAAACCTTAACCTGCTTGAAGTCACAGACTTGAGACCAAACCAATGTGACTGCCTACAGCCCCTAACTCACAGCCTTCTGTTGGTTGGAATCCATATATCCTTAGAGTCAGATGAACACCCAGAAAATTTATGGTTCCAGATAACCTGCTTGGGGCCTTTAGTTAATATTCCTACAACAGGAACTATGCCAACACCGTGTTGATTGGGTCTGTTAGACATCAGTGCTTTGAGACTTCCAAAAATGTGTATCTTGAGAAATCAATGATTAGGACTAACTCAGTCTCCTTGTTCTTTGTAGGCCTGGCATCGGTGAGGGCTCATCTCTTTTCCGATAACAGTATCTGTCATTAACAACATAAAGTGTTTTGTCCTCAAGTGGGTTGCATTTGAACTTCCTTTCTTCCGGCTATATTTTTATTATTTTGTCTTTATAATCAACTATCATTTCAAATAATAAAGATGATTTTCAAAAATCTAGGACAAAAAGATCTATCTGCTCAGTGTTTTGAGATCCAGTTAAACATTTGAGAAAATTCTTTTCAAACTTAGGTATTTTTCTCTTTCAATGTCCTTTCTTCCATGCATTTCTTCTTTAATATGATTGTTTTAGATGTTTATGTGCAAGAGTATATAGAAGGGGATGCAAACCCTGTCTTTTCCAAAGCTCATCAACTTGCCATAACAGAGCTTCATGTAGAAATATGTTAAGCTTTCTTAAGTAAAAAGTATCTCTGCGGGTCACTGATGAGTATATAATTCTCATTAATTCTCAGCATGTTGGATATATCAGCCAATATCTATTAAGAAGTAGAAGCTGAACTTGTTTTTTATTGGTCATTTGGATTTCTGGTGGGTTGATTATTGATCTGGAGATCTTTAGCCCAGCTGAACAGTAACCCCCATTCTATTTGTTGACTAAATACAATGAAAATATCTTCCCCTAGTCAGTTGATTATGTTTAAGGGAAGAGGGGTTACAGATTTGAATTTTTTTATGTGGCCACATTTCTTTTTCTAAGTATATGTTTTGTGTGTCTTAAGAAAAATTTCCTTCTAAGATTAAAGGCAGGCACATGGTTTAGAGATTTTTCTCGCTAAAGTTTTTAGTTTACTTGGAATTTATTCTAGATATTATGAAAGTTCCCTGCTATCATTCTGTATTTATTCTCACAGGTGGTGCAGCTGAGCAAGCAGGAACAATAGAAGCTGGAGATGAAATCCTTGCCATTAACGGGAAATCTCTAGTGGGGCTGATGCATTTCGATGCCTGGAATATCATGAAGGCTGTCCCAGAGGGACCTGTGCAGTTAGTAATTAGAAAGCACAGGAATTCTTCATGCAGCAAGCACTGGTAGTGGCACTAACAGTGCTTGTTACTTTTTTTTCTTTTTTAACCTGGAATCTCCTTTTCTCAATTCCTTTCTTCGGCAAATCAGAATGACTTCTCTAAACCATGGGCTCCTGAAACAACAGAGCAGCACTGGTGCAGGGAAGACTATCAAACTCCCCAGCTTTTTTTGCTCACACGTGAAGCAGCAGCCATGGAGCTGAAATCCTAAGCCTTCTGCCTGGATCACTTAGGCTGGGAGGGTCCACTTCGTTCCAGTGCCTGTCCCCTCCTGTCATGTTTCCTAATGGGGACACAGGATGTGGCATGCCCTTCTTTACTTGAAACATTTAGTGAGACCTCCAAATCCTTCCTCCCACCTATCCCAACATAGTCAATCCTGGCAATTAGGGATCTAACAAAGTCTGAGGGCAACACAGCTGTCACAACTAAAAGGACTAGTTTTATATAATTTTGTAAGTAAATGACAGAATGCTTTTAGGCACATTCAGTGGAAGGAGCTAAGGGTCTGTTATCCTGAGAAGAAAAACATGACCCTTGAACAAAGAGAATCAGTTATGACCTAATGGTTAGGTTGGCTCAGGAATTATCCAAAAATGAAAAAGCAAAATACAGAAAGTGGTATTTTAGTGAGTGTAATGTGCAACATATGGCTGCATAGTTTAATTGGTGGTTATTGATCACCATGAAGTATTGATCATGATCTAAAGTGTACGTCGTAAGGCAATTTTACAGGAATGCAGTTTGGATAAACTGTACTAAATAGCCATGAACTTAGCTGCTTAGAATGAGCAGAAAGTTCCAGCTCTGAAAGCACCTTACATCCAGTTTGAAACTTGTCTTGAATAAATGCTGAAATTCAAGACTGGTCAATGAAAGAGCAGGCAAAAATACCATTGTCACTGAGTTTCCATTTTTATATTTTATGTACTCTCCAACCACTAATTTAAGCTAAATTTTTAGAAATCAATTATCTTTTTTAGTATCCTTGGATTGTAATCCAAGTAGAGGAGCTTAAAATAATCCTTTTAGAGGACTTTTTTTTTTTAACTTTTTTCCCCTTTCTCAATAAGCTTAAGAAATGTAACATTTCTAACCATTGGATCAATTTTCCTGACCTTGACCTGAGTAATGACATAGCTCTGCAGTGACTGAAGTTTTTGCTCTTTTTGTTTTGCTGTTTTGCAAATTCTCTTTTGCCAAAACTGTTTCCCAGCAGAACACAGTTGTGACTCACGCTTGCTTGTGACACTCATTCCAGCTGCTCTTCCTTCTGAAGCACCAGCTTCTTTGTAGTAACTGTTTCCATTCGATGTTGCTGTTCCTGGTCACCAAAAGGGCCTGCCTCTCCTCGTACTGTACCTTTTCTTAACGATCCAGACCCTCGTCAGCTTCATTTACTAAAATGTAATCAGAAGATGGAGAACGAGGGGGAGTCAGTCTTTCAAGGTAAAGGGGCAGAATTGGGTGGTCACAGGCCACATGCTCAGGTGGCACAAACCAGCTTACTGAGTGCTGAGAATACGGGTGAAGCTGCATACCTGCATGCATGGTGACGCCAAGGTTTTATGTGGGCGATTTCTTTAATTAACCTATTTCTGAGTGACTGATCCCAGTAAACCTCTGTGGTGCTGGCCCAGGGAGGTTCTCAGATGGGATTGAGTTATCTGGCTGGTGTGAGCCCAGATTCCTCATTTTTAAACAGGTTATACAAAAGGGAATGTAGTTCACGAGTTTGCTAGAAAGACCTGATTAATTTAGCTTCTACTTTTCACTACTACAGTTCCAGGTAGGATACTATAGAAAGTCAGTGCAAGGTGCATGCTAGATTGTTTTTAAGTCTCTGGGGTCAGATTTGTGGCTTCTGCTTTCTTGCCTAAATGAGAGATGATTTGAAGTCCACGCTGAAAATTTTTTGTCTCTACTCTTCTAGCTGTGCCTGCATAGAAATGCACAGTCCGTGTGACAGGAGCTTCTGAAGCAACGAAACAGTCTCTCCTCCTAAGAGTTCCTAACCCTCGTAACTAAAAAGTGTGAGGGTAGCCCTCTGGTTCACTGAACCATATTCAAGTCATCAGCTGTTTCTAGTGGACCTCACCAGAAGGCTCCCCTTGGAATTCGACAATTAGAATTTGAGGAAGCAAAAGCTAAACTTTGACCCTAAGATAGAAAGATATTTACTTGTTGTCAGTGTCCAAGGCATGACTTGTATTTCTAATTAGTCTAATAAATTCCCACACTTCCTGATGTGAACACTAATGGTATTGTCCTACTAAAACTTCCATTGTTTTGGTTTTTTTAGCTGGTCAGTCAGTCATCCAATAAGCTATGATGGTAATTTTGTTACAGTGTGTATATCGTAGTTGCAAGGATATACCGTGAAGGTTGAAGTAAGTTGGGTTTCATTTCTATCCTCCCATACACAGTTCATTTAATTTTAGGGTTGACTTAATTGGCACCACACCTGTTGTATGATATTATACATTATCCTTTATTTATGTAAAATAAAATGCCTTATATATTATGAAAGAGTAAGTGCAATAATACAAAATAGCCTGTACATTTTTAAAATGTTGTCGCCAAGTTATGTAAATCCACATCTCTATAAACAACCTTTTTAAAGTAATTTTAAGAAAATAAACACTGTTTACTACTTGTTTGTGTTTTTAGTTTTGCATCTATAGAATAACATTTTACAACATGAAGATAAATACGGATGACCTGAATGGGTAAGAGGAACAGGCAAAAGAAGTCAAATCCCTCTTCTTCCGTGGTCACACCTAGGATATGACACACACTCAAATCCATTCCACCTCTGAAATCAATAAATCACACAGCTCACACCTTTACAACCTCCTGGAGCTTACTCCCCTGCTTCTCCAATTTCAACAGGCCTCTAATCCCTAGTGTGCACGCTAAGTCACTTCAGTTGTGACCAACTCTTTGTGACCCTATGGACTGTAGCCTGCCAGGCTCCTCTGGCCATGGGATTCTCCAGGTAAGGATACTGGAATGCACTGCCATGCCCTCCTCCAGGGGATCTTCCTAACCCAGGGATCAAACCCAGGTCTCCTACATTGCAGACAGATTCTTTACCACTGAGCCACCAGGCAGGGAAGCGCCACCTGGGAGGCCCCTAACCAACTGTCAGTTTTCTCATCTTCAGAAACCATTCCCCCTGCATTCCTTCTTCTCTGTTTAGACTACCCTATGGTAGAACACAACAATCTCCATCCAGCTCACTAGGTGCACAGTGCCTTCACCCAGGTTAATCCAGGATCCTTTCAACCAGCCAGCCTCTTGGTGCCTACGTGCCAATTCCTAGAGGAAAATCTCACAACTGAACAGTATGATGATGCTGCAAATCAGGGTTTCGGCCTCAACTGGATGCTATTTGCAGTTGTTTTTCCTTGTTAGTTTTTTCTCTCCTTCACAATGAGTACATTATTCATTTTTCCTAAAACCCTACCCATTTTCTACCCGCTCCCCAGAAATACTTGGGTGATCTAGGATCTTACTTTAGAGTGAAATTAAAAGCATCTACTTTATTTTAGGCGCTTTTGGTTTTCAGATGCAGACACCAAACTGGAGTAGCCCAAGGAAGCAGGCAAGATGGCATCTCACAGAAATCCCAGAATAGGACTCAGCATATGACCTGGCCTCAGTGACCGGAGGAACTCAGGGGTCACGGGTCCTCACTCAGTGCCCCCACTGGTAGGGTTCCACTGCTATTTGCAGATCTGCTTCTCATCCCTCCACCAGCTGGCAGCTGTATCCTCAATTCTTCACACCATTTATTTAGAAACTGGTGAATGCTATTTTGTAATAATTTTGGCCCCACTCTGTATCACCGAATTGTGGACGTACAGGCTCCCTGCTGCCTGTCCAATTTTCCACATAGCCTCCAAAATCAGTCCACTGCTACACTTGGTAGAGCTTCTTCCTGGGGGAGAGTTTTAACACAGTATAGAAATAGCCACAAACCCATTCTATGAAAGTCGAAGGCTACACACCATGCACGATAAAGGGAGACCAAAATGACAATGAAACGGGATACAACTCTCTCTGAAGAAGAAAGAAAGGTTATGAAATGAGTTCTGAAGAATGTAAAGAATGTCAACAAAGCCTTTAACTTGAAGAAAGGGGATTACAGATGGTGAGCCCCAGAAAGGTCAGAAAGCACCCTGAATTGAAGCCATTTCCACTCCGCAGAATGGCAGGGAAGGGGAGGCTGAAGACGTTGAGTCTCATTTTGATTTTCCCAGGCACCCCGTGAGCCTCAGCGGGTCACAGGAGTTAACGGGGGAGGAATGGTCTGCTCTCAGGGGAGCCCCTACCACACAGGTTCCTGCAAGGAAAGGGCTCAACTGATCCACTCAGCCTCTGCTCGCCCAAGCCCATAAAGGCCACACCCTCCCTCTTGATCCCCTCAAAGCAGCTGAGGTAGCTC
Source organism: Bos mutus (assembly GCF_027580195.1). Classification (NCBI taxonomy): domain Eukaryota; kingdom Metazoa; phylum Chordata; class Mammalia; order Artiodactyla; family Bovidae; genus Bos; species Bos mutus. The sequence goes on along the minus strand of NC_091636.1, from coordinate 41,365,751 downwards.
TGAATAAAGATTAAAATCAGCTGGTATCCAACTTTCTCATCCTAAGGGAGGAACTGAACAATGCTTAAACACAGAGCGCTGAAATACCAACTATTGACCAAATGTCAGGCTTCAATAGAACCCTCCCTCCTCCATTAAACAGCCTCTTATGAAAGAACCAGGAAAGTTGGAGGGAGGGTGTTAAAACTATGCAATAGGCAGATTAAAGAATGTAATTTGGAGGATTACCTTGGGAATCAGAAGAAAATTATAAACACAAACTGTTTTATATTCTCAATTCACTCAAAGAGAATGAGGCTACTAAGAAGCACAAGACCAAAAAAGAGAAGATCAAAGGAGATCTGGCAGAACTAAGAACATAAACTGAGAGCACCTTCACAAACCCAAAGTCATACAAGCAGCATCAAATCAACTTATACAAGTCAGTGACACTGAAGGTGAATTTAACTTGAAAAATGCTTAGAATACAATGAAAATGGACAAAAAATTTATAAATGTTAGCCAATAGACTCTAATTATAAAGTAATATAATAAATACCAAGTTTTAGTGATGTTAACTCAGGAATGCATGAATGATTTAAAATTAAGAAATTAATAAACAGTAGGACACACAAATCTTTTGAAAGACATTTTTTTTAAAGTCTGCTTCAAACTCTTAATGGAAAACTCCAGAATCATTCCCATTAGAGTCAGGAATACACACAAAAAGATGTCCACTGTTATTATTATTGAATAACAACATTCTGGGGCTCCCCAAGTAGCTCAAACAGTAAAGAATCTGCCTGCAATGTGGGAGACCTGGGTTCAATCCCTGGGTTGAGAAGATCCCCTGGAAGAGGGCATGCCAACCCACTTCAGTATTCTTGCCTGGAAAATTCCAGGGACAGAGGAACCTGGTGGGCTACAGTCCATGGAGTCACAAAGAATTGAACACGACTGAGCAACACTATACTACTAACAACATTCTAGAGATACAAGCCAATACAATTAGACAGTTTTTTAAGAGGTATAAATAGTAGGAACAAAAATACACAGTTTGCATAGATGTATCTCAGTACATGTAAGCACAAACACATCAATTTAAAAACTATTAGAATTCAGCAAAATTGGCTACAAAAATCATCCAACAAAACATGACAAACAGCAATGAAACAACTGACAAAGGATTAATTTCCAAAATATACAAGCAGCTCATACAACTCAATACCAGAAAAACAAACAACCCAATCAAAAAGTGGGGAAGAGACCTAAACAGACATTTCTCCAAAGAAAACATACAGATGGCTAACGAACATGAAAAGATGCTCAATATCGCTTATTATTAGAAAAATGCAAATCAAAACTACAATGAGATATCACTTCACACCAGTCAGAATGGCCATCATCAAGAAGTCTACAAACAATAAATGCTGGAGAGGGTGTGGAGAAAAGGGAGCCCTCTTGCACTTTTGGTGGAAATTTAAATTGATACAGCCACTATGGAAGACGGTATGGAGATTATTAAAAAAACTAGGAATAAAACCACCATATTACCTAGCAACCCCACTCCGAGGCATATACCCTGAGGAAACCAAAATTGAAAATGACACATGTATCCCAATGTTCATTGCAGCACTATTTACAATAGCTAGACCATGGAAGCAACCTAGATGTCCATCAACAGATGAACGGATAAAAGTGGTATATACACATAATGGAATATTAGTCATAAAAAGGAACACATTTGAGTCAGCCCTAATGAGGTGGATGAACCTAGAGCCTATTATACAGAGTGAAGTAAGTCAGAAAGAGAAACATAAATATTATTAACGCACATATATGAAATCTAGAAAGATGGTACCAAAGAACTTATTTGCAGGGCAGCAATGGAGAAACAGACATAGAGAACAGACTTATGGACGTGGGGGTGGGGGGGAGGAGGAGAGGGTAAGATGTATGGAGAGAGTAACATGGAAACTTAAATTACCATATGTAACACAGATAGCCAATGGGAATTTGCTGTATGTCTCTGGGAACTCAAACAGGAGCTCTGTACCAACCTAGGGAGTGGGACAGGGAGAGAGATGAGAGGGAGGTTCAAGAAGGAGGAGACAAACGTATACCTATGGCTGATTCATGCTGAGGTGTGACAGAAAACAACAAAATTGTGTAAAGCAATTACCTTTTAATTTAAAAATAAAAAAGCATAATAACTTCAGCACTAGCCCTATTTACACCACCATCAGAAAGCTACTATAATTAAAACAGTCTCCTCTTCCAAAGACAGCCAAACCACTGGAATAAAGATCATGTGCAAGGAAAGAACAGGACATGTGACAGCCCCAAGCTACACACCCCAGCCCCGCACCCTAACCCATGATCAACAGGGAAGCTCAGAGGACCAGCTGGATAATGGCCCCTGAAACTTGACTAGTTTTTTCACTTTGAAAAATGATCAGCCTGGGATGTCCCTGGTGGTCTAGTGGCTAAGACTCCACGCTCCCAATGTAGGGAGCCTGAGTTCAAACCCTGGCAAGGAAACTAGACCCCACATACGGCAACTAACAGTTTGTATGATGCAACTAAAGATCCCTTGTGTTGTGCAAATAAATAAACTACAATTTTTAAAAAACTGATTAGCCAATGCCCCATACTGAGGAGAAACTACTGGGAACAGATCAAAATTGAATAGAAAAAGAATAGAGAAAAAAAAAAGAAGGTCCAGACAAAGGCGGGTAGAGTAGCAGAACCAGATCTCAGAAAGCAAGCTGCCATGTTTCTTTAAGTTGAAGAGAGAAGGAAGTCTAGACAATAAACACAGAAAAGCTATGCTGTCCTGCATCTCCCTTCTAAAATAGGCAAAGTAAAATATAAATATGGGTAATAGAAAATAATCTAGGTCAAATCCCACACAAAGTTATCATAAGAAAAGAAAAAGCATTAGGAGCCAATATAATCCCTACAGCTAAACAAAGGCACACCAGAAAGACATACCTAGGGAACCAATGAAAAATATCTCACAATACATCACGGAAATGACACAAAACATGAATGAAAGATATCAACAGAAATTAGAAAAATTCAGAAACTGGTTATTAAAACTTGGGAAAAAATTAATTTCAGAAAAGACCAGAAGAATCATTCACAGTGAATAAATAAGATGTCTTAAGAGAAACAAGATAAAAAGGGTGAAACATTTAAAGGTTAAGTAATAAAGAATGCAAGCAGGGATTTCCCTGGTGGTCTGGTGGTTAAGACTCTGTGCTTCCAAGGCAGGGGGCGTAGGTTCGATCCCTCATCAGGGAACTAAGATCTCACGTGTTACTCAGCCAAAAAATAAAAATAGAAATTAAAAAAAAAAAACAAAACAGCAACATGACCCAGAAAAAAGTAGGAATCTCCAAAGAAGAAAGCCTAAACAAGGGAGTAAAACAATTACTAAAACTTTAATTTTCCTGAATTTAAGAATAAAAAAAGATTTGATGCTATGTATTGAGAGAACACACCATGTACTTGCAAATACTGATCCAGAATAACTAACACTAAAACATACTGTAGTAATATTACCAGCAAAATATCAAGGGGGAAAAGATCCTGTGGGCTTTCGGCAAAAAGAACAAGGCATTCATGAGAGAAAAAGAAAATCATGTTACAACCAGACACTGACAATGACGCTTTATGCCAAAAAGAACATACTTAAGATACTAAAAAAAAAAAAAACTGTGCCTCAACCATTTTATCCAAAGTGACTTTCAAATAAAAGGCTACAGATAAACTGTCATCAGCATACAAAAACCCAGAGTATACTATTCTCACAAGCCCTTCCAGAAGAATCTACTAACAAAAGAGCAAGACAAGCAAGATGACTGGATAGACATAAGGAATGGTGGTGAGCATTAAGAATGTATTTACTTGAAGACTTAAGAGTTTATTAAAAGGGAGAGATTAGTGTATATAATGACTATGTTCTTACAAAACAGATACAGCATAACTACAAAAAGTAGAGGCACTGAACTGTACACTTAAGTATGACTGAAATGGTAAATTTTATGCTACAGGTATTTTACCACAATAAAAAAGGAAAACATAAAGCTGTCCACAAGTTTACATTGATATTTGTGATTGAAAATTCAGTTCAGTTTAGTTCAGTCACTCAGCTGTGTCCGACTCTTTGCAACCCCATGAACTGCAGCACACCAGGCCTCCCTGTCCATCACCAACTCCCAGAGTCCACCCAAATCCAAGTCCATTGTGTCGGTGATGCCATCCAACCATCTCATTCTCTGCCGTCCCCTTCTCCTCCTGCCCTCAATCTTTCCCAACATCAGGGTCTTTTAAAATGAGTCAGCTCTTTGCATCAGGTGGCCCAAGTATTGGAGTTTCAGCTTCAACATCAGTCCTTCCAATGAACACCCAGGACTGGTCTCCTTTAGGATGGACTGGTTGGATCTCCTTGCAGTCCAAGAGACTCTCAAGAGTCTTCTCCAACACCACAGCTCAAAAGCATCAATTCTTCGGCATTCAGCTTTCTTTATAGTCCAACTCTCACATCCATACATGACCACTGGAAAAACCATAGCCTTGACTAGATGGACCTTTGTTGGCAAAGTAATGTCTCTGCTTTTTAATATGCTATCTAGGTTGGTCATAACTTTCCTTCCAAGGAGTAAGCCTCTTTTAATTTCAAGGCTGCAGTCACCCTCTGCAGTGATTTTGGAGCCCAAGAAAATAAAGTCTCACTGTTTCCGTTGTTTCCCCATGTATTTGCCATGAAGTGATGAGACGAGATGCCATGATCTTTGTTTTTTGAATGTTTTAAGCCAGCTTTTTCACTGTCCTCTTTCATCAAGAGGGTCTTTACTCTTCACTTTCTGCCGTAAGTGTGGTGTCATCTGCATATTTGTTATTGATATTTCTCCTGCAATCTTGAGTCCAGCCTGTGCTTCATCCAGCCCAGCATTTCTCATGTTGTACTCTGCATTTAAGTTACATAAACAGGGTGACAATACACATCCCTGACATACTCCTTTCCCGATTTGAAACCAGTCTGTTGTTCCATGTCTAGATCTGTTGTTTCTTGACCTGCATACAGATTTCTAAGGTGGTCTGGTATTCCCATCTCTTGGAAGAATTTTCCACAGTTTGTTGTTATCTACATAGTCAAAGGTTTTGGCGTAATTAATAAAGCAGAAGTAGATGTTTTTCTGGAACTCTCTTGCTTTTACCATGATCCAACAGATGTTGACAATTTGATCTCTGGTTCCTCTGCCTTTTCTAAAACCAGCTTGAACATATGGAAGTTCACGGGTCATGTACTGTGAAGCCTCACTTGGAGAATTTTGAACATTACTTGGCTAGTGTGTGAGATGCGTGCAATTGTGTGGTAGTTTGAACATTCTTTGGCATTGCCCTTCTTTGGAATTGGAATGAAAACTGACCTTTTCCAAATTTGCTGACAAAACGTGGTCCACTGGAAAAGGGAATGGCAAACACCTTCAGTATTCTTGCCTTGAGAACCCCATGAATAGTATGAAACGACAAAGAGAAAAGACACTGAAAGGTGAACTCCCCAGGTGGGGAGGTGCTCAATATGCTACTGGAGAAGAGTGGAGAAATAACTCCAGAAAGAATGAAGAGGCGGAGCCAAACGAAAATGCCCAGTTGTGGATGTGACTGGTGATGGAAGTCAAGTCCAATGCTATAAAGAACAATACTGCATAGGAACCTGGAATGTTCAGTCCATGAATCAAGGTAAATTCAGTTCAGTCACTCAGTAGTGTCCGACTCTTTGCAAAAGTAAAAGAGTAAATTAGAAGTGGTCAAACAGGAGATGGCAAGAGTGAACACTGACATTTTAGGAATCAGTGAACTAAAATGGACTGGAATGGGTGAATTTAATTCAGATGACCATTATATCTACTACTGTGGGCAAGAATTCCTTAGAAGAAATGGAGTAGCCCTCATAGTCAACAACAGAGTCCGAAATGCAGTACTTGGGTACAATCTCAAAAATGACAGAATGATCTATGTTCATTTCCAAGGCAAACCATTCAGTATCACAGTAATCCAAGTCTATGCCCCAACCAGTAATGCTGAAGAAGCTGAAGCTGAATGGTTCTATGAAGTCCTAGGGGTCAGGAAGGCTGTAATTGGGAGGAAGCCTTGAACAGCTTCTGGAGAGCTGGCAAGGTTCTATCTCCTGGCTGCAGTGACGGTTGCAAACACACTGCCTTAAAATAATCCATTAGCCTATACATTTGCTTATGACATTTTTCATATATAATTTAATCGTATAAAATTAAATGTTTACCTATACATATACTCAAAAATCAAAATACATTACGTATTTCTGTGAGTTTTATATTGGTTTCATTTAATACCTCCCAGGCGGCACTAGTGGTAAAGAAGCTGCCTGCCAATGCAGAAGACATAAGAGACATAGGTTCAACCCCTGCATCAGGAAGATCCCCTGGAGGATGGCATGGCAACCCACTCCAATATTCTTGCCTGGAGAATCCCATGCACAGAGGAGCCTAATGGGCTACACTGTATGGGGTCACAAAGAGTTAGACATAACTGAAGCAACTTAGCACACACTCCAAATTTTCCCGAAATATATATATAAGAAGTGAAATCAAGTGAAGTCACTCAGTCATGTCTGACTCTTTGTGACCCCATGGACTGTAGACTACCAGTCTTCTCAGTCCATGGAATCTTCCAGGCAAGAATACTGGAATGGGTTGCCATTTCCTTCTCCAGGGGATCTCCTGACCCAGGAATTGAACCCGGGTCTCCTGCACTGCAGGCAGATGTTTTACTGTCTGAGCCACAAGGGAAGCCATATATGCGTATATATATATCCCCAAACCTAATACCATGCTGATCTCTTTAGTATGATAAAGTCTCCACAGATTCCATGCTTGAGTACTGCACCTAACACTTTACTAAATGGTTAAGAAAAAAAAAAAAAAATTACCATATATAGCAACTCCAAACACTGGGGAAAATATATCACAGACACAGGGGGTTAATATCCATAAAACATGGAAAGTCCTGTAAACCTGGTGAACCAATATATAAAAATATCAATATCCTAAATTATAAAAACAAATAACATGAACAGGTAACTCACAGGAAAAGAACACAAATTACCAATAAAGGTTGTAAATAATAATAAACCCTCAACAATTAAAATAATTTGACCATTCTCCTCTACTATTACCTTGGCAAAGACCAGGATTAATGATGATACCCTCTACAGCATTAGCTAGGGTGTAGGGAAACCCACATTCACATTATTTGAAGTGGAAATTAACAAAGATCTTAGAAAATTTAACTTTATCTTTTACATTTCGAGTAAACTCACGTCTGTTAATTCCTCCCATGGAAATAAAATATAAAAATATGTACAAAAATATTGTTTACAATACTGTTGTAACAGTAAATATGAGAATAATCCAAACATCCATTAATGGGAGAAGTTATACATGAAGCCAAAAATGACTAAAAAGAAAGATGTGTGCTTATTCTTAAAGTTCTCCATAATGTAAGTGCAAAAGGTAAACTGCACACCAGTATATTATGCTAGTGGGAATTATGGCACACAACTGCTCTGCAGGAGTGAATGCCTACATATTCTAACACTGGGCTGAGGAAGTGTGGATATCAATTTAACTTTACCATCTATACCTCTCTCAACAGTAGCCTGAAAGGTTATAAACATTAATACCCCTACTTGATGCTATTAAAGACTATGCGACATTTGCACAGAACTTACAAGAGCCAGGGATATCACTCTGGGACCCAGTGGGCTGTGATGAACTGGAAATTACCTCCAGCTTTCAGTTATCTTGTTCTAGATAAAAGCGAAATGGAACAATGTTATCTGACAGCCTATGTGTTCATATTTAAGATGGAGGCCATTGAGACGGGATTAAACATCATAAAAGTAAATATCTCACAGACTTATGAATGGTGGCTTCCACGTTCCTGGGCTAAGAGTAGCCGTGCGTGGCAGTCATGGGTCCTTGTCATCATCAGGCTGGACATCATCACTCACTGGTCCTATGTTGCCACTGAATTGCACACCAGCCGCTCTCGCTTTCCTTCAGGTGGTGGCCAAATTCAAAGGTTTGTCCTAGTGTTCACAAATAATGGGAAGAACTGAGTAGGAGAACGCATCAGAGGTTGCAAGCCAATCCTGGTTCATTCAGCAGGCCAGGGCTTTCTGGCCAACTGACATTCGACGATGATGCCTTCTTCTGAGAACATACAGTCAACTTTTTCATCCCAGAAAGATTAACCTATGTAAGTTATACCAGGATATCAGAATAAAGTAGGGATATCCATTTATCAGTCTTTTGTGCCACCATGAGATCTTCCTACATGCCCACTATTCTCGTTTTGTTTCTGTTAGAGAAAGAAGCCCCCTCCCAGTCCCAAAACAAGAAAGGAAAAATTACAGTTGAATGCAATTATGTTTTCCATTACTTCAGGATTAAAAAGCTCAAACACTTACCAGATAATGTGAGACTGGGCAACCCCTCCTCTCCAAGCCTGCTCTTCATTAAATGAAGACAGTTACTGCAGTTTGGGGAGGTCAAAACAAGATATAAAATCCCTCACTAGGCATAGAGCATGCATTGTTTCCTTTCTCCTTTTTGTTACAGCACTGTTGTAGATCAGGTTATTATAAGGAACACTCAGTAATTAAATAACATATGAAGAAGTCAAAATGCAGCAGATTCTTTGCACAATAGATCTCTATTTAAGTTTCATTATATTAAAACTCTCTGCCTAATTCTTGGATCTGAAGGCTTTTTAACAAGTGGCATAAACCCGTGGACACACTGCACCTTCCACACAGAACATCATCCCTGGAGTCGCACTGATCCTGCTTAGAGAGAGCTGGAAGCAGCAGCCTTCCATAGAAGAACTGAGCTCTAGATGACACCCTCTCCTCTGGAGACACAAATACTGAAGTTGTGGGCACACACAGGTAGAACTGAGGGGCACTCTGCCCTGAAACAAACACTGATGGAAGTACGGGTGAGGCCCTTTCCTCCTTGCTTGAGAATACAGATGATGCTGCGGAAGTCAAGAATACCTCAGAAACATCCAGTACCTCACTTCTAAAATCTTTTCAGGAGAAAAACTGTAAATGTTCACCTAAAAAGAAATTCCAGGACATGGTTTAAGTTTCAAGTATCCATTTTATGGGAATAAATTAATACTTTCTATACTTAATCACCACCAATAATATCATTTGGAGGTAAAAGAGGTTATTTTAATGGACAGAAAAATCTGACTTTTTTCATGAATTAAAATAGGGACTGGTAAACCATTGCTCATGGCCAGCTGCCTGTTTTTGTAAATGAAGCTTTACTGGACTACAGCCTCACCCATTTATCTGTACTGTCAATGGCAACTTTCACTCAGACAGAGTAGCTGCAACACTACATGTATATGGTCACAAAGCCTAAAATATCAGTATTTACTATCTGAACCAATAAGAAAAAGTTTGCCAACCCCTTTGTAGAAATACTGCCACGCTACACTAAGGCTAAGTAAAACTTCATCAGAAAGAACACTAAGACCACAAAAATCAGAATACAAAAATACAAATAACATGCTTGCTCTGATTCAGGCACTTTCAAGATCATAGTTTATTTATTACTTCAGATAAAAAGATAGTATACATATTAGGGAATCCCTTAAAACTCAACTCTAGAGTTATACACCATCTAGTACTTTTGCATTGAAGGTTAACCAAAAAAATCTCTAAACACCTGAAAGCCCCACTAGTAACATGAACTATGGTAATAAAAAATTTGACATTTAATTTGTTCAATATATACTATTTACATTATGAAACCAATAGTGATCCAATAAACAGTGATAAAAGTAAAAATAAACTTTAAAAAGCAAAGGTTTATATTCTTAGAATGTGCTAATTATCATAATTGTATATAAAAATTAAAACATAGCAGAGCTTTCTGTTACAAAATTCTTAATCATCTGAGTTGTAGTCATTACTTGCTAACGATTTACATGCAACATCTGCTAGTACTGACATTTGATTGTTTTTCCCCCAAGAAAGTGTGAGTAGATATTGAAGAGCAGACATTAATTTACCTGTGGACAGAAAAAGATAAAACTGTACTCAAGATTAGTACTGGTCACAAGCCTCTTCTCTATAGAAATGACAAAAATAGTAAGACCAAAAAAAAAAAAAAATCCAAAAAGGAGATGCATAGGCAAAGAGTACCATGAATGGCACAGCTCAAAAAATGCTGGGACCAATGAAGCCATACATCTTTTCTCTCCTTAATGATGAGAGGTCTATCTTGCCACCAAATTATAATGACTGTAGCAAGTAAGGGGCACCAGGTGTACAACCAATTAAATCCTGCAAAATACTAAGATGGGCAGGGGTGGCCAGAAGAAGGAACAATTTATATATACTTCAAACTATATACAGCATAACTGGAATGCAGCTCATCCCAAACTGGCTGTGTGAAACAACTGGACCTTTATGACTTAATAATTAAAATTATAACAAGTGTAATAATACAATAGATTTACATGGGAAGCAAAATCAAGGGGCACTTTATATTATTTACTGTGTATTTCAATTTAAAAATAATTTGCTAAGTATACATCTCAACTGAGGTCTATGTATAAAATGTCCCAATAGATACAGATATTTACCTTTGGTGAGTTAAAGGCCATTTTGTGACTTCTGTCTGAATTGCAGGCAGAACACTAGATGGACACGCACATACGGGAAAAACTCAGCCTGAGGTAATCCAAAAGATGTGCAGGCGAGGAGACTGGTGGTACTTTGAAAGTCAAAGCACACCAGAAACCCGAAACGGGGAACAGTGAGGATGGCAACAAGGAATGGAATGCCAATATGGCAGTAAAACTTTTTTCAAAACAGAAAGAGGAAGGCCTCTCGTACCAGCAGAATCCTGCATACATACACAAAAGAAAAAGCCACCCACCATTTCAGGAAACAAAAGCCAATTACAGTGTGGGAAGTACAAACTGCAGAAACCCAGAAGTCCATAGAAGAAAATCGACTGGTTCCCGTGAGAGAAGGGGGACGCGTGGTTCGGGGCAGGGTCACTTGGTGAAGGCGGCCACCACCGCCCACAGCACCTCGTTGGTCCCGGCCTTCAGACACTCCACCTCAGGGTCCAAGTCCAGGAGCTGCCGCACCCGCTTGGTGGCCACGTCGTACTGCTCGTCCAGCAGGGGCGCGAACGCGTTCTCCAGGACGTCCGAGGCGTGGGCCAGGTAGAGGAGGGCCAGCAGACGCTTGTCCATGCGGTGAGGGTCGTTCACCCACTTGTCGAGAACGGCTTCCTGCACCTTCTTGATGAGGCGCTGCTTAATGCTGTTGTTGGTGAGGGGGTGTGTCGTCATGTCAAAGAGGAGGAAGTTCTGTTTCTCTGTCGTCAGTACGCCCTTTTCCACCAGGTTTTTAGCTAATCGTTCCCGCACGTTTCTTAACTGATAATGCAATTTTAATGGATTCCACGTCTCACCTAAACAAAAGATTCCAGAAGTTAGAAAGGATAGCTATTAGCTGCTAATTTTATTAAACTCTGAATTATTAAAATGCACAGTAACATCTGACATTTTTTCCTCCAGAGAAACAGAAGAAAATTCAGTTGTTTTCTTGCTAACTAAACCATGAACCCCTTGAGGGCCAAGGCCTTTGGTTTCTAAGCACCTGGCAAATGATTTTCAGGCACAACAGTTACTCAAAAGACCAAACTGAAAGCAGTCTCCTAACCAGTTCCCCTAATGTGGAAATAAGCCAAATATTAAATTATGTTTGCCTTCTCTCTAGCTATTGTCAAAAAGCAGCCAATAGCAAACTATGAACTTTCTTTCCTATTAAACACCAATCTGCAACAAAGAGAGAAAAGAGTTAAAAAGTTTCCTGATGAATATGTCATTCCTGAAGCTGCTACATATACCTGGCCTATAAAGCTATGAAAGCTTATTGTTGCTGCTGCTAAGTCGCTTCAGTCGTGTCCAACTCTGCAACCCCATAGACGGCAGCCCACCAGGCTCCTCCGTCCCTGGGATTCTCCAGGCAAGAACACTGGAGTGGGTTGCCATCTCCTTCTCCAATGCATGAAAATGAAAAGTGAAAGTGAAGTCACTCAGTCTTGTCCGACTCTCAGCGACCCCATGGACTGCAGCCTACCAGGCTCCTCCATCCATGGGATTTTCCAGGCAAGAGTACTGGAGTGGGGTGCCATTGCCTTCTCCAGTGAAAGCTTGTTAGGTAAATGCTATTCTTTGATGACAAATAATATAAAACTAATTACAGATGGACAAATCATTTTCATCATTTCAATCTTGCTGCCTATGCACATTCCCTTTCAAGACAGAAACACTAAAAATCAAATATTTTTCACTAAAACCATTTTTTTCCTTATAGAAGACTAGAAGGAAATACATCAAAATAATCTTGATTATCTTTGGGACTATATGTGACAAATTTTCTTTCTTGTATTTTCTGTATTTTTCAAATCAATTTCCAATGAACATGTAACCATTTGGGTAATTTGAAAAAGAAACTATAGTAAGCTTCTAAATTGGGACACGGTAGAGATCAACCACAAGCACTTATTATATACAAAAGCTGTAAGACTGAAATTTCATAATATTGAGAAAAAACACTGTACTACTGTCTACTACAGCAGTTGTTAACTACTGAGTTGCCCAAAAAGTTCCTTTGGTTTAAGTGAAAATAAAGGACACATTTTTCACATTTTCATTTTTACTAAGAACTTGATTGAACAACATATTCACCATTTTGTTCCACTCCCGTCTGCCATTTTTCAGGCAACTTCATAATTGCATCTTTCCAAATTTATCTTTAAGAGCAAAGAACTGTTCCAGGTGCCTCTTACAGTCTTCCAGGGAACTGAAATTTTTTCCGTTAAAAGAATTCTGTAAAGACCAAAATAAATGGAAATCTGAAGGTGCACTGTCTGGGGAATATGGCGGACAAGTCAGAACTTGCCGGCCAAGCTGTGACAATTTCTGGCTGGTCATCAAAGAAACATGCTGTTATCCTGATGGAAGATTACACATTTTCTGTTGACTAATTCCTGGTGCTTTTCGTCGAGTGCTGCTTTTAGTTAATGGTCTAACTGGGAACAGTACTTGTTGGAATTAATCCTTTGGTTTTCCAGAAGTAGCTCATAATGGAGACCCCCCCTTCCAACTCCACCACACACACGATACCGCCTTCTTTGGAGAAGCCCAGCCGTGGTGTGGTTGGTGGTAGTTCATGCCATGTGCCCTCATCTTCTGTTTCACACTACTGTACCACATCTGCTTCTCATGACCCACGACAACGTATTTTAAAAGCAGAATGTTTTCCTTACGTTTCAGTAGAGAATTGCATGCAAGGAAACGGTCAAGAAGTTTTTTTCACTTATGTGTAACCCAAACATCAAAACAATTAATATAACCAAGCAGGTACAAATTATTTTTAACACTTGATTTGGATATTCTGGGTATGTCCGCTATGTCCCATGTGGAATAACACTGACTGTTCTCAATTAATGTCTTGATTTGATCTCTATCAACTACAACTGGCCACCTGACCGTGGAGCATCACCCAGCAGAAACTTCCAGGACGAAACTCTGCAAACCACTTCTGACACATTCAGTCTCAGCATCTTCTCCAAACACTGCACAAACCTTTTTTTTTTTTGCATTTCAGTTTTTACCCGCTCTTGAAATAATAAAACATAACATGCCAAAAATGTTGCTTTTTTCCTTCATCTTCACTATTAAAATGGCTAGACAAAAATTCAATTTTGATAAGTTTTTAAGTGTTCACTGATAAGACAGCTGTCATAATACAATCTAACAAAACTGTTTCAAATGAAGTTAAAGGCAACTAAGAGCCACTAGAGCCAGCTTATAGAAAAAAAGAACAAATCTTTTGGCCACCCCAGTATACACAGCTATTATATTTAAACTAATTTAAAAATTCAGAATTCCCTTGTGGTCCAAAGGACTCCATGCTTCCACTGCAGGGGGCCCAAGTTTGATCCCTGATTGGAGAGTTAATATCCTGCAAGCCATACAGCCAAATATATAAGAAGGGAAAACAACTCTGTTCCTCGGCTGCCCTAGCCACTTTCAAGTACTCATTAGCCAAGTAGGGCAAGAGGCTACTGAATGGACAGCACAGAAAGAGAACATTTCCATCGTCACAGAAAGCTCCATACTAGTGTTCAAAGTCATTTTGCCATGACTTAACACTAAAGAATATGGAGCTATGACTAAGTAATCAGTCTTAAAAGTGAAGTCGCTCAGTCGTGTCCGACTCTGCAACCCCGTGGACTATAGGCCACCAGGCTCCTGCATCCATGGGATTTCCCAGGCAAGAATACTGGAATGGGTTGCCATTTCCTTCTCCAAGGGATCTTCCTGACCCATGGATCGAACCCAGGTTTCCTGCATTGCAGGCAGAAGCTTTAACCTCTGAGCCACCAGGGAAGCCTAAGTAATCAGTCTTGGACTTACCTTTTTACCGTTTGAGAGAAATTTAACTGAGCCTACTACTGCCCAAGCCTACCACCTAAAGGCACATCTCAGGCAGCAGAGCAGAAGATCTCAAGCAGAGCAAAGGACTAACACTGTTCAAAAGGCAGAGATCCGAGTTGGAGGAAGCTAAGGCAACTGCGATATGCAAGGCAGTACTAGGAAAGAGAGGATTATGCAAAGTAAGAGCTCTAGAAATCCACATGGTGTTTTCACTTAGGTGTGATGAAAAACGAAGGCACATGGGTTAAGATGACAAAGTCCACAAAGGTAAAAATAATGTAGGGGGATCGGGGAGGCCAGGGACACTACCATCAAGCTGTAGGGTGAACAATACCAAGAGTTCACAGAGGGTTAGGAAAAATCTGAGTGCCAACTGGCTTAAGTGGAAAGGTCTCACTGAACACCAGGGCATTTAGAAAGAATTCCAAAAGGATCACATCTTTGTATTATGGCTAAACCAGGCCTTCAGTAAAGGCTATTCCAGACCCAGCCTAACAAAGCTTACAACAAACTGATCCACAAGTACTGCCTAGCAAAACAAACTTCAACAGTCTTTAAAGACAAACAGAATTCAGCACACAACAACACAGCAGTCACAGTGTCTAGCCATCTAATAAAAATTACTAGTCTTGTAAAGAAGCAGTTTTGTGACCCAAAACTAAGAGGTGGGGGGGAATCAATAGAAACAGTCAACCAGGGAGTTAGTTCCCTGGTGGACCAGTGGTTAAGACTCCACACTTCCACTGCAAGGGATGCAGATTCAATCTCTGATTGGGAAACTAGGATCGCAAAACTTGGCCACAAAGAAAAATAGAGAGAGAAAACAAACTTTTCAAATAAAAAACCATGGCAAATCAGCTTCCACCAAAAAAAAAAAAAAATCACTGCATTCAATTTTCTTGATAACTTCAAACATGGAAAGAGCTGAAATATATCTGGGGCCTTATTAGATTTTAAAACTCAATAGTACAAAAGAAAAATATAACTCAGTAATAAATGAAATTCTACTTGTTTTCAATTTTTGGTATTAAATTAGCCCACACCTACATTTATGTTAAAAAATCATTAACAAAAACAAAAAAGAAAAACCACGAACAGCAACCTGAAGAAGCACTATAGCACAGTAAAACGGTTGTAAGAGCAAGTTCTGGAGCCAGACTACTTGGATCTAAATCCCAACTTGGTCATTTCCTCACTGTGCAACCCTGGGCAAAACTTCTCTATTCCTCTGTATCCGCTATGTAAAGCAACGAAAACAACTTTTTCCAGCTTATAAGGGTTATTATGAAGATTAAGTTAAAGATATATCAAGTTCTTAGAACAGACTGGTACAAGGTATGTTCTCAATAAACATTAGCTATGATTTACCTGTGTGCAACAATCAGCACTTTGGCAGCAAGAATTTATCCTATTAATAATGGTCTAAAAAAATCATATGAAGTACTGAGAATGCAGAATTAGTAAGACATACTTCTAACATGAATCAAGGCAAATTGGAAGTGGTCAAACAAGAGATGGCAAGAGTGAATGTCGCCACTCTAGGAATCAGCGAACTGAAATGGACTGGAATGGGTGAATTTAACTCAGATGACCATTATATCTACTACTGTGGGCAGGAATCCCTCAGAAGAAATGGAGTGGCCATCATGGTCAACAAAAGAGTCCGAAATGCAGTACTTTGATGCAATCTCAAAAACGACAGAATGATCTCTGTTCGTTTCCAAGGCAAACCATTCAATATCACAGTAATCCAAGTCTATGCCCCAACCAGTAACGCTGAAGAAGCTGAAGTTGAACGGTTCTATGAAGACCTACAAGACCTTTTAGAACTAACACCCCAAAAAGATGTCCTTTTCGTTATAGGGGACTAGAATGCAAAAGTAGAAGTCAAGGAACACCTGGAGTAACAGGCAAATTTGGCCTTGGAATACGGAATGAAGCAGGGCAAAGACTAATAGAGTTTTGCCAAGAAAATGCACTGGTCGTAACAAACACCCTCTTCCAACAACACAAGAGAAGACTCTACACATGGACATCACCAGATGGTCAACACCGAAATCAGATTGATTACATTCTTTGCAGCAAAAGATGGAGAAGCTCTATGCAGTCAGCAAAACAAGACCAGGAGCTGACTATGGCTCAGACCATGAACTCCTTATTGCCAAATTCAGACTGAAATTGAAGAAAGCAGGGAAAACCACTAGACCATTCAGGTATGACCTCAATCAAATCCCTTATGATTATACAGTGGAAGAGAGAAATAGATCTGATAGATAGAGTGCCTGATGAACTATGGAATGAGCTTCGTGACATTGTACAGGAGACAGGGATCAAGACCATCCCCATGGAAAAGAAATGCAAAAAAGCAAAATGGCTGTCTGGGGAGGCCTTATAAATAGCTGTGAAAAGAAGAGGAGCGAAAAGCAAAGGAGAAAAGGAAAGATATAAACATCTGAATGCAGAGTTCCAAAGAATAGCAAGAAGAGATAAGAAAGCCTTCTTCAGCGATCAATGCAAAGAAATAGAGGAAAACAACAGAATGGGAAAGACTAGAGATCTCTTCAAGAAAATCAGATACCAAAGGAACATTTCATGCAAAGATGGGCTCAATAAAGGACAGAAATGGTATGGACCTAACAGAAGCAGAAGATATTAAGAAGAGATGGCAAGAATACACAGAAGAACTGAACAAAAAAGATCTTCACGACCCAGATAATCACGATGGTGTGATCACTGACCTAGAGCTAGACATCCTGGAATGTGAAGTCAAGTGGGCCTTAGAAAGCATCACTATAAACAAAGCTAGTGGAGGTGATGGAATTCCAGTTGAGCTATTCCAAATCCTGAAAGATGATGCTGTGAAAGTGCTGCACTCAATATGCCAGCAAATTTGGAAAACTCAGCAGTGGCCACAGGACTGGAAAAGGTCAGTTTTCATTCCAATCCCAAAGAAAGGCAATGCCAAAGAATGCTCAAAGTACCGCACAATTGCACTCATCTCACACGCTAGTAAAGTAATGTTCAAAATTCTCCAAGCCAGGCTTCAGCAATATGTGAACCGTGAACTTCCTGATGTTCAAGCTGGTTTTAGAAAAGGCAGAGGAACCAGAGATCAAATTGCCAACATCTGCTGGATCATGGAAAAAACAAGACAGTTCCAGAAAAACATCTATTTCTGTTTTATTGACTATGCCAAAGCCTTTGACTGTGTGGATCACAATAAACTGTGGAAAATTCTGAAAGAGATGGGAATACCAGACCACCTGACCTGCCTCTTGAGAAATTTGTATGCAGGTCAGGAAGCAACAGTTAGAACTGGACATGGAACAACAGACTGGTTCCAAATAGGAAAAGGAGTTCGTCAAGGCTGTATATTGTCACCCTGTTTATTTAACTTATATGCACAGTACATCATGAGAAACGCTGGACTAGAAGAAACACAAAATGGAATCAAGACTGCCGGGAGAAATATCAATAACCTCAGATATGCAGATGACACCACCCTTATGGCAGAAAGTGAAGAGGAACTCAAAAGCCTCTTGATGAAAGTGAAAGTGGAGAGTGAAAAAGTTGGCTTAAAGCTCAACATTCAGAAAACGAAGATCATGGCATTTGGTCCCACCACTTCATGGGAAATAGATGGGGAAACAGTGAAAACAGTGTCAGACTTCATTTTTGGGAGCTCCAAAATCACTACAGATGGTGACTGCAGCCATAAAATTAAAAGATGCTTACTCCTTGGAAGGAAAGCTATGACCAACCTAGATAGCATATTCAAAAGCAGAGACATTACTTTGCCAACAAAGGTTCGTCTAGTCAAGGCTATGGTTTTTCCTGTGGTCATGTATGGATGTGAGAGTTGGACTGTGAAGAAGGCTGAGCGCCGAAGAATTGATGCTTTTGAACTGTGGTGTTGGAGAAGACTCTTGAGAGTCCCTTGAACTGCAAGGAGATCCAACCGGTCCATTCTGAAGGAGATCAGCCCTGGGATTTCTTTGGAAGGACTGATGCTGAAGCTGAAACTCCAGTACTTTGGCCACCTCATGCGAAGAGTTGACTCATTGGAAAAGACTCTGATGCTACAAGGGATTGGGGGCAGGAGGAGAAGGGGACAACAGAGGATGAGATGGCTGGATGGCATCACTGACTCGATGGACGTGAGTCTGAGTCAACTCCGGGAGCTGGTGATGGACAGGGAGGCCTGGCGTGCTGCGATTCATGGGGTCGCAAAGAGTCAGACACAACTGAGCGACTGATCTGATCTGATTTCTAACTATACAAACTGTAAATCAAGTGAAGGGAAAAATATTCATAATATAACTAACAGTACTGGCTAGAAAAAGATGTAAATAAGGCCATAAAAACAATATGAGCCGAAAGCCCAGAGGAATAAGAAATTACCTGAGTTTGATTTTAAAGGGCACACACCTTTTCGAGGTTAGTCATGGCATTCATTTTTTTTTCACTGTTGTACCAACCCACTATCTCCCCAACAAATGCTTGCCTGCTCTACCTTTCACCAGTTTGGGTTTCGTTTTTTTTTCTAATGTCACTGACAGGTGGTAGGCAGCCTAAGACACTAGGCAAGAATTGGCTAGGCTGTGTTTTCTGACATTCTTACATGACTTTGGGAAACTTAATAAACATAAAATAATAAACAGCCAAATTTACAAAAGCCCATAAAATATTATAGTTCAAATCTATGGTTAATTAACTATACTTATAATAATAATCTGTCAGTTATCAAAGAAGTACTATTTCCTGGCAACTCACTAGTCAATCAGGAGGGTATTTGAGGTCTCAGAAAACCATCTATTCTCAAATAATGGGGGATGAGGGAAACTTTTAAGATTATTCTGAGAAACTCACAGATTTTTTCTTTGCAGACCTAAAAAAAAGAATCCTTGCAGTGCTGGTATACAGTGACTTTTTCCCCTCTCACTGGAAATAAATGGGTATTAGCTGTTTATAACATAGTACAAGAAGTCATGCTAAGAAAGTTTATCCACATCTTATCTACAATTAAATCTTACATTGCAATCAAGAGAACAAGTATGCTTACAAAGTTCGTGTGACATATTTCTCAAATCTAAAATATGTTAGCTTAGTTTAGTGTTGCTACTAAAAAAGAGAAGAGCCTAAAATAATGTGTTCCATTTATGACTGGACCTTCTCACCGGCAATCATTTCTGCCTCAGAGGAAGTAAAAAAAAGGATTCAGACATCATCTTTTGAAGCAATTTCCTAGAAAACGGCAAATCTTGTGTGTTCACTCCAACAAAAATGTTTTTCAGATCTCCTCAGATATATTTTTAAAATGAAATTCCCTAAGCAGAAAGCTGAACAAGTATAGGTAACATGTAAATATTGTTTAACACTACTTTGACTACTCCAAAAAAGGCAAAATAAAATAAATGAGTGGTCAAAGTGTCTTGGCATCCTGACATTTCTATCTTTTAGTCTACTGGGCCTTTTGTTCAATTTTATTTTTTAATTTTTTAGTTGATTTACAATTGTGCCTTTTATTTTCAAATAACTAAATTAAGCTAAATATAAAGAATAAAGTTACCCCTGAGATTAGCATATTTAAGACAACAGTATAACTGACATGAGAGGAGGCGAGCTGGGTAAGTGAAGAGCAGATACAGTAGAGGTGTGTTAACCCACATGGGCTGTGTGTGCTCACTCAGTCGCGTCCAAGTCTGTGACCCCACGGGCTTAGCCCACCAGGCTCCTCTGTCCGTGGGGATTCTCCAAGCAAGAATACTGGAGTAGGTTGCCATGCCCTCCTCCTAGGGGATCTTCCCAACTCTGGGATTGAACCCAGGTCTCCTGCATTCCAAGTGGATTCTTTACAGTCTGAGCCACCAGGGAAGCCCAGAGGTTTAACCTACACTATCTACTAAAGATTTAGCCCCTTCATTTTAAGCAGATGTTGAATGTCTTTTAAATACACTGCAACAAACCCCCAACGAACGAATACTATTCAAAATTCTAGATTACAAGATTTAACTATGACCTGTATTGTCATTCATCCTATATCATTTACTATGTGAAAAGACTTTTAAGTTATATAAGCATATTTTAAATGTATACATTTATAGTTCATTTTTTAAAAGAAGGAAACTGAGAAGTTTACACAGTTCTTTAAAACGTTACTTATATCCGACTGCCCAACAATTACTTCAGTGAGAAGGACACACTGGCAGGCACCTAAATAATTTCACTATAAAAAACTTCCATCTTCACATCATATTATCAAAAAAAGCAGCTGTGTTCATAAATTTGGCACTCCAGTGACATCTTGTGACCAAACTGATCAACTACATGTTTAAGACTTCAGAAAGCAAAAAAGCTATTCTCAAAATGGTAGTCTTTAAATAAACTTTTTAGTCTTTGCCTCCAATATATAAATTTTTTAACAAGATATATATAACTAATATCTGAAAATTGGTAGTTTTAACAGGCATATATACACTGCTGAGCATCAAAGAATTGATGCTTTTGAACTGTGGTGCTGGGGAAGACTCTTGAAGAGTCCCTTGGACTGCCAGGAGATCAAACCAGTCAATTCTAAAGGAAATCAGTCCTGAATATTCATTGGAAGGACTGATGCTGAAGCTCCAATACTTTGGCCACCTGATGCAAAAAGCTATTTCATTTGAAAAGACCCCAATGCTGGGAAAGGCTTAGGGCAGGAGGAGAAGGGGGCGACAGAGGAAGAGATGGTTGGATGGCATCACTGAATCAATGCTCATGAGTTTGAGCAAACTCCAGGAGATAGTGAAGGACAGGAAGGCCTGGTGTGCTACACTTCATGGGGCTTCAAAGAGTCAGACACAACTGAATGAATGAACAACAGTATGTACACCACAAATAATAGTAAGATGAACTCCTGGATATTCAACCTCCCACCCCAGGTAAAGAAGAAAGCTTTACTCCAGACTTCTTTATGCTGAAATTACAAGTCATTCCTATTATACATCAGGACTTTACATGCTTTTCTTGTATATTCTCTGCCTCAGAGGTAAACCATAAGACCAACATAGGTTAATCATTCTTTTTTCTTTACATACAGTCTCACTCCCTATGCATACGTATCCCTCAACAATACAGTACAATACATGGTTTTGAAAACCCAGAAATAAGAACAGAGTTAGCTGTGTAAGGACAGGCCCACCAATTTTTACCATGCCCTCTTCTTATCCCTCTGAACAGGAACACTTTCTTCTGTCTCATTTTTGCCCTTCAAAGGCCCAAACCAAGTTCCACTTCCTCCAATTACTAAAGCTCCCAAGGATTTGTTTTCTCTGGGGTAATGCACTTATGGCAGAAAGTGAAGAAGAACTAAAGAGTCTCTTGATGAAAGTAAAAGAGGAAAGTGAAAAAGTTGGCTTAAAGCTCAACATTCAAAAAACAAAGATCATGGCAACCGGTCCCATCACTTCACGGCAAAGAGATGGGCAAACAGTGGAAACAGTGGCAGACTTTATTTTGGGGGACTCCAAAATCACTGCAGATGGTGACTGCAGCCATGAAATTAAAAGACACTTACTCCTTGGAAAGAAAGTTATGACCAACCTAGATAGCATATTAAAAAGCAGAGACATTACTTTGCCAACAAAGGTCCATCTAGTCAAGGCTATGGTTTTTCCAGTAGTCATGTATGGATGTGAGAGTTGGACTATAAAGAAAGCTGAGCGCAGAAGAATTGATGCTTCTGAACTGTGGTGTTGGAGAAGACTCTTGAGAGTCCCTTGGACTGCAAGGAGATCCAACCAGTCCATCCTAAAGGAGATCAGTCCTGGGCGTTCATTGGAAGGACTAATGTTGAAGCTGAAACTCTAATACTTCGGCCACCTGATGCAAAGAGCTGACTCATCTGAAAAGACCCTGATGCTGGGAAAGACTGAGGGCAGGGGGTGAATGGGACGACAGAGGATGAGATGGTTGGATGGCATCACTGACTCAGACTCAATGGACATGAGTTTGAGTAAACTCTGGGAGTTGGTGATGGACAGGGAGGCCTGGCGTGCTGCAGTTCATGGGGTCACATGACTGAGTGACTGAACTGAACTGAATGCACTTACAGAAAATCGTACCATTAAACTCTGTTATTAGAAATATACAATTCTTGCCCAAATGGATTTTAAGACTTAGTATGGTAGCACTTCATTTTATGTTTTATAGTACTTACAGCAGTACTGCTGCAATAACTGGTATTTGATACCACTTATGATCTTGAAGCAACTAAAAAGTTTTACATTAACAAGCTAACCCACAGAACTGAACACTTAAAAATGGTTAAAATGTTGTTAGGTAGGATATAATTTTTTATTTAAAAAAATCAGCAAGCACTATCAGTACTTTAACTAGGTGGGAAGAAGATATTTTCTTAATTTAAAAGAAATGTGCTCTTTCTCCCACTCCAGATTCTTTGCTTTTATGCTAAAATTACTAATCATTCTTATTGTACATCAGGAACATGCAACCAAAGTACTACAGGTAACAGTATTTTGGCATTAACAACCATACTGAACTTCACAGGATGCTGTTTAAAAAAAATTTTTTAAGGTACTTTCTAAGTATTAGCTTTCTGGTTTACACAAGTTCCTAACTTAAATGGGCTCTGTTTCATAAAGTCTTAATTATATTTACTACTTCTGAGAAACAGTTATAAACTTCTGCCCTCCTTTCACTCCTTAATCAGCTAAAAACAGTGCATACCAGCTCAAGTTGAAAACCATGTTCAATTATCATATAACTTGAGTACTGGATAAGCTACATGCAAAAAACATTACATTAACATGTAAAGTCTAAGAAGTATATAGTCACCTTAAACGGTAAGATTCAACTCTTTGCAAGTCATACTCCCTGCATGGCATGTGCACATGACAAGCATATAAACTATCAAAGGAAATCTGGTGGTCTAAGATACAGTATTCAACCACATTCCCGTGTGACGTTAGCACATACAGTGTAAGATAAAGAGATCACTGACGGAGGGAGCGTCCGGAAACACCTTCACAGTGTTAAGTGGCACCACAGTGGATATCAAAAACACTGACTTAAGGCAAGACCCACTATATACCACAAAAAGAACTTTAGCACTCTTACTTCCCAAAAAAGCTAATGACAACTTTAAGAAACGCTCTTTTTGGTCAGTTGAGAATCTAATTACAAATTCTAATTTGCATACCATACGTAGTAACGGGCCAGCAAAGGCAGTACAACACAAGCAGGACACAAAGACTCCAGAGAATGCAGAAACAGTCTGTCAGGGTACAGTTAGAAGTTATTAACACTTCTATTTTCATCTGGAAAATCACATTTGCTAATTTTTAACATGTAGAGTTAATATTCATACCCTCACTGAGCCTTGTCAATGGCTACGGTTTGCCAAACAGGTGGAAGGCTCATGCAAAGAGGGCTGACAGTGTTCTGAGCACTGTGACACAGTCCTGGTACGTGATGGGTAAGCACCTAGTTTTAACTAAACAAACTTTCATCAAATGGGTAAAGTAATTTTAAGATTTCCTACAATAAAAAAATTGGAATTGAACACAACACCAACATCACAAGCACAAAGAAGGAAAAAGGGTCACATTAAAGTTTCTCTTACTCAATGAGGTAAAAAGAAAATTTATCAACAGATCTACCAGAGTGTGGGCCAAAATAACCTCTCAAAATTACCAAGACAATCTTGTGAAAATTTATGTTCTTCACAAAAAAGAAGAAAGAATGAACTCTGCCAGAAGTGTAAAGTACTCATTTATTGCTCTATTAGCTAAGTTTGGAATATGTACATTTATGTTTCAAAAAACATGCAAAACTCAATCTTTTACTGATACAAGAACATCTTCATAATATAACTATTACTTTAGAAATTCCATTGATAAGTGAGAAAAATGACATCATGTTAATTACTAATCTCTGATAACCTCCAAATGTTTTTGAAAGGTACTCTAAATAGTAATGTATTTGGACATGAAATGAGAATAAATATACATAGAAACTATGTTTTATATAATAGTAGAGAAGAAGAGCAAGGTAACTCAGGTCCTATACTCAAGGAGTTCACTATCTAGTAGGTTAGACAAATATACAAGCACCTTTAAAATAAATGTAGTCATCAGTGCTATCAACAGGTAGCTGTTCCTTCATATGGCTGCACTTCCTGTCTCCTTAAAGTTAGGGGAGGCCATGTGACTTGTTCTGACCAATGCAGCCTGAACCACACAACATTTCTGAGCAGAAATTTAAGAGCCCAGGTGATCTTTATACTTTTCTTCTCTTTACACTAGTGACTGACAATGCTCCAGATGGTGGCAGCTCCATCTGCCTGGCTGCCAAAGTGAGAATGAAGTGGTCTGTGACTGATTTGTACAGCATGAGTGAGAAATGAGCTTCTGTCTTAAGCCACTGAGGTTTTAGGGTTGTTTGTTTACACAGCTTAACCTAGCCCATCCAGAATAAGGTAGCATGAAATAATTTTGACAAAGAATGGCAGGAGCTCTAAGGAAGTATACATAATCTCAGTCACACCTGCTGTCTCATTAAAGGTGATGAAATTTTAAAAACCACTGTTTTCCCTATTTACTGACTAATTCACTCTCAAGTTTGTCTACCACTAAACAAATTTGTGACTATCTGTCCAAGTTCCTTTCAAAAGGATTTTAAATTTTTACAAAAATCTTTCTAAGAATTCAGTTTTCAGCTTATACACAGAAGCTTACCGCTAAGTAATTCAATCCAGTTTTGGACCGTTTCTGGAGGCTGAGTCTCCTTAACATGCTTCAGAGCTTCATCAAGAAGAACATCCCCTGTTGGAGCATCTGACTTACAAATCACCTACAATGTAATCAATAAGAATCACATGATCTATTTGATCTCTTTAGATAAAAAAAAAAAATTATGTAAACATTTCACCATGCTTAAAGCTCCAAGTGTTCACGCAGTTATCAAAGGTCAGATTTTAAATTAATTCCATAGTAAGAAAATCCAGTATTTAACCTAACCAGATTGGCCACAATCATAAATGAAAATATAACATAAACGAAAATGTGCCTTAATGAGTAAAGCAAAATGGTAGAAGAGTTTATACTCACTGCAATTCCCTTCACTGCTAAACCTTGAGCTATGTGATACAGAAAATCATTTTTCAAACATTTATTAGATACAGAAACAGACTCAATTACATATCAGAATTTGGTACATAATAAAGGTGACATTTCATATAGACATTACTAAAACAACTGGCTAAAAAATTAGAGGTAAAAAGTAAGACTTGGCTCCTCAGAGCTTATACTGCAATAAAAGATAGATTTAAATATGAAATGTAATAGAGAGAATGAGAAAGTTTTCTCAAAACTGTGACAACCAGCAGAAACCCTGGAAATACCAATAGGTTCGATTACATAAAGATTTTAAATACTACCAAACATTAAGTTAAGATGGATATAGAATCCACTTGAAGAACAGAACAATCCAAGGGACTTCCCTAGTGGTCCAGCAGTTAAGACTCTGTGCTTCCAAAGCAGGGGACGTGGGTTCCGCCCCTGGTCAGGAAACTAAGACCCCACGTGCTGTGTGGTGCAAAAGAGTAGAAAAATCCAGAAGTAGGGGATGACAGAAGAAAACACTACACTGCTTTAGAGTTTTTTAAAGCCTTCCATGACACTCTTGGCTAAACAAATCTCTAGCTGAAATTCTGTAATATCAAAGCTTAATTTGTTATATTATTGATCTGTTAGCTATTAAAATATTATGAAATTTAACAATATTATTTTTAAAATGGGAGTCTTCTTGAAAACTTGTCATTGACAGCATATCCTTTTCTCTTTGATCAATCTTGGCACATTATTGACTGGGGGATTTTGGCAAAAACTGACCCCTGTGGCAAGTGATTTGATGTGTAAGTGAATACTGAAACATCGCTGGTCAATAACGTTCAGGTACAAAAGACTAATGTATTAATATGTCTCTGGTCAATAATGAGCTATAAAAGGTTAAAGAGAATATAGTATCTATTTCGGAGACAACATGACCCAATGGAAATATAATTAGAGCCAGAAATACAAGCCACGAATCTATTTTTAAATTGTTTAGTAGTTACATTTAAAAAGAAAAATAAGTACAATTAATTTTAATACATTTGATTTAACCCACCATAGCCAAAATACTGACATGTAATTGAGATATTTCACATTCTTATTTTTCCATAGTAAGTCTTCAAACAGCCAGTGTGTTTTTATTTACAGCATGTCTCAATTTGCATGACCCACATTTCAAGTGTCTATTTCACAGACATGTGGCTGGTGGCCACCATACTGGACAGAGCAGATATAGAACCCTTTCATTATCACAGAGAGTTCGATTGTAGAGTGCTATTCTGGGCCATGCTTGTAGTAGGGTGTCAGAATAAGAAAAAATAAAAAGCCCTGGGATAAAAAGTTGTATGTCTGTATGCTGTGGTCATGCCACCACTTCTTACTTTCCATTAACTCCCGAAATCGATTGCCATCTGGCCTCAACACACTGCATTGCCCATCATTCTGAGACAGGTGTCAGGATTATAATAAACTGGGTATAGTTGGATATTTTTTCTTAGGTCAGGGATCCATAATATTAACGTAACATTACTTGTAATTTTTATTACTATTAGTAATTAATGTATATATTTCACTGATAATTAAAAATTCCTAAGGTTTTTGTCCCCCATAAATCTATGGTTGCACAGTAAAATGGAAATAAAAATTATATTCTGCTTTATGACAAATATCTAAAACAGTAATTTCAAAATTAATCTCATGCCAGTTCATTTGACTCTACTTTAAATGACTAAATTTAATTTTAATATTCCATGAGGAATATTTCCTGCTATACCATGTCTACTGTGTATATAATTTTCAAAAATATATTCTTTCCGATAGGATTATTATTCTATCTGGTATATCAATCAAAAAATGTTCAGTTTTCACCCTAAAGCATTTTGGATTTCATCATAACACAATGCATTATGAAAAAAATAGTTTTGAAACACCCTATATCCCCCAAGAAACAATGACAGACGAAGAGAAATGGCCTTGAATATTTTAGACTAAAATGAAAGTTAAAAATTCTAGACACTAGTCAATAACACCTATATTAACACAGACCGTAACAATGGAGAGGAGGAGATCTGAAAAGTATTTGTATTCTGGCAGAAAGATCGATTGCCTATGGGTGGTTAAGTTGCACAGTATCACTTTTGAGTAGTTACGTCAAGTCTTCCAAATCATGGTTTTCAGAAATAGCAAATAAACTTTGGGAGTCTTTTTGAATATGCAGGAGGCAACGGCCAATGATCCTAACAATGAATTACATTACTCATTATGTACAAAGAACCAAAAAAATCAAAGATGAAAAAAAAAGATACGGAATCATGATTCAATAAAGATTTAACTTTAAAATCAACTTCTTTAACTTCTGAAAGCTATTAGTAAAACAACATGGTTCTACTGTATAATACAGCAAACTTATTCAATATCCTTCGATAAGCCACAATGGAAAAGAATATAAAAAACAATGTACAGGATCTCAGACCTATCCAAGAGGCTGTCTCCTGGGCTACAGTCTTCAGTAAGGTCCTCAATAAAACTCAACTTGAAATTAAAAAAAAAAAAAAAAAAAAATAATATATGTATACATATAACTGAATATAATATAGCAGGAATTAGCACAGTGTAAATCAACTATACTTCAATACAATAGAAAACTATTAGTAGAAACATTCTTCATCTTTAAGCAGGACAAACTCTTCAAAAAGGCTATGTTACATAGGCCCCCTCTTACCTTTCTTGTTAATAGACTTTTACGTCTCATTCCACAAGCCTCTAGCTGTAACCTTCCTCTCAACGCTAATTCAATCAACATACACCCACGTAATCCAGATGATATACAGTCATTCCAAAACGATGTGTAACCCTATTTAAAAAAGAGAAAACAAAAGAGTTAATTTACTTTGGAGTCAAGAAAATAAGTATTTTTTAGCCAAAGCTATTTCTCGTGCCTTTTACCTTTCATATCTTTCTCTAATTAAAATCAAAATACTGAAAAAATACAAGTACTATACATTATTAAACTAGGATTTTCAAGAACTTACTGTCTTTTCACCACTTTCTTACAAGTAACTTTGGAAGTCACTAAGTTATGTGCTAATTAGGCCCTTTCAGACTTCAGGGCTCACCCATTCAGTTAACCTCAGATCATAGTGGTTTACAACATGGGCAAAAGCAGCAGCTCAGGAAAAATAATCTAGTCCAATGCGGCCTCATGCAGAATTAGAACATCATTCAATGCTGTTTAGGATAAAAACACAAGGTTAAATTCAGATGAATATATCAGAAAACTTAGGCATGGGGTCATGCCTAGTACTCTGAATAACAAACTGTAAAGCAATCAGATTCCGGCACCCCCCAACACACAACCCCAGGAGAAATTTAAGGGCAATAACCAAGGTGGATAAAAAAGCCAGACAAAATGAGACTGATAGATATCTAGGGATTTGGGAATACTCAAGTGAAAACAGGCACTCTTTGAGAGCTAACAACTGGGTCTGTCCAAATTACAAAGCCATGAAGAGTTGCCAACTACTAAAGTACTCTACTTCCCAGGTGGCGCCAGTGGTAAAGAATCTGCCTGCCAGTGCAGGAGACCCAAGAGACGTGGGTTTGATCTGTGTTGGGAAGATTCCCTGAAGGAGGAAATGGTTACCCACTCCAGTATTCTTGCCTGGAGAATTCCATGGACAGAGGAGCCTGGCAAGCTTCAGTGAGTACTCAACTCTGAAGAGAAATCAGCAGCTGTCACTAGTCCTGTTTAAAACTCAGAATAAGGTAACATACAATTTTGGTGGGAGGGAAAACAGGTCAAAGGATTCTTTGAAGAAAGGAAGGCCTAGACTCAGGGTTATGGGGCTCTGTTGGGGTCAGTCTTGGTGCTCTGCCAGGCCACCGTGGGCAGCTTGTATTTAAGATGATGACTATCACGGTCCACGCAACTTCACTTTTGACACAGGAACTTAAATGGCGAAGCTACCCTTCTGAGAATGAAGGCTTTGAGAAAATTAGAGTTTAGACTAAGGGAGCCACAAGGAGATCAACATTAAGAAGCAGGTTTACAGGACTTTCCTGGTGGTCCAGTGGATAACACGCCACACTCCCAATGCAGGAGCCCAGATTCAATCCTTGGTCAGGGAGGTAAATCACACATGCCAAAACTAAGACCCAATGCAGCCATAGAAGTGTGTGTTTGTTTGGTTGGTTTTTTTTTTTAATTTGTTTAAAAATAAAGAAGCCGGACTTCCCTGGTGGTATAGTGGGTAAGAATCCGCCTTCCAATGCAGGGACACAGGTTTGATCCCTGGTCCAGGAAGATTCCACATGCCATGGGCAACTAAAGCCCACATGTCTAGAGCCTGTGGGCCACAAGAAAAGCCACCACAATGAGAGGCCCGCAGGCCACAAAGATGAGTAGCCCCAGCTCATCACAACTAGAGAAAGCGCATGCAGCAATGAAGACCCAAAACAACCAAGTACTTTATAAATAAATAAATATTTTTTTAATTTATATAAAAAATAAAGAAGCAGACTTAAATGTGAGGCAGGGGAAGCAGATATTGTTTAGATTTGAGGGGATTCTTTTAAACTTAGTTTTTTTTAGGGATCTGGTTAAATTAAGATCACTAGAGATTTAGCTAAGTAGTTAATAAGACCAGTAACTTACAGATGTTGGGTAAAATCCATGGCTTGTGTATCCATCCAATACAATTAAAGCTCTAGGAAGCCCAGAAATGGATTCAAATGAAATCAAAGTTATAGCTATCTGGCTTCAACGGGCCTGGACATACAGATGGGAGTTCCCAGGTGAGCCTCTACAAACTATAAATAATAGAGTATACCTCTTAAGACAGTGATGGATCAAGTACAGGACCATGCCCTGTCTCTGCAGCCTGCAAATTTCTGATGAACAGTACTTATTAGAAATTTAGGGACTTCCCTGGCAGTCAGTCCAGTGGTTAAGAGTCTGCCTTCCAATGCAGGGGGTGTGTATTCGATGGCTGGTCGGGAACTAAGATCCCATGCCTCAGGGCAACTAAGCCTGTTCGAGGCCAGCAAAGATCCAGTGCAGCTAAAAACAATAAACAATAAAAATTAAAAGAATGACCGATTTCACCTTAGAAAAAAGGGAGAGGGGAGAATCTTACATTTGCTAGCAGACAACAAAATACACCTCAACCTCAACTGCCCTGAGAATAAAGGTATACCCAGAGAAGTTAGCAAAATGGAGTATTTAACAGGACTTCAAAGATTTACATGTAGTGAATGGCTTTTGGGCATTAACATTAACGACACATACTTAAACAGAATTAACTTCACGTGGGAAAACAGACAAATGGACATGGACAGTTCTGTACCAAAGCTTCCGGGACTCATACACAATATTCCAAAGATCAGTGAAGCCACCAAAACCATACCAAGCAGGCTGACGACGCCTGCCAAAATCCACATCATAAAAGTATGATCAGGAATTAAGCAAGTTGCCAGAAGCAGGAGAGAAAAGGGGAGTTGTTTAGTCGCTAAGTCATGCCTAACTCTTTTGCAACCCCATGGACTCTAGCCCCGCCAGTCTCTGTTCATGGGATTCTCCAGGCAAGAATACCAAAGTGGGTAGCCATTCCCTCCTTCAGGGGATCTTCCTGACCCAGGGGTCGAACCCGTGTCTCCTGCATTGGTAGGCAGATTCTTTACCACTGAGCCATGAGGGAAGCCCATAGCTGAACAAAAATATTTTATATTACTGGATAAGATGGTGGCAATGCCATCCTTGAGAATTAAGTATATTAGAAGGAAAGCAGTACACTGGAAAAAGCCAACTGAATTTGGTCACGACCTAGGCCAGCAAGATTCTGCAATGAATCCATGTCACTTTTACACATACAAGCAAAGCTACTGAAGCTGGGGCACCAGCTTAGATCCTGCCAATTGCTAAAGAGCACTTCCATCTTTTAATCTCTAGTGCTAACCATACAACTACATTTTACTGATCTCCAAACATAAGTTTAGTCTCTCTATATGAGATGATGGAAGCTAACTACACTTACTGTGGTAATCATTTCACTATATAGGCCTACCTCGGTTTGGTAAATCAGAGATATCACAGAATTGTTTCCAGACCACAGGAACAAAGCCAGTATCACAAGAAGTGAGTCACACAAATGTTATGGCTTCCCAGTGCACATAAAAGTTAATATATACACTACACTATACTACTACTACTACTACTACTACTACCAAGTCGCTTCAGTCGTGTCCGACTCTGTGCGACCCCACAGACAGCAGCCCACCAGGCTCCGCCGTCCCTGGAATGCTCCAGGCAAGAACACTGGAGTGGGTTGCCATTTCCTTATAACCAAAAAAATAGAAAATGTATATACCTTAGTTTTAAAATTCCTTATTGCTAATTTAAAAACACCTTTAATTTGTAAAACATATGGTATCTGTGAAGCACAGTAAAGCAAAGCACAATAAAATAAGGTATGCCTGCATGTGTAAATTAAACCACAATACTGTACACCTTAAATTTATACAGCGATGTATGTCAATTATTTCTCAATAAAACTGAGGGGGAGAAGTTGTATCTCTGGTATTGGGATGCATTTAAAAATAGATGGTATCTTGAAAGAAATACAGTATTATAGCTACTGCTGCTGCTGCTAAGTCGCTTCAGTCGTGTCCGACTCTGTGCGACCCCACAGACGGCAGCCCACCAGGCTCCCCCGTCCCTGGGATTCTCCAGGCAAGAACACTGGAGTGGGTTGCCATTGCCTTCTCCAGTGCATGAAAGTGAAAAGTCAAAGTGAAGTCGCTCAGTCGTGTCCGACCCTCAGTGACCCCATGAACTGCAGCCTTCCAGGCTCCTCCACCCATGGGATTCTCCAGGCAAGAGTACTGGAGTGGGGTGCCATTGGTTAACCTAAACCCATGGAAGAGAGGACAGACATGGGGCACAAGCCTCACAGGTGCACAGCAGTCAGATGAAGAACTGGTATCTAACTTGTCAGTTACTAGGAGCCTTAAAACTTGGTCAGACTGGCTGAGTGACCATCCAAATCTAGGCAGACTACCAATCTACCTGACTTCTCAGTGCGAAAGACTTCATCAGAGCAGGTAACAACACACCAGCCCGGGATTTGTCCTCAGATAAAACACCACTCCTGAAACAATTACAAGGACTTGTGGTCTAAATAGGAAGGTTATATATTCAGGGCATGAATGTGTTTTTGCCCTAGTAAAAATCTTATACCGTATCTATCAAAAGGGCAGTTCAGTTCAGTTGCTCAGTCATGTCCAACTCTTTTGAGACCCATGAACAACAGCACTCCAGGCCTCCCTGTCCATCACCAACTGCCAGAGTCTACCTAAACCCATGTCCATTAAGTCGGTGATACCATCCAACCATGTCATCCACTGTCGTCCCATTCTCCTCCTGCCTTCAATCATTCCCAGCATGAGGGTCTTTTCAAATGAGTCAGTTCTTCACATCAGGTGACCAAAGTATTGGAGTTTCAGCTTCAGCATCAGTCCTTGCAATGAATATTCAGGAATGATTTCCTTTAGGATGGACTGGTTGGATCTCCTTGCAGTCCAAAGGACTCTCAAGAGTCTTCTCCAACACCACAGTTCAAAATCATCAATTTTTCAGCACTCAGCTTTCCTTATAGTCCAACTCTCACATCCATACATAACTACTGAAAAAACCAGGGCTTTGACTACCTTAGCTTAATCCAAAAGTAGGGTACTAGCACTCAAAGTTCAGGGTCACATGAAGGGAGAACCACTGGCCAGGCAATCAGCTTAGTGACAAAGCAGCAGCACTCCATTAGGAATACCAGTAGCCACAGGATCTTGAGGATGTCCTCTACTCACTGCAGAAGACTCAACTTCTGGGTCCTGAAGGAGGTTAGAGAACCACACACACACACACACACACAAACTATTTGGGGGCCCTACAAGTTTAAGGTTAGGATCAGAATCAGCTATTTCTAAAATATAATAATGGAAGAGGCAGGATATGCTAAGTAGCAGTGGGTCATACACTACCCCCACAAGAATCCAGAGAACCAGGATTTCATCAGGCCTGGGTCCAAAGCAAGGGGAAACACTGAAGAACAGATGGTCCCATGAAGACCCTAACATGGCTGTCCTGGGGAGCTGAAATGCTAGAAAATCAAATCAGGCACATTTGAAAGTCATACCACGTGCAGCTCACAAGTGTGTTAGTCACTCAGTCGTGTCCAACTCTTGGCAACCCCATGGACTGTAGCCTGCCAGGCTCCTCTGTCCATGGAATTCTCCAGGCAAGAATACTGAAGTGGGTTGCCATTTCCTCCTCCAGGGGATCTTTGCAACTCAAGGATCGAATCCGGATCTCCTGCATTGAAGGCAGATTCTTTACTGTCTGAACCACCAGGGAAGTCTAAGTCTTCAACAAAATCAAGACTAGAATACAAGACGCAGGCAATCAGAAGGCCCTGGAAGCTAATTCAAAGCACCTCTACTTGCCTATTACCAAAATTTAATAATAACAACTAATGATAACCAGGTAGGTGGAGACTTTCCCAACAGAATGCCAGCTAAACTGACTACAGAGTGCTCCTATCAATCTTACATTTTTGGTAACACTCAGCATCTCCAACTCAGACAAATGGCCAATCTTTAGGCAGACCTCACAAGAAGCTTGTAACTTTAAGTGGGATATATGATCTTTACCATATAGTATGCCACTCAGAAGCAAGGAGCAGAACAGAAAGAATGAAGGCACAGGAATGAATGAGGCAATGACACCAGGGACAAGCTCTGCCCTTCAGTGGGCAGTTCCAAGATCTAAACGTAGGGGACAGAGAATACATGCAGTAATCTGACATTACTGCAGATCTAAGCAACAACCTCCAACACAACTTTTTCTCAGCGATGAGATAAAATTTACTTTGATCTTTATTTGCCTGATTCCCTTTTTCTTCTCAAGTGGCTCCACTTGGGGAGGATTTCAAAGGGAAATGTTCACTGGGGCCCCTAAATATGCTAACATTGAATTCTCATCATTCAACTTTTGAGTTCCAGAATATTTAACCAGAAGCCTTTTATTGTTTAAGACTAACTGTTGTTAATATATGGACAAGGTATAGACAACAGTTTTCATATTTTACGAGCATGTTTCTGTTTTTATGCACAAAGTATTTCCAAATGAAATGACTAAAAACAACATATCTGTATATAATGTTTAATTCTATTGTGACCACTGTTTCAGAAATGGCACAGACTTTCCTCAGCAAAAGAAAATATCAGGTTTCCAAAAACATTTGGGATTTACTATAGGTGGCGCTACCAGTAAAGAACCTGCCTGCCAATGCAGGAGACAAGAGACGACGGTTCAATCCCTGCATCGGAAAGATCCCTTGGAGGGCACAGCAACCCACTCCAGTATTCTTGCCTGAAGAAACTCATGGACAGAGGAGCCTGGTGGGCTACAGTCCACAGGGTCACAAAGTCGGACATGACTGAAGCAACTGAGCACACACGCACCAAACTCACTCCAAAAGTTGTACTACTGAGACCACTCTTGGCTCACATCCACCTTTTAGAAACTTGCCCTCTACAGATTTTACAGAAAGGGATGACTATTCTGCCAAATCTAATTGGACCAGGATGGGTACATTAAAGTTCTCCTCCTGGGAATCTGAACTTGGCACACACAGGCTGTATCATTTAGGTGAGCATAGACAATAGAGATGTAACTGGTTATGTGGATTCAGAAGTCACTGGCCGTTCTTCACAAATGCAACCAGAGAATGATGATAAACAGAAAGGAACAGAAGAGAGACATGCAGACATGAGAGAACATACAGTGTAAGGCAGACCCAGACATACACATAGAGACACAGAGAAAAGCATCCTAACAACAGAATTGTGCCTGTATCTGGGTTGTACCTCTAAACCTTATTTCCAAAAGACTGACCTGTATCTCCTTTCCTTAGGTTACTTGCAGAAATTTCTGTTCTTGCAAGCAGCTAACTTTTAGTAATGCCAAAAGGAATTTAATGAAATATTAAATCAGTGGTATCTGAAAAAGTTTGTGTATAGAAACTATAACTAAAAGATTCATCACAGGCTAAAAAAATATTATGCATGGCCAAGGAATTCAAATTTGCATACATAAACTCCAGTACTTTGGCCACCTCATGCAAAGAGTTGACTCATTGGAAAAGACTCTGATGCTGGGAGGGATTGGGAGCAGGAGGAGAAGGGAACGACAGAGGATGAGATGGCTGGATGGCATCAGCAACTCAATGGATGTGAGTTTGAGTGAACTCCGGGAGATGGTGATGTTCAGGGAGGGCTGGCATGCTGTGATTCACGGGGTTGCAAAGAGTCAGACATGACTGAACGACTGAACTGAACTGAACTGAACCTTGTTATTAGAACACCAGTAAGTGTGAGAGTGACAAGGGTAGTGGCTTGAAAACCAGTGGTAGTGAAAACAAACAGCAGTCCCAGCAACAAAACGAACCTGTCAGAAAGCAAATTAGGGACTGTGATTATCAAGTGCCACATTCCAATTAATCTCATCTAACTAGAAGCAAATGAAATCCCAACATTGTTAACCTTAAAAGACAGAAAATACACACACACTAAGAGACACATTAATAATTTACTTATACATCAAACCCAAACTGAGGGACACTCTATCAAATAATGAGTAAAGAACTAAAGGAAACCACATTTAAAGAATTAGTGGGAAAAATGACAATGATGCATTAATAAAAATAACGATTCATCAAATATTGAACCTCAGTTAAGAGAATGAAATTCTTTAGTTAAGAAATATCACTGAATGAACCATATAATTACTTATTTTTCCCACTGTTTTCTTTTTCAACCTTTTATTTTCAGGAATTCTTTAAAAAAAGAGCTAATGCCTATTGTATATACTTCACTGAAAAAAGTTTATTTTAGGTTTCTCTTGTATTCTTGAAGTAAAACAAGTTCAGCTAGTTCTTTTTTTTAATTTTATTTTATTTTTAAACTTTATATAATTGTATTAGTTTTGCCAAATATCAAAATGAATCCGCCACAGGTGTATCTCCTAAGGAAATGATCTAGCCGAAGTCCAAAAATAAAAGAGATCACTGTTGTCCTTCTCTATTATTAATTCTTAAATGGACAGTAGATCCAAAAATAACTGGAGAGGCGAAAAGAGGAAGAAAAACTAATCAACATGTGTAGAAATTGCTCGAAAGAAAGAAGTATGGATGGATTAATTGATGTACTTGGGAAAAGGTTAAAACGTCTTGTTTTCCTGGTTAATGCATAATACAAGTTATGTTACTATCTGAAGGTAATTGGGAAACTATGATATATCTGCCAAAACTCATAAATGTTATACTAGCAACCATCTGTTTGAAAATAGGGGAATAAAGGTCTTTTTTTTTCCTATCCAAAGAAAAAAAGTATGACTGGGACTTCTCTGGTGGCATGGCGGATAAGAATCCACCTTGCAATGCAGGGGACACAGGTTTGATCCTTGGTCCAGGAAGGTTCCACAGCCTGTGAGCCACAGCTAATGAGCTTCTGTGCCACAACTACTGAAGCCCACATGCCTTAGGGCCAGCAACTCGCAACTAAGCCCAAGTGCTGCAATTAAAGAAGCCTGTGTGCCTACAGACTTCCACAGCAAGGGAAGCCAGCACAGTGAGAAACCTATGCACCACAACTAGAGAGCAGCCTTCACTCTCTGCAACTAGAGAAAGCCTGCATGCAGCAGTAAAGACCCAGCACAGCCAAAAATAAGTAAATGTAGCAGTGTGAATATGTCACACACACACACACAATGACTATAGTGAAAAGTTTACTAGAGGGGCTCAACAGTAGATGAGAGATGAGAAATAGTCAATGAACTTGAATTTGAATTTAAAGAACAAGACGGAAAGTAATGAAGAAAACAGGAAAAGCCTCAGTGGGCTTCCCTTGTGGCTCAGCTGTAAGCCACTGTAAAAAAGAATTTGCCTGTAATGCAGGAGACCTGGGTTCAATCCCTGGGTTGGGAGGATCTCTTTAAGAAGGGAAAGCCTACCCACTCCAGTATTCTGGCCTGGAGAATTCCATGGACTGTATAGTCCATGGGGTCGCAAAGAGTCAGACATGACTGAGTGACTCGCACTTCACTTTCACTTCAGAGAGTAGTGTTCAAGCAAGTCTCCCAGTAGCGACAAGAGCCTCAAAAAGAGGAGAAAGCAGAAAAAAGAGTAACTGAAAACTTCCCCAAATATGGTGAAAAATATTCATTGAAGATCCAGAGCATCATACCCAGATGCATCACAGTCAAACTGCTGACATTAAACAAAGAGTATATATTATATACTGGAAAAGCAACAAGAAAAAAACAACTTATCCCATTTAAGGGAACAATACAGTTACCAGATAACCTCTCACTAGAAATACTGGAAACCAAAAGGCATTAGGATAACATATTCAGTGCTGAAAGAAACAAACTATCAACCAAGAATCTATACCCAGCAAAATACCCTTCAAAGCTGAAGATGAAACAGACATTTACAAGTAAACAAAGGCTGAATTTGTTGCTAGCAGATATGCCTTATAAGCAATACTAAAAGAACTCCTGCCAATTTTAAGTAAATTAATATCAGACAGTATTTCAAATCCATATAAAGAAAAGATAGCTACAAAGGTAAATGAACAAGAAAGACTATATATTTTCTATTTTTGCCTTTAAAAACTCACTTAAAAGCAAAAGATTGCATAAAATAGTAAGTATAAAACAGTATTGAGTTATGTGACCTTGTAATATTTCTGACAATAATGAACAAAGGAAAGGGGTAAATGAAGACATACTGGAGCATAGTTTCTGCATTTTGCTGGAACTAAATGAGTATTATTTTAAAGAAGACTAAGGAAAAAACTCCAATGGATATAGGTATGCAGGGAGGAAGGCAAGGCGGAAGAAAGGGAGGAGTAGGGAAATTTAAATAGTATAACTTTATTTTTCCATTTAACACAAAAGAAGATGGTAGAAGAGGTAGAGAGACAAAAAGGACATCTGACACAGAAAACAAAGAGCACAGTGGCTGGTATAAATCCAACTCTATCAGTAATCACATTAAATGTGTGGGCTAGATCAGATATTCTAATGGTCAAGTTTCATAGACCGGATAAAAGATTTAACCATACCTATGTTGTCTACAAGAGACAGTTTAGATTCAAAGACACAAACAGGTTTAAAAGAATGAATTTTTTTTAAAACCATGGAAACACTAATTCAAAGAAAGCTGGAATATTATATAACATGAGACAAAGTAGACATCAGAATAAGGAAAACTGAAAGACACAAAGGGGAATGTTTCATAATGATAACAGAGTTAACCATCAGGAAGATTTAACTATTACACACAGAAACACCTAAAAAGAGAATCCCAAAATACATGATACAAACCTAACAAAAAGGAAAAACAGACAATACAGTAATAGTAGTGGAAGACCACACTGTTAACTGATACAACTAGAGAGAAAACAAAGATATAGCATTGAACAATATGATACAACTAGAGAGAAAACGACCGAAGATACAGCATTGAACAACAATATCAACCAATTTGACTTAAATGACATTTATAGAACACTCCAACCAACAACAGCAAAATACATTTTCTTTTCAAGCACACAAATATTTCCCAAGATACCTCATAAGTCAGCCCACAAATCAATGAATTTAAAAGCAGTGAAATCATAGAAAACGCTTTACTCCAAGAGAATTAAATCAGAATTAAAACAGAATGAAATGCGAAAAATCTCCACATGAGAAATAATCCATGGCTCAAAGAATTACAGAAGGCAGGAAGAAGTAATCTGAACTAAAAGAATATGAAAACACAAAATATAAAAACCTACACGATGCAGCTAAAGCAGTGTTTAAAGACATCTGAAGCTTTATTAAATACCTGTATTACAGAAGAAGACCTCAAATCAACAACCTAATCTTGTACCTTAAGAAATCAGAAAAAAAAAAAAAAAAGAAATCAGAAAAAGAGCAAACTAAATCCAAAGCAATCAAAGAGAAGGAAATGATAAAGCTTAGCATGGAAACCAATGAAATGCAAAACAGAAAAATAGAAGAGGGGACAAAGGTCAATAAAGCCAGCTTATTTCTTTTAAAAAGATCAATGTTAAAACAGGCATATGGAGAGGAAGAAAGGAGAGGGACAAAAGATCCACGAAGTACCAAGATAAAAAAACAGGAGGAACATCACTTCCAACCTTACAGAAATTTAAAGGATTATAAGGAAATACTATAAACAGCTTTATGCCAATAAAGTAGACAATTTAGACAAAATGTTCAAACTGCTGGATAAACAGCAATTACCAAAACCAACTGAAGAAGAAATACAAAATCAGAATAAAACCTGTAAAAAGAAGTAGAATGACGAGTTGAATTATCTTCAGAGTGTTACTGAGGATGTAAGAAGAAGAATCAGCCTACCAGATGTAGATAAACCTGAATATTGCGCATAGCCACAAGAAAACTTCTTGCAGGTGGGGGCGGGGCGGGCGGGGGGGGTGGTGCAGTTAAGCAGGTCATTTTATATCCTCTTTGAGTCTTCACTTTCTCATTTACAAAATGAAAAAGACATATTTCAAGCATTCTACAAGTATGATTCTAACCAACTGGGAATTCCCTGAGGAGGTATGTGGCTTAAAGCAAAACAGGATACATAATCTATTTTAATTTCTGAAAAAAGCATTTGCAGGTCAATCATCAAGGTTATTCTTCAAACTGCTTCAGTTTAGTTCAGTCACTCAGTCGTGTCCGACTCTTTGTGACCCCATGAATCGCAGCACGCCAGGCCTCCCTGTCCATCACCAACTCCCGGAGTTCACCCAAACTCATGTCCATCGAGTCAGTGATGCCATCCAGCCATCTCATCCTCTGTCATCCCCTTCTCCTCCTGCCCCCAATTCCTCCCAGCATCAGAGTCTTTTCCAATGAGTCAACTCTTCACATGAGGTGGCCAAAGTATTGGAGTTTCAGCTTCAGCATCAGTCCTTCCAATGAACACCCAGGACTGATCTCCTTTAGAATGGACTGGTTGGTCTCCTTGCAGTCCAAGGGACTCACAAGAGTCTTCTCTAGCACCACAGTTCAAAAGCATCAATTCTTTGGCGCTCAGCCTTCTTCACAGTCCAACTCTCACATCCATACATGACCACTGGAAAAACCATAGCCTTGACTAGACGGACCTTTGTTGGCAAAGTAATGTCTCTGCTTTTGAATATGCTGTCTAGGTTGGTCATAGCTTTCCTTCCAAGGAGTAAGCGTCTATTAATTTCACGGCTGCGATCACCATCTGCAGTGATTTTGGAGCCCCAAAAAATAAAGTCTGACACTGTTTCCACTGTTTCCTCATCTATTTACCATGAAGTGATGGGACTGACAGTATATAAAGAACTGTAAAAGATAAGCATTTATAATGGGGTACCTAAAAATTGGTGTTTGGCACTATCATACATAATGTAGAAATGAACAAGAAAATTTCCCAGTTTTCACGTGACACGGAGACCATCTTAAATATCAAACTGATCAAACAAGAAATTAAATGAGAAATTTAAAAAATTTCCTGAGACAAATGAACATGGAAATACAATATATCAGAATTTATGGGATTCACCAACAGCCTCTAGATAAATGATGTGATACTGGTAGATGAACAAACAGACCGAGAGAATTAATAAATCCAGAAACAGACCCAAGAATACACTGAAATCTAGTATATGATAAACGTGCTATCTTAAATCATATACCTGATAAGGGATAAATATCCAAAGTATATAAAGAATTCATATAACAGCAAAAAAAAATAATAATCCAGATTAAAAAAAGGGCAAAGAACCCAGACATTTCTCCAAAGTAGATGGTACTCAGTATAAGAAAGAAAGATGGGCAATTTAATCATTAGTATTAAGAACTATTGGATAGCCATTTAGAAAAACAAAATTGGACCCGTACTTCATATTACACACCATAATTAACTCCAAATGGATGAGAGATTAAAATGTAAAATGAAACAATATAAAGCACTATAAGAAAATAGGAGTGAATACCTTCATAACCTAATTTTGGGGCAGGGGGTGGGTGGAAAAGCTTCCAGCTACTGCTCAAAATCTAGAAGAAATACATATGGATAAATTGTATTACATAAGTTTTTTTTAAAGTACTCATGGCAAAAGCATCAACAAAGTAAAAAAGACAAAAGAAAATGTAGGAAAATAATTGATAACATCTCACAAAGACACAATTAGTTCCTAAAAATTAAAGGAAAATAAGATCAAGGGACTTCCCTAGCAGTCCAGTGGTTAAGACTCTGTGCTTCCATGGCTGGGGGACGTGGGTTCAATCCCTGTTTGGGGAATCAAGATCCCACGTGCTGCAGCCAAAAAATTTTTTAAAAAAAGGAAAATAAGATCAATACTCAATTTTTTAAAGGCAAAGATACAAACAGTAAATTCACAAAAGAAATGAAAATGACTTAAACATATGTAAAGATGCTTCCTATCATTAACAATACACATTTAAATAACAGAAGAAAAACAAAACCAATAAAAAATGGGCAAAACAAGTGTCTATAAAAGATGAATGGATAAACAAAATGTGCTACATACATACAATAGAATATTATTAGGCTTTAAAAAGAAACAAAATTCTGACAAATGCTACAACAAGATGAACCGGGTCTGCTAAGTGACATAAGCCAATTACAAACAGGCAAAAGCTATATGATTTCCTTTTTATGAGGTGCCTAGAGGAGTCAAAACCACTGCCAGTAGAGTGGTGGCTGCCCCAGACAGGTGGGAGGAGGAATGAGGAGCTGTCACTTAATTGGTAAGGAATTCCAGTGAGGGATGAACAGTGGCGACAGTTGCACAACAAAGAGAATGTCCTTACTGTTACTGAACTATAGACTTTAAAATGGCTAAAAGAGTGAATTCTGTTATTGACATTTTAATACAATTTTTAAAACTACATGAGACAATGCTTATCTGATAAGACTGGCAAAAATCGAAAAATATCTGACACCATTGGCAACGATAAGGCCAATACACTGTGCTAGGAATGCAAAATGACATTATCCCTGACAGAAATCATGAAAAAGTACATGTCTTTAGCTTGACAATCCTACTTCTAGAAATCTCCTCTGAAAAGTCTACATCCCCATAAATATGAAACAATAAATGCATATGATTATTAATTACAACATTATCTGAAGTAAAAACTTGGTAACAGTCCATAAATCCATTAATAAAAACAATGAATATATGAAGATAAACAAGCATAATGGAACACTATGGAGCCATAAAAGATCTTTATATAATGATATGAAATAATCTTCAGGCTACATAATCTATAAAAAGGAAAATGCCAAACAGCATATATCAGTTCAGTTCAGTCACTCAGTCGTATCTGACTCTTTGTGACTCCATGAGTCGCAGCACGCCAGGCCTCCCTGTCCATCACCAACTCTCAGAGATCACTCAAACTCACGTCCATCAAGTCAGTGATGCCATCCAGCCATCTCATCCTCTGCCATCCCCTTCTCCTCCTACCCCCAATTCCTCCCAGCATCAGAGTCTTTTCCAATGAGTCAACTCTTCACATGAGGTGGCCAAAGTATTGGAGTTTCAGCTTCAGCATCAGTCCTTCCAAAGAAATCCCAGGGCTGATCTCCTTGCAGTACAAAGGACTCTCAAGAGTCTTCTCCAACACCACAGTTCAGAAGTATCAGTTCTTCGGCCCTCAGCTTTCTTCACAGTCCAACTGTCACATCCATACATGACCACTGGAAAAACAATAGCCTTGACTAGACGGACCTTTGTTGGCAAAGTAATGTCTCTGCTTTTCAATATGCTATCTAGGTTGGTCATAACTTTCCTTCCAAGGAGTAAGCGTCTTTTAATATCATGGCTGCAATCACCATCTGCAGTGATTTTGGAGCCCAAAAAAATAAAGTCTGACAGTTTCCACTGTTTCCCCATCTATTTGCCATGAAGTGATGGGACCGGTTGCCATGATCTTAGTTTTCTGAATGTTGAGCTTTAAGCCAACTTTTTCACTCTAGTAGGCTATCTTCTGTATTTGGGGGAGAGGAGCAAGAACAAGTATGTTTAATTTTGCTACAAAAACACTGGTAAAACAAACTCCAAACTAAGTTTTCAAAATGACCAACAAGAGGAAGAAGGAATGAAGTAGAAAGGATGATGGAAGTAAAGACTCCTAACTTGTAATACTTATACATATTCAAAACAGAAAAAACATTTTTAAATAAGGAAAACAAATGAGCTAATCTAACTGCACAAAAATCAGTGATACAACCACAAAGAAATATTAACTATTTCAACTGCCTTTAGAATACAGTATTTTAACTGTACATCCTAGTAAAGTATTGCAAACAAATTTGAGGCTGAATTCAACAGTCAATTTGTAGTTAATACTGACATTATTATTATTTGAAAGCTATTTAAATACATGTAGTAACTAATCCAATAAAAACAATATTTGGGGGAACCAAGAACTTTAATTAAGAGAAAAAAGATATAGGTATAAAATTCAATAAGCAAAATAAAAATTCATGTTAAGTCTGAATAAAAAACCATGTGAAGTGATTCTTCC
Source organism: Bos mutus (assembly GCF_027580195.1). NCBI lineage: Eukaryota > Metazoa > Chordata > Mammalia > Artiodactyla > Bovidae > Bos > Bos mutus. The sequence goes on along the minus strand of NC_091636.1, from coordinate 41,321,408 downwards.
CTCCCCACAAATGCTAGCACTACCCCCTAAAGAAAATATATTCTATGTTTGTGTACTGCAAAGTCCTAGAGGCAAGGACATCCCAATAACACTGAGAACACCCAGTACCCAGACTGTGGTTCATTCCCCACTTAAAAAAAGCAAAGATTCCTTGGACTGATCTCAAGTCTGAAACAGGATATGTATTTAGAAGATGAGTCTCAGGCATTTTGATGTTGACAAGAAAGCAAGAAGTTACCAAAGGTTAATAAGTGATACCAAAAGAACACTGCAGCGAAGGAAATGAATTCCCATTAGCCAAAGGTGCGACAACTTTAACATAAAACTAACATAAAAAAAGAGTAATTTATACAGTTCAGTTCAGTCGCTCAGTCGTCTCCAACTCTTTGCGACCCCAGGGACTGTAGCACGCCAGGCCTCCCAGTCCATCACCAACTCCTGGAGTTCACTCAAACTCACGTCCATTGAGTCAGCGATGCCATCCAGCCATCTCATCCTCTGTCGGCCCGTTCTCCCGCCTTCACTCTTTCCCAACATCAGGGTCTTTTCCAATGAGTCCGTTCTTCCCATCAGGTGGCCAAAGTATTGGAGTTTCAGCTTCAACATCAGTCCTTCTAACGAATATTCAGGACCAATTTATACAGGTGACTCAGATTTCCTTATCAGTCCAATGGCTAAGAACTCCACACTCCCAATGCAGGGGCTCGGGATTTGACCCCTGGTCAGGGAACTAGATCCCACATGACTCAATCAAAAGCTTGCAGACCAAAAGAGCCACGTGTGCTGCAGCTAACAGATTCAGTGCAGAGAAACACATTTCTAAATGCTCCCTTTAAAAAAAATACAAGTGACTGAAACACAATGAATATATTAAAAAAAAACCCACAAGTCACAGTTTAAAAAAACAGAAAGCCCACACCTCACTGAAAGTCACTAAAATACTAACTCCTTATTCTAAAACTCAAAAGAGAAAATTTAGTCAGCCCTCTGTGTCCAAGGATCCAACACACCACAGATAGAAAATAAATCTCCAAAAAGCAAAACTTAAAATTTGCCCCTATTTACACTGTATTTACAACTATTTATATAGCATTTACATTGCACCAAGTATTGTAAGTAACAGAGATGATTCAGATGATACAGGAGGATGTGTTTAAGTTATATGCAAAAACTATAGCATTTTAAATAAGGGACTAGATCATCCAAGGATTTTGGTAACCCCTGCGATGTAGGTCCTGGAACCAATGTCCCTTGGACACTAAGAGACTACTGTATTTATCCTGGCATTAAAAAAACAAAAAAACAAAAAAACTATGTATTTGCTTACTTGGCGCTGTGCTGGGTCTTGGCTGCTGTGCACAGCCTTTTTCTAGTTGGGGCAAATGGGGCTACTCTTCATTGTCATGCACACGGTTTTCCCTGTGGTGGATTCTCTTTTGTGCAGCACACGCTCTGAGACGCAGGGGCTTAGCTGCCCTGTGCGTGAGGATCTTCCCAGAGACTGAACCTGTGTCCTCTACACAGGCCAGCAGATTCTTAACTACTGGACCACCAGGGAAGTTCCTATCCTGCCTTTTAAGTGCATAAAATAAAATGCATAGGATTACAAAGGAGATAAAATTGAAAGCATTAAAAATAAACAAATTTGTGATAATATATGTGCTTGCTAAGTGGTCTTTTCATATCTTATTTACACACTCTTCTTGAGACATCTCAGCCGTTCTCGCTTGCTTGAAAAAAATTTTCAAACAGCGGTACATGAGGGAAAAGTCCCTACCTCTTCCCTTCCCTTCCATCCATCATCCACACCCTCACAGGTAACTTCTATTAACATTTGGAACATATCCTCCTCAAATCCTTTATTCTTCCAACGTGCAGACAGTTGTAGTTTTAAAACTGGGCTAAGCATTTGCAATGCACCATGCTGCTGCTGCTGCTGTTTAGTCACTCAGTCGTGTCCAACTCTTTGTGACACCATAGACTTTCGTCCGTCAGGCTCCTCTGTCCATGGGATTCTCCAGGCAAGAATACTGGAGTGGGTTGCCATTTCCTACTCCAGGGGACCTTCTCCACCCAGGGATCGAACCCAGGTCTCCTGCATTGCAGACAGATTCTTTACAGTCTGAGCCACCAGGGAAGCCCAATGTGCACCATGTCTAGTCCTTACAAGACCAAATTATGTAGGATTTATTCCTCCATTTTCATAAGACAATGAAACTGAGGCTCAAGAGAATTAAGGGACCTGCCAGTTACTGAGTGGCCAAGTTGGAACAGAAACTGTTCTCCTAGCTCCATCATTCTGTCTTGTCTTCCAAGTCCTGTCTGTCTAATGTGTCATCTCCAGTGTTTGCTTTCAGCTTCCATGAAAATGGAGATGTTGAAGAACTCACTTTTCTTTCCACAGGTGCCATGATTCATTTCACTTCAGAGAGCACAAAGTGTAAGCAGAAACTGACCTTCTCTCAAGAAAATGAATTTTGTAACGGATTTCTGGCAAAAATGCACATACTTTTGACTAGCAAAGGTGTTTTTCTTTTTTTGGCCATGCCATGCAGCTTGTGAGATTTTAGTTCTCTGACTAGACTGAACCTGGGCCCTGTCGTGAGAGTGTGGACTGCTAACCAATGGACTGCCAGGGAATTCCCTAGCAAAGTTTTAAAAGTATATTTAACAGCATCTTATTAATAAGATTTAACCATAATTCCATAATCTTTCCTAGGAAGCATGAAGGTTTTGAATAGTAAACAGTTTTGCAAAGCTGTTTTCATATATGTAAATTATCACTTTGTCTTACAATAAGTGAATAAAGCATTATTTTACATTATTATGTAAAGCATTATTATTTATTGAAAAATCTGAAGTTTAGGTAAATTAAGAAGTATAATCTCGTTATCAGTAGTTAAACCTCAAGCTACTCTGGTTAGATACTGTTCTTTGACCACCATGTTACACTGTCAGTATTTTAAGCTGAGGACATTTTGGAAAGCATATAGAATAATAAAAGCATTTAAGTTTTCTATCAAGTCACCATAACACTACTTATTAGATGTTGGCCTCTGCACGATTCTATTTACCTATTGAGTACCAAGACATTGCTAAGCAGAGGTAACAGAGATGACCAAGATATTTACAAGGCACAAAATGAAAAAAAAAATCATAATTCAATGTGATAAATATTGTAATACTGCTATTAATAAAATGAAAGCCTAACTCTCATGTGACAGTATTTGGAAACAAAGCCTCTGGGAGATAATTAGGTTGAGAAGAGGTCATGGGGGTGGGGCCCCGTCATGAAATTACTGCTCTTAGAAGACAGTAGAGATTTTGCTGTCTCTGTCTTGACACACAGCGAGAGGAACCTCACCAGAACCCAATCACGCATCCAACCTTCCGGATGGTGAGAAAAGGAATTTTTATTGTTAAAGCCAATTCTGTTGGTATTTTGTTATGGCAGCCCCAGCAGACTATCACACATGCATAAATACCTACAACATTCTAGACACTGTGCTAGGTGTACACAATGATAGGAGAAAGGGATATGAGCGCAAGAATGGTGCCCTGGAGATTAGGTAAAGAGCTTTGGCTGGGCATCAAGAGATCGGTAAGAAATGGCTGCCAGGTAAAGAAGAGGAGGAGATCCTATACAGAAGAATCTGCTACAAACACAAAGGCCTAAAAAAGTAATAATGTGATTTCCAGGCTACTAGAGAGAAAAATAAAGGATGAAGGTCCACAGCACGACCATACTTATAATACACCCCTATTAAATATAGTACATCAAATAATATGTTTCATCATGCAGTCACAACAAATACTAGGGCATCTTATTTTTCATTGGAAAAATCCTTATTTACTAACATGGGAAGGTGGTCACTGTGCATTATTAAAACAGGGGTTAAAAAAGAGAAAGAAAAGGGGTTACAAACCAGTACTGGAAGGATTTTTTTTTTTTTTAGTTTTAAATAAACATAGGCAAACTCATTGAAAATAGGACTGGAAAATAATGTAACACCAAAATATTACTGCCCAACTTCCACTACTTGCCTCTGTGCAATCCTTTCTCCACACAGAACTTTTTTTTTATTGATAACATAAAGAGTGGGTATGAAAGTATTAGTTGCTCAGTCATCTCTGTCCATGGGATTTCCCAGGCAAGAATAGTGGAGTGGGTTGCCATTTCCTTCTCCAGGGAATCTTCCCGAACCCAGGGATCAAACCCGAGTCCCCCACATTGCACGCAGACTCTTTACTGTCTGAACCACCAAGGAAGCCCCAAAAGTTCTGTGTCTGTCCTTTCCCCACACAGAATTTTTTTTATTGATAACACAAATACTGGGTATACCACTCCCCAATACCTCCAGTGGCTTCCCAACTACACGCAGTATAATACACAAAGTCCTTAACCTGATTTGTGAGGCCTCTAGGTTGCAGCACTCTATCATCATCTCAGGTCTTTCTCCCCATCACTCCAGTCCTGCCTTCAACCACCTTTCAGTTCCTCAAACCAAACCAAGCTCTTCAATACCTCACGACCTTGAAACATACTAGTCTGTCTTCACTGGATTTGGCAGCTATTCATTCTCTGAGTCTCATGCCATGTCCTTAGAAAGTCCTTCCCTATGCTGTCCCCTCAACATCCATTCCCATAGTTTTTTTCACAGTGACTATCACAGTATTTAATTTACACATGTTTATTTATACACATATGTATATACCTATCTATATATGTATCTATATATAGCACAATACCTTCTGTATAGCAGACATTCCACAAATGTCTGTTGAAGGAACAGAAGTTGAATTATGGATTTATTTTTATTTTGTAATCTATATTTTCTCAATCTTTTTCAACAATGAGCACAGACTTGTAAAAGAAAGTAATTAAGAACAGTATACTACCTATTGGTTCTTTAAACTCAAACCAATCATCTTTTCTCTAAGCTTTAATGGTAATTAAATTCAAATAATTCTTTCTGAATAATTATCTTTCTGTCTCATTCCCTCTTCATCCAAGACCCAGGCAACAAATTTCACAAATTGTTGTAACTTCAAGCCTATTACAAATCTTCCTGCCTCCAACTTTTCCATCTACCAATTCTTTCTTCACTTAAATATCTTTCTAAAAATCTAGTTTACATCATTACTGCTATCTTTACAAGCAACAACTGCCTTCACTATCATCTCCACCATCTGTTTAAAGGCTTCAAGGTACTGAGTTTTTTCATTTTCCCTATTCCACACATAATCTCCCTCATATCTTACCTTTTATTATTAGACAACTCAGATTTTATTCTTCAGCTTTAAAATAACATTTCTAGAAGGATAACTTTCCCATTTATTTTGTAATTAATTTATTTATTATAATTGGGGGCTAATTACATCCCACCCAGGAGATTAGTCCTGGGTGTTCAATGGAAGGACTAATGCTAAAGCTGAAACTCCAATACTTTGGCCACCTCATGTGAAGAGTTGACTCATTGGAAAAGACTCTGATGTTGGGAGGGATTGGGGACAGGAGGAGAAGGGGATGACAGAGGATGAGATGGCTGGGATGGCATCACCAACTCAATGGATGTGAGACTGAGTAAACTCCGGGAGTTGGTGATGGACAGGGAGGCCTGGCATACTGCAATTCATGGGGTAGCAAAGAGTCGGACACAAATGAGCGACTGAACTGAATTACAATATTGTAGTAGTTTTGCCATACATTGACATGAAACAGCCATGGGTGTACCTGTGTCCCCCATCCTGAACCCCCCTCCTACCTCCTTCCCCATCCCATTCCTCAGGGTCATCCCAGTGAGGACCCTGTCTCATGCATCGAACCTGGACTGGCGATCCATTTCACATATGATAATATACATGTTTCAATGCTATTCTCTCAAATCATCCCACCCTCGCCTTCTCCCACAGAGTCCAAAAGTCTGTTCTTTACATCTGTGTCTCTTTTGCTGTCTCGCATATAGGGTCATCGTTACCATCTTTCTAAATTCCATATATATACGTTAATATGCTGTATTGGTGTTTTTCTTTCTGACTTACTTCACTCTGTATAATAGGCTCCAGCTTCATCTACCTCATTAGAACTGATTCAAATGCATTCTTTTTAATAGCTGAGTAATATCCCATTTATTTACTTTCACATATATATCCCAACATAACATTCTGTCTAGAATGCTAGTTTCCTATGAAGTCACATGCCACATCTCATTTAAAATTCTGCTCAAAACTTATCTTCCTAAAGTGCTCCCTTCCATCTCCAACACTCCTCTTTGGTGACACACCCAATTCGGGTCTTCTTCACTTACCCCAGTCCCGACAACACTGAGGACTGCTTCCCATTCCACCAGTGATAACAGGGTTACTTTTTCTTTCCTCATTAAATTGAAACAAGAACCCAACATGAGGAACTCCTCTCTTCAAAAGAATGCCCCTTTCTTACCAGCCATTAAGATGATTTTTAAAGAAGTCATCATAGGAGGAATGGACAAAGGCTGCCACTGTTCCACAGACGAGGCAAAGGCATCCTCCAAAATGTGAGTGAAGCAATCTGGAGCTAAGAGAAAAGCCATTCCCTCACCAAACAGTTAAAGAAACCATATTAAAAAACACAAATCCTGTGACAGCCTGAAGAGGTGGGATGGGGTAGGAAGTAGAACTTGCAGCATACGAGGCTTCCTTGTCCTTCACTATCTCCTGGAGCTTGCTCAAACTCATGTCCATTGAGTCGATGATGCCATCCAACCATCTATCACCCCCTTCCCCTTCCGTGCTCATGCTCAATCTCTCCCAGCATCAGGGTCTTTTCCAAAGAGTTGGCTCATGTGTATACCTATGGTTGATTCATGCTGATGTATGACAGAAACCAACACAGTATTGTAAAGCAATTATCTTCCAATGAAAAATAAATTTAAAAATAAAATAAAATCACCAATCCTAGGCCTCCAATACCAATTCTACTGAAGGCAGAGTTTCTAATAACAAGGTTTATAATCAGAAACCACCCACAAAGGCATGGGTAAAGTAACTATGACAAAGCTTGAAATGCCAGTGTGTGGTTGTTACTGGAGGAGACGGATGGATGCAGGAAAAAGAAACAAGAGTTAAAAGAGCAAGAGCCCCAGAGAAGCAGAGGGCATCCTGGGGTGAGAGAAGGGAACAGCCACCTTACTTGTCATTAGAGTCATATTTATCATTTTGGAGGTTTGGAGGCTTCTGATGCCTCTGAAGAGTCAGCCATTTCTTATGAGAATTGTTCAAGGAAGACTCTGGACTTGGCCTGAAAGTAAGAAATGGTACTTCAGGTGTCCAGATTTTCCAGCACAGCATGCCAGCAATTATCAAAAAAATAAACCAGATTGTAGGTTCAGGACAAACACAAAGATAAGCAAGCACAGATAAGTAATCACACTTGATGGAAAGGCTCACTTAAGCCCAGCAAAGCACAAAAAGGTTAAGAAATAATAAAAACAGTGTCTTAATTCACTTCTCAAGGCTAGGCAATTACCCATTCACATTTGTTCAACACCTTGCAGTTTTCAAAAGCACTCGCACATATGCCAATCCACTGGAGCCCTACAATTCAGAAGTTATGGGACAGCCCACGAAGGCAGGCTCACTGTGCTCAGGGGGTAAAACTGGGGTCTAAGAATTCAATGGCCACCCACTCCAGTACTCTTGCCTGGGAAATCCCATGGGCGGAGGAGCCTGGTAGGCTGCAGTCCATGGGGTCGCTAGAGTCGGACACGATTGAGCAACTTCACTTTCACTTTTCACTTTCATGCACTGGAGAAGGAAATGGCAACCCACTCCAGTGTTCTTGCCTGGAGAATCCCAGGGACGGCAGAGCCTGGTGGGCTGCCGTCTATGGGGTCGCACAGAGTCGGACATGACTGACGCGACTTAGCAGCAGCAAAAATTCAAAGCAGTTACCTTAACCCTTCTAACTAGTCAAGAGCAGGGCTAGAAGTCAAGAAATATGGCAATCTTCTGATTCCTGATCCAAGGAATCCACTATTGCACTTAACACTTGTATTTCCATTTAAGTCAATAACTTATTTTATTGGAACCACTTGCAAATCTGTCTTCTATATAGACTGGATGCTCCTTGAGGTAAGAGGATTTTCCTTGGAACTTCACCACCAGCAAAGACACTGGCACACAGATGTTCAATAGTTGGACTGAACTAAATCTGTTTCCATTATAACAGTGTACAGACAAAAAAATTAAATGAGCAGCTCAATTCAGTGACTGAACTGAAATTTAAGCTAAATTCTTAAAATACTATTTCTGGGCTTATTTTGTTAACATGGTATAAAACTGTTTAACAGTTGCATTTAAGAAACCGGAACTAGAAAATGAAACCAGAGTAAAAATAACAGTCGGCAATTTAAATGCAGTCCTTTAATTCCAGTTTCTTCAAAGGGCAGAGGGTAGAGAGTGGGGAACAAAGACTTTACCTATAAATTATCAACCAACAAGGATAATTTTGTTCTTAAAGTTTAACTTACAACTCCCTACAGTTCAATATACTAAAATTATTCGTCCTACTACCAAACTACTAGTCAAATTCTATTACAATAAAAACTATCAAGAGAAAAAGATCTAAATCTCAGCTAAGCACAAACTCAGTATTTTCAATATTAATTTATTTCAGTATTTCTCAACTTTTTCTTCCCATTTCTGTTCCCTAAAGGAGCTTTCTCAAAGAGTGTTTTCTCTAACCACATCCTCTCCCATAAAATTTTGGTAAGATGGCACACTGTATGTACTCAGTCACGTCCAACTCTTTCAGACCCCACAGACTGTAGACAGGCTCCTCTGTCCATGGAATTTTCCAGGCAAGATTAATAGAGTAGGTTGCCATTTCCTTCTCCAGGGAATATTCCAGACCCAGGGATCAAATCCACATCTCCTGAGTCTCCTGCACTGGCAGGCGGATTCTTTACCACTAGCACCACCTGATCGGTTTATATACTGTATGTGTATCTATGCTTTATACATAAAAGGAGTAAGAATTTTTCATCACCATCCCCAGAACCAATTTTCTCTCCCTGAGGGATGACATGACCCTCAATGAAAATACATGCTTTACTAAGTATAGTAAATATTTCCTGTATGGGAGCTATATGCCAGGCTGAGATACTCACCATGGAAAAATTCTATGACAGCAACACAGTTTAGTTTTTTAGTTTACTGTAAAAGTTTTGACCCAGAGAACTGAAATGAAAAGGGCTTGAAGACAGAGACCTTCTTCCTAATATTTGCACCTGATCAAAGGCTTAGCTCAATAAACGTGATGAACACACGGACAGTATTAGAACTCTGTATGTGGTAGTTACACAATTTGCAAATGTCATCTAGCAAGATAACCAAGCTACAGAAATGCTGGCTTCCTATTTTCAACTGAAAATCCAACTCACCACAACCCTGAAACCTGAAATTTTCTGTAGTCAATTTTCAAGAGGAAAAAAAGAAGACAAAACACAGCCAAAACAAAAAACTTAAACTAAAACAAAGAAACAGTACCTCACAAAAGCTATGTTCCCTTTCTCTAGAAAAATATACACACACAATACATACAACTACAGAATGTTCACAGAATTTCTAAACTCCATCCTTTGACTCCAATTTAAGAATTTCTGTATTAAAAAAGTATGTAAATCATATACAATTTATTGTTTAAAAATAAAGGCTTTTTTTTTTAAATTTAAAATTTAACTTTTTCAGCTTAAGACTATATTTACCAGAAGTATTCTTTCTGGCAATAATGTACTTTAACATTAATTGTATTCTTGCAGATCAGAGATTTATCAAACAACTAGTAATACAAGATAATATGAATAAAATAACGCCCTACTATGTGTGTGTGTATATATATTTATCTTTAATACCTAATTTAAAACCTCAAGATTCACTAGATTATAATACTGTACAATACTATTGAAACAGGTTGCAGCTTTCAAGCTTTGATCAGAGAAACCTAAAGCCATGGCATCAATTTCAAAATGAAGACGGGTTCTCTCCTTTGTTACCTGTCATCAGATCAGATCAGTCGCTCAGTCGTGTCCGACTCCTTGTGACCCCATGAATCGCAGCACACCAGGCCTCCCTGTCCATCACCAACTCCCGGAGTTCACCCAGACTCACGTCCATCGAGTCAGTGATGCCATCCAGCCATCTCATCCTCTGTCGTCCCCTTCTCCTCTTGCCCCCAATTCCTCCCAGCATCAGTCTTTTCCAATGAGTCAACTCTTCACATGAGGTGGCCAAAGTACTGGAGTTTCAGCTTCAGCATCATTCCTTCCAAAGAAATCCCAGGGCTGATCTCCTTCAGAATGGACTGGTTGGATCTCCTTGCAGTCCAAGGGACTCTCAAGAGTCTTCTCCAACACCACAGTTCAAAAGCATCAATTCTTCAGCGCTCAGCCTTCTTCACAGTCCAACTCTCACATCCATACATGACCACTGGAAAAACCATAGCCTTGACTAGACGAACCTTTGTTGGCAAAGCAATGTCTCTGCTTTTTAATATGCTATCTAGGTTGGTCATAACTTTCCTTCCAAGGAGTAAGCGTCTTTTAATTTCATGGCTGCAGTCACCATCTGTAGTGATTTTGGAGCCCCAAAAAATAAAGTCTGACACTGTTTCCACTGTTTCTCCATCTATTTCCCATGAAGTGATGGGACCGGATGCCATGATCTTCGTTTTCTGAATGTTGAGCTTTAAGCCAACTTTTTCACTCTCCACTTTCACTTTCATCAAGAGGATTTTTCGTTCCTCTTCACTTTCTGCCGTAAGGGTGGTGTCATCTGCATATCTGAGGTTATTGATATTTCTCCCAGCAGTCTTGATTCCAGCTTGTGTTTCTTCTAGTCCAGCGTTTCTCATGATGTACTCTGCATATAAATTAAATAAACAGGGTGACAATATACAGCCTTGACGAACTCCTTTTCCTATTTGGAAGCAGTCTGTTGTTCCATGTCCAGTTCTAACTGTTGCTTCCTGACCTGCATACAGGTTTCTCAAGAGGCAGGTCAGGTGGTCTGGTATTCCCATCTCTTGCAGAATTTTCCACAGTTTATTGTGATCCACACAGTCAAAGGCTTTGGCATAGTCAATAAAGCAGAAATAGATGTTTTTCTGGAACTCTCTTGCTTTTTCCATGATCCAGCGGATGTTGGCAATTTGATCTCTGGTTCCTCTGCCTTTTCTAAAACCAGCTTGAACAGTTACTTGTCATGACTCTTATTAAATGGAAGAAACAGGGGGAGGACAAGCCATCTCTTTGAGCGGCTTCAGAAGGATACTCCCATGAAAATAAAATCCCCTAAACAAAGACTACAGCAACTCTGAGTGATACAATTTACTCTGATTAATAGAAAAATTATGCAGATACAAAACAGAAAGCTTGCTTGGACATAAAGCAGTGTTGGGCCAAGTTTAACACAACATAACTGGACAAGTACAATGCATTTTACAGTCTTTTGAGATTTACATATGAGCGGACAATGACTATAATAGGTTATCTCTTTAAATGTCAAAAAGTATGCCTAAATATTTGATCAAAATAACTTCAAGGTGTAATTCTAAAAGATAATCGCAAATGATCCATACAGGAATGCTCAGATGGTTTAAAATGAATAAATATCAAACATCAGTATGACATATAAAGTGAATCAGTATTTTGGCCACACTGTAAGAGAACCCTGAAGAAAAGTAATTTCACTAATATAAAATCTTATGTAAAAGATACAATCCAGTGGTTCAGTGAACTCCAAAAACTAATTTTATAACTAATATTTCATATGTGTGTCCTCTTAAATGCACCTGAAAAAATAAATGATCCCTCAAATCATTCAAAAGTATGAACAGCACATTATTTTTATTAAAGGAATAACAAAATTCTAAAACCTAGAAGTCTTTATTATACTTTAAATTACTAAAATCTTAACACATCTTTAAATACTCAGTATTGAATGAATTTCTCATTAACAGATTTGATATGCAGATATGTGTATTACTGCATGTACAGGAAGGAGAACTTTTTTTTTTAAGTTATCCATCATAATAAGTACTGTACGTCAAAGTAGAAATCTTGGGAAACTCCAAAACTGGAACACTTTTAGATCACTCTTTAGAGCTAATTTAAAAGTCACACAAAAGACAGTTCTATCATTTTAGTTAAACTTAACTATTTTACCCTAAGTGTGTATTATCCAGCTCAAGCATCTACTTATTTTTCAAGATACAGAGTTAAATTAGCACATTAAGGTTCTTACCTGCAAGCATTCAAAACATCAAAAACTGACTGTGGCCATCTTTAAAAAGGGACTTTACTGGAAGGTTCTTAAAGCTTACAAAATTGAAAGATGCCTGGGAAGTCAAAATGGAAAAGACAAGCACCACAGGGCTAGGGAGAAGGAATCTAAAACAAATCAGAGAACAATCTTACCCACACACTGATGCTCCACTGCTGCTGCTAAGTTGCTTCAGTTGTGTTCAACTCGGTGCGACCCCACAGCTAGTCACCCACCAGGCTCCCCCGTCCCTGGGATTCTCCAGGCAAGAACACTGGAGTGGGTTGCCATTTCCTTCTCCAATGCATCAACTGACAAGTCCTCCAAAATCCCCAAAGCCTCTGGTTCTGCTCTCAAGATCCAAAGTCCAAGGAGAAAACAAAAGGTTGGACAAGTCTAGGTCTGACTACACTACAAAAGGGAAGGGGTGAATGCTTCAATAGGGCATCCTGGGGATGTATACAATGGGAAACACCCTAGGCAAAATAAAACCTTAAAAGAGCAACGTGAAGGGTAAAACTAGAAATGTTCACAACAGTCGTCAAAACTACAGGAGAGGTCTACGTCTCCATTTTAGAGAGCTCTGAGGCTCAGAGCATTTGAACAACATGGAAAGCAAAGGATCTACCTCAGATCAAGACTACACCATATCTTTCCACTCTGCTATTTCACATTCCACTCTAAATTATACCTGGTCATTTAATACAATCAAATCCAACTTTAAACCACTAAGATGTTCCATGAATGAAGATATTTAAAAGTATATGACACCAGTTATTTCACTTAATTCTCAATGAGGCATTCAGAAAACAATGACTATAGGAGGCATCTACGGAAAAATCAAATAGTTGGGAGGGGACACACCTAGCTTGTTTGCTGTCTCTTCCTCTTAAACACAGGAGAGATTGCAGAAATCTTGCTAATTATTTGGAAGTTGAATTCAAGTATAAACCTATCTGCCATCTTGTTGTGGGCTACTCATTATTTACTTCAATACCTATGTCCTCTGCCTACTTTTAAGCATCGAACCCCCAGAGGGGCCCAGGCATCTGTGTTTTAATAAGACAGAAAGTAAAATCATTGGTAAAAAAAATCTGAAATGAAATTCACAATAACTTTAGTTATCCCTAATAGGTAATCTGAAGCCAGACCATCTGCTCACTGGCAGGCAAGCTGAGCCTTCTGTTCAGTAAACAGGCGAGGAGGAGAATACTAGATTCGGGATATGAGTTAAAAGAATTTTTTTAATATTGTAGATTGTAAATGTGCTACAAGTTAAGTTGATAATAAAATGAGAATGAACAAATGACAACGTCAAACAAGCAAGTCACAAACTTGCTTTACAAAAGATACAAATTAAAGTACAAAAAAGGGGAAAACTCTATGCTGAATTCTCAAGTCAAGCAAGTGGTGGCCCTTGAGGACCAGGCAGTGACTGGAAAGGAAATTAAGTGGGGCTTCTGGAGAGCTGCTCAGGTTGTTTCTTGATGTAGATGTTGGTTCAACAGGTGTGTTCAGTTTGCGAAAATTCTTCACACTCACGTGCACTTTTCTGTAGGTTTATTATTCAACAAAAAGTAATTTTTCACAAGCCATTAGTCTCAGCATTATTAAAAAAAATTAAAACCAAGCTAATTTCACCTCTCACAATTTCTTCAAAATTTTCCTTGTTTTGATTTCAAGTAAGGTTAGCTCTAGGGCTTCCCTGGTGCCTCAGATGGTAAAGAATCTGCCTGCAATGCGGAAGACCCAAGTTTGATTACTGGGTTGGGAAGATCCCCTGGAGAAGGGAATGGCTACTCACTCCAATATTTTTGCCCTGAGAATCCTGGACAGAGGTTACAGTCCATGGGGTCGCAAAGAGTCAGAAAGGACTGAGCAAATTTTATCTAAGGTTAGTTCACAAATACATAAAGTGTATCCATTACTAATGACAAACATAACCTTTGAATTTAGCTTTTGAGTATCTTAAAAGTACCCAGCTATGACAAAGATGGACATTAAATTAAAATAATAAAAAGTTAAAGCAGTGAGCTCTGTATTACAGCTAAAATTTAGAATTTGTTAATATGAAATTTAATAAGTTAAAACCTAGTATTAATAAGCATAAATGCCTAGAGCCTACATGAGAGTAACTCCTGTCCCTAAAAAGAATGATACAAGTAGAAGACAGGAGGGGGAGGAAGGGGGGAGGGGGGGAGAAAGGGAGGGTGGGATCTCCAAAGGACAAAGATACAAATGCAGGAGTTGCCAGGGCTAATTATGTAAAGATGTGAGGACAGGGGAAACACAGGTTAATCCCCAAAACCTCTAAAGCAATGCAAAGTCCCAACCCCGCCCACCACCACAATTCCATGAACTTGCCTGCTAAAGGGAAAACAGTTTCCTTCGCTCTGTGGTTGTGGAAATGATCAGAATTAGCATCTGGACCTTGGCCAGGACATGGCAGAGTATAGTGTCTTCTGACACAAACACAACATATGGCCTCAATTACCTGTCACCAAAGAACTTCAAATTTTCTATATTTTGTAAGCACTATTAAGTTGCAACAAATAAATCCTTTAGATTATCTTCATGAAAACCAATCAAGGGAAAAATAGCATGTTAATATTCTTCAGCTTAAACATGGCTCAGTAATGTCAGACTCCTGGGACTTCATGGACTGTAACCCGCTAGGCTTCTCTGTCCATGGAATTCCCCAGACAAGAATACTGGAGTTGGCTTCCACATTCAGAGTAACACATACTCAAAAAGGTACTTTCTCACTCTAATTTCTCATTTACAGTGACTCAGAAGTCCAAAAGCTAGTTTTGGTTTAGCTTTTAAGTTTTAGTTTTACACAAAGAATATATCCACATAGAAAAGTCTCAAAACTTACAAAGAAGATATTCACTGAGGATGGACGAGACTTGTTTTCTTCCTTTTGCTTTTTTTAGTATTTTTTACAATGTTACTTTTGTCCCAGAGTAAAAAGATAAAAACATTTATTACCAAGATTCTAAACTTTGAAGCTGAAAAAACCTTTTATAAACCTAAAATCACATGTCTAGGACACTATATCTCACTTGTTTTTCCAAAGAGAAAAAAGAAATTTCATATACAGCCTGGCTGCATCATAACTCAGGTACTAAAAGAGATATTGAGTCGCTTTCGTGGCCAGAGGAACATCAAGTGATCATCAGACAGACCTGAGCAAACTGGAAGCCTAGATAACACAAATACTCCAGACATTTCCATCAAGGTAAACTTTAACTCATTAGATTACTAAATATCAGGAGTCCACAAACAATCCATATAAAACTCACCTATATCTGATAAGTTTTGGAAAAAGATGACAAAGTTGCCTTAACATGATTTTTTTTTTTTTTTTTTGCCCATCTCTGTGAATTGGGAAAACTACTGAAAAACAAAAAAACTTAGATATTTTTGGATCTGACTCTCAAAATGTGCTGTCTGTAGTTTCCATATATAACAAGCTTCTGGGACCCTTCACCATACATGATTTATACAATATCCACTCGTCTGACCCTCGGCAGGTCTCTAAAAATAATCAGCTTTGCAGATACACACATGATAAAGCAAATACAGCAAAATGTTAATTATAGAACCCAGGTGAGTATATAGGTGTCCACCGTAGCATTTTTCCCAACTCCTCTATGTGTGAATATTTTCACAAGGTATAAGCGTGAAAATAATTGTTTCAAAGTGAGAACACACGTTATCTATCGAGACGCTGAGGCCTTTCATCAAGTCACAAACCTAGCATTTCAAGCATCCCCACGAAAAAGTCCCTCCTTCTTTGAGACTGCAAGACTTTTTTTTGAGAACAGTAAAACTGACGAAATGATAAAATTATAAAAATAATCTCTCACCCAAAGCATGTTTACCTAGAAAGTCAATTTGCAGGAGGTTTCTTGAAAATTTTGTTGGACTTTAACAATAAAAATAAAACTTTTGCTTCCATTACCATTTCACGGAAATTTTTCAAAATTTCCAAACAATACACCTTAAGTTGTTGTTCTTTCTTGTTAGTCCTCAGAAAGCATGTCAGTGGACCTCTCCCAGGTCCTAAAACCTGCAGAACCTATGGGTTCAGGGCGCTGGTGGTTCCAAGTGTTTCACGCTAACCTGCACTCCGTGGGAATTGTACCAAGGTTTACCCGGGTTAAACAGGCGAGGAAAAAAGCGAGAACGCAAGAGACCGCCGTGGAGTCAAAATGAAAAGAGTGATTGAGAAACCAGAAAGGGAAATCCAAACAATCAGTGCGAGAGGGTGAGCTGGGAGCTCCCGCGCGCGGAGCTCGGAGAGCAGGCGCGCGGAGCCAGTAGCCGGGCTCCCGCCTGGCGCCCGGACCCTGCACCGGCCGCCCCCGCCCTGCCCGCCGCGCCCGCACCTCTCGGTCCTTGAGGCCCAGCAGGAGCACTTCCTCCATCAGGGTCAGCCGCGTTTCCTTGGAGTCGCCCTTGTCGTCGTCGTCCTGCTCGTCGCGACGGCTCTGCGCGTCGTCCTCGTCGTTGCCGCCGCCACCGCCCGCCGCCCGCTCCTTGTCGGCGGCGTTGCGGGAGGCCTCGGTACGCCGCTGCACCAGCCCGGAGCTGCGCTGGGTCAGCGAGGTCATGGCTCCGCCGCGCCGGGCCGAGAGGGACGCAGGACCTGCCGGGTCTCCCTCTTCCTCCCTCCGCGGCCCCCGACCCGCGCTTCCGTGTTAGGACCGGGCACTGGGGAGACGTCCGTCGGCAGCGGGGCTGGATGCAGTCATGAGGAGACGGGCGGAGGGGGAGCGGGTGGGCCCGGCGTCGGTGGGGCGGACGAGGGGCTCTATACTTTCTGTGGCCGCGGCCGTGAGGCAGCCGCAACAAGACGGAGGCGGTAAAGGAGGACGCGGCCGAGGAAGAAGCGGCGGCGGCGGCGCCTTTCCAATATGGCGGCGCCGGCTGACGTCACTGGAGGATGTGGCACGGACTGCGTGGGGCGGGCCCGGAGGGCGCCGGAAGCGGCGGGCAGGGACCCGGGGGCCGGGGAGTGGGCGGGGGCAAGGGTCTGCGGTCTAGGACCCCGGTCCCTGGCCCCTGGAACTCCCCCGGCCCTCGCCGTTTCCTTAGAGTCCCTTCAGCGCCTGGCCCGCGCCCCTCTTCCCGTGACGTGTCCTTCCTCCGTCCGCCTTCCCCTGTGTCCCCTAAGGAGCCGGGGCTGAAAGTAGACATTGGAAAGGCCTCAACGAATCGGGGCAGCCTTGGCCTTGCGATGGCGAACCATGATCCGTCTGGAGCTGCGCCCACAGCACCCGAGACACCACTATCCTCGGAGTAGGCCTCGGGCGGGGCTGGGCTTGGAGTCCGGTGTCCCGGTGAAACACTGGAAGGACTTTGCTCACCGCCGACGGAGCGTGGAGAGAACGCTCTCTCTGCCCACATTCCCAGACCCTTCAGGAGCAGCTGCGTTTACATAGCCTGAAAACGGACTTTTAGCTTTTCTGGGTGTATTACGGTACGAAGAGAGAGGTTAGAACAAATTGAATAGTTTGGTTTGTAAAACTTTGTCCCTCCTGCCTATCCGGGCGCAGTGAGTACAGTTAGCACTGCACAGGTCAGTACAGTCAACCTTAACGAGCTTTTTATAGAGACAATAAACCTGTTGCGTTTCATGCCACGTCTTTGCACACATTAAATCTTTCAATTTAATTACTAGGTTAAATTCTCTTGGCGTGCTTGACTGTGCACGTTCTGTTAAAGAATAGATGTCAAACCTGAGGGGAGGGCGTTGGAAGGCCAGGAGAGTGGAACTTACACATAAAACAGTATCCAGAAATGGCATTGTATGCCATCCGACATTATTTAAAGTCAGGAGTGACCACAGGCTGTGGCTTCACAATGATTTAGATAGGAGGAATGTAACTGGACTGAAGCTGTAATAAGAGAGAAACGCCCACGGTAAAACCGTAGCATGGAACATTTTGGCTACAGAGTTATTTTCCTTCCACAAACCCATTATCCAGAACTCATGCTGGCCTTCACCACCACCACCATCCCCTGCCTCGGAAAATGGGAAGCTAAATCTGGGGTGGGGAGAAGAGGGCAGGATGAGCACAATGTTCCCTTCCTTTTTCCTATCTGTTTGAGCAAAGGTCGATTTCAGTTCAACCAATTTCTTTCATTGGCATCCTGTTCAACTGTTTTTTCCCTCTTCCCCCCACTCCCTGCCCCCCAGTTCTTTCACAAATAGTTTAAAATGTTGCTTTTCAAAAGAAATATAATTAGTTGATTAATATAGTCAAATATATAGTTTAAAGAGTATGAAGATAGATACAGTGAAAATCTTCATTCTAGCCCTGATCCTGTTCACCCAGTTGTTCCCCTCTTCCCTTGGTGATTTTCAAATACCTTAGCAGATTAGGGGAAACCTAATTCCCCTCCCCTTGAGTGTGGGCCAGACTTTGTGACTCTCTTCAAAGGAATTGAATGTGGCAGGCAGGACTTTGTGTGACTTCTCAGATTAGGACAATAGTGTTTGCAACTTCTCCCTTGTTCTCCTTTCCTCTCTCTCAGATCTGAGGGAGGCCAGCTGCCCTGTCATGAAGACATTAAAGCAGCCTTATGAAGAGGCCTAGTTGCAAAGGAACTGAGGCCTCCTGCCCAACAGCCGTGTGAGTGAGTCATCTTGGAAGTGAATCCCCTGAATGTGTGCTAAATCACTTCAGTAGTGTCTGGCTCTGTGACACTATGGACTATAGCCCGCCAGGGATTCTCCAGACAAGAATACTGGAGTGGGTTGCCATTCCTTTCTCCAGGGTATCTTTCCTACCCAGGGATTGAACCCAAGTCTCCTGTAGCTCCTGCATTACAGGCAGATTCTTTACCGCTGAGCCATCAGGGAAGACAAATGTGTTAATTACAACCTCATTAAAGATTCTGAACCTCTACCACCAGGCTAAGCCATTCCTGAAATGGCTTCAAAAACAGTGAAATAATAAATATTTGTTGTTTTCAGCTACTAAGTTTGGAATAATTTGTTATGCAGTATAGGTACTAAGAACTTCCCTGGTGGCTCAGATGGTAAAGAATCTGCCTGCAATGCAGGAGATCCAAGTTTGAGTCCTCCGTTTGGGAAGATTCCCTGGAGAAGGGAATGGCAGCCCACTCCAATATTCTTGCTGGAGAATTCCATGGACAGAGGAGCCTGGTGGACTACAGTCTGTGGGGTCTCAAAGAGTTAGAAACAACTGAGCGACTTACACACACACAGGTACTAAAATTCTCGGGCATATATACACAAATATATCAGTACTTAAGAGCTTGTTTGTGATTACTTTCAGTTGCTTCATATTCTATTGTATAGACATACCATAATTTTTTTGGTCACACCCTTATTGATGGACATTTAGGCTGTTTCCAGTCCTTTGCTATTGGAAACAATACTACAATAAATACAGTGAATAGCTACATTTTGTCCACAAAAATATATGCTCATTGTCTATTCCTGCAACAGTATCATACTTTTGAAATTGTTCAGACTTTACGTAACTTCATTGCTCTTTTTTTTTTTAAGAGTTTTCCTAGCATTTTTTCCTTACTTATTTTCTACAAAGTAGACTTCAAAATCACCTTGTCTCTATACAAAGAAAAAGGGAGGAAAGGAAAGAAAGAAAAAACAAAGGAAGGAAGGAAGAGAAGAATAAATTGTATTTGGGAACCAAAATATATATTCCTAATAACAAGGACCATTTATTTATTGACTGCTGGAAATGTGCCAGGCATACTTTCCCGAGGAGAAGACAATGGCACCCCACTCCAGTACTCTTGCCTGGAAAATCCCATGGATGGAGGAGCCTGGTAGGCTGCAGTCCATGGGGTCGCTAGAGTCGGACACGATTGAGCAACTTCACTTTCACTTTTCACTTTCATGCATTGGAGGAGGAAATGGCAACCCACTCAGGTGTTCTTGCCTGGAGAATCCCAGGGACAGCGGTGCCTGGTGGGCTGCTGTCTATGGGGTCACACAGAGTCAGACACGACTGAAGCGACTTAGCAGCTGTTAGGTGTGGACTTCAACTGCTTCCTGCAGTGCAGCTTGTTGGTCCCATACCTCATGTCCATGTGGGTCACCTCCAAATGTTCAGGAGTTAGCAGTTCAAGCTGGTGGATGAATGCTGTCCTTTCTCTTCCCTGCTACTGCTACTGCTAAGGTGCTTCAGTCGTGTCCGACTCTGTGTGACCCCGTAGACGGCAGCCCACCAGGCTCCACCCTCCCTGGGATTCTCCAGGCAAGAACACTGGAGTGGGTTGCCATTTCCTTCTCCAATGCATGAAAAGTGAAAGTGAAGTCACTCAGTCGTGTCCGACTCTATGCGACCCCATAGACAGCAGCCCACCAGGTTCCTCTGTCCATGGGATTCTCCAGGCAAGAGTACTGGAGTGGGGTGCCATTGCCTTCTCCGTCTCTTCCCTAATGGATTGTTTTTAGATCGTTTATACAACTTCTCAGTGATACTAAGCTACAGCAAGCTCAACAACACATTCTACATATGGCTCTCCCACTTTAAGCCTCAATCCGTCTGTCCTGTGCGCCCCATTCCTGGGAGATGGACTCCGTAACAAAATAGTAGCACAAAAGCCTTTGTCTTGGGTCCTGCCTTCTGGGAATTCCAGAGTAACAAACCCATCTTTTTTGCAAAGAAACTGAAGCTTGGGGACGTTAAGTAATCAGCCCAACCAAGCACATCTGGCAAATTGCAAGCCTGATGCTTGGTGAAATAAATGCTCATTATTGTGACTAAGATTTTGTGTTATTAAGCAGCAGTATCTGGGTGATACTAATATGTTAACCCAGTTCTCACAACATCCTATGTGCTATAATTAGCCTTATTTTACAGAAAAGGCACAAAGAGATAAAGTATCTTACCCAAAATCCACAGCCTGCCTCCAGAGTCCATGTTCTTAACCAAAACCTCAGAATGATGCAATGATTTTACAGTACAGGAAGTGGTCTTTTCATAAGAGACAAGCAGGTCCAAAAACACATATGCAAAGTTTCAAAGATACAAAAATTTTTTAAAATATTTACTTATTTACATGGGATCTTCGTTGTATCACACAGAATGCTTTGCTGTGGCACATGGACTCTCTAGTTGAGGCGGGTGGGCTCAGTAATTGAGGTGCTTGGGTTTAGTTGCTCCTCGACATGTGGGATCTTAGTTCCCCAACAAGGGATTGAACCTGCATCCCCTTCCATTGCAAAGCAGATCCTTAACCACTGGACCACCAGAGGAGTCTCCTAAAATTTTATTTTTGAGTAAGTGATAATAAATTCACATACTTCAAAAATAAAAATGGATAAAAGGAACATACATAGAGAATTTGTGCTCCTTCCCATGCTCCCATCTATCAAAGGCATAATTGTAACATAGCCCTTATAATTCTTGCAGCCCTACTATCTACATGTATGTGTGATCCCCTCTCCTTCAGTGGGAGCAGATTTTGTAAATTACTTCTAACCACTGTATGTGTGTGTAAAAGTCACTCCGTTGTGTCTGACTCTTTGCAACCCTATAGACTGTAGCCCACCAGGCCCCTCTGTCCATGGGATTCTCCAGACAAGAATACTGGAGTAGGTAGCCTTTCCCTTCTCCAGGGTCCCAACCCAGGGATCAAACCCAGGTCTCCTGCATTGCAGGTGGATTCTTTACCATCTGAGCCACCAGGGAAGCCCCATTCTAACCACTAGAATATGGCAAAAGGGAGGGGATGGTGCAGGTGTAATTAAGGTCCTTAATAAATTCACACTGAGTTAATCAAAAGAGATTATCCTGGGTGGGTCTGCATAATCAGGTGACATCATCACTTTCTCTTGAAAGTGAAGCCATCTCTTCTTTAATTAGAGAGACTTGAGTCAGCTGAGACACTCTCTTGAAACAGCTGCGTTGTGAACTGCCATGGAGAGGGGTAATCTCTAAGAGCTGATGGTCTCAATCTTAGAACTAAAGCAACTAAATTATGCCAACAGTATGAATGAGCTTGGAAGAGGACTCCAAGTTCCAGGTGAGAATATACCCCAGCCAACACTTTGATCAAGTGAGACTCTGAGCAAAAAATCCAGTTAAGCTATGCCAAATTCCTGACCGATAGAAACTCTGAAATAATAAATGTGTGTTGTTTTAAGACTGCTTCTGCTGCTGCTGCTAAGTCGCTTCAGTCGTGTCCGACTCTGTGCGACCCCATAGACAGCAGCCCACCAGGCTCCGCCATCCCTGGGATTCTCCAGGCAAGAACACTGGAGTGGGGTGCCATTGCCTTCTCCAATGCATGAAAGTGAAAAGTGAAAGTGAAGTCCCTCAGTCGTGTCCGACTCTTTGCGACCCCATGGACTGCAGCCTACCAGGCTCCTCCATCCATGGGATTTTCCAGGCAAGAGTACTGGAGTGGGGTGCCATTGCCTTCTCCGTGTTTTAAGACACTGAACTTGTAATTTGTTATGCCACAGATGCAGGTAGGTTGGGAAAAACAGAGTGGTAAACTATATATCATGAAAACAGCAACCATCAGGCAAAATAGACTTTAAGACCACACATACACACAACATTGTAAATCAACTGTACTTCAATAAAAAATTAAAATAAGTATAAGACCACACATACACTAGAAATACACTCTCACAAAAGCTAATAGGAATACACTCTCACATTTGTAGTCAGTCAATTTTTAATAAGGCTGCCAAGACAATTCAATGGGAAAGAATAGTCTTTTCAAAACAAATGGTACAGAAACAACTGTTTATCCACATACCAATAAATAAAGTGGAAACCCTACCTTATACCATATACAAAAATTAACTTAAGATGGATCAAAGGCCTAAATGTATAGCTAAAAATATAAAATGTTTAGATGAAAATTGGCTTCATGCTGTTGTATTGGGTAATGGTTTCATATAACCAAAAACCCAAACTAGAAAACAAAAAAGAGATAAATTGAACATTATTAAAAGAATACCATTAAGAAAATGTGCTTCAAAGGACACCATCAAAAAAAATCAAAAGTCAACTGGTGTAATGGGAAAAAAATTTTATAAATCATATACTTGATAAAGAGCTTATAACTAGAATATATAAAGAACTCTTACAACTCAATAATAAAATCACAAGTAATCCAATTTAAAATAGGCAGAGTAGACAGTCGCCCTGCTGCCTCCTCTGTCTGAGCGGCTAGAGCCAGAGTCCTCGAAGCCAGTCCAGAGCTGGAACAAGTGCAGCCGCAAGAAGGAGCACCTGCAGGCCAACAGCATACCCCAGGATTTGTCAGAGGCCCTGAAGGTGGCTCTAGTGGTAAAAAAAAAAACCCACCTGCCAATGCAAGAGACTTAAGAGACATGGGGTTCATCGCTGGTTGGGGAAGATCCCCTGGAGGAGGGCACAAGCAACACACTCTGGTATTCTTGCCTGGAGAATCCCATGAGCAGAGGAGTCTGGCGGGCTACAGGTCACAGAGTGGCAAAGAGTTGGACACGACTGAAGAGACTTAGCACCCACACACATGAAGGAGGCCACCACGGAGGTGCACACCCAGGAGGAGAATGCAGAGCTCTTGAAGAGCTATCAGAAGGGCGAGGGTAACCTCTGAAGGCTATAAGCTGGTGATGGCGTCTCTGCATCACGTCTCCTTGGCCCTGGAGGAGGAGATGGAACACAACCAGGAAAACCCGGTCTACGCCCCGCCTCAGCTCCCCGGAAAGCTGCACCGCAGGGCCGCCCTGGAACAGGAAGTGGCCTTCCAGTACGGGCCCGCGGGCAAGAGGGCATCCCGTATGCGCAGGCCACCTCGCACTCGGTGCCGAGACTCCAAGAGCTCAAGCTGCTGGTGGCCCACGCCTACACCCGCTACCTGGGCGACCCGTCCAGAGTGCCACGTCCTCAAAAAGATCGCTCAGAAGGCCCTAGGCCTGCCCAGCTCCGGAGGGCCTGGCCTTCTTCACTTTCCCCAATATCACCAGCGCCACCGAGTTCAAGCAGCTAGTTGTACGGCTCCCGCATAAACACTCTCGAGGGGACCCCCGAGGTGGGGCAGTGGGTCCTGCACGAGGCCAAGACTGCCTTCCTACACAACATGCAGCTGTTTAAGGGGTTGCAGGGGCTGCTGACCCCACAACGCCAAGGACTAGGACCATATGCGGACACCAGAGCTTCGCAGGCGAACAGGCAGCAAGGCTCAAGACTCCACTCTCACCACGGCGGACCAGGAGGAAGCCCCAGCGCAGCGGCATCTCCCAGGCGCCGCTTGTGCGATGGGTCCTCGCAGTCAGCTTTCTGGTGACCACGGTCAACTTGAGGCTTTATGCCATGTGAATACAAGCGTGCTGGCTTCCTGAAGGCCATGAACTCTTTCTGGGGAGGGGCTCAGCTAACTTTCTCACCGTGGGCATGGAGCGGGGGAGGGGCAGCTGTTGGGGCCCCTGGTGTCTCCCTGTGTCCCTCTCTCTGGAAGGAGCCTGCGACATCTCCCCCAACCAAAAGCACTCCAGTCAGTGACCTGAACTTCAGAGTGGGAGGAGGGGTCCTGCCCAGCCCCTCAGCAGCCTCCTCTTCCTGTTCCTGCAGCAGAGCCCAGAAGATGTAGCCAGAAGGGACAGCTGTCCTGAACCTCTGAATGGCCTAGGTCTGAGGTCTCCTTTTGACCCCCTGCCCTGTGGGCCATGGCAGCTTTTGTATAAAAGTTCGAAGATGTTGTGTCTTGTGTTTCCATCTTGTTTTTGTTGGAGCTACTTTTTGTTCCCATCTCAGACTGAACTGTGGTATTTTGTTGTGTTCTGTTATGTCTTTATAGCAGGGTTGGGATGGAATGTGAGGGCTGGGGAGGGAGATGTTTAACAGGACCATGGCCTTGGTTGCTAACGTTTATGCCAAATAATAAGCTACATGACCTGATTGAAAAAAATAGGCAAAGTATAGGTATATACTTTCCAAAGTAGATAAAAGAACAGCCAATAAGCAAATGAAAAGATGTTCAATATCATCAGGAAAGAGCAAATCAAAACCGTAATGAGATACCACTTCATACCCCTGGAATGGCTATAATAAAAAAAAACCTATATTAATAAGTATTATAATGTGGAAAAACTGGAACCCGAGTAGTAGTTATAAGATAAAATAGTGCACCACTTTGGAAAACCCTTTGACAAAGGTTTTAACATCAAGTTACCATATTACCCAGCAATTCCATGTCTACGTATATACCCAAAATAAATGAAAACATATTTTCCACAAAAACCTGTAAGTGAATATACATAGCACCATTATTCATAATAATAGGGGGGGAAAAAGTAGGAACAACCCAAATACATCAACTGATATGGATAAATAAAATGTAGTATAAGTACATCATGAAATATTAGGCAACAAAAAGCAAGTGCTGATACATGCTACAGCGTGGATAAACTTTGAAGACTTTATGCTATCTGAAGGAGCCAGTTACAAAAGATCACATACTGTGCAGTTCTCTTTATAGGAAATGTCTAGAATGAGCAAATATATAGAAATGGAGAGTGGATTAGTGATTGCCCAGGGCTGGGGAGACTGGAAGGGTATGGGGAATGACTGTTAAATGGGTCCAAAGTTTCTTTGGGGGATGATGAGAATGTTCTAAAACTAATAGTGGCGGTTGCACAATTCTGTGAAGATACTGAGAACCACTGAATTATAGAATTTAAAAGGATGAATTGTGTGGTACGTAGATTATATTCCAATAAATCTGTTATTAACAAAAGGTAGGGATCTTTGAATTAGGTCTGGCTACAAGCATGTTCCAAGATGCTATATTATTGAGAAAATTTTTTTTGGATTTTTTAAAAATGTACTTTTTGTAATAGGGGCTTCTTAATTTTTAAATTAAAATGTCTTGAACAAAGTTTGCTCTTTGGTGATGAATAATAAACATACTTTTGAAATAATAAAACATAAGCTCATAGTTTTAACCAATAAGTTTGGATGAGGATTTAAAATTTTAAAGAAATATAGAACAAGGTATTTTTGTTTACCTTCATTGAAAATTACAAGTAAGAAAACAAATAAACATCAAAGAAATACACAGACTAGATAAACTATAAAAATATTTTTATTTCTTTATGTAACAGTCTGTCACACAAATTCTAGGATTATATAGTTTAAGGAGCTCTCAAGGGATCAACGGAGAAGGCAATGGCACCCCACTCCAGTACTCTTGCCTGGAAAATCCCACAGACGAAGGAGCCAGGAAGGCTGCAGTCCATGGGGTCGCTGAGGGTCAGACACAACTGAGCGACTTCACTTTCACATTTCACTTTCATGCATTGGAGAAGGAAATGGCAACCCACTCCAGTGTTCTTGCCTGGAGAATCCCAGGGACAGGGGAGCCTAGTGGGCTGCCATCTGTGGGGTCGCACAGAGTCGGACACGACTGAACTGACTTAGCAGTAGCAGCAAGGGATCAAGGAATAGCGAGGAGACATAAGAAAGCCTTAAGTGAACAATGCAAAGAAATAGAGGAAAACAATAGAATAGGAAAGACTAGAGGTCTGTTCAAGAAAATTATAGATACCTAGGGAACATTTCAGGCAAAGATGGACACAATAAAGGACAGAAACAGTAAGGACTTAACAGAAGCAGAAGAGATTAAGAAGAAGTGGCAAGAATACACAGAAGAATTGTACAAAAAAGATCTCAATGATCCAGATAACCACGATGGTGTGGTCACTCACATAGTGCCAGACATCCTGGAGTGTGAACTCAAGTGGACCAGGAAGCATTACTACCAACAAAGTTAGCAACGGTGATGGAATTCCAGCTGAGCTTTTTCAAATCCTAAAAGATAATGCTGTGAAAGTGCTGCATTCAATATGCCAGCAAATTTGGAAAACTCAGCAGTGGCCATAGGACTGGAAAAGGTCAGTTTTCATTCCAATCCCAAAGAAGAAACAAAAAAGTGAAAGTGTTAGTCACTTAGTTGTATCTGACTTTTTGTGACCTTGTGGACTTCAGGCTGCCAGGCTCCTCGGTCCATGGAATTCTCTAGGCAAGACTACCTGAGTAGGTTGCCATTCCCTTCTCCAGGGGATATTCCTGACCCAGGGATTGAACCTTGGTCTCTTGCACTGCGGTCAGGTTCTTTACCACCTGAGCCATCAGGAAGCCCAATTCCAAAAAAGAGCAATGCCAAAGAATGTCCAAACTACTACATAATTGTGCTCATTTCACATGCTAGCAAGGTAATGCTCAAAATCCTTCCAACTTAGGCTTCAACAGTACATGAACTGAGAACTTCCAGATACACAAACTGGATTTAGAAAAGGCACAGGAATCAGAGATCAAATTGCCAACATCTGTTGGATCACAGAAAAAGCAAGAAAATTCCAGAAAATCATCTACTTCTGCTTCATTGAGTATGCTAAAGAGTTTGTGCAGATCAAAACAAATTGTGGAACATTCTTAAAGAGATGGAAATGTCAGACCACCTTACCTGCCTTCTGAGAAACCTGTATGCAGGCCAAGAAGCAACAGTTAGAACCAGACATGGAAAAATGGACTGATTCAAAATTGCAAAGGGAGTATGTCAAGGCTGTATATTGTCACCCTACTTATTTAGCTTCTATGTAGAGTACATCACATGAAATGCTGGGCTGAATGAAGCACAAGCTGGAATCAAGATTGCCAGGAGAAATATCAATAACCTCAAATATGCAGATGACATCACCCTAATGGCAGAAAGGGAAGAGGAACTGAAGAGCCTCTTGATGAAGGTGAAAGAGGAGAGTGAAAAAGCTGGCTTAAAACTCAGCATACAGAAAACAAAGATCATGGCATCCAGTCCCATCACTTCCCATGGCAAATAGATGGGGAAACAGTGACACAGTTTATTTTCTTGGGCTGCAAAATCACTGCAGATGGTGACTGTAGCCATGAAATTAAAGGGTGCTTGCTCCTTAGAAGAAAAGTTACGACAAACCTAGACAGCGTATTAAAAAGAAGAAATATCACTTTACCAACAAAGGTCCATATAGTCAAAGCTATGGTTTTTCCAGTAGTGATGTATGGATGTGAGAGTTGGACCATAAAGAAGGCTGAGCGCCTAAGGACTGATGCTTTTGAACTGTAGTGCTGAAGAAGACTCCTGAGAGTCCCTTGGACAGCCAGGAGATCAAACCAGTCAATCTTAAGGAAATCAACCCTGAATATTCATTGGAAGGACTGGTGCTGAAGCTGAAGCTCAAATACTTTAGCCACCTGATGCGAAAAGCCAACTCATTAGAAAAGATCCTGATGCTGGGAAAGTTTGAGGGCAGGAGGAGGAGGAGGTGACAGAGGATGAGATGGTTAAATGGCATCATCAACTCAATGGACATGAGTTTGAGCAAGCTTCGGGAGACAGTGAAGGACATGCCAGGGAAGCCTGACATACTGCACTCCATGGCATCATAAATAGTGGGACACAACTGAGTGAACAACAACACAACAAGGGATCAAACAGTTCACAATTCTGAAATTTTTCCAACTGCCTACTCATTTTTCTCACATCCATACATGAAGCAGGGTGAAGGCTAATAGAGTTTTGCCAAGAGAATGCACTGGTCATAGCAAACACTCTCTTCCAGCAACACAAGAGAAGACTCTACACATGGACATCACCAGATGGTCAACACTGAAATCAGATTGATTATATTCTTTGCAGCCAAAGATGGAGAAGCTCTATACAGTCAGCAATAACAAGACCGGGAGCTGACTGTGGCTCAGACCATGAACTCCTTATTGCCAAATTCAGACTTAAATTGAAGAAAGTAGGGAAAACCACTAGACCATTCAGGTATGACCTCAATCAAATCCCTTATGATTATACAGTGGAAGTGAGAAATAGATTTATGGGAGTAGATCTGATAGATACAGTGCCTGATGAACTATGGACGGAGTTTCCTGACATTGTACAGGAGACGGGTATCAAGACCATCCCCATGGAAAAGAAATGCAAAAAAGCAAAATGGCTGTCTGACGAGGCCTTACAAATAGCTCTGAAAAGAAGAGAAGTGAAAAGCAAAGAAGAATAGGAAAGATATAAGCATCTGAATGCAGAGTTCCAAAGAATAGCCAGGAGAGATAAGAAAGCCTTCCTCAGCGACCAATGCAAAGAAATAGAGGAAAACAACAGAATGGGAAAGACTAGAGATCTCTTCAAGAAAATTAGAGATACCAAGGAAAAATTTCATGCAAAGACAGGCTCGATAAAGGACAGAAATGGTATGGACTTAACGGAAGCAGAAGATATTAAGAAAAGGTGGCAAGAATACACAGAACTGTAAAAAAAAGATCTTCACGACCCAGATAATCACGATGGTGTGATCACTGACCTAGAGCCAGACATCCTGGAATGTGAAGTCAAGTGGGCCTTAGAAAGCATCACTACGAACAAAGCTAATGGAGGTGATGGAATTCCAGTTGAGCTATTTCAAATCCAAAGATGATGCTGTAAAAGTGCTGCACCAATATGCCAGCAAATTTGGAAAACAGCAGTGGCCACGGGACTGGTAAAGGTCAGTTTTCATTCCAATCCCAAAGAAAGGCAATGCCAAAGAATGCTCAAACTACTGCACAATTGCACTCATCTCACAAACTAGTAAAGTAATGCTCAAAATTCTCCAAGCCAGGCTTCAGCAATACGTGAACCGTGAACTTCCTGATGTTCAAGCTGGTTTTAGAAAAGGCAGAGGAACCAGAGATCAGATTGCCAACATCCGTTGGATCATAGAAAAAGCAAGAGAGTTCCAGAAAAACATCTATTTCTGCTTTATTGACTATGCCAAAGCCTTTGACTGTGTGGATCACAATAAACTGTGGAAAATTCTGCAAGAGATGGGAATACCAGACCACCTGATCTGCCTCTTGAGAAACCTGTATGCAGGTCAGGAAGCAACAGTTAGAACTGGACATGGAACAACAGACTGGTTCCAAATAGGAAAAGGAGTATGTCAAGGCTGTATATTATCACCCTGCTTACTTAATTTATATGCAGAGTACATTATGAGAAACGCTGGGCTGGAAGAAGCACAAGCTGGAATCAAGATTGCCGGGAGAAATATCTATAACCTCAGATATGCAGATGACACCACCCTTATGGCAGAAAGTAAAGAGGAACTAAAGAGCCTCTTGATGAAAGTGAAAGAGGAGAGTGAAAAAGTTGGCTTAAAGCTCAACATTCAGAAAACGAAGATCATGGCATCTGGTCCCATCACTTCATGGGAAATAGATGGGGAAACAGTGTCAGACTTTATTTTTGGGGGCTCCAAAATCACTGCAGATGGTGATTGCAGCCATGAAATTAAAAGACGCTTACTCCTTGGAAGGAAAGTTATGACCAACCTAAACAGAATATTAAAAAGCAGAGACATTACTTTGCCAACAAAGGTCTGTCTGGTCAAGGCTATGGTTTTTCCTGTGGTCATGTATGGATGTGAGAGTTGGACTGTGAAGAAAGCTGAGTGCCGAAAAACTGATGCTTTTGAACTGTGGTGTTGGAGAAGACTCTTGAGAGTCCCTTGGACTACAAGGAGATCCAAACAGTCCATTCTGAAGGAGATCAGCCCTGGGATTTCTTTGGAAGGAATGATGCTAAAGCTGAAACTCCAGTACTTTGGCCACCTCATGCGAAGAGTTGACTCATTGGAAAAGACTCTGATGCTGGGAGGGATTGGGGGCAGGAGGAGAAGGGGACAACAGAGGATGAGATGGCTGGATGGCATCACTGACTCGATGGACATGAGTCTGAGTGAACTCCGGGAGTTGGTGATGGACAGGGAGGCCTGGCGTCCTGTGATTCATGGGGTCGCAAAGAGTCAGACACGACTGAGCGACTGAACTGAACTGAACTGAACTCATTTTTCCTGGAAGTCTAGAGAGGCAAGATTTCAAGGCTTTACCAGGTAGTTTAGTACCTATGCAGTGTGATCAGCAGAAGTCTTCTGAACTTCTAAGGCCTCGTGGCACAGTGGTAGAGCGTCTGACTCCAGATCAGAAGGTTGTGTGTTCAAATCATGTCGGGGTCACAGTGTTATTTTGGACTTCCCTGGTGGCTCAGACGGCAAAGCATCTGTCTACAATGTGGTAGACCCAGGTTTGATCCCTGGGTTGGGAAGATCCCCTGGAGAAGGAAATGGCAATCCACTCCAGGACTATTGCCTGGAAAATCCCATGGACAGAGGAGCCTGGTAGGCTACAGTCCATAGTCCATGGGGTTGCAGAGAGTCGGACACAACTGAGCGACTTCACTTCACTTCATAAGGCAGATATGAAAACTGTTGACATGGAGATAAGGAATCTTCTGAGTCATTAAGATCTCTACTGTGATTGGAAGTTTTAGGCCAAAGTAATCTTTTGGGTATTTTACTCCAGGCTCCTCTATCCTCTGGAATTCTCCAGACAAGAATACTGGATCAGGTAGCCATTCCCTTCTCCAGGGGATCTTCCTGACCCAGGGATCAAACCTAGGTCTCCAGCATTGCAGGCAGATTATTTACTGTCTGAGCCACTAGGGAAGCCTATAATCTTCTTGGAATTTACTTCAGGTTTAAGTATAATCCTCAACCTTTCTGTTGCACTAAACATTCTCCCTTTTTCTCAGCTCAATGGAATCTGAATAGCTTACTTACTGATACCTAGGAAAACAGTTCCTTATACACATATACAAATTTAATGTGTTTTCTGCCCCACGTTTGCTGAATAAATTATCCTTAGTTCCCTGTGTCGACAGGAAAATAAATGCCTTTCTTATCCAAGATTTTAAATAAATCACAGTGTGATAAGAAAGAATTGACGCTTAGGAAAAAAAAAATAATGGGAGTATAGTTGATTTACAATGCTGTGAATAATTGACCTTCTAAAGAATGTCTCCCTCTTTCCACAAACCACAAATTTTCCTTCTAGGAACAAAGGTTGCTTTCCGGTCAAAAGGTTGAATGCTGACGCTTCCTGAGTAGCTCTGTTAGCTTTCTGTGCTGTAGAACAAATAGAAGACCTTTCAATATCATCTCACAGTTTCTGTGGGGCCGGCATCAGGCACAGCTTAGCTGGATTCTCTACTGTGGGACTTAGAGGGAGGCCATCACGATGTCAGCTGAGCTGCATTCTCATCTGAAGACTCAAATGGGAAAGAACTGCCTTCCAAGTTTGCTTGGGTTACTGGCAGAACTCATTTCCCGATGACTATAGAACTAAGGGCTTCCGTTTGTCGTTGGCTGTTGTCTGTCTAGTCAAGACTATGGTTTTTCCTGTGGTCATGTATGAATGTGAGAGTTGGACTGTGAAGAAAACTGAGTGCCGAAAAACTGATGCTTTTGAACTGTGGTATTGGAGAAGACTCTTGAGAGTCCCTTGGACTGCAAGGAGATCCAAACAGTCCATTCTGAAGGAGATCAGCCCTGGGATTTCTTTGGAAGGAATGATGCTAAAGCTGAAACTCCAGTACTTTGGCCACCTCATGCGAAGAGTTGACTCATTGGAAAAGACTCTGATGCTGGGAGGGATTGGGGGCAGGAGGAGAAGGGGACGACAGAGGATGAGATGGCTGGATGGCATCACTGACTCGATGGACATGAGTCTGAGTGAACTCCGGGAGTTGGTGATGGACAGGGAGGCCTGGCGTGCTGCGATTCATGGGGTCGCAAAGAGTCGGCCACGACTGAACGAATGAACTGAACTGAACTGTTGGCTGAAGGCCACCCTTGGCTCCCAGAGGCTGCACGTGGTTTCCTGCTGAATAGCCTTCTTCAGCGTGGCTGCTTACTTCATCATGCCAACAAGGAGAATGCCTAGCGTGAATCTGTCAACGTCATGGAGTTTTATAGAATGTAATGTTGTCCTGGGAACGACATCCTGACACACTTGCCATATTCCATTGGTTAGAAACAGTCATTAGTTTCAGCCCAAACTCAGGAAGACAGGATTACATGAACGCATGAACACCAGTAAACGGTGATCACTGGAGATCACCTTTGGGTCTGCCCAGCATAGCCGACTTGAATCCTTTCTTCATAGAGATGGAGTATGTGACTGAACAAATTAATAAAGAAAGGCTAACCTATCTTTCAGTATTTTATGTTATGTATTTTCTTTCTTCATTACTCCTCAGAATAGCATTTGTATGAGTTATTTATTGCTGTTTAACAAACCATGTCCCCCAAATAGTAGCTTAAAACAGCAACTATTTGCTTATTATTCTGAGGGTCAGAAATTTGGGCTGGCCTCAGCTAGGCTGTTCTGCTGGTCTCCCATGGGGTTACTTGAATGGCCGGAGTCAAACTGCAGCTTGACATGGGTTAGTTACTTTAACACAGACTCACTTGCATCCGTGGAAATTGATGCTGGCTGTAGGTCTCCAGTAGGCTGGCCTGGTGTTCACATGGAATCTGAGTTCCAGGAGGCAGAGAAGCTACAAAGCTCATATGTTGTACAATATCATTTCTGTCACATTCTATTGATCAAAGGTGAGCCCAGATGCAGCAAGTGAGAAAATAGACTCTACCTCTTTTCCTTTGTAGACTTGTGTGAATTTCAAAACTGAAAACCCTGCAAGATATTTACCTGATAGCTACTACAAACTATCCATCCTCACATACAGAGCATTTCTTAGCTGGTTAAAGATTCGGTGGCATTTAATGTTTGTTATTGCTAAAGTAGTTAATTGATCTTTGCTTAAATAAGCTACTGTCTCCACATATCTTTGCATGTTAGTCTGAAATGTTGCTAGGTTTATTCTCAGTAAATGTCCATTTTAATATTGCTAGTTGTTTTCCTTTTTCTTTCAACTTTTTATTTTGATAAATACTTCTAAGCATTTAGTAAATAAACCATAAAAGTTTTAGATGAACACTCTGTAGGTGAACTCTTTTCTAACATTGAAAAGGAGAATCTTTTCTTACTATCACATAAAACCCAGAATCATGAAAGAAAACATTAATAAATTCAATTCCATAAAAATCAAAAATTCCTGAACGGAAAAAAAGTAAAATCACAGTCAAGACACATGGCAAACAGGAGTACAACAGGTTAACAGATCATTCCCATAAAAACAAATAGAGTTGGCTCTTAAATATGACAAAGAGCTAACTTTATTAATAATGAAGGAACATTAAAAGTACACCGATAAAACCATTTCACCAATTAATTGGAAATATAACATGTAGGCAAAAGCATGGTGACACCATGTATGAAATGACACAGGTAGGTGGTTGTTCATTGTAACGTAGAAGTGAAAGCCTGGAAAATAATAATCATATGGTTCCTCAATGGGAGAGTGATTAACACCCAATGGAGGACCATATCCTGTGAAAATGAGTGAGGAAGCTCTGTGTGCTAAGAAGAAAAGATCTCTGATATACATTGTATAGAGAAAAATACAAATAGCACAAAGGTTTACATAATATGCTGCCTTCCCTGTAAGAAAGGGAAGAACAAAAGAATACATATTCATATTTTGTTTATATGTGTATTGTTAAAGCCCTGGAAAGATACAGACAAAATTCACAAAAAGTAGTAGTACATGATGTGGGAGATAAAACAGGACACAGTGGTGAACAAGTAGATGATGTATTAGGTTTTTCTATGCGGCGTAACACTTTTTAAAAAATCTACGCATACATGTCTTTCATTTATATTCAATTTTAGATTTACTTTTTCAAAATGTCAGCTCTATTGAGATATAATTCCTATATATACAATTTACCTATTTAAATTGTATGAATTCATGTTTTTTAGTGTATTCATGGGAGAAGGCATTGGCACCCCACTCCAGTACTGTTGCCTGGAAAATCCCATGGACGGAGGAGCCTGGTAGGCTTCAGTCCATGGGGTAGCTAAGAGTCAGACACGACTGAACGACTTCACTTTCACTTTCCACTTTCATGCATTGGAGAAGGAAATGGCAATCCACTCCAGTGTTCTTGCCTGGAGAATCCCATGGACGGAGAAGCCTGGTAGGCTGTAGTCCATGGGGTCGCACAGAGTCGCACACGACTGAAGCGAATTAGCAGCAGCAGCAGCAGCAGCAGTGTATTCACAGAGTTGTACAACCATCACCACAATCCATTTTAGAACTTTTTCATCACCTTCACCAAAAAAAGCACCTATGCGTAGCAGTCATGCCCCTGTGCCCCCAAACTCCCTCCCTTGGCCCTAGACAACCATGAATCTACTTTTTAAATTTTACTTAGTTATTTTTGACTGTGCTGGGTCTTTGTTGCTTCATGTTGGCTTTCTTTAGTTGTGGCAAGTGGTGGCTACTGTTCGTTATGGTGCAAGGGCCTCTACTGAGGTGGCCTCTCTTGCTGCCGAGCATGGGCTCTAAGTGCACAGGCTCGGTAGTTGTGGCTTCCAGGCTCTAGAGCCCAGGCTCAGCAGTGGTGGCTCACGGGCTTAGCTGCTCCAAGGCACATGGGATCTTCCTGAACTAAGGACTGAACCCATGTCTTCTTCTTTTTTTTTTCAGATTTTTAATACGCTGTCTAGGTTTATTTTCTTTCAAGGAGCAAGTGTTTTTTTTTTTTGTTTTGTTTTGTTTTTATTTTTAAACTTTACAAATTGTATTAGTTTTGCCAAATATCGAAATGAATCCGCCACAGGTATACCTGTGTTCCCCATCCTGAACCCTTATTGCAAGACAGACTCTTAACTACTGGACCACCAGAG
The DNA here is from genome assembly GCF_027580195.1 of Bos mutus. Lineage (NCBI taxonomy): Eukaryota > Metazoa > Chordata > Mammalia > Artiodactyla > Bovidae > Bos > Bos mutus. Next base: position 41,285,424 of record NC_091636.1, on the reverse strand, counting down.
AAGTCCTCCTACGCATGTTTTAAAAGTCAAAATTGTGGTATTGTTTTGCATTTATGTAACCCCTTTTCTAAAAGCTCATGATACCTCTTCAGTACTATGTGGCAGTTTTTACAATATCCTCCGGAGGTTTACCACAACATTTCTTTCATATTTGTTGCTACTCTGTTATCCTCTCCCCAACAAAGCCCCTCCCATCAATTCACAAACAAAATTCAGAAAGTATTCCACATGAATTGAACAGGGAAAGCTCTTCTGAATAAAGCATACTGACCATATGAAACAAGATTCAGATACAAAACACTAATTTTACCAAAAGTTAACCTACTCAAAATAGAAATGATGACTTCGACTAGATTATTTCTTCCCACCAAAATGAATTAAGAATGCAAGAAAGTTATCTTAATAGGTAATTTAGCAATGTTCATAATAATCTTAATAATGACTACATCTTCTTTAACTCAAAATCCCAGTAAAACTTTACTTTGACTCACTTAATAAATAAGATAGTGGGATGTAAGTAACTCTATTTCCTTTTAAGAAAGGGATGTTCAGATAAGTCAAAATTTAAAAAGTAATAATCCTAAATTTGACATTGAAATTGGGGTCTTTTTTTTTAACAGTTGCTTGATTAAGTAGGTTTGGGTTTTGGTTTTTAATTATTATTCTTTTTATTTGTAGAAGAAATAGGCTTCGGAAATTTTATTATCAACCAACTACAGAAGATCTGTTTGAGAAGACCTGGGAAGATCAGTTTCTCTGTCTCTGCATTGCTTAACTGCTATTATGCTGCTGCTGCTGCTAAGTCACTTCAATCATGTCCGACTCTGTGCGACCCCATAGACAGCAGCCCTCGAGGCTCCCCTGTCCCTGGGATTCTCCAGGCAAGAACACTGGAGTGGGTTGCCATTGCCTTCTCCAATGCAGGAAAGTGAAAAGTGAAAGTGAAGTCGCTGAGTCTTATCCGACTCTTAGCGACCCCATGGACTGCGGTCCACCAGGCTCCTCCATCCATGGGATTTTCCAGGCAAGAGTACTGGAGTGGGGGTGCCATTGCCTTCTCCGTAACTGCTATTATATTCTATTGATATTTCCGATCCAGTCATCAGCTCTTTGCTACCTCTCAAAACTAAGCCTTGGCCAATAGCTGGCCTACATTTACCCCCCAATCAAGAGAGGGACTCTATAGCTCCTCTTCTTAAACCTGAGCAGAACTTGAGACTGCCTCAACAACTTAGTGTGTGCGTGCTAAGTCATTTCAGTCGTGTCTGACTCTTTGCGACCCTATGGACTGTAGCCCTCTAGGCTCCTTTGTCCATGGGATTTCCGAGACAAGAATACTGGAGTGGGTGGCCATGCCCCTCACCAAGGGATCTTCCCAAGCCAGGGATTGAAACTGTATCGCTTACACCTCCTGCATGGGCAGGTGGGGTTTTGTTTTTGCTTTTTTTACCACTAGCAATACCTACTTCTGCTTTGTTCTCTAAGGGTGATTGTTCTTGGAATCAACTGCCATACTGTGAGGAAATCCAAACCGTCTAAACTGTTCCGAGGTCCCCTAGAAAGAACAGAGGCCCTGGTCCACGTGTCTGGCTGAGCTCCCAGTTAGCAGCACAGTTTGCAAGCCATGTGAGTGAGGGGTCCTGAAAGTGAATCCTGGCCTTCAGCTGAGCCGTCCCAGCTGATGCCACGTGGAGCAGAGACGAGCCGTCCACTCTCGTGGATGAGAATAGGAAGGATTCTCCTGGCTGGAACTGCTCTAGAGTGGAGTCTGGTACAGATTCAGATTCACAGGACTTCCTTCTTTCTGAGGTAAATCAACCAAGCCAAGAATCAAGAGGAATTGTTAACTGCCAGTAGAACTCTGAACCTTCTGTCAGCCTCCCTCATCTCAAACAAGTAATTTAGTGAAAGTTGACCCTCCACTAATTTGACAGGCTGGAGGTTTTTAACAGGAAGTCAAGCCATCGATGGACACCAGGGCCAGAAGCAGTCTGACTGAGAAACACAAGCAGGTTCATGAGGCAGTCTGGAAGAGAAGAAAGTGGATAAGCTCTCAAGAGATGGGGTGAGACCCCTCCAACTGTGAGGGCAGGACCGAAAAAGACAAGCCAGTTAAGTGACTTCAGCTGATTTTGCGTAGCTGCCTCAGAAATTGTCTCTTGTTTTTTAGTTCTCGAAAGCGGTGTGGGTGGGATGAAGTCAGATGCCAAAGAAGTTCAATGAGTTTAGTACTTCTTGTTTTTAGAGGCTTGCCTGCACCAAACAATCTTTCGAAAATTACGCAAGTCACAAACACATTCTTATGATAAAAGATTCAAACCAGAATCAATTCCAGAGAGCACCTTTCATCCTCATCCCCATTTTCACATCTCTCCTCCAAATCAGCCAGGACTGTGGTGTGGCCCCATCCTTCCATCCCCATTCTATGCGTTTATGTGCAACACATTCACACGTTATACAGATTCATGTGAAAGGGTTGTGTTGTACATGTTGTGCTGCATGTAGCTTTTTTCACGTAACAGTGTGTCTTCGGAATCTCCCCATATCAGTGCGTTTAACTCTATCTCATTCTTTTTATTTTTTAAATTACTTTTTATTGGTGTATAGTTGCTTTAGAATGTTGAATCGGTTTCTACTGTACAGAAAAGTGAATCAACAATACATACATCTGCTCTTTTTTGGATTTCCTTCCCATTTAGATCACCACAGAGCACTGAGTAAGTTTCTCTGAGCTATACAGTAGGTTTTCATTAGATATCTGTTTTATATATAGTATCAATAGGATATATATGTCAATCCCAATCTCCCAATTCATCCCACCCACCCGCTTCCCATAACATTTGTTCTCTGTGTGTGTCTCTATTTCAGTTTTGCAAATAAAATCACATATGCCATTTAGATTTCACATATACGCACTGATATACAATATTTGTTTTTCTATCACATTCTTTTTGCTGTACTGTATTTCACAGTATGAGCAAACAATTTAATCTGTTCAGTAATGATGAGGACACCTACTTTATTTCTAAATGTTCACTATCCCAACAGTGCTGTGAGAAACCCCTCTGTGCAAACATCTGCCTGCCAAGTGTTTCTGTAAGATTGATTCCATATCTCAGATTGAGTGTGGGCTCATGAATAAAGCAGCTCATGTCCTGGTTTATTTCTCTCGTTGACATAACATTCACATAGTCTCTGACATCCTTTTCTCCTCTGCCTTTAAGGACCGTTTCTTGAGTGACTGCTCCCGAGGAACTCTAGAAGGGCTACTCCCTAAAGAAACAGAAGACTCCAGTGGCAGGAAAATTAAGCTCTGCAGAAGCTGAGGTTAAATAAGACACAGAATTTGAAATGAGCCACGGGAAAGCAATTTTGGTCTCCCCAAGAGTTTCTTAAGAAAGATGACCTTGACATATGTTTACCTTTCTTGGTTCCCCTACTATTTTTAGTTATTTGGGCAAAGTTAAGACTTGATTATAAATATATCCTTTTAAAATAAAAGAAACCTTATAACATGAATGTAGAAGGTTTCAGCTAAAAGTAGCCATATTCTGCCCCTGTAGATGACCATCCGGGCTAAACGGCATATACCCTTGGAAGCATCATTAACTCCTTTACCCTGCTAACCTCCTCTCAGACAGATATATTTGCCTCATGGTACTAACTGATGCCTCACGACCTTAGAATCTTAATGCCTCTTCCAAAGGTCATCTGACCAAGTCTAAATCTAATCACCAGGCTTCCCAGATAGCTTAGTGGTAAAGAATCTGCCTGCCAATGCAGGAGATACAGGTTCGATCTCTGGGTTGGGAAGATCCCCTGGAGAAGGAAATGGCAACCCACTCCAGTATTCTTGCCTGGAGAATTCCATGGCCAGAGGAGCCTGGTGGTCTACAGTCCATAGGATCACAAAGAGTTAGATATGACTTAGCAGCTAAATGTTAACAACAAGAAAATCATAGCTATAGCAGCCTTTGGATCTGGTTTACCAGCTTTACTTATTTAACATTTTTTTGTTTTTTTAATATGTACTTATTTGGCTGCACCAGGTCTTTGTTGCTGCAAGTGGCATCTAGTTCCCTGACCAAACCTGGGCCCCTGTATTGGGAGCATGGAATCTTAGCCATTGGACCACCAGGGGAGTTCCATTTTCAGTTCAGTTCAGTTCAGTTGCTCAGTCATATCCGACTCTTTTCAACCCCATGGACTGCAGCATGCCAGGCTTCCCTGTCCATCACCAACTCCCAAAGTGTGCTCAAACTCATGTCCATCGAGTCAGTGATGCCATCCAACCACATCATCCTCTGTCATCCCCTTCTCCTTCTGCCTTCAATCTTTCCCAGCATCAGGGTCTTTTCCAATGAGTCAGATCTTCACATCATGTGGCCAAAGTATTGGAGTTTCAGCTTCAGCATCAGTCCTTCCAATGAATATTCAGGACTGATTTCCTTTAGGATGGACTGGTTTGATCTCCTTGCAGTCCTAGGGACTCTCAAGAGTCTTTTCCAACACCACTGCTCAAAAGCATCAATTCTTCGGCGCTCAGCTTTCTTTATAGTCCAACTCTCACATCCATATGTGACTACTGGAAAAACCATAGTTCTGACTAGATGGATCTTTGTTGGCAAAGCAATGTCTCTGCTTTTAATATGCTGTCTAGGTTGGTCATAGCTTTTCTTCCAAGGAGCAAATGTCTTTTAATTTCATGGATGCAGTCACCATCTGCAGTGATTTTGGAGCCCAAGAAAATAAAGTCTGTCACTGTTTCCATCATTTCACCATCTATTTTCCATGAAGTGATGGGATCAGATGCCATGATCTTAGTTTTTTGAAAGTTGAGTTTTAAGCCAGCTTCTTTACTCTCCTCTTCTCACTTTTACCAGTTTTACTTTTATCTATTTGTCTCAATAAGGGTTGAGGAGGGGAGGTAGAAAACCAATAGGTTAGGTTTGCCTTTTACAAAGGTCAGACCAGTGGGAGGTTTCAAAGGCAAAGCTAATTATAAGTCAACCTTTGTTCTGGGGCCTGACATAACTGAATTGAATTCCACCTATCATGTCAGTAAAACCATAGCCTTTCGTCCAGCTATGTCAAAGATACACCTACCATTCTAAGAAGGGTTTTCTTCCTCAACCATAATTCCTCAGAGCTGTGACAGTCCCACTCCAGTTGCCACAGACGTCTTCTGTCCCTCATGAGAAAAGTCTCTTTGTAAAGGTGGTCCATTTGTTTGCTTGTTTATTGAGAGGCATCTTTCAAATTGTCTAACTCCAAAAATCGTTTGCTTGTTTATAGTAGAAAAATAAACCTAAAAAGGCCATTGCAATTTGAACTAAAATTCCTGTCTCGGGAATAGGAGCTTGGCTGGGAATCCACGTTTAGAGAGATGAGATTGAGGACATCAGTTTGCTGTAACGGGACTGATATGAATCAGAGGAGATGAAGTAGTAGACACGGACTGGCTGTTGTGCTCTCACCACTGTGCTCAGCGTTTCATCAGGGGAAGCAGAGGTGGGAGAAACAGGTGATGTTGTGCTCTCACCACTGTGCTCAGCGTTTCGTCAGGGGAAGCAGAGGTGGGAGAAACAGGTGACGATGTGTTGTGCTCAGCGTTTCGTCACCAGAGGTGGGAGAAACAGGCGTTTCATCACCACTGTGGAAGCGTTTCATCAGGGAAGGTGGGAGAAACAGGTGACGTGCAGTAAACAAGATCCCACCATCTTCCATTTCCTTTTTCTCTTTTTGACAACGAAGAAATAGTAGTTTTATGAGACAGTTAAGAAGCCACTAAGATACTTCGAAGGTATTACCTTCAACTATGCTCCCTATCTTCTTTTCAGGGAATATTCAGCCCCTACAGCTACCACCAATGCAGCAAACCCTCATTTGAATTCGTTTAATAATGCACCAACAAAGAAAACATCGCTTGCAAAGTTGCTCTGGTATCCCCCAAGCTTCACTATGGCCCCACGGATCCCTTAGCCCTGGGGGCCAACTTCTCTTGGACAGTCTCGAGTGGGGTCCCTTCTATCTTCCATTATTTATAATCAGAAAGTTTCACTTTATTGTAATCATGTTCATATCCACATTCATGGGCCATGCCTAACCCACGGCAAACTGACGTCTCAGAATACTCAATATTCAGTCTCCAGCCAGAGCTACCATATTCTGAGACCCATTACCATGCTCTTTCATTAAGCAAGAGCTGTGAAGTGAAGTGAAAGTCACTCAGTCATGTCCGACTCTTTGTAAACCCATGGACTATACAGTCCAGTGGAATTCTCCAGGCTAGAATACTGGAGAGGGTAGCTTTTCTCTTCTCCAGGGGATCTTCCCAACCCAAGGATAGAACCCAGGTCTCCCACATTGCAGGCAGATTTTTTTTACCAGCTGAGCCACAAGGGAAGCCCAAGCAAGAGCTGTAATGCTCCCAAATTATCCTTTTGTTCTTTCTCAGGCATCTCTTCCCACATGGCCCACCCAACCATCTACTCTTACACCTCTGGGTGGGCTTCAGTTCTCTGAAACACACCTCTTCCCTAAGTTACAGATGGGCCTGAGACATAGGCCTCTTCTACTCTCATGTGTGCATGCTCAGTCGTGTCTGACTCTTTGTGACCCCATGGACTGTAGCCCGCCAGGCTCCTTTTGTCCATGGGATGCTCAGATTCCCCAAATCAATGTTGTGGGTTGTGGGGGAGTAGAGTCCCCACCTACCTCTTGCTCACACTCAGGGAGCTCAATGGGTAGGAGTGGGGTGCTTCACCCCATCCCTTGCTCTCTGCCGACTCTTCTTCCTAGCCAGGGGACCTTTAGTCAAGAGAGGTTGGGGAGGGTCTGTTTGTGTGTGTGTGTGTGTGTGTGTGTGTGTGCCATGAATTCTTCAGGGTCTGCAAGTGGCCAGTAGAATTGCACATGGGGAAAAAATATCTATTAACTGTATAAAGTAATCTTCTCTCTTTTTATTCTGTGCTCAGCTGTTTCCAACTCTTTATGACCCCATGGATTAGGCCCACCAGCCTCCTCTGTCCATGGGAGTTTTCAGGCCAGAAAACTGGAGTGGGTTGCCAATTCCTATTTCAGGGGATCTTCCCAACCCAGAGATCAAACTCACATCTCTTGCGTCTCCTGCATTTGCAGGCAGATCCTCTACCACTGAGCCACTCATTGGAAAAGTCTTAAAGTAAAGTACTAGCCACCACATTTTCTCCAGTGGTTTGAATCAGACAAGGCATGACTTACCTCCTGTATGAGCTGTTGGGTCCTACTCTGCCCAGGATTTGGAGGAGAGGCATCTGCTGCCCTAAATTCCATATCATCATGCAGTGTTCTTCAGGCAGATTACTGCAAACTGGTTCACTCAACACCCTCTCCAGCCTACTCCTAGCACACAATACTTATAGAATCCTAAGTATATGTTACATGCTATTTTAATTGCTTTATATTTATTTATAATAATAATTATTATTATTTGCCATGCAATGAGGGATGTGGGATCTTAGTTCCCCAACCAGGGATTGAACCTGTGCCCCCTTCAGTGGAAATGCAGAGTCAACCACTGGATTGCCAGGTAAGTCCCACTTTATTAACTTGTGCCCTCCTCATAAAACGCCTATGAGGTGGATACCATATTATCTCCATTCTCCAGATGGGGAAAGTGAGGTTAAGAGAAGTTAAGTAACTTCCCAAAGTCACAGAGCTAGTAATTGTAGTAACAAATAACTCTAGTCACCATCTAGTGTCAGAGTTGGAACTGACACAGTTTCAGGATTCCGAATCTGTGCCGTTGATCACTGCGCTGTGCTGCCATGGGCCAAAACCAACCCTGTTAGCTGAAAATGGGGAAAATCAATCTTCCTAAATATTTCGTAATTAGACTCAAAACTATTTTACTTAACAATTTTAGTGACCAAAAGAATCAGAGTTTATAATGCACACTCGTTTCCTTAAAAAAGAGCCTTGTTATCCAAAGCATCATGCAAAAGCAAAACATAGAACATTTTAAACTAGGAACTCCTTGGTGATCTGCTGATAAGAATATGGCAAAATTTCTTATCAGATTTGTAGTAACTGTTCTACTAAAAAAGATCTGTCAGCTCTTGCAAGGTCATTCCCCTTTAAATTTCTCTTCAGCTTATGCATCCAGACTGTCTCCAGCTCAGCAGTAAGTAGCCTTTAAAAAAATGTTTATATTATATTTTATTCACTTATCTATTATTATTGGCCCTACTGTGTGGTATGTGGGATCCTAGTTCCCTGACTAGGGACTGAACCCACAACCCTGCGTTGGAAGTGTGGAGTCTTAATCACTGGACCACCAGGGAAGTCCCTAAGTAGCCTTTATTTTACAAAATTTGTGACTTTTCTCCATATAAGGAGCTTCTGACTGAGGTATTAGCCAACTATTGCTGCATAACAAATTATCTCCAAATGGTAGCTTTAAATGACAAAACAGTTTTATTATCTCATAGCTCCTAAAGATCAGGAATCTGGTCATGGCTTAGCTGGGTGCTCTGCCTCAAGCTCTCTTGCAAGACTGCTGGTTTCCAGTAGGGCTAAACCTTAATAGATTTCCTTAATAGGCTTCCAGTAGGGCTGGACCTTAATATTCAGCTGGGGGAGGGAGGGTCTGTTTCCAGGCTTACCCCTGGTTGTTATCTGTTCAGTTCACTTCAGTCGCTCAGTTGTGTCCGACTCTTTGTGACCCCGTGAATCGCAGCACACCAGGCCTCCCTATCCATCACCAACTCCCGGAGTTCACTCAGACTCATGTCCATTGAGTCAGTGATGCCATCCAGCCATCTCATCCTCTGTCGTCCCCTTCTCCTCCTGCTCCCAATCCCTCCCAGCATCAGTCTTTTCCAATGAGTCAACTCTTCGCCTGAGGTGGCCAAAGTACTGGAGTTTCAGCTTTAGCATTATTTCTTCCAAAGAAATCCCAGGGCTGATCTCCTTTAGAATGGACTGGTTGGATCTCCTTGTAGTCCAAGGGACTCTCAAGAGTCTTCTCCAACACCACAGTTCAAAAGCATCAATTCTTTGGTGCTCAGCTTTCTTAACAGTCCAACTCTCACATCCATACATGACCACTGGAAAAACCTTAGGTCCTCAATAAATTAACCAGAGACATCAATTTCTTGCCATGTGGACCTCTCCCCAGATAGCTCACAAAATGATAGCTTGCTTCCCTAGAAACCAAGTGCTCCAAACATGAGAGAGAGAGAGAGAGAGGAAAGTCACAGTCCTTTGTAACTAATCCCTTTTGCCATACCCTATCTGTCAGAGGGAGTCACTAGGTCCAGCCCACACTCAGGGAGAGAAGATTCACAAGGACATGACCGTTGGGACCCATTCTAGAGTCTGCCTGCCACACTGAGGAATTTTCTTCTTCCCAATCCTTGTTGTCTGTACCATCTTGTCTTTTTAAATTCATTCATTCATTTGGCTGTGCTGGGTCTTAACTGCAGCAGACAGGACCTTCACCGCATCATGCAGGATCTTTAGGTACAGTGCAGGGACTCTCCAGTTGCAGCCCACAAGCTTAGTTGGTTCCTGGCATGTGAGATCTTAGTTCCTTGACCAGGGATCAAACCCGCATCCCCTGCATTGTCAGGCAGATTCTCAACCACTGGACCATCAGAGAAGCCCCCCATCCTGTCTTTATAGGATAATCTAGGTCATGTGATATGGCCAGTCAACCCAGGCCTGATAGTCCATACTTGAAGCACATCCAGCATCCTTCCACAAATACAACAGTGTGCTTTTTACAAATGAATGCATAATGAAGCCTGGGGGGGGGGATGGGGGTAGGGTAGTGGGGGGGGAGTCTTCCATAGCCATCTCCTTGTTTGGATGTGTTCAGGTATTAGACTCCTAGATCTACAACCTGTAGCATTTAGAGGCAAGAAGCTCCCCTGCCTCAGAATATGCCTGTATCCTCTCCGGCATATCCTGGGAAGCCCTTTGTCCTGTGAGTGCTCTACTGAACTACACGGAGTTAGAGGAATTGTGCAGGAAAAGATTCAAGTTTTCCCAGTGAGTGTCTAGGTCTAGGAAAGGCAGCTGAATAGAGTATAATGCCATGGGATTGTCAGGCTTGCTGTACTCTTAATTAAGCCTTTGTTCTGAGTAGTCTTGGAGACACAAGCTGAGATGTGGAGAGGGCTTATGAAGGCAGGTGGTCTGGGTAGAAGAGAGGAAAAGCAGTGGACGAGAAAGGTGAAGATGACATTCTGTTAACCCCCTGGGGGAGCTCAGTGATTCACGTCATCCCTCTGGGCTTGAGTTTGTCCTCTCAGAAATAACAGGGCTGAAGCAGATAATCTATACATTTTATGGGTAAACGACCAGCAGGAAGAATTCATGAGAAGGCTAGACAGGAATGTGTTCAGCTGTTGCGAAAAGGAAAGGGGGATAAGTCAGTGCTGAGTTACTAGGAAGCTACTGAAAATAGTTTATGAGATTAAAAAAATATCATACTGTATACTTTTTCTAACTTTAATAAAATTTCATTTTGGTGTGAAGATTTTGTTTTGTAAATACAGAGCTCCTTTCCTTCTGGAAACAACCACCTACTGTTACCAAAAGGCATGTGTGGGGGTTCTGGGTGCTCGCCGCTCAAAAGCCAGTAAACAGGCTGGGTTGGTGGTAAGGAAAATTTGCCTTATTTCTGATGCCAGCAACTGGGGGGAAGGGTGGTAGACATCTGTCCAAAGGCCAACTCCCCACCCTGACAAGTAGGGGGTGAAAGCATTTACAGGCAGAGTGGGGGATGGGCAACATGCAGAAACAGCACAGTCATCTCTGTTGTCTTCAAATTGGTCATCAGTGGTCTGACTAACATTGTCTGGGTTGTTTTAGGTACAGTTAATCTTTAGTTCTGGCGTGCACTTGTTCCCATTTCTTTGCAGTCAGTTCTTGGAATTGTGGTGGTTCAAGTCCTGGGTACAGTCTGGTCCTCACATAGTTAACTTCTCCAACCTGGTGTTTTGGTATCTATAAGACAGCTCACAGGAAATGGCTCAGAATATCATCTACAGCCCTTGAGAAAGAACTAAAGGTCCTTGACTATGTTTAATGACTGCCTTAGTCTCCTTAGTGTTTTTCTTTGTTTCAGCATTTCTCACTTCTCTGATTAAACTTATTTTTTAACTAAAGTTTTCCACCAGCAATAGGCAGGCAGAGGACATGTTGGAGGAGGGCAAGGACCATATGGTCCTGCTCCATTTCACTACTGTTCTTTTTCATTTCATTCATGCTGCATGGCATGTGGGATCTTAGTTCTTTGACCACGGATTGAACCTGCACCCCTTGTATTTGATGCACAGAGTCTTAATCACTGGACTGCCAGCGAAGTCCCAACCACCTCCTATTCTTCTTTTCAATCCCTTGCCTACCACACACACATATACACACCATTCACATGATAACCAGGGAAGCCACCATGTTAGTGCACCATGATCCTGCCTCTCTCTGCAGGGGACCGGTGCACTTATCTGAGCTGGGACAGTCCTAATCCTTAGCTGATTTGGATCTAGAGACAGGTGGTCTAGTCTGTCTTAAGAATCCCAGGACCATGAACTGTGAAGTCAGGGCATGCAAGGACTACATTTTCTCTTACTTGGACCAGAGAAAATTGGTCTGAAAAGTAAGGATGAAACTAAGCAGACATACAGAGGAAAGCCACTGAGGTGGAGAAAGAACATAGGCAATGTTTGCATTTCTGGTTCAGTAATTGCTGAGGCTGGCCTGGTTTCCAGTCATTTAGTTTTGGAGATACAACAGGATTCTCATAACTTCCCCCTATGCTTAAAGTATATTTGATTTGAGTTTCTGTCTCTAGCAACCAAAGTGGGGAAAAACTTCTGACTTATTCACAAGTTCATTATTGAAGCAATTGTCAAATTATTAAAAATATAAAGTGAAAGTGTTAGTCACTCAGTCACGTCCAACTCTTGGTGACCCCCTGGACTGTGGCCGCCAGGCTCCTCTGTACATGGAATTCTCTCATGCAAGAATACTGGAGTGGGTTACCATTTCCTTCTCCAGGGGATCTTTCTGACCCAGGGGTCAAACTCAGGTCTCCTGCATTGCAGGCAGCTTACTTACTGTCTGAGCCACCAGGGAAGCCTATAAGGAAGAATATAAAAAATGACCAGTAATTCTACAAGTTTGAGTTTTCCTAACATTTTGGAATATTTTTCCTGTTACCTTTTCCATGCATTTTTGTAAAGGAAATTAGAAACGTGACAGAAGTTTTAAATTCAAGCTTTTTTCACTTAAGGATGATGTTGTGAACATTTTCTTGTGTCAATTAATATACTCTTCATAAATAACATTTTTACGACTGTATGACAATTTATGTTCATGAGAAGTGACTGGATTTGGTTGACATTTTGGAAAGATTCTGTCTTCAGAGTGGAGATCAACTTGGAGATTAACATACATAAAGACAAAATGAGAGACAGTGAGAGAGCAGTCCAGGTGCTGCCCAAGCTTGTTAAGATACGTGTGGTGACAGTGAGGATGGAGAGAAGAGGAAGGCCATTCAGAAGTCATGTAGTAGGTAGACCCATAGGGCTTGGGTTTAATTAGGGTCAGGGAACAGGGAAAGAAGACATCCAGAGCAGTGAAGTGAATGGCACAGCCATTCATGAAGACACAACTCTGGAGGAGAAGCAAGTTTGGAAGGAATAAAATGAGTTTAATTTTGGATATGTTGAGTTCTAAGTGTTTTGCAGACATTCAAGTCTTGCTACAGGGTAGCAAGCAGGAGACAAAGATCTGGAGTAGAGGCAGGAGATAAGGACTGGGGAGTCATTCATATCCACATGGTGACTAAAGCCACAGGAATGAACGACATCATCCAGGAAGAGGGTTAAGAGTGAGAAGGGACCTGAGGAGGATAGAAGAAAGAATCTCTGTCAAGGAGACTAGGAAGCAGCAGCCAGAGGGGTAGGAAGAAAACTAGGAGAGTGTATTATCATGGCACCCAAGAGAAGAGATTTACTCAAGGAGGAAATGGCCGACAGTGCTGGCCACTGAGGGAGTCAGTCAAGGTCTGGCAGGTGTTGATGGCCAGCTCCCCAATGCCCACGTCCCCCTTCTTGCCTTGTCATGCTCAGTCCTAACTGCTCCACAAGATGAGAACTGAAAAGTGTCCTTTGGGCTTGGTGACACAGAACTCATTGGGTTTTTGAGATAACAGTCTTAGAAGTTTGGGGTTGGGAACTTCCCTGTGACTAAGAGAAGTCCAGTGGCTAAGACTACATGCTCCCAGTGCAGAGGGCCTGGTTCCATCCCTGGTCAGGGAACTAGATCCCACATGCCAAAGCTGAGAGTTGGCATGTCACAATGAAGATCGACTATCTCGAGCGCTGCAGCTAAGACCTGGCACAGACAAATACATGATTTTTTTTTTTTTTAAAGGAAGTTTGGGTGGACTGAGAAGTGAATGTGAGACGGGACAGTGCTGGAGGGCAGGCATGGGGGTGGGGAGCGTAGGTGGAGGAGGAAGATAAGATCAAGACATGAGTTTTGTTTGTTTCGAGATAAGCTAGAGTGGGGCTCATTGTAATACTGATGGACAGGATCAGTAGGGACTAAATGACCAGTGTAAGTCGCTCTGTTGTATCCAATTCTTTGTGACCTCATGGACTGTAGCCTGCCAAGCTCCTCTGTCCAGGGGATTTTCCAGGCAAGAATACTGGAGTGGGATACTCCAGGGGATCTTCCTGACCCAGAGATCAAACCCAGGTCTCTTGCATTGCAGGCAGATTCTTTACTGTCCGAGCCACCAAGGAAGCCCAGGACTGTCTCCCTGAACTAACGGACCAGGGAGACAGAAAATAATAGAGAGCAAAGGTTCCTGAGAAGATAAAAGGCAACGGTAGTCAGTGTTCAGGTCATGGAATCCTGGGATTCCATGTGCGTAGAGGCAGTCAAGTCTTCCAGAGCAACAGAGAGAAAAACAGTGGAAGAAAGGCAGTGGAAAGCTGGGAATGATGGGGAGTGTGGACCGGGAGCCACAACCTCCCTGAACAATGCTGACTTAGGTCCGTAGAGCTAGAGAAGATTTCCTTCCTATCTTCTCTATTAATAAATCCTATCTTCTTGATGTGGTACACATATACAGTGGAATATTACTCACCCAGAAAAAGGAACAAAATTGGGTTATTTGTAGAGCGTGGATGGATCTAGAGTCTATCATACAGAGTGATGTAAGTCAGAAAGAGAAAAACAAATATTACATATTAATGCATATATGTGGAATCTAGAAAAAATGATACAGATGAATCTATTTGTAGGGCAGGAATAGAGATGCAGACATACAGAATGGACATGTAGGCACAGGGGCGGAAGGGGTGGCAGGATGAACTGGGAGAGTAACACGGACATATACACTGCCGCGTGTACAGTGGAGAGCTAGTGGGAAGCTGCTGCATAGCACAGGGAGACCAGCTGGTGCTCTGTGACAATGTAGAGGGCTTGGGTGGGGGGCTGAGAGGAAGGCTCAAGAAGGAGGAGATATATGTGTACATATAGCTGATTCACTTTGTGGTACAGCAGAAACTAACATAACATTGTAAAGCAATTATGTGTGTGTGTGCTCAGCTGTGTCTGACTCTTTGCAACCCCCTGGACTGTAGCCTGCCAGGCTCCTATATCCATGGAATTTTCCCGGTAAGAATACTGGAGCAGTTTGCCATTTTCTCCTCCAGGGGATCTTCCTGACCCATGGATCACACCTGCATCTCTTGCGTTTCCTACATTGGCAGGCGGATTCTTTACCACTCAGATCAGATCAGATCAGATCAGTCACTCAGTTGTGTCCGACTTTCTGCGACCCCATTAATCGCAGCATGCCAGGCCTCCCTGTCCATCACCAACTCCCAGAGTTCACTCAGACTCACGACCATCAAGTCAGTGATGCCATCCAGCCATCTCATCCTCTGTCGTCCCCTTCTCCTCTTGCCCCCAATAACTCCCAGCATCAGAGTCTTCTCCAATGAGTCAACTCTTCGCATGAGGTGGCCAAAGTACTGGAGTTTCAGCTTTAGCATCATTCCTTCCAAAGAAATCCCAGGGCTGATCTCCTTCAGAATGCACTGGTTGGATCTCCTTGCAGTCCAAGGGACTCTCAAGAGTCTTCTCCAACACCACAGTTCAAAAGCATCAGCTCTTCAGTGTTCAGCCTTCTTCACAGTCCAACTCTCACATCCATACAGGAAAAACCATAGCCTTGACTAGACGAACCTTTGTTGGTAAAGTAATGTCTCTGCATTTGAATATGCTATCCAGGTTGGTCATAACTTTCCTTCCAAGGAGTAAGCGTCTTTTAATTTCATGGCTTCAGTCACCATCTGTAGTGATTTTGGAGCCCAGAAAAATAAAGTCTGACACTGCTTCCACTGTTTCCCCATCTACTTCCCATGAAGTGATGGGACCAGATGCCATGATCTTCGTTTTCTGAATGTTGAGCTTTAAGCCAACCTTTTCACTCTCCACTTTCACTTTCATCAAGAGGCTTTTGAGTTCCTCTTCACTTTCTGCCATAAGGGTGGTGTCATCTGCATATCTGAGGTTATTGATATTTCTCCCGGCAATCTTGATTCCAGCTTGTGTTTCTTCCAGTCCAGCATTTCTCATGATGCACTCTGCATATAAGTTAAATAAGCAGGGTGACAATATACAGCCTTGACGTACTCCTTTTCCTATTTGGAACCAGTCTGTTGTTTCATGTCCAGTTCTAACTGTTGCTTCCTGACCTGCATACAAATTTCTCAAGAGGCAGATCAGGTGGTCTGGTATTCCCATCTCTTTCAGAATTTTCCACAGTTTATTGTGATCCACACAGTCAAAGGCTTTGGCATAGTCAATAAAGCAGAAATAGATGCTTTTCTGGAACTCTCTTGCTTTTTCTATGATCCAGCGGATGTTGGCAATTTGACCTCTGGTTCCTCTGCCTTTTCTAAAACCAGCTTGCACATCAGGAAGTTCACGGTTCACATATTGCTGAAGCCTGGCTTGGAGAATTTTGAACATTACTTTACTAGCGTGTGAGATGAGTGCAATTGTGCGGTAGTTTGAGCATTCTTTGGCATTGCCTTTCTTTGGGATTGGAATGAAAACTGACCTTTTCCAGTCCTGTGGCCACTGCTGAGTTTTCTCAAATAGGAAAGTCTGATAATAACCAATACTAGCAAGGTGTGGAGAAATGGCAATCCTCATATGTTGCTGAGGAGAGTATAAAATAGTGCAGCCACTCTGGACTACAGTCTGGCAGTTCCTCAGGAAGTTAAATAGACAGTGACTATGTTACCCAGACATCGCATTGCTAGATATCTATCCAAGAGAAATAAAAACATATGTCTGCAAAAAAACTTGCACAAATGTTTCTAACATCATTAGTCATAATAATGTGGAAGATATGGAAACAACCCAAACTAAGGAATGGGTAAACTTAGTGGTTTGGATGGATATGGACCCATCCAACAGGTGAAATGCCCAAACTAGTGAACGGATGAACCAAATGTGGATATCCATACAACAAGCTGTTATTAGGCCACGCAAAGGAATGAAGTTCTGATACGTCCTATATATATTGATGAACCTTGTAAACATTCTAAGTGGAAGAAACTGATCACAGAAGACCACATACATGATTCTGTTTATATGAAATGTCCAAAATAAGCAAATATACAGAGACAGACAAACTAGTGGCTGCCTAAAGCTGGCAGATCATGAGGGGTTGGGAAGTGATAGCTAAGGGTGAGTTTCTTTTGGAGGTGATGGAAATGTTCTATAATTGTGGTGATGGCTACACAACTGTGAATATATTAATAACTATTGCTTAGTACACCTTAAATGGGTGAATTGTATGGTATGTGAATTATATCTCAATAAAGCTGTTACCTGTTCAGTTCAGTTCAGTTCAGTCGCTCAGTTGTGTCCAACTCTTTGCGACCCCATGAATCGCAGCATGTCAGGCCTCCCTGTCCATCACCAACTCCTGGAGTTCACTCAGACTCAAGTCCATCGAGTCAGTGATGCCATCCAGCCATCTCATCCTCTGTCGTCCCCTTCTCCTCCTGCCCCCAATCCCTCCCAGCATCAGAGTCTTTTCCAATGAGTCAACTCAGGCCAACCTGAGGTGACCAAAGTACTGGAGTTTCAGCTTTAGCATCATTCCTTCCAAAGAACACCCAGGGCTGATCTCCTTCAGAATGGACTGGTTGGATCTCCTTGCAGTCCAAGGGACTCTCAAGAGTCTTCTCCAACACCACAGTTCAAAAGCATCAATTCTTCGCACTCAGCCTTCTTCATAGTCCAACTCTCACATCCATACATGACCACAGGAAAAACCATAGCCTTGACTAGACGAACCTTTGTTGGCAAAGTAACATCTCTGCTTTTGAATATGCTATCTAGGTTGGTCATAACTTTCCTTCCAAGGAGTAAGCGTCTTTTAATACCACCTCCAAAAGAAGAAACTCTCAGCTAAAGATGCTTGCTCCTTGAAAGAAAAGTTATGACCAACCTAGACAGCATATTAAAAAGCAGAGACATTATTTTGCCAACAAAGTTCCATCTAGTCAAAGCTATGGTTTTTCCAGTAGTCATGTATGGATGTGAGAGTTGGACTATCCATATACGGATGTGAATGCTGAAGAATTGATGCTTTTGAACTGTGGTGTTGGAGAAGACTCTTAAGAGTCCCCTGGACTGCAAGGAGATCCAACCAGTCCATCCTAAAGGAAATCAGTCCTGAATATTCATTGGAAGGACTGATGCTGAAGCGGAAACTCCAATACTTTGGCCACCTGATGTGAAGAACTGACTCATTTGAAAAGACCCTGATGCTGGGAAAGATTGAAGTCAGGAGGAGAAGGGGACGACAGAGGATGAGATGGTTGGATGGCATCATTGACTCAATGGACATGAGTTTGAGTCAACTCTGGAAGTTGGTGATGGACAGGGAGGCCTGGCAGACTGCAGTCCACGGGGTTGCAAAGAGTTGGACACAACTGAGCGACTGAACTGACTGAAAGGGCAGCTTCCTTCTACCCAGCCTGTTCTCTCTGGGAGTCATGAATACTCTAAACCACCTGGTCTACGAACAGGGGTACCCAACAAGGCAGCTCACTGGGACATAGCCATGGAACTGTATCTCTGAACTGAGCAGCCGGGGGTGTCAGGCTGGAATTCATGGAGCTCAGTTGCCCTTTGTCTTGACAACTTGGCTCCTTTCTGCCTGAGTCAGTCCAGGATAAGTTCTCCTTGTGCCGACAACACACTGAGCCCTTATTCCCTGGCATGTGCTATGTTATTGCAAAGAAAACCAACAAATTTTGAAGCTGCTCACACAGTAGAAGCATACATCTAACTGGTTAGGCATGGGCAAGAAATGGCATGTGTTACATTATGTTTTTCTTACCACCTACTATAAACAGATGCTGTTTAATGTCTTGGCATTTTGCTCATTTTTTTTTTTAAATCACAAAACAGTTATTTCTTGAATTCTGGCTGTTGTTTCTTCGTGTCTCATAGCTCAGAGGATTTGGGGTGGTGGTGCATGTTTGAGAATGTCACTGCACTTGAAAAGGCTGGTGGGGAGCCTTGGAACTGGATGAATGTATGGGTGCTCTGGGAATTGAAAACACTACAGGTATTTGATTTTATTTAATTAAACAAAAGGTTCTAATTCACAGTAAGGACTAAATCACATACTCATCTAGTTTAATTTCGCCACTTCCTGGGAGGCAAGGGACAGGGTGGGTCAAATATTCAAGAATTCTGGGAAATCAGGCCCTGTAACCAGAAGCCCTGGGGCAGGATGAAATTCAGCCTCCTAGTAGAAATAAGAAGGGCATTTAGAATGCCCACGAGCATTGAGGATATATAGAAATAGTACCCCTTAAACAAGAGGGGAGCCACAGCCACAGATTCTCCCACATTTGGAATCTGGGGAGAAATCAAGGAATTTATCTTGAGGTAGGAGAGAGCTGAAAGGGTTAGTTGTTACAAAAGCCCTTTATGATGCTCTTTGAGGCGCTATTATATAAAATGCATTGGAACTCTACCTCCTAATTTAGAGGAATTTTCACAAGACCATGCTGAGTGAGGCAAGATAAGGAGATATGGGGACTTCCCTGGTGGTACAGTGGATAAGAATCCTTCTGCCAATGCAGGGGATGGACACCGGTTCAATCTCTGGTCTGGAAAGATTCCATATGCCACAGAGCGACCAGGTCCACACGCCACAATTCTGAGCCCGCACATCACAACTATTTGGAGCCAGTGCGCTCTAGGGCCCAAGAGCCGCAACTACTGAGCCTGTGTGCTGCAGCTACTGAAGCCCATGAGCCTAGATCCTGTGCTCTGCAACGAGAAGCCACTGCAATGAGATGCTCACACATCACAACTAAGAGTAGCCCCCGCTCGCCGCAACTAGAGAAAGCCTGCTAGCAGCAACAAAGATGCAAAGCAGCCAAAAACAAATTGTTTTTTAAAAAGAGAGATGGGTATAATCAGCACTCTCCTAAGTTCATATGGTCTCTCAGAGGGTTCCTGGCAGGGCTGGGCCCCATTGCTCACTGCAGTAACTTACATGAACCTTTCCTAATTGCTCACTCATTCACGCTGTTCCTTGGGATCACTTGCCAGATAAACAAGTTGCATTCAAACATTTGTCTGAGTCTTGGCTACTGGGTAAATCCAAACTAAGCCAACGAGTAACTTCCCTGGTGGTCCAATGGTTAAGAATCTGCCGGCCAACGCAGGGGACACAGGTTCAATCCTTGATCCAGGAAGATCCCATCTGTCACAAGGCAGCTAAGCCTGTGCACCACAACTACTGAAATCTGTGTACTCCAGGGCGCATGCGCTGCAGTTACTGAAGCGCATATGCCCTAGAGCCCGTGCTCCACAGCAAAGAGTAGTCTCCACTCGGCACAAGTAGAGAAAGCCCACGTTTAGTAACAAAGACTCAGCACAGCCAAAAATTAACTAATTAATTAAAAAAACAAACAAAGACATAGAGACCTTAGGTGGCAGCCACAATGAACCAAAAACTGCAGGCCGACTTCATATACCCTAAGCCTCCCATACAACTGTAGGGAACAGGGAGGAGTTCCCCCAGATACGACTATGACTGAACATCCAGCAAATCTTAACTACTGATATATATAATGATTGAAGTCATGACTTGATCCAAGTCATTTTGGCCATTACATAATTGTGACACTCTTCTGCTAAGTCAGTAGCTTCTGGAAATCAGCAGTGGGCAGGGGCAAGAGTATATCCCAAGTACTGACACATCTCACTGCCAGAAGATGCTCAGCAAACCTTTGGAGGTAGATTTTGAACATCTGAAGTGCTTACATAGCCACCTTTGGAACTTGGATTCCTGTTTGGGGTATTTCAAACATTAACTGCTCCTGGTTAAGTTTACACACACACACACACACACACACACACACACACACACCTGTTTACCTAAAGTATTTAAATGACCACATAATAATAGCTAACATTTGTTGAACATCTACTACGTAATAGACGCTTAAGAGGAACTCATCATTAATCCTCCAAAGCTCCAATAAGATGGGTTCTGTGAATGCTGCCATTTTACTGGGAGAGAGGGACAGTAACTCCCTCAGCCAAGTCCCACAATTCATAAGTTGTGAATCAGGGGTTCAGAAATTCAGGTAGTTTGGTTCTAGAGAGGCCACCCCTTAACTATCACACTCCTCAGCCCCTGATGGGGGCCGCTGTCAGTCAATGTAGAAAAACACAGAAATGTGACATTCATAATATGATGAAACTTGAGAATTTGACAGGGAAAGATGACTGCCTCACAATTAATAAGCAGTGAATAGCTGGCATCTGTTCTGGGCAGGCAAGCGCACAGCACACTCAGAGCTGTGGGGAGTGGCCCAGTGAAGACCCCGCCCCACAGCTGGCTGGCCCAGACTCTCCGCCCCGGATCTGGAATGGGACCAAGATTCCAATTCAATCTGACTGGTCTCTTGAAAACACTTGCTGTGGGAGTTTCATTCCACTTCATCAACTGGGACGACAAGAAAGCTGGTATGCAGATCCAAGAACAGCAAAGAATGCTCAGAACAGACTACATGGGCTTCAGGGAGAATTCCCTGGTCGTCCCATGGCTAAGATTCCACACTTTCAATGCAGAACCCAGGTTCAGTCCCTGAACAGGGAACTAGATCCCACATTTTGCAACTAAAGATCCCATATGCTACAATGAACTCATCTGCTGCAACTAAGACCCAGAGCAGCCAAATTAAAAAAAAGAAGACTACATGGGCTTCAGGAACAGAGATCCAACAGCATCTCTGACCCCCACCTCCAAACTCATAGTCTCTCTTTTTGGCTTAAGATACTGTAACCCAGAGTTCTAATGGATGCATCCATCACATGTTTTCAAGTCAAAAAGAAGAAAAAAGAAAAAAATCACATGACTACTTTAGGAAGATTCACTAGCAACATGAGACAAAGGACAAAAGCAGAGAGAAAGGAGTTTAGAATGATGATCCAGGCAACAGAAAATGATGGTGCAGAAATGATGGAAACAGAAATAGGGGGCTCTGGGCAGTGGGGGGAGGAGAACATGAACATTCCAGTTCCTTCTCTCAGTTTCTTTATATCTTCCTGGTGGCCAGGTAGTTTTATAAGGATAGGGTTTCTCTTCTCTCATAAAAGACTGCTATAGTCGTAGGCACCTTTCCCCCCTCTGTTTAGAATTAATTCTTGAAGGGTTTATTTTTAAAATTTTCCATGGAATTCCCTGGTGGTCCAATGGTTAAGATGCCACACTTCCACTGCAGGGGGCACAGATTCAATCTCTGGTTGGAGAAATAGGCTCCTGCATGCTGGAGGCATGGCCTCCTCCAAAACAATCCAACTTTTTTTTTTTTTTTTTTTCACTTTTTGGCCACGCTGCATGGCATGTGAAATCTTAGTTCCCTGACCAGAGATTGAACCCATGGGCCCTGAATTGGAAGCAAAGAGTCTTAATCACTGGACTGCTGGGGAAGTCCCCCAAATCCAACATTTTATTACAAAAACTTCCAAACACAGTCAGTTTTAAAGAATTTTGTGGACACTCATACTCCCACACACCCAGCTCGAGATCACATCACTGTCATTTTATCTACTCTCCGTTATTCACTTTATCACATATCCAGCCATGTCCATCCCTCTACCCAGCCATTAATCCCTCATGGTGTTGGTGCCACTGAAAGTAAAACGCAGACAACAAAGCATTTCCCCATAAATAATTTGTTAGCAGTATCATTAAATAGAGTTCAAGATTTGCTTAATATTCTCTTAATGCAAAATTTAAATACCGTGAAACACACAGCTTCAATGTAATTTCACCGAGATTTGTCACACACCTGTATAAGCCAAATGCTTATCAAGATGTAGAATGCTGTATACTCTGAAGAAACCAAAACTGAAAAAGACACATATACCCCAACGTTCACTGTAGCACTATTTATAACAGATAGAACATGGAAGCAACCTAGATGTCCATTGACAGATGAATGGATAAAGAAGCTGTGGTACATATACACAATGGAATATTGCTCAGCCATAAAAAGAAAGGCATTTGAGTCAGTTCTAATGAGGTGGATGAACCTAGAGCCTATTATACAGAGTGAAGTAAGTCAGAAAGAGAAAGATAAATATTGTATACTAATGCATATATATGGAATCTGGAAAGATGGTATTGAAGAATTTATTTACAGGGTAACAGTGGAGAAACAAACATAGAGAATAGACTTATGGACATGGGGAGAGGGGAGGAGAGGGTGAGATGTATGGAGAGAGCAACATGGAAATTTACATTACCATGTATAAAATAGATAGTCAATGGGAATTTGCTGTATGGCTCAGGAAAATAAAACAGGGGCTTTGTATCAACCTAGAGGGGTGGGATCGGAGAACGCAATGGCACCCCACTCCAGTACTCTTTCCTGGCAACTCCCATAGATGGAGGAGCCTGGTAGGCTGCAGTCCATGGGGTCGCTAGGAGTCAGACACGACTGAGCAACTTCACTTTCACTTTTCACTTTCCTGCATTGGAGAAGGAAATGGCAACCCACTCCAGTGTTCTTGCCTAGAGAATCACAGGGACGGGGGAGCCTGGTGGGCTGCTGTCTATGGGGTCACACAGAGTAGGACACGACTGAAGCGACTTAGCAGCAGCAGCAGCAGCAGTAGAGGGGTGTGACAGGGAGGGAGATGGGAGGGAGGTTCAAGAGGGAGGGGACATATGTATACCTATGACTGACTCGTGTCGAGGCTTGACAGAAAACAACACAATTCTGTAAAGCAATTATCCTTCAATTTAAAAAATTAATTTAAAAAAATGTAGAATGCTGGACTTCCCTGGTGGTCCAGTGGTTAAGAATCTGCCTGCTAATGTAGGCAACACAGATTCGATCCCTGCTCTGGGAAGATTCCACACGCCCCAGAGCAACTAAGCCTGTGCGCCACTACTGAGCCTGTGCGCCACTACTGAGCCCGCACACCCTAGAGCCCTTGCTCTGCAACAAGAGAAGCCATCACAATGAGTAAGTAGCCTCCACTCACCGCCAACTAGAGAAAGCCCACTCGCAGCAATGAAGACCCAGTGCAGCTAAGAACAAAAATAAAATAAAGATGTAGAATGCTGCCATCATCCTGGAACAAGTCCTCCTGCCCCTTTCCCAGCCCATCCCTGCCCCCACACCTCCACTCTCACCCCAATCTGTTGTTCTCCACTCTAGGTATAGTTTGGGTTGGGCTGTGTTCAGCACTTCCTGCAGCAATGCATTCCAGGCCAAGGTCCTCAGGTCAGTCTGACGGGGATGAAATGTCGCCCTTTTGCATTCCTTCCCAGCCCAGGAATTGCACGCCCTGTGCCCTTTCAGTGTGGGGAGCTATGCCCTTTCGGCGATGGGAATTAGCAGTGCACTTGCCTGCCCCAGTCCTCTGATTATTTGAAAAGTTCTCCATTCAAGACTAAAA
Organism: Bos mutus; assembly: GCF_027580195.1. Classification (NCBI taxonomy): domain Eukaryota; kingdom Metazoa; phylum Chordata; class Mammalia; order Artiodactyla; family Bovidae; genus Bos; species Bos mutus. The sequence continues at coordinate 41,261,388 of NC_091636.1, read as the reverse complement.
CAAACAAATGTCACATAGCTTTTCACAAAAGGAATATTCAAACTTAATGTTTTTTTTTTTTTTTTAATTCTTCCAATTTTATTTTATTTTTAAACTTTACATAATTGTATTAGTTTTGCCAAATATCAAAATGAATCCGCCACAGGTATACATGTGTTCCCCATCCCGAACCCTCCTCCCTCCTCCCTCCCCATACCATCCCTCTGGGCCGTCCCAGTGCACCAGCCCCAAGCATCCAGCATCATGCATCGAACCTGGACTGGCAACTCGTTTCCTACATGATATTTTACATGTTTCATTGCCATTCTCCCAAATCTTCCCACCCTCTCCCTCTCCCACAGAGTCCATAAGACTGTTCTATACATCAGTGTCTCTTTTGCGGTCTCGTACACCGGGTTATTGTTACCATCTTTCTAAATTCCATATATATGCGTTAGTATACTGTATTTATGTTTTTCCTTCTGGCTTACTTCACTCTGTATAATAGGCTCCAGTTTCATCCACCTCATTAGAACTGATTCAAATGTATTCTTTTTAATGGCTGAGTAATACTCCATTGTGTATATGTACCACAGCTTTCTTATCCATTCATCTGCTGATGGACATCTAGGTTGCTTCCATGTCTTGGCTATTATAAACAGTGCTGTGATGAACATTGGGGTACACGTGTCTCTTTCCCTTCTGGTTTCCTCAGTGTGTATGCCCAGCAGTGGGGTTGCTGGATCATAAGGCAGTTCTATTTCCAGTTTTTTAAGGAATCTCCACACTGTTCTCCATAGTGGCTGTACTAGTTTGCATTCCACCAACAGTGTAAGAGGGTTCCCTTTTCTCCACACCCTCTCCAGCATTTATTATTTGTAGACTTTTGGATCGCAGCCATTCTGACTGGTGTGAAATGGTACCTCATAGTGGTTTTGATTTGCATTTCTCTGATAATGAGTGATGTTGAGCATCTTTTCATGTGTTTGTTAGCCATCTGTATGTCTTTTTGGAGAAATGTCTATTTAGTTCTTTGGCCCATTTTTTGATTGGGTCGTTTATTTTTCTGGAGTTGAGCTGTAGGAGTTGCTTGTATATTTTTGAGATTAGTTGTTTGTCGGTTGCTTCATTTGCTATTATTTTCTCCCATTCTGAAGGCTGTCTTTTCACCTTGCTAATAGTTTCCTTTGATGTGCAGAAGCTTTTAAGGTTAATTAGGTCCCATTTGTTTATTTTTGCTTTTATTTCCAATATTCTGGGAGGTGGGTCATAGAGGATCCTGCTGTGATGTATGTCGGAGAGTGTTTTGCCTATGTTCTCCTCTAGGAGTTTTATAGTTTCTGGTCTTACATTTAGATCTTTAACTTCCAAACTCATTCTATGAGGCCACCATCACCCTAATACCAAAACCTGACAAAGATCCCACAAAAAAAAAAAAACTACAGGCCAATATCACTGATGAACATAGATGCAAAAATCCTTAACAAAATTCTAGCAATCAGAATCCAACAACACATTAAAAAGATCATACACCATGATCAAGTGGGCTTTATCCCAGGGATGCAAGGATTCTTCAATATCCGCAAATCAATCAATGTAATACACCACATTAACAAATTGAAAAATAAAAACCATATGATTATCTCAATAGATGCAGAGAAAGCCTTTGACAAAATTCAACATCCATTTATGATAAAACTCTCCAGAAAGCAGGAATAGAAGGAACATACCTCAACATAATAAAAGCTATATATGACAAACCCACTGCAAACATTATCCTCAATGGTGAAAAATTGAAAGCATTTCCTCTAAAGTCAGGAACAAGACAAGGGTGCCCACTTTCACCATTACTATTCAACATAGTTTTGGAAGTTTTGGCCACAGCAATCAGAGCAGAAAAAGAAATAAAAGGAATCAAATTGGAAAAGAAGAAGTAAAACTCTCACTATTTGCAGATGACATGATCCTCTACATAGAAAACCCTAAAGACTCCACCAGAAAATTACTAGAAATAATCAATGATTATAGTAAAGTTGCAGGATATAAAATCAACACACAGAAATCCCTTGCATTCCTATACACTAATAATGAGAAAACAGAAAGAGAAATTAAGGAAACAATTCCATTCACCATTGCAACGGAAAGAATAAAATACTTAGGAATATATCTACCTAAAGAAACTAAAGACCTATATATAGAAAACTATAAAACACTGGTGAAAGAAATCAAAGAGGACACTAATAGATGGAGAAATATACCATGTTCATGGATTGGAAGAATCAATATAGTGAAAATGAGTATACTACCCAAAGCAATTTATAGATTCAATGCAATCCCTATCAAGCTACCAACAGTATTCTTCACAGAGCTAGAACAAATAATTTCACAATTTGTATGGAAATACAAAAAACCTCGAATAGCCAAAGCGATCTTGAGAAAGAAGAATGGAACTGGAGGAATCAACCTACCTGACTTCAGGCTCTACTACAAAGCCACAGTTATCAAGACAGTATGGTACTGGCACAAAGACAGAAATATTGATCAATGGAATAAAATAGAAAGCCCAGAGATAAATCCATGCACATATGGACACCTTATCTTCGACAAAGGAGGCAAGAATATACAATGGATTAAAGACAATCTCTTTAACAAGTGGTGCTGGGAAATCTGGTCAACCACTTGTAAAAGAATGAAACTGGACCACTTTCTAACACCATACACAAAAATAAACTCAAAATGGATTAAAGATCCAAACTTAATGTTTAAAAAAAAAAAAAGTTAACAAAAACTGGACTGACCAGCAAAACTGGATTTTTTTAAAAAGCCACATACTTCTCTGGCTGTCCACTGGTTAGGACTGTGTATATTTCCATATGATTACATACCTTCATATCCTTAAACTGCTAAAGGTGGACGGTGTCATGGGAGGATTAAACACCAAAGAATTTAAAAGAACCTGGGCCTGAACCACAAAATAGACCAACTTGTCTGTTTTTAGAGATACAGAACCATCATTCTAACAAATAACTTTCCTGTTCAATATATAAATGACCCTTAACCAGTTATTTGTTATTACCCATGGCCAGCCTGATTGTTAGTACATTCCCATATAAGCCCTTGCACAATACCTGGTTACACTGGAACCCAAGGCACAAACAGGGCCTTCTCTTTTCCACCTCCATCTAATATTTTTAAGAGCAAGTGTGTTTGGGGATGGTTGCTAGAAGGGTCGATGTGGAAGGACCTGTCACTGAAGGCCCTGTCCCCTGGCCTTGCAGTGGTCCTGCCCTGGGGTGGGCTTCACAAATGCCCTAGGGCCCAGCAGGGCACAAGCACAGCTGAGCAGACTCTCCTCCTGTTGAAGAAACAGTGAGCACAACCACGGGAGGGGAGGGGCTCAGAAAACAAGCGAGAGTCCAGGTTCCCTCTGCCCGTCCACTCACCTTCCAGGACAGGAGGTGACACAGAAGGCAGGCAGTCTGTTCTCAGCAGGAGCCACCTCTCCCCACTGTCCTGTTTCACACTGGATGGGAAATGAAATGCTCACTCTTCCTCTCCCCGCCCTGCTTTCCCTCAGTCCCCCCTTGGCCCGCACCTAGAAATCCAGGAACAAGCAAAACCTGGAGAGAGGGTGTTCTCCCAAGTCCAAGAGCCAGTTAACAAATGTGGAAAACAGGACTGGAGTCGGCTAACCTCAGGGCTTCCCAGGTGGCACTAGCGGTAAAGAACCTGCTGCCAATACAGGAGACGTAAGAGATGTGGGTTGGATCTCTGGGTTGGGAAGATGCCCTGGACAAGTAAAGGGCAACCCACTCCAGTATTCTTGCCTGGAGAATCCCACGAACAGTGGAGCCTGGCAGGCTACAGTCCATAGGGTCACAGTCGGACACAACCAAAGTGACTTAGCTTGCATGCACTGCTAACTTGTAGGGGCCAGAACTTAACGGGAGTTTAATACAAATATCAGGTACTGACGCACGTGAGGGCAATGTGGCAGCAGTGGGAGCATACGGAGTTCCAGGGATGGCTCAGAACCGGCCCTGTGCCAGGCCTGGCCCACAGCAACAGAGCGGTGAGCAGAGCCGGGGGAGAGGGCCACGGGCAGGAGCAGGCAGAGAACAGAGCTTCTCAACCAACAGCGATAGGTCTCATTCTCGAAGACGAACGCTAAACAAATGAATGAGGAAAAAGTCCTCCTTGTACACACCGTACCACCCAAGCCAGCCTGCTTACTCTCTGAGGCAGGAAATGAAGCCTTTTCTCTTTCATCAAAGCCCTTCCATCAACAGTTATTCTCATTTTATATATCCCCACAAAAGCAGAGAGGCAGTGATATTTCATTTCAGGGATTAAAAAACTCTCTCCCTTTACTTATCCTGTAGGCATGCATGCATGCTAAGTCACCTCAATTGTGTTCAACTCTGTGTGACCCTATGGACCGTAGCCCACCAGGCTTCTCCATCTATGGGGATTTTCCAGGCAAGAACACTGGAGTGGGTTGCCATGCCCTCCTCCAGGGGATGGATCTTCCAACCTGAGTCTCATGTTTCCTGCACTGGCAGGCAGATTCTTTACCACTAGCACCACCTCCTTACTCTATAGGGTCCTACCCTGTTTTATTTTTTGTTATAGTATTTTATCACCTCCTGAAATTTTAAATCTCTATTTGGTTATTGGTTTTCCATCCACCCACTAACCAATCAACCACCTCCCCCTGCAACACATACAATGACTAAATGAAAATAATTATTCCATGTTATACCAACCACACCAAATACAGTATTGTAAATTGTGCTTTAATTTCTGCAATCAGATACGATGCAGTGAAATACAAGTATAAACTTTCATTGTACATCCAGAAAATAAAAAGCACATTTATACAGATTTAGCCCAACAGCTTATTCCCTTTAAAAAAAAAAGTTTCTAATGTAATTAAAGCTAATTTATCTTCAGTGTAAAAACTTGGAGGTATAAACAAACTCAAGATATTATATACAGGAAATTAATATACATTTCCAAACGTGCACAGTGCAGCATTTTAGACAAAGTAAATGATCTCATTTTAGCTTTTACTGTTAACCATAATCCATATCTCAATCTTGAATAAAAATGTCACAATATATAAATCCACTGAGAATTCTGTACACAAATACAAGTTTATAGAAATCTCATTTCAGATATAAATACATAAACTGTCATGACCTTACATGTTAAAACAGCTTATTTTTCTATTGTAATTTTATTTTTAAAAAATCATAGAAAAATATTTCAATGCACATTCAACTGCTATGAGAGGGGCCATGACCTTGTGCCTTTAAACCATACTTTATGGATGTAAAGCATCACACTGGGCATTTTTGGAATGAAAATTACTAAGATCTTAAGACTGAAGAGGCTACTGTAGAAATATTCCCATTATAATATGATCACAAAACTAGTTAACTCCATAGTGTATCTGGGAGGCAGTGGGGCAGAGAAAGGAGGTGAGTGCTAATTTAAGAAGGCCCACAGAACATAGCCAATGAATTAGGGTCATTTTAAAGTCCCCACTGCAAGCCTACACTGACCTTACTAGTGAGACTCTTAAGGCAACCAAGACTGGGCATGTGTTTGGCCCCAGATGCATAAACCCTGCCCTCCCCTCAATCTCCATCGTCTTAACAGACCAACAAGGCTTGAGCATCAACTCGGCGTGGGGAGGACTGGAAAGCAATTTCCTGTGGTGTACAAAAGACGATTCAGTGCAAACCGAGAAACTCCTCTTTGTCAACAGTTTCAAATTTTCTTATTGCCCTTCAGCAACTGAAAGCTTTTCTAAACAGGTAATGTTCAAATTGGAATCCATACTGGAGAGCAAACAGATATAAAAGGCAAACTTCTGATAGGGAACATTCTGACGTGAGATCGATCATTTTTCCCACTTCCTTCTGTGGAACTGAACAGGTTTCCACAGAAAATGAAAACACAGGTCCTTACTAAGTGTGCTTTTCCGGTACTTAAAAACTATAGATCATTTAAACAGCAGATCCAGGAAGGTTACCAGGCATAGTCAAGTTTCTTCTATGGCTTTTTAAATCGCTGAGGTACTATGTGGTCACCATCACTTCTGAGACTTATGCTTAACCGCTTCCCTATGATAGCCGCGTTCGACAGTGACCTTCTTCCCTGGTCTGCAAGGTAGCAAAACTGGGGAAACGCCTGAGGACTGCGGTCACAGATGCTCCGAAGCCTCGGCGTGCTGTTGGAAAAAGGTGAAGCAGCCTCTTTCAAACACTGCGTGCCTCCGGGAGAATGGAGGCTCCTCAGGGCAAACCTAAGAGATTCCCCCAGTTTGACCCACAGGCTTAGCAGCAAGATCCCAGGACGAGGTACACCAAGGCAGGGACTGCAAAGGGACAGTGGAAAGCGGTGCACAGCCGGTGGCGAGCGGCGGGGAGCCTGGAGCTGTCGGCCGCGAGCCAGCCCCCTGCCCCGACATAAAGTGACACAGTCTGAGGATGGTCGGAAACATTAGGATGGTGACACGCATGGCAAGAGGACACAGGAAAACTGCTACGGTTTGGAAATGAAGGCCACACATCTTAACACCGCTATCTGAATCTGTTAATCCAACACACACATACACCACACACACACACACACACACACACACACACACACACACACACATCATGTAAAGCTGAACTTGCTCTGAACTGGGATGGGCTAAAGAGACGCTACTCCTGACGACTGGATAAAGCACATTGGCACAGGAAAGATGTGAGGACCATACGGCGTCCAAGCACAGCTTACCAAAGCCCTTTCTGAGTAGTAAAGTAGCTACCGTGGGGTCTGAGTGATGCTAACACAGAGGACACTGGCCACAGCTGTATTACAGGTCACGTACTAACTCCTTTCAATAATACTCGAGATACGGGTTTCAACTGCATAGTCTTTCAGAACTGGGGGGGAAAATGAGAACCAGCTCTTTTCCAGAAGACCCAGGCTTTCCCTGGCAGTCGGCTTCAGCATGACATGCCAACATGGAAAGTAGACGTGCCCAAGCTCCTGTCCCAGCCTGCGAGGGTCCTCTCTCACTGCCACCGAGCAGGCCAGTCACACGTCCCCTAGATCCACAAACTCGTCTTCTCGCTTGGCCAAGTCATCTTCATCTCCCAGGGCTTTCCACCCGCTGGTGGGCAGGACGGGCTTGGAGGAATGTCGCTGCAGGAGCGCGAAAGGGAACAAGGAGGACAGGCGGCCCGAGGTCCTCGGTGGCGAGGCAGCCTCTGCCTGGAGGGCCTCCTGGCTGTGGTGTCTCGCCTCGATTTTCTCCTGTAGGCGCTGGACCTCCTCCATCATCTCCAAGAGTTTGCTCATGGTGGCCACTCCGCCACCACCCAGGATCTGGGCCTCCGGAATCCAGCGCAGGTAGCGCTGGGCCCAGACTTTGATCTCCGGGCCCTCGAGGTGAGGCAGCAGCAGCCCCTGGTAGCTGGGGGGCCTGCTGTGCCAGCCGTCATAGAACTCTCGGAAGCCGTCCTGCAGCTCCTCCGAGGAGTTGATCAGTTTGCTGATTCTCTTGCCCAGCAGGTTTTTAATTAAGTGATCCGTTTCTTCCCTGAAAAATCCTCTTTTGGGAGATGATTTCGATTGGGTGAGAGGCAGAGAAAGTTGTCTTTGATGCTTTGAGAGAGAACACAAATAAAAAAAAGTCTCTGGTTAGCCCAAGAGCACAGTGACAGTTGTTTCCATCCAAAAAAACAAAAAAAAAAGCAGAATCCTACTTTAAGAAGAGTCATGAGAACTGCCCTGTGAACGCAAATTCATTACAATGCCATCACACACAGAGAGAAAGCGGCAGCGGGTGGGTGGGGGACGCTGTTTATTCCACGATGAGCATATCAGATGCACGCTGGGTTGCTAAACAAACGGGTGAGACCAGGCGCAGGGTATCAAGCACTCGTGAAGAACAAGCTGAAGTTAAGACAGGCGGATGAGGACCTCTCTGGTAGTCCAGGGGTTAGGAGCTCGCCAGCCAATGCAGGGTACATGGGTTCGATCCCTGGTCCAGAAGGATTCTACGTGCCAAGAGGCAAGTAAAACCATGCACCAGGCTCTACTGAGCCCAGGCTCTAGAGCTCTGCGACTAGAGAAGCCATTGCAAAGAGAAGCCTGTGCACTGCAACCAAGATCAGTCCCGACTCACCGCGACTAGAGAAAAGCCAGAGTGGAGCTACAAAGACCCAGCACAGCCGGTAAATGAGGGAATAAAAAGAGAGGCAGATGATGAGTCAGGGGAGTTTGGAGACAAGGCCTATTCGTCTGTGAAGGGAGCAGAATGTTTCTTCTTTGAAAAACTTAGCGGGCTCGCTTCCACAATACTCTCAACACCTGTGAAGAAACAGTGCCAACGACCTGAAGAGCCTGTCGCTCCAGTGAAATAACTTACAGGCTTAACTTGTGGGAGGTCAGGCATCCAGTGGGAGGTCAAGCCTAAGTCAGAAAGGTTCTTTTGGACAAAGAGACAGATGGGAGCAAAAGGAACTTGAGGACTGTCTAAATGTGCCGGGTGTTCTTGTCAACGAGCTGCACAGGGTGGAAGATGCTGGAGCGTCTACACGCTTGTCCTCCTCAGGAATTCGACCTGAAGCCAAAGCTCGGCGCTGTATTTTGGGATGCACTGGGAGAGGGTTGTAGGGATGGCCAGGACGGTTGCAACAGATCCTTGGTGCCCGAAGATAAAGGTAAAAACCTGAGGAGGAGCTGCTTCTCCCCATCTCTTTTGCTCCTGAGTTGTCATGTGAAATAAGAAGAGACAGTTTTATTTTGAGACTAGGCTCCTAACTCTGTAACATGTTCCTACCAGTGGTTCGTATTTATTACGGAGTGTAGAACAAACAATAAAAACATACCGTAGAAAGCAAAACCATTCACAACACCCCAAGTCAGAGACGACCAGGATTGTTGACTTTCCGTCTGAGGGCAGGAGAGTTGGGGGCCGGCCTCTTCTGCCCAGTGACCCAGGTGAGTCAGGGATGAGGGAAGCAGGCGGGATCTTCACTGCATGCCGGGCTCCATGCTCAGTGCTGAACATGCAACCACTCACCTGGTCCTCAGTCGGCATTACTGCCCCACGTTACACACGAGAAAACTAAGGCACGGTGGTTAAGTCAAGAGCAAAGACCCCGGTACCAAGTGCCAGGTGTGGTCTCACACAGTCCGGCTCCGGAGGGAGCCTGGACTCGTAACAGAGCCCTCCCCGTCTTGGAAGCCCTTCTCTCAAGCCCAAAGCGAGTGGAGCGCTCGGGACAGGCCAGGTGGGGGCAGCACTGTGTCCCTGTAGCCTGGTCAAGGCCTGGGGCTGAGGCTGGGACCCCACACCTGAGCGGACCTCACGGTCTCGAGGGGGAATTCCCGGGGCAGCGCACTGGGCATTCCCAGGGCAGCCGTGGTTGGCCACGGCTCTTTGGTCTCAACAGAACGTCTCCAGGGCTGCCTGTCCCCCAATAAGAGGCCCCAAGCCTGACACCAGGACTCCTCACCCAACGGCCTCAAAGGTTCTCGCTGGCCCACCGCTGGCCCTGCATGAGCTAATACAACCTCAGATGCCCTGACCTGTAGCTCAAGCCTCTCCCATGGGCCAGCTCCTGCAACCTGGGCCCTTAGATTCTTCACTCCCATCTACGAAAAGGGACGCTCAGAAAAACAGGGCCTGGGCAGAGAAATGGACTTACAGGTAGAGCTTCCATGTCCTCCCTCAGGGCTCTGAGCGCCCTCGCCCCTCTGGTGGGGGCAGCTGGGCCATCTTGACCTGGCGGGAGGCGTGTGTGCAGCCACCAGGGGGCAGAGCACACTGACAAAACTGACCTCTGGCCTGGCTGTGCAGGAGTGCAGGGCGGTTCTGGCCCAGCAGACAGGACAGAGGCTTAACCAGGAGTGCTAACACCCAGCCTGGGCCTGAGGACCCTTGAAGGGGTGAAGCGGCAGCCAGCAGAGCCACCTTCTGTGAGTGCTGGCATTGACTCATGGGTCCCCAAGCCCCTTTAGAATGGAGCCATCTCCCACACCAGAACTGGCCAGGCCCCTAGGAGCCCCGCAGGACTTCTGAACCAGAAAGATGGTGGTGGAAAAGGCAGTGACATGCTCTGACTTGTGAGGGACCATCACTGACCACCCTGCTCTCCTCTTTGTGGGGGGCTCCCAAGTCAGGAGACAGAACAAGAAATGCCATGTACATCATACATCGTCTAGGGAATGTCGGAGTTTTAATAACTGGTAAAATCAGGAACAAATATCTAAAGGGAAACCCAAATAATTTGATGTTTGTCATTTAAGCCCAGGTCTGCAAATAACAGCCCACGGGCCCAACCTGGCCCATGCCAGCCTCTGTAAATACTGGAATACAGCCAGGCCCGTCTGCTCACATGGTGCCCATGGCTGTCTTCCAGCTCCAACAGAATGGCGGGGGGTGATGGTTGTGCCAGAGCTCTGTGACCCCTGACAGAAGATATCAGTCACAAACACCATTTTTAGCATGAAGAGAGGCCTTGCTAGTGAAGACGTGAACTGGTACAGATGACAGAAAACCCTCACTGTGATCAGCATTCCCTCTGCTCTATCAATCACACTTGGGCAGGGCTGAGATCCTCGATTCCCCACAGCATCCCCAGGGACACTCGGGACAAACGTGCATCTGCCGAAGGCAAGGATTCTCAGGGGCCCTGACAACCTGCCCATCACAGTCTCGACTCTGTGACTGTGCCCAGAATCCACAGGTTAAATGTAATCCTTCCACATAAGGAGATCTCTGCATAGACAAGGGGGTTAGACACGCACAAATCTTACTTTGAAATGCGTTCCTTTCCGCTGAACTTTCTCCAGTTTTGGCTTCTCCACGTAAAGAGGGTTTGTGAGCAACGTCTGGGCTTTGGGTTCAAACTGCACGGACCAATCCCACACGGTGAGCAGATTCAAAGGCCTGCTTTGTGAGTCCTGGCTCTCCTTGCCCTGCCAAAACAAGCACAGGTCACAGTGTTTGCAGGGAGGGCTGAGGAAAGCAGACAGTGCGGAGAAACAGGCTCCAGGACGGCGCACCCGGCCTGCCCTGAGACCCGGCCTCCGCGGCACCGCACGTGAAGGCTGTGGTCGTCGGTGGTCGCTCCCTGATGGCTTTAGGTGGGGAGGAGGCAGGACACGTTACTTCCAGCAGAACTTGTGCCGGCCACTGTGCTGCACACGCTCACTACACCCTCAAGGTCGCTCCTATTTTTTCAATTTACCTTTGGGGAAATGGAGGCTGGGAAAACAAAGTGAACCACCTGAGGCCATGAGGCTGGGGGGCAGCAAGGCTGTGTGACTGGAGGCCCGGGCTCTGTTTCCCGCTCCCTGTAGGATGCGGTAAGACCCACCGGGAGGGCAGCTCCGGCAAACCCCAGGCCCCCAGAGGGCTAGTCGCAGCCCTGACTAGCAGAGTTAAAGCCCCGGAAGCAGGGCCTCAAGGGAGACTATAAAGATGTTTAAGGCAGAGAGCGAAAGCAGAGCTCCCCTCCTCTGCCTCCACTCTCTTCTGAGTCACTCCCGGCATCCGTCAAGTGGAAGAGAATGCATCTGAGCTGTTCACAAAGACCTCTTTTAATGTGCTTAATCCCCAGCTCTCACACCGGCTCCCAGCCAGGATATTGACCCTGTGACCCACAGTGAGCCTCAGTGACTCACTCTCAGAGATAATAATAATTCGGACTTGAGGATTACATATCAATACCTGGAGAGTACTCAGAACAGGGCCCTCTGTGTAATCACTGTTATAAAGAAAATATCATTTTCATCATCGCTCCTCTTACATCTTACTTGTTAGACACGGCTTCTTCAATACACAGGTTCCTAAGAGCGACTCTTACCACGTTCATATCTTTTTGATGAGGCGAATTGAAGAAGAAGGTGCTAAAAATAGGTATGTACAGGCTGTCTGACAAAACGGTCAGGTACGTCTCTGTAAACTCGAACGCTGGGGGATGCTGGTGCACCAGCTGCCACACGCAGTCCAAGAAGAGCAGGAACACGGGAGCCTACGTGAAGATAAGACACGCGTGATGGAGGGGTGCCAAGGGTCCGAAGCCAGCGGTCCCGGGTATAGTGCAGCCACCTGGACAGCTGTGGAGTAGCCTCTCCTGGGCACTGCATGCTCCGGGAAGCACATTCCAGGCAACTGCCATTCCCAACTGCATCCCAACCCCAGGGATAAACATGCTTGACTGAAAAACCACACACCCGTGGATTAACCTCGGGACTCAGCAGTAGCTCCCTATGTGAAAGACACTCCTGAGATGAAGGAAAATCTCCCTGCCCATCGACACTGGCAGAAGAGCAGTTGCAACTGAGCCTGAGGACAGGGAACGTTAACTCTGAACCTCAACAAGTGAAACACTACTCCCCACCAAAGAATGCCACTCTCCTCACAAAAAAATAAAAAAAAACTACTCGGTTTCTTCAAATTTTGTGAATACTCCCTTCTCCGCCCTGACAATGGGGCTTCCCTGGTGGTTCAGATGATAAAGAATCCACCTGCAATGTGGGAGACCTGGGTTTGATCTCTGGGTTGGGAAGATCTCCTGGAGAAGGGAAAGGCTACCTACTCCAGTATTCTGGCCTGGAGAATCCCCATGGACAGAGGAGCCTGGCGGGCTATAGTCCATGGGGTCACAAAGACTGAGCGACTATGCACACCGCCCTGACAATGAGGGCCCAGAAGATAAAGCAGATGGGAGAGGAAGCAGAAGCGGCAAAAATGAGTTTCTAACATTTTTCACAAATGCATTTTTTTTTCATCGATGGCCTCTTTTATTAGCCTCAGAGGCAAGCTCTTTCTTAGTAGAGTTTCTGAGGGCACCTTGTCGTTCCCCAGTGCTCCTCCTCGAGTCACCAGTGACCCCGTCAGGGGGACAAGGCAGACTGCGTCACGGTCTCTCCATTCCTGAGCCAGGCTGAGGTCTCACACGCAGCTCCTGAGAGGCAGGAGCTGGCAGTTCAGCTCTTGACTCAGTCCAGTGCTGCGTCAATTACATCACAAACTGGACCATCCAGTTTTCCGTCAAAAGTCCAAGGTGTCGATGTTGAGATGTGAAGAAAGGTCTACGTGGCAACCTTATCTCACACCTCATTTTACGTTCAGTGGCATTAGATAAGAGTGAAAAGTATCTGAATCTCACAGCACAGTCAGGGAAATGGGCTCAGAAAGTACAGGTGATTCCTCCCAGCCTGGGTGAGCGGGCGGATCTGCTCTGGGGCTCCTTCCCCTTTAGACACACGGTGCCCGTCAGTCCCCCTGCTCTCAAGATACACAGACTACACAAGACGTGCAAAAATACCCTCTTCCCAACACAGTACCAACTCTGCTGAGTGCCATCAACCTTTCAAATTAGTTTCTCAGGAAGGCAAGTCCCTTCTAAGACTGAAAGATGGTGATACATATTCATCATCAGCCTGATGGGACACAGATGAGTATAGACCAGTCCTCAGAGAAATCTGCAGGCCCAGCAAGGGCGGCCTGGTCTCGCAGGACACACCAAGCCTGTATGGGCAGAAGCCTCAGCTCTGTTTCCAGAGCTGCTGTGTCAAGCTGCCCAGCACCGCAGACAGACATGCCTATTATCTGGGGGAAGAAAAACCACCAGCCGCCCTGCTAGCATATGTTAGCTCTGCAGGTGATTTAATTACAGTTCACATGTTTTCATTTTTTCTTCCATGGTCGTTAATAATGCAGCCAAAGCAGTTGGCACAGCTGTAACCGAGACAAGTACGTCCCAGTTTGGGGGGTGGGGGGACTCATTTTCACTAACTGGACTGTCTCGCTGTCTCTTCAGGCCTGCAGCTATCACGGCGAAGGCCCACGTAATGGATAGCATTCACATAATCCTGGGCTTTATTTTGAAAGGGTTTATTGCAAGGGAAATTTACTTTGTGTTATTATGTATTTTCTTATTATTATGTGTTATTATGTATTTTGTATGTATTATTATGTATTTTCTTGTTATTATGCATTATTATGTATATACAGGGAAACTTGTACCCTATTTATTTTTTTGCAAAGACTAACTTATCAGAAATTGTGAGAGTCCCACCGAGTTCATTTTTATTTAAGTTTTACAAGTCAACATCACTTCCACCGTGAACTATAATACACCCTTGGGACACACAATTTAGAAGAGAAGGTTCTGAACACACTTCCTAATAAATATCCCTTTTCCCTGGGAAGGGTTTCCAGTGTTTAAATCATTCACACTCACTGACCAGTGACTGGTCCTCGCCTTCCTGAAAAGCTCTTAAGGTGTGCGCTGTGCAGGTATTAAGGAGAGACGGAGCTCCTTGTGTCCGAGGCTGCGCAGGTCTGTGCCGAGGACACTCACCTCCTCCTTGTCGCTCTGACGGAGGTGGTTGCAGCGGTCCAGGAAGCAGTGGCCACCCATGACCCACTCCTTTTGGACAAGGCTCTGGAAACCGAAAACGGTTCGACAGTGGGGGTCCATCATCACTTGCGCCAGAGAAGAAACGAGGCAGCAGAGGTCGGAGGCGTTGTCCTCTGTGGTGGGGGGTGGGGTTGCCAGGCAACAGCACAGCGAGGAAAGAGGGGACCAAGTGTTAGAAGAGCCGCGGGGGGCACAGGCAAAAGCAGGGCCCCCACACCGTCTACCCCGACAGTCAAGTTCTAACTCCCAAAAAGGCTGGGCCATTGGTGGCAAAAGGTAACATGTTCAGCTTGAGAGACAAACGCTTCCAGCCTGGCTGGCACCGGCTCCAAGGGACACTGGCACTAACGATGGACTCCTTACTGGTGAATAGATGCAACGCGGCAAACCCAGTGTCAGCATGGGGGGTCAGATGCGCCACACAATGAGGGCACGGGTATGGCAGCTTGCTGGCCTCCACAGACCAAGTTTAAAACCCTTCCAGCTGGGGCGTCAGGATCGCCATCCCTGAGCTCACTGTTTCACGGCTCAGCTGCTTCTCAGCCGCCTTTCCTCCGCTACCTCTGCTTCGGAGAAAGGGTAACATCCCTGGACTGCACCAAAATGCTCTGATTGTCAGCTCCATGGCTCTTGCCATTTCCATCTGAGAGCACGGAGGGGCCTGCCTAGCCTAGAGGTGAAACTCTCCCTGGTAAGTATAAGCCACGTGTCCACCCCTTGGGCGACGGTACAAAACTCACATGATGAAAACTCCGCTCACATCCTTGTTCACCATCTACCACTCGTAGCAAATAACAACATACATCTACATCTGGGCATTTGTCTTAAGAATTTCACAGTCCTTAAAGTCAAGGTCTACATCCTCGTAGTTTCTACTTTACAAGAAGAAGCGGCACTCAAGTTGCTATTTTAAAACGTCCATGAGGACAATGGTTCTGGTAGTCACAGGGTTAGAGAAACTTCAGAATGAATCCTAAGTAGGGAGGTGTTTGCACTGTTAACCTCTCCTGTGACCCCGGGGCCAGGAAGCATTCCAGGGCCAGGCTTACTGTGCTCCTATCTCTCCTCCAGGAAAATAAGTCTAAACCATGGGAACCCCAGGGTTCAGAAGAAACAGATTTTTATATTCATCTTTCTTTTGAAACAAGTTTCAGTTTTCAAGAGAATCTTTCTTCTTGTGTATTAAGTATGTTATCAGTACACCTCTAGTCCCAGAAGAGTGGCTAGAGAGTGAGATTTCAGAGAAGACATAGCTCCGCCGTCCATCGGGGAGTGAGGCACAGCTCAGCCTCACCTGCTGACCGTTCTCACTTCACTCTGCACACCTCTGGGGTTGGTGCAGTCTGGCCTGGGCACTTGTACTCCTCAGCCCCCCAGTCTTTATCCCTCCTTTTCACCAGTTACTCAGTACTCTGGCCACTGTTAACCAGATCTTTTTCAATAACACCCTTATGCCAGCTCTCTCTCAAACTCAATAGGGTGTAAACTTCCAGAAGGCAGAAGCTCTGTACGTGGGAGGTGCTCAGTCCGCGTGTTAAAATTTAAGTCAGAGGGTACAGAAGCCACAGGCTGACACATTTCCGGTCTGCTCACAGAAGCTAAGTCCCAGGAGTCGGACACTCTCGCAGAGAGTGTCAGAAAAATGATAAAAGCTTGAGGGTGTGGAAGCACGAGACACTCTGCTTAAAGCATGGGGCCACAAGAAACTTTAAATATTCACAATGGCAGATAATATTTTAGCTCAGATCTAACCAATCCCAGAAACAATCTTTGTTGCACGAGGCTTATACACACTGGGTGTGTATGTCCAGCCCACATGTACAGCGACTTCAGTCTACTCTGGAAAAGGAAATCATGGACCACACAGTTTCTGCAACAACTGCACAAAGTTGTCAGACACAAGGATGCAGAAATAACAATTATACCATCCATGGGTCTCGTCATACAAAAAAGGTCATCCAAACTTTAACTGACTTAGTATAAAACAAAACCCCAAAATATCAGGAAATGTGAGCTTTGGTAAAGACACCAAACAATTCCTTCTTGGGCTGCAAATACATCTGCCAAGTTCCAAGTGAAGGAATGTAATTTTAAACTGTAACAATGAAATCCAAGGCAAGGATTCCAAGGTCAGGGTAAAAAGTATGGGAAGGATTTTTATACTAGCTCACTCCTTTTATAAGACAATCTTCCCTGGTGGCTCAGATGGTAAAGCATCTGCCTGCAATATGGGTGACCTGGGTTCAATCCTGGGTCGGGAAGATCCCCTGGAGAAGGAAATGGCAACCCACTCCAGTACTACTGCCTGGAAAATTCCATGGATAGAGGAGCCTGATAGGCTACAGTCCATGGGGTTGCAAAGAGTCGGACATGATTGAGCGACTTCACTTTATAAGACAATTCCACTTACATAAATCTCTATATACAGAAACAGAACCTCCAGTAAAGGAAAAAGGAAACCACCCTTTGTGCTTTAAATGTATTACCTAAAAGAAGAACGTTCATGTTTTGGGCTTCTAGACATTCTATAATCTCTACTGCTTTTTTCAGGCAGCGCCTAAATAGGAGAGAGACAAGTAAAACAGACAATAGATCTTGAGCTTGATATTATGAACAACAAGAAATTTAGAGGCAGTCTAACTTGATCTTCAGTGTTCCATCTCTCTCACTGTCTCATACTAACATTCTCCAGAAAAGAAACAAATTATTGTTTACACTATTCAGGTACTGCAAGACATTCATCTGCTTACTAGAAACTTACAGTTTTCAGAAGGGAATTCCAAAGTCGGACGTAAAAATGCTCTTAGACGATTCCTAAACTGGGAATTCTTACTGCAGAAAATTTATACCTGAGTGTGGCAGTAAGTCCTAGTAAGACCCTAAAATGTCTATATCTGGAGGCTGTGCTACAGGCCCATTTTGTTTAATTCAAGATCATTGGCTAAATGTATCCGCCTGTCTGGAAAGGACCATGTGTCCCGAAATCCCTTTGTCTCTCTAGACACACTATTCCCTTTGAAACTGTTGCCACCATCAGCAGCCCCACCTTCTGGATTGATAACCCTGCCACGGGGGTGCCTCCCCCAGGCTCTTCACCCGGTTAGGGATGCACACCTTCTCTACAAGCCCCACAGAAAGAAAGGGCCTCTTATTTTATAACATCTATCACAGTACTTGCAATTATATATTCAAATTATGCGACATGCAGCAGGCTCGTCAATACCTATTTGCTAAGAAGGGTTTGGAGGCCTGTGGCTCCTCTGTACAAACCAGGCAGGTCTAAGGGAGAACGAGGAGAGGGGAGAGAGGGGCCTGCCTTTTCCTCAGAGGTGCCCTGGGGCTGGAGCCATTCGCTCACTGGCTCTCACCCAAGCATCATACCTGTTCTGCGCCTCCCTCTGCCCTCGCCTCTGTTTAAGGGCAATGGAGAGAAGCTATTCAAAATAGGAAGCAGGACAGGGAAAAAAGTTTTGTTCTCTCAGAATCTCTACTTAATCCCCCAAATGAGAAAGACTAATTGACACTCATTATAGTAAAAAACAATTTAATATGTAAGAGACATAAAAGATAGTGAATTCTTCTAAAAAAGTATGCAATAAAAACTCAGCATCTGGGAATTCCCTGGCTGTCTAGTGGTTAGGACTCCGCACTCACTGCAAGGATGCAAGTTCAATCCCTGATTTTCACCAAACCACCCCCCGCCCAAAATAAAAACAAAACCGGAGAACTCAGCATCCCCCCACCTTCCCAACCCCCAGCCTCCTCCCTGGAGGTGAGCACTGCAGCTCAGTTAGAATGCTGGGGTCCCACACCCCCTTTTCTGCAGCCTTCCCATCCCTGGTCCGTAGTCTCAGGAGCGGATCTTGTGGGCAGGTAGCATATTCGTAAATCCTGATCAGACATGCACAGAAATAATAAATAACAAATGCAAAATCCAGCTGAGCCTTGAACAGAACATGTGACCTAAGAATATTTAACTGTGAAATATAAAACAGTTAATTTGTCAGTTTGCTTTACTACTTTGGTTTACCGAACTGTGAAATTTACGAGCAAAACAACACCTTGAAATACCTGATTATGTCCAGCCAGCTGCTACTCTCCAGCAGGGAAAACCATTTGATGTCTGTGTCCCAAAATTCAGTACTATTATCTGAAAAGAAAGGAAACAAGAGTGAAGAAGTCGGGCACTGTTTGCAGAAGCCGCTGTAGAACCTGTGCTGCTCAGTGACATAGCCCTACGCTAGACTGAGAATCTAGCACTGGGCTCCGGTTAAGTCAAGTGCGTTTCAAGCCTTCAGCTGAAGTGGTTTTTGAACCGTAAACCTTTGGAAGGGTGTGGTAGTCAAAAATAGACTTTTTTTTGCACAAGTAAAAAAGTGCCCTACAATCTGTTCACCAAGTCACGGCCACCCTGTAGCTCGACAAGGAGAGAAACATGCTTTAGGCAGACACACCAACATTCAGCCTGCTGCTCTTAGAAGTGGAAGATGCAATAGGCCACGTCCTGATGCCGTGGAAACTTGAGGGGAGAGCTAGCTTCCACTGGAGTCTTAAACACACACATATTTATCCTGCACACTGGACACGACCTCCCAATCCAACTGGAGACAGAAGCATTGCATTTTACAGAAGTCTACTGCCTGTGAAAGTTGCAAACTCAAATCAGTGAGAAGGCAGATACCCCTGCCAGTACTGGATGGTGACAAAAGAAGTGGGTACCACAGTCCTGGATCAACCAGCACAATTTCTTACTTCTCCTCCACGTGCCTGCTTTTTCCCAATGTGTTCCAGTTAGAGGTGTACACTGGTTTCCCTTGGTGTCACAGTCATCTTTGTCTCCAATGCCTGGCATAGCTGGTGTGTATAATGGAAATGCAATACATGTTGGCTGAATGACTGAGTAAATCCTAAGTCAGACCACTAGGCTAAAAACGAAAAGCTGGGAAACGCAATAAGCGTGACAAACATCAGAGGGTAAACACGCACTCAAGAGTAAAGAGAGAGGGGACATCTGTGTGTCAATGGCTGAATCATGTGATGTATGGCAGAAACTAACACAATATTGTAAAGCAATTATCCTTCAATCAAAAATAAATACATTTGAAAAAAAGAGTGAAGAGAAGGGACTTCCCTGGTGGTCCAGTGGCTAAGACTCATCTTTCCCAATGAAGGGGGCCTGGGTTCAATCCCTAGTCAGGGAACTAGATCCCATATGTTGCAACTACAGAGTCTACATGCCTCAATTAAGAGTTTGCATGCCACAACTAAAGATTTCACATACTACAAAGAACATCGGAGATCCTATGTGCTGCAACTAAGATCCAGTGCAGTTAAGCTAAGTCACTTCAGTCGTGTCCAACTCTGTGTGACCCCATAGATGGCAGCCCACCAGGCTCCCCCGTCGCTGGGATTCTCCAGGCAAGAACACTGGAGTGGGTTGCCATTTCCTTCTCCAATGCAGGAAAGTGAAAAGTGAAAGTGAACTCGCTCAGTTGTGTCCAACTCTTAGAGACCCCATACATAAATTATTGAATAAAATATCTTTAAAAAAAAAAGAGTGAAGAGAATAGGGAATTCCCTGGCAGTACAGTGGTTAGGATTCACTGCTTTCACTGCTGAGGGCCTGGGTGAAAAGAATCAACAGGTGACCGACCTTGATTAAATCTGATCCAAGGTCTGAACACTTCACACTGGGCAGCCTGGGCAGGGAAGGAGGAGTGGCAAGGATGGACATATTTAATTTTCTACTTTGTACATTTCTGATTAACTGGAGTTTTTTACACTGTATATTTTTACACTGGAGATCCAGGACTGTGGTTCTCCACTTCTTTTGTCACCATCCAGTGTAATATATATTACACTGTAATATATGCTGAATCAGAAAAATAAAATAAAATACTTCCACTCAGTGGAGGAAGAGTCCATTCAGTAAGTGACTAAGAAAAACAAACAGATCATCAACCTTACAAAACAGCTGGGGAATACAGGTACTGCATAGTTCCACAACTTCTAAAGGAAGAAGCCCAACGCTCACTACTAAAAACGAAAGGAAGGAAGAGAGGAGAAGGGTGGCTCTGTGTTCATTGCTCTGAGAAGGGGCAATGGGACAAGAGCCCAGGGGAAAATGATGGGAGGAAATGTGGCAAGGGAAACCAGCCCCGTGGTAACCAGCCCCTCCGTTCTGTGACTCCCACCCCCATAGCCGTGTCCGACCCAAGGAACCCAGGGACAAGCACCGCCTTTCACCCGAGCCATGGAGCACGTCTTTTTCCAGGTGACAGCGGGTTTGGCTCAGAGTTCTTCTCACCTATCAGAAACAGCTGTTTGAACTTAGAGTATGCCATCTGGATTTCCTGCAGGGACAGGAAGTTGCTTGAGAGGTCTTCAGTTTTAGCAGTCTCATAGGGGGGCCTGTGGACAGTCCTGTAAATCCTAGGTATCAGGAAGGAACGAGACATTAGAAGAACAGGCCTGAGTCAGAAAGTTTCTCCCGAGCACTTCCTAGGCGCCAGGATCTGTGTGCAGAGCTCCCAGAGCCTCCTCCCCAGTGAGGTAACTGCTGCCCAGCGGCAACTCCTGGTCAGCCGGGGCCGGGAACTCAGGGACAAGCAGCAGAGCCACCACGTCTATAAACTAAAGAGCCAGGATGTGAACCAAGGCAATTTAACTCCTAAGTCCACTCCTTTTCTTGTTTTTAAATTCATCTACTTTAGGGGTGAATAAAAACATTTAACTTTTTTATTCTGAAAATTTTCAAACATGCCAGAACAGAACAGCACAGTGACATCTATACCTTGACCCAAATTTGACAACTGTCAATATTAAAGCTATCAGACTACTTCCCCCTAAACGCTTTGGCCGTGTGTCTCTCAATACAATACAGTTGATGCACTTCAGGACCATGTCATCCCAACTCTTTTCAAATTAAAAACGACCTCGCTGAGCTGTATTCCCAGCACTCAGGCTTTATCAGTAGGTAAACTGAAATGGACTTACTCCCGAGAACTGTTCCCAGCTTCCCGGAAAACAACCGAGCCAACTAAACGATAACAAGATGCCCAATAGTGCTGACCTATCCGAGAAGTTCTTCTGGATCTGCGACATGCTGTCATCTTGTTCTTTGGGCAGGGCCGACATTTTCAAGAGGGCACATCCGTTGTGGCAGGACCAACACCATATCTGCAGAGAGAAGGAAGGTTTTCCAGACATGATGTAAACCACCTTGCAGAGGACAGGTAAGCTTAGCCATGAAATTCATACAGGGAAATTATACCTTTAATACGAAAGACCTGAATATAGTCAACTCTGTTATGCCAAGGAATCAATGTGTTATACTCACAACAAAAAAGACTGATTTAGTCTTACAACCACCACCACCACCTCAAGTCTAAGTAGTCACATTCACACTCACTGATGGTCTAACAAATACCTTATGACTTGGCTTTAGTGCTGGGAACCTGGAGGATGATGATAAAATCATTATCATTACTGTTACTGTTATTATTATTATAATAGAGGCTATTATTACTATAATCATAGAGGTTATCACTGGGGTAAAGCTATTTCAGGATTTTACATGAATTAAGTCATTTGATTCTCACAACCACACTCAGACAGGTTAGAGTACTAGCCCCAATAACAACAAGAAATAGGGCTGGAGAGACTGAGAAACATCCCCAAGTTGCACACCGTAGAGCAATGACTCTGAAGGCCCTACTCCACCGGGATGGTCAAAAGCGGGCAGCTCCCATCATTACACAAACTTCAAACTAGGAAAAATGGACAGCTGCTTATTCAACATACACTGATAAGAGACTTGCACAGGAAAGACACTGAATTTGGTTGTGAGAGGCTGGAAAGAAGGCTGCAATACTTTGCCTACCTTCAAAGAGCTTTATACTCCAAAAAGGGAAATAAATTTGCAAATCTAATAGGAAGTAGAATGTGGTAAACCACAGGAGAAGGGAATTTCTTTTTTTTTTTTTTTCACATGCTCCCCATCCTGAACCCTCCTCCCTCCCAACCTCCCCATACCATCCCCCTGGGCCCTCGTGCACTGAACCTGGACTGGCATCTCGTTTCATACATGACATTTCACATGTTTCAATGCCATTCTCCCAAATCTTCCCACCCTCTCCCACAGAGTCCATAAGACTGTTCTATACATCAGTGTCTCTTTTGCTGTCTCGTATACAGGGTTATCGTTACCATCTTTCTAAATTCCATATATATGCGTTAGTATACTGTATTTATGTTTTTCCTTCTGGCTTACTTCACTCTGTATAATAGGCTCCAGTTTCGTCCACCTCATTAGAACTGATTCAAATGTATTCTTTTTAATGGCTGAGTAATATTCCATTGTGTATATGTACCACAGCTTTCTTATCCATTCATCTGCTGATGGACATCTAGGTTGCTTCCATGTCCTGGCTATTATAAACAGTGCTGCGATGAACATTGGGGTACACATGTCTCTTTCCCTTCTGGTTTCCTCAGTGTGTATGCCCAGCAGTGGGATTGCTGGATCATAAGGCAGTTCTATTTCCAGTTTTTTAAGGAATCTCCACACTGTTCTCCATAGTGGCTGTACTAGTTTGCATTCCCACCAACAGTGTAAGAGGGTTCCTTTTTCCCCACACCCTCTCCAGCATTTATTATTTGTAGACTTTTGGATCGCAGCCATTCTGACTGGTGTGAAATGGTACCTCATAGTGGTTTTGATTTGCATTTCTCTGATAAAGAGTGATGTTGAGCATCTTTTCAAATGTTTGTTAGCCATCTGTATGTCTTCTTTGGAGAAATGTCTATTTAGATCTTTGGCCCATTTTTTGATTGGGTCATTTATTTTTCTGGAGTTTAGCTGGAGGAGTTGCTTGTATATTTTTGAGATTAGTTGTTTGTCGGTTGCTTCATTTGCTATTATTTTCTCCCATTCTGAAGGCTGTCTTTTCACCTTGCTAATAGTTTCCTTTGATGTGCAGAAGCTTTTAAGTTTAATTAGGTCCCATTTGTTTATTTTTGCTTTTATTTCCAATATTCTGGGAGGTGGGTCATAGAGGATCCTGCTGTGATGTATGTCAGAGAGTGTTTTGCCTATGTTCTCCTCTAGGAGTTTTATAGTTTCTGGTCTTATGTTGAGATCTTTAATCCATTTTGAGTTTATTTTTGTATATGGTGTTAGAAAGTGTTCTAGTTTCATTCTTTTTACAAGTGGTTGACCAGATTTCCCAGCACCACTTGTTAAAGAGATTGTCTTTAATCCACTGTATATTCTTGCCTCCTTTGTCAAAGATAAGGTGTCCATATGTGCGTGGATTTATCTCTGGGCTTTCTATTTTGTTCCATTGATCTATATTTCTGTCTTTGTGCCAGTACCATACTGTCTTGATAACTGTGGCTTTGTAGTAGAGCCTGAAGTCAGGTAGGTTGATTCCTCCAGTTCCATTTTTCTTTCTCAAGATCGCTTTGGCTATTCGAGGTTTTTTGTATTTCCATACAAATTGTGAAATTATTTGTTCTAGCTCTGTGAAGAATACTGTTGGTAGCTTGATCGGGATTGCATTGAATCTATAAATTGCTTTGGGTAGTATACTCATT
Organism: Bos mutus; assembly: GCF_027580195.1. Taxonomy (NCBI): domain Eukaryota; kingdom Metazoa; phylum Chordata; class Mammalia; order Artiodactyla; family Bovidae; genus Bos; species Bos mutus. The sequence goes on along the minus strand of NC_091636.1, from coordinate 41,237,368 downwards.
TTCACTATATTGATTCTTCCAATCCATGAACATGGTATATTTCTCCATCTATTAGTGTCCTCTTTGATTTCTTTCACCAGTGTTTTATAGTTTTCTATATATAGGTCTTTAGTTTCTTTAGGTAGATATATTCCTAAGTATTTTATTCTTTTTCGTTGCAATGGTGAATGGAATTGTTTCCTTAATTTCTCTTTCTGTTTTCTCATTATTAGTGTATAGGAATGCAAGGGATTTCTGTGTGTTGATTTTATATCCTGCAACTTTACTATAATCATTGATTAGCTCTAGTAATTTTCTGGTGGAGTCTTTAGGGTTTTCTATGTAGAGGATCATGTCATCTGCAAATAGTGAGAGTTTTACTTCTTCTTTTTCCAATTTGGATTCCTTTTATTTCTTTTTTTTCTGCTCTGATTGCTGTGGCCAAAACTTCCAAAACTATGTTGAATAGTAATGGTGAAAGTGGGCACCCTTGTCTTGTTCCTGACTTTAGAGGAAATGCTTTCAATTTTTCACCATTGAGGATAATGTTTGCTGTGGGTTTGTCATATATAGCTTTTATTATGTTGAGGTATGTTCCTTCTATTCCTGCTTTCTGAAGAGTTTTTATCATAAATGGGTGTTGAATTTTGTCAAAGGCTTTCTCTGCATCTATTGAGATAATCATATGGTTTTTTTCTCAATTTGTTAATGTGGTGTATTACATTGATTGATTTATGGATATTGAAGAATCCTTGCATCCCTGGGATAAAGCCCACTTGGTCATGGTGTATGATCTTTTAATGTGTTGTTGGATTCTGATTGCTAGAATTTTGTTTAGGATTTTTGCATCTATGTTCATCAGTGATATTGGCCTATAGTTTTCTTTTTTTTGTGGCATCTTTGTCAGGTTTTGGTATTAGGGTGATGGTGGCCTCATAGAATGAGTTTGGAAGTTTACCTTCCTCTGCAATTTTCTGGAAGAGTTTGAGCAGGATAGGTGTTAGCTCTTCTCTAAATTTTTGGTAGAATTCAGCTGTGAAGCCGTCTGGACCTGGGCTTTTGTTTGCTGGAAGGTTTTTGATTACAGTTTCAATTTCCATGCTTGTGATGGGTCTGTTAAGGTTTTCTATTTCTTCCTGGTCGAGTTTTGGAAAGTTGTACTTTTCTAAGAATTTGTCCATTTCTTCCTCGTTGTCCATTTTATTGGCATATAATTGTTGATAATAGTCTCTTATGATCCTTTGTATTTCTGTGTTGTCTGTTGTGATCTCTCCACTGTCATTTCTAATTTTATTGATTTGATTTTTCTCCCTTTGTTTCTTGATGAGTCTGGCTAATGGTTTGTCAATTTTATTTATCCTTTCAAAGAACCAGCTTTTGGCTTTGTTGATTTTTGCTATGGTCTCTTTTGTTTCTTTTGCATTTATTTCTGCTCTAATTTTTAAGATTTCTTTCCTTCTACTAACCCTGGGGTTCTTCATTTCTTCCTTTTCTAGTTGCTTTAGGTGTAGAGTTAGGTTATTTATTTGACTTTTTCTTGTTTCTTGAGGTAAGCCTGTATTGCTATGAACTTTCCCCTTAGGACTGCTTTTACTGTGTCCCACAGGTTTTGGGTTGTTGTGTTTTCATTTTCATTCGTTTCTATGCAAATTTTGATTTCTTTTTGATTTCTTCTGTGATTTGTTGGTTATTCAGCAGCGTGTTGTTCATCCTCCATATGTTGGAATTTTTAATAGTTTTTCTCCTGTAATTGAGATCTAATCTTACTGCATTGTGGTCAGAAAAGATGCTTGGAATGATTTCTATTTTTTTGAATTTACCAAGGCTAGCTTTATGGCCCAGGATGTGATCTATCCTGGAGAAGGTTCCATGTGCACTTGAGAAAAAGGTGAAATTCATTGTTTTGGGATGAAATGTCCTATAGATATCAATTAGGTCTAACTGGTCTATTGTATCGTTTAAAGTTTGTGTTTCCTTGTTAATTCTCTGTTTAGTTGATCTATCCATAGGTATGAGTGGGGTATTAAAGTCTCCCACTATTATTGTGTTATTGTTAATTTCTCCTTTCATACTTGTTAGCATTTGTCTTACATACTGCGGTGCTCCCGTGTTGGGTGCATATATATTTATAATTGTTATATCTTCTTCTTGGATTGATCCTTTGATCATTATGTAGTGACCTTCTTTGTCTCTTTTCACAGCCTTTGTTTTAAAGTCTATTTTATCTGATATGAGTATTGCTACTCCTGCTTTCTTTTGGTCCCTATTTGCATGGAAAATCTTTTTCCAGCCCTTCACTTTCAGTCTGTATGTGTCCCCTGTTTTGAGGTGGGTCTCCTGTAGACAACATATGTAGGGTCTTGTTTTTGTATCCATTCAGCCAGTCTTTGTCTTTTGGTTGGGGCATTCAACCCATTTACGTTTAAGGTAATTACTGATAAGTATGATCCCGCTTGCCATTTACTTTATTGTTTGGGGTTCAATTTATACACCATTTTTGTGTTTCCTGTCTAGAGAATATCCTTTAGTATTTGTTGTAGAGCTGGTTTGGTGGTGCAGAATTCTCTCAGCTTTTGCTTGTCTGAGAAGCTTTTGATTTCTCCTTCATACTTGAATGAAATCCTTGCTGGGTACAATAATCTGGGCTGTAGGTTATTTTCTTTCATCATTTTAAGTATGTCTTGCCATTCCTCCTGGCTTGAAGAGTTTCTATTGAAAGATCAGCTGTTATCCTTATGGGAATTCCCTTGTGTGTTATTTGTTGTTTTTCCCTTGCTGCTTTTAATATTTGTTCTTTGTGTTTGATCTTCGTTAATTTGAGTAATATGTGTCTTGGGGTGTTTCGCTTTGGGTTTATCCTGTTTGGGATTCTCTGGGTTTCTTGGACTTGGGTGATTATTTCCTTCCCAGTTTAGGAAGTTTTCAACTATTATCTCCTCAAGTATTTTCTCATGATCTTTATTTTTGTCTTCTTCTTCTGGAACCCCTATGATTCAATGTTGTAGCGTTTAATATTGTCCTGGAGGTCTCTGAGATTGTCCTCATTTCTTTTAATTGCTTTTCTTTTTATTCTCTCTGATTCATTTATTTCTACCAATCTATCTTCTAATTCACTAATCCTATCTTCTGCCTCTGTTATTCTACTATTTGTTGCCTCCAGAGTGTTTTTAATTTCATTTATTGCATTATTCATTGTATTTTGACTCTTTTTTATTTCTTCTAGGTCCTTGTTAAACCTTTCTTGCATCTTCTCAATCCTTGTCTCCAAGCTATTTATCTGTAATTCCATTTTAATTTCAAGATTTTGGATCAATTTCACTATCATTATTCGGAATTCTTTATCAGGTAGATTCCTATCTCTTCCTCTTTTGTTTGGTTTGGTGGGCATTTATCCTGTTCCTTTATCTGCTGGCTATTCCTCTGTCTCTTCATCTTGTTTAAATTGCTGAGTTTGGGGTGTCCTTTCTGTATTCTGGCAGTTTGTGGAGTTCTCTTTATTGTGGCTATTCCTCGCTGTGTGTGGGTTTGTACAGGTGGCTTGTCAAGGTTTCCTGGTTAGGGAAGCTTGTGTCAGTGTTCTGATGGGTGGAACTGTATTTCTTCTCTTTGTTCAGTCGCGCTGTGGGGGGAGGAGGGAGGGATGCTGCAAGCAAATAACACTGGCGTGCGCCGCAGTGCCTTAGCCACACTGGGTCTGCCCGCTCACTGCGCGTGTAGCCTCCCTGCCCACACTGCTCGGGCTCTAGGTTGTTCCGCCAGGAACAATCCGAGGCTGGCCCTGGGTTGTATGTACCTCCCAGGTCCAAGCCGCTCAGGTTCAGGCACTCGGGTAGTCCTCAGAGGCGCAGACTCAGTTGGGCCTGAGTATTGTGCTCTTCCCAGGTCCGAGCAGCTCAAGTGATGAGGTGTTTGGCGAGCGCCAATGCTGCGACTTATCGCCTCCCCGCCACTCGGTTATCTGGGCGCAAAACCGCGCACCTTCTTAGGCAGATGTTAACCGTCCCAGACCCCAAGAAGTTTTAGTTAGCAAAGAAGCCTGCTTACAGTTTTATACATAATGTCTCTCTGGGGCTGCGATTGCCCCCTTCCGGCTCTGGCTGCCTGTCACCGGAGGGGGTCTGCAGCCGCTATCTCTGTTCAATTCTTTGTTCCGTCGCTGGCCTGGCGGTCTTAGGTTGGGGCTGGCTTTTCGCGTGGTAGATATCCCACAGTCTGGTTTGTTAGCCCAAATTATTTCGCTCAGATAGTGCTTAGGTATTCAGGCCAGATTCTTACTCTAAGCGATGATGCAGCCCGCGCTGCCGCCCCCTGCCCAGCCCCGCTTGTTAATGGCGCCTGCAGGCGCTCTGCTTGCTTCTCCGCTGGGGGGGAGTTATCGTAGGACTACGCAATCTTGAGTTTTAATTGTTTATTTATTTTTTCTTCCTGTTATGTTGCCCTCTGTGCTTCCAAAGCTCGGCACAGATTCGCAGTGAGAAGGTTTCCTGGTGTTTGGAAACTTCTCTCTTTTAAGACTCCTTCCCGGGATGGAGCTCCGTCCCTCCCTCTTTTGTCTCTTTTTTTGTCTTTTATATTTTTTCCTACCTCCTTTCAAGAGTTGGATTGCTTTTCTGGGTGCCTGATGTCCTCTGCCGGCATTCAGAAGTTGTTTTGTGGAATTTACTCGACGTTTAAATGCTCTTTTGATGAATTTGTGGGGGAGAAAGTGTTCTCCCTGTCCTACTCCTCCGCCATCTTGGCTCCTCCCTCAACCAGCTTTTAATTTTGCAATGTAGTCAGGAGAAGGGAATTTCAATGAACAACAAAGGGTGGGCAACAGAGGAAGAAATCATGTGACTGCCCTTAAGTGATAGAGTCAAGCGTTTTAAGCATTTTTCAGGGGGAGTTTCATTTGTTTGTTCTGTTGTACAGGACAAGGAGATTAGATGTGATTTGGGGGCAAAGTAATGTAATCTGCCAGTAGAACCTGAAATGGAGGAGAAGGAAGGCTGGTTGGAGCAGCCTGTGTAAAGGTCTGGTTAAGGGTTTGACAGTGGCTAAAGCCCAGCCCCGCTCTGCTGACCAAGCTTTTGGGCCCAAGGTCAAAGGTCAACCAAGAGGATTTCAGCTGTCTAGAGGGCATCCTCTCGTGAGTCACCTGCAATGTAAATATCAACCATACACGGGAATGCCAGCAGCAGCCTGGGCTGGAGACGAGCACGCAATCCAGCCGATACTCCGCACCACCCTCAGAAAGGGAACCGGTCTGGGGTTTCAGAGGAAGAGGGTAAATTAGTACAGGGTGTGTTGGGTGTCTAGGGCCCACAGGACATCTGTGTGGAGAGACTGAGGAGGCACCAAGGTGAGAGGGAGGCGGGCTGCCACTGCAGACACGGGAGCCGACTGCCGGCCATGGAGAGAGAGCTGCTGAGGGACACAGAACTGCCTCACGAGCTTCCAAAGCGAGCGCAGGCCCTGTAAGATGCCGGTGAGGCGGAAGTACTCCAACACAGACAAACCCGAGGTCCCGGCTGCCCTCCCTACCCCCTCCAGTGTCACACTGCGCCCTCAGCCCGGGCACTCCCGCCCGGCGGCTCTCTCTGAGAAAGGGGACCCTCTCAAGCCATGACTGGTGGCAGGTTCTAGGAAGTCACGTGTTCTCATCCTCTTTATCTCCTCTCCCGGGGCAGAAAGAATCTGTTCTTGGTAATAGCCAACCATGGCTCATTTCCCCACTGGGGCTCAACTGTAACCATCTCCTCTCAGCTCAGGCATGGAGGGGACTTACATTCTCTATTTGAAACAGTAAATAGAATGCAAGCAACATTCTTGGTGAGAGAGAAGACTTCTCACAGGAATTCAGCAGAAGACACATGAGTTCCCCTACTATTATCTGTACAATTTCTGTCTGGGAAAGGGCCACAGGTTCTTCGTATGAAGGACTTGACAACAGACAAGAATTAGTTTGATGATCCTGTTTATCTTAAAAAGGGGATAAATCCCCCCATTATTTGCTAAGTCTCCTTTGTTTTTTGTCTTTTTAACTCAAGTATAGCTGATGTACCATATTAAGTAACAGACATACAATAGAGAGAGACAATTTTTAAAGGTTATACTCCATTTATAGTTACTATAAAATTTTGGCTATATTCCCCATGGTGTACAATATATTTAATACTAATATCTTTTATACACTGTGTGATGGAATGGAATCCAAGCATGGAAGTGTCTGTCTCAGGGAAAAGCACCCATGAGACTGACTTAAGAGCTGAGGTAGGTGCTATCTTCAAGGAACTGAAAGAGTGAATGACAGACAAAGTAGGGTGTTCTGACTTTGGTATCTGGCAGACATTCATTTTTAGAAAAAAAAAAAAAAAAGCCCAACAACTTTAAGGAAAACATCTGCTCCTTGTTCCTTGGAAGAAAAGCTATGACAAACCTAGACAGCATATTAAAAAGCAGAGACATCACTGCCGACAAAGGTCTGGATAGTCAAAGCTATGGTTTTTCCAGTAGTCATGTATGGATGTGAGAGTTGGACCACAAAGAAGGTTGAGCATCAAAGAACTGATGCTTTCGAACTGTGTGCTGGAGAAGTCTCTTGAGAGTCATTTGGACAGCAAGGAGATCAAACCAGTCAATCCTAAAGGAAGTCAACCCTGAATATTATTGGAAGTACTGATGCTGAAGCTGAAGCTATAATACTTTGGCCACCTGATGTGAAGAGCTCACTCAATGGAAAAGATCCTGATGCTGGGAAAGACTGAGGGCAGCAGGAGAAGGGGGCGCCAGAGGATGAGATGGTTGGATGGCATCACCGACTCAAAGAACTTGAGTTTGAGCAAGCTCTGAGAGATGGCGAAGGACAGGGAAGCCTGGTATGCTGCAGTCCACGCGATCACAGAGTCAGACACGACTAAGTGACTGAACAAGAACAAGGAAAACAACTGACAATTTGTTGCTAGTGATAAAAGCTGTACTTTCAAGCAAAAATTACAATTTTGGAAGACTAGTCTCTGCCTTTTTAGCTGAACAAATTCCCAATGTTCAAAGACTTTTCTAATGAGACAGGAATGATATTAAAAAAATGTGATTTGCATCTAAGAAAGCACGTCAATATTTGAACATAACCTAGTGAGTTGTTTTATAAATGACCAATGTATTATGCTTTTAAAATCATGCATGTTTTAAGATCCATTCAGAGTACAAGACAGACCAATGGATTTTAATGCAGTGAATGAAAAGTTCATTGATTATGTTTTCAGATTCTTTATTGCAATTAACCTTTACAAAACCATTTATCAATTTTTTGTGTACCATATTATCTGACAAGGCTATTAAATACTCCTTCCTTTCCTAAATACACATCTATGTGAGGCTGGATTGTCTTCGTACACTTCAACCACACCCAACACAGCACAACAGACTGAATGAAGGAAAGGGGATAAAAGAAGGCAGTTGTCTGTTTTCAAAAACGTACAACAGTACTATCCTGCTTTTTTGTTTTGGACAATATAGTTATTTATCATAGAAATACTTATGTTAACATCTAATGAGTTTACTACTAAAATAAACATTAAACAATTTTCCAGTTTTAGTTTCTAATATGGCAAATATCAACAGATACAATCACATAAACAAAAACTCTTTGAGATTCTCAATGATTTTTCAAGAGTGTAAAGAGTCCTGAAACCAGAGAGTTTGAAAACAGCTGCATGCATTTAGAAATAGGAAAAACTCACATAAAAACCCATATTTCTTATTTCTCCTGAGAAGTCCAAGCAACTGGCAAGATCAGGCCTATGCTCCCTCATGGCACAAACAGGCTGGCACAGACGAGCAGGCAGCCCTTCATGCAGGCAGAGGGTCTCCTTGCCTGCCCAGCCTGCACGCACTGCTGGGGCTGGGACCGCTGCTGAGATACCTCACCTCCCATTACAAGAGTGACCTCTGAGGGGCACCAGCAATGTGCACGGCCCAGCATTTATCTGTGATTCTCATTCTGTACTCAATTCCCTGCAGGCTTGGCAACTCCCAACCACCAATTAGAAACTGAAATAACTGCCAGAGTCTTGCTTTCTTTGATCAGCGACACGTGAAATATGGCTCCCATCCCAGTCTGTTCTGTGAAAACTAAGTAAGTCTCCACGCTGTCTCTGGGCGGGAACTCAGCTATGCCCATTCAGGATTAATGGAGAGGCCGAAAAGGATTTGAAACCCTACAACCCTTGGAGGGGACGGTTCAGCCTCGGAACAATTTAGGTGTTAAATTAGGCTGGCTTTCAACACCAGCTGGGCCTAGAATCCTCCTAAAGCTCTTTAAAGATGTCTCTGCTAAGAGCTCCAGGGCCTCTGGGAAAACTTCAGAACTCTGTCCCCCGGGAGCCTCCTGTCGAAGGGGCTCCTCTGGGGAGTCCTGAAGGTATTTTTAGATTGCTCTCGGGCTGAAAACAAACTGTTTAATACCAAAGCCAAGGGCTTTAAGTAGGATAATCTGCCAGAATGGACCCATGAGTAACCCATGCTTTCAGGGTTTCCAGGTGCACTTACTGGTATGCCACGACCCTGGAAGAACTCTATGTCCTCTTCGAGAAGAGGGGCGGGGACGACAAAGTATGCTGGCAACCTAGAGGAAAGAGATGTCATTGGTTTTAGTACCAGAGTTAATTCATTAAATATGAACGGTCGCCGTCGATGAACACAGGAAGTTGAGCAGACTGTCTTGACATGGACCGTATCTCCCGGTTAAGAACAAGAGCAGATAAACTGTCTCTGTCCAAATCAGTCAGGAATCTGAGTTCAAATCCCAGCTCTGCCTCTGATTCTGTGTAACCCTAGGTAAGTTACCCCACCTCTCTGGGTCTGTTTCCTCATGTATAAAATGAAGGGAATTGGACATCTGATATCTAACAGTATATGAATTCTTTAAAAATTTTTTTTAACTGGAGGAAAATAGTTTTACAACATTCCCTCCCTGTTGAGCTTCCCTCCCTGCCCCCATCCCACCCCTCTAGGTCATCACAGAGCGCCAGGCGGGGCTCCCTGTGTTACACAGCAACCGCTCACTGCTGCTGCCGCTGCTAAGTCGCTTCAGTCGTGTCCGACTCTGTGCGACCCCATAGACGGCAGCCCACCGGGCTCCCCCGTCCCTGGGATTCTCCAGGCAAGAACACTGGAGTGGGTTGCCATTTCCTTCTCCAATGTATGAAAGTGAAAAGTGAAAGTGAACTCGCTCAGTCATGTCCGACTCTTAGCGACCCCATGGACTGCAGCCCACCAGGCTCCTCCATCCATGGGATTTTCCTGGCAAGAGTACTGGAGTGGGGTGCCACTGCCTTCTCCGAACCTCTCACTAGCTACCTATTTTACACGTGGTAATGTACATACATTGAGGCTTCTTTCTCCATCTGTCCCACTCTCTCCTTCCCCCACTATGTCCATAAGTCCATTCTCTAGACATCTGTGTCTCTATTCCTGCCCTACAAACAGGTTCATCAATACCAATTTTCTGGATTCCTGAGTATAGGAATTCTGAAACTAGGAGGGATCTTTCTCATCATACAGAGACAATATACCTGTGTTGATCTGAGTCAGACTAACATGAAAACCAATAATTATGATGACTACTGCCCAGACATTTTATCAAGGGCTCGGACAACGTTTAACTGCTTACCATGTGTCAGACTGTTCTAATTACTTAACGTGAATTATTCATTTAATCCTCCCACCAACACTATGAGGTATGTGTACCATTATTCATTCCCCAAGAAACACAGCTCTACTCAGGCCCTTCCCGGGTTATACAACTAGTAAGAATTAGTGGAGCTGGAACCAGGCCCCAAGCAGTATGACTTCAGTTTCTAAAGAATAAAATAAATTTAGGTTCTAAAAATAACAAATCTGTTAAGTAGTAGGATGTAGGAGAGTTAGGTTTTTAGAGCTGCAGAGGTCAGAGACATACTGGGACACTATCTCTTCCTCTAATTAGGAGATGTAGGTTTCTATTAAAAAGACCTCCTGAGTTCTACCATTGTGGAGCTATAAATAGCTTTCACTCAAAAAGCTTGAAGGAAGGATGAGAAGGCAGAAGGTGCCTATGGTGTAAAAACTACAATGGCAAACAATCGGATGGTGTTTGTGTGCACACCCCTGCTGCTGCTAAGTCACTTCAGTCGTGTCCGACTCTGTGTGACCCCATAAACCGCAGCCCACCAGGCTCCCCCGTCCCTGGGATTCTCCAGGCAAGAACACTGGAGTGGGTTGCCATTTCCCTCTCCATTGCATGAAAGTGAAAAGTGAAAGTGAAGTCGCTCAGTCATGTCTGACTCTTAGTGACCCCATGGACTGCAGCCTACCAGGCTCCTCCATCCATGGGATTTTCTAGGCAAGAGTACTGGAATGGGGTGCCATTGCCTTCTCCGAGCACACCCCTAGTTTGAAGTAAGTTTCTTAAGTACCAGGTCATGGGAAAGATGGATTTTCCGAGTTGAAGAGATCAGAATTTGAATGGGATCAAGTCATTAGATCTAATCAATCGAAACAACAGTTCAAACATCATCATGGTGATATAATCATCAAATCCACACTGTAGGGCAACGATCAGACGAATGGCCTGGTTTCTTCAGGTAAACAAGCAAGAAAAAGGTAACCATGTGAGAGTCTATAGATTATTTGAAAGTTGTGATAATGGTGTTATGTTTATAAAAAGTCCTTAATTCTTAGAGATGTAAAACTGAAGTATTGATGAATGAAATATGATGAGCTCTAGGATTTATTTCAAAATAGTCAGGGCGGGGTGTGGGGGGTAGAGTACATAGAGGCATAGAGACTAGCCATGAGTTAATAACTGTTGAAGTTGGGTGATGAGTAAAAGAAATTCATCAAATTCTCTTTTATACTCTTTGAAATTTTCCATTAAAAAAAAAAACACACACAACTCTTAATGGTAATTAAAAAGAACAAAGTTTCCATAATATGTGAGGCAAAATCAGGTTGAGAACTACAGGTTGAGGCTAAGATATTAGCACATGAAACCATTAAAACTTAGAATTATTTGACTTTTTGAGATTCTGAAGCGTTCAGGGTATTTCCTTCAGGTCCGCTTGAGTGGGTGGGCTTCTTCAGGTGCTGTTACTGATGCAAAAACCTCTTCACAGATCAACAGCTTTCAAACTCAAGCTCCCCATTAAAGTCACATGGGAAGACCTAAAAACTCCCAGTGTCCAGGATGCACTCAGAACTACTAAATAGCAGAGAGGTAAAAGATCTCTAGGTGTGCACAGAGGATGAAAGCTGTTGTTCTAAAAGCTCCTGCACAGCAGGTGTGCGCAGAGGATAAAAGCTGCTGTTCTAGAAGCTCCTGCACAGCAGGTGTGCCCACAGGATAAAAGCTGCTGTTCTAGAAGCTCCTGCACAGCAGGTGTGCCCACAGGATAAAAGCTGCTGTTCTAGAAGCTCCTGCACAGCAGGTGTGCCCACAGGATAAAAGCTGCTGTTCTAGAAGCTCCTGCACAGCAGGTGTGCACAGAGGATAAAAGCTGCTGTTCTAGAAGCTCCTGCACAGCAGGTGTGCCCACAGGATAAAAGCTGCTGTTCTAGAAGCTCCTGCACAGCAGGTGTGCCCACAGGATAAAAGCTGCTGTTCTAGAAGCTCCTGCACAGCAGGTGTGCACAGGGGATGAGGGTGCTTAGAAGGAAGCAGATTCTTCAGCCCTACCTGGACCTCTACAATCAGAAGCTGCGCTTTCACCAGCTCCCAGGAGATGGGGCCGCACAGCCAACCATGAGAAGCATGGCCCTAGATGGCAACTTACAAACAGACCGCTGTTCCCCAACCCTTTCAGGAGACTCACCCGTGGGCTTCATTTATGAGCAGGCTCTCAGCTCCTTCCCCAGAGGCCCATGAGGTGGGGCCACACTGCTTTAAAAATCTACATGCCCTCCTCTACTATGGTGAGGGTGAATATTTTACAATGCTGGTGAACCAGCATTAATTTTTAAATTTTTTTTATTATTTTTTCTTATCAAGTCTTTCACTTGGGGGAAAACGTCAGAACCCAGTGTATTAGCATGTTTACATGCAGTCACTGGGGATTCCCATGTGGCGCTAGTGGTAAAGAACCTGCCTGCCAACACAGGACACATAAAAGATGTGGGTTTGATCCCTGGATCAGGAAGATTCCCTGGAGGAGGAAATGGCAACCCACTCCAGTATTCTTGCCTGGAGAACCTCCATGGACAGAGGAGCCTGGTGGGCTACAGTCCATGGGGTATTAAGGAGTTGGACACGACTGAAGCGACTTAGCATGCAGTCACTGAGAAAAGGGGCTGCACAAATGGGCAGCTCTGCCCTGCTGGGGGGTCTGTGACATCCCCTCCTGTCCCAGTGAACTCGAGGGGGCTCTACGGAGGCTCTGCCATGAGACTGCCAGCGTTTACAAGCAACTCACCCTCCTCCTTGGAGAGTGCTCATTTTGTCATTAGGATGAGTTCTGAAGACAAAGTCAACAGCCTCTCCAAACACGAGCTGACTTCCTCAAGCAAAGTTGTACGATCCTCTCAGGCACCACCTCCAGCAGGGTGAGGGAACCCCCAGAGCAACACCCCCTGGCCAGCAGTCTTCCTTGACTGAGTCAACTTCTTGGCTCCTCTGTGTCACACACTCCCTACAGGGCTGGGGACCTTCTTCTGCCTTCTCAGGGAGGTGGGAAGAGGAAGGCTTTTCAGGAGAAGGCGAAGCAGACACTCCGTTCCTGATTCTTATCCAAGCTGATTGGGGTCCCTCCTCTAACCACTGGGGCTTTTGTTAATTTATTCATTCTGGCCCCTATCTACTGAGTGGGTCTTATGAGTCAGGCACTATACGTGGTACTGAGGATAGAAAGATGAATAAAGACAGTGTCCTTGATTCCCCAGAACTGCTGGGCTGCAGAAACAAACATGAACCAAATGGTGATAGGTGCTTGCTGCTGCTGCTGCTGCTAAGTCGCTTCAGTTGTGTCCGACTCTGTGTGACCCCACGGACTGCAGCCCATCAGGCTCCTATAGATAAAAATAAATTCCAAACCAGAGGAGTTGCAGGGAGACAGGCATATGTGCAAGGAAAGACCTCACCTAGTCCTGGGAAGACTCCCTGAAAGAGACGCCTGAGCAGAGATCTGATTGACAACGTGGAGGTAACTCACTGGTGCAGCCCGAAGTGAAATGAGACAGGAGACCACACGGGCAAGGCCCACAGGAGGGGTCAGGGGAGCTGGAGGGGTGGTGCATGGAAAGCTGACAGCTAGGCAGGAATCCAGCCACGAAGGGCCTTGGAGGGCCTGTCAGAAGTTTCATCTTCTCTATCATGCACAGTGAGGAGCACTGACGCAGAGGAGAGGACGGTGAGAAGCCTCCTGGATCCACCTGCTCAACCTGCTCCACGGAGCATGGATGCTGGGGCCAGAGTGGCTGGGGGAGACCACGCAGGCAGCTACCACATGTTCCAGGTGTGAACCAAAGCACAGATTCTCCTGTATCGTTCCAGTGGGGCAGAAAAGGGGGGTGGTGCTGAGTGTGTGTGTTGGGGAGGGGAGCCTAGCTGGGGCAGTTTGGGGGAGTGTGTTTGCACTGAGTGCTCTGAACACCAAACCTTGCTGAGGCTCCATCTTCCCCACTGACCACTAATTAGAACCCCCCACTCCAACCCCGACACACTGCTCTGCTCACCTTCTCTACCTGGTGTGTTTCTGCTGTGCTGACACCTACGCAAACACCAGTGACTTGAATCAGTAGGCAGCAGGATTTTAAAAAACAACTCTGGGAGTGGGGCTGCCTCCTCTCACTGTCAACATCACATTATAAAACATCACCTCTGAGGAGCAGGAGTTTCTGACCTCCTTCTAACTAGCTTTCCCTTTACACGTTTTGTGACTGTAAAGACAGGAAGAGGGGCAAGAAGGCGTGAGGGGGGTGTGTATGATCCCACACTTGTCCTGCAGGTCCCGCCCCACTGTCACCCTCAGGTGTGCCGTGACGAGAGGGCTAACCATACAAATGTCTAAGACAAAGTCAAAACAAAACACCAATACAGTGTATTAACGCATATACTTGGCATTTAGAAAGATGGTAACGATGACCCTATATGCGAGACCGCAAAAGAGACACAGGTGTAAAGAACAGACTTGGACTCTGTGGGAGAAGGCGAGGGTGGGATGATTTGAGAGAATAGCATTGAAACGTGTATATTATCATATGTGAAATAGATTGCCAGTCTAGGTTCGATGCATGAGACAGGGTGCTCAGGGCTGGTGCACTGGGATGACCCTGAGGGATGGGATGGGAAGGGAGGTGGGAGGGGGGTTCAGGATGGGGAACACATGTACACCCGTGGCTAATTCATGTCAACGTATGGCAAAAACCACTACAATATTGTAAAGTAATTAGCCCCCAATTAAAATAAATAATGAAAAAAAAAACTGATCTGCTGACGAGGCCCCTCAGAATCACAAATATAAAATGCTCTAGAAAAATATGGATTTTTGGAAACTGTTAGCAGGGTGTTGAGGAGTGTGTTCCAAAATGATAAGATTCAAGTTTCCAAAAAAAGGGTGACGCAGAGTCATCCTTTAAAAATGTAGGTCAGACCACATCAAACCTCTCTGCTCAAGCTCCTCCGCTCTGCGCTCTAAACTCTGGAAACCGCCCCAGCCATCAGCACCCAGCTGGCCCTCTCCTCCCTGATCGCACCCCCTACTGCTCCAGCCGCTCAGTCCCCTCACTGCTCCTCACAGCACCAGACTCAATCCCACCTCAGGGCCTCTGCCCACGCTGTCCCCTCTGCCTGACACACCCTCCCACCGACACCTCCAGCACGCCCCAGCCCCTCGCCTGATCTACTTTTCTCTCCATAGCACTCGAAGTGAAAATGAAAGTATTAGTCACTCAGTTGGGTCTGACTCTGTGACCCCATGGACTGTAGCCCTCTGTCCAGGGGATTCTCCAGGCAAGAAAACTGGGGTGGTTTGCCATTCCCTTCTCCAGAAGATCTTCCCTACCCAGGGATCAAACCCAGGTCTCCTACACTGCAGGCAGATTCTTTATCATCTGAGCCACCAGGAAAGCACTTATTACCTTTTAATACACTGTCATTACTCTTAAGGGTTTCTTAAAAAAAGCACAGGATCGATGTGGAGAAAGTGGAACCCTCAATTGCTGTGGACAGGAGTATAAAGTTGGTGCAGTGGCTGTGGAAAATAGTCTGGCAGTTCCTCTTAAGGTCAAATGCAGTTACTATATGACTCAGCAATTTCACCCCTAGGAATACACCTAAGAGAACTGAAAATACGTCCATGTGAAACCTTATACTCATGTTCACAGCAGCATATTCACAATAGCCAAAAAGTGAAAACAATTCAATGTCCCTCAACTGATGAACAGATAAACAAAATACAGCATATCCACACCATGGAATATTATTCAGCAGTAATAAAAGAATGAGATTCTGATATCTGCTATGACATGGATGAGCCGTGATAACACTGTGGTCAGTGAAAGAAGCCAGGCACAAGGGCCACATATTGCACAGCTCCACTTATGTGAACTCCTGAGGACAGGCAAACCTATAGAAACAGGAAGTAGATGAGCGGCAGCCTAGGGCTGGGGCGGGGGGTGGAGAGTGACTACCAAGGGATATGGGGGTTTCTGGGGATGATGACAACGTTCTCCAATCGACCAGGGTGATGGCTGCAGGAGATGCAAGAAACGCAGGTTGGATCCCCAGGTCGGGAAGATCCGCTGGAGGAGGGCACGGCAACCCACTCCAGTATTCTTGCCTGGAGGATTCCATGGACAGAGCGGCCTGGTGGGCTACAGTCCACGGGGTCACATGGAGTCGGACACGACTGACTGAGCAGCTGAGCACACACGGCTGCACAACCCTATGAATGTGCTAAAAACCACAATACGCGTCATGGGGATGAACGGGTATGGCACCTGAATTAAATCTCAACGAATCCGTCAAAAAGAAAAGCATGGTGCCGAGAGCTTACCTTTCACAGACTTTATAGCCTTCATTGACACTCACTGCCTTGTACTTCATGTTGCCTTTGGTCCGCTCCAGCTCCCGACACCAGTCCTGAAGTGTGTCAAACATTACGGCGTGTTTCTTGGGGTCCGTAGCTGACAATACAAATGGAGAAAGACAGTAAAATCTTGTCGTGAAGCCCTGGTGTTTTAATGCTGTGAAAGTGGCTCCTTGGGCCCCAACTTCCTCCACAAAGCCCATTTTTATCCCTGCAGAATGAACTCACGGCTTCATCTTAGCCTTGTTCCTTTCTTTCTGTCATTCACCCAAAATTATGAGCGAGGCTCTGTCTCTTTGTACCAGGGGAAAGGAGCTGTTCTCGTTCCATTCCTTGCAAAAGTAATTTATAGCTCCATTTGCAGTCATCTGACCATGAGATAATTTATATAACATAAAAAGATCCCATGAAGCACTAAAAGACCGGCTTGGCACAAATGCTAAAATAATAAAATATTTTTAGCCCTACCCATGTGTGCATAAGATGGCAAACTCATTTGAACAGCATGTCAGATTCCTGAGTCTAAAGCCTCCTTGCCAAGAAGAGGAGTCCTCAGTGTGACACCTGGCTCCTGAAGGCCACAAAGGAGAGGGCCACGTTGAGGGTTGGGGCCCATAGGCCAAGGGCCACGTCTCGGTGATGGGGACTTCTGCCCCTCACCCTGCCACTCCCTGCAAGGAGGAAGGGCTCAGGAGTGCTGCTCACGCAGCCCAGCAGGTGTGCCGTGGTCCTCCCCACAGCACTGCCTGATGCGGGTGACATGCACCAAAACACCCTTGGGTGGTCACACAGATCAGTTCGTTCCAACCTGTGCACATCTTTAAAAAGCAAGCCTTCTGGGGAAAACAAAGTGTTAAATTAAATGCCCACCTGCTCCTTTTAATAAAACCACATCATAGTACAAAGAGTGATAATACAAACAATGATTTAAGAAAAAACAACAACAGTAATGAAACTTATATAGCACTTAGGATGCCAAGCACTATCTGAGCACCTTTCAAGTAATAACTCAATCCTCACAACCCTACAGGGTAGGCAATATTATTTCCTTCATTCAGACATGGCACAGAAAGGTCAATTAACTTATCCAAGGTCACATAGCTAGACAATGGGAGAACTGGAATTCAAACCTAGGCAGCATAAATTTTCCATAAGGTTAATAGATGCAAATAAACTTCCCCACAGACATAAGTAATACCAATATTCCTATTCAAGCATACTAGGTCATTTTCTTAGCAACACAGGTAAGTTCTTCCCTGAAATGCCACGTCACAAACATTTAGGACCTTTCAGCCAAAGCACATTTGTGAATTATTAAACCTGAGAAAAATGAAAGATGTTCTGATTGCAAAGCACCCATTTCTACAAACCCCTACACAATAAAAAAACTAACTGGTCCACTTGCACCTCTCAGTTATAACCTTTACTTTATCCAAAAAAGGAGGCTGGAAGGAGAAGAAAAGGATGCTGGAATTTGAATAGAAGACAAGATGCTACACAGCCTGGACATTCTGGCACAAAAAAACCTCCATAAGGTAATGAAACTGCCAGGGTCAGTCAAGGTAAGAGTTTTGGCACACAGATCAACACCTGCGGGGGAGCTGGGATACGTCCTGTGCTGATCCAGACCAAGAGTCAGGATACAAGGGAGAGGCAGAGCTCCTAACAGCAGTACAATTTTCACATGTAGACCCAATAAATGTTCACACAAGTACAGCAATCAACAAAGAGGCTGTATTTTGTACAACTCATACTGCAACGTGCTGTTGTCAGCCAGCGCCCCGCTAATCAGCATGTACACGTACTGCTACTGTGAAAAGACCGTTCACAGACAGGAACTTACTACACGAAGGCGCAAGCTTTAGGCTCAGACTACTAACAGTGCTAAGTACACTTTCATGCCAATGTAATTCTCTGGGCAGAATCTGCCCTGAATAAGCAGTTACACTCTCAATTAACCCTCACTCAATGACTGTACCCTATGTGCTGTGCATTTAACAATCTACAGTCTTCAAAACATTCATGGGAATCATTAACACTACTGTTTTTCCAATGAGAAAACAGAGGCCTCAGGAGTTAAGTGCCATCCCCAGGGTCTACGCTACTCGGCAGCTGGACAAAGATTTGAATTCAGGAGGGACAGACCTGCAAATTCACACCTTTTCTGCAAGATCACCACAGTTCGCCAAATGCAGCCTGCTCTCCCACATATCTTCATCTCTGCACACGCCAGTCTCGCTGCCTCAAACACTCCTGAGTGCCTTTCGGATACTCCACAATCTCCACCAGCAGCTCAGGCCCGGCCTTCGCCCTCTGACAGCCCTCCCTCCCCAGCGTGGCCGGTCCCTTCCACCAGAGCACACAACGCTCTGACTGGTTGCTCTTATTTCTTTTTCTGGCTGCGCCATGTGGCGTTCAGGATCCTAGTTCCCCGACCAGGGATTAAAGCCGGGCCCCCTGCAGTGGAAGCACAGTGTCCTAACCACTGGACCACGGGGAATCCCCTGACTCAATGCTCTTAGAGGGCAGAGATTCAGTCTTGTTCAGTATTTCCAGGGTGCCTGACCCAGAGCAAGCATTCGAGAAACATTTACCAAGTGAGCAGCTGGTGACAAAGCAACTCTGCATTCCACAGAGCCCGACATGTGCAGGCAGGACATGTCACGTCCCTGAAGAGAGGCTCATGGCACACAGGATCGGTCGACCCCAACTTCATGTTCAGAGTGACGGGCAGATAGGGACGTAATGTACAACGTGACGAATAAATTAACACCGCTGTGCGTTTATGTATGGAAGCTCTTAAAGAGAGTAAATCCTAAGGGTTCTCACCACAAGGAAAAAAATTTTCTGTTTCTTTAATATCATGTCTATGTACGACGATGGACATTCTCTAAAATTACTGTGGGCATCATGTCATGACGTATGTAAACCAAGTTGTTATGCTGTGCACCTTAAACTTATACATGCTGTGTCAATTATATCTCAGTAAAACTGGAAGGAAAAAAAAATTAAAATACTAATTTGGAATTAAAAAAAAAAAAGGAATGGGAAGAGCAAGTGAACAGATGGAGGGGAGAGATCCAGAGAAGGATGAAGACAAACATCTGTGGAAACAGTGTACAACACTGGGCATTATTAATAGCTAGTTCAGATGACCACAGTTTCTTACTAAAAAGATTGCTCTCTTTTTCAGGGAACCAAATGGAAAACATTTGGAATTTCAAGTTTTCGAACCAAACTGGTTTTCGGATGTGCTCTCTTCTGTACAAGTGTTCCATTCCCCATCCCCAAATATTTGCTATAAAGCATGTCCTGGCTGTTTAAAAACTTTCTAGAATGCAAAACTTTTTTTTTTAGGGTCTTATGAAATGAAATCAAGCCTATTAAAGTGGAAAAAAGAACCCAGGGACAGAAAGGGTGATTTTAGACTTGTCTCAATTTTCTTTCTCTATAGTCTCACATTTCCAATGACAATCTATTGATTTTAATCTTTCATAAGAACCCATCAAATAATCCTTCACAAAAAGCAAACAAACCTAAAAGATAAGTTAAAGCAACAAAGATCACGGGAAAGAAACAGAAACCTTTTTTAAAAAAAGAAATTTGAATCAATCACTCAAGTAAGAGGTGACCCATTGCTAGAGAAGATGCGGAAAAAAAACTCATGGATGGGTTTTCTCCCATGAGTTGCAGGTAGGAAGGGTCCTGCCTAACTGCAGATGAAAGCTTACCTGGGCTGTTTCGTGCTGCAGTCGCGTAGGAAAACAGAAACAATCGTTTAAGCAGTTTAGGGGCCTGGGTATGATGAATTATGCCACTGACAATCTGGAAAGAACCAAGTAATGGATACAGTCATGCTTTTGGCGAGTAAACACTGACAGACAAGACACAAGTTGTCTAGGTTTTCAGTAATGCCCATGGGCTCCGCTGAGCAACATGCTAACTCTCATTGAGGTCTGTATCTGTGATATTATCTCTTGGAATAATGCCACACAAACAGAATGCTAACTATTTTGTCAGGTTTTTTAAGAGCTTTGAATTTCTAGGGCAATTTTTAAGACATAATCTAATTTATCAAAGACAGAGTGCTAAAAAAAACTTAAGTGCCATATTCAGACACTCCAAAAATCTGACATGTCAAAAATGTAAAGAAAAAGAAAGTGAAGTCGCTCAGTCATGTCTGACTCTTTGCTACCCCATGGACTGTAGCTCGCCAGGTTCCTCTGTCCATGGAATTCTCCAGGCAAGAATACTGGAGTGTGTTGCCATTTCCTTCTCCAGGGGATACTACCGACCCAGGGATTGAACCCGGGTATCCTGCCCTGCAGGCAGACTCCTTATCATCTGAGCCACCAGGGAAGTCTTTCTAAAGATGTAAAGCTGATATCAGATAATAACCAAGACACTGAGCTATTCCAGTCTGTGTTATGGCCTGAAGGATCTTCTTCTAGAAGACAGCCTTCCTTTGGTGGCTCAGACGGTAAGGAGTCTGTCTGCAATGCAGGAGACCCAACTTCAATCCCTGGGTCAAGAAGATTCCCTTGGAAAAGGGAATGGCAACCCACTCCAGCATTCTTGCCTGTAAAATCCCATGGACAGAGGAGCCTGGCAGGCTACAGTCTATACAGTAGCAAAAAGTTGGACACGACTGAGTGACTTCACTTTCTTTCTTTCTAGAAGATAAGGAACTCAATCTACCATGCTTTTTGTTTGAAGTTCCAAACAAAAAGTATATTTGGACAGATGATAAAAATCATCATTCAAAGTGAAGTTTCTTGCTTCTCAGGGAATTTTCCATATCTATACCATTTCTTCCTGCTCAGAACAGATACTGGGGTCATGTTTATTATTCTAACCAAACTCCCGCACTACCTGAAAGAAGATTAAGGGGATATCTAAAAAGAATGTCTAATGACTAACTGTAGCCAAAGCCAACAGATAAACTGGCCTCTCGCTAAAGGTTTCCCCTGATGCATTTACCATGCCAGTGGCAAGTCTGAGACCTTCAATATCTTAAGAGAAACCTTGGAACTTACAATAATCACTGTAACCAGTTCACCCAGTTACACACCTCAATTTGCTGCAGCAACCAGATTAAGTAAGTGACCAAAAGCACAGGCTCATTTGGTGACTCATTTTGCCCATGACCATGTACCTCCACCTCCCTCCACATGCAACCACGACCTTCCAGACGTCAACTCCTTCATTCGGGAGTTGGGAGTCGCTGCTGCTGCTTTTGGAAAGGCTGGCGGGCTGGCGGTAGGGGACTGCTTCTAGCTGCTCCATCCATCTTCCCCTCCCTGACTGCCTTCTGACCCTGGTTTCCCACCTCCTACCCTCTGAAGCCTCTGGGAACAAACATGGTGTGAATCGAAGGACTAAACGTAGCATGTGCCATGACAACACAGTCCTGCTCTACCAAGTTATCTCTCAATTCTAATCAAAGCACATGAGGTTATAACCAATTTCAACTTTACAGAGTGAAAGGCTCCCCTCAACCTTCGCGCAGTGGAAGCAAGAACTGAGTAAGTGGGGAAAACCTGATGGGAAATAAAACCTAAAAACACATGCGACTAGTTACCCTTTTGACTTCCTCTTCTTTTGTGTACCTCAGACAGAAGTGGAATACCCGGAGGTCTTTACAGTGGATGACCAGCTTCTCAGGGTACTTCTTCAGCTGTCCAAAGAGAGTCTTTTTTTTCTCATCAAACACTACAAAACAATGAAATCAACAAGGGAAATAAACAAGGTAGACTGCTAACTTCCAAGGAGGCCTTTCAAAAGTGAGAGGAAGGGCGTCATCTTCTCAGTAACCATTAGCACGGCCCCATCACACCCAGCTGGGGCCTGTCCCACCCAGCAGGCCCCCCGCCCTGTCCCACCCAGCAGGAGCCTGGGACTCTGCAACAGCCAGGGCTCCTCACTCCTCCTGAGGAAGTACAAGACCAAAACGGACCTGCCACTGTCAGCAGAATCAACTTCTGCAGAAAACCCAGCTCTGAAAGCTGAGATTATGAAAGATGGGAGATCATTAGGGACCTGACCTGGGACAGCCGACTCCCAGGTTTATGGCTAGGGCCCCTCCTGACCATGAGTTTGGACACCCTGGTGCTGGAAACTCCATAAATGGCTACTGAATAGTTGCTCACAAAGCCTTGACTACCAAAATAGAGAAGTGATGTCAAGAGAGCCTTTGTGTAATCAGCAGAATAGACAGCTGTGTGTGGTACAACAGACTTTTACAGATTAGCCTTTAAAGTAAGACCTGCATAGCTAACAATGACATATGACCAACATCTAGCCTGTAATGGCACCATGGAGTATTAGAAAGAACAGGTTCACGTTCAAGTCCAAGCTTCTCCAGCTAATAAGCTCCTCTTCAAATAAGCCACTTCACATCTCAGTTTTATCATCCAGAAAACTGATTAAGATAAATGGGTGAAGAAATTTTAGTAAA
Organism: Bos mutus; assembly: GCF_027580195.1. Taxonomy (NCBI): domain Eukaryota; kingdom Metazoa; phylum Chordata; class Mammalia; order Artiodactyla; family Bovidae; genus Bos; species Bos mutus. Next base: position 41,214,892 of record NC_091636.1, on the reverse strand, counting down.
CTATAAAAGGCCAAAAAAACAAAAAACAAAACCAACCCATCATTACCAGCTGTACATTCAAAGGCCTGGGGAACACAGATACTTACCTCCATAAATCTGATCAACACAGTGGAGGGTAATGTCATTTTCTCCTATGACCTTATTCTTAAACTGCGTTTCCTAAAAAATTCAAAAGGAAACAACTGTGATTCCTTGCTAAGCACTGTTAGACACTTACAGGCACAATGAATTACTATCCCCAACTCGCATACTAAGAAAAATGAGGGGCGGGTGGGGGAAATGGGCGAAGGTGGTCAAAAAGTACAAACTTAGGTTATATTATAAAATAAGTCCTGGAGATGTAACATACAGCATGATGACTACGGTTAGTAACACTGCACTGTACATTGGAGAAGGAAATGGCAACCCACTGCAGTGTTCTTGCCTGGAGAATCCCAGGGACGGGGGAGCCTGGTGGGCCACCGTCTATGGGGTCGTGCAGAGTCAGACACGACTGAAGCGACTTAGCAGCAGCAGCACTGTACATTAGAAAGTTGCTAACAGGGTAGATCTTAAAAGTTCTCACCACAAGAAAAAAGTTGTACAACTATGTGAGGAGATGGATGTTAACTAAACATATTGTGATGATCATTTCACAATACATACGTATCCCAAATTCATCATGTTGTACATCTGAAACTACTACAATGTTATATGTCAATTCTATCTCAATAAAACCAAAGAAAAAATAAACGAAGAGGTATACGCCCTAAACAAACAGGGAAATGTCACATCCCGAGGAAAAGGACAATGAAGTAGCAAAGTGTGTGAGAAATGTTGTGAACACTCGTTTTCAAACCGAGGCAGGACATGTCAGTCCTGGGCTGCTCCCAGGCAGGCCAACAGGCCAGGCAGCTCTGAGAGGTGCTGGGAGGTGGCACGCAGGTTCAGATTTTTCTACCCAAATGCAGATGAGTGACAGAGCTATGAGAGGGCAGGAAGAAAACCCCAGGAGAGCCACATTTCTGCGAATGCTATCTCTGCACAGGACTAGGAACTAGGCTGTTACCACAGTGGCGGCACAGACGCCCACACTGTGAGGCAGCGAGATGCTGCATGGCCGGGCTGACCGGCTTCCAGGACCACGCAGTGTGCTCTGAGTGGCGCGGACAATCCTTTTCTCTCCTCTGCTCGCTCTTCATGAGGGGGACAAGTCTAACACAAGAACACTGCTGCTCGGTGCAGAGCAAACACAAACCCAAACTCAAGTGCTGCATTCAGCACCAGTCTCATAACTGTACTTAGGTGCTAAATTTGGGGAAGAGTTCAGTGCAGAGAAAACATGGGGAACTAGTGTATTTGGGGAGCTGTGATTCCCCTGAGCGATGTACCGCACTGAAACACAGAAGAAAATAAAAAAGTTGACGGTGTGAACCTATGAGGCCAATGCAGGCCAGCACGACGTGAGGCGCTGGTGGAGCTGCAGAGTGGTCATCCCACCAAAGGGAGGTCCCCAAGGAGGGAGAGCAGATCACGGGTGAGAAGGACTCTGGCCTTTGTGTTTACATGCATTAAGGGCAAGTTGCTGAGAAGCTGGGAAAAGAGACAACGGGGTCACAGGGGCAGTGCTACCCCAAACTCAGCCAAGTGCAGCTCACACGCACATCATTATCCAGGGCAGATTCATCGTCACCCAAGAAAGCAATCTTGAAGTCTGTGCAGACAAGCCTCCCGTAGATTCCACGCTGACAGGAATCTTCCTGGACACACTTCAGTACTGTGTTGGCTTCACACAGCAGCTGTTCACCTGATGGAAACCAAAACAAGGTGTCCTGAGAGTCCTCAGGCAACAGAAGCAAGCAGTACAAGCTTCCCCGGCTCTATTCCTGTAAAGACAAACACAGGCCACGACACGGCACAGGGGAGCTGCAAAACCCAGGGGGGAGACAAAGCAGCGTGGGGCCCACGGAGAGGTGGGATCACAATGACTCAGATACACCTTCACACGGGGCACTTCTATCTTCTCACTGCAAATAATGGATGTATCCAAAGAGGCAGAAATGACCTAGGCTACACCGGCAGGCACAGATCTTAGTGCTTCTAGTACTTGAACCCGAACAGATGTTCTGCACCCAAGCAGAAGCGGTACCCAAGCGAGCAAAGCCAGAAGGGCTGGCCGGCAAGCTGTGGAATGTAGTTCTCGGGCTCCCCTTCCTGCGAGAGTGGCCATTCCTTACCCCAGAAAGAGGACGGGGTGTGCGCCTGGTCCGGAGCTCCCAGGCAGCTTCCTCAGGCCGAGGGGCTACAGCATGACCGCGCTCGGCCTGGCTCCGCAGACAAGGATGGGAGGAAGAGGGGGGTCAGAGGTTTGTGGGAAAGCAAGCCTGTTTCCTCTCTTTCTTCGCTGAGCGTGTTTCCTCTCACTATGTCACCTTTCCTGCTCTCTGCAGACGCCCAGCAGCACGGGAGCTGTATTTCCTGGTGACAGAGAGAGCCAACTTCCGTCTCCAGTCAAAGAGATGAGGGTTTAGGGATAGGCAGGAAGTGGAGAGGCTCATGAGGGCCGGATGGTAAGGACAGAAAAATAAAAGGAGGATACAGGGAAATGAAAAACTAAGTATAAAATTAAAAAAAAAAAAACCCACCTAAGCGTAAATACTTTGTGACAAGAAAAAACGGGAATTTTCTCCTCATCCAACAGACAACTATCTTCTTAAAATCTCCCTCTGGATTTTCCCTCCAATGTCTTTAAATTTACCATTTGGCTCAAAATTAATCTATTCTAACTTTCAATATGAAAACAAAGAATTTCAGATACTAAGACTATGAAGGGACACATAAAACGTTTCACCTTGTTTTTTTTCTCTTCCAAGTGGTTAAATAAAATAGAAATACAGGAAGATGGTTCTGTCACAAGCTCAGCCTCTACAGAGGTCAACATCTATAGGTCAGCATCCTGAAACCACCAGGCTTGAAGAAAACAATGAAGTGATGAGGGCCTCACTGGGGTTTAAAATGGTCTCAGAAAAAGTGCCTTAGCTGAGTCCAAGGTAGAAGGCACGTGAGCAAGGCTTTCTGTGCTTTCAACCCCTGGTGTAAAAACAGCTTTAAAAATAAATAAATAGAACAGCCTTAACAGTGAACCTCTCCCAAGCCCAGGCAAGCCATATGGGTCCATGGTCAGGCACTGGAGACCTCACCACACTTGTCAGCCAGTACAGACAGACGGAGTCTCGGGTCATATGAGGCACGAGCTGGGAAAGATCTTAATCTAGTCTAGGAAACCTGGGCTGCACACCGAGACGAGACGTCAGGAATCCAGGGAATGCGAGAATGTACGTAACACTAAGCTGAAGACAAAAGTAAACTTCCGAATCTGTAACCCAAGAAAAGGAAATAGAATAGGGTATATGGATTGAGATTTAGGCCATTTTTATAGGGAAGAGCCTTTGACACTTAAAAACATTTTTTTTAAAAGTTAGAGATTCTGATGTTTACCAAATAAGGTGGATCAGTCAGAAACTTGTGCATATTCATATTGTCCGAATAAAAGGGAATAAAATTGAAAGAACCAGAATGAGGCCTTAATTGTTTTGGGAAATGTACCTAAAAATACTTATGAAAAAAGCTGGAAAGAAAGAAAGCAGAAGAACTGAACGCACAACTCACAGGATAGCCCCATGTATGGACAGCCTACACCACCAGGTCTGTTTCTGAATTCAGAAATGATTAAAACTCGACTTACGCTACAGACAGTCACTCTCCTCCATCTCAAAAATAAAAAAATTCCAACCAATCCAGTCTCCTTGGTGATGACAAACAGCAAGCCCTGGCAGCACAGGGCTGGGGAGTTGGTTAAGCCCCACCAGGGTGGGATGTAAGGATCTAGAAGGGACCAGGATCTTCCAGATAGGGACCAGAAAAGTTGATGGGGCCAAGTAAGGCAACCTGAAAAAAGACCTCATTTGCTTACAAAGAGGTGAGAATTTCCCGCCTTTATTTTCATCCGCTGTGGGGAGGGGGAAACAAATTCTTTGCAGATGTTGTAACACTCAGTCCCAGGGGTGCAGTTACTGAACTAAAGACCTTGATATTCTGGTCCAACTCATTACTGTCACACACTGTGTGGATGAAAACAAAGGACTTTATATATAGTGCTACTAGAAATGACATAATTTATTTCTGGCTTTGAATTGCACATGGGGAGGTACGACACTAACGTGACTGTTACCTGGCAACAAGTGGAGAGTTACTTCCTTCTCCGTTGCTTCCTTTTCGTTTGTGTGAATTTCCTAAAAGAGAAGAGCAAAGCGTAATATATTTAAGGACTCAAATGAATAACATAAAGCCATACTTTCAGAATACATGCTAAAACATCACGTTCAGCAGCTTTTTGTTTATTTGACAAGCTAGGTGTTTTTTTTAAATTGAAGTATAACTGATTTCTCAAATGGTAAAGACTCCACCTGCAATGCAGGAGTCCCGGGTTTGATCCCTGGGTCGGGAAGATCCTCTGGAGGAGGGCATGGCAACCCACTCCAGTATTCTTGCCTGGAGAATCACCAAGGACAGAGGAGCCTGGTGGGCTACAGTCCATGGGGTCGCAAAGAGTCGGACACAACTGAGCAACTAACGCATAGCTGATTTACAATGTTAATAGCTTTTAAAAAGTAATTAAAAAAAAACTTTAAGAAAATAGGTACATTTGGTTTATTCTTTTTTTTGGCAGCATAGCATGTAAGATCTTAGTTCCCCAACCAGGGACCGAACGCCAGCCACCTGCAGGGAAAGCACAGAGTCTTAACCACTGAATCACCAGGGAAGTACCTAAAGTATCTTTAACTAAAGAAGCCATAAAATTTCAACAGGTCAGTTCAATGGATTACAGAATGAATTACAGAAGTGACAATGATTAGGAGGAGCCCCAGGGATGGGCACTCCCCACATACAGGAACAGATGTCACTCAGCAAGGCAAGGCAGCTCGAGCAGAGTCAGAGAGAGAATGGAAGACAGCCCAAGAATGATTCCCTTCTTTCTCCAGTGAGGATCAAGGATCAAAAACTAAAGTAGACTGCTGTGTTTCTGAGAAAATGGACCTGTGTAAAGGGCTTGAAGGTAAAAACAAGAAGCTATGAATGTATCAAGTCAATACTGATCCATCCACTCTGCAGCATGTGCATGCATGCTAAGTTGCTACAGGCATGTCTGACTCTGTGATTCTATGAACTGTAGCCCACCAGGCTTCTCTGTCCATGAGATTCTCCAGGCAAGAATACTGGAGTGGGCTGCCATGCCCTCCTCCAGGGCATCTTCTAGACCCAGGGATTGAACCCATGTCTCTTCTGTCTCCTGCACTGGCAGGTGTGTTCTTTACCATAAGCGCCACCCGGGAAGCCCTGCAGCACACCAGGGCTCAGAAAAGGTGGCTGGGAAGATGTTTGCTCATTCTAAGTGACCTAAAACCAACAACAGTGCCCCAGGATGCAATCATTTCTAGTAAAGAATCAAGGCCAGGTTCTTTTCTTTTTTTTAAATGTACTTATTTTGGGCTACACTGGGTCTTCATTGCTGTGCACAGGCTCTTTCTAGTTGTAGAGAGCAGGGGCTACTCTTTGCTGTGGTTGCACGGGCTTCTCGGTGGGCTGGCTTCTCTTGTTGCAGAGCATGAGCTCTAGGGAGTACGTGCTTATTGCTCTGCATAATGTGGAATCTTCTTGGACGACGGATTGAACCCATGTCTCCTGCACTGAAGGAAGATGCTTATCCACTGCACCATCAAGGGAAGTCCAAGGCGAGGTTCTGTGTCACTGTTTCTCAATTAACAATGTCTTCAAAGGCTTCTATCCAGGGTTCAGTGTTTCCCCGATATTCAAAGATAACTAGCAATCATTTCAAATCCTGAAAGATGATGCTGTGAAAGTGCTGCACTCAATATACCAGCAAATTTGGAAAACTCAACAGTGGCCACAGGACTGGAAAAGGTCAGTTTTCATTCCAATCCCAAAGAAAGGCAATGCCAAAGAATGCTCAAACTACCACACAATTGCACTCATCTCACACACTAGTAAAGTAATGCTCAAAATTCTCCAAGCCAGGCTTCAGCAATACGTGAACCATGAACTTCCAGATGTTCAAGCTGGTTTTAGAAAAGGCAGAGGAACCAGAGATCAAATTGCCAACATCCAGTGGATCATTGAAAAAGCAAGAGAGTTCCAGAAAAGCATCTATTTCTGCTTTATTGACTACGCCAAAACCTTTGACTGTGTGGATCACAATAAACTGTGGAAAATTCTGAAAGAGATGGGAATACCAGACCACCTGATCTGCCTCTTGAGAAATCTGTATGCAGGTCAGGAAGCAACAGTTACACCTGGACATGGAACAACAGACTGGTTCCAAATAGGAAAAGGAGTACGTCAAGGCTGTATACTGTCACCCTGCTTATTTAACTTACATGCAGAATACATCATGAGAAACGCTGGGCTGGAAGAAGCACAAGCTGGAATCAAGATTGCCGGGAGAAATATCAATAACCTCAGATATGCAAATAACACCACCCTTATGGCAGAAAGTGAAGAGGAACTAAAAAGCCTCTTGATGAAAGTGAAAAGAGGAGAGTGAAAAAGTTGGCTTAAAGGTCAACATTCAGAAAATTAAGATCATGGCCTCTGGTCCCATCACTTCATGGGAAATAGATGGGGAAGTCGTGGAAACAGTGTCAGACTTTGTTTTTTGGGGGCTCCAAAATCACTGCAGATGGTAACTGCAGCCATCAAATAAAAAGACGTTTACTCCTTGGAAGGAAAGTTATGACCAACCTAGACAGCATATTAAAAAGCAGAGACATTACTTTGCCAACAAAGGTCCGTCTAGTCAAGGCTATGGTTTTTCCAGTGGTCATGTATGGATGTGAGAGTTGGACTGTGAAGAAAGCTGAGTGCCAAAGAATTGATGCTTTTGAACTGTGATGTTGGAGAAGACTCTTGAGACTCCCTTGGACTGCAAGGAGACCAACCAGTCCATTCTGAAGGAGATCAGCCCTGGGATTTCTTTGGAAAGGAATGATTCCTTCTTTGGAAGGAATGATGCTAAAGCTGAAACTCCAGTACTTTGGCCACCTCATGCGAAGAGTTGATTCATTGGAAAAGACTCTGATGCTGGGAGGGATTGGGGGCAGGAGGAGAAGGGGATGAGATGGCTGGATGGCATCACTGACTCGATGGATGTGAGTCTGAGTGAACTCCGAGAGTTGGTGATGGACAGGGAGGCCTGGTGTGCTGCGCTTCATGGGGTCACAAAGAGTCAGACACGACTGAACGACTGAACTGAACTGAACTGATGATTTCCATCCTGGGAGATGCCAATAAATGAAGCCTCCCTGACACAGTGCCTCTCAAAGCTGTGGAGCATCAGGTCATCTGGGGGCGTTGTTCTTCACCTCCGCAGACGCTCAGGCCCCACCACAAGCCTGAGGAATCAGAGTGTGGGAGCCACTGCTGAGTCTCTTGTCTGTAAACACTCCCCAGATGACTCTGACACACTGCTCCAGGTTACACAAGAGAGACTGTTTTTTGCATATGTAAATGCTAGGAGTGGATTTGGTAATTTAGAAATTCTCATTGAGAGTTTTCATCATCTGTCATGGACAAAGAACTAAATTAAAGCACAATTACTCTTGACAGGTTTATCATCTTTGTCTGAGGAAAGCAAAGCTATGCATTAAATTCAATCAGCTGTTAGAAAACTAGCAGTCATCTTTAGTACTTGGAATTCAGTTGAAAAACTGAAGCCAGGACAGAGAAGACTACCTTATTGTTACGCTGTCCACAGAAGTATCATCTTCCGACTTAAAGATTTTATACTATCCCCAAATTACCGACATACATCAATTCTTGAAATGGTTAGTGAAATCCTTTGTTTACATCCCATGAACAAGACAATCAGGAGACATCTTTCAGGACGGTCCCACCCCCCAAAACTCCCTTGTCCTGGACGACTGTTCCCTGCTTCCCTAACCTCCTTCCTGGAGAGAACCACCTCCTTCCCACCACCTGCATGAGCTAACAGATAAGACATACTTGCAAATAGCTAATCATTTTATCTCCCCCATTAATTCGGCTGAAGGGCTAAGAGAAGCTAATCAAGCTGGCTACTTCAACTACAGGCTTTGTAGCATGTGTGCTAAGTCACTTCAGTGGTGTCCGACTCTTGGCGACGCTATGGACAGTAGCCCACCAGGCTTCTCTGTCCATCAGATTCACCAGGTGAGAATAATGGCAGGGACTGTCGTGCCCTCCTCCAGGGGATCTTCCCAACCCAGGGATCGAACCTGAATCTCTTGTGTCTCCTGCATTGGCAGGCGGGTTCTTTACCACTAGCGCCACCTGGGAAGCCCACAGACTTTGTAGATTTGGCTAGCTTCCCTGGTGGCTCAGAGGTTAAAGCGTCTACCTGCAATGTGGGAGACCTGGGTTCGATCCCTGGGTCGGGAAGATTCCCTGGAGAAGGAAATGGCACCCCACTCCAGTATTCTTGCCTGGAGAATCCCATGGACGGAGGAGCTTGGTGGGCTACAGTCCATGGAGTCGCAAAGAGTCAGACACAACTGAGCGACTTCACTTTCACGCAACAGCAGAGAAAGCTGTTCTGTAGAGAATGAGACACATGAAGAAGACAGGTGGAGACAAAAGACCGTCCTCCAAACAAACAGCAGTCCAGGCCTGGTCTCCATAGATTTCCAGGCTCTGGTGATGCCCAACCACGCCTCTGGCCCACAGTTCCAAGCATCACACCTGTATCTTTATAACAGACTCCCTTGTGAGCCAAAGCTAGCTACAGCGATTCTGCTGACCGTCACCAATGGTATTGACTTCGGTCAACTGCACCAACAACAGAGAAACCAGAGATGATGGACTCATGTCATGCAACATGTCAATGTGCAGTATGTCCAGGGCTACAGGATTAGGAACCGACATCAGAGACACCGTCTCACATGAGTTAAGACTGGCGGAAATCACACACCAGACCTAGCACCTGCCACTTCAACCGTGTGGATTTTAGGTGAGGACGTATGAGGCCTCCAGGCTGTAAAACCTCACAGGGTTTCACCATTATTCAAGCGGAAAGAGCCCCCCCTGGATGGCGTGCCTTGGCTGCAACCCCCACAATCCCTGCATGACCTCTCAGGGTGTAGGGGCACATACTACTCCCTGCTCTACCCTTTCCCACATACCAGGTAAAGCAGAAACTGCCTTAAAAACAAAACACCCCAGGGACTTCAAGTGGTTAAGACTCCCGCTTCCACTACAGGGGGTGCAGGTTTGGTCCCCAGTCGGGAAACTAAGATCCTGCGTGCTGCATGGCGTGCCAAAAAAAAAAATCCCATAATGTTCTCAGCCTTGTCTTTTCCAAACTAAGTCATACAGTGTATGTATTTGTGCACACACACACACAAATATACATGTATATGTATTGTTCAGTCACTAAGTTGTGTCCATCTCTTTTTGATACCATAGACTATAACCCACCAGGCTCCTCTGTCCATGGGATTGTCCAGGCTCTTGCTGGACAGAATGCTAGAGTCGGTTGCCAGACTAGTCGGTTGCTAGACTCCTTCTTCAGGGGTCTTCTTGATTCAAGGATTGAACCTGCGTCTCCTGCATTGGAAGGGGGGTTCTTTACCACTGAGCCACCTGAGAAGCCTATATATATGTACAGATGTATATAAAAGCAGAGGATGCTAGGCTTCTAAAGATAATTGAGGTTTGTACATGAAAAAGGAGAAGAAGGAGATTTCTAAGAAACAAAGGTAACTGAATGAATCTCTACCAAGTGCTAGGTAAACAGGAGCTCACAACCCAGTGGGGAGACGAGACAATACTAACACAGTGTTCCGCCATATGCGACAGGATGATGCTTTAACGAAGGCTCTGAAACCTTCTTAAACACAAAAGTGGGGACCTGACTCAGTAGAGGGACCAACAGAGGGCGGGGAAAGGGGAAACTGTTCAAGCAGTCTCCCTGGAAGTGGCTCACAAGGAGTGTGCAGGAGTTCAACAGATGGACCAGCAGAGGGAGGAGGAAAGGAAAGAGACGGTGCAGACATGGTGACAAGGAAGGCCGTTTTAAGGAGTCTGGGCTTTATCCCGTGGGCTGTGAGGAGCAAGGAGTTTAAGCAGAGTGCACTAAACACATGGTGTTTACTATCTGCAACAAGTGTCTTTCAGGTAACAGCACAGGACTATGTCAGAAACCTGGGTGGGTTCTGGCCTCCAGAGCAAGCAGGACCATCTGGGCAAGTGTCCTGGCCTCGGAGTGCCCGCCGAAGAGAATGGAATCAGGAGCTGCACTGCCTGCCTGATGATCACATCATGACAGCACAGTGAGCCTCATTCAGTATTTGTGCTCTCAAAGGAGGCAGGGTCCATGGTGGCTCGCCCTCACTAGAACGGCAAAGGAAGACCCCTGCAGACCAGCTCTCCATTCTAAAACACAGGCACGACAGGGCACCCCGATCTCAGAAGGGGAGAAGAGAAACCTACCAGAAGCATCTCCTTGGAGAAAAAAGGAAAGGACTGGAGGCCTTTTCCCCTCGTGGAAAAAGGGAAACTGGAGACTCACCCTTGTCTTTTTCAAATGCCCCAGAAGCTTATTACACATTTTTCACTTTAAGAGTAGTCCTTGGTACTTCCCTGGTGATCCAGTGGCTAAGACCCAGTACAGCCAAATAAATAAATAAAAATAAATATATTTTGTAAAGAGTAGGGACTCCTCCTCGTCTCTGGAATAATGTTAAATACATTCTGATGCTGGCAACAAGTTGCTGACCAAAAGCTGATCTGAGAAAAAGGAAAACCCACCAAGCAGCTAGGTCGTGGAGGAGCCACATATCTCATGAAGTGTGTGGGAAATTTGAGCGTGAGAGGCGGTGGCAGAAAAACCACCAAGATTTCTAACAGTGCTTGACTTCCTACTAAAGCTGCCACTATTCATCAGACTTCCTTCAGCTGCAGACAGGGAGAGGAGAGGTCAGAATAATGAGGTAAGACGCACACTGCTGCCGACAAGCTAGTGTTCAACAAAAAGGAGTCTAACCACCCAGCGCATGTGAGCGCTTGCCTCAAATGCCACTAAATAACTTTGTGTGAGTGTGCTGTTAGCCGTTCAGTTGTATCTGACTCTTTGTGACTCCATGGACTGGGACCCACCAGGCTCCTCTGTCCATGGGATCTTCCAGGCAAAAATACTGGAGTGGGTTGTCATTCCCTTCTCCAGGGAATCTTCCCAACCCAGGGATCGAACTTGGGTCTCCTGCATTGCAGGCAGACTCTTTACCATCTGAGCCATTAGAGAAGACTAAACAAGTAAACAGCTTTACTTGTCCAAAACCCAGGTCATACAGCAACCTCAGCTATTTGAAACACTGCTGAAAATCCCAAAGTGAAAAAAGACTTCTGAGTGGTAAAGACAGGTGTGTCCAAGTTTGTACACGGCAATCAAGGCCCTCCACAAGCTGTCAGTCTCAGCTTCCACTTCAACTGCACACGTTTAACTATAATAAGTCACATTTATTAAGTTCTATGAGGTGCCAGATAAGTACTCGTCATAAGTGTCTCATTAAGCCGCATAACACCAGAATCGGTACTGCTTCCATTTTACAGATGAAGAAACTGAGGCTTAAAGAGGTTCAGGAACTTCCCTTTAATAGGAAAATAAGTCACTAACCAAGGGTTCGGCCCAAGCCCTGACTAACTCCAGAGCCCACATTCCTTGCTGCTGTGTTCCAACAAACACGGTCTCTAGTTTCCCACCACAAAACATCCATTGCGTGTAACAGAAAACCAGTCTCCTGCTACAAAACTCATTAGAACAAATTAGAAAAATTCCCTTACGAGAACTGAACTCCACTGTACAAGGCTTTGCCTCGTACAGGACAGAAGCACATGAAAGCAAGTGCCAGCTGCGCGCCTGAGAATCTGCTAAGAGACTGTGGAGCAGCCTGCCTGTTTCACTCCACTGGCTCTCAGTTTTCTCTAGTGTCTTACCAAGTTCATATTCAGGATGCACACATCTCAAAAGTGTGGTGGACCAAGAATCTTGGCAAAGGTGGAAAAAGGGAAGGCTCTGCAGGTTGACCACTGACCTTGAAAAGAATGGGGCGGGGGTCTCTACCGTGAAGCTCTCCTAGGCCAGATGCTTGTAAATGTTCATGTCAACCCTTCACTGCTTACAAGGGCTCTGAGTCAAAAACCAAAATTGTTATTCTCAGTTTAATTTCATCCAGGCAGAAGGGCAAATTCCAAGAGGCAACATAACATCCCCAAAGGTTCCAAAACACAATTTCTTTCGATCACATCTGGCACCAAGTGCTAAAAAGACATAATACAAACATTTTTATTTCCTCCAAGTCGCTCCACTGCTCTAAAATGGACACTTAATACTCTGTTTTCTCCGCTAAAATAGAAAATCGGAGGGAGAAGATGCATTTGTGGCTACATATTAGGTGGCAATCCATGTGTATCTCAGAACAAAATTTACCTTTTTTTTTTTTTTAAGCAGAGTTGTATTTTTAAAACAGCATAGTACTAAGAATTTAAGTTTTGTCTTTCCCCTGTTTCTCCAAACTTCTCTCTGTGCATGTATTAAAAATAAGTAATACAGACTTGAGGCAACAGTCCAAACCCAGCTCTGGTACCTGCAGACATGAATTTGGGCTTGCCATTTAACCTGACTGAGCTTGGCTTCCTCCTGTGTGAATGGAAACAACACTGCCTACTATGAGGTTATGAGCAGAAGCAGGTGTAAACACCTGGCATACGTATTCAGCAAACGAGGTTTGTTACAACTATTGGACTGAGCAGAGTCTGTCCTCCTTGATTCCTGTCTTTTTCTCTCCCTTTCCTCTGATGATTAAATAAAGGTTTCAACATACTACTTAAAAGCTGCAATTATTTAAGATTCTGCATGAGCAGAATAACCTCTGCTCCTCTTGTCAGTCCTGTTTCCCACGTTAAACGAAACTGACTCCACTCAGGAGACTTCTCAATTCTTTTTTCTGGGGATCAGAAAACTCCTGCAATTAGCAACACCCAGACTGGTCCTAATTCCATTAGACTTTGACTACACAGGACTATCTGAAGTCATGGAAAAAGAAACGGCCTTTTTCTATTAATAGGACTTGTTTTCTACAATGAGTTAGGTCTGGTTATTTGGTGTCTTTTCTTCTGCAATAGAAAGTATTCTGAACCCACTTACAAGACCAAAAGAGTAAACTAACAGCTTCCTTAAGAGAACACCACATCCCAGGAAGAGACTGCTCAGGCACCGCAACCAAAGGAAAGTTTTCTCAACTGCTGAGTTTATTCAAAGCAGGTTAAACTGAGAATTCCCTGGTGATCCAGTGGTTAAGACTTGATACTTTCACTGTCGTGGGCCTGGGTTTGATCCCTGATAAGGGAACTAAGATCACACACACATACACACACACACACACAAGCTACTGAAAGTTGGTGACAAATTGAGAATAAAAACTTATATAAGCACTTTTGTACTGGAATTTAAAGAGCCATACTGCAGGCTAATATCACTACTATCTAGTATCTACATCACTAATATCTAATCTGTCTGTTTATCACTTCAAAAACAGTATAAATAAGCACCATCACCACCAACCACCCCTTCACCCCTGAAATCAAAATATACACCAGTCCTGAAAAGAGAAATTATATCTAGGGGACTCCAATAAATCAGGGTGTGTAAACAGGAATGAAAAGGAAACCCTCCCCTTAGAAAAAAAGTGAAATTCTCCCTTTTCTCTGGGAAGCCACCTGTACAGGTTGGGGAGAAGGCAGGGAACACAGAATGCAGAGTTCTCACATCTTAACAGCTCTTTTGCTTACATATTTTTATAGTATTTTCTTTTTTGGACCCCATAAGAAAAACACAGAAAGAACTAACAAATACAGAGATAATATTTTAATATTTCAAAGTGTTTTCTCTTTTTTTGAGAAACAAGAGTTGTAACATCTGCTGTTGCTGATCCTGAGGGAATTAGCATAGCTAAATGGAGAAGAGGGGAAGCGGTTAACAATAAGGCACAGCCCACGTCTGGATGCGCCAAGGGTTATGGGACACAATGAAATTCCCACGTGTACATCCTCCTCCTGACCAAGCTGAGTTCTCAATGCGTAATAAGCTGCTGTCTTCATGGGCAAATTTACTGGGCAAGTGATTAAAGGCTATCCAACTTGACCTTTACAACTGGATGAGAAAATACAATCTCTTCCTTACTGACATCACAAATTACTCCATCGTGACTCAGGGGTTGCTGGTGAACTGCAGAAATCACAAGTGTCCACTCTATGAACGTCAAAGCGGCTACCCTCGAGGGCCAGCCCTTACGGAGGCTGAGAGGTGAATAACAGTAACAAACATTTCTAGAGCCTTAGGTACCAGGCACTGTTTAAAGGGCTTTATACTTATTAACTCATTTAATCCTCACAGCAAGCCTTGAGGGAGGGCTCTTATACCCGCTCTTCCCTCCACTCTGCAGGTGAAGACGCTCAGCTAGCATGTGGTGCAGGTGGAAGTCAAGCCTGACAGCTGACTCAACCTGCGTTCTTACACGAGGCCACATTACTTCTTCTGTGAAATGAAGGAAAACAGCACAGGAAGATCACTGAATGCATCTGCTAGACAAGCATCACTGAAAGAACCCAGTGTTTGTTGTTCAGTCGTGTCTGATTCTTCGCAACCCCATGGACTGTAGCCTCTGTCCGTGGGATTTTCCAGGCAAGGATATTGGAGTGGGTAGCCATCCCCTTCTCCATGGGATCTTCTGACTCAGGGATCGAAGTTGGGTCTCCCACATTGCAGGCAGATTCTTTACCGTCTGAGCCACCTGGGAAGCCCCAGGAAAAGCCTCAAATTGTTGTGGAGAGGGAAAGAGGCTGAAAGGAAAAAAAAAAAAACATCTACCCTAGGAGTAATGGCCGCTGTGTGGGGAAGAACTCAGGGGCTTCCTCAACACCACCCGAGAGCTCAGCTCTACGACTTACTCCACTCCATCCTCCAAGGTCGAGGTCTCTGTCACTCCAACCAACCCTCGAGAGTTCTGCGAGAACCTTGTGTGGTCCCACACTCCAGGAAAGGCCCCAAGGCAAACACCACAGTATGGTTTGGGCTACCCTGTGCTTCCCTTCAGAAGCATGTCATCTGAAGTCCCCTTTACACCTCCTTCCCCTTCACCCTCAGTATCCAGTCTTTGACCAAATCCTTGGGTACTGCCTATTACAGACACCCAGAGCCCATGCTCCTCTCTCACATCCACCAGGACCAGCCTAGTCCAGGCTTTCTTCATTGCCCACGTGGAGCAGTGCAGCAGCTTTCCAACTGCTCAGGCTGCATCTGCCCCTCTGGCACCCACTGCCCGCCCTGGAGGGGCAGTGGCCCCTCAGGACACAGCCCGCTCTGGGTGACCAGTGGGAGAAGGACAACGACCTGACAAAGCCCGCCAGGTCCTGCACAGCCTGGTCCCCACACCCTCCTCCTCAGTCTGCATGTCGGCCACACCGGCCTTCCGTCAGCCTCTCGTACCTGCCAAGCTCCTTCCTGCCTTGAGTCCAAGCCCCTGCATGGAATGCTTCTCCTCTCTGCCCTGTGAGTTTCTGTGTACCCATCAGACCTCAGGACAAGGGTCATTTCCTCTGGGAAGCCTTCTCTGCCATCAGGTTCTTTAAGCCCTCTGTATCTTTCCCTCTTAGCACTTGTCACAATTGCAGTATCACATTTGTTTATGTAATTATTTAAGTCTATCTCCCCATCAGTTTATAAACTCTTTGAAGGCAGGCTCTCTGTTTTTCTGTTCACCATACTGCCCCAGAGTCCAGTGTGTGTCCATGTGCATGTGCGTGCTAAGTCGCTTCAGTCGTGTCTGACTCCTTGTGACCCCATGGACTGTAGCCCACCAGGGTCCTCTGTCCATGGCATTCTCCAAGCAAGAATACTGGAGTGGGTTGCCGTGCCCTCTTCCAGCAGATCTTCCTTACCCAGGGATCAAACCCATGGCTCTTATGTCTCCTGTATTGGCAGGCAGGTTTGTTACCACTAATGCTGCCTGGGAAGCCCGAGCACAGGCCTTGCAAACAGTAAGTGCTCAAAAGATTTCACTGAGTAATTTAGTTAATAATGACTTTAAGTAATGAGAGGTTTTTAAACCACTCCAGCGGGGGCCAGAGAAACATTTGGAAGATTAAGAGACAATATCTAGGCTTGGGCATTAACACGGGCGGCATCACCAAACGCTCTCATGTTACTGGAAAGAACATTCCATTGTAGACTGTCACGCATATGACATTCATCCAGAAAGACTGAAAGTCGTGGAGCCTGTCCAGTGAGAGAGGCAGGGCAGCAGCCACCATGGATGGACTTGGTGTCCTCCCAGGATCTCACAGGCAATTCAACCAGCGTCCAGGGACGGCTGCTTCTACCCTTTCCCTCTTCTTTGGAGCAGTGGGAGCTTCTTAACTGTCACCTGGTTTCAGCAAAGGGCCCTGGGCTCCCCCTTAACCCTCTGCTCCTTCTGCCCTTCAACTGTGACACTCCCTGCCCAGCTGCCTTATCAGCAAATGGCCACAGTCTTATTTCCGGAGCTGGACACGTGGGATAAAATCCCTTACTGACCCCAATTGTGTATCATGTTCAATGCATAAGAAAAGAAGGTTAGGAAAGTACAGTTCTTTTAACAATCAAGCAGAACTGGTTCTACTACTTATGCTGACAGACTTTTTTCTCTGCCACGGCCCGAAAAGGAACTCAATTGGAAAGTGATGCAAATTTTCAACAAATGGGGTGTTAAGCAAGGCCCCTGTGGTTTGTGCAGCACCTCTCTGTTCTGACAGAGCTTGCTATTACCACAAGAGAGTAGCGGAGACTGCCGCTGGCGCTGGTCACTTGAGCGTCCAAGTCCTCAAACCCGGGAGTCCTAGAGGCCTGCATTCAGTCAGCACAGCAGATTGAAATAAATGGAGGGAGGGCAGTTATGCCAGAGGGGTGGAATCAAGGTTGGGGTTTTTTGTTAATTACTTATTTCAATATTTACCCCAATGCTATGGCTACCTTTGTTTGTTTGTTTTAAAAGGGGATAAGGGCATAAACAGCAGGTCTTCCAGTTTCCGTACATTTTACCCCACAGATCAAAAGGAGCTACCTCCGTTCCTGCTGCGCTTGGACAATCAGCAGTTCCCAGGACTTGCTGCCCCGACACGGCCTGGGAACTCCGCCCGCACTGGGCCAGAGGCACTCCCATTCTGCCACCTGTGCCAGACAAGATGTGAGAACTGCCACCCACTCTCCAAGCTTGCGGCCCAAAGGAGACATGCCCACTGGGACCCACCTCCCACAGCTGGCCCAGCATGGATTCCTTTTCCTTTTTTTAAATTGTGGCAACAGTCACATAATATAAAACAAAATATTTTAACTATATTCAACTGCACTGTTCAGTGGCACTAAGTACATCCGCCTCGTTGTGCAACTGGTCGAGCATTTGAAAGGCGTCCACCTGATGGCTCAGACTTTCGTCTCTGAGAAGGAGTGGCACAGATCACAGGGCTGCAGTGAGCCTGCGGAGCGAAACCAGGAGTCAACACTCAAGCTGTGTGTCTGGTTCCTCAGAGCCGCAAGGTGGACCTGCCTCCAATGGATACTGACTGATTCCAACCACCAGCTTCCAGGTAGGCTAACCACCAAACACCCGGGATAAAAGATGGAGAACTGACTTCAGCATTCAAGACATTTAGACAGACACACATTAAAAAAAAAAAAAAAAACTGGAAAACTGGGGAATCAGTGCTATAAATATTCATTCATTATGCTAAGTCACTTCCGTCATGTCTGACTCTTTGTGACCCCAAGGACTGTCGCCTCCCAGGCTCCTCTGTCCATGGGGATTCTCCAGGCAAGAATACTGGAGTGGGTTGCCATGCCCTCCTCCAGGGGAATCTTCTCAATCCAGGGATGGAATCTGTGTGTCTTACATCTCCTACATGGCAGGTGGGTTCTTTACCACTTGTGCCACCTGGAAAGCCAGTAACATATTAATAATAGACACCAACAGAAGGTTCTCTTTTTACACATCATCTCACTTAATCCTCTCCACTCTTGACTGACATTACTGCTCCCGTTTTAGAGAGGAGGAAATCGAGGCTGACCAAGGGTAAGTGAAGCGAGACCTGAGCCTGGGCCTGCCTGCCCAGCGCTGTGCCCTTCGCTGCAACAATCCTGGGCCTGCCCGCCAACCATATCCTCCCCAGCAACGCTGTCTCCTCCCCTGCCTTTCAGACGCTCTTTCACCGACTGCACTATCCTTTCTTAGGCACCTGCTGTACCAGCACAGCAAATGCAGGGGTGAACTCAACACACAGCCCCACCCTCCCCAGAGCACAGGGGGTGCGACCACAGCGGGGGCAACAGTGACGTGTGCAGGGCTACGCCGGGGGCGGGGGCGGGCAGGCCATGGTGGGGACTCGGCACGGACACCTAACCACATGCGGAGGTGAGACCAGAAAAGACCGCTACCCTCAGGAAGTGTCAATTAGGCTGAGACCTGAGAATCAGCATAAATGAGTTCCGGGCCAAACAACCGACCCGCTGTCTGGCTGCTCTTCCTCATCTCCCTCCTGGGCATCTCCTCATAGGACCTCTGCTCCTTAGGGAAACTCTCCAGCAACACATGCTGATGGCCCTCCTCCCCTCAAACGAACCTGCACTCCAGACTCCTCTTTGGGGATCCAGATCTGGACCCCCAGACAGCCTCCCAGCCACTCGTGCTGGAATGGCCCTCAGACCCTCCAAATTCCCATTTCCAAATCAGCTCACCCCTTCCCCCATCCCTCCCTGCACCTGTCGTCCTCTGGACTCCAGCCCTGCATCCACCGGCAGTCATCCTCAGCTCTCCCTTGCCTCTCGTATTTCTGTCTGCTCTGCTTTCTTAACAGCTCCAGAAGCCATCCGCACCCGTCATCGGCCCTGGCTGCAGCACTTACCCCAGCCACCATCGGGTGTACCTTGCCCACTTCTGATCACCCTCGCACTGCCTCTACCCCGCCCCACACCCACAGGGCCCCTCATCCCCCCTCGCCAGTCCCACCCAGCCAATTCGCCATCCAACCCACTGCCATATAGTTCAAGTCCTCTGCAAACCTTTCTTATACTGCAATAGTTTCTTTCCTTGTCTGTCTCTGCAAAGAGTGATGCTAAGTGGGGGCTGGAGCTGTACTTTTCATATTTTTAGCCTCAACAACTTATATGCTCCTAGATAGCAAAATGCCAATAAAAGTCTACTGAAAGCATGCATAACAAAATAGAAAGAGAAAAACAATTCTTGATCCTGGTAATATTCTTTAATCCTAAACACAGTTCTTGAGACAATTCTACCCAAACTGACTACCTAATACTGCGCATCACTGTTGGACACCTATAACTTACATAACGTGTGTGTGTGCTTAGTCACTCAGTCATGTCCCACTCTTTCAAGTCCATGAACTGTAGCCTGCCAGATTCCCCTGTCCATGGAATTTTCTAGGCAAGCATACTGGGGGGGGTTGCCATTTCCTTCTCCAGGATCTTCCCGACTCAGGGATCGAACCCATGTCTTCTCCACCGGCAGGAGGATTCTTCACCACTGGACCACCTGGGAGGTCCAACTTCCGTAACACTGTGCACTGACTATGCTTCGAACGAAAAATTTTTTTTATTTTAAAGCTTAAGAATAAATAAATAAGGAAGTCCTTTGCCTTCCCAGAAGCCACCCCGCTTCTCTCTAAGGAGAAGGGGCCAGTCCTCACCCGAGTCCACACAGGGGAGGTGATCGCTTTTGTGTAAATTATGTACTCCAAAAAAAATTTTGTTTTTAATCTTCGCCTTAGTACTTGTTCTTTTTGTTTGTTTTATTTTGAATGGACAGCCATCATAGACCCCTTTTTTTGTCCCTCAACTTGAGATGTATGAAGGCTTTTGGTCCCCTTGGGAGCGGGTCGAGGTGCGGAGGCAGTCAGGGCTTTCCTGTACACTGACTTGAGACCAGTTCAATAAAGTGCACACCTTAAACACACACACACACAAAAAGAATAAATAAATAAAAACTACCACCTAAGTTTGTGATCAGTGGCAAGTATTACTGACCTTTCCTCACACCTCTCCCTTAGCTGGCTTCCTGAAACACGCTCTAGTTTCATCGGTAGGGCAGGGGCATATTCAAAAACACTCTGAATCGGAAGCCTGATCACTAAGGATGGAGTTTAGAGACTGAGTGAGTCTACCTACTGTTGAGGTCTAGGAAGCTGGAGAAATCAAATTAGGATTTGTTTCCTGGAGCCGATTTCCAAGGCTGCTGGCCCCCGACTCCTGGACAGATGACTCTGCACCCTGCCGAGTCAGCCTGACCAGGTACCAGGTTTGCCGCTGACCACAGCTCGACTCTACTAACAGTACACTGCCTTGGCAGGTGGAGACAAGCAACAATTACTGTTACAATAAAGCACGACGTCAGCATCGGACGTCCAGTAAGAGGCTAACCGACGCTCTCTGTCTGGACTCAAGGTCCCAGACCACAGACATGAGGCAGTTCGAGACCTGGTTTTTAAGGACTATGCTCTTTACACATCATGCAAATCAGTTCTCAGCCACAAGCAGTGTTCAGTTCATAGGGCGAGCAGGGAATTCTCAAGAGCATTTCAGGCTAAACATCCATTATCCACAAAAATAGACTAACTTAAACATGTAAATGTGTAATTAGCAGAGGTTTTACTATGTCCTATTTCACATGTCCTGTGTCATTTGTCTTAACAACAATCCCTCACATTTTCATCCTCATTTCACAGATAAAACCAGTGAAGCTCCAGGAGGTTAGATGATGTGCCCAGGCTCAGAGGGCTAAATAGGTGGTGAAGCCAGAACTCAAGACTTCAGACCCTAAGTTTGGTCCTTCTGATTCATAAACTGTGATTCCATAAGAGCTTATTAAGACATAACTCCCATACCATACAATTCACCCATTTAAAGTATACAAATCAAGGTGTTTATCAGTCCACTCACAGAATTGTACAACTGTCACCAAAGTCAACTCTACAATATGTTCAGGTACCCAAAGGTGCCTTTACCCAAGAGCAGTCACCCCATTCTTCCCACAGCCCTAAGCAGACAATCTTAAACTTTTCTCTTATTACACAATAGTACCATTAAGTGTCTCTTCGACTCAGACAAGTCTCCAGGGCAGGGGAAACAGGCAACGACCTCCCACGGCGCCCTTACACCACCCCCCCACCCCACCCCCGCAACAGCTGAGCCTGACTATCTCATTCATGTATCATTCTAAATCCTTTCTCTCCCATTTAGATCTCCTGCTAGTCCCCCTTATCTCAGATTTTTTTTGAAGGAAAAAGTAACTGCTCGCCAAGATGATCCACGGTAAAGCCCTCACCTGTTTTGACAGCTCATCACCCACTGCACAGCAATGGAAGGTTTACCATGCTTCTTAGCAAGGATCACTCTTACCAGGCACTCCCCAGGCCTTTAAATAATCCAAACCCTTTATCACATTCTCCTGGTAGGAAACTCAAGCTAGAGAGGAAATGGTGAGACCGTGGGCAGCATAAGCCTCAAAACCCACAGATCTGACCTCGCCAAAGAGCTGGCTCAATTCCAGCAGACAGGGCCTGAGCTCAGGAGCTGCCTGAGGAAGCTAAGGGCGGCCCGAGACACATTGTGGGCAACAGCTGGGCTTCAGGCATCCACGCAGGTCAATAGCCTACCAACGTCAGCACCACAGTGACAGTGAAAACGAATATTTTTAGGCAAAACACCTCCTGCCAAAGCAGACTCTTGGGGCACAAAGACCCAGAGTCAAATCAGTGATCACACCGAAGTTCCTCATATAGTTCTCAACCTCAGCCCCCAAAGCTCACTCTGCAGGAGAGGTGAACACGACCTGAGTGAAGGGCCCGCCAGCGACCTTCTGAGGCCCTCTCCCATGATGGCCCTGAGCCACCGCCCTATTCACCCTTCCCTGAAGCCACCGTGAGCTCCACAAGGCCACGCTGAGTGGTGGGCACTACAGCCCTGCCCTGGAGGAGCTTAAGTCCTGTTGCGGAAATGAGAGCCACAGACACACAGCACAAAGGAATAGACAATAAACGCTCGACGGCACCATCAAAACCCGTAGCTACAGTCAGCCTGCACCACGGACACGAAGAAGGGAGGCTGCCAGTCACGAGGAAAGACTTGGGAACACACAGGGACTGAAGGAACAGGCGCCCTCGGGGGCCTTCACACTACACCTCTCACACCCTCTCTCTTCTGGTCTGTCTCTATTCTTGGGCTTCCTCTGTGATTTCATCTGAAACAGCAGTTCTCAAGAGGGGCTGAAGGAAGAGATGCCAGTGAACTGAAAAAAACTACAGGTTCCTACTGCAGGTCTCCCTCCCACTCCCCACCACCCCCCCATCATTCACATACACCCTTCCCCCTGCCCCCGGGGGTCATATCTGAATCTCTAAAGCAGGACTGGGGACACTGGGTTTTGAAAAAGTTGTTCAAGAATCATGCTGGGTTTTTTTGTTGTTTTTTTTTTTAAAAAAAAGCTCCTTGAACAAAATATGTTTAAAAACACTTGCCTAATCCAGGAAATGAGACCCAAAGAGGTGAAGGGGCTTCCTCGAGGACACTCAGATAAGAAATGGCCACAGCCCAAGGTTCCTGAATCCAAGCTATTGCTCTATCAACAAACCAGAAGCAGGCAGAATCTGGGTGAGCCTGGGAAAGGTGCTAAGGTTCGGACCAGTGAAAGGGGCAGGGGGCATGAAAGACCCTTAAATAGGAAAATGACACGTCAAGGCGGTGTCTAAAAGGAGCCTGGCCATGATGTGAAGGTTGTCTGGGGGAGGGGGGTTCCAAAGGGAGAGGTGGCAGGTGGAAAAACCTGTGTAAGGTAAGCAGCTGTGGTTGGTGGTCCCGGGCATCAGATGAGGTGCTTGGTCTGGACCACACAGGACTGAGGAAACGAGAGGTGCTGGCAGCAGCTGGGAAGGAGGGAAGCGGAGCTGAACTGGAGGCAAAGTCCCAGGACCTAACATGTTGCCCAAACCCCAGGTATCCCTGGAAGCCCTGAGATAAAGGAAGTTACTGATATAGGAGGGCAGAGAGGGCATCCATGAAACAGCTCACTGAGAAAGAAAACCGTGCTGGAAGGGAGATGGAAGGACGCACACTGTGGGTATGGCAGGATCCCACAGGAGGGACGGCGCCCCCAGCTCCAGACTCACGCCTCTGCGAGGGAGCGCAAAGAATGATGCTCAAAAGGAACGCAAGCTGTTATCGGGACCTGCTCTAGTGGCCAAAGACAAGGACACGAGAACGAAGACACACAGCTGCGACTTCTGGGGTGAAGACTTAACAGCAAGTACGGCAGTTAACATTTCCTAAGCATTTACTCGGAGAAGGAAATGGCAACCCACTCCAGTGTTCTTGCCTGGAGAATCCCAGGGACGGCAGAGCCTGGTGGGCTCTGAAGCAATGCAGATGCAGCAGCAGCAGCAAGCATTTACTACAAGCCAAGTTGTACTGCGTTAGCAATTCTCCACGGAGGGCCTCACTTGAGACTAACGACACTAAGTATGGGCTGGATACTAGGACCTTTATTCCCATCATACAGACTAAGAAACTGAGGCTTAGAGAACTTACATACCCAGCCTAAATCCATACAGTGAGTAGCAAAACTCTAATTCCAAAGCCATGCCCCTAACCCCTCATGACACCGAGAGTGAGGAGGGCAGTGCTGGAATGTACACCAGCGCTAGGAGAAAGAGGTCAGGGGGCGGTCACGGGACCACCAAAGTCTTACCATTTAAGCTAACTGATGGGACCAGCAGCAGCTGCGGAAACACATGGCACTGCCTTCTGTGTGTCCCCTCCTTGTCCCCCTCCAGGGCTGTGCTGGGCTGTGCTTAGTCACTCAGTTGTGTCTGACTCTTTGTGACCCCATGAACTGAGCTCATCAGGCTCCTGTGTCCATGGGGATTCTCCAGGCAAGAATACTGGAGTGGGTTGTCATGCCCTCCTCCAGGGGATCTTCCCAACCCAGAGATCGAACCCAGGTCTTACACACTGCAGGCAGATTCTTTACTGTCTGAACCACCAGGGAAGCCCAGGAATACTGGAGTGGGTAGCCTATCCCTTCTGCAGGGGATCTTCCCTAGCCAGGAATTGAACCGGGGTTTCCTGCATTGCAGGCAGATTCTTTACCACCTGAGCTACCAGGGAAGCACCTCAGGGCTGCTATGTATAGATGTCAGGTCAGCAGAGGAGCTGGCAAGGAGCTGAAAGCCTTGGGGCAGTAGCTCTTCCATGATCTTGGAGCAAGAGGAACTGGGGCAAATGAGAAGCTGCCTACAGGCTCACCAAGAGCCAGGCTGACCCGTACAGCAGCATCCACAGAAAATGGAACAAACTGCAGGTCCCAGAGGTACCCCCGGATTTTACTCTTTAAGACCTGCCGCATTCACACGCCCGCATGCACCTTACATAAGAGATGATGACAGACGGTCCAACCACCTGGTCCCCACGCACCTGTGAGTCTTCCAACTTATCCCTCTTGCCTGCAGCCTCCTTTTCCCCACACCGGAACCCATATCAACACTGCCCCTTCCAAGTCCCACGCAGCCTCCCAATGAGGCCAGATGCTGCCGTGGGGCCGCAGCAGGCCCTCCTCCGTGCCTGGGAGTGTCATGCGCTCCTCCCTTGTCAACAGGCAGCACCTACCTCCGTGCATTGCAGCCATCTGTCGACGTGCCATCTCGCCGGCAGAATGTGGGCCTCCTGAGTGCACAGACTGCTTTTTTCTCTCATTCCTAATTCTAACACAGTGCTTAGCAAATGGTAGCAACACTCAATAATTCTCCCAACTCAAGTTATTGTTTGGGCGTACATAGTGCTTCTGCTCATGCTTAAAATAAGCCTGCCAGGAAGATGGGCACCCAACGTTAGATGAAGATCAAAGGGAGGCTCAGAGAGGGGAAGTCACACCAGGAAGCAGATCTCAAGGGATTCAAGCAAAACAGGGATACAATCTTACGTATGGAGAAAGGGGAAGGAAGAGTGAGATTTTTCATCCAAAAAACTGGGACCATTCCCATCACAGGCATTCTCAGGAATCTTAAAAAAAAAAAAAAAAAAAAAAACCTCTCAGCAAAAACAAGAACAAACAAACAAAAAAAAAATCCAGCAGTTCAGGATCACTGCCTGAGACAGGGGCTGACAATCTGTTACCAGGGAAAAGGCAGACTTCAAAATATGTCACCCCTGTAGCCAGTGCTTTCACGCACAAGCCCTGCTTTTCTCCTGGCTGAAGCCACCCTCTCCCCACAAAGCAAACAAGTGAGGGCTTAGACTCCTCTGAAAGGCCGCCCACCAGCTAGGTGTACAAGGACTGAAGCATTTAAAGTCAAAACAGCACATGATCTGGCTACTGCCTTTGGAGCACGTAAAGAGAATTATTACTCCCAGAGGTGATTTGATTTTCCTTACTCATATCTTCGGTAAATCATTGACCAGATGTGATAAATGCATAAAATGTGGCCTATGATGGAGAGACTCAGAAATGAGGAGAGAGGAAAAAAATAAGTCTACAGAATTAATCCAGCAAAATGTCAAAGGCCAAATGTTAACAATGAAAAAAAGCCAACCACTCAGTGTTCTCATTAGGTTGGAATTTTAAATATAATCAAAGCATTCTCAAAAGTAAAAAGGAAATAAGAAAAGAGGAAAAGAAACTTTCCGAGATAGTGAAAAACCCTCTAAGAAAGAGTTACCACACAGAGAACTTTCCGGGCAGGGTGCCATGGCGACAACTGCAACAACTGAAACACTCCACTGTCATTAACACCTTAGCTTAGGGAAAGATTTCTGAATTCTAAGACTGATGACTGAGTACTTTCTGGAACCCTCCAGGGGGCTCCTGTATAACAGTAACAGTGAAAGCCCACATCTCCTGAAGGTTACCCAGCTAGCAGCCACGTTCTCTGCTAAGCAGCACCTGCTGTGCACAATCACAGTTCAGATTCATAAATGTTCACATACACCTATCAGATAAGACAGATGTCATTATTTCCACTTTTCCAGTAAAAATACAACTGAGGCTTGGAAGGACTGGCCTCATGCATAGGTATCAAGACGGAGGAATGACAAGTGGTTGCTTTCCCTGGAGAGTGACGCCCAGGTACGCAGAGGGGACTAGGGGAAGGGGGAGGCCCCTGTGACCCTTCAGCTCTTGGAAAGGTTTGCTCACTCCTGGGGTCCCTCTCCACGTCTACCTCCTCTCTTCTTCCCTCCGAAGCAGCAGCAGACTAGAGGTTGGCAGAATTATTCCAATTCAATCCTACCTCCCAATCTACCTCAAGAGGCTGATTCTAAGTGATTCATTGAACTACAAACCCTCTGTTCTCCTTGGGGTCTCCAAAAGAGCACATCAGAAGTCACAAGTGTGGACTTCCCTGGTGGTCCAGTAGTTAAGAATCCACCTGCCAGTGCAGGGGACACGGGTTCGATCCCTGGTCTGGGCAGACCCCACATGCTGCAGGGAGACTAAGCCGTGCACCACAAACGCTGAGCCCACACACCACAACTACCGGAGCCCAGGTGCCCCAGAGCCTGTGCTCCACCACAAGAGCAGCCACTGCAGTGAGAAGCCCTTGGACCACAACTGGAGAGTAGCCCCCACTCGCCGCAACTAGAGAAAAGTCCACACGCAGCAATGAAGACCCAGTGCTGCCAAAAGCAAGCAAATAAATAAATACTTAAAAAAAAAAAAAGACGTCACATGAAAAACTGAGGCTGGCTCCCTGCTGGAAAAACAGCTCTTAAGTTTCTGCTCTGCTGACAGGAATCAGTGGTACCACCTTCAAACACGATTACCACAGGGCAGGCTATACATTTTTAGACATATTGTGTTTGCAACAGCGTAAGACACAGACCAAGCCTGGACATACTACAAGAAAAAATGGAAATAGTCACTTTGGTTATTAGGGTAGCATAATTAAGGGTAGCTTCATTTTCCTGGGTAGCTTCATTTTCCTAACTTCCAAAGTCGGCAATATTGTCTTTATCATTAAAATAAGGTATACAACTTTCATAGTGATTAAAAATTTTTCTGACCCCCTAAAAACTGAGTTCTCTCTGATGCATACTGCGATACAGGACGGTTTCCTGTGGAAGTAGTCAAAGGACAGCAAACATTCTGCTGAGCATGTGCAGAGAAGGATCCAGAACATCTAAGTTTCTAAGCATGGGTGTCCCACAGCCTGAGACTCTAACAGCATGGCTGATTTTAACATCAGAGACAGAAGCAGGGTGCAGAAGAGTGGTGGCTGCATGGGGGCCGTCGCAGTGGCCACTGTGTTGCTGGCTGCAGGCAGGACTGCCTGATATCAGCCTCCTGACATCTTCTGGTGCTCTGTCTGGAGAAGCTGTGTGGTGCTGGAAGGGATCCAGGGAGATGCCGCAGGAAGCACATGCAGTAGAGAAAAAGCGGAAGCTCTGGACAGATCATCAGGCTAAAGCCACAGCTAGGAAAGTGGTCATTTCAGGAAGAACTCTTCATGTCCTTTAACAGCCTGTGAAGTCACTACCGATGATCTCAAAGCTCAAGGAGAAAATTCTGCCCTTAGAAAAAGTAGTTGGGAATGCAGTTCTTCTCCACAGGATCTTAAACTAACGGATCTAGATTTTGCTTTCAGAGGTATTCCTTTCTTGCTAGAACTGAGGAAGGAGGTCTGTTTTAGGATAAGCCAATCTCTTCTTGTCATCGACCCATCAAAGTCATCAAAGTTGGTATTAACAGTCCAATACCATCGTGTTCCACCAAAAAATAATCTCAATCATTTCATCTGTTCTGGACCCCCAACATCTAGAACAGTGCCAATCACCACTCGGTGCTGAGTAAGTACCTGTTGAACAAATTAAATCATATCTCCAATGAGCCCCATATCTGCTCATGATCCCCTGGTAGACAAACTAACAAAAGCCAAGAAAGAAACTGCTGCCAGAGAACAGGAAAAGGCATTCTCGTGTGCAAACACCAGGCATACCTACAAGTATGCTTCACTAACAATATCCCCAGCATTCACAAACAGAGGGATAAGAGAATGGCCCTGGAGTCCGACCACCCTAGTTTAAATCCTGGCACCAACCCTTGCCAGCTGTGACCCTGAGCAAGGTATTCTCTGGGTCTCACTTTGCACGTCTGGACACAAAAAAAGAGAGGTCACGGTAGTACTCACTGTGTAAAACAGATGAGGATGAAATGAGATAAGGAGTTTCTGGGACACAGAAGTGCCTAATCAATACCAGTAGAAATTTTTTTAAAATTTTAATATATTCCCACAGTCCTAGCTCTGGGAAGCATACAGGATCACAGGTTCACTTCCCCCCACCAAAAGAAACAGCCCTAAGTGAGGAAGAGGCAATCAGATGCATTCTTCTCCCTGGGGGAATCAATGAAAAGCATCGGCTCTTAAATCTGGATTTTTTGGACTTTTCTCAGTCTTCACATCTCTTGTCTGTTCTCCTCAAATCTATATAAAACCTTTCCTGAACTCCTGTGGGTCTGGCTTAGTCACAGGCACTACTGGCCTCAGGAGACAGCTCTTAACCCTGCTCTACAAAAGCACTGTACCCGTGGGCAGGACAAGTAACCCTAAGGACCTCATTTCCACATCAGCAGAACAGACCAAGAGTTCACGGGTAGACTCGGTCATCTCTATGTTTTCTTCCAACTCTAAAAATTCACAACTAAGTAACTAATAACTATTACTAGTACATTCAAGTCAAACACTGACCTAAACTCAACTAGAAAGTACATCTTAGCCATATTTGGCATACCACACGGACACGGGCACAAGTAGGGCAGACTCTCAAAGCTGAACTCTTCCTGGTCTTAGTTTCAGAAGGCAACACACAGCACCCCGAGGCATTTATTCAGCTCTCTCAGCACGAGAGACCCCGTTCTTATTAAATCAGAACTTTCTCCTAGGACCACCATTTAATGGGGTTTCCCTGGTGGCTGAGCAGAAGAATCTGCCTGCCGTGTGGGAGACCCGGGTTCGATCCCTGGGTCGGAAGATCCCCTGGAGAAGGGATGGCTACCCACTCCAATATTCTTGCCTGGAGAATTCATGGACTGAGGAGCCTGGCGGGCTACAGTCCACAAGGTCGCACAGTTGGACATGACCGAGCAACTGAGCGTGCACACACAGTGGTGCTTTATTTATTAATACAAGCTGCCAGGTACAGACAGTAAGCATTTCTAACCGCTGCTGCTAGGTCGCTTCAGTCGTGTCCGACTGTGCGACCCCATAGACGGCAGCCCACCAGGCTCCACCGTCCCTGGGATTCTCCAGGCAAGAGTACTGGAGTGGGTTGCCGTGGCCTTCTAAACTAAGAACTACCAAAGCAGAGCTTACAATTTCAAGGTAACTGAGCAGAGAACTGCCAGTCTTAAGGAAATCAGTTGTCCTTCGGTACCAGAGAAGGTAACTGACCAGAAAACCATTTTAAAACCATACTACCTTCCTGGCCTCTTTGTGCTACCTACCATCTCCCATCACACTGTCCATCTCTGTTGAGGAAAAGGGGTCTAATTTAAAAAGAAGTTACAGTTGACAACTGACATGGAAAGACATTTACAATATACATTTCTGGTGAAATGGGCAGATTATAAAATAATGTGATCAGCAATATTAATCCCATTTTGGTAAAAAAAAAAAATATATATATATATGCCCCCTACACACACCTGACAGGATACACTGCAAGTCACTAATAAGCTTGCAATTTTTCCATTAAAAAAATGTTTGCTTATCTACATTGTCTTATTTTTCCACAATGAACACTAATGGTTTCTGAAATCACCATAATTTAAACAGGTGTTTTCTGTATAAGAACAGAAGAGCTGGCACCCAAACTATAAGCTACCACCTTGCTGAAGCAGAGCTCAGCATCCAGGGTTCCACTGCACAGAGGCACCTTGTGCCTGGGCCTATGCTGGGGTGAAGGTGCTGGCATTTTCAGGTACCAGCCATTGGGTACCACCAAGACCAGCCCAGCTCTCTCCCTCCTGTTCACCTCAGCTTCCAAAACCATCGACTTCCTATTTACCAAATTTATTGATGTGCCACCCTTTGGGCAGAGATTACAAAACGCGACCAAAGTTCCTAAATTACAGCTCAAGATTTTAACTTGCTTGTTCACTGATTTAGGAGAATCAGTGACAGAAGAGCCAAGTTACTGTGGCAGAGATCCAATGTTAACGGAGGAAGTAAACTCCTGTCCCTCATTTTAGGCCATCCAATGCCAACCCTTTCGGATCACAAGAGAAAAAAAAAAAGTCCTTATGTGTAAAAGCATCATCTGCAAATACTTTTACCCAGTTAAGCCTTCTGCTTTTGATAGAAAGTGCTAACTCTTGATAGCCTCTTTGGCATACAGAACACAGATCCTGTTAAATCTTACAAGATCTGATCAGTCAAGAACAAGTTCATCACTGGGCACAGGGGCCATAAGGCACCTTACATCCTGAAGGTTGTCCTGGTGGCTTAGTGATCTACCAGCAAAAAGAGCTGTGAGAAACTGCGACCTCCCAGCTAACAAAAGCAAACTGCGTACAAAGAAGTGATGGGAGAGCACACATGAAAAGCACTAAAGATGAACTCGATATGAGGGAAAGGAATAGGAACAGCAGAATGACAGTCTTCAGAAGAACTTCTATTAAGTGAGCCAACAGAAGTTTATCAGATCCAGGGCTCTCAGAGACACATAGCGACACCTCAAAACTGCTCACATGTATTTCCCATAATGTAATGGCTAGCAAAAGCTAGCTTATACTTAATGACAAATTGCTTCCTCACTCTTTCATTCCCTTATCTTCTAAAACTCATCAACAATTTAGGTCACAGCCTTATACTCTGTCACAAAATATTTTTAGAGACAGATTTCAAGAAAGCAGCATAGTGTCTACATAGCATTATTTTACTGTGAGGAAAGAGAACTGCCAACTATAAGGATCTGAAAAATGTGACCACTTCAGGCTTATTTTGGGGTTGACCCACTCCCCTTCCCTAATATCCTCAAAGGAAATATATCAGGACCTGTGGGCAAAGAGGGAAAATATGCCTAATTACAACATGTGTGCTTGGTGGATAAAAAATTGGAACATTCTTGAACTCTGGCCACATTTCAGAAGACTTTCCACTTGCATTCGAATCTCACTAAAGAGGAAAGGTTAAAAGATCAGTTTCATTTCAACCCAGGCTCAATCAAAAAGACACAAAGAGAAATTGACCACATTACTTACCCTCGATACTATAAGGGGAGCCTGCTGAATATTCAAGATGACCCTGACTCCTTATCAAGCATTTACAGAGGAAGTGGTTTTTATTTTAAAATTAGGACTAAAAATAAGAAGAGTCCTCTGCACTGGAAAAAAAGACACACATTTGAATTTAAAGATACACATGCAAAGGCTTCAGGCCACTGGTGGTTTTATAGAAGCACTCCCTGATGAAGACCTCTCCTCACAGCCCACCTGCCTCTGCTTTACAGAGGTGGGAAGACAGCACAGGAATTTGCCAATGCTTCCGCACCCGTTGCTGATTAATGTGCTAAGAGAGGAGCAGGGAAAAAAAAACCCTTCAGAAATCAAAAATGAAAATGCACCTAATCAGGCATTTGGATCAGGAGCTCAGCGGGGCCTACAAGCTGCAGCCTAACTTCCTCTCCCAGGACTCGGGCATCCCCCTCCCTCACTGGATTCTGCAAGGCTGGTTTCCTTGATGGCCCTCCAACATTCCAGACTCTATCCTCAGATCCCAAACATCCTTCAAGTCTTTGCTCAAATGCCCCATGTGCAAGGAGGAAAAGGGGGTATTTTCTCTTCCCACCATACTTTTCAACTTCTAATATACCATATAATTGAAAAAAAAAAAAAAAAGCGTTAGTCACTCAGTCATGTTCAATTCTTTGCGACCCTAAGTACTGTAGCCCTCCAGGCTCCTCTGTCCATCAAGATTCTCCAGGCAAGAATACTGGAGCGGGTTGCCATGCCTTCCTCCAGGGCATCTTCCTAACCCAGGAATCATACCCATGTCTCCTGTGTCTCCTGCACTGGCAGGCAGGTTCTTTGCCCCATGGGCCATCAGTCAATCCCTACTCTTATCCCACTTGCAACTTCTAATATACCATATAATTACTTATATCTATTTTACCGACTGTTTACTCCTCTCTCCCTCAGATAAGCTCCCAGAGAACAGGGATGTTTATTCTGTTTACTGATGTATACCCCAAGCAGTTTAGAACAGTGTTTGGCCCTGAGTAGGAGCTCAAAAAATATCTTCTGAATGAATGAATGAACTTGACAGTAAAACTCCAGGAGGAAAGCAGGAGGTGGAAAGGCTTATGGTGAGGGAGTGAAATGAAAGGGGGAAGAAGCGACAGAGGGGAATTTACAAGGAAGAGATAGATACTGATTGAGGCCGGGACCGACCCCACTTTCTCCCAGTAGAGCTGATGGGAAGCGGGAAGCAGGGCACGGGATCCCGCCAGCGGCATCATATAGCACTCTTAGAAGCAAGCAGCTGAGATAAGCAAGCTCTACACACTCACTGAGAAATTCCGAGAGCAGGGCAGACCCACCCGCCGGGATTGCAAGTTCTACGCAAGTCATCGGAGTTGGGGCGGGGGGTGGTCAGTACCCCCAGCCCTTCCCCTCCCGTGGTGCCCCAAACCCCAGCTCCCCTCAACTGTATCCAGGAGCCAGCCGGGCCGCAGGACCTTCCCGGCCAGGGCCCCTTCACCTGGTATCCCGGTGAGGTGGGCCCTGCACTCGAGCACCTGCCCGCCCGCGTCGGGGAATCCCACCCGGGCCCGCCGGGAGTCCCATCGCGCCCCTGGGCCCTCGTCCCGCTCAGCTCCCCTACGGCACACGGACAGGAAGCGCTCGCGGCCCTCCGGAGGCAGGGAAGGGGCTCCCGGCGCCCCCCGCCCCGGCCACTCCAGCACGACGCCCCGCCCGCGCGACGCCCCCTTACCTCGGGGCGCACGTACGACACGAAGGAGGGCTTGGGCGCCTTGGTGCCGCCGCCACCGCCGACTACCCCTTTCCCCAGCATACCGCCACCCTGGGTAGCAGCAACGCGCGGGAGCAGAGGCGGCCGCTCGCAGCGGCCACCAGCACTGGCGGCCGGGGCTCCGCCCATCCCCAGGGCCGCCGCGGCCGCGGCACCGCCCGCATCCGGCTCCGCCGCCTACACCGCTCGCCCCGCCCAGGCCCGCCCGGGCCCCACCTCCTCCGCGGTTGGGCCTAAGCCGTAGGGAACCCGCCGCCGGAGGCCACGCCCCCTCCGTTCGCGACAGGAGGATCTGATTGGCGGATAGTCGCCTTCAGATAGGCTCCATTCCACCCTCTTGCGGCCAAGCCCGCCCCTATGCGTTCTCTGATTGGCCAAAATGCTCTGCCGGCCGCGCCCACGCCAAGCCCCTCCTTGAATGAACCTGGAGGGATGTTTTCTCTGACCAATCCAGAGCGTTCTCTCCAGGTTCCCCGGCGATTGGATAGCAAGAATGTCGCCGTCGCCCAGTGATCCAGCAGTCACTAAGTTGTGAGCGTTGGTTCACTGCAGTTCTCTTTCCTCGCCCTTTTGGAACAAAACTTCCGAAAGAGTAGTGTATGGAACCTCACCGAATGAGTGATGTTCAGGCTTACTATTTTGAAAAGTGAAAGTAGCTCAGTTGTGACCGACTCTTTGCGACCCCATGAACTATACAGTCCATGGAATTCTCCAGGCCAGAAGACTGGAGTGGGTAGCCTTTTTGCCTTCTCCAGGGGATCTTCCCAACACAGGGATTGAACCCAGGTCTCCCGCATTGCAGGCGGATTCTTTACCAGCTGAGCCACAAGGGGAAGCCTTACTATTTTAAGTGCAGACAAAAATGAAACAAATCAAGTGCTAGGCACTTAGGAATAGGTTTGGATGTTTGATCATGAAAGGCCTTGTAGACCTCTTTTTTCCTAGCTTTTTTTTTTTTTTTTTTTTTAATCTGTAGTTCTAACAATATAAAAGCCCTTAAGAGATTTCTTTTATTCACCCTCCCGAGTTACCAGTGTGTTAGTCACTTAGTCGTGTCTGACTCTTTGTGACACGACTGTCACAATGAGGAGTCTGCCAGGCTCCTCTGTCCATGGGCTTCTCCAGGCAAGAATACTGGATTGGATTGCCATTTTCTTCTCCAGGGGATCTTCCTAACCCAGGGATTGAACCTGGATCTCCTGCACTAATGGCGGATTCTTTACCATCTGAGCTATAGGGAAGTCCTAAGTTAGCAATAAACCCCTCACTGTTAGTGTAGATTGCAAAGAAAATTCATTTAAATTAGACATTTGGCTCCAAGCATTGTATTAGACACAGGTGAATAAAACAGGACCCAACTCTCAAAAAATTCAGTCTACTGAAAAAAACTAATACTAAATATTTGCAGTTACCTTTGTTGGTGTCAGACACTGGTAAGCAGTAGTCTCATCAATAGTTAATGCTGTTTATCCTCTTTATATCCATGACTGCCCCACCACCAGCATCAAAGCCACTCCAAGTAAACATAAAATCTAAGTGAAAACAAAGGTACTTACTTTTGCAATCATAGTGTTGTAGCCATGCGTTCTGGGACACAAACTCACTCAGAAGGACAATGCAGATAGATAGTGGAGTGCAGTTTATTACACCAGCAGGCCCAAAGCAGAGTCTCCTCTTAGCCAAGGACCCCGACCAGTTTTTGTGAAAACCTTATATTCCCTCAGTGTACCTGCTCAAACCCACCTCCCCAAATTCCTTGAAACTAGTCTGGACAAGGTAAAAGAGATACGATCAAAGTTAACCCATGATTCTTCTGTCATAAGCCTAGATAAACAGTGGACATTTATCAATAGGCCTGTGGTCATATCCCGATAAACATAATGGAATTTATGTGTTCTGTTACAGAGATAATTAGCATATTCTTTTAGGCCACAGAGAGTCCAAGTACAAGTCCTGAGGCTCTTTTATCCTGGGGGTCTGGTTTTCCATTGGTATTCAGAGTCCACTGGGAGGGTGACCCTGCGTGTAGCCTAATGTTCGCAGCTTGGCCTAGGATGGAGTCCAGCTCTGTTTCCTCCTTCACTAGGTTAGGACAAGTCCTGTGGCCTCATTTCCACCAGACTGCCATCCTTCAGTCTATCCAGTACAGCAGTGCTGGGGCCACCAGCATTGCATTGTCCCAGTCCTCAAGCGGAAGAGCAGATGCAAGGAATTAGCCCCAGTCTCACAAAAAGTTATTGACAGAGCTGGGATTCCAACTCAGGTGTGTCTGATTTCAAAGCCCAAGTTCTAAACATTATAATTACACAAATTAGGAAGGAGCACCATAAAGTGAAAATGTTAGTCACTCAGTCGTGTCCCACTGTTTGCGACCCCCATGGACTGTAGCCTGCCAGGCTCCTCCGTCCACAGGGATTCTCCAGGCACGAATACAGAGTGGGTTGCCATTTCCTTCTCCAAGGGATCTTCCCGACCGAGGGATTGAACCCAGGTCTCCTGCACTGCAGGCAAATTCCTTTCTGTCTGAGCCATCAGGGAAGCCCTGGCACAATAAAAGAGTGGTCAGTTCTATTTGAGAAGGTCAAGTCAGGCTTCATAAAGCAAGACACTCCTTAGGGAGGTGTTGGGAATGAAGTTATCTGTGGGGACTAACAGCATCACTTTATACTTCACAACAGTTTTTACTTTTCAAGGTGAACCAAAAGGGTAGATTTTTAGTAGTCTGGACAAATTTTTAATTTCTGAGTTTTTCAAAGGACTTTGAATTTTCCAGGGCTTTCCCAGTGGCTCAGATGGTAAAGAATCTGCCTGCAATATGGGAGACCTGGGTTTGATCCCTGGGTTGGGAAGATCCCCTGGAGAAGGAAATGGCAACCCATTCCAGTATTCTTGCTGGAGAATTCCACGGACAGAGGAGCCTGGCAAGCTATAGTCTATGGGGTCGCAAAGATTTTTACAGTCTGAACAAATTTTTACTTTCTGACTTTATCAAAGGACTTAGAATTTTCCTTGATCTTCTACCATAGTCAGGATATTAGCATGGGTGCCCGTGGCCAGGGCTTGCTTCTTGCAACTAGCACAGTCACCCAGGGTAGGCACTTAGAAGGTCTTGGGACATAATGCTCCGTGATTGTGGCCTTCAAATTCTGAATCATTTTATCTTTAAATTTGTGTCTGCTGGGACAATGGAGCAAGCCCAAGGGGTCTTAGAACCTCAGCTCCTGCACAGTCCTCTCTG
Source organism: Bos mutus (assembly GCF_027580195.1). Lineage (NCBI taxonomy): Eukaryota > Metazoa > Chordata > Mammalia > Artiodactyla > Bovidae > Bos > Bos mutus. The sequence continues at coordinate 41,178,507 of NC_091636.1, read as the reverse complement.
GTGTCCACTGCTAAGCTGCTGCTAAGTCGCTTCAGTCATGTCCGACTCTGTGCGACCCCATAGATGGCAGCCCACCAGGCCCCGCTGTCCCTGGGATTCTCCAGGCAAGAACACCTGAGTGGGTTGCCATTTCCTCCTCCAATGCATGAAAGTGAAAAGTGAAAGTGAAGTCGCTCAGTCGTGTCTGACTCTTAGTGACCCCGTGGACTGCAGCCTACCAGGCTCTTCCGTCCATGGGATTTTCCAGGCAAGAGTACTGGAGTGGGGTGCCATTGCCTTCTCCTGGTGTCCACTATGCCCTGGCATCCTGCCCTCCTCCCCACCCTAAGACCTGCTGGAGACCTCTGTCAGGGCAACAACCGGACCTCATTAGAGGGGGCCTGGTGAGCAGGAAGTCTTGTGTTCAGCCATGGCCATCCACCCCTCTCCCCATGGGTGCCTGAACATTGACAAGGAGATGATCAGGGTCAGGTACAGTTCCCCCAACACCTTCCTGTGTCTCTGGGGGGTGGGTGGTAAGTCGCCACCCCTGCCCTAGGCTGGCAGTTCCATGGCAACTGGCCAGCAGCTACTGCACATGGCCAGGCACAGAGGCTCCAGTCCAATGGAAGGCAGGTCCCCACCCATGTGGGAAAGGAAATTGACTTCCCTGTCTTAGGCCAGGACCCCACATCTTCATTTTGCACTGGCCCTGACTATGCCCTTTATTATCTGTGTCCTCGGGCAAGTTACTTCATCTCTCTGGGCCTCTGTTTCTACCCAGGATAAGAGTAATAACAATAATTATGTCAAAGTGGTTGAGGACTGTTATGAAGATTAAAAGAGGTAATCCAGGTGATCCCTGATAGGCAGCTAGAATTGCACAGGTGTTGGCTGACCTTGGTACAATTTTACCAAGCAGGACATAATTGACATCTTTTCCAGGACTGTAGACAGAGAAGCAAAGTGACTTCTCCCAGTGCTGAGCTGTGGCACCCTTGTTAAACAAAGATTTTTGTTTGTTTGTTTCCTTATTTTTGTTTTTAACTTCTGGCCCAATCCTTGAACTAAAAATAATGGCCTTTATTTGTAGTCCACCATATCAAATTTTCCTTCCTTCAAACCATCCTGTTTTATGATAATTATTTTATCCTGTTCTTCAGAATCCATTTGTGATCAAATGGGTTTGCAATGTGGTGATGCTGGAAACTTGATATAATCACTGCATCCATATATTCTCAGAAATGTATAGCCAGCAGGTGAGGGATGTTTTTAAAGACTGAAGATAGCTGCTGCTTCCAGGGGCAGTTTCCACTCAGTGAAGAAAACCTACATGGTCTTTAACGAGCAGTAAGGGGGTGAAGGGGGCTTCCCAGGTGGCTAGTGGGTAAAGAATCTGCCTGCAATGCAGGAGACGTGGGTTCAATCCCTGTGTTGGGAAGATCCCCTAGAGGAGGGCATGGCAACCCACTCCAGTATTATTGCCTGAAGAATTCCATGGACAGAGGGGCCTGGTGAACTATAGTTCATAGGGTCACAAAGAGTTGGACACAATTGAAGGGACTGAGCACGAAAGGGGGTGAGGACAGAAAATAAGCCAACATCTGTTTCCATCTTCCTCTTAAGGTTCTCCAGCTATCAGCATATTTTCACTTGATCTTTAGGGTGTGGAGCAAATCTCCTTGGGAGAGGCCCTCCCAAATGACTGAAAAATTCCTGTCATGCTGAGGTCAAATAATTCTCTGTCTATTAATAAACACAGATGGTGGCCTCTAGACTTTGAAATATTTTAATTTTCACACAATAGTTTAAGGTCACTCTTTTCTCCTAATGCTGCCCTAAGCTTTCTTGGAGAAGTATAAATAGGAACAAATCTTAGCTCACATAGAAATGAGTGCCAGACCAAAGACAGTGCCGTTTCTTCCCACAGATGACGGAAGCCAAAAGTCTACTCCCACAGGGTTGGGGGTGGGGGGATATTTTTCCTCTGGCAGATAGTTAAGTCTGGATATTTGCATTTCCTCCTCCTTGGAGTCACTTGAAGAAGCCTACATGCGCATGTTACTCATCTTTATCTGCTAGGTACCAGGCTTATAGTTCAGTTCAGTTCAGTTGCTCATAGTAGAAATTCAATAAGTATTTGTGCCTGAATAAAAGTGTATTCAATGAAAAGCAGCCCGGGCAACAGTTGATTAGATAGCAGGGGAAGCAAGAATTCAAACTGCAGCATGCAGGTTAGATTCTGCACTTTTAAGTTGCTTGGAAACAAAGAAAGACCTACTTTTTAAATGAATAAAATAAAACAAATACATAAAACTCAAGGACTAAAATGCACATATTATTTAATGGCCACTTGCCAAATTCCAATTTTAGCAAATGGTCCAGGTCTGAAGGCTTGCCCTCTTCTTTCACTGAAAATAGAAAATTCCTTAAGCTCTTGGTGCAACCCTTCCCTGAAGATGGTGAGGAACAGACCTGGGTGAAGAAGTATTTGAATCGTCCTCCACCTTGTGGGGCAATATAGTGTGAGCCTGCCGGGGAGACTCAATGATGGTGAACAAGGACTTCCTGGGGATTTTTTTTTTTTTTCCTTTTTCACAACACACAACCTAAATTGGTCACATGGTAGGGGGCCTGATGAGCCCACTCTATGATTTGTATTCTGTCCTTTTCAAAACGAGACAGGCTGGGACCTGGGACCCTTTACTTGCTTTCACCTAGACAAGGGTCTCCTCCAGGATCTGAATACAAAGAAACTTGAAAGGAGTAAAAACAACTACATGCATGGATATGGGGGCAAATTATGAACAGGATACAAAAAGGCCAAAACCCAACTGCCACTCCTGAGGGGTCAGGAAAGAAAGCAGGGTGCCACACATACACCCTGCACACATCCCCTCCCCTCATTTCACGGGCCAGCTCACCACCCACTCAGGGAGTAAGCAAGGGAACCTGTTCCTTGTTCTTGCTTTCTTGTCTGGCCTCTTAATTTCTGTTGATTAAAGAGGCCAAGAACCCAGGTTAGTAACAAAAATGAAAGTTAATTGACTGACACTTTCCTAAATAAAGGTTTCCTGATGGGCCTCTGTGATTTGTCTCCCAGCCTCTCCCAATAAGACTGGAAGTTTGGGGGGCTTCCCTGGTGGCTCAGTGGCAAAGCATCCACCTGCCAATGCTGGAGACACGGGTTCAATCCCTGGTCTGAGAAGATCCCATATGCTGCGGGACAACCGAGCCCGAGCTCTAGAGCCTGGGAGCCACAACTACTGAGCCTCCGTGCTACAGCCACTGAAGCTGAAGCACCTCGAACCTGTGCTCCACAATAAGAGACGTCACTGCAAGGGGAAGCCCGTGTCCACAACTACAGAGTAGCCCCTGCTGGCCGAGACTGGAGAAAAGCCCTCAGAGCAACCAAGACCTAGCACAGTCAAGTAATAAAATTAAATGATAATAATAATAAAAGACTGGAAGTTTTTGAAAGCAGGGATGGTCTCCTCTATAGGAGACCCACAGAGGTCTAGCAACCTAACTAGCACCTAACTACTCACTGGATGCTAAAATATTAAGTGAGCCTCGGTGAGGACTGGAGAAACAGGGATTTGCATCCAATACTTCGGGAAGGATGAAAATCAATAGGGCAAAAAAAAAAAAAGAAAATCAATAGGGCAAGACGAAGGGCAATTTTGCGATAGCCATCAAAAACTATGTCAGGAATTTCACTTTGAAAAATATATCCTGACGAGACACATACATGTGACATGCCATCTATGCAAGCGAACTCTCTGCAGCAATTCTTTTTTTTTTGGTAACAGCAGAAGGTTGGAAAAAACCTAAATGTTCATCAGTAGGCAGGGGTTGAATAAATTATGGTACCGCCATACAGTACAGAATGGGATACTACGCATCTATAGGAAAGAATAAGGAAGTTCCTTAGGTAGAAGCTATAAAGCTGAGTGGTTAAAAGCAAATATTCTTGTGTCAGACTGGGTTTATGTCCCACCTCCACCAGTTCCTAGATGTGTGACCTTTAGGTATTGATCTTCTTGGACCTCAATTTTCTTGCCTATAAAAAAAAAATGAAAGTGATGAAGATTATAATGGCATCTGTAGATAATGTATCACAGGAATGTTAATAAACAAATTATTTAGAGAGTTGGTATATAAGGTATGAGAGCCAAGATGCATTCAGTGATCAAAGCAAGGTGCCCAAACATATGCAGAGTAGGCTACCATTTGTGTAAAGGAAGAATGGAAATAAAGACTACACATACCCGGTTCCCTGTGTTTGCATAGAATATCTTTGGATAAATACAAAGAGAACTATGGCATTAGCTGCTTTTCCAATGGAAAACTGGGCATTTGGAGGAAAGACTGGAAAAATGTTTACTGTATATCTTTTTTGATTTGTTTTTTTCCAAACTTTAAACTTTTTGTGCTGGAATATACTCAATTAACAATGTTGTGATAATTTCAGGTGAATGGCAAAGGACTCAACCATACATACACATGTATCCATTTTCCTCTAAAATCCACTCCTATCCAGGCTGGCCGGAGAAGGCAATGGTACCCCTCTCCAATACTCTTGCCTGGAAAATCCCATGGACAGAGGAGCCTGGTAGGCTGCAGTCCATGGGGTCGCTAAGAGTCGGACACGACTGAGCAACTTCACGTTCACTTTTCACTTTCATGCATTGGAGAAGGAAATGGCAACCCACTCCAGTGTTCTTGCCTGGAGAATCCCAGGGACGGGGGAGCCTGGTGGGCTGCCGTCTATGGGGTCACATAGAGTGGGACATGACTGAAGCGACTTAGCAGCAGCAGAAGTGACTTAGCAGCATCCAGACTGGCACATAACAATGTTGGAGCAGAGTTCCATTGTACACTTTAAAAAAATATATTTATTTGTTCATTTATTTGGCTATGCCAGGTCTTTGTTGCTCTGTATGGGATCTTTTTAGTTGCTGCATGCCTGCACTGGGAGCCTGTAGTCTTAACCACTGGGCCACCAGGGAAGTCCCTATATGTTCTTTTTTATCTTTGGATTTTGAACTATTATCTAGTGCAACAATAAATAAATTATGTATACACACACACACACATATACATATATACGCACACACATACACACATAGAACCATCTCATGTAGTTTTTTTTAATTTTAAGTGAAAGTCACATAACATAAAATTAGCCATTTTAAAGCGAACAATTTAAGCACACTGAATTTTTATTTTAAAGCAAGAGCTTTTAACAAGACCTTGCCATTTTCTGTCTCTGTTGCCTTAGCTTTGGTCCCCAAATCCATCAAGGTCTACTCCCAATGCTACCACTTCTTTGACATCTTCCCTGGTGACTCTTGGCACCCGTCTAGACATCTTCCGGATTTCTAACCGCGGGGAACCTGTATGCTGCCTTGACCCAGGAACTTGGCTATGTCAGAATCAGTGCAATTGTCTCCTTCCCTAGAGTTGAGCCAGGAGTTTCTCTCGTCCAGAGGCAGCCCCATGCTTCTCCATTTCCCCAGGAGCACTATCCTCGGGGCTTTGAGGTTATCCGGTGGACGGAACAGTATTCAGAACCTGACTCAACCTCCGCAGCCTCTGGGACGAGGAAACTGCGCCCTCTACAGGACTATTTTAAAATCGCTGATGAGGAAGGTGTTCTCAGCGCAGGCCGCGGAGTTCCCTCTGCTGGGGAGCTGCGGCACCTGATGAAGGGAAATGACAGAGAAGGCGGCAGAGCCTTGACCTCCCTGTCCTTCTCCACCCGCCTCCTCTGGGCTCACCAGCTCCAGGACAACATAAAACATGCAGTAGAAACCAGGCTGGAGTCAGCTGCTGTCCCACCCCTAGAGGCTGTAGAACAACTATCAGAGCTGGAAAAAAAAAAAGAAAGAAAAAAATCATTTTCAACAGCCAGGGGTTGTGGGCGGGTGAGGTGGACGGTTGTCACAAAACCCGGAGAAGCAAAACAGTTTGCCCAAGATCCCACTGCTGGTCATGCCGCCCTGGGACTTACACAATCTGATTTCTGAACATGAGTGTTAAGCCACAGCCATCTGACACAGGCAACTTGGTCTGGTTATTTCTGAGCTTTATCTTTGTCACCTCAAGTCTTCTAAGCCACTCACAGTCCACCTCCGAGCTCCTTTCCATGTTTCTCCCCTGCTCTCTGTCCTGAGTTGAAGCTCCGGTGCACAAAGCCCCAGCCAGCCCTGCGCTGGGGTGGGACAGGCTGCCCATCTCCCGAGCTGGTTCCATTGCTCAGCCTGTTTGTCCCTGGCATGGCGATTCCTCAGAGATTCAGCCAAGTCCTCATCCCTGGGATGCTTTGTGCCCTATCCTTGAATGAGGGGCTTGAAACTGTTGGTCGTTCAGTCATGACCGACTCTTTGGGACCCCATGGACTGTAGGTCGCCAAGCTCCTCTGTCCATGGGATTCTCCAGGCAAGAATACAGGAGTGGTTGCCCTTCCTTTCCTTCTCCAGGGGATCTTCCTGACCCAGAGATCGAACCTGGGTCTCCTCACTACAGACAGATTCTTTGCCATCTGAGCCACCATGCAGGGATGTGGCCATTTTCTCTGCCGGGCAGCCTCCCAGGAGCACCCTGACTCTCTCTCTCTCCTAATTACTTTCTAGGTCTCATTTAGGGGCTGTTGAAAACTGTGGGTCATTTCCAAACCCCTTGGGAGATAAGAAGAGTCAAGGGGCTTTTGCAAGCTCTCCAACACTTGGAAAGGCTGTGCTACCATTTCAACTACTGTCTGCCCGGGCCCAGGGGAAGGGAGAGCATCAACAAGGCATCACATACTGGAAGTCCCATACAGGGGAGCCAGACTCAGGCCCACTCTTCTCTTAGGTCCCCTGAGCCATAGGGTCACAGGGTGGGGAGGGGGTGAAGGTGGGGGGTAAGTGCAGGGACACTTCCTGCTGCTCACTCTGCTCTTTCTCTCTGAGGCTGGTCTCTCCCCAGCTCAGAACTCTGGAGAGAGAGAGACAGAGAGACAGTGTGTGTGTGTGTGTGTGTGTGTGTGTGTCTGGAGTGGGAGGGAGGAAGCAGCAAGCAGAAAAACCTGTTATTTTGCTTGGCTTTTCATTTCACATTTCTCTTGACTCTTTGACTCCTGGGATAATAGAAGTCAAGATCTGGCCTCTGATTCAGGGATGATCTCCAGGAGACAGCAATGAGAAAAGCTTGTTGGTGTCTCACATTGTGATGATTGACAACTTAACACTTCACATGTCATCCAAGCATATGAAGGCTGTGTCTCACAAACTCAAAAGGGTGTGTTGTTCCTTCTTGAATTGTAACTGAGGTCAAAGCGTTGAGTTTAGATCTTAAAATTTCTGATACTCCGGAGCTGGCTAGAGAAAAGTGAGGGACCTGGCCTCCAGGCTGTTTCTCCCAAAGATGGCACTGAGAGAATCTTCTTTTCCTTCCAAGTTTTGCTCGGGGCTGAATCTGGTTTGAAAGTCTGGTAGAACAGTGGGAAGAACTTCTGTGCCACAGAGGAGGAACACTCGCATTTGGAGCCTACTGATCTCAGAGGGAAAAAGGAAGCTGTTGTCATAAAGGCCAAGAGAACCCTCTCTAATAAAAGCAGGCAAGCATGCCTCCCCAGTGGGTTATTTGAGCTCAAAGTGCAGCCAGGTCTGTTTTGAGCTTGGCTTAACCCATCCCCACTCACCGAAAACATGAAAGGCTTATTGTTCAGGTGTTGCTATAAAAGGACACAGAAGGTGTGAAAGACCCACTGTTTTCTGTTGGAAATAGTCATCTGCCCCAAGATATAAACGTAATCAAAATTGTTTTTTTAAAAAATCTTTTTAGTCTAAAGGCAAAAAAAAAAAAAATGTAAAGAATGGAAATGGCTGAGCTGCAAAGAAATATCGCACTGTTTTTGAGAGTAAATTTTTCTGCTTGAGCACTGTTAATGACGGGCCATTCCCCCATCTCCCCATTTCCCTCCAGAACACTGGAGTCTATTCACCATTCATTCACCTGGTCTCTGGGACAGAACCTGAGGGCAGCCAAGTAAAGCACCAAGCCAGGCAATCTCAGACTTTGCAAATATCTGACGCAGGTCTAAGGAGCCTGAAAAAAAGTGTTATGGCTCAGCTGAATTGGAGACCCAGAAAGAGAGGGGAAAAAATGCAATCCATTCTCTCATCTCACATGAGACAACACAGACTAAAGAGAAAATACAAAGAGAAGGTTAATTTGGAACCATGTATGTGGTCAGAAAAATAATCAATTCATTTTAATTTTTTTTAATGAGATTTTTTGGTCACACTGGGTCTTAGCTGTGGCCCATGGGATCTAGTTCCCCGACCAGGGATCAAACTCGGGCCCCCTGCATTAGGAGGGTGGATTTTTAGCCACTGGATCATCAGAGAGGTCCCTCAATCTGTTTTTAGAAAGAAGTCTCTCTGCTCTGCTTTTTTCTTGTCTCCTCATATTGCCAGGGTGCCACTTTCCTCAACCTAAAAGAGACTCTGCCCCTCTGGGTCATAGAAGGAGCCCCTCATAGACCGGTGAGGCTGACCTCAGAGGCAGCGGAACACACACCACATGCAGAGCTGGGAGCAAGCGCTGCACTGTGCAGGGGACAGGCAGGTAGGTCCTGGTACAGGGAGTGGTTGGAGAGGAGGCTTGAAGATCAGCCTGGGAGTACAGTTCAGAGAGCCCTGAATGGCATGCTAAGGATTTTGGAATTTATCCTTAGGCGTGTGGAGCTTCAGTGGGGTTTTTACACCATAGTAATTATTTAAGTATTATTAGGTAATCATTTCCTATTGCATAGTAAAAGTTATTAAAGAAACACAGAGATTAGCAAATCTCCTAATCAGAAACAAAAGTCATAACCTGCCGCATAGGGGTCACCACCGGGAACATTAAGGGAAGAATGGACTATATATACATCCTTCTCTAGTAAAACAAAAAGGGAGCATTCTTCACACATGGCTTTATAATCTGATTTTTTTCATTCAACATTGGAAAGTAACTTTCTTTATGTGTTAGCGCTCCTACATAGTTATTTTCAGTTTTTTTCCTGACCTAATATTCTTGAGGAAGCTAACGTCATCTCAGGGGTTGAATGAGTGGGTTTTTTTGTTGATTTGGGGGGGAGGTTGTATTTTTGGCCATACTGTGAGGCCTGTGGGATCCTAGTTCCCAGATGAGGGATCGAACCTGGTCCCTCGGCAGTGAGAGTGTGGAGTCCTAACCACTGGACCACCAGGGAATTCCAAAAGTGATTTTTAAGGAGGGGGGCACTCCCTTTTAGAAGCACTGGTCTATAATAACACTTAGGTGATAGAACTGTATTTCATTAAAGTTCTTATTGGATATATTAATTGATTCTAATCTTACTCACTTGCCAATAATTCCTCTGTAGATATATTTGAATTTATAGTTTGCTATACTTATCTGGTTAGATTAAATTCTTTTTTTTTTTTTAATGAAAGAAGTGGAAAATCTTATTTGAGCCAAATTTGAGGATTATAACAAGGGAACAGCATCTCAGAAAGCTCCAAGAAATGTTCACTAGATTTAATTCTTTAAGATAACTTCTTTGAAGTTCAATTTCTGGCTCAAAATCTCTATCTGTATATTTGTATTAAAGAAAAAAAAAGATAATTCAGATGTCATCAGAGCTGGTGACCTTGTTTTTGCTTTTGAGATCTTAATATTACTTAATACTTTCAATCTTTATAGTCTTTGTCAATCTGGTTGACAAAATGTTTATTTTTAAAAATTTGTTTTTCCAGTAGTCATGTATGGATGTGAGGATTGGACCGTACATAAAGAAGGCTGAATGCCGAAGAATTAATTCTTTTGAACTGTAGTGTTGGAGAAGACTCTTAAGATTCCCTTGGACTTCAAAGAGATCAAACCAGTCAATCCTAAAGGAAATTAGTCCTGAATATTCATTGGAAGGACTGATGCTGAAGCTGAAGCTCCAATACTTTGGCCACCTGATACGTAGAACTGATTCATTAGAAAAGACTGTGATGCTGGAAAAGATTGAAGGCAGGAGGAGAAGGGGACGACAGAGGATGAGATGGTTGGATGGCATCAGCGACCAATGGACATGAGTTTGAGCAAGCTCCAGGAGTTGGTGATGGACAGGGAAGCCTGGCGTGCTGCAGTCCGTGGGGTCGCAAAGAGTCGGACAGGACTGAGCGACTGAACTGAACTATACAAATGTTTCATTTTTCTAATTCTTGACCATTCAGGTGGTAAATCTTTATGCTGTGTCTAATTCTTTCCTTAGTGGAATCAGATTCAAATGATTTGAACATATTTATTAACTCTTTGATATATTATAATGGTTTCTCTAGTTAGTTGTCTTTAAATTTTATAGTTTTATATTTTTAGTGCTAAAATTCACGTATTGATTTTCATACTGAGCCAGCCTTGCATTCCCAAGAGAAACTGCACTTGGTTGTGGTGATTAATCTTTCTGTATATTACTGGATTTTATTTGATAAATCTGTTAAGGAGTCTTCAATCTAATTTTTTTTTAAATTTTATTTATTTATTTGGCTGCTCTGGGTCTTAGTTGTAGCATGTGGGATCTAGCTCCCTGACCAGGGATCGAACCTGGGCCCCCTGCACTGGGAGCTCAGAGTCTTAGCCACTGGACCACCAGGGAAGTCCCTCTTCAGTCTCATTTCATCAGGCATATTGGTCTGGAGTTTCCTTTGAACTGTTTCTACCTAGTTTCGGGATCAGGATAATGTTGGTTTCATGAAGTAAGTCGAGGTTGAGCCTCAGAATAAGAAATTACTATAATTATTATAGTATTACTTATAAATAGCTATATGGGGTCACTTGCTCTCTCTCCTTCCCCTCCCCAGTCTGCATAGTGTGTTCCAGTTCCCCCAGATGCCCCTTTTCAGCCCTCTGGCCCAGAAATCTGGAGTTTTAGTTATTGCATTCTGCCACACACTTTTATGGCTGCACTCAAGTCCAAGGCTAAGCAGTGAGTTTACCGCTGGAGGGGGATATATGGCAAAACTGTTGGTTTGATGATACTTCTGGTCTTTTCCAATCTGCATGCTACTAACTGTGGTTCAGGGGGGACTTCCCTGATGGTCCAGTGGCCAAGACTGCATGCACCACCTGGGTTTGATCCCTGGTTAGGGAATGAGTTCACACGAGGCAACTAAAGATCCTGCATGCCACAGCTAAGACCCGGTGCAGCCAAATAAATACATAAAATGTTAAAAAGAAAAAAGGCTATGGTTCAGGATCCTCACATTGTGGTTCTATGTATTTTATCCAGATTTTATAGTTGAATTCTGAGGGAAATATGGGAAGGAGGGTACTTACCTCGTCTTACCAGGACCTGGAGCTCATAAATTTGGTTTTGATTAATATGGCTGAGTTTCTTCACTGTTCACCTGAAACTGTCACGACATTGTTAACTGGGTGTATCACACTACAAATGAAAAAGTTCAAAAGCAAAAAAAAAATGTGTTGTAGCTGCCCTTCCACTTCACCATAGTAAGCCCTTTCCTGTTTTAAATCTCTTCTGATATGCACTGCTTCTATAAAAAGAAAAAAAAAGAACTCATGTAATTAAGATCTTGCCATCTAGAACATCTAGAAGCATTTTCCTTTTAGCCCATTTTCCCCTCCTCTTAGTCCAATCAAACAGCAGACAGGAAGACAGGCAAGCTGCTCTACTGTTACTGTGAGATTTTTAAAAGAGAGGTTTTGTTCTCTGTTCTGAAATAAAGAATTCCCTTGAGGCTATGGCTTGCTTAAATTTCAAGCCTCCTTCCTGATATTTCTTTTGAAACAACCAATGAAGGAAACTTGTCAAGTGTTTCTTTACAGCTGTCTTTTACATTAGGTGAGGGAGACATCAAAAACCCTAGCTTTCGAAACATGTGATTATAGAATTGAAGAATTTTGGAACTGACAGTAATTTTACAGATTGTCTGGTCCCCAGTTTAACATATGTGGTTGCACATGAAGATTGGAAGGGTCCATAGGTAAAATGTCAGGGATCTGAAATATAATAAAACCAGATGCCCACAGGGTCGAACTGGTAGACAAAAGTAGAGAACAGTAGAGGCTTTGGTAAGCTGACCAGAACAGGCTTTGTCTTAAATTTTTCCTCTACAGGGAGTAAGTAGCCATTACTCTCATCATAGGAACTTTGCCTTATGTCATCATATCTTCCAGTTTGATAGAAGTCAGATTGGGATTTTTCTAGTGAAATCTTTGTTTAATATTGGCTCAAAGTTTCTAATAGTATTTGGGCCAAATCCTGGGTATAGTACTTTAGGTATCATTTTTGACTTATGGCTTAAGTAAAGGTTAAAACGCAGAGCAAAGGAGATGGAATTTCCTTTTTCCTATCCTTGCTTAAACATTGACCTTTGAAAGAGATACAGCTTTATAGGTTCTTTAGAATGAAGTGGGGGAAAAACAGCTGATGGGTAGGTCTTTGAAGTAGACCAAAATTGGGATACTTAAAATCTATTTGCATATGTCTTTTTAAATTTTTTAATTGGAGGATAATTGCTTTACAATGTTATGTTGGTTTCTGCCATACATCAACATGAATCAGCCATAGGCATACATATGTCCCCTTCCTCTTGAAGCTTCCTCCCACCTCCCACCCCATTCCACCCCTCTAGGTTATCACGAGCACCAGGTTTGAGCTCCCTGCATCATACAGCAAATTCTTACTGGCTATCTAGTCTGCATATGGTAATGCATATGTTTTAATGCTATTCTTTCAGTTCGTCCCGTTGTGTCCTGTACATCACGTCTTAAGCATTAAAATTCTGCAGAAAGAGGTTTGACTAAAGCAAAAATTAATACAATGTTGTAAATCAACTATATTTCAATAAAAATATTTTTAAAAGGACAAATCTATAGGAGGTACCTAGCATAAAGGTTTAAAGTTCAGGCTTTGAGGCCAACAGGACTTTTCAAGAAGGTAGATTTCTGATGCTCTGACACATTCAAGAAGTGATATTCAAATGATTGTTATAGCAACAGCATGTTAGTCACCTCAATCCCTGGTTGATTCATGTGTGATGAGTATCTACCACCTAGTGATGTCCTGAAGATGAAACCACATATACCATATTAGCACAGTGATGTGGAGTTGCTTGAAGGTGTTTTGAGTAGCAGCGATCAAATGGATGCTTTAGGAGGAATATACTGGGGGTTGTAGGTTGAACAGTGTAAAAATTGGAGACAGGAAATAAAAAAGCAAGACTGGAGACTGGATAGAAAGAAAGGATTTGGAAATAAATTTAACAAAAGGAGTATCTGAAACTTGGAAGATGGATGAGATCAATATCATGTATACATAAGAAGATGCTGATGATAGAACCATGGAAAGTACTACACTGACCCTTGAACAATGTAAGGGTGGGGGCCCAGTTAGAGGAGTCAATCCTCTGCAGTGGAAAATTTGCAAAACTTATAGAAGGTCTTCCATATCCCCGGTTTCTCTGTATCTGCAGATTGTGCAGTGCTGCTGTATTTACCATTGAAAAAAATCCGCATGTAAGTGCACTGCTGCTGCTGCTAAGTCGCTTCAGTCGTGTCCGACTCTGTGCGACCCCATACACGGCAGCCCACCAGGCTCCCCCATCCCTGGGATTCTCCAGGCAAGAACACTGGAGTGGGTTGCCATTTCCTTCTCCAATGCATGAAAGTGAAAAGTGAAAGTGAAGTCGCTCAGCCATGTCCGACTCTAGTGACCCCATGGACTGCAGCCTACCAGGCTCCTCCATCCATGGGATTTTCCAGGCAAGAGTACTGGAGTGGGGTGCCATTGCCTTCTCCATGTAAGTGCACTAGTGCAGTTCAAACCCGTGCCGTCAAGGGTTGATTGTACTCAGAAGTCGCAGAAGCAGAGAAGGAATGTTCAAAGGTAGAAGGAAAAGATCCAGAAAAAAAGGGAAAAGTTGAGGTGTAGAAAAACCAGCACCCACTTTTTTCTAAAATATTATTCATATTTGTATTTTCACTGCCATGAAATAGTTGTTATCACCTTTAAGAACATTGATCATTTTGAGTTCTATTCAAATGATCTTTACTAGATCTTTACTCCAGTACTCTTGCCTTGAAAATCCCATGGATGGAGGACCCTGATGGGGTGCAGTCCATGGGGTCTCAAGAGTCGGACACGACTGGGCGACTGACTTCACTTTCTCTTGACTTTCACGCACTGGAGAAGGAAATGGCAACCCACTCCAGTGTTCTTGCCTGGAGAATCCCAGGGATGGGGGAGCCTGGTGGGCTGCCGTCTATGGGGTCGCACGGAGTCGGACACGACTGAAGTGACTTAGCAGCAGCAGCAGCAGGGCTTCTCTAATAGCTCAGTTGGTAAAGAATCCGCCCGCAACACAGGAGACCCCCAGTACATGGACCAATAGTATAATACCATTTTAAACTCAAAAAAGATGTTTTTATACCTAATGCCAAGAATTTTTTTCAACTTTTTATATTGGAGTATAGCCTATTAACCTTGTGATAGTTTCGGGTGGACAGCAAAGGGACTCAGCCATACATGTATGTATCCGTTCTCCTCTAAGCCCCCCTCTACTCCAGGCTGCTGTGCTACACAGTAGGTCTTTCTTGGTTATCCATTTAAAATATAGCAGTGTGTACACGTTGATCCCAAGCTCCCTAATTATCCCTTCTCCCCATTATTCCTCTGCTAGCAACCATAAGTTTGTTCTCTGAGTCTGTTGTAGATAAATTCATTTGTATCATTTCTTTTTAGATTCCACATATAAGGGATGTCTTATGTCTCAACTTTCTTCATTCAACATGGCAATCTCTAGGTCCATCCATGTTGCTGTAAGTAGCATTATTTTATTCTTTTAATGGCCGAGTAATATTGCATTGTATATATGAACATCTTTATTCATTCCTCTGTCAATGGATTTTTAGGGTGCTCCCATGTCTTGGCTACTGTAAACAGTGCTTCAGTGAACATTGAAATGTATGTTTATGTTTGAATTATGGTTTTCTCTGGGTATATGCTCTGGAGTGGGATTACTGGGTCATATGATAGTTCTATTTTAAGAATCCTCCATAGTGGCTCTATCAATTTACATTTGCATCAACAGGGTAGGAGGGTTCCCTTTCCTCCATACTCTTTCCAGCACTTATTGTGAGTGGATTTTTTGATGATGGTCATTTGGACTGGTGTTAGGTGATACCTCATGGTAGTTCTGATTTCCATTTCTCTAGTGACACTGAGCATCTTTTCAAGTGCTTTTTGGCCATCTCTGTGTCTTTTTTGGAGACGTGTCTACTTAGATCTTCCACTCGTTTTTTTGAATGGATTGTTTTTTTGATACTGAGAAAGGCGGTTAATTTTGAATATGGTCAACAACTTCTTTGCACGTGATCCTATCCATTTTATTGTTGTGCTTGTTTTTAAAAAGCCATTTCCACTTATAGCATTCTATTACTCTTGCTATTCAGTTTCAAATTTAAATGATAAAGATGGGTTCAAACTTCTAAAATTCCTAAAACTCACTTGACCAAAAAAAAAAAAAAAGCCATTTCAACTTTTTCCCCTGTAGGTATTCATATCAGATGGTACTTAGAATCCATTCTCTTCCCCATATCATCTTTTTCTTCTCTTCCGTGGTTCCAAATACATGCCATAATTTTGAACAAATTCACTATCTTGGTCACTCTGAGTACCACATTAAAATTAATGCCCAGAGCACATTATCCAATTACATATATATATCCCGTATCTATTTAATAATATCCAAAAAGTTACCATCAAGCAATTAATGTGTTGTGTCCCCTGAGGCTTCATCTTATATTTAGTCTGCCATCTCCCACCCCAAGTGTGGGCCTCTATCTGGGCAGCCTTAGCATCTCTAGGAATAGTCCTACTGCAGACTCCTCCCAGCCAAGAGAATCAGAATGTGAATTTTAACCAGATTCTGGAGTGACTTATTCACACATCAAAATTTGAGGAAAGCTGGCCTGCCTCGAGATCCAAGGAGTGTGGGCACCCTAGTTAGTTGGACTGCACAGGGTTTTCTGGAAGCTATGTTTGTGATTCTCTGTCCTACAACTCTCTAAATTGCAGTTTAATTTTCTCCAGAGTAGTCGTGTGTTTAGAATGTAGGCTTCATGAAGCAGGCTATGGCAGACCCATGAACAGAGAATCTTGCCTATAAAGGCTTGCAGAACTATCCCAATAAAATTAGCTGTGGTTGGTAATGCAATTTTTTCAAAAGATTATATTTATTGGTTGTGCGAGATCTTAGTTGTGGCATGCAAACTCTTACTTGCAGCATGTGGGATCTAGTTCCCTGACCAGGACTCGAAGCCATGGCCCCCTGCATTTGGAGCATGGAGCCTTAGCCACTAGACCACCAGGGAAGTCCCAGTAATGTAGGTTTTAACTTCCCTCCAGCCCTCCACATTGTGCATTAGTAAAAAGCAAGCCTTCTGTTTCTGGGTACATTATAATACACTGAGATATAACTTCCCTTTAAATAGCTTATGGCAAAGCTCAAGGTAAATTACAACACCCTGGATTTTTTCTCATTCAAGAACCTGTCATACTGCACTATCCTGTATTTATTTAATATAGGGTCCATACTGATCCAAGCGCTAGGTATGTCCTCTGCTGTTTCTCTACTTCTGAGCTAATATTTGTGTATTTTAAGAATGATTAATTACTTGGGATCAGACTTAACTGCCTTTTCATACTTTCATTCAACAGATCACTTGATTTTTAAGAATATTTCACATGAGGTCACTAACTGATCAGTCCTTTCTAAACTGAAGATCCTTTGTCTCTAGTACCATGTATTTACTTGGGACTGTTAGGAAAGAGTGAATACAGTAGCTTTATATTTACCATGGAACCAGCTTAAGTATTGTTCAGAAAAACTACTCAAGCTTTTAAGTTAGTTGTTTCCTATTTTCAATTTTTACATCTAATATTATTACACTAAGCAAGATAAAGAACTAAAATCACCTAGATGATGACTAATCAATAAAATTGTTTATGGAACCGGGATATTATGATTTGCTGAATATTAGTTAACTTATTGCTGTATCATAAAACATCTTTGATATTAAATTTAAATAATTTAAACTGTAAGGCATGCTTATTAAAGCATGATCGATGTATAACTTGCATCACAATCACCTGTAACTGAAGAAAAACATTATTTGGAGATGGTCCTATCAGATCAGATCAGATCAGTCGCTCAGTCGTGTCCGACTCTTTGTGATCCCATGAATCACGGCACGCCAGGCCTCCCTGTCCATCACCAACTCCCGGAGTTCACTCAGACTCACGTCCATCGAGTCAGTGATGCCATCCAGCCATCTCATCCTCTGTCGTCCCCTTCTCCTCCTGCCCCCAATCCCTCCCAGCATCAGAGTCTTTTCCAATGAGTCAACCCTTTGCATGAGGTGGCCAAAGTACTGGAGTTTCAGCTTTAGCATCATTCCTTCCAAAGAAATCCCAGGGCTGATCTCCTTCAGAATGGACTGGTTGGATCTCCTTGCAGTCCAAGGGACTCTCAAGACTCTTCTCCAACATCACAGTTCAAAAGCATCAATTCTTTGGCGCTCAGCCTTCTTCACAGTCCAACTCTCACATCCATACATGACCACAGGAAAAACCATAGCCTTGACTAGACAAATCTTTGATGGCAAAGTAATGTCTCTGCTTTTGAATATGCTATCTAGGTTGGTCATAACTTTCCTTCCAAGGAGTAAGCGTCTTTTAATTTCATGGCTGCAGTCACCATCTGCAGTGATTTTGGAGCCCAGAAGAATAAACTCGGACACTGTTTCCACTGTTTCCTCATCTATTTCCCATGAAGTGGTGGGACAAGATGCCATGATCTTCGTTTTTTGAATGTTGAGCTTTAAGCCAACTTTTTCACTCTCCACTTTCACTTTCATCAAGAGGCTTTTGAGTTCCTCTTCACTTTCTGCCATAAGGGTGGTGTCATCTGCATATCTGAGGTTATTGATATTTCTCCCGGCAATCTTGATTCCAGTTTGTGTTTCTTCCAGTCCAGCGTTTCTCATGATGTACTCTGCATGTAAGTTAAATAAACAGGGTGACAACATACAGCCTTGATGAACTCCTTTTCCTATTTGGAACCAGTCTGTTGTTCCATGTCCAGTTCTAACTGTTGCTTCCTGACCTGCATACAAATTTCTCAAGAGGCAGGTCAGGTTGTCTGATTTTCCCATCTCTTTCAGAATTTTCCACAGTTTATTGTGATCCACACAGTCAAAGGCTTTGGCATAGTCAATAAAGCAGAAATACATGTTTTTCTGGAACTCTCTTGCTTTTTCCATGATCCAGCGGATGTTGGCAATTTGATCTCTGGTTCCTCTGCCTTTTCTAAAACCAGCTTGAACATCAGGAAGTTCACAGTTCACATATTGCTGAAGCCTGGCTTGGAGAATTTTGAGCATTACTTTACTAGCGTGTGAGATGAGTGCAATTGTGCAGTACTTTGAGCATTCTTTGGCATTGCCTTTCTTTGGGATTGGAATGAAAACTGACCTTTTCCAGTCCTGTGGCCACTGCTGAGTTTTCCAAATTTGCTGGCATATTGGGTGCAGCACTTTCACAGCATCATCTTTCAGGATTTGGAATAGCTCAACTGTAATTCCATCACCTCCACTAGCTTTGTTCGTAGTGATGCTTTCTAAGGCCCATTTGACTTCACATTCCAGGATGTCTGGCTCTAGGTCAGTGATCACACCATCGTGATTATCTGGGTCGTGAAGATCTTTTTTGTACAGTTCTTCTGTGTATTCTTGCCATCTCTTCTTAGTATCTTCTGCTTCTGTTAGGTCCATACCATTTCTGTCCTTTATCGAGCTCATCTTTGCATGAAAGTGTTCCTTTGGTATCTCTGATTTTCTTGAAGAGATCCTAGTCTTTCCCAGTCTGTTATTTTCCTCTATTTCTTTGCATTGATTGCTGAAGAAGGCTTTATCTCTTCTTGCTATTCTTTGGAACTCTGCATTCAGATGTTTATATCTTTCCTTTTCTCCTTTGGTTTTTGCTTTTCTTCTTTTCACAGCTATTTGTAAGGCCTCCCCAGACAGCCAGTTTGCTTTTTTGCATTTCTTTTCCATGGGGATGGTCTTGATCCCTGTTTCCTGTACAATGTCACGAACCTCATTCCATAGTGCATCAGGCACTCTATCTATCAGATCTAGGCCCTTAAATCTATTGCTCACTTCCACTGTATAATCATAAGGGATTTGATTGAGGTCATACCTGAATGGTCTAGTGGTTTTCTCTACTTTCTTCAATTTCAGTCTGAATTTGGCAATAAGGAGTTCATGATCTGAGCCACAGTCAGCTCCTGGTCTTGTTTTTGCTGACTGTATAGAGCTTCTCCATCTTTGGCTGCAAAGAATATAATCAATCTGATTTCGGTGTTGACCATCTGGTGATATCCATGTATAGAGTCTTCTCTTGTGTTGTTGGAAGAGGGTGTTTGTTATGACCAGTGCATTTTCTTGGCAAAACTCTACTAGTCTTTGCCCTGCTTCATTCCATATTCCAAGGCCAAATTTGCCTGTTACTCCAGGTGTTTCTTGACTTCCTACTTTTGCATTCCAGTCCCCTATAATGAAAAGGACATCTTTTTTGGGTGTTAGTTCTAAAAGGTCTTGTAGGTCTTCATAGAACTGTTCAACTTCAGCTTCTTCAGCGTTACCGGTTGGGGCATAGACTTGGATTACCGTGATATTGAATGGTTTGCCTTGGAAATGAACAGAGATCATTCTGTCGTTTTTGAGATTGCATCCAAGTACTGCATTTCAGACTCTCTTGTTGACCATGATGGCCACTCCATTTCTTGAGGGATTCCTGCCTGCAGTAGGAGATATAATGGTCATCTGAGTTAAATTCACCCATTCCAGTCCATTTCAGTTCATTGATTCCTAGAATGTCGATATTCACTCTTGCCATCTCTTGTTTGACCACTTCCAATTTGCCTTGATTCATGGACCTGACATTCCAGGTTCCTATGCAATATTGCTCTTTACAGCATCGGACCTTGCTTCTATCACCAGTCACATCCACAGCTGGGTATTCTTTTTGCTTTGGCTCCATCCCTTCATACTTTCTGGAATTATTTCTTCACTGATCTCCAGTAGCATATTGGGCACCTATTGACCTGGGGAGTTCCTCTTTCAGTATCCTATCGTTTTGCCTTTTCATCCTGTTCATGAGGTTCTCAAGGCAAGAATACTGAAGTGGTTTGCCATTCCCTTCTCCAGTGGACCACGTTCTGTCAAATCTCTCCACCATGACCTGCCCGTCTTGGGTTGCCCCACGGGCAAGGCTTAGTTTCACTGAGTTAGACAAAGCTGTGGTCCTAGTGTGATTAGACTGACTAGTATGGTTTCAGTGTGTTTGCCCTCTGATGCCCTCTTGCAACACCTACCATCTTACTTGGGTTTCTCTTACCTTGGGCGTGGTCCTATAATACTTGTTAAAGATGCAGTTTCCCTATGTGGACTTACACAAAACAATCTCCAAGACTTCAAGACATACTAGATGAGAAAAAGTAAAGTGCAGAAAAACGTACACAATATGCAACCATCTGTACAGAGACAAGTGGGGCACACACATAAGTGCACAGACCATGTGTGAATATACAAATGGATTAACACTGCCTCTAGAAAGGGGAGCCACGTAATTGGAAAACAATGGGAGGCAGAAGATATTTTGTTTTATGCTGTATACTCCTTTATACTTTTTGACCTTTACAACATGTTATGAACAATCTGTTCAAACAAATAACTAAGAGAAAGTCATCTTAAAATGCACATTCTCAGGCTTATTCTGGCCCTCCTCAGTCAGAATCTTTGGAACTAGGACCTACAAATGTTAATGTTTAGAATGGTCCCCAGATGACTCTCATGAACAAATTTGAGATCACTGCTTTATTATCTACACTATAAAATTTGCCCTTTATTGGGAAAAATTTAAGTTAGCTCTGCCAAATTCAGTTAAAAAAAATGGTGAATGCATTAAGGTAACTGTTTATAACTTAAATTCACAACTGATACTGACAATGTAACAGCATGACCAAACAAAAGGCTCATTATGCTCTTTTGTCAATAAGCAGGAAAAAAATGACTTAAAATACCATTAACAAAAAAATCAGAGATCCTCTCTTATAGCAAGTTTGCATTTTTGATACTAGCTTATTCAAAGACATCAAAGAAACAATAGTGGTGAAGACATAAATCTAATTTGGAATGTATATCATGTACTAGGGAGTGGGTGACAGAAATCAGTTTATCTGGGTTATCATTACTGGAACATAAGCATGCACTGTAATAACAAGGAGAGCTAGTCTGAGATGCAGAGAATAAATCAGCTGCCAAAACAATTGGCTCAAGGACGCATTAGCATGGTGAGAACCAATGCTTGACTAGAGTGTTTACAGTTTTAAAAATTGTCAAAGCAGAAGAAAAGATACTAACAGATACTGAAGTCAGCCTTATTTCATATAAGATAGTTAATGCAGATTTAGCCAGAGCTATGAAAACAATTAAGCCATGCAAAAAATAAATAATACTGAAAAAAATTTAAGTGGTATCACTTGTGTATCTGGATGAAGACACCCAAAACTAAATGCAAAATTTGGGAATTTGGGTTGAAAACATTTTTAGAAGATAATTAATTGCAAGATGAAAGGAACAGCCTCAACTTTCCTGAGCATAAACTTTTGATATCTATCAATTTCAACTCTGTTACTAAATTAATGTAGTAGCTTTGGTTTGTCACTCTGGGCTTCAGTTTCCTCATCTGGAAAATAAGTAATACAGTACCTTCACTTCTTGTTATGATAGTTTTAAACAGGAAAACATATGAAAGATCTAGCACAATAATTATCCTTAGTGCATGATAAATATCAGTTTTTTCCTTCTAAGTAAGAGAACTGTGAGAAACATAATTCCAAAATTTTCACTGGGTGACTAAGTATTCAAGAGTAAAATGAGACCTGGAAAGATGAAAAAAAAAGACACTTGCCCAAGATCAAAGATAGTGTATCACAAATTTGGAAGAAAAGCCCAAGTCTCTTGTTCCTCTAAGAGTCTGGGGGAAGATTGTGCCCAAGAAAGAAACTGAACCAATATGGTACTGAATTATACACTTTTCTGGAAATTATGTGCCCAGAAGTATCATTTGTCAGGAATAACAAGATGTAAGTACCCAATAAATTTGAATACGGTTTTATGGAAACATTAAGTCATTTCAAAGCAGAAGTACTTATGTCAATTCTAACATATAATACATTTAAGCCATTATATGAATTTAAGTTTTTATTTGTGTATTTCACTGTAGTGCTGTGACAACAAAATGACATCTGTATACCAGAGCATACATATATTAACAGTAAGATGTAACTTTTCATTACACCACTGCTAGAATATTTAGCTTTTTGTAGGACACATAAGCATGTAAGATGGCCACACCAAATAATTTTCTGGTTTTTTTCTTAGATAATCTTAAGTTTTTTTCCCAGTAATACTTTATCAACCTCACTGTTAACAGAACTGTAAATTATCTGGGTGATGGGATGTAGGGGCAGGGGGAGGGATCATTCAAATGTTATACTGTAATAGTTGCTAGAGTAATCTCACACACACACCAATAAGGAACTGTCTTCATAATTAAGGGCTAGTTATTGTTGTTAGTTGCACAATGATAAAGTTCTTTGAAAATATTGGTTAGCCCACTTATATATGAAAAATGCCCTTTCCACTTATGCAGAAGAAAAAAATATTCAGAAAGTTATTTTTGGCCTTGCTATGTCAAAAAGTCAACTGTACAAAGATCTACGTGTCAAACCTAAAATTAAATTTTAAAAGTCTATTAAAAACAAAAATGTCATGCATTTTTATTATCAATTATGCAGAGGCTTTAAAACTGTTGCAAGACCATATATTATATATTAGCTTTTATACTGCTAATGCACAACTAACAGCAAACTTGATTAGATTAACAGAAATCTGTCTTAATTACACCTTTATATATCACACTAGAGAGACAAATGCCACAAGATCTGCAGAAACATTTAGTTCTGAGCACTTAAATGGCAGGATAACTTTTTGTGTTGTAATCCATCACATAAAGAATAACAAAAGGAAAAAATTCTGCAGTCTCACGTTACAAAAAAACGTACTGCTGTAAAATATTAAGAAGGCGAAAAGGTTATCTGTAACACAAAGTAACAACTAGTATCAAACAGCAAACAAAACTCTAAATAAAAATATCAAAATACACATAGTAACTGAAGCACAAATACTGCATTAAATACAGTAAAGATTTAATAGGACTAGGTAATAAAAGACACAAATATAGGGGGAGCTAGGGCAACCAGTAAATAAAAACCAAAATAACGGGGAAAAAATCAGAACCATTGTAATTCCCCAAGCTGGAACACAATTTTGCGGGGTGGGGGTGGGGGTGTCTTTCCATTCATATAATACCTAACACTGTACATTAAGATTTTAGTATCATAGAAAAACTTGGTTCTTCCATGAAATTCTTTAAATTCTCGATAATTTTTTCGAAGTAGACATCATTGTGAATGAAAAACAGCCAACAAATGGGCACCTGTTGTTTTTTAACACTGCAGATTTACAGAAACTTTTTAAAAGTTATCATAATCTTTTTTGTCTTTTTTCCCCTCAGCCTCAAATCCATCAACTCCATCACTATCCCTTCTTCGTTTTCTGTTGTTGTGGATGTTAAAACGCTGGTTCATCTGTGGTAGTGGATCCATGCCTAGAACTTTGTGTATCTGGCGGAATGCAAGGAGTCGCAATGCAAACTGCAACAAAAAGAGTATTTAGTCAAATTAAAGAACCAATATTAATTCTTATTAGGTTTATAGCCCAACATAACAATATAAAAAAGCATGTTTAATGAAAGAAACACCTTAAACAATATTAAGGTTCATAAATGAAAGACTCTGTATGTTCTGAAGTTTTTATTTTCAGGCTTTTCTGTGTGCATGCTATTTTTTTTTTTAATGTAAGTTAAAAAAATATTCAACAAAATTATTATGCTCATTAAAAAAATCCTAAGACAGTATACAGCAAAGAAAAAAAGCATCTCACTCATCAAATGAGCCTCTCTTTGGTTCATATTCACATATCTTGCAACTTTTTCTATGGATGCCCATGTGCTCATCCTCAGGCACATGTGCCTCCCAACACACACCTCCCCAGGTTTACAAAATGAGGATTATACTTCTTCAACTTGTTAGTGAACTAAAAAAAGATTTTTCACTACTGTGGCTATGTATATATATAGGAATACATTAGGCATCAATGTCACAAGACCTCATGTGTCATAAGATATTTTGAGACGTAGTTTCCCAATATTCTGAGGGATATTTAAGGAGATTCTACAGTCATTTGATTAAAAGGCAACTTTCACTATGTGGTTAAATCTTCAATAGAATTGTTTAGACTACTTCTTGAGATATAATTCCATATAAGATTTGTTTTTGTAAAGTGTACAATTCAGTTGTTGCTTTTTTTTTTTAGTATACTTACAATTTTTCAACATTAACTACTCTCTAATCCCAGAACATTTTCATCACCTTCTCAATGTTCCAACCTCCCCTCACCCCCCAAAACCCCAAGGCCCAATAGCAGTCATTCCTCAATCCCTTTACCCTGAGGCCCTTGCAACTATTAATCTACTTTTGTAACTAGATAGATTTGCCTACTATGGACATTTCATATAAACAAAATCACACAATATGACTTTTTGTGTCTGGCTTCTTCCACTTAGCATAAGGTTTTCAAGATTCATCTACCTTGTACATATCAGCACTTCATTCCTTTTAATGGCGAGTAATTTTCCACTGTATGAATATATCACATGTGTTTACCTACCCATCCATCAAGTGATAGACACTTGGGATGTTTCCACTTTCTGGCAATTATGCATAATGTTACTATTTATGAGGTGAAACTAGGGATTATTTATCATAATAGGACAGTATTTATTTAGAGTTACTTAAAAAAAGGTATTTCCGAAAGATAAAACATAATAAGGTTTTCTTCTACATTTAAAGAAAATATCCAAAGTTATCTGCTGCATAATAATGAATAGTAACACACTTTTACTACAGAAATATTGCTACTGATCATCAGCCTATTCTCATACTAGGGGTTTCAAAATAGAAGAGTAGTTAGTTCAGTAAGGAAAACCACAGTAGCATCTGAGGCTGGAGTGAGCACTCTGTAAGCTCTTCCTCTGCATGTGATTTGCATGTACCTCTAAATTCTAACAAGAGACATTTCTAATGTATAATTGGAAATGATTTAAAAGCAAATGAAATTTGATGATACTAAAATTATTCCCAAATTCATCTTGAAATTTTTAAAAACAACATCAAAGAAGATGTAAAGTTTACTTAATCCTTTTTTGAGAGGGAAGATAACCTTAAAATGTGCCCTTTCAAAGATATGCTGCTCTATTGGACACTTACAGGAAGGCATCAGAATAAATGACAAAAGCTACATCTTGCAGAAGCAACTCGAAAAAGATCACTAGAGAATACAGATACAAAAACAAAGGTAAATATTATGGAAGGAAAAGAAGAAAAGTCCCAGACAAAGGAAAAAAGTGAATTATTAATATGGGCACTATGGCCCATCAAGAAAGAAACTGAAATTGACCTAGGTCCAATCCATAGAGCTTATTCAAATTTCACCAGTTATATACACACTTGGTTTATGTGTGATGTATACAGATCTATGTAACTTTACCAAATGTGCAGGTTTGCATTAACCACCATCACAAGGCACTATACTATCACCACAAGACTCTCACTAGCCACATCTATCCTCGCCCCTATCCCTAACTCCGGGAATCACTCATCTGTTCTGTTAGTTCATTAATGTTATATAGATGGAATGATGCAGTATACGTAACTTCCTCACTTTTATTTATCGAAGTATAGTTGATGTACAATTATTAAATAATTAACAGGTGTCCAATACAGTGACTCATAATTTTTAAAGGTTATACACATTTAGTTATTATTAATATACTGACTATTTCCCTATGCTGTAAATATATTCTTCAGTTCAGTTGCTCAGTCGTGTCCAACTCTTTGCGACCCCATGAATTGCAGCATGCCAGGCCTCCCTGTCCATCACCAACTCCCGGAGTTCACCCAGCCTCATGTCCATTGAGTCCGTGATGCCATCCAGCCATCTCCTCCTCTGTCGTCCCCTTCTCCTCCTGCCCGCAGTCCCTCCCAGCATCAGAGTCTTTTCCAGTGAGTCAACTCTTCGCATCAGGTGGCCAAAGTACTGGAGTTTCAGCTTTAGCATCATTCCTTCCAAAGAAATCCCAGGGCTGATCTCCTTCAGAATGGACTGGTTGGATCTCCTTGCAGTCCAAGGGACTCTCAAGACTCTTCTCCAACACCACAGTTCAAAAGCATCAATTCTTTGGCGCTCAGCCTTCTTCACAGTCCAACTCTCACATCCATACATGACCACAGGAAAAACCATAGCCTTGACTAGACGAACCTTTGTTGGCAAAGTAATGTCTCTGCTTTTGAATATGCTATCTAGGTTGGTCATAACTTTCCTTCCAAGGAGTAAGCGTCTTTTAATTTCATGGCTGCAGTCACCATCTGCATTGATTTTGGAGCCCCCCAAAAATAAAGTCTGACACTGTTTCCACTGTTTCCTCATCTATTTCCCATGAAGTGGTGGGACCAGATGCCATGATCTTCGTTTTCTGAATGTTGAACTTTAAGCCAACTTTTTCACTCTCCACTTTCACTTTCATCAAGAGGCTTTTGAGTTCCTCTTCACTTTCTGCCATAAGGGTGGTGTCATTTGCGTATCTGAGGTTATTGATATTTCTCCCAGCAATCTTGATTCCAGCTTGTGTTTCTTCCAGTCCAGTGTTTCTCATAGCTTATTTTATATGCAATGGTTTGTACCTTTTAATTCCCTACCCCAATACTGCTCCTTCCCACTCCCCTCTCCCCAATGGTAACCACTAGTTTGTTCTGTGAGTCTGCTTCATTTTTGTTATATTCACTAGTTTGCTGTATTTTCTACATTTCAAATAAATGTGATGGGCTTTCTAGGTGGTACTAGTGGTAAAGAACCTGCCTGCCAAAGCAGGAAACATAAAGAGATGTGAGTTTGATCCCTGGGTCGGGAAGATACCCTGGAGGAGGGTGTGGCAACCTATTACAGTATTCTTCTCTGGAGAATCCCATGGACAGAGGAGCCTGGTGGGCTACGGTTCATGGGGTTACAAAGAGTCAGACACAATTTAAGTGACTTAGCATAAGTGATACACAGTATCTGTCTTTCTCTGACTTAACTTCACTTAGCACAATGCCCTCCAAGTCTATCCATAGTACTGGAAATAGCAAAAATTCTATTCTTTTTTATGGCTGAGTAGTATTCCATTGTATATATACACCACATCTTCTTTATCCATTTATCTGCTGATGGACACTAAGGTTGCTTCCTTATCTTGGCATTGTAAATAACACTGCTATGAATACTGGGGTATGTATATCTTTTCAAATTAAAGTTTTTTGTTTTGTTTTCTGGCCATACACCTAGGAGAAATTTTTGGGTCATGTAGCTCTAGTTTTCGGAGAAGGCAATGGCACCCCACTCTAGTACTCTTGCCTGGAAAATCCCATGGATGGAGGAGCCTGGTGGGCTGCAGTCCATGGGGTCGCTAAGAGTCGGACACGACTTAGCGACTTCACTTTCACTTCTCACTTTCACGCACTGGAGAAGGAAATGGCAACCCACTCCAGTGTTCTTGCCTGGAGAATCCCAGGGACGGGGGAGCCTGGTGGGCTGCCGTCTATGGGGTCGCACAAAGTCGGACACGACTGAAGCGACTTAGCAGCAGCAGCAGCAGCTCTAGTTTTTCTGAAAAAACTTCCATACTGTTCTCCACAGTGGCTGCACTAACTTATTATTCCTACCAACAGTGTATGAGGTTCCCTTTTTTTCCACTGACTTTTCACTTCTTCACTTTTAACAAGGACACTTCTAACTACCTCCTAAAATCAGACCACTTTCTTCAAAGTCACATTAAAGCTTTCCTTCCTTCCAACTAAGAATTCTCTTATTAGTTTTCAAATGCCCTACTTCTTACCCAAAAAATAATTTCTTAAGTACCAATGAAGAAAAAAAAGCCACTTATGGTAAACTGTCATCTTCCCTAGAAAATTAAACCCAAAGAAATTAAAACAAAACTTGTTTAATACACACAAATTGGAAATCTTGTGAGTCTGTAAGATATTCATAATGTTCTATTATTACTGACTCTTCCTCAAATTACTTTTAATCTAACAATTTATTTTAATCCTGACCTCTCAAATTATCCTTGCCAGAAGAGACAACAGAACAAAATCTTAAGTCCAACCAGTGTAACTGCCTTAGACTAGATTGTTATTGTTTATAGTTGGTAGACATTTCTCCTCTTAGTACACTTCTGGAGTCAAAAAAGGAAAGTTGTTTAAGTTTTAGACTGAATGAAAGATTAATTTATTTAATCTTCCCAACAATCTTCTTTGAGACAGATACTGCTCTTATCCCTTATAGATGAAACGCAGAGCTGGTATTTAAACTCAGGAGTCTAGACTTCAGAGCCCACACTTTTAATTACTATATTAGCTGGCCTTTTCAGTGGCAGGAAAGGCTAAATCATTATAAAAATTTCCATAAACCAAACAGCACATCACTTCTGTATACCCAGAGGACATGAATAGTTGCTCTACTGATCCTGACATACAATATAACAACTAGATTTAATGATACTGAAAATACTGCAGTATTTTTATATTTATACAGGACACACACAGAGTTAATATAATAAAATTGAAGATTAATGAAATCTAGTTTAAATTATATCCTAAGGGCTTACTTACTAAAGCAGCAGAAATAATGAATACTACATGGTAATTTCTTCTAGAGGACAACTATAAAAAACCAAAACTGTAAGGGAAGTGATAAAACAAAGCCCTGGGATTAGGAACACAATGGTACCTGTGCGCTGGATGTGATGTCTTCACGCTGCTGGTCAGTCATTGTCGCCAAGGTATCGAAGGGATCCTTCTCACAAGGATCCAGAAGTCCAGGACTACCTACAGCAATCACCATAGGCAGAATAAAGCATTATCATCATCCATTTGTAGAAGAATGAATAATTCTCATTCAACCATCAAACACACAAACATTAAAAATGAAGTAAAACTTACCTTTAAGAATAATCCCTGAAGAAATGCACTCAAAAACTCTTCTCAGAGCATCTCCAGGGCTTTGAGGACTAGAAGCACTACTGATTGCTTTCTCTACTAGTAACTCCATTGCCTAAAAACAAAAACATAAAAATGTGTTTGACAGCTTACAGCCCAAAGGAATTATTCATTTTCAGAATGACAAAATAATTATGAAACTGTCATTAAAACTTTTAGAGGTTGGGGCTTCCCTGATCGCTTGGTGGTGAAGAATCCACCTGCCAATGTAGGGAACATGGGTTGATCCCTGGTCCAGGAGGATCCCTCACGCTGCAGAGCAACTAAGCCTGTGTGCCACACTATTGAGACTGTGCTCTAGAGTCTGGGAGCTTCAACTACTGAGCCCAAGTGCCACAACTGCTCAAGCCCGAGTGCCCTGGAGCCTGTGCTCTGCAACAGGAGAAGCCATCACAATGAGAAGAAGCCTGTGCATCACAACTGAAGAGAAGCCCCCGCTCGCCTCAACTAGAGCAAAGTCCGCACAGCAATGAAGATCCAGTAGAGCCAAAAATAAGTAAAATTATTAACAAAAAACATTTTAAAGATTGAAAAAAATCACACTGAACAAGTCACAAAATCAGAAAATAAAAATTACATGTAATATAAAATTAAAAATAACGAAAACAAAATAAGGCAATATATAATTTATATCTTAAAAATTATTTTGTAATGTGTGCTTAATGAAGAAAAATAGATTAATGGGTTGTTTTGGATTTTCAGTTACTGCTATCCTTTTCTATTAAAATATGACAGTCCTTAAAATTCTTTAGATATGTAGGGCTCACATATACTTGTTCTTTAATGCCTACATACCGATAATACTGAAGAGTTATAGCAAGACCATATTCTACCAAGATGACTTTTATTTTTCCTTTAAGAACAATTATCTAAATTTTCATTTAACATACAACTGTACTTCTATTATCCTTAAAGAAAATATAAATTATACTTTCACGGTAAATTAGAGACTCAAAATCAGTTAAAACCAATGAAGAAAAAAAAGAAGTATGGATTTAGATCCAGAAAGCATTTTGAAGAGTTTATTAGAAAGATCTGCTTCCATTTAGATTCTAAAAATTGAGATATAATGTACAATTCAGTGGGTTTTAGTACATTTACAAAGTTGTTCAACCATAACCATTCTCTAATTCCAAAACATTTTATCACCTCCAAAGAAACTCCACACCTACTAGTAGCCATTCTCCATTCTCTTTCCTCAGCCCCTGGCAACCAATAAACCACTTTCTATTTCTATAGATTTGCATTTTCTAAACATTTCATACAAATGGAGCCATATAATAAGTCACTTTATGTGTCTGGTTTCTTTTACTTAGCATTATGTTTAAGGTTTATCCACATTGCAGCTTTTACTCAAATTTTAAATAAAATCACCAGTAACAATTCAAAGAAACTAAACAGATTGAAACTAGAATGAAACCCTTAAAATGATAATGAAGTTTAAAACACTGAGGATCCATTTTTAGTTGTGTACTTAAAAAACTCATAGATTTAATTAGAGGTAAAAACCACATCCACCTACTCACCCCAAGGCCATTACTCGCATCTTTTAAGTAAGAATAATTCTTAAAAGATTGGACATGTGGAGGTTTTAGTTCCAAACAAATTAGGAATAAGTTGTAAGAGAGATACGAATCTGAAGAGAGAGTACACATAAAAAAAAAAAAAAAAAAAAAAAAAGATGACAGCTAGAAGGAGCATGAAGTTTAAAAAAATCTGAGAAAAACAGGTGTCAATAACGATAAATGTAAATTGCAACAAAAAAAATTAAGATGGTTCAGTCTAATTAAGCTGAAGAACGTAGGAAGTTGTTCAAGACATTTAAAATTGTTCAAGACACAAGACCCTTAAAGGGTCTTCATTTAAAAATTTTAGTATTTTAAGGCATCAGCTTCAGTTATCTAGGCGACTCTATGAATGCATATTAAACACTTTTCCTGTCCAGACAAGTATTATTTCAAGATGTCCAAAAGACTGGAATCTTTGAAAATAAGGATTGTCAATTGTCATTTATGGAATCCCTTTGCCTAGCATAAATGGCTGGCATATAGAAAATACTTAGTAAGTACCTATGATCAGAATACTTTTGGAAAGAAATGTGAAAATAATCCTGTTAATTAAAGAAATCAAGGGTTGTAATTAACAAGTTACTAAAATACAAAATTGATGTCTTAAAATATGTTCCTTTCCAAAAACACCTCAAATTTATATAAGTACTTTTAGAGAATGTTAAGGGAAAAACAAATATTCAATAATCAGCTATAATACAGGTGCATGCATACTAAGTGCTCAGTCATGTCCAACTCTGCAACCCTAAAGGACTGTAGCCTGCCAGGCTCCTCTGTCCATGGGATTCTCCAGTCAAGATTACTGGAGTGGGTTGTCATGCCCTCCTCCAGGGGATCTTTCTGACCCAGGGACTGAACCTGAGTCTCTTAAGTCTCCTGCATTGGCAGGTGGGCTTTTTTAACTACTAGCACCACCTGGGAAGCCCCAGAATATAGCTATGTCAAGATACAAAAATATTAAAGGTAATTCAATGCTTTTTAAAAACCTGCTTATTGACTGACCTCTAGTGGGAATATATAATTTATACTTATGTATTAAAGTAGAAACTAAATAAGAACCAAGAAAGAAATGAGTATTTATGGAACACAAAGTCCATATATTGAATCACAGTAAAACTAAGTCAACTGTCTGCCTTCTGAGATCATTTGCTGTGAAGCAAGCAATTTAAAAATGTTAATTTTCTATGGAACATGGCTGGTCTCCAAGCAGATGTCCACGGTTAGGCAAGCAACAAAAGCAGAACATAGGAGGTTTATATACTCTTAAATGCATGCATTCAAAAGTAAAAGGACAAAAAAAAGTAAAAGGACAACAACAAAGACAAACAGAATCAAACAAGGGAAATGATTACTTAGGCAATAATATAAAGGATTCTGATGGCAAAAGTTACTTAAAAAAGAAACACTCTCTTAAATATTATATGTTAAGTGACATGAAATCCAGGATTGCAATATTTGCTTTAGGGAAACATTCATGTGGTATATATTCTTCCTTCCCATCTTTAACAGTAGTAACTTACTCCTGCAAGCGAAAAGAAAGTTATTTGCCCTGTGATGTCAGTGTTCTACCATTTATCATTTAGAATCTCCTCACTGGTTCTAAAACTGACAGGAGCTCTCTCACTACAAGTCATCATCACTAAAATCTAATACACTCTTCCAAAAAAAATATGTATATATAGGGTTTTCCAGGTGGTTCAGATGGTAAAGAATCTGGCTGCAATACAGGAGAGTGGGTTTGATCTCTGGGTCAGGAAGATCACTTGGCAAAGGGAATGGCCACCCACTCCAGTATTCCTGCCTAGAGAATTCCATGAACAGAGAGGCCTGGGAGTTACAGTCCATGGGGTTGCAAAGACTTGGACACAACAAAGCGACTAACACGTGAAAAAAAATACGTGAAAAGATATGTGGAGCACATATTTTAACTGCTGTATGAACAAAAAGAACAATTATGGCCTCTCAGCCTCTTCTTTGGGGACTATCTCATTTCACAGATAATTCTTTTTTTTTTTTTAAATAAAGAAAGATAAAATTCATATAATATAAAGTTAACTATTTTAACGTGAACACTTCCGTGGCATTTAGTACACTTACTAATATGCTGAATAACAGCCACCTCTATCTAGTTCAAAACATTTCTACTACTCCAAAGTAAAACCCCCGGCCCATCATGCAGTTTCTCCTCGTTCTCTCATTCTCTAAGCCTCAGGCAACCGCCAACCTGCATTCTATCTATCTGGATCTGCTATTCTGGATATTTTATACAAATGCCATCATATAATGTATAATTTTTTGTGTCTGGCTTCCTTCACTCAGCATGTTTCGGAGGTTCATCCATGACAGATGATTCTCTTTCATAAAATATTCCTTAGCTTAATATAGATTTAAAAAATAAAATATACAATAAACATTAAAACACTTTTTACTAAAAAAATGCCTTTCTGCAATTTACAGCAGGTATACCATTCTAAAGGTATACTAATCTAAAGGAGGTTTCTATTCTACACAGCAATTCTTAAGTCAGATCAACCTTGCAAGAGAATTTTACCTATACTTTCTTATCACTATAGATTTAGGACAAAAGAAGAACTAATTTGAAGGCAGTATATTATTTGCTGTACTCACTGTAGTGGTAAACACTAAAGGCAGGTGGTAGGACTTAGATTTATTCAATAAGTAATCTGAAGGCTAAACAAAATTGAAGATCAAGTTCACAAGAACTTCAAATTTCTTTCATGCAAACCAAGAAGAAAAGTTACTCTCTGCTTAAGGTGACAGTACAAAGCCAAATCTCAAGATCTCTTGCCCCCCAAACCTGGCTATGATTAAAGAAATATGTATGAAGCACACTACCACCACCCAAATAAATATAAAATGGCTTCAATTAAATGGAGGAAAAGGCCAGTGAAAGAGTATTTCTAAGAAAGTGAGTGGCCTTGGGCAACTCTCCATTTATACTTCCCTAACTGGCTCTTTAGAAGATAATGGGGAAGGGGTTGGCAGTTGAGTGGGGAAAAAAAAAAAATCCAAAAATTTCACCAGAACTCTCTCAACTCAGAAAGTAAGAACAAGTCATGTTGCGGGCAGCCTGAGGCAAAGAAATTTTTCTAAAAATAATCACCTTTCATCCAAAAAGAGAAAGGAAAAGCAACAGAATTCATCAGTTTTGAAGGCTCTTTGCCGAAGACAGGTAGGGAAGAGTAGAATTCCAATTATCCACATCTAATTATCTCTAATAATAAATAGAGACTTGACTAACATGCAGATAAAACAAACAACAAAAAAAATAAGCTCTTTCGAAGGAGTAAGAAACAGGGAAAATTAATATCAAAGACTGCTGTGAACTCTCAATGAAGTTTCCCAAAGTGGCTTCACACACCCCAAACCTTCTTCTGATTCAGGTAAACAGAAAGGTGTTTTTGAAAGGAGATGGTGAAGAGTTTCAGGAAAAAAACAGCAAATTCTGCACAGGCAAAGGCTCTAGGAGGTCACTGTGGGTTTGAAATCTGAAGCCTAAAGGGAATCTACCTCAAAGACTACCACAGCACATTGAATTAGGGAACAGAAGAGAGAAAGCCCATGTCTAGAAACTCCCTGGCAGTCCTGTAGTTAGGACTCAGTGCTTTCATTGCTGGGGCCTGGGTTCAAATACCTGGCCGAGGAACTAAGTTCTTTACATGGGGCATCCAAAAAAAAAAAAAGAATACATGCCAAGAGAGAAAGCCAAACACTACTCCTTTCCATAAGCAATCCTCAAAGCAGAGCTCATGCGGGAAGAAATAGAAGTATTTTAAAAGGTGTGAATAAACTAAGACAGTTCTTGTTTGCACGTTTTAGTATCAAAGGATGACTTGGAAATGGAACTGACAATGCTAAGCCCTAAAGAAATGAAAAAAACTAAAACAAACCAGGCGTGATATCTTTGCATTTGGGTGGAACACAGAGTGAAATGTACTTCCTATGGACTTTGAGAGTCCCTTGGACTGCAAGGAGATCCAACTAGTCCATCCTAAAGGAAATCAGTCCTGATTATTCATTGGAAGGACTGATGTTGTAGCTGAACCTCCAATACTTTGGCCACCTGATGCAAAGAGCTGACTCATTGGAAAAGACACTGATGCTGGGAAAGACTGAAGGCAGGAGGAGAAGGGGATGACAGAGATGGCTGGATGGCATCACTGACTCAATGGACACGAGTTTGAGTAAACTCTGGGAGTTGGTGATGGACAGGGAGGCCTGGCGTGCTGCAGTCCATGGGGCTGCAAAGAGTTGGACACAATTGAACGACTAAACTGAACTGATGGACTTTGAATGATACTGTTAAGTCATTGCTTGTAATAAATGTATCAATCTGGTGCATATATTGAGAGGGAGATTTTGTATGTGTAAGGACAGACGGTATGTGAGAACTCTGTACTTTCTGCTCAGTTTTGCTGTGAATCAAATTTTTATTATTTAAAAAATAATATTTACTTAGAAAATAATTTATTCTGGAAGAATCTTAATTTAAGGAATAAAGATACAACTGTCAACATTTTGAGTTATAGAGAACTTGATAAATAAAAAAACCAATAAAATTAAAACCTCAAGGTTGAGATGAAAAGGAAGACTGCAGAGCTAATTAAGCAAACTGAACATTACTATAAAACTAATAAATGAATTATAAATAGTAAATACTGGGACATGGGTGAAAACTAAATTATCACCAAAAAAACAGTAACAGGGGACAAAAGAGGAAAGAGAACAAAGATTAAAACAATCACAAAGATAATAAATATATGGGACAAAGGGAATCCAATATAAGGGTAAGTGGTGCTAGATAGCATATTCAAAAGCAGAGACATTACTTTGCCAACAAAACTCTGTCTAGTCAAGGCTATGGTTTTTCCAGTGGTCATGTATGGATGTGAAAGTTGGACTGTGAAGAAAGCTGAGCGCTGAAGAACTGATGCTTTTGAACTGTGGAGTTGGAGAAGACTCTTGAGAGTCCCTTGGACTGCAAGGAGATCCAACCAGTCCATCCTAAAGGAAATCAGTCCTGGGTATTCACTGGAAGGACTGATGCTGAAGCTGAAACTCCAATACTTTGGCTACCTCATGCCGAAGAGTTGACTCATTGGAAAAGACTCTGATGCTGGGAGGGATTGGGGGCAGGAGGAGAAGTGGACAACAGAGGATGAGATGGTTGGATGGCATCACCAACTCTATGGACATGAGTTAGAGTAAGCTCCGGGAGTTGGTGATGGACAGGGAGGCCTGGCGTGCTGCAATTCATGGGGTCGCAAAGAGTCATACACGACTGAGCAACTGAAGTGAACTGAAAATAGAGGATCATATTAATCATTTGTCAAATGTGCAGACAAAGATTCCAATGAAATGATGACACTAACAACAGATTCCAGGACATAATTTGGTTAAGTTACTAAAATTCAAGGATAAAGACAGAATTTTTTAGCAACCTGCAGAAAAGGTAAAGGCAAGAAAAATAGGCTGGACTTATGGTGGCTCAGATGGTGAAGAATCTGCACAAAATGCAGGAGACCTAGGTTCAATCCCTGGATCAGGAAGATCCCCTGGAGAAGAGAATGGTTAACCACTTGAGGATTCTTGACTAGGGAATTCCATGGGCAGAGGAGCTAGGAGGGCTACAGTCCATGGGGTCACAGAGTTGGTGACCCCATGACTAAGTGATTAACATAAACTAGATTTAGCAATACTCAATGCTGAAAGATAATGGAGCAATACCAATAAAGGGAGGAGAAAAAATTGCGACCTAACAATACATTTTTCAATAAAGTAATGGTAATTGGCAAAGATTCTCAAACATGAAAGAAATTTTAAAAACTTAAAACACTTTTTGATAAAAACTACATGATGATAAAATGCAGTCAACCAAGAAATAAAAAGAGGAAACCCCAGTAAAGCCCTAGTGGCTGGCACCAAAGCATTTAAATACAGACCATTAAATAATCAAAGGGAATATACTGACACATAAGGTAAATGTAGTTATTTTTAAACCTTTAAGATTTAAAAAAGCATTAAGTGTAAACTTTCCTGTTTTCTAAGTGGAATCAGCATTCACTGAGTAAAACAGATAAATCAAGAAACAGGTTTTGACACATTAAAATAAATGAATGAATGAAACAAATGAAAAAAAAAAAGAAAATACTAACAAAAACCCAAGAGGATAGGAGGAGGAGGAGGAGGAAGTGATCATTTTCTCAGCTTTTATAGATGAGAGGTTAACAGACATTATCTAAAATTGTTAAACAGATGCAATGAAAATACCATATAAAACTATAAGGTCAACAACTAATTGTCTAAATAATCAGAAGAGAAACATATTCACACATAAAAAAGAACAAGAAAAGGATAAGAATTATGGCAAAGGATAGAAAAATAGCAGAAACACACCAGATAAATGCTAATAAAAATGAGTTTAGGAGGGTGCAGTATAGCTGAAATATATTAAGGGGATTTAGACA
This sequence comes from Bos mutus, assembly GCF_027580195.1. NCBI lineage: Eukaryota > Metazoa > Chordata > Mammalia > Artiodactyla > Bovidae > Bos > Bos mutus. The sequence goes on along the minus strand of NC_091636.1, from coordinate 41,141,109 downwards.
TTAAGCTTCCAGCTTTTAGATAAGAAAGTCACAGGTATATAAGCGCACATAGGGAATATCATCAACAATATTGTAGTAATTGGTTTTACTGCAATAATCATTTCATAATGTATTAAAATATGGAATTACTATGTTGTACACATGTATGGATGTGAGAGTTGGACTGTGAAGAAGGCTGAGTGCTGAAGAATTGATGCTTTTGAACTGTGGTGTTGGAGAAGACTCTTGAGAGTCTCTTGGACTGCAAGGAGATCCAACCAGTCCATTCTGAAGGAGATCAGCCCTGGGATTTCTTTGGAAGGAATGATGCTGAAGCTGAAACTCCAGTACTTTGGCCACCTCATGTGAAGAGTTGACTCACTGGAAAAGACTCTGATGCTGGGAGGGATTGGGGGCAGGAGGAGAAGGGGACGACAGAGGATGAGATGGCTGGATGGCATCACTGACTTGATGGACGTGAGTCTGAGTGAACTCCGGGAGTTGGTGATGGACAGGGAGGCCTGGCGTGCTGCGATTCATGGGCTTGCAAAGAGTCGGACACGACTGAGCGACTGAACTGAACTGAAAGGATATAATGTTGAGAGCTATTTAAATGTCAAAGTACTGACATTTTGGTGTGCTTTAAACTACCAAAATACTGGTATTTTATGTTATATGTACATGATTTCAAAGACTGGCCAGCAGCTTTCTTTGCCCTCCCTGATTCGTCCATCATCACTCTGCCATGGCCCATGTTCCCCCAGTTCCTTTGACCTGTGCATCCTCTCTTTCCACTCAGTTCTTAAAGCTCTGCACCCTCAAAGCAGAGAGGGTCCCTTGAAGTTTATGGCTCTCTCTGATGAAGAGAAAAAGCAAGGTGTAGGATAAAGGGCCATCTGCAGTGAGACTTTCAGACTTCAAGAATAGCTGAGAAGTGGCCTGAGAGTCCAGTCTCAAAAGTACTGAAGCTTAGACATACTATAACAGAAAGAGTCTCAAGGACACCTGGGTTGCATGGACTGAAGCTGAAAGAAGCAGGAAGTAAAATGATAATATAGAATGCTTGTATTTTTATATATTAAAAAAAGTTTAAGTTATATAATGCACATACATTTGTATATTAAAAATCTATCAATAATTCATTGAATTTTCATCACAAGTAAATACTGAAACACCCATTGGTTATTTTGCTCCAATACTGCACCTGCTATTACTGACTAATCAATCAGAGAATTAAAACAATAAAGATGCTATAATAGGCATTTTTAAAACTTTAAGGGCACAGAACTCTATTACATAAAAGTTTTGAGTATCTGGTTGAATGGGTCAATTTTTCTAGGAAAAGTTGCCAAAATTAACTCCAGGAGAAGGAAAAATTAAACAAAACAGTTACTCACAATAAAAGAAATCAAGAAAGCGCTACCCTCTTTATAAGGGACTGGGAACTGATAATGTCAAATGAATTTTACAAATGTTCAAAAAACAGTATTTTTGATGATCCTAAAAACTGTTTCAGAGTTTAAAGAACAAAAGTTCTTAATTAATTTTTATAGAGTTAGTGCAAATCTAATAAGAAGACAAAAATAAAACACAAAACTTTCTTTATTGTCACTGCAAAAGTGATGATATTCTATCAATTATCTATTAATTCAATACAGTACTACTTAAAAATAATTAAAAGAACCCTGGAGTTCATTAAACTGAACAAAATGGCAGTCAAGTTCTTTTGGAAAAAGAACATGAGAAAACCAAAACAAAACAAAACACACTTAAAACAAAACAAAACCAAACCAAAAACAAAACCCCCAAACAGTGCAAGATGGTCTTTATAATGAGCAGCAGAGAACGGAGAGGGGGAAACTCTGATGAAAAGGACATCAGAATTTTAAAACACACTATGAAGTTTTAAAAATTAAAAGAGATTAAGGACTTCTTTGGTGGTCTAGAGGTTAAGAATCCACTTTGCAATGCAGGGGACATTGGTCCAATCTCTGGTTAGGGAACTAAGATGCCACATGCTGCGGGAGAACTAAGCCCACGAACTGCAACTATCGAAGCTCAAGCACTCTGGAGCCTGTGCATCACCACTAGAGTCCATGTACCGCAAGGAAAGATCCCACAGGACACAAGGCAGATTCCATGTGCCATGACTAGACTCGATGCAACCAGTTAAAGAAATATGTAAAAAATAAATAGAAAAAAGAGTTTAATAGAGAAGATTGAGGAATGAAAGACTACTGTAGAAACAGGCCTGCAACAAAGGAACTTTGGTTTAACAAAGGGTTTCTCTTCCTCAGTGCTATCGATAACTAGTATCGACATCCAAAAATATCTCCAAACATTACCAAATGTCCCCTGGGGGCAAAACTGAAATGTGGTTGAGAACCACTGGTTTATGATAATGGTGATATTTCAAAATGGAGGTTGGGAGAATGAACATCACTACTAAATAAAATGCTAAATGGTATTGGAATAATTGATAATTGGTCTGTAAAGACATATTGCTGGATCTACCTCTAGTCCATTTATGATTTTCAAATTAACTTATAATTATACAAGTAATGTATGTATATTTTATCCTAGTAAAATCCAAACATTACAGATCTCTAACCTAAGCCCACTTCTCACTACTGAGAGACAACTCCTGTTGTAATACAGAATATATCCTTCCAGGAATAAGTAAGCAAACATCTGTAATAAACATAACTTGATTGGGGGAAAAAGCTCTAGAAGAAAGCATGTGTGAATAATCTATAATCTAAAACATGAGAGAGTATTTTGTAGACAGAATACAAAGTTGTTAAGTCATAAAACACTAATGGATTAGAATTTGTAAAAATTTTAAACCTTTTATAAAACAGCAAAAATTATTAAGTTGAAAAGCAAATGAAAACTGGAAAAAATATTTTAATATAGGTAAGTGCTAATTTCTTATAGAAAGTAATTATAAATTATGTGAAATATGAATAACAGGAACTACCAGTTAAGAGAAAAATAATTATAAATGCCAATAATCACTTAAAATTAAAAAAAAAAATGAGACTCCATTTTTTACCTAACATGTGTTAAGAAGTGTGATCTTACCCAAAGTTAGTGAGGATGTGAAGAAAATGCTAAGTTCAACAATTTTTGGTAATTTTAAATGATCCACCTTTCCTGGTTACAATCAAAACATGTTCTTTGACCTTGGAATTCTATAGCAATTGACCCTAGCCATCACATGTATATAATACTCATAAAAGCGTGACTACCATACAATGAAAATTTAATAGAAGACTGCAAACAATGCAACTGTCCATCAAACGGATACCAGTTAAATAAAATATGGCATGTCCATACAAAGGAAACACCGAGTAGTCAATATCGTTCTCAAAGAGCTCCCAGAATTAAGATAACCCTGGCTAGTCAATTCTCCCTAACCCAACTCTAGAATCTGTAGGTTCAGTTATACTTTTGAATGAATCCTTCTGTATCTGAATTTTTGCTATTTAGGAACTCAAATATTTCAACATCAAAGAGATATCTGTACATAAATAAAACAATAGGAATATACACGACGTGCATATATGCATTTCTCCTCCCTGGAAAAAAATCACAACAAATTGTGCCATGATAACTGGCCTTTAAATGATGAGAAGGCTTTCACTTCTTATTTTGTGCCTTTCTGCATTATTTGAATTTCCTAATTTTATGCATTTTTTTGGATAATACATATTTTTAAATGTTAAAAATTACTTATACATTGTTAAAATATCAACAAAATCCTGCATAGGGAGATTGATAGCTCATTTAAAATTTTCTTTGTATCTTTATGTATGTACAACTAATAACTGCACCTATAAAAATAATAAACACTGTGTGAAGAGTAAAAAAAAAAAAGGAAAATTCAAAAAGAAAATCAAGTATAATTCTCAGCAAGTTAAACAGTCTGATAAGACCCTAGAATTTCTCATGAGAAAAAGAAAAAAACTCCATTTAGGAAATGGAAATAAAGTTGATAATTAGATGTAAGATGAGGCTATAAAAAACTGCAGAAGTATTTCTGAGATATTTATTTTTCACATACAGTTACATATTACTTACCCAGCTTGGAAAATCAGACCAAGTTGGAACTCGTTGACAGAGGTCCCGGAGAATACGTATGATAATCACACAGGACTGTAGACCATTAGCTCTAGCCTTGAGAGCAACACAAAAATCAACTGAATTAATCTTAGAAATATTAAAAATATCCCTTGATGAAAAAAAAGTTAAAATACCACTGTTCAATGGAAGCTCAGATAAAAATAAAACAAAAATAACCACACTTAAAATTGGATTCAATGAGCTGCCATTTACAGCAATATTTTATGCCAGGATTAGTATTTAAAAGCTGATATTTTAGGTCAAAGTAAACAGATTATACAAGAATAATTGTTCTTGATCCCCTGTGAACCTTGACCTGTGTTCATTTAAATCAGTAAACTTAAAAAAAAAAAGTCTGCCTACATTAGAAATTAAAGAAAAAGTAAAGAGCTAAAAAGTTTGTCTAGGGACTGAAAGATTAAGGAAATCTGTTTGGTTTCCTTTCTGTGCCTTTGCATAACTGCAAAGTCACTAAACCAAACAGCTGCTTCCTCACCTTTCATTCCCTACACTTATTAACTTAAGAGAAAGAGGGGAAAAAATCTTAAAACTATACACAAAGCTTTAAACACATATTCCATTATTTAAAGCAAAGTTAATCTGCAGCCTTATGGAATATAATATATATACACAAACATGTGATGTTCCTGAACAAGTCAGCTTCAAATATGGCCACTAAAAATAAAAATAAAAAAACCCAAACTACAAAACACCCCCCAAATCCTAGTTTATTGTCAAATTAATAGTAACTGCAATATGCAGATCTTCATACCCAGCTTTCTATGTTAACATATTTTCTGATATTTAATTTAAAATAGTATTGCTTGGGCAATCTTTTGAAATGTTTAAACACAGTTAAACATGTTGTACTGAACTACTCTCTCATAAGGCTACAAGAAAAAAGTAAAATGATGTTCCGAACCTGGAACCACTTAGCGTGGCGTAGAGCAGCCAGAGCGTCAAGGCATTTTTGCCTGTCCAAGACGTCCGGTGGGTCTTTCACCATACCCGAGGTTACATCTAAAATGGATTGAATTGGCAAAATGCAGTGAGGAATGGGTGTTTGACCAGGTGAGCAAGACACTTCCTTAAAGTAGCATCAGTGTCACACGAGCCATTTGAGGGTTTTGTCAGCACTTTAATGTAACCCAGGAAGTTATTTAACAAATTTACATAAATCTAATATGAAGATCAAGAATTCTTTAATTTAGAAATACAATAAGTAATTTCTACAAATATAAACCCTACCCCACCAAAAGAAAATCAAAAGGAAGGATTACTGGATACAGCGCACCAGCACAAAGACAACAAGAGGGAACACAAAAATCCACCTTAATAAATGAGAATGTACAGTAAACTATCCTTTTGTTCAGTATTTTAAATGGTCACAGGTTATTTTGGGACTAAAATGTCAAAGAACTAATGATAAATATGGGATGATCAATGCAGTAATAATCACAGAAAAAATAAGGAGTCAAAAACAGGCATTTCTAGGAGTTCAATGATTTCTCTTCCACAAGAGAACTTTAGTTGTAAAGGAATACGAAATGCCCTTTAAAATTCAGTTCCCATAAAGTATTCCAAAGAAAGAATAATTGGAGAGAAACAATGAGTGAAGTAGAGAAGGGCAACAGGAACTAGCATGGTTAAACAGAGTAAGTATAGAAATAGAACAGATACAGTAAGCAGAATGGTTTGATGACAAATATGCAGAATCTTTTAAGTTATAGAGTTTATAATAACTGATTTTAATCAATTATTATATTAAAATATAAATGAGTTATATAAAACTTGAGAAGAAAATCTGAACCTAAATCAGGCAAAAAGTTAACTTTATATTAATAAAACTAGTTGGAGGGCCAGCTTACATTCATCTAAACATATAGGTAAAATGTATATAAAAGTTGCTAATCAAACTATTCATAACTAAACCAATCTAATTCACAATTCTTGGTGATATTTAAAAATTTTCTAAATATAGGAAAATAACATGCTAGGCAAGTAATTTATTGAATTTAGCAGCCTTCTAGATAGAAAGCACCCAAATTAAAGCACATTTAGTATAAGATTTAATAAATCATTGAGGGTACCAAATGAATATGAGACAAACAATGAAATATATGATAAAAGAACACATGAAGGATAGTTTTAAGAGTACCACTGCAACTCTGGGCAAGTTATTTAATGGTATATTTTTATATGAACATTAAGAAATCTTAAGAGATACTTGTCCTTATTTTGAGTAGAAGATATATTAAAAAGCATATTTTTAAAGTGATAAAAAAATTATATCCCTTGTCTGGGCTTTTCTTTGCTTAGTTCTTACTCCTTAAATAATCAGATGGCATGGATTTTCAGAGAACATATTAGAAGGGAGATTTACAGATACTCAAAAAACACTGTGTGGCATTCTGAAAATGCCACTGAAAGAGGAACCTGGGCACTAAAAAGAGAGTAGCAAGTCAGAAATACTAGTAATTTTTAAAAAACCAATAAATAACCTCAAAATCTGCAAGATCAACTACTGAATCCAAAAATATAGTGAACATAGTTAAGAAATGGGCTATTCTGAAAGAAGGAAAAAGGACACCGGGAAGCAGAGCTAATTGAAGAACTAAAAAAAGAAACAACAACAAAAAACCACTCCCCAAAGCAAGGTTATAGAACAGGCTGAAGAACCCTTTCCATGTCCCTTATTTATTTATGTTATTTGCTAAAGCTAAAATGCAAATAGGTGATAATGTGCAATCTCTAAAGAAGTTTCTGAATTTTAATGTTAATTCATGTTTTAATTTCTTCCAATATAAGAAAAGTTTTCTTTTTGCACACAAACATTTGTAACTTTGGAAATTTAAATTAATGATACAATTTCAAAGATGCCAAGACACCTATTGCAATTTAAAAACAAATTAAGAGCTATAAGTAGGAAATGTCTGTCAAATTTAGAGTGTGGATTTTTGCACCCATTCTATATTTCAAGTGGATTAACCCCTTAGATATATTGTACTAAAATCATACTTGCTTCCTAATACCCAGTTAACAAAACAAAAATTAATTAAAAAAAAAAAAAGCAAATTCTTACCCTACAAGAGGTATTTTATGAATTTTAAGGGGTTAATCACCAGTTAGAAGACACGCTGTGTCCACACTATTTTATGATTAAAAGTTAATGGGAATATATTAATTTAAATTAAACATGGTTATGTAAAATATATAATCCACCCAACAATTTAAAAACTAGTGTGAACACTGCTCAATTTTAGAAGAGACAAAGACAAACAGAACAGCCACACAAAGGACAATAAATGCCAGACTCTGCATCCAATATCCCTCTTTAAATCAAATGGCAGGTGTGACACTGAGCTTTTGAAAACCTTGGTCAAAAATCCTTCCGATGTCTTGGCAGCAACCCCTGACAGGAATCAATTCCCTCTGCTAGAAGGCTTTGGACCGGGCCTGATAAGCTAAAGGTGGAAAAAAACACACACAATACTTGACTTGCTACAGAAGAGACGCTGTAGCAAGGGTTAGAACATTTGAACATTTTAAGCTTCACGTCAATTAAAGGTTTACTTAATATTTAACTGTCAAACACAATACTGTAAAATAGATCTGTCATGTGTTTAACAGTTATTTGGGAAATGTAATCATATCCTTTAAATAATTTTTGGTATTAAACAGGACCATTACGCATTTAACAGCCTACCACAACTATGTGCAAGTCACCAGTCTCACGGTTTACAAGTACTCTTCCGGCAAAGCCTTCCTTACCCTTGGACTAACTCCCCAAAGCAAGCTAGAGGCTTTAAATGATTTTAAGACACAGAGCATTCAGAGCTGCAGTGAGGGAGAATACATACCGTTTTTCTGCAGCAATCTTCATAATGAGGCTAAAGACATGGTTTACTGCAGTTATCTGCAGCAAGGAACACTATCAATGTTTCTACACTTTTTGCACATCCAACTTTTTCAGCTCAGTGTCTTGAAGAAAATCTTTCAATTTTGGACTGATCATTTCTTTCACCGTAATATTTATGAAATTCAGAACAATAATTCTATCTCAAGTCTGGGTCAGACAAAAGTATAATTTTGTTTCCTTTAGAAGGGATAGGTTATTAAAGACGACTACAAATATGATAATTATTAATTTCAGACTTCTGCAACAAAATGACTTGATACTGCACAAATTTAAATAAACCTAAATATAACGGGACAAAATGTGCTCTGAAATAAAGGTAAGTGGTTATATGAGTATAATTTCATACTAAATACAGTAACTTTTATCTATAGCATAATCAAAGATTTCCTTTTCAAATCCTAAGAGTCATATGCTGCATCCGAATTGACCAGATTGACTCAGGAACTGTTTTTCCAGCAATATCCACAGCCAGACCTTGAGTGGAAATTCATGCTAATATAAAAGAACCTTCACACAAAACCAACTTATTTTTAAGATAAAAGCTTATACAACATACAAGTCCTGATATGTGGTATATCTATATTATGTATGCAAAGTTAAACAAGTCTCTCAATAATGGCATTTTTAGTAAAAATGTTCTTTTCCTGGGTTGTGTAAAGCCCAGTGCCTTTAAAAAAAAAAGAAAAACTGGTTTGCTGTAAGAAAACAAATTTAAAGGAATAGTAATTGAGAGTCTACTCATGCTATTTTAGACAAATTAATTTTAAGTATTCTTTTCTCCTCTGTATCACAAATATTAGTGTAGACTATATAACTCCATATTCAACCAATTAAGATGTACAAAAACAACATGAAAGGAAACAAAGTAAATTTTATCTGACCCATAAAACAACAGAACCAACATACCGCAGACACTGACCATGCTTTTTGGCTTAAAAGCTTTTGAAGCTTTGAAAATGTTATAGGACAGTCCCTAAAGCAACATTGCTGGCACCAGCAGGATTTCATAGTCTACAATTGTAAAGTAAGTTAAAAACCTCTAATTGTGCTGTAACTCATTAACTACGCCTACCATCATTTATTTTTCAAATCTCTGGTAGAAAAGCGGGGGTCAGATGCCCAAATCTAAGTGCATTAGGATGCTCTGCATTTATGAAAGCGCTCCAAACCAAAGAGCAACCTCAGAGAACCAGAAATATTTACCTCAGGACAAGCCAAATCCATGATTACATATATAACAATGTCTCTTAAACTGTTATGAGTATTCAACCAATTTTACTTATGAAGCTCCCTTGTCTTTTTTAAAGACAAGAACAAGGACTTAAGAGAAGTTAAATTTGTGGCCCTTTACTAGCAAGATTTAATTTTTCATAAGTCAACTATGTTTATGACTAAGAATAATTTAAACTTTTTCCAGAAATCTGAGGTTAGCAAGAAAAGAAAAAAAAATCAAGAAAATGAATAATACCATGGTGTTTTATATAAAAGTACATTACTAAAAAGACACTAATAAAAGATCTGGGAAATAATCTTAAGCAAAACTAGTTGCTATGTAAGTCAAATCTATCAGATTCATATGTAATGCCAGCATGTTGCCTTCTAGGGCTTAATGCCATCTTAAAGAGTAGGTAAATGGAAAAAAAGGAAGTTAATAAAAAGTAGAATGTTTAATGGCTTTCCAACCTCCTTCCCTCATGTTCTCTTCTCGAATAATTGGAGATGTCAGGGTGATAGTGACTTGCATTTTGGGTTCCACACATGAGTTCAAAATTATTGCCGCTTCAGAAACAGCACATTTTATGTCATACTTCTCAGGACTTATAACCTATATAATGAAGAGTACAAGAAATTAGCTGGCCCTCTTACATTATCAAAGCAGTTTCATTATGGCTCTTTCACTTTCTCACACTACTTTAACCATTTTGTAAGGACTAGATCATATACTATTTCCCTCCAAGCCTTGCAAAACATGCAAATTATAGTCTCTCGCTCCTTCTTCCTTTTAGAATTCTTTGTTGAACTAATATTTACCATTATTTGTATTATATGAGTTATCTGTATGTGTGTATGCACCTTTTAGATGATGAATTTTTGGATGAAAGAAACAGTGCTATAGTTATTACCATACCTTCCTAAAATAGCATCCGGGTAGCTAGTATTGCAATATTTGCAGAATATGAATGAGACTAAAAAAGATACCTGAAACTAACAGGAGCTGTAATTCAACCATACCCAGTGCACCTTGTCTGTGAAATCAACAGATCTACATTTTAAATCAGGGAGCAGAAAGTCTGGCTCAACAGAAAAAAACCAACAATAGGATTCACTGCAATTTAGTATACATGTAATAAGCTTCAGTATGCATGAACAAAGGAAGACTCTAGAAATTACACGGAGTGTTCCCAGTATAGAATCTAAATTCACTGAAGGACTGATGCTGAAGCTCCAATAGTTCGGCCACTTGATGTGACGATCCAACTCAATGGAAAAGACCTTGATGCTGGGGAAGACTGAGGGGAGGAGAAGGGGCGACAGAGGATGAGATGGTTGGAAGGCATCATATTCAATGGATATGAGTTGGAGCAAACTTCAGGAGATAGTGACAGGGAAGCGTGGTGTGCTGTAGTCCATGGGGTCGCAGAGTCGGACGTGACTTAGCGACTGAACAGCAACAACAATCTAGGTTCAAATCCCAGCTCTGCTACTTTACTAATGATGTGAAGCTGGGCAAATATTTAACTCCCCTATACCTGTTTTTATAAAATGGTAACAGTAAAATTTATCTAACCTGTAAGACTGTAGGAAGAATGAATGAATGAACTACACAAAAAATTGAAAACAGTGCCTGGCACACAGTATCATATAGACGTTAACTATGATAGTGATGATGATAATTCTCTCTCTCCTGCTTATCCACTGTACAAGTACAGATTGATCTGGAAACTGTATTTTGTTTTTGGGCTTCCCTGATGGCTCAGATGGTAAAGAATGTGCTGTAAAGCATTAGCTTAACTACTGATCGTTCAGTTAGAATATAACATTTTCTCCTTCGTAGTTTTACAAAACACAATTTAAGATTTTTTTTTTTTGCAAATTACATACTTTTTTCAAAGTCCTCAAGCTTCTTTTCCTCCCTTTCACTGCCCTAGCAGCCTCAAGGAAAGGTAACAAGTAGACACATAATGACAATTCTCCTGGCTCCTATGCTTAAAAAGACTCATCCACAATTTTAAAAAATCTCACATCTGGAACAATGGTAATATAAAGCAAACAACAATAAGTGCCAGAGTCATCAGAGCTCAAGTTTAATAGCATGCTTCACTATCCATTTTGGTATCAGCTGGTCTGCTGTGGTCAGGTACTATTTATTCTAACATTACCGTAGAACACATGCTGCTGCTGCTGTTAAGTTGCTTCAGTCGTGTCTGACTCTGTACGACCCCATAGACGGCAGCCCACCAGGCTCCCCCATCCCTGGGATTTTCCAAGCAAGAACACTGGAGTGGGTTGCCATTTCCTTCTCCAATGCATGAAAGTGAAAAGTGAAAGTGAAGTCGCTCAGGCATGTCTGACTCTTCGCGACCCCATGGACTGCAGCCTACCAGGCTCCTCCGTCCATGGGATTTTCCAGGCAAGAGTACTGGAGTGGGGTGCCATTGCCTTCTCCACTACCAATGAAATGCCAATTCTTGAATTTCAAATACCTAAATAAGTTTTATACATCAAATTATTCAAGGAACCTTTGTTTTAAATTCCAGTCTGTGATTCTGACAAGATACTGTAATAAAAATTTTTTTAATTCAAACTTAAAAACAAGTTTTGTTTTTGTAGGACCAAAAAGGGATATTCTATTAATTGAATTTGCCACAACTTCCTGTATAAAGACAGCAACAAGTCATTGCTACCATTATAACATGTACAAAATGGAACGTAATCATAATAAAGCTGGGAAAATTCAAATCAGAAAGTCTCTATTTTAGTTACTATATTTTATTAAAAACATGTATTCAACTAAATAGGCAAGAAGTTCATGAATTCTAAAATTTTAAGCTTACTATACATACATGGGCTTTGTTTAAAAAAAAAAAAAATCAAAAAATGAAAATTTTCCCCGAACTGTCTTCTCTCTTATGATTCAAATCTTGAAAAAAGAATAGGAAGAGGACATGTGCTGCAGTTTTACATTTTAAAATAAATTAGCAAGATGGCTTCATGTTGAAGAGAAGCACTATAAAACCTAAAAAAACAAAGCAGAAAACTGTGCTACCAATTTGTACAATCAAGCAATTTGGAAAGTCAAGCCAAAACTTTAAAGGCTGGCTTAGGTTTAAGCTGAAGCACAGTTAGTCCTGCCAAAAACTTCTGAACTAGACAAGGGGTAAAAATGAACATTTCCATAATACTTACAGCAAGCTGCTTGGGTAGGTTTTCTGCAATACGGCTTAATAATGTCTTTGAAGGTTTCTCTGAGCACAGCAAAACAAGGTTGACATTTCTATCTCCTCGGAGAAGTAATCCTTTCGCCAATACTCCCACTCGCAAAACTCCTTTTAAAGCTCTGTGGTGAAATCAAGTTATATTATGACATTTCCCTTCTTAACCACAACCATGATAATCTCTCAACACACAGTAGTAAATGAAATAATTTTTACATCATTAAAATTTGCATCAATTACAGTATAAGAACATTTAATATTTTTAGAAATACCCTTTATTTAGATAAGAAATATGAAAAAATTAATAAATCAAGAGATAAGTTCTCAGGAACAACTGAAAAGCAAAGGCCATTCATGCTTTTCTGTCTCATAAATTAGAATAACAAAAGTCATGTTTAATATACACAGATATAAAGATGTTGCTAAAGTTTGAGCTTATTCATGCTTATGGGTCAATGTGTTAAAGATAAAATAAGCTGTTAAAAGAAAGAATGAACATGCAACAGATGCAACAAATGAATAAACACTGAATAGCTGAAAGCAATTGAAAAACTACAATGGCTGCTTTGAAAACAGACTTGAAATAGTTTTATATAAGTTTAAATACAATGAATAAATTACAAGGTTAGAGATTGTATGAAATTATTTTTCGTTTCAGCAGAAAGCAGCTGAATACATTTAAAATCTAATACAAGCATAACATATGTAGACTAACACCAGAGAATTTTTAGTCCTTGTAACTTTTATTTCAAGTATAAGTCTACATAAGGAAAACAAAACTATACAAAAGTAAAAAAACTCTGTAAACACACCTGTCTTTACCTCCCTCTTTCTTATCATCTCCCTCTTTGCTCTTGCTCTTCTCGTGTTCAGACAAGCTGTCTGAAACAAGTTTTAAAGCACGTTCAGTGATTGAAACAATTTTCTGAACCGCCTGTAATTCCTCTTCAGTTGGATAAATGGTAGCATGCTTTGTCATTACATAACGGTCATCAGATGAGTCAGGACGACGTAAGGGCTGGAGATGGGGGAAAAAAAGATAACTCCGTTAAAAAAATGTTTTCCAAGCAAAAGTAAACTATTATTTTTCAACTACACATACGCTTGTTGCATTTTTCAATAAGAAAGCCAGTTACACTGAATGTCCATTTAAAGCTATCTTCCCTTTTTTTTTCCCATTTTGGTAAAAACAAAAATGTCAACTGTAGAAAGGTACAGTATCGAAAGCGAGTATTTAAGTATGTATGTTATGCACTCAAAACAAGTTATAATACGTACCATTTAAAATTATGAAAATATATTTTATACAACTTTAAAACCAGTTCTCAAATGTTTTGCTTTTAACAAAACAGATTTTACAAACGCTTATTCTATGGAAAGACAAATGAGAAAGAATAGGTTAAAGAGCAGGAATTTAGACTGTTTCCTTCTAAGTGTTCTCTGGAAAACCAGAACAAAGAAAAAAAATAATCTTATCTTCTGTAGTCTGAACTTATATGAAATGCTCCTCATAAGCCAGGTGTCTTTTATCTAGCTTCTACAGAACGCAGACTCTCAAGATGCACCTCTTTTCTACAGTTCTCCTAATACATCCACTGCGTGTTATCTCCAACCATTTACCTACCCCTTATGTGTTAGTTGCTCAGTTGTGTCCAACTCTGTGACCCCGTGGATTCTACCTACCCTTATCGCGCACTTAAATTTAGAAATAGTGGTAGGTTTTGAAGGCTAAAGATTTGAAAAAAGGACTCTAAACCATACATAATGGGAAGACAGAAATAATTCTGAAGCCAAAGCAACAGCCTTCAAAATTAGTTGTTCTTGATAATCTAAAGAACAAAAGTAAAAAAACTCTTAAGATCTGCTTCCTTAGTTTATACTGAAAATAAGAAAGATTCATGGAAATTCTACAATGTCCTTATACATAAGGACACGAGTTGAGAAAGTATAATAAAAGGAGAGAAAATTCTAAATCAGATGAAAAACATTGAGATTTGGATATTATTAAGTCTAAAAATTAGCTCTTCAAACTGTTATTTTCTAATGCTAAACCAGTCTTACACTTTCACTGTCTATGTAAACAAAGTGGACACTCACTGCAGGCCCCTGTGGCTGAGGAGGCATGCCTGGTCGGACTCCCAGAAGGCCTAGTGGGCCCGGGGGACCATGAGGATAGCCTCCATCAGGCATTCGGCGGCGATCATCCCAATGATGCTGTTCTTCCTCCATTCTTCTCCAGTACATGTCCTCTTCGTAACGTCTGAAACATAAAGAATGATACTGTAAGCCACTTCGAAAAATATACCCCCAGAATTTACATCAATAATTATATAGAAAGCAATAAAAAATCCCAATCAGTCTAGCTAACACCTTTCTTTCCCCCTCTGTATCGGATTACATTTGCTTTCATCAATTAGTGAATGAAAGTGAATCCCAGTGAACAGATGAGAAAACAAAGATAAAAGCAAAACAAAATTTCACAGTCTGAAGACAGAGTTGAAAAAACAAGCACGAGAAACCTCACAGTTCATTCCAACTTCTCCCTCTTTACAGTAGAGACTGTAAACTTAAACGCCTACCTCATGTGGCCCGACTAATAGTGTGTGTGTGAAAGACCCAAAGGATACATTCAGTAATTTTCCTCATGTCTTCAAAGAAATGTGCTATTTTTTTTGTGAGAGAACTTCTTAAGACAACCTTTAATCTCCTCATCTGATACAGAGAGAGACAAAGACATTTTTCTACAATGAGGAAAAATAACAGGGATAAACGGCAAGTCACATCCCATCTCACTTTTGGGGACATGCTAAGGATGATGGGAAGTATGGTAAAGAAGGAAAGCACATGCTCTGGCTAGACAAGAGGGCCACACAGCTATTAATTACTGTCACAAGGGAATACCAGATGGTTATCCTAAGGTCAACCAGGACTTTTGTGAAATCTCATGGTCTTTAAATGCTGATTCATGTTGGTGTCCAAAAAATACTATGGGCACCAAATAAAACACCCACGGGCTGAACTTGGTGGGCAGTTAGCATGTAGCCTGTTTTAATGGTCAATATTTTTGGAATCTAATTTTTCACCACATGACTCTCCCCCTCTCAGTTCTATCTTTGCCTTCAGCTTCAAACTAGGATACTAATAATTCCCCAGGCAGTCGTGTCTTTATAGCAAATTTTTGTTAACAATAAATTTTTACTAGACAAATTCATTTAATACAAAATGTAAGAAAGAAGTATGCTTCTCAAGTAGTACTGTAGAAACCATCAATTTCTTCAGGTCAGGAATAAGCAGTGCTTTCTGGGTCATCCAATTTAGGACAGATAGAATCATACTTCTAATTTTATTCAGGTCATGAGAGAAAATGAATAACAACAGCTTGAAGGCTCTGGAAAACCATGTTCATTCTAGTTTTGAATATTCTATTATTACTAATGATGTTTAGCTTACATAAGGGCATATTTAAATACTGATTCTTTACCAATTCATACTGGGTAAACATAGTATACTATAGTGCCTAACACACTATATGCTACTTCCTGGCATACAGTAAGTCCTTAATAAATATTTGATATAGCAGTAAAAGAGAAAATAACTGCATAATCTAAGTATAGAGAAAAATTGCCAGTGCATTACAAAGACAGAAATTTCATAAGAACAAAGTTAAATTTAAATACATAAAAAATAAAAATTGATACATAAACAACAGTAAAGATTAAAGACAACATGTTAATGGGTTAATAGCTATAAGAAGTGTCTGTACAAATCTGTTAACAGGTAAGTTAACAAATGAATAGGCAATTCACCACAAAAGAAATTTAAGTGATTAAGCATGAAATAAAAATTTAATTTGCCAGCAATACAAACTTGAAATAAAACTGGCTTTCATGTTTCTATTTTTCACAGGCAGATATTTTAATAAATTATAGGAGCATCCCTCAAAGTGTGGCCTGGGTAGTCTAGGTAGTCCTTGAGACACCTTCAGGGGGATTCATAATATCAACTGCTACTGCTGCTAAGTCGCTTCAGTTGTGCCCGACTCTGTGTGACCCCATAGACGGCAGCCCACCAGGCTCCACCGTCCCTGGGATTCTCCAGGCAAGAACACTGGAGTGGGTTGCCATTTCTTTCTCCATCATAATATCAAAGTTACTCTCAAAATAATATTTGCCTTCTCTATTCTCTTTCTCCTATGAGTCTACAGTGGAGTTATCCAGAGGCAAAACGTGTTATCACAACCTGTTGAGTACAGAAGCAGAAAGAGAATCAGGCTGCCTTAAGCTAGACATTAAAGAGATCTGCAAAAATGTAAAACAATGTCATTTTTATGGAGGAAAAACAATTATTTATAGTTAGCATATTATATTTACCATTATTATATTAATAAATACACCTGATTTAATATAATTATTAATATTTAACTACATTTAAACAAATACAAAGTTATATAAAAATAAGTTCATAAATACTAAAACTTCTCAGTTTTCATTTCTAATACAATGTTGACAGCCTATAACCTACATACACAAGAACTCTTCAGAATCTTCAATAACTATTGAGTTATTACAATACTGTAAAATAATCAGCCTCCAATTAAAATAAATAAATTTATATTAAAAATAATTATTGAGTTATAAAAGATCCTGAGACCAAAAGGTTTGAGGATCACTAAGTTAAACTATCTAGCACAGGCAAAAGTACAGGTATCTGTCAAACATTTTTGCTTCTGGGATTTGATTAGTGTCAACTGATAGTGATTTATGCAATAATATTGCCTCAAGGTTGGTCAATGTAATAATAACAATAGGGAAATACTATTAAAAAAACTCTAAATACCTAAAAATATATGCAACAGGTTATAAAGAAAATACTACATCTTCACAAAAAAGTATTACATACCCATGGAAAATAATTTTAGCTTTTTAAACAAATTGGTATGTAAAGGAAAAAGTGTTACAAAAACT
The DNA here is from genome assembly GCF_027580195.1 of Bos mutus. Taxonomy (NCBI): domain Eukaryota; kingdom Metazoa; phylum Chordata; class Mammalia; order Artiodactyla; family Bovidae; genus Bos; species Bos mutus. Next base: position 41,123,686 of record NC_091636.1, on the reverse strand, counting down.
TGTACACAAACACTTATGGCAGCAGTATTCATAACCCAAAAGTGGAAATAACACAAATGTCCATCAATTGATAAACAAATAAAATATGACACATTTATGAAATATTATGCATGCATAAAAAATAAAGTACTGATATATGCAATAACATGCATGAACCTTGAAAACATCATGCTAAGTGAAAAGTAGCCAGACACAAAAGTCAATGTTTTATGATTCCATTTATATGAAATCTCCAGTACAGGCAATCTAATAAGATGTTTATTAGTGGTTGCCCAGGAGTAGAGGGAGGAGCTGGTGGGGAAATAGATATTGATTGCTAAATGGGTTTGTGGTTTCTTTTGTGGGTCATAAAAATGTTATAAAATTGACTGTGCTGGTAACTGCACAACTCTGTGAATAAAACCAACGAATTGTGCCACTTAAAGATATGTCAGTTTTATATCAATAAAACTAAACATTTTTGTATCTATTGAACATATTTTCTCATTTACCCTTTCCTGTAGCCTCTAAAGTTTTTAAAACAAACTCCACACATTATTAATGTCTAGAATCTACTCAATCTTATATTTAGGATATTTTTTATCATGTAACCAAATGCTCTATTTTGCTTATTTTAAATTGAGGCATTTATTTATGATATTAAACTATTTATGTATTTAAATATATAAAAGATATTATTTCCAAAATAAGTCCTAATACCAAGGACATGGTCAAATATCAGAATAGCCAGTAACTTAACTTTAATGCATTTCTTTCCTAGACCTAGTTGTCTCCCTCACAAGTGAAAACTAAAAATATTTCAAATAAATTGGATTGCTCTGAATGGGACTCACATACTCAGAACAGCTAAGTTTCTTAGAAAGTCTAAACCACCTATGATGGTACTAAAAGTTAAAAATACTACCTCATTTCCATTCTCCAGCGTTCTTCCTCTTCTCTTCTTCGCCAGTACTCCTCTTTCTGCATTTGCTTTCTCATTTTCTCTTCTTGAATCTTTCTTGCTCTAATACTGGGCTTTACTTCTACTTGCAAATCTGGATTTACTTTTTTCTGTTAACATAGATAAGATGTCTGAAAAACCAGCAATCCTTCCAACAATCTACACATATCTTAAATCATACAATCCCATATATTCTTTCATCAGAGGCTTTTATTTGCAAATTATAAGAGTAAATGTAGTAAAATAAGTTGAATCAGAGAAAAACTCAAAATACATTCATAAACATTCTTTCTTCCTTCCCATCCCCAAAATTCTTTGTTCTTCTAGTATGCAAAAAGTACTTAATTTAGTGTTAACCAATAAAAGAAATCCTTAGGAGACTGATGGGTATTTAGTATTCCTTTGTTTGTTTGTATATAAATGTTTCTAGATATCTGAGTGTGGGGTTAAAAACTTTTTTTCATATAGAAGTATTACTGCCCCTTAACAAATTATTTTTAATCTCCACCACTTCTGTGTTTAGAAAACATGAATCTAGTGCATAAGTCCAATCTAATTAAAAACTTTAAATACAGTATTTAGATTTAACTTATTACTTGGAAGTGTTTTCAATGAAGAATTCCTCATCTCAAAATTCACTTTAATGCAAATTCTGCCAAGATAAAGGAAACTGGAGACCTGACATTTCTTTCAAACACTTCCTTTGAAGCAACTACTTTTACATGATTACTTGATCCAAGTAATGTCAGTTTTATTTTGCCACTAGAAATAATGAAAAATGACTACACTGCTTCTTCTTAAGTATAACAAAAGTGATAGGTACTCAGTTGTGTCCAATTCTGTGACCCCAAGGACTGTAGCCCATAAGGCTCCTCTGTCCATGGAATTCTTTGGCAAGAACAATGGAGTAGGCTGCCATGCCCTTCTCCAGGAAATCTTTCAGACCCAGGGATCGGACTTGGGTCTCCTGCATTGTAGGCAGATTCTTTACCATCTGAGGCACCAGGGAAAGCCCTAAGTATAACTAATCAATAAAAACTAAACATCTGACTCTCTAAGTGAGACATGACATGCCAATCTTAGAGTGGGAGTTCATGGACTTAGGGAGTTATATTTAGATGCTTTATTTTTGCATCTAGAATGTTCCAAGCTATATAAAAAGAGAAAGAGAAAAATAGCTGAAATTTTCCTCACTTTATATTGAAGTCTGTGTCTTCGTCCTTTTAAATGCATCTCCTTAGCATTGGGATCATTAAAGCTGCACTCGCATAATTTGCAATGGAATCTAATCACTTTTCCTTCATCATTTCGTACCTTGATGTCAGGGGAAAAAAAAAAGTCAAGAAATCACAACAGGAATGTCACAGGTGAAGATTTCAATTATAAACCCATCTCATGAGTTGTAAATAACTTTCAGAATTTGAAGTTAGAAAAGGGGGAAGGAGCAATGTCTATACTTTTTAAAGAGGATAATCTACAGAAATGAACAGGGTTAGAATTTTTAACTGTACAATGCAAGATGTGTTACTATGTATTTGGCTCTTATAGTTAAACTTCCTCTATATGTAAACATTTAGATTTTAATGCAATAGACACCTTCAATTATTGAAAAAATATTTATTGAATACCTGCTCCTGCCAGGTACTGTTCTTGGAAATGGAGCTAAAGATGATTAAAGGCATTATTCTCATTTATTTCTACAAAGCCCAAGACTTTATACATGTACAACTTTATTGAAAACCAATGTCGATTTTTTTCTAACTGCACAACCAGTTAGGAAGACAAGTAGACTAGAATGCTATTAAAAGCTATTAAAACTTCAGCAAGTTTTAAAGATTGGTTCTAAACACAATTCTCTGAAGTTAAGATTACCTAACCAGTATTACTGGTGATTAAGTATTCTGGCCAGATGTTCTGGCTGTACTTTTTTTTGAGACAACCAAGTCTTAATAACAGCTAAAGGTTTATTATTTATTTAGAAGTTTATTAACCTTTGAATGTCTTTTTTTTTTTGCCTGGCAAAAAAAATCCTGGCATTGTGGAATCTTAGTTCCCTGACCAGGGATGAAACCCAAGCCCAATGAAGTGGAAGCAAGGAGCCCTAACCACTGGACTGCCAGGAAATTCCCAAGACCTGTAACTTTAAATTAAAACTGCATGCGAATGACTTATAAACTACACAGCCCAGTTTTCCATCTGGTAAACAAAGAATTCAAGAAGTAATTTTTCTTGATGGAAAAGGATGAAGGAACAAATAAATATTTGCCAAAAATCCACAATATGCTAGGCACTGTGCTTAGGTACTTTATTTGATCTAAGCTTCACATCTTCACTGGGAGATACCCAAATTTTACAGATGTAGACACGGAAATTTAGAGAACTTGTTCTGTTCAACTGTTCTATAATACAGCAAAAGCAGAATAGGGCTACACCACTGTATGTTTGTCTTTCCACTAACAGCAAATATCTATCAAGTCCCTTCTGATACTTCCTTATCCTCCATTTACTAAGTTATTTTGTAAAACAGGAATAGTTTTCTAATCAGCTTGAGAAATCAAATAAATAGTCATCTGTTAAATCAGCAATCTAAATTTTACACACAAAACCGTTCAGAAAGAAGTATTTGCTTTCTTTGTCATTTCTGCTGTTCACATTTTTTTTTTAACTTTTTATGTTCAGCACAGTAGAAGGGTTATGTTAAAAGAAGGCCTGCCAAATGAACAGAAAGTTACTTTACATACTACAGTGATGGTGTCAGCAGGGAAAGAGAAAAGTTAACAAAAAAATTGTGATGTCACTTAGGCAAGCTCAAAGGGTAGGCTTAAAAAAAAACAACACAAAACCTTCAACAAGGATCCCTTCAATATCCCTTTATAAGTAATCTAAACCTAAAATATAATTAAATTTTACATGTAAAGCACACTTGTGACAAAGTGACACACATCTTTCCTATCTAATCTCACAACAGGAGTATTCTCAAATCAATACCTCCTCCACATAATCATGGCCCACTGGCTGCACGTCGCTCTGCAAAGCAGCAAGAGACGCAGGTGTGACTGGTTCTGACACTGTGTCTGGCTTTACTTCTGGAATTGGTACAGAAGTGACAGGGGTGTTTTTAACACATTCAGTTCCTTTTAAGTCTTCTGTTTTACTTCCTGTTGACTGCAGCTTATTACCACCTAGAACATAAAAGAATTACAGTAATTTTAATATTCTTCTTGTATAATGTATGAACTGATACTAGATCTCTAGATCAAGTTCTGATCTTTCCTACCAACAAACTCCTGCTTGACATACAATAGATGAGAATTTTGAAGAACCATAGAAACCATTTGGTTTTTTTATGCTATTAATGAAATACATGTCTCAATCTCCCCATTCTTTCTCTCATAATATTCAGTGGTCCTCTCTGTCCTCACCATGGCTCTTATAACATCAAGTACCTAAAAAGTAAAGAGCAAGTACCTGAAATAGTAGTGTCTAAGCCTAAATCACTGCAGATGGTGATTGCAGCCATGAAATTAAAAGACGCTTACTCCTTGAAAGGAAAAGTTATGACCAACCTAGACAGCATATTAAAAAGCAGAGATGTTACTTTGCCAACAAAGGTCTATCTAGTCAAGGCTATCGTTTTTCCAGTGGTCATGTATGGATGTAAGAGTTGGACTGTGAAGAAAGCTGAGTGTCAAAGAATTGACGCTTTTGAACCATTGTGCTGGAGAAGACTCTTCAGAGTCCCTTGGACTGCAAAGAGGTCCAACCCGTCCATCCTAAAGGAGATCAGTCCTGGGTGATGCTGAAGCTGAAACACCAGTATTTTGGCCACCTCATGTGAAGAATTGACTCATTGGAAAAGACCCTGATGCTGGGAAGGATTGGAGGCAAGAGGAGAAGGGGACGACAGAGGATGAGATGGCTAGATGGCATCACTGACTCAATGGACATGAGTTTGAGTGAACTCCAGGAGTTGGTGATGGACAGGGAGGCCTGGCGTGCTGCGATTCATGGGGTTGCAGAGTCAGACACGACTGAGCGACTGAACTGAAGCCTAAATCATGCTTAAATATCCCTTTGCCACGGAACTGGGCACCATCCTAAGTTCTAGTAACATAATAATACAGTGTGGTTGTCTTTGAGGTGTCAATAATTTAAGGTCAGGTATGGATGTGAGAGTTGGACTATAAAGAAAGCTGAGCACCAAAGAATTGATGCTTTTGAACTGTGGTGTTGGAGAAGACTCTTGAGACTCCCTTGGACTGCAAGGAGATCCAACCAGTCCATCCTAAAGGAGTTCAGTCCTGGGTGTTCATGGAAGGACTGATGTTGAAGCTGAAACTCCAATACTTTGGCCACCTGATGAGAAGAGTTGACTCATTTGAAAAGACCCTGATGCTGGGAAAGATTGAGGGCAGGAGGAAAAGGGGACGACGGAGGATAAGATGGTTGGAGGGCATCACTAACTCAATGGACATGGGTTTGGGTGGACTCTGGGAGTTGGTGATGGACAGGGAGGCCTGGCGTGCTGCAGTTCATGGGGTCGCAGAGTCGGACATGACTGAGCGACTGAACTGACTGACACATTATTATAGTACAATGTGTTAACAGAGTATTTTGGGAATGTAAATGAAAGGAGCCACTACCCTTTAACCTGATCCAGTTAGGAATAGCTTCAGCAAGTATGACACCAGGGCTGGGCTTAAGAGTGCTAAGTATGAACTGGTCAGGCAGAAAAAAAGAGAACCATATCTAAACAGAAAGAACAGTATGCACACGTAAAATACAAAAACATGGAGTTAAAAAGATTATGGTAACAGAACTGAAAGAGACAATGTGTACCTCAATGTTCATTGCAGCACTGTTTACAATAGCTAGGACATGGAAGCAACCTAGATGTCCACTGGCAGACGAATGGATAAGAAAGCTGTAGTATATATACACAATGGAGTATTACTCAGCTATTAAAAAGAAAACATTTGAATCCGTTCTAATGACATGGATGAAATTGGAGCCTATTATGCAGAGTGAAGTACGTCAGAAAGAAAAACACCAATACAGCATATTAACGCATATATATGGAATTTAGAAAGATGGTAACGATGCCCCTATATGCAAGAGAGCAAAAGAGACACAGATATAAAGATCAGACTTTTGGACTCTGTGGGAGAAAGTGAGGGTGGGACGATTTGCGAGAACAGCATTGAAACAAGTATATTACCATATGTGAAACAGATCACCAGTCCAAGTTTGATGCATGAAACAGGGCACTCAAAGCTGGTACACTGGGACAACCCTGAGGGAAGGAATGGGATGGGGAGGAAGGTGGGAGGGGGAATTCAGGATGGGGGACACATGTACACCCATGGTTGATTCATGTCAATGTATGGCAAAAATCACCACAATATTGTAAAGTAATTAGCCTCCAATTAAAATAAACAAATAAAAATAATAAAAAAGACAGTGGTAAATTAAAAAAAGAGTTGGTAATTCAATAGGACTTATCACCAAGGTACAGGGCTTCCCTGGTGGCTCAGATGGTGAAGAATCTGCCTGCAATGAGGAGGCCTGGGTTCAATCCCTGGGTTGGGAAGATCCACTGGAGGAGGGAATGGCAACCCTCTCCAGTATTCTTGCCTGGAGAATCCCACGGACAGAGGAGCCTGGCAGGCTACAGTCCATGAGGTCACAAAGAGTCTGACACAACTAAGTGACTTAAGCACAGTACTGAGGTAGAGGTAATGATAACCGAGGTAGAGGTTAATTTGTGAAAGGACTTGAATGACATCATTAAGGAATACAGACATTTTTCTTATATGCAAGGGGAAGGCCACAGAAATTTTTTAAATGGGAAAGTAACACAATTTGATAAATATTTTTTAATAAAATAAAAGTGTTACAGAAACTGGATGCAGTAAGAGACAAAGCACTGAAGAAGCTTTGAAGGCCTAAAAACAAAGCAGAGGCTATGAAGAGAAAAAGACACGTTTTGGAGAATATTGTGACAGAACCAAACGATTAGAAACAACTGGAAGAGGCAACAAGTAAGAAAAAATGTCAGTGGACTTTTTCATGTGAAAAAGCAGCAGTTTTATGAGATTATTCACAGTACTCTTGTGATGAGATAAAATGTTAGAAATAGACATTAACAGGCATCAACAGAACCATACAGATAATGACCAGGAAATACCTAAAATATGGTTCTAGAACTCAGGTGGGCGTTCTGAATTTGCCCAAACGATTTTAAAGTTACTGCATACACAGTGGAACAGATAAGACCACTCATGAATACTAAGTGAGTGAGATGAGAGTCAGAATCAGAATCTTAGCAACACTACCAGCTAATGAACATGAGAGCCAGAGAACCAATAAAGAGATCTGAGGAAGGAGTCAGTGGACCCAAAATAGAGAGATAGAGACATAACTAAAGCTTTAAGGTATAGCAGTCAACTGTTTCAAGTGTTAGAGAGGTCAACAGGATGAAACATAAAACTGGCCATTCAATGTGGCAAGTAGGTTTTTGGTGATTTCAGAAAAGGGTAGAGTTGAAATACTATAAGAGATTGAGGACTGGATAGGAAGTAGAGAAAGTAAGAATTAGGTTAACAGCCTGAGGAATAGTAAAATAACTACATATATATATATATTTTTTTTTTTTTTACATATTTATTTTTAAGTCTATGGCTGAAGAAAACGGAACTAAAAAAATTTCAAGAAAAAAAATACAGATATGTAATTAAATAAGGTCCCAGAAAAGAAGACAACTGTGTAAGTAGAATAGCTAGTCCTGGAGTGGAGGAAAAATACCACTTGAACAGAGTTAGAAGGAACACAAAATCTTCAGTACTTGCCAACAAAGTTTATTTTGGGTGTAGATGTTTTCTTGGCAGCCATATTTGCAGGCACTGCTGATACTTTAGTGTTGGCTGTGCTATTAAGAGACGAGTTTCCTGTAGTTGTAAGACCTTTCACTGAAGAAGTTGCAATTGATGAAGTATTCACAGTACAATTGCTTGCTGCAATGCTTGAAGGAGAGGCAGTTGGCTTTGAAGCAGATACAGCTGTTGAAGAAGTAGCTTGGCTAACAACGTTTGGTTCTGTTGAAGGAATGGGTTTACCAAGTTTTGTGTGTAATTTAACCACCTACAAAATAAAAGCGTATTTATCTGTCAGAAAACTCAAGAGAATGTAGATTTTTTTTTTAAAAGTTTGCCTAAAAGACCCTATAAAATGAAAATCTTAACCATATTTTTCTTTGTTGTATTTTTTTCTCTTATACATTTTTAAATAAAAACTCATTACTTTCAAAACAATCTGTGTGAAACAGATTCAGATACATATTACATCTATCACTTGGTGAGCAAATGACATGCATACCAACCTATACTTAAGCATAACAGAAGGCAGAAAACAACTACATGATTCAATTTCAGTTGGTGGGAGAAAAACGACCGAGTTCAATTTTAAGACGGGTCACCAGTCTTTCCTTCCTTAAGCAATGACTATTTGACGTCACCTTTATACATACATTAGGCATGTAATACCCTCAAAAATTTTCAAATTTTGAAACCTCCTTTACTTTACCCCCAACCCCCACCAAAAATGGAAAAGAAAAGAGAGTTAAGACATAAGGATGTGTGGGGAAAAAAACACCTACTTTCTGATGCTTAGCACCACGAATGTGGGCAGCATATGCATCTGCTCCTGTACAAGACACATCACAGAGCTCACAACGTAGCTGATTTTGAGTCCCACGAGTAGAGCTGTTGCTGCTGCTGGTATTCTGTGAGGCTTTCAATGCGGCTTCTTTTTTTTTATGTTTCTGCCCTTCTAAATGTTCTTTATAAGTCTGTCTCAAACAAAAAGAATAATTTTGCTTCACTACTTTTCTATCTACATTATTTGCAATGATTCATTCCAATCTCTAATACTCATTACAATCTCAGCACTACACCATTTTAAAAGCAACGGAACCAGGAGCATGTGGCTTCCCTACATACAGGATGTATTTGTGGTTCTCTGTACCCTGGTGGCTCAGAGGTTAAAGCATCTGCCTGCAATGCAGGAGACCTGGGTTCTATCCCTGGGTCGGGAAGATCCCCTGGAGAAGGAAATGGCAACCCACTCCAGTGTTCTTGCCTGGAGCATCCCATGGATGGAGGAGCCTGGTGGGCTACAGTCCATGGGGTCGCAAAGAGTTGGACACAACTGAGCAAATAGTCTCTCTTGTACCTTGTTTACCAAGAACACACTTACCTAACACTTTAATTAACAAAGGACTTTCACACATAGCCAAAATATCAATATAAGTTAACTGCTCTCAGTTTGAAAGAATTTGAATCTTTTAGTGCTTATGTATAATGTTTGGTAGAGACTAATAAGAGGGATCATTCCAAAAGAAATTATTTAATTACAGGATTATGAGGAGGGAGGAAAAATGTATCTGCCACATGAGAAGAAAAAACAATGTTACTACATGGTAACAAGACTCTTTATAAACAGGTATGATTTTACTTATAAAACTGGCTTAGAAGTCAGTTGGATCTGAGAAAATTCAAGAATGCATTTTCACAATTTGTGTTAGAATCCATTCCACCCTGAACAAAAGTATATTAACTGCCAGAATTGTATCCCTTTTGAAGGAAAAATAATAATATTGTAATACTAGCCACCAAAATAGTGCAAGTATATATTAAAAATTGTCTTCAATGTCAGTGACTGAGGAAGGCAGTTTTATAAAAATGCAAGGAGGTCAATAAGGACCTTGAGTGGGGCCAGTTTATTATTTCCTATTTTAAAAAAATTTATACACACATATGATGAGCATAAAATTGCATAGATAGCATAGAATCTCAGAGCTGAATGGGACTCTAGAGGTCACCTAAAATGATTTTCTAAGTTTGAAACAAGAAAATCCTTTCTCAAAATGAAATCTTATGCACAAGTAAGGAAAGTAAGGAAAGTTACTGTTTTTCAAACAAAAGAGGAAGACCTAAGACCTAGCCATCTGATTCTCTTCTCACCATCTGCAGCAGTCTAAAGTGGCTTCGTGAAGCAGTGTGAACCTCAATTATTTAGGGACAAGTGCCTATTACAGAAGTGAGGAAACAAAAGCCCAGACAATTGACTTAGTCTCCAACTTGCCCAAGACCACAAATTAAGTCACAGACACAGGACTGTTGGGAAGCGCAGTGCAAAATAGCCATGTAGGAGAAGGTTCTTGGGAAAATGGCGGAGGGCCAGAAGTACCCCAGCTTTGCGTGCTGCTGGCTGAAAAACATCTCCTGCCTTTAGCTATGCTCAGCACCAAGATTTAATAATAAACATTAAAGATGTTGCTTGAGAAAACGGGTTATGGGCTAAACACATGGGTCACTTAGAACACGCTGCCCTTGAAATATTGTTTACTGATTATGTCTTAACCCCATACGTGCTCTGCTGGCCGTATACTCTAAGCTCTTTGTTCCTGCTTCTATAAAAAGGCTTAACTGCAGAAATAAACTTGTCAGTCTTTGCAAGAGACTGTCCAAGTGTCATTCTTTCAGGTTCATCGTTTCCAAGTCCCAGGGAGAAAATCCCCACACAGGATTGAAACAATGGCCTCTCATACTGGAACCAATTTAGTCTCCTTTCTTATATCTACACTAGTCTCTAACTCACCATCTCATTCATACAGTATTTTTCTCCATAGGTTCATTAACCCCTTATGGCACTGCCTCTGACTTAACAAAGGTACTCTTGGCCTGTTTTCTTGTGTAACCATCCAGCTCCCCCAAATCAATGGTCAGCCTTGCATATATATGCTGATTCTAAATGCTATTAACTTATCACCCTAAAGCTATGTGCTAACCTTTTATATGTTACCACATAGTCAAGTCTCTTAACATTTGTAATTGCCACCACATCATCATTCACCCTAAATAGTCATTACTGAGTAGGATACACTCCTCAATACTAAAGCCAATATTCTTGTTCCCTTTCATGTTTAGTGCTGGGTTGCTGCAAACATTCCCCATGTCTCCTCTCCCCCAAGCATGTTATCACAATGAAACTGTTTTCTACCAAACTTAAAATAGGAAAAAAAAAGGTCTTATCTTAACAGCCACATATATTAAACTAGTCTCTAATTTGGTATAACTCAGAGAATGCTGACAATTGAAAATAACTCCCAAATTCTATACCGAAAAGCAGACAGAACTGATCTAGTAAATTTAAAAGAATGTACACAGGTTGGGAAAGGGTGATATATGATGTAACTGGAAGAAACCACTGAAGACTCAAAATCTGATCTTTTCAAATACTATGCCTTTTGTGCCAAAATGCTTACCAAATTTTTAGATAAACACTAGACACTCTTAAAGAAAGTATTAACAAATAAAGTTGGGAAGGGAGTTGAACTCACTAGACTTCATAAACAGATTCTTCCCTAAATCACTTATTTCATGTTTAGCAACAGCAAGAAAATAACAAAAAACAACAACAAAAAAAAACAGAATAAAGGAATAAAGGTTCTGCATGCTTCTTTAGCTGATATTTTTGAAAAAGACACTTTCCTACAGCTTTCTTATTCCCAAAGTCCCTACAGCCTCATGGAGGAAATAAGTATATAGAAACAAGTAACATTCTATAAAGCATATACAAAAGTCAGTCTCATGAAAAATGTTATCCTAAAATTATAGATTATTAAAATAGCTTAAGGATTTTTAATACTAGAGAAAGGCAACTTCTGCTCTTTATATCTGACAAAGTCTTCTCTTCTCATCTCATCATGTCAGTGTATAAAACTTAACTATCTCTATGGTCATCCTTTTTCAACTACAAAATTCTACTCATACACTCAATATGGACCTTGAAGAACTAAGAAAATCAATATCCAATTGTCTTAAGTTCAAGAATTTTGCATAAAAGGCTTAAAAAATAAGTCATAAATGCCAAAAAAGAAATAAAAATACAATCTTACTCCCAAATCCCAACTAATCTGAATATAAAACTTTTAAGCTAAATTAAAAATTTTATTTAAAGAGAAATATCCTTCCTAAAGAAAAGCTCAATTTTTCCACTTTTTAATAACATTCATAATTATTTTTACTGTATTTTTCTTAGAATTCTTGTATGTCAATACAAAAACCTTTAAAAAAAAATGGCCATTTGATGAAATATGTACATGTTAACTAAAAGCTAGCAGGAAAGAAAAACATAAACTTTCTTTGTAGGCATAAGAATTATAATAATCAATCATACTTAACTATCAAGGACAACCACTGAAGATTTACAGTGAAGCATACAACATACACACCTGTGGTCCAGCACAGCTGATCTTACAGACATCACAATAGTGAATCTGGGGTGGTTTGGGAGGCTGTTTTGGTTTCAGTTGTTTATTTTGGAATGGTGCTTTTTTAGTAAAGGTGGTCCCTGTCCAGGCAGCTGTTGCAGCAGCCGCCGCCGCCGCTGCCGCTGCCTGCTTCTGTTGCTGCTGCTGCTGTTGGTAGTAGGAGGATGCAGCTGAATACACTGCTGCTTCATAACCTGAATAAGATGTACCTTACAAATAAAATCAAACAAAGATTATGTTACATACCTGTAAAAGGCCAAGATGGATGATGGGAATTTAATCCCAATAAATTCTGCTTAAAAAGATAGGTTTACATGTGCGTATTTACGAATAAATTGTATCTCACAAAACCTAAGAAAAATGTTACTTATCCTTCTTTTAATGTAAGTCAACCAACCAAGTATTTACACAATACATGCCAGGTGTTAGGATAAGATTTGGTCACTGCTTTCAAGAAGGCTTATAGTACTGCTGGAAGGCTGTGATAGAATATCTGATAAACTTACGTGGTTATGGAACTGTTATACAGTATTTTCCCCAAGCAGAATTCCCCTGAATACAATTAAGAAAGTGCTGGGTTTGAGGAAAAGTCTGAAGTAGAATACAGAAAGGAAAAAAAACAAAGTCATGAAAGTAAGACTATACGTGCTTGGTGGTTTAGAGGATAAAAGATATGAAAGAGGAAATTACACAAAGATGACACCAAGATTTTGAATCCCAGTGACTGACTGAAGGGGTTGTACAGTCAATAAAAGTAAGGAGCTGATAGAAACTGGTTTGGAGAGGTAAGGTGACTAAAGCTTGGCCAAAGTCTGCAATATGGAATTGTAGTTCTAATGAGTATCAGGACAACAAAAGACAAGATTTGAAATAAAGAACCAAAGACATTGGTTCTCATCTTCCAAAAGGTGAAAAAGCACTGAATTTTCTGGTTAAATGTATCAATTCTATCCTTCCATTGTTCAAAGTCTTTGATGAATAAGCACATTAAGCTAGCTACATATATAATATTTACAAGCTGTTTGTGTGCAGGGATTTATAGATTTAAAAATCTATAAAAGCTTTACATGTGACAAAGTTGCTGATTTTATTTATAACCCTGTGTTAAAACTGGAAAACTTACTGTTTCTTAAACTAAGATCCCTGGAAATCTGTTGGATTCCCTAATTGTCATCCTTTCCCCTGAAGAGGAAATGAGTAGGTCAAAAGTTAAGGCTCAAGAGAGATTCCTAGTTGCTATGACAGCATAGAAGAACTACTTAAACTGAACTTTTTGATATTTCAAATGCAAACTGCTATACTGAGAAGTAAAGATTTATGACCCACTCACTTTAATATATTTTACACAGGGAAGAAAACACGAATTGGAAAGGTGAAGGTTAAGATGCATGGGAAATCAGAATCATAAGAGTCTGAAATTTTTATTAATAGAAAATTTCCAAATGACTAGTTGTGTGCAGGAACTGTAAACATGCTACTTAAAATGCAGCTTCATGAATTATGTATCAAGAAAATAAAAAGGTGAATAAGATCAGCAGCATCCTACAATACTGGATGATCAGAACTTCTAGGCTCTGGGTTTTTTTCTGGCCATGCTGCGTGGCTTGCAGGATCTTAGTTCTCTGATTGGGGACTGAACCTGGGCCTATAACAATGAAGTGGTCAGGTACTAATCACTGGACTATCAGGGAATTCCCTAGGTTTTTTGAAAGCTGAGAATCCATACTATAAGAGGCAGTGTTCCAGACACAGTGATATCTCAGAGCAGAACTACAGGTACGTAATACTATACGTACTTTATAGATGAGAAAACTGAGGCTGTGGCTCAGATCATGAACTCCTTATTGTCAAAATTCAGACTTAAATTGAAGAAAGTGAGGAAAACTAGACCACTCACTAATGTCACTAGACCATTTAGGTATGACCTAAATCAAATCCCTTATGACTATACAGTATAAGTGAGAAATAGATTTAAGGGACTAGATCTGATAGAGTGCCTGATGAACTATGGATGGAGGTTCATGACATTGTACAGGAGACAGGAATCAAGACTATCCCCAAGAAAAAGAAATGCAAAAAAAGCAAAATGGCTGTCTGAGGCCTTACAAATAGCTGTGAAAAGAAGAGAAGCAAAAAGCAAAGGAGAAAAGAAAAGATATACTCATTTGAACATAGAGTTCCAAAGATTAGCAAGGAGAGATAAGAAAGCCTGCCTCAGTGATCCGTGCAAAGAAATAGAGGAAAACAATAGAATGGGAAAGACTAGAGATCTCTTCAAGAAAATCAGAGATACCAAGGGAACATTTCATGTAAAGATGGCTCAATGAAGGACAGAAATGGTATGGACCTAACAGAAGCAGAAGATATTAAGAAGAGGTGGCAAGAATACACAGAAGAACTGTACAAAAAAGATCTTCACGACTCATAATCATGATGGTGTGATCACTCACACTCACCTAGAGCCAGACATCCTAGAATGTGAAGTCAAGTGGGCCTTAGAAAGCATCACTATGAACAAAGCTAGTGGAACTGATGAATTCCAGTTGAGCTATTTCAAATCCTAAAAGATGATGCTGTGAAAGTGCTGCACTCAATATGTCAGCAAATTTGGAAAACTCAGCAGTGGCCACAGGACTGGAAAAGGTCAGTTTTCATTCCAATCCCAAAGAAAGGCAATGCCAAAGAATGTCCAAACTACCACACAATTGCATTCATCTCACACGCTAGTAAAGTAATGCACAAAATTCTCCAAATCAGGCTTCAGCAATACGTGAACCGTGAACTTCCAGATGTTCAAGCTGATTTTAGAAAAGGCAGAGGAACCAGAGATCAAACTGCCAACATCCGCTGGATCATGGAAAAAGCAAGAGAGTTCCAGAAAAACATGTATTTCTGCTTTATTGACTATGCCAAAGCCTTTGACTGGGTGGAACACAATAAACTGTGGAAAATTCTTCAAGAGATGGGAATACCAGACCACCTGACCTGCCTCTTGAGAAACCTGTATGCAGGTCAGGAAGCAACAGTTAAAACTGGACATGGAACAGACTGGTTCTAAATAGGAAAAAGAGTACGTCAAGGCTGTATATCATCACCCTGCTTATTTAACTTATATGCAGAGTACATCATGAGAAACACTGGGCTGGAAGAAGCACAAGCTGGAATCAAGATTGCTGGGAGAAATATCAATAACCTCAGATATGCAGATGACACCACCCTTATGGCAGAAAGTGAAGAAGAGCTAAAGAGCCTCTTGAAAGTGAAAGAGTAAGTGAAAAAGTTGGCTTAAAGCTCAACATTCAGAAAATGAAGATCATGGCATCCGGTCCCATCACTTCATGGGAAATAGATGGGGAAACAGTGGCTGACTTTATTCTTGGGGGCTCCAAAATCACTGCAGATGGTGATTGTAGCCATGAAATTAAAAGATGCTTACTCCTTGGAAGGAAAGTTATGACCAACCTAGACAGCATATTAAAAAGGAGAGACGTTACTTTGTCAACAAAGGTCTGTCTAGTCAAGGCTATGGTTTTTCCAGTAGTCATGTATGGATGTGAGAGTTGGACTATAAAGAAAGCTGAGCACCAAAGAATTGATGATTTTGAACTGTGGTGTTGGAGAAGACTCTTGAGACTCCCTTGGACTGCAAGGAGATCCAACCAGTCCATTCGAAAGGAGATCAGTCCTACGTGTTCATTGGAAGGACTGATGTTGAAACTCCAATACTTTGGCCACTTGATGCGGAGAGCTGACTCATTTGAAAAGACCCTGATGCTGGGAAAGATTGAGAGCAGGAGGAAAAGGGGACGACTGAGGATGAGATGGTTGGATGGCATCACCAACTCAATGGACATGGGTTTGGGTAGACTCTGGCAGTTGGTGATGGACAGGGAGGTCTGGCATATGAGGTTCATGGGGTTGCAAAGAGTCAGATACGACTGAGCAACTGAACTGACCAGCTTTTAAGGTCCTTTGTATTATTTAAACAACAAAAATCACTAAGCATAATATTTACAAAATAACCTCCTTCATTTGCACACATGTAGTCTAAAACTAATAAAAGGTAAGCTTAATTATAGCTTACTATTTAGCGTTTTTAAAAAAAAACAAAGCATAAACTGAAAGGTATGCTGAAGGTTCTGGAACTCTGCTAAGGGATGTCCTTTAAATTTCCTATAACTACTAGCAAACACACATACATTTCTCATAAAGCATTATGGGAAAATAAATATAATGCTATGCCTCTAAATTAAGTAAAAGCTCAATTCTGAAAAGCTAAAACAATTTCACCTAAAAAGCACCTTATTATAAATACTTATCAAATAAGTTGCATAATTATAACAGTTAGAATATAATTTTTAAAGGTACAGTATCAGAAACAAAGACTACTACCTCAGCAGTAAATACATTGTATCACAACCCATCATTTAGTAGGTACCAACACTAGAATTCATTTTCAATAAGAGATAAAAAGAATAGCTGACCTAAGCTGTAGCAGATATAAAATTGCAGACACAGAATTCAGAAGCCCTAATAATGATCTCTTTGGATGGCAATTTCACATTGTGTATCATACATATGTTCTTTAAAATGTGTATACTCTGATGTAACAGTTACAAATCCAGGAATTTATATGAGGAAAACAATTGGCAAACACACAAATCTGTACATAAAATGATTATTTTACCCAGTGCTGTTTCAAGCTTTTCCTTAATATTAAACTAAATGTTCCCAACAAAAACTTTAAAATGTAGCACAGGCATACAATAAAACAGTGTTAGTCATTAAAAACTATGTTTTTCTAAGCGTAGATCTTGGTTTCTAAATACCATTGCCATACAAGAAACCAAGGTTTCTTTGTGAAATGGCTAATTGTGAGTCTATGGCAGGAAAGGCTCAAAGTTCATTGTTGTTTTGCATTTTTATTTATTCCTTAATACTCTGTCTTATTCTGCATAGGTTATAAGGTGGTAAGGGCCATTTCAGTTCTTACCTCTTGATGTTTTTGTTATAGAGCTTGAGTGTGGGAAGCCTAGATACTGAATTTTTAAAATATTTTTTTTAATTCCTCAGAGATTTTATCTCCTACCCTTTGTCAAGTGCTATGCTGGATATTAGGGACGCAATGGTGAATCAGGCAGAGTAACGTCTTACTGTGCCAGAAAAGAAAGAAATGCTCAAAGACTAATGATGCCAAGTTCAAAAGACTCAGAATTGGTTTGAAAAGGATCCTTTACTATCCAAATTTGGGACACTGTGTGCCTCAAAAAGAAAAATGAAAGCAATGGATTACACTAAACTGAATAAAAAAGAAGCCTATAGTAACACTAAAAAAAGAAGGGGTGACGGGACTCTTCTTCAGGGAAGAATTTCTAAGAATCCAACTCATTTCACACTGATTCTTAGTAAAAGGATTTTTCATTCACCAATGGAGAGTTTGATTCAGTTACTGATTTTCAAAGGATGTAACACCTTAGAAAGATAGCTGGGCTAATAGGCCCATAGATAACTTGGTTCATTACAAAATGGAAAAAGATATCTTTAAAAAGGAAAGATCTGGTAGTCACCACTTCAATCAGTGATTATACTGACACCATTAATAAGGAATAAACTGACATTATTTATTACATGGCTGGCTTCTATGATAGCTCAGTTGGTGAAGAATCCACCTGCAATGCAGGAGACCACAGTTTGATTCCTGGGTTGGGAAGGGATAGGGTACCCACCCCAGTACTCCTGAGCGTCCCTTATGGTTCAGCTATTAAAGAATCTGCCTGCAATGTGGGAGACCTGGGTTCATCCCTGGGTTGGGAAGATCCCCTGGAAAAGGGAAAGGCTACCTACTCCAGTATTCTGGCCTGGAGAATTCCATGGACTGTCCATGGGATTGTAAAGGGTCGGACATGTAAGAGCGACTTTCACTTTATTACATGTACCTGATGTGCTGAAATGAAATGCTGACATAAGTAGTTTTACTGACTAAAAAACTGCCAGAATCTAAACATAAAGAAATCAGATAAATCCAGATTGTGGGATAGTCTACAAGACAACTTGTCTGAACTCTTCAAAAACATCAAGGCTGGGATCTTCCTGGTGGTCCAATGGTTAAGAATACACCCTCCAATGCAGGGGACACGGTTCAATCCCTGTTGGAACTAAGATCTCACATGCCACAGGGCCTGCACACCACAACTACTGAGCCTGTACTCTCCGGAGCCCATGCTTGTACTGAGCCTCAGCCTGTACTCTCTCGAGTCTGTGGCAAGCAGAGAGATACCTGCTTGCCACAATGAAGGCCTGGTATGCCGCAACTAAGATCTGACGCAACCAAACAGTAAATAAATAATATAAATTAAAAAAAAAATCAAGGTCATGAGAGATAATATAAAAATAGAAGTTATTCTGTGGTGGTGGTTTAGTCGCTAAGTCATGCCCAATTCTTGTGATCCTGTGAACTGCAGCACCCCCCAGCTCCTCTGTCCATGGGATCTCCTAGACATGTATACTGGAGTGGGTTGCCATTTACTTCTCCAGGGAATCTTTCCAACTCAGGGATTGAACCTGAGTCTCTTGCATTGCAGGTGGATTCTTTACTGTTAAGCCACCAGGGAAGCCCCAGGGGTAATTCTACATCAAAAGAAAATGAAACTAACAACCAAATACAATCTATAATCCTTGACTGGACCCTGAATTTAAGACAAAGTACAAATATATCAACTATGGAGAAAGTCTAGCCATAAAAGACATTTGTGGACAACTGAGGAAAATTTATTGGATAATATCCATGTCCAATTTCTTATCTGCATTTTGTTATATAAAAGAATGCTCCTATTCTTAGGAAATACATGTGGAAGAATTCCAGGCAAGGCACCATGTCACTGGCAACTTAGAAAACAAGGAAACATTGCTAAATTGTTTGAAAATGTGTTTAAACAGAGGAGAGTTAAGCAAATGTAACAAAATAATATTTGGTGAATCTACATAAATGTTGTATGGGCATTTGTTGTCTGTTTGTTTTTTTTTTTTCCTCCAATTTTCTGCAGAAGGAAAATTTTCTAAAATTGGGGAAAAAACATGAACCAGGGAATGGTGTATCTCTATACTTAGGGCATTCACAACAAGGAAAGCAGTTTACACTGTAGTACATATAAGACAAAATTCACTTTTTATAAAGAAACCATGATGTTTATATATGCATAATCCCATGGAAAAAAGTACAGAAAGACATGCACTAAAAAGTTAATGGTAATTAGTGTCTAGGGATAGATGCCTAGTAACTTAATTTTTCCTCCTTTTTAAATCCATAGCTTTGAGTTTAAAAATGATATATTACTTACATACTAAAGCAGTAAACAGAAATAATTATCTTCATGCTGTGTAAGGTATATTCAAGCAACTGAGAAAGACAAAGGCTGAGAGAGGCAGAGAGAAAAAGGGAAGAATAGATGAAAGGGAAAAACAAGGAATAGGAAAGGATACTATCACATTCCTTATTTATTAAAGCTGATGTGGGTTTTTTTCCTTAAGTGTCCAAATAGATTTCACTGAAATAACTCCATTTACAGTTATAACCAGTTAACCAGAGAAAGGCAGAAAAGTTGTATCATGAGTAACAAAGAATAATAATATCTCCTTATGTCAGTTCATTTCCACACAGCTGTCTTAATTAACTTACAAATATGTCCCCATTGCTCCCCTTCTCGAGCTCTCTTTGGCATTCTGTCTGCCCACAAGATAAAGACAAGACAACACAGCAGACCATACAAGGCTTTCCACACTGACATTTCCAGCCTCAATTTCCTGTTATCCTGTGTATCCTGTATTTCTGCCACAATGAACTCTTGATCCCAAACATATCATGCCTAATTTGTATCCCTAACACCATGCACAGAGTTCGACATAGAGTAAGAGATTAAAAATAATCTTTGAGAAAAAAAAAAAAAGTGTAAAAATTCAGCAGCTACTTCTAACACCTCAACTACCAAAAAACATCAAGAGATGAAAAATGAAATTACCTATGCCACCTTAAATCCTAAATGGAACAAGACAGCATACTAAGGAATAAGTAAAATGCAAAACCAACAACAAACTATACATTAGTATAACACTAAGTGTCTTCAAAAAAGCCATGTGTGACTTTAAGCACTCCAATACTACAAAGCACCTCTGTGGAAAATGAGGAAGAACAGTGGGCACAGCAAGGTTTTAGTGATTATTCTCGGCCAGGAAAAATATATGATTACTAAAGAAAATAAATCTACTCTGTTCTTCCAAGAGATGTGTTACATAACCATCATCTATGGATGTTTATAAAGGCCCCCAATATTTTCAAATTACTTATTCCTGATGGTAAATATGAAGATATAACTCCTTGCAAGCTGAAAAAACAATGTAAATAATCTGTCAGTGGTACTTCCTGAAGTTAACCTTGAACTTTCAAATTCATTTGGAAAAGTCAGACAGGAAATGGCCCTGTAGAATACTAGATGTTATTTTCTCTAACTGCAATGCTAGGCCCAAGGTTTTAAAAGCCCAGAGGGCATTTTTACATTCTGCTAAAATTTCCTGGCATTAAAAAAAAAAAATTAAGAGTATGGTTCATCTGTCACACTATGTACAAATATTTGTATTAACACCTATAAATTAATTCCATTCTTGCTTTACTGGGAGTAAGATCATCCCACAGAAAACCAAGATAGTTTCTTAGTGAGTCTAATTCGCTTACTCATTTAAACACACTTTATCAGTCTTACCAGAATAGGTAACTGCCGTGGTACTATAAGTAGCACTCTGGGTATAGGATGGCACCACAGTAGCTGCAGCTGCTACTGGCTGTACGGTGGAGGATACAGGATAAATGGAGAAAGTAGTGGTAGCTGGACTTGGTGTGGCTGGTTTTATGGCTGTCACTTGTCGAGTTTGCTGGGCTTGTGTATACTGAGTTGCACCTTGGCTATAACCTGCTTTAGGGGCTAAATTGGGAAAGAGACATAAGAAAATTAGAAAGGTGAACCTTAGTTACTCAATATCCTAGAAAAAACAAACATAAACATCATTAACTGGAAATTTTATGCTAGCAATTTCTCCTTGATAAAAGGAGTAAAATTCTTATTACCAACTTCATAAAATACAACATCTATATAAATTACTATTCTTCCCCAGATGCTTTCTGTGTATTTTCAAAATGACATTTTGTCAAGATTTGCCACTAACTGAAATACCAGCACTACTTAAACCATGTCATTAACAAATAAAGTTTTAAGGAAAGAATGTGTGTGTGTGTATTTGGGCTAGTCAGTATACTTGAGAGTTATGCTTAATACTGGGAACAAAACAGAGATTGCCTCAAAGTATAGTTTAAGTCACAGTAAAATTTTCAATGCTTGATTATATGGAAGTTGTTCAAACACCATTTAAAAGAATTTTACTGATTTGTCCATAGTGAACTTCAAGCTAATTACAACCCACAAGGAGCTACTTATTTAATTCTTCAAATGTCAATAGCTCGAGTGCAGCTGTTCTTAAACGGCTGTCATTAAAGTCTCGCCTGAACTTTCTGCTGTCTTTGAACACATTAAAACCAATGTATACCCAGGGTGCAATGTTAAAAGAATCTGCCTATTGATGCAGGAGACTCAAGTTTGATCCGTGGGTAGGGAAGATCCCCTGGAGTAGGAAATGGCAACCCACTCCAGTATTCTTGCCTGGAAAATCCCACGGACAGAGGAACCTGGTGGGTGGGCTACAGTCAATGGGGTCACAAAGAGTCGGATATGACTAAGCACACACACACACACTTGAATATCTTAAGAATCTTATGAAACTTATCATCACTAAATTAATAATTAATCCCTTATTAAGGATCATTAAAGCATACAAATGTAATTTTCTGAGAAAGGCCCAAATATATCAGGGGCCAAACTCATTTACGTTTAGTTAAGTAAATGTACTTTAAATAAACAGCACTTAACAGTTTATAAAACTTTTTCTACACATAGTATGAAATCTGATCCACGTGACATACAGATGAGTACAACATTTTACAAGAAAACCCTGATGTGCAAGAGCTAAATAATTTACAAAAGTCACATGGTCATGTCAGATTTTAGACTATACCATGGTAATGTGACTCAATATTAATTCAGTACTCTTCAGCATAATCCATCAAACCTTGGTAATTAATCAGGAAGTTTATTAAAGCTCATTGTACCCACAAATCATTAGAAAGGAGACTTAAGAATAAGTCAGGATCATTATAATTCAAAACACTTTTAACCCACTTTCTAAGGGACTCATAGAATCAATCTTAGATCTAAAAGTATCCTAGAAAGAGCTGAGTCAACCACCCTGTCACAAATAAGAGATGAAATGAGGTAAGAAATCACTTGCCCATGATACTGGTAACACCAGGGCTGGAAACCAATTCTACTCTTTTCTAATTCAAGGCTCTACCCACACTCTCATGGTCCTTTAAAAATAAAAGAGTCGCCTACTTTTCAAGCTGTATTGTCACTCTGTTTATTTAACTTATATGCAGAGTATGTCATGTGAGATGATGGGCTGCATGAAGCTGGAATCAAGATTGCTGGGAGAAAAACCAATAAACTCAGATATGCAGATGATACCACCCTTATGGCAGAAAGTGAAGAACTAAAAGAGCCTCTTGATCAAAGCGAAAAAGGAGAGTGAAAAAGCTGGCTTAAAACTCAACATTAAAAAAGCTAAGATTATGGCATCCAGTCCCATCATTTTATGGCAAATAAATGGGGAAACAATGGAAACAGTGACAGACTTTATTTTCTTGGGCTCCAAAATCACTGCAGATGGTGACAGCAGCCATGAAATTAAAAAATGCTCGCTCCTTGGATGAAAAGCTATGACCAACATAGCATATTAAAAAGCAGAGTCATTACTTTGCTGGCAAAGGTCCACCTAGTCAAAGCTATGGTTTTTCCAGTCGTCTTGTATGGATGTGAGAGTTGGACTATGAAGAAAGCTGAGTGCCGAAGAATTGATGCTTTTGAACTGTTGGTGTTGGAGAAGTC
The DNA here is from genome assembly GCF_027580195.1 of Bos mutus. Taxonomy (NCBI): domain Eukaryota; kingdom Metazoa; phylum Chordata; class Mammalia; order Artiodactyla; family Bovidae; genus Bos; species Bos mutus. Next base: position 41,100,369 of record NC_091636.1, on the reverse strand, counting down.
TCTTGAGAGTCCCTTGGACTACAAGGAGATCAAACCAGTCAATACTAAAGGAAATCAGTCCTGAATATTCATTGGAAGGACTGATGCTGAAGCTCCAATACTCTAGCCACCTGATGTGAAGAACTGACTCCTTGGAAAAGACCCTGATGCTGGGAAAGATTGAAGGCGGGAGGAGAAGGGGATGACAGAGCATGAGATGTCTGGATGGCATCACTGACTCGATGGACATGAGTTTGAGCAGGCTCTGGCAGTTGGTGATGGACAGGGAGGCCTGGCATGCTGCAGTCCATGGGATCATAAAGAGCTGCACACACTGAGCAACTGAACTAACTTTTCAGAACTTGGAGAGCTTTGGCCTTAAAGGTGCTCAGTTAAATTTCTATGAAAAAAATCCATCTTTTAAAGACTACAGATATGTAGGCTTCTTTGCAAACAAAACAGTTCCTGCATTCAAACCATTAATATATATTGTACTATCAGTGGCTGATAACAATACCAACTGTCATTACAGATCAGAGAAAGATGAATTAAAAATATGGGTCCACAAAATAGAAACCACCATCAGGGCCTCCACTAATTACAAAGGAAGGTATGTCTGGGCATTTCTGGGCAAAAAGCAGGCAGCCAGAAATTACTGCCACAACTTCTTTTGTACAGCTTATTTCAGCAGAAAAAGAACTGTAAGCTGAAGATCAGACATGAAACACACTTCCAAGAGAGAAGGACATGATTATGAACTACCTCCAGGGCCTCCTCTCTTTGGGACTCAAAGGCATTTTTATACAGAAAGAGGACATGGCTAGAACCTGCCTCTCAAGGTAATATAACACAAGAAGTTTAGATGGATTCAAAAGCCTATCTTCATTAAATAACACCTTGAATAATATGTTTCAACAGTGTACAATGAAAGGGTAGTATGTTAATAAACTCACCTGTCTGATAGTAGGTCTCAGCAACGGAAGGCTGAGGCTGGGCGGCGGCAGCTACAGCAGCAGCAGTTGCTGTTGGTTGTTGGTAGTACTGCTTACTATCATAAGCTACAGCAGGAGCTGTGGATCTTACATATGAGTATGAATCCTAAAGAAAGAGAATGAAATCTTGCTATCAGTGAAGTGGCAGAGGGAAAAAACCTCATCTTTGCCACATTAAAAATCTAACAAAGGAAAACAGAAACCTAAATATGTATGAATATAAACAGAAGATTCAAATTCAATACAAAGGGGATTCATTTGGGACTTCATCAAATAAGGTCAAAATCATTTTAGGCAGCATGCTTAACTTTTACAATTGAAAAAAATCATCAAAAAAAAAACATTATTTAAAAATTAATTTTATTTAAAAATTGCATGGTAGATCTGCCTTAAAGATGGATTCCAGAGTAAAGAACACCTGGACGTTCTAAGCTTTGTGACTTGTTTCAGCTTTCTTTTTGTTCGTCCTTATTTACCACTATTTATTAACATAATGATGAGTAAAAGCTTCCAGGTGGAGGGAAGGTAAACAGAGGTTCTAAGGGAAAGGAGTATTATTTACAAATCTCCAAAGCAATGAAGATCAAGGTGAGCTGGTGAATTCTAGCACTGTATATAGTGAGGAGGGCTTGGGATGCACACAGGTAGAAAGACTGAAGAAGCAGGCAGGACCCAGAAAATGATGGGCTTCATACACCCTATTAAAAATAATAAAATTTATTATATTGTCTTTGGACATAAGGAAAACAATCACACGTCAAAGTAATTCTGAATTTAGAAATCTGCTAAATATCAATAGCAAATGCTAATAATGCTGATCCATATGTCAATTTCTTAGATAACAAAATAAATCTATTTTAGAAAGAATATTAAAAAATCAGAAGCTCCAAAGTTTAAAAACCAGATCTTAAAAGTAAACAAACAAAAAATGGGTTAAAAGAATTAGGACCAAATTTATTAAATAAGCAAGTAGTAATTTAGTGCCATACTAGACATAAGAGACCATATTTTTATAAAGAGAATTAAGAGCTTTATGTTCCCATAAACCTAACAAGAAGCAATTAGATGACTTAAGGGCAGGATCAATTTCTGTTATAGATAAACAGTATCTCGAGGGGAAGAAGTACACATAGGCAATAGACTTTCCACAGTGTTTCAGGAAGACATTATGTAATTTGCTTTAATGGCATTCCAGCATGTGGGTTCCCACACCAGAGGCTGAACCCATGCTCCGTGCAGTGGAAGTGCCAGGGACTGGCAGGTAACCACTGCACTGCCAGGGAAGTCCTGACACTATGCAATTTGTTTGTCCCACATAGCTGAAGCTCATGGTTCTCAAAATAGACATAGGGGTGTCCCAAGTGGATAAATAATTCCACAGTACCAACAAGGGGCAGAAGACCTTATATGTCTTAATTTTTCTCAAAAACTTGTTATAAGATTAAAATATTTAGCCAGTAATTAATTTTTTTTTAAATTAAAGCAAACATATATATAGAGTGAAGTGAAATGGACTGGGAGATTATTAATATAAAACTCACTGCAAGGAAGCTTAATCCCTGGAGTATGCCCCCAGATTACCTAGGAATACACACTCACTTTTCTCTATCATTAGAGGTATATTTTGCAAGACTCAAGTTTGAAAAGTATTGGCTTAGACATTACATTAAACACTGATGTCAGTGAACCTGTATGTTAAGGTTAATGAAAGCAGAAGCTTTCTTACCTGGTAGTTCTGTGTAGTAGCTGGGGGTGGTGGTGGAGGTGCTTCTTGTTGCCTCTGTGTATAACCATAGTCAGTCGCTGTGTGTGCAGTGGGGTAACCTCCATAAGCAGCAGCTGTTGCAGCAGCTGCAACAGCAACTGGAGCAGGCCTGGCAACTGCAACTGTGGCGGCTGCTGGTGCATAGGCAGCAGTAACTGTGTGAGCAGCTACTGGAGCCTGATGGACAGTGTAGCTAGCAACGGTGGTTGGATGAGAGTAGGCTACACCCGAAGCTGGCTGCTGGCTATATTGTGGAGTAGAAGAATAAACAAAATACAATTTAATTTTTAAAATCTAGGAATTCAATCAACTTAAAAGCACATTTCCCAGTAATTTAATCATGGACTACAAAAGAACAGGTATGAACTTAATAAACCACCTAATCAAATATCCTATTTGTTATTGTTGTGTAATTTTCATCCCTTAATCTGAATAAATTAAGACAGTCACACTTATTGTTTCAGATCAAAAGATCATTATCACAAAGCAGGGAGGACAAACTGAGATAAGAAGCAGTATTAGGAAGAAAAACTAATCAAATCAGGAGCTTAAAAAAGTATCTGCTGTATGTAAAGTTCTTTATTATGTTCTATAGTTTTAAAATACTGTATTCTAGCTCCAATTAAGGAAAACATTTAAGGTAGAAACTGTTACTGACATGACTTAAGAAATACTTCTGATGCTCTAAGGCAGTGGTTCTCAACTAGGGGAGACTATGCCCTCCTGGAGATACCTGGTCATGTCTGGAGATATTTTTGATGATCAAACTGCAGAGGAGAAGGTGGTGATGTGTGCTACTTGTATTTAGTGGGTAGAGGTAAGTGATGCTGTTATATATCCTATAAAGGACAGCTATCCACAACAAAGAATTATCCAAAGAATGCCAACAGTGCTGAGGTTGAGAAATCCTTCTCTAGAGTACAGATTTTACAATGCAGTATCTGTTATATTAGATACATTTTCCAGGTTATAGGCAGCAATCATTATACACATTTCTTTCTCTCTTAAAAATGTAGCACATGCTGCAAAAGGAGACCTAAGTCAGATGCTTTGCAATCATAACCATTTAGACCTCAAAGAGACAAAACCATTTTCCAAAACTCTAAATTAAATGAATCTTCAGGTAAAGTTCTTAAAATAACATTTACTTTAATTTTTAATTTGAGAGCCTATGTCACATAAAACAAGGCCCACAGATGTTAGCATATAAAAACATTTTTGTTGTTTTAGGTTCTCTGTTAAGTAATACATTCACAATCACACCTGCTAAAGCTCTATTACCAAGGCAGAAATGCCTTCTTAAAAAAAAAGGATAGCCCCAACAGTTATTTAGCTGACAGGTTTTAGTTGACCATACGTTTTAATACGAGTCAAAAGTTAAGTACAGCTAAGAAAAAAATACCTGACATAGCTGAAGCTGCACTAATAAACTAGTGTGCCTGATTCATGGGTTACAGTACAGGATATTCTTCACTGGTATGCACAATACCAAAAAAATATGGCATAGAATTAAAATCTGGGACCATCATATTTTAACTGTATTACGGAAAACACTGACAATTAGAATGTATTCAAAAAGAATCAGTATGAAGTTTATAAATATGGGTATTATTTTACATAAAAAGTAGAGGACCTGGGGACATTCAGTCTAGAAAAGGTGACCTTGGAATTTATGATAGCTGCCTTCTAATAGAAGAGACTTACTCCATGCTGCTCCAGAGAACAGAACTAGAACCAATGGATGGAAGGGTGGCAGATTTCAGCCCAATATGAAAAAGAAAAAAAAACAAAAACTTAGAACAGAGTCCAAAGAAACTCTTATAATTTCTATTTGGATGAGGTTTTCCACATTTTGACACTAAAAATTAGCTAACATTTTCTACATATATGCCAATTATAAGACAAGAAAAAGGAAGTTTAAACTGCCAATAGTGGGAAATTAGATGGGCATTGACATTTTCTATGGATAATTCCACATTGTTAAGAAAAATTCCAGTAACGTATACTTCTTCAAAATTCCTAGAACCGAGAAAAAGAATCATGTTTAAAATATAAATGCACCAGTTCTGTGGAACTTGTATTTAACATTTACTGGTAAGATTTCGCACATACAGGCTATATGGCTACATAAAAATCCAGAGTCTTTAATTCCTATACTGTTTCCATTCATCTCACTGCTCTTCATCGAGCATCTGTTCACGTTTTATGCTCCCCAAAATGTGTCCTATAGGACAAAAAGCAAAAGTTGGAGTAGAATAGGAATATCAAATATTCCTATTCCAAGGCAATTTGATGTATACTGCCTCTGATCTTTAGAAGTCCACACAGCTTGGGGACGGATGACCTTGTGTTCTGGTTTATGCCTATTGCCCCACATATTTATTAATAGTATTCTCACTCTCCTATGTCCCAATTTGAACAATAAATTTTATAGTCACCCTTCCCAGCAGCCATATAAAAAAGATGCCAGTGCATTTAGCAATTACCATATATTTACATTCTTAAGGTTAACTAATCTAACTTGCTCTGTACAACCAGGTCCCTAACTGGAACCACAGCCTCCACCAAAGCATCATGAAGGATGATGATCCACTCTCAGTTCCCAGGTAGTCAAGAGCTAGGGCAGCTGATAGCAGTTAAGAATAAATATTCTCTGATCTGTTATCTTAGATCCATCTGGGAAATTCTTTTTCAATTTCAAATACCTTTAGAAAAACGGTCTTTTACATGACACAGATGACCACAATGGACTACACTAACTCAGTGAAGTATCAAGTAGCTAAGTCTAAACAATTTTTAAGAATTCAGGCCAAGTTCAAATTAGTTTATGTAAAATTAGTCTTAAGTTGAGACAGTTCAAATCAAGGTTTTTGCCTAGTCTCGAGTGTTAGAATAAAAGGTAAGTTATACCTCTATATAAAATTTAAGACTTAACCATCTTTATGGAGAAGAAAATGGCAAACCACTCCAGTATTCTTGCCTGGCAAATCCCAAGGTTAGAGGAGCCTGGTGGGCTACAGTCTATGAGGTCGCATAAAATCGGACACAACTGAGTACACACGCACAACTGTCTTTAAGTTGTTTCTTAAATAGGGAACTCCCTGGCAGTCCAGTGGTTAGGACTCTGAACTCTCACTGCCAATGGCCCCAGTTCAATCCCTGGTTGGAAACTAAAATCCCACAAGTCATGTGCTCCCCTCCACCAATCTTAAATAAACCAGGACATAAAATAAAAACCCACATCCTATGCCACAGAAATAATCTGTGAAATGAGATTTTCATTTACCAAACAACCAGGAGAGCAGAAGCTTTTATTTAGATGATAATATCCTTTGTGAATAAATTTAATCAGTTTCGGTCAGTTTTAAAGTTTAACAAACTAAAAAACAAATTATGAAACAAACATAGGAAACCAACATGGGTAAGAAAGCTTAAGAAATAATCAGACATAAAATAGGAATGGTATTTCTCTTGAGGGGGGAGCATTTAGGATATTATTGATATTAAAGAGTAAAAAATAAATGTTTCATATTCCTGAACTGTTTACCTTCAGCTAAAGATGTTCAAACCACCACACAACTGCACTCATTTCACATGCAAGGTAATGCTCAAAATTCTTTAAGCTAGACTTCAATAGCATGTGAACCAAGAATTTGCAGATATATAAGCTGGATTGAGAAAAGGCAGAGAAACCAGAGATCAAATTGCCAACATTCACTGAATCATAGGAAAAGCAAGAGAATTTCAGCAAAGTATCTACTTCTGCTTCATTGACTATGTTAAAGTCTTTGACTGTGTGGATCACAATAAACTGTGGTAAATTCTTAAAGAAATGGGAATACCAGACCACCTTACCTGTCTCCCGAGAAACCTGTCTGCAGACTAGGAAGCCACAGTTAGAACCAGACATGGAACAACAGACTGGTTCAAAATTGGGAAAGGAGTACATCAAGTTTGTATACTGTTACCCTGCTTATTTAACTTCTATGCCGAGTACATCATGCAAAATGCTGGGCTCGATGAAGCAGAAGCTGTAATCAAGACTGCTGGGAGAAACAGCAACTACATCAGAAACACAGCTTATACTACCCTAATGGCAGAAAGCAAAGAGTAACTAAAGAGTCTCTTGATGAAGGTGAAAAGAGAGAGTGAAAAAGCTGGCTTAAAACTCATCAAGAAAACTAAGATCATGGCATCTGGCCCTATCACTTCATAGCAAATAGATGGAGAAAAAGTGGAAACAATGGCAGATTTTATTTTCTTGGGCTCCAAAATCATTCCGGATTGTGACTACAGCCATGAAATTAAGATGCTTGCCCTTGGAAGGAAAGCTATGACAAACCTAGACAGCATATTAAAAAGCAAAGACATCACTTTGCTGACAAAGGTCCGTAGAGTCAAAGCTATGATTTTTCCAGTAGTCATGTACAAATGTTGAGAGTTGGACCATAAAGAAGGCTAAGTGACAAAAAATTACGCTTTCAAATTGTGGTGCTGGAGAAGACAACGAGAGTTACTTGAACAGCAAGAAGATCAAACCAGTCAATCCTAAAGGAAATAAACTCTGAATATTCATTGAAGGATTGATGCTGAAGCTCCAATACTTTGGCCACCTGATGTGAAGGGCTGACTCATTGGAAAAGACCCTGATGCTGGGAAAGGTTGAGGGCAGGAGGAGAAGGGGACAACAGAGGATGAGATGGCTGGATGGCATCATCAACTCAATGGACATGAGTCTGAGTAAACTCCTGGAGATAGTGAAGGCCTGGTGTGCTGCAGTCCATAGGGTCACAAAGAATCAGACACGTCTTGGCAACTGAACAACAACAAAGCTGAAAGTGAAGACAGAAGCCTTATCAAAATAAACAGCCAGCCAAAATGACCAGGTATTACTACAAACTGAAAAAGAAACAAGAATGATTCCATGGGAAATGGATAACTCAAAGCAACAGGTAAGAATTTTCAAAATCTCCAATTTGTATCTACAAAATAAGAACTTTACACTTGTTAGAAGATAAAAATGAAGGACATGAACAAGGTAAAGAAAATGATTAAAGAGAAAGGATAAATATAGCAGGTCTAAAATTCTAACAAGAAGGAATTTCTAGAGAAAAGAAAAAAAGCAGATGGAAGAAATTAAGAAATAAAATTTCCCACCCTTGAAGGGAGGAATGTATTTTCAAATTCAGAGGTCTACAGAGTGCAGAACAGAAAGAAAGGACAACACTGACATTTAGCATTTCATAACACCTCAAGACAAAGAGAAAAATCCTTTAACTCTCCAGACACAAACAAAATAGGTTACCTACACACAACTAAATGAAAATCAGACTTATTTTTAACACTAGTGGCTGGAAGACAATATGGTAATGTCTTGAAAATTCAAGGGAAAATGGTTATCAATGTGGAGTTCTGCACCCAGCTAAACTATTAACACAGAATATAGATTCTGACATTTAAGGTCTGAAGTTTACCTCCTATATGCCTTTTCTTAGGAAGCTACATGAAAATGTACTTCAGCAAAAAATAAAACAAGAAAAATACCATGGAATTCCACAAACAGTGGATTCAAACCACGAGAGTGATAAAAGCCCAGGTCAGCAATAATACAAAGGCCCAGATGAGACTGCAAACAAAGGAAGGGCAGAAGCCTCCAGGAGAAAGATGTTCAGGAAAACAGATGACTGGACAATAGACAGCAGATCAGGAGCCTGGGGAAATCTCATGATATAATCAAGGCACCAAGAAGATTTGGGTGAAAAACAGGATAATGAAGGACTTCAGGAAATATGAAACTGGTCAAGAAAAATGATCATAGCTGAGCAACTAGTAGAGTGTCAAAAAAGGAAAACCCATTTGAACTTGAACCTAGAAAGATTATTAAGTGATACAGGGTTATAAAATGGAATACACTAGGAATTCTAATCATAGATCAGTACTTGGCACCACAGTATATACTATTTACAGTCAGAAAAATGAAATGGTTTTTGCTTTCAAGTTTTAGAGTAAACCTGAATCATGGAAGATAAACTATCACAGAACACAATGTAAATGCTATCACAAGGAAAACTACAGCTGAGTAGATGGATGGAGTGGAAAAAGAGGGAAAGTGAAGCAGAAGAATTTAAAGATTCCTAATAGTACCAAGATACTATCAGCTTGTGATGGAACTACAACAGAACTGACAGTACTGTTGAAGAGAGACAGCCATATCACTGAATTTGGGAGGAGAAACATGAGAAGCATGAGAGAGTATATATGAACTCCTAACCATGATTTTAAGAAGTCAAAATAATGTATAGTTGATAAATTAAGATATAAAAATGCAGCATACTATTTAGTGATAAGGAGGTTAGAAATAAAACCAAGATATATTAAAGGTGAGGGTCCCTGGGAAGTGGAATTAGGAGGAAGGGAGAAGGAAAATAAGGGACTTGTTATCATTAAGTTCTTCTATCTATGTTTAATTAGTTAATGCATTATTCTGGGAAAAGGGAAGCGTAAGATATTATAACAGAATTCTCAGACAGGCAACTTTAATGACTAACAAACCAGCCCTAAATTTAAATACTCCCTTCTAGTTATTCCAATACAACTCTACATTTCTGGCCTCAACCTGAATCTATACCTGACTCTGGGCCCATCTTTCAAATTCCATTAATATGACCTGGCTTTATATTACACTACTAAATTTACAGTCACTACTGAAATCACAGTAAGTTATGTGTACATATGGCTTGTCCACATAAATGGCATCTAGTAACAGGGAAAACATTCCTATATCTCAGTTCTCAAAACTGAGCTGTTCTCAAAATGTGATCCAAGGACAGCTAAGGGTCCCTAAGATTAGTACAGAAGGTCCACAAGGTTGGTTCTCTCTTTTCAATTACAAATTGCCTTCATATATTTTAATCCAAACAACTTACTGCAACACACTAAATGCAAAAGCAGATATGAGAATCCAACCATCTTAGTGAACCAACCATCTTATCTATCCAAGCAGATATTAAAAAGATTTGTAAAAATGAAAAACAATGCTTCTCATCTCACTACTTTTTTTGTGGTTGGAATAGTTAGTTACTTTTCATAAAGATATTCTTGGTTAACATGTAGTGGCTTTACTATTATTTTAAAACAATTTTATAAATACTTTAGAAGGGTCCCAGAACCAGAAAGTTTGAGAATCACCATTTTATGATACAGAACATTAACTTAAGATCTGTGATGGTATTCATCATTCATTTTCCTGCTCTTTACTTATAACCTCTTTAAGCAAAATGCTTCCTTCTATCTTATGACAGAGAAACAGTATTTGTTGTCTGTTAAAACAAAGAGTGCATGAGTGGCCAGAGGTCTGTTGCCTAAACCTATAATAGTCTTATCTAGGGCTCCAAATCTCCTCTTGGTTAACTGCTATACATACCAATTTCTGTGTTAACAGAGACATCAAAGGCATTGCGAAGTAAAGGCTCAGAACTTTGGCACCCCACAAGAAACTAACAGAAAGTAAATTAGGAAAAAGCCCACTTCCCCCTTTAAGGGAGAACTGTATGGGAAACGTTCTTGTCTGAGCCTTGGCTCTAGGTAAAGGAGATAAGGCTCTTTGATAATTCTTAACAAGTGAGCACTCTCCTTAGCTTGGGCTCTCGAATCCACATTATCTGACCAGGGAAAACACCAAACCAAGTAGTTAGTTTATCTCTGTGCTGACAATGCTTCCAGGTGCCACAGGATCCAGATTTCTCTCTAATGCTACAGTCCTGCAAGAAAGAGATCTCAATCAAAAATGAAACCCATAAGGAAATAAGATACTATGAGCAAGAGCTTGCAAAATAATTAAAAAACTGAGAAAACTATAATTATTAGAATTATTGGATACAAAACAGAAAATAAGCACACTAAAGAGATAGTCAAAACCAAGACCAAGAGGTCAATCAAAAACAACCAGATGAATGGAAACAATTTCCAGAAATGAAATACAGTGCATAAAAATTAGAATCTTAGAAAGGCATCACATAACTGATTAGACATAGCTGGCAAAAAAAATAAATAAATCTATAAAACTTACCCAGAATGCACACAAAGAGATGAAAGATATTAAAGAGGTTAAAAGACCAGGAGCAAAGAATAAAAAATGTTAACTTGCAACTCACTGGAGTTACAAATGAAGAAAAAGAATGGGAGAGAGGAAACATCTAAATAGAATGTTTGATATAACAATCCTCATATCCAGGAGTCCCAACTACTCCAAAGTAAGATTAAATAAGGAATTCTCACCAAAATCCATCTGAGTGAAACTGTAAACACCAAAGAGCGAAAAGCACAACTAATCTGAGGGGAAAAAAATTCCCTAGAGATTAAGTGATGCCTTCTCAAGAATGAGAAGGGAGAAATGAAGATATTTTGAGATTAAAAAAACAAAACAAAAAAATCTGTTCTTAGTAAACCCATATTAAAGGACATTCTCAAAGATATACTTTAGGAAGAAAGAAAATGATCTCAGGATGAATGAACGTTAAGTTAAAAATAAAAAAAGTAAATTTGAAGGCAAATTTAAATAGTCACTGGCTATATAAGACAATTTTGTCCAAAAATTGTCACAGGGTTTAGAAAATCTAAAAACAACAGAAGCACAAAATGAGGAGGCAATTGATCAAAGTTAAAGCATTTTAAGTCCTTGTTCTGTTTAGGAGGTACTGTTAAGGTACCTTCCTAAACAGGTAAAGGTAAGGATTAACTTTGAAGTGAAGTGAAGTCGCTTAGTCGTGTCTGACTCTTAGCGACCCCATGGACTGCAGCCTACCAGGCTCCTCCATCCATGGGATTCTCTAGGTAAGAGTACTGGAGTGGGGTGCCATTGCCTTCTCCAGTAATATTTCTTTGAGCCCCCACGGTTTTTTTGCAGGTGGCGGGGGGCAAGAATACTGGAGTGGGTTGCCATTCCCTTCTCCAGGAGATCTTCCCAACCCAGGGATTGAACCCGGGTCTCCTGCACTGTAAGCAGACGCTTTACCGTCTGAGCCACCAGGAAATTAATTAACTTTAAATTAAAAATTGTGAAATTTCTAGAGGAACCACCATAGTAAAGATGCGGAATGTTTAATTTCTGACCTTGAAAGGCAATGAGGAGAAAAATAATCTCAAGAAAATGTAGGTAGCTTCTGTCACTTATATTATTAAATGTGCTTTTTTTTCCCTCTGGAAACTACTGTTGAGTGTATCTGTTTCAGCTTTGGATAACACAGTAAAGTAACTGATAAAACATTTTCCCCCTTCTCTTGGCACACAAAACACAACCTTTCCATTAGCCCAAATTTAATGTTCAGCACTGTTGGACTCTTCTAGGTCAAATTATAGGATTTTCTATGTCTACAAAACTGTCAAATTTATCTTCTTTATATTTAATATTTTATAATGTTGAGAATGATGAAAAAAGACATACTACCTTTAGGTATTCCTTAAACTTGCTATGTCATGCTCTATTACCTTTACAATGCTATTAAAACAATAACTGCATCACTGCAGAATTTTGGAAGAAACTTAAAATTCAGGCTCTATTTTCTTCTTAAAAACAAGAACCAAAAAAATAATGAATCCTGCAATTTCTACCAACTCATTAGATTTGTAGACTACAAGGGAGAAGGATGATTAAATATCCCAGTTGTGGATGTGACTGGTGATGGAAGTCAGTGACTGATGCTGTAAAGAACAATACTGAATATGAAGATGGAAGGTTAGGTTCATGAATCAAGGCAAATTTGAAGTGGTCAAACAGGAGATGGCAAGAGCAAACATCGACATCTTAGGAATCAGCGAACTAAAATGGACTGGAATGGGTGAATTTAACTCAGATGACCATTGTATCTACCACTGTGGGCAAGAATCCCTTAGAAGAAATGGAGCAGCCATCAGAGTCAACAAAAGAGTCTGAAATGCAGTACTTGGCTGCAATCTCAAAAATGACAGAATGATCTCTGTTCGTTCCTAAGGCAAACCATTCAGTATCACAGTAATCCAAGTCTATGCCGTGACCAGTAATGCTGAAGAAACTGAAGTTGAATGGTTCTATGAAGACCTACAAGACCTTCTAGAACACACACCCAAAAAAGATGTCCTTTTCATTATAGGGGACTGAAATGCAAAAGTAGGAAGTCAAGAGATACCTGGAGTAACAGGCAAATTTGGCCTTGGAGTACAAAACAAAGCAGGTCAAAGGCTAACAGCATTGCCAAAAGAATGCACCGGTCACAGCAAACACCCTCCAACACAAGAGAAGACTACACATGGACATCACCAGATGGTCAATATAGAAATCAGACTGATTATATTCTTTGCAGCCAAAGATGGAGAAGCTCTATACAGTCAGCAAAAACAAGAGCAGATGACTGTGGCTCAGATCATGAACTCCTTGTTGCCAAATTCAGACTTAAACTGAAGGAAGTAGTTCCCTACTAAACCATTCAGGTTTGACCTAAATTAAATCCCTTACGATTATACAGTGGAAGGGACAAATAGATTTGAAGGGATTAGATCTGATAGGCAGAGTGCCTGAAAAACTATGCACAGAGGTTCAGGATATTGTAAAGGAGGCAGGAATCAAGACCATCCGCAAGAAAAAGAAATGCAAAAAGGCAAAACTGTTGTCTGAGGAAGCCTTACAAATAGCTAAGGAAAGAAGAGAAGCTAAAGGCAAAGGAGAAAAGGAACAATATATCCCTTTGAATGCAGAGTTCCAAAGAATAGCAAGGGGACATAAGAAAGCCTTCCTTGGTGATCAATGCAAAGAAATAGAGGAAAACACTAGAATGGGAAAGACTAGAGATCTCTTCAAGAAAACTGGAGATACCAAGGGAAATTTCATGCAAAGATAGGCACAATAAAGGACAGAAATGTTACAGACCTAACAGAAGTAGAAGATATTAAGAAGAATATAGAATATATTCTGTGGCAAGAATAAACAGAAAAACTATATTAAAAAAAAATCTTCATAACCCAGGTAACCACGATGGCGTGATCACTCACCTAGAGCCAGACATCCTGGAGTTCGCAGTCAAGTGGGCCTTAGGAAGCTACACTATGAACAAAGCTAGTGGAGGTGATGGAATTCCAGTTGAGCTATTTCAAATCCTAAAAGATGATGCTGTGAAAGTGCTGCACTCAATATGTCAGCAAATTTGGAAAACTCAACAGTGGCCACAGGACTGGAAAAGGTCAGTTTTCATTCCAATCCCAAAGAAAGGCAATGCCAAAGAATGTTCAAACTACCATACAACTGCACTCATCTCACATGCTAGAAAGGTAATGCTCAAAATTCTCCAAGCCAGGCTTCAACAGTACGTGAACCGTGAACTTCCAGATGTTCAAGCTGGATTTAGAGAAGGCAGAGGAACCAGAGATCAAATTGCAAATATCCGCTAAATCACTTAAAAAGGAAGAGAGTTCCAGAAAAACATCTACTTCTGGTTTACTGACTACGCTAAAGCCTTTGACTGTGTGGATTACAACAAACTGTGGAAAATTCTTAAAAACATGGGAATACCAGACCACCTGATCTGTTTCCTAAGAAATCTGTATGCAGGTCAAGATACAGTTAGAACTGGACATGGAACAACAAACTGGTTCCAAATAGGGAAAGGAGTAAGTCATGGCTGTATATTGTCACCCTGCTTACTTAACTTATATGCAGAGTACATCATGAGAAATATTGGGCTGGATGAAGCACAAGCTGGAATCAAGATTGCTGGGAGAGATGACACCACCCTTATGGCAGAAAGCAAAGAACTACAGAGCCTCTTGATGAGAGTGAAACAGGAGAGTGAAAAACTTGTATTAAAACTCAACATTTAGGAAACTAAGATCATGGCATCTGGTCCCATCCCTTCATGGCAAATAGATGGGGAAACAGTGGAAACAGTGTCAGACTTTATTTTTCTGGGCTTCAAAATCATTGCAGATGGTGACAGCAGCCATGAAATTAAAAGATGCTTACTCCTTGGAAGGAAAATTATGACCAATCTAGATAGCATATTCAAAAGCAGAGACATTACTTTGCCAACAAAGGTCAGTCTAATCAAAGCTATGGTTTTTCCAGGAGTCATGTATGGATGTGAGAGTTGGACTATAAAGAAAGCTGAGCACCAAAGAATTGATGCATCTGAACTGTGGTGTTCAAGAAGTCTCTTGAGAGTCCCTTGGACTGCAAGGAGATCCAGCCCGTTCATCCTAAAGGAAATCCGTCCTGAATATTCATTGGAAGGACTGACGCTGAAGCTGAAACTCCAATACTTTGGCTACCTGATGTGAAGAACTGACTCCTTGGAAAAGACCCTGATGCTGGGAAAGATCAAAGGCAGGAGGAGAAGGGGACAACAGAGGATGAGATGGTTGGATGGCATCACCAACTCTATGGACATGAGTTAGAGTAAGCTCCGGGAGTTGGTGACAGACAGGGAAGCCTGATGTGTTGCAGTCCATGGGGTCACAAAGAGTCAAACATGACTGAGCGACTGAACTAAATACTGAATAAATTCAGGCTCTATTTTCTTCTTAAAAACTAGAACAAATAAAATAACCAATTCTACCATTTCTACCAACTCATCAGATTTGTAGACTACAAGGTCCGAGAGGGATGGTTAAATAGCATATGAACTGTTAACAGTTTTCTTGAGATCTTTTAACTCTCAATATTGTAGTGTTCTGTGTTTAGTCGCTCAGTCATGTCTGACTCTTAGGAACCCCATCAACTACAGACTGCAGGTTCTTCTACCCTTGGGGATTCTTCAGACAAGAACACAGGAGTGGGTTGCCATGCCCTCCTCCAGGGGATCTTTCCAACTGAGGGATCAAACCTAGGTCTCCCATATTGCAGGTGGATTCTTTACCATCTGAGCCACCAAGAAAGCCCAAGAATACTGAAGTGGGTAGCCTATCCTTTCTCCAATGATCTTCCTGACCGAGGAATCAACCAGGGTCTCTCTTGCATTACAAGTGGACTCTTTACCAGCTGAGGTTCCACCAGGAGAAATGTCATTTGGATCCACTGAATCTCATTCTCTCCTTTTCAGTATTTTTGAGGTTATTTGACCATTTACATAAGAATAAGGGATAATGGAAAACTATTAGAAAACTTTCAATACGAATTAAAATTCTTATCCACATATAGATAAAATGGACCATGTTTTCTAAACATAACTGCTCATCAACTTTAATGCATGAACGTGAAACATGTCCATCTGTAAATGCTAGTTCCACATTTTAAGTATTTGTCTAATGAGTTCCAACTCTTCATTACTTCTGGTTCTTTCTACATTTGAATCGTCAACATACAATGCTTTAAAAAGTTTTAATATGTTTTATGGCTCATATTTTTCTGGGGAGAGAGAGAGATGATGATGATCATATTTGATTCATAACTGCAAAACATTATCAATTTTTTGTTCTGGAATTATCTAATAAATCTTTTAATTTCTACACCATCTATTTCCTTCCAACTACCTTTGTATACATATCTGCCTTGAAGATTTGTTCACTAATGCACCATACCGAGTAAATTTTAGTTCACAAACATCACAAAACAAGAAAGATTTCTGCCACATATACTTCTAGCAAAATGGGATGTTCCTAATATTGTCACAGAATATTACATAATGAGTCTTTCTTCTTAATTAGATGAGAATACTTTCTTTTCTTTATCCTTAGAAATATATTGTTCGTTTACTGATTCTTCAGTGTTAAGAAACTCATCTCAGACAGTGGTCCCCAACCTTTTTGGCACCAGGGACCAGTTTCATGTAAGACAATTTTTCCACAAATGGGGGGAGGGAATGGTTTTGGGATGATTCAAGTGCATTACATTTATTGTGCACTTTATTTCTATTATTATTACATTGTAATATATAATGAATTAATTATACAATTGCCACCTGGGCTTCCCAGGTGGCACTAGTGGTAAAGAACTTGCCTGCCAATGCAGGAGATGGAAGAGATGCAGGTTCGATTTCTGGGTTGGGAAGATCCCCTGGAGGAGGAAACACAACCCACTCTAGTATTCTTGCCTGTGGAATCCCATGGACAGAGGATCCTGGCAGGCTACAGTCCACAGGATCACAAAGAGTAGGACACAACTGAAGTGACTTAGCATGTACATATACAATTGTCATTCACTGACAGGGTTCTGACAGGAGTCTGCACGCAATTGATTGTGGTCTCTGTGCAGTCCAGCAACTGATTGTGGTCCCTGTGTAGTCAAATCTCTCCACTAATAATAATGTGTATTTGCAGTGGCTCACCGGCACTAGCATCACCTCAGCCCCTCCTCAGATCATCAGGCATTAGATTCTCACAGGAGGAGCTTTGCAGCGCCTATGAGAATCTAATACTTCTGCAGGTCTGACAGCAGGTGGGGCTCAGGTTTAAAGGGAGTGATGGGAGCCTCTGTTACCCACAGACAGAAGCTTCCCTCACTGGCCTGCCACTCACCTCCTGTGTGGCTGATTCCTAAGGGTCTGTGGCCTGGGGGATGGGGACTCCTGATCGAGGATATGGTATCTAAAGACCCTTATGCTGAGATTTTGCTCATGCAATCAATTTCACCATTATCATTTGTCTTGAGTAGTGTCCTTTTGTTCTTGCATTCATCTTATTTATGTAAAAACTGTCAAATATTTTCTTGTGTTAACTTTCTTATCTTTTGACAGCATGAACAGAGAATGACTAATTCTGACTCCTCAATTGTGTTGAAGGAAAACTAAAAGCCAACAATTAAAGGTAGTGTCTCTCTCTTCTTTCATACCATCTTGAAAGATGCAAAATGTTGGGCAATGCAATATCTTCCACTTATTTCACTACCGTACCATCCTTCGAGGTGCTTCCAAAACCATTTTGCTATTGCATTACTTTTTGTTTTAGCATAGCTGGAAATGAGTGATGAGTAAAGAGGGAATAATCTTTTTCCTCTTTTTTTTAGGATCACGAAATAGCAAAATATTTCAAGAAACAGAAAAATAAGATCACTAAGATTCCATACTCTAAATCTTAAACTTATAAAAAAAGATCTAGTGGATCCATATGGTAATTGAGATAAAATAAATTTTATTCCATTTTGAAAATAAGCGAACAGTTTTCTTTGGAAGACATCTAAAAGAAAGTCATGCAATGCTGGATGAAGGTGAAAGAGGAGAGTGGAAAAGCTGGCTTAAAACTCAATATTCAAAAACCTAATTTTATGGCATCTGGTTCCATCACTTAATGGAAAATAGATGGAGAAACAATGGAAACAGTGACAGACTTTATTTTCTTGGGCTCCAAAATCACTGCAGATGGTGACTGCAGCCATGAAATTAAAAGACACTTGCTCCTTGCAAGAAAAGCTATGACCAACATAGACAGCAAATTAAAAAGCAGAGACATTTATTTTGCCAACAAAAGTCCATCTAGTCAAAGCTATGGTTTTTCCAGTTAGCATGTATAGACGTAAAGAGTTGGACAATAAAGAAGGCTGAGTGCCGAAGAATTGGTGCTTTTGAACTGTGGTGTTGTAGAAGACTCTGAATTCAGAGTCCCTTGGACTGCAAGGAGATCAAACCAGTCAATTCTAAAGGAAATCAATCTTGAATATTCATTAGAAGGACTGATACTGAAGCTCCAATACTTTCGCCACCTGATGCGAAGAGCCGCTCATTAGAAAAGACCCTGATGCTGGGAAAGACTGAAGGCAGGAGGAGAGGGGGACGACAGAGGACAAGATGGTTGGATGGCATCACAGACTCAGTGGACATCAGTCTGAGCAAGCTCCAGGAGATGGTGGTCAGGGAGGCCTGGCGTGCTGCAGTCCATGGGGTGGCAAAGAATCTGACACAACTGAGCAACTGAACAATGAGCAACACCCTACTCTTCATGTCAGTTTTTCTTTTTTTTTTAACTAGTATTGTTTTCAGAATTTTTTGGGTATCATCTGAATAATGAACTGTAAGTCTATACAATAAGACCCCCAAATCCTCTAAATGTGAAGCTAGGATAACCAGATATTCTGAAAGTAAGGGTTAGCAAATGAAGGATTTTAAGCATAAGAGTATTTTGATTAAATTTATAGTAACTATGTCTGCTTATAGTAAAAAATGGTTTGTGATGGGTAGAACTGGGGTAGTGAGAGTAGCAATAAAATCATCTTCATAAACCGTATCACTCTTTGCCCTACTTCCCTGGTGGCTCAGAGGGTAAATGCCTACAATGCGGGAGACCCGGGTTTGATCCCTGGGTGGGGAAGATCCTCTGGAGAAGGAAATGGCAACCTACTCCAGGACTCTTGCCTGGAAACTCCCATGGACGGAGGAGCCTGGTAGGCTACAGTCCATGGGGTCGCAAAGAGTCAGACACGACTGAGCGACTTCACACACATATGTATTTTTAAAAGGCTCATTGTTTTTCCTATCAAAAAGTATTAGTCTTCAAATTTCAAGTTCTCTGCCCATTTAATGCAGACTACTATACCAGTATAATGCAATTATACATTATCTTTTTCAAGAAATAAAAAATTAATTCAAAATTTTATTTTCACTTCTTTTATCTTTAAACACAGTGCCTCCCAATATTTTAAGCCCATTTAACCTCTTGGACCCTCAAGAATTTATTTGTGGATAAACAACAAAGTCCTACTGTATAGCACAGGGACCTATGTTCAATATCCTGGGATAAACTATAATGGCAAAGACCATAAAAAAGTATGTTTGTATAACTGAGCCACTTTGCAGTACAGCAGAAATACAGCATTGTAAATCAACCATACTTCAACAAATTTTTTTAAAAAAATTATTTGAGTACTAAGTTAAACTGCAAAACCTATTTTATGCAAAATTTTATGCTTGTCTTTCTGTAGCTCCAAAAAAAGTCAGATTCTAGTTTTTCTATAATGGCTGCCCATGAAAATTAAAGCAATGCTTTTGATAACTGTCAATTCTTTACTTGGCCTCTCTAAAGCCTTGATATTGCTGACTACTTTATCTTCTTTAGGTTTTTATGAACACTACATTCTCCTAGCTCTCTGTTCACCACCACCCTGGCCCAGTTATTTGTTTCTTTCTCTGGCTCTACTTTCAACACCGAAGTTCCCCAAGTTTGTAATCCTGACTCTATTTTTTTCCCCCACTCATTCAAAAAAAGTTTACTAAATGTTTAAATGTTTGATGCATGACAAGTAGTTCCTCTGGTTCATCCATACTCACAGCTACAATGGTGGATTCACCACCATATATGGCTAATATTCACATTTACACTATGACCCGTATCCCAATTCTGAGCTCCATTTCCAAATGCCTACTAAATATTCTGAGCACCTTACAAATGTTATCTCTTTGAATTCTCAAACCATAATGGAGAATGTAGAGGCCTCCTGGGATGCTGATAATGTTGTTTCTTGGTCTGGGTGCTGATTATACAGTGGTGCCCAGCTTCTGACATTTCATCAAGCTATACTCTTATTATATGTGTTCTTTTCATATATATCACACTTCAAGGGAGAATTTTTCAAAAAATTCCAATCCTATGAGATAATTATTAGTATTATATCTAATTTATAGATGAAGAAACTCAAGTACCAAAGGACTGTTTGCCCAATGTCACATGGAAACTAGTAGAGGGAGCCAGGACTTCAGAACCAACCAACTACCAACCATATTAAGAATTTAATTCAAGAATTTTCTGGCAGTCCAGTGGTTAGGACTCTGTGTTTTCATTGCTGAGGGCACATGTTCAATCCCTGGGGAACTAAGTCCCTACATGCCACATGGTGTGTCCAAAAAAACCTACACAAACCAAAAAAGAATTTAATTCCTTCTTGCCTTGGCCAACACATTGTGTCTAAAATTACCCTGCCTCGATTTTCAGAATACCGTGAAGACTACCTCAAACCCCATAGTTGAAATACTTCAATTCCCCATTTAAGCATTTTATTAAAAATCAGTACGATCGTTACCATGGCAGAGTTACCTGCAGGTATACCTGCCCCTACTCTCATTTTCCAGCAGAGTAAACTCCTTGAGAGCAGGGACTATGCGTACTGCAAGTTACTCCCTACAAATGCATTTTAATGTACTTACTACATGAGGAGACTAATATTAAAAAAACAAAAAGTCAAACGTTCTTTATTTCAATAATTTGCCCTGTGTAAGGGTGAATTAAGAGCTGCACTGTACACAGCTTTCAGAAAACACTAAGCAATGTTGTTCTTAGAACGACGACCCCAATTATGATAGAGTGATGCCAAGGACAATGTATGGATAAGTACCGTAGGCACACTCCCCACCTTTCGTCTCTTTCTAGTAATTCTAACATACTTTGTCAGTTACTACATTTACAAGCTGAAGGACTGTTTTCTGATTATCCTGATTATTTATTTCTGAATAACAATTTGGTTGATTTGCTTTTTTTGACAAGTATCTCTACTTCAACAGCCATATATTCTAATCCACTGCCCGTAAGCACACATCTATTTCTGGGATCTCTACTATAAGCCAACGATCTGTCTGTCCCTCTACCAATACCACATTTTCCTGTTTAATAACATCTTTTGGTCCCTGCTAATATGCATGATATCATGACAAGACTGTCTTGACTACTTTTGGACAAATACTCTCTTCACTGTCAACATAAGAATTTCTTTATCAAGTTAACCCAAAAAGTCTGCTGGTTTTTATTGGAGTTACATTAAATATATGGACTACTCAGAAGAAAACTGATTAACTTGATAGTATTGATTTTTTTTCACTCCATGAACACAGCCCATCTTCATGTATGTCTTCTTTTATGTTCTTTATAGCCTATTTTATTTTTTCCTTAAAATGTTCTGCATTATCTCATTAGTTTTAGATCTACTTAATAGATTTTATGGCTATGTACAAAGAACTTATTTGAAATATAATTACCTAATCTGACATTGATGAAACATGACTGTTACCAATATTTCCCTGATCTTAGATTCAGGAAATCTGAATTCTTATTATTTCTCATATTTGTCTGTTAATTATAATCATGTTACTTGCAAGTAATTAAAAATTTGGAGGTCTCTATTAAACTGACACTGAAACTGAGGCTGCCAACTGATACTCAAGTATCTACTTTTAACATTGAGATGCTGCTCCTGCTGCTGCTGAGTTGCTTCAGTCGTGTCTGATTCTGTGTGACCCCATAGACAGCAGCCTACTAGGCTCCTCCGTCCCTGGGATTCTCCAGGCAAGAACACTGGAGTGGGTTGCCATTTTCTTCTACATAGAGATGATGAAACTCCATATATCAAATGTAGGATAGATATCAACTAAGGATAGCTTTTAGAACCCTTTTAATATTATTATGCAAATCTCTGCTGAAAACTAGCATGGGTAAAGTACCTATTGAAAATCAGGCACTAGGCCAGGAAGTTTTAATCTTCACCTCAAGGCAAGTCAGCTGAAGAAACCAAGTCGTAGAAAAATTAAGGGACTTGGACAAGTGCCTAAAGAGACAAGAGATTCAAATCCAAAGTGTGACTAGCTGATTCCCTTTTCTTTATAGTATACTGTGAAGCAGGTTACAAAAGCAAAAGCACAGTCAAGAATACACTTTAAGCATTCTATAGAGTGCTATTTTGGCTCACACTGCCCTTAAGGCTATTAATAACACATACAGGACACATCCCTGTAATAGCACTAATCCTTTTGGAAAGAAAATGTTCATTATTTCAAATTCATTCATGCAATATGAACCCTAAGATCTCTAATTTAACAATGGAAGAGTTAATATAATTAGCAGCTGCAGTAAAATTTTTTCGGTAGAGCCAGTAAATTTCCATCACTAACATTGGTTTCAAAAACCTGTTCATCTGGTTTTTTCACAGTCTCAGTTAGTGACCTTACTGGTGTTACTTTTATTCTTTCCTCCAAGATACAATATTCTTAACTCTACATTCCAATAAAAAGGAAAAAAGAGAAGGAAAAAAAAAAGAAAATTCACTGGCTAACCAGTCTATTCAAGTTACCTTAGTGATGTGAAGAGATACTCATCCTTTAGGAACAGATGTCCTAAAGACATCTCAAGAATCACTAGATGAGATGACTAGCAGATATTTAAGCTAATATCCAGACAACAGTCAAAATCCACCTAAACATTTATTATTTAAGAATATTATTCTTCTAAGATATGGGGGCAATTATCTTGGATCATTATACAATCATTACTCAAGTTTTTGAACTCAATAAATTCTAGATATTAAAAGGGTAAAAAATGTTGCCAAATGATTATTTTAAATAGCTAACTTTATTGAAGGTAGAATAACATTCAGGTAAGAATTATACACAGAACAAAGAAAGTTTAAGCACAAGCTATAGATGCAGGTTATGCAGGAAACAGACAAGTATCTTGAGTAGATAGAAAGGTGACAAGAACTGAAACATCCACGGCTTTTCTAAGGAATAAGAGAAACTGGCTGTTTAAAACTCTCAAAGAAAAGATTATGTCCTATTAATAGTAAACTATAATGAGATTACGTTAGTTTGTATTATAGTGTATTTGTTTATGCCACAAAATTCCTTAAAAAACTGAAGAACTTCTATGAGAACTTCTGTATAACTCCCAGTAAGAGAGGAAAAAACTGATTTGATCCTATGAAACATTAATTTTTAGCAAGTTTTTTCCACTGAGAATTATCTTCCTCACATTCTTTGCTACGCTAAGTCCTTACAACTGTTAAAATTGTTTTCTCCCTAATTTATTATAAAATTATGTCTAAAAGTTTTAAAGTATATCTTCTCAAACAAAAACAAGTACTGCACTGAAGTAGGTACCTATCCAACCAAGTTCTCTTTCTGCCATGAAGTCATTCCAATTTTTTTCACCATGCCTGAAATCTGCTTTGTCCTGCACACCCCAAATAAACATTCTACCAGAAACATATACATATAAACACAATAATTAATAATTTTTTTGATTTTGTAATTTCCAAGGGGGAAAAAAGCACATGAATGGTAAGAAAACGAAAAGATTACATTTACAATAGTGGCCAAATGGCACAATAGGTTTATTTAGTAGCGTTAGAAGAAATACAAAAAGAAAAAAAAAAAAAGAAATACAGAAAGCAGGAGGAAAAATAATTCAGTAGCTGATGGAACATGTAGCATAAAGATTGAGTAAATGCTTATCACAAAATATCTAATATGCATTATACAAAAGAAAAACTTGGTTTATCTAAAAATTATTAGTAGCAGGACTTATATTCTTATAACATCTCTTAAAGAACTTTGCTATTTAGTATACCATTATAAATCTCAAATACTAACAAGCAAAAAGAAAGCTTAAACTTAAAATAAATTTAATCAAATACCTTACATAGCTGTAACCAAGAAAACTAAGAACCACAATTAAACCTAGACTTAAGAAATAGTTACTTTCAGTTATCTGTACTCTACGACAGGTGAAGCCAATTATTCATGTAATCCAACAGGTAAATGTTTAAGATTTCCTTGAGTTTACATCCTTTAAATTAAAAAAAAAAAAAAAGTATATTTTTGAAAAGTAATCCGTGGTCTTCCGTGTCTGAAAGTTGTATTTTAATGATTTCTAGACAGGAAGAAAGATGAACATCATCACTGCATTTTTTGCATACGCTTTTACTATTATTTGTTGATCCTCCTTGAACAAGTGTTAGCATTATTGAATCTGATTTCTTTCCATTAAAAACAAACAATTCCATGTACTATGTTATGTACAAGGATAAAGTATCTTAAAAATCCAGGTTCTATGCACGATACTGGATGCTTGGGGCTGGTGCACTGGGAAGACCCAGACCTGGGATGGTATGGGGAGAGAGGAGGGAGGAGGGTTCAGGATGGGGAACATGTGTATACCTGTGGCAGATTCATGTTGATATATGGCAAAACCAATACAATACTGTAAGTTAAAAAAAAAAAGAACAGGAACCAAAAAAAAAAAAATTAGTTTTGCCAATATATGCATAAATAAGTAACGTCAAAAGACTAGTCTTTTCTCATTAAAGTGTTAGTCGCTCAGGCGTGTCAGACTCTTTGCAACCCCATAGACTGTAGCCTACCACGCTCCTCAGTCCATGGTATTCTCCAGGCAAGAATAATGGAGTGGATTGCCATTTCCTTCTCCAGGAGATCTTTCTGACCCAGGGGTGGAACCCGGGTCTTCAGTATTAGACACACATAAATATATAACAACCAGTTTAATATTTTGGATTGACATAACAGTTTACTAAAACTATTAAGATTCAAAGTAAAAACAACAAAAAAAACTAGATATAGAAATTCTGTAATAGCTTCCTATAATGGGATAAAATACATATATGCAAATATTTTCATCAAAGAGTGATTACCTTTAAATTGGCATTTCCTCCCCTCATTTCTATCTATAGGTTTAATTAGAAAAAAAACTTCAAACTGCCACAAAGAACTCACTACGTTTTCAGTAAACAGTTAATAAATAATCCAACAAATCTATCATCACTCTGGAAACAGTATAACAGAAAAATAGTGTTAATTAAAATTTAAGTGGTTAAATAGTCTTGTCTAGAACACATAGTACTTGGTACCAGTAGATTTAGGACACAGATGCTCATTAGTTATCTCTTATTTCCCAGAGAAAGAAAAATGGCTTGATTTTTCTCTCTTCACGATATTATCAGCTGTTTAAAGTAGCTGAAACTTCGCCAGTGTTTAACGATCACAACTTTTAAGCAAAAACTTTTTTTTTTTTTTAACGTTTTTCCTCCAATAATCTGTCATCTCAATCCTTTTTCTGCAAGTAAGCTTCAAGGTAAAAGGACTTGTAAAAGACGCCACATGCGTTCAAGGCATTCAACAACTAGTAAAATATCAATTTCATCAATAAAATATTTATACATCTCTTAAAAATCAATGGTGTCTTAAACATTGAGTGATTTTAATCAGCAGTGGGCTTTTTTTTAAGTGATACATAAAATAATGACACCCTTTCCTTTACAATATATGGTGGTGTTTAGTTGCTACTCCTGTCTGCCTCATTTACAACCCCGTGGACTGTAGCCCGCCAGGCTCCTCTCTCCATGGCATTTCCCAACAAGAATACTGGAGTGGGTTGCCATTTCCTTCTCCAGGGGATCTTCCCTACCCAGGGGTCGAACCGAATCTCCGGTATTGGCAGGCGGATTCTTTACTGCCTAGCCACCAGAGAAGTGCTTGCAAGGCACAGCATCTTATTATTCCATGAAATATGGCAATTGTGTTTCAGAATTACAAGTTTTAACCACAAAAGACACTTTATTTTACAGATGAGGAAAATGACAGCTCAATTAAGAGATACTCCCACTGTCATAAAATCAGGAGCAAAATAGACTGGAACTCAGGTCTTCCAGTTCCCAGTGATGTCCTTTCCATTAGAGCACCCACCTTCTGAAGTGAATGACGTGAGAAAACTATCTAGGTTTTAAATTGCCTACTACACAGATATCTAATATAATCTTCTATATATAAAAAGTCGGTCACTTAGGAGCCCTGTATGCTTATAGCCTGAATCTAGAGCCTCTCAGAGTGACTCAAAAGTAACAAAATCTAGTTTTCTTTCTTTCTTTTGAGAAGATACATAACGAACTACTGACATTTCAGAAATTAGAGCTTCCCTTAAGGTAGAGATTTCATATGGGGCATTTCACTAACTCTGTACCTCACTAGCCCTTTTCATTTCTCCGGAGGAGAAAGATTCGCCCAGGGGCATTACCGGCCCACCTGGAGCCTAATCGCAATAGCTGCAACAAGGCAGTGGACTCATTTGTCAGCACTAGAAACTTCGCGCATCTTTTCCAGTCTACCAGCTACACAATTCACAGGTGGTTGGTGTGTTTACCTCTCTCCTCACGGGGAAAACTAAATCAACCTAATGAATGCGATGACACCCGCAGTTGGTTTTGCGGGGCTCGGGTGGAGGGCCAGGTGAGATCACGGGACGCAGAAGGCGCCGAGAAAACGACACGTTATCTGGGCTCGGGGACCCGAACACCCGGCGAGCAGAGGCAGCGCGCGGGCCGGGGCGACCCCCACTCCCTCAGAGAAGCCCTCGCCCACTCTCTCCATCCCCAAGTGGGAGGGGGAGCGGAGATGGGGACCGGCCCGCGGGGCGGGGGGACCGCAGGGGCCTCGGCCTCCGCTCCCTCCCTCAGCCCGCCGGGCGGGGGCGGCGGCGCGGCTCCGAAGCCGCGGGAGGCCATTTTAGCTGCGGGGCCGCCGAAGGCCCGGGCGGCCCTCCGCGGCCCCCAGCCTCGCCGTCCCCTCGCTCCCGCCCCGGGCCGGGAGAGGCCGCGGGCCTGGCCTGCCACGGGCCGGGACTCCGAGGGGTGGGGAGTGGGGGCGGGCGCGGGGGTGTCGCGTCGGCGGGATCCCGGCGGAGGGGCGGGCAGGGGGAGAGGAGGAAAAGAGCGGGGAGCCGTTACCTATACTGGGCCGCAGCCGCCGCCGCCGCCGCCCCGCTGTGGGTGAATCCAAAGTAGTTGCCGGTCGCCATTTTGGCATCTTCCCCCAGCCGGCTGGGCACTGCGGCGGGCAAGGAGAGTCGGGTCCCATGGCGGGAGAAGAGGCGCCGAGGGGCAGAGACGCCGAGGGAGGGAAGGGGAGAGAGAGAGAGAGGCGCCGTGAGAAGCCGCCCTCGCCGGGCCGCGGCCGCGCCGCCTCCCCCTCCCGCCTCGCACTCCCTCACTCACTCGCACGCCCGGGTGGCGGCGGCCGCCGCCTCCTCCCCGGAGCCTGCCCCAACCCCCGCGCCTCCCCGCCGCCCCGGGCCGGGGAAGAGGCCGGGCGGGGACCCCTGAGGGGCACATTATACTCACCATAGGTGAAAGAAACTACAGGGCATATGGGAATCATGGGCTCGGGCTGCTGCTGCTGAACTCTGAACTCTCACCCGCTGCCTCCCTCCTCAGCCCCGCTCCTCCTCAGCGGAGAACAGACCGCCGCCTCCCGCTGCACTGCGCAGGCGCGCCCGCGCGCGGCACCCTGGGAGCTGTAGTCCCGCCGCCTTCGCGGCTCGGGCGGGCGCGTGCCGGGCCTCAGCCGAGGCGGGCCAGGGGCTTCCTCCGAGAGAGGCGGGTCTGGCTTCCTCCGCGGTGGTGACCGGGCGAATTGCCTCGGGCCAGTCGAGAGGAGGAGTCAGAGAGAGTGACTGGAGAGAGTGACGTCTACCAGTCTTTTCTTCTTACTTTTCACTTCTTTTTACAGTTGCGTGTGCATCTGTTTTTCTCCCTTTCAGCCCTTCTCCAACCCTTGCACTTTTCATCAGGATTTGAACTGGACTAATCTGGATTCTTTTTCTCTGTATTTCTCTCATTCCCGCTTCTTGTCCTTAGCCTTTGAAGTGGAGAGGGAGAGACGGGGAGGGGAGAAAGAGAAAAAGAATGGCAGGTGTGCTATTGCGTTGGCTACCCCTTCCGAATTAATCTCTTCCGGTCGCCTTTCTCCACTCGCGCCCACTCCCTTGATTCCGAGGACGTGTATGAAGCCTCCACAAAGCGTCAGGTCCCGTTCTAGGTACCGGAGATAGAGCAGTGAGCAAAACAAAGTCCTCGTTCATACGGAATTTACCTTCTGGGAAACGGGAGAGGGGTGGTGGTGAAATTCAGACAATAGCCAAATAGTCTGTCGGCTGGTTGATTGCAGCTTAAAGAATAAAGCAGGATAGGAGTTAGAGAGCGAGGGAGAGAGCGAGGGTGTGGTTAGAGACGCCGTCGAGTAGAGCTCCAGGAAGTGAGGAGATAAACCTGGTGTAGATGGTTGCGGGAAGAACAGCAATTGTAGAGCCCTAAGGCAGGAGTGCTCAAGAGCAGCAAGGAAGTTAGTCTGGCTGGAGTCGAGTGACAGGGAGTCGGGATCATAACGGTCTGCTAAGAGAGCCTAATTTGTCAGGGTCAGGACAGGAGGGTACTCTTCCCCCCGTGCAGGCGTGTCTTTGTTCCCTCTGCTTTCTCACTGTTTTTTTTTTTTCAACCATTCTCTTTCCTCTTGCAATCCCTCGTCGGATTGTTTCTATTTCTCCCACCTTATCTCGTTTCCTGCCTTCCGTCAGTGCCTAGGTGCTGCACTTCACTTCTTCTTCACGGTGTTCACGCCCATCCCCCAGACCCTCTGCTTGGTGTCTGTTCAGTCCCGTCCCGACTCTGGACTGTGGCCCCTCTGTCCACAGGATTTTCCAAGCAAGGTTACTGGAGTGGGTTGCCGCTGGGGAATCTTCCCGACCTAAGGGATCGTACCTGCGTCTCTTGGGTCTCCTGCATTGGCAATCGGATTCTTTACCACTAGGCCACCTGGGAAGCCGTCTCCTGCCAGAGCAGAGATAATACCTCAGTTCTTATTTGTGCCAATCCTTCTGCCCCCCCACCCCCATACCTCCTACAAAGGCACAGGTTCTGAAATCCTGTCTGCATTATCCTCTTACTCTTTTCAAAAAACAGAAATGTAGTATATGTGAGATAAGTCAATGTCATTGTTTTTGAGAATGCAGATGTTTCCCCAGGCAAAAGTTATTTGTGCTCCAAGTGTGTTGCTAGGGGGGGAAAATCTCCTTCACTCGGGATATTGCGTTTTAAAAGTAATTTGCCTTGAACTTCAGGAAGCAATCAAGCCTTCAAGGTGCTGACTGTAACTGCTTTGATAAATTTGCACTATTAGTTGCTAAGCTACTTGAATAAAACTGGCAGAGAAAAGACAGGTGTTAATCACCTGACCAAGAAGGTTCTTTTTTGGCCAGTTTTGTCCTTGGTTGCTTGGCAGGCATTTGAGGATAGAAGAGGACTGTGGGCACACCCCAATGAGCAGGCAGGTAACTGGAAAGAGAGGGGCATGCCTTTTCTCTTTGGTAACTATTCCTAGAGATCAGGGTATGTGTGGCACCAGGAAAGGCCTCGACTTGTCCCCGACTTGGGTTTATTTAAGGAAGGAGTTTTGGAAGCAGCTGGGAATCAAGAAGACTCAGGTCCTTTTCCGGGGCATTTAGTAGTGGAATGACCTGAGCACATTGTTAAGCCTTTCTGAACCTATATGACTAGAATAACAATAACCCTCACAGGATTCTGGTGGGGTTTCAATGAAGTAGCATTTCTATAAAACAACAGTCCTTCACACTTCAGACAGACTGATGGGTTCAAAATGCAAATGTGATCAAAGCCCTCTGTGCTTCACCTCCCTCTTAGGATAAATCAAAAGTTCCACATGGCTTACAAGCCCTGTGTGGTCTGACCTTGCCACCTCTTCAGCATCTTCTTTCTGTTAACCAAAATAGTGTGTGGGTCTGGCTGCTTGTTACTCAAAAGCCAATAAACAGGTCAGCTTGGTGGAAAGGAAAGTTTGCTTTATTTCAGATGCTGGCAACTGGTGGGTGGTGTGGGGAGCAAGGGCATATGTCCAAAGGCTGACTCCCCCAACCCTGATGAGCAGGGGGTGAGAACTTTTATAGACACATTGCGGGGGCGGAGGGTGCTACATGCAGAAACAGCACAGTCTTCTCTGACAGTCCTCTTCAAATTGGTCATCAGTGGTCTGACCAGCATCATCTTGGTTGTTTTAGGTATACAGTTAATCTTCAGTTCCAGGGTCCATTTGTTCCCATTTCTTTGTGGCTAGTTCTTGGTATTGTGGAAGCTCTTGTCCTGGGGACAGTCTGGTCATCATGTAGTTAACTTCTCCACCTGGTGTTTTGGTATCTATAAGACAGCTCACAGGATATGGCTGAGAATATTATCTCTAGCCCTTGAGAAAAAGTTAAAGTTTCTTGGCTATGCTTAATGACTACATTATTATTATTTAATCTCCTTTGACTGTCTTACTTTGTTTTAGTATGTCTCACTTCTCTGATTAAACTTATTTTTTGACTAAAGTTTTCCACAGACAAAAGGCAGGCAGAGGACATGGGTGGAGGGGTGGATTGGAAGGACTATAGGGCCCCGCCCCATTTTACTCCTGATTATCTCCATTCCAGCTTCCTTAGCCTGCTATTTCACATGCTCTGTCCCACCCCACTCCAGTACTCTTGCCTGGAAAATCCCATGGATGGAAGAGCCTGGGGGGCTGCAGTCCATGGGGTCGCTAAGAGTCGGATACAACTGAGCGACTTTCACTTTCACTTTTCACTTTCCTGCATTGAAGAAGGAAATGGCAACCCACTCCAGTGTTCTTGCCTGGAGAATCCCAGAGACAGGGGAGCCTGGTGGGCTGCCGTCCATGGGGTCGCACAGAGTCGGACACGGCTGAAGTGACTTAGCAACAGTAGCAGCAGCATTCCCACCCCAGGACTATCATGTTCTTGCCTAGAATGTTCTCCCCACCTCGCTTCACCCAGTTAATCCTCATGCTTCAAGGTGTCCACTCAGCCAAACCCTCCTCAGTCTTCCATGATCCCCCGGCTGGGTCAGACCCTTATGCTTTCAGCACTTAGTTGCCCTTGTCACAGAATTATTTGATTAATAGGTATTTCTTCCCATCAGACTGCAGTTTGTTGAAGGTGGGGTGCCAATACTGGGTGCCTGGTGGTAGAACTTATTTAGTCAATGAACCAGCTGTGCAGAGCTTAATCTTCCTTGGATGATTCAGAAGGCAGTTCAGGAACCTGTAGCACCTCAGGGTCATCATGAGAAACCTTAAATAGCATCTGAGGTCAAAGAAGGAAATGTCAATTGGCAGACAAGGTGGAGCTAGGAGGACTGCCCCTAAACTCTCCCGAAATATATCTAATTGCCTTTCCTCATACCTTTCAGTCAAGAACTGTATCCTAAGAGGGTTTCTTACAATACAAACATGTCAGCCAGAAAAGATAATATACAAATAACTCTATAACAAGACAGGGCTTCCCAGGTGGCGCAGTGGTAAAGAATTTGCCTGCCAATGCAGGAGATGCAAGAGGCACGGATTCAATCCCTGGGTCTGGAAGATCCCCTGGAGGAGGAAATGGCAACCCAGTATTCTTGCCTGGAAAATTCCATGGACAGAGGAGCCTGGCAGGCTACAGTCCATAGGGTTGCAGAGAGTCGGACACAACTGACCACACTGACAGGGATACCAAGAGGAGTATGGCATAATGAATAAGACTCTGATGCTGGGCCCATCTGGCTTCAGATCTCAGCTCTGTCACTGCCGTAACTCACCTTAGCCACAACCTCTTTGTGCCTCGTTTTTCTCCTCTGTAAATAGAGATGATGAAAGTACTACCTACAGCAGGGGGTTGTTGGTAGAGTTTCACGGTGTCCTAGATGCCTGGCCACTGAAAGCACTTTGTGAGTGTTGGCTATTATTCCAACCACCACCCTCTCTTGTTACAGTAAAAAATGAGCCAAAGGATGGGAATGTATTTTTATGGCAAGTGGGGAGGGAGACCAAGCCACGCATGGCATAAAATGGGAGGTACCTAGACAGTGTGACGGTAAAAGACCAGGAAGCAGGCCCATCTAAAATCTTACTTCCCCACGCCTTCTCTCCTCTGCCCTCCCTTCCCCTCTGCTCTCCTCACCTCCTTTGGAGGAATAACTGTTGTCTAGAAGATATGTTGAGTGAAAAGATATTCTTTAGAAGCCAGTTAAAATTTTTTCTTGAGTTTTGGCCAATGGATGGTGGATGGCGGATAAACGGATGGATATGTCAGGACTTTTGAAATAGTTAAGGAACAACCTGAGAACTGTAATCCAGAATCAGATAATAGGATAATCCACAGAGATTAAATGTATCCTTTGCCGGGAGAAATATCAATAATCTCAGATATGCAGATGACACCACCCTTATGGCAGAAAGTGAAGAGGAACTCAAAAGCCTCTTGATGAAAGTGAAAGTGGAGAGTGAAAAAGTTGGCTTAAAGCTCAACATTCAGAAAACAAAGATCATGGCATCTGGTACATCGCTCCATGGGAAATAGATAGGGCAACAGTGGAAACAGTGTCAGACTTTATTTTTCTGGGCTCCAAAATCTCTGCAGATGGTGACTGCAGCCATGAAATTAAAAGATGCTTACTCCTTGGAAGGAAAGTTATGACCAACCTAGATAGCATATTCAAAAGCAGAGACATTACTTTGCCAACAAAGGTTCGTCTAGTCAAGGCTATGGTTTTTCCTGTGGTCATGTATGGATGTGAGAGTTGGACTGTGAAGAAGGCTGAGCGCCGAAGAATTGATGCTTTTGAACTGTGGTGTTGGAGAAGACTCTTGAGAGTCCCTTGGACTGCAAGGAGATCCAACCAGTCCATTCTGAAGGAGATCAGCCCTGGGATTTCTTTGGAAGGAATGATGCTAAAGCTGAAACTCCAGTACTTTGGCCACCTCATGCAAAGAGTTGACTCATTGGAAAAGACTGATGCTGGGAGGGATTGGGGGCAAGAGGAGAAGGGGACGACAGAGGATGAGATGGCTGGATGGCATCACTGACTCGATGGACGTGAGTCTGAGTGAACTCCGGGAGTTGGTGATGGACAGGGAGGCCTGGCGTGCTTTGATTCATGGGGTCGCAAAGAGTTGGACACGACTGAGCGACTGATCTGATCTGATCTGATCTGATAAATACAGTGACAGATGCTGGAGTGAAAGGAAATTTAGTGCAGAAGATAATGTTATTTATCTCAGGAAGAGAGTTTATGATATAGTAGTTTGTTCTAGGGCCAGGTTTGGTGGGTTCCTATCCTACTCACACCACTTACTAGTTGTGTAGATCTAGGGCAAGTTGTATAACCTCTCTGGATCTCAGTTTCTCCAGGAACTAATGATATCTAGTTTATATAATTGTTGTGGTTATTATATGAATTAAGTCCTGTAATAATTTAAGTCCTGTAAAATCCTTGGAACATTGCTTGGCACACAGGAAGTGTTCAGTGCTATCCTTTTGGTTGCCACCAAGACGGAATAGATATTAAAGAATCTCTAGGCATAGACACTCTCTGATTTGTCACCCTATTATACTATTTTTAAAATTTTTTTGACATATGATATTTAATTCATGTACCGTAAGATCCATGGTTTTAAAATATTCAGTTCAGTAGTTTTTAGCACATTTACAAAATTGTGCAACTCTCAACACTATCTGATTTCAGAACATTTTCATCACACCAGTAATAAATCCTGTATCCATTAGTAGTCACTTTCCATACTCCTCCTCTCAGTCCCTAGAAACCACAAATCTACTTTCTGTCTTTGTGGATTTGTCTGTACTGGACATTTAATATAAAAGGAATTATACAATATGTGCCTTTTTTTTATCTGGCTTCTTTCATTTAGTCTTACGTTTTTAAGTTTCAGTGTATGTTGTAGCAGGCATCAGTACTTCTTTCCTTTTTATGAGTGAATAATATTCCTGGACAGTGTGTTGAAAAGCAGAGACATTACTCTGCCGACGAGGTCTGTATAGTCAAGGCTATGGTCTTCTCAGTGGTCACATATGATTGTGAGAACTGGACTATAAAGAAGGTGGAGTGCTGAAGAATTGATGCCTTCAAATTGTGGTCCTGGAGCAGACTCCCGAGAGCAAGGAGATCAAACCAGTTAATCTTCAAGGAAATCAACCCTGAATACTCATTGAAAGGACTGATGCTGAAGCTGAAACTCCAGTATTTTGGTCGTCTGATGCTAAAGCTGACTCATTGGAAAAGTCCCCGATGCAGGGAAGGATTGAGGGCAGAAGGAGAAGAAGGTGTCAGAGGATGAGATGGCCAGATGGCATCACCAATGCAATGGACATGAACTTAGGCAAACTTCGGGAGATGGTGAGGGACAGAGAGGCCTGGTGTGCTGCAGTCCGTGGGGTCGCAAAGAGTCAGACACAACTGGGTGACTGAACACAATATTCCATTGTTTGGATATTCCACATCTTGTTTATCATTCATAAGTTGATGGATGTTTGAGTTGTTTGCACTATCTGGCTATTAAGAATAATGCTACTATGAATATTTGTTCACATGTGTCAACTTGACTGAGCTAACAGATGCTAAGATAACTGGTTAAACATTTTTTTTTCTGGGTGTGTCTGTGAGGGGTATCTCTGGAAGAGATTAGCATTTGAATCAGAAGATGGCCTCACCAATGTGAGTGGCCAACATCCAATACGCAGAAACCCTGAATAGAACAAAAAGGCAGAGGCTGGGCGAATTCACTTTCTGCCTGAGCTGAGACATCCATCTTCTCCTAACCTTGGACTTGAAGTTCCTGGTTCTTGAGCCTTTTGGCTCCAACAGGGACTTAACACTTTTGGTTCTGATTCTTAGGCCTTTGCTCTTGGGCTGAATTTCATCACCTGTTTTCCTGGTTCTCCAACTTGCATATCAAGGGGCTTCTCAGCCTGCATGACAGAATGAGCCACTTCCTATAGTAATCTGTTATACATATCACTGTATATCTTATTAGTTCTTTTCTCTGGAGAAGCCTGATTGGTAAAAGTTTCTGTATGGATATATATTATCATTTCTCCTAAGTGGGATTGCTGCTAAGTACCAGCCACCCCCTCAACTGCCTTAAAAAAAAAAGTTCTAAATGTCTCAAATTCTCTTCCTCTTCACAGCCTCTTGACCAAGACCATTTCAGCAGCTCACTAATTGATCTCTCTTCCTAAGGATCTAACTCTCTCAAACTCATCTTCCCCATAATTATCAAAGGATATAAAATTTTTTAAATAGTAGTAATTGTGGGACTTCTCTGATGGTCCAGTGGTTGAGAATTTGCCTTCTAATACAGGGGACTTGGGTTTGATCCTTGGTTGGGGGCTTTCCTGGTGGCTCAGATGGTAAAGAATCCACTTGCAATGCAGGAGATTGGAGTTTGATTCTTCCTCTGGAGAAGGAAATGGCAGCTCCAGTATTTTTGCCTGGGAAACCCCATGGACAGAGGAGCCTGACAGGTCACAAAAAGTCCAATACAACTGAGCGACTAACACTAACACTGGGGAGCTAATATCCTACATGCTTCAGGTCAACTAAGCCCATGTGCCACAACTAAAGAAACCTGCACAGCAATGAGAGAAAGCCCTTGTGCTGCAATGAAGACCTCGAGCAGCAAAAAAAGAAAAGATAGTAGTAATTGTAAGAAAAACATCAAGGTACATTGCAAACATTTATTTTTTATAAAAACCTATGAGAAAAAAAACAACTAAGAGGTAGGGACTATTATGCTCATGCCATTTGAAGATAATAAAACAGTTCATGAAGTTCATCAGTGGTAGAGGCAGGATTTGTATCTTGACCAACATGACTCCAGGATGCCAAACCTCTATGACATGCTGCTAAGTCACTTCAGTCGTGTCCGACTCTGTGCCACCCCATAGACTGCAGCCCACCAGGCTCCTCTGTCCATGGGATTCTCCAGGCAAGAACACTGGAGTGGGTTGCCATTACCTTCTCCAATGCATGAAAGTGAAAAGTCAAAGTGAAGCCGCTCAGTCGTGTCCGACTCTTAGCAACCCCATGGACTGCAGCCTACCAGGCTCCTCCATCCATGGGATTTTCCAGGCAAGAGTACTGGAGTGGGGTGCCATTGCCTTCTCCAAACCTCTATGACATACCACCTCCCTAGAACACCTCCATGCAACATGTTCTATCCTGCTGAAAATCTTACACAGATTCCCACTGGTCTAAAGTAAGAACATGTCCTATTAGTTTACATGGCTATTTCTTATTTATAAACCACCAGAGCACTTATATTATCAGCTCTTTAGTTATTTTATCCCAAAGTATGCCACACTTTGCATTTCCTGATACACAACAGACTTACTATTTCTTACTCAATGACTTTCTTTCCCCAAGCAAAGAACAGAAGTTCCACAGGGTTGGAACCTATGTCTGTTTTATTCGCCTCTAAATTCCCAATGCCTAGGATCCTGGAAGGAACATAGTAGGCACTAAATAAGTGTTTGTGGGATAGATGAGCTTAATCCTGTATACTTTATTTCCTGAGAACAATGGTGTTATTATATATATCTTTGGTATCTTCCTCCACCCTCCTCCAACTTCCAGCTGACACAGTACCAGACACATAAGCAAATGCCAACTTATTTTAGTCATCTGTGCAACTTTGACACTCTAGCATGTATAACCTGCTGCAAAGTCTCAACACCCAACACCAGTACTGTAAGGGTTTCTTTGTGTCAATAACGTTCTTTGGAATCTGAGCAACCTGCAGAACTCAAGGCACAGGGAACAGCTATTTAGGGAACTGGAGAAGAGTCTGATCCATATTGCAACCTGATTTAGAACTTGATATAATTGTTAATGAGAGATGCTGAAGGTTATATTGGTTTAGAGCCCACACTCTAGAGCAACACTGCCCAACAGAATTTTCTTCAAAGATAGAAATGTTCTATATCTGTACTCTCCAAATGGCAGCCACTAGCCACATGTGTCTGTTGAGCACTTGAAATGTGGCTACTGTGACAGAAACTAAACTTTTTACTTAATTTAAATCTAAATACCTGTATATGGCTGGTGACTGTCATATTGGATAGTAAGGTACTGGAGTCAGACGCATGCATGCTAAGTCGTTTCAGTCATGTCTGACTCTTTCCAACCCTATGAACTGTAGCCCGCCAGGCTCCTCTGTCCATGGGATTCTCCAGGCAAGAATACGGGAGTGAGTTGACGTGCGCTCCTCCAGGGGATCTTCCTGACCCAGGGATCGAACTCACTTCTCTTACATCTTCTGCATTGGCAGGCAGTTTCTTTACTACTAGCACCGCCTGGGAAGCCCATGATCTAGGTTCAAATCCTGGCTCCACTATTCACTGACTATATGACTTTGGCCGATTTACTCACGTCTTGGTCTGCTCATATAAAAAATAGAAAGAATAATAGTAGTGCTAATCTGACAAATCAGATGTGAGCATAAAATGACTAAACATACGCTTTGTACATGGGTCCATCAAGTTAGTACTAGGGTGGCTGGGGAAAGTGGTTAACCCACATCCATAAATGGGTCATCTTGCCCTCTGATTAACAGAGTGCCCTGTCCTCTGAGAACACCCTGTGGTGAACATTCACATCATACAGCAAATTGCCACAGACTTCCTGGTTTAAAACAACACATTTACACATTATTTTTCTGTAGTCCAGAAATCTCACTGGGCTGAAATCAAAGTGTTAACAGGGCCACATTCCTTCCGCAGGTTCTAGAGGAGAATCCATCCTTGCCTTTCCCAGCTTCTAGAGTTTGCCTGCTTTCCTTGGGTCATGGCCCTTTCCTTTCTTCACAGCTACCAGCAAAGCATTTTCAAATCTCCTTCTGTCAGACATTGCTGTCCTCCTTTTATAAGAACCCTTGTGGTTACATTAGATCTACCCAGAAAATCCAGGATAATCTCCCTATCTCAAGATCCTGAACTTAATCATATCTGCAAAGTTCTTTTTGCCATGTTTAGTTCAGTTCAGTCGCTCAGTTGTGTCCGACTCTTTGTGACCCCATGGACTGCAGCACACCAGGCCTCCCCATCCATTACCAACTCCCAGGGTTTACTCAAACTCATGTCCATTGAGTCAGTAATGCCATCCAACCATCTCATCCTCTGTCGTCCCCTTCTTCTCCTGCCCTCAATCTTTCCCAGCATCAGGGTCTTTTCAAATGAGTCAGCTCTCCGCATCAGATGGCCAAAGTATTGGAGTTTCAGCTTCAACATCAGTCCCTCCAATGAACACCCAGGACTGATCTTCAGGATGGACTGGTTGGATCTCCTTGCAGTCCAAGGGACTCTCAAGAGCCTACTCCAACACCATAGTTCAAAAGCATCAATTCTTCGGTGCTCAGCTTTCTTTATAGTCCAACTCTCACATCCATACATGACTACTGGAAAAACCATACTTTTGACTAGATGGACCTTTGTTGGCAAATTAATGTCTCTGCTTTTTAATATGCTGTCTAGGTTGGTCATAACTTTCCTTCCAAGCAGTAAGCATCTTTTAATTTCATGGCTGCAGTCATCATCTGCAGTGATTTTGGAGTCCCCCAAAATAAAGTCATATAAGAGAACATATATTAGGTTTGAGGGTCATTCTTCTGCCCACTCTTCATGAGATATGAACATTTTCACATTCAGTGGCCATTCTGGAAGATCTATCCGTGTACCTCTCCCCCAGACGTTCATGTCACATTTCCTAGCCTTGTTTGTTCTTTCCCAGTCCCTGATCAGCTGTGATGGCTTATTAATAAGCATAGATCTGGGAACTTTCCTGGTGGTCCAGTGGTTAAGACTCTGCTTCCAATCCAAAGCTGGTGGGAGGTGGGGCTGGGCTGTGTTCAATCCCTGGCCGGGGAATTGTTTCCTGCATGCCACAGCTAAGATCCAGCACAGTCAAATAAATAAATAAATATAAGTATAGATCTGTACTCAGTCTATCTTTACTTACATATGAAGTAAAGAATAAAGTGCACACACCCCAAATCCTGCCCTCTCAGAGGACTTTTTTTTTTCCACTGTACTTCAGGGTCACCTGAGTGGGAGGGCAGCAGCTGTCCAATTTCAACTGGAATGGCAGACCATGCAGATGTATCAGTGATTCAGGAGCTTGATTCCCCTTGTTTGCCTCCTTCAGTAACTGGTCGTGGGGAATTCCCATGAGACTGTAAGAATGACTAGAGGAAGAGAGTGCAAGGCAATAGGAGCAGGTACCATGGGATTCTGGGCCACCAGCTTGTGATAGTTTACCTGTACCTTCAGACTGCTCCAGCCTCATTTTATGTATGTAAATATGTTAGTCACTCAGTCGTGTCCTACTCTTTGTGACCCCATGGATTATAGCCCGGTAGGCTCCTCTGTCCATGAGATTCCCCAGGCAAGAATACTGGAGTGGATTGCCATTTCCTTCTTCAGGGGATCTTCCTGACCCAGGGATTGAACCCAGGTCTCCTTCATTGAAGGCAGATTGTTTACTGTCTGAGCTACCAAGGAAGCCCATATATATATATGTATATATATATGGGCTTATATATAAAATATATAAGCCCACACATATGTCAGAGAAGGCGATGGCACCCCACTCCAGTACCCTTGCCTGGAAAATCCCATGGATGGAGGAGCCTGGTAGGCTGCAGTCCATGGGGTCACGAAGAGTCAGACACGACTGAGCGACTTCACTTTCACTTTTCACTTTCATGCATTGGAGAAGGAAATGGCAACCCACTCCAGTGTTCTTGCTTGGAGAATCCCAGGGACGGGGGAGCCTGGTGGCCTGCCATCTATGGGGTCGCACAGAGTCGGACATAACTGAAGTGACTTAGCAGCAGCAGCAGCAGCATATATATGTATTGCTTCTACTTTGAAAGGCTACTGTATAGGTTTAGTTTTATAATTTGGAGGGTAAGATAGTACCTAGTTTATGATAGACAGTTCTCATAGTCAACTGGTGTCCCATCTTGTCCAGGGCCCAGAAGCCTCCCAGGCTAGAGGTAAATTTCTCAGTATGGTACTTAACTGATTCTAATCTGCTATAGATTGTAAAAGCAAAGAAAAAAACTATAATATTTGTAATATTGATTACAATATTGATTACATTGATTATGAGATGCATTCCAAGTTCAGAGATGTATCAATGTGAAACAAACAAATAGAATCATCAAAATAAGGTACTGCCTGTTCCACCCTTCCATTGTATGCATAAGGAAACAGGTCTAGAGAGGTAAGTGACTTTTCCAAGGTCACACAGATCCTTAGTGGCAGTGCCATAGCCAGACACATCTGACTTTCAGCCCAAAGCCAGCCTCATTATTTATTTATATTAAATAATAAATATAAATTTATTATTTATGATTTGTATGAAAACTAAAAACCCAACTTTGCAAAATAAATGTTTTCAGTTCCCTTATTCTGCTTTATGTCAGATATACCAGGAAAAATAGAGTCTGGATCTTTAGGGTCTGTAAGCCTCTTTGGTGTCTCAGCAGTAAAGAATCTACTTGCCAATGCAGGAGACTTGCAGCAGACCTGGGTTAGATCCCTGGGTTGGGAAGAGTCGGACACGACTTAGGGTCTAAACAACAACAAACTTTATGGTCTGTACCCCTCATACCCACCACCTGTTTGCCTGGGGCAAAACCAAATAAAATTATAATAAAATTATTTTAATCCCAGTATTCCCTTCAACTTTCTGATAATAAGAACCACCTTGTTAGTTTAGTCATTTAGTCATGTAGCTCATGGACTGGCTCATGGACTGTAGCCTGCCAGTTTCCTCTGTCTGTGGAATTCTCCAGGCAAAAATACTGGCTGCTGCTGCTGCTGCTAAGTCGCTTCAGTCATGTCCAACTCTGTGCAACCCCATAGACGGCAGCCTACCAGGCTCCCCCATCCCTGGGATTCTCCACGCAAGAGTACTGGAGTAGGGTGCCATTGCCTTCTCTGAAAAATACTGGAGTGGGTAGCTATTCCCTTCTCCAGGAAATCTTCCCAACCCAGGGATTGAACCAAGGTCTTCCACATTGCAGGCAGATTCTTTACTGTTTGAGCCACCAGGGAAACCCAAGAATCACCTAAGGAGTCTGTCAATAATAAAAATTCTTAACTGCAATTGCAGTCCCACTAAGTTGGAATCTTAGACCCTGTGGCCTGGGAAACCATACCTTGAACAAGTTTCCTCAGGTGCTTCTTATCAACAAGGAAGTTGGACTATGCCCAGTCCCCTCATTTTAAGGATAAAGTGATGAAGCCCAGAGAAACTTAATAATTCATTGAAGATGTATGCTTAGTTGCTCAGTTGTGCCTGACCCTTTGCAACCCCATGGACTGTAGCCAGCCAGGCTCCGCTGTCCTCTGGGGATTCTCCAGGCAATAATACGGGAATGGGTTGCCATGTCCTCCTCCAGGGGATCTTCTGAACCCAGGGATCAAACCCAGGTCTCCCGCATTGAACCCAGGTCTCCTGCAGTGCAGTGGATTCTTACCATCTGAGCCATAGCTCTATGTCTGCTCTTGGGTAGGCACAGGCTGCTCCTGGAAGGACCATGAACCAAACACTGAACATAGCTTTTGTCTTAGAGTTTTGTTCAGTTAGCAAAGCAAAAATTGAAGTTTTCAACCAGCCATGATAAACATAGTAAGAAGGGCTATATACTCATAAAGTAATTAAAAAAAAAATAGCTTTCACAGGTCTAAAGCACGGCTTCAGAAGGTCAATTAAAATTGATTGAGGTACTGTTGGAACAAAAGTAAATCTCTAGAGAAAGAAAA
Source organism: Bos mutus (assembly GCF_027580195.1). Lineage (NCBI taxonomy): Eukaryota > Metazoa > Chordata > Mammalia > Artiodactyla > Bovidae > Bos > Bos mutus. Next base: position 41,058,462 of record NC_091636.1, on the reverse strand, counting down.
CATCAAGAATTTTAAATTATTTGTACAAATTTTCATGCATCACATCAGAATTCAATAAAATAATGAATATATAAGTAAGAAAGATATACAGTTTATCAAATATGGACTGGAAATTAACTTTAATTACCTGATCAAAAGTTAAATGACAAAATAGACAATTTTGACAGAGAACTGAAGCCTTTCTTGGGGAAAGGATCCTGGAGGATTGGCAACCTAAGAGGCAAAGAGGTTTTATTTTTTCATGGTATGAAGAAACATTTGTGGTGGTTGGGGAAAAGTTTTCCCTGTATAATGAATTAAATTTTCGATTAAAAACCTAGTTCTAGTGCTTCCCTGGTGGCCCAGGTAAAGAATCCGCCTGCCAATGCAGGAGACACGGGTTCGATCCTTGGTCCAGAAAGATCCCACATGCCAGGGAGCAAATAAGCCCGTGTGCCACAGCTGTTCAGCCTGTGCTCTAGAGCTCGGGAACCACAACTTCTGAAGCCTGTGTGCCCTAGAGCTTGTGCTCCACAAGAGAAGCCTCCACAATGAGAAGCCCGTGCATTGCAATAAGGGGTAGGCCCCGCTCTCCACAACTAGAAGAAAACCCATGCAGCAAGGAAGACCCAGTACAACCAAAATAAGTAAATAAACAAAATTATTAAAAAAAAAAAAGAAAAAAAGAAATAATAACCTTAATTTAAAAAAAAACAACAGTTCTATATCAGATTTGCAAACATATTGGAACTATATAACCATTTATACCCCGACTTTGGCTACATAAATGGCTATATTTCTCTGACTTTCTTGCCTGGAGAATTCCAGACAAGAAGAGCCTGGCAGGCTATAGTTCATGGGGTCACAAAGAGTAGGACATGACTGAGCAACTAACACACACACACACACACACACACACACCCTGATTTTCCCACTCCCACCTACCTGGAGTCTGCTCTCTGGCTGATAGCCCGCTCTGCTTACTTCACGCTCCACCTGTGCAGGAGGCTGGAGCCTAGGCTGGAGGCCAGGCACATTTGAACAATTCCTTCTCTGCTTGAAGGGCCTTGGTGTTGAGTCATCCTCCTCCTGAGATGCAGTGGGAGCTCCAGAGCCCCAGAGATGGCTGCGCGTGGCTGTCACTCAGCCAAGGCCTTGCTCACAGCACTCACCAGCTACACTCCCCAGCAACACTCAGCCTTGAGCACATTCACAGAGCATTCTGTGCTGAGGGGATCACCCTCCATCCTTGATAGTTTCTAAAAGCCTAGAGGGAAAGATTCGGTATCAGGTGGGGGTGGAAGAATGCATTTAATTGTCTAAACCTGAGAGTGTAGAGCAAATGGAACTCTCATAGCTGCACAGGGAGGGCAAATCATTTCAACCACTTTGGAAAACTGGCAGAATCCATTAAAGCTCAACAAACACACATTTATGATTCAGCAGTACTACTTTCTAGGTATACTTATGGAAATATATATATATGTTTAACAAAAATATTTACAGGAATACTTCGAGAAGCAACTATTCTTATAGTCCAAAATTGGAAACTACCCGGATATTCATCAACAGTCAAATGGGTAAAATAAATTCCATTACATTTGTACAAAAGAACAGTATCAGCAATGAGAATGAATTACCAATATGTGCAGCAGCATAGATGGTTCTCACAAATATGATGTTGATCAAAAAACGTCACACATGCATAAGTACAGAAGTTTGTGATGTCATTTATATGAAGTTTTTTTCAGTTTTATTGAGATATAATTGAAATATGCTGTGCAAGTTTAAGGTGTACAATGATATGACTTGATATACTTATTGAATATTATATATATTGTGAAATTATGGATATAATAAAGTTAGTTAACACAGCCATTGCCTCACATAGTTATAATCCTTTACATGAAATTTTAATGAAAACTTGGCAACATTGGGAGTTCCCTGGTGGCATAGTGGTTAGGATTCATGGCTTTCAATGCTGTGGTGCAGGTTCAACCCCTGATCAGGAAACAGATCCGACAGACCGAGCAGTGTGGCAAAAAAAACCCTCCAAGACAAAAAATAAGCAGTATTAATCTCTGGTGTGATAAGTTAGGATAGTGAGTGAGAAGTGACCAGGAGGAGAATGAAGCGGAGTTCTATGGAACTGGTAATATTAGGATCCATCCGAGGAGATGGGTAGCTTTTAAAAATTTAATTTATAAATTAAATTACATTTTTCTGCATGTATGTTTACTTCAATGTACAGGTTACTTAAAAAAAAAGTTCCCATAGAGTAGTGGTTCTCCATTTTATCAAACCCAAATCCCCCTCCTTTATAACAAATGTTTTGTGACATCCTCTGTCTTCTCCTGGAATGAAAATTGTAGATAATTGTATATACTACTTGTATAATTATTTTTTTCTTTTTAAGATAAAATTTTAATTTTATAATTAAAAATAAATTAACGTGGAGAAGGCAATGTCACCCCACTCCAGTACTCTTGCCTGGAAAATCCCATGGATGGAGGAGCCTGGTAGGCTGCAGTCCATGGGGTCGCTGAGTCGGACATGACTGAGAGACTTCCCTTTCACTTTTCCCTTTCATGCATTGGAGAAGGAAATGGCAACCCACTCCAGTGTTCTTGCCTGGAGAATCCCAGGGACAGGGGAGACTGGTGGGCTGCCGTCTATGAGGTCGCATAGAGTCGGACACGAATGCAGCGACTTAGCAGCAGTAGCAGCAGCAGCAGTACCTTAGTAGGGATATAAAGAAAAAAGAAGAGGGAGAAACTTTTAAATAAGATAATATGTATTTCAGTGTGTTGATATTTGGTCAGGACAGCTCTGGAAGACACTGAGTACAAAAGGTGCTCGCACCTAGAATGGAAATCTCCATGAGTGCAATATCTGCAAGTGCCGACGGCATCAGGTAATACACTAGCTAATTACTAGGATGCTGGGGATGGAGTTTTCTGAAATGGTAAACAATCTGTGTTAACATTTTAAATAGAACACAGCCCAACCATCCTTCCATCTCCACAATAATGACGTTCCTTTCAAATCTAGAGCATGTTAAAACTGTGCAAAAATACTTTGTTCTTAATATCAAAGGCAACTTAGATTCTAGGCTTCTTATAAACACACTTTTCATGTACAGGAATGTCCAATTTGATACTGAGATAATCCATTGCCCTATAGAACTGTCTTGTGTATAGCAAGATGTTTAATATCCGTGCCCCCTGACCATTAAATGCCAGGGGTGTCATTGCAACAACCACAAACTTCTAATATCCCCCCAGGACAGGGTCACTTTGGTGGAGAACCATCTGTGTAGAGGGCAACTTGTAGGCCATAAGCCATTAATGTTCTTATTCATGAAGCCTTCAAAGATCTACCAGCATCAAAGTTATCTGATGGGTATAATAATTTAAATAAACTCTCAGTTTATTTAAACTCTTTTTAAAGCTTCTCTACTCATTGCACTGCTGATCCATCCCAAATTAGGCTCCCTAGGGTCTTTGCTTAATGACAGTTTGAGTGTTGATGCCTGAGGTTAAGCACCAATAAGGAGATGAGTAATGAGTAATGTTCCTAAGGACTTCCCAGGTGGCTCAGTGGTAAAGAATCTGCCTGCCAATGCAGGAGGTGCAGGTTCAATCCCTAGGTGGGGAAGATCCCCTGGAGGAAGGCAGGGCAACCCCCTCCAGAATTCTTGCCTGGAGAATTCCTTGGACAGAGGACACTGGCTACAGTCCATGGGGTCAAGAAGAGTCGTACATGACCGAGCAAGCACACAGATAGTTTAACGTTCGTAAACAACCAGATGAAAATTAGGCTGGAATATTTTAAGCTATATCCCTACCTCTGCCCAAGAGCCTCAGTCCCTTTATAACTTAAAACCCCTCAGACATCCCAAATCAAAAGGTCTTCTTGATTTGTCAGCCTGCATGATCAAGAGTTGCACAAATCCGTGTTGGACATTCTTGTCCACTAAATCCTGAAACCTTACACTTCATCTTCTGTCATGGAGCATAGTAAATATTTGAGTGATTATTATATGCCATGCTATATACCTTGTGCTAAGCACTTCACAGGTATCATCTCATTATATTCTCACAACAACCCTATGAGGTAATCACTATTATTATTCCTAGGTTTTGATGGGAATAAAACTGAGGCATAGAGCAGTTGAGGAACATTCTTAGGGTCACATAGTTAATCAGCTTAAAAGCTAGGGTTTGAACACATGCATCTGATTCTAAAGCTAGAGCTCTTAACTTTACTGGTATTCTCCCCTCAAAGGGGGAGAATACACTTTTGCCAAGCATACCCTGGGTATCTAGAAATGGTACAGGCTTCCATTGGCTAAATGCCTTTTGGAATTCAGCTTGCCTGGGGAGGAGTCTGGTGACTTCCTCCTTTATCAACGAGATTATTCCATTCAGCTTCAAATAACAGAAAGCTGACAGATGAGTGTGAATGATAAGGACATTTATTCCTTACTGAACATGAAGTCCCAGGGCTGATTAAATGGCTCAGTAAAATCTTGAAGCACCCTTGGCCTCACCATCATCAGGGTATTAGCTTTTCTTCCTCATGTATCTTATCTCCTGGTTACAAGATGGATCCTTCTGCTCCAACCACACTAGAGAAAGGAAGGGGCAGAATGAAAAGGATATTTTTTAAATTAAATTTATTTTTTTCCTGTTTATTTTTTATTATTTTTTAAAATTTATTTATTTTTTAATTGAAGGATAATTGCCTTACAAAATTGTGTTGGTTTCTGCCAAACATCAACATGAATCAGCCATAGGTATACATATGTCCCCTCTCTCCTGAACTTCCTTCCCATCTTCCTTCTCATCCCACCCCTCTAGGTTGTTACAGAGCCCCAGTTTGAGTTCCCTGAGTCACACAGCAAATTCCCATTGGCTATCTATTTTACATATGGTAATGTAAGTTTCCATATTACTCTCTCCGTACATCCAGCCGTCTCCGTCCTCCACTCCCACTGTGTTCATAAGTCTGTTCTCTGTGTCTCCATTGTTGTCCTGCAGATAATTGCATCAGTACCATTTTCCTAGATGTATTAGTATATGATACTTCTTTTTCTCTTTTTGACTTACTTCGATCTGTATAATAGGCTCTAGGTTCATCCACCTTATTAGAACTGACTCAAATGTGTTCCTTTCAATGGCCGAGTAATATTTCATTGTATATATGAACCACAGCTTCTTTAACCACTCATCTGTCAATTACCATCTAGGTTTCTTCCATGTTCTAGATACTGTAAACAGTGCTGCAATGAACATTGGGGTACATGAGTCTTTTTCAGTTTTGGTTTCCTCAGGGTATATGTCTAGTAGTGAGATTCCTGGGTCATATGGTGGTTTTATTCCTAGTTTTTTTTTTTAAGGACTCACCATCCTGTCTTCCATAGTGGCTGTATCAATTTACATCCCACCAACAGTGCAAGACGGTTCCCTTTTCTCCACACCCTCTCCAGCCTTTATTGTTTTGTTTTGGTTTTTTTTTGATGATGACCATTCTGACCGATGTGAGGTGATATCTCAGTGTGTAGTTTTGATTTGCATTTCTCTAATAATGAGCGATGTTGAGCATCTTTTCATGTGCTTGTTAGCAGCGATGACCAGGTATGGCCCTGATGCTTTAGCACCATCCATTTTCAGGGCTAGTTGATTTGACAGGTGAATTGTTACACACCCCTTAGCAGATTCTGACTTGCATGGCTAATGTCCTAATAAAAACAATTTTTTATGACTTTTAATCCCAATTTTCTTTTGATTCTCATTGGCTGATTGACATGCCCACTCTTAAACCCATTATTGGAAAAGGGGGATGGTATTATAATAATTACCTTAGACAAATCATTATTTATCCACTAGAATTCTGTTACCAGAGGTTTCCACTCATTAAAATAAGGCTTCTGTTAGGAAAGAAAGGGAATTGCTGTAGTCATCTAGGGCTACCATAAGAAAATTCCACAGTCTGGGTGACTTAAACAACACAAAATTGGAGGCTGATAAGGCCAATATCACAGCCCAGCAGGGTTCAATTTGCTTTCTGTTTGGACATGGCTACCATCTTTCTGTGTGTTCATGCCGCCTTTCCTGAGGTGTGTGCTGGTAGAAAGAGAGAGACTCTTCTCATAAGGGCACTAATTCCATCATGAGGGTCCCACCCTTCTGAACTCACCTAACCCTAATTACTAAAAGACCTCAGCTCCAAATACCATCACATTTGGGGATTAGAGCTCTGACATAGGAATTTTCAAGGGAAACATATATTCAGCCCATAACAGCTGCCAAGTAGGTAGTAAACAACATCTGCCATTCCTTCTCTGTGAGATAATTAGGTGGTCCCAGCTTGTGTTGCATATTGAAAAGCAGAGACATTACTTTGCCAACAAAGGTTCGTCTAGTCAAGGCTATGGTTTTTCCTGTGGTCATGTATGGATGTGAGAGTTGGACTGTCAAGAAAGCTGAGCGCCAAAGAATTGATGCTTTTGAACTGTGGTGTTGGAGAAGACTCTTGAGAGTCCCTTGGCCTGCAAGGAGATCCAACCAGTCCATTCTGAAGGAGATCAACCCTGGGATTTCTTTTGAAGGACTGATGGGAAAGCTGAAACTCCAGTACTTTGGCCACCTCATGCGAAGAGTTGACTCATTGGAAAAGACTCTGATGCTGGGAGGGATTGGGGGCAGGAGGAGAAGGGGATGACAGAGGATGAGATGGCTGGATGGCATCACTGACTCAATGGATGTGAGTCAACTCCGGGAGTTGGTGATGGACAGGGAGGCCTGGGGCACTGCGATTCATGGGGTCGCAAAGAGTCGGACACGACTGAGCGACTGAACTGAACTGAACTGAACTGAGCTTGTGTAGCAGACTGGGGATAACACTGGTTGCAGGGGACACCAAAGTTGTGATTATGGTGAGTGTGTGACTGATAGTCGCTCAGCTATATCTGACTCTTTGTGACTCCATGGACTGCAGCTCCTCAGTTATTTGGATTTTCCAGGCAAGAATATTAGGGTGGGGTGCCACTCCCTGCTCCAGGGGATCTTCCCAACCCAGGAATCAAACCCAGGACTTCCACATTGTTGGCAGACTGTTTACCATCTGAGACACTAGGAAAGCCCTCTTCCCTTGTGGCTCAGCTGGTAAAGAATCTGCCTGCAATGCAGGAGGCCTGGGTTCAATCCCTGGGTTGGAAAGATTCCATGGAGAAGGGAAAGGCTACCCATTCCAGTATTCTGGCCTGGAGAATTCTATGGGCTGTATAGTCCATGGGGTCGCAAAGAGCTGGACACGACTGAACAACTTTCACTTTCACTTTCAGTGATTAGGGTATTCTCAGTAAAAGAGAAGTGAAGTGAAGTCACTCAGTCGTGTCTGACTCTTTGCAACCCCATGGACTGTAGCCTACCAGGCTCCTCTGTCCATGGGATTTTCCAGGCAATAGTACTGGAGTGGATTGCCATTTCCTTCTCCAGGGGATCTTCCTGACCCAGGGATCAAACCCAGGTCTCCTGCATTGTAGACAGACACTTAACCGTCTGAACCACCAGGGAAGTGAAATCATGTGTATTTAGCACTGACACATTCTCATATATTCTCCCTCACAGACATCTAGAGCGTCAAACAACTCTATGCACAGAAGGTGTCATCTTAGCCATCAAGGTGTGGGTTGAGTGTGAGTGGGGCATCACTTCTGTGAGGATAAGATCTGTTTATTGCAAAGAGTTCAGAATGTATAGAGATGTACATAGTCTGCTGTGATTGTGGTTTTCATTCTATCTGCCCTCTGATGGATGAGGATAAGAGGCTTGTAGAAGGTTCCTGATGGGAGGGACTGGAAGGCAATGACACCCTACTCCAGTACTCTTGCCTGGAAAATCCCATGGACGGAGGAGCCTGGTGGGCTGCAGTCCATGGGGTCGTGAAGAGTCGGACACAACTGAGTGACTTCACTTTCACTTTTCACTTTCATGCATTGGAGAAGGAAATGGCAACCCACTCCAGTGTTCTTGCCTGGAGAATCCCAGGGACGGGGGAGCCTGGTGGGCTGCCGTCTGTGGGGTCGCACAGAGTCGGACAACTGAAGCAACTTAGCAGCAGCAGCAGCAGAAGGTTCCTGATGGGAGGGATGACTTGCTGTGCAATAAACTGGGTCTTGCTCTAGTGCGTGGGACCATACACAGTAAATCTTTAATCCAATTTGCTGCTGATGGGTGGGGCTGTGTTCTCTCCCTGTAGTTTGGCTTGAGGCCAAACTACGGTAAGGGTAATGGCATAATGTTCCCTTGTATCTCTAATTTTCTTGAAGAGATCTCTAATCTTTCCCATTCTATTGTTTTCTTCTAATTCTTTGCTCTGGTCACTGAGGAAGCCTTTCTTATCTCTCCCTGCTATTCTTTGGAACTCGGCATTCAAATGGGTATATCTTTCCTTTTCTCCTTTGCTTTTCACTTCTCTACTTTTCATAGCTATTTGTAAGGTCTCCTCAGACAACCATTTTGCTTTTTTCCATTTCTTTTTCTTGAGGATGGTCTTCATCCCTGTCTCCTGTACAATGTCATGAATTTCCCTGCATAGTTCATTAGGCACTCTATCAGATCTAGTCCCTTAAATCTATTTGTTACTTCCACTGTATAATCATGAGGGATTTGATTTAGGTCATACCTGAATGGTCTAGTGGTTTTCTCTACTTTGTTCAATTTCAGTCTGACTTTGGCAATAAGGAGTTCATGATCTGAGCCACAGTCAGCTCCTGCTCTTGTTTTTGCTGACTGTATGGAGCTTCTCCATCCTTGGCTGCAAATATAATCAATCTGATTTTCATGTTGGCTATCTAGTGATGTCCATGTGTAGAGTCTTCTCCTGTGTTGTTGGAAGAGGGTTTGCTATGACCTGTGCATTCTCTTGGCAAAACACTGTTAGCCTTTGCCCTGCTTCATTCTGTAGTCCAAAGCAAAATTTGCCTTTTACTCCAGGTGTCTCTTGATGTCCTACTTTTGCATTCCAGCCCCCTATAATGAAAAGGACATCTTTTTTTGGGTGTTAGTTCTAAAAGGTCTTGTAGGTCTTCATAAAACCATTTAGCTTCAGCTTCTTCAGTGTTACTGGTCGGGGCACAAATTATAGATACCAAGGGAACATTTCATGCAAAGATGGGATCAATAAAGGACAGAAATGGTATGGACCTAACAGAAGCAGAAGATATTAAGAAGAGGTGGACAGAATACACAGAAGAACTGTACAAAAAAAGATCTTCATGACCCAGATAATCACAATAGTGTGATCACTCACCCAAAGCCAGACTCCTGGAATGTGAAGTCAACTGGGCCTTAGGAAGCATCACTATGAACAAAGCTAGTGGAGGTGATGGAATTCCAGCTGAGCTATTTCAAATCCTGAAAGATGATGCTGTGAAAGTGCTGCCCTCAATATGCCAGCAAATTTGGAAAACTCAGCAGTGGCCACAGGACTGGAAAAGGTCAGTTTTCATTCCAATCCCAAAGAAAGGCAATGCCAAAGAATGCTCAAACTATCACACAATTGCACTCATCTCACACCCTAGTAAAGTAATGCTCAAAATTCTCTAAGCCAGGATTCAACAATACGTGAACCATGAACTTCCTGATGTTCAAGCTGGTTTTAGAACAGGCAGAGGAACCAGAGATCAAATTGCCAACATCTGCTGGATCATGGAAAAAGTAAGAGAGTTCCAGAAAAACATGTATTTCTGCTTTATTGACTATGCCAAAGCCTTTGACTGTGTGGATCACAATAAACTGTGGAAAATTCTTCAAGTGATGGGAATACCAGATCACCTAACCTGCCTCTTGAGAAACCTGTATGCAGGTCAGGAAGCAACAGTTAGAACTGTACATGGAACAACAGACCGGTTCCAAATAGGAAAAGGAGTACATCAAGGCTGTATATTGTCACTCTGTTTATTTAACTTATATGCAGAGTACATCATGAGAAATGCTGGGCTGGAAGAAGCACAAGCTGGAATCAAGATTCCCGGAAGAAATATCAAACTTCAGATATGCAGATGACACCACCTTTATGGCAGAAAGTGAAGAAGAACTAAAGAGCCTCTTGATGAAAGTGAAAGCGGAGAGTGAAAAAGTTGGCTTAAAGCTCAACATTCAGAAAACGAAGATCATGGCATCCGGTCCCATCACTTCATGGGAAATAGATGGGGAAACAGTGGAAACAGTGGCTGACTTTATTTTTGGGGGCTCCAAAATCACTGCAGATGGTGATTGCAGCCATGAAATTAAAAGACGCTTGCTCCTTGGAAGGAAAGTTATGACCAACCTAGAGAGCATATTAAAAAGCAGAGACATTACTTTGCCAACAAAGGTCTGTCTAGTCAAGGCTATGGTTTTTCCAGTGGTTATGTATGGGTGGGAGAGTTGGCCTGTGAAGAAAGCTGAGGGCTGAAGAATTGATGCTTTTGAACTGTGGTGTTAGAGAAGACTCTTGGGAGTCCCTTGGACTGCAAGGAGATCCAACTAGTCCATCCTAAAGGATATCAGTCCTGGGTGTTCATTGGAGGGACTGATGTTGAAGCTGAAACTCCAATACTTTGACCACCTGATTCGGAGAGCTGACTCATTTGAAAAGACCCTGATGATGGGAAAGATTGAGGGCAGGAGGAGAAGGGGATGACAGAGGCTGAAATGGTTGAATTGCATCACCGACACAATGGACCATGGGTTTGGGTGGACTCTGGGAGTTGGTGATGGACAGGGAGGCCTGGAGTGCTGCGGTTCATGGGGTCACAAAGAGTCGGACATGACTGAGCGACTGAACTGAACTGAACTACTTCACCAATAGTAATTCTTTGATACTCTCAAAAGTCTTCATTTCTACCACATTCACCCCAGATAGCTATACCTGAGCTATCCATTTCTCTGGAGTGTAAAAATTAGGGATCTTTAATTGTAAGCAGTAGAAACCAGTACTTGCTCTTTCAATTAATAGGGGACTTTTTAGAAGAGATTTTAGAAAGCTCACATACTTAAAATGAAAGCATATGGCTTGGTATTGGGAAAGTCAGGCTTGGAATTGGGCAGGAAAAAAGTCAGCTTTGGAGGGTAAAGAAGCAGGATACACAGAAACAGCCTGGGCAGGTACCACTACTTAAAGAATGAAAACCGACTGTTCTCCATTTAATTCTCTGCAGAAGATTCAAACTGGAGGCAGGATCAGTTTCAGAAGGATCTCAAATTTAAATGTGAAGGGGAAAAAAAATCAATAAAAGCTTTAGAAGAAAACAGAGCCAAGACTTTTGGACCAGAGCTTCAACATCAGTCCTTCCAATGAACAGTCAGGACTGATCTCCTTTAGGATGGACTGGTTAGATCTCCTTGCAGTCCAAGGGACTCTCAAGAGTCTTATCCAACACCACAGTTCAAAAGCATCAATTCTTCAGCCCTCAGCTTTCTTTATAGTCCAACTCTTACATCCATACATGACTCCTGGAAAAACCATAGCTTTGAGGAGACGGACCTTGGTTGGCAAAGTAATGTCTCTCCTTTTTAATATGCTGTCTAGGTTGATCATAACTTTCCTTCCAAGGAGTAAGCATCTTTTAATTTCATGGCTGCAATCACCATCTGCAGTGATTTTGGAGCCCCCAAAAATAAAGTCAGCCACTGTTTCCACTGTTTCCCCATCTATTTCCCATGAAGTGATGGGACCGGATGCCATGATCTTCGTTTTCTGAATGTTGAGCTTTAAGCCAACTTTTTCACTCTCCACTTTCACTTTCATCGAGAGGCTCTTTAGTTCTTCTTCACTTTCTGCCATAAAGGTGGTGTCATCTGCATATCTGAGGTTATTGATATTTCTTCCGGCAATCTTGATTGCAGCTTGTGCTTCTTCCAGCCCAGCATTTCTCATGATGTACTCTGCATGTATGTTAAATAAGCAGGGTGACAATATACAGCCCTGACGTACTCCTTTTCTTATGGAACCAGTCTGTTGTTCCATGTCCAGTTCTAACTTACTTCCTGACCTGCATACAGGTTTCTCAAGAGGCAGGTTAGGTGATCTGGTATTCCCATCTCTTGAAGAATTTTCCACAGTTTATTGTGATCCACACAGTCAAAGGCTTTGGCATAGTAAGTAAAGCAGAAATACATGTTTTTCTGGAACTCTCTTGCTTTTTCCATGATCCAGCAGATGTTGGCAATTTGATCTGTTTTCTCTGCCTTTTCTAAAACCAGCTTGCACATCAGGAAGTTCACGGCTCACGTATTGCTGAATCCTGGCTTAGAGAATTTTGAGCATTACTTTACTAGGGTGTGAGATGAGTGCAATTGTGTGATAGTTTGAGCATTCTTTGGCATTGCCTTTCTTTGGGATTGGAATGAAAACTGACCTTTTCCAGTCCTGTGGCCACTGCTGAGTTTTCCAAATTTGCTGGCATATTGAGGGCAGCACTTTCACAGCATCATCTTTCAGGATTTGAAATAGCTCAGCTGGAATTCCATCACCTCCACTAGCTTTGTTCATAGTGATGCTTCCTAAGGCCCAGTTGACTTCACATTCCAGGAGTCTGGCTTTGGGTGAGTGATCACACTATTGTGATTATCTGGGTCATGAAGATCTTTTTTTGTACAGTTCTTCTGTGTATTCTGTCCACCTCTTCTTAATATCTTCTGCTTCTGTTAGGTCCATACCATTTCTGTCCTTTATTGTGCCCGTCTTTGCATGAAACGTTCCCTTGGTGTCTCTAATTTTCTTGAAAAGATCACTAGTCTTTCCCATTCTATTGTTTTCCTCTGTTTCTTTGCATTGATCACTGAGGAAGGCTTTCTTATCTCTCCTTGCTATTCTTCCGAACTCTGCATTCAAATGGGTATATATTTTCTTTTCTCCTTTGCCTTTTGCTTCTCTTCTTTTCACAGCTATTTGTAAGGCCTCTTCAGACAACCGTTTTGCCTTTTTGCATTTCTTTTTCTTGGGGATGGTCTTGATCACTGCCTCTTGTACAGTGTCATGAACATCCATCCATAGTTTTTCAGGCACTCTGTCTAGTCCCTTGAATCTATTTGTCACTTCCACTGTATACTCATAAGGGATTTGATTGAGGTCATACCTGAATGGTCTTGTGGTTTTCCCTTCTTTCTTCAATTTCAGTCTGAATTTGGCAGTAAGGAGTTCATGGTCTGAGCCACAGTCAGCTCCTGCTCTTGTTTTTGCTGACTGTATAGGGCTACTCCATTGTTGGCTGCAAAGAATATAATCAATCTGATTTCAGTGTTGGCCATCTGGTGATGTCCATGTGTAGAGTCTTCTCTTGTGTTGTTGGGAGAGGCTGTTTGCTATGACCTGTGCATTTTCTTGGCAAAACTCTATTAGCCTTTGTCCCGCTTCATTCCATAGTCCAAGGCCAAGTTTGCCTGTTACTCCAGGTGTTTCTTGACTTCCTACTTTTGCACTCCAGTCCCATAATGAAAAGGACATCTTTTTTGAGTGTTAGTTCTAAAAGGTCTTGTAGGTCTTCATAGAACCATTCAACTTCAACTTCTTCAGCGTTACTGGTTGGGACATAAACTGGGATTGAAAGGTTTGCCTCAGAAACCAACAGAGATCATTCTGTTGTTTTTGAGATTGCTTCCAAGTATTGCATTTTGGACTCATTTTTTGGCTATAATGGCTACTCCATTTCTTCTAAGGGTTCTTGCTGACGGTAGTAGATGTAATCATCATCTGAGGTTAATTCACCCATCCAGTCCATTTTAGTTCTAATTCTGAAAATGTCAGTGTTCACTTTTGCCATCTCCTGTTTGACCACTTTCAATTTGCCTGGATTCATGGACCTAACATTCCAGGTTCCTATGCAATATTGCTCTTTATAGCATTGGAACTTACTCCTATCAACAGTCATATCCACAACTGGGTGTTGCTTTTGCTTTGGCTCCATCTCTTCATTCTTTCTGGAGTTATTTCTCCACTGATCTCCAGTAGCATATTGGACACCTATCAACCTGGGGAGTTCATCTTTCAGTGTCCTATCTTTTTGCCTTTTCTAGACCATTCCTTGGTCTAGACAAGGAGTGGGAAATGGAGGCGGAGCCCAGAGGCTTGGAGGATGGGGCCTCCCTGTGGGCAGTGGGTTTGAGAAGCAGAGCAAATATAGGCCTGTGGCAGCCATGGCGGGATTCCACATCCCTTCTCTTATGGCTCAGGTTTTTCACTGCATCTCCTTTCTTGACCAGGGCCAGCTCAGTTTGCTGGGAAACCCTCCTGGGCCACAGTGCAGCATGAACAGGTATGGGCTTATGCATCTCTTATCCCAGTAAACCAGCTTAACTAGCGGGCACAAAGTCTGAGGAGCCAGTTTAGAGGTTTAGCAGTATGGAAATACAGTGTTCCTGGGGAATTCTCAGAAAGAGAGTGCAGCACACAGCTCTGAAGTACAGAGGCTGAAATTTGGCACTACTGGTGACCTCAACAGGGGATAGAGCAATGTAAACAGAGACCTTGTGTTTTATGTTTTAATGAAAAACAACTGCTTAGCATAGGGAACTCTACTCGATACTCTGTAATGACATATATGGGGCTAGAATCTTAAAAAAGATATTGTATGTATATGTGTAACTGACTCACATTGCTATACAGCAGAGACTAACACAGCATTGTAAATCAACTATACTCCAATAAAATTTAATTAAAAAAACCCCAACTATGACTATTGTGTCAGATCTAAGCACTTTATGTGTGCAATCGTATTCAATCCTCAATTGCTATCATTCATTTTACAGATAAGAAACCAGGCTCAGGAAATTTAAGGCCCTTGACCCAGGTCACCCAGCTATTTAAAGAGGCAAATCTGGGTTTTAAATGTTGCCAATATGGCTCCAGTCAGTCCTAAAGAAAATCAATCCTGAATATTCATTGGAAGGACTGATGCTGAAGCTGAAGTTCCAGTACTTTGGCTACCTGATGCGAAGAGCCAACTCATTGGGAAAGACCCTAATGCTGGGAAAGATTGAGGGTAGAAGAAGGGCAGCAGAAGATGAGATGATTGGGTACCATCACCAACTCAGTGGACATGAATTTGAGCAAATTTTGGGAGGCAGTGAAGGACAGTCACGGGGTCACAAAGAATTGGACACAGAAATACATTCTACACCTCATATTGCCTCTTACATAAGCCAGGCAGATAAATATAGACCTGAAGCCAACTCTTTGAGCAAGGGCAGCAATGAAAATGCATTAGTAGTCAAGGAGACATGCACACAGGTACATTTCAAGGATGAGAACCAGAGAGCCAAACGGGATGGTGAGCAGGAGAGTGTGAGAAAGTCAGGGTGTGACTGTGTTGAGGTAAACGTTGTACACTCTGCACCTCTCTTTTGGAGGGCTCCCCAGTTGGGTTTTCAAAGGTATTGTAACAGGAGGGAAAGGGGCAGGGCACAACATTTGAAAGAATGACATAGCCCAAGGACGCAACATGAATTGATTGAAATCAAATGGGACCAAGAGAGGAGACAAGACTAGACCTTGATCCTCAATCAGCAAGTGAAATGACACACAGAGGTACCATGAAGGTTCCAAGGCCTGTTAAAAGACCAAGGAGTGGGCAGTGGCCGAATCCTGGAAATCTCTGCCCCTTCCTCAAAATAGTTGGAATAATCCTCCCTCTCATTAACATATGACATTACCCAGCCTATAACCACAAATTTCACTGTGCATTCACCCTCTGCAGTGGCCCACACTCTTTCTGTGGTGTGTGCTTCTCTCTGTATCTGAATAAATGCACTTCTTACCTCTCACTTTGTCTCTTACTGAATTCTTTCTGCGATAAGACATCAAGAACCTGAGCTTCATTAGATCCTGAAGCCAGGTACTGTGGGTTTTGGCTGGGTTTGAGTCCCAGCCATGTGGGTTCAAGTCCCAAGCAGGGTTTTGGCTGGGTTCGAGTCCCAACACATGGGTTTGAGTCCCAATCTGAGGTAAATGGTTTCAGCACCAAGTTTTGACACGAGGTTGATAAAGAGAATCTTGAGTTCTTTCAGAATTCCACAATGGAGCTTGTCCAGCAACTCCTGCTGCTTTCAACTGTTTTTTGTACACATCAAATTTCTTCAACACTTGCCTCATATCTTGGAGTACAGTTCTTGCTTGCCTGTAGGACTGTGTACTTATTTCTTACCCTGGCCTCCAAAACTCTGCATAACTCAACAACCCCAAGTCTCAGCTGCAGTCTGTCCTATCTCCCCACCAAGACCCATTTAACAGATACACATTCTAGATGTTTCCACTTTGTTATTCCTTCCCCTTGTCTTTAAGCATTTAAATGTCAGTTACCCTTCATGGCCTAACTCACATTCTATTACCTCCACTTAGCCTTCTGTGTTAGGGCTCCAGAGAGCCAGAACTAGAATATAAAAACAGAATACATGTATATAATATGTGAGTGAAAGTCACTCAGTCATGTCTGACTCTTTGTGACCCCATGGACTGTAGCCTGCCATGCTTCTCTGTCCATGAAATTCTCCATGCCAGAATACTGGAGTGGGTAGCTGTTTCCTCCTCCAGGGAATCTTCCCAACCCAGGGATTGAACCCAGGTCTCCTTCATTTCAGGCTGATTCTTCACTGTCTGAGCCACAAGGGAAGCCCAAGAATACTGGAGTGGGTAGCCTATCCCTTATCCAGCAGATCTTCCTGACCCAGGAATTGAACCAGGGTCTCCTGCATTGCAGGCAGATTCTTTATCAGCTGAGCTACCAGGGAAGCTCATATAATAGGTATACATTATATATTAATATTCTATATATTATATATGTATGAGGAATTGACTTATGCAGTTGGGAAGGTAAGAAGTCCCAAGACCTGTAGTCAACAAGCTAGGGGCCTAGAAGAGCTGACGTGTAGCTCCTGGCCAGGTCCAAAAGCTTGGGAACCAGGAGAGCTGATGGTGTAAGTTCTAGTCCAAAAGTTGGCAAGTTTAGGACCCAGGAGGGGGCCAATGTTTCATTTGGGTCCAAAGGTTGGAAAGACTAATGACCCAGCAAGCCATCAGGCAAGAGGAGTAACCTTTCACTCCAGAGTGGGCCAATCTTTTTGTTCTATTCAAGACTGATAGGATGAGCCCCACCCACATTATGGAAGGCAAGCTACTTCACTCAGTCCATAGACTGAATTGTTAATCTCATCCAAAAACACCATTGCAGACAGACCCAGAACAATTAAAAAAATTTTTTATTTTTATTTTTAAAAATTTATTTGGCTGCTCCGGGTTTTAGTTACAGTATTCAGGATCTTCCTTTTTTATTGCGGCATGCAAGATTTTTAGTTGTGGCGTGCGAATTCTTAGCTGTGGCAAGTGGGATCTAGTTCCCTGACTAGGAATGAAATCTAGGCCCCTTTCATTGGGATTGTGGAGTCTTGGCCATTGGACCACCAGGGAAGTCCACAGAAAAACTTTTGACCAAATATCTGGGCACCCAATGGCCCAGTCAAGTTGACCCATACATTAACCAACACATTTTAAAATTTTTCATTTTTTAATTTGAAAGGTCCAATGCTGTAAAGAGCAATATTACGTAGGAACCTGGAATGTCAAGTCCACGAATCAAGGCAAATTGGAAGTGGTCAAACAAGACATGGCAAGAGTGAATGTCGACATTCTAGGAATCAGCGAACTGAAATGGACTGGAATGGGTAAATTTAACTCAGATGACCATTATATCTACTACTGCGGGCAGGAATCCCTCAGAAGAAATGGAGTAGCCATCATGGTCAACAAAAGAGTCCGAAATGCAGTACTTGGATGCAATCTCAAAAATGACAGAATGATCTCTGTTCGTTTCCAAGGCAAACCATTCAATATCACAGTAATCCAAGTCTATGCCCCAACCAGTAACGCTGAAGAAGCTGAAGTTGAATGGTTCTATGAAGACCTACAAGACCTTTTAGAACTAATACCCAAAAAAGATATCCTTTTCATTATAGGGGACTGGAATGCAAAAGTAGGAAGTCAAGAAACACCTGGAGTAACAGGCAAATTTGGCCTTGGAATATGGAATGAAGCAGGGCAAAGACTAATAGAGTTTTGCCAAGAAAATGCACTGGTCATAACAAACACCCTCTTCCAACAACACAAGAGAAGACTCTACACATGGACATCACCAGATGGTCAACACTGAAATCAGATTGATTATATTCTTTGCAGCCAAAGATGGAGAAGCTCTATACAGTCAGCAAAAACAAGAGCAGGAGCTGACTGTGGCTCAGATCATGAACTCCTTATTGCCAAAGTTAGACTGAAATTGAAGAAAGTAGGGAAAACCACTAGACCATTCAGGTATGACCTAAATCAAATCCCTTATGAGTATACAGTGGAAGTGAGAAATAGATTTAAGGGCCTAGATCTGATAGAGTGCCTGATGAACTATGGAATGAGGATCGTGACATTGTACAGGAGACAGGGATCAAGACCATCTCCATGGAAAAGAAATGCAAGAAAGCAAAATGGCTGTCTGGGGAGGCCTTACAAATAGCTGTGAAAAGAAGAGAAGCGAAAAGCAAAGGAGAAAAGGAAAGATATAAACATCTGAATGCAGAGTTCCAAAGAACAGCAAGAGATAAGAAAGCCTTCTTCAGTGATCAATGCAATGAAATAGAGGAAAACAACAGAATGGGAAAGACTAGAGATCTCTTCAAGAAAATCAGAGATACCAAAGGAACATTTCATGCAAAGATGGGCTCAATAAAGGACAGAAATGGTATGGACCTAACAGAAGCAAAAGATATTAAGAAGAGATGGCAAGAATACACAGAAGAACTGTACAAAAAAGATCTTCACGACCCAGATAATCACGATGGTGTGATCACTGACCTAGAGCCAGACATCCTGGAATGTGAAGTCAACTGGGCCTTAGAAAACATTACTACGAACAAAGCTAGTGGAGGTGATAGAATTCCAGCTGAGCTATTCCAAATCCTGAAAGATGATGCTGTGAAAGTGCTGCACTCAATATGCCAGCAAATTTGGAAAACTCAGCAGTGGCCACAGGACTGGAAAAGGTCAGCTTTCATTCCAATCCCAA
Organism: Bos mutus; assembly: GCF_027580195.1. Classification (NCBI taxonomy): domain Eukaryota; kingdom Metazoa; phylum Chordata; class Mammalia; order Artiodactyla; family Bovidae; genus Bos; species Bos mutus. The sequence goes on along the minus strand of NC_091636.1, from coordinate 41,039,390 downwards.
AGAAAGGCAATGCCAAAGAATGCTCAAACTACCGCACAATTGCACTCATCTCACACACTAGTAAAGTAATGCTGAAAATTCTCCAAGCCAGGCTTCAGCAATATGTGAACCGTGAACTTCCTGATGTTCAAGCTGGTTTTAGAACAAGCAGAGGAACCAGAGATCAAATTGCCAACATCCACTGGATCATGGAAAAAGCAAGAGAGTTCCGGAAAAACATGTATTTCTGCTTTATTGACTATGCCAAAGCCTTTGACTGTGTGGACCACAATAAACTGTGGAAAATTCTTCAAGTGATGGGAATACCAGATCACCTAACCTGCCTCTTGAGAAACCTGTATGCAGGTCAGGAAGCAACAGTTAGAACTGGACATGGAACAACAGACTGGTTCCAAATAGGAAAAGGAGTACATCAAGGCTGTATATTGTCACCCTGTTTATTTAACTTATATGCAGAGTACATCATGAGAAATGCTGGGCTGGAAGAAACACAAGCTGGAATCAAGATTGCCAGGAGAAATATCAATAACCTCAGATATGCAGATGACACCACCCTTATGGCAGAAAGTGAAGAGGAACTAAAAAGCCTCTTGATGAAAGTGAAAGTGGAGAGTGAAAAAGTTGGCTTAAAGCTCAACATTCAGAAAACGAAGATCATGGCATCTGGTCCCATCACTTTATGAGAAATAGATGGGGAAACAGTGGAAACAGTGTCAGACTTTATTTTTCTGGGCTCCAAAATCACTGCAGATGGTGATTGCAGCCATGAAATTAAAAGACGCTTACTCCTTGGAAGGAAAGTTTTGACCAACCTAGACAGCATATTCAAAAGCAGAGACATTACTTTGCCAACAAAGGTTTGTCTAGTCAAGGCTATGGTTTTTCCTGTGGTCATGTATGGGTGGGAGAGTTGGACTGTCAAGAAGGCTGAGCGCCGAAGAATTGATGCTTTTGAACTGTGGTGTTGGAGAAGACTCTTGGGAGTCCCTTGGACTGCAAGGAGATCCAACCAGTCCATTCTGAAGGAGATCAGCCCTGGGATTTCTTTGGAAGGAATGATGCTAAAGCTGAAACTCCAGTCCTTTGGCCACCTCATGCGAAGAGTTGACTCATTGGAAAAGACTGATGTTGGGAGGGATTGGGGGCAGGAGGAGAAGGGGACGACAGAGGATGAGATGGCTGGATGGCATCACTGACTCGGTGGACGTGAGTCTGAGTGAACTCCGGGAGTTGGTGATGGACAGGGAGGCCTGGTGCGCTGCGATTCATGGGGTCGCAAAGAGTCGGACACGACTGAGCGACTGATCTGATCTGATCTGATCTGATCTGATGCCCTTCAAGCCCCACATTGTTACCTGGGATTACTCTTGAGGGATGGGATTCTAGGATGGGAAGGGAGAACTTTCATTTTTACTCTTTACTATTGAAAAAGAAGTTTAGGGACTTCCCCGATGATCCAGTAGTTAAGACTCTGCCTTCCAATGTAGAGGGCATAAGTTCAATCCCTGGTTGGGGAACTAAGACCCCACACACTGAGGGGGTGGCCAAAAAAAAAGAGGCTTAAAAGTGGTAAACTTTGAGTAAATTGTACTTTCTTTTTGGTTCTTTTCTATTATTACCTTTTGTTTGTATACAGCCAGCCCTCGGTAGCTGCCAGTTTCAAGTCCACAGATTCAATTAACTATGGGTAGAAGATATTCAGATAGTTCCATATCAGAAAACAATCTGATTAAAAACTGATCAACAGAACCATTTTATTAAACATTTGATCTAATATGAGAAAAAAGATTCCCAAAGCAAAACTTCAATTTGCTGCACACACGCAGCTATTTACATAGGATTTAAATTGTATTCATCATTGTAAGTTTTTTTTCCCCCACTTTATTTTTTTTGGAGGTTAATTACTTTATTGTATTAGTCATATTCTATTAGTCATACATTGACATGAATCCACCATGGGTGTATGTGTGTCCCCCATCCTGAATCCCCCTCCCACATCCCTCCCCATCCCATCCCTCTGGGTCATCCCAGTGCACCAGCCCGAGCATCCTGTATCATGCATTGAACCTGGACTGGCGATCCATTTCACGTATGATAATATACATGTTTCAATACCATTCTCCCAAATCATCCCACCCTCACCTTCTCTCACAGAGTCCAAAAGACTGTTCTATACATCTGTGTCTCTTTTGCTGTTTTGCATACAGGGTTATTGTTACCATCTTTCTAAATTCCATATATATGTGTTAGTATACTGTATTGGTGTTTTTCTTTCTGGCTTACTTCACTCTGTATAATAGGCTCCAGTTTCATCCACCTCATTAGAACTGATTCAAATGTATTCTTTTTAATGGCTGAGTAATACTCCATTGTGTATATGTACCACAGCTTTCTTATCCATTCATCTGCTGATGGACATTTAGGTTGCTTCCATGTCCTGGCTATTATAAACAGTGCTGCGATGAACATTGGGGTACACGTGTCTCTCTCAGTTCTGGTTTCCTCGGTGTGTATGCACAGCAGTGGGATTGCTGGGTCATAAGGCAGTTCTATTTCCAGTTTTTTAAGGAATCTCCACACTGTTCTCCATAGTGGCTGTACTAGTTTGCATTCCCACCAACAGTGTAAGAGGGTTCCCTTTTCTCCACACCCTCTCCAGCATTTATTGCTTGTAGACTTTTGGATCGCAGCCATTCTGACTGGCGTGAAATGGTACCTCATTGTGGTTTTGATTTGCATTTCTCTGATAATGAGTGATGTTGAGCATCTTTTCATGTGTTTGTTAGCCATCTGTATGTCTTCTTTGGAGAAATGTCTATTTAGTTCTTTGGCCCATTTTTTGATTGGGTCATTTTATTTTTCTGGAATTGAGCTGCAAGAGTTGCTTGTATATTTTTGAGATTAGTTGTTTGTTGGTTGCTTCATTTGCTATTATTTTCTCCCATTCTGAAGGCTGTCCTTTCACCTTGCTTATAGTTTCCTTTGTTGTGCAAAAGCTTTTAATTTTAATTAGGTCCCATTTGTTTATTTTTGCTTTTATTTCCAATATTCTGGGAGGTGGGTCATAGAGGATTCTGCTGTGATTTATGTCGGAGAGTGTTTTGCTTATGTTTCCCTCTAAGAGTTTAATAGTTTCTGGTCTTACGTTTAGATCTTTAATCCATTTTGAGTTTATTTTTGTGAATGGTGTTAGAAAGTGTTCTAGTTTCATTTCTTTTACAAGTCGTTGACCAGTTTTCCCAGCACCACTTGTTAAAAAGATTGTCTTTTTTCTGTATATTCTTGCCTCCTTTGTCAAAGATAAGGTGTTCATAGGTGCATGGATTTATCTCTGGGCTTTCTATTTTATTCCATTGATCTATATTTCTGTCTTTGTGCCAGTACCATACTGTCTTGATGACTGTGGCTTTGTAGTAGAGCCTGAAGTCAGGCAGGTTGATTCCTTCAGTTCCATTCTTCTTTCTTAAGATTGCTTTGGCTATTTGAAATTTTTTGTATTTCCATACAAATTGTGAAATTATTTGTTCTAGTTCTGTGAAAAATACCGTTGGTAGCTTGATAGGGATTGCATTGCATCTATAGACTGCTTTGGGTAGTATACTCATTTTCACTATATTGATTCTTCCAATCCATGAACACGGTATATTTCTCTATCTATTTGTGTCCTCTTTGATTTCTTTCACCAGCGTTTTATAGTTTTCTATATACAGGTCTTCTGTTTCTTTAGGTAGATATATTCCTAAGTATTTTATTCCTTTTGTTGCAATGGTGAGTGGAATCGTTTCCTTAATTTCTCTTTCTGTTTTCTCATTGTTAGTGTATAGGAATGCAAGGGATTTCTGTGTGTTGATTTTGTATCCTGCAACTTTACTATATTCATTGATTACCTCTAGTAATTTTCTGGTGGAGTCTTTAGAGTTTTCTATGCAGAGGATCATCTGCAAACAGTGAGAGTTTTACTTCTTCTTTTCCAATCTAGATTCCTTTTATTTCTTTTTCTGCTCTGATTGCTGTGGCCAAAACTTCCAAAACTATGTTGAATAGTAGTGGTGAGAGTGGGCACCGTTTTCTTGTTCCTGACTTTAGGGGAAATGCTTTTAATTTTTCACCATTGAGGATAATGTTTGTTGTGGGTTTGTCATATAAAGCTTTTATTATGTTGAGGTGTGTTCCTTCTATTCCTGCTTTCTGGAGGGTTTTTTTTTTAATTGTAAATGGATGTTGAATTTTGTCAAAGGCTTTCTCTGCATTTATTGAGATAATCATATGGTTTTTATTTTTCAATTGGTTAATGTGGTGTATTACATTGATTGATTTGCGGATATTGAAGAATCCTTGCATCCCTGGGATGAAGCCCACTTGGTCATGATGTATGATCTTTTTCATATGTTGTTGGATTCTGTTTGCTAGAATTTTGTTAAGAATTTTTGCATCTATGTTCATCAGTGGTATTGGCCTGTAGTTTTCTTTTTGTGTGGCATCTTTGTCAGGTTTTGGTATTAGGGTGATGGTGGCCTCATAGAATGAGTTTGGAAGTTTACCTTCCTCTGCAATTTTCTGGAAGAGTTTGAGAAGGATAGGTGTTGGATCTTCTCTAAATTTTGGGTAGAATTCAGCTGTGAAGCGTCTGGTCCCGGGCTTTTGTTTTCTGGAAGATATCTGATTACAGTTTCAGTTTCCTTGCTTGTGATGAGTCTGTTAAGATTTTCCATTTCTTCCTGGCTCAGTTTTGGAAAGCTGTACTTTTCTAAGAATTTGTCCATTTCTTCCAAGTTGTCAATTTTATTGGCATATAATTGTTGATAGTAGTCTCTTATGATCCTTTGTATTTCTGTGTTGTCTGTTGTGATCTCTCCATTTTCATTTCTAATTTTGTTGATTTGATTTTTCTTCCTTTGTTTCTTGATGAGTCTGGCTAATGGTTTGTCAAATTTATTTAACTTCTCAAAGAACCAGCTTTTGGCTTTGTTGATTTTTGCTATGGTCTCTTTTGCATTTATTTCTGCCCTAATTTTTAAGATTTCTTTCCTTCTACTAACCCAGGGGCTCTTCATTTCTTCCTTTTCTAGTTGCTTTAGGTGTAGGGTTAGGTTATTTATTTGACTGTTTTCTTGTTTCTTGAGGTAAGCCTGTATTGCTATGAACCCTCCCCTTAGTACTGCTTTTACAGTGTCCCATAGGTTTTGGGTTGTTGTGTTTTCATTTTCATTTGTTTCTATGCATATTTTGATTTCTTTTTTGATTTCTTCTGTGATTTGTTGGTCATTCAGCAGCGTGTTGTTCAGCCTCCGTATGTTGGAATTTTTAATAGTTTTTGTCCTGTAATTGACATCTAATCTTACTGCATTGTGGTCAGAAAAGATGCTTGGAATGATTTCAATTTTTTTGAATTTACCAAGGCTAGATTTATGGCCCAGGATGTGATCTATCCTGGAGAAGGTTCCATGTGCACTTGAGAAAAAGGTGAAATTCATTGTTTTGGGGTGAAATGTCCTATAGATATCAATTAGGTCTAACTGGTCTTTTGTATCATTTAAAGTTTGCATTTCCTTGTTAATTTTCTGTTTGGTTGATCTATCCATAGGTGTGAGTGGGGTATTAAAGTCTCCCACTATTATTGTGTTATTGTTAATTTCCCCTTTCATACTTGTTAGCATTTGTCTTACATATTGCAGTGCTCCTATGTTGGGTGCATATATATTTATAATTGTTATATCTTTTTCTTGCATTGATTCTTTGATCATTATGTAGTGTCCTTTGTCTCTTTTCACAGCCTTTGTTTTAAAGTCTATTTTATCTGATATGAGTATTGCTAGTCCTGCTCTCTTTTGGTCTCTATTTGTGTGGAATATCTTTTTCCAGCCCTTCACAGTCTATATGTGTCCCTTGTTTCGAGGTGGGTCTCTTGTAGACAACATATACAGGGGTCTTGTGTTTGTGTCCATTCAGCCAGTCTTTGTCTTTTGGTTGGGGCATTCAACCCATTTACATTTAAGGTAATTATTGATAAGTATGATCCCATTGCCATTTACTTGATTGTTTTGGGTTCGAGTTTATACACCCTTTCTGTGTTTCTTGTCTAGAGAAGATCCTTTAGCATTTTTTGGAGAGCTGGTTTGGTGGTGCTGAATTCTCTCAGCTTTTGCTTGTCAGTAAAGCTTTTGATTTCTCCTTCATATTTGAATGAGATCCTTGCTGGGTACAGTAATCTGGGCTGTAGGTTATTTTCTTTCATCACTTTAAGTATGTCTTGCCATTCCCTTCTGGCCTGAAGAGTTTCTATTGAAAGATTAGCTGTTATCTTTATGGGAATCCCCTTGTGTGTTATTTGTTGTTTTTCCCTTGCTGTTTTTATTTATTTTTTTTTCCTCTAATTTTATTTTATTTTTAAACTTTACATAATTGTATTAGTTTTGCCAAATATCAAAATGAATCCGCCACAGGTATACATGTGTTCCCCATCCCGAACCCTCCTCCCTCCTCCCTCCCCATACCATCCCTCTGGGCCGTCCCAGTGCACCAGCCCCAAGCATCCAGCATCATGCATCGAACCTGGACTGGCAACTCGTTTCCTACATGATATTTTACATGTTTCATTGCCATTCTCCCAAATCTTCCCACCCTCTCCCTCTCCCACAGAGTCCATAAGACTGTTCTTATACATCAGTGTCTCTTTTGCTGTCTCGTACACCGGGTTATTGTTACCATCTTTCTAAATTCCATATATATGCGTTAGTATACTGTATTTATGTTTTTCCTTCTGGCTTACTTCACTCTGTATAATAGGCTCCAGTTTCATCCACCTCATTAGAACTGATTCAAATGTATTCTTTTTAATGGCTGAGTAATACTCCATTGTGTATATGTACCACAGCTTTCTTATCCATTCATCTGCTGATGGACATCTAGGTTGCTTCCATGTCTTGGCTATTATAAACAGTGCTGCGATGAACATTGGGGTACACGTGTCTCTTTCCCTTCTGGTTTCCTCAGTGTGTATGCCCAGCAGTGGGGTTGCTGGATCATAAGGCAGTTCTATTTCCAGTTTTTAAGGAATCTCCACACTGTTCTCCATAGTGGCTGTACTAGTTTGCATTCCCACCAACAGTGTAAAAGGGTTCCCTTTTCTCCACACCCTCTCAGCATTTATTATTTGTAGACTTTTGGATCGCAGCCATTCTGACTGGTGTGAAATGGTACCTCATAGTGGTTTTGATTTGCATTTCTCTGATAATGAGTGATGTTGAGCATCTTTTCATGTGTTTGTTAGCCATCTGTATGTCTTTTTGGAAAAATGTCTATTTAGTTCTTTGGCCCATTTTTTGATTGGGTCGTTTATTTTCTGGAGTTGAGCTGTAGGAGTTGCTTGTATATTTTTGAGATTAGTTGTTTGTCGGTTGCTTCATTTGCTATTATTTTCTCCCATTCTGAAGGCTGTCTTTTCACCTTGCTAATAGTTTCCTTTGATGTGCAGAAGCTTTTAAGGTTAATTAGGTCCCATTTGTTTATTTTTGCTTTTATTTCCAATATTCTGGGAGGTGGGTCATAGAGGATCCTGCTGTGATGTATGTCGGAGAGTGTTTTGCCTATGTTCTCCTCTAGGAGTTTTATAGTTTCTGGTCTTACGTTTAGATCTTTAATCCATTTTGAGTTTATTTTTGTGTATGGTGTTAGAAAGTGGTCCAGTTTCATTCTTTTACAAGTGGTTGACCAGATTTCCCAGCACCACTTGTTAAAGAGATTGTCTTTAATCCATTGTATATTCTTGCCTCCTTTGTCGAAGATAAGGTGTCCATATGTGCATGGATTTATCTCTGGGCTTTCTATTTTATTCCATTGATCAATATTTCTGTCTTTGTGCCAGTACCATACTGTCTTGATAACTGTGGCTTTGTAGTAGAGCCTGAAGTCAGGTAGGTTGATTCCTCCAGTTCCATTCTTCTTTCTCAAGATCGCTTTGGCTATTCGAGGTTTTTTGTATTTCCATACAAATTGTGAAATTATTTGTTCTAGCTCTGTGAAGAATACCATTGGTAGCTTGATAGGGATTGCGTTGAATCTATAAATTGCTTTGGGTAGTATACTCATTTTCACTATATTGATTCTTCCAATCCATGAACATGGTATATTTCTCCATCTATCAGTGTCCTCTTTGATTTCTTTCACCAGTGTTTTATAGTTTTCTATATATAGGTCTTTAGTTTCTTTAGGTAGATATATTCCTAAGTATTTTATTCTTTCCGTTGCAATGGTGAATGGAATTGTTTCCTTAATTTCTCTTTCTGTTTTCTCATTATTAGTGTATAGGAATGCAAGGGATTTCTGTGTGTTGATTTTATATCCTGCAACTTTACTGTAGTCATTGATTATTTCTAGTAATTTTCTGGTGGATTCTTTAGGGTTTTCTATGTAGAGGATCATGTCATCTGCAAATAGTGAGAGTTTTACTTCTTCTTTTCCAATTTGGATTCCTTTTATTTCTTTTTTCTGCTCTGATTGCTGTGGCCAAAACTTCCAAAACTATGTTGAATAGTAATGGTGAAAGTGGGCACCCTTGTCTTGTTCCTGACTTTAGAGGAAATGCTTTCAATTTTTCACCATTGAGGATAATGTTTGCTGTGGGTTTGTCATATATAGCTTTTATTATGTTGAGGTATGTTCCTTCTATTCCTGCTTTCTGGAGAGTTTTATCATAAATGGATGTTGAATTTTGTCAAAGGCTTTCTCTGCATCTATTGAGATAATCATATGGTTTTTATTTTTCAATTTGTTAATGTGGTGTATTACATTGATTGATTTGCGGATATTGAAGAATACTTGCATCCTTGGGATAAAGCCCACTTGATCATGGTGTATGATCTTTTAATGTGTTGTTGGATTCTGATTGCTAGAATTTTGTTAAGGATTTTTGCATCTATGTTCATCAGTGATATTGGCCTGTAGTTTTCTTTTTTGTGGGATCTTTGTCAGGTTTTGGTATTAGGGTGATGGTGGCCTCATAGAATGAGTTTGGAAGTTTACCTTCCTCTGCAATTTTCTGGAAGAGTTTGAGCAGGATAGGTGTCAGCTCTTCTCTAAATTTTGGTAGAATTCAGCTGTGAAGCCGTCTGGACCGGGGCTTTTGTTTGCTGGAAGATTTTTGATTACAGTTTCAATTTCCATGCTTGTGATGGGTCTGTTAAGATTTTCTATTTCTTCCTGGTCCAGTTTTGGAAAGTTGTACTTTTCTAAGAATTTGTCCATTTCTTCCACGTTGTCCATTTTATTGGCATATAATTGTTGATAGTAGTCTCTTATGATCCTTTGTATTTCTGTGTTGTCTGTTGTGATCTCTCCATTTTCGTTTCTAATTTTGTTGATTTGATTTTTCTCCCTTTGTTTCTTGATGAGTCTGGCTAATGGTTTGTCAATTTTATTTATCCTTTCAAAGAACCAGCTTTTGGTTTTGTTGATTTTTGCTATGGTCTCTTTTGTTTCTTTTGCATTTATTTCTGCTTTAATTTTTAAGATTTCTTTCCTTCTACTAACCCTGGGGTTCTTCATTTCTTCCTTTTCTAGTTGCTTTAGGTGTAGAGTTAGGTTATTTATTTGACTTTTTTCTTGTTTCTTGAGGTGTGCCTGTATTGCTATGAACTTTCCCCTTAGGACTGCTTTTACCGTGTCCCACAGGTTTTGGGTTGTTGTGTTTTCATTTTCATTCATTTCTATGCAAATTTTGATTTCTTTTTTGATTTCTTCTGTGATTTGTTGGTTATTCAGCAGCGTGTTGTTCAGCCTCCATATGTTGGAATTTTTAATAGTTTTTCTCCTGTAATTGAGATCTAATCTTACTGCATTGTGGTCAGAAAAAATGCTTGGAATGATTTCTATTTTTTTGAATTTACCAAGGCTAGCTTTATGGCCCAGCATGTGATCTATCCTGGAGAAGGTTCCATGTGCGCTTGAGAAAAAGGTGAAATTCATTGTTTTGGGATGAAATGACCTATAGATATCAATTAGGTCTAACTGGTCTATTGTATCGTTTAAAGTTTGTGTTTCCTTGTTAATTTTCTGTTTAGTTGATCTATCCATAGGTGTAAGTGGGGTATTAAAGTCTCCCACTATTATTGTGTTATTGTTAATTTCTCCTTTCATACTTGTTAGCATTTGTCTTACGTACTGTGGTGCTCCCGTGTTGGGTGCATATATATTTATAATTGTTATATCTTCTTCTTGGATTGATCCTTTGATCATTATGTAGTGACCTTCTTTGTCTCTTTTCACAGCCTTTGTTTTAAAGTCTATTTTATCTGATATGAGTATTGCTACTCCTGCTTTCTTTTGGTCCCTATTTGCATGGAAAATCTTTTTCCAGCCCTTCACTTTCAGTCTGTATGTGTCCCCTGTTTTGAGGTGGGTCTCTTGTAGACAACATATGTAGGGGTCTTGTTTTTGTATCCATTCAGCCAGTCTTTGTCTTTTGGTTGGGGCATTCAACCCATTTACATTTAAGGTAATTACTGATAAGTATGTTCCCGTTGCCATTTACTTTATTGTTTTGGGTTCGAGTTTATACACCGTTTTTGTGTTTCCTGTCTAGAGAATATCCTTTAGTATTTGTTGGAGAGCTGGTTTGGTGGTGCAGAATTCTCTCAGCTTTTGCTTGTCTGAAAAGCTTTTGATTTCTCCTTCATACTTGAATGAGATCCTTGCTGGGTACAATAATCTGGGCTGTAGGTTATTTTCTTTCATCATTTTAAGTATGTCTTGCCATTCCCTCCTGGCTTGAAGAGTTTCTATTGAAAGATCAGCTGTTATCCTTATGGGAATTCCCTTGTGTGTTATTTGTTGTTTTTCCCTTGCTGCTTTTAATATTTGTTCTTTGTGTTTGATCTTTGTTAATTTGATTAATATGTGTCTTGGGGTGTTTCTCCTTGGGTTTATCCTGTTTGGTACTCTCTGGGTTTCTTGGACTTGGGTGATTATTTCCTTCCCCATTTTAGGAAGTTTTCCACTATTATCTCCTCAAGTATTTTCTCATGGTCTTTCTTTTTGTCTTCTTCTTCTGGAACCCCTATGATTCAATGTTGTAGCGTTTAATATTGTCCTGGAGGTCTCTGAGATTGTCCTCATTTCTTTTAATTCGTTTTTCTTTTATCCTCTCTGATTCATTTATTTCTACCATTCTATCTTCTAATTCACTAATCCTGTCTTCTGCCTCTGTTATTCTACTATTTGTTGCCTCCAGAGTGTTTTTAATTTCACTTATTGCATTATTCATTATATATTGACTCTTTTTATTTCTTCTAGGTCCTTGTTAAACCTTTCTTGCATCTTCTCAATCCTTGTCTCCAGGCTATTTATCTGTGATTCCATTTTAGTTTCAAGATTTTGGATCAATTTCACTATCATTATTCGAATTCTTTATCAGGTAGATTCCCTATCTCTTCCTCTTTTGTTTGGTTTGGTGGGCATTTATCCTGTTCCTTTATCTGCTGAGTATTCCTCTGTCTCTTCATCTTGTTTAAATTGCTGAGTTTGGGGTGTCCTTTCTGTATTCTGGCCGTTTGTGGAGTTCTCTTTATTGTGGCGTTTCCTCACTGTGTGTGGGTTTGTACAGGTGGCTTGTCAAGGTTTCCTGGTTAGGGAAGCTTGTGTCGGTGTTCTGGTGGGTGGAGCTGTATTTCTTCTCTCTCCTTTCGAAGAGTTGGGTTGCTTTTCTGGGTGCCTGATGTCCTCTGCCGGCATTCAGAAGTTGTTTTGTGGAATTTACTCGACGTTTAAATGCTCTTTTGATGAATTTGTGGGGGAGAAAGTGTTCTCCCCGTCCTACTCCTCTGCCATCTTGGCTCCTCCCCCTCCCTTGCTGTTTTTAATATTTGTTCTTTGTGTTTGATCTTTGTTAATTTGATTAATATATGTCTTGGGGTGTTTTGCCTTGGTTTTATCCTGTTTGGAACTCTCTGGGTTTCTTGAATTTGGGTGACTATTTCCTTCCTTCCTAGGGAAGTTTTCAACTATTATCTCCTCAAGTATTTTCTCATGGTCTTTCTTTTTGTCTTCTTCTTCTGGGACTCCTATGATTTGAATGTTGGGGCATTTAACATTTTCCTGGAGGTCTCTGAGATTGTTCTCATTTCTTTTAATTAATTTTTCTTTTTTCCTCTCTGATTCATTTATTTCTACCATTCTATCTTCTACCTCACTAATATTATCTTCTGCCTCTGTTATTCTACTATTTGTTCCCTCCAGAGTGTTTTTGATCTCATTTATTGCATTACTCATTATATATTGACTCTTTTTTATTTCTTCTAGGTCCTTGTTAAACCTTTCTTGTATCTTCTCAATCCTTGTCTCCAGGCTATTTATCTGTGATTCTATTTTGATTTCAAGATTTTGGATCATTTTCACTATCATTATTCGGAATTCTTTATCAGGTAGATTCCCTATCTCTTCCTCTTTTGTTTAGTTTGGTGGGCATTTATCCTGTTCCTTTACCTGCTGGGTATTTCTCTGTCTCTTCATCTTGTTTATATTGCCGTGTTTGGGGTGTCCTTTCTGTATTCTGGCAGCTTGTGGAGTTCTCTTTATTGTGGAGTTTCCTTTGCTGTGGGTGGGGTTGTACGGTGGCTTGTCAAGGTTTCCTGGTTCTGGTGGGTGGAGCCAGATTTCTTCTCTCTGGAGTGCAATGAAGTGTCCAGTAATGACTTATGAGATGTCAGTGGGTTTGGAGTGACTTTGAGCAACCTGTATGTTGAAGCTCAGGGCTGTGTTTCTGTGTTGCTGGAGAATTTGCGTGGTATGTCTTGCTCTGGAACTTGTTGGCCCTTGGGTGGTGCTTGGTTTCAGTGTAGGTGTGGAGGCGTTTGATGAGCTCCTGTCGATTAATGTTCCCTGGAGTCAGGAGTTCTCTGGTGTTCTCAGGATTTGGACTTAAGCCTCCTGCCTCTGGTTTTCAGTCTTACAGTAGCCTCAAGACTTCTCCATCTCCTTTCAAAGACAATGGGCTGCCTTTCTGGGTGCCTGATATCCTCTGCCAGCATTCAGAAGTTGTTCTGTGGAATTTGCTCAGAGTTCAAATTTTCTTTCAGTGAATTGGTGGGGGAGAAAGTGGTCTCCCCATCCTATTCCTCAACCATCTTAGGACTGCCCTCATCATTATAAGTTAATTGGTATTATAAGTAATCTAGAGATGACTTAAAATTTAAAGGGCTCAAAAAAAAAAAAATTTAAAGGGCTCAATCCCTGGGTCGGGAAGATCCCCTGGAGGAGGGCATTGCAACCCACTGCAGTATTTTTGCCTAGAGAAACAAGTGGACAGAGGAGCCCGGTGGGATACAGTTCATAGGATCACAAAGAGTCGGACATGACTGAAGCAATTTAGCATGCACTAACATGCATAGGTTATATGCAAGTACTACACATGTTCTTCGCATGTATAAGAGACTTGAGCGTTGGAGGATTTTGGTAACTTCAGGGGTCCTAGAACTGGGTCCCTGACAGATACTGAGGGATGCCTGCATTAAAAAAAAATCTAATTCCAACTACCAGTTATAGAGACTACAGAGGACAGAGGAAGATATTTATAACCATATGATGCAAAATCTATGATTGTTGGAAACTATTCAGGATAAACAACTTTGTTACTTCAACAGATAAATAGCAAATGTAATAAAAAGAAGTGGAGGGAAAACCTATGATTAAAAGAGATTTAAAAAAAGCAACCATTTGCAATGTGTGGGTATTATTTAGGTTCCACTAAAAAATAAAAACCCCACAAAATGAAAAAAGAAAAATTCATAGCATTTAGGAGACAAATGAAAATTTAAACACTGACAGGGCATTTTACACTATAAAGGATTTTTTTTTCAAATGTGATAATTGTATTGTGGTTATGTTTTAAAAATGTGTCTTTCAGGAATTCCTCAGTGGTCCAGTAGTTGGTACTTGGTGCTTTCACTCTTAGGGCCAGGGTTCAATCCCTGATTGGGGAACTAAGATTTTGCAAGCCACATGGCTCCACCACACACAGAAAATAACCATCTTTTAAAGAAATGTTCTCAAACGTTTATGAATAAAATAATATCAAGCCTGAGATTTGCTTCAAAATAGTTTACAGGGAGAGGAAGTGTACCAAAGTGTGGATGGGACAGGATTGATGGATTTCGGATAGGTGATAGGCAAATTGAAGGCTTGCTATACTATTTGGTCTACTTTTGTGTAAGTTACAAATTCTCCATAAATAAAAAGATTTTTAAAATTATGATGTGACCAGCACAATTTAATTATAGTGATTATTTCTACCCCAGCAACTGTGAAAGATTTATTTTAAGAACTTAGAGGTTCACTCAAAAGATAGTTAAAAATTTCAAATGCTAAGAAATTTTCATCACCATTTTCCTCCTCCTACACAACATAATTGATATCCTGGCCACAGAACTTTTGCAAACCCACACACAATTCAAAGTAAATTGTCAGCTTACTCCTGGTTTCTGGCTGTAACTCACGCCTGATTTGGCCTTATTCCTTCAGGTTCAGAGTTGAAGCCTCAACTGAGATTCACTCCTACTTAGGGGCCAGACATCAAGCTTAAGCAAAATATGGAAGTGAGTATACTACCCACTTCCCAGGAAGCAGCATGCCAAGCTTCCCTGTCCCTCTTCCCTGTCCACCAATTCCTGGAGTTTACTCAAACTCATGTCCATTGAGTCAGTGATGCCATCCAACCATCTCATCCTCTGTCATCCCTTTCTCCTCCTGCCTTCAATCTCTCCCAGCATCAGGGTCTCTTCCAAAGAGTCAGTTCTTCACATCAGGTGGCCAAAGCATTGGAGTTTCAGCTTCATCACCAGTCCTTCCAATGAATATTCAGGACTCATTTCCTTTAGGATTGACTGATTTGATCTTGCTGTCCAAGGGATTCTCAAGAATCTTCTCCAATACCACAATTCAAAAGCATCAATTCTTTGGTGCTCAACTTTCTTTATAGTCCAACCATTTTTCAAAGATAAGTGAAAATGTTAGTCATTCAGTTGTGTTTGACTCTTTGAGACCCCATGGACTGTAGCCCACCAGGCTCCTCAGTTCATGGAATGCTCCAAGCAAGAACAGCAGAGTAGGTAGTCATTCCCTTCTCCATATTCCTCAAGGTATCTTTCAAATTGTGGATTCCAGACATACTGGACTCCATCCTCAGATCCTTTCTCTCACTACACTGTCTTGAAGTTATACTTGATAACTTCAAGCTCATCCAGTTCATACCTGCAGCTCTGGCCCCTCTCCTGACTTACACAGCCAATGTTCAGGACATTCTCATATAAATGATGGGGAATAGGGTGAATCTTGAATTACCATGTATAAAATAGACCTCAGGATGTTTCCTCAAGACTTATAACCACTTCACTCTGCCCAGCTCAGGGGGTTGTCCTTGATTCTTCTTTCTTCAATCTCCACATTCAAATGCTTAACTGAGTCCTGTTGACTATTTGTTGTTGCTGTTTAGTTGCTAAGTTATGTCTGACTCTGAAATCTCATGGACTGTAGCTTGCCAGGCTCCTCTGTCCATCGGATTTGACAGGCAAGACTACTGGAGTGGATTGCCATTTCCTTCAGGGAATCTTTGAGATCCAGGGATTGAACCCATGTCTACTGCATTGGTCGGTGGAATCTTTAACACTGAGTCACCAGGGAAGCCCCTTGTTGACTCTACCTTCAAACTATTCCCTAAATATGACTACTTCTCACCACTCCTACCACTACCACTCAGTCCTAACCACTCTCTCCTCGAGCTACTATAGTAACCTTCTGCCTGGTCTTGCTGCCCCTACCTTGTCCTTTGTATCAGGAAGGATTAAGTTTTAAAGATATCAATCCATTCCCAAGTCAATCCCCTGTTCAACTCTCTCTAGGGGCATCCTTTTCCACATACATAAAATTCAAATTCCTTGCACGGATGACTGGCCACTCTTAAGACCTAGCCCCACCCACCCCCAGTTTCTCACCCTTCTGGACTCATTGTCCTCTAGTCATCAGCCTTCAGGATAGCCTTTGAATGTTTGCTCCTGTCTCAGGATCTTTATATTTGTTCTTCCTATTCTAGATTGACCTTCCTTAAAACGTCTAAGGGCTTTTTTCCTCCCTTGATTTAGGTGTCTACTTAAATTTTAGGTTCTCGGGGATGCCTTCTCTCCGCCTTGTGTAAAGAGGCCTATGTCTTCTCACCACTCACCCTGCTTTTTAGCACTTCTCATAGCATTATCACTACTTACAATTATACACTTACGTGTTTTTATTTTCTGTTTCCTCCCTCTCCTCCTCCTAGGAATGTAAGCTTCATGAGGATGAGCATTTTGTCTCTTTTACCTTCGTATCACTAGTGCTTAGCACTGTAGTATTTGCTAAAGGAATGAATCTTCCAATCTGATATATGCCTATCTCCTCTAGCTGCTGCTGCTGCTAAGTCGCTTTAGTCGTGTCTGACTCTGTGTGACCCCATAGATGGCAGCCCACCAGGCTCCCCCGTCCCTGGGATTCTCCAGGCAAGAGCACTGGAGTGGGTTGCCATTTCCTTCTCCAATCTTCTCTAGAGAGTATGAAAATGAAAATACTGTTTATTATCATACCACTTATCATACTGAGCATCCCAGAACACAGGCACAAGCTCTGGAGCTCATGTGAATTTCCATGTGGGCCCCCATGGATTCCTTTCTCTTGGGAACCTGGTGCCTGGTGCCCTGGGTCTGACAGCTGGCCTCTAGGATTACAACCCACACTTAATTAGAGAGCACTGACTTTACCTTGGGCTTTCCTGGTAGCCCTAATGGCAAAGAATCTGCCTGCCAATGCAGGAGATGTGGTTTTGATCCCTGAGTTGGGAAGATCTGGAGGAGGGCATGGCAACCCACTCCAGTATTCTTGCCTAGAGAATCTCATGGACAGAGGAGCCTGGTGGGCTACAGTCTGGGGGACTCACAGAGTCAGACACGACTGAAGTGACTTAGCATGATTTTATCTTAGAACCTGCTTGCTGGTGTTCTAAAAGGAAAGCAGCTCACCTAACAAGAGCCAGTGCATCTCTAAGGGGAGTCTCAAAGGAAAGGATCTTTAGGGAATTCCCTGATGATCCAGTGGTTAAGAGTCTGTGCTTTCACTGCTGTGGGCCTGGGTCAGGGAACTAAGATTCCCACGTGCTGTATGAAGCCAAAAAAAAAAAGTGTTTTTCAAACGATCTTTAGGTCCAGGTGTCTTGTATCTGTTTCCTGAGGACAGGAGGCTTGTACTAAAAGAAAGAATTAGTCAAGCATAAGAGCTGTAGTGGAGTTAGCAATGGCACCCCACTCCAGTACTCTTGCCTGGAAAATCCATAGACAGAGGAGCCTGGTAGGCTGCAGTCCATGGGGTCGCACAGAGTCAGACACAACTGAGTGACTTCACTTTCACTTTTCACTTTCATGCACTGGAGAAGGAAATGGCAACCCACTCCAGTGTTCTTGCCTGGAGAATCCCAGGGGAGCGGGGAGCCTGGTGGACTGCCGTCTATGGCGTCACACAGAGTCGGATACGACTGAAGCGACTTAGCAGCAGCAGCAGCAGCAAGAGCTGTAGGTAACAGCATAGGGTGGTTCTGCTTTACGGTCTCATAGAGTTTTACCCAGGTGGGAAGAAAGTGTTTCAAGTCATCAGCAACTGATAGGAGCTATACCTTGCTTCCCCAGAGGTGTGGGAGCTCTTAGAGGGGATGGTGGGAGTCCCTGGCACAGTGGGGAGAGTAGAGACCTGGGCACGAGAATCACAGCACCTATCTGGTGAGGAGTAACTGTTGGAATGACAGGGCAGCTGCATGGCCAACACTGGGGCTGGGGGGGCGCCAATGAAGGAGCTGGATTAGTCAAGCTTCACCGCAATGATTCTGTTTAAACAAAGAAACGAATCCAGGTTTCAGTGGCTTACAGCAATATCAGCGCCATGTCCGTGTTTCTCACTCTAGGGTCTTCAGCTCGGCTGGGGTGGTACTGCTTCACACTGTGGCTTCATGACTCTCCTGTAGATGACACAGCTTCAAGAGGTCAAATCATAAGTCAAGTCATTATACTGTACACCTTAAACATATACAGTGCTGTATATTAATTATAGCTCAGGGAAACTGGAAGGGGAAAAAAAAATGAAGAAGAAACCATGCAAGCACTTTTATAACCTTTGCTTAGGTGATATTCATTACTGTTCAATTGACAAATGACATAGTCGAAGCCCAGATCCACCGGGCCTGAAAACGTACTGCAATACTACGAAGTCACAAGGCAAAGGCTGTGAATGTTTCATTCTACTGCGGGAGGGATTGGAGGAGCAGGAATCTAGTCTCCCACAGGGCCCATCAAGGCTGTTTGGAGGAACAAGTGAGTTACCATGGAGACACCTTGAGGGAGCAGAGTGATATCTCAGTGGTAAGGGCACACAGCGGAAGACTGCTTCTTTGTTACTGTTCCTTTGATTCATATTCCTTGATTTTTACCCCTGGGCTAAATATGAGACTGCAGAAGCTTTTGAACCCGTAATTTGTTATGGGACCATGAACTTCTATCTCTTGCAGGAAGCAACAGGGCTGAGGACTTGAACACACAGAGCTGGCAACTTGTGAGATAAAGGGCTATACACCTGTGCAGTCCAATGTGGGAGCCAAGCCTGGTGTGGGAAAAGAAGCACTTGGACCTTCTTCAGGCTTGCTTAAAATTATAGGTGAGACCTTCCTTGTTCTGCGTTTGTGAGTTTGGTTCTGCAGTGTCTCCTTGTTCTAAGAGTTACAGTAACACTCAGTGTAGCTGACATTGCATGGGAATCAAGGTCCTGCATAACTGATGTTTCCATGGAATGGAAACTTGCCCTTTCAAGTGCCAAAACAGTGTTTATTTTTTACCACTTTAAAGAATAGAAATTATTCTAAAACATATAGTTTGTTACCTATCTTAAAAAATCAAAGGAGTCTAAACTTAATTTGATCCTTCCTTAAAGATTCAGAGTATTTATCTTTATTATTGTGCAACACAGCACAGTTTCTCCTTCTCTGTTTATCTATATTCTTCTTTGTATTCAGCTTTCACTTCCTTTTGGATCATTCGATTCATTTGAGTCCTCAATTTATTTCCTTGCTTTCAATCTATGGTAGACAAGGAACTCAGTTATCCAGCTCTATTAGAAACATGTTAAGACCCATATATGCAAGGAAAAACAGTATTTGAAAAAAGATGGCATTTTAAAAAATTTATTTATTTGGCTGCTCCGGGTCTTATTTGCAGCATGTGGTGTCTTTAGTTGTGGCATGCAAACCCTTAGTTGTGGGCATGTGGGATTTAATTCCCTGACCAGGGATTGAACCCAGGACCCCTGCAGTGGGAGCACAGAGTCTTAGCCACTGGACCATCAGGGAAGCCCTAAGATGGCATTTTAAATCCATAGGGAATAAATGGAAAGTTAGCCATGCATTTGGGAAAAAAAATAAAATGACCTCCCTAACTCTGTGAACAAAAAAAAGAACAAAGGAATGTCACTCATCCAACAGTTATATACGGTTAAATTGTCACCCACTTTAGCAGTCCTCTGGCAGTACATCCTGAGGGGTATTCAGGGTGTAAAAATAGGATGAGGCAATCTGTGCTTTAGATAAATGGGCCCTGATACAGTTAGATACATACCTCAGGAAGAATTTCAGTGACCCCAGACTCTTCCTATACATCGGAAAGCACTAAAATAATTAACTTGAGATATCTCTTCTTTGAATTAGAGTTAGACAAGGCTGCCGTCCATGTGATCAGATTGGATAGTCTTTGGTGATTATGGTTTTCAGTCTACCCTCTGATGGAAAAGGATAAGAGGCTTATGGAAGCTTCTTGATGGGAGAGACTGACTGAGGGGGAGACTGGGTCTTGCTCTGCTGGGCGTGGTCATGCTCAGTAAATCTTTAATCCACTTTTCTGTTGATGGGCAGGGATGTGTTCCTTCCTTGTTATTTGTCCTGAGGCCAAACTATGGTGAAGGTAATGAAGATAATGGTGACCTCCTTCAAAAGGTCCCATGCACGCACTGCTACACTCAGTGCCCCCAACCCTACAGCAGGCCACCGCTGACCCATGCTTCTGCTGGAGACTCCAACACACTTATGGGCAAGTCTGAGTCAGTCTCTTACGGGGTCACTGATCCTTTCTCCTGGGTCCTGGTGCACACAAGGTTCTGTTTGTGCCCACCAAGAGCCTGTTTCCCCAGTCCTGTGTAAGTTCTGGCAACTCGATGGTGGGGTTAATGGCTTATGCCCTACGCAGGTCTACTGCACCCAGAGCCCCTGCCCCTGCAGCAGTCCACTACTACCCGTACCTCCTCAGGGACCCTCAAACACAGTTCTGTCTCAGTCTCTGGGTGGTCTCTGGGCCCTGGTGCACACAAGGTATGTTTGAGCCCTCTGAGCATCTCTAGCAGGCATGGAGTTTGATTCTAAATGCAATTTCGCCCCTCCTACCATTTTGCTGGGGCTTCTCTGCCCTTAGACATGGGGTATCTCCTCACAGTTGCTCCAGCACCATGATAGTCAACAATAGTACAAAATGCAGTACTTGGATGCAATCTCAAAAACAACAGAATGATCTCTGTTCATTTTCAAGGCAAACCATTCAATATCACAGTAATCCAAGTCTGTGTCCTGACCAGTAATGCTGTAGAAGCTGAAGCTGAATGGTTCTATGAAGACCTACAAGACCTTTAAGAACTAACACCCAAAAAAGATGTCCTTTTCATTATAGGGAACTGGAACGCAAAAGGATGAAGTCAAGAAATACCTGGAGTAACAGGCAAATTTGGCTTGGAATACAGAATGGAGCAGGGCACAGTCTAATAGAGTTTTGCCAAGAGAACATACTGGTCATAATGAACATCCTCTTCCAACAACACAAGAGAAGACTCTACACATGGACATCACCAGATGGTAAACATCGAAATCAGATTGATTATATTCTTTGCAGCCAAGGATGGAGAAGCTCTATACAGTCAGCAAAAACAAGACCAGGAGCTGACTGTGGCTCAGACCATGAACTCCTTATTGCCAAATTCAGACTTAAATTGAAGAAAGTGGGGGAAACCACTAGACCATTCAGGTATGACCTAAATCAAATCCCTCATGATTATACAGCAGAAATGACAAATAATTCAAAGGATTAGACAGAGTGCCTGAAGAACTATGGATGGATGTTCATGATACTGTACAAGAGGCAGTGATCAAGACCATCCCCAAGGAAAAGAAATGCAAAAAGGCAAAACGGTTGTCTGAGGAGGCCTTACAAATAGCTGCAAAAAGAAGAGAAGCGAAAGTCAAAGGAGAAAAGGAAAGATATACCCATTTGAATGCAGAGTTCCAAAGAATAGCAAGGATAAGAAAGTCTTCCTCAGTGATCAATGCAAAGAAATAGAGGAAAAAATAGAATGGGAAAGACTAGTGATCTTTTCAAGAAAATTAGAGATACCAAGGTAATGTTTCATGCAAAGATAGGAACAATAAAGGACAGAAATGATATGGACCTAACAGAAGCAGAAGATATTAAGAAGAAGTGGCAAGAATACACAGAAGTACTATACAGAAAAGATCTTCATGACCCAGATAACCACAATGGCATGATCACTTACCTACAGCCAGACATCCCAGAGTGCAAAGTCAAGTGGGCCTTAGAAAGCATCACCACGAACAAAGCTAGTGGAGGTGATGGAATTCCAGTTGAGCTATTTCAAATCCTGAAAGATGATGCTGTGAAAGTGCTGCCCTCAATATGCCAGCAAATTTGGAAAACTCAGCAGTGGCCACAGGACTGGAAAAGGTCAGTTTTCATTCCAATCCCAAAGAAAGGCAATGCCAAAGAATGCTCAAACTACCGCACAAATGCACTCATCTCACATGCTAGCAAAGTAATGCTCAAAATTCTCCAAGTCAGGCTTTAACAGTATGTGAACTGTGAACTTCCAGATGTTCAAGCTGGATTTACAAAAGGCAGAAGAACCAGAGATCACATTGCCAGCCTCCGTTGGATCATCGAAAAAGCAAGAGAGTGCCAGAAAAATATTTACTTCTGCTTTATTGGCTATGCCAAAGATTTTGACTATGTGGATCACAATAAACTGTGGAAAATTCTGAAAGAGATGGGAATACCAGACCATCTGACCTGCCTCCTGAGAAATCTGTATGCAGGTCAAGAAGCAACAGTTAGAACTGGACATGGAAAAACAGACTATTTCCAAATTGGGAAAGGAGTACGTCAAGGCTGCATGTTTCACCCTGCTTATTTAACTTATATGCAGAGTACATCATGCAAAATTCCAGACTGGTTGAAGCACAAGCTGGAATCAAGACTGCCAGGAGAAATATCAATAATCTCAGATATGCAGATGACACTACCCTTATGGCAGAAAGCAAAGAACTAAAGAGCCTCTTGATGAAGGTGAAAGTGGAGAGTGAAAAAGTTGGCTTAAAACTCAACATTCAGAAAACTAAGATCATGGCATCTGGTCCCATCATTTCATGGCAAATAGATGAAGAAACAATGGAAACAGTGACAGACTTTATTTTCTTGGGCCCCAAAATCACTGCAGATGGTGACTGCAGCCATGAGATTAAAAGACGCTTGCTCCTTGGAAGAAAATCTATGACCAAGCTAGACATCATATTAAAAAGCAGAGACATTACTTTGCCAACAAAGGTCTGTCTAGTCAAAGCTATGGTTTTTTCAGTAGTCACGTATGGATGTGAGAGTTGGATTATAGAGAAAGCTGAGCACCAAAGCTGAGGATCCAATTGATCCTTTTGAACTATAGTGTTGGAGAAGACTTTTGAGAGTCCCTTGGACAGCAAGGAGATCCAATCAGTCCATCCTGAAGGAAATCAGTCCTGAATATTCATTGGAATGCTGAAGCTGAAACTCCAATACTTTGGTCCCCTGATGCGTAGAACTGACTCTTTTGAAAAGACCCTAATGCTGGGAAAGATTGAAGGCAGGAAGAGAAGGGGACAACAGAGGATGAGATGGTTGGATGGCATCACCGACTCAATGGACATGAGTTTGAGTAAACTCCTGGAGTTCGTGATGGACAGGGAGGCCTGGCGTGCTGCAGTCTGTGGGGTCACAAAGAGTTGGACACGACTGAGCGACTGAACTGATCTTTTCTTTGGGGCTCCCCAGGTGACTCAGTGGGCTTCCCTGGTGGCTCAGACGGTAAAGAATCTGCCTGCAATACGGGAAACCTGGGTTTGATCCCTGTGTTGGGAAGATCCCCTGGAGGAGGAAATGGTAACCCACTCCAGTATTTTTGTCTTGAGAATCCCACAAACAGAGCAGCCAGGTGGGCTACAGTCCATAGAGTTGCAAAGAGTCGGATATGACTGAATGACTGAGCACCCATGCATCTCTTCTTTGTGATTAGCAGTAATCTTTTACCATGTTATATGCTTGAATGCATGTATTTTCTAGCCAAAAAATTCCTGTACATACTGGCTCCTCCCAACCTCTTTGGAGCAGTTCCTCAGAACTGTCTGCCAGGCTACAGTCTTCAGTAAGACCGTGAATAAACTTAAGCTGAGAACTGTCATGTTGTGCCTTTTTCTCTAAGTAGACAACTCTATGTAAGTTCTAGATGGATTTTTACCTTTATTTCAAAACCAAAACAACAAAAGTATTTGAATAAACAGCGAAAGAGTAAAATATGGAAGATCTTGAAACAGTAAATACTTTATCAACCAAGATATAAAATGAAGAAGCAAAGAAAATTTTTTAAAATAGTACATTTCGACAGGCTTCCCAGGTAGCATTAGTGGTAAAGAACCTGTCTGCCAGTGCAGGAGACATAAAAGACGCAGATTTGATCCCTGGGTCGTGAAGATCCCCTGGAGGAGGAAATGGCAGCCACTCCAGTATTCTTCCCTGGAGAATCCCATGGAACGAGGAGCCTGGTGTGCTACAGTCCATGGGTTTGCAAAGAGTCGGACATTACTGAAGCGACTGAGCCTGCATAAAAAGAAACTTTTCTGTATTACCATAGATATACACCCAATTTAAAAGGCAAGCAAAAGATTGGAAAGAATAATTACCACAAATATAAAAGGTAAAATAATAGCATCAAAAATAAATAAAGAATGTCTACAAATTAATAATGAAAAGATAACCTAATAGAAATTTGGTTACAAGAAATGAACAGGAAACTCTGTAAAGAGAATATAAAAATTGCTGGCAAATGTATAAAGAGATGTTCATTCTACCCAATAGTAGAATCATATGTAGCAAAACAACAGAGATATCATTTTCACCTATCATATCGGCAAAAATCTAAAAGATCGAATGTAACCAATATTGATGAAGATGTGGAAAAACAGGTATTTGTCCACATTCCAGATGAAGTGCCAATCATATAAGCCCTTTTGGAAAGCAAACTGTCAGTATTCATTAAAAATTTTAATGTTTACACAGTCCACTTAGATATTCACTTCCAGGTAGCTAGGCTAAAGGAAAACTTGCAAATATGCACCATAAAATATATAGGAGGTCTTCCCTGAGGGTGTTCGTTGTGGAGAAATTAGAAACAAGTTAAATATCCATCAACAGGGGAATCATTAAACTCTGGTAAACCTGTGCTATGTGTTGGGAAAACCTCCAGTTTTTTTTCTAGTTTCATACTTCTAACGGAAGAGTATTGAATTCAAGGAAGACCCCTGTCCCGTTCCTCATGCCTTTCTATGGGGAACGGCGGTGTCTAGGATTGATGAATTTGGGACAAGGAACTGGGCTAAGTCCTTTCTTCTTTCTTCTTTTGGATAACTTTCAGGGGCGCTGCATTTTGACCTTTTATCCATGGTGTGGCAGGCTCTAGTCCTCTAGGACGAGTTGTGACTGAGTGAGGGGGCATATCCAATCTGACACTATCTAATTTTAGGATGAAATGCTTTTAGCCAAAGGTTGAATCCATATTCAGTCTGATAAAAAAGTGTAAATATGTTAGTCACTCATTGTGTCCAACTCTTCGCGACCCCATGAACTGCAGCCCGCCAGGCTCCTCTGTCCATGGAATTCTCCAGATAAGAATACCAGAGTGGGTAGCCATTCCCTTCTCCAGGGGATCTTCCCGACCCAGGGATTGACTTGGGTCTCCCGCATTGCAGGTAGATTGTTTACTGTCTGGGCCACCCATGTAGTCCGATGCTTATCAGTAAAAACTCATACACTGTGGTCTGCTGCCTATTGTTTAGTTGGTCCTGTTTTAGGGGTGAGAATAAAGAAAAATAAAAAATGACCTCCTTGACTCTGAACACCACCAACAAAAAGGAACAAAATAGTGTCACTCACCCATTAGTTATATAGTGGTTAAGTTGTAACCCACTTTAGTTGTCCTCAGGCAGCGCATCCTGAGGGGTATTCAGGCTGAAAAAACAGGATGAGGCAATCTGCACTTTAGATAGATGGGCCCCTATATAGTTAGAGCATACCGCAGGAAAAATTTCAGTGACCCCAGACTCTTGCCTCTTCCTATACATCGGAAGGCACTAAAATAATTAACTTGAGATATCTTTCCTTTGTGATTAGCAGTAATCCTCTACCAAGCTGTATGCTTGAATGTACGTATCTCCTAGTCAAAAAATTCAGGTATATACTGTAGCCTTCTAAAAACCCAGCTACTTGGAACCTTGGGCAATAGAGCAGGACTGGCCCTGACAGCAGAGGGTGTGCTCCTGGCAGGGCCAGGGTTCCTAGTGGCCGGTCTTGTTATTGTTATAGCAAGGGCAGGGCTGGGGGGTGAGGGGGGTACTGTCCTTGGCTGTTTGAAATATGGCCACCTTTTACATCTGCTTTTAGGGCCAAGCAGGAAACTAACCTCTCTGATTCATTTGGCTTGTGAGTAGGTTGAGTCACAAACCCACCATGTAGACCAATTATACAATTGGTCTGGCCTTAGTTTTGGATTTTAGAGACTCAAAAATTACAGCTTCCTTATCAGACTGTGTGTGTGTCTAATAAACATTTTAAAATTAAAGTGTAACATGGGTGCAAAAAAAGTGCTCAAATCCTGAGAGTACCTGCTCAGTGAATGACTGCAAAGTAAATACTACCCACATCTGCCACCGGATTCAGAAACAGAGACGTGTATTATGAATAAACAATAATGCCAATTTCTTGGGTTGAAGTGGAGAAATAACTCAATAAAATTACTATAAATCTCAAAGGCAAAAGGAGGTGCCTAAAAGTTCTACTTAGAAGTCAGAGACTCAAGGAAGCATTAGTGTAGGTTTGAAAAATATGCCTTAGGATGGAATAGTGGAATAATAAAATAAGGAGAGAGATTCCCTTCAAAGAATGTTGAGGTCTATGGGATGCAGCCTCAAAGTATGGTCCCCAGACCAGCAGGAGCATCCCTGGGAACTTGTTAGAAATGTGAATACTCCGGCCCTGCTGCTGCTGCTAAGTCATTTCAGTGGTGTCGGGCTCTACCCCAGGCCTATTTCATCGAAGCTCCACAGGTAGGGCCCAGCAATCACTGTGTTAACAAGCCCGTCAGTGATTCCGATGCCTTCCAGAAGTTTGAGAGCTATCTGAGAGCATAGTTGTTCTTTAGTCGCTGAGTCATGTCCGACTCTGTGCAACCCCATGGACTGTATAGCCCACCAGGCTCCTCTGTCCCTGGAATTCTCCAGACAAGAAAGTGGAGTGAGTTGCCATTCCCTTCTCCAGGGGATCTTCCCAAGCCAGGGATTGAATCCATGTCTCCTGCATGGGCAGGAGGATTCTTTACTATTGAGCCACCAGGGGAAGCCCATCTAAGATCATAGGCTAGGTGGAATTGGAAGAAAAAATGAAGACAAACTTCTCCACAAAATATTATACTTCCATTTACTCTTCTAAGGGCCCAGTCATCTTTCTTAAAATTCTTTAATTCTAAGAGGTCTGCATCTCCTCTCCTCTTTCCCTATTTTTATTTTTTTTTAATTGAAATGTAGCTGACAATTTTATAATAGTTTCAGGTGTACTACATAGTGATTTGACATTTGCATACATTATGGAATGGTCATCACAATAAGTCTAATAACCATCTGTTCCCATGCAGTGTTACTGATCACATTCCTTGTTCTGTAATACATCCCCATGGCTTATTTGCTATAAAACTGTATGTTTATACCTCTTAATTCCCCTTTCCCTGTTAAGATGGTATTTAATCCTGAATTCTAAAGCCAGCTTGGAGAGTTACTCATTTCCCTCTGATTAGCTCCCATATCTCTTCCCAGGAGGTATTAGTGATAGACTCTGCCTGCCAATGCAGGAGATGTGAGAGAGGCGGGTTGGATCCCTGGGTCACGAAGATCCATGGGAGTTGTAAAGAGTCAGACACAACTGAAGTGACTTAGCAGCAGTAACATTTTGGCTATTATGTATTATGCTGCTGTGAACTTGAGTGTACAGATTACCTGTTTGAGTCCCTGCTTTCCTTTCTTTAGGGTATTGAGTCCCTGCTTTTCTTCCTTTTGGCTATATACTCAGAAGTGAAATTGCTGGATCACATGGTAACTCTTGGGCTTCCCTGGTGGGAAGTAAACAATCTGCCTGCAATACAGGAGACTCAGGTTCAATCCCTGGGTCAGGAAGAGCCCCTGGAGAAGGAAATGGCAACCCACTCCAGTATTCTTGTTGGAGAATCCCATGGACATAGAAGCCTGGTGGGCTACAGTCCATGGGGTCACAAAGAGTCGGACATGACTGAGTGATTAACACATTTACATGGTAACTTTATTTTTAGTTTTTTGAGCAAACCCATGCTATTTTCTGTAGCAGGTTTACCATTTTATGTATTCAACAGCAATGCCAAGAGTTCCAATTTTTCCATATCCTCCCCAACATTTATTTTCTGTTTTTATTTTAGTTTCTTAGTAACAATCATCCTAATGAGGGTGAGGTGATAATTCTATAGTTTGATTTGTATTTCCCTAATGATTCGTGATGTTGAGCATCTTTTCATGTACTTATTGATCTTCTATATATCTTCTTTGTAGAAAGGTATATTAAAGTCTGCTGGAGTTCTCTAAAGAAATAATCAATAGGATATGAGAGATAGATAGATGTAAGAGGAGATTTATTATTAGAATTGGCTCATGTTCTATGGAGGCCAAGAAGTCCCATGAACTGCTGTATTCAAGCTGGAGAACCAGGAAATCCAATTCAGTCTGGGTCTCAGGACCTGAGAACTAGGAGCTCTCATATCCAATTGCAAAGGAAGGTAAGCTTCCCAGCCCTCAGAGGATTGGATGATGCCAGCCTACATTGGTAAGAGCTCATCTTCTTCACTCAGTCTACTGATTGGGATGCTAATTTCTTCTGAAGAAATCCTCAAAGACATACCCTGAAATACTGTTTTCAGATATCTGGGTACCCTTTAACTCAGTCAAGATGACACACAACTTCAACCATCACAAAATCCTTTGACCAATTTTTTAAAAAATAATTACGTTAAAATACACTATTATTATTTATTTTGATGCTTTGCCCATTTTTAATTAGGTTGTTTGCTTTTGTTGTTGAGTAGCAGGAATTCTTTGCACATTCTGAATATGAATCTCTTGTCAGATATATGATTTGCAGTCCCATAGGTTGCCTTTTCATTTTGTTAATATTATCCTTTGATACACAAACAGTTTTAATTCTGATAAAGTCTAATTTTGCCTATTTTTATTTTTGCTGTTGTCTGTGTTTTTGGTGTTATATCAAAGACATTATTGCCAAATCCAACATTATAAACCTTTTCCTTATATTTTCTACTAGGAGTGTTACAGTTTAGTTTTTACACATGTGCTTTTACTCCATTTTCTGGTATTTTTGTATATGGTATCAGGTAAGGGTGCAATTTTATTCCTTTGAATGTGGGTATCCAATTTTTTTTTCCAGAACTGTTAAAAAAAATGTTATTTTCCCATTTAATGGTCTTGGTATCCTTGTTGAAAATCACCTGATTTGTGGGCTTTCTATTCTAGTCTATTGACCTATATGTCTGTCTTTATACCAGTGCCACCCTGCTTGTGATTACTGTAGCTTTGTAGTAAGTTTTTTTTTATTTCAGTTTTATTGAGGTATAATTCACACATAAAATTGTAAGATATTTAAAGTGTACATTGTGGTGATTTGACGTACATATACATTGTGAAAGGAGTCTCTCCTAGTTAATTAACACACCCATAACCTCACATGTTCATCTTTTTCTTTTATTGCTGAGAGCATTTATGTTCTACTCTTGGCAAATTTCAATTATATAATACTATATACCAATCATGTTAGTATACCAATTATATATACCAGTTATATAATTATATATACCAATTATATATATATATCAGTTATATAAAATTCCAATTATGTGCTGTGCTCAGTCACTCAGTCGTGTCTGACTCTTTGCGACCCCATGGACTGTAGCCCTTCAGGATCCTCTGTCCATGGGATTTTCCAGGCAAGAATACTGGAGTTGGTTGCCATTTCCTCTTCAGGGGATCTTCCTGACTCAGGGATTGAACACATGTCTCCTGTGTCTCTTGCATTAATAGGTAGATTCTTTACCACTATGCCACCTGGGAAGTCCGTATACCAACTATAGTCACCTGTTTTACATTAGGTCCTCAGACCTTATTCATCTTATAGCTGAAAGTTTCTACCCTTTTACCAACCTCTCTCTATTACCGGGTAACCATGTTTCTGCCCTCTGTTTCTATAAATTTGACTCCCCAGCCAGTATATGGAAACAAGTGAAGTATCTATCCATCAATAGATGAATGGAGATATATATTTATATGAATAGATGTATATATAGATACACACACAGGAATATTACTCAGTCATGAGATAGAAGGAAATCCTGCCGTTTGTGACAATATGGATGGGACTTGAGGGCATTATGCTACGTAAAATAAGCCAAACAGAGAAAGACAAATGCTGCATGATGTCACTTATATGTGTTTTCTTTAAAAAAAAAAAAAAAAGGACTTCCCTGGTGACTCAAATGGGAAAGAATCTGCCTGCAATGTGGGAGACCTGGGTTAGATCCCTGGGTTGGGAAGACCCCCTGGAGGAGAACATGGCAACCCACTCCAGTATTCTTGCCTGGAGAATCCCCATAAACAGAAGAGTCTGATGGGCTACAGTCCATGGGGTCGCAAAGAGCTGGACAAGACTGACTGACACCATTTATTGAAGAGGCCATCCTTTCCTCACTGTATATTCTTGGCTCCTTTATTACCTTCTTTCTCCACTGAGCCCAGACTTAGGACAAAAAGAAAGGAATATTATTTTGGCTTTCTGAACTCCCAATACTATAGAATAGTAGTTTGTTGCTCTTGTTTAGTCTCTCAGTCGTGTCCAACTCTTTTGCAACCTTGTGGACTGTATCCCACCAGGCTCCTCTGTAAATGGCATTTCCCAGGCAAAAATAATGGAGTGGGTTGCCATGTCCTTCTCCAGGGGATCTGCCTAACCCAGGGATTGAGTTTGTGTCTCCTGAATTGCAGGCTGATTCTTTACCACTGAGTCACTGGGGAAGCCCTGGGGGAGCCTCTGCATAGAATAGTATACAGAGTTAAAAATAACTAAATGGCTTCATATAGAAAGATTTGATTGAAGAAATCCTATTATTAGTTTAAAAAATCATGCTATAAAAGAAATCAGGTACTATATGATCCTGTTTTTTAGGAAAAGCTCCATAAGCTTATAATTCTCTATATTTGTCCATGTACAGCTATATATGTAAGTACATTGTAGAAAGTTCTGGAAGGACATGCTCCAAATTAACAACAGTGACTTTTGTATGTTGTATTGGATTTTTTTAAAAAATAGAATAAATCCATATAATGTAAAATGAGTCTCACAGGTGAGTCAAGTGTCTGGCTGAAAGCCTGAAGCCCTTTTTGAAGGTCCAGAGGCCTATTTTTATTATTTCTTGCTTAGGAGTTGAACCCTGGCACTCTGCAGTTAAACTGTAGAGTCTTAACCCCTGGACTGCCGGGAAGTCGGTGGACTTGATTTTTACGGAGTGCTTTCTGTGACAGGCACTGGTGGCTTGGCCTGGTTCAGTGTACAGCGTTGGGCCAGGCAGAAACTGTGCTTTTAAGGGGTTGCGGCACGTCTGCGTTTGCGACGTACCCACAATGAGGTGTGTAGAATGAAGTGTGAGGATGCCACCAGAACTATGACAGCATCTGATTCACCTGCAGACCTGTCCCTGAAAAATCTCTGTATGGGTATGGAGTGCGGAAATGCAAGGATATTCAAACTCCGGATTTTCTCCTTCCCTTTGAGGTACGTTGTAGTTTACCTTCAAACCACCAGGGGGCACACGCATTTAGGGCAGAGACCCAGCTTGGGTCTGGGCGGGAGCCGGGTGGTGTTGGGGGATGGGGAGGACTAATTACTTCCAAGTGCGGGGGACTCAGAGGCCTCTTCCCCGAGGCCGAAGAAATTAACTCTTCAATTGGCCAGTTGGTTTATATTTTTGAAAATTGGTTTCTGCCCTATGGCTAGTGGCTCTAAAACAGGTTTCTAAAAACAGTGTATTAACAAATGTTATTTAACTTTTTTTTTTTTTTTTCCATTTGACTCTTGATAATCCCAGCTTTCAACTGAGAGCTCTTGGAGGTGGTGCTTCTTTCTCACGTGTTAACTTTTAAGTCCTCTGCGAATATGGCAAAAAATGAGTGAGGGAGGAGACCACCATTTGTCCTCATTTTTGTCGTGAAAAATTAAATCACACACAAAAAGACGTATCCTCTTGTAAACGGAAAAAAAAAAGAAAAAAAGAAAAATGGCACAGAAATTCCTGGAAGCAACACTCCATCTTTTGTTTGTTTTGTTTGTTTTGTTTTAAGGTTGTGAGCAGATGGCCTGGCTCCATCAAATAGACACAAACTCGGAGCTGACTAGAAACGAGTTCACCGGGAATTCAGGAGAGCGGGCGGTGCGCACAGCTCACCCCATCTCCCTGGGGCTCCATTTCACGGAGTGTAGTCAGCCTACCGCGTTCATCTGAACCACATGGGGGCTTGTGAAATGTGGCTTTCTGGACTGCATCCCAACCTATTGAATCAGAAGCTAAATCTCTGAATCTATGTTTTTAAACAAGTTGCCTAGTTGATTTCTTGTGAATGTACATTACTTTTGAGATGAGAGGTAGGCATCCTGGAGTGATATAAGAGGGGGACATGTGACACCTAGGGATATTTGTGTATTGGATTTCAGGGACCTTCAGTTCAGTCGTTCAGTCGTGTCCGACTCTTTGCGACCCCATGAATCGCAGCACGCCAGGCCTCCCTGTCCATCACCAACTCCCAGAGTTCACTCAGACTCATGTCCATCGAGTCAGTGATGCTATCCAGCCATCTTTGGGTAAAGGTCACGTCTCTCAGGAAGCTGCTCCCTGTGGAAAACAAAGGGGCTGGCAGCTTGACTTAAGGATGCCAGGAGAGGCTGTGAGCCTGTTAGGTCTGGCTGTGGCTGGTCATTGGGAAGCGTTTGGAAGGAGAAATGGGGATTATTGGACAGTACAGGAAGTTGCTCTGAAGCATCCCTGAGGAATTTTTGTTCTCCAGTACTCAGAAGCACCCAGAAATTCCAGAAAATAAAATCCAACAAAATTGGTACCTTCTGCAGAGCACCTGTGAAAAAGTCCTCTTGTTCCCAAATGTCTCCCTTACTACGGGAAATCTCACTTAATCATGCTTCCTGGAATTTCACCAAGTATAGCTTCATTTGTGCGGGATTTTTGTTTTGTTTTAAAATCTCCTTTTCAAATGCAAATCCCCCTGGGAAAATGAAGCTTCTATTCACACATTGGAGGGAATTTGCTTATTACCTCTTACTGCATAATTGTGATCTCTCACACTAAGAAGAAAAGGAAACATTTTTACTGAATTGAGAGGAAGAGGACTTTTAGAGCCAGGAAAGCTTAATGAGGGTAGAAAAGAGGGAATAGGACATTGATTCCAGGGACATTCTTAGCAGGGAAAACGCCAAGAGCTGCTTCAAGCCCTGGAATAATCCTAGCCAGAAGAAATGAGAAGTAGTACTGAGAGTGAGCTCTTGTCTAACACTCTGGAAATGAATTGTCCAAGGAGACATACATGCTGACAAAGCAAGAGACTTTATTGGAAAGGGGCATACAGGTGGGGAGCAGTAAAGTAAGGCGACCCAGGAGAACTGCTGTGCCAGGTGGCTTGCATCTCAGGTTTTATGGTGATAGGATTAGTTTCCAGATTGTCTTTGACTGATCATTATGACTCAGGGTCCTTCCTGGTGGTGTACGCATTGCTCAGCCAGGATGGATGCCAGCAAGAAGGATTCTGGGAGGTGAAAGGACACGTGATGTCTCCTTTTGACCTTTCCCGAATTATTTTGGTTGGTAGTGGCTTGTTAGTTCCTTATTCCTTACCAGGACCTCTTGTCGTAAAATAACTCATGCTAATGCATACTATGGTGCCTGGCCAGGGTGGGCAGTTTCAATCAGTGGGCTTCCCCTAACAAATCTAAATCACCCTAATTTCTATTTTGCCTCCTTGGTCTATAGAGTAGATTGTGCTGTGACTACAAACAGTCCCCACATCTCCGTGGCTTAGCAGAATGGAGGTTATTTCTTGATTATGTTCCCTGTCCCCTGTGGGTTGGCAGAGGGGACTAGACTTGCTATTGTCACTTAGGGATCCAGGCTGGAGACCTCATCTCTACACGTGCTTCCAAGGTTAATGTGGCGAGAAAAAAGGAAAATGTGACAAATTACACATAGGCTTTGCATTGTTCAGGGTTCTCTAGAGAAACAAAACCAATAGAACACGTGTGTGTGTGTGTGTGTGTGTGTGTGTGTGTGTGTGTGTGTGTGTGTACAGAGAGAGACAGAGACAGACACAGAGAAAATTTACCTTAGGGAATTGCCTCACACAATAGCAGGGGCTAGAAAACCTGAAATCTTCAGGGCAGATTGGAGACCTAGGGAAAAGTTGATGTTATAATTCTGGAGGCAGGTGGGCTTCCCAGGTAGCGCTAGTGGTAAAGAATCCACCTGCCAATGCAGGAGACATATGAGACGTGATTTTGACCCCTGGGTCAGGAAGATCCCCTGGAGGAGAGCATGGCAATCCACTCCAGTATTCTTGTCTGGAGAATGTCACGGACAGAGGGGTCTGGGGGGCTACAGTCTGTGGGGTCACAAAAATTCAGACAAGACTGAAGTAACTTAACACACAGCACACTGGAGGCAGAATTCTTTTTTCCTTAGGGGACCTTAGTCTTTTTCTCTTAAAGCCTTTGGCTAATTGGATAAGGCCTACCCACATATGAAGGATTATCTGTTGTACTCAAAGTCTGCTTATTTAAATGTTACTCACATCTAAAAGATACATTTATAGCAACATCTAGACTTATGTTTGATCAAAAATTGGGGTCCACGGCCCAGCCAAGTTGGCACATAAAATTAACCATCATGGACTCACTCTTCAGTCTAGACAAGATACATCTCACTTGTGCTCAAATATCATTGGGCAAAGTATATCACATGACGACAGCTAACTTCAAAGGGGCAGGGAAATGCAAATCCTACCATCTACTCAAGAGGAGGAGAACCGAATATCAGCCAATAGCCCTAGTGGCCACCATAATCCTCATTTCACTAAGGGAGTAGAAACATGATCTAAGCTAATGTGAAAGAAAAGTAGTGAAAGTGTTAGGCACTCAGTTGTGTCTGACTCTTTGCGACCTTATGGATTGTAGCCCACCAGGCTCCTCTGTCCATACGATTCTCCAGGCAAGAATACTGGACTGGGTAGCCATTCCCTTCTCCAGGGGATCTTCCTGATCCAGGAATTGAACCTGGGTCTCCTGCATTACAGGCAAATTCTTTACCATCTGAGCCACACACACACACGAAAAAAACACAAAAAAACTAACGGGTTTCCTCTGTTTTCTTGGATCTCATCTATGGGTTGGTAGAAGGGCTTGCATATGCCATTGTATGGTTGGATCATTCAAGATGGCTGTTCTCTTGCTCTGTGTACATTCCCTGCTCGACAAGTGCATGCTTTGCCTATGTCCTACTCATATGATTGGCCTTTCTACAACTTGTCCCATGCCCCAAGAGAATGATCGTTCTAGCTTTAGATCAGAACCTTTTAGTATACTTATCAAAGGGCCAGTAGGGGGTTGCCCCCTCACCTGCTTTCCCTAGTAACTGATGAGCTAACCTGACATCATTCCCCCTAATCTCTCCTGCCTCCAGGAGTGAAGTCTGCCGCCTCATCCGGCCTGCCATGTGCTGTACATAGTGGGGTGTCGCTCCAGAACTTTGCTTCAGATATGTAAGCTCCTCCTGCATTAAACCACTGATATCTCTATCAATGACTCCAGGTTCTTTCTTCAGTCTTGAAGC
This sequence comes from Bos mutus, assembly GCF_027580195.1. NCBI lineage: Eukaryota > Metazoa > Chordata > Mammalia > Artiodactyla > Bovidae > Bos > Bos mutus. The sequence continues at coordinate 41,003,966 of NC_091636.1, read as the reverse complement.
TGTGCAGAAACAGGTTTTGCAGGCCTCTATGATGCCAGCCAACAGCTGTGATAGTGGAGGGCGTCTGGACCTCAGTCATTATCTACTCAAATTGGCATCTCCTCAGACACCCATCTGGTCTGTAGTTGTCTGCCCAGTTCATTCCTTCTTGCAGGGCTCCCTTAGAAGGCAGTGACTTTTTGGCCATATCTTTGCCTCTCTTGGGGGTTTCCCTGGTGGTTCAGTGAGTAAAGAATCTGCTGTCAGTGAATTAGATGCAGGAGACATGGATTCAATCCCTGGGTCGGAAAGATCCCTTGGAAGAGGGCGTGGAAACCCACCCCAGTATTTTTGCCTGGAGAATCCCATGGACAGAGGAGCCTGATGGGCTGTAGTTTATAGGGTTGCAAAGAATTGGATATGACTGAAGTGACTTAGCATGCACACACATGCCTCTCTGGGGCAAATGGGAAGTATTCTGCATTTACTGGGTTAAACTAGGGCCCAAGAAACTCTTTGAGGCTGGGGTGGTAGGGAATGTTAGCTGCCCCTCACTGTCTTGTCTTCTCTTCTATACAAATAGAATACCTAATTTTAAACTGGGCACATGTTATCCAGACACAACTATATTTCCCAGACTTCTGTGCACCTTGGTAGAATCATGAGACTAGATTCTTCCCATTGGGATACAAGCAGAAAAGAATATGTGCTTAACAACATCTGCTAAGGAGACTCAAAGGGAGAGGGCATGCTTTTCTTCATTATTTTCTTCTCCCTGCTATCTGGGACATAAGTGAGATGGCTGGACTGCAAGCAGCCATTTTTTGAGAATGAGGTGACTTTAGGGATGGAGGTCATGCAGAGTGAAATGAAATTTATGAGTTTCATTCCAGCCCTCATCATCTCCCATCAATCTGCTATGCAAAAGACAAATTAACTTCCTACTTGTTTAAGCTATATTCCTAGGTTTTTTGTCTGACCTGGCAGGTTCCCAACTCTAAAGCCACTCCTCAGAGATGAATTCGGGAGCCATCCACTCACCTAATTGAATCCATACCTTGTATGTATCCTTTGCACTCTTGTTTGCTGGCTCAGAGGCAAGCTGAAGAGAAAGCAGTCCCTGAACTGTGTATAAGTTGTCATTCCCATCACTCTTTGAACCTGCTTTGGATTTTGATTAAATGACTTGCTGTCTTTAGGTGCTCCCAGAGGTATCCTGGAGCTCTCCTGGTGGCTCAGATGGTACAGAATTCGCCTGTACTGCAGGAGACCCAAGTTCAGTCCCTGGGTGGGAAAGATCCTCTGGAGAAGGAAATGGCAGCCCACTCCAGTATTCTTTCCTGGGAAATCCCATGGACAGGGAAGCCATGGGGTCTCAAGAATCAGACTAAACCACCACCAGATCAGATCAGATCAGTTGCTCAGTCGTGTCCGACTCTTTGCACCCCATGAATCGCAGCACGCCAGGCCTCCCTGTCCATCACCAACTCCCGGAGTTCACTCAGACTCATGTCCATTGAGTCAGTGATGCCATCCAGCCATCTCATCCTCTGTCGTCCCCTTCTCCTCCTGCCCCCAATCCCTCCCAACATCAGAGTCTTTTCCAATGAGTCAACTCTTCGCATGAGGTGGCCAAAGTACTGGAGTTTCAGCTTTAGCATCATTCCTTCCAAAGAAATCCCAGGGCTGATCTCCTTCAGAATGGACTGGTTGGATCTCCTTGCAGTCCAAGGGACTCTCAAGAGTCTTCTCCAACACCACAGTTCAAAAGCATCAATTCTTCGGTGCTCAGCCTTTTTCACAGTCCAACTCTCACATCCATACATGACCACAGGAAAAACCATAGCCTTGACTAGACGAATCTTTGTTGGCAAAGTAATGTCTCTGCTTTTGAATATGCTATCTAGGTTGGTCATAACTTTCCTTCCAAGGAGTAAGCGTCTTTTAATTTCATGGCTGCAGTCACCATCTGCAGTGATTTTGGAGCCCAGAAAAATAAAGTCTGACACTGTTTCCACTGTTTCCCCGTCTATTTACCATGAAGTGATGGGACTGGATGCCATGATCTTCATTTTCTGAATGTTGAGCTTTAAGCCAACCTTTTCACTCTCCACTTTCACTTTCATCAAGAGGCTTTTTAGTTCCTCTTCACTTTCTTCCATAAGGGTGGTGTCATCTGCATATCTGAGATTATTGATATTTCTCCCGGCAATCTTGATTCCAGCTTGTGCTTCTTCCAGCCCAGCGTTTCTCATGATGTACTCTGCATATAAGTTAAATAAACAGGGTGACAATATACAGCCTTGACGAACTCCTTTTCCTATTTGGAACCAGTCTGTTGTTCCATGTCCAGTTCTAACTGTTGCTTCCTGACCTGCATACAAATTTCTCAAGAGGCAGATCGGGTGGTCTGGTATTTCCATCTCTTTCAGAATTTTCCACAGTTGATTGTGATCCACACAGTCAAAGGCTTTGGCATAGTCAATAAAGCAGAAATACATGTTTTTCTGGAACTCTCTTGCTTTTCCGATGATCCAGCGGATGTTGGCAATTTGATCTCTGGTTCCTCTGCCTTTTCTAAAACCAGCTTGAACATCAGGAAGTTCACAGTTCACGTATTGCTGAAGCCTGGCTTGGAGAGTTTTAAGCATTAGTTTACTAGCGTGTGAGATGAGTGCAATTGTGCTGTAGTTTCAGCATTCTTTGGCATTGCCTTTCTTTGGGATTGGAATGAAAACTGACCTTTTCCAGTCCTGTGGCCACTGCTGAGTTTTCCAAATTTGCTGGAAACCACCACCAGAGGTATCCTAAAATGAGGACTTGGATGCATGTACTTTATTCAGGAGGTAATTCCAGGAAAGTGCAGTGGGGGAATGGAGAAGTGAGATGAGGAGAGGATGGGAGCCATAAAGTGCACATCAGCAAGCAAATCTTTGTGGGCAACTGGAGCCGACACCCTGAGGGAGCACTGGGAGTAGCAGAACAGGCCTCAGAGAGGTGAGGAAGGTGAGTTCCCTGCCCACTAACCCTCTGTTCTCCAGCACTCAGAGGGGAGCCCAAGCAGCCTCCTATGGCTAGAGGACTCCTGAGGCAGGTGTTGGCAGTAAGCAGCCCTCAGATCACAGTGAAAAGTGCCCAGGGGCTGTGGGCGGGCACTCATGCCCACTCTGACTCTCCTCCAGGGCCTTCCCTGCTGTGAAGTCAGATCATCTCAGAAGCAGAAAAGAGAATCTCTCCTTTAAGGAAAGGATTTATGTAAATTACTGTCAAATGTTCTACCCCTGAGCTATATACCCTTTGTTTCAATTGAAACCACTTTTTTTTTTTTTTTTTCCAGTGAAATAACCACTTAGAGCGGTCGGTTTTTCATGCTCCGCACAGTCAGTTGCCCTGGCCAGGACAAGCTGCATCATATGCAGAATCTTGTACAAAATAGAAATGCAGAGCCCTTGTTTAAAAATTATTAAGAATTTCAAGGTGGTGACAGCAGAGCATTAGCAAAGCTTGGGACCTTTCTATGCGTGGGGTTCCCCTGCAACAATGACTTGAAGTCTCTGAAGTTTCACAATGCTTTGTAAGTTGTAGGTTCCTTGGAAGGTCTATTAGTTCACACTCAGAGTTTCCAACTCAGATTTTATTTTTGTCCCCGTTTTTATAGGGGGAAGGGATTGTTCTCCCTCTGACTCCTGACACTGAAGATCCAAGAAAATTAGAGCTCTTTCTCTCAGAAGTGGCTGAGAGCCTTTCTGTTTTTATATTTATTCCAAACCCCTAATTTATCCCTCACTCCCCACTGCCCCTTTGGTAAGCGTAAGTTTGTTTTCTATGTTGATGAGCCTATTTCTGTTTTATAAATAAGTTCACGTGTGTCATTGTTTTAGATTCCACATAAAAATGATATCATGGTGATATTTGTCTTTCACTGACTTTCTTCACTCAGTATGATAATCTCTAGGTTCATCCATGGTGCTACAAATGGCACTGTTTCATTCTTTATTATGTCAGCAATAGTTCATTTACACACACACACACACATCTCACATCTTCTTTACCTATTCCTCTTTCAACGGTCATTTAAGTTGCTTCCATGTCTTGTCTATTGTAGATGGTGCTGCAGTGAACATTGGGGTGGGTGTATCCTTTAGAATTAGTTTTCTCCACATATATGCCCAGGAATGGGATTGCAGAATCAGATGGTGACTCTATTTTTAGCTTTTTAAGGACCCTGCATACTGCTCTCCATAGAGGTTACACCAATTTACATTTCCCCCGGGAATATTCTCTGCTACTCAGAGGCAGCTATTTGGTTTCCGTTTTTAGGTAGTTACCTCTGTATGTCTAAATACTATGCTTGCATTGCTATTTCTTGGTTTATCAACTTTAGACATTATCTCTTGACTTCCTGCTGTGAATGATAAGGATTTAGCCTACTGACACTCCTCTCTCAGTGGAGGTATCTTGTTATTTTTAGTTCCTCTAGTGGCTACTGTTGTAACATGAAGTAATAGACTTAAATCTTTCTAGTTCCAGTGATTTTAAGCAACACCTTCTTGACGCCTCCCTTTATTAAAATCCTCAAACGCTTGTCTTTTCCTTAAACTCTTCTCTCCATGCTCTACTTCTCAGTTTCTGACATTGTAATTTTACTTTCCCATTGTCAAGCTGGTAAGGTTTACATTCTGATATGCAACCACAGTTTGTTCCTCCATACTTCATCTACCTTGAATCTCGAAGGTGAAAATCTCCAGGGGAGGAGAGGAGAGAGAGATTTCGGAGCTAACCCTGACCTGAAGGGAACGCAGAAATAAGAGTGCTTCATTAAAGGAAGAAGTGGGAGCTGAGTCATCACCTGGGGGGCAGGAACTGCACAGGAAGGCTCTGTTTTGAGAACATCTCCACAGTACTCAGCATCTCTCCAAGTGTCATTGAAACCTGATGACTCTGGTCCATCCCTAATAGCTCAGCCCCTATTTGACTTGTTCTGTATAGCTTATCCTCACTTCATAACATCCTGAGATACCAGTAAGTGCCCCATCAGATCAGATCAGATCAGTTGCTCAGTCGTGTCCGACTCTTTGTGACCCCATGAATCGCAGCACGCCAGGCCTCTCTGTCCATCACCAACTCCCGGAGTTCACTCAGACTCATGTCCATTGAGTCAGTGATGCCATCCAGCCATCTCATCCTCTGTCGCCCCCTTCTTTTCTTGCCCCAATCCCTCCCAACATCAGAGTCTTTTCCAATGAGTCAACTCTTCGCATGAGGTGGCCAAAGTACTGGAGTTTCAGCTTTAGCATCATTCCTTCCAAAGAAATCCCAGGGCTGATCTCCTTCAGAATGGACTGGTTGGATCTCCTTGCAGTCCAAGGGACTCTCAAGAGTCTTCTCCAACACCACAGTTCAAAAGCATCAATTCTTCGGCGCTCAGCCTTCTTCACAGTCCAACTCTCACATCCATACATGACCACAGGAAAAACCATAGCCTTGACTAGATGAACCTTTGTTGGCCAAGTAATGTCTCTGCTTTTGAATATGCTATCTAGGTTGGTCATAACTTTCCTTCCAAGAAGTAAGCGTCTTACCCCATAGGAGCTTTAAAACTCATCAGGCAAAATCCCCTGCATTGGCCCTGGAATTCAAGGGGGTGCCAAGGTACCAGCCTCACACTCTCCACTGCCTACTTGGTTAGCCAGCCCCTCCTTTCCTGGCCTGCAGCTGATTCCTTTTCCTCCTCACCTTTCCATCTGCCTCTGTCATTCCTACGAGATGGGGGGAGGACATTCTCCATGGCATTTCTACACATCTTATGACCGGTTTTGTCCAGACAACTGTTTCAAGATTGTTTGCACAGCACATATTCTTGGAAGCTAGAGATGATGTCTCTAGGTTGGAGGACAGTTTTTGTTTCAGATACTGTCCCCAGGGGCAGAGGTAGGGCAGGGCATGTTCACTAGTGGTTTCACTATAGGATTGAGGGTTGCCTCAGTGTAATGTGGACCTCTTTGTGGGCAGTATATTCCCGGCTGGCTCTGCATCGCCCCGTGAGGCTTGGGGGACAGGCAGACCTGGTGCAAACATGGCTGCCACTGCACCATGAGTAACAAACTGTCTATGGCTGTTTGAGCTGGCTGTTTTCTTGCTGGCTATGACACGTGGCTAGGCAGTAAACCTAGCTGGTATTTGGTCATTGCTGCTTAGGCTTGTCCACCTGGACATAGACCACTTCTGAGCTGCAAGCTTCCTCCTGGGAGTCAAACCCTCTATGTTTATTCAAGGTGCAGCCCCTGACCCCCCACCTTCTTACGCCTCACAAACCTCTTCACTGTGGATGTCTCTCTTTCGCTCTTCTTACTGTCATTCAGATGTCACATTTCAGGGGAGGTGGTAGATAATTCATGTGTGCACTCAGGTTACCTAATTGGAATAGAAGCTCTATTTGCATTTCTATACAGACAGAAGAAAGAATACAGAGAAAGCTTTCTGAGTTGTCAGTAGCTTTGCAAATATTGCACAACATTCAGCTAGTAAATTGCAAAGCATAATACACCATAAAAAGGGATGTGTTTGCTGATTCCAAATCTCTCCCTCCTGCATGGCTTCTCAGATTTTCACCATAGGGATCAGCAGAACCTTTTAAGGATCAGCAGAACCTTTTAAAGATCAGAGGATGAATGGTCTCTTTCTCAGCAGCAGCAAAGATGGGAAAGCTGAGAGCGATGTGCTTCACATGAACCTCAGAGGTGGCCTGGGGGATTGGTCCACAGAATGTGAACACAGGGGTGTTTTTCTGGGCACAGGGGTGGGAGAAGCTTCCACTTACTGGACTCAGTGCAGGTAGGTATCCTCAGACATCTCACCTGGGTGAAAGGGAATGATATACCCAACGGAATGCAGAGTTCCAGAGAACAGCAAGGAGAGATAAGAAGGCCTTCTTAAATGAACAATGCAAAGAAATAGAGGAAAACAACAGAATGGGAAAGACTAGAGATCTCTTCAAGAAGATTGGAGATAACAAAGAAACATTTCATGCAAAAATGGGCACAATAAAGGACAGAAATAGTATGGACCTAACAGAAGCGGAAGATATTAAGAAGAGGTGGCAAGAATACACAGAAGAACAATACAAAAAAGGTCTTAATGACCTGGATAACCACAATGGTTTGATCATTCACCTAGAGCCAGACATCCTGGAGTGTGAAGTCAAGTGGGCCTTAGGAAGCATTACTACGAACAAAGCCAGTGAAGGTGATGGAATTCCAGTTGAGCTATTTCAAATCCTAAAAGATGATGCTGTTAAAGTGCTGCACTCAACATGTCAGCAAATTTGAAAAACTCAGCAGGGGCCACAGGACTGGAAAATGTCAGTTTTCATTTCAATCCCAAAAAAGGGCAATGGCAAACTGTTAAACTATGCTCATTCCACAGGCTAATAAGGTTATACTCAAAATCCTTTAAGCCAAGCTTCAGCAGTACATGAACTGAGAACTTCCAGATATATAAGCTGGATTTAGAAAAGGCAGAGGAACCAGAGATCAAACTGCCACCATTTGCAAGGGAAATTGCAAGAAAAGCATCTACTTCTGCTTCATTGACTACACTAAAGTCTTTGACTGTGGATCACAACAAGCTATGGAAAATTCTTAAAGAGATGGGAATACCGACCACTTTACATGCCTCCTGAGAAATCTGTATGCAGGTCAAGAAGCAACAGTTAGAACTGGACATGGAAAAATGGACTGGTTCCAAATTGGGAAAGGAGTATGTCAAGGTTGTATATGGTCATGTTGCTTATTTAACTTATATGCAGAGTACATCATGTAAAATACTGGGCTGGGTGAAGCATAAGCTGGAATCAAGATTGTCGGGAGAAGTATTAATAACTTCAGATATGCAAATGATACTACTCTGATGGCAAAAGTGAAGAGGAACTAAATAGCCTCTTGAGGAGGGTGAAAGAGAAGAGTGAAAAAGCTGGCTTGACACTCAACATTGAAAAAACTAAGATCATGGCATCTGGGCCCATCACTTCATGACAAATAGATGGGGAAAAAGTGGAAGCAGTGACAAATTTTCTTTTCTTGGACTCCAAAGTCACTGTGAATGGTGATTGCAGCTATAAAATTAAAAGATGCTTCCTCCTTGGAAGAAAAGCTATGACAAACCTAGAAAGCGTATTAAAAAGCAAAGACATCACTTTGCCAACAGGGTCCATATAGTCAAAGCTATGGTTTTTCCCGTAGTCATGTATGAATGTGAAAGTTGGACTATAAAGAAGGCAGAGTGCCAAAGAACTGATGCTTTCGAATTGTGGTGTTGGACAAGACTCTTGAGAGTCCCTTGGACTGCAAGGAGATCAAACCAGTCAATCCTAAATGAAATCAGTCCTGAATATTCATAGGAAGGACTGATACTGAAGCGGAAGCTCTAATACTTTGGCCACCTGATGCAAAGAGCTGACTCATTGGAAAAGACACTGATGCTAGGAAAGATTGAAGGCAGGAGGAGAAGGGGGCAGTAGAGGACGAGATGGTTAGATAACATCACCAACTCAATGGACAGGAATCTGAGCAAACTCTGGAAGATAGTGAAGGACAGGGGAGTCTGGCATGCTGCAGTCCATGGGGTTACGAAGAGTTGGACACCACTTAGTGAGTGAGCAACAACAATTCAGAAAAAGATACATGCTGCTGCTAAAGCACTTGAATTCCTTCTGTAAAAAAGTTGTCATTAATATACTGAAAAAAATTGTAACGATGTATGATGATGGATGTTAGCTAGTTTTATTGTGATGATCATTTGGCTGTACATACTAACATTGAATCATTATGTTATACACCTGGGACTATCATAATGTTAATATGTCAATTATACCTCAATAAAAATGATTAAAAATTGTTATTAGTGTATTAATATATTAGAATCAGATACCTGCCGATTTTACCATCTGCTGAAAATTGTAGAAAGCAAATGTAAGATGTCTATGAAGTGAGTAGCAAGCCCTGGAATTACAAAGAGAATCCTGGTTTGAGATGTTTAGTGGCCTGTGGTGGCAATAGTGAGGTTATTTGCAGGGATGGTTTCCTCCCTAGAGTGGATGCATAAAGGTACCTAATATCCTTTAATAAATCTCTTTCTGCATAAACTAGCTAGAGAGGGTTCTTGTCAGCCAGGAATGCTGATCAAGGCATACACAGAAGACAGAGAAGGTAGCAGCAGTCAGGAAGGGAGGGAGAAAATCAAAGGAGACTTTGAGGTCTCTAGGGAGAAAAAAAGGTCTCCTAGGAAGAAAACCAAAAATAGAGAAGTCAGCTTTCACTAAGCTGCAAGGAAACAGTAAATTCCTTGGAAAGAACTCATAATATACAATGTGTAGGGGAGGGTTATAGGTTCGACACAAGAGAAGAAGTGTATTTACTTGAGAAATGAATTCCCTAGAGATGTAAAAATCAGTAAAATGTTCCTTCTTTGGATGCATCATATTTTACAATGTACTAGTTGAATGCTTTGGACATGAATAAACACATGAACCTATCGGTTTACCCGTGTTGGAAAGGAAGTAGCTGTCTGACTCATGCTACACATGGATCTGTGCTGATGAAGCACAGATGTGGAGTGTGGAAAAATGTCCATTAGAGGCCCCCCCGGGAGGTGGGCTGGCGATCTGGGGGTGGCTTTTCTGCTCTGTTTTACCAGCTTCTCTGCTGGTTTTCCTCCCTGTAGTGAAAAACCTCCGTTTAGAGCTGTTTGAGCCAGATTGCTTCATCTTTCTTTACTGGCCACCCTCTAAGTCATCCTATTAGTTCTCACACTTCTAGCCAAAGTTAGGTGGTGGGGGGTGGGTGGGGAGCAGCTAAGTCACTGATTTTGTCATTGATTTAAGACTCTATCTCACATATGTCTGCAACTTTCCTACTTGTAGAAGGAAAAATTCAGGTCCCCTAGAAGACAGTACGAAGAAGGCAATGGCACCCCACTCCAGTACTCTTGCCTGGAAGGCTGCAGTCCATGGGGTCGCTGAGGGTCAGACATGACTGAGTGACTTCACTTTCACTTTTCACTTTCATGCATTGGAGAAGGAAAGGGCAACCCACTCCAGTGTTCTTGCCTGGAGAATCCCAGGGACGGGAAGCCTGGTGGGCTGCCGTCTATGGGGTTGCACAGAGTCGGACATGACTGAAGTGACTTAGCAGCAGCAGAAGACAGTAAAGAAATCTTTGCCTTCACTTTCTCCCCACCTTGGATTTCTCATCTCCTCTACTTTGGCACTGTGGCTCTTCCGGCCCATCCCCCATTGTTCTCTCCTTCAGTTTGAATTCAGTCCCTCAGCTTCCTCTGGTTCTTCCCTGGATGGATCTGGGGCTTGGTGCCAGGAGAGTGCTGGGGGAAGGAATGGAGAGTCCTCGAAAACGTCCTTTGCTTGGGACAGGAGAGAGGATCCCAGCGACACTTCCCGGCTCAAGGGCTGTGGATCTTCAGTGAAACGAAGTGAAAGTTGCTCAGTTGTGTCCAGCTTTCTTTGATCTCATTGACTATATAACCTGCCAGGTTCCTCTGTCTGTGGAATTCTCCAGGTATGAATACTTGAGTGGATATCCATTCCCCTCTCCAGGGGATCTTCCTGACTCCAGGGATTGAACCCGGGTCTCCCGCATTGCAGGCAGATTCTTTACCATCTGAGCCACTAAGAAAGCGCAAGGGATCTTTAGGTTACTGCGTGAAGAATCATGTCTGATGGCTAACAAACACATGAAAAGATGCTCAACATCACTCATTATCAGAGAAATGCAAATCAAAACCACAATGAGGTACTATTTTACGCCAGTCAGAATGGCTATGATCCAAAAGTCTACAAACAATAAATGCTGGAGAGGGTGTGGAGAAAAGGGAACCCTCTTGCACTTTTGGTGGGAATGCAAACTAGTATGGCCACTATGGAGAACAGTGTGGAGATTCCTTAAAAAACTGGAAATAGAACTGCCTTATGATCCAGCAATCCCACTGCTGGGCATACACACCGAGGAAACCAGAAGGGAAAGAGACACGTGTACCCCAATGTTCATCGCAGCACTGTTTATAATAGCCAGGACATGGAAGCAACCTAAATGTCCATCAGCAGATGAATGGATAAGAAAGCTGTGGTACATATACACAATGGAGTATTACTCAGCCATTAAAAAGAATACATTTGAATCAGTTCTAATGAGGTGGATGAAACTGGAGCCTATTATACAGAGTGAAGTAAGCCAGGAAAAAAAAAACACCAATACAGTATACTAACGCATATATATGGAATTTAGAAAGATGGTAACGATAACCCTGTATACAAGACAGCAAAAGAGACACAGATGTATAGAAGAGTCTTTTGGACTCTGTGGGAGAGGGAGAGCGTGGGATAATTTGGGAGAATGGCATTGAAACATGTATAATATCATATAAGAAACGAATCGCCAGTCCAGGTTCAATGCATGATACTGGATGCTTGGGGCTGGAGCACTGGGATGACCCAGAGGGATGGTATGGGAGGGAAGAGGGAGGGGGCTCAGGATGGGGAGCACGTGTACACTGTGCATGAATCCGTGGTGGATTCATGTTGATGTATGGCAAAACCAATACAATATTGTAAAGTAATTAGCCTCCAATTAAGATAAATAAATTTAAATTAAAAAAAAATGCAGTCAAGTCCCCCCCCAAAAAAAAGAATCATGTCTGCCTCATTTTGTTATTCTGATCTATTTTATATGCAAATCCAGGAGGAAGAAGGGTAAAGGAGAAAAAAAAATCTTTCCTGCTACATATAAAATATCACAGATGTTAACTGATGATTACAAAAGACAGCAAAGCAGGCCAAGAAACGTTGCGAGGAGGGGTGGGGTGCGGGCTGAGTGAATGTTCGGGGCAGGTGCTCGGGAGATTAAATTACAGAGAGGGAGGTGGTTGGTGCCATCCTCCCAGCCCTGCTCAGTAGGGCTGCGAGCTATTTCAAGCCAGTGGGAAAGAGAAAGTCTGCGCCATTTGTCTTTAGGAGGCACTGTATTTTCTTCCTTGCTTTGGAAAAACAGCACCCAGCTCTGCATGCCTGCAGGTGCCTTTTGCATGGAAGGGTGACTGGCAGACTCAATGTTAGGAAGAGAGGTAGATGGGGCAGGCGTGGATTTTGTCTCCTCTGTAGTCATTCCCCCTCCTCTGCTAACACTCCTGTGATTTTGCATGGGAACATAGAATTGTGGCACTGGAGAAGACTCTTGAGAGTCCCTTGGGCTGCAAGTAGATCAAACCAGTCAATCCTAAAGGAAACCAACCTTGAATATTCATTGGAAGGACTGATGCTAAAGCTGAGGCTCCAATACTTTGGCCACCTGATGCAGAGTCAATTCATTTGGAAAAGACCCTGATGCTGGGAAAGAGTGAAGGGGACAACAGAGGATGAGATGGTTGGATGGCATCACTGACTCAATGAACATGAGTTTGAGCAAACTCTGGGAAATAGTGAAGGACAGGGAAGCCTTGCATGTTGCAGCCCATGGGGTCTCAAAAGAGTCAGACACAACTGAGCGACTGAACAACATCTTTTCTCATTCCCAGGCCATGTGGTCAGTGAGACTGACCCTCACTCGACCCAGGTTCCCTGCTCTAAACAAGCAGTCACCATGGTTGTAATGTCCATGTGACTTGTTAGGATGATGAGAGTCATGTTAAATGTGGCTAACAGTGTAGGTACAGAACTGTAGTACCAGGACTTGGCTGTCACTTTTGTAAAAGAGGGGCTTGCTTTCTGCTGCAGGTGTTCAACGGCTGGGACATAAGTCTGAAGTGGCTCCTGGCTTGTTTGGTAAAAGCTGTCCTGAGAAAAGGGCCAAGTAGAAGCCATCAAGCTGTGTGATGAAGAGAGAAGCCTCTGAGGATGCTCTCTGAGCATCTGCATCCAGCTTGAAATGAATGCTAACCCAAGACTTGTAGTCATGTGCCTGTAGTCTTCCTCCCACCCCTCTATTTTCACCATTTTGCATTTGGGTTTCTGTCACTTGCAACTCAAAGGGTCCTACCTAATACAAGTGGCTTCAGAAAGCTCAGGAAAGTGGCTGGTCAAGGTTATTGTGGGGCAGAACAAAACCAGTGTAATTGCTATGCCACTGCCTCTTGCTATGCAGCTCTCGTGGAGGACGAGGCTCGCAGGCTTATTTCCAGGTCATATTTGACTCGGAGGACACAGCTGCCTCCAAGAAAGACTGCCAGCCAGGAGTCGGCAGCCAGAACTCAGCTGAACAATCGATGTGTTCAGTCCTGTGTTATTGTAGAGCAGTGTTCTCCGAGGACGCCCCTGAAAAGAAATGAATGTCGTAAAGGCCCAAGATGTGTGTGCGGAAAGCCAGATTGTCCGCTTGCACTCATGTGCAAAAGAATAACTGTTCTCAGATCCTTGGGAAGAGCCTGCTCTTGGCTCACTGACATGAGCTGATGTGAAAATGAATGTTCCTTGAGTGCAAAGCAGCAGAAGTATCTGTGAAGGGGATGGGCAATTAGAAAGGAGAGATCTCTTTAATATTTCTTTGTTTGCCCAGCAAGCTTTACTTGAGTGCCTTTTATTGTGCTGGGATAGAAACATGATTACAAGACAAAGCTCATACTCTTCAGAAGCTTACAGGTGGGTTAGGGAGTTGGGCAAAAAAAAAAAAAAAATCGATGGATAAATAATGTAATTCATGATACTTTAAATGGAAATAATAGAGGGGTGATGCATACCCAACAGCATCCTTCTCTTCTTTCTTAGTTCATAGCATCCTGATTTTGTTTTAGGAGGCAAGAGGCTCAGGTAGGTGAACCCTTCCCTGGGATCAGGGTGAACCATGTTAGATCCAAACCAGTGATTCTCAAATTTTGGTGTGCATCAAAATCACATCGAGGACATTCAAAACTCAGAACCCTGGACCTCATCCCCTCAATTTCTGGTTCAGTCGTAGGTCTAGGAGGCCTCAGGTTTGTATTTCTAACGAGTTCCCAGGTGATGCTGCTCCTGTCGGCCTGAGGACCACTAATCTAAATTGAGTGTGGTTGCTTGGTTCATCTCTTCTGCTTTATGGTTGGGCACACCACTAAGTTATGGCTGATGAAGTCCAAGAGGAAGCCTACGGAGAACTTTCTGGAAGAGTTTTTGCTTCCTTGGAAAAAGTGCAATGGCAGGAGTCCAGTCCTTTTATCCCACTTTGAGTAGAGTCACATGAGGAGATGCTGTGTGGAGCTGCTGTTATATTGTCATTGTATGGACATAGCAGAGAGACTTACAAAAATCCTGACCCAGACCCTTGACATTGCTGAGGAGCTAAGCGAACTCTGAAACCACCCACCTTCAGATCTTTGTTGTGCAAAGTGATTAAATGTTGTATTCCTAATTCACTTAGAGCCGGAACAGATTCAGAGGGCCATCAGGCTGAACCTGAGTGGGATGGAGTATCAGGAAAGGCTTCTAAGAGGAGGTGACTCACTCTTGCTCACCAGCTCTTCAGGGAGAATGGTGCCCACATATACTTTGGCAAAATGACAAATGATGACACTTTATGGACTCATTTTATAGAGTTGCTTCTGAACTGACTAAACTAGGAATGCTAAATTTATGAATGTCAAGAGTTTATTTCATGTATAAAAAAACTGCGTGGGAAAAGAGAATGAGGAAACCATTAAATCTACCTGGGCAAATGAAGTCAAGGAAAAATTTGTGTAGGAGGTGACATTTGGACCAGGCCACTTGGAGTTGACACTGGGTGGGCAGAAAGTGTAGGGCTAGAGCCTGGTGTGAACTATGTACCCACACGTTTGTGGGGCTTAACTGATCTTGCTGCTGCTGCTGCTGCTAAGTCGATTCAGTTGTGTCTGACTCTGTGCGACCCCATAGATGGCAGCCCATCAGGCTCCCCTGTCCCTGGGATTCTCCAAGCAAGAACACTGGAGTGGGTTGCCATTTCCTTCTCCAATGCATGAAAGTGAAAAGTGAAAGTGAAGTCGCTCAGTTGTATCCAATTCCTAGCAACCCCATGGACTGCAGCCTCCCAGCACATCATTCAGAGGAAGTGGCACAGACAATAGTCCAGAGATGTGATAGAAATTCGTGCCTCTGGGTAAGAGCACAAACTTTGGCATGATAACCTAGAGACAGTATGGGTTATAGTATGCCGTGATATAAAAAAAGTTAAATTAGAAAAAATCAAGGAGATCAATTAGATCAACCAAAAAAAGGGAGGGGTGGGTAATATCTCAACCCTCAAAGGCTTCTGAAACCCAACGCTTTTAAAAAATTTATTTTATTTCGTTTAACTTTTCATTTTATATTGTAGTATAGCCGATTAACAACATTGTGATAGTTTCAGGTGGACTATAACAATTTTGTGGTAGTTTTAGCAAAGGGACTCAGCCATATACAAACATGTATCCTTTCTCCCCCAAAACTCCCCTCTCATCCAGGCTGCCCCCAAACATTGAACAGAGTTCCCTGTGCTATACAGTAGGACCTTGTTGGAGAAACCCGACACTTTGAACCTTCTCCACCCAAGAAGGGGCACGTCCTTTGTCTTAAGGAGGCAGTTCCTCTTTTGGAGTTGGAATTGTTTCATGTCCTACTTCTCACTTTACTATGCCAGTAACTGCAATCTAAATACAGCATGGCCTGGAGTGGAGCAGGGTGGGGCAGACAGGATGTGAAATGAGCCAGGAAATGATAATAGAAAATGATGAGATTTAGACAGATGAGGTTGCTCAGAGCTGGAGTTGATGAGTCCACAGGCTCCACTTACCCAGCCCCAACCCGACCAGGGCAGGGAACACTAGCTCTGCATGTTGGGTAACCCATTGCTTATTTACATTTTAAAAAGTCCCAGTGATGCTTCAGAGAATGGATTGGAGGGTGATTAAACAAGGATGATGGAATATAGTGTTAGTTTGGGCCAATATGAAGCTATGAAGTAAAGTATTTGATGCAAGTGGGAGAAAAATGGTTTAAAAGAGACAGATTTAGCAGCAGTTAGACATGGGAAGTAACAAAGGAGGAAAAGTCAAAGACAACTAGTTTTCTAGTTCAGGGGACTAGGTAGATGATGGTCCTAGTAACTTTAGGAAGGACCACAACATTTCCTTCTTTTTTCCTTTCTTGGCTTTGAGGTGTGGCTTGCAGGATCTCAGTTCCCTAACCAGGGAATGAATCCGAGTCAGGACGGTGAAAGCTCAGAATCCTAACCATTAGGCTACCAGTGAGCTTTCTAATGGTTTTGTTTCTTTTCTTCTTCTTCTTTTTAATGAAGGGTTTTGCTTTCTTTCTTTTTTAATGTATTCATTTACTATTATTTTTTTGGCTGCACCAGGTCTCAGTTGTGGCCTGTGGGATCTAGTTCTCTGATCAGGGATCGAACCTGGGTCATCTGCATTGGGACCTCAGAGTCTTAGCCACTGGACCCCTGGGAAGTCCCCCTAAGAGTTTTGTTTCTAACCAACCAAGTTTTGGGTGCATGTGTCATGGAAAGATTAGAGGCCAAGAGACAGTGGAAAAACAGTCTGGATATCTGGTGGCAATTCAGATGGCACATAATCACTGCTTTCAATAGTGAAAACAAATTAAATATTGGTAATGGCTGGCCTAGTAGGAATAACATGCTACTCTTTGTAACACATTAGCTAAGACTCTTGACCCAGTGATAAGGAGCATCATGGTGCAAATGATGAATTTGCAGCATTTCACCTACTTATTTGCCTGACGATTCCTTGAAATCAGTGACTTCAACTTGCAAGATAATTGGATAGGTTGGGTTTGGGACCAACATCCAGAATGATGTCACATGTTGATTTCTGGATCCTTCTCCCTAGCTTCAGTTGCAGGAACCTTCCCCTTCTTTGCCTAAATGTCACAAAAATCCCTCTTCCCCAAGTGTGTGTGCTTGTGTGCTAAGTCGCTTCAGTTGTGTCCGACTCTTTGTAGCCCATAGCCTGCCAGACTCCTCTCTCCAGGGGATTCTCTAGGCAAGAATACTGGAGTGGGTTGCTGTGGCCTCCTCCAGTGGATCTTCCTGACCCAGGGATTGAACCCTAGTCTCTTAGGTCTCCTGCACTGGTAGGCGGGTTCTTTACCACGAGCCACTTGCCCTGAGTTTCACAGGACAATTTGCAACCACGTTCTTTTTCAAAAATGTTTGTTTATTTTTGGTGGTGCTGTGCTCCTGCTTTTTCTTGTCGTGGCAAGTGGGAGCTCCTCTCTAGTTGTGGAACATGGGCTTAGTTGCCCAATGGCATGTGGGATCTTCCTGGACCAGGGATCAAACCCTTGTCTCCTGCATTGGCAGGCAGATTCTTAACTACTGAGCTATAAGAGAAGTCCTACAACCAGGTCTTAAGTTGTATCTATGTTAAAAGAAGACATGTCATATCCTCCCTGTTGTTTTCTTCTTCCAAACCCATAGCCTCAGTCTAATTCTGAGAAGACATCAGACACATCCAAACTGAGAAGCATTTTATCAAATACCGGGTACTCTTGAACACTGTTGAAGTCAAGAGAAACAAAAAAAGAAAGAAACAAGCAAAAAAGACTGAGGAACTGTTACAGGCTGGAGGAGACTAAGGGGACATGACAAATGATGCAAAATGGGATCCTGAAATGGATCCTGGAACAGAAGAAATGATTCTGTGGGAAACTGAAACAAATGGTTGTTTAGTTAATAATACTGTTCAGTTCAGTCTCTCAGTGGTGTCTGACTCTTTGCGACCCCATGGACTGCAGCACATGGATTGTAGTCATGTATGGATGTGAGAGCTGGACCATAAAGAAGGCTGAGTGCTGAAGAACTGATGCTTTCAAATTGTGGTGCTGGAGAAGACTCTTGAGAATCCCTTGGACTGCAAGGAGATCCAACCAGTCAATCCTAAGGGTAATCAACTTTGAATATTCATTGGAAGGACTGATGCTGAAGCTGAAGCTCCAATACTTTGGCCACCTGATTCGAAAAGCCAACTCATTGGAAAAGGCCCTGATACTGGGAAAGATTGAGAACAGGTGGAGAAGGGGACTACGGAGGATGAGATGGCTGGAGGGCATCACTGACTCCATGGACATGAGTTTGAGCAAGCTCGGGGAGATGGTGAAGGACAGGGAAGCCTGGTGTGCCAAGTCCAGGGGGTTGCAAAGAGTTGGACATGACTTAGCAACTGAATACCAACAACAATCATGGTATGTAAGATGTTAACACTGAGAAAGCTAAAAGAAAGCCCAACATTTGATGTAATAAAATAAGTAAGATGCAAGGGTCGCCTAGCTTCTGGCTGGTGAACACTTCCTACCTTATGAATACAGCTCAGTCGTGTCCGACTCTTTGCTACCCCATGGACCGTTGCCTACCAGGCTCCTCTGTCTATGGGATTTTCCAGGCAATAGTACTGGATTGGATTGCCATTTCCTTCTCCAGGGGATCTTCCTGACCCAGGGATTGAACCCGGGTCTCCTGCTTTGTAGCCAGACGCTTTACCGTCTGAGCCACCAGGGAAGTCCACTTCCTACCTTAGTTCTTAGTAAATGACAAATCCTGACTTTAGATCCTAAGTTCCACACTACTTCTTTGATCTTATCTTGGGCCATCTTTCCTTGGATCAACTCTTCTCCAGCCACCATGGCCTTCTTCTAGTTCTTGGGACATTTTGAACCTGGTTCCACAGCAGGGTCCTTGTGCTTGCCATTTCCTTTGTCTTTTCCTCCCCTTTTTTGCAGGACTGGGTCCTCTCCTTCAAGTCCCAGCTAATGTCTCCTTCAGCTTAATGTCCTTCAAGGAAGGAGGGGGTCGCTCTTGACTGCCCCTCCCATTAATCTCTGTCTTGGCTTCTTATGTATTTTCTTCATTGCCCTAATCACAGTCTATAAGGGATTGGTTTATTACTGGTTTTCTCTCTTCCAGAATGTTGCCTTCATGAGGACAGAGACCTTGTCTACCTTGTTCTCTGTTACATGCTTTGCCCCCTTGTGTGGTGCCTTGCCTATAATAATTGTTCAGTAAATACTTGTTAAATGAATGCTGAAGGATGTCCAAGAGTTAAAAGCATGACTGTCATCAAACATATAGTGAACATGTGTGATATATATTTAACTCATTCAGTGAAAGAAACGGCAAAATAGTAAAGCTAGTCCAAGGAAAATTCTAATAACAGTGGGTTATAGAGATCAGGAGCTATGATGAGATAGCTTTTGTGTGTGCTAAGTCACTTCAGTCACGTCCAAAGATTTGTGACCCTATGAACTGTAGCCCTCCAGGCTCCTCTGTCCATGGGATTCTCCAGGCAAAAGTACTGGAGTGGGTTGCCATGCCCTCCTCCAGGGTATCTTCCCAACCCAGGGTCTCCTCCATTGTAGGCAGATTATTTACCATCTCCAGGGGATGCTATCCCTTCTCCAGGGGATCTTCTCCACCCAGGAATTTAACCAGGATCTCCTGCATTGCAGGTGGATTCTTTACCATCTCAGTTACCAGGGAAGCTGGTTTAATGTTAGGACACCCTGTTCCTATTGTAACCCTTGCTTCCCAGCTTATATTTTTGTTTTGTGGATGTACACGAGACATTATCTGGGGATTCCCAGAAATAACTGAAGCGGGGTAAGGATGAGACTTTGAAGTTGAGAGTCTGTCCCTGCAAACAACAGATGAGGGCTGGGCAGAGGTCAGGGCAATGTAAGCAGAAACATAAAGACGTTTTTATCCCACCAGGGAGACCAGCGGCACACTGGTTGGACAGTATTAGAACTGCTTCCTCTCAGGTCTCTTGGTCCCGTGAGATGCTACTCTGTGAAATGGGTCCAGAGGTTAGCCTCACATGTGTATGTTTCTCTAGTTTTACCGTTAATTTTTTTCTTTTTTCAGCCACACCATTTGATATGCGGATCTTAGTTTCCTGACGAGGGATTGAACCCATGCCCCTTGCAGTGGAAGCACGGAGTCTTAACCATTGGACAGCCAGGGAAGTCCCCTTTCTCTAGTTTTAAAATTGACTTTACTTGGTGTCGGGAGGGGGGTTGGTCTAACAGTTTTAGGAACCAAAGTCCTGAGCATTGAACCAGGGACTATCCTAAGAAGAAATCAGTTCCAAGGCAAATAATGATTCAACCCTAAGCTGAAAACAGACCCCTTAGTACCTCAGAAGGGACCTTTTGACAAGTGGCATCTTGCCAGGGAATTGACTCAAAACAAATCTCTAGCAGCCCGGAGGTGCTGGAGAACAGTTTCAGAAACAGCACAGAGAGGGCTGTGCAACAGCTTACTGGAATTGCCTCACTCACGCTTTGATGTTCCTCCTCTGCAGAGCTCTGCTCATCTCTGCAGCTTCGAAACCACACACAGGACGCAGAGCTGCTGACGTCAGGAGACCTCAGAGACCCGCTATCGCATCTGTTTCATTGTACAGGTAAGGAAGCTAAGTTACAGATTAAAGGATTTGCCCAAAGCTACAGAGCAGAGGACTATGAGCAGAACCCAGATCTCTTGTTTCCTAGTTCAAATATCTCCAATCCGTTTATCTTATATATTATTTAGGTAGAAGGTGTGGCAACCACATGGATTTGGTTTCTTGCTCATATATATCTCTATTCTTGGTGCAAAGCTCAAGCATCAAGCAACAGTGGGAAGAGACAGATGTGGCCCCCATGTATGGGAACAGCATGTGACAGTGTCAGCACAGACATGATTTAAAGCAGTGCCATGGCAACCAGCATTCACTCTGGCCCCAGACAGTTCTGCAAGCTATGGAATGTAACTGAAAATGGCTTCTCGCTTGCTGAGCCCAGAGCGCAAGCTTCTGCTTCTCTGGCCATGAGTGACTCTAAAATAGAGCAAACTCTGAGTGCAGAAGCAGGGCTCGTCCAGTTCCTATACCAAAGTTTGGGGGTTTCTCACAGGAGAAATAAACTCAGCAGCCTTGGGAATCCCCAAGAATCACTGTGTCTGGTAGTATGGTTTTGCTTCCTTTTAGAGCAAATGCATCATTTCAAAGTGGGTTCTTAGAACACCAACGTTCCAAAGAGATGCCCTAGATGATGAAGGAAAGGTAAGGGGGAGGGGCACCACTGCTGGTATCTTTCTTACACACTGAAAGTTCTGCTGCTACCAAAAAAAAAAAAAAAAAATCATAAATCAGGGCAGCAGACCAGGAGAGGTCTGGACTGCATTTAACTCTTGATTTTAATTTGAATGTGCCTGTAATCTGTCCACAGAACTCCTGAAACAGACCATTTGGTATCCCATGATATGTGATCCCTTTTCTTTTTCTGAGTTTGTAACTGGGCACCTTGGAATTAAGACGTCCAGCTTCTCCGACACGTAGTAGGCATAGCCCTGTGACCAGTTTTGACTGTTGCTCTGTGAGTGGAAGTTCGACTTTCCAGATGGTGCCCTGATCTTGGGACCTGTCCCTCTTCCCTTTGGCTGGGTACTTATTTACTCATATTTTGGCTGAGCCAGGTCTTCGTTGCTGTGCGCCAGCTTCTCCTTGCGGCCGCTTCTCTTGTTGTGGAGCGTGGGCTCTAGGGCACGTGGGCTTCAGTAGTGATGTCTCATGGGCTTAGTTGCTCCGTGACATATGGGATCTTCCTGGACCAGGAAGCAAACCTGTGTCCTCTGCATTGGCAGGTGGTTTCTTAACCACTGAACCACCAGGGAAGTCCCCACTTTGGCCGATTTTCCACTGCAGTGATGATAAGTCATGTGCGCCATGAGCATGAGAGCAATACCACAAAAATGGCAGAGCAATAAGACATGCTTGAATGATAGTCAAAAAACATTGCTACTTATTTGATCAACACTAAAAGTAAACTAAATGTGAGGTACTCAATATGCTAGATACGTGAAGGTGAGTTCTGGGCAAAGCTCTTGAGCATGAACTGTCCTACCAGCTCCCTCTCTGTACATGTATTTAAATTCTTTCTATGTTACAGTGGAACCAGTATCCTATAATATCCCTACCCAAACTGCCATTGCTAATGCTACAAATATTATTTCGGATGCTTTCGGCCATAAGCAACAACCAGCCTTGTTGAAAAATAGCTTAAAAACATCAGAATTTAAAAAACGAGGTCATTTCACAAGAAATCCAGAGGTAGGGAGTTCCCAGGGTGGGCTCAGTGTTAGGTTGTTGCTGACAAGTTGCTGCTCTGACAAACTGTCACAAACCTGATGGCTTAAAACAACCAAATTTATTCTCTTACAGTTCTGGAAACCAGAAGTCTGGAATCAGTTTTACTGGATTCCAGTCAGTTGGCATGGCTGGATTGTTTTCTGAAGGTTTTAGGGGAGAAGCTGTTTTGTTGCTTTCTTTAGCTTCTGGAGGCCTGCTGCTTTCCTTGGCTCGTGGTCCCTTCCTTGAATCACTCCAACCTCTTGCTTTCTATTTCTGTACTCAAATCACCCTCTGCCTCCCTCTTTTAAGGACCTTCATGACTGCCTTTAGGCCCTGCCCAGATAATTCAGGATAATCTCTTCATCTTAAAACCTGTAACTTATTCACATCTGCAAAGTTCTTCTCCTTACCTAAGGTAAGATTTGGCTTCCCAGGCGTCTCAGTGGTAAAGAATCTGCCTGCTAATGCAGGAAATGCAGGACTCGTGGGTTCCATCCCTGTGTCGGGAAGACCCGTGGGAAAGGAAATGGCCACCTACTCCAGTATTCTTGCCTGGAGAATCCCATGGACAGAGGAGCCTGGCTGGGTGCAGTCCCTGGGGTCACAAAGAGTCAGACACAGCTGAGTAACTGAGCACGCACGGATGCACAAGGTAAGATTTTCAGGTTCTAGGTATTAGATTATGGGCATCTTAAGGTCATTTCTCAGTCTCTGACAGTTTGTTAAGCAGTCAGGCTCTTTTATTTTCTTGCTCTGCAATTCTCAGGATTTTGGTGATATTTGCCTTCATGGTTTTAAAATCACTTTGGGCTCTGAGCATCATATCCTTACTAGTCCTTTTCTCCAGCAGCAAGGCAGGGGGCTTCCCATCCTCTCTTCCATCATTAAGAAGGACCTGCTTTCTCAGAGCATCTCAGCAGGAGCCACAGCAGGGCCCAGGAGCCAAGACAGGGTCACCTGCCTGTGATCTTGCTGCAATCAATCCTGATAATTTGTTGGTCTGGCATTTTTAACATCTACTGCAGGACACAGATGCTGCTGCCAGAGGGAGAATGCCAGCTAGGGAGGCAATGACTCATTCTTGAAGGCCCTGTGTGAGATTCCACCAAAGCACGAGCACCAGCCCTCGTCTCTATTTTTCAAATTAAGTAATTAAATTAAAAAAATTGGCCACACCCTATGGCATATTAGATCTTATTTCCAGACCAGGGATCAAACATATATCCCCTGGATTGGAAGGCAGAGTCTTAACCACTGAGTCACAGGGAAGTCCCATGAGCCCTTGTTTCTAGGCAGCTATAAAAAAACACCTGTGCTAAGAAGATAGCTATGTTTACTGCATTTATAAAAGAGTTTTCTATTTAACTCTAAACTGTGAATGGAAGAAAAGATGTTTAATATTTGTGTGTGCGTGCAAAGCACAAACATAATATCTAACAATTTTGGTCATGAAACACAAGGATAATGTGGGACAATTGAGTTGTCCTTTTATTTATTCAGTTGACATTTGAATCACCTTCTCTGTGCCACACTTCTTCATCCAGGGCTGAAGTTACAAATATGAATAAAAAAAGATCCCTGGTGTGAAGGAGATCCTGGATCCTTGTGAGAGAGACAGATACTTTCAGTGAAGGAGTCATGTAGCTCCGATGGAGACAGAAGATGCTGGGATGATGCACAATGATACTTTATTGAACCCAAGGGCTGTCAGACTTCAGGAAGTGTGGAAGCAGGACATGAAGTATCCAGGGCCAGGACTGGGTGGTCATCTCTTATTTTCCCATTTCACAGTTTCTTCCCTCTGTGCCTTATTTCCTTTTCTCTTTCTCCATCCAGCGACCTTACAACTAATGGGCCCCCTACAGTGGGCTGTCCCACTATAGTGCGTGAGGTCATACTATAATAGAGATGCTGCAGCCGAAACAGGAGGCTTGAAAGGCACCCACAGGTACCTCTGAGAGATGATAAAAGGGAAGAGCAAGTGGGGGGCAGGCAGAGGACAGTGGTTGTAATCTGGGTCACTTAAGTTAGCTGTCTGTACCCAGTTTCAGAGAGCTTGCTTCACTTCTTTGAGACTGGGAAAGAGGGAACAAAGATCTTGCCGGGTTTGGAGGCAGGAGGAGCCACCCACTGCTTTCTCCAGGGAGACACTGGTGCAGGGGCTTCCCAGGTGGCACAGTTAGTAAAGAATCCACCTGCCAATGCAGGAGGCACAAAAACCACGTATTGGATCCCTGGGTCAGGAAGATCCCCTGGAGTAGGAAATGGCAACTCACTCCAGTATTCCTGGCTGGAAAATTCCATAGACAGAGGAACCTGGAGGGCTACAGTCCATGAGGTTGCAACAAATCAGACACGACTGAGCACACACACACACACACACACACACACACTGGTGTACGCTGCCAAGTAGAGGCTCAGGGCAAGTGTGGAGGTGCAGGGCTGGCATAAAGGCAGAGCCTGTTGTTTTTTTAGGACTGAGTAGGAGAAGTTCCTGCCCAGAAACCATAGAGACTGGAGAATGTGGAAGGGGGGATTTTCTCTTACCTTCAGGATGTTTCTATCTTCATCCTGGCCTCGCTCAGGAAGGAGGAGGTTGGGTCGCCGTTGCCACTAGCAGTCACTGTTATTCCTGGAACGCCAGCACAAGTTTCACTTCCAGGACCGATTACAGGGCAAGTGCTTTCAGTAGGCATTAGTCTTTTGGGGGGTAGATATTTCAGGTCGCAAAGGCCCAGAATGGTTAGGAATGCTGACCTTTGTCACTGAAGAAGGTGAGAGGGGTAGAAATGGGGACGCATCATCTTTGCTGTGATTAGCTGGCGTTTTTCCCAAAAGATAACACGGATTTCACCTTGACTTCATTAAAAGCAACCTTGGTGAGAATACTTGGGAAGTAGATGGGAAAGCTCAGTTTATTATTTTTTTAATTGGAGGGTAACTGCTTTACAATGTTGTGTTAGTTTCTGCTGTACAACGAAGTGAACCAGCTGGAAGTATACATATGTCCCCTCCTTGAACCTCCCTCGTACCCCCTCCATCTCACCCCTGTAGGTCATCACAGAGCACTGAGCTGAGTTCCCTGTGCTACATAGCAGCTCACCACTGACTATCAGTTTGTTTTAATGAGGAAACATTGCATCCTTTCTCTGCAGGGCCAGGAGCATCTCAGGTCCGCTTCACCAGGGAAGGTGTTCACTCAGACTTCTCTTCTCTCCAGGGAGGGAAGGTCAAGCTGTGTGTTTTGAAAAACTGGCTTCTCCCTTCCCTGGGAGGAAGTGGGTCAAGGGAGAAGTGCTGTTTCTCCCCTGTTGTTTATGATCTTTATTCAGAAGGGTTATGGAGGTTGTTCCTACTGGGCCATTAAAGGCAATTTTGAGGAAACTAAAAGAAAGAGAGAGGGAGGGAGAAAGAAGGGAAGGAAGAAAAAAAGAAAAAGAAAGAAAAAGAGACTTTCCTGGTGGTCCAATGGTTGAGACTCTGTGCTTTCCCTGCGGAGGGCATGGGTTCGATCCCTGGTCAGGGAACTAAGATCCCGTGCACTACTCAGAACGACCAAAAAAAAATGGGGAAAAAAGAAAGAAAATAAGATATTTGGGGAGCAAAACTGGGGATTCTGAAGTGAAAATTTGGAGGTAGTGGGAAGAGGGGTGGCTGCCTCAGAGGTGCCATGTGAGGGGCCCTAGGAAAGGGTCATTTGGAGGCTGTTTTTGAGCTAAAATCCTATCAGCCTTCCATGTGGCTTGCACAGTGTTTGGTGCGCATTCTGGCTTTCTTTATTTTCTATAACAACTTGATTCCAAGTGCCTAATCCTCTGGGGCTTCACCCTTCACACGCCCCTTCTACTGGCATCTGCCATTTGTTTGAGTTGAATCTGCATCTGCAGGACTTGTGAGACCCAAGGCGTGGTGGTGGTGGCAGTGAAGGCCGGGGTGACCCTCCAGGCCTGGGTCTGGTAGGTGTCCACCCGAACTGTGCCTCCTACACACGGGTTCAGGCAGGCTGCCCCGGGACACCCCTTGCTCCTGTCCGCTGGGTTCCTTCACGTCCTGGGGCCATGCTCTTCTAGGAGGGCACAGGAATCGCCCGAGATTGGTGCTTCCTCTCTGCCCGGGTCAGGGCTCACAACCTCAGTCTCTGGGCCTCAGGGACATCTGTCCAGTGGCATCTATCTGTCTCTCCTTTCCCCTGGAATGAAGCAATGTTCTTTTGGTGTGGAGCAGTCTCCTTTTCCCCCAAACCCACTTCTAAGCATTCAGTGCCACCCTGGGCTTTAGGTTTTCAGAAGCTGCTGTCTGGGATCAGTCTGTCTCTCTCATTTTCTTTTTCTTTTTTTTCCACTTTATACTCATGGATCAGCTTTATTGTCTATACAGAGTAAGGCACAGCAACAGACTTGGTGGCTTGGCTGGTAAAGAATCCATCTGCAATGTGGGAGACCTGGGTTTGATCCCTGGGTTGGGAAGATCCCCTGGAGGAGGACATGGCAACCCACTTCAGTATTCTTGCCTGGAGAATCCCCATGGACAGAGAAGCCTGGCGGACTGCAGTCCATGCGGTCACAGCCAGACACGACTGAGAGACTAAACACACTGCACACAGCAACAGATGAAGAACACAGGTTGATAGAAGTCCAGGATCTTAGGCACGGACTCAACTCATACACTGCTGTGTTGCCCTCTGCTCTCACACTGCTGCTGGCATGCGTGGAAATACTTCAGTAACAGAAAGCCCCTAAGACTGCTCCCGATCACATAGGTGCATTCTAACCATGATGTTTGTGGTCGTTTAGTCGCTGAGTCATGTTGGACTTGCTAAGTTGTGTCTAACTCTTATGAACCCATGGACTGCAGCCCACCAAGCTCCTTTGTTTATGGGATTTTCACGCTGGAGTGGGATGCCATTTCCTTCTTTTCCAGGGTATCTCTCTCATTTTTCTATAGCTGTCCGTTATCTCTCCTATCCCTGCCAAAAGACTACAGGCACAAAATTGATTACTTGCTGGAAATGGGGAATGGGCAAAGAGAAAAATAGGTGGACAAATCAGTTAAGGCTTCAAAATATTATTCTGTACACATGTAGTGGGGAAGCTCATGTCAACTGCCCAAGACTAAACCAGTTGAACATCTGGAAGCAGCGTCATCTACTCCTGAGTTGTGCTTATTCTCAAGCTGGTTCTGAGCACCATTTAATGTGTGTTCAAATCACACAGGTATCTTGTTCAGTCGGGTGGTGGGACTTAAGATTCTACATTTTTCACGAGATCTGCTGGTGGTTGGAGGACTGCACTTTGAGTGGCAAAGGTCCTCTGCAGACCTGTGAGGCCGCCCTGAGACTGCTGCTCCGGTTTCTGGTGATTGTGGTTCACTGGCGCTGAAACTGGACATTGCTGTACCCTCATAGGGTCTTCCCAGGTGGTGCTAGTGGTAAAGAACCTGCCTGCCAGTGCGGGAGACAGAAGAGATGGTGATTCATTCCCTGAGTCGAGAAGATCCCCTGAAGAAGGAGGTGGCAACCCACCCCAGTATTCTTGCCTGGGAAATCCCATGGACAGAGGAGCCTGGCGGGCTATGGGTCATGGGGTCACAGAGAGTCAGACGCTACTGAAGCGACTTAGCACACACATATGGACACTGTCATGGACACTGTGCTTTGTGACCCAGTGGTCATCTAAACCCACTCTGCCTCCCGGATCCCCCTTCTTCTTCCCTCCCCAGCCGCCTACTCCCACCCTTACTGCTACCTCTTCTCTGCCTTACGGGACAGTTCCACCTGTGCCCTCGTCTTCCTCAGCTGTGGGGCTTCTCTGACAGTAGATCAATAACTGGACAGCTCTAGAGAATCTTTAAATGTGCTAATACGAAAAAAGTCCTTCTTCCTTCTGAGAGAAAAGAGGAAGTGAAACTTGAGCAAACAAGTAAAGGTGAGTCAGGAGTTCTTTTTACTCTCTGGGTACCTTGTCAGTGGAAAAAAACATTGCAACTTTCTATACTAGCCTTGACTTTGAAAGAAGAACCGAGCCTGTGGGAACTCCTGCCCTTTTCTGATGGGTGGAGGGAGGAGGGGGACTGACCCTATACTTGCTTGCATGGCCAGTGTTTGTCCCTTAAGTTGTTGGGAAGTGGTGAGCAGAGAGTTACAGAGTAGAAGTGGTGAGTTTCTTTTCTGCAGCCCTGGGAAGTTTCTGGTGTTCAAACTAGCCTGGCTTTAATCACTGTTACTTAGTAATAAGAAAGCAGGTCTAAAGTAGAGGAATATGGTAAGACTGACCTGGATTGTAATGCCAGTGGATCCAGAAAGCGACCCTTGACCACGTGGTTGCTGACCCGTGACTCTGGACCAGAGTGAGAACCCATAAGGCCTGAGGAGCAGGGGAGCCATAAGAGTCACTAGCTCTGTGGCCAGACAAAGACACCATTTCTCACACCAATGGCACCCAGACTAAGGTCTTCTTTTTTTTTTTTTCCAGTAAGTTTATCTTTGCTCTTAGCTTTCCATGTCCCTGGTTTATGCAGTGAATTTTTTTTGGCCTTGTGGCATGTGGCATGTTAGTTCCCCAAACAGAGGTTGAACCTGTGCTCCTTGCATTGGAAACATGGAGTCTTAACTACTGGACCTCCAGGGAAGTCCTCCAGACTAGGATCTTCAGAAAGCTCCATCACCATCATCTGGGGAGATTTGCTAATAATGACCTCAATGCCTATCCTAGAGAGGCTGATTCAGCAGGGCCCAGTGAAATGTATTTTAAAAAGTACTGTTGGGCAATTTTTGACATATAGTCAGTCAGTGCCTTAGCATATGATTTGCCAAATTTTTAGCAGAAAAATTAATTTACTAGACAAATACTTATTGAACAACTACTGTAAGCCACATATTGTTCTAAGTCCTGGGCAAGCTGTGAATTAAGACAGATTACTAGAGCTTCAAAATATGAGACAGATAAAAGTGAGGAATGGCTTTTTTGGGAATTGTTTGGCAGAAAAAGCCTTTTTTTTTTTTTTTTTGCTGAGCCTCTGGAGCACCATCAGATTCTGTGGCATGGTTCTGAGAACCATTGCCATGGAGACTTGGGAAGCAGATTGGACCAGTAAGACTAGCCCAGGCTTCAGTTTCCAGGCAGTTAGGTGGGGACACCTATGGTCTTACTTTGTGCACATAAAGCATGGGGTACATTAGGCCTCCAGAGGGCCCTCGTGGTGTTTATGTTCTCTTTCCCTTCTCTTTGCTTTGGGGCAGGTTACCTGATCTAGCCGGAAAACAGGAGGAGAAAACAAGAGCCTAGAACCTGGAGGTGTGTTGTAAGAGGGATCTGCAGATCAGGTGGGGTAATGAGGAGCACAAAATGCAGAGGCCAAGAAAGGGCCCAAGCGCTACCATGGCAAGGAGTACCCACAGTGCCGAATGGTGCAGCTGCTGTGGGAGACAGGGAGTTCCTCAGAAAAGTGAAACACAGCATCGCTGTGTGACACATCAGATCCAGTCCTAGTCACAGAGGCAAGAGAAAGGAGGACACATGTCCACCCGAAACCCAGCAGTATTCAGTGTAGCCCCAAAGTAGACACAAACTAAATGTCCCTCAAGTGATGGATAGATGATAAATATGACACTTCATATAGTGCAATAGTATTGAGCCATAGAAGGAACAAAGCACTCATTTATGCAACAGCATGGATGAACCTTGAAAACATTGTGGGAAGTGAAAGAAGCCAGTCACTAAAGACTAGATGTTGTATGATTCCATTTAGATGAAATGTTCAGAATAATAAAGTTGAAGGAAACAGAAAATGGATGCCTGGTGTTCAGAGGCTGGGGAAGGAAGGGAGGGGGAATGACTACTACTGGGTATAGGCTGCCCTGGGGCTTAGCTGTGCCATGAAGGATCTTTAGTTGTGGCTCCTGGGCTCTTTAGTTGAGGCATGTGGAATCTAGTTCTGCGATCAGGGATTGAACCTGGGCCCCTTGCATTGGGAGCATGGAATCTTAGCCACTGGATCATTAGGGAAGTCCCTGGTCATGGGGTTTTTGGTGGGGGGGGGGCGGGCGGTGACAAAAACATTCTGAAATTAGTAGTGGTGATGGCTGCACAGTCTTGTGTATATACTCAACCCCCTGAATTGTATACTTTAAAAGGCTGAGTTTTATGGTATACAAATTATATCTCAATTAAAAAGAAGAAAAGAGCAACTGCAGAGAACAAAGACAACTCACATTCTATGGCTAAAAACTAAAAGGATGGGCAGAACCTTTTGTACTGCTGCGAGAATCCACAAGAGACTGCAGAAAGGGACCCAGGGTTCAGAAGACAAAACTGGTCGGGCCCAAGATTGCCTTTCTTTGCTGGAACTTGAAGAATGTATCCATGTCTCAGAAAAGAGGGATCAGCAATTAACAAAACTATGCCTGTTATAATACTGGGTTGACTGAAAAGTTCTTAAGATCTTATGGGAGAACCCAAATGAACTTAAAAAAATTATGTATTTATTTTTGGTTGCACTGGGTTTTCATTGCTGCCAGTGGGCTTTCTCTAGTTGTGACGTGTGGGGCCTCCTCTGTTGTGGTGCCCAGGCTTCTCACTGTGGTGAGTTTTCTTCTTGGGGAGCACAGTCTCTATAGTGGGAGGGCTTCAGTAGTTGTGGCACACAGGCTTAGTTGCTCTGTGGCATGTGAAATCTTCCCAGACCAGGGATGGAACCTGTGTCCCCTGCATTGGCCGGAAAATTCCTATCTACTGCGCCACCAAGGAAACCCCCAAATGAATTTTTTGGCCAACCCAGTAATTATCTGGAGTGGGTGCAGCCTACGTTGATCATTTTGGGCTTCCCTGGTGGCTCAGTGGGGAAAAAAAAAAAATCTGCTTGCAATGCAGATGACATAGGAGACTTGGGTTCGATTCCTGGGTCAGGAAGATCCCTTGGAGGAGGAAATGGCAACCTACTCCAGTATTCTTGCCTGGAGAATTCCATGGACAGAGGAGCTTGGAGGGTTACAGTCCATGGGGTCGCAAAGAGTCAGAGATGACTGAAGTGACTGAGCACCCATGCTGAGCACATTGATTGTTTACATATGTTGGCATTCCAGCTATTGGAAAGCACTGTTAATTTTGAAGTTTTAATTTTTCAAAGACAAAGATTTCAAGTACTTAATTTTTCAGAAATTAAGATTGTCAGGAGAAAGATCAACAACCTCAGTTAAGCAGATGATACCACTGCAATGGCAGAAAGAGAAGAGGAACTAAAGAGCCTCCCGATGAGGGTGAAAAAGGACAGGGAAAATGCCGGCTTAAAACTTAACTTTCAAAAAACTAAGATCATGGCGTCTGGTCCTATTGCTTCATGGCAGATAGGGAAAAAGTGGAAACAGTGGCATATTTTCTCTTCTTGGGTTGCGGATAGTGACTGCAGCCATGAAATTAAAAGATGCTTGCTCCTTGGAAGAAAAGCTATGACAAACCTAGCCAGAATATTAAAAAGCAGAGACATCACTTTGTCAACAAAGGTCTGTCTAATCAAAGCTATGGTTTTTCCAGTAGTCATGTGAGAGCTGGACCATAAAGAAGGCTGAGTGCCAAAGAACTGATGCTTTTGAATTGTGGTGCTGGAGAAGATTCTTGAGAGTCCTTGGACTGCAAGGAGATCAAACTGGTCAATCCTAAAGTAAATCAACCCTGAATATTCATTGGGAAAACTGATGCTGAAGCTGAATCTCCAATACTTTGGCCACCTGATGTGAAGAGCCAACTCATTGGAAAAGACCCTGATGCTGGGAAAGATTGAGGGCAGGAGAGAAGGGGGCAGCAGAGGATTAGATGGTTGGATGTCATCATTGACTCAATGGACACGGGTCTGAATAAACTCTGGGAGAGACTGAAGGATAAGGAAGCCTGGCATGCTGCAGTCCATGGGGTTGCAAAGAGTCAGACATGACTTAGTGAACAACTTCAACAACAACTTAATTTTTCAAAGACTAGTTCTAGAAGCCCATTCAGATTGTTAGAGAAATTTAACACTGGGTCTGGTGTAGTGCAGGGTGGCAGTCTTGGGGACTAGACAGAAACTATCTTTTTTTTTGGCTGCATCAGGTGTAAGTTTCAGCATGAGGTTCTTTAGTTGGGGTGTGAAAACTCTTAGTGGCGGCATGTGGAATCTAGTTCCCTGACCATGGATCAAACCCAGGCCCCCTGCATTCAGAACATGGAGTCTTAGCCACTGGATCACCAGGGACGTCCCTACACATAATCTTTTATGTTAGCCCACCAGATGACAGCACACAGAACTGCTTGAAGAAGTCTCACGGGCTCCTCCTGGGAGTATTATTATTTTTCAGGAGAAGCAACTTGAGATTTACACGCTGTATGAAAATGCATTAGGGGGACAGACGGTATTTTAAGCATGAGGCATTTGGATCACGGATGGGAATAAAGGCCTGTTAGTGAATGGTAATTCCACTCTCCGGCTCCTGATTGCCTTTGGGTTCTTCCCGGTGAATGGTTCTGGCAATCCATTTTACTGGATGTGTCACTGTCACTTCCGAGCTGCTGCACATGCTCTGCTGCACATCTGGGATGACTGTGTCAGGTTTGCGAAACTGATTAAACAAAGAAATCCTCTCAAGTTTGCCTTTGGTGTTCTGCAAGGAGCGTGCTCACCATCTGTTTGTTTATATGCTCTTGTGATTGTTTTGCACATTATCAATGAGTAGCATGAAATTACATCATCATAACGGCAAGTAGTAAACTGAATTCCCAGCAGGGCATTTCTAGGGGAAGAGATGTACAGTCCTAGTGCCCTGAGGAGACTCCTCCGTTAGACAAGCCAGTGGCTCCAGGGAGATGAGGGCCCTGCGGTCAATCACTGAAGCCTGGGGTATGCTGGCAACCCTCATCAGGTCATTAGGCAGCAAATCTCAAAGGCTGATGGGGCTGCCAGGCTGAGGATTGCCAAGAAGACCTGTCTAAACCTCTCTGCATTTCTTTTTTTTTTTTTTCTCTCTGCATTTCTGATCCAAATTATTCAGGATAAACCTCCCTTCTGGAACTGATGCTGAAATAAAATGATCCCAACAATCCAGATATAATTAGAATCTCATTTGTTCATTCATTTTAAAAAACAGCTCTATTGAAATATAATTCACATACCAAAAGAGTCGCCTTCTAAAGAGTATACTTCAGTAGTTTTTAGTAGCTGTAGTTTTCAGTTTTAGTAGTTTTCTGAACCTCTGGAAACCACAAATCTACTTTCTGTCTCTATGGATTTGCCTCTTCTGGACATTTTAGATAAACAGAATCATACAATATGCAGGGTTTTCGTTATTGTCTTCTTTCAGTTGGTCTAATGTTTGCAAGGTTCATTCATACTGCAGCATGAATTAAAAATTTTATTCATTAAAAAAATTCATTCATTAAAATTTTTTTACAGTTATGGTAAAATACATTTAACATAAAATGTACCATTGTAACCATTTTTGTGTGTAGTTAAGTATTGTTAAGTGCTTTCACATTGTTGTACAATCAATCTCCAGAAGGCTTTTCACCTTGCAAAGCTGAAAATCAATACCCATTAAAAAACAGTTCTCCATTCTTCCCTCCTCCCAGCTGGCAACCACCAGGAAAAACCAACTACCAGAAATCATTCTGCTGTCTCCATGAAAATGATTATTCTAGGTACCTTAAATGAGTGGAATCATCCAGTATGTATCTTTTTGTGACTAGCTTCTCTAACATAGCATAGTATCCTCCAGTTTCATCCATGTTGTAGCATGCGTCAGAATTTCATTCCTTTTTTAGGGCCGAATAATATCCCATTCATTCATTCTCAATGGCCATCTGACATGTCATGCTAGATGAGTTGGGGGGCGGCTGTCAGAAAAGAAAACATGTAAGCAAGATAGTAAACATACTCTTTGCTTCAGTCTTTTAATAAAAAATTTTTTTTTAATTTTAACTACTTGGTTTATCTGGGTCTTGGTTGTGGCACAAGGAATCTTTGATTTTCTTTGAGGCATGTGGGATCTTTAGTTAAGGCATGCATCTTTAGTTAGCTGCCACGTGTGGGATCTAGTTCCCTGACCAGGGTTGGAGCCCAGGCCCCCTGCACTAGGAGCACAGTCATAGCCACTGGACTACTGTGGAAGTCCTGATCCTTGCTTCAATCTTGGAATCCATTTAGGGAAGTAAGATAGTAATTTTAACTTCAAGATTTTAAATTAATTACTATGTGCCAGACACTGTGCTCAGTTCTTAGTGTGTTTTCTCTCGTTTAGTCCTTCCAACAGTCCTGTGAGGTAGATACAATCGCTGCCACCTGAGAGGGCAGGAAACTGAGACATGCCAGGGATTTACCAAATATGTCCAGGCCAGAGTTCAAAGCCCAGGTGAGCTACCTTTCATTCTGAAGCCTCTTTGTTAATCGGAGGATGAAGTTAACCTGATCTTGCAGGGCTGGAGGGACGGGCTCCACTTTCAGAGGTAAAGGACAGACAATGCCAGGGCCCGCATCTGACACATTAGTTATCTTCTGTGATACACTTTTACTCTGCTATCTAGAACTGGCGCAGGATTTGTAAGTAGGAAGGGACACAGAATTCACCGAGATGCCTTCCATCCTCTCCATTGCTATTTTCACAGAAGAGGGAAAAAGTAACCCAGACCTCTAGCTTGTGTCTTAACAAGCACTGTACAAGGAGACAGGAAGAGGTGGGGGCCAGGATCAGAAAGTTGGCCTATTGACGAGGCTGATTCTTGCTTAATCTAGGACTGTATTGCTGATTCATGCTTCTTAAGCGCTGGACCACCAGGGAAGTCCCTGACTTTTTGGCCAGCTAGAGGTACCCAGAGATGGACTGTTATGGAACCCATCTCCCTTCTTCAAGATGAGACTAGGGTTGGGCACATGACCCAATTCCAGGTGAGAAGATAGAGGGGAAGTCTTTTGATGGGCACCTGGCAAATTTTTTTCCTTGAGAAAAAAATTGGAGCCTATCTTGCAAAACTCTTTTCTTTCCTTATGCCTTCTACTTTCCTTCTCAGTGTACTAGTGTGAAGATATACAGCTTGGAGTTGTAACAGCCACCATGTGACTGTGAGGTGACAAACTTATGGATAAGAGGCCAAAAGGATATTAGATAGAGGCTGTGTCCTTGAAAAGAGTGGATATCTCTGAAACCCAGAACTGGCTCCAGGACTGTGGACCCCCAAACTTCTTGAGGTTGCAGATAAACAAAGATCTAGGGGCCTTAAGCCATCATTGATCAGGAATTCTGTTTGCAGTCAAATACATCCTAACCAATTCATTACCCAGCCAGGTTTTAAATTTCCTGAAGTCAGGATACTGTATTTAATATCTTTGTATCTGTCCTAATACCACAGAAGGTTCTCATCCATAGAGTAGGCGCAAATTTATTGAAGTAATACATGAATAGGTAGAATAATAAATAATAGCTGTCCACAATGCTCCCTCTTAAAATATGGGTCAGATTGGCCATGGATTAGGTGGAGCGTCCTGCAATCAGAGACCACATGCCAGTAGGCTCATGAAATCAGAGTCTTAGAGCTGGAAGAGACCATTGCTAGATAACTGGGTGGGCTTCCCTGGTGGTTCAGACAGTAAAGAATCTGCCTGCAATGCAGAAGACCCAGGTTCTGTCCCTGGGTTGGGAAAATCCCCTGGAGAAGGGAATGGCAGCTTTGAACAAGATGGCAGTGGAGAAGGCACAAGGCTTCTTGCACTGGCACTGCAGTAATTTTTGGACTAGACCCAACTTGAAGGCTGAAGCTCACCCTCCTGACTTTGAATGAGTGATAAAGACCAGCAAGCAGTCGGGAGCAGCCTTGAACAAGATGGCAGTGGAGAAGGCATGCGGAAGGCAGAGCCTCTCATTAATCTACAGGTTCCCCATACCCAGACCATTTCAGAGAGACTCCCTAGAAACAGCTTGCCTGTACTTCAGCTCTGATTCAAGTCCCATTGAATCTAGTCCTATTCCACTAGGTAGGAATTTAGGAGTGCCCTGATGTTCAGTCTTATGTGTCAACCTAAATAGGTCATGTCTAGATGAAACACCAGTTTAGATGTTGTTCTAAAGGCATTTTTTAAGATGTGATAAATGTTTAAATTGGTTGACTTTGAGAGCATCAGATTACTCTCCATAATGTGGGTGGGCCTCATCCAATCAGCTGAAGGCCTTAAGGGCAAAGACAGAAATTCCCCAAGAAAGAGGGGATTCTGCCTGCAGTCTGCCTTTGTACTCAAGACCGCAGTATCAGCTCTTCCCTGGGTCTCTAGCTTGCTTTGCAGATTTCAGACTTGCCATCCCCTACAATCATGTGTGCCAATTCCTTAAAATAAATCAATCTCTCTCTCTCGCTCTCACTACACCCTCTCTCCCTCCCTCCTGCTCTCTCTCCACACACACACACACACACACACACACACTATTGATTCTGTTTCCTTTGGAGAACCCTAATACAACTACCCTTAAGTCCAAACATACATGGCCTTTCTATAATTTGGTGTCAGCGAGGATATTTATAGCTGGTGGGGGTGGCTTTGCTCTCAGGCCTGATCTCATTGAGGATAAGCCTGCAGGAAAAACCAACAGGAGGCATGGGAGGAAATACAATGCACACTGATAGCCCAGTTTAAACAGTACCAGGAACCTTTATAGCAGCCTGCTTTGAAAGAACCTTTTTTAAAAAAACTGTGTCCTTTCCCCCATTATAGCTTTCTGTCTATTCATCCTTCTGACACTGTTTGTTTCTCCCACTCTTGTGGGGAATCTGCGATATAGCAGCCCACCTCCCAGACTTATTCATGGGGTAGATGGTCAAGGCAACAACAGCCCATGTCTGTTCTATACCAGAGCTCATCACCAGGCCAGCTGTATGGGAGGCAGCAGGGGAAGTGCTATACGGATGCTCAGAGGCTGGCTTAATGCAATTGAAATTGATGCTCCTGAGAGGAGAGAGCCGCAGAGCTGGAGCTGCAGATAGAATCAGTAGGGGAGGGGACTGGGCTAGAACAGGGACAGAAGGAGAAGGTGGGCCTGGTGGGCCAGGGCCTCCTTTTGAGCAATGTGATTGCCTTGAAAGCCATGAGACAGGACCTAAGGGCTGCAGAGAGGGATAGGCTGACAGGCAGTTTCTCCCCTTGCACATCCTCTCTGGTCACAGAGACAGTTAAAGGGACCATTATCCCTAAACCATCATAGATGCCAGATGCACAAGACATGCTACTAATCACTTTCCTGCACCCAGTGAAATGACTATGTGGAAGCACTTGAAGCTGTACTAACACCATCCATTTTACTATTATCTTTGGTACCTATAGGTGGGTTGCCATAGCAACATACAAGCAATAGCATGCTTAGTTGCTCAGTCCTGTGCGATTCTTTGTGACCCCAAGGATGGTAGCCTGCTAGGCTCCTCTGTTCATGGGATTCTCCAGGCAAGAGTACTGGAGTGGGTAGCCATTCCCTTCTCCACAGGATCTTCCTGACCCAGGGATCGACCAGGTCTCCTGCATTGCAGGCAGATTCTTTACCCTCTGAGCCACCAGGGAAGCCCAATACTATATATATCTCCTTTGCCGAACTATATGTATGTGTATATATATGTGTATATATATATGTATTATTTTTGCTGAACTTCTTTGCTGAACTATATATATATAATTCAGCACTTTAAAAAATTACCATCTATGGTAATAAAAAATTACCATCTATAAATCATCTATGATGATTTTCATTGAAATTCCCTGAATTATAAATTTTAAAAGATAATTAGTTGTAGCCCTTGACATCACTTTTCAGACAAGAAGGACAGGATGAGGGGACGTTTGTGGGTGAGGTTTTGTGGACGGAGAGTTATGTGGTGTTTGGAAGTCTTTGTGAAGGGTATAGCAGGGCCTCTCCATCCTTCCTCCTTACTAAGTCAGAGATCTCATATAATATATAAAAATAAACAGTTGTAATATTCTTTTAGATATCATTTTAGGATGACTAGAATGAGTTACTATGCTGTGATATGTCATGGAAAGAATACTTTCTTCTCATTCAGAATTCACAGGAATGTCCTATAATGGGCAAGTTACTCTGCTTAAGTCAACCAAATCCTTGGCAACCCCCCAAAAGTGGAATTCTCAAGCAGAGACTACTTACCCCCCCTCACCGCAGGGGGGTGTTTGGCAATGTTTGGAGACATGTTTTGGTTTTTGTGACTCTCTGTGTGTGTATACTCAGTCCTGTCTGCCTTTTGTGACCCCATGAACTGTAGCTTGAGAGGTTCCTCTGTCCATGGGATTCTTCAGGCAAGAATACTGGAACGGGTTGGCATTTCCTTCTCCAGAGAATCTTCCCCAGCCAGGGATCAAACCCTTGTCTCCTGTGTCTCCTTCACCCCCGAGCCACCCGGGAATGCACCACTCAGGACTGGGGGAGGGATGCCACAGTGAGGAGAGACCAGGGTTGCTGCTAAATGGCCGGCAGTGCACAGCCCCCACAGCAAAGAATTATCTGGCCCCATATCAACACTGTCAGGGTTGAGAAAACATTCCCAAGAACAAATTCTTCAGAGGGGCCCCTCTTCCCAGCCTTGTGGGAAACATGAACTTAAGGTGTAATTACAAACATCCCTGGCTTCTCTCTTTCTCCTGCATTCTTGGCCCCTCTTCTCCTTTCTCCAGGACAGCCTCCTCAGGAGAAACGGCACGTTTTTAAAAGGAATAAAAACAAATACTCCTATTTAGACTTCGCTACTTTTAACCCTTGTCTTTCCAAGCTTGCTCTGTTTTGCCCCTGAATCAATCAATGAGCTGTGCACAGGCAGTCCAAGGGGTCAAGGTCACACGGGTGTGTGAATGGCCAGGCTTCCTACATGCCTCCTTTGGTCCTCAGAGAGATGTGTGCAAGGCCCCAGTTCGGGGAAGACTCCATCAGGCTGGGGCTTCCTTTTACCTTTTTTTTTTTTTTTTTAAAAAAGGCACTTGAAATTTAAAGAATGTGAACTTAAAGCAAATGGCAGGAGACATCCAGCTTTTGTTTGAGGGCTCCCCTGGGTGAGGGGATGCCTTGCCTCATCAAAACTGTCATTCTTGCTGTTCAGTTGCTCAGTCGTGTCCGATCCTTTGCTACTCCATGGACTGCAGCACACCAGGCTTCCCTGTCTATCACCGACTCCCGAAGCCTGCTCAAACTCATGTCAGTGATGCCATCGGGTCGGTGACGCCATCCAACCATTTCATCCTCTGTTGTCCTCTTCTTCTCCTGCCTTCAATCCTTCCCAGTATCAGGGACTTTTCTAATGAATCAGCCCTTCACATCATGTGGCCAAAGTATCAGCTTCAACATCAGTCTTTCCAGTGAATATTCAGGGTTGATTTCCTTTAGGATTGACTGATCTCCTTGTAGTCTAAATGATTCTCAAGAGTCTTCTTCAGCACCACAGTTCAAAAGCATCAATTCTTCGGTGCTCAGCCTTCTTTATGGTCCAACTCTTCACATTCATACATGACTACTGGAAAAACCATGGCTTTAACTATATGGATCTTTGTTGACAAAGTAATGTCTCTGCTTTTTAATATGCTGTCTAGGTTTGTCATAGCTTTTCTTCCAAGGAGCAAGCCATCTTTTAATTTCATAGCTGCAGTCACCATCTGCAGTGATTTTGGAGCCCAAGAAAATGAAGTCTGTCACTGTTTCCTTTGTTTCCCCATCTATTTACCATGAAGTGGTGGGACCGAATGCCATGATCTTCGTTTTTTGAAAGTTGAGTTTTAAGCCAGCTTTTTCACTCTCCTCTTTCACTTCCATTAAAATTGTCTAGACTCAGAAATAAAGGTGTCAGGAGTCAAGATGGAGGAAGTTTGATAAAGTACACTGCTTACAATATCTTTCTTGATGTGGCTTAGGCCTTGCTGTACTCCTCAGAGCCTAAGCAAGCCTTGCTTATCTAGAAGCTTCCAGAGCTGAGACTAAAGTAAGAGAGAGTGGTTTGCTCAGGGCACAAAATTCATGGAGACACTCACTCTCAAGGTCCTGAAAGCTCAGGTTCAGGGCAGCACCTGTCTGAGAGTGCCCCAGGCAACTCTTGTTTCATTCTAGTCCTGACCCTGAGATTGCCCAATCCTCACAAGGGCCTGGAGCTGCCTCATGCCATTGGCAGGACATAGGAGGATACAAAACGTGAAATTCCCCAGGATTGTGAGTGACGGCAAACGTCCTTTTGTCCAGCTTTGGAAATAAACCCTAACAAGGTCTCTTAGCCTCGCATTCTTCTTCTCAGCTCTCACCGAGCCTACTCCAGGATTATTTTATGTGGTTCTCTAAGTTGTCTGTACTATCTTTCCATTTCCAAATCATTTATATACTCCTCTTTCTGACTATACAAGCAGTATCTTTCTTTTGACCTTCTGAATCCCTGTAGTGCTCAGTTTGTTCCTTATTTAAGGTACTTGCCAACGTTGTCATCCTCTTTTTCTTGGCACATTATTAATTTCTAACTTACTATTTGTGGTAGGTTAAATAATGGACTGCAAGGAGATCAGACTTGTCAGTCCTAAAGGAAATCAATCTTGAATATTCATTGAAAGGACTGATGGTGAAGTTGAAGCCCTGATACTTTGGCCAACTCATTGGAAAAGACCCTGATGCTGGGAAAAGATTGAGGGCGAGAGTAGAAGGGGGCAACAGAGAACAAGATGGTTGGATAGCACCACCGACTCAATGGACATGAATTTGAGCAAACTCTGGGAGAGAGTGAAGGACAGAGGAGCCTGGTGTACTGCAGTCCATGGGGTCACAAAGATATGGAAATGACTTAGCAACTGAACAAGAACAACAAAATAATGGCCATGTCCTAATCCCTGGAACCTGGGCCTTTTACCTTATGTGGTAAAAGAAGGGATTTACAGGTGTGATTAAGGATCTTGAGATGGGAGTTTATCCTGGATTATGCAGATGGGCTCCTAAGATGATCACAGATGTCCTTATAGAAGGGAGGCAGAGGGAAATTTGACTACAGAAGCAGGAGATGATGGAAGCCAGAGGTTGGAGTGATTTGAGCAGGAATTATGAGCCAAGGAATGTGGGCAGCCTCCAGAAGCCAGAAGTGAGGAAAACAAGGAAACAGATTTTCCCCTCAGAGACTGCAGAAGGGAGCTGCCCCGTCAATACTTTGACTTTAGCTCAGTGAGACTGGTTTCAGACTTCTGGACTCCGAAGCTACAAAGGAAGACATCTGTGATTTTGTCTTTAAATTTTTATCTGTTTTTAGCTGCACTGTGTCTCCGTTGCTGTGCGCGGGTTTTCTCTAGTGGTGGTGAGCAGGGGCTACTCTCTGGTTGCAGCCAGTGGCTCAGGCTCTCATTGCGGTGGCTTTTCTTGTCGCAGAGCGCAGGCTCAGTAGTTGTGGCGCACAGGTTTAGTTGCCCCATGGCGTGTGGAATCTTCTCGGACCGGGGATCAAACCTGTGTCCCCTGCATTGACAGGTGGGTTCTTAACCACTGACCACCAGGGAAGTCCCGATCTGTATTGTTTTAAACCACTAAGTTTATGCCTATTTTTTACAGCAGCACCAGGGAACCAATACACAATCCTTGTAGTTTAGTAAATAGTACACATGGTGTTCTAGACCACGTACTCCGTGAATCAGTGTAGCCCAGGGTTAAAAGTACTGGTTTAGAAGCAACCAAACCTGGGTTCAAATTCTGGCTGACCCATGTAATCAGATCAGATCAGATCAGATCAGTCGCTCAGTCATGTCCAACTCTTTGCGACCCCATGAATCGCAGCACGCCAGGCCTCCCTGTCCATCACCAACTCCCGGAGTTCTCTCAGACTCACGTCCATCGAGTCAGTGATGCCATCCAGCCATCTCATCCTCTGTCGTCCCCTTCTCCTCCTGACCCCAATCCCTGCCAGCATCAGAGCCTTTTCCAATGAGTCAACTCTTCGCATGAGGTGGCCAAAGTCCTGGAGTTTCAGCTTTAGCATCATTCCTTCCAAAGAAATCCCAGGGCTGATCTCCTTTAGAATGGACTGGTTGGATCTCCTTGCAGTCCAAGGGACTCTCAAGAGTCTTCTCCAACACCACGGTTCAAAAGCATCAATTCTTCGGTGCTCAGCCTTCTTCACAGTCCAACTCTCACATCTATACATGACCACAGGAAAAACCATAGCCTTGACTAGACGGACCTTTGTTGGCAAAGTAATGTCTCTGCTTTTGAATATGCTGTCTAGGTTGGTCAAAACTTTCCTTCCAAGGAGTAAGCGTCTTTTAATTTCATGGCTGCAGTCACCATCTGCAATGATTTTGGAGCCCAGAAAAATAAAGTCTGACACTGTTTCCACTGTTTCCCCATCTATTTCCCATGAAGTGATGGGACTGGATGCCATGATCTTCGTTTTCTGAATGTTGAGCTTTAAGCCAACCTTTTCACTCTCCACTTTCACTTTCATCAAGAGGCTTTTTAGTTCCTCTTCACTTTCTGCCATAACGGTGGTATCATCTGCATATCTGAGGTTATTGATATTTCTCCCTGCAATCTTGATTCCAGCTTGTGTTTCTTCCAGTCCAGCATTTCTCATGATGTACTCTGCATATAAGTTAAATAAACAGGGTGACAATATACAGCCTTGATGTACTCCTTTTCCTATTTGGAACCAGTCTGTTGTTCCATGTCCAGTTCTAACTGTTGCTTCCTGACCTGCATACAAATTTCTCAAGAGGCAGATCAGGTGGTCTGGTATTCCCATCTCTTTCAGAATTTTCCACAATTTATTGTAATCCACACAGTCAAAGGCTTTGGCATAGTCAATAAAGCAGAAATAGATGTTTTTCTGGAACTCTCTTGCTTTTTCCATGATCCAGTGGATGTTGGCAATTTGATCTCTGTTTCTTCTGCCTTTTCTAAAACCAGCTTGAACTTCAGGAAGTTCACGGTTCATATATTGCTGAAGCCTGGCTTGGAGAATTTTAAGCATTACTTTACTAGAGTGTGAGATGAGTGCAATTGTGTGGTAGTTTGAGCATTCTTTGGCATTGCCTTTCTTAGGGATTGGAATGAAAACTGACCTTTTCCAGTCCTGTGGCCACTGCTGAGTTTTCCAAATTT
Organism: Bos mutus; assembly: GCF_027580195.1. Lineage (NCBI taxonomy): Eukaryota > Metazoa > Chordata > Mammalia > Artiodactyla > Bovidae > Bos > Bos mutus. The sequence continues at coordinate 40,960,759 of NC_091636.1, read as the reverse complement.
GCTGGCATATTGAGTGCAGCACTTTCACAGCATCATCTTTCAGGATTTGGAATAGCTCAACTGGAATTCTATCACCTCCACTAGCTTTGTTCGTAGTGATACTTCCTAAGGCCCACTTGACTTCACATTCCAGGATGTCTGGCTCTAGGTCAGTGATCACACCATCGTGATTATCTGGGTTGTGAAGATCTTTTTTGTACAGTTCTTCTGTGTATTCTTGCCATCTCTTCTTAATATCTTCTGCTTCTGTTAGGTCCATACCATTTCTGTCCTTTAGTGAGCCCATCTTTGCATGAAATGTTCCTTTGGTGTCTCTGATTTTCTTGAAGAGATCTCTAGTCTTTCCCATTCTGTTGTTTTCCTCTATTTCTTTGCATTGATCGCTGAAGAAGGCTTTCTTATCTCTTCTAGCTATTCTTTGGAACTCTGCATTCAGATGCTTATATCTTTCCTTTTCTCCTTTGCTTTTCGCTTCTCTTCTTTTTACAGCTATTTGTAAGGCCTCCCCAGACAGCCATTTTGCTTTTTTGCATTTCTTTTCCATGGGGATGGTCTTGATCCCTGTATCCTGTACAATGTCACAGACCTCATTCCATAGTTCTTCAGGCACTCTATCTATCAGATCTAGGCCCTTAAATCTATTTCTCACTTCCACTGTATAATCATAAGGGATTTGATTGAGGTCATACCTGAATGGTCTAGTGGTTTTCCCTACTTTCTTCAATTTCAGTCTGAATTTGGCAATAAGGAGTTCATGGTCTGAGCCACAGTCAGCTCCTGGTCTTGTTTTTGCTGACTGTATAGAGCTTCTCCATCTTTGGCTGCAAAGAATATAATCAATCTGATTTCGGTGTTGACCATCTGGTGATGTCCATGTGTAGAGTCTTATCTTGTGTTGTTGGAAGAGGGTGTTTGTTATGACCAGTGCATTTTCTTGGCAAAACTCTATTAGTCTTTGCCCTGCTTCATTCTGTATTCCAAGGCCAAATTTGCCTGTTACTCCAGGTGTTTCTTGACTTCCTACTTTTGCATTCCAGTCCCCTATAATGAAAAGGACATCTTTTTTGGGTGTTAGTTCTAAAAGGTCTTGTAGGTCTTCATACAACCGTTCAACTTCAGCTTCTTCAGCACTGAAGCACGTAATAGGCTTTTGCAAATAACTTGCCTATTGGGCTTTTGAACTTTCCTCCTTTATAAATAAGCAGACAATATTAGGTGTGCACTTTCCACTTTCCATTACAAACAGAGCTCTGATTTTGTATATGGTGGGAAATGTGACTATCTTAAAAATCAGCACACTGCACGGTCTCTCTCAAGGCTACAAGCAGCCATGGATACTTCTTGCCAGTGGTCATTTCTGGGAGAGACTTGAGAGAAGGCTCTTTAGAAGAGAAGTTGAGGTTGATTTATCTGGCATGCTCCTTTGTCCTTGGACTTATCTTCTCAGAATGCCACATACTAAGAATGGTGGAGGGGAAAGGTAGACTTACCTTGGGTCCCTAATGGAATCAGAGTGTTCTAGCCCTGATCTGCTTACCTCTAGTCTTCTTGCTTTGTGAGAAGAATAAGCCCCTTCTTTGGTTAAGCCCCTGTTTTTTGTGCTCTGTGTTTTGTTAATCCTATGATTCATTGTTGGCTCCACTCTTGTGGGACTTGTTCTATCTTTGATTCTAGTATTCTAGTACACTGTGCCTGGATCTTTCATTGAGTCCTAAACAACCTGAAGGGGTATATTACCAAGTAACAGCACAGGCTCTGGGGTCCAGTAGACCTGGTGTGTTGGTCAGGATGAGTGGTGCCAGGTACCCCAGCAGATGGAACTCAAAGTCTCTGTGGCCTCACACAATAGAAGCACGCTGTCATTCAGGAAACTAGGTCCTTACCATCTTCTAGTTCTTTACAAATGCCTAATCTCATTAGCCCTGGAGGAGTGCATGGCAATCCACTCTAGTATTCTTGTCTGGAGAATCCCATGGGCAGAGGAGCCTAGTGGGCTACAGTCCATGAGTCAGAGATGACTGAAGTGCCTTAGCAGTCTCATTAGAGTAGTTTTCTGGTGTATGTAATTATGAACTTGGACAGATAGAGGTACTTATTAGATTCAGCTCTAAGAAACTGACATTTGAACAGAAAAGTAGTCTACAAAATAGCAGTTTCATGTGATTCTACCTAATTTTGATTTTAAGCAAAAGACTCTACATCCATTTCTTTAGCTATAAAATTGGATACTAATACTCCCTCCTTTTAGGGAGCTTATGAAGATTCAATAAAAGGACTTTGCATAGTATCCAACATACAGTAGGAGGCTCAAAGAGTTAATATTTTTTACCCAGTTCCTAGCACAGTGTCTATGGCACATACTAGCCACTCCTTAATTACCTTTAAAAAAACTGAGATCTGTATAATTCACATACCATAAAATTCACCCTTTTAAAGCATACAGCTCAGTGGTTTTTAGTGTATTCATAAAGTTGTACAGAAATCACCACTAACTCTGGGGCATTTTCATCATCCCACAGAGAAGCCATATACCCAATTAGCAATCACTTTAATTATCTTTTGAATGAATAACCTTTATCTCAGAATGGCTGAGAATATCTGGCTCATAGGACCCACTCAGTATTTATTGATTTTATTGGCCCTTACTATAGAGAAGCAGTCCTTGTTTATTCAACAATTTGATAACCTAATTTAGTATGAGGGTGTGCGCATGATCACTGGCGTCCCACATTTAAGCTCAGGATGTCAGCTTCCCCCACCTGAGAGTAATAAAAAGACAGAATAATAACAAGCACCATAATGACGTTGGTAGTAATCCTGGCTGTGTATTGAAGACGACATGAGGGAGCTGTTGTGGAGTGGTGAGGCTGTGGGGCTCTTCTCCAAGGCCAGGAGAGGATTCCCTGGGGAGTTTGGGAGGCGGAGCTCCAATTTCCACATTCCTCTCACCTGCACTGACCTCCTTCTTGTTCTCCTGCCGGCAGTCGCTGCAGCTCTTATGGCTGCAAGAGAAGAAACTGAACCAGTGTTCAGGAGGGTGCCTCGAAAGCTCCTCACTTGTATTAATCGTTTACTTCAGAACATTTTATAAATAGCTCTATTTTGGGCACATACAAAGAAGGGCAAGTCAAAGTGAAAATAGCCTACTTCTTCTTCTTGGCTAAGAATGCCTACCTTCCACACCTGTCCAACCGGATGGGATGTGTCATAGGGGGAGTTGGTCTGATTCTGTTCAGATTGACAGCTGCAGAAGCAGATACATCTTTGCCTACTTTACATTCTTAAAGAAAGGTCATCCTGGAAGACAGCCCAATTTAGTATTTGTGTTACTCTGCTTGGTTCATTGTTTCAAAAGGTTAATCACGGTACTGTATTTATTCTGGAGACGGTTCATTGCTCTTACGCTGAAACAGTCCAGTTCTCTTTTGCACCTGCTGTGGCTACGAGGGCATCCTTCCGGCTTGGGTCCTTCGTTAAGGGTGCGGACTGCTGTCAACTTAGAAGGAACAAGAAAGAGTGTGCACTGCATCAAAATCGAAAGATAGGCCGACCTCAAGAGATATTTCATATTCAGTTCCAGACCACTGCAATAAATTGCATATCGCAATGAAGCAAGTCATGTGAATGTTTTGGTTTCCCGGTGCATATAAAAGTTATGTTCACACTAAGTGAAAATCACTCAGTCATGTACGACTTGTTGTGACCCCATGGACTATACAGTCTATGGAATTCTCCAGACCAGAATACTAGAGTGGGTAGCCTTTTCCTTCTCCAGGGGATCTTCCCAACCCAAGGATCGAACTCAGGTCTCTAGCATTCAGGCAGAGTGTTTACCAGCTGAGCCACCAGGGAAGCCCAAGAATACTGGAATGGGTAGCCTATCCCTTCTCCATTGGATCTTCCCGACCCAGGAATCGAACTGGGGTCTCCTGCATTGCATGCTCACATTATACATAGTCTATTAAGTGTGCAATAGCATTATATCTCAAAAAGTACATACCTTAATTTAAAATACTTTATTGCTAGAAAAAAATGCTAACTATCTGAACCTTCAATAAGTTGTAACGTTTTTGCTGGTGGAGGGTTTGAAATATTGTGAGAATTACCAAAACATGGCACAGAGACATGAAGTGAGCAAATGTTATTGGAAAAGGGCATGGATAGATTTGCTCAATGCAGGGTTCCCACACTTCAATTTGTAAGGAATGCAATGTCTGCAAAGCACAATAAAGTGAAATGCAACAAAACAGGTTATGTCTGTAGTTCCATTATTTTAACACCTGGTGCCTGAGAATGAATAGATACAGAAAAGAGATGCTTAATTGTGGATGTAAGTAACTCAATGACAAAACGTTAAAAAAAAGAGGAACAATCAAAATAAAACTTGCTGGCAGAATAAAGAAACAAAAATGAAAATAAAAACAGCCCATTGGTTACAATTGGTTACACAGTTGTCTTGAATCACATGGAATATTTAGTCCGACCTTTGACAGAACAGGAAAGTGAGGGTCAAAGAGGTGAAATGACTTGCCCCAGCCCTTTTCTGGTCAAGACCACTTTTGGCCTCCGGTCTCTGCTCTTCAGCATTTTTCTGTCACTCTATATAGTCCCCCACATATCAATTCTGAGTGACAATAATAGAGTTCGGGCACTTCTAATCCTTCTTTCTCTTCACATATAAGTGATATTTAATGGTATTTGTCTTTCTCTTTCTGATTGACTTAGTTCGATAATCTCTCGGTCCATCCACATTGTGCAAATTGCATTATTTCTAAAGTAGCCTTTTAAATAGGGCGAGAAAAAGTATTCATTCATGTTTTTCATCAAAAATAAATAAGACAGAAGTGATGGTGTTGATTTCTTCACTTTGCTATGTCCCTTTGTGTGCAGGTCATGTTTTCCTCATTGGTTTTATACCCTAGTCGGACTTATACATGACTTAGACATACTTACACATGACTTTCCAAGTTCAGCATTACTGGGGATATAAAACTAACAATAGCCTGGACCCTGCTGTGGAAGAGCAAAACTATTTAGTTCTTACAGTCTAGGCCTGATAGTCTAGCAGAAGTCACTGAGGGACAAGCATGTCACATATAAAAAGTGTTACTAAAAAATAGGCCTTTTAAAAACAGAGACACCAGAAGCGATGCACTTGTCTTCCTTGGTTAATCATAGTTGAATTTTTGAAACTGAAAGTAATAAGCTGATTTTTTTGAACAACATGTTTACTAAAGAGACTGTACTCTGAAAAGACCACAGTTCTGAGTGAGGGAAAGTGGCGTTGTCATCTTGACCCTCAGCTGTTGGTTTCTGTGATGGTCCAGAGTCAGACATCCTGAACTCCAGTATTCTAAAGTGTTGCCTGATTGTTCTTTTTTTTTATTTTTTTCTTTTTTGAGTTTTCTCAACACAGGCATCATTTAGGTCTTGGGTTAAGTGTCTTTAACAGGGCTGTTGGTGGGTTGAGTTCTTGTTTCAGCAAAGACCTTGACAGATTGGATTGTCCTTCTAATCACTGTGACTAACGTACTGGTTCCTATATTCGATAGTTCACGTGGTGCTTCTGAACAGTCTCCCTGCGGATGTGACGGTTACCCAGCCAGGTAAACTCTTGCATCAGACCCCAGCTAAAGAGGAGAACGCTTGGATTAGATTTTCATATTGGTTTCATATGCCACAGGCCTAGCAACATAGGATGCATGTTAAGTTATGAGCAATCCAAAAAATTTACCTAAGCAAGATGATACCTTTATGTACTGTCTGCCATAGCAGTCTCCTTGGGAGGTGATGCACTTGTTCAAACAGTAATAACATATTTACACCCACCTCTTTTTTTGAATTGTCACTAAGGCAAATTAGTGATCCATATAAAGACTTCATTTTATAAATGTCTTAATTACTCATCCATCATGAATCTGAGACTTTTTTTGGTTTTCACAAATAGAAATTGACCTCACTTGGACTTCCTTGGTGGTCCAGTGGTTAAAACTCTGCACTTCCAACGCAGGGTTTGTGAGTTTGATCCCTGGTCAGGGAACTAAGATCCCACATGCCCTGCTGCATGATCAAAAAAGAAAAAGGGATCATACTGTCTGGTTTTTGTCCTTCTTACTTCTTCATCTTGGCGTTTGTTGATATGTTCTTTCTTCTGTCCACTCTATTCAGATCAAGGCTGGTGAGATCTCTTTGTCAGGATCTTCTGGCTGTTGGTGCCACATCTTTGCTACTCTTGGCGAGTGAGGAAGATATCCTGCTGAGTGCTACAGCACCCCGAGGGGTTCCAGGATTCAGCGAGGCTGCCTTAGGCCTGCCATCCTTGACGCGTCACATAGACATTTCCATGCACACCCTGGGGGTGCAGAGGACCTCCGAGAGGGTGCCCATCTGGAAAGATAGGCAATGATTTGCTTTGCTCCCAATCCCCAAACTCTCTGGGGATCTTCCCCCAGGGCTGGCCTGGGGACAGAGAACAACTGCTTCTCAAAGGCACTAAAGACATTCCATTTCTCTGCTCTCGCAGACTAGGGAAAATCTGCTAGTGGGAGATTTCCCTAGTGGGAAAATCTCCGGTGGGAGTAGGGGCAGACAGGTTAGAATGTGACTAATTACATGTTATTTTAAATCTATAATTTATGCCTGGAATCCTAAGATTTTGAAAGCTGAAAGCCAAGAATCCGACCCCCTTGCTCTGCTCTGACATTCCTCCCTTTGTGGAACGATGGGAGTGAGAAAGTGGGGGCGGGGGAGAGAGGGCCAGGAGGGAGGGAGTGCTGGGAACTGGAGCCAAAAGGGGTCATGTTTCAAAATAATATCCTGCTGCTTGTTTCAATCTTTTCCTGAAGTTTTGGGAGGAATGAGTAATAGAAGGTATTAACAGTGCAACGAAGTGTGAGGAACCGTTTGAAAGTTTCCCCAAACTCTCTAGCAGGTCTCTAGGAGTTTCTTGATAGCCGTCTCTTCCTCAAGTTCTGGTCTTCCGTGGTTACTAAGTGCTTTCCTAGCTCTTTTCCTTCTCCTCTCAGCTCCCCAAACCGCCTCCCTTTCTGGTCTACCTATGGATACTCCAATTTCAATTCATTTCCTTAGCCTTCTTCTCTTTCTTTTGGTGGCACCACCAGGCATGTGGGATCTTAGTTCTCCGACAAGGGCTCGAACCCAAACCCCCTGCACTGGAAGTTAGAGTCTTAACCACTGGACCACCAGAGAAGTCCCTAGCCTCCTTTTTTTGTTTTTTAAAATTTTAATTTATTTACTTAGTTTTGGCTGGGCTGGGTTCTTGCTGCTGTGTGGACTTTTCTCTAGTTGTGGTTAGTAGGGGCTACTCTCTAGCTGTGGCGTGAGTGCTTCTCATTGCAGTGGTTTCTCTTGTTGCTGAGCTCAGGTTTAGGGAGCAAGGGTCAGTACTTGGTGCCATGTGGTCTCAGTAGTTGTGGTTCCCGGGCTTGGTTGATCTGAGGTAAGAGGGATCTTCCCAGATCAGAGATTGAACCTGTGTCTCCTGCATTGGCAGGCAGATTCTTTACCACTGTAGCACAAGGGAAGCCCCCTGGCCTTCTTTTTGCATTATCCACTGTTTCTAGACCCAGACTTGAACCAGGAACTCTAGTCCTTTCATATCCAAAGATTCCCTCTAGGAATTTTTTGTGAAAGGAGCAACTCCCATCACCATCCTGTAGAAATACATGCAGGTTTTGGAAGCAACTGCAATCCTATTTTGCTGTAAATAAAATTTCCCCTTTCTCTTTTACTCAAATGTAAATTTTTTTGACATTATATTTACTTAAAAATAATAGAAATCACTTCTGAACAAAGATTTCCTAATAGTTTTGCCAGGAACCACAACCCAGGAAAATGGAACCAGCTATATTTGCATGCAAAGCATCATATCTCCCTGCTTCTAAAAATTCATACTTCCTTAACCATTCTCCACCTCCTGAGGCTCAGAGAAATGAAACCCAAACCTACCACAGGCACACCACTTGGTCCCCTCAGTGACACAGACTGAATGAAAACTTCTGTTAAAGGGACAAGGGATGGAGGTGCAGAGGATTCTATGTTCATTTATGCCTGCTTGGTTTACCTGGAACATTAAGCATGATTTTGAAGGAAAACAAATATGTCATCCCAAAATATGCCTTAATATTGACATCAACATTATTTTGAGCTAGAGGCACTTAAAAAAAAAAAAAAAACAGCAAGTACAAGAAGGATGGATTTCCCTGGTAGTTTGGTGGAAAAGAATCCTCCTGCCAATGCAGGAGACTTGCAGGAGACAAGGGTTCAATCCCTGGATAGGGAAGATTCCCTGGAACAAGAAATGGCAACCCACTCCGGTATTCTTACTTGGAAAATCCCATGGACTGAGGAGCCTGGCAGGCTGTAGTCATGCATGGTTACTTTCAGTTCAGTTCAGCTCAGTTCAGTTGCTCAGTCGTGTCCGACTCTTTTCGACCCCATGAATTGCAGCACGCCAGGCTTCCCTGTCCATCACCAACTCCCGGAGTTCACTCAGACTCACATCCATCGAGTCAGTGATCCCATCCAGCCATCTCATCCTCTGTCGTCCCCTTCTCCTCCTGCCCCCAATCCCTCCCAGCATCAGACTCTTTTCCAATGAGTCAACTCTTCGCATGAGGTGGCCAAAGTACTGGAGTTTCAGCTTTAGCATTATTCCTTCCACAGAACACCCAGGACTGATCTCCTTTAGAATGGACTGGTTGGATCTCCTTGCAGTCCAAGGGACTCTCAAGAGTCTTCTCCAACACCACAGTTCAAAAGTATCAATTTTTCGGCACTCAGCTTTCTTCACAGTCCAACTCTCACATCCATACATGACCACTGGAAAAACCATAGCCTTGACTAGATGGATCTTTGTTGGCAAAGTAATGTCTCTGCTTTTCAATATGCTATCTAGGTTTGTCATAACTTTCCTTCCAAGGAGTAAGCGTCTTTTAATTTCATGGCTGCAGTCACCATCTGCAGTGATTCTGGAGTTTCATAAAGTATGTTTTTTTAAGGAATTAATTTGTATTTTTGCCTATATTTTTAAAAAAGTCAAATAGCACTAGAAGGGTGAAAAGAGTTTCGGGAGGGATGTTTTCACATTAATGCTCAGACTTTGACTCCATCTTTGGTAGTCTATTTTTTCCTTAACTCTTCACACAGACCCTCTCCTCCCCAAAAAGATTTAACTGCCTTCTCCTCCAAGGGTGGGCTGGATGTGCACCATGGATCTAATTGCTCCATTGTTGTTGTTCAGTCACTAAGCTGTGTCCAACTCTGTGACCCCAAGAACTGCAGCACGACAGGCTTCCCTATCCTTCACTCTCTCCCTGTGCTTGCTCATACTCACGTCCACTGAGTCAGTGATGCATCCAACCATCTCATCCTCTGTCGTCCCCTTCTCCTCTTACTGGAGGAGGGAGCTTCAGCTTCCACATCAGTCCTTTCAATGAATATTCAGGGTTGGTTTCCTTTAAGACTGACTGGTTTGATCTCCTTGCAGTCCAGGGGATTCTCAAGAGTCTTCTCCAACACCACAGTTCAAAATCATCAATTCTTTGGTGTTCAGCCTTCTTTATGGTCCAACTCTCACATCCATATGTGACTCCTGGAAAAATTGTTCACCTTTTTTTTTCACCCCCCACCCCGCACCCCAAGACTTCCATGCCATTTCAGGTTTGTATTCTGAACTGTTCAGGATTCTGCTTCTATTTTGCCAAATCTCTGAACATCCCTCCACTTGTCCTCCCTCTTCATATTCTGGACTTCTGTACCCCATACATTCTCTGCCATAGTGGCCCTGAGAGGACTCTTCTTGGACCACTTGCTGCAGGGAGTGAGATGGATCCAGGGCCTGCTGATCACTATGGAATGCTGTTTTTACCGAGTGTCATCCTGCTGGGCCCATGGCCTCCTTTCTCTCCTAGGTACATGTCCTTTCCTGTTGCACATTGGGACCTAGGAGTTTATTTTTGGTGGCCACCTTGAGACCACACAGTTCCACAGCTGTGCAATAATCAGTGGCAAAGAAGGAAGGTTGCCTCTCTCCTCTCTGCATTCAGGCAAATGAATTTCAAAGCAGAATTATCTGGACCCAGCGGTTTAAGTTTAGAAGAACAGACCTTCCTTTCCCTTATTACTCCCAGTGCTCCCTCTGTTGGACCTGGACAGGGGCACAGACAGCTCAGCTGGCATGCATGCGTGCCAAGTTGCTTCAGTCAGACTCTTTGCAATCCTATGGACCATAGCCTGCCAGGCTCCTCTGTCCATGGGATTCTCCAGACAAGAGTACTGGAGTGGATTGCCATGCCTTCCTTCAGGGGATCTTCTTGACCCAGGGATCGAACCTGCAACTCTTCCATCTCTTGCATTGGCAGGCAGATTCTTTACCACTAGGGCCATCTGGGAAACCCATCAGCTCGGGCCACGTGCAAATGAAAGTGACTCTGATATTCTAGGAATTCATCACATCTTACCATAACAGAACCACCTCCTCTGTGGTGTGTCTAGTTTCCAGTTCTTTCTTTTTTTTTCAGCCTATCAAGGAGGGGAAATTTCCCCCCTGTTCCTCTTGGTTCTTCTGGCTGGTCTAATAATTAAATTGACACAAGACAGATTAATAGGAGAAAACCAAATTTAATTTGTATGTGCAGGAGCTTATAGAATAGGAGATTTAAAGAAGTGACCAAAGCGGGCAATTTCTTTAATCCTTTTTAGACAAAGGAAAAATAAATTTGTGAAGAACTGACAAGACAAAAAAGTTTGGGCTTGGGAATTAGTAAAGAAGTAACAAGGTTTTTCCTCCAACTTCTTGGCCTTGAAGTCCCTGTCTCTGGTGATAAAGGATGCCTCTCTATCTCTTGCTCCAGGGAGGGTACTTTTCACATGGGAGATTTATTTCCTGCTCACAAGTGGACAAAGGAGGGTCAGAATGTCCTTCATGTATTAGCTGTTTCTTAAGTTATTTTAACTTAAAGTAATCCATGCAACAAAGTGGCACATTTTAGGGCTGCCTGCCCTGAACCCCAAACCGCATCTCAGTCCTTTCTTTTACCATGTGACAAAATCCAAACTCCTTGCACTTCATGAAGGGCCCTCTGCCATCTGGCTTCACTCTGCTTTTCCAGATGAATTTCCTATTGTTCCTCCATGCTCTCTTTCTACACTGATAGAATCCACTGCTCATAGCCTCTCAATGTACCTTACTCATTTCGTGGTCATACCTAGCTCAGAGTCTTCCTCTATTCCCACTTCAAAGGTTCTCTCTCCTCTCCCTTGGTCAAGCTTAAGGCTGTTTTCCTCTTCAAAGCATTCTCAGTCTATTCCAGTGCAGAGGCCCAGGTCTCTGTGAAATTTTATAGTATTTGTGGTTGTAGCTTTCACTTGACAGTTACACGGAGTCTTGTACTGTTTCATGTATGTGAAGCGAAAGTTGCTCAGTTGTGTCCGATTCTTTGCAACCCCATGGACTATACAGTCCATAGAATTCTCCAGGCCAGAATACTGGAGTGGGTAGCCATTCCCTTCTCCAGGGGATCTTCCAAACTGAGGGACTGAACCCAGGTCTCCTGCATTGCAGGTGGATTCTTTATCAGCTGAGCCACCAGGAAAGCCCAAGAATACTGGAGTGGGTAGCCTATCCCTTCGCAGGGGATCTTCCTGACCCAGGAATCGAACTGGGGTCTCCTACATTGCAGGCAGGTTCTTTACCAGCTGAGCTACCAGGGAAGCCCATTTCACATATACTGATACCTCAAAGAACAAACCCTTGGCTAACACAATCTATTCCTCTGGGCACAGAACCCACAGGAGGGAAGCTTCGGGATTCCTTGGTGCTAATTAAGAGGAGTGATGAGTGAGGAGGAAGAGGCAGTGGTGCCGTCTTGGATCTTCGAGAAAGGCTAGAACTGGGCTCTGGTAACTCTGCAGAGCTGGCATTTCCTGGGGCTTGGGCAGTCCTGGCATTGAGCCTGGGGAGCTGCCGTGTGGGCTCCCCCTCTGTTCAGCCTATGGTCTCAAGTGGGGTTCTACGTCAGGAGAATATGCTGTTATTTAAACTCGTCTCAACCTTAGGGCCTTAACACATGCTGCCTTCTCTGCTTCGAACCCCTAGCACCTAAATTTTAGCCTGGTTGTCTCTTTTCATTAGGGTCCCTGCCTGAATACTCCCATTTCACCCCTTTCAGGGTCTAAATTAACTTCACCCCAACACTCTTTACTACTTCATCTTGTTTTTCTTTTATTTTTTATAGCACTTATCTGAAATTACCATCTCTATTTAATTCTTTATTTGCTTATTGTCTGCTCCATGAGTTTACAGTGAACCAGTCAGTTTTGTTCATTCCTGAATTCTCAGCACAGAGCAGTTCTGGCATATGGTAGATGCTCAATACACAGTTTATGAAATGAGGGAATAAACTGGGGAAGGACCTTTGGGCAGTTTCCTGAACTTGGGTAAAGAGAGGTGTAGCTCTTTCTATCTTGGAGGAATGTGTGCATGCTAAGTGACTTCAGTCTTGTCCCACTCTTGGTGACCCCATGGACCATAGTCCCCCGGGCTCCTATGTCCATGGGATTCTCCAGGCTAACACAGTGGAGCAGGGTTGCCATTTCCTCCTCCAGGGTATCTTCCAGACCCAGAGATGGAACCTGCGTCTCTTATGTCTCTTGCATCACCTGGTGGGTTCTCTACCACTAGTGCCACCTGGGAAGCCCGTCTTGGAGGGGAGGGAACAGATACCGTGAGTCAAATGACTCCACCCAGTTTCCTGGACTCTGTCTTTCCATAGCCAGAGAGAACCATATCCATAGCTTTCAGCGCCCAGGCCACCCAATGATCCTCTAGTTACCCCACTACATAAGCTCAGTCCAATCAAACACCTCCTACAAAGCCCCAGGGCACTACTGGCCCCAAGGGAACTCTAGTTGGCTGGTCATAGTCAGTGAGGGTGCTTCCCTAACTACCTTTGGGTGTGTAAACTCCAGGCTTGCAAGCTACCATGCTGGAACAGTGGTTCCTGAGTGAGTTTCATCTTTTTACAGTTTAATTTTCATATTTTTATTTTTGACTTTTTCATTTTTCTCATTGAAGTCTATCTTATATATTGTAAAATACCCAAGTATCAAATGAAATTTTACATCTGAATGGGCTTCCCAGGTGGTGCTAGTGATAAAGAACCTGCTTGCCAATGCAAGAGACAGAAGAGATGGAGGTTTGACTCCTGGGTTGGGAAGATCCCCTGGAGGAGGGCATGGCAAACCACTCCAGTATTCTTGTTGGAAGAATTGCATGGACAGAGGAGCCTGGTGGGCTACAGTCCATTGGGTTGCAGAGTGGGACATGACTGAAGCGACTTAGCATGCATGCGTGCATGCATTACATCTATATATGCCTATCTCTTGCTGAGGGTGAAAGAGGAGAGTGAAGAAGCTGGCTTGAAACTCAACATTCATTGTACAAGTTTCCTAGAAGTCTTTGTGCCCTCACAAAATAGAACAGGGCTCATTGGCTTTAAGAGACTGTAAATGAAAGAAATAATTTGAAAAGCAGAATGGAAACAGACTACAGCAAGACTCAGACTCAGCAAGATGCACTGAGAGAAAAATAAGCTACAATAAAACATCGTTAATTAAAAATTCATTATGGCAAGGCAAGTTTGATTAGGTGAAAAATGTTCATAAATTAAAAAAACAATTTAAATCCTCCATTAAATATGTGTGTATATCTATCAGGTATAAAGCGCAAATTCAGTGCATCTAAATAAAGGTGTGGCCACATAAAGATCGTCATGGAAGGTATTTTAATATAATTGACGAGAGTGATTAGAAACTATGCATATCAAGTGGAAAAAGGGTGATTTTTAAAAAGCATTTAAGTAGTTCAGACCCATCAGGCTTCCTTATGTACAATTAATTTGCTTTAGCAAACTCTTCAACTTTAAGTCATTATCTTCAATTCCAGGAGGAATCAGTGAGGTTTTACTGTAAAAGTAGAATAACATTTCAAATGATAAAGAGTCCAGCATCACCCATACCAAAAAATTAGTCACGAATCTTCAGTTTGGAAAGCTATTACTATACAATATAGCAAGAACCAAATATTCACACAGCTGGAAGCAAAACCAGGTAAGTAGCAGGAAATCCTCACAGTGTTGTACCTCTGGTTCCTTTACTCAGTAGAAATACAACTGCAATTTACAATCAAGCAGTAGAACCACTGCTTATTAAGAGGCAATAAATTGTAAGCATCTCAGTGGGGAGACAGAGGAGTATTTTTGAACGCAGTCACAGTAGGGAGCTGCGGAAATGGGGTTAGGTAGGATTCAACACGACACATTAGGAGCAAGACGCGTCTGCACTTTAGGTTTCTGAATGATATGATTACAGGCACAATCGAGCAAATAAAAACCAGAACAACCAACATATGAACCCTGAGCTTCCACATTCCCCTTTCAGGTGAGACGCTGACACAGACCATCATTATCTAGGAGAATATGGCTTTCATTAAATCTCAATGTGTCTCCCAAGTGGAGTGCTTATAAAATAAGTTCTTCTAAACCATGTACACTTAACTTTGAAATGGAGACACACAGATACATGTAAACATCAAAAGAATCACTCTGTTCCATGTCTGGGTCCAAACCAGTCCAGGCTTGGTGGAATATTAAGAGGCTGGGGCCTGATTAAACAATGAGGATGCAGGAGCTCAGACGGTACTAAATAAATCATTAGGAGACAATCAAGAAATGGCTTGTACATTAAACCATTTCAGAAAACCAAGTTTGACTAAATACTTTCAAGTTTGTCTTACTTTAGAAAAGCAGAACATTTAAAATCAAAATTATCTGAGTGTATTTAAAATTGCCACCCTAGTTCATAGTAATTTTCTATTTTATTACCTTTGGGCTAAGGATTAAATATTTTCTTAGGCAAAAATCTTTTCTATGTTCTCAATTATTATGCTGTGAACAATTTTTGTTTCATGGTTCTTTTGTTTTTTTTATTACTTACAGTTTTGTTCATCTTCATTGAATTTCATATTTGAGAGACTCTTGTCTTGATTGAAACAAATTTGCAGGACCATTGCTTTCCTCTGGTTTGGAGATAAGACTCTTACATGGCCTTGTGGACCTCCTAGAGATCACGGTGCATTGACCTCCACCCTTAGATTGTAGTAAAGGGGAGAATGTGAGCCCTTACTTTCTCAGACTTGGGTCAGGGAGCTCAGCAGGGCCGTGTCTTTTTGACTGACCCCATAGGGACTTCATTGTTTCTTTATGACTTCAAGAATAGGGATCCATTTTGTAACTCCTCAGAGGAACTGTTCTTTGGCTCATAACTTGTCCTTTTCTCCATGGATTAATTTTCTTGCCTTAATTTCACAGGAATGTAAGCTTCAGGAGCTCTGTAAGGGCTGAGGTTTTTGTCTGTTTTCTCTTCTGCTGTATTTGTACCACCAGCATCTGAGTCAGTGGCTGGTGTACATAGTAGGTGCTCAATAAAAATGTGTTCAATGAATTTCTAAAAAAAAAAAAGTCAACATTAAAAAAAACGAACAGCATGGCATTCGGTCCCATCACTTCATGGCAAATAAATGGGAAAAAAGTGGAAACAGCAGCAGACTTTATTTTTTTGGGCTCCAAAATCACTGTGGATGGTGACTGCAGCCATGAAATTAGAAGATGCTTGCTCCTAGGAAGAAAAGGTATGATAAACCTAGACAGCGTATTAAACAGCAGATACATCACTTTGCCAGCAAAGGTCTGTATAATCAAAGCTATGGTTTTTCCAGTGATCACGTACACATGTGAGTTGGACCATATAGAAGGCTGAGAGCTGAAAAATTGATGCTTTTGCACTGTGGTGCTGGAGAAGACTTGAGAGTCCTTTGGACAGCAAGTAGATCAATCCAGTCAATCCTAAAGGAAATCAACCCTGAAAGTTCACTGGAAGCACTGATGCTGAAGTTGAAGTTCCAATACTTTGGCCACCTGAAGTGAAGAGCCGACTCATTGGAAAAGACCCTGATGCTGGGAAAGATTGAGGGCAAGAGGAGAAGAGGGCAGCAGAGGATGAACTGGATAGCATCAGCGACTCAATGGACGTGAGTTTGAACAAACTCCAGGAGACAGTGAAAGACAAGGAAGCCCGGAGTGCTGCAGTCCATGGGGTCACAGAGACGGACATGACTTAGCAATTGAACAATGCTCATCTAATTACCACCCAGACCAAGATATATTCAGCATCCCAGCAGATTCCTTCATACTCACTCCAAGTGATAGTCCCCTGAGGCTAACCTGACCTAGATCGCTATGGATTATTTTTGCTTTTTTTGTGCTTTGCATAAAAGGAACTAGACAGCAAGTATTTCATTTTTAAGAAGTAGTCATGTAGCCTGATGTTGCATGCATAGAAGTGGGCTAGAGTGTTTGAGGTCTCCCTCAGCCTGCAGCATCCAGGGTTTGACTCATGACTCATTCTCTGTATCACCTACAGCAGAACTCATTTAACCTTGTAAACCCTTGGTTTCTTTATAAAATGGAGAGAACAATCATTTCTACACTGGAAAGTGCTTATTAGGACGAGTGTTATATGTGAAGTGCCTCACTGCAGTGCCTGGAACATAGTGGATGCTTGATAAATGTGTGTTGAATATGTATTCTTGGCTATAATAGGCATTAATTAAATATAGATTCAAAGACTCTATGAATCATATTCCTGCTTATGGCACGGATATCTCTTGCCTTCTGTGAACTCACATTTGCAGAACTTCAGTTTAGGTACATTTTTTTTTTTTTTGCCCCACAACGTGCAGGATCTTAGTTCCCTGACCAGGGATTGAACTTCAGGCATCTGGCAGTCAAAGTGCCAAGTCCTAACCACTGGACTTCCAGGGAGTTCCCAGAACTTCAGTTTAGGAATAAGTGTGTGGGTGTGTGGTAAGGACTTCTGGGAAGACTTTTTTGCACTTTCTAGAATTAAACGTTATGACTGTGGCTTCCTTCCTTTGAATTCTACCAGCCTGGATCAAATACCAGAGTAGGGGTAGTGGGCAAGGATCATTTCTTGGAAAATGGGCCAGAAGTGTTGTACTTTTTCAGATCTTTTTTCAGACATTTCACTTTAATACAAGAAACATGTACGGAACAAGTGCAAAGCCCGGTGCTCATCAGTTTAGTCACTCAGTCATGTCAGACTCTTTGCGACCCCATGGACTGCAGCACGCCAGGCCTCCCTGTCCATCACCAACTCCCGGAGTTTACTCAAACTCATGTCCTTTGAGTCAGTGATGCCATCCAACCTTCTCATCCTCTGTAGTCCCCTTCTTCTCCGGCCTTCAATCTTTCCCAGAATCAGGGTTTTTTCAAATGAGTCAGTTCTTCGCATCAGGTGGCCCAAGTATTGGAGTTTCAGCTTCAGCATCAGTCCTTCCAATGAGTATTCAGGACTGATTCCCTTAAGGATGGACTGGTCGGATCTCCTTGTTGTCCAAGGGACTCTCAAGAGTCTTCTCCAACACCATAGTTCAAAAGCATCGATTCTTCGGTGCTCAGCTTTCTTTATAGTCCAACTCTCACATCTATACATGACTACTGGAAAAACCATCGGTGCTCGTCATTCATGTTTAATTCGTCCCCTCTTTCACTCACAGTCAAATCCAATCTCCGCTGCATCTTTCCCGGTGTCACTTCAGGATGAGGGGTGGGCCCTTTAAGGCCCTGGAAAGGGTTTCGGTGTCGGTTTTTGGCGAGGAAGCCACGCCCCATCGCGTGTGCGTAGTCTCAGCGGGGCGGGGCCGGCGTCTCTCTGCTGTCGTCACTTCCGTTTCTCTGTCAGTCGCTAGTGAGAGAGCAGGAGGCATTTCGGCTACTGGAGCGGAGCGTGAGTGCACGGGACCCCGCCCCCACCCCTACCCGTCGAAGCACCGCTCAGCCGACCCCTACCTTCCCAGCTGGGCCGCTATCCGCCTGACGCCCGGGTTCCTTGTCGGCCACGGCCGCAGGAAATGGCGGCGCTGCCTGATCGCCCCCTTCCCTTCCGCGGCCTTCCCGGACCCCCTCCTCCATCCCCGACTACGAGCCCCACACGTTTCAGGCCCCTTGGCGCCTGAAGCTGGCTCCCGGGAACGGCCCCTGGGTAGCGCGTGAGGCGATCTCGGGCGGCGGGTGCGGCCGGGCGGGGCCGAGGAGCCACGGGAAGGGGCCCGGGGCGCCCCCGGGACAATGCAGCAGCGGCCGGGTCCCGGGCGGGGGCGCGTGCGGGGCCTGCGTCTCTGGGGTCCTCATCCTCTCCCCGGAGCAGGGACGCTCTAGGGGCGGGAGGGAGCGGACCGGGTCGGAGGAGGCCGGGGGTGCGGCGGGGGAGTCCGGGGGTGGAGGAGTGAACGGCTGGTGTGTTGGGGGGCAGTGAGCTCTTCGAGGGAAGAAAATGGCGCTTGGTGCAAGTCCCTCCTCTTCCCACTCGGTCTCCTCTGCATTTCGCCGCCTCCTACGCCCCCTCCGACCAACCTGTCTCCCACCGCCCCAGCCATCGCCAGTCCCGGGGTTCGGGCGGCTTGCTGGCATCCCGGGACCCGCTTCCCCCGTTTGGGTGCTTACCACCCTCGTGTTGTACCGAATTCTAGTGCCCTTTAGTTCTAGTTTATCTTTACCTCTTATTTTCTAATCCTTCTTCCCCCAGGCCTTTATCAAAGATCGATTTCCTTTTTTTTTTTAAGCTGTTTTTGTTATTTCTGTATATTCCGCACGAGCGCTTTCAGTATTACTTTGCCTGAATTACGAGCCACGCCGTCCCCACTCCCCGCTCCCGAACAGTAAAGGCTCATTAAGTAAAACTGAAAATATATTTTGTTAGTAGTTCAAAGAATAGTTTAGTTACCACTACCTGGTTTTCATGACGGAGGGACTTATTTGGGTTAAACACAAGGCGGTTCTTTGAAATGATCTTAGCCACCCCAGGCACCTTTAATGAGCAGATGGTGTAGTTATGCTTGACCGTTTCAAAGTGAAAAATAGGTTATGTTCAATTTAATTACCTTAAAAAAAAGCTTCTTGGCATTATTAGCAGCTAGCATACAGAAACAACTACATTGATTTTGGAGATGAGGCTGTAAAGTGGAGCAGTAACTGGGTTAATGTATAAACTGTGGTTGTAAACGTTGCTGGCTCCCCTCTGAATTTACTCTTCTTGTTGTCAAGAAATTGCCAGTTAAAATCAACATGGCTGGGTGGCATGGTTTGAGCTTTTTGAATTTAGTGGCTAGAGTAGGGATGGCCCAATTTCTTTTACCTTGACCTCCTCTTGTGAGACACATTGAATGCCATTGCTATGCAAGTTTAGTCCAAAGCTGAATTATTTATAGTTGTTTGAAGTCTTTTTTTTTTCTCATTTATTCAGCAAACATTTACAGTGTCTGTTGTGTATATTGGGCCCTTGAGGGCATATAGAAATTAATAGGGCTCAGTCTCTTCTGAATTGGAGGTGTAGGGAGCAAAAGATACTTGCTATGAAAATATATGGAGTTTTACCACTTGGTATTACAAGTGCTTTGAAAAGAGGTAGAGCATGAAATTCCTTGAAATTTGGGAAACATAGAGGCACAAGACTCTGCTTTAGGTTCAAGCACTCTGTAAACTCCACAGGGAAGACACTAGCCTATGTACCTCTGTCTGGGGGGATATCCAAAATCTAGGGAACTAGGCTCATAGTAGGAATTGGAGGAAAGGATTTACCCCTCCCATAAGCAGGTTCTTCAAATTTTAGTTATATTTCAGAGTAGAAAATCAGTGTGAAATGTAAGTGAATGTTAATTATGTATAACTTTGAATCAGAACTTGCTCGTTTGATTGGTCAAAACGAAAAAATTAACCTATACAGAACATGAAAAGTATGATTATAATGGTAAAACTAATTAGATACAGACAGCTATATAGTACAGTTGTCCACCATGCTATGTGTACATTGGGATTAATTCCTGCAATGAATAATTGTATTGATAGGAAATATAAAGCAATACTGAGAATTGTTCATTCTTCCTGGTTTGACAATGATTGCTGTCAGCTGTCTCTTTGCAATTTACTCTATCTGTAAACATCTAACTCCTATCCATAAGCATCTAACCCTGCTAAAATGAAGTATAAAAAGACCCACTGACTTTGAGAAAGAAAGAGATGTAGGAGTATGAGATGTGTATGACATTTAGTTCCTTGCTGGGTTTAGAACTCTTCCCTCTGCATGTTATTTTCAACATGGAAGAGCTTTAGATTAGAGCATAACTTCTATAGCATGTGCTCAGTGTAACAACTCCAGTGCCACACAATGGTGGAATGAACTGTGGAACTTCTTGACTCTTTGGGGGAGAGTTAAGTTGAAGGTAATGAAAAAGTTTATGAATTATTTACATAATGTATTTTTCTTTCAGAATGCCTAAGTCAAAGGAACTTGTTTCTTCAAGCTCTTCTGGTAGCGATTCTGACAGTGAAGTTGACAAAAAGGTGACTATTACTACACCAGGTTGTTTTTGTGGTACTTAATTCAGCAGTATTGGTTCTGAAGGACAGCAAAGCGTATCAGAACCTTAAAATGAGAGCCTGGATGGATGTTTCTGAAAGTGCAGGTGGCCCCTGACCCACTTGACTGAAATGCCTAGATACTTGTGGTATACATGCAGGCCACGCCCTGAAGTCAGACTTGAGCAAGTTTTCTGACTTCAAAGTTTCCTGTTGGGGCTTTTTAGGAGCCTTACAACCACTACCTTAGACCCCGGGGGAATAGCACTAAGTTTAGGCCAAAGCCACTATTAGCTATTGCTTAGTAGGCTTCTTCAACTGTAGGTATTCTTTATAGTGCTTGTGCATTCTAAGTCATGTCTGCCTCTCTGCAACCCCATGGACTGTAGCCCACCAGGCTCCTCTGTCCGTGGGATTTCTAAGCAAAAATACTGGAGTGGGTTGCCATTTCCTCCTCCAGGGGATCTTCTCTACCCTGGAATCAAACTTGAGTCTCCTGCATTTGCAGGCAGATTTTCTACCTGCATTAGCAGACAGATTTTCTACCTGGGAAGCCCATTCTGTATAGTAGTTGAGCCATATTACATGAACTTTTTGAAAACAGGTATCGGTTTGATAGTCTTCTTAGCCTTGTTTATCCAGCCTCTGAAGATTACGTAAAATTTGGCTTGGTACATTTTAAATTAGAATGTTATTTACTCTGATCCTCTCCTTTTAGTTAAATCAGCACTCAGCAAAGCTAGCATGAAATTACCCATTTTGATAGAAAAGAGTTTTTCTGCATTAGATGATAATTGTGCTGTAAGCCTAACTGTGCATTCTGCTTAACTGAGCATCTCACACTGTAGTGAGGGCTTCTTCCACACAGAACTGTCCTTTATCTCCTGGTAGCTTACATAGTTGTGTTCTGAGCTCAGTTAATAGTATTAGTTAAAAGAGAGCTTCTATGAGAATCTTGAAATACATATCATAATTTCGCTTGGAAGATTGAAAAAAGCTTCAAAGAGCATGCATAGCTATATTTGAGAAGGAAATGTCTTTTAGTTTTTAATTTGCACACAGTATATCATTTGAACACATTGATTTAAAGATTCTTTACTGAGCTTTTACATGCAGGGAATGCACCAGTCTATAGGGGCTATACAGAACTGATAAAAAGAGTAATTGCTTAGTGAGCTAATTTTTGCTATTTATCCCAAATAGTACCATTAATCGTGCAAGTACTTCCATTAGATGAATCCACTCTTTAAGTTTGTGTACATAAATATATACATTTTATTTTGCCTAGTATCATATAATTTGGTAAAACAGTAATAATTTATACCTTCCACTAAGGAACTAAGGAGCTTCCCTGATAGCTCAGTTGGTAAAGAATCTGCCTGCAGTGCAGGAGACCCCTGCATTCCCTGGGTCAGGAAAATCCACCTGAGTCGGGAAGCTCCACCAGCCTGCAAAGGGATAGGCTACCCACTCCAGTGTTGGGTTTAGGGAACCAAGGGGTGGCTCAGCTGGTAAAGAATCTTCCCGCAATGCTGGAGACCTGGGTTCAATCTCTGGGTTGGGAAGATCCCCTGGAGAAGGGAACAGCTACCCACTCCAGTATTCTGGCCTGGAGAATTCCACGAACTGTATAGTCCATGGGGTCCCAAAGAGTTGGCCACTTTCACTTCACTTCACTTCAAGGAACATGACTGCCCTCTACTGTTTGAATTGGGAACTAAACCGATTTTCATGGACTGTTCGCTCTTTTTGAGAATGCTGCTGCTGCTAAGTCGCTTCAGTCGTGTCTGACTCTGTGCGACCCCATAGACGGCAGCCCACCAGGCTCCCCTGTCTCTGGGATTCTCCAGGCAAGAACACTGGAGTGGGTTGCCATTTCCTTCTCCAATGCATCAAAATGAAAAGTGAAAGTTAAGTCGCTCAGTCGTGTCTGACTCTTCGTGACCCCATGGACAGCAGCCTACCAGGCTCCTCCGTCCATGGGATTTTCCAGGCAAGATAATGAGTCTATCAGATCAGATCAGATCAGATCGGTTGCTCAGTCGTGTCCGACTCTTTGCGACCCCATGAATCGCAGCACGCCAGGCCTCCCTGTCCTTTACCAACTCCCGGAGTTCACTCAGACTCACATCCATCGAGTCAGTGATCCCATCCAGCCATCTCATCCTCTGTCGTCCCCTTCTCCTCCTGCCCCCAATCCCTCCCAGCATCAGAGTCTTTTCCAATGAGTCAACTCTTGGCATGAGGTGGCCAAAGTACTGGAGTTTCAGCTTTAGCATCATTCCTTCCAAAGAAATCCCAGGGCTGATCTCCTTCAGAATGGACTGGTTGGATCTCCTTGCAGTCCAAGGGACTCTCAAGAGTCTTCTCCAACACCACAGTTCAAAAGCATCAATTCTTCGGCTCTCAGCCTTCTTCACAGTTCAACTCTCACATCCATACATGACCACAGGAAAAACCATAGCCTTGACTAGACGAACCTTTGTTGGCAAAGTAATGTCTCTGCTTTTGAACATGAAAAGCTTGTTATATAGACTCATTTTTTTTTTTTTTTTAAATAATGAGTCTATATAAAAAGCTTTTACAGTAATGCTGCTTTTAAAACGTTTTGATTTTGAACGCTGGTCTAACACATTGCTGTCTAAAGTGATTTTTTTGTGATGAGGAAGTTTTGTGATGAGTTGTTGACCTCTGGTCTCCAGTACAAAATAGCTTTCTTAGCTTTCCCTACTCAAACTCCCTGAACCAATTCCCCTTTGGTTTTCTCATCCTTTTTTTTTTTTTTTAAAGTATTTTATATATTTGGCTGCAGTGGGTCTTAGTTGTGGCACTTGGGATTTTCTGTCTTCCTGCGACATGCAGAATTTTTTCTTCTTCTTTTTTTTAGTTATGGCATGTGGGATGGATCTAGTTCCCTGACCAGGGATTGAACCCTGGCCCCCTGCAGTGGGATCACAGAGTCTTAACCACTAAACCGTCAGGGAAGTCCCAGTCCCTTTTGGAATAGGCAGGCATAAATAATCATAAATTGGTTGTTGTCTTTCTAATTAGTATGTTTTTCTTTGTAAAAAATAACTAGTAGACTTGTGGTTTCCAAAAGTTTTAAGTGCATTTAAAAGCAACAGTAGCCCCCCTCAGTCTTTTTTTCCTCACAGAGAAATTTTATGTGGGATCCCAATCTATAACTGTTGGTCTGGTGAATACCACTCTAATGCCTGAAGTATCTTGGTTTTCCAAGAAGCCCAAAAGTTTGAAAACATTGTACTAGATAACAGTGGTATGTTAGTTGCATAGTTCTGTTGTCAGGGAAAACTTAAAACTTGCCTGTGTATATATTTATGATTTTTTATTAAGGTAATCTTTTGATCCTCTAAGTCTTAAAAAGTAATGCAATCTTCTGAAGCTGAGATACATTTTGTTCTTATGCAAATTTTAACCATGTTTTTGTTTTTCTTTCAAGCTAAAGAGGAAAAAGCAAGTTGCTCCAGAAAAACCTGTAAAGAAGCAAAAAACTGGTGAAACTTCCAGAGCGCTGTCATCCTCCAAGCAGAGCAGCAGCAGCAGAGATGATAACATGTTTCAGGTAAAACTGGTATTTCCTTAATCCAGAAGAAGTGTTACCCAACTTGATCTGAAGAATATGAAAAGTACCTCATCTGATAATGCCTACTAATCTCTTCTGTATATTATTCTCTTGACTAAGGATAGTCCTTGAAATATAAGAAGAAGTTGGTAGAAATGAAAGCAATTTATATGATGCTAGATTTTTGTTACGATCTAGAGTTCTGTGGTTTTTCTGTATTTAAAACACAGGGAGTTTAAAAGTTAGAGGAATCAAAAAAATAAAGATTGAAAACTGCACATTTATAGAGCACATTGGAGGAGGTAGGTCTAGCATTGGGCTGTGCAGTGTGGATAGGACATTACTAGAGGGGAGACTGCAATATGACCTGCCTAATTTTGGCTTGATAACAGAAAAGGTAAATGAGAAAATGAGCCTTCTGTTTATATATTGGGTGGGGTGGGGGGTTAGAAATAAGGTTGAGTAGTGAGGGAAATGCATTAGAGGGCTTTGATGAAATTACTGATACAGCTTTTTCCCTTGGGTTTCTTATCTTGTTTTAGGGAGACTTGTTATTGGCATCGTGGTACAAGAAGGATTTATGGGAGAGGCAGTGATGATAAATTGATGTGAGGTGATAAGGGCTTAGATGGTTTTCCTGGCAGATGGAATAGTGATGATTAAGAGAGCTAGTGAGGAAGAGTGGACTGGAAGAATGAAGCAATCAGTGAAGACTGGTTTCAAATTTGAGATAGTAGAGATGGTTTCACTGACAAATGGCAAAGGTGGTTAAGTTTGGCCTTTGGGACCTGACTATAAGTGTGGTAAAGTGTCTTTCCTTCACCACCTGGAGCATTTAGTTGGGAAATGTTCATGTGGGAAACATTAGTACGGTTGACTAAAGCCTTCCACTGAAGTAAGCATAAACCAGAGGGGGAAGAGGAGGGGACTGAGTACGTGTCTTGTGATAACTTAGGATGGAAGGAAAAAGAGGATATAGGTAAGAGAAGGTGAAGGAAAGTAAGAAGAGTGTGGTAATGGGAGCAAGAAAAAAGTAAGTGTTTTGTGGGAACATAAAAAAGATAAGAAGACGTTAGTATTAGTTGAAGCCAGAAGGTTGGACAAGATGAGAATGCAAACATGTTTTTATTAGAAAGCGAGGCGCTTGTGTGTGTGTGCACTCTTTTGAAAAGTTAGTGATGTCCTTGAAAGACAGAGTACCAGGTTTAAGGTGAGAATGGGAAACTAGAAATTGGATGTTTTTATTCAGTTTTGCCTTGTTATATGTCTGGATTAAGAAATAAGACACATGATAACTGTACTTAACACTGTATTGAATATTTGAACTGTACTAAGTGGATTTTCACTCCAGTACTCTTGCCTGGAAAATCCCATGCACGGAGGAGCCTGGTGGGCTGCAGTCCACGGGGTCGCTAAGAGTCGGACACAACTGAGCATCTTCACTTTCACTTTTTACTTTCATGCATCGGAGAAGGAAATGGCAACCCACTCCAGCGTTCTTGCCTGCAGAATCCCAGGGACGGGGGAGCCTGGTGGGCTGCTGTCTATGGGGTTGCACAGAGTCAGACACGACTGAAGCGACTTAGCAGCAGCAGCAAGTGGATTTTCAGATGTACCAGTCATGCAAAAAATGGTAATGTGTTAGCCTGAATATACTAGTAGTTTTTTCACTCTGAGTGTCTGAATATTGAATCAAATTGTACATTTTAAATACATAAATTTTAAAATTAAAAATTATGTAAAAAAATGACAAAGTGCAGATTATTTACTTATGGGCTTTAGTCTTCTGACTTTTGTATATTTTAGAGGTACTAGGAGTAGACTAATTTGATAGAGAACGTAAATTGCGGTTTGTAAGGAAGAATTATGAAAGGGCCCTCATTTATTTGAGTAGATAATATGATTAAAACTATGATAAGGGCTAAGAAGTTAAAAGTGCAGATGATTATGAGTGAGAAAATGCTCAGAATCTTTCCTGAGGAAGTGACATTTGAAGCTTACGACATAAAGGAGCAGCCAGCTGTGCCAAGTGTGGGGGAGAGGAAAGCATTTTCAAAGTAGAGGGCATTGTGCAGATGCCTTGAAGTGGGAAGGAGCTTGGATTGTGCAGGAAGGTTGGCTGAGAGTGTAGGTAGGAGGTCTAGTTGGTAAAGAAGGTGAAGGGTCAGCTCTTGCAGGGCTTTCCTACTGGGAGGCTGTTTTTAGGAGTTGAACTTTCTCCTAAGTGCACTGGAAAGCTATTTTAAGGGGCAGAATGAAATGTAAAATCTGTAAGAGAGTATCACTTCCTTTCATAGCCTTTCCTCCTGTGTGGAATGAAGGACTACTTTGGAATATTTCAACTTAATGTTTATACTAAAGATACAGACTTCTTTCAAGTATTTACTTGGCAACTATCTTGGGCTTTTCTCTGATCAAGTTCTGTTAGCTATATGCCTACTTGTACTTGGATAATAATAGAGCCTCTGTAGCCTCTTAGTGGATTTTATCTTGTGTACCTTACCCTTGTTTGTACAGATAAACTAGTACCCACGTTTAAAGATTTTATTCTATTAGAGCAGGCTGGGGAAACTAGTTCTTTTATTATGGGGAGGTTATCTCACCAAAAAAAAGTGAGTTCACTTCTTAAACCTTCATTTGAAAGGGCCTGGTGGCTCAGAGGTTAAAGCATCTGCCTGCAATGCAGGAAACCTGGGTTCGATCCCTGGGTCGGGAGGATCCCCTGGAGAAGGAAATGGCAACCCTCTCCAGTATTCTTGCCTGGAGAATCCCATGGATGGAGGAGCCTGGTAGGCTGCAGTCCATGGGGTCGCTAGAGTCGGACACGGCTGAGCGACTTCACTTTCACTTTTCACTTTCATGCATTGGAGAAGGAAATGGCAACCCACTCCAGTGTTCTTGCCTGGAGAATCCCAGGGACAGGGGTCGCAAAGAGTCGGACACGACTGAGCTACTTCACTTCACTTCAAGCCTGAAAGGCTATTTATAGACTCCTCATTCTTTTGAAAGTGCCTCTGGGAGGGACATAGGCCTTACTTTCAGAGTGACTTTTCAAGATCTAGTCTGTGAAGGTAGTCTGTGTAGGCATTCTAAGAATTGTTATTGTTCAGTTGCTAGGTCGAGTCTGATTCTTTGTGACCCCGTGGAATGCATCACACCAGGTTTCCCTGTCCTCTCATCTGTCTCCTGGAGCTTGTTCAGACTCAATGTCCATTGAGTTGATGCCATCTAACCATCTCATCCTCTGTTGTCCCCTTCTCCTCCTGCCCTCAAGTTTTCCCAGCATCAGGGTCCTTTCCAATGAGTTGACTCTTTCATCAGATGGCAAAGTATTAGAGCTTCAGCTTCAGTCCTTCCAGTGAATATTCAGGGTTGATTTCCTTTAGGATTGATTGATTGAAGAGATAATACATTTAATTTCATTGCCGTTAGAGCTTTTTCCTTGAAGTGGTATGTTTGGTGGTTAATACTGACTTTTAATTTGAATCCAAAGCACGTTAGAGTGAGTACATTGGTTATATAAAATGAGGACTTTATTAGTAATAATGGTTTGATAATTTATTAGAAAGGTGCAGGATGGGGTTTTTAAAAGGAAAATCAGTTACTCTCGTATTTTGTAAATTCGTAATAAGTTTTATTTAATTTTAAAAATAGTACTGTATGTTTTCTATATTTTTCATTTACCAAGAAAATGCCTAGAAAATAGCTTCCAAAGTGGAACTTTGTTAGAGATTGCTAGAATCTTCAAGGATCTGGGTTATCAGGTACACTTTACCAAAGACAAATCTAAAATCTAAATTAAAATTGTTTGGAGTACCGATCAGATCAGATCAGATCAGATCAGATCAGTTGCTCAGTTGTGTCCGACTCTTTGCGACCCATGAATCGCAGCACGCCAGGCCTCCCTGTCCATCACCAACTCCCGGAGTTCACTGAGACTCACGTCCATCGAGTCAGTGATGCCATCCAGCCATCTCATCCTCTGTCATCCCCTTCTCCTCTTGCCCCCAATCCCTCCCAGCATCAGTCTTTTCCAATGAGTCAACTCTTTGCATGAGGTGGCCAAAGTACTGGAGTTTCAGCTTTAGCATCGTTCCTTCCAAAGAAAGGAATGATCTCCTTTAGAATGGACTGTTTGGATCTCCTTGCAGTCCAAGGGACTCTCAAGAGTCTTCTCCAACACCACAGTTTAAAAGCATCAATTCTTCGGTGCTCAGCCTTCTTCACAGTCCAACTCTCACATCCATACATGACCACAGGAAAAACCATAACCTTGACTAGACGAACCTTTGTTGGCAAAGTAATGTCTCTGCTTTTGAATATGCTGTCTAGGTTGGTCATAACTTTCCTTCCAAGGAGTAAGCGTCTTTTAATTTCATGGCTGCAGTCACCATCTGCAATGATTTTGGAGCCCAGAATAATAAAGTCTGACAATGTTTCCACTGTTTCCCCATCTATTTCCCATGAAGTGATGAGACCAGATGCCATGATCTTCATTTTCTGAATGTTGAGCTTTAAGCCAGCTTTTTCACTCTCCACTTTCACCTTCATCCAGAGGCTTTTTAGTTCCTCTTCACTTTCTGCCATAAGGGTGGTGTCATCTGCATATCTGAGGTTATTGGTATTTCTCCCTGCAATCTTGATTCCAGCTTGGGTTTCTTCCAGTCCAGCGTTTCTCATGATGTACTCTGCATATAAGTTAAATAAGCAGGGTGACAATATACAGCCTTGACAAACTCCTTTTCCTATTTGGAACCCGTCGGTTGTTCAATGTCCAGTTCTAACTGTTGCTTCCTGACCTGCATACATATTTCTCAAGAGGCAGATCAGGTGGTCTGGTATTCCCATCTCTTGAAGAATTTTCCACAGTTTATTGTGATCCACACAGTCAAAGGCTTTGGCATAGTCAATAAAGCAGAAATAGATGTTTTTCTGGAACTCCCTTGATTTTTCCATGATCCAGCAGATGTTGGCAATTTGATCTCTGGTCCCTCTGCCTTTTCTAAAACCAGCTTGAACATTAGGAAGTTCACGGTTCACATATTGCTGAAGCCTGGCCTGGAGAATTTTAAGCATTAGCCATAAGACAAGATTAAAAAAAAAATACTAAATACTCATTTTTTGAGAATAGGTCACTAATTAGAAATAGGTCACTAATAGAATAGGTCTGCTCATTAGAAAACTAATAGAATTAGTTTTCTCTGTGTGTAGTGTGAGGTAGTTGTTGAGACTCATTTTTCACCCCTGTACAGATAATCTAGTTGTTCTATTACCGTTTGTTGAAGAGACTGTTCTTTTCCTGTTGACTCACCTTGGATATTTATAAAGAAAATCAGTAAATATATAAAATACCTATTTCTAAACTCTGTTGTATTCCATTGATCTATATGCCTGTCTTCAGTACCACACTGTCTTAATTACTGTACTTTTATGGTGAATTTTGCAGTCAGGTAGTGTAAGTCCTTTAACATTGTTCTTGTTTTTCACCTTCAGAATTATTATTAGCAAACAATAATAGCAAAATTATTATTTTTGCTATTCTGTGTATTTTGTATTTACATACACATTTTATAATCAGTTTGTCAGTTTTTATCAAAAAGTCTACTGGGATTTTGATTAGAATTGGGGAAGCTGAAGAACAGTTTGGAAAAAATCTACAACTTGATCATATTGGTATCTTTCTCCATTAATTTAGATCTTTTTGAATTTCTGTTTTGTAATTTTTCTGGTATATCTTCTGTCAAATTTATTCCAAAGCATTTTGTGTGTTTTGATTCTATCTCACATGTATTGTTTCCTAACATTTTCTAGTCATTCGTTGCTAAAAATATATGTATTACATAATATATGTAAATGATAACATTCTATATTTTATAAATGTTAAGTATATATTTTTTAATGATGTGTTAGAATTTTCTCTGTTGATGATTTTGTTTGCTTTTATATCATCCATTTCTTTTTCTTACTTTATTGCTATTATTTCCAGAACAGTACTGAAAAGAAATGGTAAGAGCAGACACCTTTGTTTATTCCTGATGGGGCAAGGTGTTCTCTCTTTTCCTGTAATGTCTATCACTTAAGCTCTGGAATGAATGTGTGCACTGTGGATTTGCTGCTTTGGACTGGGAGAATGAAAAGTTACAGAATAAACACAGTGCAGATTTCTGTAGGGTCCATCTTTATTTGGAGATTTGTGTTAAAGTAGACGCTGGATTTATTAAGGGAGAGTATACAAAATGCACAGTAAGTTTTGGTTACAGTAAGTTTCAGATTTTGGTGGAGCAGTGTCATTCTGTGTCATCAGGCTTTCTTTTCCTTTTCACCCGCACAGTTCTTTGGTGCTGGTGTTCTCTGAAGCATTTTTGCCAAATTTTAGTATCAGTTTATTAATCTATACTTTTTCCCTACTTTAAATAATTTATTTATTACAATCACAAGTTATTTGAAAAATGTTTAGGGACTTCAAATTGTAAAATCATAAAGGTTTAAATATGTGATGGTCAGCCATGTTTGGGAGGAAGAAAATACCTCTTTAAGTTCATCTTTGGGCTTCCCTGGTGGCTCAGAAGTTAAAGCATCTGCCTCCAATGCGGGAGACCTGGGATTCCTGGGTCGGGAAGATCCCCTGGAGAAGGAAATGGCAACCCACTCCAGTATTCTTGCCTGGAGAATCCCATGGACCGAGAAGCCTGGTAGGCTACGTCCATGGGGTCACAAAGAGTCGGACAGGACTGAGCGACTTCACTTTCACTTTCACTTTGGCAAACAAAAAACGGTTATGCACATCATTGAAATTGTGGATGAGGAAGCTTATGAGAAGTTTCCAGGGATCGAGGTAGAAGTTAGCGTAGCTAGCCAACAGTGTGTAGTGTGAACTGTATTGTACCATGCTGTTTACATAAAATAACGGAGTATTATTATTATTAATTTAAGACTGTAAAATGCCACTCATATACTTACATTGTCTCTTTTTAAAAGTAGATTGCTTTTGGTCTTGATCTTTAACTTTTTTTCCTAGTAAGATTTTAAAGTTGTAACCGTTTTCTACATCAGATTTCTCAGTAATACAAGGAAGATTTGCAGAAAAGGTGGTGTTATTCTCCTTTGTTTTTCTTTCTTTTTTGGTTCTTATTCCAAAGACCTATATAAAGGCTTCAGAACTATCTTACTGGCATTTCAAGTCCTTTTCAGTATTCGCTCCATCTATTCAGCCTATCCTTGAATCTCATCAGTATTGTATTTTCTCCTTTCCTTTGTCTATTTCATCACTTTTTCCCTAATTAATGGCTTGTAGTTTTTCAAGGTCAGATTCCACCACTTGCAGTCTCTTCTACTGCTCAAGCCCACACTGAATGCAGAGTTGACTTACCCAATCAGTATTAATTTTGGAGGTTTTTAGTGTATTTTAATTATATCTATTCATCTGTCACATGGGTTTACCACAAAACCAGAATGAAATGATGTTCACTTCAGTGCTATAGGTGCCTAAGATGACTTTACATTTAAGTCAATTCGTTGAAGTCAATATTATAAATCACTATTGAGAGTTTCACTGTGATAATTATTTTGGTCTTATTTCATTCATCCATTAAAACAGTTTGTTGGGAACCCAATATGACAGGCAGTAGGGATACAAAGAAGACTAAAAAATAAGCCATTAATACTGACAATAAGATCACTGGTAACTTTAGAAAGGGAAGACAGAACATGTTTGGAAATGGTAGATATGAAACCAATGGAAAGGGAAAGAATGTACAATACAGTGCAGATTTGAACTGCCTGGGTCCAGTTATACATGGATAGTTTTCAATACTAAATACTTCATGGTTTGTGGTTGGTTTAATCCTCAGATATGGAGGGCCTGACTATAATTTATGCTTGGATTAACCCCCCTGCGTTGTTTCAAGAGTCAACTATATATGCAAGAAATGGGATACAAAAGGTATAGAACTTATGAATTCATGATGATGTGGGTAAGAGATTTAAGGCATTTAACCATACTCAATGGACTGTATTTTCTCCACAAAGCATGAGACATACCCTGAAAGTAGGGGTCACACCAACAGGACAAGAAACTTATTTGAGAATGAAAAACTAAAGCAAAATGAATAAGATCTGAGATAAGAAAAAGCAGCTTGAGAGGATCATAGGCAAGATGAAAGCCGTAAGTGTGTACTTGTGTTAGCACAATCCCAATAAAAGGGATTAATAATGAAGGGAGCCAGGTTTGTAAGGAAAGGAACTTTTTGATGTGTCTTAGGCACAAAATCATTGCTAGTATTTTATTTAAGTTAGTAAGATTGAAGAGTAGGTTTAAAATGGGTAAGAGGTAGGTAGAGATAGTAGAAGTTTTGATTAGAAAGTGTAATTTCTTAGCTTAAGTGCTAGACAGTACATTACAGCAGCATAAGATACGTTTGAAGGTGCTTGTAGACGCTGTGGAGTAAAAGCTTTTCCTTCCCTGTGCCATTTGTAGTTAAGCAGCAATAGAAGATTTTTGAAAAATAGTTTTCTATGAAAAGTTCTAAGTTCTCAGTTTGAGACTGTAAGCAGAGTGTATTAAAATGTCATTTGAAATGAATGTCTAAAAGAAAAAGCTCTCTTGTTCCCATTGACTGGAACTCTGGATTCTTACATTTAGAATGGTTGCTGAACCAGTGTAGCTGGCTGAGTCTGTGGATTCCTACGGTTGTAGTTTGTACTAGATTTTGCTTTCTCATGATTTTTATTGTAAAAAAAATACTTAACATAAAACTTAACCATCTTCCCCATTTTTAAGCATACAGTAATGTTAAATATTTTCACATTTGTTGTGAAACAGATTTCCAGAGCTTTTCATCTTGTAAAACTATTACATAACAACTCCCCCTTTCTCCCTATCCCTACTGCTAAGTCGCTTCAGTTGTGTCCGACTCTGTGCGACCCCATAGACGGCAGCCCACCAGGCTCCCCTGTCTATGGGATTCTCCAGGCAAGAACACTGGAGTGGGTTGCTGCCGGGGTCCTGCCCCGGTGGATTCAGGGAATTGGAAGGGGAGACGGCATCGGCGAAACAATAGCTTAATTGAGTATTAATTAGAAATATAAAGTGTGGTTAAATAGGGATAGCTCAGTGAGAAAATTCAGTGGAGAAAAGAGGCTGAATAACTTGGTTTATGTGGAAAACCAATAGAACTTCAAGACAAGAAGTTTGCACCACCCACGTAGGCCACAGGCGTCTTCCTGTTCTCCCGAGGGAGAGGAGACACTAAGGCCTCCCAGGTCAGACCTTAGACGCCCAGGCAAAATTAGTAGGCTTGGCGGGCCTCCGCGCTGCAGATGGAAATTCAGCCAGAAGGTGAAAGAAAGAATTACATGGGGAGACCAAGCTTCAGTGAGCAAGGCCCATAGCTTTATTTTCAACAGGGGCTTTTATACCATAAGTTGCACATAGAGGATAATAGGGGGTGTGAAATCATGCAGCGTCATCAGTCTTTGATCCTTATCGAAACCAGGGTTTCTTTTCTGCAAACTTATCGTGTACAAATGGTTTAGGTGATTTACATCATCTTCTGGCCAGAAGGCCTGTTAACATTTTATGACTCTGACAAAGGTTTGTCAACCATAAGACTTATTTTCTCTAAGAGTAATTATTTTAAAGTTTGGCGCTGTCCTCCAAAGGTGTTAGATAAAGTTGCATTCCTATAGGGCAGAGGTGCAGTGGGTTTACAACAAAGGAAAGAATTTATTACCTTAAGGGTCTAAAGTTGCTAACACCAGGGCCACCTACTTATTTTTTCTACATACCAACTATATTAATTAATACACATTCAAGGATACAAAACGGGATGTGGAAACTGGGCAGCGAGCACTGGCTCATCGATGAAATCTTCTACTAGTTTTATTCTGACAGCTTCTAACTCTCTGAGAGGCTCTAAGCTATTTGAATATCTTAAGCTTCCCTTGCCTCTCGTGGTTGGGAGACTGTAAACAATCCTATGCATAGCTGTAGGAGTCCGGGTAAACTTGTCAGGCAAGTTAGAGAGTCATCTGAGGGGTTTGGATTTAAACACTCCTATTATGCCCAGGAACGTTATTAACTGGAGCTGTAAGTTAACTCTTTTTCAGAGACAGCGAGATGGTGGTGGGGGACAGCCCCCCGTAAAGTCAGAGGTGAGAGCACAAAGCAGTAAAGTAGGCAGACTCTGGTTTTGGGGGTAGATGCTCGAGAATATCCAGGGGGGACTCCTGAGGCTCTATCCTGCCTTTGTGTATGCCGAGCCTCCTTCCTCATGACCTTTGCCATGGGCGGAGTTCCTCATGCTGGCTCCCGGCCGGTTGCCATTTCCTTCTCCAATGCATGAAAGTGAAAAGTGAAAGTGAAGTCCCTCAGTCTTGTCCGACTCTCAGCGACCCCATGGACTGCCGCCTACCAGGCTCCTCCCTTCATGGGATTTTCCAGACAAGAGTACTGGAGTGGGTTGCCATTGCCTTCTCCCCTCCCAATCCCTAGCCCCTGGTAACCACCATTCTACTTTCTATATGACCTGACTGCTCCAGGTAGCTCATATTAAGTGGAATCATCCAGTATGAAGCGTTTTGTGATGGGCTTATTTCACTTAGCATAAGATCTCAAGGTTCATGCATGTTATACCATGTGGCAGTATTTCCTTCTCTTTTGAAGCCAAGTAACTTGATTAATGTATGTCCCACATTTAATGTAAAAATGATTGGAAATGTGAGATGTACTTTGTTTCATCTTCTTAGAAAGATTTCTTTTTGAACAGTGATAGCTCCTTTGATGTAGTGTTGATATTGAGAACTGTAATTATTTTTGTGATTAAAAGTAGAGTGAGTGTGCAGCAAGTGAGAATATAAATATGGATATCATTGTTGAACAGCTGTTATATGTTGTTTTTTTTTTTTTCCTATTGTAGATTGGGAAAATGAGGTATGTTAGTGTTCGGGACTTCAAAGGGAAAGTCTTAATTGATATCAGAGAATATTGGATGGATGCCGAAGGTGAAATGAAACCAGGAAGAAAAGGTAAGGTTTAATTTCCTAAATTTGGTCCTAATATTGGAATTATGTAAGCTTGAAATTGTTTGGACTTTATTTGAAGTTGAAATAATGTTGGCAGTGAATAAGTTGGCACTGAAAGATTCTCAAGTTGATTCTCTTTGTCTTCTATAGCCTTTTTGGACGTGACATTTAACTTACTTTATGAGATGTCTTAAATATAGCTGTTGAAATACCTCCTCCTCCCCCAGTAATACCCCTAATATCACTTCAGTTGGTTGCCACTTTACTGTTAATTTGAATGTATCTTTAAGAAGATTATCTCAGTTCCTAACTAGAGTGGGAACATTGGGAAAGTTTAGCATCAGGAATGGAAAATCCTGATTTACAGTGTTGACTTCTGATTCATCTCCAAAGGATATTCTAGGGTGATATCCTTTAACTACTTTGTCCTCCATTTGTGCTTCATCCAGTCCCAAGCATGACATCATCACAAAAGCACACTTTCTTTCACGAAATAGCAAGAGAACATTTGTGTACCAATAGAAATCCTTATATTTGGCTAGTTAGCTGCTTTAGGTTGATCCTTAGCTAATGAAAAATGCCTCCTTATTTTTTTCTATTTTGCCTGCATGCCATTTTGAAAAGCACCATGTTTGCCTCATTGAATTTTGACTTTATTAAACTTAAAACCTTAGTGTTTTCACACCCTTTTCTTCTTCAGGCCACTTTTGGATTGATCATTCAAGTTGCCCCAATGTAGCCAATGGCAAATTTCTTGTTAGTGTAAACATTTACTAAAGTGATTGATTAATCCTTCCTCAGTGTCGTCCCAACACATTCTCCTCCCTCTTCTTAATTCCACAGCCTCCTAGCAGTTTTCTGAGAAACTTATTAATTCTTCCACTTCTAGTTTCTCTCTTTATATGTGTCAAGGAATAGAGCACTAGAAGTTTAAAGTACAAAGTACTTTCTGTTCATACTTTTTATCTTAAATAGGAACAACATGTCATAAGCTAATTTTTAAAATGTTTGTCAGGTGATACGCTGAGATTTTATTCACATTGGTGAATTTTTCACAACAGCTATTTGCGTTATAAGCATCTTTTTACAGGTGAGGAAACTGAGGTTTAATGGAGTTAGTGACAGTGAGGCTGGTATTTGAACCTTGGCAGCATGACTCCAGAGTGCACTCTTAACCTAGTATGCGTGGTCTAAGAAGTTGTGTTTGGCCCATGTCTCAGGGACTTTTCCAGAGTGAAATGAGTGCTTCTGGAAGAAAGCACAAAGTCATTCACGCTGAATTCCTGTGGAAATTTTGAGCAAATGTTGGAAACAGCTGGTTGTAGAAATGGGGTGTCACAAACCAATATAATCTTGGCCATGTATGGCTAGCTTACAAACTAGCCAAAAAATGCTAGTTTGTAAGCGTTTGTGAGCCAAATCTTCAGATCATTATTTATTCTCACTGGGTGTAATAGGCATTATGTAGGATGTGGTGTTGAAAGTAAAACTGGATAGAAGGATGACCTACAAAGGTAATTGTGATGAATATGACAAATAAATGTAAGAGATTTGATTCTTGGTGTGCCATTGTGCCATTTGAAATGGCAGTTTTGATAAAACAGTATTTTAGTTGGAAGTAGAAAATCCTCAAGAAAGCTTAAGTAGATTTTTCAACTTTTGATTTTTAAACATTTTTTTAGGTATATCTTTAAATCCTGAACAATGGAGCCAGCTGAAGGAACAGATTTCTGACATTGATGATGCAGTAAGAAAACTGTAAAATCAGAGCCATATAAAACCTGTACTGTTCTAGTTGTTTTACTCTGTCTTTTTACATTGGCTTTTGTTTTCTAAACATTGTTTTCCAAGCTGTTGTATATTTGGATTGCAGAACAATTTGTAAGATGAATACTTTTTTTTAAATGTGCATTATTAAAAATGTTCTGAGTGAAGCTAATTGTCAGTTTTATTAAGGAGGATTGCTTTTGTGTCCACCACCTAGTGTAAAATAAAATCAAGTAATACAATCTTAACTGTTGTGGCCTTCTTTGATCAGAAGAGTTGGTACTGTTTAAGGCCAAAAATAACAGTTTATCTACCTTTTAGTTTTAGCTCAGCCTTTCCATTCAAAAGGGTTTGCTTTGCATTGAATATATCAACTTTTGACTTGTGAAATTCATAGTTGATCTGTTCTAATCAGATGTCTGGACTTGTTTAATTTTTTTTTTCCCCCGACCTCAGTGATATTTCACTTTCCCCCTTTTTCTTCACTTCTGTTTCTTTCTAATAACTATCTTGTCATGTTCAATTTTCATTTTGCCTTTGCTCTTTCTCTTGAATATGTTGTGCTAATTTGGAAAGTCTGAAGCTGTCAAAATGTTTGTTATCTCAATAAGGTACTTGTAAGTAAAATATATGAGAACTACAATCACTAATTCTACTGTATTAAGTATTAGGAGATATAGTTTGATAAACAACATGGCTTGTTTGAAAACTCCGAGCAAGTAAATGTATGTCATAACCTGTAGTATTCTGTGTAGTTATCTTATTGCTTAGTCTGCAGAAAATAATAACTTAGGTGTCTGATTTGCTTTCACTTATTATACATACTCACCATGGGATGATGTCTATAAAATCAGATATTGTTACATTAGACTAGGATTTAATAGAAATTATGAAAGCTTACTGGCCTAACATTTTATAACATTGAGTATGGATTATGGACAGCCTGAGATACCACTGAGCTTAACTGTCATAGTAAATGTCAGTTTTTAGGGGAAAGAGCATATTGAGCACATATTTGTGATTTTTGGCCTTTGCTTCAGTAGACTTGGTTATTTTGCAGTTCATCTACTGGACAATGGCATTCTAGACTTAATGTTAACTAAGTTTTAGCAGGTACTCTGAATTGATTTTCATTGAGCCATAATGATGAAGCAGAAATAGGCTGAGGCACAGATTTCAGGGGTTTTGTAGCAATAAGTAGGGCATGGTGTGCCTTAGAATGTAAAGGAACTGTAACAGATTAAGGGGGCAGTGAAGAGGAAGGAATTCTCTTCAGCCTAGACGATGACGTACTGATATTTTAATCTCATTGACAGGACATAGTTCTAGATAGAACAGTTAAAAAGAAAGGTTTAAAGACGTGAAAAATTGTTTCTGACATTTGGTAGCAAATTGCAAAAGGTTACTGCCATATCAGTGAGTTGCACTATAATACCAAGTTTGATTACTACGTCTAAAACATTTTATAGTAGAATTGTCAAGGACTTATTTCAAAAACCATCTGCCAGGCCACATGGAGTTACTAGTTTTTTTTATGGCAGCTATGTTTCTTTGACATTTTAAAGATATTTTTAGAAATGTTTTAAAGCAGTAACCCTACTATGTGCATTAATTGAGGAAATAAATCCTCCTTTCTGATATTTTAGCCTATATCACATAATAGGTACCAAAGTGTTCAGAATACGTATTTTAGACAAATCATACTTGTTTGAAAACTTCCCCGTCATTTGGGAACAGAGTAACTGAATTGGGTAGATTTGTAAATTCTTTATTATATATACAGAAAGGGTAGTTAGAACATATAACTCTGATTTTGGTATAAATGAAAAGGGAATAATGAGTAACTTTCCTAGGTTTATGTGAAATTAGGAGGTATGTGCATTTTGAAACAATCTGCTAGTACAGAGATGGTGCTGAAATCTGTTACCTAGGCATTTTCTAGCTGTTTAACATTGTCATTAACACTTTCACCTAAGGAGTGTTTCTCTGGCAGATTTTTGGTAAGGTTCTTGGTAAATTGTTTTGATATATTACTGAATATATAATATACAGAAATTATCAATCTTGTGTGTGTTTAGAAAGGGATGAGAACTGGGTTAAAAGAAGAGAAAATAACTTGTGCTGGAAAGAAAAGATAGGCTAATGTTTTCTGTTTCAACTTTACCTTCTTGGTAAAATTTCTTCCAGGAAGAAAGGATGGCATTTTGAGGCAATGGTTTCTTACCTAGTGATGCCAAAATTAATTGAATTCACGCCAGCCCTTGAATGTGTGCAGTGGTAGGGCCTCTCTAATGAATTTTTCTTCTATGTCTTTTTAAACTACAAGTAGCATCTGACCAATTTCCAGGGCTCTTGGCATTTTATTTAAAGAACAACCACTAGAAAAAAACTCTTATAATTTTGTTCTTGTTTTGCTTCATAAATGCCTAAGAACTTCTTTTGAAAAAAGAATGCTCCTACCTCATTAGCCAGTCAAAATGCTGTGATGATCAGCCTATTCTGCATAACGTGTTTAGGAAGAAAGACAGGAAAAAAGGGTACATCCTGGCTTGGCTATTGAGGGGAAAAGTGAAAGAACTGAGTATTAACTATTATGTGTTCCTGATGGGGGTATATTAGAAGAGTACTATGAAATTCTGAAATTTAAAAGTGCTAATACTTGGGATGTCTCCTGAAATTATTTGCAGCTCACTTTTTATGGAAATTCAGAGAAACACTCAAAACACTTTTTGCTTTTTTTTCTTTTTTAAAGTGGTGTTTTTCTAGATAAACTCTAGTGGTAAACATTCACATGGTTAACAAATATGTAATCCTGTACTTGTGGAATACCTGTCTGCTTTGTTTGGTACATCTTCCATGGAGATGTCAATGAATATAATACTGCATCTGTGAATATTTTAAATGTTGAAATAAAAACAAGAAATGTGCCCTCTGTGTCATCCCAGTTTCACAGACCCGAAGGTGAATGGCTAAGTTATCTGTTGAATAGGTTTTGTTAACTAGGACACCTTTTCTGTGTGAATGCTTTGGAATGTGAATTAGCCTTTGAGTGTTAAATCTTCTAAGGACCTCTGGGACTGGGTGGTAAGGTCCTTTCTGTTTTCATTTACTTGACCCAAATGGAAAAATGAAAAATATTAAGGTGTACATGGCTTCTTTTACCTGTGTGAGTGCTTTGTGGTCTGATTATTCCTTATTATAATTAATTTATAAAGACTGTTTTTCCCTTCTTGATTAGTAGTTTTGCTTAGTTAAGATCTCTCATTGTTTAAATTTCCATTTAGAGAAACTTACACTGGGATAGAGAGATCCATGGAAGATTACTTATAACTCTTGAAGGTTCCACTTGATCAACTGTAAATTTTAATAAAACATTGACTCAAAAATCCAGTCAGGAAGAAAATAGTACTTGGAATCTACACAGTTAATCACTGACCTTGCAGTTTTGTGGTATGGCTCAAAGCAGTTATGGTATAGACAAGGAGTTTGAGAAACATGAAATGTTAAAATATCATGCAGAATTATTTACAACATAGCAGTTTATTCAAGACTTGCGGCCCTCTGTGTCAAAGATCTTGCTACACAGGACTCCCCCTGACCTCATGTCAGTTCATCACAGAGTTCATATCTTCCCAGACCTTCCGTTATAGCCATTTAGTCCTGGACTAACAAGGACTACTGTTTTTGCCTCAAATGAAGCATTCCTTTCTCTCCTTATTTCACTGTCTGGCTCTTGATAGTTTGAATACTTTTTTTGTCTGGCAACTTATTTTAGCTTGGAAATGATTTAGGCCACTTACTTTTAAAAACTCTGGTAGAAAATAAGTACTTTCCCTGAGTCGCAGCAGTTGGATACTATATCCTACCTTGATAACAGAATGCTGTATGCGAGGGGCTTCTACCCTCCAACCCAGAACTTAGCTAAAATACTGTGTATTGTAGCTCCTGTGTCTCATAAGTGATGTGAAGTTCCAGTTTGGCCCCCTTCTAATTCCCAAATAAGTTATTGCAAGAACAATACAGAGAATTCTCATATATCCCTTCACCTAGAGATTGCATTCAAATTTTGCCAGTTGTTCCAATAATGTCTTTATAGGAAAAGCTTACAACCCATTTGGTTGTTAGTCTCCACTTTGACACAGTTCTTCACTTCCTTCACTTTTATAACATTGACATCTCTGGTGATTTGGTAGTTTGTAGGTCCTGAGTGATGTTCTCAAGGGTGCACAAGGCCTAGAAGCCGGTTGACTGAGGCGTTGGAGACAGCTTGGTTGTGAATGAAAGATGGAATGGGCGGCTGTGGAAGCATGTGAATCAGGGGCAGATGTGTGACTGAAAGTGTGTGCAGCATCTGATGTGCAGAGTTGGCTGGTTTCAGTGCATGTTTGAATTGACCTCAGCTGCAATTTCAGTTACTTTCCACTTTTGTTTTCTGGTGACTTACTCCTCAGTGCAACCTTAACTGTGAGTACTTTTAATAATTTTAAAGAAAAATTTTATGTACTTGACCCTGTTTTGACATCAGAAATCTGATCATTTTGGCTGTCAAACCACTCCCTGCTACTCCCCAACACACACACACACACACACTTGAGCTTCTCAAGTTTAGACCGTGGACTTGTCCAACACTGTTTGGGCAGTATGGTCAAACTTGATGCATGAGCCAGTCACGAACCTTTGAGGTCTGCTGCCTCTGTTCACAGTTGGCCTTGGAATATAGAAAGCATTTTCATTTATTCACACTTTGAGTGATCCAAAAAGATGAAACGGTAGTGAGAAGACATATATAGCAGAAATCTGAGGATTTTGAGGAATTTAAGAATTTCAGCCCTTGATCTAGGCTCGAAAGTACCTTTTGGTGGTGAGGTTTGAAGACTATTAACTGAAAAATAATTTTAGAAGCCATATGGTTTTCCTTAAAACTTGGTTCAGAAACAAAGGTCTTTTGGTATCTAAGCACTAATAAGTAGATTCTTTTTTGATCTATGACACTTTTTTCCCCCTGAATATGGAGAAATGCTTCTTGCTCACTATAGAGTCATTAACTGGTAGGCAGAGAAAGCTCTTAGAAACAGTTGAGAATATTTTCAATACATTGGAGTCCCATAACAATGGCTCTTGAATTTCTAAGTAGAAAGAAAGCTATTACTTGCTGTAAAAGAAGTATTCAAAGTAGTGTTGTCAGCAAGCCACTTCCACTAGAAAACTGCCTCCAGAAGGTTAATGGGTGTGATAACTTTAAAAGAAATTAAAAATACATTATAGTCTGTATTTTTGAAACCTTTTTAACTCTAGCAATCTCCAGGCAGCAAAAAAACCTATGGAGTGCTTACATCTTTCCTGTAAGTATTGGAAATTTATCCCCCTTAAAACATCTCTTACTGTAAACTGTCAGTGGCGTAACTTCCATTTGTTGAGTGCCAAGATGGAGAAGTATGGACAATGTCAGATACTGAGAATCTAATTTTTCTATTTGATAGTCGTCATTCTATGAGGAGTTACTTTTGTTACTCATATTTTATAGGTAGAAATTGAGGTTTCCAGAAAACAGTTGATTTGGTCACAGCAACACAGTAAGTGGAAGAAGCAGAATTGCAATCCACATCTGGCTCATTCAAAACCTGAGGTTGTGTTTACCTGTGTTCCTGTAGTATAGACCTTGAACGATGGCAGAATTGACTTGTGGGTCATTGATTTAGCAATGGCCCCTCTCAAAGTAACCCTCATCTTGATTTTCACTGTTTTTATAAGGTAGAATTAGCGCCTAACCCAGCACATCTTGTTCAGAGTTTCTTAAAATCATTCCCGACTTCTCTGGTAGGTCAGTGGTTAAGAATCCGCCTGCCATTGCACAGGACGTGGGTTCCATCCCTGGTCTGAGAGGATTCCACATGCCTCAGAGCAGCTAAGCCTGTGTGCCCTAGAGCCTGAGCTCTGCAACCAGAGAAGCCTCCTCTTGCCGCAACTGGAGAAAAGCCTGAGCACAGTAATGAAGACCCAGCGCAGACAAATAATTTCCCCACATTCCCAGCCGCGGTAGAAGGGGCTGTTGTCCACACTTGTGTCCTTAGCACCTGGTAGCGTGTCAGGGTGGATGACTTCGCTGAACCCTTTAGTCAAGATTAAACTCTGAGAAAGTTGGTATTGGTTTGCTCCAGTTAGATGTTGCGCCTAGCCACAGCTCCCCAAACAGGTAGGTTGAATTATTCTTGTGCATGGTGACTAGGATTTCCTATTGGCCACCAACTTGAG
Source organism: Bos mutus (assembly GCF_027580195.1). Lineage (NCBI taxonomy): Eukaryota > Metazoa > Chordata > Mammalia > Artiodactyla > Bovidae > Bos > Bos mutus. Next base: position 40,917,622 of record NC_091636.1, on the reverse strand, counting down.
GTACCATAGGCCTTGTGATCATGTAGGAAAAACTTACAATTTGTCATGAAGATACTGGGAAACTCTACTCAATACTCTGTAGACCTTTATGGGGAAATAATCTAAAAAAGTGGATATACGTATAACTTTGCTGTACACCTGGAACTAACACAACGTTGTAAACTAATTAAAGATACTGGGAAAGAGGAGAATTACGTAAAATCAGACTTGATTTTCTTCCTCCCACCTTTTTAATGGGCATGAAATTGGAACCTAGAGGCTCTTTACACTGCATGTACTGTCTTCTGGGCACCTTCAGATCCACTCTCCACTCTGGCCCTGGTTGGCTAGCCTGAACGGACATGGCATCAGGCTCCCCTGCTTTCTGGCTCCTGGCTGACTTTGGCCAGTGCAGAACCCCACCAGGAAATTGCAGCCTCATGGACTGTAGCCCTCCAGGCTCCTCTGTCCTCCACTACTTCCCAGGGTTTGCTCAAATTCATTTCCATTGAGTTGGTGATGCCATCTGACCATCTCATTCTCTGCTGCCCCCTTATCCTTTTGCCTTCAATCTTTCCCAGCATCAGGGTCTTTTCCAGTGAGTCAACTCTTTGCATTAGGTGACCAAGGTATTGGAGCTTCAGCATCAGCCCGTCCAATGAATATTTCAGGGTTGATTTCCTTCAGGATTGACTGATTTAATCTCCTTGTAGTCCAAGGGACTCAAGAGTCTTTTCCAGCACTACAATTCAAAAGCTTCAATTCTTCAGTGCTCAGTCTTGTTTATGATCCAGCTCTCACATTTGTGCATGACTACTAGAAAAATCGTGGGTTGGTGGTTTAGTCACAAAGTCGTGTCTGACTTTTTGTGACCCCATGAACTGTAGCATGCCAGGCTCCTCTATCCATGGGATTTTCCAAGCAAAAAGACCAGAGTGGGTTGTCATTTCCTTCTCCAGGGGTCTTCCTGACCCAGGGATCGAACCTGCGTCTCCTGAGTCTCCTATTTGGCAGGTGGATTCTTTCCCACTGTACCACCTGGGAGTGAAAGTGAAAGTTGCTCAGTCGTGTCCGACTTTTTCTGATCCCATGTAGCATCCAGTCCATGGAATTCTCCAGGCCAGAATACTGGAGTGGGTAGCCTTTCCCTTCTCCAGGGGATCTTCCCAACCCAGGGATCGAACCCAGGTCGCCTGCAATGCAGGCAGATTCTTTACCAACTGAGCTATCAGGAAAGCCCCTGGGAGGGCCTGAAAAAACATAGCTTTGACTATACGGATTTGTTGGCAAAGTTGTATCTCTGCTTTTTTAATACGCTGTCTAGGTTTGTTATAGCTTTACTTGCAGGGAGCAAGTGTCTTAATTTCATGGCTATGGTCCCTGTCTACAGTGATCTTGGAGCCCAAGGAAATAAAGTCTGTTGCTGCTTCTGCTTTTTCCTGCAGTCTACTCATGTTTGTAAATAGTCTCAAACTCTGCTCAAGTTGTGATTTGAGCGTACCACCTGCTTTCCTGTTGGCACTGTGACTGCTACAGTAATAGGCTCCAGAAATGACCCCAGGAAACTGATACTCAGAATTGTATCTGAGATGTGGAGAGGACGGGTTGGGGCAATGGGACAAGAGTTAACTGTGGTATGTGGTGAGGCTACAGCCACTCAAACTTAACAGTGTGGTAGCATGGAAGCTTCTAGTCAGAGAGCAAGACTTTGTAGACCAAATGGCTGTGGCTCCTGAATGAATATGGCTAGCTCTAACTAAAGATTTTGCAGACACCTCCCTTTTGACACTCTCGGGAAAGCACCTATGCTGCGCTTAGTCACTCAGTCATGTCCGACTCTTTGCAGCCCCATGGACGGTAGCCCGCCAGGCTCCTCTGTCCATGGGGATTCTCCAGGCAAGACTACTGGAGTGGGTTGCCATGCCCTCCTTCAGGGGATCTTCCCAACCCAGGGATTGAACCCAGGTCTCCAACCCAGGTCTCCAGGAAAGAAAAAGTAAAAGCTGTGAATACAAACATTAAGACACATGAGGAGCTAGATAGCCTCAATGGCAGCTTTGAAAGGGTCCGTCATCTGTGGTCACAGTGGTTCTGGGATAAGCCCAGGATGGTTGTAAGGACTGCAGAGTTGTAGCACCGATTAATGCCCAGTCCTGTGAACCTGTGAAGGGCACTGGTTGGGAAAGGAGATGCCATTTGGGCCCCAGATTTCCCTGGACCTCTGTTGCCTGCAGAAGCAGGCCACACCATCTGCTGCTGCCTCCAGTTCTATAACCAGCATTAGATCCTAACATTTCCGCTAGAATTCCAGGGCTTCTCCTGGAGAAACCCTATAGAAACAGAGGAACATATCTGATGATTTCTCCAGTCTACTGGAGGAGCCTAGAGAGCGTTTGGGAGAGTAGCTGCTAAGTGTGTTAGACCAGGGGGTCTAACACACACAGATGGGAGTGGCCTCTCTATTTAGTGACCACTTAAGAATGTTTGTGTTCCATCCCCGTGAACTTGGACTTGAATTTCTCCCTCCACACATTTTATTTTGCAACTTTTCTAACCTACAGAAAAGTTGAACAAATAGTAAAAGGAACAAACACCATTATATCCTTCACCTATTCGCTTCTTTCACTGAACATTCTCTCTTTTTGGCTGAACTATTCGTGGTATGTTGTTTGGGTCAAAGTATGTGAAAAAAAACTCAGCCTCCCAGAAATGTGTAGTTGCAAAAGGGAGCAGTATTTTAATAGAGTTTTCGATAATTATGGATACTGTTTGATAACAACTGGACTTCCCTTGTGGCTCAGCTGGTAAAGAATCTGCCTGCAACTTGGGAGACCTATGTTAGATCCCTGGGTTGGGAAGAAGGGAAAGGCTACCCACTCCAGTATTCTGGCCTGGAGAATTCCTTGGACTGTATAGTCCATGGGGTTGCAAAGAGTCGGACCGACTGTGCAACTTTCACTTTGATAACAACCACAAAACTTGACAGGTGGTAGTTTCTTAAAGGTCAGTTGCACTGTAGTTTTTGCTTAAAAGTTTGAGTTACACCATTGGCAACAAATGCTATCTGTTGTTTTCCTTGAAGTGTTGGGTTCAGTTTGTTCATTTTTGAGAAATGTCTGCTAACTCTACAAGTCAGAGTAATCATAATTTGTCAGCTGTTCTTGCAAATAAAAGCGGGGCTCCATGGAAAGAAACAGTAGATAAGTTCATGGTCCAGACAGTTGTGCTTATGCTCTTCCTGAAGAGAGCCGTTGAACTTCAGCTTCTTTCGCAAGAATAAAGACTTTGTTCTACCAAATCCCACTATTCTCACAACTTAGAAAAATTCGGTAATTTTACCTAAAAATCAGTTTAAATATCCCCAATTGTTCCCCTAACAATTAGATACCTGACGCGGTATCTAGTCAAGGTTCATGGCACTCATTTGGTTATTAGTCTTTTTAATATAGAATAATTACCTACTATTTATGTTTTCAATAACACTGATTTTTTTTTTTAAGAGAGTCCAAGCCAAGTGTCTTGTAGGATATCCCACATTCTGGATTTGTCTGTTTCCTCATGGCTCAATTCAGGTGAAATGTCTTTTGCAGGAATACTATTAATACATGGATGAGGAACACTACTGATACATGGGTGAGATGCTATTGATACATGGGTGATGAATGCTACTGATAAATGAATGAGGGATACTATTGATACATGGGTGAGGAACACTGCTGATACATGGTGAGGAACACTGCTGATACATGGTGAGGAACACTGCTGATACATGGTGAGGAACACTGCTGATACATGGTGAGGAACACTACTATTGATACATGGTGAGGAACACTACTATTGATACATGGTGAGGAACACTGCTGATACATGGTGAGGAACACTACTATTGATACATGGTGAGGAACACTGCTGATACATGGTGAGGAACACTACTATTGATACATGGTGAGGAACACTACTATTGATACATGGTGAGGAACACTGCTGATACGTGGTGAGGATTTGCACTTCATGTCTCACACTGGAAGGCACCTCAGGCCAGGTTGTTTTACTCTGGTCGCTAGGTTAGTTAAGGTGGGGATTGCCAGGCCTCTCCATTTTAATTAGAATACCTTCTTCCCTCATCTTTTCTATGCAGTCTTTGAAAAGCATGTAAGTTTTGGGGACCTAGTGTGGAAGGGAAGAATGGTTCCCATGTATTGGCAGTGGAGTTGCCCTCTTGGGCTTCTCATGCCACTGACCAATCAGAGGCAGAGAAGGGAGGTTTTGTAAGATTGAATTGATTGATGGCTGTGGAGAACTATGTTTGGAAACCAGGGGATTTATTGATCATTTACTATACTCCCTTGATGAATTGTCTTGGGCATTTATTGATATTTTATACTCCCTTGATCAGTTGTCCTGGTGAGTGAAAAACTGCAATGACCTTTAGAGAAAAGGACTCAAACACTGTAGCAATGAAGAGTTTGGACTTGCCATCTGGTAAGTAATCCTGATCCAGCCAAGATGCTGGGAAAGGTTAAGGGGCACATAGAATGGGCCGTGGGAAAAGGCAGCTACAGCGACCAACAGAGGCCTTTTGATGTCAGGAGTATCATAACTGTTTTGTGTAAATACTTGTCTCCCTCCCCTTTCTCTAGATGGGAATATAAGAAAATGGATAGCAACTAGTACTGACATGGTAGCTGATAGAACTTCACGCCTCCTCTGTGACAGGGGCTCGATCTTTCCATTAGGTGAAGGACCAGAAAGGATGCTGAAGGCAAAAAGTCTTGGGTGGTAGCTCTAGCTCTGTCTCTATCTCATCCCTGTCTATGTATCTATCTCTGTCTGCCTACCCACCTACCTGTCTTCCGGAGTGCATATGTACACACACACAGACTGAGACACAGATGCACACACATATACTTGTATACATATATGTACATAACAATATGTTCTATCTCGCCAGACCCATTGCACCTTGTTCTCTGTCCTGGGAGGCTGATATTGATAGATTATATCAGTAGGCTGTGCTCTCTTGTTTCTGGTTGGATTTGGTCCCTGATGGAAGGAAAGTGAGGTGGAGTTGGGGTCACATCGGGCTGGCAGTGTTTCTCATCACTGCTGCTTGCCTGTGAGTTTCTTCTGTTGGGTTTCCCGTAACTGCTCTTGTCCTTCACCTTTTGGTGGTGGGATGTGACAGCTCCTCTATTATTAGTAGCCCAGGGTTAGAGCATGGTTACCCTCTGGTTTTCCTGATCTTTACCCACACTTTCGTGAATAATCTAATGGGAAACTGACTGGTAATTGGCAGATACAGTTAACAGAGAGAACTGTTTTGGGGATGAAGAGTCTCTGTTGCCCAGACCTCTAGATTAGAATCAAAGGAAATATGTCTTTAAACCTTGGTCTTTGACCTTGCAAAAGACTTGATTCACTTAGAGTGTTTGTTCCTCTTGCACTATGTGGCTTCTAAAAACAATCATATCAATGGCCACAAGTAAACATTTCCTGGGTATCCCTGGTGGCACAGTGGATAGGAATCCACCTGCCAGTTCAGGAGGCACAGGTTTGATCCTTGGTCTCGGAGAGTCCCACGTGTGACTGGACAACTAAGCCCATGTACCGCAGCTACTGAGTCTGAGCTCTGGAGCCTGGGTACCGCAGCTACTGAAGCCTGAACGCCCTAGAGCCTGTGCTCCCCAATAAGAGAAGCCCGTGCACCGCAACTAGAGAAAAGCCTGCCCAGCAATGAAGACCCAACACAGCCAAATAAATAAATGGTACTTAATTTTAAAAACCTTTAATAAAGTAAACATTTCCTAAAATCATCAACTAGGAATCATCAATCCAAGAAGGAAGAGTTTTTCAAAGTTTGGGCCCCTTAATTTAATCAGGCAAACCTCTCTAGTACACGGCTACATATTCTCTTTGTCCCATCTCAGTACCAAAGAGGCTCATGGCTGTCAGGGGAACGTGACTACTGCCATCAGTGGGTGACTGCCTTCTGCTGTGCAGGGGTAATTACCAGGGGCCGCCAGTCTGCCACACACTGCCCTTGACAGAGGTTTCCAGCATGTTCAACTCCCAAAGCTGGTTGCCAGATGGCTTAAACAGATGAGGTCAGAATTAGATAAGGCGATGAGGAAGCTCCTGTTCACTCGAAAGGTGATAGAAGATGTTGGCCACCTTGAAGAGTGGACAGCGTAAGTCCCCAAGGCAGGAAAACCAAGCTGGACATCAGGAGTCCAGCCACAAGTGGCTGACCTGGAAGCCTGAATAATTTATTACAGGGGATGATAAAACTTTTGGCCAAAGACAGGTTTTCATTCTTCTTGTCTGCCCCATGATTGTTGTTTAGTCGCTGAGTCTTGTCCGACTCTTTGCGACCCCATGGATTGTAGCTCACCAGGCTCCTCTGTCCATGGGATTTCCCAGGCAAGAATACTGCAGTGAGTTGCCATTTCTTTCTTCAGGGGATTCGTGACCCAGGGATTCAACCCAGCTGTCCTGCATTGCAGGCAGATTCTTTACCGCTGAGCCACCAGGGAAGCCTCCTCTGCCCCATTGGTACAGGTCTTTTTACAGGGGAGGAATGTGCTGAAAGCTAAAGGCCTTGGCAGTTTATGAAAATGGTGATAAGCAGGTCTTTATCACTCTTCCAGTGGCTGAAGGAATGAATTGCTCTGGTTGTAGATTATGGAGGCTCATCAGGGTTGGGTTCTCATAAATGGGAAGCTTTGGCATATTTTATTTGTGCTTTTGTAATAGCATCAAGTTTATTTTTATTATTTAATTTATTTATTTTGGCCATACCACATGGCTTGCAGGATCTCCATTCCCCAAGCACGGATTGAACCTGGGCCATGGCAGTTAGTGACAGTCCAGAATCCTAACCAGCAGGCCACCAGGGAACTCCTACAGCTTATTTTTAAATACAGAAACTTTCTGTGAGTGGTTCCTGAGCGAGTGGCAGTAAGTGTCATGGGCAGATGTGATGGCAATTGTTTCAATTGTTTTGGTCTATGGTTAAGCTTCTGTGCATGCGGGAAGCCTATCAACAATTGGCAAAACATATTAATATGAACATCCATATCTTCATTTGTATCAGTCAATCTCAACACTTACATATGGTGGCCCTAGTAGTAAAAAACCTGCCTGCCAACACAGGTTTGATCCCTGGGTTGGGAAGACTGGAGGAGGGCATGGCAACCCACTCCAGTATTCTTGCCTGGAGAATCCCATGGATAGAGGAGCCTGGCGAGCTACAGTCCATGGGGTTGCACAGTGTTGAACACAACTGAAGTGACTTGGCACGCAGCACATTCCATACAAGGGAGACTGAATTGCCTTCTGTATGGGCTTTACAAATAGGAAAGGTCTGACAATTCTGCCAGACTACACTGGAGAAGCTTTAGCACATGAAATGCCTTCTTTCTCAATTGGAGGAGCCATTCCAAAGATCATGCAAGCCGTCAGGGAGAAGATCCTTGGTCACCATCTAGTGGTAATCTAGGGAATGTCCAAGGCGTAGCCATGCTGCACAAATTATCTGTAGTGAAACATTCGTCATTTCCAATTGGTTGTGGCCAATATGTTTGCAAAATACAATGAAAAATTATTAGAAAAGTTATATAAAAGTACACAGAAAACACAAGTTGCGATTTTTTAAGGAGTCAACACACAGCATTTTATAATCAGAACAAACAGAACATAGGGCAAAGAAAATAACTGTACACACAATTCACTGTGAGTGTAAACAGAGCTAAACAGAGTGAGATTCTAGTTCCTCATGTTAAATGCCTGAATGAAGTGTTGAACAAACACTATATGTATCATTGTTTAAGTTTTGTACCAAGTATTTGATGTAAATGTGTATCAATGTTTACTGTGTAGAAATAATAGGCTTTTAATGTGTTAAATGAACTTGTTTCTCACTTATTAAAACTTATCTAATCTAAATTGGATTGATGACAGTATTACTGGCAGGGATTAATGTATATATCAACTGTTCCTATGTTCTGTTTTCATAACATATATAGTAGAGAAGTCAGTTCACAGGGACAGGTTCAAGATACTACATTTTACCTTAATGTATAGTGAAGCAAGTGAAGCTATATTTCCATAACTGAGCTTCAATTCTTCGTAAGTAGTCAATTCTAACAATTCACTCTGTATTGTTATAGTTAAAAGTAAATTATATATTGATGAAAGAAATGAAATCAAGATACATTTGCATCTTTTGATGAAAATATAATTAAAAACATTCCATCCATTATCTAAAGTATTCATTGATAAATGTTAAGTTATGGCAAATGTTATTGCAGTCTATAAATTTTGTTTTTCCAAGTTATAACCATTAGATCTTATTTGCCATTGAAAAAGTTGCATGAAAGCATTAACATCATTTAAAGTACTGAAGCTATCAGGCAAATAAGTAAACATAGCTGTTTAAATTATATCTTTAAAAAGCAAAACCAAACTTTTATTTTTATGTTTTTAAACTCTTTATTTTATATTGGAGCACAGTTGATTAACAGTGTTGTATTTGTTTCAGGTGTACAGCAAGGTGATTCAGTTATACATATACATGTATTTATTCCTTTTCAAATTCTTTTTCCACTTAAGAAACCAACTTTTAAAATTAAGAGTTTGTTCCTGAGTTCAAACATTCTTAGCAAAACTTCCCATTTCAGTAACCACTGTACTTCAGCAAATGATAATAGTTGTTTATGATCAGCTTTTGTATTATCATATAATAAAGAATCATATAATAAAGATAATATTCTTGATGTTAAACCATTAGCTTTTATGTCATTCACATTTTTTGTTCCATCAATAAGCATACTAGAACATCTGATTTTATATTAATAAGTACACACAAAATTATGACGCAAATTAGTGAGATATTAAAAATTGGTTAAAGGTTTTATGGGGATTCTTTGTACTATTCTTGCAACTCTTCTGAAAGTTGCAAAGTATTTCAAACTAAAAAAAAAAATGACTGATAAATAACCAAACTGCCAAAATTTATCTACTATCATGATTGTAAACATTCCTATTAGATCTTTTAAAATAAACAAGCTAATAAACAATATAAATTATTTTCCCAATTTAGGTGGCAGTATAAAACCATAAACTGAAAAAAACAACCTGATTAAAAATCAACATCATTGTCAAAACTACAGGTTATAAAAGGAAATGCTTACATTTTTTAGATTTTTGCATATGCTCCAGGTCCTGCTGTTTGTGACTCCTGCTTGGCTCAGGCCTGCAGCTCCCCCTGCTGCTGCTGCTGCTGCTGCTAAGTCGCTTCAGTCGTTTCTGACTCTGTGCGACCCCATAGACGGAAGCCCACCAGGCTCCCCCGTCCCTGGGATTCTCCAGGCAAGAACACTGGAGTGGGTTGCCATCTCCTTCTCCAATGCATGAAAGTAAAAAGTGAAAGTGAAGTCGCTTAGTCGTGTCTGACTCTTAGCGACCCCCTGGACTGCAGCCCACCAGGCTCCTCCATCCATGGGATTTTCCAGGCAAGAGTACTGGAGTGGGGTGCCATTGCCTTCTCCAGCAGCTCCCCCTGAGAGGGAGACAAATACCTGAGTGGTCTCCGCCCTTTGCTGCTGACCCCAAGCTTGGATGTTGCACCAATGTCAAGTTCCTGTAAAGTGTTTCTGGGCACCTACTCTCAGTTTCTGTACTTAATTCATTTTGGACCAGTACCACGCTTTGTGTTAGGCACTGGTGTTAGGGAAAAACTGGTGTGGAAAAACTCGTCTGGTCTCGTAATACGAATTTTTATCCCTGCCTTACAGCAAGCAATTCTCCAGTTATTTATAGACACCAACTATGGGTCCTTTAAATCAGTTTTGACACTGCCTGGAATTAGAGTCAGATCTTAGAGGTTTAAGAGCTCAGGCCCTCAAGACTTCCCTCCTCCACTTCAGATGCTGACACGTCCAGATTGTCACCTGTGATTCTGATGGACCAGCTATAAACTAGAGGCTTGATAATTTGCTAGAACAGCTCCAGAAATCAGAATAACAGTTGACTCACTAGATTACAGTGCATTGTACAAGGATACAACTCAGGAACAGCCAGATGGAGGAGATGCCCAGGGTGGAGAACAGGGCCTCCTGGCACCTCCATGTGTTCAACAACCCAGAAGCTCGCCACACCCCTTCGCTTAGGGTTTATTTTCATTTATTTTTTATGAAGACCCCATTACTGTAGACACAACTGATTAAATCGTTGGCCTATAGTGATTAACTTGATCATCTCTCCTCCCCAGAGATTAAGGTGTGGAGCTGAAAGTTCCAACTCTCTAATCACTAGCTTGGTTCCCTTGGCAATCAGCCCCCACCCTGAGGCTGTCCAGGAGCTCCCAGTCATCTCATTAGCAAACAGCAAGACACTTACCACTTCAGAAATCCAGGTACCAAACAGGCTGGAGACCAAATAGGTATCTCTTACGTGACAGACACAAATCATTTCCAAGTGTTCTTTCTGAATTTGGGACATGATCTTGGAGCAATGTCAGAAAGAATCTCTAAGAAGACTGGGTGATCTGGGTGATGCCTGCAAATAATAATAATTAAAAAAAAAAAAGATGTGAAAGATTGGAATTCATTTTACAAAGTCTAGATGAAAAATTTTTTTTCTGTTTGCATCATGACAATACAATACAATTATCTGGATGAAAAAGAAATAAATCACAAAGACATTCTGTGTCACACTTTGACTGTCTTCCTTTCCCAATGATTATTGGAATGCCAGCAATGAAATATAACCAAAGATCTTGATTCCAATACTGGGACTGAGACTTTGAAAAGAGGGTGTCTGGTTGTGTTAGTTTCCACTTGAGAATTAGTGTCCGTTTGTATTTGTGGTTTTAAATGGGCCAGTAGGCATGTTTGTAAGATTCCACACCCCCCAACCCCAACTCCCCACCAGCAATGTTAGCTGTTTCTGTAGATAGTTTAAGGAGTATTGAGTCTTGCAGGTGAGTGGAACAGAAGCTGAGATGGCCAAGGGAGTTGAGTGTTTGCAAGAGAATATCTAAGTGTTGGATCTGGAAGTTGGGTAAAGGAGGAGGGTAGTATATGATGTGGGGGGGGAGGGGTAGGTGATGGATACTGGAAAAATGGTATTATTAGTGGACTGGATGTCTCAGTGAACTCAAAGAATTTTTGGGCTGGGACTTTGGGTAAAAAGCTATAATTTGGGTACTTGAATTCAAGATTTCAGAGATGGCCGAGAAGAGGCAGAAAATTTGCTTTAGATGAATAGGTCAGGGAAAAGAAAGACTAGGATATTGAGTGGGTGAAGTCATCTTTGAGACATAAGGAGAAAGTGACCAGGAATGCTATAAGTGACAGTAACTCAGAGGCTTAATGAGGGCCCTACAGACCTCAATCTGTAGTTTAAAAACCTTTAAATTCTTTTTGAAATAATTTCAGACTTTAAAAAGATACAGAAGCAACACTATAGATTTCTATAAGCACTCCACTCAGATCCTTAATTTTGTTTTTAAAGATTTATGGGTCTTCATTGCTACAGGCTTTCTCTAGTTGTGGCAAATGGGGTTACTCTTCCTTTCAGTGCTCTGGCTTCTCATCGCAAGGACTTCTCATTGTTGGGAGCAAGGGCTCTAGCACTTGGGCTTCAGTAGTTGTGGCTCGTGAACTCAGTGGGTTGCAGCTCCCGGGCTCTAGAGCGCTGGCTCAATAGTTATGGCACAAGACTTAGTTGCTCTGGGCATGTAGGATCTTCTTGGACCAGGGATCCAACCCGTGTCTCCTGCCTTGGAAGGCTGATTCTCAACCACTAGACCCAGGGAAGCCCTTAAAACGTCAGTATCTAATATAATGACCATATAATTATAAACATCAGAAAACTAATACTGATATAGTACAGTTATGTAATCTTACAGACATTAATCAAATTGTGTTATCATTCCATCATGTTCTTATTTTTGGTCCAGGAGTCAATCCAGGATCACACATTTTTGCATTTTTTCATTTTGCCTCCTGGGTCTCCTCTAATTTGAAACACCTACTCAATCATTCTGGACCTTGACATTTTGAGATATACTGGCTGGTTATTTTGTAGAATATCTCTCAATATGAGTTATCTGATGTATGCTGATACATTTAATTCTGCATTTTTGGCAAGGATACCAAAGTAGGGAAGTAACTATCTTGGTACATTTTATCAGGAGGTACATGATGTTTATTTGTCCCATTAAATGGTGCCAAATTTGACAGCTTGGTTAAGGTGGTATTGCCTAGTTACCACTGAGCCACCAGGGAAGCCTCCCTTTTAACAGCTTTTGGTTTTAGCTATGATAGATGTGGATAAAATAAACATAAAATACCAAATAAACAAAATTGTGGAAATTAATTCTAATTAAGGATAATAAGATATTCATTATTTTGCCAGAAGGTGGTAGCAAAGTTACAATCAGATCTTGGGTAAAAATTTGTAAAAAACCCCCCAAACTCAACAAAACACAAACCAAACCAAAAGAAAACAAAAAACAACAGCAAACTGGGAAAACAAGGGAATGTCACCTACCTTGTTTAGTATTTTATTTTTATCTTATAGTCTCGTTATTGTTGTTCAGTCACTAAGTCATGTCTGACTCTTTGAGACCCCATGGATTGTAGCGTGCCCGGCTTCCTTGTTCTTCACCATCTCTTGGAGTTTGCATTCAATATTAGTAAAAGAAAAAAAGCTATAAAATAAATGCAATTCTTAGATTGTAAGTTTGATGAAACAAAGGATTATTTAAAAATTCTTCAAGAGTCAAAGGCTCTTTTAAAATTTATTGTTTTTTTTTTTTTTTTAATTTATTTGGTGGCAGTGGGTCTTAGCTGTAGCAGGTGGAATCAAGTTCTCTGACCAGGAATCAAACCCAGAACCCCTACACTGAGAATGCAGAGTTTTAACTGCTGGACCACCAGGAAAGTCCCATCAAAGTTTCTTTTTAAATTAAATTTTTACCTTGTTAGTAGTACTCTTCACTGAATAGATTGGAGATAATGAAATTAATAGTAAATCCATAAACTTCACTGCATTCTATGTATTTCACAGTGGTATGCTATTTTGTGTCAAATTATAAGACTGGACACATTCTGCAACAGGAAAATGTAGGAAAGAAATTAAGAAAAAATGTCCTCTATGGAGACCATCATCGTTGACAGTCTCCGCATGAAATATTGAAGTAGAGAATGGTGAGAAGAATCTGAACAAATGTCTCATTTTCTTACTCCTATTTTCTGTCCTGTTCAGGCTGTTTTCAGCATTCCCTTATCTCCTTTCCACTTCCAGTTCATTCATTCATTCAGTTCATTGTCATTGCTTATTCCTTACTGAGTCTACCATGTGCCAGGTACTGTTCTAGATGCTAGACATCTTGCAGTGACCAAGAAAATTAGGACCCTGCTCTGAGGGTGCTTACACTAGTGCGGCACTACCCAAGAGAGCTTCCCGAGGTGTGGGCGATGCTTTCTGCACAACAGGCAACAGCTGCTGGTCACATGTGGCCACTGAACTCTTGAAATGTGGCCTCTGTATCAGACAGAGAAGTTTTAGTGGGTGAGACAGACAGCAAGCTAATGAACAAATACACTGGAGAATTTTGGAAAATGAGAAGAGGTGCAAAAATTCAACTGCATAAACGGATGGAAACCTGGAGAAGAAAGCAATGTTAGTTCCACTGGTCAGAGAAGGACTTTGTATGCATGACAAGTGAGGTGAGACCTCATGGAGAAGCCAGTCACAGGATAAATGGAGAGAAAAAGTGTTCTAGTTGGTATGACGTGCTGGATGGAGGGATAATCTTGTACCCAAGAGGAGTCATGCCTCTTCTTTCCCCACAGCCATTTGCCACTTCCCTGTTTGTTGGTTGTCTCTTTGGGTTTGCCTATCTTGGACATATCATATAAATGGAATTCCCCAAAGTACAAACTTCTGGGTCTGGCTTTTTCTAAAGTTTTCAAGGTTCATTCATGTTATACCATTTATCGGTACTTTATTCCTTTTTATTGCAAATAATATTCCACTGTGTGGATATATGCCACTTTGGTTTATTCATTTATGAGTTGATGGGCATTTGGTTTGTTTGGCTGTTGTGAATAATGTTGTTATGGACATTTGTCTGTAGGTTTTTGCATACATATGTTTTCAGTTCTCTTGGGTATCTCCTAGGAGTGGAATTGTGGGGTCATATGTTAACTCAGGGCTTCCCAGTTGGTGCTAGGGGTAATGAACCCACCTGCCGATGCAGGAGACGTAAAGAGGCACTGATTCAGTACCTGGGTCGGGAAGAGCCCCTGGAGGAGGGCATGGCAACCCACTCCACCCTTCTTGCCTGGAAAATCCCTTGGACTGAGGAGCCTGGTGCGCTACAGTCCATAGGGTCACGAAGAGTTAAACATGACTGAAGTGACTTAGCATGCACAAATGCATGTTAACACAATGTGTGTTTAACATTTTGAGGAAATGCCAAACTGCTTTCCAAAGTGGCTGAAACATTGTATGTTCTTGGTAGCAGCGTAGGGCTTCCCGGGTGACACTAGTTGTAAAGAACCCACCTGCCGATGCAGGAGCTGTAAGAGATGCAGATTCGATCCCTGGGTCAGGAAGATCCCCTGCAGGAGAAAATGGCAACCCACTCCAGTATTCTTGCCTAACCCATGGATGGAGGAGCCTGGTGGGCTACAGACCATGGGGTTGCAAAGAGTCCGACACGAATGAGTGACTAAGCACAGCACGCAGCACGTTAACAATGTATGTGGATTCCAACCTTCCTACGTTCTCACCAACATTTATCATCTATATTTTTTGGTTATAGTTATCCAAAACTGAAAACAAAAATGTAAACCTAATATTTTCAGAGGATAAGCCTATTACCTAAGACCTTGTATAACTAGACCTTTAGACTTTTGTGAAACCTAGTCTCTTTTTGCTGTCAGGCAACAAACTAGGTCCTACTGAAGGCCTGACTGGATTCCTCTGTGCTCTAGACATGAATGCAAGAACCAGTTCCACACCTTTCTTTCCTTTTCTCTTCATGATTTTTCTTCAGAGCTGATCAGTCAGTGATAGTGCCATGAAGAGAAGCATCCTTTTATTCTTGGTTCTCCTCACATCCCCACACACTCAAGAAACCTCACCCCGTTCACGTGCTCAGAGGTGTGCCGTGGACTCTAACTTACTTTCTGAGGATTTCCATGAAACTTGCTGACTCTAAGATTTGTGAGACATTGAAAACTGAAGCTCTGTTGCCAGAGGTGTCTGTGGAGCAGGCATTGGGATGAGAAATGCCTTTTAGCTCAGTAAAGACAGACAAAGAAGTCTAGTTGTCAAGAAAAAAAGTGGACTGAAGCTTTAGAACAATCTGTCTCAAAGGATTACTTTTTTTTTCCTTCTGTTGCTCTGCATGAGGGATCTTAGTTCCCTGACCAGGGATCGAACACGTGCCCCCTGCGGTGGAGGTGCAGCATCTCAACCACAGGGCCGCCAGAGAAGTCCCAGGATTACTTTTGAAGATGTGCTTTTCTAGCTCCAATATTCTCTAATTTATATAAGACCCTTACAGGTCAACCAGCCAAAGCTCACACCCAACCCAGGGACCCCTTGTCTGACCCGCCCATTAGATCTGCTTTGTGCTGAAACATTTGAAGCAATGGAAGGCCACTGTGACTTCATGAGACAAACAATTCTATTTTTGGAAGTGGGGAAGTTGAAGTAACTCTCCATACATCAAGCTGGAGTTTCTTGTTCAGGGAGGTCATCTAGTTTTATTTTTTGAGAGCTAAATAGGAATCTACACTTCTTTTGACATGAGGAAACCCATCAGTTTCCAGGTAAAATCCACCTGGGGGTCCCCAGGGGTTGTGTGGGGGAAGTCTCCCTAGGAGGCTGGCTCAATTTCCTGGGCATTCTCCCTAGAGACGCCCTTACTAATTACAGCATCACTACCTTATTGGCTGTATAGGGAGTTACGTCCTCCATTCATGGGGCTGTGTCTGCCCCAACACTTCCGTGCTCCTGCCCATGGCCCTTAACTCACCTCAGCACAGCCAAGACCACGAGCAATTCCCTCTCACTGTTCATACGTTTATGATTTGTAACAAAGTCTTGCGTTTACTCCCAGGAAGCCGAGGAGAGAGGGTGTGCTCAAAGATTGTATTCCAAACCCAGATTTCTTCCAAATTCCGTCTTGCTCCCACCCACTCTTGCAGCTTCTGGTCAAGGCCCAGGGTGAGCCATCCGTCCAAAGGTAAGGGCAGTGACGTCAACCCAGACCACAGGTCCCCTCAGGCCTCAGGCACTCTAAGTACCTGGGTTTGAGGAGACGCAGTGGGAGGCGTGGAGCCAACAGCAGGTCCTCGGCCAAGACCTCACCAGCCTTCCCACTGCCCACCCTTCTCAGTCACATCCCACTTGCTTTGTCCTTTACACCTTCTCTTGATTTGTCAAGGACAAGGTGAAGTCTACTTAGGCTATCACTGCTCAGTTGTTGATTCCAAACAGAAAAGAAATAACAAATTGAAAGGCTGAAGGAGAGAACTGAGTAAAGAAAACATGTATTTTCTCCCTACACGTGTCTGTCTGGGGAGTGAAAGATCCAGAAAGGGCAGCATGTTGGGGCTGTCAGTGGGGGTTTAAATTCAGCTCTGCCCTGGGTGAGGGATTTCCAAGGTGGCTCAGTGGTAATGAATCCACCTGCCAATGCCAGAGTCACAGGAGATGCCGGTTCTATCCCTGGGCTGGGAAGATTCCCCAGGAGAAGGAAATGGCAACCCGCTCCAGTACTCTTGCCTGGAGAATCCCAGGGACTGGGGAGCCTGGTGGACTGCCGTCTATGGAGTTGCACAGAGTCGGACACGACTGAAGCGACTTAGCAGCAGCAGCAGTGTTCTCTTTTTATAATGTCCTCACCTGTGACATCACCATCGAATTTGATGTCAGGAGACCTGGATTTCAGTCTTATGTCTGCCACTCATGAGCATGGGGGCGTTTATCAAGCTGCTTAACTTCTCAGAGCCTCAATTTTCTCATGTGTGGAAAGGAAACGTGTGAGGGAATATGGCTGGTTGCAGCACAGAACCAGCTAGTTTGATCAGCTGCTTGCCCGACTGCTTGCCTAGGCTCCCAAAAGGAGAAAAGCAAGAAAGATCTCTTATACATTGTTTACCGTACGTGCGCTTATAGGAGACGCTCATTTCACTTCCACAGTGCTGTTACTGATATCTTCCCTTTCCATAGAAGAGAAAATTGAGACTCGGAGAAGTTAAGTAGCTTAATAATAGAGCAACAGTCCTGTGTGAGTAACAAAGTCTTTCAATCTTATGATCTCTCTTGGTCTAGACCTGCACTGACCAATATGCTATTATTTTAAACCATTATAAAAAAATTAAACTAAAATCTGTCTGTGCCACCTTAGCCATGTTTTAAACACTCAGTGAGGCCAGTGGCTGGCGTGCTGGACTGTGCAGGTTTGGATTAGTGACCTGGAATGTGGGTGGGTGTTACTGTCCTCCCCTGGTCCACAGAGCAACCCTGGATGCAGATAAGAGGCCTCGGACTCAAAGGCCTTCAGAAACCAGAGAGGGAAGCAAAATGAGCTGGGGGCCGGCTATGCTAGGGGATCTGTGGGGTCTGGGTTAGACTGAGCAGTGGACGCCTGGTCTAAAGAGCAGCTGCTACTCTGCTTTGGCCAGAGGTTGGCCCAGGGGTGCCAGATCTTTTCTTTTTTTTTGACACGGATAAAGAATTTTTATTTTATTTTTTACTTGTATTATTATTATTTTAATATTTATTTATTTGTCTGTATTGAGTCTTAGTTACAGCGTGTGGGGTCTAGTTCCCTGACCAGGGATTGAACCCCAAGCCCCTTGAATTGGGAACACAGAGTTTTAACCACTGCACCACCAGGGAAGTCCCTGAATTTTAAAAATTTAATGTTAGATGAGCCCACAAGCCCCTAGTTTTCAAATTCTGCAGATGAACCAAACCACTGCACTTGAAACAACTTCCATGTGGTCAGCTTCTGAGTGGAGAGAGGAGATTGTAGGAATGTGGACTGGAAGAGGCCAGAACTCGGCATGAGTGTCTAGAAATGGGCAGACTAAACAAAGGAGATGGTGGCAGGAGAGAAAAACAAACCCCCAAAACAAAAACACAAGCTGCTCTTTTTTTTTTTTTTTAAGGGTCAAAAGTCAAGAGGGGTTTTCAGTGTGTGCACAGGCTGACAGAGAACAATAGGAATCAGCCTCCAAACGTGAAGGAGTTTAAAGTAGAAGCAATGATTTTCCCCAGGGATCATTGAGTTGTATGTGTCAACATTTCATTCACAGATAAGGAAGAGCAGAAGTGTTTCCATGCCCCAGTGTGGACCCCACAAATCCTTATCGTATGACTTCAAAATCATGGTACGGGGAGATGTCTCAAAGTAACAACACAAGCATTTCAGCAAAAGCAATGGATGAAGGGGCTTCCCGACGGCTCAGTGGTAAAGAATCCACCTGAATGCAGGAGATGCACGTTCCATCTCTGGGTTGGGAGGGTCCCCTGGAGAAGGGAATGGCAACCCACTCCAGTATTCTTGACAGAGAAGCCTGGAGGGCTACGTCTATGGGGTCTCAAGAGTTGGATACAACTTAGTGACTAAACCACCAACCTCCACCAATGGATGAAGGGAAAACAGTTTAGAGACATCACTTACCTTAACATATGATCATTGTGCTGTTATGTGATCAAAGTTATTGCATTTCTGATTCAGTCTGTTCTTCTGACTCACAAGGGTTAGAGATAGCTTTCAAATTATTGAAAGGAAACAGCATCATGCAGAAAGTGTTTTATGAATTCAACACTGTAAAAAAACAACAACAAAGCTTAAGTTAAAGTTCCAGTCTCTTTAACCATTTGTATTACTGGATTGTATTTACTATGTACTTCTGATTTAGAAAATTCAGGAAAAAAATGGTTTATTTGCATTTCAAATTCCTGGGTTGGGTCTTAGTTGTGACTCAGATGTTCTGCTGATTGTCTTAAGACTGCTGTTTTATAGTGTTCTATTGACATAACGCCAGGAATGTTAAAAAGAAAAACAGAAAAACAGATTGAGAAACTTGAGTCAAACTGAGGCACACATGAGAAAAGCTCATTCAAACGTGAAAAGAACTAACTAGCAGTCTTCACTAGATATTTCAAATGGCTGGGTGTTTGTTTTGTTAAAGGTCAAGTCTAAACAAACACTTACTGAAAGACAAATGCATGCCCTCTATTAAGTGCCCCGGGGCGGGGTGGGGGGGGGGCGGACAGGGGAATAAATCCAACACTCTCATTCCTGCCCTCAGCAAGTTCAGAATTCAGAAATGCAGTCATTGATATTTTCTTCTGAAGTTCAGCTGAAGTTGACAAATAATAGCCGAAGGGCTAGTGTTTTCTGGGCAACAAGCTAAGCATTTGAAAGTCCCTCCAGGATGCAGGCAAGAATACAGAGCTTACTGAGAAATCTGCAAAAAGCCATCGAGGTGTTTACAGATACAAGAATTGATTCTCCCTCAAAATGTGGATGTTTTCTGGAAAAGGAAGTGCTGCTAAACCACACAACTGCTCTTGTCTTTCAATCAGGGAGTGCCTTTCCTCCAGGAGTCTTTGTTCAAGCCAATAGCAAGTTTGTTAGATGCTTCTTTCTCCAGGGGGTCAGTCCTTGGAGAATTTACACTAGCCTGTAAAGAGGTCAAGTTTTAACAGGTGGTGGTGGTTTAGTCGCTAAGTCGTGTTCTACTGTTGTGACCCCTTGGACTGCAGACTGCCAGGCTCTGTCCATGGGATTCTCCAAGCAAGAATACTGGAGTGGGTTGCCATGTCCTTTTCCAGGGGATTTCCTGACCCACAAATTGAACTCAGGTCTCCTGCATTGCAGGCAGATTCTTTACCGACTGAGCTATGAGGAAAGCCCAAGTTTTAACAGGCACCTCAGCAAAGGGCAAGACATGTTCTAGAACCTTCTGGATCAGTCCTGCCTTCTGGATTACTCTGCCTTCTGGATCAGTTTTTGCTTTCTGGATCAGTCCTGCCTTCTGGATTAGTCCGCATGGACTGCCATGGCAAAACACCACAGACCAGGTGAATAAATGGAAACATGGACACAGTCCTATGAGACTTATGACCTCATTTGACTTTAATCACCTGTTTAAAGGGCTTCCCTGGTGGCTCAGATGGTAAAGAATCCTCCTGCAATGAGAGAGACCTGGGTTCAATCCCTGGGTTGGGAAGATCCCCTGGAAAAGGGAATGGTTACCTACTCTAGTATTCTGGCCTGGAGAATTCCATGGACAGAGGACCCTGGCAGGCTACAGTCCATGGGGTCACAAAGAGTTGGACATGACTTTCACTTTCACGTAAAAGTCCTATCTCCCCTCAAGGGTTTTCCTGATGACTCAGCGGTAAAGAATCTGCCCATGTGCAGGAGACACAGGAGACTCGGTTTTGATCCCTGGGTCCAGACGATCCCCTGGATGAGGAAATGGCAACCCACTCCAGTATTCTTAACCGGAAAAATTGCATGGACAAAGGAGTCTGGCAGGCTGCAGTCCATGGGGTAACAAAGTTGGACAGGACTGAGTGACTAGGCATTTCCTGTCATGGGGGCAGGGTTAGGGTTCTACCATTTGAGTTTTAGGGGGACACAGTTCAGTCTGTAACAACTTTTTTCATTTTATATATCAGATCATTTCATCTGGGAAAATGTGGTGTCTTTGAGTAATTGCTCCCTGCCCCTGATTTTATAAAATAAACAAAAAGCTATCATTCAAGGTGAGGACAGAATTTCCTGGAGAGGAGGAACAGTCAGATCCAATAGCCCTGATATTTGTCCCCCAAGTCCCACTGTCACATGAGGGCTCTCTCATATGCACCCCCAACTCCACCTGTGGGGGTGGGTAGTGGTACGGGTGGGGAGTCTTGTTCCCCCTTTAACAAAACTGGCCTTAACAGGGAAGCAAGACCCTTCCACTCAGACCAACAGCACGGCCGAGTTCGTGTCACTGCAGAGAAGCTTTCCTAAGACTTAGGACATGACAAAGAGCTGAGAGTTACTGAGTACAGCAGGAAGCACGTCATCCTTTGGCCACATTGTCCGTGTTAATGGTTTCACTGGAGTGACTTGCCTTGCTGCCTGGTTCCTGGGTAGGAAAGATACCTAAAGCTTCTAAGTTCTATCCCAAGAGAGAATTCTAAACTCCTTTTATTTATTTTTCCCTATTCCCCACTTACCCGCCAGCAGTGACCACCCCTCGGCATAGATCCCCATGTAGGAGGCTCCTCAAGATTTCGGAAGAGGATGACCCCTTGCTGGGAATCGTCACCCATTGGTCTCCATGTGTGTGGCACCACGGTGAATCACGGCTACCTGCCCAGTGCTCCAGAACAAGTACCCAAGTGTGCTGGGCGCTCTTGGTGGACTACATGGCTCACGTGCCATCTTCCTCTCGAGGTCCTGGATGGTCGTGACTTTACTCCATCTTGCATCACCCTTCCTTCCAAATGACAGACATCCTATGAGCACAATACAGGAGCCAAGAAGGAGGAGACCAAATAATTCAATCAGATCTTGCTTGGAGAGTTTATTTTTCATAATTACTCAACAGTCTCAGACAACACGAAAATCCTAAAATCCCTGTAGGCTCCCCCAGAGTTCCACAGCAAACATGAAGGGGCTGAAAAGGCGTATTTATACCTAGACATCATGTGCATCTAATCTTTGTGACTATGTTCAAAAAAGGCTATCTTTCATACATGCATTTTATCTACCAAATGAAAACTGATAGAAAAAGGAGAATTTTAGCAGCAAACCACCAGGATTTCACGTATTTTCCTGAGTCAATTGACGCTATAATTTTTAGCCTTCTGCTGTGATTCTTCAAAGCAGGTCCCTGGTCTGAGTTCTGGGAGATGATGCCAATTTATGATTCAACTTCTGACCCTTGTGCACAGGAGTCATCTTTGAGCATTTTGAAGGACTTAAACTCACTGAATTCCTTAAACAGAAAATTACAGAAACTTAGAGCATTGTGTTGTGATCTCAGTCGAGATGAATTTCCAAAAGGAGTTTTTATGGTTGTTGTTGTTTGTTTTCAAACAAACAATGATACAAAAGGCCAGGAAGAGAGATTCAGTTTTTCTTCAGAAATTTTAATTTCCATGTTTTCAGTTTTGAGTATTTGGGCCTTGCAATAGCTATGAGCAAAACCTTTTCAATGCCCTGATGTCCTAGAATTAAAACAAGCCTCTCAATCATTCATTCCTACAGTAAACATTTATCAAGGGCTACTTGAATGGGCTTTCCTGGTAGCTCAGTTGGTAAGGAATCTGCTTGCAGTGCAGGAGACCTGGGTTTGATCCTGGGTCAGGAAGATCTCCTGGAGAAGGAAATGGCAACCCACTACAGGATTCTTGTCTGGAGAATCCCACAGACAGAGGAGCCTGGTGGGCTACAGTCCATGGGATCGCAAGAGTTGGATATGACTTAGGGACTAAAAAGACGCTTACTCCTTGGAAGGAAAGTTATGACCAACCTAGACAGCATATTAAAAAGGAGAGACATTACTTTGTCAACAAAGGTCCATCTAGTCAAGGCTATGGTTTTTCCAGTAGTCATGTATGGATGTGAGAGTTGGACTATAAAGAAAGCTGAGTGCTAAAGAATTGATGCTTTTGAACAGTGGTGTTGGAGAAGATTCTTGAGAGTCCCTTGGACAGCAAGGAGATCCAACCAGTCCATCCTAAAGGAGATCAGTCCTGGGTGTTCGTTGGAAGGACTGATGCTGAAGCTGAAACTCCAATACTTTGGCCACCTGATGCAAAGAGCTGACTCATTGGAAAAGACCCGGATGCTGGGAAAGACTGAGGGCAGGAGGAAAAGGGGATGACAGATGATGAGATGGTTGGATGGCATCACTGACTCAATGGATATGAGTTTGGGTGAACTCCAGGAGTTGGTGATGGACAGGGAGGCCTGGCATGCTGTGGTTCTTGGGGTCGCAAAGACACGATTGAGTGACTGAACTGAACTGAACTAGCAACTAAATCACCTGTATGGGTAGCAGTGTACCAGGTAGGTCTTAAAGGATGCAGAGTGGGAATGGGTGTCCTCCTAGCCATCAGAGGTGAACTGTCAGGACCTGCAGTGGGGTGAACAGTGCCCTGAAGGAGCCCACATTAGAAGTGAGGCCAGTTTAGTGGTCTTGGTGATAAGAGTAGCTACGTGGTTTAGAGCAGTTTGGAAAGATATGGGGTTATGTGTTCTTTGGGACCTGAGTCACTAACTGATCCACAGTGATATGAAGTAGGATGTGAGGTTGTAGTTGAGCAGAACTGTATGGAGCCTTCTAGGAACAGAATCCCCCTCCCCCTATGTCCTTTGCCTGCCTCTTGTCTATAGAAAAACTTAAGCCTCCCTGGGGTCCATGGGGTCGCAAAGAGTCAGACATGATTGAGCAACTGAACTGAACTGAACTGGGGGTAAGGAGAGGAGAAGGTGGGGAGAAAAGCAGGCATTTGTACACTGATGCAAAGGCAGAGGAATCTGAAGGGCAAATGGAAATGACTGGGAGGAAAAACCTCAAAGTAATGAGCGGTTGTTGTTTAGCTGCTAAGTCGTGTCTGACTCTTTGCGACCCTATGGACTGTAACCTGTCAGGATCCTCTGTCCCTGGGATTTCTTAGGCAAGAATACTGGAATAGGAGTCCATTTCCTTCTCTAAGGGATCTTCCCAGCCCAGGGATGGAACCCGTGTCTTCTGCATTGGCAGGCAGATTCTTTACTATCCGAACCACCAGGGAAGCCCGAATGAGCTGATAAACACAGAAAGGTTCTGGTACAGAGCCTAGCAGGGCCAGTATCTCTCCTGGAAAAGACTCCAAGGCTTTGGTGATATTATGAGATGAATTTTTATTGTCTGTAACACTTTCTGTGTTTAGTCACTCAGTCGTGTCCTACTCTTTGCGACCCCACAGACTGTAGCCCGTCAGGCTCCTCTGTCCATGGGGATTCTCCGGGCAAGAATCCTGGAGTGGGTTGCCATGTTTTAAAATCTCCGCCATCTTCCTTCTGCTTTGTCTTTCTCCCTTCCCCGCACGCCCCCACACCTCTTTCCCTCTCTCTAACCACCCATGGGAACTTCCCCCACTCCCTTCATTTAGCATTCCTTTGAGTCTTCAGAGCTTAGCTCATTCAGTTTTGTCTGCGAGGTGGCAGTGCCTAACTCAGCCAGCAGATGTCACTGTCGAGTAGTTACGGAATCCGCCCCCACCAAGTCTCAGGTCAGAAGCTTCAGGTTCCCTTGGATGGATTTACTCCCTGCTTGGTTGGCTTCTGTAAGGTCTAAAACCTGTGCATCATATTTACTCGAGACAGTGGTGTGGCCACCTCTCCACTTCAGATATGACGTTCAAGAAGCGATCTCCCCGGGGTCTGCGATCCCCAGCTTTCACCGGCCCCCAGCGGCAGCACATTGCCTCATGCCCCAAGAAGTCACAGTTGCCCTTCAAGGCTGGTTCAATGGCATTTAATGGTATCTAACCCTGGCCCATTGCCCTCTGGACTTGGATCTTGAAGTTGTGGCCAAAATGTTAGCTCCGAAGATGGAGACGGGATCAGGTACCACGAGGTCCCGAGGGCAGGAGCCAGTCTGAGTATGTCCCGTCACTTGATAGCAGACAGGACTCTTCATCAGCTACTCAGGACTCCAGGCGCCAGGCAGCAAGTTGAGGTCAGGGAGTTTGTTTTATCTACTGATTTGGAAAAATATTTAGCCTCCCTGGAACAGGGATGTGCATTCCGTGTGCCTGAAGCCATGAAATTTGGCAAGTCCCATATCAGATGCCTAAAACCGTTATACAACTCAGTCTAATTTAGAGTGTAAGGCTTCCAGAGGGAACCAAGTCTCTCCCTTGGTCCCAAAGTTCCTGCTGGCAATTCTTAGGGTCCAACACTATGAATCCATAACAATAAAAATGGTAATGATAATAATAACCATTGCTCAGATTTGACCTACAGTTCAAGACACACAGCTTTGAATAATCAGAAGCTTGATTCAGCCCAGAGGGAAATATGAGTACTTGTGTAATAATTTGGCCATTCTACAAATGAAGACAAAGGTACTGAGAGTGTGAACTGTAGTGAAAACATCTCCCGAGTGACTGTTTCTTCCACAATTGGCTCTGCCAACGAGAAAACGAAAACCATTTTTCTTGCCATTTTTCAAAAGAGAGGTCATTCCGTGTCTCATATAATCTTTATTCAAAATTGTCTTAACAGGGTTTAATCCTACTTAATTTTGCATGGTATATACAGATCTGCAAGAGCAAGTACTTAAAACTCTGTTCTCCAGGGAAGTAACACTTAAAATGGAAAAGTCAACTTACAACTAGAACGTCTAACATATAACTTCCACGTGATTTAACGGTACTTGTGTGTGTGTGTATGTGCACAGAACTGCAGAAAGAACATACATTTTAGACTTAAGTAGTTTTGTGTTCAACCTGCTACTCAGCAGATTCTTCAGTTTTCTCATCTTTATGTACTGTTCCTTACACAGAAGTGTATTCCACTAATTTTGTAGAATAAGGGAAAAAAGGTCACAGGATAGAAAAAGGGTACAAAAGTTAAATAAGTTTGGGAGGTGCTGGGTTGAAAAAAGTTCAACTGATGCTTTAATTATAGTATCACTCAGAGCCTTTAATATATTAAAATAGAATGAGACTATCACAGAGGGAGAGCAATAGACAAAGCACAATGAATATCCTGCTGCTGCTGCTGCTAAGTCGCTTCAGTTGTGTCCGACTCTGTGCGACCCCAAGACGGCAGCTCACCAGGCTCCCCCGTCCCTGGGATTCTCCAGGCAAGAACACTGGAGTGGGTTGCCATTTCCTTCTCCAGTGCATAAAAGTTAAAAGTGAGAGTGAAGTCGCTCAGTCGTGTCCGACTCTTAGCGACCCCATGAACTGCAGCCTACCAGGCTCCTCCATCCATGGGATTTTCCAGGCAAGAGTACTGGAGTGGGGTGCCATTGCCTTCTCCGAATGAATATCCTAGAGTTGTCCAAATTTGGGGCAACTATGGAAAATCTTTCTCCTAGAGCATCTCATAGAATTCAGGGAAATAATGACTACATTCCTCAGTGCTCTTCAGGTTGCAAATGATAGAGACCAGACATGAGCTTAGAAACCAATAGCTTGGGGAACCAAATCAAAGGCAGGGCACAGGTGGAGGCAGGTAGCCTCATGGCTGGCTTGAGCAGCTTATAGTAGTATTTATCGTGAAGTGACCATGTGCCAGGCACCAGTCAACAGATTCATAATTTGTTCAACCTCGCCACAGCCCCACGAGTTAAGGACAAGTATTATCTTCTTTTCACAAAAGTGAAGATCAGGTCCGGAGAGGTTGCGTCCCAGGCAGTCTGACTCCAAGCCCACACCTGGAACCATTGTTCATTGTGTGTCTCCAAGGACTTAAATGCTGTTAAAGTTTAATTTCTCTGTGACTCGTGTACCCTTGAGTCTCTTTCATTCTCTTCAGCTCTCCCCATGAGATTAGAGACCCAGCTCCTACCTCTGAGATCGCCCTCTCACCTCCTTCCTACAAAATGCTCCTCCCCCTTAATGTTCTATTAAAAAACCTTCTGCAGAAGAATTCTGACTAGTCCCTGACTTGAGGTCAGGTGGCCAATGTGGGGACAGGAGTGTGGGGTGTTCTAATGAGCTCAGCTCACGTGCCAATACTGTGGCCAGGAGAGTGGAGAACTACAATTAGCCACACCCGCTATGTCAACAGGGTCCTTATAGGGTGATGGGAGCAGTTCTCTAAAAGAAGGTGTGTTTTCCAGAAGAGGCCTGAGGCACTGACATTCTGAGCTCTGACACAACCCATGGTCTTATAAGATCACAGGGGAGATGTATGAATAGTGGCCCACATATTTCCAGGCACCGGAGTAGGTTGTTAGCTCATTGCAGCTACTCTTCCGGTTTCAGAAGAGAAATATCCTCCTTTGATTGGGGCTGCTAAACTAAGCAGGTGGAAGAAACTAGCTGGGAAGAGTGCTTTGTATGAAAGCCACAGAGTTAGAATAAGGTGTGACTTTCAGGCCAAGGTCCACGTCTCAGGGGACAGGCCAAGCTGAAGGACAGACAAAACCAGGTCAGAAGCCCAGGGAATGGGGCAGCAAGATCCAGCTTTGTCATGAAACACAAGATATGTTCAGAGGAAACAGGCCAGAAGTCAGCATGCAGAGGTCTAATCTTGGTGAGCAGGTACAGGCTGCCCAAAGCCAGGTTTGGACATGCCCACTTGGGCTGGAGCCCAGGAGGCTGAGGTTAGTCCTCAAATGTAGAAAGGAGGCAGAGAACAATGCCTCAGATTTCAAAATCTGGGACTGACTAGGGAGCCAAGTGATACCAAAGAGACTTTCCTCCAGTTCCTATAAGGGAGAGTCAGCACAAACCGCACTCTGATTTGCTTCGACCATCTATGCCCACTCATCTGAAGGTCACCATGGACCCCTTGCAGGAATGGGCTGTCAAATACCAGAGAGTGATACACACGGGGCCCTTGGTGCCAGTGGCTTCGGTTCTGACTGGCAGTCTTCAGGGCAGTCTTCGTGTCAGCCACTTTGTTGTCAGGATCGGTAGGGAGTGGGGTCCTCTTGTTTGTGAGACTTGGTCCACATTTGTCAATTGATCGTTTCGTACTGCTGCTGTGATCAGTTACCACAAACTCAGAAGACCTGGGGAAAAAAAACAAACATGAATTTATTATCTCATGGTTCTGGAGGTCAGAGATGAGAACAGGTTAAAGTCATTGGACTGAAATCAAGGTTTGGGCAGGGCTGTGTTGCCATGAAATTAAAAGACGTTTACTCCTTGGTAGGAAAGTTATGACCAACCTAGATAGCATATTCAAAAGCAGAGATATTACTTTGCCAACAAAGGTCCGTCTAGTCAAGGCTATGGTTTTTCCAGTGGTCACGTATGGATGTGAGAGTTGGACTGTGAAGAAAGCTGAGCGCTGAAGAATTGATGCTTTTGAACTGTGGTGTTGGAGAAGACTCTTGCAAGTCCCTTGGACTGCACAGAGATCCAACCAGTCCATTCTAAAGGAGATCAGCCCTGGGATTTCTTTGGAAGGAATGATGCTAAAGCTGAAACTCCAATATTTTGGCCACCTCACACGAAGCGTTGACTCATTGGAAAAGACTGACGCTGGGAGGGATTGGGGACAGGAGGAGAAGGGGATGACAGAGGATGAGATGGCTGGATGGCATTATGGACTTGATGGACATGAGTTTGAGTGAACTCCGGGAGTTGGTGATGGACAGGGAGGCCTGGTGTGCTGCGATTCATGGGGTAGCAAACAGTCGGACACGACTGAGCGACTGAACTGAACTGAACTGAACTGAACTGTGTTCCTCCTGCGGGTTCTCAGGGAGGCTCCCTTTCTTTGTCCTTTTCAGCATCTAGAGGCTGCCTGCATTCTTTGATTCTTGGCCCCTTCCTCCATCTTCAAAGCCAGCAGCCCAGCGTCTTCCAGTGTCTCTAACTCTGAACCTCCTGCCTCCATCTTATAAGGACCTTTGTGATTACCTTGGACCCCAGCCCTTTATAATCCATGATAATCACCTCTTCTCAACGTTTCTCGCTTCATCATACCTGCAAAATCCGTTCTGCTGTGTGAGCAGACACATTGACAGTGTTTGAGGATTAGAAGTGGACCTCTGTGGGGAGAAGCACTGGTGAGAGCCCACAGCTGCCATTCACCTGTGAACCTCCAGACAGCCCTGGCCTTTGTCATGTGCCCGTCATTGTCACGGTGTTTCCATTGGTCCGCTCCAGATTTTAGAAGCACCTTTCTGGGTGCTTGCAGGATGAGAGCTGCACACCCTGGACGTATGAGGTCTCCTTCTTTGGGAGGATGTGGGTAGAAGGGCCATGCTATTTCCCGAGCTGGGGGGCTTCTGTGAGAGCCATTGCATGTGGGAGAGGCCCTAAGCACCCCAACCTTCCCTGACCATTGTGTTTTCCTCCATGAAGGGGAGACTTTCTCAGCAACCTCTAGTCTCTAGTTACAGCCATATACATTGCTATACTTAAGCAACCTTTATGGAAAAGCAACTGGGATGGGTAAATCTCTCTGGAAAAACTCTCATGGCTGTGCTCCAGGAAAAATGCATGAGAATATTTACCAAAGTCTTGTTTGTAACAGTGAAAAACTGAAAGTAAAAAAAAAAAAACAAAAAAAACTGAAAGTAACTAAAATTTCTTTCAATAGCAGAATGGACACATAAATTATTGCTATACCCTACAGTGATCAGCATGAATGGCTTAGAAGTATGCATATTGATATGGAAAAATATTTAAAATATAGTGTAAAGTGAAAAAAACCCAAGTTATAGAATTATATTGTTTAAAGTCATAGGACGTACAAGTGTAAAATTATGTTTGGTATGGAAGCACCCCAGCTTCTAAATGGAACTGGGTTCCAAGTGAAAACGGAAAAATGGAAATATTTATTATAGCTAAGTGGTTGGGACCATGGGTTTATTATTCTCTATACTCCTCTGTTGGAGAAGGCAATGGCACCCCACTCCAGTACTCTGGCCTGGAAAATCCTGTGGATGGAGGAGCCAGGTGGGCTGCAGTCCACGGGGTTGCTAAGAGTTGGACACGACTGAGCAACTTCACTTTCACTTTTCACTTTCATGCATTGGAGAAGGAAATGGCAACCCACTCCAGTGTTCTTGCCTGGAGAATCCCAGGGACTGGGGGAGCCTGATGGGCTGCCGTCTATGGGGTTGCACAGAGTCAGACACGACTGAAGTGACTGAGCAGCAGCAGCAGCAGCATACTCTTCTGTATATTTTAAAATATTTAATAATAGAGCAATAATTAAAAATTTAAGCATAAGACATAGTTATTTGGGTTATTTTTGAAAGCAACTTTTTTTTTCTATCAGTTCAATTCAGCTGCTCAGTTGTGTCTGACTCTTTTCGACCCCATGGCCTGCAGCACACCAGGCTTCCCTGTCCATCACCAACTCTGGGAGCTTGCTCAAATTCATGTCCATCGAGTTGGTGATACCATCCAAACATCACATCCTCTGTCTTCCCCTTCTCCTTTCTTTCCCAGCATCAGGGTCTTTTCTAAGGAATCAGTTTTTTTTTTTTTTCTATAATAAAATGTTAAAAAGAAATTTGAACTAGTTTCATCATGGAGTCAGACTACATACTGAGCCAATGAATGATTCAGTTTTTCAACACTTTACCCTGTTTAAACATTGATCTGAGTAATCAAATGTCAACTCTTCAATTATTATATAATTAGTAATTTTCCTATTTGTCTTTCTAAACAGCGTGGTTAATGAGAATGTATTCTCTTGTTTTCCTTTTGTACAAAATTCTACATGGAAAGGGGGGTAAAGGGAGTTTCTCTATCTAGAATAATTCTTACTGAAGCCCTTGCTAGTATGGTAATTACTGCAAGGACTTGCTTTAGCAGGATCAATGTTCCAGAATTTTTCCTCCAGGGACTTATGTAACAGATATTAATTTTCTCCATGGAATTGGATGTAGACATATGCTAGATAAAATTTTTATATTGAATTCAGAATTTCTTCACCCTGATAATATTCAATTTTGAATATGACTTTATCCAGATACTAAGATGAGAATCCAACCTTACCAGTTCTACATTTCTATCTTATACAAAATGCTACTAGTAAATATGAAAGCAACTGTCACTTAGAAATTTAATCCAGTCTTCCTGCCTATTCTCTAGTCACCTGGTACTATGTACAGTCTTTACTCTGCAAGTATCCTGTACTATTTCTCCAATTCTCCCAAATTACAAGGATGAGATTCTTGACAGTTTGTGGGGAAGGAGAATTTAGAGTTGAAAAACAAGATTTTGAGAGTTCCAAAAGTGCAGTCAGAAGTGAACATACAACCGTTCTTATACATTTTGTAGTTGCTCTCTAGAGAAGTAAAGATAATGCTCCTCTGTGCAAAATTTGAGATGCATCTTTTTCTCTGGGTGGACATGAATGCAATTGGCTACATGCCCTTTTGCAGTACACAGCCTTCCCAACCATACATAGCAGCTCTAAGAGGGATTATCTCTAGTGTTTTATATACATCTTAAAAGAGTAAATATGCTACAAACAATTTAAACGTGCAACCCCTTGCTTGATAGAATTTTGTAAGTGCCTCTTTGCACTTGCAACAGTAAGAATGCAATTGGCTTGGGTCTGCTGAGATAGCATGTACAATAAGAGGCATTTTTTTTGGCATCTGTTTCTGCATGTCTACTCAAATAGTCTTAGAGTCAGGACTGTTGAGTCATTTCTCCCACTCACCCAGAGAGGTTCCAACCATGATGTCCCCAGCAGAGACTGGGGAGGGGTGGTGGGGCAGGCATGTACTTGGGCCAGTGATCCATACAGGGTTCAAGCAGCATGACAACACAGTGATGCAATGGTAAATTGGTTCTGCACACAGATGGCACCCTTGAGTAGAAGTACAGTAGCACCAAGTTATGTCTTCTAAATAATTTTGCAATGCCCCGTGCAAGCTCATCCAGTCAGTGGAACATCAGCAGTCCCAGGCAACAGGAATTCTGAAACTCAGTAAAGCATGGCACCTAGAACTTCCTATGAATGGAATGCATGATGAATTTCTGTTATTATTTAATACACCTCCCAATAATCATCTAGGATTAGAAAATTCCAAAAGGAAATAAAACCTGGACAAGTCTTTGTTGAATTTGTTCGGATCATTGTCTCTGTTTCGATTAGAGTTGATTTAGTGTTTCTACATGTACTTTAGAAATATAATACACACATACATAATATATAAATTTAACATACACACATATATATATGTATGCATGCTAAGTCGCTTCAGTTGTGTCCAACTCTGTGTGAAAAACCTATGGACGGTAGCCCACCAGGCTCCTCTGTCCATGGGGATCTCCAGGCAAGAATGTTGGAATGGGTTACCATCCCCTCCTCCAGGGAATCTTCTTGACCCAGGGGTCAAACCAGCATCTCTTGTGTCTCCTGAATTGGCAAGCTGGTTCTTTACCACCAGCGCCGCCTGGGAAGCCTGCACACATATACACACGTCCACATGATTTTGGACAATCACTCAGAAAATTTGCAAGTGCAGCACAGGGTTAATCTTTACGACTGAGACTTCTCTTTTCCCCTTTGTAATTAATAAGTATTTTGTGGGGAGAGAGTCTGACACTATGTAAATACCTGTACCTATTAATTTGTAATTCAGTGATTGTTTTATCAGTGTGAACAGGGGCATGTATGTTTGGGTAATAAACTATTACTACCGTAATTTATCTTGATATATTAGCCTTGTTTTGCCCCCATTCAAGCTGGATTTTGTGTCCTTTGGGCATCCCCTCATTCTTTGAACACTTCTTGCTTTTTCTAGCATAAGATGATCCAGGCTTATCGTCCACTTTCCCCGCTCCAGCCTGGAGCTGCTGTTTCCTCAAAGAGCCTTGGTTTCTTTCAGTGGAGGCTGGTGTTTGGAATCCAAGAACCCTAGGTGTGCTCATTTCTCTTGGGGTGTTTTTGCTCCAGGCCCTTTTAATGGATAGCTTTTCTGTCTGTCTGTCTGTCTGTCTCTACACACACACACACTTCTTATATACTATTCATATATATATATATATATATATATACACACACACACACACCTCTATCTGTATTTATTGCTATGCAGTGCTGTGCTTAGTCACTCAGTCATGTTCTACTCTTTGGGACCTAATGGTTTGTAGCCCACCAGGCTCCTCTGTCCATGGAGATTCTCCAGGCAAGAACACAGGAGTGGGTTGCCATGCCCTCCTCCAGGGGATCTTCCCAACCCAGGGATCGAATCCAGGTCTCCCACAACACAGGCAGATTCTTAACCATCTGAGCTACTGGGGAAACCCAAGAATACTGGAGTGGGTAGCCTATCCCTTCGACAGTGGATATTTCTGGCCCAGGAATCAAACCGGGTCTTCTTTACCAGCTGAACTACCATGGAAGCCCCATCTACTGATATATCTACCTATTTATTGAAAACTGTGACTTCACATCCATATCACCAATTCCAATCCACCCACTGAGCTCATTTATTCCTTTCCATATTTGCATCTTTCTTCTGCACAAACAACCAGGCTCCATTATCTTTACTTTATTTGCTCCTTTGATCAACCTTACTGTATTTGTACACGCTACCATCCCTTCTCTGCCAGAGGCTCTCCTTACTGCATGCGGACATCCTTTGCTGGGCTGCCTTTCCACACAGACATCCTTCTCAGCCTTGCCTCAGTGCCCCACCTGGCACCTCCTCCCTCTGCTCCCTGTGCAAGAGCTCTGTATCCTCTCGGACTGTGTGTGTGCTGTGTTCTCCTTGCTGAACTCTGACACCTGCTCTGGGCCATTGAGGCTCTTTCCTCTTCTGGTGCACAAGCCACCTTGTTCTGCCTCACCTGAAAGTCTTGGGAGGAAAGAGAAGGGAAGCAGAGGAGGAGGGGGGTAGGAAGAAGAGGAGTTATATGTACTTTTGAATAATGAAAAGCCCCTAACCCTCACCTCACCCAATAATCACTGAGCCATTTTAAAAAGTAGCATTGATTTGAAGACATGCTACATTGTTGGCCTTCCTGGCAACTCCTGCCTCTGCTCAGCCCTGGCTATCAAGCCCTCTTATGTATGTCTTAGTCCCTTCCTTCTGTATGATGCCAGAGCACAAACCCAAGGAAATAGGCTTCTCTCAGCTTCCTGTATCTTCCTGCCGTCCTCCCTGCAGAAATGCCCTGTGATTTACCTTTGTTTATTATTCTCAACAGTCCCATTTCCACCCCTGCTCTTCCTTATCTAAATATGCCCATGGATTGACTTGGGTTTACTGGAATCAAAATTCTCAGGCTCGCCAAAGAGCTGGATAGCAATCAAGGTTTATTGCCAGAATTTGTGTACCAGGAACTCCTGACTGAATTTCCATACGTGTTTATTCCTGAGTCTGGAGCTTTCCTTAGGTAACTATTTCTATCTTTTAAGCCTTGGCATTGTACCTAGTACATGATGGGCAGTCAGCGTGTATTTGTTAGATTAGAACAACTGATCCTGCTTGATATACTAGCCTACATGTTCCAACACTTGAGCTGAAACTAGAAAAACTGTCATTTTCAGTCTTCTGATAATGTATTAAGTTGTCCCCGTGCTCTGGGGATAACCAGTCAGAATAGCTGTTAGTGATGAAAAGTGGAGCAGTGACCCTCCTCTGGGATGGAGGGCTGTGGGGTAAATCATCTTGGAATCACACACACAAGGGCTGTTACTGGGCCAGGCTGCCTCCCCACTTTCTTCCCTCCAGGAAGGGGAGGGCTTTCTAGATCTGGACCCAGGACATGATATTCCAGATATTGGAGCGATGTGTGTTCTTGCTACCGTATCTGAGTGGAGACCCTGACGAGCCTGGCTGCACACACGGGCCACACATTCCCTTCCCTTGTGTGGCAAGAGACATGAGAGACTGTGTCAGGGTCAAGGAACTTTGCTGGGAGCAAAGGGACTCCACATGGTGTTGAAGAGAGAATAACCCTCTTGGCAAATGTACTGATCTAGAATGTGTTCTGATGTCTTTGGGGGCTAAGGAACAACATCCAGTCCCAGGGGGAGAGGATGGAGTCTCCCCTGAAAGGAATGGGCAGTCTGACCACCAGTTGTCCTGAGTAGAGGTTAGTCCTGGGGAAGGAGGTGGGAGCCTTAAGAGGAGCGGGAAGAATGTCCTTCTTTCCCCAGGCCTTGGGTAAGTCTGGCCTGGATGCTAAAAAGCGGAAGCTTCAAAAACCTTGTGTGGTGGTGGGGTGTGCGGGGCTCTGTGCCCTGAAGGCAGATGGGGAGGGATTCAGAACAGGTGGTGTCTGATTCTCATCTTTATGTTGTACTCCTTTTCTGTGATTTTGGAAACACACATAAACAAGCAGACAGACACAAACATAATTCACAACACCTAGATTGGAAGGAAAATATCCTTGGAGCTATGGGTAGATTTCATCATCTATATATTAAGAAAAACAGGATACATCACATAGGTTTGGCACATTCCAGGTAGTGCTAGAGGTGAATCCGACTGCCAATGCAGGAGACTTATATAAGAGACACAGATTTGGTCCCTGGGTTGGGAAGATCCCCGGGTTGGGAAGATCCCCTGGAGGAGGGCATGGCAACCCACTTCAGTAATGTTGCCTGGAAAATCCCACGGACAGAGCCTTGTGGCCTTGGCAGGCTACAGTCCATGAGGTCACAAGAGAGTCAGACATGACTGAGCGACTAAACAACAAAAAAATCACCCCATACTTTTCTAGATGACCCTGGGATGGAAGGAAATAATGTTCTGTTGAGCACCACTAAAGCCTTCATTTTCACTTGAAGATAAGTAGGGTTGATGAGTTCACATAATGTGTCAGATTGCAGACCAATAAGAAAGCCAAAAAGGAAACCAAGTCATCTAACTCCTACAGGTAAATCTTATCACCCTTTTTACCTGGATAAAGAAACAAGTTGAGTGGTTAAGAACATGCCTTACACCACACAGTTCATAAATGTCAGTGCCTGTGTTCAGTCCCAGACCGAGCTGGTTTCAAAGCCCACCCATTGTACTTAAAGCCCACCCATTGTACTTCATCACATGATGCTTATAAGCGGATTCGTATCCAGATAGGAGATGAAGACATCGTATCTAGATAGGAAATGCTTGACACTTTCAGCAAGATGTTTCCTCCATTTGTTGCTCACAACTAATCCGGGGATCATCCAGAGATTTTCTGATATTTCAAAAATTATCTAATTTTCTTTTATAAGTTACTGTAATTTTTACTCATAAGCTACTGTAAAAGTGAGAGATAATATATAAACCTCTAGAAAATTTTTTTTGTTATTACCTACTTCTTAACTCATTTTGAATTGTACAAATAAACTTGCCCAATCCTACATTTTTTCAGTATGACCAAATTCATCAAGGGAGTTTTCATACAGAGATATAAAATGTCAATGTCAGGGTAAAATTACCCTGAACGTACTCCTATTAAAGGTAAATCCTTTAAATACCTGATTGTGGAAATTAATGATAACTGTATTTTGTGAAATGAAGCTAAATATTAAGAGGAGGTTTCTGTGTAGACGTTTTTCACAAACTTAGCATTTTGACTACTGCTAATTCTGTTAAGCATCACTACGAACAAAGCTAGTGGAGGTGATGGAATTCCAATTGAGCTATTTCAAATCCTGAAAGATGATGCTGTGAAAGTGCTGCACTCAATCTGCCAGCAAATTTGGAAAACTCAGCAGTGGCCACAGGACTGGAAAAGGTCAGTTTTCATTCCAATCCCAAAGAAAGGCAATGCCAAAGAATGCTCAAACTACCGCACAATTGCACTCATGTCACACGCTAGTAAAGTAATGCTTAAAATTCTCCAAGCCAGGCTTCAGCAATATGTGAACCGTGAACTTCCTGATGTTCAAGCTGGTTTTAGAAAAGGCAGAAGAAACAGAGATCAAATTGCCAACATCCGCTGGATCATGGAAAAACCAAGAGAGTTCCAGAAAAACATCTATTTCTGCTTTATTGACTATGCCAAAGCCTTTGACTGTGTGGATCACAATAAACTGTGGAAAATTCTGAAAGAGATGGGAATACCAGACCACCTGATCTGCCTCTTGAGAAATTTGTATGCAGGTCAGGAAGCAACAGTTAGAACTGGACATGGAACAACAGGCTGGTTCCAAATAGGAAAAGGAGTACGTCAAGGCTGTATATTATCACCCTGCTTATTTAACTTATATGCAGAGTACATCATGAGAAACGCTGGACTGGAAGAAACACAAGCTGGAATCAAGATTGCAAGGAGAAATATCAATAACCTCAGATATGCAGATGACACCACCCTTATGGCAGAAAGTGAAGAAGAACTAAAAAGCCTCTTGATGAAAGTGAAAGTGGAGAGTGAAAAAGTTGGCTTAAAGCTCAACATTCAGAAAACTAAGATATGGCATCTGGTCCCATCACTTCATGGGAAATAGATGGGGAAACAGTGTCAGACTTTATTTTTTGGGGCTCCAAAATCACTGCAGATGGTGACTGCAGCCATGAAATTAAAAGACGCTTACTCCTTGGAAGGAAAGTTATGACCAACCTAGATAGCATATTCAAAAGCAGAGACATTACTTTGCCAACAAAGGTTCATCTAGTCAAGGCTATGGTTTTTCCTGTGGTCATGTATGGATGTGAGAGTTGGACTGTGAAGAAGGCTGAGCACAGAAGAATTGATGCTTTTGAACTATGGTGTTGGAGAAGACTCTTGAGAGTCCCTTGGACTGCAAGGAGATCCAACCAGTCCATTCTGAAGGAGATCAGCCCTGGGATTTCTTTGGAAGGAATGATGCTAAAGCTGAAACTCCAGTACTTAGGCCACCTCATGCGAAGAGTTGACTCATTGGAAAAGACTCTGATGCTGGGAGGGATTGGGGGCAGGAGGAGAAGGGGACGACAGAGGATGAGATGGCTGGATGGCATCACTGACTCGATGGATGTGAGTTTGAGTGAACTCCGGGAGTTGGTGATGGACAGGGAGGCCTGGCGTGCTGTGATTCATGGGGTTGCAAAGAGTCGGACATGACTGAGCGACTGAACTGAACTGAATTCTGTTAATCTGTCATCAGAATCATGCTGTCCTTTAGAACCAGTGCACACAAGATTGCCTTTTCCTATATGGATGATCTGAGAGTTACTCTTCACTGAAATATTCTCAGTAGTATCTGTTCATGTTTCCAATCCACTTGTAAATAAGGCATAATCATAAATTGCCGCTGCTGCTGCTAAGTTCCTTCAGTTGTGTCTGACTCTGTGCGACCCCATAGATGGCAAGCCGATTGGGCTCCCCCATCCCTGGGATTCTCCAGGCAAGAACACTGGAGTGGGTTGCCATTTCCTTCTCCAGTGAATCAAAGTGAAAAGTGAAAGTGAAGTTGCTCAGTCGTGTGGACTCTTCACGACCCCATGGACTGTAGCCCACCAGGCTCCTCCGTCCATGGGATTTCCCAGGTAAGAGTACTGGAGTGGGTTGCCATTGTCTTCTCCAAATCATAAATTAAATAGTCTGATTTTACTGGTGAAAATCAAAAGCTTTCTCATTGTTATAACATAGGTGGTCAACCAAATAATCCACAACATGCTAATATATAGTTTTTTGGGTTTATTTTAGAAATATAATGCAAAATGTCAATATTCTTGGGGTACTCTTATCTCACATATAAAAGCATTTCTTCATAACTATCTGTACTCTGTCCTTTTTGAAAAGATGCTGTAGTTCTTAGCGTAACTCAGCCATATAATTTGAAGGAACTTTTAGAATGTCAGTGCATGTAAAATTTGGTTATGTTGGGTTGATCTTTTAAAATAGAACAGAATGTCATTTAGTCTCACTGGATGAGAAATATTTCAACATTAAACACTGTGTTTCATAGTCACTAGATAGTAAAATTTCCCATATGTGTATTTACTCAGGAGAATAGCTAATTATTAGCAATTAATAACTAGAAGGGTGATCTGAATACTAACCTCTGCTTGTGAACTCAATTTGCATGCTTTTTCATACAATTTAACAAATAAATATGAATATATTTATGTGCATAAAAGCTTGGAAATTAGAGCTTTCCCCTACTTAATAGAGGTTATCAGAAGGCTGTAAGGTATTTTTCTTTTTAAAATACATTTGCAGGATATCAAGGGCTTAAGAACTATCAGAATGCAGTGGAAATTTTACACCAAACACATATCTAGCAATTTATAGCAGCAAATCATTGTTATACCCTTCAAAGGGTTTATCTTAGGAGGGTACACATTTATACCAAGGATGATGCCATTGACCTAAACCACTGTTTCTCATACTCGGGGGAGGGTCATGATTTCTGGGGTTCCAAGGACATAGTCTCAGATTCTCCATTAGTTTTTTTTTTTTTTTTAAATATATATGTATATATTTTTTGGTTATGCTGGGTCTTAGTTGTGGGACTTTGGATCTAAAATCTTCATTATGGCATGCAGGATCTTAGCTGAGCGTGCAAATGCTTATTGCAGCTTATGGGATCTAGCTCCCTGAGCTGGGATCAAACCCTGGTACCCAGCATCGGGAGCATCAAGTCTTAGCCCCAGACCACCAGGGAAGTCCCTCCACTAGATAGTTTAAAAGTTGCATTTATATTTCTAAGGTATCTCAAAAATTTAATATCAGCATATTATGGATCATCTGAGTGACCAGATCATAACTGAGTACTGCCAAAAATTTCTATGCTTCTGTTTTCGTTTGTGTTCTTCATTCATTAACATCCAGCAACACCACTGTAATTATCATGGGCTAATAAGAAAAGAGCACAGCTATTATCACACCAAACGAAGGCCAAGCAATGACCTGGTCCTGCTGTCCCAAGCTTTCCCAGGAGACTGAAGGGATAAATAAGAGGGAATTGCGTCATCACAAGGCATGCAGTGGTACAGCCGTGCTGAACTCCAGAATATCCATAGTATAGCGGTCAGTGCTACGTTCACGTTACGAGTCACAGCTTAGCTTCAGAAAAACAGCACCTGTCAAATCTTATGTGAGTAATTTGAATTGTATTGGTTTGTCATTTTCTTTGAATTGAATGTTAAACTTTGATGTGGCTTTATAATTTTATAAGTGCCATAAATCCAAGGATTTTTAACCCCTAGTTTTATGTTGGCCCACATCAAAGTAACATTGCAGTAAAAGTAATTTAAGACAACACTAGATGATCCATGAGAGTATTTCGTTTATAACCTTTCATTTATTTTGTTTATTAAAAGTGGTCCTTTGAAGAAGCAGTGCTGTTAATACTTTAGACCCTTTCTTTAGGAAATGCCTCTATTGTGCAATTCTTTGAATATTTTCAAGTGTATAAATCGTTCTGTCTGATCACAGACATGTTAAAGTCATCGCAGCAGATACTTTGCATTTGCCAGACTAGCACCTGAGAAGCCTCTTTTGGTTATTGTCCCTCTGTTTTCCTTTCTGGAATGCAGTCTTGGTGGAGCTGCCAATCACGGTGCCCCATCCTTCCTCCACCCCCCACCCCCTGGCCTGGGGCAGGACAGGGGATCCAAATGACGTCAGTCAGACTCTCCCTGGAATTTGAAGCTTGAAGCAGAGTGACATGAGGACTGAAAATAGTTGAAGCTGATTCATCCCGACAATGGAAGTCTTAAGAGGCTGTCTGTTATTTCCTGCTCCTTTATTCCCTGGTTTTGCCTGGATTCTGATCCTTTCCAAGATTTGCTGGTCAGCTGCCACTTAAATTCTGTGGACTAACCTGACCTTTCAACAAATCCCTTTATCTTTGATAAATTTAGCCAGAGTTGGTGTCTGTTAACAAGTAACCATTGATGGAGATATAAGAGTGAAGTCTGATATAAAGGGTTAGTGACAATGCCAGGAAATTTTATTTGGGGTCAATAAAATAATGTGGAAACACTGTAGGTAGCATTTACTGGGGCTCCTTATCTGGCTGGTGGTGGTTTAGTCTCTGAATTGTGTCTGATACTTATTCAGATATTTATTCCTCTGGCTCTCTCCCTTCAAGGTCACCTTGGGCTAGCTGTGTCTCTCAACTAAAGGTGGTCTCTTCAGGGGGTCTCTACCCAGTTCTCTTCTGATTTCCAGTGGTCTCTCCCTTACATGTCCCTTTTGAGCCTAATGTATTAACTATCCCTGTGGTTTTCCTACTGTTGTTTAGTTGCTGAGTCTTGTCCGGCTGTTTGTAGCCTCATGGACTGTAGCATGCCAGGCTCCTCTGTCCTCCACTATCTCCTGAAGTTTGCTCAAATACATCTCCATTGAGTTGGTGATGCTATCTGACCATCTCATCCTCTGCTGCCCCTTTCTCATTTTGCTTCAATCTTTCCCAGCATCAGGGTCTTTTCCAATGAGTCGACTCTTCCCATCAGGTGGCCAAAGTATTGGAGCTTCAGCTTCAGCAACAGTCCTTCCAATGAATATTCAGGACTGATTTCCTTTAGGATTGACTGGTTGGATCTCCTTGCACTCCAAGGGACTCTCAAGAGTCTTCTCCAGCACCACAATTTGAAAGCATAATTTCTTCAGTGCTCAGTCTTCTTTATGATCCAGCTCTCACATCTCACATTTCTCACACTACTGGAAAAACCATGGTTGGTTGGTGGTTTAGTTGCCAAGTTGTGTATGACTTGTGACCCCATGAACTGTAGCGGTCAGGCTTCTCTGTCCATGGGATTTCCCAAGCAAGATTACTGGAGTGGGTTGCTGTTTCCTTCACAGGGGATCTTCCTGACCCAGGAATTGAACCTGCATCTCCTGAGTCTCTTGCTTTTCAGGCAGATTCTTTACCACTGAGCCACCTGGGAAGCCCCTCATCTGGCTACTCATTCTATAAACACTATTGAAAGAAGCTGTGGAGCCTCGTGGCCTTAGGATCAAATAGAGCTTGTTTTTTTCATTTCCTAGCTGTGTGACCTTAAGCATGTTACTTAAACTCTCTAAGCCTCAGTTTCCTTGTAGATAAATGGGGCTTAATAATAGTATATGGGCTTCCCTGGTAGCTCAGTTGGTAAAGAATCTGCCTGTAATGCAGGAGACCCCAGTTTGTGGTATTGTGAGGATTAAATGATACAAAGTATATAAACCATGTAGTAAACATTCAGTGTCTAAAGATTATGATAAATTTGGAGGAGAATTTTATTATTTATCTGTTTTGGCTGTGCTGTACAGCATGTGCGATCTCAGTTCCCTGACCAGGAATTGAACCTGCACCCTCTGCAGTAGAAGTTCGGAGTCTTAACTGCTAGATAGCCAGGGAATTCCGATGATTATGATAATTTTAATATGTTTTATGAAGTCATCATTGAGCTACATGCTGGGGCTGCTAAAATAATCAAAGAAATTAAATCCACTCATATTCTTCTTGGAAAAAGCACTGACTTTGTTTGAAGTGGCACACTGGTATTCAATTTAGGGAGAAAGCAAGGAATTAAGTACCCTCAAGGAAATGTTTAAGTGATAGCCAAGTGAGGATGGAGAGAGAAGATATGTTAGCCAGGGAATGACAGATTAGACATTTCAGACTGAAAAGTGATGTAATATGATCTGGCCTCTCTAAAATGAGGGGACTCTTGCCATCTGTGTTTTATTTCTGGTGTTCTATGTGGGATTATTGAACTAAGAGACAGCACCTGGTGATAATTCATAGTTGCTCACTTTATGCATAGAAAACAGATCCTTGAAACAGATTTTGGGACTGGGTTGTGTATGTGTTCAAGAAGCACAGAGACTGCTTCCTTAACAAGGCAAGGGGATATGGGCCATGGGTAGCTCGTAGCCTGGAGTGGATCATGACCACTTGAATCATCAACGGAGTGGTATCCACAAGTAAAGTGCAGGTGGAGGAGAGAAGGCATGGGGAGATCAAATGGCCATAGGACTTACTTGTTATGGCGACAGTAATGTTTGTAAAGACTGTGGAGTCACCGGCTTTTTCTGACAACCGTAGATGATACGAGAGAAATGGAAACCTCTGAACATAGATTTAAGAATACTCACAGGGTTTACCCATCAATCCCAATCTCCGGATTCCTCTCCACCCTTTTCCCCCTTGGTATCCATATATTTGATCTCCATGTTTATGTCTTGATACTATGCATAAAATAGATAACTAATAGAGAACATATTGTATAGCAGCAGTCTCCAACCTTTTTGGCAGTAGGGATCAGTTTCATGGAAGACAATTTTTCCACAGACTGGAGCAGGAGGGGGTGGTTTTGGGATGATTGAATTGCATTACACTTATTATGCACTTTGTTTCTATTACATCAGCTCCAACTCAGATCATTAGGCATTAGATCCTGGAGGCTGGGGACCCCTGCTGTATAGCACAGGGACCTCTGCTTAATGCACTGTGGTGTCCTGAATGAGAAGGAAGTCCAAAAGGGAGGGGGAAATTGTGTATGTATGGCTGGTTCATTTTGCTGCACAGGAGAAACAAACACCACATTGTAAAGCAACTATACTCCAAAGAAAATTAATTTAAAAAGAAAGGGTACTCATCAGGAACCAGATGGCAATGTAACCTCAGTGTTGGTCCAACTGCAGGGTGAAGGATGAAGTGTTAAAGAGTCAGTGCAATACTCACACTTGCTAGGCCTCTTAGCCTAGGGTATAGGCCTTATCCAGATAACCACGATGGCGTCATCACTCACCTAGAACCAGACATCCTGGAATGTGAAGTCAAGTGGGCCTTAAGAAGCATCACTATGAACAAAGCTAGTGGAGCTGATGGAATTCCAGTTGAGCTATTTCAGATCCTAAAAGATGATGCTGTGAAAGTGCTGCACTCAATATGCCAGCAAATTTGGAAAACTCAGCAGTGGCCACAGGACTGGAAAAGGTCAGTTTTCATTCCAATCCCAAAGCATGCTCAAACTACCACACAATTGCACTCATCTCACATGCTAGCAAAGTAATTCTCAAAATTCTCCAAGCCAGGCTTCAACAGTACATGAACCGTGAACTCTCAGATGTTCAAGCTGGATTTAGAAAAGGCAGAGGAACCAGAGTTCAAATTGCCAACATCCACTGGATCATCAAAAAAGCAAAAGGTTCCAGAAAAACATCTACTCCTGCTTCATTGACTATGCCAAAGCCTTTGAGTGTGTGGATCACAACAAACTGTGGAAAATTCTTCAAGAGATGGGAATACCAGACCACCTTAAAAATCTGTATGCAGGTCAAGAAGCAACAGTAAGAACTAGACATGGAACAACAGACTGGTTCCAAATAGGAAAAGGAGTATGTTAAAGCTGTATATTGTCACCCTGTTTATTTAACTTATATGCAGAGTACATCATGAGAAATGCTGGGCTGGAAGAAGCACAAGCTGGAATCAAGATTGCTGGGAGAAATATCAATAACTTCAGATATGCCGATGACACCACACTTATGGCAGAAAGTGAAGAACTAAAGAGCCTCTTGATGAAAGTGAAAGAGGAGAGTGAAAAAGTTGGCTTAAAGCTCAACATTTGGAAAACCAGGATCATGGCATCTGGTCCCATCACGTCATGGGAAATAGATGGGGAAACAGTGGAAACAGTGACACATTTTATTTTTTGGGTCTCCAAAATAGTGCAGATGGTGACTGCAGCCGTGAAATTAAAAGACGCTTGCTCCTTGAAAGAAAAGTTATGACCATCCTAGATAGCATATTAAAAACCAGAGACAACCAGTCAGAATGGCTGCGATCCAAAAGTCTACAAATAATAAATGCTGGAGAGGGTGTGGAGAAAAGGGAACTGTCTTACACTGTTGGTGGGAATGCAAACTAGTACAGCCACTATGGAGAACAGTGTGGAGATTCCTTAAAAAACTGGAAATAGAACTGCCTTATGATCCAGCAATCCCACTGCTGGGCATACACACTGAGGAAACCAGAAGGGAAAGAGACACGTGTACCCCAATGTTCATCGCAGACTGTTTATAATAGCCAGGACATGGAAGCAACCTAGATGTCCATCAGCAGATGAATGGATAAGAAAGCTGTGGTACATATACACAATGGAGTATTACTCAGCCATTAAAAAGAATACATTTGAATCAGTTCTAATGAGGTGGATGAAACTGGAGCCTATTATACAGAGTGAAGTAAGCCAGAAGGAAAAACACAAATACAGTATACTAACGCATATATATGGAATTTAGAAAGATGGTAACAATAACCCAGTGTACGAGACAGCAAAAGAGACACTGATGTATAGAACAGTCTTATGGACTCTGTGGGAGAGGGAAAGGGTGGGAAGATTTGGGAGAATGACATTGAAACATGTAAAATATCATGTACGAAACGAGT
The DNA here is from genome assembly GCF_027580195.1 of Bos mutus. NCBI lineage: Eukaryota > Metazoa > Chordata > Mammalia > Artiodactyla > Bovidae > Bos > Bos mutus. The sequence goes on along the minus strand of NC_091636.1, from coordinate 40,872,642 downwards.
TGCCAGTCCAGGTTTGATACACGATACTGGATGCTTGGGGCTAGTGCACTGGGACGACCAAGAGGGATGGTATGGGGAGGGAGGAGGGAGGAGGGTTCAGGATGGGGAACACATGTATACCTGTGGCATATTCATTTTGATATTTGGCAAAACTAATACAATTATGTAAAGTTTAAAAATAAAATAAAATTAAAAAAAAAAAAAAAAAAACCAGAGACAAGACATTGCCAACAAAAGTCCATCTAGTTAAAGCTATGATTTTTCCAGTAGTCATGTATGGATGTGAGAATTGGACTATAAAGAAAGCTGAGCACCAAAGAATTGATGCTTTTGAACTGTGGTGTTGGAGAAGACTCTTGAGAGTCCCTTGGACTGCAAGGAGATCCAACCAATCTATCCTAAAGGAGACCAGTCCTGAATATTCATTGGAAGGACTGATGTTAAAGCTGAAACTCCAATACTTGGGCTACCTGATACGAAGAACTGACTCATTTGAAAAGACCCTGATGCTGGGAAAGATTGAAGGTGGGAGGAGAAGGGGACAACAGAAGATGAGATGGTTGGGTAGCATCACCTACTCAATGGACATGAGTTTGAGTAAGTTCTGGGAGTTGGTGATGGACAGGAAAGCCTGGCACGACACGACTGAACAACTGAATTGAAAGGCATTGGTGGGACTGGAGTGAGACAGGAGCCATGGCTCGAAGACATTAGGATCCTACAGTGATCAGCATGGTTGAGGACTTTGAACCTATAAATTCCCCTGACTCCCTTTCTGGCAGAGGAAACCCTACCTCTCTCCCCCAAGGGAACAAACCTTCTGCTGCTTAAAGTCTTTGATATGGAAATACCTGGTGCTGTCTCCCAAAGGAGGTCAGTACTCTGCCTCTAGACCTGAAACAAGAGCTAAAATCTAAAAGAGTTCTTTTTTTTTTTTTTAGTTCTGATGGAGAGGCATGAAGGCCAGTCTTTGAAGAGAGAGTTTATACACAGATGTAAGATGTCACTGATTGGACTTGACAAGAGTCTGGGGAGCTGCCTGAGAGCCTGGTGAGAGTGAATTCTGAAGGTATTACACCAAACAGGACAACAATTAAATCTCTTTTGGCCTGAATTTATTAACACTGGGGCATATGCTGATGACACCACCCTTATGGCAGAAAGTGAAGAACTAAAGAGCCTCTTGATGAAAGTGAAAGAAGAGAGTGAAAAAGCTGTCTTAAAACTCAACTTTCAAAAAAACAAACAGTATGGCATCCGGTCCCATCACTTCATGGAAAATAGATGGGGAGACAATGGAAACAGTGACAAACTTTATTTTATTGGGCTCCAAAATCACCACAGATGGTGACTTCAGCCATGAAATTAAAAGACACTTGCTCTTTGGAAAAAAAGCTATGACAAACCTAGATAGCATATTAAAAACCAGAGACATTATTTTGCCAACAAAGGTCCATCTAGTCAAAGCTATGGTTTTTCCAGTAGTCATGTATGGATGTGAGAGTTGGACTATAAATACGACTGAGCGCCGAAGAAATGATGCTTTGGAACTGTGGTGTTGGAGAAGACTCTTGAGAGTCCCTTGGACTGCAAGGAGATCAAACTAGTCCATCCTAAAGGAAATCAGTCCTGAATATTCATTGGAAGTACTGAAGCTGAAGCTCTAATACTTTGGCCACCTGATGGGAAGAGTCAACTCATTGGAAAAGACCCTGATGCTGGGGAAGATTGAAGGCAGGAGGAGACGGGGATGACAGAGGAGGAGATGGTTGGACGGAGTCAATGGACATGAGTTTGAGCAAGCTCCGGGCGATGGTGAAGGACAGGGAAGCTTGGTGTGCTGCAGTCCATGGGGTCGCAAAGAGTTGGACACAACTGAAAGACTAAACGACAACAACAAAATTCCAACAGGATTCCAGATTTCACATGTTGACTAGACTTGGCCCTGGTTTGGCAGCATGGTATATTATCCAAGTTGTTTGGAATATATATCACATTCCATATTTATCAGTTCTTCTGCTATCACAGTATAGTTTGGAGAAAGAATGGTTATTTTGATATTCCATGGTAGATGGAATTATGCTAATGGGACTTGATGTTCAGGAAGTAGAAAAATTCCTTGAATGCCTTGGCAAGACACATGCATGCCCAAGCATGAAAAGTAAGCCCCAAGAAAGATTAGGACTTTGCTATCTTAGTACCTTTCTAGAGTCCAGTGATCCAGGTATTTGGGGATACTTCTTTTACAGTGAGGGATTTGTTGCTGCACCCTGCCTCTCTCACCACTAAGAATGAAGTATAAAGCTTGGTGAGGCTCTGTGTGTTTTGGAGGCACATCCCATTTGGGCACCAGTTTTGAATAGGGCTTCTCTGGTGACTCTAGGGGTTCCCTCATAGCTCAGTTGGTAAAGAATCTGCCTGCAATGCAGGAGACCCTGGTTTGATTCCTGGGTCGGGAAGATCTGCTGGGGAAGGGATAGGCTACCCACTCTAGTATTCTTGGGCTTCCCTTTTGGCTCAGCTGGTAAACAATCTGCCTGCAATGTGGAAGACCTGGGTTCGATCCCTGGGTTGGGAAGATCCCCTGGCAAAGGGAAAGGCTACCCACTCCAGTATTCTGGCCTGGAGATTCCCAAGGACTGTCTAGTCCATGGGGTTGCAAAGAGTCAGACATGACTGAGTGACTTTCACTTTCTTCCTGGTGGCTCAGCAGTAAAGAATCCACCTGCCAATGCAGCAAAGGAGACACGGGTTTGATCACTGGGTCGGGAAGGTTCCCTGGAGAAGGAAATGGCAACCCACTCCAGTATTTTTTTCCTGGAGAATCCCCATGGACAGAGAAGCCTGGTAGGCTATAGTCCATGGGGTCGCAAAGAGTTGGCTATGACTGAGGGACAGACTTTTGCTGTTTTTTTTTCCCCCTACTTTAAATGGGGCCTGGAATAAAAAATGTCTCTGCAGTGGGTCTATGCTGTGACCCCAGCTGCCCAGCCATTGGAGCCTTGTGACCTGACAGAACCAGCAGTAAGAGAAAATGACTTTGGGAAAAGATTTCCTCATTTTTATACAAATAATACATACTTCATATAGAAATTTTAAGAATACAAATATGGGAGAAAGAAGAAAATCAATCAACTATAACTTCACAACCCATATAACTTGGAGTCTATCATGGTGCATACCCTCAGTATCCTCCCAGCCCCTCCCCAACTTTTTTTAATGCATGTAAATACTTTTCTTTTTCTTCGGAAAACTAGATCACAGAGAACACAAAACTTTGCAATTTACATTTTTCATTAAGTAGATTGAAAATACTCATTGTTCTTCAGCAACATTATTTTAAATGTCTGTTTCATTTTTCATTGTATGGATGTCTCATGATTAACTTAATCTTTTAGTTACATATGTTTAGATTGTTTTCAATTCCTAGCTACTCTGATAGGTTTTACTGATAAACACATTTCAATTTTTATTCTATTAAATTAAACCCAAACTTAGGAAAGAAAGAAAATTGATATCAGAAAAGTAATATACCTTTAAATGAAAAAATACTGATGTGGAAGGAAATAGAGACATACATTTTGAACTGATATAGAGAAAGGTAAAGCATCCATCTATCCTTTAGTTCAGTTCAGTTCAGTCACTCAGTTGTGTCTGACTCTTTGAAACCCCATGGACTGCAGCAAGCCAGACCTCCCTGTCCCTCACCAACTCCCAGAGTTTATTCAAACTCATATCCATTGAGTTGGTGATGCCATCCAACCATCTCATCCTCTGCCATCCCCTTCTCCTCCTGCCTTCAATCTTTCCCAGGATCAGGGTCTTTTCTAATGAGTTGACTCTTCCCATCTGGTAGCCAAAGTATTGGAGTTTCAACTTCAACATCAGTCCTTCCAATGAATATTCAGGACTGATTTCCTTTAGGATGGATTGGTTGGATCTCCTTGCTCTCCAAGGGACTCTCAAGAATCTTCTCCAACACCACAGTTCAAAAGCATTAGTTCTTTGGTGCTTAGCTTTCTTTATAGTCCAACTCTCACATCCATAAATGACTACTGGAAAAACCATAGCCTTGACGAGATGGACCTTTGTTGGCAAAGTAATGTCTCTGCTTTTTAATATACTGTCTGGGTTGGTCATAACTTTCCTTCCAAGGAGTATGCATCTTTTAATTTCATGGCTGCAGTCACCATCTGCAGTGACTTTGGAGCCCCAAATAGTAAAGTCAGCCACTGTTTCCACTATTTCCCCATCTATTTGCCATGAAGTGATGGGACTAGATGCCATGATCTTCATTTTCTGAATGTTGAGTTTTAAGCCAACTTTTTCACTCTTTCACTTTCATCAAGAGGCTCTTTAGTTCTTCTTCACTTTCTGCAATAAGGGTGGTGTCATCTGCATATCTGAGGTTATTGATATTTCTCCCAGAAATCTTGATTCCAGCTTCTGCTTCATCCAGCCCAGCATTTCTCATGATGTACTCTGCATGTAAGTTAAATAAGCAGGGTGACAATATACATCCTTGATGTACTCCTTTCCCTATTTGGAACCAGTCTGTTGTTCCATGTCCAGTTCTTACTGTTGCTTCTTGACCTGCATACAGATTTCTCAGGAGGCAGGTCAGCTGGTCTGGTTTTTGCATCTCTTGAAGAATTTTCCACAGTTTGTTGTGATCCACACACTCAAAGGGTGTGGCATAGTCAGTAAAGCAGAAGTAGATGTTTTTCTGGAACTCTCTTGCTTTTTCGATGATCCAACAGATGTTGGCAATTTGATCTCTGGTTCCTCTGCCTTTTCTAAATCCAACTTGAACATCTGAGAGTTCACGGTTCATGTACTGTTGAAGCCTGGCTTGGAGAATTTTGAGAATTACTTTGCTAGCATGTGAGATGAGTGCAATTGTGTGGTAGTTTGAGCATGCTTTGGGATTGGAATGAAAACTGACCTTTTCCAGTCCTGTGGCCACTGCTGAGTTTTCCAAGTTTGCTGGCATATTGAGTGCAGCACTTTCACAGCATCATCTTTTAGGATCTGAAATAGCTCAACTGGAATTCCATCACCTCCACTAGCTTTGTTCGTATTGATGCTTCCTAAGGCCCACTTGACTTTGCATTCCAGGATATCTGGCTCTAGGTGAGTGATCACACCATTGTGATTATCTGGGTAGTGAAGATTTTTTTTGTATAGTTCTTCTGTGTGTTCTTGCCACGTCTTCTTAATTAATATCTTCTGCTTCTGTTAGGTCCATATCATTTTTGCCCTTTATTGTGTCCATCTTTGCATTAAATATTCCTTTGGTATCTCAAATTTTCTTAAGAGATCTCTAGTCTTTCCTTACACTAATGTTAAACTTCCTGAACTTAATTATACTTTGGTCATTTAGGGGATTATTTCAGTAATATATCCTAGCAGCACTGATCAATATCCAGGACAAAACCCCATGTAAAATCCACAAACTTTGTAGATTTTTGTCTTGCTTGTTTTTTTTTTTTTTTTTTCCCATATGACAATGAATATCAAAGAGCTCTACTATGATATTTTATTTTTGGTTAACTTTGCCTAAGAATGACTTGCTCAATAGATGCCTTCTGTATTAATCATATCTTTATTTTGTGATACTTTGACATCTTGGAGCGGTCTTACTGTCTAGAGAGAGACTTGCCCCCCCAGGATGAACTGCTTCTTAGAGATGGTAAGCAACTCACCTGTGAGCGGAACTTTCCTGTGTACAGTAATCCATCCAAGGGCCCTGTCCCCAGCCACTAGACACCAAACCAATTTCCCTGCCTTAAAAATTGAGATCTGGACAACAGGAGACCACTCCTACAGCCTGGAATCCTGTTACAAAATTAATTATTCAAATGATTCGATTCTATGCTGTTCAAACTTGCCAGCCCTGCCTCACCCATTCCTTCCCACAGAAACGACAATAAAAGCTCTTTCATACTTTCTCCTTTTCTCCTCTCTCTTGACCCACTGACTGACTTGGTACTTCCCCACGTGGTGCTGGGGGCTGTGTCAAACCCCGTTACTTGGGAAATGTAAGCGGTGAACTGTACTTTCAAAGGCAGTTATGTTCAGTAGTGTGCAACTCTTTGCAGCCCTATGTACTGTAGACCACCAGGCTCCTCTGTACATGGGATTCTCCAGGCAAGAATACTGGAGTGGGTATTGTCATCTCCTTCTCCAGGGGATCTTCCTGACTCAGGGATTGAACCCGTGTCTCATCTCATCTCCTGCATTGGCAGGCAGATTATTTACCACGGAGCCACCTCAGAAGCCCCTTATCACCTCACCACACCTGACTGAAACAAATTCCGGGTACATTTTAGAACACCTTCTTTCTCTCCTTAACTGTAAGCATCCAAAAGCTGCCTGGGGTTCGAATTCTATGCCTATTCTCAATACGCTTTCCCAGTTTATAGCAACATCCAGACAGGGTCCGTTGTGCTTCTGAGGTTTTAGGATTGCCCAAGCCCTGTGTGGGCAAAGTTTCTTCCATAATACAGAATGCCTTTTGGGTATTGAAATTTGTTTTTTAGTTTTCTTGAGCTAGATCTTCATGGTTTTTCCTTGTTCAAAGAAGAAAACAATCTGTTATTTTGCTTCCTCATCTTTAATAGCTGTGACAAAAATACGACTCCCTCAATGCAAATTTTACACAATGTGAATCTTTCTCCAAAGCCCAGTAACTGGCCGTGTAAAAGATGTGTCAACCAAAGGCTCCATTTGATCTCTGTAGCTCTAGCAGCTTAAAAATAACTCCCGTTGAGAAATAGAAGGGTGGCTACTCACGATGACAGTGGGGAACACAAGGACTTTGAAGAACAAGTGATTCACTTGGAGAGGATAAATCAAATAGAATCAAAACCGAATTAAAACCATCTTTTCCTAAAAAAAAATGAGCTTTGAGATTTTGTAAAAAAAAATGACTTGATAAAATTCAGAATTTAGAACATTTAGAAAATCAGGTCAAATACTCAACAATCACTGAGTAACACCCCCACACACTTCAGGCTCAGAACAAAAATGCTCAAGGTTCTCAATAACGTAATGTATGATGAGACAAGAAGATGTATCCTCCTTAGGAATGACAGAGTCATGATGCCTTAGTTCTTGTTTTTGCTTCCTTGGGTGGCACTGGGCATGCATTGAACTTGTGAGGCTCTCGTGTCTGTGAAATAAAAGGAATTTTATTTTAATTCCTGGCTGAATTCTAAAAACCTGACATGTTAGTAATTTACTTGGAATTCACTCTATGACTATTCCATGCTCATTTTTTAGGTCTTACAACAGAAACCCTCAGGAGTAGAGCCCTTTCCTCTTAATTATTCAGTTCAGTTCAGTTCAGTCACTCAGTCGTGTCCGACTCTTTGAGACCCCATGAATCGCAGCACGCCAGGCCTCCCTGTCCATCACCAACTCCCAGAGTTCACTCAGACTCATGTCCATCGAGTCCATAATGCCATCCAGCCATCTCATCCTCTATCATCCCCGTCTCCTCCTGCCCCCAATCCCTCCCAGCATCAGGGTCTTTTCCAATGAGTCAACTCTTCGCATGAGGTTGCCAAAGTACTGGAGTTTCAGCTTTAGCATCATTCCTTCCAAAGAACACCCAGGATTGATCTCCTTTAGAATGGACTGGTTGGATCTCCTTGGAGCCCATGGAACTCTCAACAGTCTTCTCCAACACCACAGTTCAAAAGCATCAATTCTCTGGTACTTAGCTTTCTTCACAGTCTAACTCTCACATCCATACATGACCACTGGAAAAACCATAGCCTTGACTAGATGGACCTTTGTTGGCAAAGTAATGTCTCTGCTTTTGAATATGCTATCTAGGTTGGTCATAACTTTCCTTCCAAGGGGTAAATGTCTTTTAATTTCATGGCTGCAGTCACCATCTGCAGTGATTAGCAGTACCTCTTTTGATGGGCTTCCCTGGTGGCTCAGTGGTAAAGAATCTGCCCGACAATGTAGGAGACATGGGTTTGATCCCTGGGTTGGGAAGATCCCCTGGGGGAGGAAATGGCAACCCACACCAGTATTCTTGCCTGGGAAATCCCACAGACAGAAGAGCAGTTCATGTTGTTGCAAAAGGGTCAGACGTGACTTAGAAACTAAACAATGATGATACTTTTAGTATATGTTGAAAAATAAATGCATGCACTGACATTTTGTAATAAATGAAGTGACCTGACTTCCACAGCAGAAGGCAGAGCACTGAATTCCACCTATCTCACCTTAAAATTGAGAGGAGTGGAGGCTGGGGAGGCTGTTAGGGGGTGAAAAAGCCTGATGAATATTCATTGCAGCCAGCACCTTGGCCTCTCAATTTTCACCCTCAATAATATCCCCATATCTCACAGCCAAACAAGAAAATCACCAAACACAGGGAGTTAGTCCTTATGTACCTAAAAATGCACAGAACAACTCAAATCACATCACTGGTCATAGTAACAGGATTCTGAATCAGAATTTCTTTTTTAAAAAAATTTATTTGGCTGGACCGGGTCTTTGTTGTGGTGTGAGAACCCTCAGTTATGGCATGTGGGATCTAGTTCTCCAACCAGGGATGGAACCTGGTTCCATGCACTGGGAGCTTGGAGGCTTAGCCACTGGACCCCCCCCGCCCAGGGAAGTCCCAGGATTTCTTGATAGGGTCCATTATTTCTCTAATTCTGTGGTGTTCCCATCTCAATATTCCACAGCTGATGGACCACATTGTAAAGTCATCAGTATGACAGTGGAGCAAACAGAGAGAAAGAAAAGCAGAAAATAGGTAGAATACAGAAACATACATGGGATAGAAAGAGGATGGAAACATGAGTAGAGATTAAGTCCCTTGTATCTGTACCAAGTCAGGAGATTGTAATTGGGTTTAGGGACTTCACCATGCCATGGACTCCTTGACTTCAGTCAGTATCTCAGCTTGTTAGTGCTCTTCACTCACTGAGTTGGCCCCAACCTTTAATTCACAGAGTCTGATTCCTGGCTCAGATATGCTCCTGTATCTATTTATCACTTGTATTGATGTGGGAGGAGGCCCCTCCTGGGAGCTCTTGGATTCCATTCATATTTCTCCTGCTCACACTGTGTTTCAGCATACTGAGTTCCCCTTGACAGTCAGGGTCAATCTTTCTGGCCAATTTAGGACCAGTTTAGGACTTATCCCATTTTTTGCTTGTTTACCCATTGGTATCAAGATCCTGAGTAGCCACTGTCAATTGTGAAATCATTCCTTCCTAGGTTCAAAACCAGCAGAACCCAGAGGCACAGAGATGGGAGCGTAAAATTTGAAAGTGGGTCATTAGGAATAACTGCAAGGAGATCTAACTGGTCAGTCCTAAAGGAAATCAATCCTGAGTATTCATTGGAAGGACTGATGCTGAAGCTGAAACTCTAATACTTTGGCCACCTGATGCGAAGAATTGACTCATTTAAAAAGATCTTGATGCTGGGAAAGATTGAAGGCAGGAGGAGAAGGGGACGACAGAGGGTGAGATGGTTGGATGACATCACTGACTCGATGCACGTGAGTTTGAGCAAGCTCCGGGAATTGGTAATGGACGGGGAAGCCTGGTGTGCTGCAGTCCATGGGGTCACAAAGAGCCAGACATGACATGACTGAACTGACTGATGAGTAATAACGAAAGGTGAATCCCATTTCTGTTTCTTCATTCCTAGATCCATGTACTTTGGCTCTGGGAGCAATAGCAGTGTGTATTGACTGAAACTCAAATAGGTCATTCCTACATACTTGAAAACCTTCTGCTTCTGATCAGTGGTGAGTATATGATAAAATCTGCAGATCTCACGGGAATGAGAATATTACCTACCTTTTTTCATTGTTAAGTTAATTCCTTGGTCATAAGGGATGGTGTATGGGATACCAGGACAGTAATTCCACAGATAGTGGAGCTGGCAAAAGCATTGTGAGGAGACGAATCTAAATACAGAATAAATGTACATTTCAGTGAAAATACACTGCTACCCAGAGGAAGGGGTTCAGTGTAGTTAGCCTCCCTTCAGAGAGGTGAATGGCTCACCCAGAGAATGGTCCCTGCTGCGGTCAAACTGGGTACTCACAATAGCACTAGTTAATTCGGTTTTGCCAAAGTGAAAGTAATGAAAGTGTTAGTTGCTCAGTCATGTCTGATTATTTGCAACCCCATAGACTGTAGACTGCCAGGCTCCTCTGTCCCTGGGATTTTCCAAGCAAAAATAGTGGAGTGGGTTGCTATTCCCTTCTCCAGGGGATCTTCCAGACCTAGGGATTGAACCTGGGTTTCCCGCATTGCAGGCAGATTCTTTACTGTCTCAGTCACAAGGCGAAGTCTATTTTGTGGAGGCTATGCATGAACTCTGCTCCTGACAGCACAGGCACTTTATGAGTCTTCTGAACAGCAATGGAGTGACTGGGAGGGAGCTTCTAGACCAGGTCATCTTTCCCATCTGAATAACTAAGAGTGAATCTGGAGGGGGAGCGGGTGTCTATAGACCCACCAGTGAGGAATATCTTCAAAAAACTTTTTGGTATAACAGGAAAGAACACAAGGAAAATAAAAGCAAGTTTTAAAAAGCCATACAAATATCCCAGTTTACATAATACAAGTTACTCAACCTACTTTGATATACAAGTTTGCATTAGGTTCATATGTATTGACCAAAAACTAAAAAATGTGAGTTGATTCACTCCTGTAAAAGAAGCCTGCAGGTCTATCACTGGGGACTCAGACGCTGATTTTTTTCTTTTCCACCATCCTGAGCATAAGGGTTCCATTCTCAAGTTCATTTCATGGTCTAATATGACTGCTGAGCTCCAGCGATCATGTACATTTTCCAGGTAGGAAGAAGAGAAAGGACCACAGGCTTCAGTCTATGCCCTACCTTTAGAAACAACCTTCCTGAAACTTTAACCCAACAACTTCTACTTACATTTGATTAGTCAAACTTTGTTTCACATGGCCATGCTAAGTGTCAAGGGAGGCTCATCAATACAGTTTTTAAGCAGAGAAGATTGCTTCCTTGAATAAAATGGGGTGCTAAGGACAAAGGGAAGAATGAACATTGGATGGACAGCAGCTGTGTTTGCCATAGATTGCTTCCATGGCTCAGAAAACCTGTTCAATAGATGTCTTTCAGCTTTAAAGAGCTGGCAAAAGCCCAAAGCCACATTGCCTGTATTCTGTCTGTACCTTGAGCTCCTTTCTGGAATATCCATGATGGGGAGCTGTCATGTCATGTCATCCAGCATGGGGAGCTGTCATCTTAGAACCCATCACCTCAGTGCTCCTTCAGCCTCCCAGGGTGTCTCAAGCCAGAAGAGCCAACTTTTTTCTCTGGGCTTGTCCTACTTGGTTTCAGGTTTTGGCCAGGAAGTTGTATCTCTTCCCTAGGTGACTCTCAATAAAACTCACCATTGTAAGGTAGTATGCCATGGAAACATCTGTCTTCTAGCATGGTAGATTAAAAAAATTTTTTTAATTGAGTTATAATTTACATACCATACAGTTCACTTTCTTTACTTGCACAATTCAATAGTATTTGAATTGTGACTATGCAAAAGTCATATGCAAAAATTTGCATATGCAAATTTCAAAATTTTTAAAAATTTGTTTGTTTGGTAGAACCGCATGTAGGATCTTAGTACCCTGACCAGGAATGGAACATGGGCCCCTTACTTTGGAAGCATGCAGTCTTAACCTCTGGACCACCAAGGAAGTCCCTGGTAGATTCTTATTTTAACAGCCACCAATGAATCATAGATGGCTTCCCTAGTGGCTCATCAGTAAAGAATCTGCCTGCAATGCAGGGGACACAAGTTTGATCCTTGGGTTGGGAAGATCCCTTGGAGAAGGAAGTGAAAACCCACTCCAGTATTCTTGCCTGGAAAATCCCATGGATAGAGGAGCCTGGCAGGCTATAGTCCATTGGGTTTCAAAGACTCAGACACAACTTGGTGACTAACAACAGCAACAGCAATGAATCACGTATCTGGTACTCCTTCCCTTATGTACCTCCTTCCCCGAGTGACTCTGGGCTTGGCTATGGGACATGCTCTGACCAATGAGGCATCAGCAAATGTTGGGTCAGAGACTTGCTATGTGCTCTTGTACTGAAGCTTGTGTTCTTGGATCACCTCTGTGTAAGAAACCCAGGCAATCTTGTTGGAGAGGTTAGCCCCAGCTAACGTGAGTGAGGCCCTCTTGGATTTTCCAGCCCCAGATAAACTACCAGATGATGGTAACCACGTGAGAAACTGTAGATGCAAAAACCCCAGAAGGACCACCCAGCCGAGTTCACTTGTAGAATTATGAGTAAATAAATGGTTGCTGTTCTACGCCATTACATTTTGAGGTGGTCTTTTATGTAGAAACAGAAAACTGAGACTTATTGGATATTGCTCAGAGAAGTTATGGCTGGGATTAGGGTTATGGGTTGATCATATCCCCTAACCACAAGGCTGTAGTTTTAAGAATATATTCTTCAATGAGCACTTGTTGTTTTTGGCCACTCAGCATCCATTTCACCCTAGGTAAGAACACTAAGATTTTACTCAGGGCAATCAATTATTTAATTCTCACATGTGATTCTTTTGGCCACAGTGTTTGGACGGCTTGAGGTAGATGACTTAATTCAGACAATTAAAGGTCAGGTCTAGGACTTTTGGTCAAATTCTCTTTTCCTCTAGAAGACAGACTATGAAGTTATGAAGGATCTGAGGATATTGTGGCCCTCCATTTTGGAAATTAAGGCATACCAAACAGCCACTGGAAGCATACTAAATTTTGTAAAGAAGTTCCTGAAGGAAGCCTTCATGTAGAGCTAGCTGGTGGGAGTGTAAATCGATGCTGCCCTTCTGCTGTAATAGGCCATAGTAACCAGAGTAAAAACACATATACCTTTGATGAAACAGCATATACTCCAGGGAAACACTCATGTAAGTCCATAAGGGAACACAGATAAAGATTTTTAAAGAGCAGTTTCTTGTGGCAGAGAACTAACACAGGTACCAAAAACTAGGAGAATGGAAGTTCCCTGATCGCCTAGTGGTTAGGATTCTGGTCTGTGACTCCTGTGGCAGATTCAATTCCTGGTAGGGGAACTGAGATCCAGCAAGCCATGCAGCTTGGCCAATATCAAAAAACAAACAAACCAATCAAAAAATGGGCAGAATATGAAATCTAGAAAGATGGTAGTGATGAAACTATATGTAGGGCTGCAACGGAGACACAGACATAGAGAACAGACTTGCGGATGCATTACGGGAAGGAGAGGGCGGGACAAGTAGAGAGCGTAACGTGGAAACATATACATTCAGATCAGATCAGATCAGTTGCTCAGTCGTGTCCGACTCTTTGCGACCCCATGAATCGCAGCGCACCAGGCCTCCCTGTCCATCACCAACTCCCGGAGTTCACTCAGACTCACGTCCATCGAGTCAGTGATGCCATCCAGCCATCTCATCCTCTGTCGTCCCCTTCTCCTCCTGCCCCCAATCCCTCCCAGCATCAGAGTCTTTTCCAATGAGTCAACTCTTCGCATGAGGTGGCCAAAGTACTGGAGTTTTAGCTTTAGCATCATTCCTTCCGAAGAAATCCCAGGGCTGATCTCCTTCAGAATGGACTGGTTGGATCTCCTTGCAGTCCAAGGGACTCTCAAGAGTCTTCTCCAACACCACACTTCAAAAGCATCAATTCTTCAGCGCTCAGCCTTCTTCACAGTCCATCATATACATTACCATATGTAAATAGCTGGTGGGAATTTGCTGTATGACACAGGGAGCTCAAATCTGGTGCTCTGTGACTACCTAGAGGGGTGGGATGGGGTGAGAGGTGGGAAAGAGGTTCAAGAGGGAGAGGACATATGTATGTCTGTAACTGATTCATGATGATGTATGGCAGAAACCAATACAATATTGTAAAGCCATTATCCTTCAATCAAAAATAAATCTTAAAAAATGGGCAGAATATCTAAATAGACATTTCTCTAAAGAATACATACAGCTAGACAAAAAGCTCATGAAAAGATGCTCAGTATTGTTAATTATTAGAGAAATGCAAATAGAAATTACAGTAAGATTCCACCTGACATGGGTAAGGATGGCCATCATCAAAAAAATCTACAAACAATAAATTCTGGAGAGGGTGTGGAGAAAAGGGAACCCCTCTACACTGTTTATAGGAGTGTAAATTGTTAAAAACATGATGCTAAAAGTATAGAGGGTCCTTAAAAAGCTAAAAATAGAGCATATGACCCAGCAATCCCACCCCTAGGCATATACTTAGAGAAAACCATAATTCAAAAAGATACACACACCCCAATGTTTATTGCATCATTATTTACAATAGCCAAGAAATAGAAGCAACAAGAATGTCCATTGACAGGAATAGGTAAGGAAGATGTGGTGCATTTTTACAATACAATACTGCTGCTGCTGCTGCTAAGTCGCTTCAGTCGTGTCCGACTCTGTGCGACCCCATAGACGGCAGCCCACCAGGCTCCCGGTCCCTGGGATTCTCCAGGCAAGAACACTGGAGTGGGTTGCCATTTCCTTCTCCAATGCATGAAAGTGAAAAGTGAAAGTGAAGTCGCTCAGTCGTGTCCAGCTCTTAGCGACCCCATGGACTGCAGCCCACCAGGCTCCTCCATCCATGGGATTTTCCAGGCAAGAGTACTGAAGCGGGGTGCCATTGCCTTCTCCACAATAGAATACTACTCAGCCGCAAAAAGAGTGAAATAAGCCATTTGCAGCAACATGGATGGACCTAGAGATTGTCACATGGAGTGAAGTAAGTCAGACAGAAAGACGAATAGCATATGATATTGTCTATATGTGGAACCTAGAAGAAATGGTACAGGTGAACTTATTTACAAAACAAAAATAGAGTCACAGATGCAGAAAACAAAATTACGGTTACCAAGGGAGAAGAGGGGGAGGGATCAACTGGGAGACTGAGACTGACAAGGACAGAGAAGCCTGGTGTGCTGCAGTCCATGTGGTTGCAAAAAGTTGGACATGACTGAGTGACTGCACAACAACAACAACAAATATTACTGTACACAAAACAGATACTAATAAGAACCTACTCTACAGCACAGGGAACGCTACTCAATACTCTGTAATGATCTATACGGGAAAAGAATCTAAAAAAGAGTGGTTATATGTATATGTATAACTGAATCCATCTAACATAGGTCCGTCTAGTCAAGGCTATGGTTTTTCTAGTGGTCATGTATGGATGTGAGAGTTGGACTATAAAGAAAGCTGAGCGCCGAAGAATTGATGCTTTTGAACTGTGGTGTTGGAGAAGACTCTTGAGGGTCCCTCGGACTGCAAGGAGATCCAACCAGTCCATCCTAAAGGAAATCAATCCTGAGTGTTCACTGGAAGGACTGATGTTGAAGCTGAACCTCCAATACTTTGGCCACCTGATGCGAAGAGCTGACTCATTTGAAAAGACTCTGATGCTGGGAGGGATTGGGGGCAGGAAGAGAAGGGGATGACAGAGGATGAGAGGGTTGGATGGCATCACCCACTTGATGGACATGGGTTTGGATGGACTTCAGGAGTTGGTGTTGGACAGGGAGGCCTGCAGCTCATGGGGTTGCAAAGAGTTGGACACGACTGAGGGACCGAACTGAACTGATAACTGATTCACTCTGTTGTACATCTGAAACTAACACAACATTGTAAGTCAACTGTACTCCAATAAAAGTTAATTTTAAAAAACCTAGGAGAATGAACAAGTAAAATGTGGTAGAACACATCAGTATTCAAAAGTAATAAAACTAAGTTTTAAAATGCTGAGGGCCTCAGTATACGCCCTCCCTTTAGAGACAACCTGAGGTGGCCAGCAACATGGCCACTGGGAGGCCCCAGTGCTCACCTCCCCGGTAAAAACAACAGTATATCATCTCATCACATTGCACACTTTAAATATGTCTGATTATATGTGACTATTATTCCATGCTAAAGTTAGAAAAAAGAGATGAGCAGTTCTAAAAATTAAGTAAAACAAAGGTAATGATGTAGAATTTTCTTCTAATAGTTTTGTTAAGATCTATCCTTGATACTCTATGCGAACATATAAGAAATAGCGTAATACAACTTCTGTACTGGAATAACACATGCATGCACAAGAAACACTCTTTTTCAAGAATACAGACTTATATCTATGGCATATATGGAATGTGAAGGAAGAAATGAAGGGAGAACTTGAAATAAGACAAGAACCTTGCAGATTGATCATGAATGTGCCAAGAATGGAGGATATGGTTAATTAAAAAATGTGTACATGAAGTTAAACAAAAACCCCAAGGTGATTCACTAGAACATGAATGACTCGCAATTTGAGACAATTTGTACATTTATATACACTCAAATATGAGAGATTACCCAAGAGGAGAGTCATTTCCACATTCTACCTCCAGACTTCCAAAAGCAACAGGGTTCAAATTAAAATAACTCTTACTATTTTCCCCAGGCAGTTAGTAAAGGGAAAAAGAACAGAAAGACTGAAAAGGGAATAATTTTGTAGGAAGGATGAAGAGAAAAGAAGAACATTTAATGTTAGAGGAGTTACCAAAAATTGAAGTAACAATGTTAGCTTGATTAAACAGTTTTCTCCACTAATGTCAGGGTGAAATCTGATGTCACAACCTGATCACCAAAAATACGAGAGGGCAAATGTCAGGAATTTTCCTGATGTTTTCCTCATGGCATACTATTCTATTTTAGTCTTATGCATCAGCTATCCAAGATTTAATACCTCATGGAATGTACTTGCTGGAAAGAAACAAAAAACTATATCTCACAACATTGCACATGATGGTAATACAAATTTTCCTCATCATCTTTAATTACTGTTCATAGCATTATAAAAGATAATGATTTAAAAAAATTTTTTAGGATACTGATTTTTCTCTTAGCAAGGAAATAAAAATTAGGTATGAGTGATGAGGTGCTGGTATATCAATGTATGAAGATCTCTTGAAGTTAGTATTTAGGATCTTTGGCTTCTTATATTGCTTGTGCAATCATAAGTACAACATGATGATATCTGAATGTTTAAAAAATTATTTTAGAAGTTATATCTATGAATATATAAATATGAGCTAACTTCTCTTTGAATTATATTTTTCCTTTCACTGCTTTATTATTTCTCTTTTAAATTCTGTTTTATAGGAAACTTGCATTCTTTGGGTTTATTACTGGTAAAGTGAAATTTCGAGTGCTTACTTCATCATGGAGGATTAAGGAAAAAAATAATCCCAGCTCTCATGGAGTTTACATTCTAGTGGATTCAGTTCAGTTCAGTTCAGTTCAGTTGCTCAGTCGTGTCTGACTCTTTGCGACCCCATGAATTGCAGCACGCCAGGCCTCCCTGTCCATCACCAACTCCTGGAGTTCACTCAAACTCACGTCCATCGAGTCGGTGATGCCATCCAGCCATCTCATCCTCTGTCATCCCCTTCTCCTCCTGCCCCCAATCCCTCCCAGCATCAGTCTTTTCCAATGAGTCAACTCTTCACATGAGGTGGCCAAAGTACTGGAGTTTCAGCTTTAGCATCATTCCTTCCAAAGAACACCCAGGACTGATCTCCTTTAGAATGGACTGGTTGGAGCTCCTTGCAGTCCAAGGGACTCTCAAGAGTCTTCTCCAACACCACAGTTCAAAAGCATCAATTCTTTGGCGCTCAGCTTTCTTCACAGTCCAGCTCTCACATCCATACATGATTACTGGAAAAACCATAGCCTTGACTAAACGGACTTTTGTTGGTAAAGTAATGTCTCTGCTTTTGAATATGCTATCTAGGTTGGTCATAACTTTCCTTCCAAGGAGTAAACGTCTTTTAATTTCATGGCTGCAATCACCATCTGCAGTGATTTTGGAGCCCCCCAAAATAAAGTCTGACACTATTTCCACTATTTCCCCATCTATTTGCCATGAAGTGATGGGACCAGATGCCATGATCTTTGTTTTCTGAATGTTGAGCTTTAAGCCAACTTTTTCATTCTCCTCTTTCACTTTCATCAAGAAGCTTTTCAGTTCCTCTTCACTTTCTGCCATAAGGGTGGTATCATCTGCATATCTGAGGTTATTGATATTTCTCCCGGCAGTCTTGATTCTAGCTTGTGCTTCTTCCAGCCCAGCATTTCAGTGCTGATTAATTTGGAGTATTAACTGTTCAATATCATGGCATAATAATAACAGGAAAATTAGTTTTATACAATTTTTTGATTTTCACAAAATGTAATAAGATGTCCACAAGGTGAAATTTGATCTATTTTTGTCCTGATAATGTTTCTCTTAAACATTGCACATTTGACTATTATGATTGACTATCACACAGATTTAAATATAACTTGGGTCAGATCATATCTTTGAACAAAAACAAGTGAATGTCTGATGCAATAGGTTTACGCTATAGAACACCACCATCCTTGACACACTGAAAGTCGCTCAGTCGTGTCCGACCCTATGGATTATACAGTCCATGGAATTCTCCAGGCCAGAATACTGGAGTGGGTAGCTGCTCTCTTCTCCAGGGGATCTTCCCAACCCAGGGATCGAATCTGAGTCTCCTACCTTGCAGATGATCTCCTGCATTGCAGGCAAATTCTTTACCATTTGAGATAGAGGAACTTGGTGGGCTACAATCCATGGGGTCGCAAAGAGTCAGACACGACTGAATGATTGAGCTTGCATGCACGCAGGCAATATTCCATTGTGTATATGTACCACATCTTCTTTATCCATTCATCTGTCGATGGATATCTAGGTTGCTTTCATGTCCTGGCTATTATAAATAGTGCTGCTATGAACATTGGGGTACATATGCCTTTTTCAATTATGTTTTTCTCAGGGTGTATGCCAGTAGTGGGATTGCTGGGTAATGTTGTAGATTGATTCCTAGTTTTTAAGGAATCTCCATACTGTTCTCCATGATGGCTGTATCAGTTTACATTCCCACCAACAATGTAGGAGGGTTTCCTGGAGAAAGTAGCATTGACCAGCAGACACTATCATGTGTAAAATAGATAGCTGGTGGGAAGTTGCTGTATAGCGTGGGAGCCCAGCCTGACACTCTGTGATGACCAAGAGGGGTAGGGTAGGGGGAGGGGAGGCAGGCTCAAGAGGGAGCGAACATAATTATATTTAATAATACATAATTGTGGCTGATTCACGTTGTTGTATGGCAGAAACCAACACAACATTGTAAGGCAATTTACCTTCAGTTAAAAAATAAATTTAAAAAAGATCCAGCACAGCCAAAAATAAATAATTTAGCAACTAAACAACAATAAATACATAAATAATATTCTATTTAAAAAAAGAACAAACGTGTGAAGGGCAGCCGTGGGGTAGCAAATATGAGCTCTTGTTCTCTTTGCCCTACTATGTAGAGGACAGAACACTGAACAAGCTGCTGTCTCAAGCTTACCAGGAAATGTCTCAGTTTGGGAATCTAGGGCCAACATCAAGTGTTAGTCATTCAGTCATATTTGACTTTTTGCAACCCCATGGACTGTAGCCTACCAGGCTCCTCTGTCCATGGAATTCTCCAGGAAAGAATACTGCAGTGGGTGGCCACTCCCTTCTCCAAGGGATCTTTCCCATCCAGGAATTGAACCTGAGTGTCCTGCATTGCAGGCAGATTCTTTACCATTTGAGCCACCAGGGAAACCTAACATCAAAGTGATCTGCCAAAAGAGTTCCTCCAAAGAGGCCACTATTACAGAGCGTTAAGTAAAGTCTGTTGTGATCAGGCAATAGATAATTCCAAACAAGGTATGCATAAGTAATCTTGGTTTTGGGTTTTGAATTCATTCATTCATTCATTCCATGATGAATTTATGGAACATCGTTCAAACACTTACTTGGTATAGTGCTCTTCACCAGGCATTGAAGGGAATGTAATAACAGCTGCTATTTATTAATTTCCTACTTACACAAAGCACTGCACATCTTTTTTTTATTTTTCTGGCTTTTCTACAACACCAGGACAAGATTATTATCTCCATTTTAGGAGGGGAAAACTGAGGGAAAGGGAAAACTAAAGGGCAGATGCTGCTGCTACTGCTAAGTCGCTGCAGTCGTATCCAACTCTGTGCGACCCCATAGACGGAAGCCCACTAGGCTGCCCCGTCCCTGGGATTCTCCAGGCAAGAACACTGGAGTGGGTTGCCATTGCCTTCTCCAGTGCATGAAAGTGAAAAGTGAAAGTGAAGTCGCTCAGTCATGTCTGACTCTTAGCGACCCCATGGACTGCAGCCTACCAGGCTCCTCTGTCCTTGGGATTTTCCAGGCAAGAGTACTGGAGTGGGGTGCCATTGCCTTCTCCGAAAGTGCAGATAGGTGAGGAGATAACCTTGGGACACATTGTGAGACTTCTAAATGCCTTTTATTCCCACAGGATATTGCCCTGAGAACTGGATCCCCACCCAGACTGGCTCCTTGTAAATGAAAATAAAATTTCTGGAAATAAAATCACATGTGATCACGACCTCAAAGGATGCTGTGGGAACTCAGATGGGAGAAGTGATTGTTGCTGAAGTTTGGAATAGTCAGTAAAACCTTAAGAAAAAAAAGAGAGTAGGATGCAACGACTATGCACTTTGCCCTGAGGAAAATTCTCTAAAATCCCGTTTCATATTTTTACATGCCTTCTTAAGTCCTTTTTGACATAACGCCATGTACAACTATGTAAACCAATTAAATGGAGTCAGAATTGGCATGGATGGAGTTGAGGCACATACACTTATCTTTGTGAATCTCATGATTTATATTAAATAACTGGTCTATAAATCAATGGTGAGAATTCTTGATGTAGCTTGCCAATCCCAGAAAACCTCATGCCAGAAATTCAGACTAAATCACATTTGAGTTCTACATTTTTCAGAAATGTTTCTAATGTCATTCTATCTCAGAAAATTTCCAAAGAAATGAAGAGAGATTGCGGTTGATGGAAAGTGAGGAGGACAGTTACAAATACATTGTAATACAGAAACAAATCTGGCAATAAGGAGCTAAATCTACTGGAGCTGCATTTTCAAAAGGGTCCTTCGAGACCACACTTAACTGCATTTTCTGATGAAATTAAATCATAAGTTTAAATTTAAATAAATGTATGTAATTGCTATTATTATAGTGCTGGGAAAAAAAAAACTGTAGATTTGTATAAAAGAAGGGAAGAGATCAATTAACAAAGTCTCTGCTAAGGAAAGCTAAAACCTAGAGGTAAGTTTTCAATTTAATTTTTTGGCCATTTATTGATTTTCTTCCCATATCTCCCTCTAAAGAATCAACTGTATGTTAAAAACAAAATCTCAGCACTCATTGAATTACAGAAATCTTCTTGAATTACATGTAATATTCTTTCATGTTTTCTGCCTCTAGGGGGAAGTGTGTTTTCAACAATTCTGTTCCCATAAGATACTTTCTTTGTGGGCTACAGGCTTCATAGCATTATTCTTCAATATGACTTCAGGGCTGGCTTAACAAGGAAAAGGAGAGTCATTTTGAAAGTCACTTTAGAAATTGCAGCCAGGCTTCTGAGGGAGATGGTACAGACTGTGACAACTGGTGGAGAAAACTTCGTTCTGATGGCATGTATATTTCAAACAATGGCTGGTTGAGGTTCCCTATAGAATGTTGTTTTTCCTGTTGGCAGAGTAATGCCATAGAGACATGATTTCATTTCACAGATGGAAAAAAACAGCTGAATACTTCATAGAAAACTTGCCACTTGATTTTAATAATAAAGTTAAAAAACAAGATTTATAGATATTGATGACAAGAGATCTAAATCTTATTAAAAGTGTGTTGGTTTCTATAATATCACATTTAGGGCTAACATTGCTTTTCATTTGGCTAATTTTATTTTGCAGCATTTCCCTGTAACTTTCTTTTGTTTTCATTTGGAATTGTAGTCAGAAAGAATGCATTGAGTGAAAAGGTTAGTAATCTTTTGAACGTTAAAAAAAGTGCTTCTCTCTCCCACTCCTGCCTCCCATTTCAGTGTTTTACAGAACTGAAGAGAATAATGTTTAAAAATCGAGTCCAAGGCATGAGTTACTCCTTTTTTCTTTTTTCCTACCTACATGGTTTGATTCATCTTTATGATCATGATGCTGCAAAAATTAGACTACAATCTATTAGTATCTTTCTTACTATGCTGCAAGTTTTCAAAATAGCAACATATAAAATAAATTTTTGATATAAAATGTGTTACTCTTAAATGGCATTAAGCTTTGTTCCCAACCCTTTTTTACATGCTGTAATAAATATTCATTTCTAATTCAGTGCCATTAAAAATTATCTTCCAGGGGGTGAAGAGGCATATAAGTATGACATTTATATTATTTGGCCTAGATTCCTCACGTAGAGAGCAAAATGTCTCAGGTTAGGTGACTTCTAAGGAGATCCAACCAGTCCATTCTAAAGGATATCAGTCCTGGGTGTTCATTGGAAGGGCTGATGCTAAAGCTGAAACTCCAATACATTGGCCACCTTATGCGAAGAGTTGACTCATTGGAAAAGACTCTGATGCTGGGAGGGATTGGGGGCAGGAGGAGAAGGGGACGACAGAGGATGAGATGGCTGGATGGCATTATGGACTTGATGGACATGAGTTTGAGTGGACTCCGGGAGTTGGTGATGGACAGGGAGGCCTGGCGTGCTGCGATTCATGGGGTTGCAAAGAGTCGGACACAACTGAGCTACTGAGCTGAACTGAAAATTTTTCCAGCCATAAGATTGGAGAACTCCATGATACTCACACACACTCTCAGCTGCCAGGGTAAGTCTGATGGAAAGAGAATAAACTGATAATGTTAAGTCCATATACTTATATTACTTGGCAGTTCTTCCTATAATCTTGTGCCTATTTTCATTTGAAAAACTTAAAAAAAAATCCTAATTTCTATAAAATGATTGAGTCATGGCAATGTACTGTACAGCATAGTGACTACAGCTAGTAACGCTATATGACATACTTGAAAGTTGTGAAGAGCAGATACTAAAGTTCTCATCACACAAAATTTTTGTTTTCTAACTACATGGTGATGATGTCAACTAGAGTTGTGGAGATGATTTCATAGTATATACAAATATCAAATCATTGCGTTATATCCCTGAGGTTAATATAATGTCATATGTCAATTATACCTCAATAAATACATCCTAATTTCTGCTCAATGGAAAAATGTAAGGGATGTTTTGAGCACTGGATTCTCTGGTTCAGCTGCCTAGTTTGGGGGCTCTTCCCTTACAGGGCTTAGTTTGTCAGGGCTCTTGAATGACAAACTGGAAGCTGAGAACTCTGATGCAAAGGCCACTCAGAGGCTGTGATACTCACTCCACCGTAAAGGCATTGCCCTGCCCGTGACCCTTGGCGCGAATGGGCAGCGCCTGCAGGGGGAGAGGCGTTCTTGCCCGGGGTCACCCCAGCCCTTCCGACTAAGCTATGCTACACCATGCGCAGCATCAAATCGCCATTGGCCAGTGTTCCCCAGACACAGAGCAGAGCGAGCAGTAATAGCAAACCCTGGTTCCTCCACGTCTCCTGGCAACCAGTTTCGAAATCTATTAAGACCCTTGGAATTCGGGATTTAGCCTCTCTCTCTCCCTCTCTCCCTTCCTTCCCTCCGTTCCTTCTTTCTTCTTTCTCTCTTTTCCTTCCTAGGAGTTCAGGGTTTTTTTTTTTTTTTTTAATCACTGTGAAAAGCCCTAAATCTTAATTTCCAGTGTGTGAAAACTACGTTTTTTTGTGGAATTAAATTGTATACGGATGCCTCGTTTATTACCGGTTAGCAGCTCTAATAAGATAAATGAAAGTTTTCACAGGAGTTAGAAGATCCTACTTGAAGATTCAGGGATCGCAGTGCAAAATCTAAAAGCCCTGCAGGGTGAAACGTTACTCATCATTATATTTATGGTGCCAGAAAGAGCGATAAGGAGGGTGCTGGTAAGGCTGATGAGCGCTGATGCCTCAAGTTGTAACATCTCCGGAAGCCCCAATTTACCTTTTTCATCCTCATAAAAGAGAGCGATTGCTCTTTGAGGCCTCGGCTTTCAACAAAACTAAAAAAAAAAAAAAAAGACAAAAAAGCGAACTCGGGATGATGGCATCGGGGATACAAGTCGGCTACAAGTTTCTGCCGAAAGAGGGCGTTGGTCTAAGACGAATAGAAATTTGTGGACACGGATGCCCAGTCAAATGAAAGACCTTTGAAAACATTTTCTAATTTATTTTAATTTGTGGGACTTAAATATCAGAATTCACCAATCGAATACAGCACGTTCATACTGCAAATGACCTCGGCGCGTTACCACGATCGAAGGGTCAAGTTCCCTTTGAACCTGCCCTGCAGCTCGGCGGACCCTGGGGAAGCTCCTCCGGCCACCAACTTCTCCACGACCGTGTCCATCCTCGTTTCCCCCGCTGCTGTGCCTGCCTGTGACAAGTGACAAGCGACTGAGTCTTGGCCGCAGGTCCTTCCTCCGCATTGCAGGATCCGGAGCATCGGGGAGAAGCGTTGGGATTTCCGAGCGCACGGATGGCCGCTGATGACGCGCCTGCACCCGGGGGACCCTCAGGGGTGAAGCTTTAGGGAGAAGGTCTCTTTATTTAGTTACCTGGCTTAGCTTAGCACATAAAGCCCAGAGGACGCCTTGGAGATGCTTTTCAAGCTTTCTGCTACCTTCAGAAGAACCGTTTTTCCCTTTGGAAGCAACAAGTTTCGCTTTTCTGCTCACTGCGCGCCGCGGGAGATGTGGGTGCGCTGGGACACTGGATCCCGCGCGGCACGGCGACTCCGGCGCGAACCCGCGGGGCTCGCGGGGAGGTGGCCGCCAAGGGTGGGGAGCGGGGGAAGAAGTGGGGCGAGGACGCCCGGCAGCTAGGCGTTCCAGGCCCTCGACCCAGCCGTCTGCCCCGGGACCTTGGTCCCTGTTTCCTGACCTTGCGCCAGGGGACCGCGAAGGTCGAGAGCCCGTCCCAAGTAGGCGCGTCTGGAGAGATTGTGGCTGGAGTGAGAGAGAGGTGAGAGCAAACGGGACCTAGGGTGTTTGTTTGTTTGTTTGTCAACCAAACCACCAATTTCTGGGGCCATCCCTTTCCCTTAATCCTGTTTTTTTTTTTTTTTTGTGTGTGTGTGTGTGTGTGTGTGTGTGTGTGTGTGTGTCTGCGCGTGTTTCTTTACTTTCAAACACATTTCCATTTTTAAAGCCCGGAGCTGGAGACAGAGCTGCCGCGTGCCGGGCCAGGGAGAGGCGGGGACCCTGGTGGCGGTGTAGCTTTGTGGGGGCTTCCGCGGCTGTAGAAGTGAGCGATTGCGGTTTTAAGGAAAACGCAAAAGGACTGGCGGGGAGTGGGAGTGAGGGACAGGGAAGGGGTGGGAAGAGTAGGGGTGCGGGGAGGAGGAGTCCTGATGTAAGAATGTTAATAAGAGACTCCCCTAGCCCAGCCCCCACTGCTCCCCACCCCCACCCTCCCCACCCGCTGGAAATACCAGCCCGGCCTCTGCGCGCCTTGTGTGGTAACACGCTCCGCCGCTGCCACGCTATTTAAACGCGGGTTATGGATCCGGGAACCGGCGCGAATCAATGAGATCAAACGCGAGGGAGATGCACCGTCAATTACAAGCACTTGGACAAGTCTAACTTTTTCTTCTTTTACAAATGCTCTTTCCAAAGCAACCTTAGCAACGCCCATATAAGAAGCCACCTCTAAGCAAAATAGTATATATCAAGGGAGGGCTAATCTATGTATTTATAAAAAGTATATATATAAATATACTATAGGAGTACAGGTTTACACCCAGTTAACTTTTTCTTTTTCTTTCTGTCTTCTTTCTTTTTCTTTTCTTTTTTTTTTTTTTAAACGAGTGGCATTGCAAAGGAGGACTCTTCCTCTCTTTTGGCGAGTTAGTGAAGGGGGTATTCTTTTATTTTTTCTTAGAGCGCCCAAGGGGGCGCAGGAACCTCGGAGAGGAGTGGGGAGTTAAGAGGTAGGGTGGGTGGGGGGCAGAGGGCGAGTCCGCAGCGAGGGCAGGCGCTTTCCTGCGGCACGATGCCGTCCCTACTGGTGCTCACTTTCTCCGCGTGCGTCCTGCTCGGTTGGGCATTACTGGCCGACTGCACTGGCGGCGGTGGCAGCGGGGGCGCGGGCCCGGGCCGCGGGCGCCGGGAGAGAGAGGCACTGCCGCCGCAGAAGATCGAGGTTCTGGTGCTGTTGCCCCAGGACGACTCTTACCTGTTCTCCCTTGCTCGGGTGCGACCGGCCATAGAGTACGCGCTGCGCAGCGTGGAGGGCAACGCGACCGGGCGGCGGCTCCTGCCAGCCGGCACTCGCTTCCAGGTGGCCTACGAAGACTCGGACTGCGGCAACCGCGCACTCTTCAGCCTGGTGGACCGCGTGGCGGCGGCGCGGGGAGCCAAGCCGGATCTCATCCTGGGGCCGGTGTGCGAGTACGCGGCGGCTCCGGTGGCTCGGCTAGCGTCGCACTGGGACCTCCCCATGCTGTCTGCCGGGGCCCTGGCAGCCGGCTTCCAGCATAAGGACACGGAGTACTCGCACCTAACGCGCGTGGCACCCTCGTACGCCAAGATGGGCGAGATGATGCTCGCCCTGTTCCGCCACCACCAGTGGAGCCGCGCCGTGCTGGTCTACAGCGACGACAAGCTGGAGCGGAACTGCTTCTTCACCCTCGAGGGGGTCCATGAGGTCTTCCAGGAGGAAGGCTTGCACACGTCCGCCTACAATTTCGATGAGACCAAAGACTTGGATCTGGAGGACATCGTGCGCCACATCCAGGCCAGTGAGCGAGGTGAGCAGCAGTGCGCCCCGGGTCCCGGGCCCTAACCCAGCCCCTTTCCGAGGCTCTCCCTACATGCCTGTTGGCTCCCCTGGAGACCCCACTACTCCCTGCTGCACTGAGGATCAGGGTAGGGAGCGCCCACCGGGACTCGCCCGAGTGTGCGTAGTCTGGCTGCGACGACCTTCGACCATACCCATGGTTATGGTGGGGTGTACGTAGAGGGTCCTGGGGAAGTGATGAAGCCTGTGGGTGGGGCATGTGAGCAGGCAGACTTCCCGGGCTCGTGCCCTGGTCCAACAGGTGCTGTCAAACCTCTTGGGTTTTTTCTTCCTCGTTCTTCTGTGTCCGGCGCCGAGTTAGGGGCTCACTGCGGGAACCCGCCTCCAACTACAGTCTCAAAGCGTGACAAGGGCCAAAGAACTTGTTACCGGGTCCTTTTCCGACGTGCGCCGGCTCCTAGCGAGGAAGCGTACACTGAGTTCCACAGCCCGCGCGCCGCCTCATGGTCAGCTCCGGTCTCCGGATTTCTCTTGCTGCTCCTTCCACAGACCTCAGCTTTCTTTTAAAGACTCATTGTATTGGCCTTCTCATTCCTTCCATGGCCCCTCCAGCCCCGTATAAACGGGCTTCTGTGGTTTCCATAAAAAATGCCTTGCAGTGTCTGGACCCTGGTGACACCCATTGCCCCCTGCGCGTTCAGCGTCGTGGTCTCCAGTGCGCCAGCAGCTAGGCTTTGGGAGAGCGCGCGCGCTGGAGAAGCGGGCACTGGACCTCCTTTCCCTCTCTAGTTTTCTCTGTGGGTCTGTGGGGGTTTGGAGCTCAAGGTTGAGGATAGTGGCTGTGGTTCTAGGGGATGGGAGGAGAAGTGGGTGGTCACGGATACAGAATCGCAGAAGCCCCCAGTGCGGCTCATTTTACTGCCCAGTAGATCTGTGCGAAGGCGGGCGGAGAACCCAGCATAGCGCAGTTCCCTCCTTACCAGTGTCAGGTTTGGGGTGCAAACGCTCGCTCGCGGGATCCCGCCGGCTCCCGCTCAGCGCTCACGCGCCTGGATTGTCAGTGGCGCAATCCCAGTAAAGCTCCCCACTACCCACGCGGGGAGACGGAAGGGGAGAGGGGCAGAGCCAGGCGCAGGGCTAGCCTACGACTTGGCACGGCTGGTCACCTGGGCGCTGGCCATGGGATCAGCGCAACCGGAGGCAAGGGGTCTCGGAAACAGGTGAGAGAGGGTAAAGACGCCGCGGAAGAGGGCTCTGCGGCCATCCCCTTCCCAATTTGGCCACCCCGCACTCGGAGTGAACCGCACTCTTTAGAGTGAAGAGGCGCGAGGTGTTGACAGAGGGGAGGCATGGCCAAGTTTTGAGCGTTCGTACTCCAGGCTGTCTGCGCCGAGTTCCTGCCAGCCAAGCAGGCAGGGCGCCGGCTTTGCTGATTATGAAAAAGGGCACTTGTATCCAAGGGCGGCGGATTCGCCACGCCGGGCCGAGAAAATCACATCTACTTCTTTCCTGTTCTCAGTCCCCAGGTCACTGCAGACCCCGAAAAGCGTTCTTCAGCTCTCGGCTCTCAAGGGCTTGGAGCTAGACTTCCCAGCTTGGGCTGGGGATGGGGGTGTGTCCCCCTACCGGCAAGAACCGCGGTTGGCCAACGTGTTTGTGCTGCCACCGCCCTGAAGGTCTTAGTGCCCGCCGTGACTCCCTGCGCACGTGGCCTGGGATTCGTGGTCGAGGTCAGCCCGGATGAGGGCATATCGAGGCCACCGGGAACCCCTCGGCCTCACATGGTGTGTGGCTGAGCCAGGGGGTAGGGAGGGGTGGGGCTAGAGGGCTTCGAAGAGCTTGGGCTACAGTCTGCGGCGGCTATTTTTTCAATTCCAAAAAGCAGATGTTCCCAAGTTTCTTTACTTTTTTTCTTCAAAGTTTGAATTTAGTGGTCACAGTTTGCTTGGCTGACCCGTATGTTTTGCAGGTGATAAAGTTACCATTTTTACTCTAAAAAATATTTCTGACAGCGACTTGGCAGATGTTCAGAAATAAAAAATGAAAATAATTTCTCCCCTTAAGCCCTCCTCCCTCAGCAGAAATTCCCTACACTCAAGACAGAAAGATGTTTGGTAACAGCTGTCTCTGGGGGTCTCTTAAGTTTTACTGATCACCTTTACTTCACCAAAAGTGGTTAATGGGTTAAATAGGGGCCCAATACAATGAGTAGAGTTTGAATTTTCAGAGCTCTTAGCCTGCCTCAGGCATTCACTGGCCAGGGAGCTGGGGCTGCTATCAGACTCCAGTTATAACGGGGGTAGCCAGGGTAGTCTGTTTAAGTTGTGTCTGACTCTCCCATGGACTGTGTGCAGCCCACTAGGCTCCTCTGTCAATGGGATTCTCCAGGAAAGAATACTGGAGTGGGTTGACATTTCCTTCTCCAGGGGATCTTCCTGACCCAGAGATCGAACCCAAGTCTCCTGCTTGGCAGGCAGATTCTTTACCACCCAACTGCCAGAGAATCCCCAGTCAGGGCATATCTACAGAGATAATATCCTTTCCCACAAAGTGAGACCGCACCGTGGGAAGAGAACCCAGAGGTGAGAAGCAGACCCTTTGGATCTGGCGGCTGCACTCAACTGCTGCAGGGCCTGCCCTAGTCATTTCCTGACTTTCTCAGAGTTTCCTCCTCTGTGAAACAGAGGTGGGGTGAGAATCAGGCCTGTTCAGACCAGTGTTTGGTGGTTCTGATTTCTGCTCAACTCAAGTGTAAAATGGAACGGTTTTTGTCTTTGAAAATTCCACATTAAACATCATAGAACTAGGGAGTCTTTTTCCTCCCTCTTTTGGAGATACATTTTTAGCACTTTTTTTTTTTTTTGGACTTGAAGTTCACCTTTAAAATCAGATCACAAAAGTTTTAATCTCTTAAAGGGTTAAACTAATAATGCCACCATTTCAATAATATGACTAAATTTTAATTTGGCTATGTGTGTGCTATAGAATTAAACACTGAGGGGTATTATTTATTCTTCTTAGGGATTTAATATCAAAGTCAATAATAAGCATTTTTTTCTCACAAGTCGTAGCCAATGTATATCACTAAAATACATGCATGTGAGCATACATTGTTTTTAAAAAGTCAACTACGCCCTCAATATTTAACACTCAATAATAAATTTATTTTTATAAAGAGGCATTAAAAATATTTTTTCAAGCAATAAAAGTGAGCAGTTGCTTTGTCATACATATCATAAGATGCAGAACCAGAATTATTGTGCACACAACATTTTTGTATGAAGAACTGTAGTTCTATCTTTTTTGGTTATTAATATGTCATTATTCTTGGCCTGTATAACAGCTATGGTGATAAAAGCATTTAATCAATACAAGAGTGATTTATTTTTAGAATAGGCTGGGGTAAATGACCGAGCATTTGGTCAGAGTTTGTAACCAAAGATGTTAGACTTTCTGATTCAAGACTCTGTTTTTGTTATCCCTTTTCTTGTATTTACCACCTGTCATTTAAAAAAAGTTCCTCTTACTTAGTTATTTCTTTGGATGCTCCCAAATACTGTTGAGTTTTAGTTTTAAATTTCTCCTGTCATATTTTCAATTTGCAGCACATGGCATATCTTGCTTTGCTTCCATGGAAAAACATCTCTTTTCCCTTCTAAGTTTAGAATTAAGTAGAAGATGGATGTAGGCATCAGTTGGAGAATATGAAAATATCATTTTTATTATTGATAAAAAACCTATTGCAGAACATGGATTTAGATCAGTTACCAAAAAGGGCCTGCCTGCTATTATTTTCCCCATGAATTCGGCTGGGTCATCCTCTAAATCACAGCTAGTATGGCACACCCCACTCCAGGACAGACCTCACTACAGGGCGAAAGTTACCCATGATGTGTGCTCTCTGCAAGCAGATGCACCTCAAAGAGGAAGAAAGGGCTGAGTCCAGTATGCCCAGTTTTCTCTTCTAGACTCAGCCATCAGACAGGTCCCTCCTTTCCCTCTGGAGGTGGGAAGAGGGGGGTAAGTGAAGGCACACAAGGAGATGAGGAGTGTCCTTCTCTTAGAGATTGCTCCAGATGGAAAGCTGAAATGGGTGAAAGGGTATCTCCCTCATTCAAATATGCTTCCTGGATTGTTTCGGGGGTCCCCAAATTGACTTCTCTAGCCACGTCTTTGCAAGTGATTGCAAGAACGTGTTGCTATAGGGAGAAGCCACTTACAGAAGACACTGTGGGAATCAGGGAGTGGAGGGTGACATGGAACCCCACAAGTTCTCCAGCAAGGAGGGAAAAATGGAGCAAAATGATCAAAAGCCTATCCGGAAACTTGGACTCACACCACCATTTCCTCTTTTAGAAGTTTTAACAATTTGACCCCCAAAATTAGTATTTATTTATTTAATATGCTTAAGTATATATTTAAATACGTACATTTTAAATCTATTTAAGTACAGAAGGAATTATCTGAATTGACCTCCACTTAAGCAGCTTTCAGGATTAGCTGATGCTCTCCTTTTCTCTATAAACTTTTTTGGCTGCTGGTGAAAGCTGGTAGCTAGTCTTGCTTTTCTGAGGTTTGCCAGCACACTTCTCACAAATCTGTTTATACCAGTTGTACTTATTATAAGTATGCAGTTTAATTAGTCATTATGTAAACTGATGAAACATGAGAAGAAGAGAAAGCTATTTTAGTGAACGCTATTTTAAACCTTCCAAAAGATTGTATAAAGGCGTGTTGCTAAAAATACATGCTGTTGAATTAGGCATGAATGAAAAAGCCATGACAGATTGGGGAGCATCCCACAAATCTAGAAGGACTCTGCGTTCTGACTGCTTGGCCAATGTTTTTAAGTGTTTGCTCCAGCTTAAACTGGGTGACAGTGTGCACTATGGGTTTTCTTTTCTGGAAGGAAAACAATACCTAGCCCACGAAGTTGGGAGTTAGGATTTCCTTTTGAGAGCTGGACTACATTTGTCCACATGTCCATTTCATTTGTCATGAAATGGCTGAGATCTAAAATAATTCCAGACTGTTTAGATCGGCCCAGTGCTGCTCCAGGTCACTCTTGCTCAGTTTAAGCAGGTACTGACATTTAAAGAAAGAATGTGCCCATTGGAGGGGGTTGATCTTGGTGGTGATGAGGAAAGAGAGGAGATGGGCCAGGGCTGTAAAAATAGAAAAGAAGTGACAGGCCAGTGTAGGGCACGGCCCATCTAGGGCTTGGGGAAGCATGTGCTCCGGCCTGAGGACACAGACTGTTCGGACCTGAGCCAGGTGTAGCTCTCCCATGGATGCTTCAGGTTATCAAGGCCTGATGCCTTTGGATGCCTGGACCCTTCAGCTGACCCTCCTCATCCTTCTTGCATCCTTACTAACATCCTGCTGTTTACAATTTGGCTCCTTAATTGGCACCTCCAGGTCTATATTGACACAAACATATTTGTGACTATTTTGGTCCTCATTGAAATTAATCTTCATTTCAGATTAGCTAAAAATATCTAAGTTAGGTTATTAGAATTCTTTTCCCCAAACAATGACTCTACACTTTATGTGCTAACAGAGTCCTGTTGGGGAGTGATCTAGAACTAGACTCTTGACTATGATCAGTTGATAGAAAAATGATGACTGCAGTTGGACAGTCAGCCAGAGCTTCCTGGAGCCTCTTGGGATCCACTTGTCCAGCCTTAGCCCAGGCTGTTTTGTGGGACACCTTGGCTCTTTTGTCTTCCTTGGTGGTGCTAGTGGTAAAGAACCTGCATGCCAATGAAGGAGACTAAGAGAAGTGGGTTCGATCCCTGGATTGGGAAGATCCCCTGAAGGAGGGCACAGCAACCCACTCCAGTATTCTTGCCTGGAGAATCCCCTGGACAGAGAAGCCTGGTGGGCTACAGTCCATGGGGGTCACAAAGAGTCAGGCTTGATTGAAGTGACATAGCTCACGCACATGCATAGGTTCTTATCATTTAAGGGACTAGAATCTAATGAGAGCAGAACAAACATTTAGGTCACAATGAGTAATGAGAAATTTCTTCAAAAACTTTGTTACTGATAC
The DNA here is from genome assembly GCF_027580195.1 of Bos mutus. NCBI lineage: Eukaryota > Metazoa > Chordata > Mammalia > Artiodactyla > Bovidae > Bos > Bos mutus. The sequence goes on along the minus strand of NC_091636.1, from coordinate 40,839,761 downwards.
ATCTTGGAATTCGACTATTTATTCTAGATATATAACTATATTTCCAGGCACAAACAGCACTTACTCCCGCAGTTAGACATCTTAAGAAGTTTGGTATGGTTTTAAAAACTTGCTCTGCAGAGCTTTCAGCCTGTACTCTGAGCTGTTATGTCGTAAGAAATGTCAGAGTCATGACCAAACACTCTGAATTAACCTATGCAGTAAACGAAATGTCAGCAAGCGCCTGGCCCTTGGCGCAGGTTGCCAAGGCGGCTTTGGCACAGCCTGAAGTTTGTTCTGCATCATTCCTCACCCGTGCTTTTACAAAGAACAAACACACGGCACGGGGCCGGCGCGTGTGGTGATAATGCGGTTATGGCACCCAGGCCTCTCCTCTCCTCTGTCTGTGCAGAAAAGCACAGCGGGTGCTGTCATGGGGGTCAGGGGCCGTCGACAGTGATCCAAATAAGTGGATGAAGGCCAGGTCTCTCTTCCCTTTCATCCCTTGTAGTTGTTACGTGACAGGGAACAGTATTCTGCAGCTGCTTAAAGCCTCTCGGCTCTGACAGTGTGGATGTGAACCGAGAGCGTGTGGGAAGGGACCTGGAATCTTGGTAACTATTTCCTCTATGTGTTGAGACAGCTTTAAAAAAAGTGTTCTCAAACATCAGAAAGCCTGTCCCACCTGCTGCATCCTCTGATTTGCCAAATGAAAACCCTTCGAGTTGTTTTCTGAGGAAAATGTATTTGCTATGCTGTGCTAAAGTTTCTTCAGTCGTGGCCGACTCTTTGCCACCCCATGGACTGTAGCCCACCAGGCTCCGTTGTCCATGGGATTCTCAGGCAAGAATATTGGAGTGGATTGCCATACCCTCCTCCAGGGGATCTTCCAGACCCAGGGATCGAACCTGCGTCTCTCTTATGCCTCCTGCATTGGCAGGCAGGTTCTTTACCACTAGCACCACTATGCTGCTGCTTCTGCTGCTGCTAAGTTGCTTCAGTCGTGTCCGACTCTGTGCGACCCCATAGACGGAAGCCCACCAGGCTCCCCCTTCCCTGGGATTCTCCAGGCAAGAACACTGAGTGGGTTGCCATTTCCTTCTCCAATGCATGAAAGTGAAAAGTGAAAGTGAAGTCGCTCAGTCGTGTCCGACTAGTAGTGACCCCATGGACTGCAGCCCACCAGGCTCCTCCTCCATGGGATTTTCCAGGCAAGAGTACTGGAGTGGGTTGCCATTGCCTTCTCCGCTCCACTATGCTAGTAAGGTATAAAAAGCAGTTGACATGTCTCACTATCTTATATTGGGCCAATCTGGGAATTTACTTGAAGTATTTTAAAAAGATTTATTTTGAAATAATCTTGTGTTTTTGGAAAGGATGTAGGAAAGTATAAAGCACCTCTGGCTTGCCTTCACCCAGATTTTCACTAGTGGTAAATGTTCTGCCACTATGCTTTGTCATTCCAAATCTCTCCCTTCCCTCCCCTACCCCTTCCAAATATATACTCACATACGTATATATGCACAAATATTGCTATCTTTTTATGAACTATTTGAGGGTAAGTACAGTCATCATGCTTTTGTACCCCTAAAAATTGAAGTGTGCACTTCCCAAGAAGAAGAACATTCACTCATAGAACCACAGTAGAATTATGAAAAGCAAGAACATTAACACAAACATAATACTATTATCCAATTTATAGACTTATTCAAATTTCTCCAGTTGTCTCAACAAAGTTATAGAAAAACTTTTATTATTATTATTTTTGAGGCCCAGGATCCAATCCAGGATCACACAGTGCATTCAGCTTTCTGTTTCCCTGAGTCTCTGCTAGTCTAGAACGTCTCAGGCCGTTTTTGTTTTTCATGAAAGTGACCATTTTAAAGGGTGTAGGTTCACTGTTTTAGTCACTGTCTCCCAAACTGGGTTTGCAGCTGCTTCCCTCTGATTAGATTGAGGTGGCCAGTTTTGAGGTTTGGGGCTCCTGATGTGTTACAGCAGGGGGCTCATGAGTCTGCTCACATGGTGGGTACCGTTGGCATCCATCACTTGGTTGTGGTGGTGACAGATAGCTTTCTCCACTGCCAAGTTACTCTTCTGCCCTTTGTAACTCATGAGTAATTTGTGAGGATTCTGTAGGACCTTAGCAGAGCCCTGGTCCACATCAGATGCTGTCCTCTGTGCAGGGCCATTTCACGCATCCGTTTTTTCCTCCCCACAGTGGTGATCATGTGTGCGAGTAGCGACACCATCCGGGGGATCATGCTGGCGGCGCACAGGCACGGAATGACCAGCGGGGACTACGCCTTCTTCAACATCGAGCTCTTCAACAGCTCCTTCTATGGTAACTCTGCCTCCGGTTTCCCCTCCTGCTGCTGCTAGGCTGTCAAAAAGGGGTTGTGAGACAGGGCCAATAACTCGTTTCAGTCGATATGATTTCCATAGGTGGTGGTGTTCAGTTGCTCAGTTGTGTCTGACTCTGCGACCCCATGGACTGCAGCACACCAGGCTTCCCTGTCCTTCAGTATCTCCTGGAGTTTGCTCAAACTCATGTCCTTTGAGTCCGTGAAGCCATCCAGCCATCTCATCCTCTGTTGCCTCCTTCTTCTCCTGCCTTCAATCTCTTCCAGCATCAGGGTCTTTTCTGATGAGTTGGGTCTTTGCATCAGGTGGCCAAATTACTGGAGCTTCAGCTTCAGCATCAGTCCTTCCAATGAGTATTCATGGTTGATTTCCTTTCCATAGATAGGATTTTGGAAATTTGTGATTCTGAATACTCCCACTTCTCCTAAATTCTCAAGCTTTTCTCCCCTGAGAATTCAGAGCAGAAAAATAGCACCACCTATGAGTCTATGGGACTAAATGATCATAAATCCAGGCCCTGAAGACTCCTCCCAGTGCATTTTCAACTTTGGGTTGCTACCATGGTGGACTGCTGGAATATTTTTATCGAGATTTGGATGGAAATTTTAGAAGCATGGAATAGACTAACACATCAACATAACAGAACATGTCAAAGCGTGTCACACATAGCATACATATGGTTTCACAAAACTTTTAAGTAATGTGATTGCATGTTTCTGCAGATATATTTATACATGTCACACATATATTTGTAATGAACCATAATGTGAAACGAGAAATAAATAACCATTTCTGTAAACTGAGGTAAAATATTTTGGAAGTTGCTGCTACTAACCCCTCCTCCTTCCAGATCGTTGTTGTTGTTCATTCACTAAGTCTTGTCTGGCTCTTTGCCCCCATGGACTACAGCACGCCAGCTTCCCTTCCAGATTACTCCCTCTTAAATTTCTCTTATAAAATGTTCAGGGGCCACTAACAGATATGATCCAAAGCATTTAATTCCTTAAAATGGGTCTGGAGAAGTTCCCAAGGTACCTGCGATGGAGGCTGTCTAAGTCTTCAAGATCACAGGTCACAGCATTTCCTCCCAAGTGTGATTAGGATTCTCTCTGAAGTCAATAGTGTAAGGCCATGGAGCATTTTCTCAGGTACCACACACTGGCAGTTACAGGGAAACTGTAAGTGTGTATATCACAAATGGCATGTTTGCATGGAGCTCCACTTCCCTGCTATTGCAGTTGAGGTGTAGTCAGATGGGATCTAAACCTTAGAGCATGTGCCTCAGTTTCCTGCTTTGGTATACTGGCTTACTTAAGCTATCAGGCCAGTTCAGTCACTCAGTCGTGTCTGACTCTTTGTGACCCCGTGGACTGCAGCATGCCAGGCCTCCTGGTCCATCACCAACTTCTGGAGTTTACCCAAACCCATGTCCATTGAGTCGGTGATGCCATCCAACCATCTCATCCTCTGTTGTCCCCTTCTCCTTCTGCATTCAATCTTTCCCAGCAACAGGGTCTTTTCAAATGAGTCAGTTCTTCGCATCAGGTGGCCAAAGTATTAGAGTTTCAGCTTCATCAGCATCAGTCCTTCCAATGAATATTCAGGACTGATTTCCTTTAGGATGGACTGGTTTGATCTCCTTGCAGTCCAGGGTACTCTCAAGAGTCTTTTCCAGCACCACAGCTCAAAAGCATCAATTCTTTGGCACTCAGCTTTCTTTATAGTCCAACTCTCACATTCATACATTACTGTTGGAAAAACCATACCTTTGACTAGATGGACCTTTGTTGGCAAAGTAATGTTTCTGCTTTTTAATATGCTGTCTAGATTGGTCATAACTTTTCTTCCAAGGAGTAAGCGTCTTTTAATTTCAGGGCTGCAGTCACCATCTGCAGTGATTTTGGAGCCCCAAAAATGTAAAGTCTGACACTATTTCCACTGTTTCCCCATCTATTTGCTATGAAGTGATGGGACCAGATGCCATAATCATAGTTTTCTGAATGTTGAGTTTTAAGCCAGATTTTTCACTCTCCTCTTTCACTTTCATCAAGAGGCTCTTTAGTTCTTCTTCTCTTTCTGCCATAAGGGTGGTGTCATCTGCATATCTGAGGTTATTGATATTTCTCCCAGAAATCTTGATTCTGGCTTGTTCTTCCTCCAGCCCAGCATTTCTCATGATGTACTCTGCATGTAAGTTAAATAAACAGGGTGACAATATACAGCCTTGACACACTCCTTTCCCAATTTGGAACCAGTCTGTTGTTCCATCTCCAGTTCTAGCTGTTGCTTCTTGACTTAAGTACAGATTTCTCAGAATGCAGGTCAGGTGGTCTGGTATTCCTATCTCTTGAAGAATTTTCCACAGTTTGTGGTGATCCACACACTCAAAGGCTTTGGCATAGTCAATAAAGCAGAGGTAGATGTTTTTCTGAAACTCTTTTGCTTTTCCTATGATCCAGTGGATGTTGGCAATTTGATCTCTGATTCCTCTGCCATTTCTAAATCCAACTTGAACATCTGGAAGTTCACGGTTCACGTACTGTTGAAGCCTGGCTTGGAGAATTTTGAGCATTACTTTGCTAGCATGTGAGATGAGTGCAATTGTGCGGTAGTTTGAGCATTCTTTGGCATTGCCTTTCTTTGGGATTGGAATGAAAACTGACCTTTTCCAGTCCTGTGGCCACTGCTGAGTTTTCCAAATTTGCTGGCATATTGAGTGTAGCACTTTCACAGCATCATCTTTTAGGATTTAAAAGAGCTCAACTGGAATTCCATCAGCTCCACTAGCCTTGTTTGTAGCGATGCTTCCTAAGGCCCACTTGACTTCGAATTTCAGGATGTCTGGCTCTAGGTGAGTGATCACACCATCATGATTATCTGGGTCGTGAAGATCTTTTTTGTACAGTTCTTCTGTGTATTCTTGCCACCTTTTCTTAATATCTTTTGCTTCTGTTAGGTCTCTACCATTTCTGTCCTTTATTGTTCCTATCTTTGCATGAAATGTTTCCTTGGTATCTCTAATTTTCTTGAAGAGATCTGTAGTCTTTCCCATTCTGTTATTTTCCTCTATTTCTTTGCATTGATCACTGAGGAAGGCTTTCTTATGTCTCCTTGCTATTCTTTGAAACTCTGCATTTAAATTACTTAAGCAATAGATCAAAACTGGGTGTTTATCCTGCAAGCCTCAAGTCTTCAGTTTTATCCATTACAGGGGAAAAAATTACTTTTGCTTCAATAACTTTTCTTTATCCCCATGAGAAGTGTGATTTATTACGTTCATTCACAATGATCTATTGCTTCAGATCAGATCAGTCGCTCAGTCGTGTCCGACTCTTTGCGGACACGACTGAGCGACTGATCTGATCTGATCTGTGGACACGACTGAGCGACTGATCTGATCTGATCTGATCTGATCTGCGCACACGACTGAGCGACTGATCTGAACTGATCTGATCTGATCTGATCTGAAGCAATAGATCATTGTGAATGAACGTAATAAATCACACTTCTCATGGGGATAAAGAAAAGTTGTTGAAGCAAAAGTAATTTTTTCCCCTGTAATGGATAAAACTGAAGACTTGCGGCTTGCAGGATAAACACCCAGTTTTTCTCTCCTTGCTCTCATCATTGTCCTTTCCCGTCTCTTTACATAAGCAGAGTGGCAGTTTTGCTTCTTGGCCCAAGATCAGAATGTAACTACACTATTGAATACAATTTTGAATTCATTGAGATACTGGTAGAGATTTGTGAAAAAAGAAAACAGTTTATTGAGTTTAGCAAGTTGGCTACTGCAAACATAGAATTTGGAGACAGTGCATGAGAATGCAAGTACACAAAAAATTAGGTACTGGAATTTCTTTCATCTCTGGATAAAGCTTGCATTACTTTTTCCTGCTCATTACAATACATGAGTATTACAGAAATTTTGAGAAATGTAGAAAAGCACAGGGAAGAAAATAAGTTGCTGCAACTCTACTATCCAGATAAAAGTACACTGATAATATTTAGGTGTACAGCTTGTCTATTTCATTAAAAATATGAATTTATGGAAAATATTTTTCAATAAAATGATCACATTATCTAAGTATAGTTACATAGTATTTTATAATGCTAATATGTCATCTTAATCAGTCTTTTAGTTTTTGGTGTTTTTGTTGTTTCCAGATTTTTATTATAAGAGCAATGTTATATTGAGTTGCCTCGCTGTGGGGATGCATTTGTGCGTACACATGTGCTGTGCTGTGCTTAGTCGCTCAGTCATGTTCAACTCTTTGCAAGCCCATGGACTATAGCTCGCCAGGCTTCTCTGTCCATGGGAATTCTCCAGGCGAGAGAACTGGAGTGGTTTGCCATGCCCTCCTCCAGGGGATCTTCCGAACCAAGAGATCGAACCCAGGTCTCCTGCATCGCAAGCAGATTCTTTACTGTCTGAGTCACCAGGGAAGCCCAAGAATACTGGAGTGGGTAGTCTATCCCTTTTCCAGTGGATCTTCCTGACCCAGGAATTGAACTGGGGTCTCCTGCATTGCATGTGGATTCTTTACCAGCTGAGCTACCAGGGAAGCCCATACACATACAGACATTCATATATATATGTGTGTGCAATCTGTAAGACGTGCTTCTAGAAGCAGAATTTCTGGGTCAAATGTTATATGCATTTACCTTTTGATGGATATTGCCAACTTGTCCCTTTAAAAGGTTTGCCAATTTACACTTCTGCAACAACATATGAAAATGTCTGTTTTCCTGCATCTCTGTCAATTCTGCATCATCTAACTTTTAAATTATTTTATTTATTAAAATTTCTTTTTATGTATATAACAAAGTTTTGCAGTTTTCTTTATTTGAATTTCGCATCATTCTTGCTGAGTTCATTCTTAGATATTTTATGTTTTCTGATTGTTGTTATGATCCTGACCTCTTCCTATTACATTTTGTAGTTGTTACATAGAAACAGGAATTCTACATATTAAACTTTCTATTCTAATAGTTTTTAAAATCATTTTCAAATAATAGCAATAGCTAGCTGTCCATTTTGGTAGTTGAATATTATTTTTCATTTTTTACTCCATTGACAATAGCCTCCAGAATAATTTTGTTTAACAATGGTGGTACTTAATTTTTAGTATCTTGTTAGAAGTAGATGTTAAAATACTCCTTGGTTTATTAAGTGTGGTTTAAAAAAATTGAAAGTGAGTGATGAATGTTATCAAATACATTTTACCTATACTTTTAAATAAATTTACTAGTATTGAGCCATTATAATATTCTTGAAATTAAACATAGTCTGCATGATTTTTTTTAGATGTATTGCCGATATAAGTTTTTAGTATTTTATTTAGGATTTTTGAATCTATATTCACGAGTGAGATTAGACAGTTTTCTTGCCCTTAGCTCAGTTCAGTTCAGTTCAGTTGCTCAGTTGTGTCTGACTCTTTGCGACCCCATGAACTGCAGCACACAAGGCCTTCCTATCCATCACCATCTGCCGGAGTCCACCCAAACCCATGTCCATTGAGTCAGTGGTACCATCCAACCATCTCATCCTCTGTTGCCCCCTTCTCTTCCTACCTTCAATCTTTCCCAGCATGAGGGTCTTTTCCAATGAGTCAGCTTTTTGCTTCAGGTGGCCAAAGTATTGGAGTTTCAGCTTCAACATCAGTCCTTCCAATGAACACCCAGGACTGATCTCCTTTAGGATGGACTGGTTGGATCTCCTTGCAGTCCAAGGGACTCTCAAGAGTCTTCTTCAACACCACAGTTCAAAAGCATCAATTCTTCAGCACTCAGCATTCTTTATAGTCCAACTCTCATGTGCATACATGACCACTGGAAACTTAGGTGGTACTCCCCTATTTTAATAGGGCGATATTGCAGGCGGAAGATCCAGGGGATCTTCCCAACCCAGGGATTGAACCCAGATTTCCCTCATTGCAGGCAGATTCTTTACTAGCTGAGCCACAAGGGAAGCCCAAAAATACTGGAGTGGGTAGCCTATCCCTTCTCCAACGGATCTTCCCAACCCAAGAATCGAACCGGTGTTTCCTGCATTGCAGGTGGATTCTTTACAAACTGAGCTATCAAGGAAGCCCTATTTTAATATCAAGTTAATATTAGCTTTATAAAATCAATTGGGACACTTTCCATTGTTTTTCTGCTCTAGAACAGTTTGTGTACCATTAAGACTATTCCTTGAAAGATGGAAACAATTCAACTTTGTCTCTGGACCTAACATCTTTTTACAGGTAATTTTTTGAAAATTAAAAAAACTTTTGAAATAATTTCAGGTGTACAGAGAACTTGCAAAAATAACACAGAGTTCATGTATACCTTTTACTCAGATTTTTCTAGTTTAAACAATTTATATAACTATAGTGCACTTATCAAAATAAAACTAACATTGGTACAATACTAAGAACTAAACTACAGGCTTTATTTGAAATTTACCACTTTTTCTCCTAATGTTCCTTTTCTGTTCCAGGATTCAGTCCACTGAGTTGTGTCTTCTTAATCTTCTCTAATCTGTGATAGTTCTTCAATCTTTCTTTGTTGTTTATGACCTAACACTTTGAATAAGTCTGTTATTTTGTAGACTGTCTCACATGATAAGTTGAGTTTATACATCTTTGGCCAGAATACTACAAAAGTAGTGTTTGTCCTTCTCATTGCGTAATATCAGTGAATGAGAAGATATATATATATATAACTTACTGTTGGTGATTTTGGGACAACTTTTTTTAACTTTTAAAAGCTTTTTTAATATGGAAAATTTTAAATGTACACAAAAATGGAAGGAGCAGTGTAATAAATCCCCATGAATCCATCAATTAGCTTCAGGTATTGATACATGGCCCATCTCATCTCGTCTATATCATTTTCTTTGGGAAAACTTTTTAAAAATTTAAATTTATTTTTAATTGGAGAATAATTGCTTTACAATATTGTATCAGTTTCTGCCATATATCAACATGAGGGACAACTTTTTAAAGCTTATTTTTTCACTAGTTCAGTTTTTCTTCTTGAAAATTTAACTGCATGGAGTTATACAGTGTGCTCTGATACAGTCTACAAAGTATCCTTGGTGTTTCTTTTTTAAAAAATAGTCTTTATTATTGTTATTTTTTATTAAAAAAATTGGCTATGCTGAGTCCTTGTTGCAGTGCTCAGGCATTCTCTATATATTAAGGCACGTGGAAGCTTCTCTATAGTTGTTAAGTCACCTATCGAGGGCTTAGTTGCTCTGTGGCATGTGGGATTTTAGTTCACCAAACAGGGTTCGAACCTGTGTCCCCAGCATTCAAAGGCTATCCTTGGTGTTTTTGCTTATATCCCTTTCTTTTGCCTTTTAAAGCCTGGTTGCTTAGGCTTTGAGCTCAGCTGTCAATGTGCCTGAGAGGCTGTGCCACAAACCAGCTCTTGGCAAATTGATATCACCCTGCCCTCATCCTCAAGCTTTAGTTTCTTCTAATAATAATAATAGTGCTTATCTCATGGCATCAGGCAGAGTAGTAAATGGTGTGGTATGTGTGAAATGCATAGAAAACTTCTTGGAACATGATGAGTGTTTAGTAAATGTTAGTTATATTTACTATTAATTTCAATTTACATCAACAGTTACATATAGTACTTTAAAAATGATAATTTTGAAAAAAATATGTCTGTACATTTTCCTGTAGTGTAGTTTTATAGCTTGATTTAGGCCATACATTGTTCTTTTAGCAAATTAATCAGCTTTTGTCTAATACCTCATAAGGACCTGGGTGCATTAGGAAGTATATCTGTATGCAAATAACCAAGACTCCTAATTATAGTAATTTAAACAAATGTAGAGATTTATGCTCTCACTTGTAAGAAGTCCAGAGATGGGCAAACCAGGGCAGAATGATGGTTCCATAAAGTCATCAGGGATCTAAGCCTTTTCGCGTTTTTGGCTACCTCAGTCCTAGTGAATGGCATCCATCCTCAAGATGATGAATTCGTGGCTAGAATTCCAGGGATTAGATCTTAATTCTAGGGAAGGCAGAAGGGGAACATGAGAGGCAAAAGAGATCCTTTCAGTTGACTCAATTCTGTTTGAAGGGTTCTCTGGAGGCCCCACTCATTATTTTTTGGTTACATATCATTTGCTACCCCTCGTTGAAAGGGGGAGGCAGGAAATGTGTGCTTTTAGCTGGTCTCATTGGTACCCCAGATCAATCCAGGAATCTATTACTGAGGGACATGGGAGAATAGATGCAGGGAGGCAACTGTCCGTGTTTCTCACAGTCCCTGAAGCGCCTTCCCTCCTCAGAGCAGAAGCAGCAAACAGGATCTTACAGAAGGCACAGTGACCTACCCAAGGCTCTGGAGTCTGCTGCTCACAAAGGGCCTTCTCTGAGATTTTACATCCTAAGAATCAGCGTTTCCCACGTGGCACAATGGTAAATAATCTGCCTGCCAATCAGGGGACACAGGTTTGATCCCTGGGTCGGGAAGATCCCCTGCAGAAGGAAATGGCAACCCACTCCAGTATTCTTGCCTGGAGAATCCCAGGGACGGAAGAGCCTGGTGGGCTACAGTCCATAGGGTTGCGAAGAGTGGGACACGACTAAGCGACTAAACTACCACCAACACACATGTTCACGAAAAGTTATCCAACACCCTCCTCTCCCTGTGCGTCTTCACGTGAAACTCTACACCACTGTTAGAAAAAGGCTCTATTTTAAATAATCTTTGAGATTTTTTTTTTAAGAAACATATTGATAGTGTGCCCATATTTACTGATTATCTGATTGTCTTGGTGGGCACTCAAAAAATTTCTCAGGTCTGCCCCCAATTATATTGTTACAGGAGTTCTGAATTTATTATAAGGAATTCAAATGATGGAGAATAGATTGAAAGCATAGATTTAAAAAAAATCTAGAGTGAAATTGATATATATTGTTCTGTAGAGTTTTGGATGGCACTTGTTGGCATTTCCATTCCCTGGCATTATCTTGTCTGGATGTAAGTTTAGATGGAAAGTCATTTGGGTGATCCTGTCTGGGGCTCTGTTGTATTGTAGCACTTCTCCTGACTTCCTGAGAACTCAGAGTGCACTAGTTAAGGTGAGGATGGAAGTATCCCAGGGCTGGTAATGCACTTAAATTACTTGACTCACTAACAGTAGGATAATGACAGGGAAACTGGGGAGGAATTGGATTTATATTTTGTTGTTAAAGTGATATGTTCCCAGGTGGCGCAGCGGTAAAGAATCCACCTGCCAATGCAGGAGATGCAAGAGATGTGGGTTCAATCTCTGGGTTGGGAAGATCCCCTGGAATAGGAAATGGCAACCCACTCCAGTATTCTTGCCTGGAAAATTCCATGGACAGAGGAGCCTGATGGGCTAGTCCATGGGATCACAAAAAGAGTCAGCCACGATGGAGCAACTGATTGTGAGTGCATGCATGGTATAGTCAGTTTGGAGTAATGAGAAAAGAGAATTCTCACACAGTCTTGTGGTCTGTGTGGTCTTGAGGGAGAGCTGAGTATTGGAACAGCGGGAAAAACTGACACCTTTTGTGGGTTATTAGCCAATTTTTGTAGCCTCAAGGCAAAGAAAATTCCTGTTGGAAGGGTGGCATTAGGTGATTGGTTAGGATGCTATAGGGTGGGTATGTTTACCTAGTATGGGGTCAGGGAGCTGGCTGGTTTCGATCAGGATTCTCAGGGCAACAGTTCCTATGGGGCTTGGTCTGTTTGGGAGATGACCTTGGTACAGGGCCTTGGCACAAGACTTTATGTCTGTGACCTTGGTACAGGGCTCCACGAATCTTTCAACTGTGACAGTTGTTAAACCGCGTTTAAACACTTCCTTTTCTAATCTTTCTTCCTCTGTTCTTTTTTTTTAAAGCACTTTTGCTCTCCCACTGAGTTTGCAGTTTTATTTATTTTTTAAAATAATTTAATTTATTTTTGGCTGTGCTGGTCTCATTGCTGTGTGGGCTTTTCTCTAATTGTGGCAAGCAGAGGCAAGTGCCGAGTTGCAGTGCTTGGGCTTCTCATTGCCGTGGTTTCTCCTTTTGCGGAGCACAGGCTCTAGGGTATGTGGGCTCAGTGGCTGTGGCTCCCAGGCTCTAGTGCTCAAGGGTTGTGGCACTCAGGCTCGGCTGATCTGTGGCACGTGGGATCTTCCCAGACAAAGCATCCACCCTGTGTCTCCTGCATTGGCAGGCCGATTCTTTACACTGAGCCACCAGGGAAGCCCCCCATTTTCACCTTTAAGTCTTGGAACATCCTAAACTTCGATGAAGTGAGGAGGAGCAGGCATGGCACCGGTGTTTGGAGGCTGGGCTTGTGTTTGAATCCTGACTTCCCTGGTGGCTCAGATGGTAAGGAGTCTGCCTGCAGTGCACGGTTTGATCCCTGGTTTGGGAAGATCCCCGGGAGGAGGAAATGGCAATCCACTCCAGTACTCTTGCCTGGAAAATTCCATGGACAGAGGAGCCTGGCAGGCTACTGTCCATGGGGTCACAAAGAGTCAGACATGACTGAATGACTTCACTTTCTTTTCTGTGTATTAACCAAGTGACTTCAGGCATGTTTAAGCCTCAGTTTCCTCATCTGTAACATGGGGATCATACTTCAATATTTCTTATAGAGTGTATATATATATATATATTTTTTTTTTTAAATGAGGATTAAAGAATAAAATGCTCTAGGCAAAGCTGTTCACAATGGCTTCGCTCAGTAAGTGGTGCTGTTATCACTGGTGGGAGGAACTGGACCAGCGAAGGTCAAGGCAAGCATGTAACATTTGGAGAGAGTGGCTTAGGCAAGGAGGCTGATGCTTTTCTCTCACTTAAATGGCTGCCAGAGGTCAGGAGCCACAGTGTTCTGCAGCCATCCTGGTTGTACTCCAGGTGTCATTTCTTGAATGTGGTCTGTGATGTCTCAGCTTGTCACTCAGCCCACATTTACCAAAGGCTTACTATGTGCCGAGTCTTTGGTAAGTTTGGAGAACTACAGGATGACATGATTATCCCAGTGTGGGTACCACCAGCCTGAGCCAGCTACCTGGCCACAGGATTGCCAAGTCTAGGGCTTGGTGCTGAGCAAGATATTTCCTCTTTCACAAATACTCTGTACCCTTCTCACACAAAATGCAAGCTTGCATGCATGCATGCTAAGTTGCTTCAGTCATGTCTGACTCCTTGCAACCCCATGGACTGTGACCCACCAGGCTCCTCTGTCCATAGACTTCTCCAGACAAGAGTACTGGAGTCGGTTGCCATGCCCTCCTTGAGGGGATCTTCTTGACCCAGGGATCAAACCTGCGTCTCATGCCTCCTTCATTGGCAGGCGGATTCTTTACCACTAGCGCCAGTTGGGAAGCCCAAATGCAAGCTTGGACCTCCACAATGTTTAAAACCAAACCAAATAAAGCAAATGTACTTTTCTTTATTCCTGAGAAATCTACCAGAGTCACCTTCTCTGCCTACCCTCTCATTAGCTGCCTTCTTTCTTCTCTTCTTAATCCCTTGTTCAGGATGACTGTAGGAGTAAGACAATAGACCCATCACTCCTCTGAGAGTGCTGGGTCACCACTGACACCCTCACCGCCAAAGCCATCCGCCTTACCGCAGACCACGCTTACGTGGCTCTAAAGCAGTGCTGGCCAGTGGAACCTTCTGTGATGCTGGTGGATGCTATTCTGTGTCGCCCAGTACAGGAATTATGGCCACATATGACCATTGTACGTTGAAAATGTGGCCAGTGTGACTGAGGAACTGAAATTTTAATTTAATTTAATCTTGGTTAATTGAAGTGTAAATAGTCACACATGTGGCCTGTGGCTGGTATATGAGGTCAGCTCTAGTTCTTGCCCTATTGCTTCTGTCCATTTCTTTCTGGAATCCCTGTTGTTTTTTAGCCTTGGTGGCACAGCATTCTTCTGGCTTTCTGTTAGCTCCTCTCACTCCTGTGCCCATTAAAACAGCACCCCCAAAGGGTTTATGTTCACCTTCCGCCCTCTCCTCTTGAGTTCTGAGTGTAAGACCTGTGGACGTGACCTCCAGCACTTTCTCTAGCCCTCATTCTTCTTGCTGGCTTCAGACCACTCTTTCCATCCGCAGCCTGGTGCTGCCACGTGGGTGTTCTGCAGTCAGTCACCTTGAATTGACCGTGACCCTAACTGAAATCACTATCATTTCCACATCCACTAACCCTTTCCCCTCCCTCTGGCTCTGCTGTTTCCTCTGACAGCCGTTGGCCTTTCCTCTCTGGCATCACCGGTGACGCGCATCCTTCTCGGCTGTCGTTCACTCCCTCACTCTTGTGGAGTCTTCACATTCCTCTTGCACAGCCCTCTGCATTCATTCTCAAGGGCTCGCCCTCTTTTAATGATTCTAAAAGCACATGCTGCTGAAAATTTGCTAAATTCAGAAAAACACGAAAGGAAAAGAAAACTTGCCTGTGATTTGAACCACCTGGAGACCCATGTACAATTTTTTTTTTTGGGTGGGGAGCTGTGACTTCGCACATGTAACCTCTTGTAACCTCTTGCCTGGATTACTGTGGCTCTGAACCCTCAGTGTCTCCCCAGTCTAATCCACTGCTATTTCCCTAGGCATGAGTCTAATCATGTCATTCTTCTGTTCCGCTCGTAAATCTCCAGAGGCACCCAGTTGTCTGTTGAATTAAATTTGTCCCCACTGATGGGGCATCACGCCAAGCTGACCTCCGCTTTCCTAGCTTTCAATGGCTCCGTATGGGAAAGGTTACTGACGTAATGCAACAAGAGACTCGCTCAAAGCAGGAAGTCATAGTATCAGTTTTGCTTGTGACTATATACCTGTTTAATTTGGCTTACATTTATTAGTCATTTTTATTTCCATTCTTTTTTTTCTAGAAAACAAGATTGTGGTAGACAGCTGTATTGTACCAAATTTCGCTTCTTTCAAAATAAAAAAATGCTTTTCTCCATATTATCATAGTAACTGAGATAGTTGCTATTTCCGGTTCTATGTGTATTTTCTAATTATGCAACAGAATACGTTATAGGGTTATTTCCTTTCTTGTGCCCTTGGAGAGGACTCATACCCAAAGCTGAGAAACACTGACTCTCTTTGCCCAAGAAGCATCATTCCTGCTGACTCTTCATACCTTGAGTCAATTCAAAATGAATCAATAAACATGGATTGCACTAGAAGAAATGGATTCCGTCATGGGCTGAAGATCTTCTGGATGTTCTTAGAATTTGGGGTCTTTCTAGCAAATGAAATTTGGCCCCTTGACAAAAGGCCATGTTGTCTGTGTCTTGAGCACACAGCAGGGTTGACCCTGGCCTGGCCAATGACAGTGACACACAGCTCACCCGCTCTCTGAGCACTGGCGTAGCTGTAGCCTCATCAGTGTTCAGGAGGTTTTGTCCGGGAGAAGAAGGAGGACAACTTCATCGAGTTTTGTTTGGTGGCCTGAAATTTAATCTTGTGCTTATTGCGAACGGATCTAGCCCTTAATGAATTCTGTCCTTGGCTCTATCTTATTTATCTTTTAACAGCTCCCTGGCACATAGTAAGCAATTAATAAATGGTTGCTATTATTAGGATTATGACTAAAGAGAGGTCTCCACAAACAAATTCTTTGTCCCTGTCTTTTCTCCTGCTCCAGACTGAGGTTCCCAGCTGCCCACTGAATGTTATACACATTTGCACCTTTGCCTGTGCCATTGTAGGTCCTGCCAAGCATGCCTTTCCATCCTCTTCTCATCTTATTAAAATCCTATTCACACATTTCAGGCCAGGTGGATGCCTCTTTCTGGCATGAAACTTCCTTCATTGGAGCTGGTTACCTCTTCCTCTATGCTCTGTGTGGTTTCCATGTGCCACTTGCTACCCTGTGCTGATAAAGAGAAGAAGAATGATTCTTATCCATGTAATTCGCCTTTGCTTTTGTGAAAGGGAGAGCCATGAAACAGCAGGTTTCTGAATGCCTTGGTTTCCAAGAATGCTGGGGTGGGCTTCCATGCCCTCCTCTAGGGATTCTTCACAACCTACGGATTGAACCCAGGTCTCCTGCATTGCAGGCAGATTCTTTACTGTCTGAGTCACCAGAGAAGCCCCTATCTGTAAAATAGAGAAGATAACTATACCCAATTTTCTGTAAAATTGTATCCCAAAATCTGTAAAATTAATATGACCAACCTAGACAGCTATTAAAAAACAGAAACACTACTTTGCCAACAAAGGTCCATCTAGTCAAAGCTATGTTTTTTTCCAGTAGTCATGTATGGATGTGACAGTTGGGTCATAAAGAAAGTTGAGCACTGAAAAATTGATGCTTTTGAGCTGTGGTGTTGGAGAAGACTGTTGAGAATCCCTTGGATTGCAAGGCAATTAAACCAGTCCATCCTAAAGGAAATCAATCCTGAATATTCATTGGAAGGAATGATGCTAAAGCTGAAACTCCAAGACTTTGGCCACCTGATGTGAAAAACTTATTCGTTGTAAAAGACCCTGATGCTGGGAAAGATTGAAGGCAGGAGGAGAGGGGATGACAGAGGATGAGATGGTTGGATGGCATCACCGACTTGATGCACATGAGTTTGAGCAAGCTCCAGGAGTTGGTGATGGACAGGGAAGCCTGGTGTGCTGCAGCCCATGGGGTTGCAAAGAGTTGGGCATGATTGAGCAACTGAACTGAACTGAAATTGTACCCACAGTCACACAATCTTGAGAGGGTTAAATGAGTTTATACCTTAAAGTGTTCAATAATGAGGCTTTTATTATTATTATAATATATATATGCTCAATAAATGCTAGCAATTTTTATTTTGTTACTGCTGATGCACTGATGAACTTGTCTAATAAATAATCTTTATGATGTTGCCAGCACTAAAGAGATACATTTTCAAGTTCACCTAAGCTACTTTTCATCCTGAAGAGATTTGAGAAATAGTTCAATAATCTCAAATCTCTTTTTCTTTTAGTACCAATTTTATAATACTTTATAAATTCATTTTCATACGTAGCCATCCTTGCCTTCCACATCTACATAGCATCGGGTTTATTGTAGCATGTTAACAACTTGGTTGACCTTCATAGTTGATTTTAGGTATTGAATAATTAGGTATTCAATAATTAGGTATGATTATTATGTATTTAATAATAAGTGAATTTGTTGTTCAGTCACTAAGTCGTGTCCAACGCTTTGTGACCCCATGGATTGCGGCACTCCAGGCTTCTCTGTCCTTCACTGTTTTGTGGAGTTTCCTCAGATTAATGTCCATTGAGTCCATAATGCTATCTAACCATCTTTTCCCCTCTCATCCCCTTTTCCTTCTGCCCTCAATCTTTCCCAGCATCAGGGTCTTTTCCAATGAGTCAGCTCTTTGCAGCAGGTGGCCAAAGTATTGGAGCTTCAGCTTCAGCATCAATCCTTCCAATGAATATTCAGGGTTGATTTCATTTAGGATTGACTGGTTTGATCTCCTTAAAAAATAAGTGTGAATGGAAAGGGATAAACTTACTTCTTACTCCTGCAGTGCTGTAATTCTTGAGGGCCTAAAATTCCAGTTACATGGTTATTATAAGGCAATGAATCTAACAGTGCTTTTCTCTGTCTCACATTTCAAAGGAACACGTGTCCAGAGGCCTTCTTCTCCCTTGGTGATATTGACTTTGTCACTTTACACCCAAGTGCAAAACTGTGACAATACCTCCTGCCCCAGCCGCCAAAAGAAACACAGAAGCATATCGTGGTAGAAAAGGGAGAATGGCCCCTTTGTGGTGACTGGCTTGGAATTATAAATATTTTTACTTCTCCCGTAGGAGATGGCTCGTGGAAGAGAGGAGACAAACACGACTTTGAAGCTAAGCAAGCGTACTCATCCCTCCAAACAATCACTCTACTGAGGACAGTGAAACCTGAGTTTGAGAAGTTTTCCATGGAGGTGAAAAGTTCTGTTGAGAAGCAAGGGCTCAGTGAGGAAGATTACGTAAGTGTTTGATTAGGAGCCTAGACCTTCAGTATCCTCAAAACAGTCGTCAAATTAAATCAGATGTGATAAAGCATCCCGTTCTGAATCATTCAGATTCCTAGGTTCAGGTCTGAATGTCACTGTTGCTCTATGTGTGTGTGTGTGTGTGTGTGTGTGTGTGTGTGTTTCCTGGCCAACCTTCCTCTCTCCTCCCCATTTCGCCCCCATCACCCCACCCTTCACTTAAACTTTTCCAGCTGCTGCAGGAAGAGAAGTTGCTTTCTGTGGGTGATTGTGGTCATGCTAAGCAGAGGTCTGGAGACTTCCCTCACCTCTTCTGCTAGCAGCATGTTGGGAGAGAAGACAGATGAAGGATTGCCAAAGTTTGGCATGCCTAACTTTTCCAAAGCTTGGTGGAGGAAGGTATTTTGGATTTTAGAAGGCTCCTTCTTTAGGCCCTCTGTCTTAGCTTCGTGGCCCATCTGCTTCGCTCGCTTGTGGCCCTGTTGTTGCCTCTTTCCGCTGCGGGCTGTTTCCTACTGAAGTACTCCAGAGCATCCCACTTCATGAGTGTGGTTGCTACTCAGCATCTTCCAAGATGCGTCTTCTAACTCCGACTGGAGTCAGGAGCTCAGAGGCCAGGCTCAGGATTAAGCAGCAGGACTTCTCACTGTGTGATCCAGGGCAAATTCCTCAGTCTTCCTCATTTAGACGAGGGTGGGAGGATCATAGATAATCTAGCTGAAATCTTTAGTCAGATCAGATCAGATCAGTCGCTCAGTTGTGTCCGACTCTTTGCGACCCCATGAATCACAGCACGCCAGGCCTCCCTGTCCATCACCAACTCCCGGAGTTCACTGAGACTTACTTCCATCGAGTCAGTGATGCCATCCAGCCATCTCATCGTCTGTCGTCCCCTTCTCCTCCTGCCCCCAATCCCTCCCAGCATCAGAGTCTTTTCCAATGAGTCTTTAGTACTATCTGGTCAAAAAGTTGGAACCCAATGAATGGTGCCTCTTTTGTACTATTGTTATAAGATCATACTTGTCTTTGTAGGAATTTGCTATCCAGTGACATATAAAGGGTCTTATAAACAGATATTAATGTCTTAAATGCCATATATATACATGTATATAACACATCACTTAAAATATCTTTTGATTTTCTAGATCAGCACTGTCTTCTAGATATGTAATGTGAACCACAAGTGTAATTAAAAATTTTTTGGTAGTCACATGTGAAAAAGTTAAAATCAGGTGAAATTAATTTTAATAATACATTTTATTTCACTTAGATATAAAAATATTTCAACATTTAATCAGTGTAAATTATGATTGAGATTGTATATATTTTTTCTTATATGAAGTCCAATATGTATTTTGCCCTTGCATGCTAAATTATTTCAGTCATGTCTGACTCTTTACAACGCTTTGGACTGTAGCCCACCAGGCTCTTCTGTCCATGGGATTCTTCAGGCAAGAGTACTTGAGTGGGTTGCCATGGCATCCTCCAGGGGATTTTCCAGACTCAGGGATTGAACTTGCATCTTTATCTTGTGCACTGGCAGGCAGGTTCTTTACCACTAGCACCACCTGGAAAGCCCATTTTACCCTTACTGCTGCTGCTGCTGCTAAGTCGCTTCAGTCTTGTCCGACTCTGAGCGACCCCGTAGACCGCAGCCCACCAGGCTCCACCATCCCTGGAATTCTCCAGGCAAGAACACTGGAGTGGGTTGCCATTGCCTTCTCCAATGCACAGAATATCTTAATTCAGCTAAAGTGCTTGACCAGTGGCTGCCATATTGGACATCATGGTCTGAATTATGAAAGAAGTAGGGTTTCTGTAATAGAGAGGGGGCTTCCCAGGTGGCTCAGTGGGTAAAGAATCTGCCTGCAATGCAGGAGATGCAGGAGACTTGGGTTCCATCCCTGGGTTGGGAAAATCCTTTGCTGTACTGACTGCAATACGGTAGTTACATTTGGGAAAGCCACCTCACCTCCCGGGCTTCCCTTGTGGCTCAGATGGTAAAGAATCTGCATGCAATGAGGGAGACCTGGGTTCCATCCCTGGTTTGGGAAGATCTCCTGGAGAAGGGCATAGCAACCCACTTCAGTATTCTTGCTTGGAGAATCCTCATGGACAGAGGAACCTGGTGGGCTATAGTCTATAGGGTCGGAAAGAGTCAGACATGACTGAAGCGACTTCAGTTCAGTTCAGTTCAGTTCAGTCGCTCAGTCGTGTCCGACTCTTTGCAACCCCATGAATCGCAGCACGCCAGGCCTCCCTGTCCATCACCAACTCCCGGAGTTCACTCAGACTCATGTCCATCGAGTCAGTGATGCCATCCAGCTATCTCATCCTCTGTCGTCCCCTTCTCCTCCTGCCTCTAATCCCTCCCAGCATCAGAGTCTTTTCCAATGAGTCAACTCTTGGCATGAGGTGGCCAAAGTACTGGAGTTTCAGCTTTAGCATCATTCCTTCCAAAGAAATCCCAGGGCTGATCTCCTTTAGAATGGACTGGTTGGATCTCCTTGAAGCGACTTAGTACTCTGTAATAGAGCCCATGTTTTTTTATAGAAACTTATAGGCTGTAGTCCATGGGGTCGATAAGAGTGGGACACGACTGAGCGACTTCACTTTCATGTTTCACTTTCATGCATTGGAGAAGGAAATGGCAACCCACTCCAGTGTTCTTGCCTGGAGAATCCCAGGGACGGGGGAGCCTGGTGGGCTGCTGTCTATGGGGTCGCACAGAGTCAGACATGACTGAAGCGACTTAGCAGCAGCGGCAGCATGATCGTTTGTCATCGTCGGAATCCTTTGCCCCAGGAGCATGGAAGGGCACAAAGGCCATCATGACTCCTTTAGTAGTTCTGCCAGAGGTGGTCTGTGCCAATATTGAAAGCATCTGAGTCTTTTACATATGCCATTATAGGCTATTTTGCTTTACTAAATTCATATTAATTTTCTGCTTCATATTAAAAACTCAAAAATGGTGTCATCTTGTCTAATGACAAATTTTGTCTTCTTCCTGAAGTTGTTGAAGTTCAAATATTTCAGTATAGGTTGGCCAACACTGATGATATTCAGCAGGTGACAGTTGGCATTCCACTGCTCCACCAGGTATATCTTCTTGATCATTAGTTATCTTGTGTTCAACATATTAAATCTTATTTTAATGGTGAAGTGAAAGTTGCTCAGTCATGTCCGACTCTTTATGACCCCATGGACTATACAGTCCGTGGAATTCTGCCAGGCCAGAATACTGGAATGGGTAGCCGTTCTCTTCTTCAGCGGATCTTCCTAACTCAGGGATTGAACCCAGGTCTCTATTTTAATGGTAGTCTGGGCAAGATCTTCCTGAAAGGTGTACCTACTACAGAGATCCAGAATACATTCCAATCAAAGACTGCTGCTTTAGAGATTATTTGTAGTTGTAGATTATAATACTACTTTTCTTTGATGGTGGGATCATTAAAACAGATTTCATTTTATTTATTTTTTGATACTTAGCATTGGTGTTTATTTAGTTTTGCCACACCATGCAACATGTGGGATCCTATTTCCCTGACCAGGGATCCAACCTATGCCTGATGCATTGGAAGCTCTAAGTCTTAACCACTGGACCACCTTGGATCTTATAAATAGATAAAAATGATCATGTAAAGTAGAAATCGGAGCTCCTCCTAATGACTTTGTCTTTCTAATTATGTGTGTTTTAGCTGTGCTGTCTTGAGTGTCATTGCAGATGTTTGTTGGGTTAGTTTAGACAGGTGGTTGTGGTGGGTACCATGAAGGAGGGAGCTATGGGGCCTGACATTGGTTAGAGCTTGATCTCCTGCAGCAGGAGATGCCGGAGCAGACTAGCAAGACATGGTGGTCTTCATCTTAAGGCTCAGCTCTTTCCTGGGTCTGTTTCTCTTGTTTGTACTAATGGGTTGTCTCATCTGCTTACTTGGAACTTCTGTTCATGACATTTGTCATGAGTTTTACAGTCCTGGCTATTGATCTCAAACCCAGAAACTTTGGTGGACTCTCTTGATTACTTCTGAATTTTTACTGTGCATTTCCTAAGCAATCACCTGAACTGTGAATGGTAACAGTTTTGTTTCTTTCTGATTCTTCTTCCTTTAAGTATGCTTAAGAGCATACTTAGTTACGTAAGTATTCTGAATTAAAATTAAGTAAAATTAATTAAATAAAAACCTTTAAGGATACTGGCTAGGATCCCAAGGCAATATTGAATATAAGTAATGGTAGTGGGTGTCCTTGCCTTCTTCTTAACTTTAAAATGAAGAATGTACCAGGGATAACATTTTGGCAAGATCTTTCAAAGTTCAAAGGCACATACTTAGCAAATTTGTATCTAGGGATTTATCGTTTAGCTATGTAAAGCACTTGGAACAATAAAGCAGGTGCTGAAGTATAAGCACTGGCATTACAATTGTACAGAGTATTCACTGCAGCATTATTTGTTATGGCTGAAAACTGGAAATAATCTAATTAATTGCCCATCAATAAGAGACTATTTATATAAATTATAACATATGCATGCAATGGGATAGGATGGAATTGTGAAAAATAAGGACAAATCTCTGTGTACTCAGGTGGAAAAACCAGCATGATATATTAAATGATAACAGCAAAGTACAAAATAGTGTATAAATAGTAAAAGAAAAAAATAAAATGAGCATATAACACATTTCGTATCTGCTCATATCACCATTCAAGTGTGATTTGGGGAAAGAGTGGAAGTTCTCTTTTATTTTTATTTGTTGGTGAGTTCTGTTTTGGCAAAATGATGCCCTTTATTAGGATAATTGAAATAAAAATAGCACAGAAAACATTAAGATTCATGTAATGTACATTAAGGGAAGGATCTGGACACAGATTTTTTTATTTCAAGTATAACTATTTGCAATGTTATATTATTAATTTCTGATGTACAGCAAAGTGATTCTGTTATATATGTTTTATATATATAGTGATTCTGTTATATATATATTATATATGTATATATACATTCATTTTCATATTCTTTTTGATTAAGGTTCCACAGATATTGACTATAATTTCCTGTGCTATACAGTAGGATCTTGTTGTTTATCCAGCCTATATATAATAGTTCGTATCTACTTATCCCAAACTCCCAGTCCCACTCCCCTACCCCTCCCTTGGCAAACACATCTCTGTTCTCTATGGCAAGACACACATTTTCATTGTAGGCATTATAAACTGTTGGATATCCTTGACTCCATGTCATGCATATTAGCATTGTGGTTGTCATATTAGCACGTGGTTGGCGTCTTTGGAAGGCTTGTGATCTCAAAATGCAAAAGTTTGAAGCTTTAAAAATTTTATAAGGCTATATTTAAATATTGGAAGGATGGAGTGGCAATAAAATACAATTATTATTATAATTTTAAAATAAATAATTTTATTTTAAAAATAAATAAAAAATTTTAAATAAAATTATTATTATATATTTTAAACTTACCAAATTTTATTATCAATGTGATTGTTTCTCCCCTCTTTTTCTCTCTTTCCTTCTCTCTCTCTCTCCCTCCATCCATCTCCAACTCTTGCTTTCTCTTTTTTTAAAGTGACTTTTTAATTGAGATAAGAGCAAATTTACATGTAGTTTTAAGATGCAATACAGAGATATTCCTTATATATATTGCCTGCTGCTGCTGCTGCTGCTAAGTTGCTTCAGTCGTGTCCGACTCTGTGCGACCCTACAGACGGCAGCCCACCAGGCTCCCCCATCCCTGGCATTCTCCAGGCAAGAACATTGGAGTGGGTTGCCATTTCCTTCTCCAATGCATGAAAGTGAAATGTGAAAGTGAAGTTGCTCAGTCGTGTCCGACTCTTCGCGACCCCATGGACTGCAGCCTACCAGGCTCCTCCGTCCATGTGATTTTCCAGGCAAGAGTACTGGAGTGGGGTGCCATAGTTTTCCCAATTGGTAGCATTTTGGAAAATTTCATGCATCATCACAACCAGGGTATTGACACTGATAACAAGGCACTGATTTGACTCAAATTTTCTCAATTTTATTTGTACTTACGTGTGTATATATGCATGTGTTGGTATAAATTCTATGCAATTTAATCACCTGTGTAGGTTGAGGTGATTAAATTTTATCAAATACCTTTTCTACATCTGTTGAAGTAATCAGATTTTTTCTTTATTCTCTTATAATGTGGTGAGTTGTGTTACCAGGGTTTTCCCCCTGAACCCCAGTTGTACTGAGATATAATTGACATATAACAGTATAAGTCTAAGGACAACATAAGGATTTGATATTTATGTATATTGAGAAATGATCACCATAGTAAGTTTAGTTAACACTCATCATCTGGGATAGTTACAAAATTTTTTCTTGTGATGGAAACTATAAAAACTATTCTTTTAGCAACTTTCTAATGTATAATACAGTATTGTTGACTATGGTCATCTTGTTGTATATCACATCTCCAGAATGGATTTATCTTATAATCGGAATTTGTATCATTGGACCTCCTTCATTACTAGAGTTTTTAAATTTTAATAATCTCCAAGCAACTTGGAATAATATTTCTGCTCTCTCTCTACATCAAGTCTTGGACTCTTCTATTTCCCGGTTCTTATCTTGGAGAATATAATCGCAGTTGAACCTATACACGTTTGTCAGGGTGGAGCTTTCCAGGCCATTGACAGCCTGTAAACTAGCCTTTCTGGGTCAAAAGTCTGCTCCTGTCTCGCTCACCTCTGGTGGGTGGTTGGGTAGGTATATGTGTGATATGATGGAAAATAAGATTGCCCAGGGTTGGGCTGTTGTTGGGGCTTTGGGTGTTGTGTATACTGTCATGTCTAGTTGTTAGCACTTGTATCTTATGACACTGTCTCCACCATCCCTGTGGGTGATACAATAGTATTTATTTATTTATTTTTTGGCCGTACTGGGTCCTTGTTGTGGAATGTGGGATCTCTGGTTGTGGCATGTGGGTTCTTAGTTGTGGCAAGTGAGATCTAGTTTCCTGACCAGGGATTGAACAGGGCCCTCTGCATTGGGAGTGTGGATTCTTAACCCCTGGACTGCCAGGGAAGTCCCAGTAGTATTTTTAAAGTATATTTGTTCTTTTACTAGTGAATCTGGTGAAAACCTAATCTAGTCGATGCATCATGTTTTAATAGGGCCCATTATATCCGGGGGACAGTATAGTGTTTAAATGTGCCAGTTTCCTTTTCATAGACCTTGATCTGCCTCTCACTGTTTTTATCTTGAGCATGTTTCTGAAACTGTGCCTTAGGTTTCTGACTATAGAGTGGAGATAATAATTTTGAACTGACAGGTTAAAAGAATTTCAGCATTGTATATAAATATTTAAATATATTGAACACAATGCCAGGCACTAAGTAAATATTCAGTGGATGGTAGCCATTATTTCCCTTCCTTTTGCTTTTTATATTCCAGAGCAGTGTAACCCATGTGTCTGAGGTTCCTGCATATAGTGTCCTCTTTAGCTCCCCTGTTCATCCTTCAGATGTTAACTCAAGTAACACTTTCTCAGGACATTTTCCCTGATACTCCAGACTAACTCATGCACTCTGCTCCTTGACATCATAGCCTACCTCTCTGGTCGTAACCACATGCCTGTGTGTGAGATTTTTAAATTACTTCTGACTTCCTCTACCACACTGGAAGTTCCATGAGAGCTGTCTACTCTTGCCTCCCCCTTACTATATGCTTGACACTTAGGAAGCAGCCAATAAGTTATTATTGAACAGGAAGACATCAGACCCAGCCCCCCTCCTATACAGTGGTCAAGACTGAAGCCCTGGGAGGTGAGGTGTGTGTGTGTGCTTTGTCGCTCAGTCGTGTCCACCTGAGCCTACATACGGAATAGATTGTGACCCTGTAGACCATAGCCTGCCAGGCTCCTCTGTCCATGGGGATTCTCCAGGCATTCTGAAGTGGATTGCCATGCCCTCCTCCAGGGGATCTTCCCAACCCAGGGATCGAACCCAGGTCTCCCACATTGCAGGCAGATTCTTTACCATCTGAGCCACCAGGGAAGCCCAGGAGGAGGTGGCTTTCCCAAATGTAACCACTGTATTGCAGTCAGTACGGCACTGTTGGGTGGTGACAGAGTCCTGTGCTTAGACCTTAGCAGGTGCATAGCGCCAGGAGTTCAAATCCACTCCTACTGTGGGAGATGGTACTGGGGGGTTAGTTTTTATAGTGGGGATTCTGAAGGCCATCTGAGGGGGCATCAGAAATCTAAAGTTAGCAGTAAAGTCCCATGGGAGAGGCCCTGTAGTATCAGTAGAGCTTCCAGCGGCTCAGACAAGTGCTCGCCAACTGTCTGTCTAGCCTTCTCTGGTGGTTTTTATTGGGTTGCCCACATGTGCAGTGGCTCTCACTCAAGGGTGTCTTAATGGAGCTGTTTGGCTTCTGCCACCGAATGGTTTCAATTCTAGAGCACTGGTATTTGGTTTTAGAATGCGCTGTGTGGTGGCCAAGCCAAGATTAGTGGCGTCCCCTGACTCCCAGTGCAGTGACTTTCTTTTTCCACTACATCAGTCTGACCTTTTTAACAACAATGTGCCCAATACG
The DNA here is from genome assembly GCF_027580195.1 of Bos mutus. Taxonomy (NCBI): domain Eukaryota; kingdom Metazoa; phylum Chordata; class Mammalia; order Artiodactyla; family Bovidae; genus Bos; species Bos mutus. Next base: position 40,812,879 of record NC_091636.1, on the reverse strand, counting down.
AGGGCAAACCCATGACCCAGAGATTAAGTGTCTCAGACCCTACAAGTGAGCCTGGCAGGCAGCACAGGCAGGAGCGCCCCCTTCCTTTCCCTGCACCCCGCTTGCCCACATACACACTTTTAAGGTATCAGTGTCTCTTTACTCTTTCACATACTAGACAAAGTCTGATCAGGACTTGGTCTTCTCTCCATCTGCTGGGATTTATTTTGCATGTTTTCTTCTGAAGTGTAAACAATCATGTCCTAAGTCATCAGAGGCTGTTTATTGAGCACCCCAGGGAGCATGGCTGTGAACTTGATCCTGGACCATGTAATGGTCCCATCTTGGGTGGGATCTTCGTCACCTAAAAATACTTGAGCAAGGATATAAATATCCATGAGCTCTGGGAGCTACAGAGGCTGCAATTCTGGTGCTAGCATGGACGTAAAACATCATTCACTTCAGTGTCAGCACTCTGACACACTGACGGCATTCACACAAGTCTGGACAATTTATCTTTTAGTAGACCAAATGTGGCACATGTGTGAAAATATCCATGTTTCAAGAGAAATGAAATCAAACACAGTGGAGTGGGTTCACTTAGTTCTTTAGTAGGAGGCTCCTTCCAAATTCATCCAACTTTCCATGACCTCTTTACGTAGATGACTTAGGGTGCATTAACTCTTTATAATTATGTACAAAATTTTGTATGTAAGTGCACATGTGTATATTTCTCTCAAGAAATATGCAGCCTTCATCTGACTTTTAATGGCATCAATCTCACAAAAAGGTGAGAATCATTGAATTAGACCAGGGTTAGTCAGCATATCATTTGACCTGTTATTGTCCCAAACCCTGTTTATTCACACGGATAGTCTACAGTGTAGTGTAAGCAGGGCTACATTGAAAACTCACTCCCTTAGAAGAAAGTGAAGAAACACCTAAATGCCCTACTATTTTTTAATCTTATTCTGAAACCATTTGTTTTATTCCTGAGATGGAAGGAAGAGATACTATTCATTTAATCATACTTTCATTCTGTACTAGGGAGTCAGTCTAGTCTTTACACCTACCAGTGTTTTCACATCTTTAAGAGGGAGACTTAAATTTGTCCCAGCTACTATTTCTCAGTTTAGCCTGAGCCAGTGCTGGAGACATCTTTTCCCGTCTGGCAGCCGCCCTGACTCCCCGGTCCTGTAAATCCCGCTCTTGGCTTTGCCCCATGCTCCTATTGTGTTTGGCACTTCCGACACCCATTCAGCGGCTGGCCCTTTAACAGCTGGCTCTGCTCTTGGGTGAAGCTCACCCTCTTTCCTTGATGTTGTAGTTGTTTAAATCAAAATAATACATGAATTTCTAGATTGCGTACAATGAAAAACGACCTACACTAAATTAAAAATACATTCATAGTACTCTTAAACACGAGTCTCCCATTCTGCTCTACTCCACTCCTAACACCCATTCTTTGGAGGCCATAATTCTTAATGTTTTTATTTGTCCCTGCTGTTTCCCTTTATAGTAAACTAGCTTATTTATATTGATGTTTTTAATATTATAATTTTTGATATTATGTTGCAATTTCCTAAAATGGAAAAAGATTTAACTCCTTTATACACTCTTCCTCTACCAATACTACCCATCCTACCAATATTTTATGACATAATTTTCAGTTAAAGGTATAGTCACAGAATAAAATCTGAAGAAAGACTAAAAAATAGAACTTTTATTATTATGACATACATATATGTGTATATAAATATGTATGTATTTACAACAGAATCATGTAGTATTCTATGATTATATTTCCTTCCCTACGTAGCTTTTTGTTTTTTCTGGAGTTAGTAATTTCCTTGGTTTTTTATTTGCTTCCATGTAATTCTCACTATTTCATTCTCATTCCTTCAGTCAAAATTTTTAGAAAATGATGTTTCTTTTTTTTTTTCTATTGTCTTCCTGCTCTAGTTTAGAGTAACAGCTTTCTTTCATATCAAACTTTAGTTCTGTCCTGTACCAGATCCTTCTTTTTCTTAGATACCACATCTCCTTCTTTGTTGAATTTCAACTTAGTTTTGAAGGACAAAGAGAGTATGAGTGGAAAAACTTTTCACACCTTGCATGCAATCAGAAAATATTTTTTTTTGTTATATTTAATTGATTACTTATCTGGATATAAAATTGTAGTTTGAAGATTATTTTCTCTAAAAATTTTGGGGTCATTGCTCTATTTTTTTCCAGTTTTTGGTATTACCATTATGATTATTTATCTCTTTCATACTATTTTCTTTTTCTCTACTTCTAGAAGCATTTAGTACTTTCTCTGTATCATTGGTTGAATCAGTTAGGATCCAGTCAGGAAAACAGAGTCTACACAAGGTATTTCAACAGAAGGAATTTAGTAGGAGAAGCTAACTTTAAGGTATAAGAAAAGCTAAGACACCAAATAGAAGAGTAAGGCAAGCCAGCGATTGGCAACAGCAAAGAGCCATTACTGCATCTAGAGCTAGAAGGCTCAGAGAAAATACAGTTTTACCAGGAACTCCAGAGTTAAGGCTGCTCATGAGAGCTAGAAGCAGGGAAGAAGCATCGCCCTGCCAGAGAGGCTATCTAAGGCAAAGAGAGAGGGAGCACTATCCTGGGTTTCCCTCCTTTCTGGCTCTTTAACCAGTGCTTCTTGTTGGCATCTTCATGCAAAGATGGGCTCGATAAAGGACAGAAATGGTATGGACCTAATAGAAGCAGAAGATATTAAGAAGAGGTGGCAAGAATACACAGAAGAACTGTACAAAAAAGGTCTTCAAGACCCAGATAATCACGATGGTATGATCACTCACCTAGAGCCAGACATCCTGGAATGTGAAGTCAAGTGGGCCTTAGGAAGCATCACTATAAACAAAGCTAGTGGAAGTGATGGAATTCCAGTTGAGCTATTTCAAGTCCTTAAACATGATGCTGTGAAAGTGCTGCACTCAATTTGCCAGCAAGTTTGGAAAACTCAGCAGTGGCCACAGAACTGAAAAAGGTCAGTTTTCATTCCAATCCCAAAGAAAAGCAATGCCAAAGAATGCTCAAACTACCACACAATTGCACTCATCTCACACGCTAGTAAAGGAATGCTCAAAATTCTCCAAGCCAGGCTTCAGCAATACGTGAACTGTGAACTTCCAGATGTTCAAGCTGGTTTTAGAAAAGGCAGAGGAACCAGAGATCAAACTGCCAACATCTGCTGGATCATCGAAAAAGCAAAAGAGTTCCAGAAAAACATCTATTTCTGCTTTATTGACTATGCCAAAGCCTTTGACTGTGTGGATCACAGGAAACTGTGGAAAATTCTGAAAGAGATGGGAATACCAGACCATCTGACCTGCCTCTTGAGAAACCTATATGCAGGTCAGAAAGCAACAGTTAGAACTGGACATGGAACAACAGACTGGTTCCAAATGGGAAAAGGTGTACATCAAGGCTGTATATTGTCACCCTGCTTGTTTAACTTATATGCAGAACATCATGAGAAACACTGGGCTGGAAGAAGCACAAGCTGGAATCAAGATTGCTGGGAGAAATATCAATAACCTCAGATATGCAGATGACACCACCCTTATGGCAGAAAGTGAAGAGGGACTAAAAAGCCTCTTGATGAAAGTGAAAGAGGTGAGTGAAAAAGTTGGCTTAAAGCTCAACATTCAGAAAACGAAGATCATGGCATCAGGTCCCACCACTTCATGGGAAATAGATGGGGAAACAATGGAAACAGTGTCAGACTTTATCTTTTGGGCTCCAAAATCACTGCAGATGGTGATTGCAGCCATGAAATTAAAAGACATTAACTCCTTGGAAGGAAATTTATGACCAACCTAGATGGCATATTAAAAAGCGCAGATATTACTTTGCCAACAAAAGTCTGTCTAGTCAAAGCTATGGTTTTTCCAGTGGTCATGTATGGATGTGAGAGCTGAGAGCCAAAGAATTGATGCTTTTGAACTGTGGTGTTGGAGAAGACTCTTGTGAATCCCTTGGATTGCAAGGAGATCCAACCAATCCACCCTAAAGGAGACCAGTCCTGGGTGTTCATTGGAAGGACTGATGCTGAGGCTGAAACTCCAATATTTTGGCCACCTCATGCGAAGAGTTGACTCATTGGAAAAGAGTCTGATGCTGGGAGGGATTGGGGACAGGAGGAGAAGGGGATAACAGAGGATGAGATGGCTGGATGGCATCACCGCCTCGATGCACATGAATTTGGGTGAACTCCAGGAGTTGGTGATGGACAGGGAGGCCTGGTGTGCTGCAACTCATGGGGTCACAAAGAGTCGGACACGACTGAGCAACTGAACTGAACTGAACTTGTTGGCTGAATGAACCAAGAATAAGCTGACAGGGAAATGCAACCTGGATGAATCACCCTTCTATGATATAACACAGCAAACAGATGTAGGGAGGGAAATAAATTGGAGATCTAATAGGTAGACTGTTGGCTCAGTGGTGTTCTGAAATTTCATGATGGTGAGTTTTGGTGTGGGTCTTTATAAATCTGTACTAATCACTTTGTTTGCTCTTTCTGAAAAATTTTAAAGTTGGATGTCATGTCTCCTCAGTTGATTCTTTAATTTTCTCTTTTATTGTTCAACTCTGCCAATTTCTTTTATTTTCTGAGATTGCCACAAATTTATCTTCCAATCTGTCTATAGAATTTTTAATTTTTGCTATCAAAATTTTAATTTACAAGACCTCTTTTTCATTCTGAGTGCCAATACACTAACCCTGTTTACTGGATGCAATATCTTTTTTTTTTCCTGAGTATACCCTTTCATCAGTTCAAGAATATACTTCTTTCACATTTTAACTTATCTAAAGTTGGGATTCATTTTGTTATTGGTGGGCTGTCACAATTTTTTCTGTCTAAGGGCACATAGGAGAAGGAAATGGCAACACACTCCAGTGTTCTTGCCTGGAGAATCCCAGGGACAGAGGAGCCTGGTGGGCTGCCGTCTATGGGGTTGCACAGATTTGGACACGACTGAAGCAAGTTAGCAGCAGCAGCAGCAGCAAGGGCACATAAAACAAAGGTGCTTCTTGTAATTGCAGGCATTTCATATTTGTTGATATTTTTAAAAAGTTTTATTTTATTTCCTGCATTGCCCGTGTCTTTCAAGTTTTTTTAAAAATATTATTTTTGAATTCTTTCTATGTTGTATTATAAGCTTTTCTTAAACTGTTGGTAATCCTTATCTAAGTTCTGTGTGTATGGGAACTTGTCTAGTGGTAGATTTTAATGTAGGGTAATAAGATGTCATGGAGAAGGCAATGGCACCCCACTCCAGTACCCTTGCTTGGAAAATCCCAGGGATGGCAGAGCCTGGTGAGCTGCCGTCTATGGGGTCACACAGAGTCGGACACGACTGAAGCGACTTAGCAGCAGCAGCAATAAGATGTCAAGTTGGCATTTTCAAAAGGTCGTCTCAAATATGATTATATGGAGGTTGTTTCTCTTAGGGTGGTCTGTTTCAATAAATAATTGTTCTCCAAATATCTTCTTGAGAGTCATAAGGCTGCCCTACATTCTGGCAGCCTAGAAAGGGGGGACTCTTACCTTTAGGACTGAGGGCTTTTCACTTATACCTCAATTTTCAGCTGTGATTATACCCTCCTGGTCAGACATTCTTTGCATCAACATTTGGGAGTAGGGGATCTGACATTTAAATGTTCTTTGTACAGATTTTCAACTAGCCCCGTTATTTCCCACCCCACTGCATCCTTGCCTCCAGAGGTAACTAGTGTCTCCAACTCTAGAACCTCTAGACTGGAGTTCCTTACTTCTTGTTGGAGTTCCCTGTCATGCTCCCCCACACACTTGGATTTAGGTTTCTCAGGTCTGTTGAGTTACTTACCCCTTTCCAACTTCCAAATTTTATCAACTCTCCTCATCCACTGTTTCCTTCCTATATTATTTGAACTTTTAAATTTACATCTTAAAAATTTCATTGTCATTTTCGTGGGGATTTTGCAGGGTATGTATGGTTAAGTGGTTGTGACTACCAGCAGTCTCTGTGGATTGTTGAATTTCAGCACCATGCAAGTAGGCAGAGATGGTGGTGCCATCCTATTTATTTTTGGGAGTGGTGGTCGTTGTGAAGGGAGGGGAAAAGAGAGAGTGTGTTTGAGAGAGGGAGTTAGTGTATTTCTTTTGGTCCAGAATGTCCTTATTCCTTTAGAAATTCTCTTTTGGTTATAGTTTCTCTTCTGGTGGCTACTTAATCCTGATTTATTAGCTCAGTGCTTACTTTCTTACCCTCACAGTTATGCCTGTCCTCTCTGATTCTTGAAAAGGAACTATACAGAGGCAACATCCATTAACAATAATACATACTCACTAAGAAAAGGGCTGTTCTTTTCCAGTTTTATCATACTGATGTAGGAAGGCTTCATTTTACTTTGTGTCCAGGGGTGTTTCCTCTAATATAGCTCTTGTGCCAGATTCATTTGAAAAAGGAACATAGATAAGAATGTCGTCTAGGAATCCTGATGCCAGCACAAGTAGAAGTCTAAGTTTTAAAGTAGATTTTTAAAAAGCTAAGTTGGCTGACTTTTAAGGTTGAGAAATGGGATATTTACATAAAATAACCTATTTATGTCCTGGTGGGTTATTTGCAACTTATCACGATGCAGTGGCAGCGGTTTTACACCTTTCATAGAATCAGAAAAAAGTTGAAAACATTGGAATACATAGACTTGTTTAGAGGGTTCCAACTTGGGATTCAGTCATCTTCCAATGCACCCTTGAGTAGTAGAGACCATCTCCTCTGAACAGAATATGTTGGGCTTCCCTGGTGGCTTAGACGGTAAAGAATCTGCCTGCAATGCGGGAGACCTGGGTTTGATCCCTGGGTTGGGAAGACCCCCTGGAGGAGACCATGGCAACCTAGTCCCATATTCTTACCTGGAAGAATTCCCATGGACAGAGGAGCCTGGGAGGCCACAGTCCATGGGGTCGCAAAGAGTCGGACATGACTAAGCACAGTACCCTAGTGATCTCCAGTGTCACAGGCAGCATTGTTTTAGACCCAGAGGCAATCCAGCTGGGAAAGGAGCTGTAGGAGAGAAGGCTGACCCTGGACTTGGGCTGAGAAAGCCCTTGGCTTGGTGTCTTTAGTTCTTGGGGCTTCCTCTGTTGTAAGACCAGAGATCCCATTCCTAGGTTTCTATTATTATATGTACAAAGTGTTTTTCTAACTTTAGTGTTAATTTAGAGGTTGTACTTCATTGTCACTATCTGGGTATGGAATTATTACAGTAAAGCATTCTGCTGCTTATAACATTACATCATAAAAGTCTCTTGGAGATTTTCATTACTCCAACTTTAAAATACAAATGACCAACTTTTCTTCAGCTTCAAACTGGTCATCATTCTGCAGCCTGAAACCACCTGTATGTGCAAAACTCATCTTTGTATACAAAAATTAAGTAATTGTAATGTTCTGCATCCAATTTGCATTTGCAAGGATCCAGCTACAAGTGTAGTTTTGCAAAGACAAAATTAGAGCCTAGTTTTTAAGAGTGTATTAGAAGCTTTTTTTTAAAAAAAGTATTTTTCCAATTAATCTCAGAGATGGTTTTTTGACGCTATTGTCAAAGAAAGGTTTTGTAGTTATAGAGAAAGTGCAAAGTCCATTTTTTTATGAAATAATGCCGCATCCTTGGTACTCTGGTTTTCAAATTCAGTTTCATACTTCTTAATGCAAGCTCTGTTTTTGACTTGGGGTAGAATTTGGTAAATGCTGTTTTTATTTCTAACCAGGTATCCTGAAAAGGGGGTGATTTTATAACCTTGGATATTTGCTCATTTGAGGTTAGCAGGCCACCCATAGCTTGTTTTTTCTCTTTATTTAAAAGTTGAAAATGTAACTAATTAAACAAATATTCCAGCCATGTCCGATGGCACAGCAGTATTGTTAGGGAGGTAGGATGTGTACTGGGCAATCCCTCTCTCCCAGGTCTCCCTCTGACACTCAGAAAAGAAATGGGGGCCTGAAGTCTACACCTTATCTAGCCACAGTATTCAAAAAGAGATAGGGTTTAATAAATCATTGTTTAGATAGGTGAAGCATTGCAGTTTGGAAAGTCCAAGATGTTGAATAGTACACATGTTATTTCCTTCAATGAGAGGAAAGCCCAGCAGTAAATCTGTCTAATCCAGCTTGTGTTTTGACCCTGGTTTTGCACAGAGGCAGTGTGGGAGGTGACATTAGTTGAGAAGTTATCAGTTCAGCAGTAAAATCTTGGCTGGGCCTTTCCCTTCCTCTTGTCTTAAAGTGAAAGTGTTAGTTGCTCAGTTGTGTCCCACCACCAGGCTCCTTTGTTCATGGAATTCTCCAGGCAAGAACACTGGAGTAGGTAGCCATTCCCTTCTCTAGGGGATCTTCCTGATCTAGGGATTGGACCCAGGTCTCCTGCATTGCAGGAAGATTCTTTAAGATCTGAGCCACCAGGGAAGCCCCTCTCCTCTTGTCTTGTATATCATTTAATTGGAACTGTATACTCTCACTGAGGGCTTCCCAGGTGGTGTGAATGGTAAAGAACCCACCTGCCAATACAAGAGACACAAGAGACTCGGGTTTGATCTCTGGGTCGGGAAGATCCCCTGGAGAAGGGCCTGGCAACCCACTCCAGTATTCTTGCCTAGAGAATCCCCATGGACAGAGGAGCCTGTTGGGCTACAGTCTATAGGGTCTCACAGAATCAGACATGACTGAAGCGACTTAGCTGGCATGCATGCACACACTCTCACTGAAATTTCCAGTTAGCTCTTCAGTAAAACCAATGAAAGAAGGAAAAAAAAAATAATGCAGCCAAGGCAAGCAGGATCTGCCCCACTTCTGGTGAGAGTGTGCACAGGCTGCTTTTGTGTCTACCAGGGCTGCCTCAGAATAGAGGACCTGCCCCACACTACCCTGCCCTGTGCCCTCACCCTCTTCCTTTCAAGTCAGCCGGAGAATAATTTGTCCAAATGAAAAGACCCTTTCAGGCACTGGAGGAGGGCTTTGCTAATTGTATTTGAAAGAATAAAAGCAAACCACAAGTTGACTTTTAACAACAGAAAAATAATGTATTCACAGGCCAACATATCAATAAGATTAGTTTTATTAGAAAAATGTAATCAGGCAGAATGAGGATGCCAAGAGGAATGGCTTATTAAAAGCCATTCTCTTTTTTCTTCTAGCTAAAGAAATTATCAGTCGACTTGGAAAACACATTTAAATAAAGATGTCCTAAAATCTAAAAAAAAAATCACTTTTTTCCTTGACCTAAAAGAGAAAATGCTTTAAAATTGTCTTTCTGTAATTTTAAATAGCTTTAGTTGTGCTACTAAATATTAGAATACCAAAATATTAGAATTAGAATATTAAAAAAGTTGGGACTCTCCTGGCTAAATCATCTTTATTTGATTGTAAATAGGCATTCATCTGCTTGTGATTCCCACATGTTGGCAGATGTGGGTCTATTCATTGCTGTTGAACTGGTGCAATTGGCAAATGTTCAAGGAAGCTCCATAGCACCCAGGAGAAATGGTTTTTCCACGCAGTGGACCTCATTTGGACCTGTCAAGTGACAATCACTGCGTTTTGTTTTTGTTTTTTACTGTTATGTGCAGCGATGCAATTTTAGTTAGAAAGGTATTTTGCAATAATGGTGACAACATACTCAAATATGCACAACTAAAATAGCAATGCCGTGTGGAAATGTTTCACAACGAAGGCCAAGCTGCTTTCCTTTGTTTTTTTTTTTTTCTGAATTGTCACTGAATGGAGTAGAAGGGCCAAACTCTTTAAAGTGGAAGCACATTCTTTTTTTTTTTTTAATTTTATTTTATTTTTAAACTTTACAATATTGTATTAGTTTTGCCAAATATCTAATGAATCCGCCACAGGTATACCCGCGTTCCCCATCCTGAACCCTCCTCCCTCCTCCCTCCCCTACCCTCCCTCTGGGTCGTCCCAGTGCACCAGCCCCAAGCATCCAGTACCGTGCATCGAACCTGGACTGGTAACTCGTTTCATACATGATATTATACATGTTTCAATGCTATTCTCCCAAATCTCCCCACCCTCTCCCTCTCCCAGAGTCCATAAGACTGATCTATACATCGGTGTCTCTTTTGCTGTCTCGTACACAGGGTTATTGTTACCATCTTTCTAAATTCCATATATATGCGTTAGTATACTGTATTGATGTTTTTCTTTCTGGCTTACTTCACTCTGTATAATAGGTTCCAGTTTCATCCATCTCATTAGAACTGATTCAAATGTATTCTTTTAAATGGCTGAGTAATACTCCATTGTGTATATGTACCACAGCTTTCTTATCCGTTCATCTGCTGATGGGCATCTAGGTTGCTTCCATGTCCTGGCTATTATAAACAGTGCTGCGATGAACATTGGGGTACACGTGTCTCTTTCCCTTCTGGTTTCCTCAGTGTGTATGCCCAGCAGTGGGATTGCTGGATCATAAGGCAGTTCTATTTCCAGTTTTTTAAGGAATCTCCACACTGTTCTCCATAGTGGCTGTACTAGTTTACATTCCCACCAACAGTGTAAGAGAGTTCCCTTTTCTCCACACCCTCTCCAGCATTTATTGCTTGTAGACTTTTGGATCACAGCCATTCTGACTGGCGTGAAATGGTACCTCATAGTGGTTTTGATTTGCATTTCTCTGATAGTGAGTGATGTTGAGCATCTTTTCATGTGTTTGTTAGCCATCTGTATGTCTTCTTTGGAGAAATGTCTATTTAGTTCTTTGGCCCATTTTTTGATTGGGTCTGATTAAAGACAATCTCTTTAACAAGTGGTGCTGGGAAAACTGGTCAACCACTTGTAAAAGAATGAAACTAGAACACGTTCTAACACCTTACACAAAAATAAACTCAAAATGGATTAAAGATCTAAACGTAAGACCAGAAACTATAAAACTCCTAGAGGAAAATATAGGCAAAACACTCTCTGACATACATCACAGCAGGATCCTCTATGACCCATCTCCCAGCATATTGGAAATAAAAGCAAAAATAAACAAATGGGACCTAATTAAACTTAAAAGCTTCTGCACAACAAAGGAAACTATTAGCAAGGTGAAAAGGCAGCCTTCAGAATGGGAGAAAATAATAGCAAATGAAGGAACGGACAAACAACTAATCTCAAAAATATACAAGCAACTCTTCTTTTTTTTAATTAAAAAATTCTTTATATTTAATTTAAGGATAACTGCTTTACAGTGTTGTATTGGTTTCAGCCTTACATCAGCAGAAGCACATTCTTTCTAGAAGAGTCAAATCACTTAAACTATGGACTAAAGACACATTGCCAGTTCAGTTTCCAGAAAGAACATATATCAGTGTGAACCATTGCACCCATTAGCAAAGAAGCATGGAGGCAAAACTGTAGAGGAAGAAAGCTCAGATTTCTGTTTTCTGCCTTTCTCTTCCCTTTCGATGTCTTTGTGCTCTGGGGGTGTCAGGGCCTCGGCATCCCCCTTTCTCTACTTGGTGAGGAACTCATTTCCACACAGATATTGAGGGGTCAGTAAATTAGCTTTATTACCAGGATATTTCATTTAAAAGAGGAAGCTGGAAAAGGAAGACAACGTAAATGAATCTAAAGGTGATATTTTGCTTTCGGGTGGAGGAGATGAGCGAGTCTTTCAGATGTCAGGGTTTAGTTTTTCTACAAGAGAGCTCTACTCAGGAAACATTACTTTAGTCGGGCCACCTGTGGCTGGAGCAGTGTGGTGCTTTCTGAACATTAACTCCTTTACATGAAGCTTAGCATTTTACTAATAGAACAGCAAAGCCCCACATTTCACATAACTTGACAGGAACCAGGAAGGATCTCATGTGTTCAGCCTTGCAACTTGGAAGATGGGAGGCCAACAGGCCCCTGTCAGTTTCGCTCGCCACTGCACTGACAGAGGACTCTGGTGTTTGATGCTGGCAGCAGCCACAGGTTCTGGAAGTCCTCGGGCAGAGTCGGTTTGTAAGGCCTGGCCACAGATGCTGCTGTCCGTGTTTGTGGATGTGGCGGAGGAGTTCAAGGTCACGGTTCAATAAATGTTCATTGATGGGCATAAAACAATGGATGACCCCGGGGCATGCCACCTTGTGTGCCCAAGACTTTAATCTGTGAAATGGAGAAAACCACACCAAGTTGCTCTTGGACGTTGTGAAAAATGATTGTAAAAGGGTTTTAGAAGCTTAAGCATTTTGAGTGATGGTGTCCAAAGAAAACAGACCCAACCGCAGAGAGCAGAGCATCCCCATGGCCCTGTAAGCAGTGTTCAGCAGCAGTGTTGAGTGGCATCCTTTTCGGGTCCAGCCAAAAGAGGGGAACTAGAATAACATTGCTGGGGGCTCAACCCTCATTCTGGCTATGAAATTTGAAGTGGCTTAAGCTGTAGGAAATTATTTTGGATTAGTCTTTATCATCTGATTTCCCCCTGGAGTGAAATTACTTCATTTTATAAGGTTCTAAAAATCTTGCTCCCACAGGCTGCAATTTAGAGGTAGAGATTTTGCGTGCCTGCTCAGTCATGTCTGACTCTTTGCAACCCTTGGACTGTACCTGCCAGGCTCCTCTGTCCATGGGATTCTCCAGGAAAGAATACTGGAGTGGGTTGCTACTTCCTCCTCCAGGGGATCTTCCCAAGGTAGGGAGGAAGTGAGCAAAGGATTTTGTGTGTGTTTGTATAATGAACAGTTTAACAATTGGCATAAATTTGGGACCTGTGTTATTTATTTCCTTTGCCCAGTTATCTCTGGGATAATTACTAAATCACTGCAGTCAGCCAGCTGTGTTTTTATCTTATCCTTGAGATCTTAAAGAGATTTCATTTTTTTTTTAAGTAAATAGTCCTACATCAAATTGCCACTCTAATTTGCCCACTGTTGCCCTACAAATCATAGTCATTTCAATTTGGGGCCATTTTTTTCTTTTTTGTAACTCAGCAGTGACTGAAATCTACTCAACAGTATATTTATAGTAACCATATGTCTATGAATTCCTTGGGTAGGACAGATTTCAGATATAGCTCATATGCTATCTATATGCACATGCATTTTTGTTGATCACTTGACCCTGCTTATTACCAGGCATGCAGTTAAGCCTGCAGACGGTTTTGATCGAATGCCCACCACTGCACACTTACTGAGTGCTTCCTTCAGGCAAGGCACTGTGTCCTGTGAAGACAGTTCAGCACTTATGTGGGTGGCTCTTGAAGGATGGGTAAGACGAGGTGGTACAGAAGAGCTTCCTCAGAGAGACCAATAACAGGAATCCCAGCTTAGAAATAGGATGCAGTAGAAGGCAATGGCACCCCACTCCAGTACTCTTGCCTGGAAAATCCCATGGACAGAGGAGCCTGGTAGGCTGCAGTCCATGGGGTCTCTAGGAGTCAGACACGACTGAGTGACTTCACTTTCACTTTTATGCACTGGAAAAGGAAATGGCAACCCACTCCAGTGTTCTTGCCTGGAGAATCCCAGGGACAGGGGAGCCTGGGGGCTGCCATCTGTGGGGTTGCACAGAGTCGGACACGACTGAAGCAACGCAGCAGCAGCAGCAGCAGACACATCTAGGGAATAGTAAGCAAAATCACCTGGCTTGAATGAGGGGATTTTGTCGAGGAGGGTGTTTGGAAAGGTCTTTCTTCTTTGAAAGTTGCTCCTCCCTTGGCTGCCAAAGCACCACCATGTCCAAGTCGTCTGCCTGTGTTGTAGACCTTCCTGGTCTCCTTTCATGACTCTTCTTTTCCACTTGCTCCACAAATATTCGTGTTTCCTAGGTTCTTCCCTTGGCTCTTTTATCTCTCAAAACTTTCTGGGCAGCACATCTACTCACTTGAATGAGATGCTCATCTCCATGTGGATAACGCCTACATTTCTATCTCCAACTCCAGACTCCCTGGGAGTGGCAGGCACCCAGTTCCAGTTGCCCATTGGCACCTCTGGCTGAATAATACTGTGTCTACCTGTCTCATCCTTTCATTCAGAATTGCTCCATTCTGAGATCTGCTGAACCAAGTGTAGAAGGGGAGTCAAGCAGGACGGAAGTTTGAGTTCAAAGAATCTGTTCTGTATGCAGAAAAAAGTAGGAGACTGTAGTCAAAAAGAGATTTTCAAGAATTTGGAAAGTGGAACAGTACTAGGTGATGATAAGACCTAGGGTTTTGCTACTCAAAGGGTGGTCTGTATACCAGTGCATCAGCATCACCTGGGAGATTGCAGAAATGAGGAGCCCTAGTGCTCTGCCCCTCAGACCTATTGAATCAGAATCTGCATTTGAACAAAATTCTCAGGTGAGCTGCATGCACAGTTCTGAGAAACTTTGTTCCAGGGTATGTGCCTGAGAGTGAACTGAGGAAGTTCAGTGGAGTAGAAATTCATCAAATAATGGCAGTCAGGGAACCAAGAGGCTACAATATTGAATGAATGGATAAAGCACAGGGACATTGAAATGGTTCGGTATGAGTGCAATAATGTGGGTGGCGAGGAAGAATTTAAGCTGACTGCCAGCCTCCTCAATGTATTATGTCCCGGAGTGAGGGAGGGTCCTTGCATCGGATGACAGTGATATTTGATGTGGGATTTTTGACATCTTAGTTCATTGGGAACAGAGCCTCTAATTAGGATCTTTCCCCTTTCAAGTTCTGTTGCTGTTGCTTAGTCACTGTGTTGTCTCTGATTCTTGTAAACCCTTGGACTGTAGCCTGGCAACCTTCTCTGTCCATGGGATGGCCCAGGCAAGAATACTGCAGTGGGTTGCCATTTTCTTCTCCAGGGGATCTTCCTGACCCAGGGATTGAACCTATGTCTCCTGCTTGGCAGGCAGATTCTTTACCACTGAGCCACCAGGGAAGCCCCTCTAAGTTCTGTGCTTCAGGGCTTAAAAAATATAACAAGTCCTTATATAATGGTAAATTGACTTTATAAGCAGTGGGCTTATACAAATCAAGCCCTTTGATCAATTTACTTCTTCTTCTTTTTTTCTTTTTTAAAGCAACCCTGGAGGTTTAACAATCTGGTATCCAACATCACCATCCCTCCTACTTTTGATTCTGTTTTCCTGACAGTTAATTAAAAATGTGTTTGCTGGGGCAAATTTTTTCTTTTTTTCTCTCTCCTAATACACATGAAACATCTTGAAAATCTTATACATGTTAGAGAACTCATATTGGTGCCATATCCTTGGGTATGGGTTTGGTCTTTAAGGAGATGCTTTGCTTGATAGACAAATCAACAGTGATGATGAAGGTCCTGATTTGGAGTCAGGAGATTTAAGTTCCAGTCACAGCTCTATCCTTACTATCTGTGCGACGTTGAGTGAATCAGGCAACTGTTACGGCCTTCAGGTTCTCATTTACACAACATGCTGGTTGGATTATATGAGCTCTGAGTTCCCTCTGAGTTGTAAACTTGTGATTCTGTAATTCTTTTAGGCTGTTAGGAATGCCTATAAGGTTAAAATTATGCATCTCCCTAAGACATGTGGGCTGCCGCCTATGGGGTTGCACAGAGTTGGACACGACTGAAGTGACTTAGCAGCATAGCAGCAGCAAGACATGTGCTCAAGAGTCTCTCTTGTATTGTGGCCAATATATTTATTAAGCTCAGTGTCGTTCTATCCGTGATTCCAAATGAAGACACATCTGCATCTAGCATACTCTGCATAGTTCTGGTAGCTTTCTTAGGAGAAATGAGTCTCCTCACAGAAGCAGAATGTGTTAGCCCTAAATATTTTAAAAAAGAAATAGGGTATCTTTTAGTTGCCCAATTAGGTGAATTAATTTTCTTATGAAATAGACTGAAAAAGATCAATCTCTTCAAAATGTCACATGATCCAAACGTGTGAAGACTGTGGGGCATTCCTTGAAATGTGAAGACGTAACTGAATTCTCAAAACTGTAGACCTGAAGGGATACTTTCAGGATAATTACAAGGAATGACTATTTTTCCTGGTAGTTAGTAAGCATATGAAACTCATTACTTGCCTAGTTTCCAAAGGCTGTCTTCACATGGGTTCCAGAATGATTTAGATGAGTTCATTATGATGGATCCCAAATGGGATTCAGAATGTGTTGATCTTTTGGTGTGAGGCCCCATTCTTTAGAGCTGATATCTGAGATATACAAATGCCTTTAAAAATTATTGCTTAAAAATTTTAGTTCAGTGATAGAAAACAGAACTTGATTGGACAAAACAAGAACGTTGACCTTATGATTATGTATTTTCTTATAGCGGCAACTGTGGACAAATTTTCCAGGCTTGTCCTGGAATATTCATTTAGGGGATTAATTAAGAAAACTTTTTACTGTGGGAAACTTTCAGTATATACAAAAATGGAGAGCACAGTATTGTGAAACTCCATGCTCTCATCACTTAGCTTCGTAATTAGCCAAGTCTAATTTCATCTCTAATATTTTCCCTACCCTTACCTTCAGTTTAGTTCAGTTTAATCGCTCAGTCATGTCCAACTCTTTGAGACCTCATGAATTGCAGCACGCCAGGCCTCCCTGTCCATCACCAACTCCTGGAGTTCACTCAAACTCATGTCCATCGAGTCAGTGATGCCATCCAGCCATCTCATCCTCTGTCGTCCCCTTCTCCTCCTGCCCCCAATCCCTCCCAGAATCAGGGTCTTTTCCAATGAGTCAACTCTTTGCAGAGTTTCAGCTTCAGCATCAGTCCTTCCAATGAACATCCAGGACTGATCTCCTTAAGGATGGACTGGTTGAATCTCCTTGCAGTCCAAGGGACTCTCAAGAGTCTTCTCCAACACCACAGTTCAAAAGCATCAATTCTTTGGCGCTCAGCTTTCTTCACAGTCCAACTCTCACATCCATACATGATCACTGGAAAAACCATAGCCTTGACTAGATGGACCTTTGTTGGCAAAGTAATATCTCTGCTTTTCAATATACTGTCTAGGTTGGTCATAACTTTCTTTCCAAGGAGTAAGCATCTTTTAATTTCATGGCTGCAATCACCATCTGCAGTGATTTTGGAGCCCAAAAAAATAAAGTCTGACACTGTTTCCACTGTTTCCCCATCTATTTTCCATGAAGTGATGGGACCAGATGCCATGATCTTCGTTTTCTGAATGTTGAGCTTTAAGCCAACTTTTTCACTCTCCTCTTTCACTTTCATCAAGAGGCTTTTTAGTTCCTCTTCACTTTCTGCCATAAGGGTGGTGTCATCTGCATATCTGAGGTTATTGATATTTCTCCCGGCAATCTTGATTCCAGCTTGTGCTTCATCCAGCCCAGCATTTCTCATGATGTACTCTGCATATAAGTTAAATAAGCAGGGTGATAATATACAGCCTTGATGTACTCCTTTCCCTATTTGGAACCAGTCTGTTGTTCCATGTCCAGTTCTAACTGTTGCTTCCTGACCTGCATATAGGTTTCTCAAGAGGCAGGTCAGGTGGTCTGGTATTCCCATTTCTTTCAGAATTTTCCAGTTTATTGTGATCCACACAGTCAAAGGCTTTGGCATAGTCAATAAAGCAGAAATCGATGTTTTTCTGGAACTCTGCTGCTGCTGCTGCTAAGTCGCTTCAGTCGTGTCCAACTCTGTGCGACCCCATAGACAGCAGTCCACCAGGCTCCCCCGTCCCTGGGATTCTCCAGGCAAGAACACTGGAGTAGGTTGCCATTTCCTTCTCCAATGCATGAAAGTGAAAAGTGAAAGTGAAGTCACTCAGTCGTGTCCGACTCTTAGCGACCCCATGGACTGAAGCCCACCAGGCTCCTCCATCCATGGGATTTTCCAGGCAAGAGTACTGAAGTCGGGTGCCATTGCCTTTTCCTTTCTGGAACTTTAGGCCCTGGTAATTGTGAAGCAAATCCAAGGCATCCTCATTTTGTCTTAAGCATTTTAATATTTATCTAAAAGATTAGTTTCTTTATTATTTAATTAAAATAAAATTTATACCCAGAGAAATCCAAAGCTCTTAATTGTACACCTTGATCACCTTTGATCCTTGTGTATGTCTGTGCAACCACCACTCCTAGTAAGATATAGATTTGCATGACCACATAGTTTCCCCATGTCCTTTTCCAATCAGTTTCTACCTCCATAAGCAACCTGTCTCCTTCCCTCTACCTTTAATGAGGTATAACTGACAAATGAGTTTAAGGTATACAAGTATAAGGATTTGGTATATGTATATATTGTGAAGTGATTATGACAATAAAGTTAGTTAATACAACTGTCACCTCATATATTCAGTAGTTACCTTTTTGATTTTTATTTTCTGGTGGTGAGAACATTTTAAGATTTACTCTCTTAGTAAATTACATGTCTACAATACAGTACTGTTCACTATAGTTACCATGCTGTGCATTAAATCCCCAGAACTTACTCATCCTATCACTTAAAGTTTGTGCCCTTTTACCAACAGCTCCCCATTTCTCCCACTTGCCAGTCACTGGCAACCACCATTTAACTCTCTTTTTCTGTGAATTTCACTTTTTTAGATTCCACACACGTGAGATCATTTAGTATTCCCTCTTTCTCTGTATGGTTATTTTACTTTACCTAATGCTTCTCCAAATGTATCCATATTGACCCCAATGGCAGGATTTCCATATGGTTGAATTCTGTCTATCATTTATCTGTCTGTCTTTCTCTGTCACAGAAACTAGAGCACAAAGCTGTTTTCAAGTATGAGCTGGCTGAACATATGTGCCAGTTGGATAGATGTCATAACTAGGCAAGACATGGTTTGGACCCTTACTTAAGAACTTGCCCACTCAACATTTTCTGGACTTTAGACCCCATACACTGACCAAGATCTCTTCTTTCTGTTTAGAATGTTAGAGTCTCCATCACAGGATAATAACAGTGTCCATTCACACAGTTTTGTAAGGACTAAACACGTGCTATTGTCATGCTCAGTAGCTTCAGTCATGTCTGACTCCTTGTGACTCTATGAACTGTAGCCCGCCAGGCTCCTTGTCCATGGGATTTTCCAGGCAATAATACTGGAGTGGGTTGCCATTTCCTCTTCCAGGGCATCTTCCCAACTCAGGGATTGAACTTGCGTCTCCTGCATTGCAGGCAGATTCTTCACCGCTGAGCCATCAGGGAAGATCCTAAACACAGTAGAATTTAAATTCTAGTAAGTTCAGCTCCTAGAATATAGGAGATGTTCAATATCATAGCTATAACCTGGAAGTAAAGAGCACTGTTTGACTTTGTTCAATCTGGCATTTTGTGAACTTGTTTAACCATGATAGTGCTATTTCTGGAAGCATCTATTAACATTTTAAGGAATGCTGCTGCTCTATGGAATCCAGGTTGGAAACCCTGAATTAAGAATTGAACAAAATCAAGCTGTTGACTGTTCACAGTGAGTGAATAAATCAGTGCTTGCTTAAACTAGAAGTTGGGCTTCCGGATCTTAGCTCAGTCCTCACCACATGTTGCTTGAATAAAAAGGAGAGGTTTCATTTTAAGATACAAGACAGAATCAAAAAGGTGGCACTAGTGGTAAAGAACCTGCCTGCCAATACAGGAGACATAAGAGATGTGGGTTCGATCCCTGGTTGGAGAAGATCCTCTGGAGTAGGAAATGGCAACCCACTCCAGTATTCTTGCCTGGAGAATCCCATGGACAGAGGGGCTTGGCGGGCTACAGTCCATGGGGCTGCAAAGAGTCAGACAAGATTGAGTGATCTGTCTATATGAAACCTGGATTTTTGCTCATCTCTTCCTTCTAGTCACATCTCCAGGTGACTCAAGAAATTCAAGGAAAGCTATCTGAAGTTCTCTGGATCAGCTGTCAAGGATGTCATCAAGTTGGATAAGTTAGAATTTACATGGTCCTTCTGATTTTGGCCTTTCGGAAACAATGAGGCCAGACACTGTCCTCCCGTGTTCCCTTGTCTCTGTCTCCCTCTGCCTTGGTCACCCTGCTTCATGTCTTGGGGCTGCCTTACTGCCCAGCAGGTGGCTGCTCCCTGCCCCTGCCCTCCACCTTGGGTGGGGTGTGTGTGTTCACCCACCTTGATGTTGTGTCTGACAGAGGAACTCAGATCCCTGGAAAGTGAGGCCAGTGAGTGACCAGAGCAATGTGTGGAGGTCGGGTCCCCAAGCTTTCCAGAGGCACAGATGGTCGAGCACAGGTGGGACATCCAGGTCAAGGACAGACATTGCTCACTTGATCACCTGAAAGCCAGGGACGATTATGTCATTAGGAATGTGCATTTCTCAACTAAGCCTTTAAGAGCGATGGGTGAGGAGAAGCATCCTTATATGACATGTGTGTGTGACACGTTCAAAGGGCACACATATCAGATGACTGAATTCCCTGCGTGAGCCATGGGAGAATTTTAAAAAGTCATTCTTGTGCTTGTGCTCCACACCCACTAATCCCAGGAGTCCAGTTCCTGTTCCAGGAGTCCAGTTTTCCTCCACTTCATTTCTCAGGTGGCTCTCCTGGCTGGGGTTGGTGCACGGATGTGATCTGCAAGCACTGTGATACCTGCGGGCAGTTTGCACTGCTTTTCTCTTCATTAGAGGGACAGCCGGTTGCGGTAGTGTGGAAGATGCATGAGGGGTCAGAACCAGACTTAATGATCTCCTCAGGACTGCTGTTGTTTAATGATCCATTTTGTCTTAGGTAATGAGAAAGAGAAAAAAAATCTGCTTTTATTTGCAGGCGTCAGCCACATTTTAGGCTAGCTGATCCGAGTTAATTTACCAGTCTTGGGCATTACTCTGGGGGCTAGAGCCGAGCCTGGGATGGAGACAGTCATTTATCAACTTAGGGCCCACTTCCATCCCAAAGAAGTCTGCCAGGGGATACGGTGGTTCTTTGGCCAAGCATAGGGCTGGACCCCGGCTCCCTCCTGAATCTGCTGTCTGACGGTTAGAAAGCCATTTGCCCTTTGCACGAGGATAGTGTTCTTCAGAGTTCACTAGGATAGGGAGGAAGGTTTTCAGCTTCAGTTTCCTCAAGGCTAAAATCAGACAGCAAGTGACCAAGTATGAATTCCCTGAAGGCAGGCCCAATAGAAAAGAGCAGATGTTGGGGGTGTCTTCCAGTAAGAGTGAGAACTCCTTTTTTGATGTTGAAGAATTTGTGATATCACTTGATTTATTGTTACCCTATATTGTAGATTTTTAATTTTATGATTCAAAGAAAATTGCATAAAAATAGACAGTATCTATATGTTTCTTGTATGGAGGTCACGTGTGTAGTGTTCATCAAATGCCTAATATCCTTTAACCTTTGACCTCCCCATGCAGCATGCCCAGGCCAATTTTTTCTCATCCAGTGGCCTGGGAGGGCAGGACAAGGTTCATCTTCAGGGTCTTGTTTCTCATCATTCCAGATGAAGCTGCCATTGTTCTTGCTCTGATAGGGAGAAGCAGGTCCTGGGCCATGTCTCCTCTTATTTACTTGCCATCACAATGTCCCTGTCCCTGATGAATGGATACAGAAGCTGTTGTACATATACACAATGGAGTATTACTCAGCTATAAAAAGGAACACATCTGAGTCAGTGCTAATGAGGTGGATGAACTTAGAGCCTATTATATAGAGTGAAGTAACCCAGAAAGAGAAAACAAATAGCATATTTTAACACATATATATGGATTCTAGAAAGATGGTGCTGATGAACCTATTGGGAGGGCAGTCATGGAGATGCAGACATAGAGAACAGACTTATGGAAATGAGATCAGGGGAGGGAAGGAGAAGGTGGGATGAATGGGGAGAGTAGCATGGAAACATATATGTAAAATAGTTAGCCAGTGGGAATTTGCTGTTTGATACAGGGAACTCAAACCGACGCTCTGTGACAGCCTAGAGGTATGGGATGCTGTGGGAGGTGAGAGGGAGATTCAAGTGGTAGGGGACATAGGTATCAGTTCAGTTCAGTTGCTCAGTCATGTCCGACTCTTTGTGACCCCATGGACTGCAGCACGCCAGGCTTCCCTTTCCATCACCAATTCCCAGAGCTTGCTCAAACTCATATCCGAGTTGGTGATGCCATCCAACCATCTCATCCTCTGTCGTCCCTTTCTCCTCCTGCCTTCAATCTTTCTCAGCATCAGGGTCTTTTCCAATTAGTTGGTTCATCGCATCAGGTGGCCAAAGTATTGGAATTTCAGCTTCAGCAATCAGTCCTTCCAATGAATATTCAGGACTGATTTCCTTTACGATTGACTGGTTTGATCTCCTTGCAGTCCAAGGGACTCTCAAGAATTTTCTCCAACACCAGGACATAGGTATCCCTATGGCTGATTCATGTTGATGTATGGCAGAAACCAACACTATATTGTAAAGCAATTACCCTTCAGTTAAAAATAGTTTAAAAAAGTATTAAAAAAAAGTCTTTGTCCCTGACCACCTCTTTGACTGAAGGAGAGGTTAAAGGTCACCTTTTTTTCAAAAGACTTGAAAAATGCTGCCCAGCACCCTCCACTTTGCTCATTTGCACTGGGAACCATTGATTTGTGGTGAGGAAGGTAGATTCACCTGATGAATACTTGAGTTCATGTGGATTCCACTAGCCAAGCCCTGGGACAGCCTCCCCCTGTACTCAGCTTTGGTAGGTTTCTCCCAGTTGCCTCCATCTGAGAGCTTTATAGGCTTTCTTGGATGTCTAGACAGCCCTGGGAGCCAGATACTGCCAGCCTATTCATTCTCTCTTTACACAACAGCTGAGGCATGTAGCGTTCTCTGCTGACTTGTTTGGAACACAGCCACTGAGGAATTCACCTATGAATTTGTCTCCCCAAAAAGAAATGAGAAAAGACTCTGTCCACAGTTATAGGAGCCATGGTAGAAATGGCAACTGTTTATGCTCAGTTAAAAAAGAACTCTGCCTCTTTTTTTTAAATTGAAGTATAGCTGATGTACAATGTTATATGAGTTACTGGTATCAATATAATGGTTCATGATTTTTAAAACTTTAGTTCATTTGTAGGTATTATAAAATATTGGCTATATCCCCCATGTTGTACAATATATCCTTGTAGCTGATTCCATATCTGATAGTTTGTACTGCTTAATCCTCTATATTACTTCTCCTTCCCTTTTTTCTCCCCACTGGTAACCACTAGTTTGTTCTCTATACCTGTGAGTCCACTTTGAAAAAGAACTAGATTTCTATTCTGCCTTCCCCATGATGGAGATTTAAAAAGAAACCACATTAGCAGACAGACATGGCTAACAGGTACTATCAGAAAGAAAAGTCAAAGGCAAAAAATGGCTTTCTTTTGCATGGAATAGCCCAACTCCAGAGGATAAAATCAAGGGAATTGAGATGAAATGAAGGGAGAGCATGCTTCCTTGTTCTGGCAAATTCCCCAGAATGAATGAAAGATGGTGAATGATGATCATCTTATTTGAACCATAAAAGCAAATCATTATTACCCTGGAGCTGGTCCCTCTTGGGGGTTAACTTCACAGCTGCCTTGTGTGGAATCCGTCTCTGCACCCATGGGGAATGGTGGTGCTATGTAGGGAGACTGGAGACTCCTAGGGATCATGGACTATATGGTTCTCTTAACTCCATTTGGTGTCCAGCAGGGGAATGGCTACATTTACAAATTTAGTGAAGGCTTCTTTCTTGCTGGAAAGTGAAAGTGTGTTAATCACACAGTTGTGTCTGACTCTTTGCAGCCCCATGGACTGTAGCATGCTAGACTCCTCTGTCCATCAGATTCTCCAGGCAAGAATACTGGAGTGGGTAGCTGTTTCCTTCTCCAGAGGATCTTCCTGACCCAGGGATCGAACCTGGGTCTCCCACATTGCAGGCTGATTCTTTACTGTCTGAGTAACCAGGGAAGCCCTGGCTAGAAATGAGGCTTAATACAAGAGCAGGTCAGTCAGAAGAGGGAATCCTATTTTCTTCTGTTGGTAATGACACCATGCTTTGTCAGTCAGGATTTTGAGGTTTGGGTGTTCTGTCCAGAGGCAGGGGGTAGATCAGATAAACTTACAAAGCCTTTCAGCCTGGAAGGCCAGTGGAAAGAGTTCCAAAGGCAACTTAATACTCTGGATTTATTTTTCTCCCTCGCTTTTTACAAAAATTTGCACTTCCAATTTGCAGTGTCTATAATGTGCTAACGGGCTTTCCTCCCATTAAAAAACACGTGTGGATGTGAGAATGTTTCTCCTTAAGAAAAGACGGTCTCTGGGGCTTTGCTTCTGGCTTGAGGTCCTATGAGGTAGGTGTGAAGAACCCTCCCCCGCAGTGGGTGGGGGTGTGAGCGAACCTCACTGGGGGCCAGCAGCTCTCCTGCTAATTTTGGCAGGAGAGGGAGACACTCAGCTACTTGGCGAGGAAAGAAAGTAAATTTTGTGATTCATTTGCAAATCGAGATAAAGTGAGTTTTCAGACATGTGTTCAGAGCCTGTCTATTCTCTTCTACCATTAAACCTGTGTGTGTGTATGTGTGTGTGTGTTTGTGTATATTAGTTGCTCAGTTGTATCCGACTCTTTGTGACCCCATGGACTGTAGCTCGCCAGGCTCCTCTGTCCATGGAGTTCTCCAGGCAAGAATACTGGAGTGGGTTGCCACTCCCTTCTCCAGGGGATCTTCCCAACACAGGGATCGAACCCAGGTCTCTCACATGGCAGGCAGATTCTTTACTGTCTGAGCCACCACGGAAGCCCTTAAACCTGTTAGGACGGAGGTAATCCAAGTTCACGTTTTTCAGTCAAATCATTGTTCTTCCCATTCTGGTGCTTTGGGTGGCCAGTGGCAGCATGGTGGCCTCTGGATTAGGATTTTGAGAAGATGGAGAGAGAGAAGTGGACAGGTGATGTCTAGCAGCTGAAACTTTATAGTCTGTGTGGAGGCTGTCTTAGGCTCCCAGAACAAGGAATATAGATGGAAAGCTTCCAGAATTCTAGAAGGTTGAGAGAGAGTGATGCTCTTTAGGTCCTCAAAGTAAGGAGTCGATTAGATCAGAGCTTTTTAAAAGCACCTTATATTCACCATATCCCACCATCTGTGATTCTTCCTGCTATAGCAGGGTGATTTTTATATAATTATCAAAGAGAAGATAGATCTTTTGAAAAAATATTTTTTATTGTAGCTTGAGGATTAAATCACACAGCTCAAGTCCACTCATGAACTCATTAGCATACATACTTTCTCAAGCCATGATGACTTCATGGGCTAAGTGAAAATTTCATTCCTTTGGAAAATTGAATTAGTCTAGCCAAATCAGCAGAAAATTATCTTTGACTAGTAGGTGTTATTTCTACACCATTCTGCTTTGCCTAAAAAAATAATGACCCTGAGACTTCAGCTAGATGGCTAAGCAATAAAGCCAGTGTCTGCCATTTTCTTTCACAGTCCCAAGAACTGTTGTAGATGTTTTACACACACTTGTTCATTAATCCCCAGAAGAGCTCTAGGAGATAAATTGATACTAAACTCTCATTTAATCGATAAGGAAATTGAAGATTAAAGAGATCAGGCAACCTGTCAAGGCTTGGATTAAACTTTGGGTGTAGCAGCTAAGTGATGGCTCTCCTGTAAACTCTACTAGTCTGACCTCTGCCTCTCCCAGGGGGTCAGTAAAACTGACCAGCTGCACTCATCATACTTGGGTGGAATTAAGGATGAGGCATCGTGGAAGATCCCTGTTTGGGATATGAAAGCATGAACAGGGAGTCTTAGTTTCCATGAAAGTGGGTCAGTAAGATATGCTGTAACAGTAAGTAGATCACTTATTTTCTGAACACTGCTATTAGGAATTAGAAGCCTTAGCAAGATCCTTAGGTTTATAATTCTCTGTCTCCAAACGATAAGAACAAAAGGTAACAGTGAGAGCTGACGTTTGCAGATTTTATATCTGCTAATTCATTTAAAATGACAACAACCCCTTGAGATAGCTATGGCTATCTTCCTCATTTTCTGGATGGGGAAAACTGAGACCCAGAGTGGTGCAGAAATAGCCAGGAAGTGGCAGAGCTGGGTGTGAACCCAGGCTGTGTAAGCATTATTCTAGCCTGCCTGTCAGCAGCAGCACTCGGCTTTGGCAGTTCTGAAATATTTGCTTCTGTGATGCATATAGGACTTAGTCATTCAGAGTGGGATGAGGCTGAGAAGAACTGGACATTGAGCTATGTCTTCTGTGAATGTTCGTGTATTTGAACCAGGTGGCTCTCCTCCTCTGGGTTTTTTTCCTAGGGATGGGGCAGGAATGTCCCTCACAGGGCTTCCCTGTGGTTGTCTGTGGGATACCCAATTCACCCTGCTGCATGGAACTGTGTTCTTGACACACTCTTCTGAAATAAGAAGGCTGGAATTTGGGGGTACTCTTCTACAGAATCTGTAACTCTTAAGTGTTTCAAGATTGTATTTGCTTATTTCATCTTCAGTGAACATTAATAGGTTTAAATGTGGTATCAGAACTTGCCAAATGGTGCTTATAGAAGGAAACAGGCTCAGAAAGATTAAGTGACTTCTCCAATTTCACACGAAGTTGTACGTTACTGAGTGCAAAGGCTATCTTACTTGAGCCAGGACTCAACCGAGATAAACCAACGGCCTGTTTCTGCTCTTGTCCTTGGAGCTTGGCAGGGACCGGAAGTAGGGAGGACTCAGATGCACTGGAACTACTCAGAACACAAATGGGAGAGAGAAACTGAGATGCTGATGCTGATAGAAGAGAGGACAGAGAGGGGAGAGCCACACCCACTCCTCTTTGCACACTTAGGCATCTGTGCTCCTCAACTAGGCACGTGATAGTATTTGAATATGAATGAATGGATCCCTACTGTCCCTTCAGTTCTGCTCCATATTCAGAGCATGGAAAGCAGAAGGGTTGGTGAGGGTGGAGAAGACCTCAATGGGGAGATGGCTTCAGGTAAAGAGCAGACGTGGGAGTAGAGGGCATGTGTTCAGAGGTATCTGTGGGCAAAGGCTGATTGAACCTGGAATACTTAACGTGGCCCACAGGTACATTTTCCTTAACTTCGGTAATATCTTGTCTTTTCTCCAAATACTCAAATGGGGAAAGAGTTTTCCTGACATGAGCCAGTGCCAGGAAAATTGTAGCCTTTTCTTTGTTAGTTGCTCTTCTGCACATTTCTGCCATTGCCATGCGCTTCGAGCCTAACCTGTTAACCATTTGGATTCTCTCACATTATTCCTGAATGTGAGTCATGTGGTGTCTGGGCTCACCCACCTGGGCTTTCCTTTCCAGGTGAACATGTTTGTTGAAGGATTCCACGATGCCATCCTCCTCTACGTCTTGGCTTTACGTGAAGTACTCAGAGCTGGTTACAGTAAGAAGGATGGAGGGAAAATTATCCAGCAGACTTGGAACCGAACATTTGAAGGTGAGGATTCAGTCTACAAGCTCACAGCATTCTGCTGCCAATCAAGTTGCTTTCTTCCTGGTTCTGTTTTTCTCTCTTACAACTATGGGACCTTGCTAGTATCTTAGTTTTCCCAGCTATAGAAGGATAATAAGTCATGATCGACCTACTTCACAGGCTTGTGAAAATTAAATGAGATAAAGCTTATGAAAGTGCTTTGAAGGAGTCCCACTGAAATAGGAAGCACCTTGTTTCCTGACGGCAACAATTCTTTGCTAAGTCACTTCAGTCATGTCTGACTCTTTGCAACCCCTGGACTGTAGCCCATCTGGCTCCACTGTCCATGGGATTTTCCAGGCAAGACTACTGAAGTGGGTTGCCATGCCCTTCTCCAGGAGATCTTCCTGACCCAGGGATCGAACCCCAGTCTCTTGTGTCTCCTGCGTTGGTGGGTGCATTCTTTACCTCTTTACCACTAGTGTCACCTGGGAAGCCCCTAGGCTTCTTTATTTTATTTTTTTCCCTAGGCTTCTTTAAACGTGTCATAAGCCTCATTCACAGCAATCAGTTTGTGAAGAGTTCTGTGATCAGTTTTAGAAGGAATTATCCCAGGTACACTTTCCTCTGTTCCAAACATCTGGAGGTTTGAGATGATGAGCAGGTCCAGTTGAGCTCTCTCCTTTCAATTTTTGAAATGGTGAATACTGGTTGTTGCTTTCTTAGGAACAGAGGAATTATAAGAACAACAAAAGAAATGGCATGTCATCTCCTCACTCAAGCAATTTTATTGACATTTAAAAATTGTACAAGAGTGAGACTATTCTTGGCTGGAAAGTTAAACACTACAAAAATGTACAAAATGAAAAGTGAAAGTTTTCCTTTCCACCCTAGTCCCCTCTCCCCAATGTAATGGCTATTAAAAATTTCCTATGAGTCAGCCTAAAAATATTCTGTGCCTCCTGCCAGCACATATGCATTTGTATATCTTATCTAAAAAATTTACACAAAAGGGTCATACTAGGAATGCCATTCCTCATCTTAGCTTTTTCACTTGTATGTCAAGCAGAAGAATTTTCCATATGAGCGCTCATAAATTCAGCACATTTTAAAATGATGGTTCCACATTTTTCCATTGTTTGGCTGTACAAGGATTTCTTTACCCAGTCTTCTATTGATGGATACTTCAGTTGTCTAGGTTTTGCTATTATGCAAAATGCTATCATGAGGTTACACATCTTGATGAATTTCTGTGAGTACACCCAACAGGGAACAGTCTTAGTCATGGCCTATCTGGGTCCAAAATTATATTGGTGCCTTTTAAAGTGCGTTGTTGTTCTGTCACTAAGTTGTGTCCAACTCTTTGTGACCCCAGGGACTGTAGCATGCCAGGGTTCCCTGTCCCTCACCATCACCCAGAGTTTGCCCAAGTTTATGTCCATTGAATTGGTGATGCCATCCAACCATCTCAGCCTCTGTTGTCCCCTTCTCCTGGAGGAGGGAATGGCAAACCACTAAAGTATACTTGCTGTGAGAATCCCATGAACTGTATAAAAAGGCAAAGTACATTAGATATTGCCACATAGCTTACAGAAAGGTCTACTAGTCCATATTCTTGCTAATGGTGTATAAAATACTAGTTTCCTCTCACATCAGTTCAGTTCAGTTCAGTCGCTCAGTCGTGTCCGACTCTTTGCGACCCTATGAACCGCAGCATGCCAGGCCTCCCTGTCCATCACCAACTCCCAGAGTTTACCCAAACTCACATCCATTGAGTCAGTGATGCCATCCAACCATCTCATCCTCTGTCGTCCCCTTCTCCTCCTGCCTTCAATCTTCCCCAGCATCAGGGTCTTTTCAAATGAGTCAGCTCTTTGCATCAGGTGGCCAAAATATTGGAGTTTCAGCTTCAACATCAGTCCTTCCAATGAACACAAAGGACTGATTTCCTTTAGGATGGACTGGTTGGATCTCCTTGCAGTCCAAGGGACTCTCAAGAGTCTTCTCCAACACCACAGTTCAAAAGCATCAATTCCTCGGTGCTCAGCTTTCTTTATAGTCCAACTCTCACATCCATACATGACTACTGGAGAAACCATAGCCTTGACTAGAAGGACCTTTGTTGACAAAGTAATGTTTCTGCTTTTTAATGTGCTATCTAGGTTGGTCATAACTTTCCTTCCAAGGAGGAAGCGTCTTTTAATTTCATGGCTTGCAATCACCATCTGCAGTGATTTGGGAGCCCCCCAAAATAAAGTCAGCCACTATTTCCACTGTTTTCCCATCTATTTTCTATGAAGTGATGGGACCAGATGCCATGATCTTCATTTTCTGAATGTTGAGCTTTAAGTCAACTTTTTCACTCACCTCTTTCACTTTTATCAAGAGGCTCTTTAGTTCTTCTTAACTTTCTGCCATAAGGGTGGTGTCATCTGCATATGTGAGGCATATTTCTCCCGGCAATCTTGATTCTAGCTTGTGCTTCATCCAGCCCAGTGTTTCTCACGATGTACTCTGCATATAAGTTAAATAAGCAGGGTGACAATATACAGCCTTGAAGTACCCCTCTTCCTATTTGGAACCAGTCTGTTGTTTCATGTCCAATTCTAACTGTTGCTTCCCGACCTGCCATCAGTCAAAAATGAGGATGAGACTCAATATTAGAACACCCAGTTGCTGGAGCCCTGGGGACATCAACTTCATATTCACTCACTCATTCATTCATTCATCAGGTATTCTTGAGCACTTCCTATGTGCCAGGCACTGGGTTAGTTCAGTTCAGTTCAGTCGCTCAGTTGTGTCCGACTCTTTGAGACCCTATGAACTGCAGCATGCCAGGCCTCCCTGTCCATCACCAACTCCCGGAGTTCACTCAGACTCACATCCATCGAGTCAGTGATGCCATCCAGCCATCTCATCCTCTGTTGTCCCCTTCTCCTCCTGCCCCCAATCCCTCCCAGCATCAGACTCTTTTCCAATGAGTCAACTCTTGGCATGAGGTGGTCAAAGTACTGGAGTTTCAGCTTTAGCATCATTCCTTCCAAAGAAATCCCAGGGCTGATCTCCTTTAGAATGGACTGGTTGGATCTCCTTGCAGTCCAAGGGACTCTCAAGAGTCTTCTCCAACACCACAGTTCAAAAGCATCAATTCTTCGGCACTCAGCTTTCTTCACAGTCCAACTCTCACATCCATACATGACCACTGGAGAAACCATAGCCTTGACTAGATGGACCTTTGTTGGCCAAGTAATGTCTCTGCTTTTGAATATGCTGTCTAGGTTGGTCATAACTTTTCTTCCAAGAAGTAAGCACTGGGTTAAGGAGCTGATAACTCAGCAGTAAATTAAAGATGTTCCTTGCAGTAAGCTGAGCTTCTGTGGAATAAATACACCACTTCAGGGGCTGGAAAGTGAATCAAGTTAAGGGAGATAGAAAGTTATGGGAGGGATATAGTAGGGCTACTAATTTAAATAGAGTTCAGCGAAGTTCTCTCTGATAAGTGGCAGTTGGGTACAGACCTCAGGGAACTGAGATACATGACACAGCTATTTAGGAGAGAATAGTCTAGAGGTAGTAGCAAACACAGAGACCCTGAGTGTAGCTGGGGAACAGTGGCGAATGCCCTGGGAAGAGCCTGTGGGCCTGTGTGGCTAAAGCAGTATTGGAGTTGCAGTGTGAAGTGAGCCAAAGACAGTGTGAAGTAGGACCAGACTCTGTGGGCCTGGAAGCTACATTGAGGACCTTGAATGAGATGGAAGCCACCAGAGGGTGTCAAGGGAAACAGGATCTATCTTGAGTCTTTAAAAGGGAGCCCTCTGGGATCTGGGTGGAAAATAAACTGTAGGGTGTGTACAAATCTAAGAGTTGGATCACAAAGAAGGCTGAGTACTGAATAATTGATGCTTTCAAATTGTGGTGCTGGAGAAGACTCCTGAGAGTCCCTTGGACAGCACGGAGATCAAACCAGTCAATCCTAAAGGAAATCAACACTGAATATTCATTGGAAGGACTGATGCTGAAGCTCCAATACTTTGGCCACCTGATGTGAAGAGCCAACTCATTGGAAAAGATCCCGATGCTGGGAAAGACTGATGGCAAGAGGAGAGGAGGGTGACAGAGAATAAGATGGTTGGATAGCATCACTGACTCAATGGACATGAGTTTGAGCAAACTCAGGGAGATAGTGAAGGACACACCAGGGAAGCCTGGTGTGCTGCAGTTCATGGGGTCACAAAGAGTAGGACACGACTTAGCAACTGAACAACAGCAATGCCGATGGATATCATCTGAGGACCACTGACATACAGGTCACTAACCAGGTCAGAAAACCAGCATCCTAGCCACTGACTGTCACCTCAGTCCTTTCATTTTCTCCTTGGTCACCTGTACCAGGACGGGTTGGATCAGCTGATGACTGACAAAGGCCCTTTCAGTTCTGCATCATGCCAACAATTTGAGCCCTTGAATGTACTGGGGCTGTGCCTGTCTGCCTTACCAAGATTAGATTCGGGGCACATACTGTGTTTCTCACTTAGGACTCTCCTCTACTCTACTGCCTCACCTTGTTCTTGGTCATTAGAAAGGGTAAGATGGTATAGAGGGGTCAGGTTCCAGCGAGAATTATCTGGGCAGCAGCTATGGTGACAGTTGGTGGATTTCATTTCTCCTTGCTAGTTTTAGTAGATGCCACATCTTACTCTAACCCAGAGTGGCATCTGCTTTAACTTTGAACAGATTGTGGGATGTGAACAAATCAAATAACCCTTCAGGGTTGTCTTGCTTGACCTCTGACAGCTTTAGTTGAGGAGCTGAAGTCAAATGGGATCAGTCAAGGGTCATATTAGGACAGAATCAAATTTCCCAGAAGTTGTGTCCCATGCCCTGAGAGCTGGCATGTGTGGATACAACCTTGGTAGGCCACATCCCGTTCCTAGCTGTTCCTCTCTGCATGGTGTGGTCATTTGCTCTTGGTCTTCCAAGGGAGGTTGTTAAGGGAAGGGCAGGTGCCCATGATGGCTGGAACTCAGTTTTGCATAAAGGGCATGGACTAAATTTTCCTGTGGGCCAATCTGAGGCTTCCTTTCTAGAGCTGGTCTACACAGACAATACTAAATGAGTCCCAGAATAATCAGCTGTATAGTTCAGTCCAAACTTAGAATCTCATCTGTCCAATGTAAAGATAACTGAAGCCAAGCTAAGTGTTGACCTTGAATTGTTTGGGGAGCTCGTTCTATTTGCTAAACAATGATCAACCTGAGGGTAAACCCCCAAAGAACTATAAAAAATCCCTAACTGTTCTAAAATTAAAAACAATTAAAATTTTAATAGTCACTGTAAGTGACCACTAAGTTGTCAAGGGAAAAATACTCTGGATGTTATTTGACAAATTTGGATTTTATTACCGTGAAACTTATGACCAACTCTCAAGACTTTCAATAATGGCCTGGGAAGAAGCTGAATTTCCTCACTGTGGGAGAGGTCAGGGTGACAGGGTAAATAGGACTGTGGCTCAAACCCTGAGCTCCACTGCAGGCCAATAGAAAGGAGGGTAGGAAGTCTAATTACTTATGTACAGGAAAATTCTGCTGTCAGCCTGACGCTCTCACCTTATGTAGAATACTCTCAGGTGAAGTCTCACTTGCTAATTGGCCACCCTGAGGGTTCACACCCCATTTCTTGGCAGAACTGTAATAGCTTAAAGCGTAATGAGGTCTTGGATTACTAGGGCCACCTTGTCTTATAAAATACTCTGCAAAACACTTAGCAGAACACACCATCATAAATACCTCCAAACAGAACAGCATATGGTTTTGGACAGCCAGTATCTTTGGAGATACATCTGTATCTATTTTTCAGTGGCATTCATTACTTAAAAGTTGTATAGATTGTCAAGAATAAGCCAGCTTGAGATACGTGTATCCTCTGTAAGCAGTCTCTATTAAGAAGACAAAAAAAAAAAAAAACCAAATTAGGATGAATAGTAGCTCCATTCTGTTTCCGGCAAAGTAGACCAAAGTCTGGAAAAATCAGAGGGCCTTCAAACCACAACCCAGAGGAGAGCAAACCCAAATACTTGCTCTCTCCAAACCACACTAGAGGATGGAACTTTCCCTTGGGACTCCTTTTCCCAGACATTCATTTTATTTCCGGTGAGAACCAAATCAATAGAGACCCCAATTAAGAACTCTACTGAACTCTGCCACAGTTTAAAATGAAAGAAAACAAATACTTAGGATGTGGCTGACACATATATTCTCTTACTTAGTTAAGGAAAATGACAATATAGACATAGTGAATATCAGCTGATGATATATACATGTTCGCTTTTATTGATTAGCTTCTGTAAGCCACCATTGCTAGCCTAAGCAAGCCTAACCCTTTGTGTGGCAGTCCGGGCCCTCCACGCTCTGGCCTCCCTGCTCGAGGTTTACAGCTCACTGTTCCCTTCCATACACATGAGCCACCTCCCCCCAAACCCCTCTGTCCCCTTGATTCCTTTCAGCATTTGTGCCTTTGTAAATACTTGCAAGGCTGCCTTTCTGCCTAGAGCACTCCCACACCCTGCTGGCTGCTTGTCCAAATCAGAGGCTTCACCAACATGTCTACTAAAGGTCTGCTCTTCTACTGGGTCCTCTGCGAGTCTCCAGCTAGATGTTCCAGCCCGTCTCCTGAATGGTGTGGACACCATCCTAGGTCCTCTCCCAGATTCCAGGCATAGCGATAGTAATAACAAAAGAAGAAAACAACTGACTTCTCTGAAACCCACAAGTACTTTACCTGTGTTAGCTCCCTTAATCTTTTCAGCAGCCTCTTGGCAGAAAGGTACTATCCTGCTTTTTTTTCCAGTTCTGGAGACTGGGGCTCAGAGGTCTAACTAAATCCTTGCCCAAGGTCACAGAGCTAGGAAATGTGAAAGCTGGGATTCAGATGCAGGTGGTCAGATTCCTGCGCCAACAAGATAAATTCCTAGTCCAGTCTCTTGAGCAGACATTGTGTCCGGTTCATCTTTGCCTCTGCTGCAGTATTGAATCCAGCCCCTAGTAATTGCTGGATAAACAATGAATGATTTATTGTATCTATAGGAGATGATGAGTGTTAACTAAACTCATTTCACAATATTTTTGTCAAACCTTTATGCTGGACTCTTGAAACTTACACAGTGAGATACGCCGATTACATCTCAATTTAACTGGAAAACAAAGATAAAGCCCCTCAAAGGATGGATGCATGAACACAAGTGGGATAAACTAGCTCTTCTTTGGTTCTCGGCTCCCGTGACCTGTGAAGCAGGCCCTCTGCTCTCCTGTGCATTCAAGGAGCCCACACGGAAGCACATTCACTGAATCCTGGCCCTGGAACAGGTTTTCCTTTGTAATGTTTGTCCAGTGATAACATGAACCCATGACAAGTCTCGGAACGTGCTACACCTCTGCTTCTTACTCTGCATTAAAAAAAAAACAAAACAAAACTCTGGGATAAGCATACTGCTTTCAGGATTAGCCTTAGCCTTTTTTTTTTTTTTTCTTTAACATATTCCCCAAAAAAGGTCATTTGTTTCTTTTTCTTTTCATTTTTAAATGGAGAAATGTTAAGAATTTAGGAATGCAGACACAGATGAAATTACAATGTCTTTCTAAATGCCAACAAAAATGCTCCGAGTCTGATGAGATTCCCTGTGGCATGAGTTTGTTTAAAAAATCCTGTCAATTCATTTTCTTGTTTTTGTTGGCGGACAGAGGTATTTTAAATAACCAACTGGAGCTCCTTGCATCTCATCTCCTAGGTATTGCTGGGCAGGTCTCCATAGATGCCAACGGAGACCGGTATGGGGATTTCTCAGTGATCGCCATGACTGACACAGAAGCGGGTACCCAGGAGGTAAGCAGATGGGACCTCCACCCCAGCCTCCTCTGCTTGTTGAGATTCCAAGGAATGTATTTGTCCTGGTATCCAAACAGCTGCCCCCAAAGCAGCTTCCAAATAAAAATGAGCTGAACACTGGGAGTTTCCAAGTGAGGGGATTTCCTTCTGGCTGAGGGTATCAGGGACGGCTTTAGGAAGTGGTTCCTTGTTTATCCTAAGTGGAGACATCCTACCTTTCAGGTGGCCGAGAATCACACCTCAGCCCTAAGATGCAGGACAGTGTCATTGAATGAGAGACTTAAAGTGAATTTGTGTATTTATTTCCTCCCTTAAAATTTGAAAAAAAATTTTTTTTTGGCAGGGAGTAGTTACAAACTGGACCATGCATTAGTATGTCAAAAGATGATGGAGTTTCAGGATAGCATCACTAGAAAGAAAAGGGTGCCCTGGACATAGAGATGAGTCTCTGACACTTACTGGGGTATGAGCTCTCTGCCTCAGCTTCCTCGGCTGTAACAAGGAGATTGTCATATCTCCCTTGCTGACCTCACATGGTGGTCATGAGCACCAGATGAAATGGAATCTGAAGAAGTATTATATAAATTTTGCATGATAAATATAAAAAGAGGATGTGAATCCACCGTGTTTGAAGTCAGATGATGCAGTTCCTTCTTTAATTCTCTGATGGCTCTCACCCAGGGTTGATGACTGCTGTCACACTTCCTGTGACCTGGCATGAAGGACTTGCTGTTCTTCTCTTTGTCCACATGGACCTGGCCTCTATGGGAGGGGCCAGGCCACCAGGATCTGTACTGGCTACCTTCGCTGTAAGATTTTTTTACCCTCGATGATCTGAGTCTCATGTATATTCCAGTCTCTCCTCTATAGAAGGCGGCTAGTAATAGAGAGGGTCACGGTAAGGACTCAGGTGTGAATGTGTGTAAAGTACTTGGTACATGCTCAGTACATGCCAGTGACTGTTGGAGTTTGGTGATTATCTAGAATTCTTTTCATTCCAACATGAGAGCCTGTGGGGCCTCTTTCAGGAGAGAGAAGGCAGGGGGTGTCACCGTCCCCCGGGAGCAGGGTGCTGCTGTCCAGACAGTAGGGAGGTGGATTCTGAGAACCTGGGTGCGAAGGTAGTGCTAGATCAGGGATCGGTAGCTGATGAAACAGTTGTTTAAACCAGAAGCTGAGGGTAACACTTGAACTGAGCCATAAAAGAATACTGATTTTTCAGAGGCCACAGGAACTAACTGAAAAGAGTTCAGCTTGGATGTGGGGTGCAAATAGGATGTGTTCAACAGAGAGGAGAAGGTAACCCTCAAAGTCAAGATGGAGAAGAGCCTTCGAACCAGAGGAAGGTGCAGTGGAAGGTTCCTAAAGAGGCTCTTTGATGCTTGAATTCTGTGTCAGGCTTCACTGACCCGGGAATAAGATGGGTCGTGAACTCCCTCTTCTTGGAACAAACTGGGGCCTGACAGATGGCTGACCTGCAGGCAGGAGGGGCACCACTCTCTCCCAGGAGCAAGGGGAAAGCCATACCTTCCGAGGTTACTGCTTTCTGCATAACCACCTTCCCCACCATGGGAAGCCTGTGCTTTCTAAATTATGCTCACTTTACAAGCACTGTTGGTACTTTGATTTACAAAGATTTCAGAAACTCACTATTGTAGTCAGCCTGGAGGGTCTGGGGGCCTACTCTGGGCCTCCTTTGCAGAGAACTTCGACCTTTCAGTTTGTGCATTTTTTTTCTTTTATATAGGTTATTGGTGATTACTTTGGAAAAGAAGGTCGTTTTGAAATGCGGCCGAATGTCAAATATCCTTGGGGACCTTTAAAACTGAGAATAGATGAAACCAGAATGGTGGAGCACACGAACAGCTCTCCTTGCAAAGCATGTAAGTTTAGAGACTTAATTCGCTCTGTTTCATCGTCTGCAGTACCCATATAACACAGGGGTCATTCAGGAGCTCCTGTTCTGAAAAAACAGATTTCTGTCTCTGATGTGGTAAAATCCACGGCAACAGTTCACAAACTGGCATCCACCTTCATTACAGGCTTCTAGGTCCTTTTTCCCTTCTATCCTTTTCCAAGATGGTAGAAGGTGTCTTCCTATCTTTACATCTCTTACCATAGTCTGTTATTATTTGAGGTTTTATACTTTTAGGGAAAATTAAAATATCAAATACCAAATGTCACTCACTATTCATCTATTGTTTCAAAGTTTATTTATTCTCTTACCCACCCAGAACCAAACAATGTTCCTTAGACACCTAAAAATTTACAATTAGCAAGTAAATGTAAAATATGTAGCCTTGTCATAAATGTGGAAGCAAGTGGAGGTTCTTATAAGAAGCTTACAAACGAGAAAGTGGTTGACATCATTGCTTT
Source organism: Bos mutus (assembly GCF_027580195.1). NCBI lineage: Eukaryota > Metazoa > Chordata > Mammalia > Artiodactyla > Bovidae > Bos > Bos mutus. The sequence goes on along the minus strand of NC_091636.1, from coordinate 40,775,309 downwards.
AGAAAGACCCTTTGATAAGCAAAGTGGGAGAATTAAGTGAGTATCGATCTTTCAGGGAAGTGGTTCACTTTAATATCTGGTGGCTCAGACAGTAAAGAATCTGCCTGCGATGAGGGAGACCTGGGTTCAATCCCTGGGTCAGGAAGATCCCTTGAAGGGGCATGGTAATCCACTCCAGTATTCTTGCCTGTTGAATCCCCATGGACAGAAGAGCCTGGCAGACTACAGTCCATGAGGTCACAAAGAGTTGGACACGACTGAGCAACTTTCACTCACTCACTCACTCACTCATTCACTCACTCATGTGTGCTCCTTATGTTTTGGGAACAGTCTTCAAACTGTGATGCATCTGTGTATATGCAATAAGTGGAAAGGCATAAATGTGTTAAGAACACAGTCTCTGGAGTTACTGGGCCCGGATTTGAAATCCCATCGTGGTCACTTACTGTGACCTCAGGATCATTTCTTCATTTCTTTAAGCCTCAGTTTTCTCAGAAGTAAAATGAAAGAAATGTACCCAACTCTCAGGAATGCTTTGAGGATTAAATACAAGAATGTGTTAAAGACTGTGTCCTAAACTCCTTCTACACAAGCTAGCTATTTATCATTTTTACGTAATATCTGGGACACTACAGAACTTGATTGTTTCAAATTGTTACATTTTCACAAAGCTTTATAAGACATTTTGACGTGAAACTCTGGCTCTGGTGAGAGAACATCTAAAAACAGAACATTAACCCAATAGATTTTTCACCAAATCTCCCAGCACTTGGAAGTGTCATCATCCATCTGTGAAAATGAGGGGAGCCGGCTCAGTCCCATGGTGCAGGTGGTTGTCCTCTCTGACTGGAAACTCAAAAGAATGTGCATAGATCTGAAAACTTCAGTTTCCAGTTGTCCTCAAATCCTTCTTGAACCTGCTCTGTTCCCATTGTGCTCACTGTTTTTGTAACAGTTTGTTCATCTAGTATTTTCTTAAGTGTTTTTAAGCTTTGCACTTGGTGAACAACAACAAAAAAAACCCACACGAAATCACCAGCACCACCACCACGACCACCACTACCACTGCCATCACCACCACCACCACCATGACCACGACGACCACCACCACGACCACGAGTACCACCACCACATGACCACCACCGCTACCATCACCATGACCGTGACCACCACTGCTACCATCACCATGACCATAACCATGACCACCACCACCACCATGCCATCACTGTCACCACCAGCACGACCACGACCACCACCAACCACCATGACCACGACTACACCACTGCAACTACCACCACCACCACCACCACCACCAATATGACCACCGCCACCACAACAACAATGAACAGAATTGCCTAGAAAAAGTTTCTTAAAAAGAAAGGAAAATTGGAAAATTTGCCTCAAATGGTAAACCGCGAAATATCTTCTAATGAATGAAAATTTTCAGTGAATGAAAAGTCAGAGTGAGGCATTTCTAGCTGTTTTTCAAAATGAACTCAGATTATCTATGTTTCTTTTTCAAGCAGGTGGCCTAGAAGAATCAGCGGTGACAGGAATTGTTGTGGGGGCCTTACTAGGAGCTGGTTTGCTAATGGCCTTCTACTTCTTCAGGTTAGGACTGCTTTATAAAGTTTAAAAATTTACTCTCCTTAATTGCCTTTGTCATTTGCCTTTGCACGATCCTCCTTGTGACTTGTCCATATCTTGTGCTCACCCAGAAAGCAAGGTAGTGGAAACAGCTAAACCTTCCGTTGGTGTGACTCTGGTTTGGTGGTCAGGGGGTTAGCATACGAGGCAATGGATCAGGGTTTCTACTGTAGCCCACTGTGGGCCACAAAACCATTGCAATCTTTTGCTCACAAATATTCTGACCTGAATTCCTCCCACCCACCACATGCATAAGTGGAGACAGAATCTAGACAAAGGGGAAATCAACTTGCCCAGTCTCAGGCTTCCTCCAATTCAGAAATAGGTGGTGAGTTCACTTTCTGTAGAGAAGGAAGTGACTCTGAGCAGTCCACACTCTCAGGAGGTCTGTGCTCAGTCTTTGAGAGCCCATATGCTTCGTGCCCCCTGTGGTTAAGCCCTGAGTCTTATAAACTTGTAATATTTATGTGTGTTCAAGATACTGATAGTTTCACCTCTTGAGGGCTGTCCATTCCTTTGTAATCTTTGGGGGTTGAGTTTGAGGCTTATTAAGTCATTGGACCATGATTTTTTCATTTCTGCATGGTAATGTAACTCTGGGTGTGTATGACTCTTTGTGGGAACAATTGCATTCCTGTATACTTCATCTGATCTTTATCTAGGGCATATCCTGGGAGCTGGGGGGAGAAATGTGGCAGAACAGACAGGACTTAACCCGTGAGGCACTCAGGGAAGAACGGGAAGGCTTGTTCTATGGTGTTGGGGAAGCAGGCCAATTTTCCTCCTTGAATAAGGGCAGTGCGCCTTGGGGCATCCCACTTTAATCTCTGACCAGGGCTTCAGAGTCTGTCACTTCTCATTTATCAACCCAAACCCAGACGTCCCTCGAGGGCATTCTTTGTAAGAGAAACCATAGTATTTTGTAGCCAAGTAAGGTTTTATTACTACATTCACTTTCCCTCTACCCAGGAAGAAATACAGAATAACCATTGAGAGGCGAAACCAGCAAGAAGAAAGCAACGTTGGAAAACATCGGGAGTTACGGGAAGATTCCATCAGATCCCACTTTTCGGTGGCTTAAAAGGAAGTCTGTTCTTTTGGCTTGAGATTCTTTAAGGAGATAGATGGGATGAAAGACATCAATGGAATAGAAGGGGCGCTCTTGAAAAACTCATTCTTTTAAGCAGTTAGTCATTTTGTTATAAAATTTCTTTAGAAGCTCAGGAACTATTATTAATCACCATATGCCCTCTGGCCTCTCATCTCATGACAAACAAACACAAGAATATAACATCACTGCTAAATGTTGATTCTGTTTCAAGGGCATATGATTAGATTTATGTTCTGAAAGTCTGAGGTCTCCATATCTTGGTGGCGTTTGGGGGCATTTTACACAAGGCTATAAAATGTGTTTTACTTAAGTGAGATGTTTTATAGCTAGAATAAAATCATTTTTACATGTAGGATATTATTGAAAAGGATTTAACCCCAAGAAGAAGAAAATGTAGTGGAAAACCTCAAGGTTGAAAATGCAGCATTCCTCTCTCTAGAGCTGGTGGAGGGATCTGAGGTCAAGGACTGTTCTGTCTGATATATGCATTCACATCCTGACTTTATGTTTGAAAAAGAATTTCCCCCACCTCTTTCAGTGTCTTGTAAGAGCTACTCTGGAAAGTTGTAATTATGAATGAGATAAGAGGATTTATGCAGAAAAAGCAAATCTAAACGATTTCACTTTTTAAAATATAAAAAACCCTATTTCACACTAACATTTTAAGTATTTTAATCTTATATTTTCCTATTAGAAAATGTGTCTATTTTTTCATTTTGAAGATTAAATTTCACTTATATTTTACAAACATGGGCAATGTGTACAGCAAACCAATAATGATGAAAGGTCCTCTCTTTTTTTCTCCCTGTTTCCCTCTTCCCTGTGGCCATAGCCCAATACGAATTGCTGCTTTAACCACAGAGATCTAGAAATGTGTTCGGATTGTAGACTCTACAGGAATGCATCAGTTTACTTGTTTTAAATGCAAGCTATTTTAGAGATAGTCTCCTTCCAGTTCTGGCCAACTGATGAGTATCAGGATCAAGGGTGAAATTTATTAGAATTAAGTCAGGTTTTATAAAGGGAGGCAACCTTTTTTTCTCAAGAAGAACTTTATAGAGAGTTAGAACTTGGCAGTACGCATAGAAATGATAATTTAATAAATGACATTTTACCAAAATTGACGATGATGATTTTGGTTAAAAGAGGGAATCTAAACAGCTACTATGTTCCCTTTTAGTAAACACCGCAGAACTTTGCAGTCATCCACTAATAACTTGTGTAACAGGGGTTGGGTACGGATATCAGGAATTGGTCAAGGTTGAATAATTATTTGCCGAATCTCAACTTTGCACCAAGTACTCTGTGTGTAGGTAGGTTTAAGCTTAGGTTGCCACTTTCATGTATAATTTGTGGAGAAAACAGACAGTGGGGGAAGAATGGGAAGTTGCCAGATCGGTGTACTATCTTATAATGATATCATGAAGGTGCTTCCTCAATAATGTTTGGAGCATCTGGAAAATAGTGTTAAAGATTATCTTAATGTCTATAAAAGACCATCTACAAGAGGAAAATAGGACAGCTTAAGAAAACAGGGGGGTAGAAATTGGAGCCATTCCTAGGTAGTGATGAAAGCTGTGGTTTACACTGGTAATGGAGGTGGAGGTGGGGCATGTGCGAGCTGCGCATCCTGGAAGTTGGCCTGAGCTTGCTTCCCTGGGGGCATCTGTCTCTTCTATTTCAGCCAGTCAGAGTGAATGGATTATTTCCATGTAAGGCACATTTCCCCTATACTGTTTAAAAATGGAATGCGTGAAGCTGGAGAGCACGATAAAAGGATGAACTCTGATCAACTGAAAGAGCTATGTTGTAGCTCTCCATGCTGAGTGCAGTGGAAAGAGTGCTGGAATCAAAACAGGAGGGAAAAAGAAGGCAAGAGAGGCCAGCTCCAGAAATTCTAACATAGGAAGACAGCTTGGGAAGTGAAATCCAGGAAAGCAAAGTGTGTAGCATCTCAGGACTGCTCGACATGAAAACAGAATGGAAGGGTTGCATCTGTCTTATTTTTGTGAATTGAGAGTTTATTTCTCTCTATTTTTATTTTTCAGTGGTATTTTCCATGTATTTTAGAAGTACTCATTTTCTATTATCTTGTGTTTGTAAAAAAACATTTAAATTTGAGCCTGTGTACTTATTACAGGGAAAAAACTCTCTACCTGGTTGCAGTCTTTGGGTGGAAACATTTCTAACCTTTCTAGAATTTTTATAGGGGTGATTAACTCTAATTTTTAAAAAAAATTTTTTAAATTATGAAAGCATGATAACACATTTATAGGTGACTTGGAAAATATAGAACAAAGTTACATGTAGTTCCAGTATATATTATAATTATTTTTTATGTAGATAAATTAAGATTCTTAGTTGGAGTTTCAATATCAAATTCTCAAAAATTAATAGAATGAATATACAGAGAAGTAGGTGGATATAGTAGACCTGAAAAGCACTATGAACCAATTTTACATAATTAAGATTTATACAATTTTCACACAACAGTAGGATACAAATTCTATTCAAGTTCCCATAGACTATATACTAGGAGACATTGGAACACAGCCAGGGACATAAGACCAGGTGCAAAAATTTGATGGTCTAGAGATATTGAAATCATGCAGAATATGTTCTCTTGTTACTGTGGAATTACGTTAGAGATCAATATCAAAAGATATTTGAATATAACAACTCTAGTATTTTTAAAGCAGATCTCTTTTATTTCTATTTCAGGTAGAAGAATAGTAGTAAACTTAATATTATGATTCCCACATAAAATCTTAAAAGTTTTAAAGGATAATTTAGTCTTTTAAAAATGGTAGAGCCAATCATGAGATGATATGTGGATGCCATTCTCTTCCAATCTTAAAGCAGTTCTACAGTTCTTGAGGTTGATTGCTTATTTACACATCTGTTGTCTACCCTTTCTTCCTTGAAATTGTCATGAAAAGTTGGAAAACCTTTGCTAAAGCTGTAGGTGTTTGGCTCAAGGTTACCTTGGTTTAAGACTTCTGGAGATTTACAACTCAGGATTTAATTTTCTAACTGCTAACATCTTTGACAACTAGTCACTCACATCTAGGCACTCACAACTACTCACTAACATCTTTGACAACTAGTCACTTTGCCAGTAGCCACATATCATATAGTAAGATAAACAAGACTGTAGTTGTTGGATCATTTTATAAATTATTACCCTGAAATCCAGGGTGTTCATATTCCAAAAGGGAATACTTTATCAGTATTTTTTCATCAGGTCTAACATAAGTTGTCACCGATACAGGTCAAAATGAGTATATACTTTTAGTGTATTGACTCTTGGTATTGGAAATAAGTCTAGGTTTTTATGGTCATCATCATTATTTTAGATTTTTTTCTTTGCTGGACTCAGAAATAAAAGCTTTCTCTAAATGATCACTTCTATCCAGGAAGAACTTCCTGTATAGAGTGTATATCTGCCCCCACAGGTTCCCCGAGGAAATCCATGTAAACACTCATTTCTCAGAAGAACCATCAGCTTTTCCTTTCCTGAACCACAGACATAGTTCTGCAGGCTTTAAAATGGTTCTTGACTCTTCAGGGAGGAGAGAAACATATGGAAAATTGATGCCTTCTTTTCTCCTCTTCCTTAAATTCAAAGACTTATTTTGGAATGTTAGTCACGTCTCCCTACTCACAGGATCCTGGGATCACTCATTAATTCAAAGCTCCTGTGCCTTTTGTGCCCATAACTGGCCACTTCCCTTCTGGTTGCTGCTGATTTTGGGAATGTGATATTTGTCCTTGACCATGCAATTAAGGCCATTGTATAGACCTTAAACAGATAGAGACCGGAATTCAGAGTAGGTCCAGTGGCCTTACCACCTTCTTGTGAGTGAGCATGAAGTGTCTTTTTGTGAAAGCTCTTTGGGAGACCAAATAGAATATTATGCCACTGGTATTCAGGGAGTGTCTGTAAACAGAAAGGAATACCTACCTATACTTTTTGGGACACAAAGCATTCAGATCCTGAGTGGATGCAGTCATAAGGCCAAACACCAACGAAAATCAAGTCCCTTTCATGGGTTTTGTTTAGTTATGCCCTGTGGTTCAGTGCTTCATGAAAAAGCTGAAGGTGAGCTGAATTTCCTCCTTAGTGAAAAAATAGGAAACTAATAACATGGAATATGTTTTGGGAGCAGTGTGAAAGCACAGGGCAAGATGGTGCTGTTCAGAGGAACTTGTTTCTTTTTCAGTGCATCTTTAGAACCACCTATAATTCCAAATCACCTATAGGTTCACCTGTAGAACCACTTGTAATTCAGCTCCTCTCCCACAAGAAGAGTCAGGATCAAGCTCTTCCAAAAGAAATGGGAGAGGCCAGTGTTGCCAGCTGCCGCCATATTTACCACCCCTCTCCCCTCCGCCATCCACTGTCCATCATGGCTCCAAAGATAGCAGCTTCATGCCATGCAGGTAGCAGCCTGTGAGTAGGACCTCCATACTTTTTCAAAGGGCAGAAAGAAGACAATGTGCCGGCTGTAAGAATGTGGCTGACTTTTGATCAGAACCCTTACCTAACTTGACCACGTGCTCCTGGGGCAGTTCAAGCCTCTGATGTGCATGTATTCCAATAAAACTGGCTTCAGTTTTCAGCGTGGAGCTCTCGCAAATGTCTTTTGCAGGTGTGCCCCCATAGCTAGACCCTAGGATTAAAATGACTTTCAAGAGGTGCCGGATTGGAGTTTGTTCAGATTTCTCATTAACCACTAATGTTCATTCATACCGAAGCAATTTTAAACCAGCTGATGCTGTTAATGTTCATATTTTAAGCTACTTCAAACACAGTAAAAAGGTTTCAATGGGAGCCAAGGCTCAGAAGTAAAAATCCATATGTTATAATAGCTCTTTGATGTACTAGGCGGTGATTCCCAGGGGACATATTTGAACAAGCAGAATTAAGAGTTAGCAAAAAGTGCTGCATTGCTTTGAGTCACATGTTTAAAGACCTAAATTTCTATGTGCAAGGAATAAAGGGCCCATTCACCAGCGTAAGTCACAACATAGGCTACTGAAGTGGTTTTTATTTGCTGGGAGAACAAAGCTGTCATAGCACATAATACCAAGGCAGAGAAGGTTGAGAAACAGGCACATTTGGATTTTGAGACACGATGTCCTATTTATTATTCAATGTCAAGATCTTAAAGTGTGTAGTGTGGTGTGCCTTACAAAACAGCAGTGAGGTGCCCTTACCGCCCTGGAGATGCTGTGAGTGTGCAGATCTTTCCGCTGGATCCTGGGAATCTGAGCATTGTTCCCTGTGCATGGTGAATAATCGAATCCAAGGGACACAGAACAGACATGTGGGCAATTACTTCTGCAGCCCTTGTCTTCCGGGCCATATTATCATCAGTAATTTACATATTGGACTACCGAACATTATACACTTACCATGAGTCTGGTAGAAAAACGAAAGTAAAAAGCTGACAGCTACATACAGTTTATTATTCTAATGTAAGTAGAACTATCTGCATATAATGTGATTTAATTTATTGTTGTTTTGTGTAGAAAATGAAAATTAATGACTGTGGATATAACCCCTGTTTTGTATAATATATTTTCTTTCTGGTGCAAATTGGTCATTGAAGATATCTCCATTTGGTGTTTGGATATAAACGTGTATGTGTTCTTATAAATGTTTCTGTTAAGCAAGGATGCCACATGCTCACAGGATAACAATGTGTTCTCATTAAAAAATACATCCCACTGAAACCTTTTCCTGTTTATAATTTAACCAATATACACTGCAAATATTCATATTCTCTGAGGACTTCCTGTTCTCCTAGGACCAGTTTAGAGAAAGTGGAAGTGTTAGTTGCTCAGTCGTGTCCGACTCTTTGCGACCCTGTGGACTGTAGCCTGCCAGACTTCTCTGTCCATGGGATTCTCCAGGCCAGAATACTGGAGTGGGTTGCCATGCCCTCCTCCAGGGCATCTTCCTGACCCAGGGATCGAACCCTGGTCCCCTACATTGCATGTGGATTGTTTACTGTCTGATTTACCAGGAAAGCCACAGTTTAAGTACAAGAATGTTCAGCAGATGTGATGAATTGGGCTCTCTCAGGGATACCCATGAAAGAACTCAAGAATTTCTTTCCAGAAAAGGGAAATTTGCAGAAATAAGAGGATATATTATTAGAATGAGGAGTAAACCCTGAATTGTCAGGTAAGGGAAGAAATCTTTGTGAATGATATTTTAAGTCTTTGCAGCTTGAGAACAACGCATAGCTATGTGTTGGCCCCGTTGACTCGTATTATTGTGTCCCTTGCCCACTTTGACAAGGTCCTAAGTCAGTTCTGTCCCTCTAAAATGCTTCTCAGGCTCTAGTGTCCTGGACAAGTCAACAGCCTCAAGCATCTGCAGGCACCTCTGGTTTGTAAAAAGTTGCTTCACTCTCTGGGAGGTTAGTCATGATTTACATTAAGCCCAAGAAATACACAGTGATTCTAGGGCTGGATCAGTATGCCCCAGGTCCTGCTTCTGCTGCTGCCGCCACTGCCAGTGAGGTCCCCTGGCAGTGCCATCGATGTCGCTCACACTGGGTACCAGAGTTTGAGAAGATTCTGCAGCAGGTGGGGGTGTGGGAATGGGAGGCTGGGATGTGGGTGGGTGTTGCGGGAATGAAGGGTGAGGCCAGGAAACCTCCAGGAAACACAGGTTGTCTCAGTCCATTCAGGCTGCTGTAACAGAATACTATGCACTGGGGCTTACACGACAGAAACGTATGTCTCATTGTTCTGGCCCGTTTGGTTCCTGGTAAGGGCTGTCCTCCTGCTTTATAGATGGCTTCCTTCTTCTTGTGTCCTTACATGGCCTCTCGTGTGTGTGTGTGTGTGTGTGTGTGTGTGTGTGTGTGTGGAGAGAGAGAGAAAGGGAGGGAGGGAGGAAGAGAATGGGGAGGAGGGAGGCTTTTTGGTGTTTCTTCCAATGAGGACACTATTCCTATGATGGGGCCCCATCTTTATGACCTCATTTAATGTTAATTACTTCTTTGGAGGCTCTGTCTCCAAATACAGCCACACTAGGGGTTGGGACTACAACATATGAAATTTGAGGAGGACACACACATTCAGTCCATAACACAGTGTATTCCCACTACTTTCCTCCATCACTTTGGGGACCATGGCTTTCCTGAATCTTTCCACTCTCCAACCCGCTCATTTTGAATTTTTTCATGAACACCCAACACTCCACAATAGGCCAAAGATGCCTCATGACTGGCTAATGGCAGGGGTGGGGGGAGGCTGTGTCTCTGGAAGAAGCCTTGGGAGTTCTGCATACCATTGATTTAGGGCCTTATCTTAACCCCAAATCTTGGGCTTCTGAGGTTGATTTAAATAGCAGCTGCTATTGTGCGTCTTTACAAGAATGGCAGCTTAATAAACCATCTCATCACCAAAGGAGAACCAAGAAAAAGAATTCCTTTTGCAGACTTTATGCACCCCTGACTGTTAAAGCTCCTGAAGCCACGTCGTTTGCACTTCATAGATGAGGACTCATGGAGCCGGCCTCCTGGGGTTTATATTTGGGTTCTGACCCTTGTGGCTCACATCACCTGCGTAACAACGGTGCTGAGCTCATGGGGCTGCTGTGAGGACTTCAAACCTAAGCATGCGGTGAAGCCATCAACAGAACAATCCCTACACTCTCCCGCTTCTTTGGATAAGAAGGGAAAACCCTCAGCTGGCCATTTTTGAGGCTTTTCCAGACAATTTGGTTTGACAATATCTAATCCTGCCCTCTTAGAGGATGAAATCAGAGACTGTGAAGAGAAAGAGGTCCCTTTTCTGTACACTGTCCCCCCGGACAGAGGGTCCAGACAAGGCCTAGAGGGGACAGTTCCAGCCTCACGGCCTGCAAAACTCTCACAGGGCCAGAGCAGTCACATTTAAGCCTGTTTTCTCCTCAGTTGGACCAGTGCATCACACCTGCCACACATGTCCTGCTTCCCACCCCCCACTGAGAGGGCCCTGAGGACCCCCTCCCTGGACTCAGCCTCCTGGACCATGACACTAGCTTTTGGGATCAGTCAGAGCAGCCCCCGCTCCCCATCCCACCAAGAAAAAGGACCCTCAGGTGTCCTGAAGGACATCTTTCCCACCAGGGGCTGCCCTCTGCCCTGGTCTCCCTGCGAAGGCTGGGATCTTGTCCCAAATGCAACAGCAGCACCTCATAAGTGTGTCAGTGGATGGGGGGATTTGCCAGTGTAGACGAAAGGGGGTTCTGATTCCACTACCACTTCAGTTAGCCAAAGAGAGACCAGGCATCATGAAGCCTGGTGGAAAGTGACCGCAGCAAAGGCCCAGAATTCCTGGCGCCTGTGGGGCTTCTCACCCCAGGCCTAGGGCCCCAGAGACCAGATGAAGACAGGGCGGTCTCCCCAAAGGCTGCCAAGTGCGGGGAGTCAGCCAGGCCGGTCTGGGAGGCTGCATTCCAGGCTCCGTCACCTCCTCCACATCCCTTCTCTCAGGAGCCAGTGCAGGGCACCCTCTAGGGGGGGTGGGGCGGAGGAGGGGTGGATAGGCTCCATTAAAAGCTTGAGAAGCACCAGCTGTGTGTGAGAGCTATACTCCCCTGGGGGGGCCAGCTTCAGTGCCGTCAAAGGTATTTGATGCTTTCAGACAAAAATCTGGCCAGAGACTATCTAAATAGAACTTGCCACCTGGTGTCTTAGTTATGTAACCTTGATAGCGGTTCTTCGCATTTTATTCAGAAGGAAAATGAAGCATGAGCAACAACTGCGTGCCCGTCCCCCTCCAATTCCAGTGGCTGTTTATGGAGAGCACTCTACAAGCCAAGCCTGCACCGAGCACCTGCACTGGGATTGTTTATTTCACCAGACATGGTTATCCATATGTCACCCCCACGAAGCAGGACTGTGGTCATCCCCTCACTTTGTGTGTTAGTTGCTCAGTTGTGTCTGACTTTGTAACACTATGGACTGTAGCCTGCCAATTTCCTCTGTCCATGAGATTCTCTAGGCAAGAATACTGGAGTGGGTAGTCATTCCCTTCTCCAAGGGATCTTTCTGACCCAGGGATCGAACCTGGGTCTCCTGCATTACAAGCAGATTCTTTACTGTCTGAGCCACCAGAGAAGCCCCCTCGTTATTTTAGAGGTGGGTAAACTGAGGCACAGGGAGACTGAGTAACTTGCCAAAGGTCTCCCAGCTACTACACAGCAAGGCTGGGGTTTGAAGGCAGACTGGTGATCCTATCGAGGCTTGTGATAGGATCAGCAGTCTGCTTGTGGCTGGTGATCACATTAAGTCTCCATCAGTAGACCTCATGCCCTCTTCATTACCTTTCCTGTTCAATCAAATTCCCTCTCTCTTCTTCTCTGTTTCTACTGCCATGAAACAAGGCCTTTATAACCTCACCCCACATGAGCAGGGAGAAGCCTCCTAACTCTTCTGATTTCTAAGCTCTCCTCTTTTAACTCATTTTTCTCACCATTGCCCTGTCAGTCTCCCTAAAATACTGCTGTGATAACACTCCTGTCCTCTTTGATAACCTATAATAACTCCCATCCTCAGAGGTCGATTGCATATTCTGTGCCTGGTGGCCCAGCCCTCCCCCTTCAGTCTCTCTCTATTGCCTTATTATTCACTACCTCTTGTTCAGTCGAATGGTGCTGAAATTGACTTGCTCAAATTGATTTACTTGTCATCTACTAAACATTCCTTGCTCTTTCCTGCCAGCAGTGTTTTATTCCCACTGTTCCTCCCACTTGGAAAACGCTTTGCTTTCTAACTGGGTCCATGCATCCTTCACCTACGGTTTACATCCCAGGTCCTCAGTAAGCTCCCTCATCCACCCTTGCTAGGCTGAGCTCCACACTATTCTGTGACATTTATTGTCTCAGGGGCTATGAATGGGTGGTCTACAGATGTGTTTGGCCAGTCAATGTTTAGACAGAGAAAAAAAAAAAGAAATTTGAGTGTTTTGAGATGGGACAAATGCTCTCCAGTTTGCCGGATCCCTGCGCTCTTGATTTTCTTACACCCAGTTTTCTTTGGGCTTGCAAACTCCGCTTGTACAGCTAATCAGGCAACCAGGTGGAGCATCCCTTCTACTGCCACCTTACTTATCTTTTCAGCATCATAACTTCCAAGTTGCTGGTCTTCAAAGAATTCTCTGACACTTGGATTTGTTTCTCTTCCTTTACCATCTTTGTCAAGTACTAGGTGACTCTGAAATAAAAGATTTCCTGTCCCAGGGGAATTATTACCCCAAAAGATTCCATGTGGTTTTGCAATGTTAATATTCAATACATAATGTTTCTGCTTTGTGAAAATTTTTAAAACTGGGATATTCTTAAATGGTCTCCCACAAGGAGGACTCTAGAGCTTAAAATCCTGCTTTTCTATTACTAACTTTGGGGCCTAGCAAACCTCACTAGCTGTGAGGCCTTCCCAAGCCTCAGTTTCCTCCTTTGTACAATCAGGAGAATAATAATCACTTCATTGGGTTCATGTGGCACCTGATATGACCAGAAGCTCAATAAATCAAAGCTGCTACTATCTTTATAAGGCAGCCTTATTTAACATCTCAGGTTCTTGGGTTCCTGGGGGTGAAGCCTGGCCTTACTGAGACCATGGGGTCTTTTGGCATGGACCTTGCCTGGTGGCTCAGATGGTAAAGAATCTGCCTGCAATACAAGAGGCTCAGGTTTGATCCCTGGGTCAGGAAGACCCCTGGAGAAGGGAATGGCAACCCACTCCAGTATTCTTGCCTGGAGAATTCCATGGACAGAGGCGCTTGGTGGGCTACAGTCCATAGGGTCACAAAATGTCAGACAGGACTGAGTGAGCGCATGCATGTGTGCGTACGTGCGTGCACACACATACACACACACACACACACAGTGTGAGACTAAATCTTGTCTTCTGGGCCAGCCTCCGCTCATCTCCTTTGTGCATCCCAGGAGCTTAAAGATATCTGTTGAGTAAATCTTCACTGGCTGATTCTTTTAAGGGCCACACAAAACCTGTGTCCCAGTGCAGGTTACTGATAGTTCATCTTGCCTTCCTTTGAGTGATCCCTCACATTCTGACTCGTTGGGATTAACAAGTTATCTTCAAACCAAAACTGTTGGCAGAACAAACCTCTCAGACTAAAGCTCTTTTCTTCAAAGGTTTCATAGCTGTTTCTCCAAACCAGTCTCCAATGCTGAACTTAGAGCAGCTAAGTTTAAAAAGGCTTCAGATCAGATCAGTTGCTCAGTCATGTCCGACTCTTGTGACCCCATGCATCACAGCACGCCAGGCCTCCCTGTCCATCACCAACTCCCGGAGTTCACTCAGACTCACGTCCATCGAGTCAGTGATGCCATCCAGCCATCTCATCCTCTGTCGTCCCCTTCTCCTCCTGCCCCCAATCCCTCCCAGCATCAGAGTCTTTTCCAATGAGTCAACTCTTCGCATGAGGCGGCCAAAGTACTGGAGTTTCAGCTTTAGCATCATTCCTTCCAAAGAAATCCCAGGGCTGATCTCCTTCAGAATGGACTGGTTGGATCTCCTTGCAGTCCAAGGGACTCTCAAGAGTCTTCTCCAACACCACAGTTCAAAAGCATCAATTCTTCGGCGCTTAGCCTTCTTCACAGTCCAACTCTCACATCCATACATGACCACAGGAAAAACCATAGCCTTGACTAGATGAACCTTTGTTGGCAAAGTAATGTCTCTGCTTTTGAATATGCCATCCAAGTTGGTCATAACTTTCCTTCCAAGGAGTAAGCGTCTTTTAATTTCATGGCTGCAGTCACCATCTGTAGTGATTTTGGAGCCCAGAAAAATAGTCTGACTCTGTTTCCTCTGTTTCCCCACCTATTTCCCATGAAGTGGTGGGACCGGATGCCATGATCTTCGTTTTCTGAATGTTGAGCTTTAAGCCAACCTTTTCACTCTCCACTTTCACTTTCATCAAGAGGCTTTTTAGTTCCTCTTCACTTTCTGCCATAAGGGTGGTGTCATCTGCATATCTGAGGTTATTGATATTTCTCCTGGCAATCTTGATTCCAGCTTGTGTTTCTTCCAGTCCAGCGTTTCTCATGATGTACTCTGCATATAAGTTAAATAAGCAGGGTGACAATATACAGCCTTGATGTACTCCTTTTCCTATTTGGAACCAGTCTGTTGTTCCATGTCCAGTTCTAACTGTTGCTTCCTTACCTGCATACAAATTTCTCAAGAGGTAGATCAGGTGGTCTGGTATTCCCATCTCTTTCAGAATTTTCCACAGTTTATTGTGATCCACACAGTCAAAGGCTTTGGCATAGTCAATAAAGCAGAAATAGATGTTTTTCTGGAACTCTCTTGCTTTTTCGATGATCAAGCGGATGTTGGCAATTTGATCTCTGGTTCCTCTGCCTTTTCTAAAACCAGCTTGAACATCAGGAAGTTCACGGTTCACATATTGCTGAAGCCTGGCCTGGAGAATTTTGAGCATTACTTTATTAGCGTGTGAGATGAGTGCAATTGTGCGGTAGTTTGAGCATTCTTTGGCATTGCCTTTCTTTGGGATTGGAATGAAAACTGACCTTTTCCAGTCCTGTGGCCACTGCTGAGTTTTCCAAATTTGTTGGCATATTGAGTGCAGCACTTTCACAGCATCATCTTTCAGGATTTGGAATAACTCAACTGGAATTCCATCACCTCCACTAGCTTTGTTCGTAGTGATGCTTTCTAAGGCCCACTTGACTTCACATTCCAGGATGTCTGGCTCCAGGTCAGTGATCACCCATCGTGATTATCTGAGTCGTGAAGATCTTTTTTGTACAGTTCTTCTGTGTATTCTTGCCATGTCTTCTTAGTATCTTCTGCTTCTGTTAGGTCCATACCATTTCTGTCCTTTATCGAGCTCATCTTTGCATGAAATGTTCCTTTGGTATCTCTGATTTTCTTGAAGAGATCCCTAGTCTTTCCCATTCTGTTGTTTTCCTCTATTTCTTTGCATTGATCGCTGAAGAAGGCTTTCTTATCTCTTCTTGCTATTCTTTGGAACTCCGCATTCAGATGTTTATATCTTTCCTTTTCTCCTTTGCTTTTTGCTTCTCTTCTTTTCACAGCTATTTGTAAGGCCTCCCCAGACAGCCATTTTGCTTTTAGGTTTCAATATGATGGTTTGGAAGGATACACTAAGTGGAGTGGAGTGGACATATTGTTGCATGATTGTCACTATCCTGATTGTTGTTATTATGATAAGCTGATCAGTAGTGATCTGTCTTACTACAGAAGCTGCGTGTAAAGTAACTAAACAGTAAACTCAGGTCTAGAAACCAGAGTTTCAAAAGTCTATTTTACTTTTTACACTAGCAGATGAAAGATACCCCATGCTCTAAAAAGAACCTTGAATGTTAGGATAAATTTCCCAGCTTAATAACAGCCCTGGTGAGAGTTCCGCCCTGAGCGTCTGCTGGGAGATCAAAGATTTTGATTCTTTTAATGGAAATCCTTAAAATATGAATATGTTTTTGTGATCTCAGCTAAGATTCCCAATTGTCCCTCAGTATTTTGGTGAGGCTGTGTATGCATTGCAAATTGGAGGATTGTTGCTGAAGCTGAAGTCCAATACTTTGGCAACCTGATGCAAAGAGCTGAATCTTTGGAAAAGAACCTGATGCTGGGAAAGATTGAGGGCAGGAGAAGAAGGGGGTGACAGAAGATGAGATGGCTGTATAGCATCACCGACTCAATGAACATGAGGTTGAGCAAACTCTGGGAGATAGTGGAGGACAGAGGAGCCTGGTGTGCTGCGGTCTATGGGGTTGCAAAGAGTAGGAGAGTCAGACATGACTTAGTGACTGAATGACAAAAGAGATGAGATTTTTGAGAGGGAATCAGGATTAAAAGAGAGCATGAGGGTACAGCCCCTATGATGGGATCAGTGCCCTTAATACCACTCTTTTACCAAAAAAAAAAAAAAAGAAAAAAAACCCGCTCTTGTTCATCTCCCCAGTACTCCATCAATTCAGTTAATCACCAGATCTTCATTTTGTCTTTGAAGTATCTATTGAAATGGTCACTTCTCTGTTTGCACTAACACGAACTAAGTCATTAGTTATCATTGGTGGCCAGAGTGGTTGCCGTCATTTCTCGCCTATTACTGCAACAGCTTACTTTCTGGACTTCTGGCATCCACAATGACTCTTTTTTGGATCCCCTCCAACTCTTTCTCCTGCTGTCACAGTAATCTTTTGAAAACATAAATTTGATCATGTAAGCCTTCTACTTAAAATCTTGGGCTTCCATGGTGGCTCAGTGGTGAAGAATCTGCCTGGCAATGTAGGAGACACAGATTCTAATCCTGGGTTGGAAAAATCCCCTGGAGTAGGAAATGGCAACCCACTCCCATATTCTTGCTGGGAAATCCCATGCACAGAGGAGCCTGGTGGGCTACAGTTTGCGGGGTTGCAAACAGTCAGATACAACCAAGTGCCTGAGCAACAACAACAGCAATGGGGAGAATGACACAAAAGGGTAAGATTTAGTGGGAATTTGATAATTGGAAACTTTGCTGTTGAACTTTTTAGACCCCCTTCCCACCTCTTTAAATGTACACCCACTCCCACACATCACGTAGCACATGTGGTAAAGTTGGGAACATGATAAAAAATATAGAAAATAAAAATTTAATTCAAAACAATTGAAATAAAGTAGGCCTTCCAAAGAAGCAGTCTATATCATTTGTACATCACTATCTCTTGTGACATTTTCAGTACTGATATTATATTATAGTGTTCAGTTCAGTTCAGTTGCTCAGTCATGTCCAACTCTTTGTGACCCTGTGAACTACAGCACACCAGGCCTCCCTGTCCATCACCAACTCCCGGAATTCACCCAAACCCATGTCCATTGGGTTTAGTCCAAAACCATCACTGACTGGTGATGCCATCCAGCCATCTCATCCTCTGTTGTTCCCTTCTCCTCCTGCCTTCAATCTTTCCCAGCATCAGGGTCTTTTCCAATGAGTCAGCTCTGCACATCAGGTGGCCAAAGTATTGGAGTTTCAGCTTCAACATCAGTCCTTCCAATGAACACCCAGGACTGATCTCCTTTAGGATGGACTAGTTGGATCTCCTTGCAGTCCAAGGGACTCTCAAGAGTCTTCTCCAACACCACAGTTCAAACACATCAATTCTTCAGTGCTCAGCTTTCTTTATAGTCCAACACTCACATCCATATATGACGAAAAACCATAGCCTTGACTAGATGGGCCTTTGTTGGCAAAGTAATGTCTCTGCTTTTTAACATGCTGTCTAGGTTGGTCATAACTTTCCTTCCAAGAAGTAAATGTCTTTTAATTTCATGGTGTAGAAGCTATCTAAGAACACTCATAGTAGAGCAAAGATAATTTTCAGGGCTTCCATAGAGTAATGAATGCATGCATGCATGCTAAGTCACTCCAGTGGTGTCAAACTCTTTGCAACCCCATGGACTGGAGCTCACCAGGGTCTTCTGTCCATGGGATTCTCCAGGCAAGAATACTGGAATGGGTTGCCATGCCCTCCTCCAGGGGATCTTCCTGACCTAGGGATTGAACCAATGTCTCCTGTGGCTCCTGCACTGCAGGTGGATTCTTTACCACTGAGCCACTGGGGAAGCCCAGAGTAATGGATACAATTTCCTAAACAAAATGAGAAACCCAGCATCAGCCTCCACCTTGGAAACCATTTGTGTGAATGACATAAACTCTGAGACTGGCTACCATCTTTTTTTAATCTCTTAGAGAGCAAACAGTGTTTTTAATATACCCTCATAAAGTCAACAAAATGAATACAATAACATAATAAGTCAATTTCCAGGTTATTATCTGCATGGCCCAGCTGCTGCCTCAAAGGACTGACATTTTCTTCTCTCTTCCCTCACGAATGCTTAGTTCTCCACAGGTATCGCATCTGTGCTTCCATAATGGTATTTCTGACTCAGTTTTCGACTCTCAGTTTCATACCCAACCTCCAACCATCCAAACTTGACCTCCTTTTCTTTCTTAGGAACTCAGGTACATTGTAAATGTTCCTGTTGATGAGCTCAATGTACAGTGTTAATAGGGTGTTCACATAGATGCAATGTTATGTTAAATAAAAAAGAGCAGGGAATGTTCTTCGCGCCAAGCCAAGCCATGGACTCATATTCGGGTATTCAGATTGCAATGATCCCCTGAAGTTTCAGGCATGAGTGATGGTTTCTGCTGCACAAATGAAGGACTGTGAATAGGCACGAAAGAGTGAGTGCAATCCAGTACCCTCTGTAGGCATGGGGCAAATTAGATGTTCACGATTCTCCTCTTTACTATTATCACATACAACCAGGATATGGGGAAGTGTCGGAAGCTTACACTGCTAGTATAACACAGAACTTAAAGAGAAATCTATCTGAGTAACCTCGGTAGACTTTCTATCGCTGTTCTCACATATCATGTAGAAGATAGAGCGTCCAGGCATGGCTCACCTCAATGAAAATCGCTCTCTAATTCTTTCACTCCATTTGGGGAGGAGATCCCCAATATGACCTCGGCTCCTCACCCTTTGCTTGAGAAGCCCATGGTAACTCGCTTCAACTCGTTGGTCCCCAAGGGCTTCATTCTTTAAATCCCATTCGAACATGTACAGGAGACATTCCTGTAGCCTACTTAGGAAACTATTTCTTGAGGAACAGTCATCACATTTCTGAAAAATTATGGTGGCAGCTGATCCAAAATCTTGGCCTTGAACTCCAGCCAATGTTTTCTTGACTCCAAAGTGTCCTGCCAAAACAAAGTAATCGCACAGCTGACAGAACCTCTCTTGTTACCTCTTAGGAATGACCATAATTTACAGCCTGCGCTGCCAACGGGGGTCTCCCAGTGAACACACAGCTACTCTGGGTGCGTTTCAGTGAGTCATCTCAGGGCTAATAACCTCATGTTTACCTTCTCAGGGAAACACGGAATTCCTTGTTGGAGGAGAGCGAACATCACCGATAAGGAACTCTGCTTTTACTGTAACTGTGTGCCCCTTTTTCCTTCCAAGGTGCCTTGCTGGTTTCCTGACCTGACAGTTTGGTGCCATGTCCTGAGGCCTCCAATATTTCTCCCAGATGCTTGTTCCAGACTTGAGGGGGCCATGACCAAAACTGTCACTATGGAGACTTTTTAAAGGAAACACATCACATTTGGCTTTAACAGCAGACAGACTCCCTCCTTCTAAAAGGAATAATTGTGTAATTTTCAGAAAGAGCATTCTAGTCTTGACTATTCCTTTTAAGGCAGAGTAGGCTCTGGTCTCAGGACCCTCTGGGCTACAGATTCTAGGCTCTAGGAGCCTGGTAGTGGGGCAGGCAGGAAGAGTGAAAGATGTAACCATCAACTTTGTGAACCTGGGTGAGACGATAAGGAGCTAACGGCTCCTGAGAGACTAAATGCCCAGAGCTAGAGGACTCTGAGGGTCTCTAGGGTTTTTTATGTTGTACTGAAGTAGCTTCAATGCCCTCTGCCTTCTGATAAAGATAAACATATCCAGAAGACCCATTGAAGAAAGTTCACCCTGTCCTTCCTCAGGACTAATCAATGGGAAGAAAGATCTGGGCGCTGGTTCTGGCCAGAAGGCTACAAGGTCACCAGAGAGACACCAAGTCATGGCACATTTTCTCAGAAACTTTCATTCTCTGTTTGTGAAAACCTAAATCCTGGTTTCTGTAAACTGGCAAATCCCTACCCTCTTTGTACCAGGGTTCATGCTTCTACTGCTCCAGCATCCATTCCATTCCTTATGCATTTTGAGCCCCTGGAGCTCTCCACTGATTTTTTTGGTGAGCTCAGGTATGCATTTGAAGGAATGTTTGTTAGCGTTATCCAGCATTTCTAACTGTTCTGCAGTGGGAAGTCTCCAGGTAATCCTATCTTCCGTACTACCAGAAGTGAAGTCTTTGAAATCTGATGTAAAGGGAACTGAAAGAGATCAACAATGGATGTGCTTTCTTACCTTTAGTAGAAAGTGTCAGACACCATAAGTCCCAAATCAAGGTCTTTGAGGCAAGGTAAATTTCTGTAATGGGTGGTCTGTATTACTCCTGCGAGGAGTTTTCTGACATTTTGTGCGGGGCTTCTGTGTCTGCTGCCTAGACTACGTCTGTTGGTCACACTTCCCACCTGGGGAAGGGAGGCTGCTATTCATGCCTACGGACCAGACTACTGGTTCCTGTTTCTTAGACTCTGACCCACTGGCTGGCCTTCTTTTCATTTTTTGCTTATCCTGTGCCTCAATGTTTTGAACCATCACCTTGCTCCAAGCTAAAGGACCATGCTCTTCCCCCTTAGAATGCTCCCGAGTCCCAACCCGCTCCAGTGTTCTAGCTCCCAGGATGCAGCACTTTCTCTGAGTCTTCTCCCCAGCACAGACAAAGGCACAGCATATGAAGACTCTGCTTTGACAGGTCGGGTAGTACGGATTCTAAGGAGGACAGAGGGAGTGGGTCTGTGGCATCAAAAGATGCAGATCTACCAAGAGATTCAGAATTGAGGAGACTTGAAGTTAGCAGACAGGAGGTCTTGCATAAGCCTTTCAATCCCTTTTATATCCAAGGTTACTGTTTGTGCTCTTTCTTCCTTCATTCTCTGCAGCCTCAGTAATATCCAAGTTACAGGGAAGGACAAGTCTAGAGCCCTTAAAATTCTCCATATTCTTTCCCCCTTCCATCTTCCTCTTACCTGTGAGGAAACCTCTCATCCAATCTCTCCTGAAGTTAATTGTCAATGAAGGGAATGGTAATGTTTTTTTGTTGCGGTGGTGATAAAAAACACACCACATAAAATTTACCATCTAAGCCACTTTAAGAATACAGTTCAGCGGTGTTAAACATACTCATGTTGTTGTGAAATAGATCTCCAGAACATTTTTTATCTTTCCAGATAAAAATCTTTTTATCTTAATTCTATACCCATTAAACAACAACTCCCCATGTCCACCTCCCCATAGGCCCTGGTAACCACCATTCTTCTTTCTATTTCTATGAATTTGGCTACTAGATGTCTCATATAAGTAGAATCATACAGTATTTTTACCTTTTTGGGACTGGCTAGTCTCACTTAGCATAATGTCCTCAAGGTTCATCCATGTTTTAGTATGTGTCAGAATTTCTTCTTTAAGTCTGAATAATATTCCACTGTGGGAACACATCACATTTTGTTTTTACTTTCATCTGTCAATGAACATCTGGGTTGGCTATTGCTAATATTGCTGATATAAATGTGGATGCAAATATCTCTTTGAGATCCTGCTTTCAATTGCTGGGTCACATGGTTCAATTCAGTTCAGTTCAGTCGCTCAGTTGTGTCCGACTCTTTGCGACCCCATGAATCGCAACACGCCAGGCCTCCCTGTCCATCACTAACTCCTGGAGTTCACCCAGACTCACGTCCATCGAGTCAGTGATGCCATCCAGCCATTTCATCCTCTGTCATCCCCTTCTCCTCCTGCCCCCAATCATTGGGCCCCTACTGACCTGGGGAGTTCCTCTTTCAGTATCCTATCATTTTGCCTTTTCATACTGTTCATGGGGTTCTCAAGGCAAGAATACTGAAGTGGTTTGCCATTCCCTTCTCCAGTGGACCACGTTCTGTCAGATCTCTCCACCATGACCCGCCCATCTTGGGTTGCCCCACGGGCATGGCTTAGTTTCATTGAGTTAGACAAGGCTGTGGTCCTAGTGTGATTAGATTGACTAGTTTTCTGTGAGTATGGTTTCAGTGTGTCTGCCCTCTGATGCCCTCTTGCAACACCTACCATCTTACTTGGGTTTCTCTTACTTTGGGCGTGGGGTATCTCTTCATGGCTGCTCCAGCAAAGTGCAGCCGCTGCTCCTTACCTTGTACGAGGGATATCTCCTCACTGCCGCCCTTCCTGACATGGTAGTTCTATTTTTAATTTTTTGAGGAAGCTCTGTGCTATTTTCCATAGGAGCTGCCTAGTCCCACCAATAGGGCACAAGGGTTCCAAATTCTCCTCATCCTTGCCAACACTTGTTATTTTCTATTTTCTATTTTTTTTTTTTTTTGACAGTAGCTATCCTAATGGATGTGAGGTGGCAAAGTTTTTCTTATATTTCTTCATAAAGTTTCTGGAATTATGGATGTTTTGAAAGTATCCCATCAGTCAACCTCTAGTTGTTCAGTTCAGTTTTCAGTGGTGATGGGGATTCAAATAATCTTCAAAATTCAAAGAAGTTGTTACAAATTAAGGGTTTTCTGATCAAGAGTAAAAACATCTAGAAAGTTCACGTTTGCTTTCCATCCAAAATTATCACTCAATTAATGTTCACCACCAAATTCCACCTAAGTTCATTACATAAGTTTTATAGAGCTCTCCTTACAAGCCTTATGTGTGTTTTCCTAATGATGGAAAGACCTTTTCGTATTGGCTTCTGCTTTTCTTGTGCCGTGTTTTTATTTATGCTTGGACTAGACTAGAACTATAGGAGTCCATTACCTTCTGATTTTCATTCTTGATCTCTCTTCTCAGTCTGGCTTCTTTTTGGAGGTCTGTTGACTTCTTTTTGGAGGTCACAAAGGTTGCCTTGGCTACCTTTAAGTAACAACTACAAGCAACATAGCATTTTTACTGCAAAAGACTTTCTGTTCATCAAATTTCATTTGCAGTTGA
The DNA here is from genome assembly GCF_027580195.1 of Bos mutus. Classification (NCBI taxonomy): domain Eukaryota; kingdom Metazoa; phylum Chordata; class Mammalia; order Artiodactyla; family Bovidae; genus Bos; species Bos mutus. The sequence continues at coordinate 40,751,886 of NC_091636.1, read as the reverse complement.
TATTGGATTAGAACCTGGTGATTTAGCTTGGCAAGCTGGTTCCTGTCAGCATCATGCCATTTCCAAGGAGGGCATCTCATGGTGTTTTCTGCCTGGTGTGACTCTCTCCAAAGCATGGCTCTGAAATGAGAAATTAAACCTTTTACGTTCCCCTTTATTTTCTTATTATCTCTTTAGTTACAGCTCTGTACTCATTCAACACAACAAAATACATGGCAAGGGGAGAATTAATGACTCACAATCCATGAATATTTTATCTTATTGGAGATAGCCTGAAGGAAACAGTGTGCCATGCTATGCTTGACCCAACACCATTAAACATTTCAGTCAAGTACAACTGAATGCTTCTGACCTTGAAACTCATTGGTGGCTGGGACTTTATAGATAAGTTAATCTGGGACCATGACACTTTTTGGTTATGTGACCAGGGTGGTAGTTCTCAAAAATACACACCTTGGGGAAGCAATGTATCCCACGGACCCTATTTATTCACACTTGAAAATGCCTTTCAAAAATGCCCTCACTGTAATTAAAGGATAAAGTGAAGACACTTTAAATAACAATTCAATGAGGGATTGATATAAGAAGAAAAATTTTCCTTCATGATTAAAACAATGGTGAACATAAGTCAGAAATCTTAAAAAAAAAAAAAAAATCAGTGGCAGAAAAGAAAGATGGAAGAAAATTGGGTCCTTGAAGAAGCTGATGACCCATCTGGGGCCACCATTATAGGGACTTCTTGTTAGGTGATATTACTATTATTTAAGCTAGTTGAGTGGGTGTTCTCTGTTATTTGCAGCCAAATGCATCTTAAGTCATGAAGTCTTGTATAGGGTTTGGTGTTTAATGAATGAACAATGGGAAGCTGTTAAGGGATCTCAGGAAAAGTGTGACAGGGTCAGCCACGAGCTGAAAAAAGATGATCTAATTTCAGTGTGTGGAGACAGGGTTGTAGGGGTTTAAGGAAGAATGTGTGCTAAGTCGCTTCAGTTATGTCCTACTCTTTGTGATCCTATGGACTATAGCCCGCCAGACTCCTCTGTCCATGGGATTCTCCAGGCAAGAATACTGGAGTGGGTTGCCATGCCTTTCTCCAGGGGATTTTCCTGACCCAGAGATTGAACCCATGTCTCCTGTGTCTCCTGAATTGCAGGCAGATTCTTTACCACTGAGCCACTGGGAAAGCCCAAGGAGGAATACAGGGTTTAACTATTAAGGAGAACCAGGCTTAAGGGGGAAGTCTAAATAAACTCAAAGATTCATAAAAGAAAAAGCCCATCCTGAAGAGATCTTAGGGTCATGAAACATTTCCCTCAAGTCTTCCCTCTGATGAGCATGCAGCTAGCTGTCTGTTTAAGATGGTAAGATCACTACAAATTATTGGCTTCCTGAGTTTTGATTCAGTCTAACTATCAAGATATATAAGAGATAAAATAATCTTTACTTTGACCATGGCAATCTTATAGCCCCCCACCCAAATTTCTCATTTTTCTATCTCTTGTAGTCTTCCAAATTAGATCCTTTCTCAAATGAGTAAGAAAGGGATGTTGCATTTGACCAAGCAGGCTTCACAAATGGCTGGAGCATCAGAGACTGATATAATCTGCAATCTAAGTCAATAGTCTCAGCTTTGTCTTACTATAGTTTTGCTTTGTGACTGTGTTTTTAGCTGATGTCCATCCAAAACAGCACATTTAACATCCAGCTAAATTCATTATAAAATCTAAGAGTTGGCAAAGAATTGATCCATTATTATGGGACATTTGAATAAAGTGCAGAATGGAAGATGACACATACATTTGTTTTTATTTTTAAATTAAGAAATTTAACTTAAAAAATTAAAGTATAGTTAATTTACAATATTGTGTTAGTTTCAGATACACAGCAAATTGCTTCAGATACATGCATACATATATGTATATATATATAATTTTTTAGATTCTTTACCATTACACATTATTACAAGATATTGAATATAGTTTCCTGTGCTATACAGTAGGTCCTTGTTGGAAACTTACATTTATTGATACCTTCTATTGCTGGGCTTTTTAATAGTATTATTTCATTTGATAAGAGGAAAAGAAGTATATGTATATTTGTTTTCTGGTTTTACCTATATGTTAATAGGTAGTTGAGAATTTTGAAAATCACTAGTCCAATTACATGAGAAATTTAAGATAAAAATTAAACTAAATGATTTACAGTCCTGGGTTTTTAATAAATCTAGTTTGGCTCTTCTGCTTTCACACATCCAACAGCCCCTCAAAATTCCCTCTTTCTTAAGCCAGCCACCATTAAGTTACTCTTAAACCCACACTAAGTACTATGTAACACAGGGGACAGAAAGCCAGATAGGTCTGCTTTTTGGTATCAGTAGTGTCTTTGTTGTGGACAGATGTCAGTTTCCAAATTCTTACTACACTGTACAGACTTGTGTACCTCAGGCAACTTTATAGCTCAAACCCCACTCCTTGGGGACTTATAGCAACTTGTAAATCCATGAGGAATTTTTCAGCAAAGTTCTATTTCTTAGTTTATTCATGGATTAGACTTGTAAGAGTAGATTCATTCTAAGACCCTAATGAGCTTTTTTTTTTTCTTCCACACTGAAAAGAACACTTGCTTCTCTTTTTCCAACATTCAGCTTATGATGGTTTTAGAATTTATGTTCTCAGTTTTATCCCCCATTGACTTTGAAATCTTAGAAAATACTCACCATGGTTCTTCCCAGAATCCAGCACTATTCAAAGCCTTTCTTTATGTAGCATTAGAAAATGGAGACCCACAAAACTATTTCACATAAGCCTGTTACTCTGGTTTACTTCTAGGAACATTGGCTCTGCTCTTCCGACTAACCAGAAGTCATGACAGTGGTCTAATAATTGAGCGATGCTTGTTATTAGAGGTGGAGAACATGAAGAGGATTCTCACACCAAGTCTCAGAGTTGGGCTAAAGGTAAGTTGTTTTTTCTTTCACTGGAAAAGATTTGATCTAGATTAAAACAACAACAACAACAACAAAACTCCCAAATAATAGATATCTTTGGAATGAGGTTCATAGAAACAAGATGGGAAGTATTAATCCCATTGCCCACTTGGCTGCATGTGCCAGCATCATATCTGCAATTAGTTGGGGGCATTTCATTGATTTCTATGGAGCCATCAGTATATGGGTTTTTAAACTTTCTATTCTGAGCTAAATTTCCTTTTAGTCTTCAATATTTGCTCATTTCTGTTCCATTGTTCCCAAACTTCATCCTTTTCTGCTTCACTTCAGTTCAAATGCATTTCAAGGGTACCTTCTTCTTTGGGGGCCATAGGACATAAAAAACGAGTTGAAACCTTCTTTAGAGTTCACCCACTATGATGTCTTCTATTTTACAAATGAGGAAAACGAGGCAAAGGGAAAGGAAGGAAATTGTTGGTCACAACTTAATAGGATCTTAGCTCTCCTGAGTTCTGATTCAGCCACCAGACCAAAAAGGCAATATAATTTGAAGCAGAGATCCGAATAAAGGCACGTGTCTGAATAGTTTGTTCCTTCACTCACTGAGCCAGGCAGTTGCACACTCAGTCATGTTTGTCTCTTTGCGACCCCATGGACTGATTTCTGCCAGGCTTCTCTGTCCATGTAATTTTCTAGGCAAGAATACTGAAATGGGTTGTCATTTCCTACTCCAGCAGGTCTTCCCGACTCAGGGATCAAACCCGAGTCTCTCGCATCTCCTATATTGGCAGGCAGATTCTTTACCACCTGGGAAGCCTCTGGTTCCCTCACTATATGACCCTATATTAGCTTTCTGTGCTGTGACAAATCTCATCATAGTATCTTAAAACAATATACATGTACCTTGTCACTATTTATGTATATAAACATATATATATATATATATATAAAATATGCTATTTGTATCTACTATTTCTATGGGTCAAGAATATATATCAAGGTTTAGCTGGATTCTCTGGATTCATGCTGTAATAATTGAAGTATTGGCCAGGTTGTGTTCTCATCTGGAGGCCTGACTAGAGAAATAGCCTCTTCCGAGCTCTCTCAAATTGTTGGTAGAAGTTATTTCCTTGTGACTGTGAGACTGAGGCCCTACCTGCCTTCTGACTGTTGCAGAGAGGCTATCCTCAGCTCCTAGAGTCCATCTTCACCCCTTTGATATGCAGCCTTTCTATCATGGCCACTTACCTCTTCAAAGCCAGGAAGGGAGGAAGTCTGTAGCAAGCTAAAGTCTTACATAATTTAACAGTCAAGTGGTGACATTGCATCACCATTGCCATATTCTAATGCTTAGAAGCAACTCACAAGTAGTGCCCAAATTCAATGGGAGAGGATTATACAAGGGTGTGAATACCAGAAGAGGAACATTGTGGGGTTCTCTTTACTGTCTGTCCACTACAACCCCAAATGATTTGCTTGGGCTGGTATAGGAATAAATTCCACATGAACAATATTTTCACTGTGGATCACTGTCAACTCGCAAACATGTTTCTGTGGTGTGTCTCCAAACTCCTCCTTTATCTCATTCAATGATTTTATTCTTTTTACAAATGACTCCATGAAGATACAAAAGATAAGCTCAAATTTATGGGTGAAAGAGATAAGAGTGTTAGCAAATAATTTGACACAATTATGGCCCATTTTTATTTTGATGCTAGTGTAATGGGAATAGTATTTTTCATTTATTTTAACATAATTGTGGTATTTTAATTCTCTGGTATGTGACCTCCTGTTTCTCTAGAGGTACCATTTGCTTTGGGGAAAATTAGAATTTTTGAAGCAGAGGTGCAAGGACAAAAGTGATGCTGAATTTATAAATTCCAAAATGGAAGTTTTGAGTTTACAGATTGACAGTATTTTGAAAGGAGCTTTGGTGAGAAGGAATAGATTGTCTAAGCTTCTTTAGCTCCCGAGAACATTTTCATTACTCCAATAAGAAACCCTATACCTATTTGCAGGCACCCCCTCTCTCCCCCAGCTCCTGGCAACCCTACTTTTGTCCCTAAAGGTTTGCCAATCTTGGACTTACATATAAAAGAAATGATAGAACATGTGGTCTTTTGTTACCGGGTTCTTCCACTTAGCATAGTAGTCAAGGTTTACCCATGCGGTAACATGGGTCAGCAGTTCATTCATTTCCATTGCCAAACAATATTCCTTGGAAGACAGGCCACATTTGACTTATCCATTCATCAGTTGATAGACATTTGGGTTGTTTCTGTTTTTTGGCTATTATGGATAAAGCAGCTTGAACATTGCTGAACAGATTTTTGCATGGACATAGGTTTTATTCCTCCTGGATATACAACTAGGAGTTCGGTTGCTCCTCTTCAAGCTTTGGTGTCAGATCATTGAGTTTTATTATAAGTAACAGGGCAGAGGGAACTTAGGTATGAGGTCTCGGAAGCCTCTTCCATTAAGAAAGGAAGGAGAGCTCATCACTTGCAACCTCAGAGGGCTGTGGGAAGGAGGAAAGAGCTAGAATAAGATACAGAGGTCAGATGTCAGGGCCTTGGGGACTGTATTCAAAGCCCAAAATTCAAGGGCTGCACAAATATCCAGATAAGTATAGGGAAACCTAGTCATTTTGGGATGATTGATCAGTTTCCTTAGATGAAGCTCCAATACTTTGGCCACCTAATGTGAACAGCTGACTCATTGGAAAGACCCTGATGCTAAGGAGGATTGAAGGCAGGAGGAGAAGGGGGCAACAGAGGAAGAGATGGTTGGATGGCATCACTGACTCAGTGGACATGAGTTTGAGCTAATTCTGGGAGATGGTGAAGGACAGGGAAGCCTGGCATGCTGCAGTCCATGGGATCGCAAACAGACTTAGTGACTGAACAACAACAAGCCTGAGGTAACTTGCAAAATTCTGGAACTGGCCTCGCAATGGGCTGGGCAGTCGTAATTTTTAATGTGGGGTAACCCCGACAGAGAGGCTGACCGAAGGATCAGACACACCACACTGGTCTCCTATAATCTGTTCAGGTCATTTTCAGAGCCCAGACATTCTCCCATGCCCCAAAGAGGGCACATGGAGCAGCTGAGAAGGCTTAGAACAAAAGTTTGCAGTGACAATGTTAGACCTCACCTAAGCCCCGTGATCCTGAAAAACAAGTGAAGTATAAGAAATCTATCCTTTTGTGTTCTAGGAAAGGGATCGCTGCAAAGAAACACCCTCCCTCATAGGACCTAGCAAAGACGGTTGTTTTTTAGTTGCGGCATGTGGGGCCTAGTTCCTTGTCCAGAGACTAAACCTGGATCCCTGCATTGGGAGCAGAGTCTTAGCCACTGGACCTCTGGGGAAGTCCCCCAAAAGACTCTGATGCTACCTGGTTTATCTGCAACAAGAATAGACACACACTCTCCACAGTCTCATTTTGCTTCATAAAGGATCAGCTAAACTGGCTGTGTCTACAGATCAATTGCAACAAAATAACTTGTTAAGCAACCTTTAGTTAGAGTTCTGATTCTCTCCTTCCTTCAGGTCTCTGAATGTTGGCCAGCCCTCAGCCTGAGCCAGCAAACAACCCCTCCTGAGAATAGGCTGGCCTCAGGGTATAATAACATTCTCTGCTTGGCTATTCCCCCACACCACCCTGTCATCCAGCTCTTTTTAGCCTTGTTTACTCCTGCCTATAAAAGAAAAATTCTTGCTGAACTCTTGAGAGGCTTGCAGACTTATGGTCAAGAAGTCCTCCTATTGCAACAGCTCCTTCTCCTGCAATAGCCCTTCCCCCTTTTGCAACAATCCTTTCAGATTAAGTCTCCTCTTACTAAGTCTGGATTTGTTTTTATTTGACAATAGCAAATGGCAAGTTTGTGACCAGAGGCAAATGGCTACTGATCCGGCTGGGAATGCCAGTGTGGTAGGTAACTCCAGGCTCAGTTGGGGCAATCGATCTCTCAGGGATGACACTGGACAAGCTTCTCCTTGGTACAGACCAGTGGGAACCAGAGAGTGCCATGTGGACTTGGGGCCACTTTTCCATCATTGTAAAGTCTCATGATTCCTTCAGCCAGTGGGCATCTGGGAGAAAAGGGACTGGAGTGCCCTCAAGGACTGAAAATTTACTCAAAAGAACCGAGTCAGTTTCTTCTGGCTTAAAAATATTTTTTAATGAGACATCATTACCGGAAAATTTATTTTTTTTCTTGCTACCCAGCAGGGTCTTATGAGGGTGACTAGCTCTGTTACCAAAAATTTACAAAAGCTGCATTTTCTTAGCGCAACTGAAGGTAGTGTGTGCAAATTTGTGACCGGCTACACTAGAATTATGAATCACATAAAACCAGATGATGTTCCACAGCAGTAAATGTAAGATCCTGCCTTTGAATTCAAAAATATGTAAGTACAGGATGCGAATATTTGGTTTAGGAGCTACACGGCAACACTCAGGAAGAAAAAATTAGGGGTTGTATTAGTCAGGAATTTTTTGGTTGCAACTTACAGAAGCCCAGTTGGAATTAGGCAAAAGTGCAGAAAGGGAATTTATCGGCTCTCAGACTCCAAGAACAACCAAAATGAAGGAAGGAAGGGAGGCAGTGGGGTTTGAGGAATAAATGGGGCAAGGGACACGAGAACTCCAGGGCTCTCTACATTCTAGTCTTGGCTTCTCTTTGGGTGGCACTCTCCTTTGGGTTTTCGTCTCTCTCACTACAGACCATCCTTTTGTATTGAGCAGGGTCATGGCCCCGAAATGCTTAAAAATCTTCTGACTTTTGCTATTGGACTTGAGAGAGGCTCAGAAAAATTCTGTGGAAGCTTTCTGATAGAAAACCTGGTAAGGTCTCTCCTGTAACCACGGAAACAGAATCATGTTTAAAAAGGGCAGTTCTCAAAAGAGCCATTTAAATTCCAAAATTTCAAGAAGTAAAGGGAGTTTCTGGATAAATAGCCCCCTATAGTCCAAGCATAAGTGTGTGGTCAATGCTGTTAATATTAAGTCAGAGAGAGAACGCTTTTTTTTCAGTGAAGCTGATGTGGCCGGAGGCTGGGTCTGTGGATGTGGAGTTTGAGGTGCCGAGGTCAGTATACCTGGAGGCCGGGGTTCTGTTATAGGAGTTATGCTCAGAAGAGGTTATAGATCAAACAGAGGGCATTTTGAGGGAAGCAAGAAGATTGGTGGGGCAACTTAAACAATTCCATGCTATTCCTCATGCAGTTGCCTCAAGGAGCCCCTGAAAACCCTGAGGATGTTCAGACTGGAGAGGAGATGGCACAGGAACATGGCAGCTGTCGTTAGCTGCTCCGATTCTTTATGGACTAGTACATAGAAGCTTCAGGGTAATAGGCTTTGATTCAACATCAGGACTTCCTCAAAGGTAAAGCTGTCCTGGATGGATGGGGGTATATGATGAAGCAGTGGGATAACAACATGAGGCAATATTGGGTTCATTTATTTGCTCCTTCAACCCTTCATTTATTCTGCAAATATTTATTCATTAATGAATAGACAACATTACCAAATAGACAATGAGTTCTACAAAGCAGCTCACCACTGCACTACTTAGAGTGCTAACACTATATTAATGTCTGTTAACTGAATTGAAGAATACACGAATGAGCAGATGGTGTGATCACTGGGCTGGGTACTAGAGATGGCCATAGGAGCCTCACGGAGCTCACACATCTCAACAACCAAGGTAACCGATTGAACAGTGGTGCTGCCTTGTACGCAGCGCTCTGATGGATGTATGCACATGTCGCTTTGAAAGGGCAGAGGAGTGGTACTGGCAGGAAGTGCTCCTGGGGCCCAGAGAAGGGCTGGTAGAGTTGGAACCTTCTTATTGGAAAAGGTGAACAAGGTGGAGAGGAATGGGATGAGTAGTCCCAGAGGGAGAAAGAGTGGAGCTAAGAGAAGGAGGTGGGGCTGGGGGCAGGGTGGTGAGAGCTTCTGCTCCTGGGTTGCTCCACAGCCTGAGGAAGTTCCCTCTGCACTTCCCATTCCTGTCCCAAGATACACACTGGGGAGGAGGAGGGTAGCCAGGAAACTCTGGGTATACTGAGGAGGTCTTCAGCCTGGTTTATCCCCACCTTCAAATGGGGAGACTGCAAAGATTTAGGGTCACCAAGGTGCCCCACCCTCCTCAGAAGAAGCCCTTTACCCACTGCTTCCTTGGAGCATTCACGTCCTCACTCCCACCTCCTCCCTTATCCTACCTGACCTCCTTTTCTACTGCGTGATATGATGGATGTGGGGTGATGTAATGGAATAGACTCAGAATCATAAAGGTGTACATGACGGACCAGGTTTAACCTCTTATCCATACAGTGTTCATTTACATTTTAATTAGAGAGACTATTTTATCCTCAAGGGCTTCCAGGGTGGCTCAGTAGAAAAGAACCGCCTGCAATGCAGGAGTTGCAAGTTTGATCCCTGGGTCAGGAAGATCCCCTGGAAAAAGAAATGGTAACCCACTCCAGTACTCTGGTCTGGAGAATTCCACAGACAGAGAAGCCTGGCGGACTACAGTCCATGGGATCGCTAAGAGTTGAACACAGCTTAGTGACTAAACTACAGCAATGACATCCTCAGTGGGAAATTCTGAAATCCTCTTAGTCCTCCAAGTGAGAGGACTAAGAGGATTTGTGATAAAGACTGCTTCTTTATCCCCCACCCTAAGAGTTTTTTTCACACTGTGAGAGTGGTGGATTGGGAAATCAATTTTGTGGGTCACAGCTAGAATTTTTAAAAGAATGAAATGTAATTGAATACAGTGGAATACAAGAGATGAATATCAGAGTTTATAGCATGTAATAAAGGTAAGCTATGTTTAACAAAATATATTTCATGCAAATATATATGTGAATGTAAATGATAAAAGTTATATTTTTGCTGTGGGTTACAGTAAAAACAAAAGTTTGAAAAATGCTGTCTTAAGTTTATCCTCTAGAATGTACAATTTGATTTCATCTGAATGAATTCTTGGCTTTTTCTTAGAATTGGGACAATCTTGGCTTGTTGTGGATTCTAAGCAGAATATTTTGATTTTTTTTCTATGTCCTATATCAGAGGAGCGGAAGTCTCTCAGTTTTTCCAAGTCCTCTCAGGAAATGAAACAAAATGAAATACTAACAATTGTTTCCTGCCTACCTAAGCAAATAATTTTTGCCTGAGATTTCCCCAGGGACCATTATAAGAGATGAAAACTTGACTTAGTGTTTCTAAGAGACTTTGAGGATTAGAGTCAATAGTGCATTTCTGCCATTCACAAGAGTGAATGTGGATTTCCTACTGGACGTTTCCATTTGTTGAAGGCAAAAAACCAATGGGGTCTCTTTAAATCAAATAAGGTCACTGAATAACTAATCTTGAGGGTTAGTATCACAGAGCATTCCCCTGTTCCCAAAAGCAAAGGCAAGGTGATCTCTCGGGTCCACAGCACCAGGTGATGGGAGCAGAAGAATGCACAGAAGAGTTTTAAATCATTTGTCCATTTTAGGGTAAATGCATCTGAAAATAATAGGCTATAGAAAATTTCTTTTTCAGAAAAGCTTTCTGAGCTCTGAAGAGACACATGGAAAATTCCATTTCACCAGGTTAAGAGGATGACTGAAAATGCCAAGTCTATTAGGTATAAGGTGATATAGATCCCACCAGAAACTCAGAGGACATGTTTGAGAATTTCTGCTCCAGGGAAACCATCCAGAATTGTAAACTGGTTGCTTATGTGATGTAACTTGCCCAGAATCTGTACCACCCAGATGCAAAACCCTCAAACAAATGAACAACCCACCCCTAAAAACCAAAACTCACCCCAAAACAAAAACCACAATCCTCCCACCTTCAATTCTTTGGCAAAATTGATACTGAGTGTGGTTAACAAAACATTCTTTTCCTTGGCTAGACTTCCAGAAGAGAGACTTGGTTCTCCCAGGTGACTTAAGGAGGAGTATGGCTTTGTGTGTTTTTCAGGATGATAGAAGGTGGAGTGACTGTCTCTTGTGGTGGAATTCCCTGTTGTAGGTGGTCTTTATGGCTGAGGCTGCCTCCTAACTACATTCTGATCATTTAAAAAGTGAAACTCCATTTTGTTTACCATTTCCTTTGCTGTGCAAAACCTTTTAAGTTTAATTAAGTCTCATTTGTTTATCTTTGTTTCTATTTTCGTTACTCTAGGAGGTTACTCATATTCATTGGAAGGACTGATGCTAAAGCTGAAACTCCAATACTTTGGCCACCTGATGCAAATAGCGGACTCATTGGAAAAGACCATGATAGTGGGAAAAATTGAAAGACAGAGAAGGGGATGGCAGACGATGAGATGGTTGGATGGTATCATCAACTCAATGGACATGAGTTTGAGCAAACTCCCAGAGATAATGAAGGACAGGGAAGCCTGGCGTGCTACAGTCCATGGGGTCACAACGAGTCCGACATGATTTAGTGACTGAACAGCAACAACAAAAGAGGTGGGTAAAAAAGGATATTGCTGTGATTTATGTCAGAGTGTGTGCTGCCTATGTTTTCCTCTAAGACTTTTATAATATTCATCCTTACATTTAGGTCTTTAATCCATTTTGAGTTTATTTTTGTGTATGGTGTTAGGGAGTGTTTTTATTTCATTCTTTTACACATAGCTGTCCAGTTTCCCCAGCACAACTTGTTGAAGAGACTATCTTTTCTCCACTGTATACGCTTGCCTCTTTTGTCATAGAATAGCTGACCACAGGTGTGTGGGTTTATCTCTGGACTTTCTATCTTGTTGCATTGATCTATATTTTGGTTTTGATGCCAATACCATACTGTTTTGATTACTGTAGCTTTGTAGTATAGTCTGAAGTTCAGGCATTTGATTCCTCTATCTCCATTTTTCTTTCTCAAGATTGATTTGGCTATTTGAGGTCTTTTATGTCTGTGTTAGTTGCTCATTCATGTCCAGCTCTTTGTGACCCCATGGACCGTGGCCTACCAGGCTCTTCTGTCCATGGGATTTTCTACCAAGGATACTGGAGTGGGTTGCCATTCCCTTCTCCAGGGGATCTTCTCAACCCAGGGATCGAACCTGGGTCTCCTGCCTTGTAGGCAGATTCTTTGCCATCTGAGCCACTAGGGAAGCCCTAGTAAAAGAGGTCTTTTATATGGATGTGAGAGTTGGACTGTGAAGCTGAGTGCCAAAGAATTGATGCTTTTGAACTATGGTGTTGGAGAAGACTCTTGAGAGTCCCTTGGACTGCAAGGAGATCCAACCAGTCCATTCTGAAGGAGATCAGTCCTGGGTGTTCTTTGGAAGGATTGATGCTGAGGCTGAAACTCCAAAACTTTGGCCACCTGATGCAAAGAGTTGACTCATTGGAAAAGACTCTGATGCTGGGAGGGATTGAGGGCAGGAGGGGAAGGAGACGACAGAGGATGAGACGGCTGGATGGCATCACCGACTTGATGGACATGAGTTTGGGTGAACTCCAGGAGTTGGTGATGGACAGGGAGGCCGGGTGTGCTGTGATTCACGGGGTCACAAAGAGTCAGACACGACTGAGAGACTGAACTGAACTGAACTGATGTTTCCATACAAATTGCAATTTTTTTTTATTCCATGAAAAATGCCATTGGTAATTTGATAGGGATTACATCGAATCTGTAGATTTCTTTGAATAGTATGGTTATGTTGACAATATTGATTTTTCAATACAAGAATGTGGTACACATATTAATCAAATTAACAAAGATCAAACACAAAGAACAAATATTAAAAGCAGCAAGGGAAAAACAACAAATAACACACAAGGGAATTCCCATTAGGATAACAGCTGATCTTTCAATAGAAACTCTTCAAGCCAGGAGGGAATGGCAAGACATACTTAAAGTGATGAAAGAAAATAACCTACAGCCCAGATTATTGTACCCAGCAAGGATCTCATTCAAATATGAAGGAGAAATCAAAAGCTTCTCAGACAAGCAAAAGTTGAGAGAATTCAGCACCACCAAACCAGCTCTCCAACAAATACTAAAGGATATTCTCTAGACAGGAAACACAAAAACAGTGTATAAACTCGAACCCAAAACAATAAAGTAAATGGCAACGGGATCATACTTATCAGTAATTACCTTAAATGTAAACGGGTTGAATGCCCCAACCAAAAGACAAAGACTGGCTGAATGGATACAAAAACAAGACCCCTACATATGTTGTCTACAAGAGACCCACCTCAAAACAGGGGACACATACAGACTGAAAGTGAAGGGCTGGAAAAAGATTTTCCATGCAAATAGAGACCAAAAGAAAGCAGGAGTAGCAATACTTATATCAGATAAAATAGACTTTAAAACAAAGGCTGTGAAAAGAGACAAAGATGGTCACTAGCTAATGATCAAAGGATCAATCCAAGAAGAAGATATAACAATTATAAATATATATGCACCCAACACGGGAGCGCCGCAATATGTAAGACAAATGCTAACAAGTATGAAACAAGAAATTAACAATAACACAATAATATTGGGAGACTTTAATACCCCACTCACACCTATGGATAGATCAACCAAACAGAAAATTAACAAGGAAACACAAACGTTAAACCATACAATAGAGCAGTTAGACTTAATTGATATCTATAGGACATTTCATCCCAAAACAATGAATTACACCTTTTTCTCAAGCGCACATGGAACCTTCTCCAGGATAGATCACATCCTGGGCCATAAATCTAGCCTTGGTAAATTCAAAAAAATAGAAATCATTCCAAGCATCTTTTCTGACCACAATGCAGTAAGATTAGATCTCAATTACAGGAGAAAAACTATTAAAAATTCCAACATATGGAGGCTGAACAACACCCTGCTGAATAACCAACAAATCACAGAAGAAATCAAAAAAGAAATCAAAATTTGCATAGAAACTAATGAAAATGAAAACACAACAACTCAAAACCTGTGGGACACTTTAAAAGCAGTCCTAAGGGGAAGTTCATAGCAATACAGGCATACCTCAAGAAACAAGGAAAAAGTCAAATAAATAACCTAACTCTACACCTAAAGCAACTAGAAAAGGAAGAAATGAAGAACCCCAGGGTTAGTAGAAGGAAAGAAATCTTAAAAATTAGGGCAGAAATAAATGCAAAAGAAACAAAAGAGACCATAGCAAAAATCAACAAAGCCAAAAGCTGGTTCTTTGAAAGGATAAATAAAATTGACAAACCATTAGCCAGACTCATCAAGAAACAAAGGGAGAAAAATCAAATCAATAAAATTAGAAATGAAAATGGAAAGATCACAACAGACAACACAGAAATACAAAGGATCGTAAGAGACTACTATCAACAGTTATATGCCAATAAAATGGACAACGTGGAAGAAATGGACAAATTCTTAGAAAAGTACAACTTTCCAAAACTGGACCAGGAAGAAATAGAAAATCTTAACAGACCCATCACAAGCACGGAAATTGAAACTGTAATCAAAAATCTTCCAGCAAACAAAAGCCCAGGTCCAGACGGCTTCACAGCTGAATTCTACCAAAAATTTAGAGAAGAGCTAACACCTATCCTGCTCAAACTCTTCCAGAAAATTGCAGAGGAAGGTAAACTTCCAAACTCATTCTATGAGGCCACCATCACCCTAATACCAAAACCTGACAAAGATCCCACAAAAAAAAGAAAACTACAGGCCAATATCACTGATGAACATAGATGCAAAAATCCTTAACAAAATTCTAGCAATCAGAATCCAACAACACATTAAAAAGATCATACACCATGACCAAGTGGGCTTTATCCCAGGGATGCAAGGATTCTTCAATATCCGCAAATCAATCAATGTTATACACCACATTAACAAATTGAAAAACAAAAACCATATGATTATCTCAATAGATGCAGAGAAAGCCTTTGACAAAATTCAACATCCATTTATGATAAGAACTCTCCAGAAAGCAGGAATAGAAGGAACATACCTCAACATAATAAAATATATATGACAAACCCACAGCAAACATTATCCTCAATGGTGAAAAATTGAAAGCATTTCCTCTAAAGTCAGGAACAAGACAAGGGTGCCCACTTTCACCATTACTATTCAACATAGTTTTGAAAGTTCTGGCCACAGCAATCAGAGCAGAAAAATAAATAAAAGGAATCCAAATTGGAAAAGAAGAAGTAAAACTCTCACTGTTTGCAGATGACATGATCCTTTACATAGAAAACCCTAAAGACTCCACCAGAAAATTACTAGAACTAATTATTGATTATAGTAAAGTTGCAGGATATAAAATCAACACACAAAAATCCTTTGCATTCCTATACGCTAATAATGAGAAAACTGAAAGAGAAATTAAGGAAACAATTCCATTCACCATTGCAACAGAAAGAATAAAATACTTAGGAATATATCTACCTAAAGAAACTAAAGACCTATATATAGAAAACTATAAAACACTGGTGAAAGAAATCAAAGAGGACACTGATAGATGGAGAAATATACCATGTTCATGGATTGGAAGAATCAATATAGTGAAAATGAGTATACTACCCAAAGCAATTTATAGATTCAATGCAATCCCTATCAAGCTACCAACGGTATTCTTCACAGAGCTAGAACAAATAATTTCACAATTTGTATGGAAATACAAAAAACCTCGAATAGCCAAAGCTATCTTGAGAAAGAAGAATGGAACTGGAGGAATCAACCTACCTGACTTCAGGCTCTATTACAAAGCCACAGTTATCAAGACAGTATGGTACTGGCACAAAGACAGAAATATAGATCAATGGAACAAAATAGAAAGCCCAGAGATTAATCCACACACCTATGGACACCTTATCTTTGACAAAGGAGGCAAGAATATACAATGGATTAAAGACAATCTCTTTAACAAGTGGTGCTGGGAAAACTGGTCAACCACTTGTAAAAGAATGAAACTAGAACACTTTCTAACACCTTACACAAAAATAAACTCAAAATGGATTAAAGATCTAAATGTAAGACCAGAAACTATAAAACTCCTAGAGGAGAACATAGGCAAAACACTCTCCGACATACATCACAGCAGGATCCTCTATGACCCACCTCCCAGAATATTGGAAATAAAAGCAAAAATAAACAAATGGGACCTAATTAAACTTAAAAGCTTCTGCACAACAAAGGAAACTATTAGCAAGGTGAAAAGGCAGCCTTCAGAATGGGAGAAAATAATAGCAAATGAAACAACGGACAAACAACTAATCTCAAAAATATACAAGCAACTCCTATAGCTCAATTCCAGAAAAATAAATGACCCAATCAAAAAATGGGCCAAAGAACTAAATAGACATTTCTCCAAAGAAGACATACAGATGGCTAACAAACGCATGAAAAGATGCTCAACATCACTCATTATCAGAGAAATGCAAATCAAAACCACTATGAGGTACCATTTCACGCCAGTCAGAATGGCTGCGATCCAAAAGTCTATAAGCAATAAATGCTGGAGAGGGTGTGGAGAAAAGGGAACCCTCTTACACTGTTGGTGGGAATGCAAACTAGTACAGCCACTATGGAGAACAGTGTGGAGATTCCTTAAAAAACTGGAAATAGAACTGCCTTATGATCCAGCAATCCCACTGCTGGGCATACACACAGAGGAAACCAGAAGGGAAAGAGACACGTGTACCCCAATGTTCATCGCAGCACTGTTTATAATAGCCAGGACATGGAAGCAACCTAGATGTCCATCAGCAGATGAATGGATAAGAAAGCTGTGGTACATATACACAATGGAGTATTACTCAGCCATTAAAAAGAATACATTTGAATCAGTTCTAATGAGATGGATGAAACTGGAACCTATTATACAGAGTGAAGTAAGCCAGAAAGAAAAACACCAATACAGTATACTAACACATACATATGGAATTTAGAAAGATGGTAACAATAACCCTGTGTACGAGACTGCAAAAGAGACACCGATGTATAGATCAGTCTTATGGACTCTGTGGGAGAGGGAGAGGGTGGGAAGATTTGGGAGAATAGCATTGAAACATGTATAATATCATGTATGAAATGAGTCGCCAGTCCAGGTTCGATGCACGGTACTGGATGCTTGGGGCTGGTGCACTGGGGACGACCCAGAGGGAGGGTAGGGAGGGAGGAGGGAGGAGGGTTCAGGATGGGAAACATAGGTATACCTGTGGCGGATTCATTTCGATATTTGGCAAAACTAATACAATATTGTAAAGTTTAAAAATAAAATAAAATAAAATAATAATAATAATAATAAAAAAAAAAAAAAAAAAATGTGGTATATCTCTCCATCTGTTTATGTCATCTTTGATTTCTTTCATCAGCATCTTATAGTTTTTTGAGTACAGATCCTTTTGTCTCCTTAGGTAGGTTTATTTCTAGGTATTTTATTATTTTTGTTGTGATGGTAAATAAGATTGTTTCCTCAATTTTTCTTTCTGATCTTTTGTTTTTACTGTTTATAAATGCAAGAGATTTTTTTGTATTAATTTTGTATCTTGAAACTTTACCAAATTCACTGAAGAGCTCTAATAGTTTTCTGGTAGCATCTTTAGAATTTTCTATGTATAGAATCATGTTATCTGCAAACAGTGACAGTTTTACTTCTTTTCCAACTTGGATCCCTTTAATTTCTTTTTCTTCTCTGATTTCCATGGCTAGGACTTTCAAAACTGTATAGAATATTAGAGGTGAGAGTGGGCACATTGGTTTTATTTCTGATTTTAGAGGAAATGCTTTCTGCTTTTCTCTATTGAGAATCATGTTAGCTGTAGGTTTGTCATACATGGTCTTTCTTATATTGAGGTATGCTATGCTAAGTCACTTCAGTTGTGTCTGACCCTGTGCGACCCCATAGACAGCAGCCCACCAGGCTCCCCCGTCCTTGGGATTCTCCAGGCAAGAACACTGGAGTGGGCTGCCATTTCCTTCTCCAATGCATGAAAGTGAAAAGTGACAGTGAAGTTGCTCAGTTGTGTCCGACTCTTAGCGACCCCATGGATTGCAGCCTAACAGGCTCCTCTGTCCATGGGATTTTCCAAGCAAGAGTACTGGAGTAGGGTGCCATTGCCTTCTTCGTATGTTGAGGTAGGTTCCTTCTATATCCACTTTCTGGAGAGTTTTTTTTTTTTTTTTTTTTATCATAAATGGGTGTTGAATTTTGCCAAAAGCTTTTTCTGAACCTATTGAGATAATCTTATGGTTTGTATTCTTCAATTTGTTGATGTGGTGTATCAAATTGTGCATGTTGAAGAATCTTTGCATTCCTGGGATAAGTCCTACTTGATCATGAGTATTATCTTTTTAATGTACTGTTGGATTTGGTTAGCTAGTATTTTGTTGAGAATTTTTGCATCTATGTTCATCAGTGGTATTGACCTCAGAATGGGAGAAAATATTTGCAAGTGAAGCAACTGACAAGGTATTAATCTCCAAAGTATACAAAGAACTCATGCAGCTCAATATCAAAAAGACAAACAACCCAATCAAAAAGTGGACAGAAGATCTAAACAGACATATCTCCAAAGAAGACATGCTGCTGCTGCTGCTGCTGCTGCTAAGTTGCTTCAGTCGTGTCCAACTCTGTGCGACCCCATAGATGGCAGCCCACCAGGCTCCCCTGTCCCTGGGATTCTCCAGGCAAGAACACTGGAGTGGGTTGCCATTTCGTTCTCCAATGCATGAAAGGAAAAGTGAAAGTGAAGTCGCTCAGGCTAAAAATCACATGGAAAGGTCTTCAACATCACTAATTATTAGAGAAATGCAAATCAAGACTACAATGAAGTATCACCTCACACTGGTAAGACTGGTCATCATCATAAAATCTACAAACAATAAATTTTGGAGAGGGTGTGGAGGAAAAGGAACCACCCTACACTGTTGGTAGGAATGTAAATTGATGCATCCATTATGGAGAACAGTATGAATGTTCCTTTAAAAACTAAAAATAGAGCTACTATATGATCTAGCAATGCCACTCCTGGGCACATATCCAGAGAAAATCATACTTCAAAAAGACACACGCACCCCAATGTTCATTGCAGCAGTATTTACAATAGCCAAGACATTAAGGAAGTAACCGAAATGTCTATCAACAGAGGAATGGATAAAGAAGATGTGGTACATATATAAGATAGAATACTGCTGCTAAGTCGCTTCAGTCGTGTCTGAC
This sequence comes from Bos mutus, assembly GCF_027580195.1. Lineage (NCBI taxonomy): Eukaryota > Metazoa > Chordata > Mammalia > Artiodactyla > Bovidae > Bos > Bos mutus. The sequence goes on along the minus strand of NC_091636.1, from coordinate 40,732,766 downwards.
TCTGTGCGACCCCATAGACGGCAGCCCACCAGGCTCCCCTGTCCCTGGGATTCTCTAGTCAAGAACACTGGAGTGGGGTGCCATTGCCTTCTCCAAGATAGAATACTACTCAGTCATAAAAAAGAACAAAATAATGCCATTTGTAGCAACATGAATAGACCTAGAGATTATCATTCTAAGTGAAGTAAGTCAGACAGAGAAAGACAAATATCACATGATATCACCTGTATGTAGAATTTAATAAAAATGATACAAATGAACTTTTTATAAAACATAAACTTACAGATCTCAAAGTCAAATTTATAGTTACCAAAGGGGAAACATGGGGAAAGTGATAAATTAGGAGACTGGGATTAACATATACACTTTACCATATATAAAATAGGTAGCTAATAAGGACCTACTGTATAACATATTGGGCATAGAGAACTCAACTCAATATTCTGTAATAACCTGTATGGGAAAAGAATCTGAAAAAGAATGGAGATACACACACACATAAAACTGATTCACTTTGCTGTACACCTGAAACTAATACCACATTGTAAGTCAAGTATACTCCAATAAAAATTATAAAAAGAAAACCCTGGAATTCCAGGAAGCAGGGTTAGTCACTCAGTTGTGTCCGACTCTTTGCAGCCCCATGAACTGTAGCCCACCAGGCTCCTCTGTCCATGGAATTCTCCAGGCAAGAATACTGGAGTGGGTTGCCATTCCCTTCTCCAAGGGATCTTACTACTCCAGAGATCGAACCTGGATCCCCTGCATTGAAGACAGACTCTTTACCGTCTGAGCCACCAAGGAGCCGTGGTGATTAGCAATTCATCTAATTTCTCAGAGCCCTCAGACCAGGGCAGTAAGTGGTTACCTTAATGTTATAATATTAATATTTCACAAGCTTCAGAACATACCTGGATGCTCCCTTCCTGAAATTCCACCTTACATTGGCCCCAATGAAAATTCCATATCTGGAAAAAGTCACCTCTAAACCTTGTTGTTGTTCACTCACTAAATCGTGTCTGACTCTTCGTGACTCCATGGACTGCAACACATTAGGCTTCCCTGTCCTCCACTATCTCCTAGAGTTTGCTCAAGTTCCTGCCCACTGAGTAGGTGATGCTATCTAACCATCTCATCCTTTGCTGCCCTCTTCTTTTGCCTTCAATCTTTCTTAGCATCAGAGTGTTTTCCAATCAGTGGGCTCTTAGCATCAAGTGGCCAAAGTATTGGAGCTTCAGCTTTAGCATCATTTGGCATTCTTTTAGCAATGAATATTCAGGGTTTATTTCCTTAAGGATTGACTGGTTTGATGTCCTTGCAGTCCAAGGGACCCTCCAGAGTCTTCTCCAGCACCACAATCCGAAAGCGTCAATTGTTCAGCACTCAGCCTTCATTATGATCCAACTCTCACATCCATACATGACAAATGGAAAAACCATTTGACTATATGGACCTTTGTCAGCAAAGTGAAGTCTTTGCCTTTTAATACGCTCTCTAGGTCCATGCTGTCTCTAAGTCTTACCTGTTATCTAAATTTTAGTAGGAAAGACTTTTTTTTTTTTACTTATAAGGACAAAGTTGGAGAGGGCTGGGAATATAACATGTTACAGCATTTCTCGCACATTTGGCCCCATGCAATTCGAACAGATTTGTTTACAGTTTAATGAATAAATGCTTATAAAGAAGCAATGAAATTAAAAGTAGCAAGCAGGGTTGCAGGGACCACTATTAATATTTTAAGGAGATTCAGACCATCATGATTATCAGGAAGCAGGATGATCACCACTGACAATGCTGACTGAGAAATGGCAAAGACAACCTTTTAAGTAGAGGTTTGCTTAGAAATAGGGTTTCCTTGTTAGCTCAGTTGGTAAAGAATTTGCTTGCAATGCAGGAGACCCCAGTTCGATTCCTGGGTCAGGAAGATCCCCTGGAGAAGAGATAGGCTACCCACTCCAGTATTCTTGGGCTTCCCTGTGGCTCAGCTGGTAAAGAATCTGCCTGGAATGCAGGAGACCTGGATTTGATCCCTGGGTTGGGAAGATCCCCTGGAGAAGGAAATGGCAACCCACTCTAGTATTCTTGCCTGGAAAATCCCATGGATGGAGGAGCCTGGAGGCTACAGTCCATGGGATCGCAAAGAGTTGGACAGGACTGAGGGGCTTCACTTTCACTTTCCAGCAACTTTTTTTCCAGTGGTCACATATGGATCTGAGAGTTGGACTGTGAAGAAAGCTGAGCACCAAAGAGTTGATGCTTTTGAACTGTGGTGTTGGAGAAGACTCTTGAGAGTCCCTTGGACTGCAAGGAGATCCAACCAGTCCATCCTAAAGGAGACCAGTCCTGGGTGTTCATTAGAAGGACTGATGCTGAGGCTGAAACTCCAATACTTTGGCCACCTCATGCGAACAGTTGACTCATTGGAAAAGACTCTGATACTGGGAGGGACTGGGGGCAGGAGGGGAAGGAGATGACAGAGGATGAGACGGCTGGATGGCATCACCGACTCGATGGACATGAGTTTGGGTGAACTCCGGGAGTTGGTGCTGGACAGGGAGGCCTGGCATGCTGCAATTCATGGGGTTGCAAAGAGTCAAACACGACTGAGCGACTGAACTGACTGACTGACTGAAGCAACTTTCACTTTCACTTTTGCTTAGAAATGAATGGTCACACAGGGAACTCTGCTCAATACTCTGTGATAACCTAAATGGGAAAAGAATTTGAAGAAGAATAGATACATGTATATGTATTATTGAATCACTTTGCTATACATCTGAAAATAATACAACACTGCTAACCAATGATACTCCAATATAAAATAAAAATTAAAAAAAGAAATGAATGATCTGTCTCATATTCTAGCAAAGTTATAGGAATTATATCAGATATTATTCAAGTTTCACTGGAAATGATATATAAACCCAAGAGGTATGTTTGGAGAGACAGTTGAAGAAAATTAAGTAAAAGCTATGAAATGTAAACGAACTCAAAGAGGCTGGAAACTTCCATGAATGCCTGTAAGGATTCTTTCAAGTAGGATTATTCTGGGAATGTAATTCTGGATTCTTGTTTTCATCACTTGGAGCCTAATCTCCGCATCACTTTTCTGTGTGAATTGGATGTGTGTACTTGTAACGTTTCACCCACTCCCCAACACCGCTTAGCAGAATGCACTGGTTCCAAGGATAAAGGCCGAAAGGAAGGAAGGAAGAATGAAAAAGAAGGGAAAGAAAAGGACACAAGGGAAAAAATGAAAGGAAGGAAAAAAAGCGAGTATAAAGAAGTAAGTGTGGTTAGAGCCTAGAAAAGAGAATGCAGACAGAAACAGAGGCAGGCTTTGTTTGTCTTGCTTCACCATCAGGCTGCAGCAGGGACTGAGGTCTGCTTCCTTGTTTGGGGAGCAGAGAGGATCTTCTCCATCTGGGGTATGACCAGGAGCGGGATTCTTAATGAGCAGAATCCACAAGTCTCCCTAGGAGAGCTGGTCAGATGGAGTGAATTTAGAGAGGTAAGAGAAAGAGCAAAGGAGGGGAGAAGGCCCCGAAGGTGTTATGCAGGAAAAAACGAGGCAAGTGAGTCTACATCCAATGCACAGCAGATGTTTTGCAGGTTGTGCAAACTAAGAGTAGATACATGAGGTTGGTCTTGGCACAGAGTAAGTACTCAGTAAATCGTCACTGGGTGAGGTCTGATCATGGAAACTGGGCGTGGGTGGAGAAGTAGGTGCTAAAAGATTTAAGGGGATGAATTCGTTTCAAGCGTAGTGGAGCATTTATATTTTGAATTAATCTGCCAGTTATAAATCTTTACTTTTGTGTGTGTGTGTGTGTGTGTATGTGTGTGTGAAGTAGGATCTTATTGGCAGCATGCTCTTTTGTTCTGCTGTGGTCATCATATGGACCACTTCCTAATTCAGGGCTGAAGTATTTCCTGTTTTGGAGGCCCAGCCAGAGGCTGATCTCCCTGCGGGCATCACCACTTCTGTGAGAAGCCACCTTTCCCTCCTCCTGTTTCCTGAATCGCCATTTTCTCCACTGTTTCATTCACCAAGGATGGGGACCGTCATGAAATAATGGACGTCTGCTGCTGCTTGCCAAACTTCACTGAGGCCCTAAGCTTCTGTTGCTGCCATCGCTCCAAGTCTCCCCATGGGATCCCATTTCTGCTTTACGGGATTGCCACCTCACTGCTGCGAGTCCCACAGACTACCATGGTGGAACAGGAGAGTCCCAGCAACTGCTTCCTGATGTCCTGAGTTGGAACTTGCCATGTTTTTATTTCAAAAGCAGTGTTGAACGTGGTGATGAGATTTCATGGTGCTGTTAATGGACTGCTACACTCCAGGCACAAAATGAGTTAAGGAAGCATTCTGGAGGTTGGCTCAGAATCTAACCACAATGTTTCTAGGGCAAATTGACTCCTAATTTGCCAATAATCAACTTAGAAATGACTTTTAGAATCAAGACATATTCACTGAGAGCTAACCAAGCTATTTTAGCTTTTGCACAAAACTCAGATGGTTGTAACTTGTCTGAATTAGGACCTTCAAATAAAGTAGATTGAATACATCCTATGCCAACAGGCTTGCCCTCATCACAGGCCAGTTTGCCCATAGGGAAAGAGGCAATAAAGTCTGATATTCTGGTGGCACTAACACCTTCTGGATGTTTGTAGAAGGAGCAACCCTGGGCCAAACGAACAAGAAAAGAGGAAGTTCCTGAACCACTTGCAAAGGGTTGAGGCTGAGGAACAGATGTCTCTGGGCTGCCCAGACGTCTGCCACATGGCCCAGCGGTGCTCCTGCTGCCGAAACCCCAAGTCTACAACTCAGGGTGGTCTGGAAAGGAAGGATTGTTTTCCTGAGAGTGGTTTCAAGAATGTAGCTCCTCACCTAATAAAAGGAATGTGCATGATTAACCGAGTCTAATATTAGCATCTGCAAAATAAAGAGCAATTGGGCCTGCCATGAAAGAGAACAAACCTCGCATGCACCCACTGCCAGGTAAAGTCTGTTCTTTTTCAGTCATAAATCTTTCTTGGAAGCCGAGATAAGGATTTCACTTCGGTCAGAAACTGTTGGGTGAAGCAGAGAGAAGGAACATGATGTTTTGGAGAGGAAAGCATCTCAAGTTTAAAGCTCTTGTCTCTTCTGCCTGTTTTGCTGATTGCTTTCTGATGGTGTCCTTGACTTGGCCATGCCTTGCATTGTTTTTCATAGGATGGAGTGGCATTGGGGAAAGGTCTGGGTGGGCCATTTGCTTCTGGCTTTAGCTTCAGTCAGAGGACTAGAATCTGACATGGAATCTCACTGTACCCAAGGCGTGCCTGGGTTAAACTTCTCTGAATACCAAACCTTTGATAACTGCGAAGAATATATTATAGAAACTTTAGCTATAAGGGACCTCAAAGATCCCATATCTGATATCATATAATAAATTCTTTAGTGGTAATGTCTCCTACATCAGTGGTCCCCAAACTTTAGTATGCATCAGAAGCAGCTGGAGAACTTGCTAAAACACAGATTGCTGGCCCAGTAAGTCTTGGGGGGAACCCAAGGACATGCATTTCTAGCAAGTTCTCAGGGGATGCTAACATTGTGGAGACCATACTTTGAGAACCATTGCCCTGCATCAAAGGGTTTCCTGAAGACAAATTAAATAATATAAGTAAAGTGGCTACTACTAATTTGAATCTCTGGTTCAGCAAGAGCGGTAACCTTATGGGATGAACAAGTCAATTCAATTTCATCTCAGTTACTTGTGGGTGACTGCAGCCATGAAATTAAAAGACGCTTACTCCTTGGAAGGAAAGTTATGACCAACCTAGATAGCATATTCAAAGGCAGACACATTACTTTGCCAACAAAGGTTCGTCTAGTCAAGGCTATGGTTTTTCCACTGGTCATGTATGGATGTGAGAATTGGACTGTGAAGAAAGCTGAGCGCCGAAGAATTGATGCTTTTGAACTGTGGTGTTGGAGAAGACTCTTGAGAGTCCCTTGGACTGCAATGAGATCCAACCAGTCCATTCTGAAGGAGATCAGCCCTGGGTGTTCTTTGGAAGGAATGATGCTAAAGCTGAAACTCCAGCACTTTGGCCACCTCATGCGAAGAGTTGATTCATTGGAAAAGACCCTGATGCTGGGAGGGATTGGGGGCAGGAGTAGAAGGGGATGACAGAGGATGAGATGGCTGGATGGCATCACTGACTCGATGGACGTGAGTCTCAGTGAACTCCAGGAGTTGGTGATGGACAGGGAGGCCTGGCGTGCTGCGATTCATGGGGTTGCAAAGAGTTGGACACAACTGAGCGACTGATCGAATCTGATCTGAGTTTAAGAAGGCCATAAAGTCTATAATATCTCATCACTTGGTAGCCACTTCACTCAGGCTGGCTAATCAAAGTGCTCTACTCCCTGAACATAATGATAGATCCAGAGGTCCCAGCAGAACTACTGAGAACCTTTGGGGTGGGGGAGATGAACATGAGTTCTATGAAGGAGAGAATCTCCTTATTCCCAACTTGGTGAGCACCAAGAAACTTGGTGTTCCTGGCGCTCACAGCTGAACTTGAAACTTCTGGGAGGCCCATTTGTTTCCACACAGAGATAGTTTGCCTGGGCATGAAGCCAACTCAGAGGAAGGCAAAGCCAAACTTTGGAGGGAGAGAGGGCAGGGAGCTGATGTCATCTTTTGAATCTAGAGCTTCATCATGCCTTGAAACCAGAGTCCGTCATCTCCTTGGACTTTATATTTAATTCAACATTCCCTGTAAATATCTTGACCTAAGAACCTGGGACATTTATATTAATGACTTTTTTCATATTGCAAAATAAGACATACACCTACAAATCTGAACTTAGTAGAACTGTGTCATGCAGAAAGTTAAAGTCTCTTTTGATTACCTCCACTTCCTTGAAAATCACTATACATGGCTTTGTGTGTATTCCTTTAGATTTTTCCATCAATATACTAATGAAGTGGGATGTTAACTGAGAATTTTCTTGATGTCTCAGTTTTCCTAGAGGCTCATAAAATCAAGAATGAAACAATAGATGTGAATGCCTATATTCCAAAGTAAGGCTATCAGACTGTTTTTGCTGGACTTGCAAAGTGAGTGATCCATATTTGCTATTATTAGCTCATATGAGGTTATATATACTTTTTAAAAAGGCTATGAATTAATGAGGAGATTGACAAGATTAGCAGAAGCACATCCCTGGAGAAGATTTTCACATGATGGGGATAACCCCTGTCCTGGGGTAGGGGGCAGAGAATACTCTCTTTCACCCTAAGCCAAATGGAGGAGGGGACTTCAAGAAAATCACACAGATGATCTTTAACACATCCACTGGAAATTGGGGCATCAGTACCTGGTATCTCATTCATTCCTCATTCTTACCTGCAGGGCAGCAGAGGAAAGAGCAAGACTGAACACATAATTTGATTTGATTTAATTTGACTTGATTTCCTCTCTGTCTGCCAACTGTTTCCAATTTGGAACCGTTGCAAAATGTGAACTCATGCAGGCAGAATGCATATATCTGGTTTGGTTGACACTAGGGAAAGTTTCCTCTATCACATTCAATCATATATTTCTCCTTCAAACCCATGACCTTTCTTCTCTCCTGAGTCATTGCTCCCATCTTGGGTTGTTTCCACTCAATTCTCAGGCACAGCACAAATGGGGGTATAATTGTGTGAAGAGATCTTGTGTGAGACCAGCTACACGTATGTTGACTTGAGTGTTGAGTGCACAGACATTGGAAGTCTTTACGATAATATCCAGGAACAAAAGAAACTATAAGCAAGGTGAAAAGACAGCCTTCAGAATGGGAGAAAATAATAGCAAATGAAGCAACTGACAAACAACTAATCTCAAAAACATACAAGCAACTCCTGCAGCTCAATTCCAGAAAAATAAACGAGCCAATCAAAAAATGGGCCAAAGAACTAAATAGACATTTCTCCAAAGAAGACATACAGATGGCTAACAAACACATGAAAAGATGCTCAACATCACTCATTATCAGAGAAATGCAAGTCAAAACCACAATGAGGTACCATTTCACGCCAGTCAGAACGGCTGTGATCCAAAAGTCTATAAGCAATAAATGCTGGAGAGGGTGTGGAGAAAAGGGAACTCTCTTACACTGTTGGTGGGAATGCAAACTAGTACAGCCACTATGGAGAACAGTGTGGAGATTCCTTAAAAAACTGGAAATAGAACTGCCATATGACCCAGCAATCCCACTGCTGGGCATACACACCGAGGAAACCAGAATTGAAAGAGACATGTATAACCCAATGTTCATTGCAGCACTGTTTATAATGGCCAGGACATGGAAGCAACCTAGATGTCCATCAGCAGACAAATGGATAAGAAAGCTGTGGTACATATACACAATGGAGTATTACTCAGCTAATTAAAAAGAATACATTTGAATCAGTTCTAATGAGGTGGATGAAACTGGAGCCTATTATACAGAGTGAAGTAAGCCAGAAAGAAAAACACCAATACAGTATACTAACGCATATATGTGGAATTTAGAAAGATGGTAATGACAACCCTCTATGCGAGACAGCAAAAGAGACACAGATGTATAGAACAATCTTTTGGACTCTGTGGGGGGGTGATGATTTGGGAGAATGGCATTAAAACATGTATAATATCATATAAGAAACGGATTGCCAGTCCAGGTTTGATGCAGGATGCAGGAAGCTTGGGGCTGGTGCACTGGGATGACCCAGAGGGATGGTATGGGGAGGGAAGAGGGAGGGGGGTTCAGGATGGGGAACACGTGTACACCCGTGGTGGATGCATGTTGATGTATGGCCAAACCAATACAATATTGTAAAGTTAAAAATAATAATAATAATAATAATAAAATAAATAAATAATATCCAGGTCTATGTCCTAGTTAACAGGCCTCCAGGTGGAGCTAGTGGTAAAGAACCTGCCTGCCAATACAGGAGACAAAAGAGACTTGGGTTTGATCCCTGGGTCTGGAAGATCCCTCAGAGGAGGGCATGGCAACCCTCTCCAGTATTCTTGTCTGGAGAATCTCATGGACAGAGGAGGCTGGTGGGCTACAGTCCATAGGGTCACAAAGAGTTGGACACGACTAAAGTGACTGAGCATGCATGCATGCAGGTACATCCCAGTTAACATCAGAAATTTCAGGAACTATCATTCTTCTTCTGCCCTCTATATCACCTTTCCATCCTTGGCTTCTTCTCTTTGTACCCACATGTACTCAACTGTAGAAAGTTTTGAATTCTGCTTCTTATATTTCCCTTCACTGAACCCCTTCTTTCCTGAGCATCTAGGCTTTAGGTTCTACTCCCTTATGAGTATTGCAAGAATGCTGTTTATAACAACCATTTGTCAACTTTAAAAAGTATTTTTGATCTCATTTCCTCCTCAGAACATCCCTGTGAGGTGTTACCATCTCCATTTTGAAGATAGGAAAATGGAGGCTCAGAAGGATTGAGTGATATGCCCAGCATCACAAAGCAAGTTAGCAGTGGAGGTAGGGCAATAATTCAGATTTTCCTGCCTTGCAAGGTCTCTGTTCTTTTTCTTACAACCCTATCTCCTCAGTTGCATACTTCTTGAAGCCACAGGACTACATTCTGGTCCACAGGCTTCAACCATTTCCCTCTTATAGCTCCATCATTTCTCCTCAAACTCCCTAGAGTTCCTTAAGTTCCTCTTTCAGAAATCTCTAGTACAAGGAGTTAGATTTCAAGTAGACTAACCCTGGTCAGACTGAGGTATGGTGGTCTACAAAGGAATTTGGAGGAACAAATTGTTTCTGCTGATCAACACAACTTGAATATTTGAGATTTCTGTTCAACTAATGCTGGGCTGGAAGAAGCACAAGCTGGAATCAAGATTGCCGGGAGAAATATCAATAATCTCAGATATGCAGACACCACCCTTATGGCAGAAAGTGAAGAGGAACTAAAAAGCCTCTTGATGAAAGTGAAAGTGGAGAGTGAAAAAGTTGGCTTAAAGCTCAACATTCAGAAAATGAAGATCATGGCATCTGGCCCCATCACTTCATGGGAAGTAGATGGGGAAACAGTGTCAGACTTTATTTTTTTGGGCTCCAAAATTACTGCAGATGGTGATTGCAGCCATGAAATTAAAAGATGCTTACTCCTTGGAAGAAAAGTTATGACCAACCTACATAGCATATTGAAAAGCAGAGACATTACTTTGCCAACAAAGGTCCGTCTAGTCAAGGCTATGGTTTTTCCACTGGTCATGTATGGATGTGAGAATTGGACTGTGAAGAAAGCTGAGCGCCGAAGAATTGATGCTTTTGAACTGTGGTGTTGGAGAAGACTCTTGAGAGTCCTTTGGACTGCAAGGAGGTCCAACCAGTCCATTCTGAAGATCAGCCCTGGGATTTCTTTGGAAGGAATGATGCTAAAGCTGAAACTCCAATACTTTGGCTACCTCATGCGAAGAGTTGACTCATTGGAAAAGACTCTGATGCTGGGAGGGGTTGGGGGCAGGAGGAAAATGGGACAACAGAGGATGAGATGGCTGGATGGCATCACTGACTCGATGAATGTGAGTCTGAGTGAACTCCGGGAGTTGGTGATGGACAGGGAGGCCTGGCGAGCTGGGATTCATGGGGTTGCAAAGAGTCGGACACGACTGAGCCTCTGAACTGAACTGAACTGAACTTTTCTTTATTTTTTTTTTTTAATAAATATGTTTTCTTCTGGGCAGAACAGAGTTGAAATCCCCATTTATAAGATGGGGATTTCTTAAAAACTAAGACTTTTCTAAAAAATAAGAGCAAAAATCTGAAAAAAGTTGGTAAATTAAAATATTCACTCAGAATTCCTTGTTTCATTATTACTTTGTATATGTGTAACATATTTACTTTTCCTCTTCCCATGTTGATGCCAGTCATCGACTTGATGGACATGAGTTTGAGCAAGTTTGGGAGTTGGTGATTGATAGGGAAGCCTGGCATGCTACATCCATGGGGTTGCAGAGTCAGACATAACTGAGAGACTGAACTGAACTGAACTTCCCATGTTACTCTAGGCTAGCATCTTTAATGAAATCTTTGTTATATGTAATTGTGTTCTGGTAACTCTTCAGGTAAAAAGAAACAAAAGGATGATATTTATTAATATTACTTGCTTTTGATAACATATTATTTAAAAATAGTTGACACTGTTATAATGGAAATAAAGAATTAAAAAGGTTGTTTTTGCTTGTACATAACTGCTTGAGCAGATCCCAAGTCATTTGTACAGCTGATTTCAGAATTTAAATCTGTCTTTTTAAAAAATACACTTTCAAGTATGTTAGTTTTTATCTTAATCTGTTTAAATACTAGGCTTCCTGGTTTACATGTTCACTGAAAGTGGTTTGGATTAACAGTATTTATTCTTGGTTCTTGGGGAAAAAATGACATAATCTCTTAATTTCATATGTCCGAAAACATGAGTCTCAAAACATCCTTTACAGTAAATGTTTACATACATAACCTCACTTGACCTTCAAAACAACACAGTGAAAAATTATCATTATTTACAAGGTAAGAAGTCTGAAGGTCAGAAGGCCCTCATTCTGTAAACATAGATTAAGCTTTTCAGGGTCTAGGACAGGAAAGGTTCAGTGAGGCTGTTTGGCCCAGTCTGCAAGCTTAAGAGGGATGTTCATTCTGGCTGCTATTAAGTGGGGATTTTGTCTATGGAAATAGGGTCTGTCCTTGTCCCTGATGCCAACTTGAACCAATAATTACTCTTCGTCTTTCTCAAAAAGCCACATTGCTGTCATTTCAGAAACTGTGATGGTTACTCAGAGGTCCTGGGAGAAGGCAAGCTGGTAGGATTGCCAGATAAAATATAGGACACCACGTTACATTTGAATTTCAAATAAACAATGAATCATTTTCAATATAAGTATGTCCTGCACAATATTGGAACATACTTATACAAAAAAAAATTTCATTGCTTATCTGAAGTTCGATTTCAACTGAGCATGCTCTATTTTTAATGTGCTAAATCTGGCAAGCCCCACAAGCCAGCTTCCAAGGTAAGAAGCAGTTGGAGGCGTGGTCCAGCCTTTAAGGATAGTGGATCTTGCAAGGTAGACAAACGTAGACGCTAAAGCAAGACTTGGTTGCTTGGGTTCATGCTCTGGTTCCACTGCTTACTAGCTTAGTTCACTTAAAAAAAAGTTTTTGTTTCTTTTTTAATGTTGACTATTTTCTTAAAGTCTTCACTGAATTTTTGTTATAATATTGCTTCTATTTTATGAGCTTTTTTTTTTTTTTTTTTTTTTTGGCCACAAGGCATGTGGGATATTATCTCCCCAACCAGGGATTGAACCCACAACCCCTGCATTGGAAGGCAAAGTCTCAACCAACGGACTTTCAGGGAAGTCCCTTAGTTTATTTTCTTGAGTCTCAGTTTCCTCCTCTGCAAAACAGCAGATAACAGTCTCTATTTCCTTGGGATTGTTAGAAGAATTAAATAATCTAGCAAACCTTTCACACGGCTCAATAAACCTTGTATTAGTATTTTTACATTACCTCCTGTTTTCAGAGAACACAGTGATGATAATCCTTTCAATTATCCATAATTTATCTTTATATCTGTCTATATTGTATTTACATCAATATTTATATTCAGAGTTTCAAAATGGCCAGGACACTTGTGTGTAGTAACTGCACTGTTTGGTGACATCTCCTTAAGAACATTTTTTCTCCATTTGTATAGTGTCTTGTATTCAGTTGTCTACATTTGTTATTGCTGGTTTCAACTCTGGTTTAAGAAAAAGAAAAAGGGAAGCATTTCAATTTAAAATATTTTAACATACATATGTTTAAGTTAATTTTCTGTTAGCTTCAACATAATATTTATAACTTTTTAATATATACTGTATTTATAAACTTTTAATATATTCATAGTTTTATCTGCCAATTAAAAGCTCTTCTTCATTACATATTAAATTTCCTAAATTTAGATATTAATTAGGAAGCAATTTCGGTAAAAATGTCACTATTGTGTGCTCTGAATACTGCAAGTATTTCAGTTTCATAAAATGTCATTCTCTTGTGTGTTTCTGTGTATATATATATTTCTAAATTTGTCTCTGGAGAAGGCAATTGCACCCCACTCCAGTGCTCTTGCCTAGAGAATCCCATGGGCAGAGGAGCCTGATGGGCTGCAGTCCTTGGAGTCGTGAAGAGTTGACAGGACTGAGCGACTTCACTTTCACTTTTCACTTTCATGCATTGGAGAAGGAAATGGCAACCCACTCCAGTGTTCTTGCCTGGAGAATCCCAGGGATGGGGGCGCCTGGTGGGCTGCCGTCTATCGGGTCGCACAGAGTTGGACACGACTGAAGCAACTTAGCAGCAGCAGCAAATTTGTCTCTTTATCTTTTCATTCATGACTATGATATAATTCTGCCTAAAACTCATAAATTAAGGAATAGCTACACATAAGGATGAGAGGATAGGGTGGGGGACTTCAACTTATATAAGCTGTTTGAATTTTCCTGATGCTTTCAGAAAGTCTGGTGACAACTATGTACCTGTCACTGTGCCAAGCATTGTGGGATCATGCAGAACTGCAGAAAATCCAGGGGGCATATAATTTTTTTAAGGGTGAAAAGATGGGGGGAAAAATACATAAAAGTAACCACAGTAAAAGCAGCAAGTGAGACAGGACTTAGGATGAACACGGATAATGAAGGTGTGAGACCAGATGCATTTGCCCGATTACAATAACAAGTGATAGATGCAACTGCAACATTTCACAATGATGACTCGAGGTAAGATACTTTCCTGATGAGGTTTAATTTTTCTTTTCCTTTTGTTTTTTCTCTTCTTTTTCCCCTCTCCTTTCCTTTTCTGCCGGATGCAGCCTCGCTCATTAAGATCAACATGAAGGGTGACATTTTAAAATAGTGTCTGCTGCATGACATCATAAATAGCATGCTTTAATTTAAAAAATGTTGGTTTTTAAAAATTGTGAAGTAATCCCCACCCCATCCCCCATGCCAAAGCATATATAGTCTACGTATCTTGATGGGATTTGCTGGAAGTCACCACACCCCATAATCTGTCAGTACGCAGCCAGAGCCCCAGTTTCTATCTTTGTCTCAGTAATCCTACATGTGAGCAACTAGTTTAAGAGAACAATACAGGGAAGAGTCAGTTCTACACACATGAGTGCATGTACCCTCTGTTTATCTAAATCCATATGTTTAGAGAAGCTTGTAATTTTTAGCTTCACATCTATATTTCCCATTTTCGAAGGAAACAGGGCTGGCTTCGTGAGTTGGTGCCCAGTGAAGTTACGCAAGGTCCTGCGTCCACACATGGGCTCTGGCTTGGAGTTTACTGCTCTGTGGTCACCATCTTTTTTTTCTTTCTTTCTGGGCTTTAATTTTTATTACAACAAAAATTGTATAAAATAACTGAAATTTGTTTACCCTTGAGCAGCTCCCAATTTCCTCCTCCTTGAAACCTGCATTTTATTGTTTCTATGAATTTGACTATTTTAGATTCCTTGAAACTATTTGACTATTTTAGATTCCAAGTTGCTACAGACTGAATGTTTCTGTCCTGCTAAGATTCTTATATTGAAACTTAACTCCACAAAGTGATGGTGTTAGGAGGAGAGGCTCTGGGGACATAGTTAGGATTAGATGAGGTCATGATGGTAGCCCAAGTGTGTGTGTTTGAGGCACACGAGGCCAAACTAATCGAAACGTTGGAGTTTGGAGCAGGGCCACGCAAGGAGATGGGTGCCTCATGCTCTAAACAACCTCAAGCTCCCCAGAGGGTTTTGGTTAGGCATTTTCATTTTATTTTTTTAAATTAATTAATTTGTTTTAATTGGAGGCTAATTCTTTTACAATATTGTAGTGGTTTTTGCCATACATTGACATGAGTCAGCCATGGCTGTACATGTGTTTCCCATCCTGAACCCTCCTCCCACCTCCCTCCCCATCACATCCCTCAGTGTCATCCCAGTGCACCAGCCCTGAGCACCCTGTCTCATGCATTGAACCTGGACTGGTGATCTATTTCACATATGATAACATACATGTTTCAATGCTATTCTCTCAAATCATCCCACCCTTGCCTTCTCCCACAGAGTCCAAAAGACTGTTCTTTATATCTGTGTCTCTTTTGCTGTCTCACATACAGGGTCATTGTTACCATCTTTCTAAATTGAATGTATATGCATTAATATACTGTATTGGTGTTTTTCTTTCTGACTTACTTCATTCTGTATAATAGGCTCCAGTTTCATCCACCTCATTAGAACTGATTCAAATGCATACTTTTAAATAGCTGAGTAATACTCCATTGTGTATATGTACCACAGCTTTCTTATCCATTCGTCTGCCAGTGGACATCTAGGTTGCTTCCACGTCCTGGCTATTGTAAAGAGTGCTGTGATAAACACTGGGGTACATGTGTCTCTTTCAATTCTCGTTTCCTCAGTGTGTATGCCCAACAGTGGGATTTCTGGGTCGTATGACAGTTCTATTTCCAGTTTTTTAAGGAACCTCCACACTGTTCTCCTTAGTGGCTGTACTAGTTTGCATCCCCACCAACAGTGTAAGCGGGTTCCCTTTTCTCCGCATGTGGTCGCCATCTTGAAACTCTTAATTTTCTGTTATAATTTGTGTTTTGTAAGTGAAGTCCAGTGGGACCATGGAGCCTGCACAGGGGGCTTGGAGCCTTAATTTACTTGTGCTCCTATCTCCTGCCACCTCTGTTGGACGAGTTTGGGGCCTCCCACTCCCTAGGATGGCCCAGTTATTGCTTCTGTCTTCTACCTCTGGTGGGCGCATGGATGTGGTAGAGAGAGGTTTAGGGTCAGCATATGCAACCCATATTGTGGGACGAGGCTCTAGACACCTATGCAGCTCTCTATTCACCTCAAACTGCAGGGTTGCATATGCCAATAAAAAAGAAATAAACCCACCTTAACAGAATGAGAGAGAGACCACAGAAGAAACACCTTTTTTTTCTGCTTTTGTGGACAAGGAACTCACTTTACATCGGGACCCATAAATTATGTTAGCTGTCTCTGGAAGAAAAAAGCTAGTAGGTGAAATTCAGGAGGCTTCAGGTCCAATACAGCCTTCAGTTCAGTTCAGTCACTCAGTCATGTCCGACTCTTTGTGACCCCATGAATTGCAGCACGCCAGGCCTCCCTGTCCATCACCAACTCCCAGAGTTCACTCAAACTCATGTCCATCGAGTCAGTGATGCCATCCAGCCATCTCATCCTCTGTTGTCCCCTTCTCCTCCTGCCCCCAATCCCTCCCAGCATCAGAGTCTTTTCCAATGAGTCAACTCTTCACATGAGGTGGCCAAAGTACTGGAGTTTCAGCTTTAGCATTATTCCTTCCAAAGGACACCCAGGACTGATCTCCTTTAGAATGGACTGGTTGGATCTCCTTGCAGTCCAAGGGACTCTCAAGAGTCTTCTCCAACACCACAGTTCAAAAGCATCAATTCTTCGGCACTCAGCTTTCTTCACAGTCCAACTCTCACATCCATACATGACCACAGGAAAAACCATAGCCTTGATTAGATGGACCTTTGTTGGCAAAGTAATGTCTCTGCTTTTCAATATGCTATCTAGGTTGGTCATAACTTTCCCTCCAAGGAGTAAGCGTCTTTTAATTTCATGGCTGCAATCACCATCTGCAGTGATTTTGGAGCCCCCCAAAATAAAGTCTGACACTGTTTCCACTGTTTCCCCATCTATTTCCCATGAAGTGATGGGGCCAGATGCCATGATCTTCATTTTCTGAATGTTGAGCTTTAAGCCAACTTTTCCACACTCCTCTTTTACTTTCATCAAGAAGCTTTTTAGTTCCTCTTCACTTTCTGCCATAAGGGTGGTGTCATCTGCATATCTGAGATTATTGATATTTCTCCCAGCAATCTTGATTCCAGCTTGTGCTTCTTCCAGTCCAGCGTTTCTCATGATGTACTCTGCATATAAGTTAAATAAGCAGGGTGACAATATACAGCCTTGACATACTCCTTTTCCTATTTGGAACCAGTCTGTTGTTCCATGTCCAGTTCTAACTGTTGCTTCCTTACCTGCATACAAATTTCTCAAGAGGCAGATCAGGTGGTCTGGTATTCCCATCTCTTGAAAAATTTTCCACAGTTTCTTGTGATCCACACAGTCAAAGGCTTTGGCGTAGTCAATAAAGCAGAAATAGATGTTTTTCTGGAACTCTCTTGCTTTTTCGATGATCAAGCGGATGTTGGCAATTTGATCTCTGGTTCCTCTGCCTTTTCTAAAATTAGCTTGAACATCTGGAAGTTCACGGTTCACATATTGCTGAAGCCTGGCTTGGAGAATTTTGAGCATTACTTAACTAGTGTGTGAGATGAATGTAATTGTGCGGTAGTTTGAGCATTCTTTGGCATTGCCTTTCTTTGGGACTGGAATGAAAACTGACCTTTTCCAGTCCTGTGGCCACTGCTGAGTTTTCCAAATTTGTTGGCATATTGAGTGCAGCACTTTCACAGCATCATCTTTCAGGGTTTGAAATAGCTCGACTGGAATTCCATCACCTGCACTAGCTTTGTTTGTAGTGATGCTTTCTAAGGCCCATTTGACTTCACATTCCAGGATGTCTGGCTCTAGGTGAGTGATCATACCATCGTGATTATCTTGGTCATGAAGATCTTTTTGTACAGTTCTTCTGTGTATTCTTGCCACCTGTTCTTAGTATCTTCTGCTTCTGTTAAGTCCATACCATATCTGCCCTTTATCGAGCCCATCTTTGCATGAAATGTTCCCTTGGTATCTCTAATTTTCTTGAAGAGATCTCTAGTCTTTCCCATTCTGTTGTTTTCCTCTATTTCTTTGCATTGATCACTGAGGAAGGCTTTTTTATATGTCCTTACTATTCTTTGAAACTCTGCATTCAGATGCTTTATCTTTCCTTTTCTCTTTTGCTTCTTTTCACAGCTATTTGTAAGCCCTCCCCAGACAGCCATTTTGCTTTTTTGCATTTCTTTTCCATGGGGATGGTCTTGATTCCTGTCTCCTGTACAATGTTATGAACCTCTGTCCATAGTTCATCAGGCACTCTATGTATCAGATCTAGTCCCTTAAATCTATTTCTCACTTCTACTGTATAATCATGAGGAATTTGATTTAGGTCATACCTGAATGGTCTAGTGATTTTCCCTACTTTCTTCAATTTAAGTCTGCATTTGGCAATAAGGAGTTCATGATCTGAGCCACAGGCAGTTTCTGGTCTTATTTTTGCTGACTGTATAGAGCTTCTCCATCTTTGGCTGCAAAGAATATAATCAATCTGATTTCAGTGTTGACCATCTGTTGATGTCCATGTGTAGAGTCTTCTCTTGTGTTGTTGGAAGAGGGTGTTTGCTATGACCAGTACATTCTCTTGGCAAAACTCTATTAGCCTTTGCCCTGCTTCATTCTGTATTCCAAGGCCAAATTTGCCTGTTACTCCAGGTGTTTCTTAACTTCCTACTTTTGCATTCCAGTCACCTGTAATGAAAAGGACATCTTTTTTGGGTGTTAGTTCTAAAAGGTCTTGTAGGTGTTCATAGAACCATTCAACTTCAGCTTCTTTAGCATTACTGGTTGGGGCATAGACTTGGATTACTGTGATATTGAATGGTTTGCCTTGGAAACAAACAGAGATCATTCTGTCGTTTTTGAGATTGAATCCAAGTACTGCATTTAGGACTCTTTTGTTTACTATGATGGCCACTCCATTTCTTCTGAGGGATTCCTGCCCACAGTAGTAGATATAATGGTCATCTGAGTTAAATTCACCCATTCCAGTCCATTTTAGTTTGCTGAGTCCTAGAAGGTTGATGTTCACTCTTGCCATCTCCTGTTTGACCACTTCTAATTTGCCTTGACTCATGGACCTAACATTCTAGGTTCCTATGCAATATTGCTCTTTACAGCATTGGACCTTGCTTCCATCACCAGTCACATCCACAACTGGGTGCTGTTTTTGCTTTGGCTCCATCCCTTCATTCTTCCTGGAGTTATTTCTCCACTGATAGCATATTGGGCACCTACCAACCTGGGGAGTTCCTCTTTCAGTATCCTATCATTTTGCCTTTTCATACTGTTCGTGGGGTTCTCAAGGCAAGAATACTGAAGTGGTTTGTCATTCCCTTCTCCAGTGGACCACATTCTGTCAGACCTCTCCACTATGACCCACCAGTCTTGGGTGGCCCCACATGGCATGGCTTAGTTCATTGAGTTGGACAAGGCTGTGGTCCATGTGATTAGATTAACTAGTTTTCTGTGATTATGGTTTCAGTGTGTCTGCCCTCTGATGCCCTCTTACAATACCTACCATTTTACTTGGGTTTCTCTTACCTTGGGCATGGGGTATCTCTTCACAGCTGCTCCTTACCTTGGATGAGGGGTATCTCCTCACCGCCGCCCCTCCTGACCTTGAAAGTGGAGTAGCTCCTCTAGGCCCTCTTGTGCCCACGCAGCCACCGCTCCTTGGATGTGGGGTTGCTCCTCAGCTTTACCAAGAAGTTATTCTAGATGAAATCAGATAAAAGCAAAAAACCCCTTAGCTTCAGATCCAGGCAGCAGAAATCCTGCTAGGAAGACAGAGAAAGAACACAGAGCTCAGGGCATTCCCGTGGGCAGAGTGGATGGCTTTTCCCACACTGGTAAGAAAGGGTCTTCAACTCTTGGCCCTAGGAGTTATTGCCCTTCTGGTGTGTGTGTGTGTGTGTGTGTGTGTGTGTGTATGTAGGAGGGAGATGTGGGAGTCAGTGCTTCCTGAGTCACTTTCTGCAATCTTTATTGTGGTTTGCCTCTTTGTTTCCCTTTTTCTTCCGTTTAGAGGAATTATTCCATTATTCGACATGAGATTTGTCCCAGAGCTTCAACTGTTGTGTGTGAAGATTTTTCTTCAAAGAACAGAAGAGGACTAAGGTAGATTCCACAGGCTGGGCAGACCCATCAATCTTGCCCGTAATTGAGTTTGCCATTGGTGAGTAGCCACTTGGGAGGAAATTGCTCACCCATGTGGAGTGAATGAACTCTTTCAGGGTGCAGGGCTCCACAGAGGGCTGCACTGTGGCCTCTTGCCAGACAGAGTCCTCGCGGTGCCTGGCTCAGCTGCACACTCAGGTACAGACCAGGGAGCAATTTGTTCCTCTGATCCTGCAGATAAGCGTCTGTTTGCTCTCCCTCTTCCTGGTCCTTCCTGGTTTAGCAGCGCTGAGGTCGCTTTTCAGAGGTCTTGATGTTTAAAGGCATGAGGGCTTTTGGTGGTGAGAATAAAAAAGTGGACCTGCCAAGAGCTTGGAGTCCCTTTGTTTGACAGAGGAAGAAGCAAGCAACAGTAGCTTTATGACATCAGAGTGAAAGCTGACGAGGCCATTCCTCCTTCCAGTCAATTAATCTCTGGCCCATTCGAAGCCACTCTTTAATAAAGAAATGCCAGCTTCATTGGTGGTTTCTCCATAATTGTTCTAAACCACTGACTTTGCCTTTTCTTTCCTCTAACATATTCCAAATAAAGCCTTGTTGCAAGAGAGCTTGAGTTACCCATCTCAATCAACAATGTGAGATCACCTCTTTTATCTGTCAGAGGCGTTGGAGATAAGTAAATTGATAAGGAAGTGGAATTCCTGTGTTTGTACTTTCAGAGGATTTAACTAAGAGAACATTTAGCTGCCAGTCCTTCCTGTTTTGAAAGAACCCCTTGCCTAGGGGCCAATGACTGAGTTCACATCTTCAATATTCTACATAAAATCCTTCAAGAGAAAAGTCCTCCCCTCCTCTTGAATGAATTGCATGGCACAAAAGCCTTTGTGCTTCTTAGCTATTATTTGGAATGGCATGGTGCCTTGGAGAAGAGAGTCAAAATCTCCTAATGATCTTTATGAAACAGCAACTATAATGGAACTGTGCTGTGTTGTTCAGTCATGTCTGACTCTTTGTGACCTCGTGGACTATAGTCCACCAGACTCCTCTGTCCTTGGGGATTTTCCAGACAAGAATACTGGAGTGGGTAGCCTATCCCTTCTCCAGGGGAACTTCCCAACCCAGGAATTGAACTGGGGTCTCCTGCCTCTTGGGAAATCCTGCATGGAGGATCTGATTCATGAGATCTATACCGTTGGAAAACGTTTCAAAGAAGCAAACAACTTCCTGTGGCCCTTTAAATTGTCTTCTCCACAAGGTGGAATGAAGAAAAAGACCACCCATTTTGTAGAAGGTGGAGATGCTGGCAACAGGGAAGACCAGATCAACAGGCTTATTAGAAGGATGAACTAAGGTGAACAAGTACATCCAGAAAGAAGTTTACTTAATGCTAGAGTAAACTGAGGAGAAGGCAATGGCACCCCACTCCAGTACTCTTGCCTGGAAAATTCCATGGACAGAGGAGCCTGGTGGGCTGCAGTCCATGGGGTCGCTAAGAGTTGGACACGACTGAGCAACTTCATTTTCACTTTTCACTTTCATGCATTGGAGAAGGAAATGGCAACCCACTCCAGTATTCTTGCCTGGAGAATCCCAGGGATGGGGGCGCCTGGTGGGCTGCCGTCTATGGGGTCACACAGAGTCGGACATGACTGAAGTGACTTAGCAGCAGCAGCTCCTGCATTGCAGGCAGATTCTTTATTAGTTGAGCTACCAGGGAAGCCTATAATGGAACTATGATAGAGCAAACAGCTTTGTGTAAGATACACTTAGACTTTCTAGGCCCATTCATTAGAAAGAATAGAGGATAATGCTCTTTTCTGGAGAGGACTGAGCTAAAGGAGACATCTTTATATTGGGGACACTGTGAAGAGTATAAGAAGGCAAGATCACAAAGATGAGTTAATAATTTAGTTGTAGACAAGATTGTTGAAAAATAACCCCAAAACATGTTGTTCTAAATCTCTCAGCAATAATCAGCTTGGATTATAGTCTTGTGTTGACTTGTTGACCTCTGCCACTTGCCGAAGTCCTCTAAGCTGAGTATTTGGAACAAATATAATCCTTAAAGGCTTAGTAAGAGAAAGAATGAATAAAAAGACTCGCTTCTATATGTTATGAGGTATAGAATAAGGAGAAGCAGTCAGGGCGTGGTGACACCCAGAGCAAAGCACTTGATTCGTTCTTATGGCCTTTGCCTCCAACAAGCCAAGATGAAAACATTCAGGGAGAAAAGCACTCCCTGAAGGGAAGGATGTATTGGCAGCACCCTGTTTGTCTTAAGCAACATTAAACAATGTACAGCTCTTGATAGATGAACTAGGAATTTGGAGTGTATATGCCACTGGGAAATCAGCCAAAACCCTGCATAGCTATATATTTTAAATCTATAGCAACAGCACTGATGAACTGAGGTTTTTCTCAACTCTGACCCTCATAGGGCTCCTCCCTGGCCAAAGCTGCTTTCCCTTCCCCCTGGTGTTCTCATTTCACTCCCTGGAAGAGAGCAAAATGTTCTATGTGGAATTTTATCTTTAAATTTCTGCAGGCAGTGAGGAGAGCTCAAGGGCATGTCTCGGGAAATAGAAGGACCCAAATGTGTAGGCTCTTTCTCACAGTGACAAACATTTAACACTTCATTGGTCTCAATCAAGCACGTTTAACTTGGGGCCTTTGTCTAAAGAGGGAAAAAAATAAAACAAACAAAAACATGTTTTGACAAAGAAATTTTACATGGTTCAAGTAAAATCAAGCCTGTTAACCAGAATTAAAGGCCACAGTCAACAGTCCTTAGTATATCTAAACTGTCATCTAAATAGTCGCTTGAGAAGATGTAGGTGTCTAGAGTAATGCTCTTTCTCCGTCCAACCTGACACGCTGCTACTGCTGCTGCTAAGTCACTTCAGTTGTGTCCGACTCTGTGCGACCCCATAGACAGCAGCCCACCAGGCTCCCCTGTCCCTGGGATTCTCCAGACAAGAACACTGGAGTGGGTTGCCATTTCCTTCTCCAATGCATGAAAGTGAAAAGTGAAAGTGAAGTCGCTCAGTCGTGTCCCACTCTTAGCGATCCCATGGACTGCAGCCCACCAGGCTCTGTCCATGGGATTTTCCAGACAAGAGTACTGGAGTGGGGTGCCATTGCCTTCTCCAAACCTGACACTACAGGGATGCTTATCAAGGAATGAAACTCCTGTCAGGCGTGAACATGTTCAGTGGCCTCCTTCAGTGCTGAGCTTGACTCTGTCACAGCACAGGGCTGTGCTTGCATACCTGGTTTACCAGAAGATCATTTTGTGTCTGACAGCTGCTACTGTAGAATCCTAACATCTTTCTGATTCCTTTGAGGCAGATTAAATTGTCTTACTTGCTTTTGCCTCATATAGGGAAGAGCATAGTTTTATGGGCTTGGCTGGCGTAGTGAAAAGAGCAAAAGCCTAAGGCTTTGAAATCCTTCCTGGGCATCTCAGGTGAGGCTGATTTGCACCCCTGACCTGAAACAGAATGGGAATGGTGTTTCCTCCACAATAATCAGTTCCTTCTGAGTTTCTACTAGCCTCATCCTGCATCCAAACCCCAGGGCTGAAACAGGATCTGTGTTTGCAGATGAGGTATTGTTAAAAGATGAAAGAGGCAGTCAGGTTCACCACCTAATAGCCTTGACTGTGAGCCGGTTAAGAGGCCTGGTTTGGGAGTTAACAGACCTGGGTGCAGGTCCTACTCTTATTTATTGAGTGTGTGTGTTACTGGGTTTTTAGCAGGAAACAGAAAAGTGAAAGTGTTAAGTCACTTAATCATGTCCAACTTTTTATGACCCCATGGTCTGTCCATGGAATGCTCCAGGCAAGAATATTGGAGTGGGTTGCCATTCCATTCTCCAGGGGATCTTCCCTACCCAGGGATAGAACCCAGGTCTCCCGCATTGCCGGCAGATTCTTTACCACTGAGCCACCAGGGAAGCCCTTAGCAGGAAATAGAGGACACATTCCAATCAGGTGATTTGAGGAGAGTTCAATAAAAGGACGATTTACAAAGCAAGAGCCAAGTTCAAGGGAAACAACTGTGATATTTGGGGCTATTGACATGTTACCATCTCTAGGACAGAAGGAGAGAGGGAAGGGGCCGTGTCTGGAATACAGAGGATGATTCAGAGGGTAAGGAATACATCTGCAATGCAGGAGACCTGGACTCTATCCCTGGGTTGGAAAGATCTGCTGGAGAAGAGAATGGCAACGCACTGTAGTATTCCTGCTTGGAGAATTCCATGGACACAGGAGTCTGGTGGGCCATAATCCATGGGGTCACACAGAATCGGACACTACTGAGTGACCAACACTAACACTCACTGGAAAGGAAGTATGTTGGCTAGAGGGACAGAGCTCATTCGCTGAGATCTGGTAGGAAGGGAGCAGGAGAAATAAAGACGAAGGGCGCACTCTCTGTTGCTCACCCCCTCCTCCCAGGTCCGCATTGGCTGAGCCCAGTGAGAAGCCAGAATCCCAGGGGTTGGTTGCTGCAGACCAAGGGCTTTTCAGGCACAGCGGGCAGAGTAGGAGAAGAGGGTGGAGAAGGGCAGAGACTTGGTCTAAAGTGGTGAATGGAAGAAACTGGGCACAGGGAACATGGAAAGATTTGAGTTTAAGTAATTTGCCTCCCCCTTGCGAAGGGAGACCCACTTAGCCCACTGAATGGGTAAAATACATAAAAAAAATGATTTGTAAGTGGTGAACTGAAATATAGTTTAATTGAAAATATTTACTCATTGTTTCCAAGAGTAGGTTATCAAACAATTCAACCCGTGTCCAGATCTGGGAAGAGTTGCAGGAGACAGTGAAGCTGATTCAGTAGCAGAAAATCACTCCCATGCCTGCTGGCCACACTGCATTTTGATTAATTAGACGCCGTGGGTTGGAAAGGCCAGCTTTCAGAGTTGTGACCTTGTGACCTGAAATTTCAGCTCTTTTTCAGTTTATACATAAGCATATAGCACATTTTCTTCTGTGAGGGGCTTTAGAATTATAAACCACAAGTGTAGCATTATTGGGAAGAATGTTGTCACTTACTTATTTGCTCAATACTCATTAAAAACAATCTATGTCATAGCTTTGCTACTCTTACCATAGCTTTCCTCTCCTTCCCAGTAGAAGTTGGCAGGCTTTCAAATCTTGAGTAAAGAAAATGTGTGCAGGCTCAATATCATTTGTGGGAAAAGAATACATAAAATGTTGATTTTTTTTAAAGACTTTTTTTTTCTTGAAGGCTTATCACCCTAACTTAAAAAAAAAAAAAAGCTATTTATTTGGTTGTGCTGGGGCTTAATGTGGCATGTGAGATCGTCTGTTTTTGTTGCAGCATGAAAGAATTTTTAGTTGTGGCATGTGGGGTCTAGTTCCCTGACCAGGGATCAAACCTGGACCCCCTGCATTGGGAAAGCAGAGTCTTAGCTACCGGACCACCAGGGAAGTCCCTGAATTTTGTTTTTAAAAACTAATGATTCTCTCATGTATTTTTTATTACATTTAAATTTTAACTCTATTATTTGCTTGTGTATATGCGTGTGGATACACGAGACCTAAAAAGCTGGAGAGTCTGAATCTCCTGTGTGTGTGTGTGTGCAGTAGTGTTCTCGACTCTGCAATACCATGAACTGTAGCCCACCTAGTGCCTTTGTCCATGGGATTTCCCAGGAAAGAATACTGGAAAGAGTTGCCATTTCCTTCTCCAGCACATCTTCCTGACTCAGGGATTGAACACCATGTCATGAGTCTCCTGCATTCACAGGCGGATTTTTTACCACTGAGACACCAATTTCCTGAGTCTCTTAGTACTGAGGCATGTGTGCTTCTAAAGCAGCTTTGTCATTTAATTTCCTTTTCTTTCTCCTCCTCCTCTCCTTCCCCTCCTCTCTTCTTTCATTCTCTTCTCCACCCCTGCTCCTTCCTTATTCCACACAGTCAAGCATAAGCACATTCATTTAATGCCAATTTACATCTACCAGGCACTTTTCTAGGCTGGAGAGATACAGCAATGAACAAGTGAGAAAAACTGCTGCTTATATTTTAGTGTGGGAGATAGACAATAAATATACAAGTACAGGGCGATATTGGCAACTGCTTAGGAGAAAAATAAATGAAAAAAGGGAAAGAGGGAGAGCTGAGCTGCACTTTTTCAAGAAGTGATCAAGGATCTTTCATATTTAACAGTACAGAGAACACTAAACCAATGTAAGATGAACTTATATGTGTATTAATATTGCAAACAGAAATGATTGTGGTTCTTAATCCTTTAACAAAGACCTCTGATAACTCAGTGAGGTTCTCTGAGTCCTGCATTTCCCACTTGCAAAGTAACAGCAGTGGGGTGGGAGTAGGGAGGTGGAAGTGTTCTGACCACAGGGAGATGAATCTAGTGCCATATGTAAACATTATAGTCAAAATCACAGCCAGTTCTCTTGGCTCCACTGTCAACATACATCCAGAATCAGATCACTGCTCCCACGGCCTGCTACCACCTTGGTCTGAAGCACCGTCATGTCCAGTCTGGTTTATTACAATAAACAATTAATGGCCTCCCAGCTCCTAACTCTAGGTGCATCAGCTACAGTGAGCCTTGAAAGAGCTGGATCTTGCTGGTTCAAACCCTGCATTGGCTCGCAGTCCTTTCAGTGGCTGAGACCCCCTCTGACCTTCTCACACCCTGCCCTTACTCACTCCCCTCCAGCCACACTGGCATCTTCATTCTTTCTTGAATGTCAAGAATTGTCTGCTTTTTAGGCTTTCATTTTATCTTCCCTCTGTCTGGAACACTTCCCTTGACTTACACACTTCACTATCAGCCTCATCTTCGCTCAGTTCTCTTCTTTTCACGAAGCCTAGGTTGCCTACCCTAATTAAGCTTCTCAACTCTCCCCTTGTCTACCCTTGACCCCCACCTCTGGCTTAACATTCTTCTTGGCTTCATAGTATTCACATATGATAACATTTCTAAATACTGCCTTATTATGTTTATGTGTGTTGCCACTTCCCGGAAATAACTCCATGAAGGTGGCTCATATGCCAGGAACAGTGCATGGTCCCAAGCAGGTGCTCAATAAGTATTTGTTTAGAAATAATTAATGCCATACTTTATGTGGGGAGATTAAATGCACATACCAAAAAACAGAGTCAATGCAAACTAAAATCAAACTCTAAAAACTGTCATATATATATATATATATATATATATATATATATGTATGTATATGCTTTCCCTAACTCCTTATTTTTCTTGGTTCAAATCACTTTTCCCCACATTCTTTGGTCATATCCTACTGCTATGGAATGAATGTTTGTGACCCCCTGCCAGATTCATACGTTGAAGCCCTAGTATGAAGTGTGGCTATATTTGGATATCAGATCAGATCAGATCAGATCAGTCGCTCAGTCGTGTCCAACTCTTTGTGACCCCATAAATCGCAGCACACCAGGCCTCCCTGTCCATCACCAACTCCCGGAGTTCACTCAGACTCACGTCCATCGAGTCAGTGATGCCATCCAGCCATCTCATCCTCGGTCGTCCCCTTCTCCTCCTGCCCCCAATCCCTCCCAGCATCAGAGTCTTCTCCAATGAGTCAACTCTTCACATGAGGTGGCCAAAGTACTGGGGTTTCAGCTTCAGCATCATTCCTTCCAAAGAAATCCCAGGGCTGATCTCCTTCAGAATGGACTGGTTGGATCTCCTTGCAGTCCAAGGGACTCTCAAGAGTCTTCTCCAACACCACAGTTCAAAAGCATCAATTCTTCGGCGCTCAGCCTTCTTCACAGTCCAACTCTCACATCCATACATGACCACAGGAAAAACCATAGCCTGGACTAGATGGACCTTTGTTGGCAAAGTAATGTCTCTGCTTTTGAATATGCTATCTAGGTTGGTCATAACTTTCCTTCCAAGGAGTAAGCGTCTTTTAATTTCATGGCTGCAGTCACCATCTGTAGTGATTTTGGAGCCCAGAAAAATAAAGTCTGACACTGTTTCCACTGTTTCCCCATACATTTCCCATGAAGTGGT
Source organism: Bos mutus (assembly GCF_027580195.1). Lineage (NCBI taxonomy): Eukaryota > Metazoa > Chordata > Mammalia > Artiodactyla > Bovidae > Bos > Bos mutus. The sequence continues at coordinate 40,704,739 of NC_091636.1, read as the reverse complement.
GGGACTGGGTGCCATGATCTTAGTTTTCTGAATGTTGAGCTTTAAGCCAACTTTTTCACTCTCCACTTTCACTTTCATCAAGAGGCTTTCTAGTTCCTCTTCACTTTCTGCCATAAGAGTGGTGTCATCTGCATATCTGAGGTTATTGATATTTCTCCTGGCAATCTTGATCCCAGTTTGTGTTTCTTCCAGTCCTGCATTTCTCATGATGTACTCTGTATATAAGTTAAATAAACAGGGTGACAATATACAGCCTTGACGTACTCCTTTTTCTATTTGGAACCAGTCTGTTGTTCCATGTCCAGTTCTAACTGTTGCTTCCTGACCTGCATACAAATTTCTCAAGAGGCAGATCAGGTGGTCTGGTATTCCCATCTCTTTCAGAATTTTCCACAGTTTCTTGTGATCCACACAGTCAAAGGCTTTGGCATAGTCAATAAAGCAGAAATAGATGTTTTTCTGGAACTCTCTGTCTTTTTTGATGATCCAGCAGATGTTGGCAATTTGATCTCTGGTCCCTCTGCCTTTTCTAAAACCAGCTTGAACATCAGGAAGTTTACGGTTCACATATTGCTGAAGCCTAGCTTGGAGAATTTTGAGCATTACTTTACTAGCGTGTGAGATGAGTGCAATTGTGCGGTAGTTTGAGCATTCTTTGGCATTGCCTTTCTTTGGGATTGGAATGAAAAACTGACCTTTTCCAGTCCTGTGGCCACTGCTGAGTTTTCCAAATTTGCTGGCATATTGAGTGCAGCACTTTCACAGCAGCATCTTTCAGGATTTGGAATAGCTCAACTGGAATTCCATCACCTCCACTAGCTGTGTTCATAGTGATGCTTTCTAAGGCCCATTTGACTTCACATTCCAGGATGTCTGTGATTAAGGTTAAACAAGCTCATAAAGGTCATAATCCCATTGGATTAGTCCTTATAAGAAGTAACAACAGAGAACTTGCTCTCTCTTTCCATTCTTGCTCAAGCACCCAGCAAAGGTCATGTGAACACACATTGAGAAAGCTACAAGCCAGGAAGATTGCCTTTATCAGGAACTAAATCAGCCAGCACCTTGATCTAGCTTCTGGATTTGTGAGAAATAAATTCCTGTTGTTTAAGCTACCCAGTATATGTGGTGCTTCGTTATGATGGCTGGAGCAGACTAATACACCTATCCATGTTCTTAGACTCATCTGAATCACTTCTGCTCCATTAAATCATTGCCAACAATGTTTGTCTACATAAATATCCATTTTCTGACTTTTGAAAGCATTTTGGTAAAATGTCTGTCTACAATGTGGGAGACCTGGGTTCAATCCCTGGGTCGGGAAGATCCCCTGGAGAAGGAAATGGCAATCCACTCCAGTACTATTGCCTGGAAAATCCCATGGACAGAGGAGCCTGGTAGGCTACAGTCCATGGGGTCGCAAAAGAGTTGGACACGACTGAGCAACTTCACTTTCACTTTCGATACAAGAAAACGCTGGGCTGGATGAAGAACAAGCTGGAATCAAGATTCCTGGGAGAAATATCAATAACCTCAGATATGCAGATGACACCACCCTTATGGCAGAAAGTGAAGAAGAACTAAAGAGCCTCTTGATGAAAGTGAAAAAGGAGAGTGAAAAGCTGGCTTGAAACTCAACATTCAGAAAACTAAGATCATGACATCTGGTCCCATCACTTCATGGCAAATAGATGGGTAAACAGTGGAAATAGTGGCAGACTTTATTTTTTGGGGCTCCAAAATCACTGCAGATGGTGACTGCAGCCATGAAATTAAAAGATGCTTACTCCTTGGAAGGAAAGTTATGACCAACTTAGACAGCATATTAAAAAGCAGAGACATTACATTGCCAACAAAGGTCCATCTAGTCAAGGCTCTGGTTTTTCCAGTAGTCATGTATGGATGTGAGAGTTGGACTATAAAGAAAGCTGAGCACCAAAGAACTGATGCTTTTGAACTGTGGTGTTGGAGACGAACCTTGAGAGTCCCTTGGACTGCAAGGAGATCCAACCAGTCCATCCTAAAGGAGATCAGTCCTGAGTGTTCATTGGAAGGACTGATGCTAAAGCTGAAACTCCAGTATTTTGGCTACCCAATGTGAAGAACTGACTCATTGGAAAAGACCCTGATGCTGAGAAAGATTGAAGGCAGGAGGAGAAGGGGACGACAGAGGATGAGATGGTTGGATGGTATCACTGACTCAATGGACATGAGTTTGGGTAAACTTCAGGAGTTGGTAATGGACCAGGAGGCCTGGTGTGCTGTGGTCCATGGGGTTGCAAAAAGTTGGACACGACTGAGTGACTGAACTGAACTGAACTTAGATACATGACATTTATTTGATTATAGTTTGCACTGACTTGTCCTCTGTTTTTTTGTGTGTGTGCATTTAATCTCCCCACATAAAGTATAAGCTGTTTTACTATGAGGGTGGGGGCTGAAACAAGTGAAAGTTCACGGTGCCAAGTTCTCTTTGAGGAAAGTGACTGTGTCTCATTCGTAGGGAGGATTACAGAATTACTTTATTGCCCAAGGTCACACAAATGGTCTTAACACAGAATCAGATCCAGTTTTCATAAATCCTAGGTCAGGACTCTATTTTTGAGCAAGCACCATTTGGGGCACCACAGAAAGGGCCCAAAAGGTAGACACTGAATTTATAAATAAATGAGACTTTTATAAAAATATATTTAGGGTGAAAAATGTAGTTTCTAAGGACACCAAAGCATGTCTTCCTGACACTAAACTAAGGAATGAGTCAAGATACAAGAAGTAAAATCCTGGATCTCATCTCATCTCTCAATTACCAATAACGTCATGTACCCAGTTTATGCTATGTGAACAATTGACAGTGAGACTGAAATTATGAGGAAGAACAAGAAACTAAGAGAAGGAATATGAATAATGCATTCATTGATCAAGCAGGCAGGCAACTGAATGGTGTAAGAGGATAAACACATTTAGATAATTACCCTTGTGAAAAAAATAACCCACAAGCCTTTGATGAATAAGGTTATGGGAGAGGGGAGACTGTTGTCCTGACTTAATCAGAGCTTCCTTTTCCTGACTTTCCATAGCATGTTTTGTGTTTGGTTCCCAGGTCAGCCTGGAAAAGTCTCTTCAACTTCAAACATTCCAATTTTAGAGTGAAAACTAGATCAAACTGAAAATAGCACTGTTTACTGCTGATAGCTAAGGAAAAAAAATATTTCATTTGAGAAAGAGAAAATGAATACACTTTCCTGTAGAAATTCTGGAGGAATTTTGGATATCCCTAAATCTTTGAATAGTGGTGTTGCTTATAATGTTTACTTTTTACTTGTAAAGGCACAACTTTTGTTTCATTTGATAGGTACTAACTTTTTCACATATCAAACAAGTCAAAAAAAAATGATTGGGAAAAAATTTTTAACACGTTTAAAAGATTTTTTAACATGAAAATGGGCAAGAGGGAGCAAAGAGAAAGGGGTCACAGAAAGTGTGGCTTAAAAAGACAGCATGCTTGATGCAAGCTATTATATATCAGATAGATAAGTAAGATCCTACTGTATAGCACCAGGAACTATAAAGTATATATGTATATATAACTGAGTAGCTTTGCAGTACAGCAGAAATTAACACAGCATTGTAAATCAACTATACTTCAATAAAATTAACTGAAAAAGAGAACATGCTTGATGAGTGAGCTGGAGATGTGTGAAAGAAAGGAAAAGCTGAGTGTGTGAATAATCCAGTGCAAGCTGATGGAAAGAGCAATGATTTGGAATCTAAATTGTCTTGCATTTACATTCTAGACTAATTTTAATTCTGGACAGATTGTTCCCTTTACTTCTATGACTTAATTTTTTTCATCTGTAAAATGAAATCTTTGCCATATAGACTTGAAGAAGGAGCATTTCCAAACTCATTCTATAAAGCCAGTGTTACCCTAATACCAAAACCAGACAAAGGCACCACAAACAAACAAAAAAAGAAATTCATCCCTGATGAATATAGATAAAAAGATCCTTAACAAAATTTTAACAAACTGATTTCAACAATACATCAAAAGCATCATATACCATTATCAAGTAGGATTTATTTCAGGGATGCAAAGATGGTTCAATATCTGTAAATCAGTCATTCTGACAAACCATATCAACAAAGTGAAGTATAAACATCATTTGATGATCCACAGACTTAGAGAATGAACTTATTGCCAGGAGGGAAGAATGGATGAATGATGGTTAGGGAGTTTGGGATTAACATGTATACTCTGCTATATTTAAAGCAGATAACCAACAAGGGCCTACTGTATAACACAGGGAACCCTGCTCAATGTTATGTGGCAGCCTTGGTGGGACAGGAGTTTAGGGGAGAATGAATATATGTATATGGCTGAGTACCTCTACTGTCTACCTGAAATTATCACAATATCGTTAATTGGCTATGTGTGTGTTAGTCTCTCAGTAATGTCCAACTCTTTGTGACCCCATGGACTGCAACTCACCAGGCGTCTGTGTCCACAGCATTCTCCAGGCAAGAATACTGGAGTGGGTTGTCATTCCCTTCTCCAGGGGATCTTCCCAATCCAGGGTTCAAACCTGGGTCTTATACATTGTGGGCAGATTCTTTACTGTCTGAGCAAATATAAAATAAAAATTAAAAAAAATAGAAATATAAAAAAAAAATAAAGTGAATTTGTTGAAGGAGTAAAAAAAATATTGAATCACTATGTTATACACCTGAAACCTATATATTATGTCAACTATATTTCAACAAAAAATAATTAACACCCCCCCCCAAAAAAAAAAAACAAACAAACAGTGGTTGAAAGTAAGAACAACAGGATTAGTGTGAGGATTAAAAGAGAGAATGTAGCTGAAGCTGAGAGTAGGGAAATCCATAAAAGAGAGTCATCAATAAGAGTACTGAAGGAGGGGACATATGTTATACCTATGGCTGATTCATGTTGATATATGACACAAACCAACACAATATTGAAAATCAATTTATCTTCCAATTAAAAAAAATTAAAGTAGTGCTGCTGCAGCTGCTGTAAGCCAGCGGGGTAGGAGTATGCACGGGGGCAGTAGGGACAGAGCGCTGCCTGGTTATTGTCTGGCATGCACCAGAACAGGAAGATGGGATGGGAGAGGGCCTGAGAGGAGAACTAAAGAAGACCAGAGCACGCATATGTTGGGGACTATTCATATGGTACATGCCCATGGTGGTAAGAATAAATGCATCAAAGAAGGTATTATACTGTGCTCTGTTCTGCAATGGAACTTAGCATAGCCTCAACTTACTTTCATTGAGAAAGTAGCACAAAATCTCTGGGATCTTTATCTGCAAGCACTGTTGTGTTGATTGTGAATGTTCCAAAGGAATGAGGGTTACAGCCCCAGGGCACCATCTCTGAGAAGCCTTGTGCAGTAGGGGAACAACAGAAGCATTGCTCCACGAAGCACTGTATCTAGTTATCGTTTCCCCAGGGGACTATTAGAACACAACCAAGTCACAATGATATTGTAGTAAACAGTAAAGGACCTTTTCACATCTTTTCTAGGAGCAATTTCAATTTTCGCTTTGTGTCCAGCGAGGCTGACTTTTTCCTCTCTCTTTTCTTTTACCATGGAGATTCTCAGCTGGGCATTTTTTGAGTGGGGGTGGTAGGGAGAGAGGATATTAGAAAAAGGAGAGAAACTTTTTTGAAATACACATGCCAGCTGACTGTCCAGGTGGGCTTTGTGACCAGCCCCCTGATGAGAGAAGTAGTTGATCACCTCTAGACCATTTCTTTTCACAACTCACAGTCACATCTCAATCTGTTGACTGTTTCTTATACCTGTATATGTGGAAAGCATCTCTTTGCATTGCTCATCATCTTTCCTCTGGTTATAATCCAAAATCCTTAAAGAATCTCAGGGAAGATTGCATTCATGCTGCATTCATGGAAGGATGTCTTTATTGACTATTTAGATTTCCGAGAGGTGACCATAAGTAACTTAAAAAAATACTTCATTGAAAAAGAAACTGAAGATTCTATATGAACAGGAATCAATTTTCCAATTTTCTGCAGAAGCTAAAATTTATGAGAAAGAATGGAGAGTTAGCCCATGACTTGGTGGTGTGACCAGCACTCTTCTCTGGGATGGGAAAAAGACATCAACAGATACAGGACCTAAAGGGACTTGCCAGGCCCCAGGAACTCTGCATAGGGCCCCAGAGTTATGAAAGTCTTCCTATTCACTATTATGGAGGTCCTACAGTTCGAGGCATTGCCTAGTTATTAAGATATTGTGTCCAAGGCAAGAAAAACCCACTGGGGTACTGAACAGAATATTCTAAGAATCTTTTAAGTCAACAGCTCAGCCACTTGACCATGAGGAATGTGCCCTCCCGAGGGATGCCTGGAGAAGACGGAATGTGCACCAACAGTGGGGCCTTACCTCATCCTCCTCCAGGCTCTGTGGGCCTTTGCTCTGCAACGTGATAGCTGGACCTCCCGGCTTCCTGCGTCTGCTCTCTGCAAAACTGCCGAATGCACTAGACTCGCCTTCCAGTCTATCCTTTTCAACTCCATGACACGCGACACCCTCCTGCTGCCCCCCCTGGCTGCTCAAAACTTATTTTGGGGAAGGCAGTTCATTAAAATTTGCCAACTGATAGCCTACTTAAAGACGTTTTATCTCGAGTCTTTACATTTTAAATTAAAACTAGTAACCAATATTTGCGATTCAGGAGGCAAAATTACAGCTTCTCATGGAAAAAAAAGAAGGCAATGGTAACCCACTCCAGTGTTCTTGCCTGGAGAATCCCAGGGATGGCGGAGTCTGGTGGGCTGCTGTCTATGGGGTCGCACAGAGCCGGACACGACTGAAGCAACTTAGCAGCAGCAGTGAAAAAAAAAATCCAAAGTTCTAGCTTTAAATTGCTACAGTCCTCACTCTTTGCTCTTCATTTAAATGGACTCGTTTCACTCAAATTTTTAAAAATCGACATGCCTGTAGATACTGTGGTTGCTACTCCCTCAGTGTAGTGATATGGCTTAACAACACAAGCATTGATCAGATTTGAACCTCAGCTCATGAGATGGAGGGCACATTATTTAACTCTGGACATCTTTTTCTCATCTGTGAAATGGCGATAATAATACCTACCTCATGGGGATGATATAATATCTACACCTCACCTAAAATGATGCCCGCTCATAGATGACTCTTGATTAAGGGCAGCTATTCAGGGTACTCTTCTCAAAAAGCTGTTGTTCAGTCACTAAGTTGTGTCTGACTCCTGCGACCCCATGGACTGAAGCACTCAAGGCTCCTCTGTCCTCCACTTCATGTGTTACTTCTTTCCTAACCGTTTCCCTCAATTCTCCTCTCCCTATGCTTGTCTCCAACTGATAAAAGCAAAAATTTTTGCCTCCTTTTCAACAAAAATGGAATTAAATAAGTGCCAGTTGATTAGGTATTGAGGGAAGTAGGATGCAGGGGAGACATATCTCCATAAACAAGACACAGCCCATGTCTCAAGGAGTTCATGTTTTATTATATAATAATGTTACAATATTATCAATGCTATGGTTGAGCTATTTATTAGGCCATGAGAACATCAAGGAGGGTATAGCAATTAAAAACAGTTGTCATAATAACTTACATTTGTAAGTAAGTGGTGTGCTTATAAACAGACTCTCCTTAAAAAAAAAAAAAAGGAAAGGAAAAATTAAAAGCAGTCCCAAATAAGGAAAGCTCCCGATAGCACAATATATATCTCAGTTATAAGCGGCATTTACATTATCAGAATAATGTAGGCATTAATTATCGATTCAAGGAATATTATGGTCTAGCTGTATTAGGAAAAGTGGAACTAAGGTGTATTCTACTGGTGGGGATGGGGTGTGTGGTTGTGTTTGTGAAGGGAAATATTTTCATTTTTATGATTAAAAAATATCAAGACATAGTATTATGAGGATGCCACTGAATAATAAATAATTGAAAAGGTTTGCCTCTTGAACCCATAAAATAGTGTATGTGGATAGTGGGGACATTGGGGGAACTGTAAAGTTTCAAAATAAGTGTGGTGGAACTATTTGACTCACTGAATAATATATATACCTTTGATTAAAAAAACAACTGAAATAAAATTTCTAATAAATTAATATACCCATATTTTCTTGTAACAAAAAAGAATAAAAAACCTAGTGTAGTAATATTAACACCAGGCAAAAGCAAATGCATGGAGTAGGAGTATTAAAAGAGACAGAGCAAGAGAGTTCAGACAAAAGGAATAATCCCACCACGAAGATACAGCAGCCTCTATATATTTTACCACATGACCTCAAAAGTACTTACCAAGCAAAAAAAAAAGTTACCATGATAACTTTGTAAATTGACAATAATAATTAAACACCTTTATAGAACCTCTCAAAAACTCATAGATCAAGCAAAAAAGTATAAAAAAGATTTGAATAAACTTGATCTGGTAATTGAATGTAAAATTTCAAACTTGACTACACATAATCCTTAAATAAACTTAATATATTTACAAAATATTATCTAAATACTAGCCTAAATAGGAAATGTTTACATATTATAATAATTTGATACTAGATACAGGCTAAGGTAGAGAGAGTCTAAGGTGGTCCTTTTTATAATATTCTTGGTGTTTAGTGTTCACGCCTTCATGTCATTCCCTTCCCTTGGGTGTAGACAGGATATGTGATTTGTTTCTAACTAACAGAATATGGTAAAAGTGAATAGATGGCACTCCCATAACTATATTACACTATATGTGACTCTGTCTTACTAGCAGATCTTTACTAGACATTCTAATTGCCAGCTTAATGAAGTGAGTGATCATGTTAGAAAAAACCTGTGGAGAGCCTATAGAAACTGCAGGCTGCCTCTCAGAGTTCAGGGTCTTTTACCTGACAGTCAACAGGAAACTGAACTCTCAGTTCTACAACCACAAGGAAATGAATTCTACCAACCTGAGTGACACCGCCCTTATGTCAGAAAGAGAAGAACTAAAAGAGCCTCTTGATGAAAGTGAAAGAAGAGAGTAAAAAAGCTGGCTTAAAACTCAACATTCAGAAAACTATGATCGTGGCATCTGGTCCCATTACTTCATGGCAAATAGATGGGGAAACAATGGAAACAGAGACAGACTTTATTTTTTGTTTTTCTCAAATCACTGCAGATGGTGAACACAGCCATGAAATTAAAAGATGCTTGCTCCTTGGAAGAAAAGCTATGATCAACCTAGACAGTATATTAAAAAGCAGAGACATTACTTTGCCAACAAAGGTCCATCTAGTCAAAGCTATAGTTTTTCCAGTAGTCATGCATGGATGTGAGAGTTGGACTATAAAAAAAAGCTGAGTGCCGAAGAATTGATGCTTTTGAACGGTGTTGAAGACTCTTGAGAGTCCTTTGGACAGCAAGGAGATCAAACCAATCAATCCTAAAGGACATCAGTCCTGAATATTCATTGGAAGGACTGAAGCTGAAGCTCCAATACATTGGCCACCTTATGCGAAGAACTGACTCACTGGAAAAGACCCTGATGCTGGGAAAGAGTGAAGGCGGGAGGAGAAGGGGACGACAGAGGATGAGATGGTTGGATGGCATCACCAACTCAATGGACATGAGTTTGGGTAAACTATGGGAGTTGGTGATGGACAGGGAAGCCTGGCATGCTGCAGTTCATGGGGTCATAAAGAATCAGACATGACTGAGTGACTGAACTGAACCTGAGTGAGGTTGGAAGCAGATACTTTTTCAGTTAAGCCTCCTGATGAGAATGAAGCCTGCTGACCCCTTGACTGCTGTCGTGTGAGACCTTTGGTATTAACGTCCATCTGGGAAACAAATTATTAGAATTAATAAGGGAATATAGTGAATTATTCAGAAAACAAGTTAAATACATAAAAAGCAATATGAACCAGCCCTGCCCATCAACAGAAAATTGGATTAAAGATTTACTGGAGCATAGCCCCGCCCATCATAACAAGATCCACTTTCCCCCAGTCAATCTCTCCCATCAGGAAGCTTCCATAAGCCTCTTATCCTTATCCATTAGAGGGAAGACGGAATGAGAACCACAATCAGAGAAAACTAATCAAACTGATCACATGTACCACAGCCCTAACTCAATGAAACTATGAGCCTTGCCATGTAGGGCCACCCAAGATGGACAGGTCATGGTGGAGAGTTCTGACAAAACATGGTCTACTGGAGAAGGGAATGGCAAACCACTTCAGTACTTTTGCCTTGAGAACGCCATGAACAGTATGAAAAGGCAAAAGGATAGGACACTGACAGATGACTCCCCAGGTCAGTAGGTGCCCAATATGATACTGGAGAAGAGTGGAGAAATAACCCCAGAAAGAATGAAGAGGTGGAGCTAAAGTGAGACAACATCCAGTTGTGGATGTGACTGGTGATGGAAGTAAAGACCAATGCTGTAAAGAGCAGTATTGCATAGGAACCTGAAATGTTAGGTCCATGAATCAAGGCAAATTGGATGGAGTGCATGAAGAACTATGGATGAAGGTTCATGACATTGTACCGGAGGCAGTGACCAAGAACATCCCCAAGGAAAAGAAATGCAAAAAGGCAAAATGGTTGTCTGAGGAGGCCTTACAAATAGTTGAGAAAAGAAGAGAAGTAAAAGACAAAGGAGAAAAGGAAAGATATACCCATTTGAACCCAGAGTTCCAAAGAATAGCAGGGAGAGATAAGAAAGCCTTCCTTGGTGATCAATGCAAAGAAATAGAGGAAAACAATAGCATGGGAAAGACTAGAGATCTCTTCAAGAAAATTAGAGATACCAAGGGAACACTTCATGCAAAGATAGGCACAATAAAGGACAGAAATTGTATGGACCTAATAGAAGAAGAAGATATTATGAAGAAGTGGCAAGAATACACGGAAGAACTATACACAAAAGATCTTCATGACCCAGATAACCACGATGGTGTGATCACTCATCTACAGCCAGACATTCTGGAATGCGAAGTCAAGTTGGCTTTAGGAAGCATCACTATGACAAAGCTTGTGGAGGTGATGGAATTCTAGTTGAGCTATTTCAAATCCTAAAAGATGATGCTGTGAAAGTGCTGCACTCAATATGTCAGCAAATTTGGAAAACTGAGACGTGGCCGCAGGACTGGAAAAGGTTAGTTTTCACTCCAATACCAAAGAAAGGCAATGTCAAGGAATGCTCCAACTACCACACAATTGCACTCATCTCACACTCTAGCAAAGTAATGCTCAAAATTCTCCAAGCCAGGCTTCAACAGTACATGAACTGTGAACTTCCAGATGTTCAAGCTGGATTTAGAAAAGGCAGAGGAACCAGAGATCAAATTGCCAACACATTGGATTGTCAAAAAAGCAAGAGAGTTCCAGAAAAACATCTACTTCTGCTTTATTGATTATGCCAAAGCCTTTGACTGTCTGGATCACAACAACCTGTGGAAAATTCTTCCAGAGGTGGGAATACCAGACTACCTTATCTGCCTCCTGAGAAATATGTATGCAGGTCAAGAAGCAATAGTTAGAACTGGACAGGGAACAACAGACTGGTTCCAAATAGGGAAAGGAGTATGTCAAGGCTGTATGTTGTCACCCTGCTTATTAACTTACATGCAGAGTACATCATGCAAAATGCTGGGCTAGGTGAAGCACAAGCTGGAATGAAGATTGCCAGGAGAAATATCAATAGTCTCAGATATGCAGATGACACCATCCTTATGGCTGAAAGTGAAGAGGAACTAAAGAGCTTCTTGAAAGTGAAAGAGGAGAGTGAAAAAGCTGGCTTAAAACTCAACATTCAAAAAGCTAAGATCATGGCATTTGGTCCCATCCCTTCATGGCAAATAGGTGGGGAAACAGTGGAAACAGTGAGAGACTTTATTTTCTTGGGCTCCAAAATCACTGCAGATGGTGACTGTAGCCATGAAATTAAAAGATGCTTGCTCCTTGGAAGAAAAGCTTGATCAACCTAGACAGCATTTTAAAAAGCAGAGACATTAGTTTGCCAACAAAGGTCTGTCTAATCAAAGCTATGGTTTTTCTAGTAGTCATGCTTGGATGTGAGAGTTGAACTTTAAAGAAATCTGAGTGCCAAAGAATTAATGCTTTTGAACTGTGGTGTTGGAGAATACTCTTGAGAGTCCCTTGGACTGCACGAGATCAAACCAGACAGTCCTAAAGAAAATCGGTTCTGAATATTCACTGGAAAGACTGATGCTGAAACTGAAGCTCCAGCACTTTGGCCACCTGATGTGAGGAACTGACTCATTTGAAAAGACCCTGATGTTGGGGAAGATTGAAGGCAGGAGAAGAAGGGGATGACAGAGGATGAGATGGTTGGATGGTGTCACTGACTCGATGGACATGGGTTTGGGCAGGCTCTGGGAGTTGGTAATGGACAGGGAAGCCTGGCATGCTGCAGTCAATGGGGTCGCAAAGAGTTGGACACAACTGAGTGATTGAACTGAACTGATGTACCATCCATAATGAATTAGAAATTATAATAGAAAAAAAGAACTCATTCATTAATAGCAATGACTCTACAGTGCCTAGGATTAAGTCTAATAATAAGTGTTCAAGAAAATTTATACAGAAAAAAGCTAAAAAACTTCTTTGAAGAATATGAAAGAAGATCTGAAAAAAAGCTATATACCATGTTTGTGAATAGAATAATTCAGTATCATAAAGTTGTTGATTTTCCTCAAATTAATCAATAAAATCAGTGGGATCCTAATTAAAAGTCCTCTAAAAAATGTACAGATGTGAGAGTTGGACCATAAAGAAGGCTGAGCACGAAAGGATCGACAGTTTCAAATTGTGGTGCTGGAGAAGACTTTTGAGTGTCCTTTGGGCAGCAAGAAGATCAAACCAGTCAATCCTAAAGGAAATCAACCCTGAGTATTCACTGGAAGGACTGATTCTGAAGCTGAAGATCCAATACTTTGGCTACTTGATTGAAGAGCTGACTCATTGGAAAGACTCTGAGGCTGGGAAAGATTGAGGGCAGGAGGAGAAAGGGACAACAGAGGATGAAACGGTTGGATGGCGTCATTGACTCAGTGGACATAAGTTTGAGCAAACTCTGGGAGACAGTGAAGGATAGGGAAGCCTGGTGTGCTGCAGTTCATGGGGTGGCAAAGAGTCCGACACAACTTGAGCTACTGAACAACAAAAAATGTATATGCTACTGGACAACATGAACACCTTTTCAGTCTTTTCATGTGTTTATTGGTCATTGGTCTTTGGAGAAATGACTATTTAAGTCCTTTGATAATTTTTATTAGGGTGGTAAAATACACATAGCATAAAAATTATCCTCTCAAACCTTTTAAAGTGCATACTTCAGTGGTATTAAGTACATTGATATTGTTGTGTAATCATGACCACCTTCCACCTTCAGAATACTTTTCATCTTGCAAAACTGAAACTTTATAGCCATTAAATAACTTCCTATTCTCCCCTTCTTTCAGCCCTAGGCAACCACCATTCTACTTTTTATCCCTGAGATATTAACTTCTTTGAATATTTCATATAAATGGAATCATATTGCCATTCTGAACTGGGTTATTTGATCTTTGTGGTTGAGTTGTAGGAGTTCTTTATGTATTCTGGATATAAGCCACTTAGATATATTAATATGATTTGCAAATATTTTCTCCATTCCGTAGGCTACTTTTTCACTGTTAATTGTGTTCTTTGATACACAAAGTTTTTAAGTTTGATATAGTCCCAATTTGCCTGTTTTTACTTTTGTTGTCTTTGCTTTCATTGTCATATCCAAGAAATTATTGCCAAGTCCAATGCCATGAAGCTTTCCCTCTATATTTTCTTCTATGAGTTATAATTTTAGGTCTTATATTTAGGTCTTTACTGTTTTGAGTTAACATCTGTATATGGTTTTAGATAAGGGTCCAATTTCATCCTTTTAGATGTGATGTCTAGTTTTCCCAGTATCATTTCTCGAAGAGACTGCTCTTTCCCCATTGAGTGGTCTTGGCACCCTTGTTAAAGATCACTCGATCACAGACACAAGGATTTATTTTTGGGTTCTGTATGCTATTCTATGCTATTCTGTCTTTGTGTTAGGACCATATTGCTTTAATCACTGTAGCTTTATGTGTGTGTGTGTGTGCACTAAGTTGCTTCAGTCATGTCCAACTCTTTGCGACCCTATGGACTGTAGCCTTCCAGGCTCATTTGTCCATGGGATTTTCCAGGCAAGAATACTGGAGTGAAAAAAAAAAAAAAAAAGAATACTGGAGTGGATTGCTGTGCCCTCCTCCAGAGGATGTTCCTGACCCAGGGATCGAACCCGCACCTCTTATGTCTCCTGCATTGGCAGGAGGGTTCTTTACCACTAGCTCCACCTGGGAAGCCCATTGTAGCTTTATAATGGTTTCAAATCAGGAAGTGTGAGCCCTCCAACTTTGTTTTCCTTTTCCAGAATTGTTTTGACTATTCAGGATCTCTTGAGAATTCACATGAATTTTAAGATGAATTTTTGTATTCTCCAAAACAGGTCATTAAGATTTTGATAGGGCTTGAATTTGATAGGGCTGTAAATCAATCTGGGTAGTACAGACATCTTGATAATATTAAATCTTTCAATCCATGAACATGAGGTATTTTTCTATTTGTGTTTCTTTACTTTTTTCAGCAATGTTTTGTAATTTTTAGTGTATGTCTTTCACTTTCTTGGTTAGATTTATTCCTAAGAATTTTCTTCTTTTTGATGCCATCATAAGTGGGACTGTTTTCTTAATTCCTTTTTGGATTATTCATTGTAAGTGTATAGGAATGCAACTATATTTTTACCATGCCCATTTTGTATCCTAAAACTTTGTTGTATTTGTTGATTATTTTATTTTTGTGTGCGGAATCTCTTTAGAATTTTTTGGTGAAATTTCTGGGGTTTTCTACATATCAGATCGTGTCATCTCTGAACATAGATAATTTTACTCCTTCCTTTCCCATTTGGAAGTTTTTTATTTCTTTATTATGCCTAACTGCTCAGGCTAAGAATTCCAATATTATGCTGAATAGAGGTCTTCTTGCCTTGCTCTATTAAAGGAAAAGCTTTCAGTCTTTCACAATTAGCTGTGATATTAGCTGTGGTCTTTTCATAAATAGTTTTTAGTATGTTGAGCTACATTCCTTCTCTTCCTAGTTTGTTGAGTGTTCAGTCTAAAACTTTTGATAATTATATGATATTTGACATACTGTTAAAGATGAAGTGAAATGAATTTTTGAAGAGTCTTTATGGTGAGCAGTTTGATATTATCTATTGAAATTAAAAATGCACATACAATATGGCCCAGAAATTGGCATTTACCTTAGTAAAGGCAATCACAAATGTGTGAGGGAATATATTTGAGGTTCATCATAATATTGCTGTAATAGCAAAGATGTTGGAAGCAACCTAAATGGCCATCCATAGGGGAATAGCCAAAAATAAAAGCAAAAGCCAAAACATAAACACAAATAAAACCAAATGTGAGCATTTATGCTATGAAATATTATGTGACCATTAGAAAAAGGCAGGGGGCCAATCTCATTGTACCAAGATGCATAGGGTTCCAAAGCATGTTCAAATGAAAAAGTCCCGCTGCTTGAAGTCAGTGTATGTATTGAGAATATTCACATAGAGACATAACCGAACCTCAGCTTCAACAGATGTAGCCCTTATTATCCATGCATTTTCCTTTATCTAACTCTCTTAATAGTCATGCAGGGTTAACAGTATTATTCTTACTTTACAATGAGAAAACTGAGCTCAGTGAACTTAATTTACTTAAGTTCATGGAAGTAATCAGAGGTAAATCAGAGTAATCCGTTTTAGTGCAAAGCCCAGGCTCCTAAACGTTATATTATGCTTTCTTTACAAGTTACAGAACTGAACTGCAGTCAAATGAGATGATATATGGAGGAGACTATGTGCTAACTAGCATGTAAGACACCAAGAAGGGTCAGTTACAAAGGGAAGTTGAGTCTGTGAGTGGGGTACCAGAAGTCATCATACTGTTTGAGAAGATATTTAACTTATTTTTTCAGTGCTTCATTCTAAATCTGATTTTTTTTTCTCAGCTGAATAAAGATATTTGGGCTTGTGAGCTAACTCAATGTCCTTTTATTTGGCCATTAATATGTGAGATATATAAAGGATGGGATATTCCTGGAAGATGCAGTTGATGTAGAAGAAAGCAGACTTAAGAGAATTAACATCTAGAGTCTGAATCCTTCCCAAAGGAGAGCAATTCCATTTCTTACTGAGTTCAAAGTCACTCTGGGAGGTATGGTGAATACTGAAAGAAAAAATAGTCTTGAAAATATGTATATACCCTAGAGTTAAGAAATGTCTTTAATGCCAAGATCTGAAAGTCTAAAGGAAGAGTAGCAGAAACATATTTTATTCAAAGATTTGAGTTTAACTCATTCTGTAGGGTAATTATTGACAGTACGAAAGACAAGTCTATCACAAAGTGCGATCATTAATAGTAATAATCTTTATTATGTCTTTTTGATTTTCTAATCTAAAAGTTTAAAATATAAAAGGGTTGTTGTTCAGTTGCTAAGTTGTGTCTGACTCTTTGTGACACCATAGACTGCAGCACACCAGGCACCTCTTCCTTTGCTGTCTTCTGGAGTTTGCTCAAATTCATATCCATTGAGTTGGTAATGGTATCTAACCATCTCATCCTCTGCTGCCCCCTTCTCCTTGTGTCTTCAATTTTTCCCAGCATCAGGGTCTTTATAAAAGGATGGACAGATATAAATAAGCAATTTCTTTGTGATCTCTTTTAGCTATGAATTTAGACTCCCAAAGGGAACAAAAATGAAAACATGCTATTGGACATTTTGAAAGCCCCTACATCTCTCCACATATTTGTACAACCTGTTGGGAAAGGAAAATACAATTTCTATTTTGCCCATAAGAAAATATATTGAGATCAGCTGTGAGATAAACATCATACAAAAATTCATAAACACTAAAGAAAAATATCCCATATCTGTAGTAATTACTGCAATGAAAACTAGAGCATATAATCCAAATAATAAAATCAACTATTAATAACATATCACTACTGAATGGTGATATTAATTTAGAGACAGTCCCTAGGAATTTAGACCGCTATTCATGTGATTTCTCTCAGTTCAGTTCAGTCACTCAGTCGTGTCTGACTCTTTGCGACCCCATGAATTGCAGCACACCACGCCTCCCTATCCATCACCAACTCCCAGAGTTCACTCAGACTCACGTCCATCAAGTCAGTGATGCCATCCAGCCATCTCATCCTCTGTCATCCCCTTTTCCTCCTGTCCCCAATCCCTCCCAGCATCAGAGTCTTTTCCAATGAGTCAACTCTTCGCCTGATACCTTTCTCTTATTCTCACACACAAAAAATCTAAATTTTGAACTTTAAGGAAGGATTGCTATGGTAGACCTGTGTCAAATGTATTCACTCTTTTACACTCATTCAACCAATGTAGTCACTCATTCAATCCATTAACCAAGAGATTAAGTTATCATGTGCCAGGCCCCATTCTAGGCATACATGAGGATATGATGGTGAAGAGGATGGAGTAAAGGCTATAGTAGGCCAGATCCGTGATGCATATAAGCATGTCGTAGAGTTTCTTGGAAGTACTTGTGGAGAGGACTAAACTATTGACCTATTGTAGTTGAGAGATGATGACACTGGACAGTTAAATCAGAAAAATAGGATGGAGTAAAGGCTATAGTAGGCCAGATCCGTGATGCATATAAGCATGTCATAGAGTTTCTTGGAAGTACTTGTGGAGAGGACTAAACTTTTGAAAGCACACAGGAAGAGGATTTAGACTCAGTTATTGGCCATTCATATGAGAGCTATTTCTCCTGTAGGTAGGAGAACTTGGAAACATACATTCCACTAATTTTAGAAGAAAAGTTAAACATTTGCATCAATCCAGGTTGGCCTTGATTTAAATAGAGAACTGAGATGGCTTCAGACTTGTGCTGCTGCTGCTGCTAAGTCGCTTCAGTCATGTCCGACTCTGTGCGACTCCATAGACGACAGCCCACCAGGCTCTGCTGTCCCTGGGATTCTCTGAACACTGCAGTGGGTTGTCATTTCCTTCTCCAATGCATGAAAGGGAAAAGTGAAAGTGAAGTCACTCAGTTGTATCTGACTCTTCAAGACCCCATGGACTGCAGCCTACCAGGCTCCTCCGTCCATGGGATTTTCCAGGCAAGAGTACTGGAGTGGGTTGCCATTGCCTTCTCCTGATCAGACTTGTGCTACACTTGTCCAAACCTGTGACGCTAAACCAACGTCAAGGAATTCAACATGCTAGATTTAAAATATCCCTGCCCAATACATGAATGGTTATTAGTGTTTAATACTGGGCAACAGGCATTTAAAAATGCATTATAAAGAAAGCTGGAAAATCCTGTTAAAATTTAACTATCAGTTACATATCCTTTCTAAACCTTGTGACTTTACAATTATATTTAACTTGGAACTAACAGATTCCTGACTTTTTCTTCTTAAAAGAAGATGAATGTCTTAACTCTGCTTTCTTATGTTGGCAAGTGCCATGACAAAGTAACACATAATGAACCACTGGCTGTCAAAAAACTAAGTGATACCAATTGCAAAATACTGAGAAATAGAAATTGAGCAATGATGAAGAGATCTATTGACATTTTCCCTCCAAAATAATTCTGCATAAAGTCTAGGAATTCTTTAAATTCAAAATTAGGGAAGAAAAATGGAAATGTGGACTGCCACGCAAAAGTAAAGATCATTACATAATTTCCATTAAACATGATTATCCTTTTCTTCACATATAAGTGTTGAAAATAAATGTGTCATATCTAGGCAGGAGAGTGTCACAAATTTCAGGATTTGTGTCTTTCATGTTTTTAACCCCCTATAACAGCCATGTTCATTTAAATTTCCAAGATGCCAATAGCTGGGTTTAAGAGACATCATCACACTGAAAAGGTGGACTCTGTCGTAACCGCTTATTAAAAACAAACCGGGCCAAACTTGTGGTTTAAAAATTGGGACCAGATGATGCTTAATAAGCATGAAATGCTTTTGGTGTTACAAATGAGAACCAGGTGTGGAGAAAAGCAGCCTGGAGCTGAGCATGGCCACCTACAAGCAGGGCTCATCTGCCTCCCAAAGGGTGAGAGTTGGTCATCAACCCGGCCACCGTCTTGCCTTCCTGACTGCAGAGGAGAAACTGAACATTGGAAAGTAGAGAACATGAAACCTGTCTCTCTAAAATTATGTATGTGTTCTGAAATCAAACACCTAAAATTAGACAGGAAGGAGATGAATGCACAATGGCAATGCGATTATTAAAGCTTCTGAATAGAATGGCTGATTCCCTAAGTGCCCAGCCATGAAGGCATCAGATGATCAGCAAGGTGATTCTGACTTCAACAAACCCTTCCGTTTCAGGGAATGTTGGTGAGGGTGGTGTGTATGTACGCATGAAGTGTGGTGGGGTTGGGAACTGGGTGACCCTTCTGGGCCTAGAGTTTCTCATTTGTAAAATGTGGGGGTGGGGCCTTGTGATCTAAGGTCACTCTCAGGACAGGGTTCTATGGTTTTATCTCCAAAATATGTCTGTGCTATGATTTATTGGCTCTGACTTCAAAGAAGCCAGATAAACAAATATGTTGCCCAAGAGGAAAACCAGTTTTGCTATGTTCCCCTCTATTTATACAAACTCATTAAAGCAAAGTTTTCTAAGCCTGGATCTCTCAGTTGTCCTTCGATGGGTCTATTAAATAATCCCTACCTGGCTGAGAAACAGTAGTAGGAGACAGACTGTGCTCTCAAGGAGCCGACAATGCTGAAATCCAGTGGCAGCCAATTTTCATCGTATGCCAGCATCATCTGAAGGGCTTGTTAAAACACAGCTAACTAAGTTCCACATTTAGAATTTCTGATTCAGTAAGTCTGTGATGGGGCCCAAGAATTTGCATTTCTAGCAAATTCCCAGGTCCTGCTGATGTTGTTGTTCTGGGGTTCATGCTTTATGAACCATTGCTGTCCTGAGAACCTAAGAATACCAGTAGTCTGGACGAATAAACATGACATTATTATCTGAATGTCATTGTTATTTCTATGGGATCTTGACATGTAATACTCCATTAGGCAGCACAGAAATAAATAACTTAAAATCTAAAGATATCTTTCAAACTATGTCCCTGCTAACTTCTAGGAGTCAGGTGAGGTTTTTTTTTTTTTTTTTGCTATGCTGAGCGGTATGTGGGATCTTAGTTCCCCAACCAGGGATGGAACCCTTGTCCCCTGCATTGGAAGGCTAAGGTGTTAATCACTGGACCACCAGGGAAGTCCCCAGAATGAGGTTTTCTAGGGCAGCAGAGAAGCCAGGGGCAACCACTGCTTCTACCTAGGAGTAACTGAGAACATTTGTCATCAATAACAAAAATTAACCATCCACTGAATAATTCAGCCCATTATGTCAAAGAGAGTTAAGACTCAGATGCTAACCTAAAGAAATTTGTAATTGGTTGGAATATACATTTAAGCCCCATGAAGGCAAGGAAATAGTGGGTTTATTTACCACCTTAAGCTTGCTGCTGCTGCTGCTGCTGCTGTCGCTTCAGTCATGTCCGACTCTGTGCGACCCCATAGACGGCAGCCCACCAGGCTCCCCCGTCCCTGGGATTTTCCAGGCAAGAACACTGGAGTGGGTTGCCATTTCCTTCTCCAATGCATGAAAGTGAAAAGTGAAAGTGAAGTTGCTCAGTCGTGTCCGACTCCTAGCGACTCCATGGATTGCAGCCCACCAGGCTCCTCCATTCATGGGATTTTCCAGGCAAGAGTACTGGAGTGGGGTGCATTGCCTTCTCCGACCTTAAGCTTAGGTGGTAAATAAACCTTTAGCACAGTGCTTAAACAAAGTAGGTGCTATTATGTATTGAGTGAAGGAGAGAATTTCTCTCTAGTGATTGACTTTGTCTATGGGCAGATTATCTGTTTAAAGAATGAGAATTCTCAGTAATTAGAATGAGAAGGTTTATTGACACCAGGTTAGAGAGCCGTGGGTTCTTTTAACATATTCAGTACTCCATAAATATTTGCTGAGTTAGGTTGCATTGCAGAAGACAGCACAAGGCGGTAAAGAAAGAACTCATCATTAAGAAAAAGAAACAAAACCTGAAAATAAAACCTGAAGTCATAAGACTTGAGTTTGAATACTATCTTTGTCATCACCATGTAAATTTGAATACAAAGAGATGGGTGGGGGATTACAGATACTGGAAACAAGAACAAAGACAGAAATGTTAAATTTTTCTAGGGAATATTGGCAAATTCCACTTGACTGAACATAGAATGGGCAGTGGCCAGATCCTGGAGTGATTTTAACTTTAGGCTAAGGAATTTGGACTTCATTGGATCAGCAGTGGGGCCATTGATACTTGGGGTAAGGAGTAATGTGATAAAAATTGTGTTATGGGATGATTAATCTGAGTGTAATGCATGGGATGGAATGGAAGATAGGGAGTAAAGAACCATGAAATTCTTAGAGAGGCTAGTAATACTTTTGGTGAGAATACTAAAAGTTTGAGCAATGTAGTGGCAGAGGCAATGGAAAAAGAAAAATTTACACAAGACTTTCAGGGGACCAGATGGATAGATTCGCTGTTTCATATAAGGGAACAATGGGAGAGAGAATCAAAAGACAATTCTCAGATTTTAAGTTCAACCAGTGAGACAGATGCTGATGATCTTAAACAGGGGATACAAGAGAAGGGGCAGGTCTGGAAGCTGGGCTTAGGGGAGAGCTGGGGGGTCATGTTGAATTCTACTGTGTATATGCTGAGTCTGAGGTACCTGTACGACATTTCAGTTGAGTTGAGAAAGCAAGAAGATTTGAGAACAGAGGCAGGGCCTTTACCCTCTTGGGAATCATTCGCAGAGTGGTGACATTCGCAGTCTTGGAAGGAAATAGAGTTCCCCAAGAGAGGCTAGAAAAAAAGAAGACAAATGAGGGCCTGACAGTACTGGGCAGGGAATTCTGCCATTCAGTGAGCAAAAGAATGTGAACCAGGGAAGGAGGAATCAGCGTGTTCACAAAGAATCACGGTGATGCAGGTTTTTATGGGCTTTTGCGAAAAAGAGTTTCAAGAAAGGTTAAGCAGGTCAAGAGTGACATCAAATGTTACTAGCACATCAAGGAGATTGAGGGCTGAGACGTGCCAATTTCCCATTAGGAAATCACTGGTGACTTTAAGAGGATTATCAGCAGAGACTGAATTGCAATATTTTCCCTAAGTTCCAGGGACATCCTTCTTTAGTCACCCCCCACTCTTATGGGTATATACATGTGAATCCACATATTAAATCCAGTATATACACTGGACAAATGTAATATCAATGCACAAGTTAGATAGTTGTCGATGCTTATTCTTTCTTCCTCTCGGGCAAGAGGGACACACAGGCCTCTTGATTGAGTCTACAGACTGAATGATGGCATTTGAAACTTTAACCACTGAACAGTTAATTATTCAGTTTCATTCAAATTCAGAAGACCTATACATCTGAAAGAGAGACCAAACTTCTGGGAAGAAGCTACCCTTAAGTAAGACCCTCAGTTCGAACTATCATTAAGCAGCATCTTTTCTGCAAGCTGTCTGGCTGCCAAACATGTTTATGAGCTTTTGAAAAAGAACTACAAAGACACAAAGGCTGAGGACATGCGGGAGGATGTGTATTTGCCTTGCAAACGCCAACCTGGAGGTCTAGTTCACATCCCAGGCCACGATGCTACAGGATGGGAGAATTCTAAACAATGATTGTTGCAAACACAAACAATTGCTGGGGTTTCGGCACAAGGCTTTGTGTGCAAACACTGCTGAAAGTGTTCATGTAGCCCTAGGCTGCCAATGGCAACCTCTAACTGGGGGAGATCTGTGCCAGGAAAAAGGGTGGAAGGGCCTTTTATTCATTTGGTAATTTTACAGGAATGAGCACTTCATGCATTTTTAGAAACGGAGAGTGGGGTGAAGAGAGAAAGGCAGGCCCGTAGTGCAGTGACAGCTCTGGTGTGTGCGGCTGGGCCTCACGGGCACCACCGCAGTCTCTTTGGGGGCAGCTTGTCCGGCACTGGTCCTGGCTGGCACCAGGCATGAGAAGAAATGAGAGAGCAATCTGGCATTTTCATATTTGTTTATTTTAATCTCCCAGGCCTGCTGAAAACAACTGGAATCTTCTGAGTTGCTGAAAGCACATAGGCTTCTTTGATGGAACTCTTGGCCCCTGCCACCCTAAAGCCAAAGGGGCTCATTGATTAAGTCGTCGGGTGACCATGTCCTCTGTGAATTCAGGTCAGACCAGAGGCAATGGTTAATAGCTGGCAGGTAACTGTCCCTAATGCAATCTTTACTATAGCCTTCAAAGCTTAACATGAAAGAATCCTCCACTGAAATCCAGACTGCAAATTGGGAAATGTTTGGAGTCTGGGCATCTGCCTGTGTTCCTTAGCAAAGCAAATGCTGGGAAAGCAAAGATAAAAGGTAGAAAGGAATGATTCAACACAGCTGGAGGGAATCCAAGTAGATAGTCAAGGAAAAGGGTCAAAGGGAAACCCACGGCCTATTTTGTTTTAAGGTTTAGGAGGGGGTCAAGCTAGGGGCATGGTGGACTGTGAGGGCTGGTTCACATGGAACCCCAGCTGGTCACTGTTACCCTGGTGATGGCCGCATGAAACAAGCTGATGGGCCAGCTAGCCTTCATCTGACTGGCTTTTTGCATCTGCTTTTCTTTCCGTGGACAGGGGCCCTAGGGGATAGGCTCATAACTTTAATATTTAGTGTGGCTTTGACTGAATTAGACTTCAGTATTCTTGCCTTGAGAACCCCATGAACAGTATGAAAAGGCAAAAAGATAGGGCACTGAAAGATGATCTCCCCAGGTAAGTAGGTGCCCAATATGCTACTGGAGATCAGTGGAGAAATAACTCTAGAAAGAATGAAGGGATGGAGCCAAAGCGAAAACAACATCCAGTCGTGGATGTGACTGTTGATGGAAGTAAAGTCCAATGCTGTAAAGAGCAATATTGCATAGGAACCTGGAATGTTAGGTCCATGAATCAAGGTAAATTAGAAGTGGTCAAACAGGAGATGGCAAGAGTGAACATTGACGTTTTAGGAATCAGTGAACTAAAATGAACTGGAATGGGTGAATTTAATTCAGATGACCATTATAGCTACTACTGTGGGCAAGAATCCCTTAGAAGAAATGGAATAGTCCTCATAGTCAACAAAAGAGTCCTAAATGCAGTACTTGGGTGCAATCTCAAAAATGACAGAATGATTTCTGTTCATTTCCAAGGCAAACAATTCAGTATCACAGTAATCCAAGTCTATACCCCAACCAGTAATGCTGAAGAAGCTGAATGGTTCTATGAAGACCTACAAGACCTTTTAGAACTAACACCCACAAAACATGTCCTTTTCATTATAGGGGACTGGAATGCAAAAGTGGGAAGTCAAGAAATACCTGGAGTAACAGGCAAATTTGGCCTTGGAGTACAGAATGAAGCAGGGCAAAGGCTAATAGAGTTCTGCCAAGAGAACGCACTGGTCATAGCAAACACCCTCTTCCAACAACACAAGAGAAGACTCTGCACATGGACATCAGCAGATGGTCAATGCCAAAATCAGATTGATTATATTTTTGCAGCCAAAGATGGAGAAACTCTATACAGTCAGCAAAAACAAGACCGGAGCTCAGATCATGAACTCCTTATTGCCAAATTCAGACTTAAATTGAAGAAAGTAGGGCAAACCACTAGACCATTCAGGTATGACCTAAATCAAATCCCTTACATTTATACAGTGGAAGTGACAAATAAATTCAAGGGATTAGAATCTATAGATAGACAGAGTGCCTGAAGAACTATGGAGGGAGGTTTGTGACATTGTAGAGGAGGCAGAGTTCAAGACCATCCCCAAGGAAAAGAAAGGCAAAAAGGCAAAATGGTTGTCTGAGGAGGCTTTACAAATAGTTGAGAAAAGAAGGGAAGCAAAAGGCAAAGGAGAAAAGGAAAGATATATCCATTTGAATGCAGAGTTCCAAAGAATAGCAAGGAAAGATAAGAAAGCCTTTCTCAGTGATCAATGCAAAGAAATAGAGGAAAACAATAGAATGGGAAAGACTAGAGATCTCTTCAAGAAAATTAGAGATACCAAGGAAACTTTTCATGCAAAAATAGGCACAATAAAGGACAGAAATTGTATGGACCTAACAGAGGAAGAAGATACTATGAAGAGGTGGCAAGGATACACAGAACTAAACAAAAAAATCTTCACAACTCAGGTAATCATGATAGTGTGATCACTCACCTAGAGCCAGACATCCTGGAATGTGAAGTCAAGTGGGCCTTAAGAAGCATCACTAAGAACAAAGCTAGTGGAGGTGATGGAATTCCAGTTGAGCTATTCCAAATCCTGAAAGATGATGCTGTGACAGCACCACATTCAATATGCCAGCAAATTTGGAAAACTCAGCAGTGGCCACAAGACTGGAAAAGGTCAGTTTTCATTCCATTCCCAAAGAAAGACAATGCTAAAGAACTCTCAAACTACCACACAGTTGCTCTCATCTCACATGCTAGCAAAGTAATGCTCAAAATTCCCCAAGCCAGGCTTCAACAGTACATGAACTGTGAACTTCCAGATGTTCAAGCTGGTTTTAGAAAAGGCAGAGGAACCAGAGATCAAATTGCCAACATCCACTGGATTGTCAAAAAAGCAAGAGAGTTCCAGAAAAACATCTACTTCTGCGTTATTGACTATATGCCAATATTGACTATATGCCATATTGACTATATGCCAAAGCCTTTGACTGTGTGGACCACAATAAACTGTGGAAAATTCTTCAAGAGATGGGAATACCAGACCACCTTACCTGCCTCCTGAGATATCTGTATGCAAGTCAAGTAGCAACAGTTAGGGCCAGACATGGAACAACAGACTGGTTCCAAATTGAGAAAGGAGTACGTGAAGGCTGTATATTGTCATCCTCCTTATTTAACTTATATACAGAGTACATCATGTGAAATGCCAGGCTGGGTGAAGCACAAGCTGGAATCAAGACTGCCAGGAGAAATATCAATAACCTCAGATATGCAGATGACACCATCTTTATGGCAGAAAATGAAGAGGAACTGAAGATCCTCTTGATGAAAGTGAAAGAGGAGGGTGAAAGAGCTGGCTTAAAACTCAACATTCGGAAAACTAAGATCATGGCATCTGGTCCCATCACTTTAGGGCAAAAAATGAGGAAACAATGGAAACAGTAAGAAACTTAATTTTCTTGGGCTCCAAAATCACTGCAGATGGTAACTGCAGCCATGAAATTAAAAGATGCTTGCTCCTTGGAAGAAAAGTTATGACCAACTTAGCATATTCAAAAGCAGAGACATTATATTACCAACAAAGGTCCATCTAGTCAAAGCTATGGTTTTTCCAGTAGTCCTTTGTGGATGTGAGAGTTGGACTATAAAGAAAGAAGAGCACTGAAGAATTGATGCTTTTGAACTGTGGTGTTGGAGAAGACTCTTGAGAATCCCTTGGACTGCAAAGAGATCCAACCAGTCCATCCTAAAGGAAATCAGTCCTGAATATTCATTGGAAGGACTGATGCTGAAGCTGAAATTCCAATACTTTGGCCACCTGATGCAAGTAACTGACTCATCAGAAAAGATGCTGTTGCTGGGAAAGTTTGAAGGCAGGAGAAGAGGACGATAGATGATGAGATGGTTGGATGGCATCACCAACTGGATGGACATGAGTTTGAGCCAACTCTGGGAGTTGGTGATGGACTGGGAAGCCTAGAGTGCTACAGTCCAAGGGGTCATGAAGAGTTGGGCACGACTGAGTGACTAAACTGAACACTGGTACATTTATTATAGCTTTGTAGTAAGTTTTGAAATCAAGAAATGTGAATACTCTAAATTTGTTCTTCTTTTTCAAGATTGATGATTTAGATTTCCTTACAATTCCAGATGAATATCAAGATCAGCTTTTCCATTTCTGCAAAAAAGCTATTGGGATTTTTAAATGGATCGTGTTGGATCTGTAAATTGCTTTGGGGAGGACAGGCATTTTTAACAATATTAAGTCTTTCAATCCATGAAGTGTTTTTCCACTTATTTAAGTCTTCTTTAATTTCTTTCAGTGATGTTTTGTAGTTTTCAGCATACAAGTCTTACATCCCACTGCTTAAGTTCATTCCTAAATATTTAATTCTTTTTGATGCTATTGTAAATGAACTTTCCCCTTAATATTCTTTCTGTTTTTCCAGCTTTACTGTTAATTTCCTTTTTGGCTAGTCCATTGCTAGTGTATAGCAACCCTTATTAATATTTTAAAAAGGCTTTGGACATATATGAAAAGATTTGTGAATAAACATTTATTATACTTTAGTTAAGTGTTTAAGGTAAGTAAATGTAAATTAAATGAGTATTTGCTCTCAGTTAATTTTCAGTTAACCCATAAACAACTCTGAAAGACTGATCACATTGAATAAGAGAATCCTAGTGTCTATCTTACATATTTACATTTTCATAATATGTTTATATAGTCCAAAAATACAACCACTACATTATTTAGATATATTATGCTTGTTACTATTGAGATTAGTTGATAATAAAAATTTAACTAGGATAAATATTTACTCTGCTAAGAACTCACAATGTGAATTTCTGGGGAAGCAGTCTTTATACTGTCTTTGATATTCAAAGAAGGTACTTCTTAGGGTATTAACTGTGGCCTTCTCATTCTTTCCAGGTTTTGAGAAGCACCAAATACAATGGGAAGAAACTCAGGATCTGGGTTCAGGTTATAATTGTTAACTACATGATCTTGGTTAAGCAGATTGTGATTCTGAGCTTCAGTTTTTCCTATTTGCTAAATGGGAAAAACAAAAACTGAGGTTTCTGAGGATTAAATGGGCAATCTTCTATAAAAATGTCTGATATACAGAATGCCCTCAATAAGAACAGGGTGGTTTAATAGTTTACCCAATTATTGTTATTATTATTTTAATAATTTTATTTCCTTATTTATTTGGCTGTGCTGGGTCTTTATTGCTGTGCAAGCTTCTCTCTAGTTATGGCAAACGGGGGCTGCTCTCTAGGTGCTGTACATGGGCTTCTAACGGCATGGCTTCTCCTATTGCAGAGCACAGGCTCTAGAGCATTTGGGCTTCAGTAATTGTGACTTGTGGGCTCAGTAGTTACAGTTTCCAGGCTCCAGAAGCACAGGCTCAGTAGTTGTGGCACATGGGCTTAGTTGCCTTGTGGCATGAGGGATCTTCCCGGACCAGGGATTGAACCTGTGTTTGCATTGGCAGGGGAACTCTTTACCACTGAGCCACCAGGGAAGCACCCAATTTTTATTAAACGTTTATTTCACCTATTTATTCTCTCAAGTCTCACTTTGGAACCAAAAGCAAGTGCAAAATGCCTATGCTGTACATAAAGTGTGTGCTGAACAAATATTGCCTTTTACATGATTAATGAGAGTCAGTGTTCTTGCTTTTGGCCATGGAAATCAGGCATGTTCACTGGCCTGAACAGAGATGAGTACGCTACGCTTGGCTCCATTATTTTTGCTCTCACAAACTGAGATAATTGACTGTTCTAATTAAGATAGAGGAGGAGACCGGCTAGGGTTCTGAGACAATTTCCTATAAGCAGGTGGCTAATTGAGTACGTCAAAGCCCTTTGTGCACTCAATACTTGTGACTGATTGGATGATTCTTTTTGTCTCTGCCCAAAACATTTAATATCTGTTATGTTTCTTGATTATCCACTATCTTTTCCATATCCCCTAGTTTTTTTTTTTATCTTAAAATTTTTATTACTTTCTTCCTTATCAGCACCATCAAGAAACCTTGAAATGCAAGTGAATCTTTATTTAAAGTATTATATCACTTATAGATGATTAAAGGAGTAAGTTGTAAGCATATTGTACTTTTTTCTGTAAGAGAAACAAAGACTAATGAAATATCATGAATACCTTCCATGACTTTTTCTTAAAGAAAGTTGACATATTGTAATCTCTCTGTTTTTCTGTCTAACTGTAATGGTATTCTCTAGTAACATGCTTTAGAATTATGGGGTAGAATTAGACTTTTTTTTTTTGATTTAATGTTTTTTTTAATTTTATTTTATTTTTAAACTTTACATAATTGTATTAGTTTTGCCAAATATCAAAATGAATCCATCACAGGTATACATATCCCCTACTTTTAAGACATGAAACCCAAAATGGAAAGGGGAGAAAAGAAGGCATCCTTGTTTTATGCCTACTCCATGAATGCAGAGCTTCTTGAACAGCTCTGCCACAAAAAGAGTTTGAGTTTTTAAAATAAGAAAAGGTCTTTGAAAAGTTCGTGTGTGATTGAGGCAAGTTGCTCCAATGTCTAGGACATAGTTCAGAGGGTGAAAATGTATACCAAATGATGTGTGAGCATCATTAATAAAAGGAGTCTAGGAGATTTTACAGATGGTTTGCTAAAGCAGATCTCTTAGATGGAGCCAACATCCCCAGGTAATATTAGTCTAGCCTGTTTGATGAGAGAAATTGGAAATAGCTTAAAGAATGCTGGTTGAAGTGGTGTCAGCCAAGAAGGACATTTGAAAGAGATTAGGTCTTTCTAAGCTTATTTGTGTTGCTTGGAATTCCCATTTACAATATGCCCCTGGCAGAAACGTCAAGCTGCCATGTAACATAGGTGGAGATTTTCTTTACTGATAGAAGCCTTCTAAACAAGAAGAATGAATGTAATTAAC
This sequence comes from Bos mutus, assembly GCF_027580195.1. Taxonomy (NCBI): domain Eukaryota; kingdom Metazoa; phylum Chordata; class Mammalia; order Artiodactyla; family Bovidae; genus Bos; species Bos mutus. The sequence goes on along the minus strand of NC_091636.1, from coordinate 40,674,887 downwards.
CTTGAGGGAGTTAGCAAAAATCAAATGTGTGTCCTTACAGATAGCTTTGAGAGGGAGAATATGAAAGATAACTGCATCTTTCCCTTGGGTGTGTGTGTACTGTCTTGAGTGTAGAAATGCAGTTGGCATCTCTATGCCTTCTTTTCTCTTCTGAAATTCTTCTCAACATCCGGATTGCAGCAGCTTGCAAATAAGGTATCTATCTTTCTCATCAAACTTAAATAATGAACTCCACTCCCTTCTCTGAACAAGAAAACCTGGGCTTTATAAGTGTTCATTTCATGATTTACTAACAAGTAGTGACAATACCTCGTGCCTCCTAAAGACCAAAAACTGGCAGTGGAAGTGGAGAGTAAAGGGGGCTTTTCAAGAGAAACTGAAGAATGATGATTTAAATTATATTGAGGAAAAAGCCCAGCAGCTATAAAAGAATGATTTGGACTGACCGGCAACAACTCAGTCTAGAACTTGTCTTTCGCTAAAGAACATCTTGGAGGCCTATTAGTCTGAGTAACCTAGGCTATCTTCTGGTATCTAAGAAACCTCAAATCTCTGTGGCTTAAGACACAAGTTTTGTTTCTTGTCAATGTGAATCAGAAGGGGCTGTGCAATGGCAGCCCACTCCAGTACTCTTGCCTGGAAAATCCCATGGGCGGAGGAGCCTGACAGGCTACAGTCCATGGGGTCGCTAAGAGTCGGACACGACTGAGCGACTTCACTTTCACTTTTCACTTTCATGCATTGGAGAAGGAAATGGCAACCCACTCCAGTGTTCTTGCCTGGAGAATCCCAGGGACAGGGGAGCCTGGTGGGCTGCCGTCTACGGGGTCGCACAGAGTCGGACACGACTGAAGTGACTTAGCAGCAGTAGGGGTAATGTAACTGTGCATTACATAGTTCCTAAAGGACCCAGTCTGATAGAGGCTCCATCACCTTACCACCTGGGTACCAGCTCAGGCACCTCACTTTCTTGGCTCCTATAACTGAAGAAGGGAGAATTGCAGCTCTTTCATTGACAAGTAAAGGCTTTGACCTAGCAGTGACACATGTCACTTCTATTTACAAGCTGTTAGTACCAGTCATGGGGCCCCACCTACCTGAGAGAGGGTAGGAAAATGTAATTCTCCTGTGTGTCTGTAAGGAGAGGAGAATTCAATATGGAGACACTCCAGTGTAGGAAGTAAGGGAGTAAGAAATAAATGAAGAGAAAGAAAAGAAGCATTTATTATAACAGAATGAATGTTACAAAGGGAGTGTCTGGCAGTTACCCTGGAGTAATATTCAAACACCTTACCCTGGCCCCTGCCTATTCATATGACCTCGTCCATTCTCTCACCCTTCCCTATGCTGCTCTGACCTTCAGACCTTTTGTTCATCCTGTGTATTAAGCTTATCTTACCTCAGGGACTTGTATTGACTGTTCCTTTTGTGAGGAATGCTTTTTTCTCAAACATTTGCACTCTTGTCATCCCAGACTCTGCAGTTATCTTCTCAGAGAAGGCTCTCTTGACCCCACAACCTAAATAAGCTACCCTCCTTATCTATTCCCTATCCATCCAGCTATTTTATCTTCATTTCATCCTATCATTTTTTCATTATTTTATATTTTCATATTTATTATGAAATAATAATTCATATTTTTTTTTTTTACTGTTTGCTTTTCTCCATTAGAATACATTCCAAGAGATTAGGGCACTTGCTTATCTTGTTCAACATGTATCTCTCATACATAGTAGGCATTTAACAAATGTTAAAGAAATGAATTCAAAAGGGGCTGAACAGAACCCTTTGGAGGCTGGAGTTTCCAGTGGTACTCTAATGTCTGTAGAAGTAGGTGTTTTCAACATGAACTTGTAAGTTATACCTGGAAATGAGGAAGAAAAGACATGATATCCACAAGTCCAAGTAGAAGAAAAAGCTACTCAGCTTGGATGTGAAACAGCAAAAAAAAAAAAAAAATTACTTATTCCAAGTGGTTGAGGCAAACTTTGGATTCAACAAATAACTTACGTATCCACAAATAACTTGTTAGCATATTGCCTACATCTGAGTGTGACAGCCAGTAACTAGCTACACTCTAGTTACACTGGAGATAGTCCCTAATAATCTAAGCTTCCTATTATTTATGTCCTTGTGTGGACCTTTTCATGCTGAATCAGGGCAGGCCTGGTGTGACCGATGGAACACAGAAGTGATGGTGTGTGAGTCCCAAAGCCAGGTAATAAAAGGCATTTCAGCTTTAGTCTTGGATCATCTGATATGGAGGAATGCCACGAGGACACTCAAGTCCATGTGGAGACATCCATGTGGAGAGGAACTGAGGTCCCAGCCAAAAGCCATCAGTTACTTGTCAGAAAGCTGAATGAACTAACTTGAATATGTCTTGCAGCCCTAATCAGGGCTTCAGGTGACTGCAACCTCATGAGAGACCTTCAGCCAGAATCACTCCTTGGAATGGATTCTGAATTCTTGAGCTATAAAAATTATGAGAAATAATAGTTGACTATTATAGCCCATGGGGTCACAAAGAGTCAGACACGACTGAGCGGCTTTCACTTCACTTCATTATTGTTTTTGTTGTTGTTGCTCAGTCCCTCAGTCATGTTCCACTCTTTGCCACCCCATGGAGTACAGCACACCAGACTTCCCTGTCCTTCACCATTTTCGGGAGCTTGCTCAAACTCATGTTCATCGAGTCAGTGATACCATCCAATCATCTTTTCCTCTGTTGTCCCCTTCTCCTCCTGCCTTCAATCTTTCCCAGCAACAGGGTCTTTTCTAATGAGTTGGCTCTTCACATTAGGTGGCCAAAGTGTTGGAGCTTCGGCCTCAACATCAGTCCCTCCAATGAATATTCAGGATTGATGTCCTTTACGATTGACTGGTTTGATTACTGCTTTAAGTCACTAAATTTGGGGATGATTTGTTACCAGCTAAACTAACTGGAACACTTAAATTTCTTAAAATTTCCAAGAGTTTCTATTCTTAAGGATGTTCACCTTCTTTGAAGGTGAATGAGAGAAATATGGAGGTGAGGGGTGAAGTGTCATGAGCTGAGCCAGTCACATGAACCAAATCAACTTTGCCCATTAACAGAATGTCGGATGTCTCAGACTGACTGCTCATCATATATTCTCACATTTTGTGGCCTCACAAAAACACTGTAACTATAAATCTGTATCAAAATTAATAAGCTAATTAAGTAAAGAGTATGTCAAATGAAATGTCAGGAGCTGTGTCAACGTAAGTGGCTGATTGAATGAATTTTTCATTTTAGAACTAATTAGCCAATGTACAAAAAGTTCTGTTCAAATTTTAGTTCAAAGCTCAAAAACATAACGCTAGATTTTTTTCTGTGGAGGGGATCCCAGTTTTATAGTCTTGTTTGGGTTTTTTTATAAGTGTAGTTTGGAATATGTTCTGTGAACTTTAATGGGACATGTGATGTGGATCTGTTAATAGGAACTGTGTGTCACTTTTGGATGGTAAATTGGAACTTCAGATGCCTTTCTTAAAGACTGTCCTAACATTGGAAAAGCTGACCTGTTATGTATGTACAGAAATGCCTGACTTTTGGCCTTCTTATGAAGTGATCTGCCAGACTGTCAAATATTGTTCTGTTCCCAGACTTCAGGGAATTAAAATGTATGCGTCCGTCTGTTTGAAATTCTCTGAAGTTCTGGGTTTCGTACTCACCTTTGACTCTTTCCTCTCTGATCTGATATGCTTATCTTAGTGGATTTCTGAAGGACTTTTTAGATGTCATTATGAAGGAGGAGATTTTCTAGTCTCTGTAGCTTTCATTAGCAGAGTGTCATTCTTCTGGAGCTTACTGTTTTTCCCTATAGCCTTGGACATAGCTTGCTATTGAGCGGCCTAGCCTCCTGACCTATTAGGTCATAGAATCAGAAAAAAGCATTACCTTTTTTTTTTTGCATTTCTCAAGCTATTCCTTATATTCCTGTAACATCTTAATGAAACCATTCTTTTTTTTTTTTTTGCACAGAAGCTCTTTTGACCTCTTGTGGGAACCTACTCTAACACTCTGTGGCTCTTGTTCATAAGAACATTCTTTCTCTTAATATCTAGTCTAAACTTTCCCTTCCTTAGCTGAAGGCTTTTTGTCTCCCATTTTGTGAAACTACAAGTGATTCCCTTTCCTCACTGAAGACTAAACTTTATACCTAATGGCTAGAATGTCAAACAAACATTAATCTTGTCTCCTGCCTCTTTACAGATGGAGGAATGCCCAAAAGCAATTTAGCCTTAGACAGCAGAAGTATTTGTGTAGTGTTCTTTAACCTCTGATTCATCTTCTCAAATCATTTTGGATTAAACTTTATTTCTCAAAGATGCCAACAGGACAAGAATCTACCCTGAAACTTCACAATCATTCCATATTTCTATATTTCACTTTAAATTATGTCTCTCCCTTACATAAGCTAACTACCGTAAAAAGGATACTTATACATTTGCAAAGGACCATTTATATGCCTCAGCAATATGTGTATCAGGTTTGAAATTTTCTCTTTGTAGATAGGGCCTGCTCTAAGACCACTTAATATGCAAAAATTCATACTTTCCAAAGAGCTATGTAAGAGGCAATTGTTCGTATCCAGGCAAACCTCCCCACTCCCCCAGACTCCAAACACACACACACATGGGCCAGTCACACTGAAATTCCACCTTTGGGAATGTCGCCCTTAGGAATAACTAACTCAAGATTTTAATGCAGATGCCCTGGGAGGACACTGGCATTTCTTGATACTTTCTCTTCACATTTTTATTACCAAATGAAGAGGAAAGGAATTTCAATATAAAGAGCTGAAAATAAAATGAACTAGTACATCAAGGAAGCAGTCATTTATTCCTTTTAGAATGGACTAGTTTGATCTATTCTTTTATGCTTAAAATCCTGTTTTTGAGCTAATTGGAGTTTTAACGGGGAGGGTATAGAAGTTGAGGATTGTATCACCACGGGGATGGTGACGATGAGCAAAAGACCATTTTCTTTCTTTAATAAGAGGTGGGGGACAGTCAGAAGGCAGAAGAACTGCACAGAGGGGCATCCGCTCAATCCTGAGTTGAATCTACTGCACCCTCCTTTCATTGTCAACTGCAGGCACTTAAAAGATTCTAGAAACCTTGTTGCAGTTACTGGTTTGCTTGTCTGTCATCCTGAGTGAATTCCTTGAGTGAGGACAGGAAGCGGGAGGACACAGAAGGATATAGGTGCTTTTGGGGATGAAGGATAGGATGGGGTAGCAGGAGCGTGGAGGCCTGGAGGGATAAATGAAATAATTTCATAACAACAACTGTGGAAAGTAAAGTCAAATAAAAATTAAAATGAGCTTCCCCAATTAGCTAAGAAGATTTTCAGTGATGCTGATGGTAGCCTATCAGAATGTGGAAACGCAGAGTGTACTACATGAAGTTTTATGCTTACAGAAATGGAGTTAAAGGGGTTGAGAAATTTTGCTTCAGATCTTGGGCTGTAAACCTCATAAAAGAAAAAAGGAGTTAAGTGGTTCAGAGAGGATAAAGTAGAAAGAAAAGAAAGTGTTAGTTGCTCAGTTGTGTCCGACTCTTTGTGACCTCATGAGCTGTAGCCCACCAGGTTCCTTTGTCCGTGGGATTCTACAAAGCAAGAATACTGGAGTGGGTTACCATTTCCTTCTCCAGAGGATCTCTCCAACCCAGGGATTGAACCCAGGTCTCCTGCATTGCAGGCAGATTCTTTACTATCTGAGCCACAAGGGAAGCCTCAGAGAGGATACAGTATGAGAATAAAATGGTCTCTTGAAAGAATGGATGCTGTTACTCCTGCTCATGGTGGTGGTGATGGCGGCAGTCAACATTAACTAAACATTTCCTGTGTGTCAGGCACTGAGCAGACTCCTTTTCATAAATTATTCTTTACTCCTCACAACAATCCTGTGAGATTGGTATTATTATTATTCTGAGTTTTCAGATTAAAATACCTAGCAGCTTTTGAGAACTGAAGTAAATTGTCTAAGGTCACAGAGTTAGGAAATGGAGGAAGCAGAAATTGAACCCTGGCATTCTAATTTGGTGCCCCAGATGGTAAACAATCTGCCTCCAATGCAGGAGACCTGGGTTTGGTCCCTGGGTCAGGAAGATCCCCTGGAGAAGGAAATGGCAACTTGCTCCAGTATTCGTGCCTGGAGAATCCCATGGACAGAGGAGTCTAGTGGGCTACAGTCCATAGGGTCACAAACAGTTGGACATGACTGAGTGACTAACACTAACTAACTAATTAACTATCCTAACCTGAAGAAAGGATTTAACTTCTCTTATTGATGCTGGGAAAATTGAGGTCAGGAGGAGAAGGGGACAACAGAGGTTAAGATGGTTGGATGGCATCACTGACTCAATGGACATGGGTTTGGGTGGACTCCGGGAGTTGGTGATGGACAGAGAGGCCTGGCGTGCTGCGGTTCATGGGGTTGCAAAGAGTCGGACACGACTGAGTGACTGAACTGAACTGAACTGAACTGATTCCAGTTAAAATGAGCCCGTACACGTTGGAAAGCTCACCATCAGAAGAATTTGTCTTTGGCTGTTTCTCGAATAGCAATACCATCAATGCTTCTCTAGAAAGTATCTGTGGACAATACTAAATCTTGTGAAATGGGTGCTTATGGTAACAAGTATATAGACTGCAAGTATGAATGTTCTCAATGTTTGCTTGCAGCAGCAGGCTGCCACATTGGGATATTATGTCACTGTCACCAATTTATTACCCAAGTTAGTGAATTTCATATTTATGGTGCATTGTCAGATATAACTACTTATCAAAGTTATGGCAGGCAAACACAGACGATTTTGAGGAAAATTTTGAAAACACTGGATGTACCGAAAAATTAACAATTGATTCCCAAGGCTCCACTGCCACCTGAAACTTAAAGCATAGTAGCAGGAAGCATAACAATCCTGATCAGGTTTTCAACAGCCATTAAAATGGCTTGGCATTTCCTCATGGATGTCAGAATTTCCTCACATAAAGTGTTCTTCTATAATGTTAAATAAAATTGAGGGAGGAGTCACAAAAATGAGAATTCTGTATAGTTTGGTCACCTAAGTTATTTCATTAGATAGTTCATATTTTGTTTACTATCTTGGCCACGTCAATAATGTTAGTTAAAAAATGCTTTCTGTGGGAAAAGTGATGCCTGGACCTTGAAACCAGAAAAGCTAGCATTACATTGTTCCTTCAAAAATCTGGTTTTGTGTACATAATTTTTAATTATGGTTTATTTTCCAATAAAATAGCCTGTTAAGAGATTAAGGACTGCTTATACAGAGTTTGAGCAAACTCTGGGAGATGGTGAAGGACAGGGAAGCCTGGCATGCTGTAGTCGATGGGGTTGCAAAGAATCAGACATAACTTAGCGACTGAACAGCAACAATACTTCCTACCAGGAATTAAGTGATATCTGACGTATAATAAGAAGGCAATCATGTTAAAAGGATGATGGTGTAGCCTGGGTTTCTCTGAAAGCAGGACCTGAGACTAAGGCTTGCATGCAGGCAATTTATTTGGGAAGTGGTTCTGAGGAAGGATAGGGGAAATGAAACTGAGAAGGAGAGAAAGTTCCCAATGGGAACTTCTCATGAGCCTTTTGAATTACGTCTCAGACTGTTGCCTACAAGAACAGGCAAACTATAGCCTCTAGAGCGAATCTGGCTGACCACCTATTTTTGAAAATAAAGTTTTATTGAAACAAATCTATGCCATTCATTTATGTATTTTGTTCAGATGCTTTCAGGCTATGATGGCAGAGACTATGACGGCCTAAAAAGTCTAAATTATTTTCTATATGGCCTTCTACAGAAAAAACTTTTCCTATTTTTGCCCTAGAGGATGAAGGGAGTAAACATTTATCCATTAACTCTCCTCCTGCAATGGTCAAAGGCTGCCTAAATGGGGTCAATTCCCTCACCCTTCTGGATTGCTCTCATCTTGTAAGCAGATTCCAATACTCTGACATTCAGTTCAGTTTAGTCAGTTCAGTTGCTCAGTCGTGTCCAACTCTTTGTGACCCCGTGAATTGCAGCACACCAGGCCTCCCTGTCCATCATCAACTCCCGGAGTTCACCCAAACTCATGTGCATCGAGTCGGTGATGCCGTCCAGCCATCTCATCCTCTGTCGTCCCCTTCTCCTCCTGCCCCCAATCCCTCCCAGCATCAGGGTCTTTTCCAATGAGTCAACTTCACATGAGGTGGCCAAAGTACTGGAGTTTCAGCTTTAGCATCAGTCCTTCCAAAGAAATCCCAGGGCTGATCTCCTTCAGAATGGACTGGTTGGATCTCCTTGCAGTCCAAGAGATGCTCAAGAGTCTTCTCCAACACCACAGTTCAAAAGCATCCATTCTTCGATGCTCAGCTTTCTTCACAGTCCAACTCTCACATCCATACATGACCACAGGAAAAACCATAGCCTTGACTAGATGGACCTTTGTTGGCAAAGTAATGTCTCTGCTTTTCAACATGCTATCTAGGTTGGTCATAACTTTCCTTCTAAGGAGTAAGTGTCTTTTAATTTCATGGCTGTAATCATCATCTTCAGTGATTTTGGAGCCCCCCAAAATAGAGAAGCCTAAGTTTAAGAAATGAAAGATTGAACATATTGTCTAAGGTGAGTCACTAACTTATTAAAGCCAGGATAATCTGGTCAAAATCTGTGCAGAATTAATGGCTGTAAGACAGCTGGAGTGAGAGACTGAATGAAAGAATATGAAGTGTGTACAAAACGTGTCTGATATTGGGCTTCCCTGGTGGCTCAGTGGTAAAGAATCTGCCTACCAATGCAGGAGATGTGGGTTTGATCCCTGATCCAGGAAGATCCCATGTGCCGCTGAGCAACTAAGCCTGTGTGCCACATCTATTGAGCCTGTGCTCTAGAGCCCAGGAGCTTCAACTATTGAGCCCATGTGCCAGAACTACAGAAGCCTGTGCACCCTAGAGTCCATGCTCCCCACAAGAGAAGCCACAGCAATGAGAAGCTTGTGCATTGCAACTACAGAGTAGCCCCTACTTGCTGCAACTACAGAAAAGTCCATGCGGCAATGAAGACTCACCACAGCCAAACATAGATAAATAAATAATTTTAAAAAGGTGTCTGATATGTAACAAAAATGGTGTGATGATGGTTTTTTCATTCATTGCAAATTATGTATTGAGCATCTATCACATATCAGGCTTTCTTTTAGATGCTAGGGATATAGCGGTGAATAAAGATGACAAAAATCTCTGCCCTTATAAAACTTACAATCAAGTATAGGAGACAGATGATAAATAACATGTAAAATATGTGGCATGCTAGATAGCAATTAGTGCAAAGAGCTTTCCAGGCAAGAACAATGGCCCTGAGATGGAAGAATGTCTGGTGTATTTGAGAAATAGTCAGGTAGAATGTGATTCAGTGTGAAGCAGCAGGAGAAGATCATGTAGGACATGGTAAATAGAAAGTACTTGAGCTTTCTCTTAGGAGTGAGATGAAGGTTTAAACAGAGCAGGGATGTGACCTGACTTAAATTTTTTTTTTCTGAAGAATTAAAAAACAATTGAGACATAACCCGAACATAATAAAGTACACAAATCTGAAGTGTATAGCTTAATAAATTTGCATATGTATCCACCCATGTAACCAACACCTGGATCAAGACACAGAATACGGCCGTCAACTCAGTTTCTTTGTCCCTTTCAGTCCATTCCCCATCTCCTCAACAAGACAACTGTTCTTTTGGCTTTTAACACCACTAATTAGTTTTACTTGGTCTTAAACGTCATTTAAATGGAATCTCAGAGGATGCACTGTTTATCCGGCTTTTTTTTTGTTGTTCAACTTTTTAGTTTGAGATTCATTGATGTGTTTGAGTATATGAGTGACTCTGCTCTCTCTCTCTCATCGTGGAGTAGTGTCCATCGTATGAGTATGCCATCATTATTCATTCTTCTTCTGATGGGCAGTGGGCTTTGGCTATTATGAATAAAGATGTTGTGAACATTCTTGCATATATATTTTTGGTGGATATATGCATTAGTTTTTCTTGAATATTTGTAGATTGGAAATGCTGTCACAGAGTGGACATATGTTTAGCTTTAGTAAATATTGCCAAAATGTTTTGAACAAAAGCTGTTGAACAAACTTAAACTCCATCAGCAATATAAAAGAGTTCAGACTGCTAGACACTTTTACCAACTTTTGATATTGTCTGTCCTTGTGGGTTTTTTCCCATTCTGGTAGGTGTGCATTGGTTCCACATTGTGATTTTAATTTGCATTTTTCTGATAGGTAATGGTGTGTGATTTTTAAATATGCTTATTGATCATCTGGATATGAAGCAGGTGGTCAAGTTTTGTCTGTTTCATTTTATTTTTTTCTTACTGATTTGTAGTTGTTAATATATTCTAGATACAAGCCTTTTTTGGCTACATTGTTGCAAATATATTTTTTTCCAGTTTGGGGCTTGCTTGTTTGCTTTCCTAATAATTCACAACAATGAACAGAAGTTCTTAATTTTAGTGAAGTGGTTGCTGCTCTATGTGTCCCACTAAGGACGTCTTTGCCCAGGCCAGAAGCAAAGACTTACGTTTTCTTTCAGAAACTTGTTTTAGCTTCTATGGTTAGTCTATGATTCATCTTAAATTAATTTTTATTTATGGTCTGAAGTAGGGTTATGAATATTTTTCCCATTTTGATATCTTATTCCTATAGCACTATTTATTAAGCATACTGTTTTAACCACTGAACTGCAATGGTGCCTTTGCTGTAAATTAAGTGGCAATGTATATATGAGATTCTATTATTGAGATGGGAAAGCTGCAGGTGTTGGAGGTTTGGGAGAAATTTGAGGAGCTTGATTTGGACTGACTAATTTCAGAATTATAGTCTAATCCAAGTGTATGGTCAAATAGATGGCTATGTATGTGGTCAAGAGTTCAGGAGAGAGGCTAGACTAGTAACATAAATTTGGCATTCATCAGTACATATATTGTCTTTATAGCCTTGAGACTAGATAAAATCACCAAGGAAGCAAATGGAGACATTAAAAAAAGAAGCTCAAGGATTAACCTTGATGAAACACTTATGAGTAACTTAGTTATGTATAAAGATCAACTTAATTTAATAAGAGTCATCTTATAGGCAGCCTAATGGGAAATGGCGATTGGAAGAATCCCTGTTTTTTGAGAGTCCATTAACTTTTATGTAAATTTAGATACCACATGCTAACCAGGTGTTTGAACAAACTATTCCCTGGCTCTTGGTCTCCATACACGAATAAGACTGTGATTAGAATTTAGTTCTAACATTCCAAAATAATGAAAACCACCTGGGGCAACTTATTAAACTTAGAATACATTTATTTGTAGAAGCGCCTTTGTGAATTGCAGGGATATGCATGTGAAAGTAAAAATCACTTGTTTACTGTTGACACTGGGGCTTATAAAGGGGCACAAATTCAGTAGGATTTAAGAGAATTCATAATGTTCCCTTCAGAACAATTTTTAAAGAGTTGCCCTACTGAACATATGCACAATTTGATCCTTTTGAACCGTAAGGCATTTTCTCGTTTGGAAGGGCATTATTATGGCTCAGCTCAACTATATTTTTAAAACAATATGTCAGGTGAGTAATGTTATTTTCATAATTTGAAAATCTGGGCTTTAGCATTTTAATTTTTAAAATCAATCCAGTTGTGCACATATTTCAAAGTGTGACTTCTTTCATTCTCAGTTCTCCCATCTCTTACAGTTCTTAAGGACAAAACAGGAATTCCGCCCCCCACCTCATTCAGTTTCACTTTCCATGGTTTCAGCTATCCATGGTCAACCCTAGTTCCAAAGTATTAAATGTAAAACCACTGAAACATACAATTCATAAGTTTTCAACTGTGTGCCATTCTGAGCAGCATGATAATCTCTCACCGGTCCTGTTCCTTCCCACCTGGGACGTGAATCATCCCTTTGTCCGGTTATTTCTGCCTGTTAGTCACATAGTAGCCATCTCAGTCATCAGATCCACTGTCGTGGTATCACGGTACTTGTGTTCAAGTAACCTTTATTTTACTGAATAATGGTCTCAAAACGCTTCCTTTAAGTGAAAATATGCAAGTTCCTGATTTAATAAGGAAAGAAAAAAATTGCATGCTGAGTTTACTAAGATTTACAATAAGAACAAGTCTTTTATCCCTGAAATTGTGAAGAAGGAAAAAGAAATTTGTGCTAGTTTTGTTGTCCCACGTCAAATACAAAAGTTAGGGCCACAGAGCATGATATGTGCTTTGTTAAGAGGGAAAAGGCTTTAAATTCATACAATAAGATGCTTTGAGAGAGAGAGATCACATTCACAAATTTTTTCTTATAGAATAGTGTTATAATTGTTCTATTTTATTGTTAGTTATTGCTGTTACTCTTTTACTGTGCCTAATTTATAAAGTTGATCATAGGTATGTATATATGTAGGAAAAAACATGAAAAATATGATACATAGATATAGTTTGGTGCTATCTATGGCTTCAGGCATCCACTAAGGGTTTTGGAACATCTTCCCTGTGGATGGGGGGGCAGACACTGTAATCTAAAATACAGCCAAAAGGCTGACACAGCTTATACTAAAAATGGCTTGTTTTTTTTCCCCTCAAATGTATTATCTGATTTTTTCTCCAAGGTTAATGGATGGATTTCAGACTAAATGCTATGTAAAAACTTTTAGTGACCACCTCCACACTCTGAATTACCACAGTCTGGTTCTTAGTGGTTATTTGGTAGAGGGCAGAGTGAGAACACAGCAGAGCCAAGAGCTTGTAGGAAAAACTTGGTGTTCTATGAAGAGTTTCTACTCACAACAGTAAATCACAGTGAAAAATGCTCAAGAGTCAGAACATGAGTTCAACTCCAAAGATACTAATCAAGCAGGAAATGGTCATCTTAGTGGTGAAACAACACCAAGATAAATGCAGTCACATGAGAAATGACGAAGTTTACAGTTATAGCTGTGGTTATGTAGGAGAAAGTTCATATTCTTAAAATATACATTGAGATATACAGGGGTAAAAGGGGGTTGACGAAGCAACTTACTCTCAAGTGGTTCGAAAAATAATTTTATATACATGTATGAACATCTATACAGATAGAGAGTGAGAAAGGGAGAGAGGGAAGAGGCAAGGGAGGGAGAAACAGGTAATTGATAAAGTAAATGGGGCAATTTATTAACAACTGCTGACATTTCTTGCAGCTTTTCTGGATGCTTGAAATTATTTCCACATCCAAAAGTACAAAAAAGTATATGAACAGAAGCACTTACGCAAGTGCACACACACAGAAGGAAATGATCTTGAAGGTTGCTGCCGAAGCCCTGTATTTTCCACTGTAGTTCCTTTCCAAGCCCCACCACCTCAAGAATGTTTTTGGCATTTTTCAAGTGACCAAGGTCCTCATGTGTCCTGTGAGGTATTACAGAATATCAGTTTGCCTTTGTCACTCCCTGTTCTTCTCTACTGGGATTCCTTGGTGGCTCAGATGATAAAGAATCTGCCTGCAATGCAGGAGACCTGAGTTCTTCCCTATGGAGGCCACGACCCCTATGACTTCAGAGAAGACAAATCTGGAGGACAGAGGCCACCCCTCTGAGGACACTGAACTCAGCTGTGGAATGTGCTATCTGTCAAAACTTTGCTGGGGATTTGTGAGCTTATGAGCTCATACCCCTGAACTCCCAGGATTCTGCTGTGGGCCTTCCGTGTCTCACTCTATGTCTCTGCTAATGGCCTGGAGGGTGGCAGTGGCCCTTCTGCCTCCTCCCTTTAAGTGGCTGCTTTGAGTGCCACGTGGCATGTCCTTCTTCATGTGTTACTAGAGGGAGAATCTGGGTCAGATGTTAACTTCTCAGGTGTTGGTTTCTTATATTGATGTTCAAACTATATTTGTTGGTTGACTCTCGATATTGTTTCGAAAAGGGCTGAGGAACTGCAAATAAATGTATACAATGTGTAATGTCATATATGAAAAACAAACAACTCAAAGTAATAAAGTAAGCGATGCCATGAAAGTGGTGTGGAAGAGTCTAAGGGGCTCAGCCAGCGGACCACAGGGCCTCTCGCAATTTTATGTGCCACGGTCCCCAGGAATCTTGTTGACGTGCAGCTTCCAGTGGGGAGTCTGAACGGGGCCTGAGCTTCTGCCTTTATTAGCAGTTCCTGGTGATGCTGGTTCGTGCTCACAGAGTAGTGGGGGCACCATGAGGACATCGGGGGAGGGTCATGGTGGCCTGGAAAACTTGATGAAGAGGAAGATTCCAGATGAGCTGTGCACAGAGAGTGAGTAGAGTTTAGGCAGATGAAAAGGGAAGCAAGCACTATATGTACAGAGATCGACTGAGCAAAGGCACAGAGGTGGGAATGAGCTTGACTTGCCAGGAGAGCTCTCAGCACGAGCTTAGCTGGGATGGTTTGCATGGTGGAGAGTAGGTGCTAAGTTGAGAATGGAAGCTTTGAATACTGGGCTGAAGAACATACATTCTGGGCAAAAGAAAGGCAGAGAGGGTGTTAGGGAAGTGGAGCATGTGACAAAAGTCTGTTTGGACCAGGCCATCTCAGATGTTCACACTTCTCTGGGACACCATTGCTATCATCCATTTTCTGTGAGTAGAATATTTGACAAACAGCAGAAGCTATAGAGAAACCATCTAAGGAGATCTGTCTTGTAAATGTGTCCTCACAAAATTCATATACTGAAGCCCTAACTCCTAGTACCTCAGATTATGGTTGTATTTAGAGACAGGGCCTCAAAGAAGTGATTAAGCTAAATGATGTCAGTAGGGCTGGGCATTACTATAAATGGTGTCTTTGTAAAAAGAGAAAATTTGAATATAATTTAGAGGAAGACAATGTGAAGACATAGGGAGAAGACAACCATCTACAAAAGTCAAGGTGAGAAGCTGCTGAATCCTGTCTTCATGTTGATCCTGGACTTCTAGTCTCTAAAACTGTGAGAAAACAAATTTCTGTTGCTCTAGCCATCCCGTCTGTGGTAGTTTGTGATGGAAGCCATTGAAAACTAATACAGCAGCATTTTTCCTTCTTTTATCCCCTTCATCAGTCAACTAAAGAAATATATGAATATCCGCCATAAGCAAGATGCTTGCTGGGCACAGAGAGAGCTAGAAAGAAGTATGGGATAAAGAGAAACATAAGACATTGGGCTTCCCTGATAGTCCAGTGGTTAAGAATCTGCCTGCCAATGCAGGGGACACAAGTTCGATCCCTGGTCTGGGAAGATCACACATGCCATGGGGCAACTAAGCTCGTGAGCTGCAACTACTGAGCCCACACACCACAACTGCCGAGGCCCACACGCCCTAAGCCCCATGCTCCACATCAAGAGCAGCCGGTGAAATGAGAAGTCCGCACACCTCAACTAGAGAGTAACCCCTGCTCACTGCAACTCGAGAAAGCCCACGTGCAGCAACAAAGGCCCAGGGCAGCCATAAATAAATGAGAAGTCAGGTGCTGGGGAAGATAAGAGCATTCTACAAAGGGAGGGGGCACCTGTATTATTTATTTTACCCTTCTAATCAAAGAAGAACCTAAAAAAACACAAGGTTTCAGGAAGAGTGGAAGCAGGAAAAGGTTAAAGTGCACAGTGTTTACTGGTCTCAAACCTCACAAAACCAACCCTGACCACAATTTAGGGTTAGACGAGCCTAGGTGAGCTTAAGGTTATCATGCTTTCCTGCCATTAACCACTAACACATCTATTAGGGTTCCAGAGAATGAAAGTTATCAAAGGCCCATAAACATGCTTTATGTAACTCTTCATCTTAAAGGAAAATGGCTCGATTTGCTAAAGAGGAAAAAGGGACTGAAAAGGAAGTTGGATGTGGACAGTATTAATATATAAATTTTGAGAAACTTGGAACAAACTCATTATCTCAGCAATAATAGTTTACACATCCCTCAGTTTTCCTTGATCAGTGCATTTTTAAAGATTCTGTCAAATATCCTTTTACTACGATGTCTGCAAGAGAGAAGATGTCACAAATGTAACAGATAGTCATTAATGATTCTGAGTCACTTATGCTCATTCTTACCAGCTCAGCTGGTAAAGAACTGGCCTGTAATGCAGGAGACCCTGGTTCAATTCCTGGGTCAGTAAGTTCCCCTGGAGAAGGCATAGGCTACCCACTCCAGTATTCTTGGGCTTTCCTGGTGGCTCAGATGGTGAAGAATCTGCCTGTAATGCAGGAGACTTGGGTTCAATCCCTGGGTTGGAAAGATCCCCTGGAGGAGGGCATGGCAGCCCACTCCAGTATTCTAGCCTGGAGAATCCCCATCTATAGAGGAACCTGGCAGGTTATGGTCCATGAGGTCAGAGTCCAACATGACTGAGCGACGAAGCACAGCACACAGCACACGAACAGAACTGCCCTTTGAACTCTGAGATGTGTATGCTCCCTTAGTTAGCATGAATAACTACTTAGTGATCAAATCAAACCTTCTATAGACACAAAAATTTTCTCTTATAAAGAGAAAACAACTGCATACAAATACAGTTTGTATTAATTTAGCAGGATATTATTCAAGACCAATGAATATTTGGTCAAGAAAAGGAGAAGTGCTACCAAGAAAACATATACCTTCACTTTTCCTGTGTGTTCCAGTTACTCTTAGCTTATTTAAATGGGAGTATGTTGGGTGAGAATCATGTTCACTCCTAGACTATCCTAGTCCTGTTTTCTCTTTGCAAAAACTGAAGGTTAACAATAGAGTTCTAGATAACCACAGAAATGGTGAGTATTTAAGCAAGACACTCAGTTAAGTACACTAGCCCCAAGGACAATGGGCTTCCCTGGTGGCTCAGATGGTAAAGAATCTGCCTGAAATGCAGGAGACCTGGGTTCAGTCTCTGGGTCAGGAAGATCCCCTCCAGTATTTTTGCCTGGAGAATCCCATTGACACAGGAGCCTGGAGGCCTATAGTATGCGGGGTTGCAAAGAGTCAAAGACGACTGAGCACTAACGCTTTCAAGGACAACTGGTCAAAGTTTGGGTTTACATGTTGCATCATGGTTATTGTGGCCTTGTGAAATACCATGAAGAAAAACCAGTGAGAAAGCAGTTTCAGTGGAGGAACTTCTGCTCACAAAGAGAGTTTAGGCAGAATCATGAAGGTTTGATGGAGACAGATGGGATTTAAAGGTTAACTGAAGTCATTTGTTTTGCAGAGAAGAAAACTGTGGGTGCAGGAAGACTGAGCAGTTTATACAGATCACATCGTCTGATAGAGACTAGGGAAGAATAGAAACCAATGTGACTCTAAGACCCAACTTTTGTATGTTTTTACTACAGTATCCATTTGAAATCCTTTCTCTGTAGCTTAATTGAATAGTGTCTAAATGGAAGAATTCAAAATGCTATTTTTCTAATTTGTAGGCGATGAAGCAATTTATTTGCTTGATGAACAAGACCAGTGATCATTCTTCTAGGACCACTTAAAGGCTTTACATGATCTGTCTGCAGTTTAAATTGATTTCTATGTTTGAGTCTTAAGTTTTAGAAACACATGGGGAAAAAAGCTTATTAGCAAGGGGTGTGTTCAGAAGCACCCTTGATAGAGAATTCCTCAGCTTAATCAGAAAAACTTTCAAATGAGAGTCCAACAAAATCATGCAGTTATGTCTATTATTTGTCGTTTCTCCTCACTCAGTAAAAGACTCTGGAGAACTTCACAACAGCTCTGTGACCTTGCCCGAGTCAGCACACCTCTCTGTGTCTTTTCTCTTCCCATCTGTAAATTTAGGCATCACAGAGAGTAACAAAATGGGGAAGTTTATATAGGCTTTGGAGCTGTACAAGTTTTTGAGAATGATAGAAACTGAACTATGTGTTTAGGGTTACAATTGGCATAATTTAGGATATATATTGTCTCATCCAACCATCTTTAAGACTGCCTTAAAATAACTGGAATAGTCCTCCCTTCTCAATCTCTGGATGCTCCATCCATAGGCTATGTTCCATTACAGTCCTAACTCCTTTCCTTGTTTTCTTCCCTTGCTCACAGATTGCCACATCCTTATTAAAGCAATGCATTGCAAAGGAAAGGTCCTTCAGGGAGCTTTATTTCAACAGGCCCAATACATGGCAGCCAAGTGGCCCCATCCCTCCCTTCACCTCCGAGGGTTCCTCCTATTTTGGGAGACAGGCTGAATGCTGCCCACATGGTGAGGCAGAAAGAGCACCACTGCCACCACCTGGATGCAGGCAGAATGAAGCACCATACAAAACAGAAGGGTCACTGCGTGTCCACAGGTGAGCGAGCTCTCTGGTTTGATTCTTTGCCCTATTCTTTTAATTTCTTTAGAATCTCTTTGCCTTTCTATTTTTCTTCACTCCTTTTCACCTTTCCTACACAGATACATTAATCCTGCCTCAGTTTCACCTGTTACCCTGGTTGAGGAAAAGGTCCAGAGAATGGTGAGAGGCCCACCTTAAACTGGGAGATGAGGGAGACCAGAATAAGGCCACACTTTTTGTGGTGAACTCATCCGACGCACATGATGCCTAATGCAGGTTTATGTGCGCTCCTGAATATAGAGGAAAAGCCTCCTTGTGAAGCTCTTCTTTATGCTGCCTGAGGTTCTGTCAAGTTGTACGAAATTGATAGTCCTGAAATTAAGGGTGTAGATCTAGCAATTTTCTCATTCGGAGAGGAAAGACAACATGCAGCCCAGAGCTCGTCTGCCCTGTGACGTGTAAGTTATGTAACGCTCCAGGATCGAAGGTACTATTCAATGTGATACGGCTCTGGAGACTCACCAGGGATTTAGTTGTTCAGTCACGCAGTCATGTCCAGCTCTTTGCAACCCCGTGGACTGCAGCACGCCAGGCTTCCCTGTTCATCACCAACTCCTGGAGCTTGCTCAAACTCATGTCCATTGGTCATTGATGCCATCCAACCATCTCATCCTCTGTCGTCCCCTTCTCCTGCCTTCAATCTTTGCCAGCATCAGGGTCTTTTTCAATGAGTCAGTCCTTTGCATCAGGTGGTCAAAGTACTGAAGTTTCAGCTTCAGCATCAGTCCTTCCAATGAACATTCAGGACTGATTTCCTTTAGGTTTGACTGGTTTGATCTTGCAGAGATTTACAGTATTGACTATAAACATTCCTTAGTGTGAAAAATAGGGAGAGAGACAAACAAAACAAAACAAGAACAAAACCTTCTTATGTGGAGCTTCTTGGATACCTTACCAACTTTCCCCTAGATAGTGCAAGTAGTTATCCAAATCATTACTGATCACCTACCAGGAGTCAGACCTGTTCACAGCATCAGTTAGAAGCAAAAGAGAAGGAACCTACTCAATTTTCTAAATCAAGGTTAGTTTTTACTTGTGTAGTTTGGGTAACCATTTCTGATGTTGAAAATCTTTTTATTAATCCCTTTTAGGCATCTAGGGTTCCCAAGGGTGCCCTGGAGATAACTCAGAGGCTATGGGTTGTGACCAACCTAGACAGCGTGTCAAAAAGCAGAAACATTAACTTTGCCAACAAAGGTTCATCTAGTTAAGGCTATGGTTTTTCCAGTAGTCATGTATGGATGTGAGAGTTGGACTATAAAGAAAGCTGGGTGCTGAAGAATTGATGCTTTTGAACTGTGGTGTTGGAGAAGACTCTTGAGAGTTCCTTGGACTGCAAGGAGATCCAACCAGTCCATCCTGAAGGAAATCAGTCCTGAACATTCATTGGAAGTATTGGAAACTCCAATACTTTGGCCCCCTGATGTGAGAAACTGACTCATTTGAAAAGACCCTGATGCTGGGAGAGAGTGAAGGCTGGAGAAGAAGGGGACAGCAGAGGATGAGACGATTGGATGGCATCACCGACTCAATGGACATGAGTTTGAGTAAACTCCGGGAGTTGGTGATGGACAGGGAGGCCTGGAGTGCTGCGGTCCATGGGGTTGAAAAGAGTTGGACACGACCAAGCTTCTGAACTGAACTGAACTGAACTGATGGTTGTGATGACAGAGGCTGGAGCAGTTTGAGGGTAGGGTCTTACCTACCAATTAAAGAGCTTTACTTCTCTTGACTTTCTGCATTCATATTCTGAGATATATTTATTTTAAAAAATTTTTTTCTAAGAGTTTTAAAAGATTAACATAGAAACTTATGCCTGTTATAACCATTCTGAATAATGACTAAGATATTCACTGAAAATTGTGTTATTGGTCTAATGTTTCAAGCTTTGACAAACAGTAGTGATTCGTTTTTAGCATTGATCATGAGTCCTGAACTCCCTAAATATTTTAAGTGGCTTATTGGGATGCTTTTGCTTTAATTTTCTCATTTTAAAAAAATTCCAGATATGATTAAGGGTTAACTTCTGTTAGGCTTCAGGTGCATAGATGGAATTTAGTTGTCTCTTTTCTGGAGAAATTACAGTAAAATCTGAAATTCAGTATTCTGTTTAAATCTCAAAGTTCAAAACTAAAAAAAAAAAAAAAAAAGCAAAAAGAAGTAAGGCTTCCCTGGTAAATCAGTGGTAAAGAATATGCCTGCCAATGCAGGAGACACTGGTTTGATCCCTGATTAGGGAAGATTCCACATGCCATAGACTACCTAAGCCCATGTACCACAACTACTGAGCCTGTGCTCTAGAGCCTAGGAGCTGCAACTGCTGAGCCCATGTGCTGCAGCTACTGAAGCCTGCCCTAGAACCCCTGCTTTGCACCAAGAGAAGACATCACAATGAGAAGCCTGAGGACTGCAATTAGAGTGTAGCCATCGCTTGCTGCAACAGAAGAAAAGTTCACACAGCAACAAAGACCCAACACAGCCAAAGATAAATAAATAATAAATAAAATTATTAAAAAATGAGTAGATGAGCTCTAAACGTTTCGATTTTGACTGTGACTTTTCTGAACCCTTCAAAACACCTACTATAAGATTGTGCTCAGTCACTCAGTTGTGTCTGACTCTTTGTGGCCCCATGGACTGTGGCCTGCTAGGCTCCTCTGTCCATGGAATTTTCTAGGTAAGAATACTGGAGTGGGTTGTTGTTTCCTACTCCAGGTGATCTTCCTGGCTCAGGGATTGAACTCAACGTCCCCACTGACATAGGGACAATGTTTTATTTCCTGATCTGGTTGGTAGTTATACATGTGTCTCTCTTATAATTACTTATTAAACTCTACATTTATGCATTAGCTGCACATATATAAATATATTATTTTTCACAAGGTCAAAAAATAAAATGAATCACTGAAAAATGATAATATTTCCAGCATCCAGTTTATATTGCTCTATATAAGCAGAAAGATATAAAATACCTTGTCAAATGCCCTGCATAAGTCCAGATGCATTATATTTTTATGCATTACCCTTATCTTAGTAACTTTATCAAAAATGGAAATGATATTTCCTCAAGTTGCTTTTAATGAACCATAGGATACATCCACATAAGGCAGTATATTATAACATAAAGAACATGAAAAAGAGAGTCAAAATGCTGTTATACCAGTTCTGGTTAGCTCAATGGCCTTGGTAAATCAACTGACTACCTCTTCTTTCTTTAAAAAAAGACTAAACTGTACAAAAAAGATCTTCATGACCCAGATAATCACGATGGTGTGATCACTGACCTAGAGCCACACATCCTGGAATGTGAAGTCAAGTGGGTCTTAGAAAGCATCACTACAAACAAAGCTAGTGGAGGTGATAGAATTCCAGTTGAGCTATTCCAAATCCTGAAACATGATGCTGTGAAAGTGCTGCACTCAATATGCCAGCAAATTTGGAAAACTCAGCAGTGGCCACAGGACTGGAAAAGGTCAGTTTTCATTCCAATCCCAAAGTAAGCAATGCCAAAGAATGCTCAAACTACCCCACAATTGCACTCATCTCACACGCTAGTAAAGTACTGCTCAAAATTCTCCAAGCCAGGCTTCAGCAATATGTGAACCGTGAACTTCCAGATGTTCAAGCTAATTTTAGAAAAGGCAGAGGAACCAGAGATCAAATTGCCAACATCCGCTGGATCATCGAAAAAGCAAGAGAGTTCCAGAAAAACATCTATTTCTGCTTTATTGACTACGCCAAAGCCTTTGACTGTGTGGATCACAAGAAACTGTGGAAAATTCTTCAAGAGATGGGAATACCAGACCACCTGATCTGCCTCTTGAGAGACCTATATGCAGGTCAGGAAGCAACAGTTAGAGCTGGACATGGAACAACAAATTGGTTCCAAATGGGAAAAGGAGTATGTCAAGGCTGTATATTGTCACTCTGTTTATTTAACTTATATGCAGAGTAAATCATGAGAAATGCTGGACTGGAAGAAACACAAGCTGGAATCAAGATTGCCGGGAGAAATATCAATAACCTCAGATATGCAGATGACACCACCCTTATGGCAGAAAGTGAAGAGGAACTAAAAAGCCTCTTGATGAAAGTGAAAGTGGAGAATGAAAAAGTTGGCTTAAAGCTCAACATTCAGAAAACGAAGATATGGCATCTGGTCCCATCACTTCATGGGAAATAGATGGGGAAACAGTGTCAGACTTTATTTTTTTGGGCTCCAAAATCACTGCAGATGGTGACTGCAGCCATGAAATTAAAAGATGCTTACTCCTTGGAAGGAAAGTTATGACCAACCTAGATAGCATATTGAAAAGCAGAGACATTACTTTGCCAACAAAGGTCCATCTAGTCAAGGCTATGGTTTTTTCAGTGGTCATGTATGGATGTGAAAGTTGGACTGTGAAGAAGGCTGAGCGTCGAAGAATTGATGCTTCTGAACTGTAGTGTTGGAGAAGACTCTTGAGAGTCCCTTGGACTGCAAGGAGATCCAACCAGTCCATTGAAGAGATCAGCCCTGGGATTTCTTTGGAAGGAATGATGCTAAAGCTGAAACTCCAGTATTTTGGCCACCTCATGCGAAGAGTTGACTCATTGGAAAAGAGTCTGATGCTGGGAGGGATTGGGGGCAAGAGGAGAAGGGGACAACAGAGGATGAGATGGCTGGATGGCATCACTGACTCGATGGACGTGAGTCTGAGTGAACTCCAGGAGTTGGCGATGGACAGGGAGGGATGGCGTGCTGTGATTCATGGGGTGCAAAGAGTCGGACACAAATTAGTTTTAAAAAACTAGAATATTTATGGCTAGAACATCTAAAATCTTTAAGCAAAGTTTGTTGAGTTGTATCAATGCATAGTTCATGCTGGTGTAAAAAGGTGGCTTACAAATAGTCTGGAGAACTAATCTAAAAGGCATTTTACATATTCTTTTTTTTTTGACCACAATACACGTCTTGATTGGAGAAAGAAATGTCAATGCTTTCCAGTATTCTTGCCTGGAAAATCCCGTGGACAGAGGAGCCTGGTGTGTTACAGTCCATGGGGTTGCAGAGAGCCAGACATGACTGAGTGACAGCACATTTTTGTCCTGTGGGATCTTTGTTCCCTGACCCAGGATTGAACTCAGGCCCAGGACAAGGATATCGTGATGTTCTAACCACTGGACCACCAAGGAATTCCCAAGGCATTCTGTTTTTGATTGAGAGTCCATCAGTACAGTTACTCACAGAAGGCAAGTTGTAGGCACGGAAGTCTATCCACCTACCTCTCAAGTCTTGACTCCTGGAAATACGTAATTTTACCGTTCACTCACTCATTCAATCTACAAGTGTTTATTTCATTCCTATTATGTATTGGCACTGTGGAGAACTCAAAGATGGAGTAAATATTATCCCGGCCCTCCAGTTGGATCACAATCTGCCTATTATTTTGGACAAATGTTTCTAGTTTGATTTACATGGAACTAGAAAAAATGCTGTTGACTGACACTGATTCAATAATTGATATAAAATAATCATTATCTGAAAGTGGGTAGAATTATTTGACCAATTTGAAAATAAAGGAGCACTAATTATTAAGTATATCCTGCTCTAGAAAGCAGTTCTAATAGTGTCAGAAAATTCTCATGCTATAATGTTATGTTAGAAAAAATAAATAAAAATGATCTCACGATCTCAACTGTGGAACAAAACATTTAGATGTGAATGGTGGCTATTTCTGAGATTAAATTTATTTATACCAATATTATATTTAAGAAAAATTTATAATATATACATTTATTAAAAATATACCAAAAAAAAAAAAATAGACCAGTGAGGTAGTTAGTGTAAAACTTTTCAAAAGTAGAGCAACAAACAGAAACAACAAAACAACAGAACCACGTCTGCATTTACTTACTTGGAATTAATCCTGTTGAGCTGGAGCCCGGAAAAACAGAAATTCACAGTACTCAGAATTATAGGGCCACATGAGAGTTTATTTTTAAAAAAGTTTGTAGCAGAGAGACTAGAATATCAGAGAATAGAAGGAAAGGAAATGCGACCCTATGATTGGGAAAAGGATTTTGCTGAAAACATCTTGCCAATTTTTCCAGTAATAATATTGTTTTGCCTGATAATCATACTGTGTCTGCCAATGGCATTGTTCTCCAGTGACAGTGAGAGATAAAAAGGAGACAGATGTGTGACGTACAGTAATGTGGGGAAACATTTTCCCTTGCAACAGGAAGAGCAGGGAATCTTAATCTTACCTCCTAGAGTCTTGAGAGGCTTTACTCATGCCTCTACAGAATAACAGAGTTATAATTTAATTTTTATTTTTATACGTGGTTTTGTTAGTCATTTATTTCATATTTTTACTGAAGTTTAATTCATGTACAACAAAATACACAGTTCTTAGGTATTTGGCTTGATAACTTTGCATGCTCAGTCGTTCAGTTGTGTCCTACTCTTTGCAACACTATGGACTGTAGCCTGCCAGGCTCCTCTCTCCACCCGGATTCTCCAGGCAAGAATACTGGAGTGGGTTTCCATTTCCTTCTTCAGGGGACCTTCTCAACCCAAGAATCTAACCCGCAACTTCTGTGTCTCCTGCATTGCAGGCAGTAAATTTGGACGACTGTAATGAGATAGAGGATAAGAAAGTTCCTTTGTACTACTTTTCCCATCAGTTCTCCTGGCCCTCCTTCAATCACTTTCTAAAAAAAAAAAAAAAAAAATCACTTTCTAATTGCCTTCACCACAGATTAGTTTTATCTGCTTTTGGAGTTCTTAAAAATGGAATCAGGCAGAGGAAACAGAATAACAGAGGTCTGATGGTAAAGTCTAGTTTGAAATTCTTGCTCAAACAAGAATCCTGGATGCTATCAAGCACTTCATACAGACATGCAAATGTCTTACTGTATCAGCAAGTAGAATTTGCTTAAAGTTGCTTCTTTACTTTTGCTCAATTTTCCTAGATGGGAAACCTCTGATCCTCAAGTTTTTACCATTTTCAGGATGTGAAAACTGACTATGAAAGCAGAAGACTTGAGCTCCATTTCTACAAATTCTTCTAACTAGTTTTATAGTCTTCTTGTTATTTGCTTCATTTCTGTTCTCTTTAGTTCATTATTCTTTAAAATGAGTGTAACTCCAATGGCACCTACATTCATACATACATACATAGTATTTCTTTCAAGGCACCATTCCCATCAATATATATATGAGTGTTGGTGAGCGTGTCTGGTCAAGGCACACTCCTGCCTTGGTGACACTTTCCCGTGTGTTGTCAGGGTCATCTGACTCCTAACAGTCATTCCCCAGATCACTGTTTTACTTTCCATTGGTCGACTACTGAACAATAAACAGCTTTTCCAGGATTTTGTCACAATCCTTTACCATTTTGGGCTTCCCTGGTAGTTCAGATGGAAAAGAGTCTGCCTGCAATGCAGGAGACCCAGGTTCGATCCCTCAGTCAAGAAGAGCCCCTGGAGAAGAGAATGGCTACCCACTCCAGTATTCTTACCTGGCAAATCCATGGACAGAGAAGCCTGTCTGGCTACAGTCCCTGGGGTTGCAAAGAGTTGGACATGACTGAGGGACTAACACTTTCACTACACCATTTCACAAGTGTAAACCCAATATCCTTTAATTCCTCCAGAGAACAACCAAGACACGGCTACAATATTTCATGGAACTTTACTGAAAATTTGAAGATAAAAAAAGTTCAATATAGATTATCTTAGAATTAAGACAGACCTAGAGTCTGTGGGGGAATGAAATTGATATAATATGGGAGCTCTCTGTAAACAAAATAATACAAAAACATTTTACTTTGCAAGTTTTAAAAACCTGACCATATCTGCCGATTGCTAAGTTTCTACCCAAGACCTCTGAAGGGGCAGTCCCACGTCAGGGAGCCTGATGATTAAGCCTTATTGGCTTGATGTCTTTTGCTTATAACCCCTCCCATAAGTACCCACATCCAAATTCTAATTACTTGCATAACTCATTTTCCATGATATATGGAGCCAGCTCAGCACCTTCCCATGGGCATATTGGAGAACCATCTCCCCAGGCTCTCTTTTCTTCCCTAGGATGAATCATAATAGGGAGATCCAATTCCTTCAAGGAAATGTGAACCCTTACCTCCAAGATGAAGCCTGCTCTACCTGTCACGGACTTGGCAATCACAGTAGATCATGGCATATGTACTGAAGCCTGTGATATTAAAGCTCTCAGTGGCACCAGGTTTGAGAAATCACTGGTTTAGCCAGTACACTCCACATCCAGGTCTTATGCATTTCACAGTCTGTTGTTAGGGCGACACGAAAGAAAAGGTCAACCTTGCCTGTTTCTGTTGACCATCAACCAATTGTCCTTTCCTATGAGCCAGTGTCTAGGCAAGAATATAGACACATCTTCCAAGAACAAATACTATTTTTCAGCAAAGGGAAACTGAAAACAAAATCTTCAAAGTTGCCTGTAAATCTTTAGTGTTGTGGTCTTATGAATAGATTTATTTTATATTATAAAACCAAATTTTTTATTTTTTAATTTATTTATTTTAATTGGAGGCTAATTACTCTACAATATTGTATTGGTTTTGCCATACATTGACATGAATCTGCCATGGGTGTACATTCAGTCCAACAGGCTTTCCAGAGAATTGCTCATAATGTTCTGCCTTATAACTGCTTGACAAAAACAATCTCTCCCAGAACAGGAGGACCTTCCCTAAAGACAAACTGTTTTCTCCTGAAATGCACTGGCTGTTTTAAACTTCCTAGAAGACAAATCTCTGACTCCAACAGATCTAAGTTACGGTCCTCCCAGGACATCCTCACACTTTGTGTAACAACACTCTACCTACTTTGCAAGGTTGTGTCAAGATTAAACTAATCAGCCTCTGGGAAAGTGCTTTGCAGACTTCAAAGACTATATAGATTATAAGCTGTGTTACTATCGGAGAACTGTAGCCAAAACACTTCTCTGTTAAAAGTATCAAACTATTGGCAATGCTCTATTATGACAGTTACTACTGCTACTACTACTACTAAGTCACCTCAGTTGTGTCTGACTCTGTGTGACCCCATAGATGGCAGCCCACCAGGCTCCCCCGTCCCTGGGATTCTCCAAGCAAGAACACTGGAGTGGGCTGCCATTTCCTTCTCCAATGCGTGAAAGTGAAAAGTAAAAGTGAAGTTGCTCAGTCGTGTCCAACTCTTCGTGACCCCGTGGACTGCAGCCTACCAGGCTCCTTCATCCATGGGATTTTCCAGGCAAAAGTACTGGAGTTAGTGGCCTTAAAAAGGGCAAATTAACATCTACAAATGATCTCAAATAAAAACTTCAACCAACTCCTCATTTTTTTTATCCATCTAGTATGCAACATAAGACATATGGTTAATAATATTGTAGTAACTTTGTATGGGGACAGATGGTTACTAGACTTAACATGGTGATAATTTCATAATGTATGCAAAGGTCAAACCACTACTTAGTACACCTGAAACTAACAGAGTATTGGATGTCAGCTATATTTCAATTAAAAAGAAAGCTTGGTGGTTTCAGACATGCAATTAATTAAATAAGTAAAGCAAGACTTTTTTTACATATAAATATATTCAAGGTAAATAGTGTTTCTTAAAAAAGCACAAATACATCTAGATACTATTTAGAATTGTTAGTGTTGTTGTTCAGTCTCTCAGTTGTGTCTGATTCTTTGCAACCCCATGGACTACAGCATGCCAGGCTTCCCTGTCCTTCCTTCACTATTTCCTGGAGTTTGTTCAAACTCATGTCCATTGAGTTAATGATGCCATCCAACCATCTCATCCTCTATTAGTCTGTAAGTCCAGTTCAGTCTCCATTTTTACTATAGAATTATAAGGGGGTGTCACTATATTTACTGTCTGCCCACAGCTTGCTGAGCAGAGTATAGCACTTTAAAGACATGCTTGTTGCTTTGTAATAGTTGTTGTTGTTGTTTAGTAGCTAAGTTTTGTTCGACTCTTTGTGACACCATGGAATGCAGCACATTAGTCTCCGCAGTCCTCCACTATCTCCCGGAGTTTGCTCAAATTCAAGTTCATTGAGTCAGTGATGCTACCTAACCATCTCATCTTTTGCCACCTCCTTCTTCTTTTGCTTTCAATCTTTCTCAGCTTTCTTCTCCACTGAATTGGCTCTTTGCATCAGGAGGTCAGAGTATTGGAGCTTCAGCTTCAGCAACAGTTCTTCCAGTGAACACTCAGGGTTGATTTCCTTTAGGATTGACTGGCTTGATCTATTGCTGCCCAAGGGACTCTCAAGAGTCTTTTCCGGCACCATGATTTGAAAGCATCGATTCTTTGACACTCAGCCTTCTTTATGGTCTAACACATCTGTATATGACTACTGGAGGAACCACAGCTTTGACTCTATGGACCTTTGTTGGCAAAGTGATGGCTCTGCTTTTTAATATCCTGTCTAGGTTTGTAATATCTTTCCTTCCAAGGAGCAAACAATTTTTAATTTTATGGATGCAAACACCATTCACAGTGATTTTGGAGCCCAAGAAAAGAAAATCTGTCACTGCTTCCACTTTCCTCCTTCTATTTGCCATGAACTGATAGGACCAGATGCCCTGATCTTAGTTTTTTGAATGTTGAGTTTCAAGCCAGCTTTTTCACTCTCTTCTCTCACCCTCAGCAAGATATTCTTTAGTTCCTCTTCACTTTCTGTCATTAGAGCGGTATCATCTACATATCTGATATTACTGATATTTCTTCCAGCAATCTTGAATCCAGCTTGTGATTCACCCAGCCCAGCATGTCGCATGATGTACTCTGCATAGACATTAAATAATCAGGATGACAATATACAGCCTTGTCTTACTACCTTCCCAGTTTTGAACCAGTCAGTTTTTCCATGTCTGGTTCTAATTGTTGCTTCTTGAACCGCAAACAGGTTTCTCAGGAGACAGGTAAGATGGTCTGCTACTCTTATCTCTTTAAGAATTTTCCACTGTTTGTTATGATCCACACAGTCAAAGACTTTAGTGTTGTCAATGAAACAGAAGTAGATGTTTGGAATTCCTTTGCTTTCTTCATGATCTTTCAAATGTTGGCAATTTGATCTCTGGTTCCTCTGCCTTTTCTAAAACCAACCTGTATATCTGGAAGTTCTTACTTCACATATTGCTGAAGCCTAACTTGAAGGATTTTGAGCATTACTTTGCTATCATGTGAAATGAACACAATTATATTGTAGTTTGAACATTTGTTGGCATTGATCTTCTTTGGGATTGGAATGAAAACTCACCTTTTTCAGTCATGTGGCCATTGCTGAGTTTTCCAAATTTGCTGACATATTGAGCGCAATACTTTAACAGCATCATCTTTTAGGATTTAAAATAGCTCAGATGGAATTTCATCACCTCCACCAGCTTTGTTCATAATAATGCTTCCTATAGCCCACTTGACTTCACACTTCAGGTTGCCTGGCTCTAGGTGAGTGACTATGCCATCATTGTCAAAGAAGTCATTAAGATCTTTTTTTATATAGTTCATCTGTATATTCTTGATACCTTCTTAATCTCTTCTGCTTCTGTTAGGTCTCTACCATTTCTGTCCTCCATGCTCATCTTTGCATGAAATGTTCCTTTGATATCTCCAATTTTCTTAGATCTCTAGTCTTTTTCATTCCATTGTCTTCCTCTATTCTTTGCATTGTTCATTTAAGAAGGCCTTCTTATCTTTCCATGTTATTCCCTGGAACTTTGCATTCAGCTGGGTATAGCTTTCTCTTTCTCCCTTGCCTCTCACGTCTCTTCTGTTCTCAGCTATTTGTAAAGCCTCCTCAGACAACCACTTTGCCTTCTTGCATCACTTTTTCTTTGGGATAGTTTTGGTCACTGCCTCCTGTACGGTGTGATGAACCTTCATCCATAGTTCTTCAGGCACTTTGTCTACTAGATCTAACTCCTTGAATCTATTCATCACCTCCACTGTATAATCACAGGGATTTGATTTAGGTCATACCTGAATGGCCTAATGGTTTCCCCTACTTTCTTCAAAATAAGTCTGAATTTTGCAACAAGGAGTTCATGATATGAGCCACATTCAGCTCCAGGTCATTTTTGCTGACTGTACAGAACTTCTCAATCTTTGGCTGCCAAGAATATAATCAATCTGATTTTAGGTATTGACCACCTGGTGATGTCCATGTGTAGAATTGTCTCTTGGGTGGTTGCAAAAGGGTATTTGCTATGACCAGATTATTCTCTTGACAAAACTCTGTTAGTCTTTGTCCTGCTTCATTTTGTACTCCAAGGCCAAACTTGTCTGTCACTCCAAGTATCTCTTGACTTCCTATATTTGTATTTCAATCCCCTATGATGAAAAGGACATCTTTTTTTGGTGTTAGTTCTAGAAGGTCTTATAGGTCTTCATAGAACCAATCAGTTTCAGCTTCTTTGTATCAGTGGTTGGGGCATAGACTTGGATTACTGTGATGCTGAATGGTTTGCATTGGAAACAAACTGAGATCATGTTGTTTTTGAGATTGCACCCAAGTATTGCACTTTGGACTCTTTCATTGATATGGGAGCTACTCTATTTCTTCTAAGGGATTCTTATCCACAGTAGTAGATATAATGGTCGTCTGAATTACATTCATCCATTCCTGTCCATTTTAGTTTGCTGATTCCTAAGATATCGATGTTCACTCTTGCCATCTCCTGCTTGGCCATGTCCAGTTTATCTTGATTCATGGACCTAATATGCCAGGTTCCTATGCAATATTGTTCTTTACAGCATCTGACTTTTCTTTCACCACCAGATGCATCCTTAACTGAGCGTTGTTTCCTCTTTGGTCCAGCTGCTTCATTCTTTCTGGAGCTATTAATAATTGCCCTCTGCTCTTTCCCATTAGCATATTGTACACCTTCTGACTTAGGGGCCCATCTTCTGATGTCATATCTTTTTGGCTTTTCATACTCTCCATGGGGTTCTCACAGCAAGAATACTGGAGTGGTATGTTATTCCCTCCTCCAATGGACCACATTTTATCAGAACTCTTCACCGTGACTATCTTTCTTGGGTGGCCCTGCACAGCATAACTCATAATTTCATTGAGTTACACAAACCCCTTCACCATGACAAGGCTGGGATCCACGAAGGGAGTGTAACAGACTTTTCTTTAATTTATTATTTAGCTTAAGATATCTCAAGCCATAGTCTTTTGTGAGCTATCTTCAATATATTTTCCATACTCTAGTGTAATCTGTAAACTTATATACTAAATATTTTTCTTTAAATTAACTCTCTCTTTAAAAGCTTAAATAATTTTGATTTCACTTTAAAGCAATAAATTCATGAAATCTTGGGTTTGAAACGATGTTTTTATATTTTTTCTAATACATATTAAATAACTAAACAGCTTATTAGAATGTTTTTAACAGTTCAACCATGTGGTTTATAAAGTAACTGTCAATTGTTTATGGACCTCAATAGAGACAAACCTAGATAATTAATTTATGAGGAGGCAGTAGTAGACTTTGAATTACTTTTATAGGAAATTGGAACTTATCACTTAGTAATAAGCAGCCTCCATCAAAACTGACAAAACAAACAAACAAACAAAAAGAAGAATCAGCAACCATTACAGAAAATTTCTAATATACCACTCTCCATAATTGATAGAAACAAGCAACAAAACAGTGGAGTCATAGAAATTTGAACAACACAATATAAAAACTCTAATTTTGTGGGTATATAAAAAACATGCATCTACAACTGCACAAGAGGCCTGACAACTGCACAAGGGAATCCCTGCTGGCTCAGACTGTAAAGAATCTGCCTGCAATACAGGAGATGCGGATTCGATTCCTGGGTGGCGAAGATCCCCTGGAGGAGGAAATGGCAACCCACTCCAGTATTCTTGCCTGGAGAATTCTATGGACAGAAAGCCCTGGTAGGCTACTGTCTGTGGGGTCACAAAGAGTAGGACACAACTGAGCGACTGACACAACAATACAACTGCACAATAGGCATCCTTTCAAAATACCCGTGAAGCATTTTCAAAGACTTTGACTATATACCGGGCCCAAATATTTCTTAACTCCTTTCAGAGGATAGAAATCACATAGAGCATGTTCTTTGACACATAGCAATTAAGTAAGAAATCAATTAACAAAGTATATTACCGTGTTTTTTAAGGCACTATTAAAAATGATGAAGCATTCCAAAGAAACTGAGTAAATGATTTAAACAGAAGACAATGTTTTCCTTAGACATAGCTGATATTCAGCTGCTATCCACCTACTATTTTTGTCTGGCATCAACTCTGATTGTTCATTGTATTCTTCCTGACTGCTCAGTGTCTGAGCCAGGCTGGTTGTCAATACTCTGAGTATTGCCCCATTTTTACAAATCAGCAGTGGAAAAAAATCCTTTTGGCTATGGCAGAAGGTTGTGTTAAAAAACCAACTGGTAAAACTCATTCTTGGAATGATCCTAAGCCCCAAAGGAGTCTATATATTCCTATAAATAATAGTTAACATTTATTTAACTGTACAATGTAGGTATCATTTAATCTTTAAAATAGCCTATAAAGTAGGCATTGTAATTATTCCCATAGGAATTCTTAAACCTCTCTGAGGAACTGCTAAGTCGCTTCAGTCGTGTCTGACTCTGTGCAACCCTATAGACAGCAGCCCACCAGGCTCCCCCGTCCCTGGGATTCTCCAGGCAAGAACACTGGAGTGGGTTGCCATTTCCTTCGCCAATGCATGAAAGTGAAAAGTGAAAGTGAAGTTGCTCAGTCGTGTCTGACTCTTAGCGACCCCATGGACTGTAGCCCACCAGGCTCCTCAGTCCATGGGATTTGCCAAGCAAGAGCACTGGAGTGGGGTGCCACTGCCTTCTCCATCTCTGAGGAAACCGAAGCTCAAAAAGGTTTAAGAATTTGGCCAAGATTATATAGTTAGGAAATATTGAGTATTAGTCAGACCATCTGGTCTCCTGCATATGTATTATTATTTTTTGTGACTGCTTTGAGAGACAAACAAAAAAGTGAACAGTGTTTAGCAGTGGTAAATTGGACTGGGGGTAGTTAGCAAAGGGTTAAGAGAAGCCTAGAGATCACGGCATCTGGTCCCATCACTTCATGGGAAATAGATGGGGAAACAGTGGAAACAGTGTCAGACTTTATTTTTCTGGGCTCCAAAATCACTGCAGATGGTGATTGCAGCCATGAAATTAAAAGACGCTTACTCCTTGGAAGGAAAGTTATGACCAACCTAGATAGCATGTTCAAAAACAGAGACATTACTTCGCCAACAAAGGTCCATCTGGTCAAGGCTATGGTTTTTCCAGTGGTCATGTATGGATGTGAGAGTTGGACTGTGAAGAAAGCTGAGCATCGAAGAATTGATGCTTTTGAACTGTGGTGCTGGAGAAGACTCTTGAGAGTCCCTTGGACTGCCAGGAGATCCAACCAGTCCATTCTGAAGGAGATCAGCCCTGGGATTTCTTTGGAGGAAATGATGTTAAAGCTGAAACTCCAGTCCTTTGGCCACCTCATGCGAAGAGTTGACTCATTGGAAAAGACTCTGATGCTGGGAGGGATTGGGGGCAGGAGGAGAAGGGGACCACAGAGGATGAGATGGTTGTATGCATCACTGACTCGATGGACATGAGTCTGAGTGAACCCTGGGAGTTGGTGATGGACAGGGAGGCCTGGCATGCTGCGATTCATGGGGTCGCAAAGAGTCGGACACGACTGAGTGACTGAAGTGAACTGAACTGAACTGAGAGGAAGTTATGTTCTCTTTTCCCTCTGTCATTTAAACCTTATTTTTCTAGGAGTATGTTGTAATTTTTTAAAGAGATAAATTAACTAAAATAAGAGAGCAGTAATTCAGGCTAATTTGAACACTCTGTCCTTGTGACAGTCTCTAGAGCAGAGAAAATGACCAGGAAGGAGATCTGCCCAGTGAATCAAGGGTTCAGGAATACTGGTGTGGCTTTGTGAAAAGAAAGCCCCCGTCTGTATTAGAAATGCTTTGTATTTCTTTAACACCTATTCTGAGTTGTCCCATAGGCTGAATAAATGGCTTCTGTATCCTCAAAGCACTCTGTGAGTTCCTTGGTGTGGGCTGGGAGGGTGTGGGGTTGAGTGGTGATAGCCCAAGCTTAGCTCTTTACCCACACTTAGGGCTTCTAGCCCCTGGAGGGAAGTCATGTCAAGTCTGTGTGCCTCTGATCGCCATCAACTGAAAGCATCATCATCTTCATAATAATAATTTTTCAGCCGCAATGGGATACTATTAATTAGCCTAAATTTTTGAAGTGCTTGAGAATATGAAGTACTGAATGGGAAGTTTCACCCATATGGTCAAGCTGGGAGTCTGAGGAGGGAGGAGGTTAGGTGACAAGCCACCAGTCATAGGAGGAGGCTGAGAGCAGAACAGAATGGCTGCTGTCCTGGTGCTGTGCGCCCTCCCGTAACCACACCAGACCACGCTCCCTGCCTCCAGTAATTAGAAATTACTTCAGCACATAAACAGGCACTTTATAATGTTTTCTTTTTACAACGGACAGCATGCGTCTCCTTTCCACTAGGAGAGGGGAACCAGTTTTGGCTTCCCACTGTCCCTACCTCCTTTATAGCCCAGACTTATATTCATGCACAGGGAAAGCGGCAGTCACGTGGGAACATTTGCTCCGAACATGGTCCCCTTCCAGTGGTTCTGGCTCAAAAGAAGCTGGTAACATGGCCTCCTTCAACATAAATCCCTGGCGTCTTTGGATGACCCTGAGTTCTCAGCCACCAGCCACAGTACTGCCTCTTCTTCTCTTTCCCGTTCTTCCATCCACAAGGTTAAGAAAGTTTTTTTCATAAAAAGTCACATTGACATGAACACTCTTGCTCAGAACACCCTTACCATATACCACTCCATCCGGTGGTGAGTGATAACAACTGTTTGTGTTTAATTAGCTCTTGGTTTATGGGCAGTTTGTGTTGAGGGTGTGGCTGTTTTAGTTGGTTACGCAGTTGGCAGAAATATATGTGTATTGATGTGGGTCCTTGGTATATGCCCTCTCAACACTCTGGTCTGAGAGCTCAGGCAAACTGTTAGGACTTTTACGCTTTAATTTCATTCCATAAGACTGGAATGATAACGCTTGTTCTCAGTCTCTAAATATCTGGCTGGGCAAATGTCCCTCTTGCTTATCACTAGGCAGAACTTACAGATGAATCACTGTCGTTGCTCCGTTTCACAGCTCTGGAGACTACTCACCAGGCAGCTGGCTAGGTGCCCTGACCCCAAGTGTCATCTGCTTATTTCTTGAATGTTTATTTCTCTTATTTTTAAAATCATGTCCCTCATAGCATCCATGTCATGACTTATATTCATGAAAATGTCTAAAATAGAAGCATGATTATAAAGTAGTGGATTATTTTTTTAAACAAACATTACAGGATGTACTCATGTAAATGGGTGTTGTTCCTTTCCAAGTAATCACCTCTGAAGGGTGTACACATATTCCCAAAATGGAAATATTATGTAACGTATTTGAGAAACTCTTCTTTGGAATTACCTAAGGCATAGTATATAAACACAAAACAAGATGAACATTTTCTTAATTTAAAACTAATACATATTCATAATGAAAGCTTTGATTTTCATCTTTTTATTGTTTTCTGAAGTTTTATTTATAATTCTAAAACTCAGAGATAAGCATGGTTACCATATTTCTTTCCAGTCTGTGTTTTCTAAGTTGTGGCCTAATGAATAGACTCAACAGTAATGAGTCTTAATTCTCTGAGGGTAATTTTGAGCTTTGGAATCTAGTTGCATTTCACTGAATCCAGTGACTATTTATTGAGTGATTCTACATGCAAGGAGCTAAGTGGAATAAAAAGATTAACAAGATATGTTCAGATTGACTTTTTAAAGAAGACATTAATGGTTCAGAAGGTGATGCCAAACAGAATTACAAAAAAATGTTTTGAACAGTTACGACATCATTGGAACAGGTGTGTCGTCTCCCAAGTGGACACACTGACAGGGACAGTACAAATAGTTGTGCAATGCCTGGAATGTTAAAAAAAAAGTGAACATGGCCCACATGATATGCTGAATAAAACAGTTTGAGGTAACCAGGAGCAGTCACCGCATTTCAGAGCTAGAGCCAGTCTGGTAAGGTGAAGAATAGGTTAGATGGCTCTATATACCAGTTGCCAGTTGACAGTCCTGGTTGACACCTGTGGTCTCGACGGTATTAGTAACAGTGCCCCCTTTCCTCCCTGAACACTAGCTTTGGAGGATAAACTAATGACCGCTCTAAAAACAGAGATGTTTGCTGCTGGTACCTCCCCCCACATCTCCTTGTCCCCATGGGCAACACTCTAGTTAGTTTAGTTAGTTAGTTAGACCTGTTGTTTACCCTGAACAATAAGTCTATTTCTTGGTCTTTCTTTTTCCTTTGCCTCCATCAATTAAAACTTACGTGTGCTAACTTACATATCCTTAAGAAACACTTAAAACTAATAAACAATTGAATAATATTCAATCTCAACTTTTTATCAAAGAAAAGCAAGTTAAAACAATGATTCACCAATAATTAATAATAATAATGTCAGTAAGAGTGTAGGGAGATGGGTACTTTGTGAGAGGATGAAATTATTAAAGTTCTGAAAGGTAATTTGGTCATAGGGCTCACATTATGTGGTAGTTCAGTTCAGTTCAGTTCAGTCACTCAGTTGTGTCCGACTCTTTGTGACCCCATGAATCGCAGCACGCCAGGCCTCCCTGTCCATCACCAACTCCCAGAGTTCACTCAAACTCATGTCCATCGAGTCAGTGATGCATACAACCATCTCATCCTCTGTGGTCCCCTTCTCCTCCTGCCCCCAATCCCTCCCAGCATCAGAGTCTTTTCCAATGAGTCAACTCTTCGCATGAGGTGGCCAAAGTACTGGAGTTTCAGCTTTAGCATCAGTCCTTCCAAAGAACACTCAGGACTGATCTTTAGGATGGACTGGTTGGATCTCCTTGCAGTCTAAGGGACTCTCAAGAGTCTTCTCCAACATCACAGTTCAAAAACATCAATTCTTCGATGCTCAGCTTTCTTCACAGTCCAACTCTGACATCCATACACGATCACTGGAAAAACCATAGCCTTGACTAGACGGACCTTTGTTGGCAAAGTAATATCTCTGCTTTTGAATATGCTATCTAGGTTGGTCATAACTTTCCTTCCACGGAGTAAGCATCTTTTAATTTATTCTTAGTTTCATAGTTTACCCACAGTACAACCCTGGGGAGTTCTTTTTCCTTTTAGTGTCCCAACTTTCTCATCAGTAAAATGGAAGATAATAATCAAATTTCCCTGATAGGATAGTTTAAGGATTAAATATTATCATACCTACTACATCCTGTTACATCCCACATACACACAGGAGGTCACTCCTGATGAGCAGAATGATCACTTAACAAAAAGTTATGAAACAACATTGAAAAATAGCAACATTATCTATGTATTCACATATTTAACAAATGGAGTTTGAAGATCAATAATAAATCAGACACTATTCTCAACATAAAAGGATATCAGTAATGAAAATGATGGATGTATTTCGTATACCTGTACTGTCTGAAGGGGTGGAAAAACATTAAATGACTATTTATAACTGAAGTATAGTGAGTAGTAGACTGGGGGTCATGCATCGAGGAGGCCCACCTTTAGCAAAGGGGTTAGAGAACCCCCTGCTGTAACAGCACATGGATTTTAGAGGGGAAAGTGTATGGAAAGCCCAGATTAATGAAAAGATATTATACTCCTATTTTACCAGACCATATTCTACTGTGGCTAAGTCAGTCTCCAATTGTGAAGATTCTTAATCTATTGCTTTTGTATGCACACAGAGTCAAATTCTGTATAGAGATGGGGTGGTCTTTAATTCAGACCAGAGTATGAGTTACGCACTTGTTCATCTGATTTTCCAAACTTAAGGATTCATTCCTAGTGTGGAAGCCCAGTCTCCAAGGCTTAGTCTGAGAAAATGATTTCTATTTTTTTCCCATAATAATCAAATGAGAATATAATTTCTTATATCTTCTTTCAGAAGCTGAGTTGTGCCAAGTGGAGTTCTGAGTAGGCTATCTAAGAGACATAGTCTGTTCATTTCCCCAAGTACTTTTCATTCTTGCCTTGGAACAACAGAATTTCCAGACAGTTTCAGAATTGGTCTTCACCAATTATCACATATTCATTTCTCAAGTTGTTCTTTAATCTTACGCTTTGAGCGTTTATTTAGAGTTATCACCAAAATTAGTCATCCAAAATCTACTTCTTTTTCTCTAAGTAACAGATTTTATTGTGTAATTCAAAATTTTTACTTATTTTGTTAATAGTTAACAGAATATCTGTGTTTTCTTTTTGCTCTGGTCATTGAGAGATTAATATATTTGAAAACAACCATACTTCAAACAGAAACATTTTAAATGAGTGACTAATGTCTAAGAACACATATTTGAGTATCCACATGCCAAGATCCACTTCCTAATTTAAATATATTGAGGATTTGGTCCACAAAAAGCTTTATATCACTCATGTAAAGCCATACATACCATTCTATTTAGAATTTAGCACTAAAATAGTTTTGTCTCTTTTTTAGACCCTGATATACTACTTACTCTCTGATAAGAATTATGGCCCTGGCTACAAAGGCGTTCATAATTAAATGTGAGGCCCAGTCATAGCAATCAATTCACCCTTATGGATGGTACATCTGCATTCTCCTCTTTCTCTGGCCTTGGTTTTCTGTCTTATAAATTTAATATATTTTGTTAAAAGTCATTCCAAACCTTTGTGATAAAAAGGATGGGTATTATACAAAGGGGGTGGCGGGGGTGGGGGATAAATTGGGAGGTTAAGATTAACGTATATATACTACTCTTGCTGCTTAGTTGCTTTAGTTGTGTCGGACTCTGTGTGACCCTATGGACTGTAGCCTGCCAGGTTCCTCCGTCCATGGAATTCTCCAGGCAAGAGTACTGGAGTGGGTTGCCATGCCCTCCTCCACGGGATCCTCCCAACCCAGGGATCGAACCCAGGTTTCCTACATAGCAAGCAGATTCTTTACCATAGAGCCACCAGGGAAGCCCACATACACCCTACTATGTATAAAATAGATAATCAACAAGGACCTACTGTATAGCACAGGGAACTATATTAATATTATGTAATAACTTGTACAAAAATGAAGAACATAGCATCCGGTTCCATTCGGTTCAGTTCAGTTCAGTTCAGTGGCTCAGTCATGTCCGACTCTTTGCAGCCCCATGAACTGCAGCACGCCAGGCCTCCCTGTCCATCACCAACTCCCGGAGTTCACTCAAACCCATGTCCATCGAGTCCGTGATGCCATCCAGCCATCTCATTTCTCCTCCTTCCCCTAATCCCTCCCAGCATCAGAGTCTTTTCCAATGAGTCAACTCTTCGCATGAGGTGGCCAAAGTATTGGAGGTTCAGCTTTAGCATCATTCCTTCCAAAGAACACCCAGGACTGATCTCCTTTAGAATGGACTGGTTGGATCTCCTTGCAGTCCAAGGGACTCTCAAGAGTCTTCTCCAACACCACAGTTCAAAAGCATCAATTCTTTGGCACTCAGCCTTCTTCACAGTCCAACTCTCACATCCATACATGACCACAGGAAAAACCATAGCCTTGACTAGATGGACCTTTGTTGGCAAAGTAATGTCTCTGCTTTTGAATATGCTATCTAGGTTGGTCATAACTTTTCTTCCAAGGAGTAAGTGTCTTTTAATTTCATGGCTGCAGTCACCATCTGCAGTGATTTTGGAGCCCAGAAAAATAAAGTCTGACACTGTTTCAACTGTTTCCCCATCTATTTCCCATGAAGTGATGGGACCAGATGCCATGATCTTCATTTTCTGAATGTTGCCGGTTCCATTACTTCATGGCAAATAGATGGAGAAACAATAGAAACAGTGACAGACTTTATTTACTTGGGCTCGAAAATCACTGTGGACAGTGACTGCAGCCATGAAATTAAAAGATGCTTGCTTCTTGGAGTAAAATCTATGATAAACCTAGACAGTGTATTAAAATGCAGAGATGTTACTTTGCCAACAAAGGTCCATCTAGTCAAAGCTATGGATTTTCCAGTAGTCATGTACAGATGTGAGAGTTGTACCATAGTGAAGGCTGAGCGCTGAAGAATTGATGCTTCAAATTGTGGTGTTGGAGAAGACTCTTGGAGTCCCTTGGACTGCAAGGAGATCCAACCAGTCAATCTGAAAAGAAATCAGTCCTGAATATTCATTGGAAAGACTGATGCTGAAACTCCAACACTTTGGCCACCTGATGCAAAGATCCACTCATTGGAAAAGACCCTGATGCTGGGAAACATTTAAGGCAGGAGGAGAAGGGGATGACAGAGGATAAGATGGTTGGATGGCATCACCTACTCAATGGACATGAGTTTGAACAAACTTTGGGAGATGGTGAAGGACAGGGAATCCTGGTGTGCTGCAGTCCATGGTATCGCAGAGTCAGACGTGACTGACAGACTGAACAACAACAGCAATGACCTGTAAAGTAAAAGAATCTGAAGAAGTATATATATATATATATGTGTGTGTGTATATGTATATATATATGTGTGTGTATATATATATGTATGTATATATATATGTGTGTATATATATATGTGTGTGTATATATATATGTATATGTATACACACACACACACTTCTGTGGTGGCTCAGGGCTAAAGAATCCGCCTGTAATGCAGGAGCCATTGGAAACGTGGGTTCGGTCCCTGGGTCGGGAAGATCCCCTGGAGGAGGGCATGGCAACCGACTCCAGTATTCTTGCCTGGAGAATCCCATGGACAGAGGAGCCTGGTGGGCTATAGTCCATGGGGTTGAAGAAAAGAGCTGGACATGACTTAGTGACGGCAAGCAATGACAACAACAGAAACTTGAGTTATAAGCTTTAAGCATTTGTGGTTCATAATCTAACTTTAATTATAATTTTACAATAAATTTAAGAAATAAATGCTTCTCAATGTTAATTAATAGGGAGGCTCTCGTGAGGAAAATATTGACAGTTTAGTATTTTAAAAGTCCTTCAATCAATGTTAGAGATATTAGCTCTATGATACATTGGTTCCAGCAGATCAGTTCTGGGGAATGGGTGCAATTTGAAACTATGAGAAATAAAACAAGGACAAAGACTGGATCTATTGGGACCACCTTTCATCAAAGATAAAATCTGGATTATGGCTTGAAACTAACAACCACATTAAGTCAAATATTCATGTTAGCTACTTCTCTTTTTTCTTGTCTCTTTATTATAAAATCTCTACCTCCTTTTATTTATCTATGTATCCACCCATCCATATCATGAATAATTAAGTAATGTTTTTCTCCTCCTAAAATTTACTTGATAGAAAAGCCCATAAAAGGTGAAAAGGGTTTTATACTACTCTCACTCAAATTCCAAGTGCCATTTCATAGTTGTCTGTTTTCAAAGATGTGAAAATTTGTTCATAGTGTATGCCAGGCAAATAACCTTTGTATAATCATAGAAATGTAGGAATTATAAGATCTGAGAAAAAGAAGGGAGCTCAGATATATTCTTGCTCAAACTCATATTAATTTTTCACAGGAAAAGGAATGGAAACTAAGAAGGCAGAAAGGGATCATTAAAAACAAGAGCTCTGGGATTCCAGGGTTTCTTTCACTGTATCATACTATTTTCTTCTCTTGTGGCTCAATTGGTAAAGAATCCGCCTGCAATGCAGGAGACCTGGGTTTGATCCCTGGGTTGGAAAGATCCCCTGGAGAAGGGAAAGGCTACCCATTTCAGTATTCTGGCCTGGAGAATTCCATAGACTACAGTCCATGGTGTCGCAAACAGTAGGACACGACTGAGTGACTTTCACTTTTGGCAAAAAACCCTACACATACCAGTGCTTTTACTTACTTTCTAAATTGCACAGTATTATAAAGCTTGAAATAATTTCAGAGATCATTTAAGTCCACATCTTTCATTTAGTGATAGGGACACTAAGCCCTAGAAGGGGCAAATGTCCAAAGGCACATAGCTAATGAGTGGCAGGGTTGGAGCCAGAATCCAGTTTTCTTCTTTTAGGCCAAATCCTTTTCCATTAAAATGGGCACATTAGCTCCATAAAATAGGGAGACTAATGAAGCTGTTTCCAAGCCCAAAATACTGTTAAGAAAAGAATTTAAAAGTGTTATTTCAACAGCACAAACATATCAGTCAGGCCTTTAGCAATTGGGGATTAGCAGGGCTAATTTTACTTATTTATCAGTCTGGGATTAGAGGTTCCTGTTGGAATGCACAGCTCAGCATTAGGATCAAACTTTCTGCTTTATACCAGAGTTACACTGGGTCAGGCTAGTCCAAATAATCTTCCTCAAGGTTGGGTATTAAGTTGTCAGCTCAAACAAACTAGAACTCAAGGTCCTCTTGGTAAACCTAGATGAAATGAGAAAGCAGAAAGTGTTTTATTTTCTCTGTCTCCTATTTTTGCCCTCTGTATCCTCCCTTTCTTTCCTTTGTTTTAGCATGCCAGCACTGGGATACACAGAACATGGGTAAGAAAGGAAAACCAGGAACTAGAGGCTTACGTGAGGTGTTGGTAGCAGGGCAATAGTAAGAAGTCAAGACATATAAGTGCGTTCATGGTCAGTTAAAACCTTGAGTCAGAGGCTAGCTAGATATCCAGACAAACAGATTGGCAAGGCACAGGTGAAAAGG
Organism: Bos mutus; assembly: GCF_027580195.1. NCBI lineage: Eukaryota > Metazoa > Chordata > Mammalia > Artiodactyla > Bovidae > Bos > Bos mutus. Next base: position 40,631,719 of record NC_091636.1, on the reverse strand, counting down.
CCCAGGGAGATATTTAGGAAGCAAAAGCCAAGAAAAAAGAGGCAAAACAAGGTACATTGGGATAAGTAAATAGCTTTCAGTTCAGTTCAGTTCAGTTTAGTCACTCAGTCACAAGACTGACTCTTTGCGACCCCATGAACTGCAGCACGCCAGGCCTCCCTGTCCATCACCCACTCCCGGAGTCCACCCAAACCCATGTTCATTGAGTCGGTGATGCCATCCAGCCATCTCATCCTCTGTCGTCCCCTTCTCCTCCTGCCCTCAATCTTTGCCAGCATCAGGGTCTTTTCCAATGAGTCAACTCTTCACAGGAGGTGGCCAAAGTATTGGAGTTTCAGCTTCAACATCAGTCCTTCCAATGAACACCCAGGACTGGTCTCCTTTAGGATGGACTGGTTGGATCTCCTTGCAGTCCAAGGGACTCTCAAGAGTCTTCTCCAACACCACAGTTCAAGAGACTATTAGAAGTGGTAAAAACCATTGCTTGAGACTCAAACATCATCACCTGTTATTTTGTTAGGGCACAAAGAGGGCCTGCTGGTAGTTAACTTGGAGTTTATAGGCAGAAGTAGATAATGAATCCTCTTGGCTGAGATGGGGAATGTGTGGTGGGGGAGAAGGCAATCCAGATGCAAGACATTCAGTGTCCTCACATTCATTCATTCACTGAACACATAATTTCCTGAGTGCTTGCTATGTGCTTGGTACAGCACTAGGTTCTTGACATTCAGTGACTAATGTAACAAAGCCTTGACCTCCTGAGGCTTTCTTACTAGTACAGACAATAGATGATAAATGAGTAAATGTATAATGTGGAATCCAGTATTCGTAAGTGCTCTGAAGTTAAAGCAAAGAAAGAGTGGTGATGTGATGATACTGGTCTAGATGAGATGGTCAGAGAAGGCTTCTTTGAGGTGTCATTTGAGTAGATGCCAGAGTGAAGCGAACAAAAAGCTCCTCAAATGTCCTTCATCAGGTACCTGATGCTCATTTCCACTTTCCCTGCACATCACATGTCTAGCCTGTCATCTACCTGTTATTTTACCAGTTAGAAAGCCTTGCTCTCTGATCTCCAGGATGATGAACATCTAAACTGACTAGGTCTTCCTTCCATTTGATGACACCCCTCAATCCACCCACTATGATAGTGACAGGAAATTCCTGGTCCTTCTCTTCCCTATTGATCATTAGATCATGATCATAATTATCACATAAAGGGAACAGGTAGTGAGTAAATCAAAACAAGGATTGTAAGCCCTTAGAGTTTGCTGCGGTGGTTTAGTCACTAAGTCGTGTCTGACTCTTTGCAACCCCACGGACTGTAGCCCGCCAGGTTCCTCTGCCCATGGAATCCTCCAGGCAAGAATACTGGAGTGGGTTGCCATTCCCTTCTCCAGGGGATCTTCCCGACCCAGGGACTGAACCCGGGTCTCTTATATTGCAGGTGGATTCTTTACTGACTGAGCCACCAAATAAATCCAAGGCGGGCTAGGTTTCTGACCTTTATATTGTTCCCTCAACTGTCACGGCTCGGGAAAGAGGAAAAGAACTCTAACAGTTGAGATCTTACCAGAAAAAACAAAACAAAACAGAAATTACTTTGAGTACCTAAAATACAGAGTCTTAGTTCAGGGAGCAGTTGCATGAGTGATGGAGAAGTGGAGAGTCAAACCCAGCCACATGGCCATCATGTGTGAGTTAACGCAACGTGAAGGAAATGGCAACCCCCTCCAGTATTCTTGTCTGGGAAATCCCATGGACAGAGGAGCCTGCTGGGCTACAGCCCATGGGCCTGCAGAGTCAGAAACAACTTAGTGACTGAGCACTAGCCATTACCAGCCCTAGTTTAGAAGGAAGTAGTATTTAACTGTGCCTAAAGGTCTGAGATCACCCTACTGGATCTGGAACCATGGTGGACCTGTAAAGGAGATGGGATCATAGAAGGTGGGGCCATAAAGGAGATGCAGAAGCTGCCAGAGTAACCACCAGAGGCAGGGGCATGGGAAGGGGAGCATCCCTTGCATTCTCCCTGTACCCCTTGCTGTCTAACTTCCATAGTGCTGTCCATGGGCGAAACCCAGGCAGGGATTTGGAAGCCAGGCAAGAAGGCCTGCAGAGGTTATTCCTTCTGCAATACGAAGGAAGAACAGGGGAAGGGTAGGGATAGATCCGAGGTCTGGTGGGCTCAGGACTTTTAAAGAGCTGTAAAATGCTATGGTTTTTCCAGTAGTCATGTATGGATGTGAGAGTTGGACTGTGAAGAAAGCTGAGTGCCAACGAATTGATGCTTTTGAACTGTGGTGTTGGAGTAGACTCTTGAGAGTCCCTTGGACTGCAAGGAGATCCAACCAGTTCATTCTTAAGGATATCAGTCCTGGGTGTTCTTTGGAAGGAATGATGGTGAAGCTGAAACTCCAATACTTTGGCTACCTGATGTGAAGAGTTGACTCATTAGAAAAGACTCTGATGCTGGGAGGGATTGGGGGCAGGAGGAGAAGGGGATGACAGAGGATGAAATGGCTGGATGGCATCACTGACTCGATGGACTTGAGTTTGAGTGAACTCTGGGAGTTGGTGACGGACAGGGAGGCCTGGCATGCTGCAATTCATGGGGTCGCAAAGAGTCAGACATGACTGAGGGACTGAACTGAACTGAAAATGTACTTGAATGTTCTTAAGTACCTACTTGGGCCAGGTGCTGTGTTAGAATCTCTCACAAACATATTCTTCTTAAATTATCACAGAAGTTCTTTTTGAAGGTAGGAATGATTACTACCCTTTTAAAGATTAAAAAAAAAAAAAAAAAAAACCAACCAAGGACCAGAGGGTTTGTGGAATTTTTTGTGGTCAGACACTAAGTATGGTCAAGTCCAGATTCAAATTGACCTGTGCCTATTTATTAACCTCTTGCTTTTCCACTGTATTCTTGACCCTTGGAACCCAGAGGTTGTGGGGAGGGTGAGAGGGCACATCTCCTTCCTAACTACTCACTCTGAATTTTCACCTCCCCTGTGGTAGCCAGGTTAATTCTGAGTAATAGTCAGAGTCTCTGTACTCCATTCTAACAGTTGAGTGCATGAAAATATAATATTTGACTTAAGTAGAATTTCATTTCAGATAAAATTATTGAGGCTGGAAAAATGACCACATTAATCTATCTTCCTTGGGTAGATTTAAATACTAAATGCTTTCCTTTTCTGTACTGTAGAAGTGAGCATAGATGCCAATGACCACATTTGCAGAGACCAAGACTGATATTGAAGGTGGTGTGTTTAAGAGAAGGTGTGTTTGCTCCAGGCAATGAGGTAAGAGACTAAAAGAGTGCGGGTGGGGCCTTTCCTCCTTGGGTCTCAGGCGGAGCTTCTAGGTTGACAGCAAAATCCTCCTTTCGTTTATAAATGGACTTTGTTTGCTCTGGAAGCATCTGAGAGGATAAATATGGGATCCCACAGAAGCCACACTGTTATTTTTGCAGTGTCTTTTCTCATTATAACTCCAAGTCTCTTCTTTCCCCACCTCCCCAACCTCTTTTTTTTTGGGGGGGGGAGGTTTGTTTCTCATATATGGATGCATGCATGTGTATGATATGTGTATACGAACACACACACAGTGCTAGAAGTTCTAAATAAGAACCCAAAGTGCAAAAGCAGACCCTTTAGATAATCTGTATCTGACATAAAGATATTTACAGCATTACTTTTCTGACATTTTCCCCCTAGGTGAGATTGTCCCCAAATGTGGTTCAAATGTGGTCAGATTGTATCTAGAAAAAAAAATGAGACTCTGAAGAACATACAAATTAATTAATGACTAAGTGATGTAGTTAAATATACTTATTTTAAAAGACACTTGACAGCAAAAGTCATTTTGCTAATTCTACTGCTGCTGCTGCTAAGTCACTTCAGTCGTGTCCGACTCTGTGCGACCCCATAGATGGCAACCCACCAGGCTCCCCTGTCCCTGGGATTCTCCAGGCAAGAATACTGGAGTGGGTTGCCATTTCCTTCTCCAATGCGTGAAAATGAAAAGTGAAAGTGAAGTCACTCAGTCGTGTCCAACTCTTCGCGACCCCATGGACTGCAGCCTATCGGCTCCTCTGTCCATGGGATTTTCCAGGCAAGAGTACTGGAGTGGGTTACCATTGCCTTCTCTATGTTAATTCTAAGAGGCATATTAATTTTTACCCTGAGAGGTATCAGAATGTAATTAATATCTGGGTAAAGAAGCTTATCCACAGTTAAAGTTAAGGAGAAATCCAAACTTAATAAGCCATGTTGTAGGTATTCTTCCCTGGTAGAGTAATGTCACCTCCACCTAGCTTCCCCCACCCCACTCTGCCAAAGTGTCTATATCTTTATCCCTACAATACTGTGAACGTGTTGGGTTGCAAGGCAAAGGGGAATTAAATCACCAATGGATTTAAGATTGTGAATCAGTTGACCTTAAAATAGGATGATTATTTTAAATTATACAAAACAGGTCTTAATGACCCAGTTAAACATGATTGTGTGGTCACTTACCTAGAGCCAGATATCCTGGAGTATGAAGTCAGGTGGGCCTTAGGAAGCATCACTATAAACAAAGCTGCTGGAGTTGATGGAATTTCAGCTGAGCTATTTAAAATTCTAAAAGATGATGCTGTTAAAGTGTTTCACTCAAAATATCAGCAAATTTGGAAAACTCAGCACTGACCACAGGACTGGAAAAAGTCAGTTTTCATTCCAATCCCAAAGAAGGCCAATGCCAAAAAATGTTCAAACTACTGTATAATTGTACTAATTTCATATGTTAGCAAGGTTATGCTCAAAATCCTTCAAGCTAGGCTTCAGCAGTATGTGAAGTGAGAACTTCCATATGTACAAGTTGGGTTTAGAAAAGGCAGAGGAACCAGAGATCAAATTGCCAACATTTGTTGGATCATAGACAAAGCAACAGAATTCCAGAAAAAAATCTACTTCTGCTTCATTGACTATGCTAAAGCCCTGTGTGGATCACAGCAAACTGGAAAATTCTTAAAGAGATGGGAATACCAGACCACCTTACCTGCCTCCTGAAAAACCTCTATGTGGGTCAAGAAGCAACAGTTAGAATTGGATATGGAACAACAGACTGCTTCAAAATTGAGAGAGGAGTACGACAAGGCTGTATATTGTCATCCTGCTTATTTATCTTCTATGCAGAGCTGTTGTTCAGTTGCTCAGTTGTGTCTGACTCTGGGACCCCACGAACTGCAGCACACCAGGATTCCCTGTTCTTCACCATCTCCCGGAGTTTGCTCAAACTTATGCCACTGAGTAAGTGATGCCATCCAACCATCTCATCATCTGTCATCCCCTTCTCCTCATCTGTCATCCCCTTCTCCTCATGCCTTCAATCTTTCCCATTGGGTCTTTTCCAATGGGTCAGCTCTTTGCATCAGGTGGCCAAATTATTGGAGTGTCAGCTTCATCATCAATCCTTCAAATGAATATTCACGGTTGATTTCCTTTGGGATTGACTGGCACTATGCAGAGTACATCATATGAAATGCCAGGCTGGATGAATCCCAAGCTTTAATCAAGATCTGGGGAAACATCAATAGCCTCACATATGCAGATGATGACACCTTAATGGCAGCAAGTGAAGAACTAAAGAACCTCTTGATGAGGGTGAAAGAGGAAAGTGAAAAAGCTGGTTTGAAAATCAGCATTAAAAACCTAAGATCATGGCATCTGGTCCCATTACTTGATGGCACAAAGAAGGGGAAAAAGTGGAAGCAGTGACAGATTTTATTTTCTTGAACTCCAAAAGCACTGATGATGGTGACTGCAGCAATGAACTTAAAAGATGCTTGCTCTTTGGAAGGAAAGGTATGACACACCTAGACACTGTATTAAAAAGCAGAGATATCACTTTGCTGACAAACGTCCATTGAGTCAAATCTATGGTTTTTCCAGTAGTCATGTGCAGAGAGTTGGATCATAAAGAAGGCTGAGTGCTAAAGAATTGATGCTTTGAAACTGTGGTGTTGGAGAAGACTCCAGAGAGATCTTGGACTGCAAGGAGATAAAACCAATCTAAAATCAATCCTAAAGGAAATCAACCCTGATTATTCATTGAAAGGACTGTTGCTGAAACTAAAGCTCTAATGCTTTGGCCACCTGATGCAAAAAGCCAACTCATTTGAAAAGACCCTGATGCTGGGAAAGATTGAAGGCGAAAGGAGAAGGGAGAAGCAGAGGATTGGATGGATAGACAGCATCACCAACTTAATGGACATGAATTTGCACAAATTTGAGGAGACAGTGGAGGACAGAGGAGCGTGGCACACTGTAGTCCATGGGGTGACAAAGAGTCAGACATGACTTAGAAAGTGAACAACAACAACAAATTCTTGATTATCCAGGTGAGCCCCCTGTAATTATTGGGTCTTTATATGTGGAAGAGGAAGGCAGAAGAATTAGTTTCAAAAGAACATAATATGGAGAAGACTCAACTGCCATAAGTAGCTTGGAAGACGAAAGGGGGCAACAAGCCAAGGAACATTTGCATTCTTTAGAAGCAGCAAAAGGTAAGAAAGCAGATTCTCTTCTAGAGTCTCCAGAAAGAAATATTGACCTGAAGAATTATAAGTAATAGATTTATTTTTTAAGTCACTAAGTTTCTGGTAATTTTTTACAGCATCCATGGAAAAGTAATATACCTTCTAACTCAAATTATGCCTGGAGAACACCTACAAAAGAAGCTTAAAAATAACAATGTCAGTGTATTAGTTAGGGTAAGTGATATTAGTTGCTGAAACAACCACAACAAACTCTAAAAAGTCTCATGACATAATATAAAATTTATTACTTAACCCGAAGAATCCAGACAGATGTTCTGGTCTGGTCATCTTTCATTCTAGCCATTTGAGGTTTGGTCTTTTTCCATCTTGTGGCTTCAGCTTTCCTGAAGACCTTAAACTCCTTTCCATTCATTGGCAGATGTGGAAGGAGAGAGTGTGTGAAAGATTGTCTTGAAGAGTTCATGAGTCTGGTCTGGAAATGGAATATTGCTTTTACCCATAGTCTATGGCCAGTATCAGGTTAATGGGCATATGTAATTGCAGGGGAGGTCAGAAAATGCAGTCTAGTGGTGTGTCCTGAAGCTAAAGGAAATCTGGAATTTGACTAACACATAGCACTCTCAGCATAACTGGGCCAGTCTATCTTTTGATAAAATATAAACATACAGAGGCAAGGTAAAATAATGAGCAAGTTCTAATATGAAGTAGATTCCGTTAAATGATAGTGAAAAATATAATAGATTAACAGCAATTAGATCTGGTTTTAAACACTTGCTACATCATCCAGTCACTGTATGGTTTTTGTAAGTCACTTAATGTCTCTTTGTTTCAGCTTTTTCGTCTTAGATACTGAAATAAAAATCTGTCCTGTCTCACACTTTTTCTTTTTGTTCCAGCTTTTGCCATTTTCCAGTTTTTAGTAAGGAAAGACATTTGATATCAGATTTGTTTGTCTGCGTGTACATGTGCGTGTCTAGAAAATGTCTTCTACTATTTTTCCTTATTTGCCCAAACTGACTAGTTCAGTTTTGAAGGCACAGTTTCTTTTCATTAGATGTTATCATATGATATACTCATTTTCGTAGCTTAAATATGGTCAAATAACAGCAATTTCATATAGTTCCTTTAATATATTACCTTAAAATAAAATTTTGGCTTCTTTTGTATAACCCCAAATGAATTAGAAGTCTGTGTCTGATTACTGTAAGTTTTCTCTATTATTTTCCATCACAGCATCCAGTTTATTTCATTGTCAGAATTTTGCAATTTATATATATATTTTTTATTGTTCAATGTCTCTATTTTTGGAAGACTGTAAACTTCATGAAGGCAGATAGTTTACTTCATTCATTCAACATCTAGTACAGGATACTGAATTATAGGCTCAATAACTATTTCTGAAAATGAAAATTGTGTTGCTTCAAAGTTGTGAGTCTAATTGAGGTGACAATATCATATAGCTTTCAGATCTCATTGGAAATAAATTTCAATATGTATTTTAAATACTATTTCTCAGTTGTTTTACTCTAATTTTTATAAAGTCCAGAATTACTTCTACTTAATACTGAATGCCAACTGAAAATATGGCACAATTTGAATACCATGAAAACAGTAGTGCCTACACTGTGATGACTGCTTTTCCCTGAATTATTTTGAATAGCTAAAGACCAAGATCTTTAAGTCCATAATGATTCAATATTATTAGGTGCTGCATATTTTGTGAAAGGACGTGGTAATCACCTAGCTTCTCTTTAGCCAAACTATCTCAGACTGGTGTATATCTATTCAATTTCTAACATCTTCCGAGAAGAAGATGCTATGTGTTTTGGAATCACTTCTAATTATACCACGTATTATCCATCATTGTCAGGATTTTCTTTCTTCTCGTTTAAACCCTAGGTTTCTTTCTTCTTGTGAAGTGAAAATAGCTAATGGCTCTTATCTTTTGGGCAAAAATTCTACAAAGCCCAGAAAATCATCTTTCTATCATCACTAGTTCTCATTGTCCCATGTCTCATGTGGTTTTGAAATGTTTTGAATTAATTTCTAAAGATCCCCATCTCCAGGCAAAACTGGTAACAAAACAACAACCTTGATGCTGGCGTGCATGTTCAAACATTGCTCTGACTCAAAGAATTGGAATGCAGTTTACTACTGGGGATAAATTCTGTGCAAATACCTCAACAATCAAAATAAAAGATGAAAAAGAAGAGAATCTTTGGGCCCTGCAGAAAATTGGATCTGATAATATCTGGTGCAACTTGCAGATGTGAACATGTCTAAGGGCAACAACATGACCAGAATATAGCAGCCCAGAGAGAATTTGTACTTGAAAATGTTCTTGCTCATTTGCTGCAAATCAACAGTCAAAAATACAAAGATGTTGGGTACATTTTTGACTTATAGTAGGTACCTGTTTCTTTTTATTTCAATGAACAAAAAAGTCCATTTTGTTTTCTTTTTAACTTGTGTATTTTCTGGCTACTGCTGCTACAATGGATGCTGCTGCTTGGCAAGCAAATGTCAGGAGCTAAAGTAAAGAGGGAACAGAGGCCCAGAGGCTTTGCCTATCAATGACTCAGTAGGGCTTATGATAACATTTACAAGAGAAGACTGCCTGCCAAACTAATTTCACAAGAGGTGATGATAATGTTTTCTACTATCAGATCCAAAGTCATATAAACATAGAGTGTTAGGTGCAAGGATAAAATCAGGCACGTGGAAGTCCCCTGGGAAATGCAGCTGCAATGGGGATAGTTTGTGGAGCAGCCCTAATAATGTCTGGGGCGGGGCAGGCAGATACTGCATTTCTTCATGAAGAAACAAGCTTCTTGGTGCATCTTTCTCAAAACATTTCTTTCCATCTTCTGTAACACTTTCTTCTTCTAGGTGATAGGGTCACCTACCAAGTCTGTTTTAATCTATGCTGAATCTTCTACCTCTAGCCCCCTAATTGAAAGGTTTCCCTAGGGCCCCCTCCTCACTTGTCTCTCATGATCTGTTTACATTTTCTCTCCCAGGATGAACCATGCTCTAGTCTCTAGCTATCACTCCAAATCCAGACCCGAGAGATATGGATTTTAATAGATTATACACAGAAGCCACCCAAGTGTCCATCAAGAGATGAACAGATAAAGAAGACGTGATATATATATTTATTGTGCATATATATATATATATACACATATATACATACATGCTTACATACACACAATGGAATAGTACTCAGCCATAAAGAAGAATAAAATTTTGCTGTTTCCAACAACATGGACCTAGAGATTATCATACTGAGTAAGTCAGACTGAGAACGATAGATATCATATGATATCACTTATAAGTAGAACCTAAAAAAATGATATGAGTAAACTTATTTACAAAACAGAAATAGACTCACAGAAATGGAAAACAAATTTGTGGTTACCAAAGGGGAAAGGGCAGAGAAGGCAATGGCACCCCACTCCAATACTCTTGCCTGGAAAATCCCATGGACGGAGAAGCCTGGTAGGCTGCAGTCCATGGGGTCTCGAGGAGTCGGACACGACTGAGCAACTTCACTTTCACTAAGGTGGAGTAAACGTCATAGGAATGAGCCACTCCTTTCATCCACCAGGGAACAAATGAAATACATTTAAATACAAATAAAATGCAAATAAAATACATAACAATCTACACCTCAGGGCAGGTGTTCTCTGTCTTTTATAGAATCTAAATATAAGTACAGCATTTTGTTTATTGGAAATAAAAACAAAGAAAATTTAAACATATCAATAATATGACCCTTCAAAATAATGCCCTTAAGAACTAACCCTTCTACACTATTGGTGGGAATGTAAATTGGTACAGCCACTATGGAGAACAGTAAGGAGTTTCCTTAAAAAAGCTAAAAATAGAGCTACCATATGATCCAACAATCCCACTTCTGGGCGTATATCCTGAAAAGATGAAAACATTAATTCAAAAAGACACATGTATCCTAATGTTCATAATAGCTGTATTTGCAATGGCAGAGACATGGAAGCAACCTAAATATCCACTGATAGATGAGTAAACAAAGAAGATATGACACACACATGCGCGCGCGCACACACACACACACAATGTGTTTTAAGAAGTGTTTTGAGAAAGATACACACACACACGATGGATTATTATACAGCCATTAAAAAGAATGAAATAATGCTATTTTCACAACATGGATGGACCTAGAGATGATCATACTGAGTGAAGTCAATACAGAAAGGCAAATTTCACATATCACTTATATGTGGAATCTGAAAAAATGATACAGATGAACTTATTTATAAAACAGGAAAAGATTCATAGACATAGAAAATAACTATGGTTATCAAAGGGGAAAGGTGGGGAGAGGGATAAATTAGGAATTTGGGATTAACAGATACACATGACTGTATATAAAATAAAGAATAAGGGCTTATAGTATAGCACAGGGAACTTATTCAATGTCTTGTAATAACCTATAATGGAAAAGAATCTGAAAAAGAGTATATATATATATATATATATATGATATAACTGAATCACTTTGCTGTACACTTTGCTGTAAATTGACTATACTTCAATAATAAAAAAAATAGCTCCCTTAGGCTTCGTCCCCTTGCTCCAGCACAGTGGCCATCACTTAACTGCATCCAGGGACATTTATGAACCAGATAAGAGAATTCATATTTTTACTTTAAAGTTATACCCTGACTTGTTTTTAGAAATGTGAAACACAGCTTACACGTTTTATTTATCAGATTTCACTCCAAAATGACTTTTAATTTTTCACATACAAAAAAATCACCGTCAAAATATGCAACATTTCCACTGCTGAAGAGGTTATCTAGATCTAGAAGGCATTAGGGAGAGCTGTCATCATCTCGATAAATAAGGCGCCAAAGTTAGAATTACTTGGATATTTCATGGGAGTGTGGGTTTTGGCCAACACTATAACTTACTGATTTTCTTCCATAATGCACAGTGTGTTCTGACTTTGTTATGGTTATTATTTCTTGGCAGGTAATCAGTTTTTTCCACATTTTGTCATTTAAAAGATAAGCACGTAAGTCATATAATGTAAAGGTCCAGATCCTCTAGAAGCATGGCAGAAGCACACACACACACACACACACAAATTGAAGTTCTCTCCGAAGTCCATGCCTTCATGTTTATAGAAACATAAGATTATACCTGGACTTCTGAAGCCTAACAACTAAAATGGAGAACAGACTGATGGAGGATCTGATGTATTCTTCACACTCATGACTGCTCTACAGTAAAATCTATTGTTAGTTGAAGATTTACATTATGCAATAATATATTGTGGTGTCTGCTGACAACAAAGGTCCATCTAGTCAAGGCTATGGTTTTTCCAGTAGTCATGTATGGATGTGAGAGCTGGACGGTAAAGATAGCTGAGCACCGAAGAGTTGATGCTTTCGAACTGTGGTGTTGGAGAAGACTCTTGAGAGTCCTTTGGACTGCAAGGAGATCCAACCAGTCCATCCTAAAGGAAACCAGTCCTGAATATTCATTGGAAGGACTGATTTTGAAGCTGAAACTCCAATACTTTGGCCACCTGATGTGAAGAGGGTACTCATTTGAAAAGACCCTGATACTGGGAAAGATTGAAGGCGGGAGGAGAAGGGGATGACAGAGGATGAGATGGCTGGGTGGCATCACCCACTCAATGCACACAAATTTGAGTAAACTCCGGGAGTTGGTGATGGACAGGGAGGCCTGGCGTGCTGTAGTCCATGGGGCCGCAGAGTAGGACACGACTGAGCAACTGAACTGAACTGTGGTATCTGCACAATTAACACAAGAACACATACAGTTTTATAAATGTTAGAAATAGTTAAACCTTGATGGTATCTGCTACCTTGATGGATAAAAGAAAAAGGACAGAAACAAACAAAGCAAAAAATAAAAAGGGTTTTGTGGTGTGTCACACCACATGCGGAGGTAACCTATTACTTTCCACTGACTTCAAGAACTGCCATTCTTGGGCTTCCCTGGTGGCTCAGTGTAAAGAAGCCCTGTCAATGCAGGAGACATGGGTCTGATCCCTGATCCGTGGAGCAACTAAGCCAGTGCACCACAACTATCAAGTCTGTGCTCTACAGCCTGGGAGCTGCAACCAGGGAAGCCCATGCTCCTAGAGGCCGTGCTCTGCAACCAGAGAAGCTACTGCAATGAGAAGCCCAAGCACTGCAACTAGAGAAAAGCTCTCACAGCAGTGAAGACCCAGCACAGACAAAAACAAATAAATTAATAAAATTATTAAAAACATGACTATTCTTGAATTCTTCCTAAATGAGGCAGTTATATTTTATATGAAAATATCTACTCCAGAGAAGGAGAGTTATTTAAGGCTTATTTCATATTGTATTTCAATTACAGACAACTAAGAAATACTCATGCATTTATCAAAACCTATTTTTGCCTTTATTATTAATGGAATTGATAATCAGGATTCATTGTCCTCTGAATAATTCTGTTAATTAAAAAAAAAAGACTATGGTTACATTGTTCTGCTGTTTACTTATCTCCAGGTTTAAAAGGCCTACTACTCTAACTTATTTTTCAGGTGTACTTTTGAAACCCTTTTAACAACATTTTTTTTGACTCTTTCACAAGCTTTGCTTATCTTAAAATAGACCTGGTTTTATTTAATAGTCTCCAAATTGTTAACAAATAAAGAATTGACATTATTTGTCTTTCCCAAGCTCTTGGTAGCACAATCTAGAAGGCTGGCTAAGGGTTAGGAGGTGTGTTATGTCCATAAGCCAATGAGAGAATAATTTGCTAAAACCATAAATTCACAATTGGAGTTTCATTTGTGTTGAATCAAGTAAAATAAAGTAGTATATGGCTTTGCAGAAATAAAACATCTTTGATTAGAAAGGTGAGGGTGGTGGTGGAAGGGAATGGTCAAAGACAGACTCATTGGAAGAACCTAAATGTTTTAAGGATAGACATTCTCCTCTTATTCTCACTGATGGAGCCGAGACTCTGGAAAGTTAAGGGGAGACATCAGAACATGTTTGTGTGCAGATGGAAATGCTCCGGAGCAGAGGTGATAATTACAGTCGCAGTGACTGAGGAGGTGAGAGGGAATGGGGTCCAGGTGGAGGACTGGATTTTGACACAGCAGTGATACTAAGCTCAATGTAGCTGAAGAGATGCAGAGATAGATTTGGTGGTGGAAGGCTGATGGTGACTGCTTCTATTATCTCTGTAAATATCATGTCTAAGAATGATGGGAATGCTGGGGGAGTAGGAGATTTGAGGGTAGAGGAAAAAATGTGAACTAGTATTTTAGAATAGGAAGCTGAATAAATGAGACTTGTGTGATAGGGTTGCCTGTTTGAGGTTAGCGGTCATGAATTTAAAGTGAGCTCAATCAACACAGTTGTGTTCTTGGGTGGCCAGGGAAGTCTGAATTTTAGCAGTTCATGCCTTTAACTTATCATGTGAGAGGTATTTCTCTTTGTCCATTGGCTGTTTGTATAACCTTTGGTCTTGGACAGGGAATGTCCAGGCCCACTGCTGTCTGGAATCATAACCTTGGATGGTATCATAGCTGACAAGCGATAACAGACACAGGAGGAGAGGCCTGGAGGAGAGAGGTGGTTTTCTCCTAGCTGGAGTAGGCTCCCCACAAGTTGAAGATAAGGGGGCTAGAGGGAGGCCAGGTTACAGGTCAAGAAGCAGGAAGGAAAGGTCTTGGGATGAATAGCCGACCCCATCTTACCCTAGACAGCGTGGCTCCATCCTATTGTTGATTCTGGGCGTGAAATGGTTTCCCTGGAGACTGGAGGCTGTTTATTCAGTCAGGCGAAAGAAACAAGTATGTTCATGCCATGGCAAGCGTACAATAAGCTTTCCTTAACACCTTCTGTATCATCACATTCTCCCGGACCTTCTTCCATCCAGTTGCCCTATTTCTGCTCTTTTTCTCCATGACTGCATGTTTCCTTCTACAGTCAGTCCCATATTTGGGGCCCTTCTCTAAGGCCCTTCCTTGGTTCTGTCCAATGGTCCTCTTACTCTAAGAAAGAATAACCATTTCTTGGTTCTAGCTCCCTCTTAAGTTCTAACCCTGTGTTTCCAAATAGTCTTTGGACATTTCTAGAGAGATAAACATTAATTCATCAGTTGTTCAAAGTCAAAACCTATACTGTTCCTCCTTTCCAGTTTTCCACACAGAATTATACTGTTCATGAGAGTCCCTTGGACTGCAAGGGGATCAAACCAGTCAATCCGAAAGGGAATCAACCCTAAATATTCACTGGAAGGACCGATGCTGAAGCTCCAATACTTTGGCCGCTTGATGTGAAGAGCCGGCTCACTGGAAAAGACCCTGATGCTGGGAAAGATTTAAGGCAAAAACAGAAGAGGGCGGAAGAGGATGAGATGATTAGAGCATCACTGACTCAATGGACATGAATTTGAGCAAACTCTGGGAGATACTGGAGGGCAGAGGAATCTGGTGTGCTGCAGTCCCTGGAGTGGCAAAGAGTCAGACATGACTCAGCAGCTAAGCAACAGCACCACTGAATTATAGAGCTGCCGCTCTTACAGTCCTCCAAACGGAGAACTTTGTAACGGTCATGGCTTTGTACTTTCCTTTCTCCATCACGTGCAGTCTACCCATAAGTCCTGCCCATTCCACGTAGGCAATGCCATTTTTCTCCATCCCTTTGCCATTTTCCTTAGGACCTAAAATACTTCTCTCAGGAACTATTATATAGCTTCGTAACCTGTCTCCTAAGCTTTTTAGTCTCTCTGCTGTAGGCCTTCACACCATCACTCATGCCACCATTCATGGCATCCCACTGCTGCCAAATCAAGTCCAACCCCCTTAACGTAGCACTTATGATTTTCAGTTATCTGTCTAGTCTTTCTAGCCTTGTTTTAATTAATATACGTGCACTCACCACGTTAGTGGCATGACAGACTGAACTCTTGTCCTGTTCAAAAGTTCTCTTTTCCCCACGTCCTTTCTCATGCCATTGCTTTCACAATCATTTCTTTCTCCTCTTACAATCCTTCTCCAGTTAAACATTCCTGACACCCTAGATAAATTGTGGATGACATCACAATATATACTTTCTACCTATAGCTGTAAAATAATTATATAAAATACACAGAATGTGACAAATAAGGTAATTGGCTTAAAAATATCATATAATTACACAGACAGATGTAATGTTTTCAAGTCAATTATGCTTTAGTTTTTCATTATGGAAGAAATACTAGCATGCTGAATAAAATTTGAGAAATAACAGATAGGAAGGAGAAAGTTATAGCCCATGGAGCAGTCAACATAATACAACCACAGGTAGGATACTGGTAAATTTCTTTTTTCAGATGTTTCTAGTTGAAAACATCATGCCCAGGATTCTACCATGTTCCTAGCACAATGATGAATGCATCAAAGTTTATCCCACTTCAGATGATTTTGATTTGAATTTGTTGGGAACACAAAACTGTGCTTTCTTGTTGTTTTGATATTATTAACTTAACAAAAGGACCAAATCATTTTTGTCCAAAGCAACCAAATTAAATCTACAGAATCCATAAAAGATAAATTTGGTCAAACTCTTGAAAGTTTGACTTTCTCACCTTTCTCTTTGAAGACATTTTGACTACTGTGCTGGTCTATTAGGGCTGCCATGACAAAACACCACAGGCTTCCTGGCTTAAATGACATTTATTTTCTCACAGGTCTGGAGGCTGAAAGTCCAGGATCAAGTTTAATATCTTCCTAGGCCTCTCTCCTTTGTAGACAGCTCCTTTTTGCTGTATCTTCACCTGGCCTTTTAGAGTAGGAAATGGCAACCCACTCCAGTATTCTTGCCTAGAAAATTCATGGAGAGGAGCCTGGTGGGCTGTAGTCCATGGGGTCACAAAGAGCTGGACATGATTGAGCACACACATTCACACACACACACACACACACCGGCCTTTCCTCTGTGTGTATCCCTGGTGTCTCTCTTCTTATAAGGACATCAGTCATACTGGATTAGAGCCCCAGTCTTATGATCTCATTTAATCTTAATTACCTCCTTAAAGGCCCTATCTTCAAGAAAGGAATCCTCCTACAATGTTGGTGGGAATGTAAATTGGTGCAACCACTATGAAGAGCAGTATGGAGTTTCCTTAAAAAACTAAAAATAGAGCAACCATATGACCCTGCAATCCCACTCCTGGATGTATTTCCAGAGAAAAACATCACCCAAAAGAATACATGCACCCCAATGTTCATTGCAACACTGTTTACAATAGCCAAGACATGGAAGCAACTTACATGTCCATAAACAGAGGAATGGATAAAAAAGATGTGGTACATATATAAAGTGGAATATTAGCCATTAAAAAGGGTGAAATAATGCCATTTGCAGCAACATGATGACCTAGAGTGTCATACTGAGTGAAGTAAGTCAGAGAAGGAGAAATATTGAATGCCATGCTTTTTAAAAAAATTATTTTTAATTGGAGAATAATTGCTTTAAAGTATTATGTTGGTTGGATTTTGCCACACATCAACATGAATCAGCCATAGATATGCATATGTTTGCCTCCCTCCCACCTCCCATGCCATCCCACCTCTCTAGGTTGCCAAAGAGCACCAGATTTGAGCTCCCTATGTCATACAGCAAATTTCCACTGGCTATCTAATTTGACATATGGTAATATATGTTTCAATGTTATGTTTTCAATTTGTCCCACTCTCTCCTTTCCCCCCACCCTTGTAGTATGACATTCTTTCTATGTGGAATCTAAAAAGAAATGATACAAATGAATTTACTTACAAAACAGAAAGAGACTCACAGACAAAGAATGAACTTATGGCTGCTGGGGGGAAGGGATAGTTAGGGAGTTTGGGACAGACATGTGTACACTGTTACGTTTAAAATGAAGTGTAGCACGGGGGAACTGTTGCTATGTGGTAGCTTGGATGGGAGAGGGGTTGGGGGAGAATGGATCCATGTATGTGTACGGCTGAGTCCTTTCACTGTTCACCTGAAACTATCACGGCATTGTTAATTGGCTATATCCCAGTATAAAATAAGAAGTTTAAAAAAGACTCTATCTCCAAATATGGTCACAATGGGGAGTTAGAGCTTCAACATATAAATTTTGAGGGGATATAGTTCAGTCCATAACACCTATGAAAACTTACCCTGGCCTCCTCAATACATGACGAAATATACTGACAGATATCTCCTTTTCCCCCTTTGCTCTGCTAATGATCTGGATTTGAAATAAAAAAATGTAAAATGCTGCCCTGAGTTTATGTCATATCAAATTGGAAAATTCTGAACCATTTCATATGGTTGAACATCCAAGCTGAGTGTATGGCAAAACCAATACAATATTGTAAAGTAATCAGCCTCCAATTAAAATAAATAAATTTATATTAAGAAAAGAAATTTTGCTTCAAATAAAGTTGTGAAAATGTTTCCTTTTTTTAAACAAACACCTAAGACTTTTGGTTACTTTAACTGAATTTGGTCACAGTTCACACCGATGCAAGAGGGAGGCAGTATCTGTCTAGCAGCACGGCAGCTGCAGTCACAGCTTTGCCCAGTCAAGTTTCCAGTCCATCCAGAGTAGCAGTATCTCCCTTCCAAGAGATACTTTCATATTGGATTTGACACAAAGAGCCCATCCTCTCCTGATATGGGGAAGGCACTGACATTTCCTAAAGCAGTGTGCTCTCCCCTGGGGATGCCAACAAACTCTGAAGATGGGATCAAGAAGAGTATCTGAACCTCTGATTTCTAAAAAGTAGAGAGAGTGCTCCACACAGAATGGTTGGTGGATGCACTTTGCCATCACCAGCGGAGATGCGGAGAAGCAAAGCCATACGCTGCGTGTCATTGGGAGGAGAAAGCCAGTCAAGAATTCAGATAATAAAGGCTCTCAAAGAAGCCAAACACAAGCGAAACACCCAGCTGATCACACTGGAAAAAAAAATTTTACAGCATAGCATTTGGTTCTTGGACTTGTTGGTTTGCTTGGTGAACTCCCTTAAGTTGGAATCTTGATGTTGGTAGAGCTGCACAGAGATGACATTGGCTGGGAGATAAAAGGGTGGGAGCAGTGATCAACTATGCATCACCAGCCAGTCTTCAGAACATAGGAAAACCTTTATTTCAGAGGCTCCAAGAAAGGTGCTTATAATAAAGGCAATCAAATCAGTGTACTTATGATTGCTATGGAATAAAAGCAGGATATATTATTAGATGCCCCAGAGGTCTTCAAATCTCACTTTACAGTTATTCTGGAGCTCTTTCCTTCAAAAATCTTGCAGGAATTAAAAAAAATCCAAATACATTAAACAGAATAAATTTCATCTTCTTTGTTTCCTGGCAGGTTTCATAGAGAGGCACTAATAAACAAGATGATCCCCCATCAGAAATTTGGAAACAGAGAGCAAATAAATGCCAGGAGCCAGGACAACCTAAAGCCAGGTAATCACCTAGAATTGACTGTAGATTATTATTATAGTGACCTTCTCAATGCCACCTGAAATATTAGTTTTTTTCTCAAGCCACTTGTCAAATGGCATCACAATGCTAACATTTTCACAAGGCATTCCTCGGCAACAAATTTTCTTTTGCTTCTTTTTTTTTTTAATAAATGGAAAACATAGAATCCATATTTTTTTAAAAGATAAACATGTGATTCACTTACCACTGTGCTGTCTCTAAAATAACTCTGGCTCAGTATGTGGACACTGTTCTACTAACAGTCATCACGATATTCTTTAAGTAGCCACTTTCAGGTGTAGAACTCCAGAACAAGGTAACACCAGGTCACGTGGTGGTTTTAGTTTACCCTCTCTAACATGCAATTTCAATTACCAAATGATGTGCATGTGTGCTCTGTGCGACCCTATGGACTGTAGCCTGCCAGGTTCCTCTGTCCACAGGATTCTCCAGGCAAGAATACTGGAGTGAGTTTCCATGCCCTCCTCCAGGAAATCTTCCTGACCCAAGGATCTTACCCATGCCTCTTATGTCTCCTGTATTGGCAGGTGGCTTCTTTACCACTAGCGCCACCTGGGAAGTCCTACCAAAAAGTAAGTGACTCTTAATGATGGATTCATGGACTTCCCTGGTGGCTTAGATGGTAAAGCGTCTGCCTACAATGTGGGAGACCTGGGTTCAAACCCTGAGTTGGGAAGATCTCCTGGAGAAGGAAATGGCAACTCACTCCAGTGTTCTTGCCTGGAAAATCCCATGGAGTGAGGAGCCTGGGCTACAGTCTATGGGGTCCCAAAGAGTTGGACATGACCGAGTGACTTCACTAATGATGGATTCAGTAACAGTGGATGTGGAAGCATTTACAGATTCAGGATCAGGTTAGGTTTTGCACCAAGAAATTAAATCACTGAAATGACATTTTATTTTTTAATAGGAATTGGGCAAGTAGAAATGGCTCACTATATTTTCTAATGTCACTTAAGATCTGGTTCTTCTGTGTGAGCAGCAAGTGAAAAGGTTGTAAAGACTGTAGAATCTGGTGAGTCTTCTGAATTTCTTCTTGAGTCAATTTTCTGAAACCAATAAAGCTTGTATTCTACCACGTTTCACTGTGACATAAAATTAAAGCTATTCACTACTGGCCTTCATAGAGCATTGCATCCTGAAGCCAAATGCCCTTTGACTTTACTATGATATCAGTGGGCGTTTGGCCAAGGAAGGCCAGTGAAAACTGACCCTCTTGCAATGAGTTATAGATGAGGCATTCATCCTGTCATTCTTCATTACAAATATAGCATGAGGAATGGGGTTCAAGTGGAGCAAGAACTATCTGGAATGTGGGCATGGGGTCACACACCACTCCTGGACATAACTGGGACACATGAACATTTTTAAGTTGATAGCCCCAATTTGGGGAAGGTTCTAGAATCTTCACAGATGATTTAATTAAAAATCTCTTGTTGAATTTTCACTTAGTTTCAAAATTCAGCTCAAGTAGCTCTTTTATGGAGCATTCTTTGTGAATTCTTTCCTTTCCTGCATCAAGGTATTCTTTCCTTTTTGCATTATTGTGCTCTATATATAACTCCATTGCACAACTCATCCCATTAAAATAAAAACACCACCAACAACTGTGTGTTTACTTGTCTGTCTCTTCCAGTAGACTGTGAACGCATGGAAGGCAAAGGTTTTTTCTCATTTGTCTTTTTAGTGATAGAATCTAGGACCATGCCATGTGCTTTAGAAGACTAATTGAAATCTGATGCTGATGACAACACAGTCAACTTTCCCAGAATGTGGAAACTGTGAACATACTCCTGGATATCTCCTCTAAAAAAAAAGAATACCAAGAATTCATAATGCTTCCACACATACCACTGCAATATGCCAGCTATTAATTATAACAAAGATTAATATAGAAAATAAGAAAAATAAATGTGTTTCAATCAAGGAAGAATAAGATGAGACATGAAATTGAGATATGGGAATGGTGAATTTTTTTAAAAAAGAGTATTTTCAGTATTTAGGCTGGACAGTGCTTATCTGGATTTCTCATCTGTTACAGATATGGCTGGTGATTATATAAGTATCTGAAAGCAACTGGCCTCATTAGGAGATCCATCCATTCTGTCAGTCTGTTAGGTCCTTGATAACCCTGCCATGTTGGAAGGATCTGGATCGTGAGGCACTAGGAAAGCTCTTATGAGTTTTCCTTTAAATTTAAATAATTTTAAAAATTATTCATTTAAAAATCCCACCTCTAGAACAGGTATAACCACACATCGTTACTGCAGTATCAGAGAAAGAGTGGGTTCATCTCACTAAGTTTAGCTATCGGTTTACATCTCTTTGGCTTAATTGTCCCTTGTGGTATTAAGAGCCACCAGTGAACAGTCAGTGGAAAAGGTCCAAGGAAATACAGCAAAGGGGAAGGCAGAGTAAGATGAAAACATGAAGATCACTGTAGAAAAAAAGAGGCTGCCAGGTTTCACAGAACACATGTAGAAACTCTGAAAAATATTTCAATGAAAGAAAGGTAACAGAGAACTACCAGTATCTAATTGAGAAAAAGTCATCTATTGTTAGATTTTTCATTTTATTTTATTAAAAGAATAACTTAAGTAGAGAAGATAGGATCAATTCTATTTTCTTTATTATTTTTCACTTTAAACACTATTTCCTAAATTCAGTGTATTTTACTATTGTAAGCTGTTATACCCTGAATGTGTTAAAATAAATTTTATTTAGCATTTCTCATTATAATGTAAGGCTTCCCTGGTGGCTCAGTTGATAAAAAATCCACCTGCAATACAGAAGACCTAGGTTCGATATCTGTGTGGGGAAGATCCTCTGGAGAAGAAAATGGCAACCCACTCTAGTCTTCTTGCATGGAAAAATCCCATGGACAGAGAAGCCTGGCAGGCTACAGTCCATGGGGTTGCAAAGAGCTGGACATGACTGAGCATCTGAGCATATTACAATATAAGCTTTGTAAGGCAGGAATTTTGCTCTATCTTGCTTGTTCCTCTTTCTCATAATTTGAATAGTGTCTGGCACATAGTGGGCACTCAATAAATATTGAATATGTGTGCGTGGGTGTGCTCAGTCTTTCACTATCTCCCGGAGTTTGCTCAGACCCAGGTCCATTGAGTTGGTGATGCCATCCAATCATCTCTTCCTCTGTTGCCCCTTTCTCCTGCTCTCAATCTTTCCCAGCATTAAGGTCTTTTCTAGTGAGTTGGCTCTTTATATCAGGTGGCCAAAGTATTGGAGCTTCAGCTTCAGATTCAGGCCTTTCAGTGAATATTCAGGGTTGTTTTCCTTTAGGATTGACTGGTTTGATCTCCTTGCTGTCCAAGGGACTCTCAAGAGTTTTCTTCAGCATCACAGTTTGAAAGCATCAATTCTTCAGCAGTCAGCTTTCTTTATGGTCCAACTCTCACATCTGTTGATCCAGCACCACAATTTGAAAGCCCACCAGGCTCCTCTGTCCATGGAATTTTCCAGGTAAGAATATTGGAGTGGGTTGTCACTTACAGGTTGAGATCTTCCCCACCCAGGGACCCGACTCGGTCTCTTGCATCTTACCTCTAGTGCCACCTGGGATGCCCCTAAGTTATAACTTGGTATTTGAGATGGAAAATTTTGAGGCATTTGGAAGGTAAAAATCTCTCATCACATCTCACACTGTAGCTACAGAAAACTCTTTGCAGGTCCCAGCATATGCCAGCTTTGTCTTACTTGTACCTGTTTCTCCCTAAATCATCGTTTCTTTATTGTTTCACCTAGTTACATACCACGCATCCTTCTAAACTCTGCTTTTCTGCACACTCCCATCATTCCCTGTTTTTGCGACTGTTGTCACACAGGTCACACTGTCTTTTAGTCATCTGCGTCTTTGTTGGTTTCCCTGTTAGACTATAATCCAGTTGAGGTCAGTATCTATCTATTTTGTTTCTGTGGCTCCAGGGCTATAGTCATGACTGGAATAGGGCAGGAAATAAATATTTGGTAAGTTACTAAGTGAATAACACATCTTTTCAGAAATCTAAATGATGACTCTTCAAGTCATCACTTAAGACACTTAAGACAACAGACACAGACTCCTGGACATGTTCATTTTTCAGAGAAGAGGAGGCTATAATTGGGAAAAGAGAAAGCAATACTAATGATTATAATGAGATAATGGATAAAGAAAACCAGAGACTGGCCAGTGCATCTTGATGCCGGAGCCACAAGGTGATGGGATTGGCAACTGCATCACAAACATTGCCCCTTAGCAATTTCCAAAGTTAATGGCCACTTCCAAAGAAGAGAAGCAACCAGCCTTCTCCCTGCCACTGAGGTATTTGGCTAATCACTCACACTAATCTCCTACTTTTGCAAGAGTGTTGTCAGCTCCATACACACACGCAACACTCACATTCCCCTTGTCCTAAATAATCAGCAGTTTCAGCTAGCTCCCTTTATCCTTACCTCTTGATCTGAAGGCTTAACTTTTTAAATCTGAAAATTAAGGGTAAAATGGATTCTTTCCATGGAAAATGGCAAGTCACTCTATGTGTGCATGTGTGCGTGCTAAGTCACTTCAGTCATGTTTGACTCTTTGTGATCCTGTGGATTATAGCCCACCAGGCTTCTCTGTCCATGGGATTCTTCAGGCAAGAGTACTGGAGTGGGTTGCCATGTTCTCCTCCAAGGATCTTCCTGACCCAGGGATCAAAACTGCGTCTCTTGTGTCTCCTGGACTGGAAGGTGGGCTCTTTACCACTAGTGCCACCTGGGAAGCCCAGATGGCTGGAAATCTTTGGAATAGAACTGTAAGAAATCTAATGAGTGTGAGGCTCAACATGCATGTAAAGAAGCTACACTAACTTAAATGCATAACCATGAACTGTGTTGTTAACTGTTTTACTGTCATGAAGCCTGCTAAAGGAGAGAGATTTTCAGTTGATTATTAACTTAAATGCTTGAGATATCAGTATCATCATTTTACATGCAAAGTTGAGGGACTAGTTTTTTACCATTAATTTTGGCATAGGACTTCCAGGTGGATGATAAGATCTTAGTTATGGCCTCTGGGCCTGGGTAGCCAGCCTTCTAGCTAGTCTTATTTGGGCTTTGGCCCACCCTGCAATCAGACTGGAATGGGGAGCTGGGTTCATTATTATTAGTTTCTATTTATTGAGCACTCAAGATGGGCCAGGAATTGTAAATACTTTCACATATAATTTTATTTACTCATTACAACAAAACTATGAGGTGCCTATTGTTAATCATCTCAATTTTCCTGGTTTGAAAACTGAGGCTTGAGTAGGTTAATTTGCCGAGTTATTCACACAGTAAATGGTGAAGCTGGGTATTATTAATTTCAAAGTCAATTAGTTCTCTCATCCATTGCTTTTTTGCTTTCCAAGTTGTCTTTCAGCTCCAGTTGTGGGTAGAGAGAAGTAGGAACACCAAACTGTGTGTGTGTATAGGGAAGCAGGGAGGGTGAGAGGTTTTTTTTTTTTTTTTTTAATATATAAAGCCTGTCCTTGGCTTGGTCCCAACAAGATTCCTTCATCTATGCTTGATACTCTGGATGACTTTAAAATATGAAAGTCTCAAAGATGACCAAATCCCTCCCCCAAAAGAAAAAAAGCCAACAACAACAAAATAGTCTGAGAATCTGAGAACTGAAAATATATTCTGTAGTAGAAAGGAACAGAAACTAACAGCATGTGAAAAATCCTAAAATTGGTTTACATCAAAGAAAAATGTAAAGCAATCATCCTTCAATAAAAAATATAGTAATTAAAAAAAATCAAGTGACCTTTTTCTCCTCAGTGACCATTTTCTCCTCAAATGACTCTTTGCAACCCCATGGACTACAGTATGCCAGGCTTCTCTATCCTCCCCTATCTTCCACAGTTTGCTCAAATTCATGTCCATTGAGTCAGTGATACTATCTAACCATCTCATCCTCTGCTGCCAAAATAAAAGATTAACAGTATAAAACATTCAACAACATAACATTTTTCAAAGATGGACGTTAAGAAGACTTGAAATTGAAGAAAGTGGAACCAGTAATTTGTAGAAAAGTTTGGATAACTATTTTGAAAGTAAAAAATGTTAACACAAAACTGAAGAATAAGAAAGAGGATAACCATCATAATGGAGAGATTACAAAATTCCAATCTGTGACATTATACATAATCCCTCTTATTATACTTTAAATGTGTATAGGATATGTAGTGGTATCACCCTCTATGGTTCTATTACTGATTTGCAACTTATTTGCTTTTGATAAGTTTTGCCCAGAGTTTATTAATGTTATAAGTCTTTTTGGGCTTCCTGGGTGGCACCAGTGGTAAAGAATCTGTCTGCCAAAGCAGGAGACACAAGAGACACAGGTTCCATTCCTGGGTCGGGAAGATCCCTGGAGTAGGAAATGGCAACCCACTCCAGTATTCTGGCCTGGAAAATTCCATGGACAGAGGAGCCTGACAGGCTACAGTCCACGGGGTCCCAAAGAGTCGGACATGATTGAGCTCACACGCATGTGAGCATAAGTCTTTTCAAAGAATTACTTTTTGCCTTGTTGATCCTGTTAGTTAACGTTCTATAGCATCAATTTCTGCTCCTTTCTTCATGAGATTTTTCTATTTGTGAGGGATTTAAGTTGTTATTCTTTAACTAACTTCTTGAGATGGATTCTTAGATCATCAATTCTCAGTCTTTATTCTTTTCTAGCATATGTATTTAAGACTACATATTTCTATCTAAAGCATGACCTTAGTTGAGTTCCACATATATTTTCATTAAGTTCAAAATATTTTCTAATTTTCATTGTAGTCTCTTCTTTGACTCAGAGGTTATTTAGAATTATATTTTGTATTTTCCAAACATATGGGAATTTCGTAGCTATCTTTTTATTATACATTGATATGTGGTCATCTAATAAATTCTATCTGATGTCATTCAGATGACATTTGTTGAGTTGCTTTATGGTCCAGAAATTCTGAAAAATTTCCACATGTATTTGAAAGGATTGTGTTGTTTGTAGCTGTCGGGTATTTAATTACATACATTTTAACTGGGTTGTTCAAATATTTTGTATCATATCATGTCTTTGGTCTTATTCTACCAGTTACACAGAGGTATTTTTCAAATCTTCCAGTGTGAATGTGCTATTATGAACTTGTTATTATTGTGAATTTGCCTATTACTTCTTATAATTTCATCAGTTTTTACTTTAAATGTTTTCAGGCTGACAAATTTATAATTATTACATCTGTCAAATTAAACTATTTTCTTTTCTTTTTTGTCTCTCTTTTTTGCTTTAAGGTATATACATCCTTTGACTGTGTGGATCACAATAAACTGTGGAAAATTCTGAAAGAGATGGGAATACCAGACCACCTGATCTGCCTCTTGAGAAATTTGTATGCAGGTCAGGAAGCAACAGTTAGAACTGGACATGGAACAACAGACTGGTTCCAAATAGGAAAAGGAGTACGTCAAGGCTGTATATTGTCACCCTGTTTATTTAACTTCTATGCAGAGTACATCATGAGAAATGCTGGACTGGAAGAAACACAAACTTGAATCAAGATTGCCGGGAGAAATATCAATAACCTCAGATATGCAGATGACACCACCCTTATGGTAGAAAGTGAAGAGAAACTCAAAAGCCTCTTGATGAAAGTGAAAGTGGAGAGTGAAAAGGTTGGCTTAAAGCTCAACATTCAGAAAATGAAGATAATGACATCTGGTTCCATCACTTCATGGGAAATCGATGGGGAAACAGTGGACACAGTGTCAGACTTTATTTTTTGGGCTTCAAAATCACTGCAAATGGTGACTGCAGCATGAAATTAAAAGACACTTACTCCTTGGAAGGAAAGTTATGACCAACCTAGATAACGTATTCAAAAGCAGAGACATTACTTTGCCAACAAAGGTCTGTCTAGTCAAGGCTATGGTTTTTCCTGTGGTCATGTATGGATGTGAGAGTTGGACTGTGAAGAAGGCTGAGCGCCGAAGAATTGATGTTTTTGAACTGTGGTGTTGGAGAAGACTCTTGAGAGTCCCTTGGACTGCAAGGAGATCCAACCAGTCCATTCTGAAGGATATCAACCCTGGGATTTCTTTGGAAGGAATGATGCTAAAGCTGAAACTCCAGTACTTTGGCCACCTGCTGTGAAGAGTTGACTCATTGGAAAAGACTCTGATGCTGGGAGGGATTGGGGGCAGGAGGAGAAGGGGACGACAGAGGATGAGATGGCTGGATGGCGTCACTGACTCGATGGACGTGAGTCTGGGTGAACTCCGGGAGTTGGTGATGGACAGGGAGGCCTGGCATGCTGCGATTCATGGAGTCTCAAAGAGTCAGACACGACTGAGCGACTGATTTGATCTGAGATATATATATATATATTTCACATAATAATGTAACTCTACCACTGCTCAGTACTCCCATAACTTAGTAGTTTAGAACAACAAAATTTATTGTTTAAAATAGTTTAAGGGAGTCAGGAATATAGGAGCAGCATAGTCTCTCATGAGATTGCAGTCAAATATCTAGTGGGGTGGTAACTTCATGAGAAGTTTGAATGGAACTGGATAATCTACTTCCAAGATGGCTCACTCACATGGTTGTTGGCTGGAGGCCTCAGTTTCTTATGGGCTGTTGATAAGAAGCCTGGGTTCCTCATTACATGGACCTCTCCATAACACTGCCTGAGTGTCCTCATGATGAGGAAGATAGTTTCCTATGGAGAAAGCAATCTGACAAAGAGAAGTCAAGGAGGCAGCCACGAAGTATTTATGACCAACTTTCAGAAGTCTCACACTTCTGCCACATTCTATGCGTTAGAAGTGATTCATGCTGATGTATGGCAGAAACCAACACAATATTGTAAAGCAATTAGCCTTCAATTAAAAATAAATAAATTAAAAAAAAAAGAGTGAGTCACTAAGTGCAACCCACTCTCAAGAAGAGGGGAACTCGGCTCTGTGTTTGAAAGGAGAAGTGTCAAAGAATTTTTGGACCTACTTTAAAACCATCACAATTAATATTCACATGGTATATTTTTTTTCATACTTTTATTTCGAGACTTTACATTTCCTTATATTTTAGGTTTGGCTCATAGTAAGTGAAAAACACAGATATCATATGCCACTATATCATCCTTTGAATTTCAGTTGGAGCACTTATTTCCTTTTTACTCAATGTAATTAGTCACTTCAGTCATGTCCGACTCTGTGACCCCATGGACTTTAGCCTGCCAGGCACCTCTGTCCATGGGATTCTCCAGGCAAGAAAACAGGAGTGGGTTACATTTCCTTCTCCATGGGATCTTTCTGATCCAGGGATTGAACTCGCATCTCTTATGTCCCCTGCATTGGCTGGCAGATTCTTTACCACTAGCGCCACTGAAATATTTGAGTTTAAATCTCTGGAATTGTGACCTGATTTCTCTTGTTCCCATCTGTGTGTGCTCCTTCACTCGCCCTTCTTACCTTATTAAGACGACTTGAAGCTAGGCTTTAGTCCCTGTGATGACTGGTCTACTTCTGACACCACCGTTCCTGAGGAGTCTCTACTGAAAACACCCTTAACTCCAACTGTTTTCTCATGAGTCAGTTGAAAGTTTTGCTTATTTTTAGGCTCCTCAGTATCTTCTTCCAGAACCAGCAGATACTGGTGGAGAAAGAGTCCCCAGTGTGAACTTAACTCTGTAAACCTTAAACTTTTCTTTTCTGACATGCTGTCCCTCTAATTCTTCATTGTCTTATTGGTTCTCCAGAACATTCAAGCAGAATACTTGAAAAACCCCAAAACTATCTCCTAGTTGTTTGTTTGGGGAGGTTGGTCTGAATTTCTTAGTTTGCCTTCATTAGAAGTGATAAAAATCATTTAATTTTTACAAATGGTAAAGTATTATTATTATCCCATTTTATTGGTGAGGGAACTAGTCTCAGACAAGCCAAATAAATTGCTGAAAGTTCCATTTAGAAAGTGGTAAACTTAGAACTGGAACTTTTATCTTTCTGTCTCTAAAAACAGCTCATGCTATTTACATTAGCTAAAAGCAATTTTGGCTAATATCCTCTAAGTGGAACACACTAAAAGATTTATTACTATCATACTTTTCATCAATTATAAATGTATATTTGCAAATTGGAAGTATTTCTGTTTTATGGCAGTCTTTAATTAATTTCACTAAAATATAGTTAGTTTCAGTTTCTTAAGTATTTTGATTTACAATCATATAATTCCTTACTGGTACTGACTAGCAATCAGTATTTTATAAAATAATGGTACTTTAACATGAAAGTCAAATATAACCCAACAAATAGTTATTTTAAAAATAAAAGTTGAGTCTTAATTTTTGAATCTCCTCATTGCTGTTTCTTCGTTCCTTATCTAGGAGGCATTTTAAAGAAATTCAGTCTTGCTTCAGATCTCATTTATCATCCATTAAAATTCCACTGCAAAACAATGAATTCCTTTCCATAAAGCCATATGGTTAGTAAATTCCACCATATGTTATTTGTCTTTCAGGGATGACATTATGGAAATCTATAGATCTTTAAGTGGTTAACAGATATATACTATATGACATACATTGTTATCACAATGATTAAGTTTCGCATATTATTAAATACTGAAAAAAAGTTCTTCTTTCCTTAATCACAAGACCTATGTGTATTTATAAAAATAACTTCTCTGCTTATTTCTGCTGATAAGAAACTTGAATACTATCTCTAGAAGAAAAATCAGAATATTTCCATCTGCCTTTTCAGTGATGATGTTAAATGAAAATGGAAATCAATATTATAAGAAAGGTTAAATAAGAAAAGCTAAAAGAACACATTTCTTCAACAAAATGGACTTGGCTCTATGATCTGAAAAGCAGGGTTTCTGAGGTTACTGAAGGATTTTTGCGTCAAGCGTGCCCTTGAGGCCATCTGGCTTCTAAATAGACTTGACTTTTTTTTTTTTTCTTATGTGTTGGTGCTACCCTGGAGAAAAGGAAACAAGAAAGAGGGGGGCCTTTTAGGTCAACTGGCATAAGCTTTAAGATAGAAAAAATGGAACCTGGTTTAAAGTTTCTAGATTGGACAGTTTAATATTGCCAGGGTAGGGAGACAGACAGATTTAAGGCAGGATCCTAGAGATGACTAAGAATGAATTTTGCTGAACCAAAGCTCTGTGCTTGATATTTGGAGAGGGAAGATATCTTTGAGGCAATGAAAAAACCTTTACACTGAAGAAGAGGGTAGAACAGTACCCGGGGTTGATTGAACTCAATCTATTAATAACATGCTCTGAATCCATTGGGTGAGGGTCTGTGCTAACTTGTAGGTTGTTACAAGTTCTGGAGAGTCAGAATTACATGCTGTATTCTTTATGGTTTCAAATACCAAGTGTATAGGAAGAGGAAAAAGAGGGAGAGGATTTTATGGAAAAGTATCTCAATAACTGATAATATATCCCTTCTGAGTAGAGTTTTCCCCCCAAAGTTATAAATTTCTTAGATTCTAGAAGCTTGTGGGTGGTAGAGCAGAGGAATGTGGGTTGCATTGAGTAACTGCCTTTCGTGAGGCTTCACAGGAAGATAACATGAGAGCTTACTTTGGACTTGATGGAGACCCTTTGGGAGAGTTGGCCCAGAGGCAGTTTAAGTGGATTTTGTCCAGTAGAGCCACTGGCTAGGCAATGGACTCTGTGTGTGTGACTGCTAGATTTCCAGGGCTGGGGTTGATTCTTTAGCAGTCAGCCAGATTGTCAATGTCTTAAGAATTGTTATTTCATGTTCCCAGGACTTGCCTGGTAGCTCAGCTGGTAAACAATCCGCCTGCAATGTAAGAAACCCCGTTTTGATTCCCAGGTTGGGAAAATCTCCTGAAGAAGGGATAGGCTACTCACTCCAGTATTCATGGGCTTCTATCTGGTGGCTCAGACAGTAAAGAATCTGCCTGCAATGTGGGAGATCTGGATTCAATCTCTAGGTTGGGAAGATCCCCTGGAGGAGGGCATGGCAACCTACTCCAGTATTCTTGCCTGGAGAATCTCCATGGACAGAGGAGCCTGGCAGGCTACATACAGTCCATGGGATCATAAAGAGTTAGACATGACAGAGATTAAGCACACAGCAGTGAGAAAATAGTTGAGAAACCCAGAAGAAAACTACCCATGAGAAAAAGAATCAGTGTTGGGAAACTTCCCTGCAATGAGGACACCGGTGCTAGGTGATCTCTTCCAAACAGTAGAAACTTTCCTTTCACTATCCCCCAGCTCCAAAACTGATTAAACCTGGAGGGTTTACCATGGGAAGGAGGAAAGTTCAAGGGTGGGAAATAGAAAGGTGGATCATGTCTCCTTCCCCCACTGTAGAAGTCTCGGATGGAAGTAGCACAGATTGAGAGGAAGGGAGAAGCTTTCCTTTCAATAAAGTATGAAATTGTGATTAAAATACTGGACTTAGCATTTAATTATTGGAGTAAGACTGATCAGAGGACTTTATTCAAAAGGGAATAGAAAACTATGCTGCCCGAGGGTGTTGCTTGAGGGGTCAGGAGAGAAGAGTGGATGAAAGGAAGCAAGTTCTTCCCCTCTATTGGCCTAGTTTGCTCGGGTCCCCAAGGCATCTGCCCCCAATTCTTAATATTCCAGTAAAACGCAGAGTAAAACACAACTCTACACTAACTCGGGCTTCCCAGGGAGTGCAGTGGTAAAGAATCTGCCTGCCAATTCTTGCCAGAAGACCCAAGATCCTCAGGTTCAATCCGTGGGTAGGGAAGATCCCCTGAGAAGGAAATGGCAACCCACTCCAGTATTCTTGCTTGGAAAATTCCATGGTCAGAGGAATCTGGCAGGGTTCAGTCCAGGGGGTTGCAAAGAGTCAGACATGACTGAGTGACTGGATGTACAACATTAGCCAAGAAATTCTTCTGGAGCAAAGACCAACTGACATTGACGGTGAAGAAGTCACTCTTCACTTCCCAGAGAAATAGTTTGCTCAAATCCAAGCAACCATCTCAGTTCAGTCAGTTCAGTCACTCAGTTGTGTCCAACTCTCTGTGACCCCATAGACTGTGGCCCACTAGGCTCCTCTGTTCATGGAATTCTCCAGGCAAGAATATGGGGTGTGTTGCCATTTCTTTCCCCAGGGGATCTTCCTGACCCAGGGATCAAACCCAGGTCTCCTGCATTGCAGGCAGATTCTTTACCATCTGAGCCATCATAGAACCTGGTACATAGTCAGTACTTAATACCAACACCTTCACATTCTGAATATTCCCCTATTTCTCCATGGCATTTTACACGTAAAGGTTTTACTATATTATTGCAGAGCAATATGGGCATTATTATTAATAATAAAGATACACTATTATACAGTCCATGGAATTCTCTAGGCCAGAATACTTGAGTGGGGAGCCTTTCCCTTTTCTAGAGTATCTTCCCACCCAAGGGATCAAACCCAGGTTTCCGGCATTGCAGGTGGATTCTTTACCAGCTGAGTCACAAGGGAAGCACAAGAATACTGGAGTGAGTAGCCTATCCTTTTTCCAGAGGATCTTACCAACCCAGGAATTGGACCAGGGTCTCCTGCATTCCATGCAGATTCTTTAACAACTGAGCTATCAGGGAAGCTCCATAATGAAAATAAATAATCTTTAAATAGTAATAGCCTAACAATCAGTTCTACTCAGTAGACTATGAGTTCACTGAGGACACAGGCTATTTTTTACATCTCTTCCTCTATTGCTGAGCACATAGTAGACTTCATAAATGCCTGCTGACTAATTGAATCATTGTAACATCTTCAGCAGCAGGACTGCCTGTCATTAGCAGTCCTAATCAGAAAAGCAAATTCAAGTTAGATTCAGATACAAAGTAACATGTTTGTCTTTCTGTGGGAACAGAACAGGAGCCTGTGACAGACTTTGAAAAGGAAAAAAAAAAGGACTCATCACCTGAGCCAGTGTGTACACCTAGATAAGGTGAGAGCAAAGTGCTTCAGAAAAGCCCTCAGACCCAGCTTTGATCTGTGTTCACTTCATGAGATGACCTTTGAGTGAAACTTTATGACTGTTGACTCAATCTTTTACAGGAATAGAGTTTTTTTTTTTAAAATTCAACTTATTGAAATCAAAACCTGCTGAGACATGAGGTAATTTTGGTAATTTTCTGTATTTTAAAAGGAATTTTCTCTTTACAAAATTATTAGGTTTATATAAGGAGGTTCTTCAGATCATTTAAGATACATTCCCAGAAATTCTGCAACTTTTGAGCAATACATCCATGTGTAAAGTCCTGCATTTTGGTACAGGTTGTTCTTCTAATTCATCCATGCATTCAATTTCCTATTTGTTTAAAAATCAGTTCATTTGATACTTCACAAGAAAGTCTGAGTAAAGATTACATAATCATAGCTGTATAAAGCAGTCAAAATAACCAACAAGCTTAGTCTCTCAGTCTGTGAGAAAACCTCATAATTCACAAGTAAATGAATGGATAAGGAAGGTACTCAGGAAATGGTTGAATCAGTAATGTGGCAGAATTAGCTCTAGAATGAAGCCTGTCATTGTGTCATATAACAAAGTTTAAAAGCAAGTCTCAGATACCTATGGGACACTGCCTAGGACACTAACA
This sequence comes from Bos mutus, assembly GCF_027580195.1. Taxonomy (NCBI): domain Eukaryota; kingdom Metazoa; phylum Chordata; class Mammalia; order Artiodactyla; family Bovidae; genus Bos; species Bos mutus. The sequence continues at coordinate 40,598,025 of NC_091636.1, read as the reverse complement.
CGGTGAAAGGGAAAACAGAGAGAGAGAGTATAAAGAATTCTTGAAGAAATAATAGCCATAAACTTCCTAAATGTGATTTAAAAAACCCATTATTCTACACACTCAAGAAACTTAATGAACTTCAAATTGAACAAACTCAACAAGATCCACATTTAGATACATTTGAGTAAAACTGTCAAAAGATAAAGACAAAAGAAATCTTGAAAGCAGTAAAAGCGAAACTACACCACATCATGTTCAAGGAGTCTTCAAAAAGACTGAGCTGATTTTTCATCAGAAACCGTGGGGTTCAGAAAGCAGTAGGCTGACATATTGAAGCAATAAAAGAAAAAGACAGTCAACAAAGAATTCTACCTCCAGCAATACTATCTAAAAATGGAGGAGAAATCAAGACACTTACAGATTAAAAAAAAATGACAGAATTAATCACTAGAAGACTTGCCCTATTAGAAGAACTAGAGACTTTTTTTAGCCTTAAATGAAATGATGTTAGGCAATGAGTCAAATGCACATGAAATAAGCAAAAGGCAGAAATAAAGGTAACTATACAAATAAGTATAAAAATAGTATAAATATAATTTTGATAATTCTTTTCTTCTCAATATGATTTAAAAATACAGTTGCACAAGAAATAACTTAAAAGCTATATTGGTGGGCTTATAATGCATAAAGGTTTTGTTTGTCAGTAATATCACAGAGAAGTGGGGAGGCATCAGAGGTTTACCAGAGTAAAGTTTTCATATGTTATTCAGTTCGGTTCAGTTGCTCAGTTGTGTCCAACTCTTTGCAACTCCATGAACCACAGCACACCAGGCCTCCCTGTTCATCACCAACTCCTGGAGTTTACCCAAACTCATGTCCATTGAGTCGGTGATGTCATCTAAGCATCTCATCCTCTGTTGTCCCCTTCTCCTCCTGCCTTCAGTCTTCCCCAACATCAGGGTCTTTTCAAATGAGTCAGCTCTTCGCATAAGGTGTCCAAAATATTGGAGCTTCAGCTTCAATATCAGTCCTTCCAGTGAACACCCAGGACTGATTTCCTTCAGGATGGACTGCTTGGATCTCCTTGCAGTCCAAGGGACTCTCAAGTGTCCTCTCCAACACCACAGTTCAAAAGCATCAATTCTTTGGCGCTCAGCCTTCTTCACAGTCCAACTCTCACATCCATACATGACTACCGGAAAAACCATAGCATTGACTAGTCAGACCTTTGTTGGCAAAGTAATGTCTCTGCTTTTTAATATGCTGTCTGCTACTGCTGCTAAGTCACTTCAGTTGTGTCTGACTCTGTGTGACCCCATAGACGGCAGCCCACCAGGCTCCCCCGTCCCTGGGATTCTCCAGGCAAGAACACTGGAGTGGGTTGCCATTTCCTTCTCCAATGCAGGAAAGTGAAAAGTGAAAGTGAAGTCGCTCAGTCGTGTCCGACTCTTAGCGACCCCATGGACTGCAGCCTACCAGGCTTCTCCGTCCATGGGATTTTCCAGGCAAGAGTACTGGAGTGGGGTGCCATTGCCTTCTCCAATATGCTGTCTAGGTTGGTCATAACTTTCCTTCCAAGGAGTAAGCGTCTTTTAATTTCATGGCTGCAGTCACCATCTGCAGTGATTTTGGAGCCCCCCCAAAATAAAGTTAGCCACTGTTTCCATTGTTTCCCCATCTATTTCCCGTGAAGTGATGGGACCAGATGCCATGATCTTCATCTTCTGAATGTTGAGCTTTAAGCCAACATTTTTTTTTTTTTTGCGCATTCAAGTTCAAAGTTTATTTTAATAGACGGTAGCAGAAGAAGGAAAAACATTCCGATATTTAAATTAAAGCTTGTATTCAAGAATAATTGGGGCACTTCACCCACTGACACTGATCATATGAAAGTGAAAAGTAAAAGTGTTATTTATTTCAGTCATATCTGACTCTTTGCTGCCCCATGGACTGTAACCTGTCAGGTTGAAGTATTTACCACACTAAGCCAACTTTTTCACTTTCCTCTTTCACTTTCATCAAGAGGCTCTTTAGCTCTTCTTCCCTTTCTGCCATCAGGGTGGTGTCATCTGCATATCTGAGGTTATTGATATTTCTCCCGGCAATCTTGATTCCAGCTTGTGCTTCCTTCAGCCCAGTGTTTCTCATGATGTACTCTGCATATAAATTAAATAAGAAGGGTGACAATATACAGCCTTGACATACTCCTTTTCTTATTTGGAATCAGTCTGTTGTTCCATGTCCAGTTCTAAAGGTGGCTTCCTGACCTGCATACGGATTTCTCAAGAGGCAGGTCAGGTGGTCTGGTATTCCCATCTCTTTCAGAATTTTCCACAGTTTATTGTGATGCTATTATTAAGTTGGAATAATCTTAATTAGATTATTTTAAGATAAGATGCTATCTTTAATCTCCTAGGAAACTACTAATAAATAACTAAAAAAGATAGTGAAAGGAACAATAAAGGGAGTTAAAATGGCACATTAGAAAATATATACTGACACAAAAGAAGGCAATAATCAAGAAACTGGAAAAGAAAAAAGACATAAGACATACAGAAAACAATAGTAAAAAGATACTACTTGATTAGTTATTAAATTAAATGTAAGTGGACTATAAACTCCAATCAAAAGGCAGAAATCAGCAGAACAGAAAAAACACATATCCAACTATATAGTTATTACAATAGACATATGTTAGATTCAGAGCTACAAATAGGTTGAAAGTAAAAAGAAAGCTGTGGTACATATACACAATGGAGTATTACTCAGCCATTAAAAAGAATACATTTGAATCAGTTCTAATGAGATGGATGAAACTGGAACCTATTATACAGAGTGAAGTAAGCCAGAAAGAAAAACACCAATACAGAATACTAACACATGTATATGGAATTTAGAAAGATGGTAACAATAACCCTGTGTACGAGACAGCAAAAGAGACACCGATGTATAGATCAGTCTTATGGACTCTGTGGGAGAGGGAGAGGGTGGGGAGATTTGGGAGAATAGCATTGAAACCTGTATAATATCATGTATGAAATGAGTTGCCAGTCTAAGTTCGATGCACGGTACTGGATGCTTGGGGCTGGTGCACTGGGACGACCCAGAGGGAGGGTAGGGGAGGGAGGAGGGAGGAGGGTTCAGGATGGGGAACGTGGGTATACCTGTGGCGGATTCATTTCAATATTTAGCAAAACTAATACAATATTGTAAAGTTTAAAAATAAAATAAAATTAAAAAAGAAAAAAGAAAAAAAAAAGATGGATTATGATATACCATGCAAACCATTACCAAAAGAGAGTGAGAGTGGTTAACTTGATATCAGCAACATAGACTTTAAGACAAAAATAGTTACTAGAGGCAATGAAGGACATTTAATAATGATAAAGGGTCACTACATCATGAAGACATAATAATTGTAAATATATATTCAGCTTTCAATAGTGTCACAAAATATATGAAGTGAAAGCTGAGGTAACTCAAGGAGGAAACAGAAAATTCCACAAAAGAGTTGGAGACTTTAATATCCCACTTTCAAAAATAGAACAACTAGGCAGAATAGGAATCAGAAAATAGAAACTTGAATAAGAATATAATCCAAATGAGTCTATAGAAGACTCAATGTAACAACAGAAGAATATAGATTTTCCTGAAATGTACATGGAAAATTTGCCAGAATAGGTCATCTGTTAGGACATAAAACAAGCCTCAATACATTTGAAAGGATTGAAATAATATAAAATATGTTCTTTGGACACATGGAATTAAATTAGAATTCAGTAACAAAGAAATTTGGGAAACTCACAAATAAGTAGAAATAAAACACAGTACTAGATAATAAATGAGTTAAAGAAGAAATCACATGGGAAATTAGAAAATACTTTGAGGTGAATGGAAATAAAAAACATAGCATAACAAAATCTATGGTGTGAGTCTAAAGCAGTGCTCAGGAGGAAATTTATAGCTGTGAATGTCTTCATTAAAAAACAAAGATCCCCAATAAATAACCTAGCCTTTTTTACCAAGAAATTTGAAAAAGACTCCAAGCCCAACAGAAGGAAGGAAATAAAAAGATCAGAGCAAAAATAAAGTAGAGAATAGAAAAGCAATAAAAAAAAGTTAATGCAACTAAAAGCTGGTTCTTTGAAAAGATAATAAAAAGAACAAATCCAACTAGACTTGTAAAGACAAAAGAGAGAACAGTTGCTAAAATCAAGGATGGAAGAAAAGAAATCACTATTGAAATTACAGAAATAAAAACAAATAAAAAATATAAAAAATAATTATTTGCCAACAAATTAAATAACCTAAATGAAAAGGACAAATTCTTTAAAAGACACGAGCCACAGAAACTGACTCAAGGAAAAACTAGAAAGTCTGAATAGATCTAAAACAATGAAAGGTTGAATAGTTCTTTAAAACTTGTCCACAAAGAAAACCCAGACCCAGATGGCTTCACTGGTGAATGCTGCCAAACCTTTAACGATTCACTTATTATGAATCCTTCACAAAATTTCCCTCCAAATATGAGGCCAGTGTTCCCTGATATCAAAACCAGACAAAGATCACAAATATGGAAAACTACAAATCAATATTCTTTATGGTTATAGACACAAAACTCATCAACAAAATACTAGCAGACCAGATCCAAACATATAAAAGGAATTATCCCCCATGAAGTAGGACTTAGCCCAAGAATGCAAGATTGGTTTAAATATAAAAATCAATACAATATTGTAATTAGCCTCCAATTAAAATACATAAATTTAAATTAAAAAATAAAATTAAATAAATAAAATGTAAAAAGTCAATCAGTGTAATATACCATATTAATAGAATAAAATGCAAAACATGAACATTTAACTAGATGTGGAAACAAGATCCAAAGTATTGTCGAAAGTAAATAATATCTAAGCAAATAAAATCTAAGCAAAATGGAAAAAATCCCATATTCATGTATTAGAAACATAATTTTGTTAAGATGGAAATATTCTCCAATTGGTCTACATATTCTCATATTGAATGTAACGTCTATTACAATTTCAGCTTCCTTTTTATCCCCATAAACTGGCAAGATTATCCTAAAATTCATATAGAAATTTAAGGGTCCTAGAATAGCCAAATAATCTTAAAGAGGAAAAAAAACGTCTAAAGACTCATAGTTTCCAACTTTTAACTTAATACAAAGCTACAGTAATCAAGACAGTGTGGTCCTGGCATTAGTTCAGTTCAGTCGCTCAGTCGTGTCCGACTCTTTGCGACCCCATGAATCGCAGCACCCCAGGCCTCCCTGTCCATCACCAACTCCCGGAGTTCACTCAGACTCACGTCCTTCGAGTCAGTGATGCCATCCAGCCATCTCATCCTCTGTCGTTCCCTTCTCCTCCTGCCCCCAATCCCTCCCAGCATCAGAGTCTTTTCCAATGAGTCAACTCCTCGCATGAGGTGGCCAAAATACTGGAGTTTCAGCTTTAGCATTATTCCTTCCAAAGAAATCCCAGGGCTGATCTCCTTCAGAATGGACTGGTTGGATCTCCTTGCAGTCCAAGGGACTCTCAGGAGTCTTCTCCAACACCACAGTTCAAAAGCATCAATTCTTCAGCACTCAGCTTTCTTCACAGTCCAACTCTCACATCCATACATGACCACAGGAAAAACCATAGCCTTGACTAGACGGACCTTTGTTGGCAAAGTAATGTCTTTGCTTTTGAATATGCTATCTAGGTTGGTCATAACTTTCCTTCCAAAGAGTAAGCGTCTGTTAATTTCATGGCTGCAGTCACCATCTGCAGTGATTTTGGAGCCCCAGAAAAATAAAGTCAGCCACTGTTTCCACTGTTTCCCCATCTATTTCCCATGAAGTGATGGGACCAGATGCCATGGTCTTCGTTTTCTGAATGTTGAGCTAAAGCCAACTTTTTCATTCTCCACTTTCACTTTCATCAAGAGGCTTTTTAGTTCCTCTTCACTTTCTGCCATGAGGGTGGTGTCATCTGCATATCTGAGGTTATTGATATTTCTCCTGGCAATCTTGATTCCAGCTTGTGCTTCTTTCAGTCCAGCGTTTCTCATGATGTACTCTGCATATAAGTTAAATAAGCAGGGTGAAAATATACAGCCTTGACATATTCCTTTTCCTATTTGGAACCAGTCTGTTGTTCCATGTCCAGTTCTAACAGTTGCTTCCTGACCTGCATACAGATTTCTCAAGAGGCAGGTCAGGTGGTCTGGTATTCCCATCTCTTTCAGAATTTTCCACAGTTTATTATGATCCACACAGTCACTACTTGTTGATGGAGAAAAACAGTGTTTCAAGAAATGGTGCCGGGACAACTGGATATCCACATGCCCAGGAATGAGTTGAACCGCTTCCTCATATCATACACAAAAATTAACTCCAAATAGGTAATACATGTAAGTGGAAGAGCTAAAACTATAAAACTCCTAGAAGAAAACCATTATGCTTGAAATTGTTCCAGAGGTCTCTTAAATTGTCATTTCTTTTTATTCTTTTTCTTTTTTGGTTCAGCCTCAGTGATTTGTCAACACTGTCTTGCAGCTCACTGATCTGTTCCTCTGTTATCATTTAGTCTACTTTTAATTCCTAAGAGTATATTTTTCTTTTCAGTTGTACTCTTCATTCCTGTTTTGTTTGCTTTTTATATTTTCTCTTTGCTAAAATAATTCTAACTTCTTGCTCTGTTCATCCATTCTTCTCCTGAGTTCTTTGATCATTTTTACAGTCACTACTTTGAACTGTTTTTTGAGCTTATCTCCACTTCACTTAGTTTTTCTGGGATTTTACCTTGTTCATTCATTTGGAATATATTTCTCTGTTGCCTCATTTTGCCTAACTTGCTGTTTTTATTTCTATGTATCTGGTAGGTTGGCTACATTTTCTGACCTTGGAGAAGGGGCCTTTTGAAGGAGAAATCCTATGTGTCCCTGCAGCACACTCCCCTCTGGTGCATGCATTGTAAATTGCTTCAGTCGTGTCCAATTCTTTGTAACCTCATGGACTGTAGCTCACCAGGATCCTCTGTTCATGAGATTTCCCAGGCAGGAATACCAGAGTGGGTTGCCATGCCCTCCTCCAGGAGATCTTCCCAACCCAGGGATCAAACCCACGTCTCTTACTAGCGCCACTTGGGAAGCCCCTCCCCTCTGGTAACTAAAGCTATATGCTCTAGGGGTGTCTCTTATGTGGGCTGCATGGATCCTTCTCTTGTGGTGGGCTGACCAATATTGGTGATCTGGTAGGAGTGGCTGGTCTTTGGTTCTCTTAGCTGCCTTGTGTGGAGGCTGCTGGCAGTGATTGGCAGGGCCAGGTCATGAGGCAGCTATCTGCAGAACCCTGGGGTCCTGGGGCTAGTGCTAGCTCATTTGTAAATGGAATTGGGGGTCCAGGAGATCCTGGGGCTGGTACCCACCCACTGGTGGGTGAGGCCAGGTCCTAAATACAGTGCTGGCCCACTAGAGGGCAGAACTGTATCCTGGGATCTGACTGCAAGGCCTGGGGTTCCCAGAGCTGGTATTGGACGATTGGTGGGTGCAACTGGTTCCTGACATAGCTGACCATGGGCTCCAGGGTGTTCTGTAGCTTGTGTTGACCTGCATGTGGGTAAGGCTCAGGCTCCAGCTGGTCCCACGGCTGGAATTGGCCTGCTGGGAGTTGGCTGAGTCCTGCCAAGGAGGGTTATGGGTCACTGGTTGTCCTGGGGCTGCTGTCTGTCTGCTGGTAGATGAGGCTGGTCCAGAGGTTAAAACAGGCTTGCTTGTGGGTGGGGTTGGAGCCCAGAGGATTCTGGGGCTGCTGCCTGTGCACTGGTGGGTAGGGCTGGGTCCTGGAGTCTATATTGCCCTTGGGCTTCTGGGAGAGTGGAGCTGGGTCCTGGGCTTTTGGAGGACAGGGCTCTGTCCACAGGCAGCTTGGAGTTCAGGGGATCTTAAAGCATTCTGTTTGCTGGTGGGTGGTGCTGTGTCCCCTCCCAACTAGTTAGTGGCTTGGTCTGAGAAAACCCAGTACTGGTGCCTCTAGGCTGGTGAGTTGGGGCAGGGCTGGGACCTAAGGCTCATAAAGCTGGGGGAGTGTTCCAAAATTGTCCTTGCCAGCACTAGTGTCCATGCGGTAGAACGAGTGCCCTCAAATGTCTACCGCCGGTGTCTGTATCCCCAGAGTGAGTTCTGGTTGCCTCCTGTCTCTCTGGGAGACTCTCCAAGATCAGCAGGTGGGTCTGACCCCAGATCTTCTCAAATTATTGCTTCTGCCCTTGGTTGGCAGCATGTGAGGTTTTGTATGCACTTTTTTAGAGAAGAGCCTCTGAGTTTCCCAAAAGTAAGCCCTGCGCACCTTCAAAGCCAAATTCTCTGGGGGCTCATTTTCCACGCACAGGACCCCTGGGCTGGGAAGCCAATGTGGGGTTCAGCCCCCCTGCTTCTTAGGGAAAGCCTCAGCAGTTGTAATTTTTCTCCCATTTGTGGATTGCCCACTGTGGGGGTAGGTCTTGACTATATTGTCACTTTGCCTCTCCTTCCTATGTTGTGGTTCTTTCTTCATATCTTTAGTTGTAGAAGATCTTTTCTGGTTAGGTTTCAATCTTTTTCGCTGATAGTTTTTTTCTGTATATAGTTGTCATTTTGATGTGACCATGACAGGAGGTGGGCTCAGGGTCTTTCTACTCTGCCATCTCAGGAACTCGCCCTAAAATGTATTTTTTAGGTAAGCTGCAGTAAAAAGAAGTTTCAAAAGCACTGAATTTAGTTAAAGCGTACTTACTGGACACTGCCCAATAAAAGGGGCTTCTTAAGTGGTACTCTGGAAGACCTAACGTAAAAGACTTGAGAAATATGTTAAGAGTTCACTGCAGAGCTATCAATCTTCCATGGTATTCAACATCTTGGTGAAAACTGAAATATGTGTCCATGAAGTCCCAAATATGCAATAGGCAGGAAGGTGATATAGATTATAGTGTGACTAAAATTCTAAATGACTGATACAGTTTTTCTATCTTCATCTAAATGTTGGTTTCATTCAGTAAAGATATTTTGCCACAGATAAACTGATATTCTTTTGAGACTTGCTCTTTCATTCCAAACAATGCCAGAATTTCAATGTTTTTTCCTCTTCGCTTTGCAAAAGGTATCCATTCCAATCCTCCTGGGCTCATTGCGTAAAACAAAATGTGATGCTCATGAGTGATAGGAAAAAAGTTTAATTCTATATTTGGGAATTAATTCATTTCCCTCTTCCTGCCAGCTCACCTTGGTTTGTGGGGAAATAGTAAAGAACTAGAGACAGATATGCAAAGGAACCTGCCTTTAAGGAGATAATTAATTCCTGGTCTTTGATTCCTAAGTAGAGAAAACACTCTTGAGTGCTCTGGGCACCCCACACCTGCTCTTACATGTGAGTTCATGCTTCTCATTAACTTTAAAGGAGCTTTTACATATCCCTTTGCTAGAGTAGACACCATACAAAATTGGTTTTCTGAACTTTTTTTATTACCCTTTTCATGTCCTTCGCAGTCAAGCTAATCATCCCCTCTCCAACATTCAGAACCTGCACATGGCCCACCCTTTCTACCGGCATTCTCTTAACATTCTCTATCATCTGCTCTTATTTTTAATTTACATTATCAGATTCTCTAGAGAGAATCATAGCTCATCAAAACTGACCTGAATAGTGTGCCATTATTTTTTGATCTCTGTTTTCTGTAGGATAGTAATGAGTGGTAACTGATTATCCAGATAAATGATTAATGAATATGACAATTAATGAGAACAAACCTGCTCAATTCAAAGTGCACTGCTCAAGCATTTGGTGCTATTATTTACCACTGTTATTATCTCTGGTTCATCAACAAGGAGAGCTGAAGGTGTTGTTATTGCCAGAGCTGGCAGAAAATGTGGAGAGCGTTTCATGGGAGGGTGGGAAGAACACTGATGCTAGGAGGGGAAGGGATTAACCCCAGATATTCCTTCTATTGGATCCTTAGCCACTCAACTTACAGTTGAGTCTCAGAAACTATCCAAGTGGCTGCTTGATGTAGTTGAGTCAGGAGTCCTGGATCAGGTCTCTATTTTGTAAGGAGCCTACCTGAATCCCTAATTCCTTTTCACTTCCTCATCTGGTTGAACTAGATGACTACACTGTCCCTTCCAGCTCTAAACTGCTAAGTTCAAAGTAGTCTCAGGTGGCAAACTTCATCTTATTGGCCGTTCATTTATGTGACCCTGTAACTTGCCATCATGCTCTGTCTGCAGATGCCACATTAATTTATTTTGCTTGAAAAGGGAATTTTGCCCATGATTAGGTTGATCATGCATGGTAGTTTGCTGGTTCAGACCTGGTTTACACACTGTCCCAATGTATATAATAATGGTACTCATTATGCTTTTGGATATGACTGAACAGCTAACACTTTCACTTTCTAACACTTAAGCTTTCTAAGTGTCCAGTTTGTATGATAAATTGCATGGCCACCTTACCAAGTTGAGCAGAGACTAGGCTGATAGACAAACTCTTAAATATTAACTTCGGAATGCTAATAAGATGATAAACATACATAAACAATTTTCTTTACCAAAGTAAGACTCTCAACACATCTAAAGTATATTTTCCATTTGTTTACATATAAACTTCCTGAACTGAAGTTCAGTTCAAGATAAACTAATTTCTATGCTCTGATACAAATTCATTTCATGCTGGAGCCCCTTGAAGCGGACTCCTTCCTCCTGGGCAAAGCACAGACACATTTTCTACAGCTCCAGCAACTAGTACTGTCATGGAACTTATAGTATTTAGACTACAACTCAGTAAGCAGTGACTGAAGTGACTTAGCAGCAGCAGCAGTAAGCAGTAACCTTTATTCCTGGAAAGAGGGAGGAAAAAGTCTCAAAAAAGTAAGTTAAGCATTACATTTGATTTTTCTCTAAGTGTTCCAAAATTAAAATGCAAATTCCTGTCTTGGGAAGAAGGTAGAAATATCATTTGCTTTCAATACTAAGGCCTCTAAGACCACAAGTAGGGAGGCAGAGATTAAAATAAAACCTGAACACAGTCTTTTATCTGTCTCTGAATTTCTATCTTAAAGAGGCCAGTGGAGTCTGGCAGAGTATTTTGAAAACCTGATTATTATTATACCTTGCAAGTGGTAGAAACTCACTATTCACCTAAACACACCAGGCTTTTGCTCACAGTATATTTTTGTTTAATGGAAGCTCAGTCTTATATTTGTCATATTTCCCTCCCCCAAGCCCTGACACTTCTAAACAAGGACCCCTAAGTTGCTATTCTAGGGAACATCTTACCTTTTTTTAAGAAGCTACTTCGAGAATCATCAGCCTCTGACAGACCACTAAGAAAAACAGACACTTACTCTGGGGTCTCGGGAGTTAAGACTTTAATGTTAGTCTGGAACCTGAACACCTTGACTTAATCCTCACTTGATGTTTAGCCAGGGAATTTCAGCAAAGTCCTAGTGGCAGGATGCACTGCAATTAAGAGGATGAACAATGGGTGGTACGCTCCTGGTTCTGCCACTTACTGATGTGTTACTCAGGCACATTACTAACCTTTTCTGTACTGCGTTTCCTCATCTCTAAAATGGAGATGACAGAAATCTCTACCTCACAGGGTTGTGTGAGGCATGAAGGAGTTCTTAAATATGAGGCACTTGGAGCAGAGCCTGACCAGAATAGGAAGAACACACACCCAACTTCCAGTACCTGAATCTTTGTAGGTGTTCTTTTCTATACTGGCCTTCCCTGCTCCCCACAAGCAGATGGGAACCCATCTTCTGGGCTTCTTTTGCACTTGAATCACATTGTCTAGTACTTATTTATGTGTTTCCTTTTCCTGAAAGGATGTGACCTCAATAACTAGCCCAATGCCTGACATGTAGTAGATGCTAAATGTATATCTCTTGAAAATCTGAATGAATTAATATAGAATATGAAAGAGTTGGACTAGATGATTTTATAATCCATTTTAGTTTTACATTTCTATGATTCCATGACAGCCCTGTGATTTTAATGGAATTCAGGAGCTCTCTGAATCAAAAAGAAAATTACCTTTAAACAATGAGATGAAAATAGTTCTTTTTTTTTAAATTATTTTTATTTTTTTTAATTTTATTTTATTTTTAAACTTTACATAATTGTATTAGTTTTGCCAAATATCAAGATGAATCCTATAGTCATCAAAAGGCAGACTGAAAAGAAAGTGCTATTGCTCCCTTTGTGTCAGGGCGAGGACAGAGGTAGAGGGGGTCTCTCAGCAACAGTGTAAATAAGTTAATTAATTAATTTAAAATTGCAGGTAGGCAGGTATGTCTGTAAGAACTCCTATAAAACTGCCCAAAGAATGTGGTGCTTGATTTCATGGAATTCCCTTAGATGTTGAAAGGATCAATTCCATGTCTAATCTGCTGTGAAAAAGTAGACACTTAGATGAGTTCCATCAAAATACGACAGAAGGACCTTGGATTCTTGAATAAAAAGATGCTAGTACTGGGTCTTTGTGCTGGTGATAAAAAGCTTTGGAAGGATGAACTATGAAGAAAGAGGCAGAGAATAAACAGGAAAGAGAATGAGAAAAAGGTGGGGGAGGGGCTCTGAATGTGATCTGAGGGTGATAATTGTCTTCCTACCAAATCACTGCAACTTTATTGTTCCTAAAAATGTAAGACAGAATGAGACCTGCTTCCACTACTGACATCAAAGAAGGTGCTTAAAGCCACTGTGAAGGCCTGATTGAATTGCCTAACCTGTAAGCACTGACACCTTCTAAACGGCTTCACCTCTTACAGGGGAGGAGACACCTTGAGCTCAACAAACATTTATTGAGCATGGACTCTGGACAAAGACATATGAGACAGGACCTTTGCCCATAAAGAGATTTTCTTTCTTGCTTTCTCTCTTTCTTAAGAGGAAGAGAAGAAGGAAAGGAAGCCAATCTAGGAGACTTAAAATTACAGACTCGAACCCAGGACCAAGAAAGAGCCAAGCAAGGATTTAAATAGGTTGATTTCCTTTACTAAGACTGCTTCTCCTGAACTCTTATTTCCACTATGTTATTAATTCTGAGAGAAAGCAAATGTTTTGAAAAAGGGATTTAAAGTAATAGAAGGCATTATCTGACATTGTCTACAAAGTTTGATCCCCTTTTAATTTGGTTGATTTGCTTAAGAATTTTTGTTCCTTGGACCCAGAGGGATCTGGTGGAAAGGGAGGTGGGAGGGGGGTTTAGGATGGGGGACACATGTACACCCGTGGCTGATTCATGTCAGTGTATGGTAAAAACTACCACAATACTGTAAGTAGCCTCCAATTAAAATAAATTAATTAATTAAAAAAAAAAAAGAATTTTTGTCCCTTGGCTACTACTGAGAACACTAACTTGGATTCTCTTAAATGCAGATTGCTGTGGACTGGCATTAAATCCTAATGTGCTTCTGGAAGAATGTTTTAGTGAAAAAATATAGTAGCAAATAATGCTACTATATTAATAATATTTGTTTGTCAATACATCATGCGAAATGCTGGGCTGGATGAATCACAAGCTGGAATCAAGACTGCCGGAAGAAATATCAACAACCTCAGATAAGCAGATGATAGCACTATAATGGCACAAAGTGAAGAGAAACTAAAGCACCTCTTGATGAAGATGAAAGAGGAGAGTGAAAAAGCTGGTTTAAAACTCAACATTCAAAAAACTAAGATCATAGAATCTGGCACTCACTTCATGGCAAATAGATAGGAAAAAATGGAAATAGTGACAGACTTTATTTTCTTGGGCCCCCAAATCGGTGCAGACAATGACTGCAGCCAAAAAATTAGACACTTGCTCCTTGGAAGAAAAGCTATGACAAACCTAGACAATGTATTGAAAAAGTAGAGACATCACTTTGACAACAAAGGTCCATATAGTCAAAGCTATGATTTTTCCAGTAGTCAGGTATGGACGTGAGAGTTGGACCACAAAGAAGACTGAGCACTGAAGAATTGATGCTTTCAAACTGTGGTGCTGGAGAAGACTCTTGAGCGTCCCTTGGACAGCAAGGAGATCAAACAAGTCAATCCTAAAGGAAATCAATCCTGAATATTATTGGAAGGGTTGATGCTGAAGCTGAAGCTCCAATACATTGGCTGCCTGATGTGAAGGGCCAACTTGTTGGAAAAGACCCTGCTGCTTGGAAAAATTGAGGGCAGGAGAAGGAGACGAAAGATAAGATGGTTGGATGGCATCATCAACTCAATGGACATGAGTTTGAGCAAACCCTGGGAGATAGTGAAGGACATCGAAGCCTGATGTGCTGCAGTCCGTGGGGTCATAAAAAGTAGGATATGACTTAGCAACTGAAGAACAACAACTGCTAACGTATTCATAATATAATATTCTGGCAGAGTATTCCAGCTTGCGAGGGCTACTGTCTTTGAATAACTGGCTGAAGCATCATTGTAGTAGGCTTCCTGCAGAGATTCTGGGGGAGCAGCACTCAACTGGGCCAGCAGACAATCAAAAATGACTTTACTGTGGCTAGAAAATAAACAAAAATTCAGTGTGTAAGATGTCCTGAGTCTGTAAACACAAACATAAAATATATCATATTTTTGCTGTGGATATTTGCAGACCTGGAATTTTCAACTCTCTATGCATATAGATAGAGTGACTACATATTTTTTAAATCCAATGTTATTGATATATGGTCTGGAAGGAATTAAATTAACCATAGGGGAAATCAATAGAATATTTGATATGATCCTCAAGTCTTGGACAAATGGTTGCCATATGTATGTAGTAAAGATGAGATGCAGGTTAACTCACTGGACAGAGCAAGGATCTTCTTGCAACCTTTTTTTCTCAGCTCAGATTCCCTAGCCTACTCCTCTCCCCTGTTACATAGGTGCTGAATAAATCACTTTTGCTTAAAAATTCCAAGGTATGATCATTTATTCATTTAATTATTCAACATATGTTTGAGTGCTTTCTTTGTGTCAGATACTACTCTAAGCACGAGGGAGGTAGCTCTAAAGAAAAACTATGCCTCTATAGAGCTTTTCTTTTCCTGGAGGAATGGAGTTAATAACAAGCATCCAATATGTTAGATGACATAAAAACCATAAAGAAGAGCAGAGTTGAGGAAGGCAGACAGGAAAAGTTGGTGAGGAGTAAGTGGGGTGCAGGAGATGAGGTGGGCTGATATTTTATGTGATGTCATCAGGGGTATCTTTCTGATGAGGTGACAACTGTGTAGAGCCATAAGGGAAGTGAGGGCTTCCTTGGTGGCTCAAATGGTAAAGAGTCTGCCTGCAATGCGGGAGACCTGGGTTTGATCCCTGGGTTGGGAGGATCCCTTGGAGAAGGGAACGATTATCCACTCCAGTATTCTGGCCTGGAGAATTCCATGGACAGAGAAACCTGGCGGGCTACAGTCTGTGGGGTTGCAAAGAGTTGGACATGACTGAGCAACTTTCACATAAGGGAAGTGACAGAGATAGCCAAGCAGACACATGGAGGAAAGCATTTCCAGGAAGAGCAATAGCAGGGGTGGAGAACTTGAGTCTGAGCACTTGGTGAGGGCACCTGAAGACACACTCCTCTGACTGCCAAGCAGGGAAGCTACTGACCTGTCCCAGGACAAAGGAACCAGGCCCAGAAGAGGAGGGCTCTTTTGTCTGCTGCGTGCAGAATTCCCTATCAGTTCAGCTGGACTACACTGGGATGAATCAGACGACTGGGATTGTGTTCCAGTTCCTCTGTTCTAGATGTTCATAGATGTGGCCACAATGTAAGGAAGCAAGACCATGTATAAGAGGTCCTTTTGGTGCCTTTTATACCTCAGAGGTCCCTCTGTACCTCTGAGCCTTCAGCATTCCCTGGTGGCTCAGATGGTAAAGTGTCTGCCTACAATGTGGGAGACCTGGGTTCAAACCTTGGGTCAGAAAGATCCCTTGGAGAAGGAAATGGCAACCCACTCCAGTACTCTTGCCTGGAGAATCACATGGACAGGGGAGCTTGGTGGGCTTCAGTCCATGGGGTCACAAAGAGTCGGACATGACTGAGAAACTTCACTTTCTTTTCTTTTTTTTTAAATTTTATTTTATTTTTAAACTTTACATAATTGTATTAGTTTTGCCAAATATCAAAATGAATCCGCCACAGGCATACATGTGTTCCCCATCCTGAACCCTCCTCCCTCCTCCCTCCCCACACCATCCCTCTGGGTCGTCCCAGTGCACCAGCCCCAAGCATCCAGTATCGCACATCGAACCTGGACTGGCAACTCGTTTCTTACATGATATTCTACATGTTTCAATGTCACTCTCCCAAATCTTCCCACCCTCTCCCTCTCCCACAGAGTCCATAAGACTGTTCTATACATCAGTGTCTCTTTTGCTGTCTCGTACACCAGGTTATTGTTACCATCTTTCTAAATTCCATATATATGCGTTAGTATACTGTATTTATGTTTTTCCTTCTGGCTTACTTCACTCTGTATAATAGGCTCCAGTTTCATCCACCTCATTAGAACTGATTCAAATGTATTCTTTTTAATGGCTGAGTAATACTCCATTGTGTATATGTACCACAGCTTTCTTATCCATTCATCTGCTGATGGACATCTAGGTTGCTTCCATGTCCTGGCTATTATAAACAGTGCTGCGATGAACATTGGGGTACACGTGTCTCTTTCCCTTCTGGTTTCCTCAGTGTGTATGCCCAGCAGTGGGATTGCTGGGTCATAAGGCAGTTCTATTTCCAGTTTTTTAAGGAATCTCCACACTGTTCTCCATAGTGACTGTACTAGTTTGCATTCCCACCAACAGTGTAAGAGGGTTCCCTTTTCTCCACACCCTCTCCAGCACTTTCTTCACTTTCTGTACAGTGCTCTGGAGCAGGAGATTTTCCAAATATATTTACTTCAAAAATATATATTTGAAAAAATATTTTGGCTACAGAACACTTGCTTCAAAGGTACACTTCTGAGGAATCGTAGACTAGCAGCTTAAAGCACAGTAGCTCCCTCTGAGGTAGCCTGGGATCCAGAGCCCCTGGCTTGACCTTCTTTCTCCTTTGTGATTAGACTGAGAGGGGCTCTCTGTGAGATACTATTTAAAAACCAACAGTTTAAGCAGAGGTTTCACTACCATGCTTGTGGAGCTCAGGGGTTCTTGAAAAGGGCGTCTCAAGCAGCAGTGACTGGGGGTGAGGGAGCAGGAGGCCTAGCAGTTGATTTTAGGCCTCCATTTGGCCACTTCACCTACCATCCCAGCTGTGCCTCAGGTCTGCCTCTGCTTCAGTGAGGGTCTAACTTGAAGAAAAAAGTCCACGGCTTAAAAATATTTGAAAACCACTACTCCAGAGAGGTGGCACAATCACTTGGAAATTATCACTGGAAAATTCAGTGGAGTTCTTATAATCTAGATATTTCTTCTCAAACAGGGTACTTTGTATTGAAGAGTGATTCCTTCAGAAGAAATCTTGTGATACAATGGAAAGTTCAGTCTTAAGAGTCGGAACTTCTGGCTTCTCATCCTAGCCTTGGCATGAATGATACACACTCAAGTCTCTCATTCTCTGTACCCATTCTTAAATTCTCCCAGTGGTCGTGTGAGGTGCAAGTGACTGAAGTAGTGGGTGGGAAAGGACTTCGGGTTGGCTCGGGTCCTTTAAGGAACAGTTACCTGGACAGGATTCGACCTGTAAGAGATGGGGGAAATCCAAGAGAAAAGCTGGAGGGAACTGGATGAGGTATGGAGATCCCTGAGCCTGTGATCAGGTATAACTCTTCCCATGAAGGAGAGGAAAGGAAGGAGAGACAGGGCACAGAGTACACCTCGGTTCTAAGAAAGTATCTGCCAGCCCATGGGGAGCCCTTCGGCCAAAGGCATGCATCTGAGGAGTCCTGCATCTTGACAGAACAGACCTGCCTCGTCACTCCTACTGTGGGCAATCGTGGCCTGGGTGTGGGTCCGTGGGTCACAGCTCTGTCTTCTCTCTGTTACACTCCTGCAGCAGGACACGTAAGGAGCACATTTTTATAGTTGCCACAGGCTTGCATGCTATTTCCTGATTTATTGTCCTTGCCAAATTATAGTCTAAAGCAATAATGCCTAAAAGTTAGATTAGACAGTGGTAAAATTAAAAAACAAATGAACATAACCAATGAAAGTCAAAAAAAGGATACATAATCAGTTTTTCATAAAACTTACTAAAACAATTGTTCTTAATTTATGTCCTTCCTTATATTTTCTGAAGCTTTAAAATATCCTGTTGTTTTTAATAAAATGAAAGTGATATTAGAACTGGCATATTTAAAAGTGAGCATTTCTATAGAAGTTCCGATACAATTTATTGGTTAGGTCAAAAAGACAAGAATTCACAACTCTAAGAAGATTACAAGCCATAAATTTCCTCCTCCAGGGAATCTTCCAGACCCAAAGATTCCTCCACGGAATCTTCCCGACTCAGAGATTGAACTCTCGCATCTCCTGCGCCTCCTGCATTGGCAGGCAGATTCTTTACCACTGAGCCAGCTGGGAAGCCCTATAAAGCACAGTTCAAATGAACAAGTTTATTGTTAATAGCTTTTTTTTTTCCTTCTCAGAAATAAGAGGGAAATAATCAGTATCAAACATATCACATTCATTGCTGCCTGATGTTGACCAGCGCCCTCAGAGCCCCCCGGGGTATGGGGTCTGGAGTGGCTCTCTAGTTTGTCTGTCCCAAAGTCTGCCTGGCCCAAGCCCTGGCTCCTGCAGTGCCCTCTGGCTCTCTCCATGCAGCCAGTTTCTGTTACCTGCAAATCCCCACTCTGGCTCCACAGGGGAGAGATGGTGAATATGGAAAAAGACAATTTTATGAAAACTAGTGAGCCAATTTCCCTCATATTAGAGATAAAAAAAACACCCATTCTTCTTTTGGCTTCCCTGGTGGTTCAGCTGATAAAGAAATCGCCTGCAATGAGGGAGACTTGGGTTTGATCCCTGAGTTGGGAAGATCTATCTTCTTTTAGGAGAAAAGCAAAAGTTGACTATCCTTGGAGTGGGGTCTGAAATTATCCAGATTGACCTTATTTCTCCCCATTGCTTTGGGTGTAAGGCTCTAGACTCTGAAACCACGAAGGGGGAAGGGGGCAGATACACAGGGATGCTTCCGCCACTGGCGTAAAGCTTGCCAAAGGAGAGCCAGCAGCTCTATTGGACTAATGCAGCATTCTTTCACTGAGCCCCCAGCACTGCATCACAGAAAAGTAAAAAAAATCCACTCAAGGATATACATTATTTTTGTATTTCAGGACAAAAGCAGCTAAACAGTTAAGTTTTTCTAAGTGTACAGATATCCTGCAAGTCCAAGCTTATTTCTGCTTGAGTAGAAAAACAACATAAATAGCCTCTGCTCTTATAAATCCACATATCTGTATTTTAACATGGCAGCATTACCAAGAATCAGTAATTAGTTGGAAGTATCTGGTCAAAATCAAATAGGATCAAGATAACTATCTCCCTTGATTTCATTTAGTCTTTCTCAGACTTTCTTAAATTGCTTTAGGCAAAGTTTCTCAGAAAAAATACAAAAATAAAGGATGGCTTGAGGACATTGTGTCAGACTTTAATCACTGTAGATTAATTCTGTTTTTCAGAAACAAAACAAATTGTTTGAGACGTCTCCAAGTTTGGCAATACCAGAGCCGGCATATCAAAATGAAGATTGGTTTAGGCAGGTAAGTGTTTTCAGATTACTTGTTTTTGAATGGTTGCCAGACTCTGTTCTCAGCAAAGAGAAATTCTGATTTGTGGGGCCAACACTGCTCTACTGGGAAGGAGTCACTGACAGATACCATCAACAGGTAAGTTGGTGTAAAGATGAAGAAAGCCACAAGGGGAATATTTCTGTGTTTACCTACCAAATTTTACTTGGCACTGCCAAGCTGCTAGTCACTGGATATTTCTGAGCAGGATATTATGCATTTGTTGGAAAGTATGGATTGGAAATCATGGGATTTCTCTTCCTAGTAACCTGGTGAGAAGAGATGAGGCAGCAGAGAACTCTTGAAAGCCACAGCTTCAAGGGGATATTTCAGTATCTATGGCTGCTAAGGTGTAAACTGATCATGGTTTTAATGGAATTTATACAAGTAAGTTCTTCAGAAACTTGATTTGAATGTGGGCTATTTTTCACCATTTCTTAGAGAAACTATTGTGTGGAGAGGTTAGGAACAAGTTACAGAACTTCTGTAATAAAGCATCTAGTTAAGCATGTGGAACTTGCTACCTGGAGAGTTAGGACAGGAAGAAAACATAACTAGAGAAAAGTCTAGATTCATGCTGTAAATAACAAAAAAAGTGACGAATATTCAAAATCATCTCTAACTTTGTCATAAGGGTACCAAGAACATCAGGCCAGGAAGGAGAATAAGATGAGCAAAGCTGAGGCTGTGTAGGGTAAAGGAGAGAGAAACTACAATACTGCATCCTTCCAAAAATCTCTTTCAGAATCCAAGCAGACACAGGTCCAAGATCACAAAGACCACGATTTCATTTTTATCCTTAGAGAGGCTGAAAGTGCAAGTACTTCCCTAGCCCAGGGACTCCTATGTCCATAGAACGCAGGAGACGGTGAGGTGTGTGTGTCCTATGAACTCGGATAAGAATACACAACTCTTTTTCATAACTTCTAACTGAAATTTAACTGTCTTAAAAATTATGAATGGCGGCAACAAACCATAGCAGTTTTAATACTTGTGACTTGCACCCATGGAGATAAAAAATATTTTTGTATATTTCAGTAGGTGCAGGTATCTTGAATTATCATTTATACTCATTACTTTTCCAAATGATAGTAGGTAAGAAGCCTGTCATTGGATCTTGTATTTGATGCACTATGACAACACACATTCAGTTCAGTTCAGTTCAGTCGCTCAGACGTGTCTGACTCTTTGCGACCCCATGAATTGCAGCGTGCCAGGCCTCCCTGTCCATCACCAACTCCCGGAGTTCACTCAAACTCACATCCATTGAGTCGGTGATGTCATCCAGCCATCTCATCCTCTGTCGTCCCCTTTTCCTCCTGCTCCCAACCCCTCCCAGCATCAGAGTCTTTTCCAATGAGTCAACTCTTCACATGAGGTGGCCAAAGTACTGGAGTTTCAGCTTTAGCATCATTCCTTCCAAAGAACACCCAGGGCTGATCTCCTTTAGAATGGACTGGTTGGATCTCCTTGCAGTCCAAGGGACTCTCAAGAGTCTTCTCCAACACCACAGTTCAAAAGCATCAAACACAGATTAGTATATTGCAAACTTTTTTTTTACTATTATAACTATTTCAATAGTGCTTATTTCCTTTGTAATCCTTTTTCTTAATGCAGTTATGCTTCTCAGACTGCCAAAGGCTTCCATAACACAAACAGGTTACAAACTCCTATCCGTGGGAAAAGCAAAGGGACCTGGGAATCAAGAGGCCTGAATTTGCCATAATAGTCGTTAATTAATTATTTTAAAACTTAATTTTTTAGGACAGTTTTAGATTTACCAAAAAATTGAAAAGATAGTACAGAGAGTTCCAGCATATTTGGCACCCAGTTCTGTCTATAAATAACATATTAGTAGAGTAGGAAGTGCAGTGGTAAAGAATCCACCTCAAAACAGGAGACCCAAGAGGTGAGGGGTTTGATCCCTGGGTCAGGAAGATCCTCTGGAGGCAGAAATGGCAACCCACTCTAGTATTCATTCTTGCCTGGAAAATTCCATGGACAGAGGAGTCTGGTGGGTTACAGTCCATGGGGTCTCAAGGAGTTGTACATGATAGCATGCACTCACACATGCACACACACACACAGCACAGGTGCATTTATTATAATGAATGAACCAATACTGATACATTGTAATTTACTAAAGTGACTTGAATCAGATTCCCTTAGTTTTTATCTAATGTCCTTTTTCTGTTTCAGGATCCCATCCAGGATAGCACATTAGATGTGGTCATCACATCTCTTGGCTGTGAAACAATTCATTTTTTCAACCCAAGTTATTTAATATCTTGTTTCATATGTGTTTTAGGTACTCTGAGAGTTCTTTCCCAAGCAAGTAAATGTTCAGTCAATATATATTGCTGAACTGATTGATAGCCTAGTCTTCCAAGGAACACAGTTAAGGGCAGAGATCACATCTGACAGATTTATTTTGTTCAGCAGGCAAGAGCCTTTTTTTTTTTTTTTTTTTTTATGTAGGTCTTTTATTCTTAGCATGATTGTGGCTGTTATTCTGGTTGATACACAGAAGCAGAATAACTAAGTAAAAACCCACTGTGAATACTGTGTACAATATTTGAGTGTTAAATTCTCTGTTTCTAAATTCACTACTAGCAGTAGTCTATCAAAATGCCTTGTATTGAGAGATATTTTAAAGCCTATATTTAGGGAAAATAAGTCCATAATTAACTCTGCAATGAGTTATAAATTTTTACTTTAGAATTTTTTGTGTTTTGTTTTAGTTTGGTTTGGCTTTTAATATAAATTTGAATTCTTTTTGGCAGAGTAAGCATGTTTCCGTTTGACCACAGCTCTGCCACACCTCCATCCTCTCTGCAAGTTCCTAATATATTATATACTGCCCTGATTAACTCACTTCTGTAACTGACCCTTGCATACTTTTGCTTTTTTCAACTCATTATGCAATTTTCTGTGTTTAGAGATTGTTGAAAAGAATTCCAAGTTATATGTTACAAATAAATGTCAAATATCCAGAAGGGAGTCTTTATGGGGACTGGGAGGAGATGCAGCTGGACTAGTTACTTCATTTATTTTTGCTGTGTCTTGTCTTCCTACCTAGAAAATGATTACATTGGACACAAATTCTCTATTTCTCTTGCATCTATAACTCTTTTCCTTCCTGTCCCCCTACTATGTCTGACATGGTTCTTGCTACATACTAGGAGCTTGATATAAGATATTTTATGAATTTCTCTTGGTATTATTTGACTCAGATGACTATTGTATCTACTACTGTGGACTAGAATAACATAGAAGAAATGGAGTAGCCCTCGTAATCAACAAAAGAGTCCGAATAGATTCAAGGGACTAGATCTACTAAACAGAGTGCTTGAAGAACTATGGATAGACGTCCGTAATATTATACAAGAGGCAGTGAGCAAAACCATCCCAAATAAAAAGTAAAGCAAGAAGGCAAAGTGGTTGTCTGAGGAGGCTTTACACACACCTGAAGAAAGAAGAGAAGTGAAAAGCAAGGGAGAAAGGAAAAGGTACACTCAACTAAACACAGAGTTCCAGAGAATAGCAAGGAGAGGCAAGAAGGCCTTCTTCAACGAACAATGCAAAGAAATATAAGAAAGCAATAGAAGGGGAAAGACTAGAGATCTCTTCAAGAAAAGTAGAAATATAAAAGGAATATTTCATCAAAAGATGGGCATGATAAAGGACAGAAGTGGCCAAGACCTAGTACAGAAGCAGAAGAGATCAAGAAGAGATGGCCAAGAATACACAGAACTGTACAAAAAAAGGTCTTAATGAACCAGATAACCATGATGGTGTGCTCACTCACTCAGAGCCAGACATTCTGGAGTGTGAAGTCAGGTGGGCCTTAGGAAACACTGCTGTCAATAGTGAAGGCAATGGAATTCCCGCAGAGCTATTTAAAATCCTAAAAGATGATGCTATCAAAGTGTTGCACTCAATGTGCCAGCAAATTTGGAAAACTCAGCAGTGGCCACGGGACTGGAAAAGGTCAATCTTCATCCCAGTTCCCAAGAAGGGCAGCACTAAAGAATGTTCAAACCACCATACAACTGCACTCATCTCCCATGCTAGTTAGTGAGATTATGCTCAAAATCCTACATGCCAGGCTTCAGGATAATGTGAACTCAGAAATTCCAGATGTCCGAGCTGGGTTTAGCAAAGACATGGAAACCAGAGTTCAAATTGCCAAAATTTGCTAGATCATACAGAAAGCATGGAAATTCCAGAAAAACATCTACCTCTGTTTCATTGACTACACTAAAACCTTGGACTGTGTGGATTATAACAAACTGTGGAAAACTCTTAGAGATGGGAATACCAGACCATCTTAGCCATCTCCCGAGAAACCTGTATGCAGGTCAAGAAGCAACAGTTAGAACCTTGTATGGAACAACTGACTGGTTCAGGATTGATAAAGAAGTATGCCAAGGCTGTTTATTGTCACCCTGTTTATTTAACTTATACACAGAGCACATCATGAGAAATGCTGGGCTGGATGAGTTACAAGCTGGAATCAAAACAAGCGAGAGATTTATCAACAACCTCAGGTATGTGGATGATACCACTCTAATGGCAGAGGGTGAAGAGGAACTAAAGAGCCTTAGCTCCTTTTGATGAGGGTGAAAGAGGAGAGTGAAAAAAAAGCCAGCTTAAAACTAAATCTTAAAAAGTAAAAACACTAAGATTATGGCATCTGGTCCCATCAATTCATGGCAATTAGAAGGTGAAAAGGTGGAAGCAGTGACAGATGTCCTTTTCTTGGGCTCTAAAATCACTGTGGATGGTGACTGCAGCCATGAAATTAGACGATTGCTTCTCACAGGAAAGTTATGATAAACCTAGACAGTGTGTTAAAAAGCAACCTAGATGCCCATCAGCAGATGAATGGATAAGAAAGCTGTGGTACATATACACAATGGAGTATTACTCAGCCATTAAAAAGAATACATTTGAATCAGTTCTAATGAGGTGGATGAAACTGGAGCCTATTATACAGAGTGAAGTAAGCCAGAAGGAAAAACATAAATACAGTATACTAACGCATATATATGGAATTTAGAAAGATGGTAACAATAACCCGGTGTATGAGACAGCAAAAGAGACACTGATGTATAGAACAGGCTTATGGACTCTGTGGGAGAGGGAGAGGGTGGGAAGATTTGGGAGAATGGCAATGAAACATGTAAAATATCATGTAGGAAACGAGTTGCCAGTCCAGGTTCGATGCACGATGCTGGATGCTTGGGGCTGGTGCACTGGGTCGGCCCAGAGGGATGGTATGGGGAGGGAGGAGGGAGGAGGGTTCAGGATGGGGAACACATGTATACCTGTGGCAGATTCATATTGATATTTGGCAAAACTAATACAATTATGTAAAGTTTAAAAATAAAATAAAATTAAAAAAAAAAAAAGGCAAAGACGTCACCTTGCCGACAAAGGTTCATATGGTCAAGGTTATGGTCTTTCCAGTAGTCACGTATGGTTGTGAAAGCTGGACCTTAAAGAAGGCACAGTGCGAAAGAACACGTGTATACCTGTGGCGGATTCATGTTGATATATGGAAAAACCAATACAATATTGTAAAGTTAAGAAAAAAAAAAAAAAAATTGATTCTTTCAAACTGTGGTGCTGGAGAAGACTCTTGAGAGTCCCTTGGACAGCAAGATCAAACCAGTCAATCTTACAGGAAATCAGCCCTAAGTACTCATTGGAAGGACTGATGTTGAAGTTCCAATTCTTTGGCCAAACGGCAGACTCATTTGAAAAGACCCTGATGCTGAGAAAGATTAAAGGCAGGAGGAGAAGAGTGCAACAGAGAATGAGAGGTTGAATGACATCACTGATGCAATAGACACGAACTTGGGCAAACTCCAGGAGATGGTGGGGGACAGGGAGGCCTGGTTTGCTGCAGTCTATGGGGTTGTGAGGAGAAGGCAATGGCAACCCACTCCAGTACTCTTGCCTGGAAAACCCAATGGATGGAGGAGGCTGGTGGGCTGCAGTCCATGGGGTCGCTAGGAGTCGGACACGACTGAGCGACTTCACTTTCACTTTTCACTTTCATGTATTGGAGAAGGAAATGGCAACCCACTCCAGTGTTCTTGCCTGGAGAATCCCAGGGACAGGGGAGCCTAGTTGGCTGCCATCTATGGGGTCGCACAGAGTCGGACACGACTGAAGCGACTTAGCAGCAGCATGGGGTTGTGAAGAGTCAAACACAACTTGGCAACTGAACAACAACAATGACAACATCTTGGAAAATTTTAAGAGATTATTTCTAAGAGCAGTTTTAGGTTTACAGAAAATTTGACCATAAGGTAAAGAGATTTCCCACATATTCCCTACCCCAACATATGCACAACCTCCCTCACTATCAAAATCCATTGCAGTGGTAGAATTGCTACAACTGCTGAACCTACATTCACAGAATTATCACTCAAAGCCACAGTTTACATTACAGCTCACTCGTGGTGTGGTACATTCTATGGGCTTATATATTGACACATATTCAACTTCACAGTATCAGAGTACTTTCACTGCTCACCCTTGGTAACCACAGATCCTTTCACTGTCTCCATAGTTTTGCCTTTCCCAGAATGTCATAGAGTTGATATCACACAGTAGGAGTCTTTTAAGATTGACTTCTCTCACATAGTAATACTCATTTAAGTTTCCTCTATGTTATTTTCTTGGCTTAAAGGCTCATTTCTTTCCAGTGCTGAATAGTATTCCATTATCTGTATTTACCACCTACTGAAGGACATTTTGGAAATTATGAATAAAGCTTTTATAAAATCCTTATGTATGCTTTGTGTGGACATAAGTTTTCAACTCATATAGGTAAATACCAAGAAGCACAATTGCTAGATCATATGAGCTCCTCCGGCAGCTGAGCAATAAAGAATCCACACGCCATAACCAAAGATCCAGGATAGGTGGGTTCAGTCCCTGGATCAAGAAGATTCCCTGGAGAAGCAAATGGTAACCCAATCCAGTATTCTTGCCTGGGAAATCCCATGGACAGAGAAGCCTGGCAGGCTGTTGTACTTGGGGCCACAAAGAGTTGGACACAACTGAGCCGACATACACGTGCATGGTGAAAGCATGTTTAGCTTTGTAAGAAACTGCCAAACTATCTTCTAAAGTGGTTGTACCATTTTGTAGTGCGCTACCAATGGGGCTTCCCTGGTGGCTCAGATGGCGAAGAATCTGTCGGCAACACAGGAGACGTGGGTTTGATCCCTGGGTAGGGAAAATCCCATGGAGAAGAGAAGAGCAACCACTCCAGTATTCTTGCCTGGAGAATCCCATGGACAGAGGAGCCTGATGGGCTACAGTCCATGGGGTCACAGAGTCAGACATGGCCGACTGACTAAGCATGTAGCACACGTGTTCTTTTTGCTTTACTGCCTTGTCATCATTTGGTATGGTTAGTGTTTTGCATTTTGGTGTGTAGTGCTATCTTACCATTGGTTTAATTTGCAATTTTCTAATGACATATGATGTTGAGCATCTTTTCATACACTTATTTTGTCATCTGCCTAGATTTTTTGATGAGGTATCTTTTCAAATCTTTTGCCCGTTTTTAAATTGGGGAATTCTTGAGTTTTATGAGTTTTTATATATTTTAGATAGCAGTGCTTTACCAGTTATGAACTTTGCCAATATTTTCTCCCAGTCTGTGGCTTGTCTTCTCATTCTCTTGACTATCTTTCACAGAACAGCTTTTAAAATAGACAGCCAAAGAGAATTTGCTGTATGGCTCAGGAAGCTCAAACAGGGGCTCTGTATCAACCTAGAGGGGTGGGATGGGGAGGAGATGGGAGGGAGGTTCAAAAGGGAGGGGATATATGTATACCTATGGATGATTCGTGTTGAGGTTTGACAGAAAACAGCAAAATTCTGTAAAGCAATTATCCTTCAATAAAAAATTAATAAATTAAAAAATCCAGCTTTTAATTTTAATGAAATCTACCATTTATCAATTATTTCTTTCTTGAATTGTACTTCTAGTGTTGTTTCTAAAAAGGCCTTGCAAAATGCACAGTCACATAGGTTTTCTCCTATCCTCTAGGAGTTTTATAGTTTTGTATTTTATATTTAGGTCTGACCCATTTTGAGTTAATTTTTGTGAAAAGTGTACGATCCGTATCTAGATTCATTTTTGTTTGCATATGGATGTTCAGTTGTTCTAGCACCATTTGAAAAGATATCTTTGTTCCATTGTACTGCTTTTGCTCGTTTGCCAAAGATCAGTGACTATATGGATCTATTTCTAGACTCTCTTCTCTTCCATTGATCCCTTTGTGTATTCTTTCACCAATCCAACAGTGTCTTGATAACTGTAGCTTTTGATTACTGTAAGTAAATTGGGTAAAGTCAGTCCTTTGACTGTTCTTCTTCAATATTCTGTTGGCTATTCTGGAATCAGTTTGCTGATTTCCACATAATAACTTGCTGAGATTTTGACTGGGATTTTGTTGAACCTATAGTTCAAGACATGAGATATAAGTGCTTATTAAGCTTTTTACTGTGTCACATTTGTTATATCTCACTGACCAAAGCAAGTTAAATGCCAACCCCATATGATTCATTGAAGGCCATTAATGAAAAATCTTCCAAAGTATTGTAACATTACACTCCTTTATCAGTGACAGAGAGATTTTACTAATAGTAGATTTACTTTTCAGATACAGAAATTAAGATTCAGAAATATGTAAGTTCTCAGGGTCATTTGTCTAGCTAATAATAGTAAAAAATACTCATATAATATTTACTATGTGCCATGCACTATTCAAGGGACTTACCATATATCACTTAGGTAACCTTCACTAGGAGAAGGCAATGGCACCCCACTCCAGTACTTTTGCCTAGAAAATCCCATGGACGAAGGAGCCTGGTGGGCTGCAGTCCATGGGGTCACTAGAGTCAGACACGACTGAGCGACTTCACTTTCACTTTTCACTTTCATGAATTGGAGAAGGAAATGGCAACCCACTCCAGTGTTCTTGCCTGGAGAATCCCAGGGACGGGAGGCCTGGTGGGCTGCCATCTATGGGGTCGCACAGAGTCGGACACGACTGAAGCGACACAGCAGCAACCTTCACTACCTAAGGTTGGTACTATTATTTTTTTCCTTTTTGCAGATGATAAAACCAAGGTATGGCGGTGCTAAACAAGATGCCAAAGATAAAATGATTAATAAATGGCATGACCACACTTCAGGCCACATACAAGTCTCAGCTTGAAGCCCAGTTCTTAAGACTAATGCTATTCCTGTGTTACCCCCACTGTGCAGATCTGACATTGTATAGTGTGGCTTCTAGCCTCTTCTGTAGGCCTCTGAAGGTTTTTTGAGAGCATTAATAACTGAGAGATGAGCTGTCACTACCTACTAAGTAGGCATCATCACACAATGTGATTTTGGCTCAAGAGTCCATGAATGAGGGATTCTCTGTGCTTTACCCAAATATGATGTGTATTTTTCTTTTCTTAAACAGCTTTGTTAAATAATACTAGCTGCTGAAATAAGCAAACCTCAAATCTCAGTGTTTGACCCAACAAAGGTTTATTTCTCTCTTATAATCCAGTGAGGGTGAGTAGTGGGGCTCTGCTCTCTCTTTGCTATCATCCTATTACCTTCAACTTGTGGCTTATTTAGGTTGCCTTAGTGTCATCCAACCAGCAGATGAAGAGAAGAGAAAACAAATATGAAAAACTTACATTCTTAATTTCGTCACTTCCATTCATTTCATGAGTAAGAATTAGGTAGATAATCTCTAATGTAAATGTGGGTTAAATGTAAATAATTTATAATGGTCTGGTGAATGTAATTTAGCTGTATGCCTAGGAGAATAAGAATAGGTATTTGGTCAGTCTCTGCTAAACAATTTTTTTCCATTTATTTAAGTAAGTATAAAAATATACTTCATATATAACATGAAGAACTACTTTTCCAACCTTTCAATAAGAACTCAGCTCCCTTAAGGCAATCTATGTTTTGAAGTGTTTTTGGTTTGAAATTATGTCTGTATGAGTGTAACAGGCTTACAAGGACCCAGGAAAATGCTAAAGAGGATGAAGTTTCTCTAATAAGTCTATAAGAATTGCATATGACCTTTTCACATTATTTTTGAAGGAGATCATAAACCCAACATGCATATATCCAGAATTACGACTAACAAAGTCATGAGGGAAGTGAAGTTGTGCAATGCATTCTTTCCTTTTCCTTGTTGGGCCACTCTCTCTTCATCCTCCCGTTTCTAGGTACCAGTACCCTCGCGTTGGCTCTCCAGCACCATTCCGCTCCTTCACTCAGCATTGATCAGCCTTATGTCCTATGAAGGCTTTGCATGGTGCCTAATTGGAGAAACTACTTCACAGTCAGAAACTGATGGCTGATTTAGCTAAGTGTGATATCACTTCCAGGAATATTCAGAATTCAACAGGCTTTCTTGGCAATATAACAGTTAAGAAGAATGAAATCTCTGTCTATTCTGTTGGACTTGGAGGGCTGCAGCAAGCCTACAGGGCTTTTTAGTGTGGCTTCCAATTCATACCACAGACATTTGCCAAGAGGAGATATTAAGGGAGTCTACCCTGACTTTCATGAAGGCTTCAAATGCTACTGCGTAACTAGGGCTGTGGCTGGTAGTTTTCAATAGTAATTGCTTTATTAGTAATTCTGTTATGATAGTGACTCACTTGTCAGTCATCTTTCATTTCCAGCTATTGCTAACGAGTACCTGAAAAGAAGGGGAAAGATCTCTAAGCTACTGAAGCAGCTCATGCCACATAAACTGAGGCCCTTGGATCCACTGAAAAGACCCTTTGACATGCCGTCAAGGTCAATTTTTATTTTATACAAAATTTTACTAAGGTAAGTAATCTGATTTCTAATCTAAGAGTACATTGAAGGTAACAAAAAAGAGGACACAAAAAGAGGGCTTTTTATAAATCAAGAACAATTTGGGCAAACTGCAGTGACAGATCACATGGACATGGAAGGAAGAGAAAATAAAACAAACAAGCGAAATTGGTAGTTTGGAGGCATTTAAGGTAGAGGCAAACATCCTAATAACCACTTTGAGCAAATTCGCAAAACTGCAGTGAACTAATAGCTGTTTAACAACATTCAGAAGAGATGGAGATATGATTACTATGCTCTAGTTAAAGAGCATAGACTTTTATCAAAGCCAAAAATTGGGGGAGGACATCAGTATCTGTCGAAAGGAATAAAAATCCTCTAGGAGTGGAGCCAGTGTGAGGCAATATTGTAAAGTTAAAGGTGGAGAGCTCCCCATCTTTAATCTCTTGGAGAATCATGAGTTATCACATAAAATATGCAACAGTTAACCTGGCCTTTTTGGGGTTTTGCATATTCTTCATTCTTTCTGATGAAGGAAGTGTAATGCAGGATTGTGCAGAATGTATGATAAAATAAAAATACTTCTCTCACAACTAGTAATTTCAGTAGTACCTAGGGATGCGGAGTCTTCACAATGTAACTTATTAAAGAAGATCAGATTGTTCTAGCTGAAAGAGTAGTACGTCAGAGGCCACATGCTGTGTGACCACAACACATATCATGGCAATAGTGATGGAAAAGGTCAACATAGAAATGCAAGCTGAGCCCCCAATGAAGTGCTCATCCTCAGAAATATTATTTGCCTTAAAAATAGTGATTTGGATTACACTGGATGTATATATTAATTTAGGAGAATTTATACGTTAACGATACTGGTATCTTAACAGTATCTGTGTTGGTATTTTAACAATCTTCCAATTCATGAACAAGGTTGTTATTGTTGTTCAGTTGCAAAGTCAAGTCTGACTCTTTGCAACCCCATGGACTGCAGCATGACAGGCTTCCCTGTCCTTCACTATCTTCCGGAGTTTGCTCAAACTCATGTCCATTGAGTTGGTGATGCCATCCAACCATCTCATTCTCTGCTGCCCTCTTCTCCTGCCCTCAATCTTTCCTAGCATCAGGGTCTTTCCCAATGAGTCAGCTCTTTGTATCAGGAGGCCAGAGTATAGGAATTTCAGCTTCAGAGTCAGTCCATCCAGTGATATTCAGGGTTGATTTCCTTTAGGATTGACTGGTTTGATCTGTTTGATCTTGCTGTCTCAAGAATCTTCTCCAGCACCACAGTTTGAAAGCATCAATTCTTTAGCGCTCAGCCTTCTTTATGGTCCAACTCTCATATCTGTACATGACTACTGGAAAAATCATAGCTTTGATTATATGGATCTTTGTCAGCAAAGTGATGTTTCTGCTTTTAAAAAGGTGTCTAGTTTTGTCATAGCTTTTCTTCCAAAGATCAAGTGTCTTAATTTCATGGCTGAAGTCACTGTCTGCAGTGATTTTGGAGCCCAAGAAAAGAAAACATGTCACTGCTTTCATTTTTTCCCCTTCTAATTGCCATGAAGTTATGGGACTAGATGCCATGATCTTAATTTTTTGAATGTTAAGCTTGTGAGTTATCCAGCTGGGCATATCACATGATGTACTCTGCATAAAAGTTAAATAAGCAGAGTGACTATATACAGCCTTGATGTACTCCTTTCCCATTTTTGAACCAATCTGTTGAATCAGGTACATCTAAGTTTTCTTAAATTTCTCTCAGCCACGTTTTACAGTTTTTCTGCATTCAGGTCTTATAAAATATTGGGCAGATGTGTACCTAAATATCTCATATTTTTATGCAGGTGGAAATGCTATTTTTTATTTCAACTTTAAACTG
Source organism: Bos mutus (assembly GCF_027580195.1). Lineage (NCBI taxonomy): Eukaryota > Metazoa > Chordata > Mammalia > Artiodactyla > Bovidae > Bos > Bos mutus. The sequence continues at coordinate 40,565,540 of NC_091636.1, read as the reverse complement.
TTCATCGCTGGTATATTGAACTCTCATTGATTTTTGTATGTCGATTATGCACACTGAAATCTCACTGAAATTAACTTTCTCCTTCTAGTAGTTTTTTGTAGAGTTTCTTGGACTTTCTACATAGATGATCATTAATCTGGTAAAAAAAAATGATTTTTGCTCTTTATTTCAATACAGATGTCTTTTTTCTCTCTTAATGCACTGGTCAGATTCTCCAGTATAATGGTGAATAGCAAGGGATGGGAATGAATATCCATGTCCTGTTCCTGATCTTTGGGGAAAAAATTTAGTCTTTCAACATTAAAGTATGCTGCCAGTGATAGTTTTCTTTAGATGCCCTTTATCATGTTGAAGACGTTCCCTTCTATTTTTAGCTTACTGAGTTTTCATCAAGAATGAATATTTGATTTGTTAAATGCTTTTTCTCTATTCAGATGAAGTGCTTTCTTTCTTCTCAGCTTTCTAATATGTTGAATTACATTAATTGGCGTTCAAATGCTAAACTAGCTCTGTATTCCTGGGATAAACCCAGCTTGGCCATGATTAACTTTGCTAAAAATTTGTAAACAATTTTGTGTCTATATTCATCAGATATATTGAAAATGTGAGAGTTGGACCATTAAGAAGGCTGAGTGCTGAAAAATTGATACTTTTCAACTATGGTGTTGGAGAAAACTCTTGATAGTCCCTTGGACAGCAAGGAGATCAAACCTGTCAATCCTAAAGAAAATCAACCCAAAATATTCATTGGAGGGATGATGCTGAGGCTAAAGCTCCAGCATTTTGGCCATCTGATGCAAACAGCAGACTCACTGGAAAAGACCCTGATGCTAGGAAAGATTGAAGGCAGGAGGAGAAGGGGATGACAGAGGATGAGATGGTTGAATGGCATGTCCGATTCAATGGACATAAGTTTGAGCAAACTTCGGGAGATAGTGAAGGACAGGGAAGCCTGGAGTACTGCAGTCTGTGGGGTCAGAAAGAGTTGGACATGACTGAGTGACTGAACAACAACAATGGCTTCATAGAATGACTTGGGAAATATTCCCCTCTCCATGTTCTTTGAATAGTTTGTGTGGAATTCATATTTCTTCCATAAAAGTTTGGTAGAGTTCTCCAGCAAGTCATTGGGCTTGCAGTTTTCTTTACAGGAAAATTTAACTACAAATTCAGTTTACTTACTAGACAGGGACATCTATCTATTTTTTCTTGATTGAGTCTGGTAGTTTGTACTTTCAAGTAATTTGTCTGTGTTAGAATTCATTGATGTAAAGCTGTTCATAATATCCCCTTATCATTTTAATGTCTGTAGAGACTGAACCTATTGTGATAGCACTTCTCATTCTTCAGATGAGCAGTTTATGCCTTCTTTCTATTTTTCTGGTCAGTCTAGGTAGAGTTTTATCAATTTTATTTGTCTTCTCAAAAGCCAGCTACTGGTTTCACTGATATTCTCTATTATTTTTCTTTTCATTTATTTCAATTATAATGTTTATTATTTCCTTAGTTTGTTCTTCCTCTAGTTTCTTAAGGTGAAAGCTGAGGTTATGAATTTGAGACCTTTCTTATTTTCTGCAATAGGCCCTTAATGCTATAAATTCTCCTCTAATAAGTGTTTCAGCAACATTCCATAACTGTGGTTTTATTTTCATTCACTTCAAAATATTGCCTAATTCTTCTCTTGGTTTCTTCTTTGACCCATGAATCACATAATAGTATTGTTTAGGTTCTACATCTTATTTATTTAGAGATTTTTTCAGATCTCTTTCTTTTATTGATTTCTAATTTATTTTCACTGTAGTCAGAGAACATATTTTACATGACTTGAATCTTTCTGAATTTATTGAGGCTTGGTTTTATGGCCCAGAATATGGTCTACCTTGATAAATGTTCTGGGTGGACTTGAATGATGTTGTTGAGGAGAGAGCTTTAAAACATCGATTGAATCAAAGTAGTTGTCAGTATGAAAATCTTCTGTATGTTTGCAGACTTTCTGTCTATTTGTTCTATCTGTTATTGAGAGTACAGTATTGAAATCTTAATTTGTGACTATGTCTATTTCTACAGATGTCTATTTCTACAGAGACTTCCCTAGTAGCTCAGATGGTAAAGCATCTGTCTACAATGCGGGTGACCCATGTTCAATCCCTGGGTGGGGAAGATCTCCTGGAGAAGGAAATGGCAACCCACTTCAGTATTCTTGCCTGGAAAATCCCATGGATGGAGGAGCCTGATATGCTACAGTCCAAGGGGATGCAAAGAGTCGGACACGATTGAGCGACTTCACTTACTTACTTACTATTTCTACATGTCTTTTGCAGCTCTTTTATTAGGCAGATTACATGTTTGGAGTTGTGTCCTCTTGATGTTGTTACTGCTTTAATATTATAAAAGCACCTTTTTTTTTTAATCCATAGAAATATTTTTTGCTTTAAAATTTATTTATCTGGTATAATTATAGCTATTCTAGCTTTCTTTTGACTAGTTTTAGTGTGGTATATCATTTATCATGCTTTTACTTTTCACTATTTGTGTCTTCATATTTAAAATGTTTGTTTTTGCATGCAGTATATAATTGAGTATTGATTTTTAAAAATCCAGTATGACAATCTTTGTCTTTTAATTAATGGTGTTTTTATTGTTTTTAAATGATTCCATATTCTCTCTTTTGCTGGATTATTAACTATAATTATTTGTTTCATCATATAGGTGATTGTTTTATGTTAAACAACTCTAATTTATCACAATTTACTTTCAAGTGATACTGTACCACTTCAATTATATATATAAGAACTGTTGTACAGTATGCTTTAATTTTTATCCTCCTGGCTTTAATTGTATTTTTCATTATGTATTTATACATATGCATCCCACAAAACATTGTTATTATTATATTTAATAAGATACTTAAATAATAAGTAAAATCTTACTTATTTACCAAGTAGTTTGTCGTGTAGTTCCCATTATGCTCTTCATTCATTCCTTTGTGTGGCTCTAGTTTTCTATCTAGTATTATTTTTCTATTATCTCAAGATCTACTAGGGATGAATATTTATTCTAAAATATATTTTTGCTGGGTATAAATTTGTAGTTTGACAGTTTTTTTTTCTTTTAGTACTTTAAAAATGTAGCTGTCTTTCATCTCTGTAAGTTTCTTTGAGTTTTTTATTTCTTCTCTTTCTCAACTTAATTTTTTTAAACATCTGGAATACAGTTATAAAAATAACTTTGTAATGCCCATCTGGTAATTCTAACATCTGTGTCATTCTGATTTGGTTTCAGTTGGTTGAGTTTTGTCCTCATTATGGGATATATTTTTTGACTTCTATGTCTAATAATCTTTAATTAGATGCTTACTTAATTGGCATTGTGATTTTACCTTCTTGGGTTATGGATATTTTGTATTCTTAAAATTTGTATTTAAATTACAGGAAACAGTTTAATACTTTTAAGTTTGCTTTTAAGAGTTGTTAGGTGGGATCAGAGTAGCATTTAGTCTAGGGGTAATTTTAAATTTCTTCCCTTTTACTGAAGCAACTCCATTTGAGTTATTTCCCATGTCTTGTGAATCATCAGGTTTATTGCCTGGCTAGTGCAAAAAGGCACGGTACTCAGTAGTAGCCTCTCATCATTCTTTTCTTGGATTCAGATTGTTTCCTCATATTCATATGCAGCCAGAAGTCAGTTAAGTATTTATCTCTAAAATTATTTCTCTGTGAAGCTCTGTCTTGTTCAGTACTTTGTCCTGTAAACTCTAGCTTCCTTGATTTCCTAAACAAGGTCTGCCTCCTCAACTCAGGGAGACTTCTAGGCTCCTTCTGAGTTTCACCACCTAAACTGAAGACTATAAACTCTCTCAAGGGAGTAAGCCAGGGTAATAACAGAGCTTGCTTCATTTGCTCTCTGTCGCCCAGTGATCACTGTCCTTTATGTCTTAATTTCTGATGTCTCAAGAACAGTTGCTGCTGTTGGTCAGTTGCTCAGTCATGTCCAACTCTTTGTAGTAGCTTCATGTATTTTGTCTGTTTTTCATTTTTTGTCATTGTTTCTTTTCTGGTTTTTTTTTTTTTTTTTTGTTGTGTTGTTCTTATTTCAATTGGGAGTATGAATATGATCCATATTACTCAATCTATTCCAGAAGCAGAAGTAACTAAGCTTTTTTAGCTGCTTTTATTTTATTATAGATTATAATATCTAATGGTTAGTGCTTTTAGTGTCCTGTTTAAGCAATCTTTGACTCTTCCCAGGGAACAAAGATATATTACCTTTGTTTTCACTTAAAAGGCTTAATTTGTTGCACCTTTCACATTTAGATCTGCAATCAATCAGGAATTAATTTTTTATATGACATAAAGTGGGGGTCAAGAAACATTTTTTTGGTATTAATATGTAATTGACCCAGAACTCCTTATTGAAAAGGGCATACTTTCTGTACTTCAGTGTAGCATCAACCTTTGCCATAAATCAGGTGAATGAATGCACATTTATTTCTTTGCTTATGGACTTTGTTGTGTTCCATTTGTCAGGCTGCCTATAATTTCATCAACACTGCTGCTGCTAAGTCGCTTCAGTCATGTCCGACTCTGTGCGACCCCATAGACGGCAACCCACCAGGCTCCTCGGTCCCTGGGATTCTCCAGGCAAGAACACTGGAGTGGGTTGCCATTTCCTTCTCCAATGCATGAAAGTGAAAAGTGAAAGTGAAGTCACTCAGTCATGTTGGACTCTTCTCGACCCCATGGACTGTAACCTACCAGCTTCCTCTTTATAATTAGTATAGCTTACAGTGAGTCTTGGTCATAAATTTCCTTCCAAGGAGTAAGCATCTTTTAATATCATGGCTGCAATCACCATCTGCAGTGATTTTAGAGCCCCCACCCCAAATAAAGTCTGTCACTGTTTCCACTGTTTCCCCATCTATTTCCCATGAAGTGATGGGACCAGATGCCATGATCTTAGTTTTCTGAATGTTGAGCTTTAAGCCAACTTTTTCACTCTCCTCTTTCACATTTATCAAGAAGCTCTTTAGTTCTTCTTCACTTTCTGCCATAAGGATGGTTTCATCTGCATATCTGGGATTCTTGATATTTCTACTGGCAATCTTGATTCCAGCCTGTGTTTCATCCAGCCTGGCATTTTGCATGATGTACTCTGCATATAACTTAAACAAGCAGGGTGACAATATACAGCCTTGACATACTCCTTTTCCCTATTTGGAACCAGTTTGTTGTTCCATGCCCAGTTCTAACTGTTGCTTCTTGACCTGCATACAGATTTCTCAAGAGGCAGGTCAGGTGGTCTGGTATTCCCATCTCTTTCAAAATTTTCCACAATTTATTGTGATTCAGACAGTCAAAGGCTTTGGTATAGTCAATAAAGCAGAAATAGATGTTTTTCTGGGACTCTCTTGCTTTTTCAGTGATCCAATGGATGTTGGCAATTTGATCTCTGGTTCCTCTGCCTTTTCTAAAACCAGCTTGAACATCTGGAAGTTCACGGTTCACGTATTGTTGAAGCCTGGCTTGGAGAATTTTGAGCAGTACTTTACTAGCTCCTGAGATTAGTGCAATTGTGCGGTAGTTTGAGCATTCTTTAGCATTGCCTTTCTTTGGGATTGGGATGAAAACTGACCTTTTCCAGTCTTGTGGCCACTGCTGAGTTTTCCAAATTTGCTGGCATATTGAGTACAGCACTTTCACAGCATCATTTTTTAGGGTTTGAAAGTTATGACCAACCTGCTGCTGCTGCTGCTAAGTTGCTTCAGTCATGTCTGACTCTGTGTGACCCCAGAGACTGCAGCCCACCAGGCTTCCCTCTCCCTGGGATTCTCCAGGCAAGAACATTGGAGTGGGTTGCCATTTCCTTCTCCAATGCATGAAAGTGAAAAGTGAAAGTGAAGTCACTCAGTCATGTCCGACTCCTAGTGACCCCATGGACTGCAGCCTACCAGGCTCCTCTGTCCATGGGACCCTCCAGGCAAGAGCACTGGAATGGGGTGCCTATTGCCCTTTCTGATGACCAACCTAGACAGCATATTAAAAAACAGAGACATTACTTTGCCAACAAAGGTCCATCTAGTCAAGGCTATGGTTTTTCCAGTAGTCATGTATGGATGTGAGAGTTGGACTATAAAGAAAGCTGAGCGCTGAAGAATTGATGCTTTTGAACAGCAGTGTTGGAGAAGACTCTTGAGAGTCCTTTGGACTGCAGGGATATCCAACCAGTCCATCCTAAAGGAGATCAGTCCTGAGTATTCATTGGAAGGACTGATGTTGAATCTGAAATTCCAATGCTTTGGCCACCTGCTGTGAAGAGCTGACTCATTTGAAGGACCCTGATGCTGGGAAAGATTGAAGGTTGGAGGAGAAGGGGACAACAGAGGATGAGATGGTTGGATGGCATCACCACTCAATGGACATGAGTTTGGGTAAACTCTGGGAGTTGGTGATGGACAGGGAGGCTGGTATGCTGCAGTCCATGGGGTCGAAAAGAGTCAGACATGATTGAGTGACTGAACTGAACTGAACAGTGAGTCTTAATATATGGTAGTAAGACCTCCAGTTTTAAAATTTATTGTTCTTAAAGATTTACTGGCCTATTTATAAGCCTTTGCTTTTACATATGAATTTTAGAATTACCAATTTCTGCAAAGAGGTCACCTCTTAGGATTTTGAACAGATTACATTTAATTGATAGATTAGTTTATGGGTACATTGACATCTTTAAATACCGAATCTTCTCATCCATTAACTAAGGGCCCCTGCATTTGTTCATTTAGTTTCTTTTGAAAGTGAAAGTGTTACTCAGTTGTGTCTGACTCTGTGTCCCCATAGACTGTAGACCGCCAGACTTCTTTGTCCATGGAATTTTCCAGGCAAGAATACTGAAGTGGGTAGCCATTCCCTTCTCTAGGGGATTTTCCCACCCCAGGAATTGAACCTGGGTATATTCTATAGTTTTCAGTGTAGAGTATTATACATCTTTGATCTGCTCAGTATATTAAAAGTTGTTCATATTAATAGGGACCATTGTCTCACTTTCTCCTCAAATATTTCTTAAGATCACAAAATGGTAAGAAAAACCAGACATGGATTTGTCCTCATGAAGCATAAAGTCTTGTGCTACTAAAAAGTTTATCATATTCATAGGTTAAATAGTAATTTTGTATCACTAAAGCAACCATATAACTCATATTAAATTAATATTGAATTTTATGGATTTCATGAGGCTATGTTTGCTCTTAGATTTATTTAAGTTTCATTATATAAAATCAAACAGTTTAATTAACATCATGATAAAAATATTTCATTGTTGGGCATCTACAAGAACTTTTTCCTTACAAAATATCTATATTAGTGAAGTTTGAAAAATTGCTTAGGGAAATATTTTTTGCCTTTTTCACATTAATTGTCAAGTTGAGTGCCAAATGCATAGGTATATAATTGTGGACAAAATAGCTCAAAAAACTTTCCAGAAATAGCCTCTAAATCTATGGTCATAGATTTTAGTTGCTTTTTTATTTTTAAAAAAATTTTTTAAAGATTTTTATTTCTTTCCTGATGTTCTTCCTGAAGAAAATATTCTCTCCCAAAACACTCATTAAATATGAAGTGTCGGAGGAAACATTCTGACATGTCAAAAGACATAGGTAAGCTCCAAGTCTATGGTCCATGAGAAATTAACTTGTAGTTTTTGGTCATTTGTTTATGGGCCATTGTTCATATCTGGTTAAAACACTGATGCTATCTTGGTAGTGTTCTTCTGAGACACAAAAAGTGTACAAATACATGAGCTATTTTTTTGGACTGAGTTCAAACCCAATGGATTTTAGAGAATTTTTGTTGAGGTTTTCTTGTTTGTTTGTTTTTGTTTTTATATTTGACTTAACAGGATCTCTGGAACATTGTTCTATGAGCACTTTGGGTCAGCTAATTAAAGTGTAAAGTAAGACAAGATGCAAGGTATATTTATAGAAACACCCAATATTTGGGTGAAAAGTGAAGACCTTAAAATTGATTAGATATTTCCAAAGAGGTATATTTGACATCATGTAGTTTAAACATTCAGATGTACTACCAGTTTTCCTCTCTTCCTCCGTGCCCCCAGTGTTTGACATCAGTAACCATGGTTGTTGTTGTTGTTCAGCCCCTAAGTCATATCCAACTCTTTGAGACCCTGTGGAATAAAGCATGCCAGGTTCTTCTGTTCCTCCACTATCTCCTGGAGTTTGCACAAATTCATATACACTGAGTTGATGATGCTATCTAACCATTTCATCCTCTGCTGCTCCCTTCATTTGCCTTCTATCTTTCCTAGTATCCGGGTCTTTTTCAGTGAATTGGCTTTTTGCATCAGGTGGCCAAAGTATTGGAGCTTCAGCTTCAGTATCAGTCCTTCCAATGAGTATTTAGGGTTGATTTCCTTTAGGATTGACTGACTTGATCTCCTTGTTGTCCAAGGGGCTCTCAATAGTCTTCTCTAGACTACAATTCAAAAGCATCAGTTCTTTAGCACTCAACCATCTTTATGATCCAACTCTCACATCCATACATGACTACTGGAAAAACCATAGCACTGACTATATAGATTTTATCAGCAAAGTGATGTCTCTGCTTTTTAATACACTGTCTGGGTTTGTCATAACTTTACTTTCAAGGAGAAAGAATATTTAAGTTTCATGGCTGCAATCACTGTCTGCAGTGATTTTGGAGCCCAAGAAAAGAAAATATGTCACTGCTTCCACTTTTTCCCTCTTCTATTTGCCATGAAGTGATGGGACTTGATGTCATGATGTTAGTTTTTTGAATGCTGAGTTTCGAGCCAGCTTTTTCACTCTCCTCTTTCACCTTCATCAAGAGGCTCTTTACCTCCTCTTCACTTTGTGCCATTAGAGTGGTATCATTTGCCAGCCCGAGGTTGTTGATATTTCTCCCAGCAATCCTGATTCTAGCTTGTGAGTTACTCAACCTGACATTTTCAATGATGTACTCTGCATAGATGTTAAATAACCAGGGTGAAATACAGCCTTGTCATATTCCTTTCCTAATTTTGTAGTCAGTTGTTCCATGTCTGATTCTAACTATTGCTTCTTGACCCACATACAGGTTTCTTAGGAGACAGGCAAGATGGTCTGGTACTCCTATTTCTTTAAGAATTTTTCACATTTTGTTGTGATCCATACAGTTAAAGGCTTTATCATAGTCAATGAAGTGGAAGTAGATGTGTTTTTTTGGAATCCCCTTGCTTTCTCTGTGATCCAATGAGTGTGTTGGCAATTTGATATCTGATTCCTCTGCATTTTCTAAACCCAGTTTGTACATCTGGAAGTTACTGGTTCACATACTGCTGAAGCCTTGCTTGAAGGATTTTAAGCATAATTTTGCTAGCATGTGAAATGAGCACAGTTGTATGGTAGTTTGAACATTCTTTGGTATTGCCCTTCTTTGGGATTGGAATGAAAACTGATCTTTTTCAGTCCTGTGGCCACTGCTGAGTTTTCCAAATTTGCTGACATATTGAATAACCATGGCGGTAATCTCAAATACCAGGTTCTGTGTTTTATAAATATGTGTTTAATTGAAATAGATTTGCTTATGAATGCAGAGAAAATTTTGTTTGTAAAAAAAAATAGTGCTGTTAACTCTTGAGAAAAAGCCATGTGAAAAATAATTTCTATAAAGGTATCATTCATCTTACTATATCTATAAGCTCATTATGAAAGATCTAAAAATGTAGACATTTGAAATTAGGGGAAAGAGAGGCCCTAGTTTTTTTCAAGATGTTATTCTCCAACTAGTGTGTGACTAATAGGGAAGGTATGTGACTCCTGGGGCATCCCTGAAGGTAGAGTGAATGAGCAAATTCTTAGCTGCATTATGACATCACCAGAGAGCGTGACTTGGGTCAAGAGCTTGGCAGGAGACTTGGGAACCGTAGAATCAACAGCAATCAAGACTGGCAAGCCAACACACTGGCCACCATAAAACTGAAAAGGGAGCTTATTGTACCTCGTGCACAGCAGCAGGTTTAACAGAGAGTAGACATGTTTATAGTCCCAGATTTACAGCACACCTTATAAACACCTTATTACTTAGAATCCAGTCTGCTGTCCTGGAAACTAAGAATATGACTTTGTTAAGCAGTAGGATTTGTTGACAGAAATGTCTTGACTAAGTTTGCCATTGTGGTTAACCAAAATGCATTTACTCCTGGGAAAGTAAACACAAGCGAACAAAATGCCTCTTATACTACAATACAGTAAGGTTCAAGTCGACCAAACTTAATGGTATGACATAAATATGCTTAATGTTTATGGAATTTTTTAGAAACCTTTTGCCATGTTGGGCTTACCATCCTGTATAAGTCTTACTGAATGGGAATGTGTTTTCAGAATTACATGTGCTTAAAGACTTCATCAGAAATATCCAGAAAACCTGCCATGAATACCAGGGCTGACCACGCAGCAAATAAAATGGGTCATGGTCTCCTTAGCCATTAACATAGACAATTCAGTTCTGCACCATGTAATAGCTACGTACTGAAATAGTTAGCAACAATTAAAAATAGAGAGCTAATGGAAGATAATGTTGAATAAATATTATAAAGCCACATGAAAGTATTTTCAAGGAAAACAAAGTATCTGGTTGAAACCCACACAATTGAGGAAATTCCTAGGGAAGAATAAAAATTCAGACCAATCTTCTGGTGTTTAAAAATTCATGTATTTAACAGTAGATAAAATGCCTGGTTTGGAGGTAAAGGACTTTTGAAATTACAGACTCATAGAACCGTGGGAGTATAACCAAATCAGTTTAGCAGGTTTATTATCCTTTCAGGCTTATAGTCACCCCTCTCCAAACCTCAAAAATTCTATGGTAGGAAAGTTCGTTATGTCAGATATAAATGGGTATCCATGATTATATAGTTTGGATCTGCAATAATCCATTTTTTTGCAACAAAATTTATATCAACAAAGACCTACAGGTCATTACTAAGAAGATGGTGTCTGTGTTATAAAATGTGAATAAATAGTCATCGATTTACTGAATCCCACAAAGTAGATTTTGTAAATGACAAAAACCTGGAAATCTTTTAACAAAACTGCCACCGGACTTCAGGAGCCACAGCAAAGGAAACTAACCACATGAAGCCATAAAAACATTTTTACAAGTTTAAAATATGAGAGATGTTGCTCTGTAGTAGCATATTAAAGGATATCTGTGTTTGTTGACTAAGCTCCATGAATCTCCTCCAAATCAATTGCAATTATAGGCCACATTAACAGAAATAAAATGTTTCAAATGAAAGAGTTGATGGTTGCAATCAAGATAGGAATTACTGTTCATAGTTCTGGGCATACAAATTAAAACTGACATTAACAACCTGAAGTTAATCCAAAGGAAAGCAATTTGAATAAAAAGATTAGTATCACACATTCTCACATTATGAGAAATTTAAAAAATCAGAGATGTTTGGCTTGTAAAAATTTTTTTTCAAAAGAATATGATCATTGACTCAAATACATCGGATAGAGCACAATCTAGTTTTGTCCTAGGTTCAAAAAATAGAGAAGTTATAAGGAAAGCAACAAAACTTGAAAATGAATTTTCTAAACAAATAAGTAAAGCTGTTGAAAAATAAGAGAGCCTTCCTTGGGAGGACAGACCACTGAAAGTGATGCAATGTTGAATAAATCAATGGTGGTGGTTGTAGGAGGGAATGAAACTCTGGAGGGAAGAGGGGCTGGACTATAGTTTTAAAATGGTTAAGTGGAATCTTAGCCTCTGCAAAGAAACAAAAAGACTGAGTAATATGTTGGGGTTCTGTCTCCCTGTTCAGCCAAAGCATATTTTACTAAATCTATTTTATATGGTGCTCTATCCATGATTTCATTTTATAAAAGGCATGTCCTTTTAAAAAATTTATAAACCATTTGGGAAGATGATTTCTGAAGTCAATTCTGATGCTATTCTAGGATTCAAATCTTCTAGAAAAATTACTTCTTTATGGTGTGACCTACTGCCATTTTACTGACTAAAGTAGCTCTGTTTATTGAAATGCTAGTACTCAGAGGGCTTGGAGCATCACACATGAAGGTTAACTTGATGTCTGCTGCCAAGAATATGGCTTGGGCAGAAGAGAATAATTCATAAGCAGCGATATGGGGAAGCAATATCTAGGTAAATCAGAGGAGAAAACCTGTAGTTTAGAGAGATGTGATATTGCAGTAATTTTCAGGACCACATGAATGCTGTTCACAGCAGTGTGAAAGAGGAAACACCCTTGGCCTCCAAGGAGTTTCTCAGTGCTGATACTACTCAAATTAGATTGCATTTCCAGTGGAGCACTAATTTTATGAGTTGCTTGTAGAAAACTTAAGTCTCTGAGGACAGGAAAGAAAAAGGCTGATTTCATTTTTCAGATATTTTAGCATGTTAAGACCTCTGGGTTAATTCCAAATAAAGTGTACATCCTTGTTCAGCCACCCTCTTTCACAGAGAAGCAGTTGATAATTTAGAAGTGTTTTCCCAGACATGATCTCATTTGTCTCTCAGTGATGACCTAAGGATATAGGACATGCATTTTCTTTCAATCTCATTTTCCAGATGAGGGAATTGGAAACAATAAGTGACCAGACCAGGTCACACAACTACTAAGTAGGGGGGGCAGGATGAAATCTTTCTTGATTCCAAGTTTAAAGGTCTTTTGCAATATATTTAGCACAGATCAGATCAGATCAGTCGCTCAGTCATGTCCGACTCTTTGCGACCCCATGGACTGCAGCCTACCAGGCTCCTCCATCCATGGGATTTTCCAGGCAAGAGTACTGGAGTGGAGTGCCATTGCCTTCTTCAATAAAGCTCGTAGTGCCCCTAAACTTTGTTTTTTTCTTACTATTTCTTTGTGTCTGATACACAGCTAACTGCTACTTGACACAGCCTTAGCATTGGATATATAAGTGGACCAAAAAACCCCACTTGGATTCAAATAGTAACATCCTATTAAAAATCAACAGTCCTCTAGAAATAAACAGGTCTATTTAAAAAAACTTAATTCAGTGACTCAGCAAATCGTGCTGTGATAGCTTTTAGTAATTACTTTTTATTTTTGTTTTTGTTTTCTTAAGTGTCTATGGTAAGAGAAGCATGCAGAAAAACATCATGCTTTGTGTGCTCTTTTATTTTCATTGCCTCTTCTACCACTTGAGAATGTCTGGCCTTTGCCAACCTTTTGAATGCCTTGCAGATGGACAAGTCTTAGTAAATCACCTTGAATTATATCAGCTGAAAACAAATGTAAGAGCTGGTAAGAAGCAAGATTTTTCCCAAATGGTGTCCTTGAAGAGTGTTGGTTTTTTTTCATTATTTTTTATTTTTTTCCTTTTTATTAAACTTTTCATTTTGTATTGGAGTATGGCTGATTAGCAATGTTGTGATGGTTTCAGCTGGACAGCAAAGAGATTCAGCCATGCATATACATGTATCCATTTTCTCCTAGACTTGCTCCCATCCAGGCTGGCACATAATATTGAGCAGTCATTTTTTTCTGACAGGTTAATCTTCAGTTTGAGACTTCATAGTATAAAATGCCAGGGTCTTGGGTGCAAGGATTATTAAAAAAAAAAAAGTAAATTCTAGAATGGCCCCTATGGGAAGCAGAGAAAAAGTCGCATGGATACTCTTATCTACTTTTTTTTCTTACCTACTTTTATACTTCGAATTTTCTTCACTGTTCTCAAGAAGAGAGTAGATGGTGTCTATTAGGAGACTATTTACTCTCACAGAGCAATTTCCGTAAGATCAGTTCTGTTCTCCTGGGTTAGTCTAGATGAAGAGAGAGTTTCTCAAAGGATAGTTCTTGTTCTGTGCAATACTCTAGCATAAGAGCTCCATTTTCAACCACATACTCTATCCCTTCTGTGCAGAATCATAGTTATAAGAGAAATCCCACAGTTAAGAAATTCATTGTTCTTTGTTTAACCTAGCATGTCTCAAAGTTTGTTGGCCATTGTGCTGATCCTCTGCTTGCCCTTTCTCTGCTCTCCCTGAATTGGGGGATAAGTGGAAGGGAGAGCGCACTTTGGCAAGCTGTGTTTTTTCAGGCTTCCATGGAAACTAGCCTCCTGCTGTGTTTGGCTAATGTCAGGCTATGATGGGAAACTGGGAGAAAGGAAGGAGAAACCAGGGTGTTCTTTCTTCTAGTGGGTGGTTCTAGATTCACTTCTTTCCTTTGCACTGAGAGCGGTAGGGGATTCCTGCTATTGCTAACCTATGAGTTGTTTTGCAAGTGGTGGGCCAGGTGGTTTTCCAGAAGTGTCCATAGCATTCTGCATGCCAAGGCTCACAGAACATGCTCACTTGTCCTGGCAGTGGAGCTCTAGCTGCATAGATGTCAGTATGGTGGAAATATTATTTTAAATAGCAGAGATATTATGGAAATATTTTAGTGCTTTCTCTGTACCTGGCCCAAACTTATAAAGCTATATATGTAGCTATATATATATATGTATATATATTTACAATTATGCATACATATTTCTTTTCCTAGAGACATCTGAAATTTGTATTTGTAAAAGAGATTTATGTATTCACAAGCATTCAAATTCAGCACTACCAATAAATTTGGTACATAAATTTGGTACGTCAATTTCTCAAGACTTTAATAGCACAAAATTCCTAAATATGAAGTCATTTACATAAGCTTCTACATTGTAGAATCAAAATCACTATTAATTTATTCAGCAATTTCATAAATTTTCTACCTAAAATTTTGATAATACAAGTTTTCTATGACACATATCTCTGAGATGGTAGGTCTTAAAATATTTAAAAATCTGCAATGGTCATTATAAAATCACTCCCTCAGAAAAAGAAAAGTAGGTAAGAGAGTGAATTTAAATCTGTATTGAAAAAAATCTCAGATTGAGTATGAAAAAAATACTTCAGGGATGGGTGGCCTCTGCAATCTTAATAAGGTAAAAATAGGAAGAGGATTTCTTTGGAAGGAATGATGCTAAAGCTGAAACTCCAGTACTTTGGCCACCTCATGCAAAGAGTTGACTCATTGGAAAAGACTCTGATGCTGAGAGGGATTGGGGGCAGGAGGAGAAGGGGACGACAGAGGATGAGATGGCTGGATGGCATCACTGACTCGATGGACGTGAGTCTGAGTGAACTCTGGGAGTTGGTGTTGGACAGGGAGGCCTGGTGTCCTGCGATCCATGGGGTCACAAAGAGTTGGACACGACTGAGCGACTGATCTGATCTGATCTGATCTGAACAGGAAGAATTTCCTGATAGAAATATTTTGTGGATCTGGTTTATGAAACAGATCTCATGATTGTATATTATCATTAATGTTGCTCCTTGAGGAGCCTAAGATATTTCAAAATATGCTACCTTGACTACTTCAAATAATTTTCTTTTAACATTGTTTATATTATTATTTTCCAGAGAAAATTACTTCAACTAGATGTTCCAGAGGGACACTTCTGCCAAGCCTTTATCCAAATGATGTAGATTTTATGAGTGGGTCTTGGTCTGAATCCACAAGCTTCTCATAACTTGGTATTTTTAGATAAGCAGAGATTAAGCCCACATCAAGAGTTAAAGATCAGCAACAAGGTTAACAAGTGTCACAAATGTCTAATCTTGCTTTATACTGATGGGGTTATATAAATAGCCTTCTTGACATTATTGTGGCCTCACTGAGTATCATGAAGCTTCCTTTTTAGCTCAGTTGGTAAAGAATCTGCCTGCAATGCAGGAGACCTGGGTTCGATTCTTGAATCAGGAAGATCTCCTAGAGAAAGAAATGGCAACCCACTTCAGTATTCTTGCCTGGAGAATCCCATGGACAGAGGGGCCTGGCAGGCTATAGTCCATGGGCTTGCAAGAGTCAGAAACAACTTAGCGACTAAACCACCACCGCTGAGTGTCACAGAAACACTACTGTAGTTTACAGAAATTCTCACTGGCTTAAAATTCCTTATATTTTAAGGGAATTGTTCCCCTTCTTAAGTCTAGATCCAGGAACCAGTGTACACATGATAGTTATGACATACTTGTGACATCTAAGCTGCTCGGAGTCTATGCCTGTGGCAGTGGCAAATGGTAAACACCTATGTAGCTAACATTATACACCAGGCACTGCTCCAAACAAATCAGGGCTCCCGCAAGCAGCCAGTGAAACCCCAACTGCTCCAAACACCTTTAAACTCAATCACTGCACTACTGGCTATCAGCTCTTTTCAAAATTGCATTTTAATATTTTCAGTGAAACATTGAGCTCGAGAGTCAGTTTGTTTCCACCCTTTACTCTTTGAATTCATAAAAGCTAATTTCTTTGAGATTACGTTTCCTCATCTTAAAAGTGAATAGAACACCCTCTCCTCCCTTTCCCATGCAGAGGGGCCAAGGCAGCTCTGAGTGGGATGCAATGGTGTTAGGGCTGGAGTTCAGGTCCTCCAAAGAGAAATTTGGCAGGAGACATTAGCCTTCAGTCAGCCAGGAGCACACACACCCAGGAGTGCAAGTCTCTGTTCTTATCAAAGACAGTTGCCAATGAGAGATTTACCATCTGATGGCCACATGATGTGAAGAGCTGACTCATTGGAAAAGACCCTGATGCTGGGAAAGATGGAGGGCAGGAGGAGAAGGGGACAACAGAGGATGAGATGGCTGGATGGCATCACCGACTCAATGGACGTGGGTTTGGGTGGACTCTGGGAGTTGGTGATGGACAGGGAGGCCTGGTGTGCTGTGGTTCATGGGGTCGCAAAGAGTTGGACACGACTGAGTGACTGAACTGATACGCCAGGGCTCGTCTGAACCCTGGGGAAATAAAACAGCCAATTCAGTGCTTGCCTACTGCACAGTCTTCACACTTGGGTAAGGAAAATGTTGAAATTCTAAGGTTTGATCACTCTTTCTCTCTCACACACACACACATAGAATGAATTTCCTCATTAACATACTTTAGGTGAGAAGGAGAAGGCTAAGTGGATTTGCTAGCAGGAACATTCCACTCTTTAAGGACTATTTACCCTAGAATGGAGAATTTATAAACTGGATAAATATCCTAGAGGACCTTTGGAAAGGGATAGGAGAGTTTAGATTTAGAGGTAGCATTCACTGAATAACAACAAGATGACTAATTGGCATTTAGTTGTTATTTTGGAACTATTACAAATACATTCAAATACAAAAATTACACTCTACCATGGAAAATTGTATCTTTACAGTGATTTAAAGCATATCAATTCTGATCATGGTCATTTTGTCTTTATTTACATTCATATCTTAATGCAGACAGACACAAATATAGAAATAAAATGAAATTAACAAAAATTTTAAACTCATAACAGTGAGTATAGTTTAGTTTAAAAAATAATAAAGGGACTAGATATCCTGAAAAATTGTCCACTAAAACATAGAGAGTACTGAATGAAATACTTCACATATCTTTTATATTTATGGCTCATTTGAATTCTCAGAGAAAGCAGAGTGGGAAGCTGATGCCAAATCTTCAGCTGCTCAGGGCATTTGACAATCTGATGCCTTGAAGCTTGGATATGAAGGTGGGTGGACTGGGGGGAAGCAAGATGTGAAGAAGGAACTGAGACCCCAGATTAAAACTGGGACCCCTGAAGGTCTGTGCCCTGAGTCAAAGTTTGCTGTATTATTCTTTATACATTTTTATATGTCTGGAATATTTCATTATATTTATTTTTAAGTTTTAAAAGGAATTAAAAGCATGGGAAATTACTTTTTTTTTTCTTGAGGGTTACATAAATTAATTTTTATTTACCTAGCTAAATATTAAAGTGAATTTTTATTTTAGCAATTTCTAATTTAACAGTTTTTGACCTGTCAGGGGAGTGTAATCTCCTTGGTTCTGTCTTGTCTCAACAAAAATTTGAAGCGACGGACATTAAAGCCCTTAGCGTGTCATAGCTCTCAGACAGACCGTGTTATAGCTCTTAGATAGATCAGTGTTACAGCTCCATGTTACAGCTCAGTTTTATTTAGAAAATAGCAGGAAAATACATCCTCAAGGCGTGAGGGCATGCTGACCCAAAGAAGCGAAGAGAAGAGAGGGCCCCCGCCCTTTGGCTCCTCTTTTTATGTTTGTTTTCCTCCCCCCACCCCCACTGCCCCAGGCCTGCCCTGTGTAAGCTGGCCAAGCCAGGAGAGCTGTTTGTTCTACCCAAGGTCCTCACTCCAGTCCTCTGACCTTCCTTTGTTCTATTTTCATGGGCTTTTCCCTTCCTTGTCTTTTAGCCACTGCCATTCTGGACTCCTGTTTCCTATTCTAACTACCTAACAGACCCATAATAGTATAAAAAAATACTAGATAATTGGTTCTCAATTATGAAAAGTATGGTATGGATAAGCCTGGCTAACTAAAAGTAATTTCTTCTAGGGTTTTGACAGTTTTACAGTCTAGTTACTCAGCCAATATAAGTGGTATACAGGCTACTCTAAGTAATTGAATACATGTATCCCATGGGTTGAAGCCATTCCCTGCTCACTCAGACATCTCCATTTTTAACCGCTCTTTCTGGTGCTGGTCCTTAAGAAGTCTCTTTGTTTCTTTATCATCAGTGAGATAAACTCCATACCAGTGCAGAAGTGCACATACTAGATTTTGGCTATATATGCTCTTCCTTGATCTGGCTTTGGTGATAAAGCCATCAAGCAAAACTGGATACACCTTTTCAGATCCAGACCTTGGAGCATAATTTGAAATAAATAAGAATGGGCACCAAAATATTAGCTTTCCTGAGGAGAATGGATGTACATTTGTTTTCTCAGTAAGAACAGCAATCTTCATTATGAGCCAGGAAAAAAATCTAAATACTTTCAATTTATCTTGTTTAATCATCAAGACATTACAGAAGAAGAAATATAATTATTTCCGTTTTGTAAATGAGGAAATTGAGGCTCAGAGATGTTGAGTATCTTGCCAACACGTTTAGATGTTGATAGAGTCAGTGGTGAAACTAGGATTTGGACCAAGGCAATTCATCTTCCGAAATACAGAGTTCTGGGGCTTTTATCTTCTCAATCATGAAGGAAGATGGCTTTGCTAGACAGATATATGAGTAGATGGACTTCTTTCATCTTGGCTACCTTGGGGAGTAAGTACTAGGGAAATACCTAGCTTATATGAAAAGAATCTTTTTGTTCTGGTTTTGATCTAGTTCCCTGGCAGGCTTCTTAGGATCTGTCTTAACACATACATTTCCCTTGCCAAAGAACACGTGGTATGTTTGGACATATGGTCTCATTTTTATGATCTTTTAACCTTTACATATTTTAAATACTTCATGTTGGGGTTAATTATTTGTGGTGACCAAGATTGGCAGCAGGTCTGATGGGGCCATGTTTAGCATCCCTAAGGAATGAGAGGATTGATACCCTGTAGAACATACTTTCAAAGATAAATATATAAATGCAAAGGAGAGATTCTTGACACACATTAATTAAAAAAAAAAAAACTTAGTGATATCTCACAGCAAATTTGTAAATTTATTCTGAGACCTATCATTATAAATGGTTTTGAGATTAACCTTACTGTACTTTGAAACATTTTTTAAAATGGATAAATATTAGGTAATCTGAATTACTAGAATATGATCATTTTAGTCTTTATATGTACTGAAGACATAGTTGGGCTGGAATGGTAAAAAACCTGAAAACAGTGAGATTGGATATATGATTCCAATCTTACTAAGCTTTAAAAATTTCCCTCAGGTAACTGGATGGTGTGAATGTCATAGAATTATAAATACTTGTAAAATGTGATAGTAAATCAAGTTCTTATATCTCTAGTAACTCTTTGACAAGGCAGTTAAAAATGAAATAAAGTGAGTGAAACACCAAGTGAAGTCAAGATCAGATGTATGCTATTCAAAGACCTTATACAATATAAAATTTATATGGTATGCATATAATATGTATTTATCATTGCTTCAACTGCTTGGCTTTAACAAACATGTCAGTGGACATGAGTCTGTCTGTAGAAGTACTGAAGAGGCTAGATTCTGGGGTATAGTTTACTGAGGTTTAGGATCTATCATATAAGGTTGTGGGCCTAAATCTTGGACACCTGAATGGCTTGTTTCCCTACTCTATAAATAAGGGGCAATTTTTACCCCCAGGGACATTTAGTAAAGTCTGGAAATATTTTTGTCATAACTGTGAAGGGGGTACTATTGGCATCTACTGAGTAGAGGCCAGGGATCCTGTTAAACATTTGACAATGCATAGGAGAACTGCCCAACCCCACAACAAAGAGTTATCCAACCCCAAATAAAACAGTGCTGAAGTTGAGAAACTTTGTGTAAACCAAGATCACCTAAATTGGTTTTTATAGATACAAGCGGGTTTCTGACTAGATCTTAGAAAAGTCTCTCATGCTATGCAGCTAATTAAAAAAGTCAATCCTGCTCTCCAAAGGCTCCCATTCTACCCCACCTGACGGGTAGCCTCTGCCAGCGTTGGTGTTCCTCCAAAGTGGCTCCAGCTCTGGGGATCAGCCCCACATATCCACAACAGTCGTGGCCAACTTCTCAGCCAGCTGATCCACCTGTCCACCTGCAGTAGTCAGAACTCAACCAAAACAGGACAGCATGTACAGCCCACATATGGGGCCCCCTGCAGCACCTAGCTCTGGTGACCAGAGGGGACTGAGCCACTGGGCACCGCAGGACACCTTCTACATAAGGTCACTCTTTCTAACTGGGAGATGTAGCTGATATACGAAATACATAGAGACAAACTCAGAGTTAGGCAAAATAAGAAGACAAAAGAATGCCTTCCAAACAAAAGAACAAACATGCCCTCTCCAAATAAATGAAATGGAGATAAGCAATTTACCAGATAAAGTTGAAAGTAACAGTCATAAATGTGCTCTCCGAACCTTGGAGAAGAATGGATGAACACACTGAGAACTTCGACTAAGAAGCAGAAATTATTAAAAAAAGAACCAATCAGAACTGAAGAATATAATGACAAATAAAAAATACACTAATGGGAATTAACAGCAGATTAGAGCATGTAGAAGAATGGATTAATAATCTAAAAGACAGGTGGTGGAAATCACTTGATCAGAATAGCAAAAAGATAAAAGAATGAAAAAGAATGAAGATAGGGACCTCTGAGACAACATCAAGCATACTTATTGTTATATTTTAGAAGTCTCAAGAAAAAGGGTTTGAAAAACCTGTTTGAAAAAGTAATGGCTGAAAACTTCCCTAACCTGGTGAAGGGAACAAAAATCCAAGTCTAGGAACACAGTGAGTCCCCAAAAAAGATAAACACAAAGAAACTCACACCAAGACACATTATAATTAAAATACCAAATGCCAAATGCTAAAGATAAAGAGAGACTCTTAAAAATATGAGGAGAAAAACAACTAGTTATGTACAAAGGAATTACTCTAAAGAATTATCAACTGATCTTACAGCAAAAACTTTACTATCCTGAAGGAACTGATACTATATACTCAAAGTGTTGAAAGAAAAAGAAATTAAAGCCAGGAATACTTTACCTGGGAAGGTTCTCATTCAAAACTGAAGAAGAGAGAGTTTCTAGACAAGCAAAAGCTAAAGGACTTCATCACCACTTAAGTTGGCCTTACAAAAAAATGTTAAAGGGACTTCTTTAAAGGAAAAGGTAATAATTAGAAATAAAATTATGAAGGAAAAAAAATCTCACTGGTAAAAGCAAACATATAGTAGAGGTAGCAGACAACCACCTATTAAGCTATTATGAAATTAAAAGACAATATAGCAAAAATCATCTATATCTACAAAAGTTAATCAATACACAAAACAAAAAGATGCAAAATATGATGCCAAAAACATAAATGTGTGGTAGGAAGGTGAACTCAGGCAACTATCAACTTAAAATAGACTGCTATATACAAAGGGTGTTATAAATGAACCTCATGGTAACCACAAACCAAAACCCCATAACAGATATAAAAAATAAAGAGAAAGGAGTGCAAACATAGAATTAAAGAAAGTCATCAGGGTTTCCCTGGTAGCTCAGTGGTAAAGAATCCGCCTACCAATGCAGGGGACGCAGATTCAATCCCTGGTCTGGGAAGATCCCACATGCTGTGGAGCAACTACACCCGTGCACCACAACTATTGAGTCTGAGCTCTAGAGCCTGGGAACCACAACTTCTGACCCCCCTGCTGCACCTACTGAAGCCCGTGCACTCTAGAGCCTGGGCTCCACAAGAGAAGCCAGTGCAATGGGAAGCCCACGCACCACAATGAGGGAGTAGCCCCTGCTCACCACAGCTAGAGAAAAGCAGAGCAGCAACAAAGATCCAGCACAGCAAAAATAAATGAATAAAAAAAGAAAGTCATCAAATCACAAGAAAAAAGAATCAGAAATGAACAGAGAACTACAAAAATAATCAGAAAAAAATTATCAAAACAGCAATAAGTACAATCTATTAATAATTACTTTAAATGTAAAGGGACTAAATGTTCCAATCAAAACACATAGAGTGGCTGGATGGAATTTTAAAAAGATTCGTAATCATGCTGCATACAAGAAACTCACTTAAAATCTAAAGAAACAAACTGAAAATGAAGTGTTCTGTGGAAATGGAAACGAAAAGCTTTAGAGAGCGACTTCACTTTCACTTTTCACTTTCATGCATTGGATGAGGAAAAGGCAACCCACCCCAGTGTTCTTGCCTGGAGAATCCCAGGGATGGCGGAGCCTGGTGGGCTGCCGTCTATGGGATTGCACAGAGTTGGACACGACTGAAGCGACTTGGCAGCAGCAGCAGCAATACTTATGCTGACAAAATAGACTTTAAAACAAAGACTGTAACAAGAGACAAAGAAGAGCATTACATAAAAGGATCATTTTAAGAAGATATAACACCAGGTGGCTCAATGGTAAAGAATCTGCCTGCCAATGCAGGAGACACTATCCCAGGTCTGGGAAGATCACCTGGAGAAAGTAATGACAACCCACTTTAGTATTCTAGCCTGGGAAATCCCATGCACAGTGGAGCCTGGTGGGCTACAATTCATGGGGTTGCAAAGAGTCAGTCACAACTTAGCAACTAAACAACAACAACAACAAAATGCGTACCCAACATAGGAGAATGTAAATAAATAAAGCAAACAGTATTACATATAAAGAGAGAGATTGACAGTAATGTAATAATAGTAGGGAACTTTAATACCCCCTACATCAATGGAACTTTAATACCCCCTACATCAATGGATAGATCATCCAGACAGAAAATCAATTAGGAAACAATGGCCCTTGAATGACACATTAGCCTAATGAACTTAATAGATAAATAACAACACACTAAGAAACAACAGAAAACACATTGTTTTCAACTGCAAATAGTACTTTCTCCAGTATATATTATATTAGGTCATAAAACAGTCTCAGTAAATTTAAGCGGGTTGAAATCATATCAGGCATCTTTTCCTACCACAGAGGTATGAAACTGGAAGTTAATTAGGAGGAGAAAACTGGAAAAAGCACAAACAAGAGGAGGCTAAACCACATGCTATCAAGTAACTAATGGGTCACAAAGAAAAAAATACCTTGAAATAAAGGAAAATGAAAACATAATGTTCCAAAATCTGTAGGATGCAGCATAAAAAGTACTAAGAGGGTGGTTTATAGTGATACAGGCATACTTCTGAAAACAAGAAAAAGTCTCAAATAAACAATCTGACCTTACACCTAAAGAAACTAGAAAAAAGAACAAAGCATAAAGTCTATATACTAACAAAAAACTATCAGAAATAGAAATTAAGAAAATAATTCCATTTACAATTGCATCAAAAAGAATGAAGACCTGGGAGTAAATTTAACCAAGTAGATAAAAGACACTGAAAAGTATAAAACACCAGTGAAAGAAATTAAAGACAACATAAATAAAAGAAAGATATACCAGTCTCATGCTTAACAATATTAAACAATATCTTAATATTGTTAAAACATTCATACTACCCAAAGCAATCTATAGAGTCAATGCTATTCCTATCAAAATATTGATGGCATTTTTCACAGAACTAGAGCAAAAACTCTTAAAATTTGTATGGAACCACAAAAGACCCTAAATAGCCAAAGAAATCTTAAGAAAGAGCAAAGCTAGAGGGATCATGCTCCCTGGTTTTGAAAAGAAAAGTGAAGTAGCTCAGTCATGCCTGACTCTTTGCAACCCTGTGGACTGTAGCCCACCAGGCTCCTCTGTCTATGGGATTCTCCAGGCAAGAATACTGGAGTGGGTTGCCATTTCCTTCTCCAGGGGATCTTCCCAACCCAGGGTTCAAACCTGGGTCTCCCACATTGCAGGCAGACGCTTTAACCTCTGAGCCACGAGGGAAGCCCTGGTTTTGAACTATACTACAAATCTATGGTTTTCAAAACTGTATGGTAGTAGCACAAAAAGAGACACAGAGATCAGTGGAACAGACTAGAGAGTACAATACAGTTAAGAAATTCATGTTAGTGTTTCCAATTAATTTATGAAAAAGGAGCCAAGAATATATGATGCAGAAAAGACTTATCTCTTTAATAAATTGTGCTGGAAAAAAATGGACAGCTATATGCAAAAAAGTGGAACTGTCACACTTGCTTATACCATATGAATAAGCTCAAATGGGTTAAAGACTTAAATATAAGACCTGAAACCATAAAACTCCTAGAAGAAAACACAGTATGGTTTCTGATATCAGTTTTAATAATATTTTTGAATCTGTCTCCTCAGGTAAGGGAAACAAAAGCAAAAATAAACAAACGAGTCTACCTCAAACTAAAAGGTTTTATACAGTGAAGGAAAATACCATCAAAATGAAAAGTTAATTTACTGAACTGGAGAGGATATTTGAAAATGATTCACCCAGTATTCAAACAAACAAAGAACTCACACAACTCAATAAGAAAAAAATCAGATTAAAAATGGTTCAGTCAGTCAGTCAGTTCAGTCGCTCAGTCATGTCTGCCTCTTTGCAGCCCCATGCACTTCAGCACTCCAGGCTTCCTTGTCCATCGTCAACTCCCGGAGCCTACTCAAACTCATGTTTTTTGCATCGGTGATGCCATCCAACCATCTTATCCTCTGTTGTCCACTTCTCCTTCCGCCTTCAAACTTTGCCAGCATCAGGGTCTTTTTAAATGAGTTGGTTCTTCACATCAGGTGGTCAAAGTATTGAAGTTTCGACTTCAGCATCAGACCTTCCAAGAATATTCAGGACTGATTTCCTTTAGGATTTACAGGTTGGATCTCCTTGCAATCTAAGGAACTCTCAAGAGTCTTTTCCAACACTGATTTTCATAAGCATCAATTCTTCAGCACACAGCTTTCTTTATAGTCCAACTCTCACATCCATACATGACTACAGGAAAAACCATAGCTTTGACTAGACAGACCTTTGTTGGTAATGTAATGTCTCTGCTTTTTAATATGCTATCTAGGTTAGTCATAAGTTTTTATCCAAGGAGTAAGCATCTTTTAATTTCATAACTCCAGTAACCATCTGCGGCGATTTTGGAGCCCCCCAAAATAAAGTCTGTCACTGTTTCCATTGTTTCCCCAACTATTTGCCATGAAGTGATGAGACCAGATGCCATGATCTTAGTTTTCTGAATGTTGAGTTTTAAGCCAATTTTTTACTCTCCTCTTTCACTTTCATCAAGAGGCTTTTTAGTTCTTGTTCACTTTCTGCCACAAGGATGGTGTCATCTGCATGTCTGAGGTTATTGATATTTCTCCCGGCAATCTTGATTCCAGCTTGTGCTTCATCCAGCCCGGCATTTCTCATGATGTACTCTGCATGTAAGTTAAACAAGGAGGGTGGCAATATACAGCCTTAAAGTACTCCTTTCTTTATTTGGAACCAGTTTGTTGTTCCATGTCCAATTCTAACTGTTCCTTCTTGACCTGCATACAGATTTCTCAGGAGGCAGGTCAGGTGGTCTGGTATTCCCATCTCTTTCAGAATTTTACAGTTTGTTGTGATCCACACAGTCAAAGGCTTTGGTGTAGTCAATAAAGCAAAAGTAGATGTTTTTCAGGAACTCTCTGGCTTTTTCAATGATCTAGTGGATATTGGCAACTTGATCTCTGGTTCCTCTGCCCTTTCTAAATCCAGCTTGAACATCTGGGAGTTCATGGTTCATGTACTGTTGAAGCCTGGCTTGGAGAATTTTGAGCATTGCTTTGCTAACATGTGAGATGAGTGCAATTGTGCAGTAGTCTGAGCATTCTTTGGCATTGCCTTTCTTCAGGATTGGAATGAAAACTGACCTTTTCCAGTCCTGTGACCACTGCTGAGTTTTCCAAATTTGCTGGCATATTGAGTGCAGCACTTTCATAGCATCATCTTTTAGGATTTGAAATAGCTCAACTGGAATTCTATCACTCCACTAGCTTTGTTTGTAGTCATGCTTCCTAAGGCACACTTGACTTCGCATTCCAGAATGTCTGGCTCCAGGTGAGTGATCACACTATTATGATTATCTGGGTCATGAAGATCTTTTTTGTATAGTTTTTCTGTGTATTGTTGCCACTTCTTCTTAATATCTCCTTCTTCTGTTAGGTCCATACCATTTCTGTCCTTTATTGAGCCCATCTTTGCATGAAATGTTCCCTTGGTATCTCTAATTTTCTTGAAGAGATCTCTAGTCTTTCCCATTCTATTGTTTTCCTCTATTTCTTTGTATTGATCACTTAGGAAGCCTTTCTTACCTCTCCTTGCTATTCTTTGGAACTCTGCATTCAAATGGGTATATCTTTCCTTTTCTCCTTTGCCTTTAGCGTCTTTCTTCTCTCAGCTATTTGTAAGTCCTTTTTGGACAACCATTTTGCCTTTTTGCATTTCTTTTTCTTGGGGATGGTCTTGATCACTGCCTCCTGGACAATATCACGAACCTCTGTCCATAGTTCTTCAGGCACTCTATCAGATCTAATCCCTTCAATCTATTTGTCACTTCCACTGTATAATCGTAAGGGATTTGATTTAGGTCATACCTGAATGGTCTAGTGGTTTTTCCTACTTTCTTCAATTTCAGTCTGAATCTGGCAATAAGGAGTTCATGATCTGAGCCATAGTCAGCACCTGGTCTTGTTTTTGCTGACTGTATAGAGCTTCTCCATCTTGACTGCAAAGAATATAATCAATCTGATTTCGGTAATGACCATCTAGTGATGTTCATGTGTAGAGTCTTCTCTTGTGTTCTTGGAAGAGGGTGTTTGCTATGATCACGTGTTCTCTTGGCAAAACTCTGTTAGCCTTTGACCTGCTTTATTTTGTATTCCAAGGCCAAATTTGCCTATTACTCCAGGTATTTCTTGACTTCCTTCTTTTGCATTCCAGTCCCCTATAATGAAAAGGGCATCTTTGTTGGGTGTTAGTTTTAGAAGATCTTGTAGGTCTTTATAGAACCATTCAACTTCAGCCTCTTCAGCTTTACTGGTTGGGGCATAGACTTGGATTACTGTGTTATTGAATTGTTTGCCTTGGAAATGAACAGAGATCATTCTGTCATTTTTGAGATTGCATCCAAGTACTGCATTTTGGACTCTTTTGTTGACTATGATGGCTACTCCATTTCTTCTAAGGGATTCTTGTCCATAGTAGTAGATATAATGGTCATCTGAGTTAAATTCACCCATTCCAGTCCATTTTAGTTCGCTGATTCCTAAAATGTTGATATTCACTCTTGCTGTGTCCTTTTTGACCACTTCCAATTTGCCTTGGTTCTTGGACCTAGCATCCCAGGTTCCTATGCAATATTGCTCTTTGCAGCATCTGACTTTCCTTCCATCACCAGTCACATCCACAACTGGGTGTTGTTTTCTCTTCTAACACTTTATATAACGTGACAATAATGAAAGGAAGACTAAAACTAGAGTCAGAATTACAAGGCTCTAGCTAAATTCAACTGCTCCCTTCTAGCTTTGTGACCTTGAACTGCTGCTGCTAACCCGCTTCAGTCGTATCCGACTCTGTGCGACCCCATAGACGCAGCCCACCAGGCTCCCCCATCCCTGGGATTCTCCAGGCAAGAACACTGGAGTGAGTTGCCATTTCCTTCTCCAATGCATGAAAGTGGCAAGTGAAAGTGAAGCTGCTCAGTCATGTCCAACTCTTCATGACTCCATGGACTGCAGCCTACCAGGCTCCTCTGTCCATGGGATTTTTCCAAGCAAGAGTACTGGAGTGGGGTGCCATCGCCTTCTCCGGTGACCTTGAACAACAGAGCGCAATTATACAATTGGAGGGACTGAATTAAATAATCTCTGAAGCACCCTCTAGAATTAACATTCTGTAGTTTGGAGTATGTTTTCTTTAGAGACCTCAAAATATGATGTGAAGAAAGCATAATAGGGAGAGAAAAATATAAGGGGAAACAAAAACAAAGCAGAAACAAGTTAATAGGAAAGGAGCACAGTGAGAAATAGGAAGTAAATGTATGCAGATTCAGTCAGACAACTGTTTGACATTTTTTCTTTTTAAAAAATATTTTCTATTTTTAAAAGACATAGGCTTATGTTACACAGCGAATGGGTCTTTTATTCACGAAATAACCTGGTTGATATTTTTAAATTAAGCATCCCCTGTATGCTAGGTCCTGGGGATAGGATGATGGACAAGCCCTCACAGAATTTAAAGATGATTATAGAATATGTAGACAGAGAGTCAGAAAAAGAACAGAAGAAGCTAACATCATTTGGAGAGTCAGAGGCGGATTCCCCGAGAAAGGGTGGTGAAGGTTGGGACCGAGCATTCTGGGTAGAGAAAACAGCATTTACAAACACTGTGAGAGAGCAGCAAGCCTAATTTTGAAGAGCTGAATGATTTCATGTGTGGTTGCAACTGGGAAGAAAATGAGGCAAGAAAGATAAAGCACGTCCTCTAAGGACCTGATAGTAGGTTGAGATGGAAACCATTCCATTTCATCCCCTGTGTGTGCTTTGATGTGGGATGGCCACGTGCAGTGTGATCTTCTCCAGTCAACTTCCTTCCCAATCAATAGTCCTGTAATAAGGAAGAACACAAGCTCTACCCTGGTTACCCCCAGAGAATCCCTTTCAGGTCATCTAAGGGCAAA
The DNA here is from genome assembly GCF_027580195.1 of Bos mutus. NCBI lineage: Eukaryota > Metazoa > Chordata > Mammalia > Artiodactyla > Bovidae > Bos > Bos mutus. Next base: position 40,536,425 of record NC_091636.1, on the reverse strand, counting down.
AGAGAATGGTGCATTTTGACAAAGAAAAATCCTCAGGAAAGAAAAGTAAGGAGATGATACTAAATGTGTCTCCCTGTGCTTCCTCCCGGCCCTCATTCCTATATCTAGTGCATGAAAAGTCTTCCCCCTTTTCTCTTAGATTCTATTTCCCTTCCTCAAGAACAGCTCCCCCCACCTCTTTTTTCTCTTTTTTCCCCCCTTTGGCCCAAACCATAGTGCTGAAAATGTTAAACCTGCAGTTTTGGGTATGTTACCAAATGAAACAGTTTTACTTAACATCTTGTTTTTGCCAAAATATTTTCAAAGCAGCTGGAGAGCTGTCAGACCACAGCGACTCTCAGCTGCATTTCCTTCTAGCATTTCCCCAGGTTTTCCCAGCACAGCACTTAGTAACTGGATATTATTTGAGGAGGAGGGGGAAAAAACTGCTGCACGAGACAGTTTGTAGATTTAAGAACTGTCCTCTGGGTACTGAAGGCCAGAGATCGAAGGTGCTCGGTTGCCAAACTCCAGGGCTGGGTGACCGTGTGTCATTTTTAGATGAAGCTTTCGGTGAGGAGACCTAGAGGAAAGATGCTGGCAATGGTCAAAATTTAGATTGTCCTTCCAAAGTCTTTAGATTGTTTTTTGCCTTAGTCATGTGATTTTGACCAAAAGAACTGATTCTGATAGAAAAAAAATTCACTAAATGCAGCTTGAAATGACACGCAGTTTGGCTTTGCAGATACCGTCGGCCTTCCCCCATCCTTAACCGTCTCTTTTAATTCTCGCTAGCATTTGTGGGTTTTATGTACTAGCAGAATAATTTAATAGTAAGCAATCAGCCTTTATGCTTCTCTAACAACTTTCTTCCAAGACGTTAAAGGAGGAGTTTAGGGACTTCTAGAAACAGAGGCAGTAGTTACTATGTCTACTTAACTCAAACAGAAACTGAAGTTCTGGAAAGTGATATGACTTTTCTAAGGTCATGCAACAAGTCAAAACTGTTTCCTTCCTTCTAATATACTATTAATCCATTCAATTATAAGACATTATAAAATGAAGCAAATAAAATATAATAAAATAAATTCAATAACTGTATGGAAATTATGATAATTGTCAATCCAAATGATAACCACTAATTGACAATAGATTGGGCCTCAGGGTTTAAGTGCTATTGGATTAGTCAAGTCTGACACTTGTGACTGCATGGACTGTAGCCCGCCAGGCTCCTCTGTCCATGGGATTCTCCAGGCAAGAATACTGGAGTGGGTTGCCATTTCCTTCTCCAGAGGATCTTCCCAACCCAGGTATCAAACCCGGGTCTCCTGCATTGCAGGTAGAGTCTTTACCGACTTAACTATGAGGGAAGCCCTAAGTGCTATTACCACCAATTTATTTTTACCAGTTCTATTATTGTCATTTGGGTCCTGTCAAAAAACAGATGGCATACTCCAAAGCGGTAATATAGTTAAACGGAGTGGATGGGGTCAAGGGAACCAATGGGAGGTGGTAAAGCACCCAGGACTGGGAACACTGAAAAGCAGTTGCCACTCCATCAGTGCTTGGCCCAAGAGAGGCTGAAGAAGGAGCAGCGACCAGAGCTCAGTGAAACTTCTTGCTATAAGAGAGGGGCTATCAGACATGGACATGAGCCAGGGGGTGGGAGTGACCTCGCAAACCCCCACCTTTGCTTTTCTCTCATCTCTGCTTTCCTACAAGTGCCCTCTGATTACCAATACCAGCAAGAAGCCAGAGAATTAAGAAGTCTGGGTGATGCTGTCTGAAATGCTCAGATCTCTTCTCTTTTCTTTATATACCATTTATATGCTGATGACTGCCAGGTTTCTATCAAAATTTCTTGAATTTTAATTCAGTGAATTGAATTTCAGTTTACTCCTAGGAATCTCCTAATTGAGCACCTGTTCTTCTCCCAAGTTCTGTTCCTCCCACAATCTTCTCCATCTCAGTTGTTACCCATCTTCCACCAGTCACAAGTCAAAAATCTTGGAGACATCACTGTCTCATGACCAGCATCCTGTTCTTCAGCAAATCTTACTGACTCTCCTTCATTTAGCATCTATGTGGACTCTTAACACTTCTCACTGCTTTAATACCACCACCGCCATCTGAATCCTAATTATTAGTTGCTTAGAATGTTACACTAGATACACTGTTTCCACCTTTTTCTTCTTTAGTTTCAACAGAAAATAAAGTGATTCTTTGAAAAAACTAAGTTAGATCATATCAGATTTTATACAGGAGTCTAATAGCCTCCAATTTTACTCAAACTAGAGGAAGTTAAATCCTTAAAATGTCCTATAAGACCCTACAAGATCTGTCTGTCCATCCTCTTAACTCTCTGGGCTCATTTCCTATATACCTTTCCCTCTTTCAAAACCATGGCTCAGCTGGTTGACCTGGGTTGGGAAGATCCCCTGGAGAAGGGAATGGCAACCCACTCCAGTATTCTTGCCTGGAGAATTCCATGGATTATAGTCCATGGGGTCACAAAGAGTCAGACACGACTGAGTGACTTTCACTTTCAACCATTCTGCTAACACTAAACACTTACCATGTCTAAAACCAAGTACATTTTCACCTGTAAACAACATTTATACTTGCTATCTACTCTGTGTGGCACACTCTTCTTCCAAATGTCTGCACAACTCAGGCCCTAATCTTCATATTTTGTTCAAAAGTCATCTTCTCAATACGACCTTTCTGACTATTTTTTTTTTAATTAAAATACAATCCCCTCAACTCCCTACCTAGCATTCCTGACACACTTCCCTGTTTCATTTTTCTCCATAGCATTCATGATCACCTGACACATTTTATATTTTACTTTTGTTTGTTTATTGTCTGCCTTCTCCTGCTTGTATCTCCATCCCCACTATAATTAAATTTAGGAGCTTGACACGCATAGGGCTATGAGGAGTCATGAGCAGTTGTCGAAGGTTTCACTGCATGAAAAAATCTATTTTTTTTGTCTTTCTCATAGTACTTGACAGTACTTGGTACAGGGATGTATAAATGCTCCCTAGGTTGAAACAGAGTTTTAAATATACCCAGAGGTGGTTCAGTGGTAAAGAATCCGCCTGCCAATGCAGGAGACGCAGGAGATGCAGGTTCGATACCTGGCTCAGGAAGATCCCCTCGAGGAGGAAATAGAAACCCACTTCAGTGTTCCTGCTTGTAAAATCCTGTGGATGGAGGAGCCTGGCAGGCTACAGTCCACTGGGTTGCATAGAGTCAGGCATGACTGAGTGACTGAGCATACATGCACACAGAGTAGCTTATGGCAAGGGGTCTAAGTTTGAAATCATGGCAACATTTGGGGCCTTTTGTTAGAAACAAGTTAAAGGGATTCCAGAGACCTCCTTGGAAGCTGGGAGGGCCAAAGACAGCCCTCTTTCAAAAAAAAATATTAGGACTAGATTATCTAAAATCACTCAGGGCGAGAGCTTATCCTGAGAACAAAACACTGCTGAAATCTGAGCCAGGGTTGCAGGTTAGAGTTCAAGAACTGTGAGAAAATGAGAACAGCTTCATAGAAGTTGAGCCATGGAAGGATTCTCTCTGTTCTTTTTAGTTTTGGTAAATGTTTAGTCAAAGGAAGTCCTAGATATATTTTCCAGACTCATTTCAATGTGTTAAAGATATACCAATAAGCTAATATTTGCTGAATCAGTACACAAAGCTTTGTCCAACTTCAGCAGAATGGAAAAGGTGAAAAGAAATTAATTTAATTACCACTGAAGGTTTTCCTTACGGAAAAAATATAATAGACATTAGTCAAGTATCAATCATATGATTTCAGGGTTCTAAGATGCCCCAAAATGATAAGCTTGCTGATACCTAAAGTTCTACATTCCATAATCTAAACACTTTTATTTAAGGATTTAATCCTGATTAAATGTAGATTTCCCCTGGGTAAAGTCCCTCACCAGTTATTTATTCCTCAGAGTGAAAAAACAATTTGAGAACAAGTTTCATCAAGCAGTATAGGGGATGGATACAGTCGTCTTGAGAAACTTGTGATCCATGAAATAAAGGGTTAGGGGGCTTTGACACCAAACCTCACCTATCTCTTGGCTTTTCTTGGATTCAGCTTCACTACATCTGTTTCAAAGATTCCTCATCATCAAAATGAAATGTGTTTTTGGGTAAGCTGTCATTTCAGAAACCAGGTCAGCTTTCAAATATATGCCCATGGAATTGGGGGTGGGCAGAGGATGTGAATTACACTGTCCTCCCTCTATTCCTTACCTGACACCCATTACATTCATTTGCATCTTTATAATGAGAGTTGGACTATAAAGAAAGCTGAGAGCCGAAGAATTGATGCTTTTGAACGGTGGTGTTGGAGAAGACTCTTGAGAGTCCCTTGAATTGCAAGAAGAACCAACCAGTCAATCCTAAAGGAGATCAGTCCTAAATATTCATTGGAAAGACTGATGCTGATGCTGAAACTCCAATACCTTGGCCATCTTATGTGAAGAACTGATTCATTGGAAAAGACCTTGATGCTGGGAAAGATTGAAGGCAGGAGGATAAGAGGACAACAGAGAATGAGATGGTTGGATGGCATCACTGACTTGATGGACATGAGTTTGAACAAGCTCCAGGAGTCAGTGATGGACAAGGAAAGCCTGGCATACTGCAGTTCATGGGTCACAAAGAGTCTGACACAACTGAGCAACTGAACTAAACTGAATGAGTTCAGTACAATCAATTAGCCCATTAGCAAATTTAGTCATAGAAGAAATTCAAAGTATGACTAAAATCCATTCAATATCCTCAGTACATGAGTGAACTTCAATTATTTAGCCTCTTTTTTCTCTCCAATTATCTAAATTCCAAATTGATGTGAAGATAATTCACATCAAGATGCGTGTTCAGTATGTTCATTTTCATAGTAGTTTTCCTTCAAAAACCACTGGATTGCTTTATCACCACCAGAATTTGAATTACATTAAAGAACATATGAGGAAACATGACATAGTAAATATAGGATTATAGAAGCTTCCTTCCCTAAACATAAACTATTAATGAAAATAAGAAGTAAAATGAATGAAGAAAATAGAAATGCTACTCTTACAAGGGATGCATAATCATGAATCCTAAAATTTTTAAGGCATCTCTATATGATGAAGATTTTGAGAATAATTCAAGTTTCTCTACCTATCATCTTTTTCTTCCAAATACAATATCACACACACACACACACACACACACACACAAAGAGAACAAACAGAAGCTGTACCATGGGGATAGAAAGTGAGTGGACAAAATCCTGAAGAGTCTATTGATGGTACAGGGAAGAGGACTGAGGGTGGGTGAATGAGAAGTGGAAAGAACTAAAAAGAGTCATGAGTTTGTTTTTTCTGGCCCAGAGGAACATGAGAGAAATACCTCAGGAAGAATTATCCAGAACTAATTGTCTATAATAAATAAAAGTTTGGCAAAATAAAAGATGAGAATAAAAGGAAAATACCATTCCTTAACCCACTGAATACTTTTCCATAGTAGCTAAAAAGCATCATGTTGATTGTTGGACCAACCTCTACATTTTGAGTATTTCTCCAACATGACCACAGCTGGGAGTGAAGCAGAAGAAATGCTGGGGGAGTGGCGAGTTAAGTAGTGGTTGTTTTCATATAGCCAAAGATTTAGTGAGCCTGAACTGGCAGAATCACTGTGAAATAAGGAAACAATCCAATACCCTCATGTATGGAAATGCCCCCTAGACAGAGTAAAAATCTGATAAAAGATGTTTAACAAACTTCCAGAGAGATTAAAGACAAAATCCGCGAATGGAAAAAGTACACACCTCCAGCTCTTTTCTCTCACCTTCATCCCACCACTGCCCTCGCCTAGGTAACTATTGTGAAAAGTTAAATATAGAACTGACTCATGGGTTCAGAGATATTTACAAGAATGATCAGATAAAGCAGAAACTTGGCAAAGAGAAACTACCCACATATTTGGGAAAAGAGATGGAGAAGTGGAAAAGATAGAGCAACTACACTGAAACAATACAGAAGAACAAAACATTTTGAATATATATATATATATGTGTGTGTGTGTGTGTGTGTGTGTGTGTATTTTGCAATCCATAAAAATAATCCATTCTGGATGAAAATCAGTTCAGTTCAGTTCAGTTTGGCCGCTCAGTCATGTTTGACTCTTTGCAGCCCCATGGACTGCAGCATGCCAGGCCTCCCTGTCCATTATCAACTCCCAGAGCTTACTCAAATTCATGTCCATCGAGTCAGTGATGCCATCCAACCATCTCATCCTCTGTCATCCCATTATCCTCCTGCCCTCAATCTTTCCCAGCATCAAGCTCTTTTCAAATGAGTCATTTCTTTGCATCAGGTGGCCAAGGTATTGGAGTTTCAGCTTCAGCATCAGTCCTTCCAATGAATATTCATGATTGATTTCTTTTAGGATTTACAGGTTTGATCTCCTTGATGTCCAAGGGACTCTTAAGAGTCTTCTCCAACACCACATTTCAAAACCATCAATTCTTCAGTGTTCAGCTTTCTTTACAGTCCAACTCTCACATCCATAGATGACTATTGGAAAAACCATAGCTTTGACTAGATGGACCTTTGTTGGCAAAATAATGTCTGTGCTTTTTAATATGCTGTCTAGGTTGATTATAACTTTTCTTCCAAGGAGCAAGTGTCTTTTAATTTCATGGCTGCAGTCACCATCTGCAGTGATTTTGGAGCCCCCAAGATAAAGTCTGTCACCATTTCCCCATTGATTTGCCATGAAGGGATGGGACAGGATGTCATGATCTTAGTTTTCTGAATGTTGAGCCTCAAGCCAACTTTTTCACTCTCCTCTTTCACTTTCATAAAGAGGCTCTTTAGTTCTTCTTCACTTTCTGCCAGAAGGGTGGTGTCATCTGCATATCTGAGGTTATTGAGATTTTCCCAGCAATCTTGATTTCAGCTTGTGCTTCATCCAGTCCAGAAATGCTGCATCCAGCATTTCTCATGATGCATGAGAAGTTAACTTGCATAGATGTTAAATAAGCAGGGTGACAATATACAGCCTTGATGTACTCCTTTCCCAATTTGGAACCAGTCTGTTCCATGTCCAATTCTAACTGTTGCTTCTTGACCTGCATACAGATTTCTCAGGAGGCAGGTCAGGTAGTCTGGTATCCCCATCTCTTGAAGAATTTTCCACAGTTTGCTGTGATCCACACAGTCAATAAAGCAGAAGTAGATGTTTTTCTGGAACTCTCTTGCTTTGTTGATGATCTAGCAGATGTTGGCAATTTGATCTCTGGTTCCTCTGCATTTTCTAAATCCAGCTTGAACATCTGGAAGTTCACGGTTCATATACTGTTGAAGCCTGGATTGGAGAATAAAATATCAATAATCAAAAATCTTCATGAATTAAGTACAATTAAAGGAAAGGTGGTGCAGTGGTAATCTGCCTGCCAATGCCTGAGACACAGGAGACTCGGGTTCAGTCTCAGGGTCAGGAAGATCCATTGGTAGAAGCAATGACAACCTATTCCAGTACTCCACCCTGGAAAATTCCATGGACAGAAGAGCCTAGTGCGATATAGTCCATGGGGTCACTAAGAGTCAGACACGACTGAGTGACTGAGCACGCGAGGGAAAACTGACATTTTTGAAAGAATAAATTCATGGTGAAATGATGGCAGCAAAATACGGTAAAAATGACACTAGAGAACGAGTCAGAGAGAACATCAAAATTATTTTAGAACCGATTATCTATAAACAGCAATTAAATAATGTTCACAGTGAAAGATCAAGTTGATGAAGAGCTCTAGAAAACATTACAGAATGCAGCTAAAATAGACAAAAATAGAGATGATGAAAAAAATAAAGAGAAGCTATGATTAACAGACAAAAAGGGATCAATAATATATAAATTGGTTCCCTTGAGGTGGTAGACACAACTAACACAACAGAAATATATTTCAAAGTAAAATGAAAAAACTGAATTTGGCATCTGCAAGTATAGTGTCCTATTCTAGGACAGTTCGATAGAAAATGATCAACACAGACATAGCCTATTGAAAATATTGGGCTTAAAAGATTTTTAAAAAATAATCTGATTTCCAGTTTCAGCTCCAACACATAAAGAGCTTGGAATTCATCACTCCTTTCCTTAAAGTGAGAAAAAAGTTGAACAAACTACAATTCAGTGACTCCTTGGACTCATTAGAGAATGAGGTACAAGCAAACAGACAACACACCCTCTGCAGAGATGGGCTCCAGTATAATAATCGTGGGTCACAGATGAAAGATAATGTATTTTGAGGTGAGAGTATGTTCCTTTACTAAGCATGATATTATAAGAGCTCTAAAATTCAATAGGTCTAATTGTGTAACCTGGTCAGATCACATAGCACATTCTGGAGTCCCTTCTGAATCTGTGACTGGAGATCAAAGTTTACATCAAGCATCTTTTCTGACTGAAATGCTATGAGATTAGAAATCAACTACAAAAACAAACAAACCTTTAAAAAACCCACAAACATGGGAGGCTAAACAATATGGTGCTGCTGCTAAGTCGCTTCAGTCGTGTCTGACTCTGTGCGATCCCATAGATGGCAGCCCACTAGGCTCCTCTATCCCTGGGATTCTCCAGGCAAGAACACTGGAGTGGGTTGCCATTTCCTTCTCCAATGCATCAAAGTGAAAAGTGAAAGTGAAGTCGCTCAGTCGTGTCCAACTCTTTGCGACCCCATGGACTGCAGCCTACCAGGCTCCTCCATCCATGGGATTTTCCAGGCACAAGTACTGGAGTGGGGTGCCACTGCCTTCTCTGTCAAACAATATGCTACTTAACAGCTAATCAATCAACAAGGAGATCAAAGAAGGAATATAAAAATACATAGACACAAATGAAAACAGAAATACGACAATCCAAAATCACTGGGACACAGCAAAAGCAGTTCCAAGAGGGAAGTTTATAGCAATCCAATCTTACCTTGTGAAACAAGAGAAATTACAATAAACAGCCTAAGCTTATGCCTTTAGTTTAAACCTGCATTTTGCTATGAGGAGCTGATAATCTGAGTCACAGTCAGCACTAGGTCTTAGTTTTGCTGACTGTATTCAGCTTCTCCATCTTCAGCTACATAGAATATAATCAATCTGATTTTGGTATTGACCATTTGATGATGTCCACATATAAAGTCATCTCTTGTATTGTTGAAAAAGGGTGTTTGCTGTGATCAGTACGTTCTCTTGGCAGAATCCTTTTAGCCTTTGCCATGCTTTATTTTGTACTCCAAGGCCAAACTCACTTGGAGTAAGGTAACTCTTGACTTCCTACTTTAGAAAGCAGGGAGATCAAACCAGTTAATCTTAAAGGAAATCAACCCTGGATATTCTTTCAAAGAACTGATGCTGAAGCTCCAAGACTTTGCCCACCTGATGTGAAAAGCTGACTCATTGGAAAAGACCCTGATGCTGGGAAAGATTGAAGGCAGAAGGAGAAGAGGGCAATGGTTAGATGGCATCACCAATTCACTGGACATGAACCTGGGCAAACTCCAGGAGACAGTGAGGGACACAGAAGCCTGACATGCTACATGGGGTCACAAAAAGTCGGACACGACTTGGCAACTGAACAACAACAAACCTAAAGCAGGTAGAGAAACAAAACCCAAAGTTAGTAAAAGGGAAAAAAAATCATAAAGATCAGAGCAGAAATAAGTAAACTAGAAAGGAAGAAAACAGTAGAAAAGATCAATGAAACTAAATGCTGGTTCTTTAAATAGGTAAACAAAATTGATAAACTTTTAACCAGATGCATCAAGAAAAAAAGTGAAAGGGCTCAGATTAATAAAATTAGAAACAAAAAAGGAGAAGTTACAGCAGACACCTGAGAAATACAAAAGATCATAAAAGACTACACAGACAACTATATATCAATAAAATGGACAACCTAGAAGAAATTGACAAATTCTTAGAAAATTACAGTCTTCCAAAACTGAACCAGGAGGCAATAGAAAAAATAAAGGCTAATCACAGTACTGAAACTGGAACTATGACTGAAAAACTCCCAACAAACGAAAGTTCAGGACCACATTGCTTAACAGGAGAATTCTATCAAGCATTTAGATAAGTGGTAACACTTATCCTTCTGAAACTATTCCAAAAATCTTCAAGGGGAGGAACACTCCTAAACTCATTCTGTAAAGCCATCACCACCCTGATACCAAAACCAGATGAAAAAAAAAAGAAAGAAAATTACAGAACAATATCACTGATGGACATATTCACCAAAATCCTCAACAAAATACTAGTAAACTGAATCCAACAAGACATCAAAAAGATCATACACCATGATTAAGTGGGATTTCACCCAGGGGTGCAAGGATTTTTCAATATTCACAAATCAATCAGTGTGATAATACACTACATTAACAAATTGAAGAATAAAAACCTTATGATCATTGCAATTGATGCAGAAAAGGCTTTTGACAAAATTCAACAACATTCAGTAATATTTCTGTAATAGCATATTATATTATTTGAAGATTAGTAGTAGGTCTTTAGAGGGGCGTGGGGCGGGGGCAATTTCTATAGAGAAAGAACCAGTGTTTGTTGTACAACTGTTGGGCGAGAGGCATCTATCCCATGTGAACCTATTGATTTTCTGAATCTTATTGTTTCTGCATTTGTGTCCTCCACCACTCCCTTCTTGGCTGACATTGATATGCCTGTCAGATTGTCATCAAGGGTCATGCTTCAATAAAAGCTGCTAAAGACCAAAAAAGAAAAAAAAAAGATAAAATCTCTCCAGAAAATATGTGCAGAGGGAATTCACCTCAACATAATAAGGGCCATATATGACAAATTCACAGCTAACATCATACTAAACAGTGAAAAGCTAAAATCATTTCCTCTAAGATCAGGTCAAAACAAAGATGTCCACTCTTGACACTTTTGTTCAACATAGTTTTGAAAGTCTTAGCCATGGACATCCGAGGAAAAAAAAGAAATGAATCCAAATTGGAAAAGAAAAAGTGAAACTGTCAGTGTTTGCAATTGACATGATACTGTATACAAAATATCCTAAAGAATCTACCAGAAAACTGCTAGGCCTCATCAGTGAATTCCATAAGGTTGTAGGATACAAATTTAATACATAGTGGGAAGATTTGGGAGAATGGCATTGAAACATGTAAAATATCATGTATGAAATGAGATGCCAGGCCAGGTTTGATGCACGATACTGGATGCTTGGGGCTAGTGCACTGGGACGACCCAGAGGGATGGTATGGGGAGGGAGGAGGGAGGAGGGTTCAGGATGGGGAACACATGTATACCTGTGGCGGATTCATCTTGATATTTGGCAAAGCTAATACAATTATGTAAAGTTTAAAAATAAAATAAAAAAATAGAAATCTCTTGCACTTCTATACATTAACAAAGAAAGATCAGAAAGAGAAATCAAGGAAACAATCCCACTTACTAGTACATCAAAAAGACTAGGAATAAACCTACCTAAGGAGGCAAAAGACCTGTACTTTGAAAGTTATAAGACCTTGATGAAAGAAATTGAAGACGAAACCAGTAGATGGAAAATACACCATGTTCATAGATTGGAAGAATCCACACTTTCAAAATGATTCTCCTCCCCAAGGCAACCTACAGATTCAGTGCAATCCCTATCAAATTACCAATGGCATTTTTCACAGAACTAGAACAAAAAATTAAAAAAAAAATCTGTCTGGAAACACAGATCAGATCAGATCAGTCACTCAGTCGTGTCCGACTCTTTGCGACCCCATGAATCACAGCATGCCAGGCCTCCCTGTCCATCACCAACTCCTGGAGTTCACTCAGACTCACGTCCACTGAGTCAGTGATGCCATCCAGCCATCTCATCCTCTGTTCTCCCCTTCTCCTCTTGCCCCTAATCCCACCCAGCATCAGAGTCTTTTCCAATGAGTCAACTCTTCGCATGAGGTGGCCAAAGTACTGGAGTTTCAGCTTTAGCATCATTCCTTCCAAAGAAATCCCAGGGCTGATCTCCTTCAGAATGGACTGGTTGGATCTCCTTGCAGTCCAACAGACTCTCAAGAGTCTTCTCCAACACCACAGTTCAAAAGCATCAATTCTTCGGCGCTCAGCCTTCTTCACAGTCCAACTGTCACATCCATACATGACCACAGGAAAAAACCATAGCCTTGACTAGACGAACCTTTGTTGGCAAAGTAATGTCTCTGCTTTTGAATACGCTATCTAGGTTAGTCATAACTTTCCTTCCAAGGAGGAAGCGTCTTTTAATTTCATGGCTGCAGTCACCATCTGTAGTGATTTTGGAGCCCAGAAAAATAAAGTCTGACACTGTTTCTACTGTTTCCCCATCTATTTCCCATGAAGTGGTGGGACCGGATGCCATGATCTTTGTTTTCTGAATGTTGAGCTTTAAGCCAACTTTTTCACTCTCCACTTTCACTTTCATCAAGAGGCTTTTTAGTTCCTCTTCACTTTCTGCCATAAGGGTGGTGTCATCTGCATATCTGAGGTTATTGATATTTCTCCTGGCAATCTTGATTCCAGCTTGTGTTTCTTCCAGTCCAGCATTTCTCATGATGTACTCTGCATATAAGTTAAATAAACAGGGTGACAATATACAGCCTTGATGTACTCCTTTTCCTATTTGGAACCAGTCTGTTGTTCCATGTCCAGTTCTAACTGTTGCTTCCTGACCTGCATACAAATTTTTCAAGAGGCAGATCAGGTGGTCTAGTATTCCCATCTCTTTCAGAATTTTCCAGTTTATTGTGATCCACACGGTCAAAGGCTTTGGCATACACAAAAGACCCTGAATAGACAAAGCAATCTTGAGAAAGAAAAACAGAGCTGGAGGAATCAGGATCCCTGACTTCAAACTATACTACAAAGCTACAGTAATCAAAATGTTATGATACTGGCACAAAAAGAGAAATTTAGAAATGGAAAGTCCAGAAGTGAACCAACACACCTATGGTCAGTTACTCTATGACAAAGGAGGTAAGAATATACAATGGAGAAAAAACTGACTCTTCAATAAGTAGTGCTTGGCAAACTGGATAGCTACATGTAAAAGAATGAAATTAGTACATTCTCTAACACCATACACAAAAGTAAGCTAATAGATTGATGTAAAACTGGATCTAGCAAAATCTTAGAGGAAAACATAGGCAGAACACTCTTTGGCATAAATCCCAGAAATATCTTTTTGGATCCACATCTTTAGAGTAATGAAAATAAAAACAAAAATAAACAAATGGGACCTAATTAAATTTAAAAGTTTTTGCACGGCAAAAGAAGCCATTAATAAAATGAAAATACAACCCACAGAATAGGAGGAAATATTTGCAAATGATGTGACTGACAAGAGATTGACTTCCAAAACTATAAAAAGTTCATTCAGCTCAATCAAAAAAGCAAACACAGTTAAAAATAGACATTTCTCCAAAGAAGACACACAGATGGCCAAAAAGAACCTGAAAAGATGTGCAGCACTGCTGATTATCAGAGAAATGCAAGTCAAAGCTACAATGAGGTATCACCTCACACCAGTCAGAATGGCCACTATCAAAATGTCTACAAATAATAAATGCTAGAGAGGGTGTAGAGAAAAGGAAACACTCCTACACTGTTAGGAGAATGTAAATTTGTACAACCACTATGGAGAACAGTATGAAGTTTCCTTCAAAAACTAAAAATACAACTACCGTATGATCCAGCAACCCCACTCCTATGCATATACTCAGAGAAAAACAATTTGAAAAGATACCTTCACCCAGTGTTCATTACAGCACTATTTACAATAGCCAAGACATGGAAACACCTAAATGTCCATTGACAAGGGAATAGATAAAGAAGATGTGGTACATATATACAACAGAATGTTACCCAGCCATCAGAAAGGGCGAAATAATGTCATTTGCAGCAACCTACATAGACCTGGGGATTATCGTACTAAGTGAAGTAATTCAGACGGAGAAAGACAAATAACATATGATATCACTTATACGTGGAATATAAAAATGATACAAATGAACTTGTGTATGAAGAAGAAACAGACTTACAAAACATGGTTACCAAAGGGACAGGTTGGGGGAAGGGCTAAATTAGGATTTTCGGATTAACATATACACACTATAAAACCGATAAGTAACAAGGACCTACTATATAGCACAGGGAACTCTCTTCAATATTCTATAATATCCAATATGGGAAAAGAATCTGAAAAAGCATGGATGTATGTATATGGATAACTGAACTATTCTGCTGTACATCTGAAACTAACACAACAACGTGAATCAACTATATCCCAATATAAAATAAAACTTAAAGAAATAAATTTAAAAACTGACTTCTATGGCATTGTCACCCAGGACCCCTTGTCTCTGGATTACTTTTGGTTTCTGCCAATGAGCAGCACCCAGAGGAGACTGGAGAACGTTTGGAATACCCACTCCTCTTGTTTTCTCCTTGTCTTCCTATCGATTGGCACTTGCTGTGCCTTTAAGTCCACAGTGTCTCTCAGGTGGCCCTTTTGGTACAGTTCCAGGTCTCAGCAGCCTCTATTAGTAGAACTGATGTTTCATCCTATCTTGCTGGTCGCCCTTGCTCTGCTCACACCTCCATAAATAGTCTCACCCAAAACTTTACTCAATTCAGCATTTTCCAGTGTCATTTGTTTCTTGTAGAACCTTAACTGGCAGACCTGGTATCACTCCAGTGAATGTCTCTAAATCTAACTTTCATTTATACACTGCTTCTACACTATTGTTAGAATTATGAAGTATTGATAGCTCCAAGTTTATGGGATCCAGAGGTTTGTTTTGGAATCACTGGCAAGTGAAAATGAAACTGCATTTTAAAAAATGGGCAAAGTAACATGATTTAACCTGCCTTCTAGATATTTCTGAAAACACAATAAACAAAGGAATATTTCAATGTAGATTCTACAACACTGTCATTCATCAATGAAATGATTCTGGAAAATTTAGCTTGGGAATACTTCTCATTTGTTGCATCATAAGCAGTGTTTCAAGTAGAAACTGTGAGTTGCTATGGTTTCCACAAACATTTGAGGGCAACTATCCGGACACACATCCAAACAGAACCATCTTCATAAAGCAGACTAGAGAGTTTACCGTTATGCCAAGACACCCTGTGGAGCTTTCAATGATGACAAAGCATTGTGCTCTCACGCCTTCACTGGGAAAAAGCAAATGTAACACACACGCCACTTAGGAGTGCCTTGACCTTTTCAGAATCCGTCAAACTCCCAATTTCAGAACTTAGAATGTACAGTGGCCTCCTGATGACCTCTGTGAATATCTGACTAACATCTAGTGGATCAGTCGTTTTCATTCTAGAATCTGTGCTTATCAGTTAGATTCAGCATTTTGTACAAACTTGACACAAAACTTTTCTCTATTCCTGCTTCTGCAGAAAACTCAAATACATCAACCACATTATGATTTTCAGATTTAATTAAGAATTTTTGGGTCACTGTGATGGAATCACACTGAAAAACATCCTGCCACCCTCTCTCCGGCTACCTTCCTTTTTCCTTTCCCTTCTTGTCTCTCCTCACTCTCGCCTCCACTTTCTCTCCCTCTCTCCTACCTCCTTTTACTTCTGTATTCTCTCCCTCCTTCCTGCTGCTCCTTCCATACGGACTTCTTTCTTGCATATAACTGCATTTCCGCCTCTTGTGAGAGTACCTGTAATCCATATTGTCACATCCACTGCCCCTTCCAAAGGAAATTCTAGTGAACACATTTTCTCTGCTTTTATGCACAAGTAATTTATGTAAATACAATTACTGAGAAAGATGCCCAATTAATTCCTTAGAGAAACCTGAAGGTCTGCTACAAAGAATATGCCTTTAAGAAATTAACTAAGGATTTTACCAGTGATCCAGTGGTTAAGACTCCATGCTTTTATTGCAAGGGGCACAGGATTGATCCCCAGAGAACTAAGATTCCCACAAGTCAAACCTAATGGCAGACAAAAATAAATAAAAATGAATAAATACATAAAGATAAAAAATAACTAGAGAATCAAGTTTAGTAAAGGTACACTTTGAGCCTCTCAACAATTGAAAGAGGTTCAGACATTTAAAATATAAAGCATTTCCAAATATTTTGTGATGGTTAAAATCTGTGAATTAATGCATTATGGCAGAACCCTTTAGAAAAAACCATGTCCTATATGTTGGGGGCAGACTAGGACAGCAAAGATGGTACCATCAGAATTTGCTCTTATGAGTCAGAATCATTTTACAGGTGTGAAGGTCATCTCTGTCACAGGTTGAGTTCCCAGTAAAGGACTCTGATATGAAAATCTGCATACAAAAATGTATAAAGAAGTTCTCCTAGAAGACAAGGAAGGAAAAGAAATAAAGCAGGGGTGTGTTATTAAGCAAAGTCTAAGGAGGGCAGCTTTATTTTAATCCTGCAGGATTAGAATGTGATCTATGTTACATTCTGAGAGAAAGGGTTTCCCCATGTCAACTCCCTGGCACTTCTGTAGTACAGCAGCTCAACTTGAGGGCAGTCCTCCAAGAAATAGTCACAGTGGCAGACTCTTGCAAGCAAAGGCACTCCAAAGCCAGGGGAGGGGCACTCTAGTAACCTTAAAACATTTCCACAAATATCTCTGACACTGATCCCCTCAGAAAGAGCCCAATTCCCCTTAAATATAGACTTGCCCTAATGATTTACTTCTAATGAACAGAAGTGACACCGCATGAATTACAAGGCTAGGTTCAAAAAAGTTTACACTTGCCTGATTCTCACTTCCCCTGTTGGGCTGGTCTTGCTCTTAGAACTCAGGTCCCATGTAATGAGACCACATGGAGAATCCCACACTCCTTCTCACTGTCTGTCTCACAGTCCCAGCTAAGATCTAAGTCCATTATCAGCATCAACCACAGACATGTGGATGAGGTAGACTCCTGATGATTCCATCTTCCAGCCTTCCAGCCAATGCCCCGGACGTCATGGGCAGAGGGTATCCTGTCCCTTCCATGCCTTGTTCAAATTCTCAATCTGCAGAATCTATGAGCATAATAAACAGTTGATTTCTGCCACTGATTTGTGGGGTAATTTTTGTAGGGTAAAGCCATGAGATCTGGAATAGGCACAGAAAATGTAAACACTTCTGTGGGAATATATGAAGGAATATGGGTGGAGTATTGGAATCTGTGACATTCCTAATAATATTTTATTGAGAATACCATTTCTACCTCAGAGACTGGGCAGACCCATAGGATAATGCGATTTAGTGGAAAGAGCACTGGCCATGGAGTCACAAGACCTGGGTTCATATTCCAACTTAGCCGCATGTCTGAATCTCTTAAGAGTTTTCTTACTGGTAATACAGAAATAACTATACCTATCTAACAGGTTGTTTGTGAGGAATATGCAGAAGTATTTGATAAGATAAGATATGCAGAAGTATTTGATACACGGATACTCTGTGTAGAGACTCACTGAGTCTATTTCCACTATCAAGCGTGCACCCACTTTGTGAAGACCAATGGTATTTCAGACAATTCTTGTTTAGGTGAGTAGTTCTCTTTGCTGATAGAGGAGAGGTTCAGATTCTTCTTTGACTTAGGTTTTTTTTCTGTGTTAAAAAGACTCAGTTAATGATCTCAGAGGACACTTGCATGAACTTATTTTTTCAATTCTAAATAGATGGTCTGTGCAGTTAAGTCTCAAATAGAGTTCTTCGGGGTGGCATTATTATTAAATAATGTGGCATTCTCCACTATAAAAACCATCTTGACTGTTGGAAGAATTGTCAAAACCATATTTGGTAAACCAGGAATGAAATGCATCTTTATTAAGTTATTCAACAATTTCAAAGTTTGCATTTGGAACCATTCAGAGAGCTCTTTTTAAGCTATTAAAAATTAATTTCACACGAGGCAAGGAAGACATGTCTAGACAAATGTTCTTTAAAGGAAATATCTTAAAATAAAGCCTTTTCTGAAATGGCTATATAATCTCATGCCTGAACATTTTACTTTGAACTCACTGAGATATTTGCTTTCTTGAAACCAAGCTAGTGTTCGGTGAATTAACCAGACTTCAGAGAGTTCAGATTTTTATAATGACAAATTTTCAGGGTTGTGAAAAAAAGAAAAACAGTTTTGTTAACAAAAAAATTTTTCACAGAACATTTTTATAGGGGTCTTTTTCAACTGAATGAGATTTATGGGCCTATGGACAAAAACAAAGACAAAACAAAAAAACAAAATAAACAGAGTGGGGGACCATATTCTGGTCATCAGAAAAGTCCAATATAAATTTATTAAAAATATAAATAATAACCTTTACAATTTACAGTGGCATATCATTTGGTTCGGAGAAGGCAATGGCACCCCACTCCAGTACTCTTGCCTGGAAAATCCCATGGACGGAGGGGCCTGGTAGGCTGCAGTCCATGGGGTCGCTGGGAGTTGGACATGACTGAGTGACTTCCCTTTCACTTTTCACTTTCATACATTGGAGAAGGAAATGGCAACCCACTCCAGTGTTCTTGCCTGGAGAATCCTAGGGACGGGGGAGCCTGGTGGGCTGCCATCTATGGGGTCGCACAGAGTCGGACACGACTGAAGTGACTTAGCATAGCATAGTATAGCATTATTTGGTTATTGGTAAAATGACCTGCAAAGACCATGGAATTTTAAGATCTTATTTGGCTCCCTCACACTGCTGACTTTCTCAACGAGCTGTGTTTGGCCATATCAACATGATCCAAACAAATTACTGATGACCAAGTAATTAAATTAGCTAAACTCACAATTTTTGTGAAGCTGAGGTATGGCAAATTTTCCTCACCTGTGAGGGGCTAGGTAAAAACACTGGAGTCATTCAGGACCACATCCTGTCTAAATATTTCTGTCCTCTTCAGTACCATCTCCAAAGGGGAAAAAAGTCACCCCTGAGATAAATGTCTTCATTAATATCTCTTACATAGATTCTCATAACGTGGTCTGAAATGTCACCCAAAAAGATGTCTCCCTGCCATCATCCCATAGGTAATTCGACTGACAGTTAAATCTAGGAATTTTGGAGTCATGGACAGTTTGACTTCTTTATAATTTTGGTAACTCATTCATTCATGCATGCAGCAAATATTTACTGAGTGACTACTACGTGCCAGGCACAACTCTCAGCACTGAGAAGAAACCTGAGACAGAAAAGTGAGCGTAGAGAAGAGGAATTACGATTACATGGGGTGATCTAGGAAAGACTTACCAGAGGCAACATTTGAACAGAGACCTGAAAGAGATAATGAGACAAACCCTTCAGATACTTGGGGGAGAGCAGTCCAAGCACAGAGAGCATCAAATGCAAAAACTCAGAGGAGAGTTGGCTTGGCCAATACACTGCCAAGAAGACCAGCAATGCTGGAATAGAAGATAAAGGAGAGAAGAGTAGGAGCGAAGGTCACAAAGGTAATGGAATAGACCATGGAGTTGAGTCCAAGACTCAACTTGGACTTGGGCTCATGCAGTGAGTCCAAGAATTAAGGGAGTCTCTGCAGATGGTGACTGCAGCCACACAATTAAAAGACGCTTACTCCTTGGAAGGAAAGTTATGACCAACCAAGATAGCATATTGAAAAGCAGAGACATTACTTTGAGAACAAAGGTCCGTCTAGTCAAGGCTATGGTTTTTCCAGTGGTCATGTATGGAAGTGAGAGTTGGACTATGAAGAAAGCTGAGCGCGAAGAATTGATGCTTTTGAACTGTGGTGTTGGAGAAGACTCTTGAGAGTCCCTTGGACTGCGAGGAGATCCAACCAGTCCATCCTAAAGGAGATCAGTCCTGGGTGTTCTTTGGAAGGAATGATGTTAAAGCTGAAACTCCAGTACTTTGGCCACCTCATGCGAAGAGTTGACTCACTGGAAAAGACTCTGATGCTGGGAGGGGTTGGGGGCAGGAGGCAAAGGGCACGACAGAGGATGAGATGGCTGAATGGCATCACTGACTCGATGAACGTGAGTTTGAGTGAACTTCGGGAGTTGGTGATGGACAGGGAGGCCTGGCGTGCTGCGATTCATGGGGTCACAAAGAGTCGGACACGACTGAGCTTTCTTTCTTTCTTTCTTTTAAGATAAAATTAGTTTTTGCTAGGGTTATTTATCCATCTTCTCCCATTATAACCCATTGCCAATTTGACAGAGAAGTTTAGTTATTCCATTTCATCTTGGCACACTTGTAAAGACAGTGGAAGTAGTATTCTTAAGCAGGTACTATCAAAATAGATCAATGATGATGAATTTTGGTGGAAAGGATTAACTAGATTTTTTTGGTTTCATACTACAATGGTTATAAAGATATTTCATAATTTTTTAAATAACTGCTTTAAAAATTGGCAGATATATGCTAAACTAACTAACAGTTACTCTAATTTTGTAATTTGTTCCATTTCTAGGGCAGTAATGGTATTTAATAAATGTATATTAATATTAATACTTTCCATGTTGCCTTCATTAAGCTTTTATACCCTAATTAAATAGTGATTACACTGTAAGGAAACCAGATCATTGAATGATTATAAAATATCTCACCCCTGAAAGTCAAAGATCAACATGTTAAAATCCAATGCATGCTGTTCATAATTGACCAAAGAAAGCACATGTATGGTACTACATATAAAGTGTGATTTCCTTTCCTCTCCTTAAACTAGGGAACAAAACAAACATCCAGTGATGTTTTTGGCTGGTTGGCCTTCCCAGGATATGCTGCCTTTGGGTCAGCCAAATCTTGCCTTCACATAAACAGTAAGAGGCTAAGCTTGAAACTCCCACTAGAAAAAAGAAAATTTACAGTAGAAATTAGAATCCAGCTTTTTCTGGCACTGCCCATCTTAGATCACAGAACAAGGGAAAAGGAAAATCAGTGCCAAGGGGATTGATCATGCTAGTAAAGTTCTTGGTAAGGAACGCTGAGAATTACATAATAGTACCTCTAACCAATTAAGGTGGGAGACAAGTGAAATTTCTGTCTTGGAAATACATTATTAGAGACAAGGGAAGCTTTCCATTCCAAATCATCTAAATCAACGCTAAATGTGAAGGGAGGTGAGGGTGAACAAAGAAAATAGTTTACAAAATATACACTGTAAAATCTAGAGGAAAACTACAAGTTCAATCTTAAAACACTAATTATTAAAAGTACTCCCCTAAT
Source organism: Bos mutus (assembly GCF_027580195.1). Taxonomy (NCBI): domain Eukaryota; kingdom Metazoa; phylum Chordata; class Mammalia; order Artiodactyla; family Bovidae; genus Bos; species Bos mutus. The sequence continues at coordinate 40,515,211 of NC_091636.1, read as the reverse complement.
TAAGTTTTCCAAATCTTTTGGAGAAATTGTCTTTATTTTCTTGCATTTTACTTGTGACTCATTAGTTGTAGCATTAATCGTGTTTTGTTTTTCAAAAACTATAGCTTTCAAAAGGTATTTGTGATTAAAAGATTACAATATCAGGCTGTGTGTGCGTGTACTTGCTAAGTCGCTTCAGTCGTGTCCGACTCTGTGTGACCCTATGGACTGTAGCCCACAAGGCTCTTCTGTTCATGGGATTCTCCAGGCAAGAATACTGGAGTGGGTGGCTATGCCCTCCTCCAGGGGATATTCCTCCAGGGATCCAACCCATGTTTCTTAAGTCTCCTGTATTGGCAGGTGGGTTCTTAACTACTAGCACCACCTGGGAAGCCCCCATTATGAAGCACTTGGTGAGTATGAGCCTCTAAAATGCAGGTGTTTCCCCCCTGCAGGGATTAAATGGGATCTTTTCAATCTGACAAAATTATATTACCATTTATTACAATTGTATTCCACTTTTACTGTAAATGGAGCAATAATCCAACATTTGACTAGCAACAGCCAATTAGAAGTAGCCAAGAACTGAGAAAGTGTATATATTTCAAACTCTGAAGATAAAATGGGGGGAAAAACAGGAGAAATTCATTATGAGAATGTAAAAATGCTCGTACATCATTAATGTCTGACTGATCACCCTTGTGAAGCAGTGATGCCTCTTCACAGAGGTACAGCAGTGGGAATGGGAAATAGTACAGCTTTCAGTTGTTTTCCTTCTTCCTTCAGTAGGCTTTTGCCTCTTCTTTCCTCAGGGAATATATACATTGGAAACCACTGGTTGAGATTCAGAATGATTCTGAATTTATAATACATTCAAGTTCCAAGTACTGATTGATATCTGTGATATGAAAAAGATTAACTTCATTTTATTGGAAAGGGGGACTTCCCTGGTGGCTCAGAAGGTAAAGCATCTGCCTACAATGCGGGAGACCCGGGTTCAATCCCTGGGTTGGGAAGATCTCCTGGAGAAGGAAATGGCAACCCACTCCAGTATTCTTGCCTGGAAAATCCTCGGATGGAGGAGCCTGGTAGGCTACAGTCCGTGAGGACGCAGAGAGTCGGACACAACTGAGGGACTTCACTTTCACTTTCACTGGAAAGGACCCACTCTCTCCTGGCAATGGTGACATATCTTCAGTACAATCTGTACACCCAGTCACAGTATTCTGGTAGGCAGAAATTTAATAAAATAAATAATATCTGTTAGGAGAAAGCTAGTCAGTCCCTCTATAGGAAACCAACAAGTGTCCTTAAGGACCTTAAGTGTCATCTATGTAGCACTCCTTTTCTGCTTCTACCTACCAAGTCGATTTACATAACTTCCATTGTTCTGAGTGTTGCGGTAACTGTGAGGATTAATGAGTGTGATAAATCTGTTAAGAGGGATTTCCTCTTTGCAGGAGGATAAAATAATCTAAGCCAATTTGTAGTCCCTAATCTCAATGAGCCAGTTTGACAGCATATTCTACGTGACTATAAGTTCACTGGAGAAAGGCAAAAATTATGGATGCTCTCATATTTCAATACTCTTTTAAAAATATTTTCTCTGTTTTAAAAGATCATTTGCATAAACATTCTCTACCCTTATTTCAGGTTTTCCCTTTAGTTCATCTAGAACGTGTCATGGATTCAGCTCTGTGGAGGCTTCAAGTACAAGTAGAGATTGGAGTAGTGTCCTTAGGACAACCAACTGATAGTTAAAATGACCACACTCTTTTACTTAACAAGTTTCCTCCTCAAATTCCTGTGGAAAATGGTTACTAATTCAGAAAACAATCAGGGCAGAAGTTTCAGTGGGCAACAATTGGTTGCCACGAGGTCAGAAAGCCTCTCCTTCTCAAAGCTGTCTTCCATAAACACACTGTGGATAACAAATGTTCTTCTGATCAATCACCTCCCGAAAGAAAGTCACATATTTAGGTTCCCAATTCCAGACATTCTTTCTACTATGTCTTATGAAGTTGATTCTGGTCCCAAACCAAAAAAGATTGTGGGTTCAAACTACTAGGAAGTAATTAGGTGTTGATGGAGTGTACCGTCTGCTGGCATTATGGAGGATGACGGCCTTGGAGCTGAGATCTTAGATCCAAAATTCAGTATGGCAGACCACCCACAAAATCAGTCTTCTGACAGACAACCCTCAGGAAAATGCCTACTGCAAAGATACTATAAACAAGGGGCAGACTAAACTAAGCATGTTTTCCTTTAATAGAAAATCATTCTCTCCAAACATACACACACACACACACACACACACACACACACACACGCATGTTCAAACATCACATCCCATATGGATATAAAATCTCTAATTCCTTCAATATCCTGTCTTTAATTGCTTCCCAAATGTGACCAATCTAACTGGCTTCAGAAAATAGGCTGCATGCTAGCATCATGGAAAGAGATGTACCAAGCTAAGAAGGGGTATGCCAGGATGAGTAAGAAAATATTTTCTGTTCAAGAAGCTTAAAGTTTAGCATTGCAGCAATTGAGTATAATATTTTTCACACATTAATAAAGACAATATGTATACAATACAAAGTGGAATTAAAATAATCATTGTAAGGGAAGTACAAGGTGTTAAGGGACTGAAAGGTAGATGAGATGTCTATTTGGTTTTGTCATCCTTATAATAGTGGCTTCCCCAGTAGCTCAGATAGTAAAGAATCTGCCTGCAATGCAGGAGATCCGGGTTCAATCCCTGGGTTGGGAAAATCCCCTGGAGAAGGAAGTGCAACCCCTTCCAGTATTCTTGCCTGGAGAATCCCAAGCACAGAGGAGTCTGTTGGGCTACAGTGCACAGTGTTGCAAAGAGGAGGACAGAGCTGAGCAACTAACACTTTCACTGTTCATCCGTACAAACATAGCATATATAATTTAACCTTGAAGTATAACAAGGCACTTAAAATGCCATCTTATTAACATATGTGTTTTCTATGTGTATATGATGCTATTCATAAAACACCTTTGTTAGCAGACATCATCATCATTATTATTATACTGCCCATACTGAACGTACCAGTGTGTATTAGGCATTTCATTTTTTATTAGGAGTTTTAATATTTTCAAATGAATGAATGACATGTTAGAAATGGAATGCCAACCAAGAAACCAGTTGATTCCAGAGCCTTTGCTCTTTTCATTACAATGTGCTATTTTTTAAAATCAGTTGTCTCAACTTTGGCTACACATTAGAATTTTCTAGGGATCCAGAAAGAGTACTGGTGCCTAGGTACCATGTACTAAAATTCTCATTTAAGTTTTCTGGAGTATACCTTGGGCATCAGAACTTTTTAAAGCTTATCAGGTACTTTTAATGTGCAGTCAAGGTTGAGAATGATTGCTCTAAATATATTCTTTCAGATGAAAAATACTGAAGCTTATGATTGCTAGGCAAGAGGTTTAAAGGTTTAAACAGGAAACGTATCATTTTAGTGCAGTGTTTTAGGCTAGATTTAGACCATCTGTATATAGTTAAACATTTAAACATGAGGCAGGTGGTACATGAGGCAGTTAGAAGATTCTTTAGTATTAAAAAAAGGAACAAGCGTGCATGTGTGCTAAGTCACTTCAGTCATGTCCGACTCTTTTCGACCCTATAGACTTTAGCCCACCAGGCTCCTCTGTCCATGCAATTCTCCAGGCAATACTGGAGTGGATTGCCTTGCCTTTCTCCAGGGGATCTTCCTGATCCAGGGATTGAACCCATGTCTCTTATGTCTCCTGCATTGGCAGGTGTGTTCTTTACCACCAGTGCCACCTGGGGAAGCCCAAAAGAGGGAATAGTTCAAGCCAAAGGTAGAGATATATTTAAGTGAATAGAACCGACATTAACTATAATTACTTTATATGACTTCCTTTGTGAAAATCTATGAGGTAATTAGGCACAAGGGGGGTTTCTCTTATTTGTTTTAAGAATTTTCCAAATGTCCAAAGCAATGTATTTGTCAGATTTGAAAAGTTTCATTGAAATTCTAGGGCCCCTCCATGTATACCTGATTTGATCTAGACGTTCCCCACAGACCTATCCATAGTTACTTCCTTTTATCCGCTGCCACACATTTGGATCAAATGTATAGTAATTCATACCAGTAAATTTATTGTCCAACCTACAAAAAAGCCACATGAAAGGAGGGAAAATCTGAGATCTATAATGTGGTCACTGCTAACTCAGCCAAAACTAACTCTTTGATATCTTTATGTTATTAACATCTGCATTTCGCTCAGTCTCCAGTGTGGTAGGAGAAGCAATAGAGGAGACAGATGAGAAAAAAGTGGAGGAAAAACAGCCCTCCAAAAACTGTATAATAAATTATAATAATGTATCTTCATTAATCATGCCCAGCTATGGTTTCAATTATTTATTTTTCAGTGGAGATTTCGGGGCAAGTGAGTGAAGCTTTCTTTCAAGCTATTTTATGATTCTTTAAAAATCTGGGATGGAAAAATTCTCAGGCTTTACTACTAAGATACTAACTGAAGCCTCATTTCTACTGAAGCTGACAAGAGGATGAAACAAAGAGATATCCCACCTTGGAACCCACAAATCCCTTTTAATTGGGATTAAATTAAAATCCACATACCTTTAATTGGTACATGGGATCAGGTCATTGTCTCCCCTTAGCAAACTAACTTAGCCGTATTTTTTTCCTCACATTTTATAAATGATATTTATTTTAAATTCTCTCATAGAATTATACTTCAGTGGCAGAAATATTATATTGCTGGACCACTAAAACAGAGTCCCTAACTCAGTAGAGTGAACTTGCTTGTTCTAGGATCAGTGCAAATTATCTCACGTCTTTTCATGATTTTGTACTAGACTTCAAGTCACAACATGACTTGAATAGTTTGAAAAAGAGCCCTGTCTTCCATGCCAGCTGACGGTGGCCTTTTCTGGAAGCCCACAAGAGATGGAATGTCTGAGATCCTGAAGGTTTCTCTCTGGAGTTTTAAGAGAGTCCACGCTTCCTCAAAGACGGTGCCAAATTCACCAAACTCCTCATAAGTCTGACCCAAATTGTAGCCTGTGCACAGGGCCAATCACCAAGCCAAAGTCGTCTGGTTCAAATGTATCATTTCATTTGTAAAACAGGCTGCATCTGCAAACGGGACAGTGGAGCCAGCACGGGTGTACAGCATGTGAGCCCAGAAGCTGCAATAGACACAGGCCTAGCAGATAGGGAGTTATACTAGGTCTGGGGCTCCGGAACTGCTAAAGGGAGGGAAGCCAAGTAGTAAGTAAAGCTAATATGTATTTTAACAAAATTGCCCGTTTTCTTCAAGTTTGAGAAGTCTGGACAAATAATAATGAATACAATTTGCACTTCAAATACTTCAGCACTTTTGCAAATTGGAGTTCTGTTTCAAGCAGCTGAGGTTGAAAGAAAGAAAAAAGGTTATGGCCATGAGTCTAAAGGCATGGCTTTAGAAACAGGGAGTGTCCCTGTTGAATCTCTGGGTGGGAGTAACATGCAAAAGGGACCCAGAGGCTTGGGACAGATGCTGGGTCCTAAAGTTAAAAACAGTGAGACCCTGGAATTCTATTTCCTCATATCTGGTAACTACATGTTCCCTTCATACTTTGGGATACAGAAGCAGCAACTTTTCTCTATCCCTATCAATGAACATGTTCACAGGATGATGTCCACAAAAGAAAAGGAAGCACTGTACCTTGAAACGTGATTGAAACACTCTTCCTCCTTCTCTTTTTTTTCTCATGATTATTGTATTAGCCAACGCAGCGAAAGATAATTGGGTCAGAAAACTAAAGAGTAACAGACAAGTTTATGGACCATCAGCCATGCAGGCAGAAAATCAGAAATCAAAAGAAAATAATACTATAAATGGTCAGAATCAATAAGCAAAAATACACTTAAAACTTGCTTAAGATTGAAATTATATATAAGTCAAGTCAGGAAATCCATAAATTAAGAAAGAATAGCAATAGTCCTGATCACCGATGTGAAGGACACTAACAGCATTTATTCAATACCGTTGAGACACAGTCCCTATCCTTAACGCATTATAAATTAGTCATATAGTTGAGACAAATAAAAGTCACAATTTCACCAAGATGGCAAGCAATATAAGCCATAAAAAATGCTGAACACAACAAACTATAGTATAAGGAACAAGTGCTGTGACAATTGGGAAAATAGATTATTATTCAGGAAATAGGGAAAGTGGGCTTGCCTGGTGGCTCAGATGGTAAAGATTCTGCCTGCAATGCAGGAGACCTGGGTTTGTTCCCTGGGTTGGGAAGACCCCTTGGAGAGGGGCAAGGCAACCCACTCCAGTATTCTTGCCTGGAGAATCCCCCACGGACAGAGGAGCCAGGTGGGCTACAGTCCATGGGGCTGCAAAGAGTCAGACGTGACTGAACGATGAAGCACAGCACAATCAGAGAAAGTATTATGGGACTGTAGATATGAACTTCACTGTGAAGATGAGTGAGATCAGATAAGTTAGAGAAGGGGAAAGGTCATCTGACCTCAAGATAATGATCTGAGCAGGAAAAGAGTAGTGCAAATTCACCTTGAGCATTTTGAAGAATATCAGGTAGACCAGTCTGGTGGAAAAGTAAAAGGTATATGTAGATACATCAACAGCGATTGGAAAGAAATATAGGTAAACAGTTCTGAGGAATCTAAGCACCATATCAAGGAGTGTGGATATCAGCTTATAGGTGAGCAAAGTCCCTTGGAAGATTTAGAGGGAAGTGACACAAACAGAGCATTGTTTTAGGAAAGCTAATTTGACAGTCAAGTATAAACTAGAATAAAGAAAGAAAATAGGGACCAAACAGAGGATATCATTCAATGAATACTATTTGAGTGGCTTCTCAGTACAAGGATTTGTGAAAGATATTAATATCACAGATATATAGATGAATAAATATGGTCATTTCCCAAGACAGTCTTGCAGTCTAACAGAGGAAATACAACAGTGGATTTTTTAAATATACAATTATTTTTTAAAAAATCTGTGGAACCATATTGGAGAAGGCAGTTCATCTGAGTTTGAAAGATCAATAGATATTCCTTTGGAGACAGAGTGAGAAAGGCCAAGAAATAGGATGAACAACCAATCAGAGATAGAAGAAAAGGGATATGGAGGCAATTATGAATAATTTTTAAAGACTAAAGTATACAACATATGTTGAAGAGACAGAGGTAATGAAGCTGGAGAAGCAAGTAAAATGTAAAATGCAGTTAAGTAATTCAAACCACTTGTAGGCAAAGAAAGCATAGAAAATAATTTTAAGTAGGAGAGTAACATAATATGATAATTAATTTAGAAAGATAACTCAATTGTTAAGGAGCTTAATTAGGAGTACATAAATTGATGGAGACCAGTTAGCAGATTACTGAAATAGTTCAGGTAAGGAATAATGAGAGATAAAACTCAGGTGATCACATGTGTAGGGACCAAGAGGATGAAATCAACCAGTACCTAGGAAATAGAAACAACAGAATTCAGTGATTGATGAAGTGTGGCTAAAAGAGAGAAAAGCAAGAGGAGATGATGATTTAAAGATTCCTGGCCTGGGTGACTGGGTGAATGATGGAAACAAAGGACAGCCTCGAGAAATGGGGTGGGGAACTGAAAGGTGAGTTCAATTTGGGACATGTTATGTTTCAGGTATCTGTGAGTCAACCAAGTGAAGAAGACTATTAGGCAGTTTAAATATCGTCTGGAGTCAAGGAGAAAGGTTGAGTCATCAGCATATAGGTGATCTCTGAAACTGGGGAATGAATGAGATCACTTGTGGAAAGAATAAAGAGAAGGAAAACTTAATGAGGACTTAATTCTAGGGAACATAGGACCTAAACATCTAAAGTCAGAAAGAAACCAGAAGAACATTTTTAGAAAGCCAAGAAAAAAGTGAGTTAAGGAGAACAAGAAGAAAGCATATAATGAAAACAGTTGAGAAATTCTGCAGCAACAGGTGGGATTAGGGGTGATTCAAGGGTCAAATGATGGAGAAAATTCAAATATAGGGAAGTCTAAGACTGCTCATAAATGATTGAAATTTGACGTCCTTTGGGGACCTAGTGAGAGCAGGGTCATCGTTGCAGTAGAGGCAGTTCCCTTTCTTTAATAACTGGACAAACAGATTGGAAATGAAACTGAAAATATCTAGTTTTTGGCCTACTCTCTTAAGAATGCTGGGGCTTCCCTGGTGGCTCAGAGGGTGAAGCATCTGCCTGCAGTGCGGGAGACCAGGGTTTGATCCCTGGGTTGGGAAGATCCCCTGGAGAAGGAAATGCCAACCCACTCCAGTACTCTTGCCTGGAAAATCCCATGGATGGAGAAGCCTGTAGGCTACAATCTATGGTAGGCTACAGTCTATGGGGTTGCAAAGAGTGGCACATGACTGAGTGACTTCGCTTTCACTTTTTAAATTTTAATTGGAAGCTAATTACTTTACAATATTGTAGTGGTTTTTGCCAAACATTGACATGAGTCAGCCACGGGCACACATGTGTTCCCCATCCAGAACCCCCCTCCCACCTCCCTCCCCATCCCATCCCCCAGGGTCATCCCAGTGCACCAGCCCTGAGCACCCTGTCTCATGCACTTTCACTTTCTTAAGAATGCTATTTGGGACAGAAAAAAAGGCAATGCCAAATTATTTTCAAACTATCATACAATTGCACTCATTTCACATGCTAGCCAGATTATGCTCAAAGTGCTTCAAGTTAGGCTTTAGCAGTATGTGAACCAAGAACTTCCAGATGTACAAGCTGTATTTAGAAAAGGCAGAGGAACAAGAAATCAAATTGCCAGCATCCATTGGATCATAGAAAAAGTAAGGGAATTAAAAACAAAATCTGCTTCATCGGCTATGCTAAAGCCTTTGATTGTGTGGATCACAACAAACTGCATAAAAGTCTTAAAGAGATGGGAATACTAGACCACTTTACTTGTCTCCTGACAAGCCTGTATGCAGGACAAGAAGCAACAGTTAGAACTGGACATGAAACAATGGACTGATTCCAAATTGGGAAAGGAGTACGTCAAGGATGTGTATCGTCACCCTGCTTAACTTATATGTAGAGTACATCATGGGAAATGCTGGGCTGGATGAATCACAAGATGGAATCAAGATTGCCAGGAGAAACATCAACAACCTAAGACATGCAGATGATACCACTCTAATGGCGGAAGTGAAGTCGCTCAGTCGTGTCTGCAACCCCATGGACTGTAGCCTACCAGGCTCCTCTGTCATGGGATTTTCTAGCAATAGTACTAGAGTGGGTTGCCATTTCCTTCTCCAGGGGATCTTCCTGACCCAGGTATTGAGCCTGGGTCTCCTGCATTGTAGGCAGACGATTTACCATCTGAGCCACCAGGGAAGTCCTAATGGCAGAAAGCCAAGAGGAACTAAAGAAACTCTTGATGAAGGTGAAAGAGGAGAGTGAAAAAGTTGGCTTAAAACTCAAAATTCAAAAAACAAAGATCATGGCATATGGTCCCATCACTTCATGCCAAATAGATGGGGAAAAAGTGGAATCAGTGACAGACTTTCTTTTCTTGGGCTCCAAAACCACTGCAGATAGTGACTGCAACCATGAAATTAAAATTCCCTGGAAGAAAAGCTATAACAGACCTAGACAGCCAACAAAGTAGTCATGTATGAAGGTGAGAGCTGGACGTAATGAAGGCTGAGTGCTGAAGAACTGATGGTTTTGAATTGTGGTGCTGGAGAAGATTCTTGTGTGTCCTTTGGACATCAAGGAAATCAAACAAGTCAATCCTAAAGGAAATCAACCCTGAATACTCATTGGAAGGACTGGTGCTGAAGCTGTAATACTTTGGCTACCTAATACGAAGAGCTGACTCATTGGAAAAGACCCTGATGCTGGGAAAGATTGAGGGCAAGAGGAGAAGGGCACAACAGAGGATGAGATGGTTGGATGGCATCACTGACTCAGTGGACATGAGTTTGAGCGAACTCCAGGAGCCTGGTGTGCTACAGTCCATGGAGTTGCAAAGAGTCAGATATGACTTAGCAACTGAACAGTGAACAACAACAACAGGAAGCAAATAATGGGAGAAAATAAAGAACAGAGAGAGGACTTTTATTTTATAGAATTTCTTTATAGACTGGGGTGAAAAAATCAGTAGAGAGGCAGTGGGTAATAAGGAATATGTGGCAGGATTAGCATTAAAAAAAAGCAGAAAAAGAGATAATCTGAGAATTTCATGTAGAAACTTTAAGGGTGAAAAGAGAAAGTAAGGGGGTTCTTGCACTAATGAGTTGTCTTTCTCTGAGAAGTAGGGAACCAAGCCATTTCCTAAGAGTGAGTATGGTATAAGTAAGATAAAAATTTGTGAACGTGGATTAGGCAGTGGAATGACCAATATTAGAAATGGAAAGACAATTTGTTAGTTGTAAGTAAAAGTAGTTTTGAGTAGCATAAAGTCCCTAAATGATCTAAGAAAATTACATGTGTTCCTTCCAAACACTTGGCAGTCTAGGTGTAGTAGTAAAGAACGGAGATGTTTTGACTGATCTGGCTTTGATGACTGAAGGAGCAGATAGGATAAACAGACAAAGAATTCAGAATATTGGTGAGAAAGCAAAAACAAGATGTATGATCGTGTCTGAATAGTTTCAGGTAAGGAATCCCTAGGAGAGAAAAAGCACCAAGAAAGATAGATACGGAACTAAGCTAATATATTAGTACTATACCTCTGATCATTTCTGAACTTTCACTAAAAAACAAACAAACAAACAAACAAAAAAACCTTTTCTCCCACTCTCTGTCATTAGCCCAACAACTCTGCTTCCAGAAATTTATCTGACAAATATTACTATACATATGCAAAGTATATTCACTGCAACATAGTCTGTTTTAGCATAAGACTAGAAACAGCATGAATTCCCATCAATAGAGATCTGGTAAATGAGTAACAGGGCAATGAAATAACATAATACTAAGCAGCAAATAAATAGAGTGAAGCAGGTCTACATGGACTAATATGCCACAACTCTTAAGATGTGTTAAGTGAAAACACAAGATGCAAATGAATGTGTATTATGTGTTACCATCTGTATAAAATTAAAGCAATGTGTGTAAATGCACATGCAAACATACACACATATGTGCATCATCTCTCTGGAAGGATAAGGAACATCTGAATATGGTGACTGCTCTAGAACTGGTGCAATATGACTGGGGAAATGGTGAGGAGGAAGATACCTTACTATGCATATTTCCTATTTTTTCAATGTTTAAAAACATACATATAATCACTTGGACAAAAATTTTTTTTAAAATTATCTGCTATAACTAGATACTCTTTCCATTAGAGCTGAGGGCTTGTGGGGCTAGATGCTTAAATACATCTGTGCTTGCCTTTATCTTGAGTCCTTCTGGACTAGTTGATTTTTAGTTACATTAGGTAAAGTGAAGTAGTTTAGTATTGCAATATTCATTATGCTCTATACCAGCAAGACCTTCAGCTGAGGTTCAGAAAAAGAGAGGGCTATTTCTGATAACAATGACATGAGGAATGATTGTCCTACTGACAAATGCTAAGCTGAAAGAGACTTCTGTAGAGATGCACATGCATCTGAATTTATAGATGGTCAGGTATAATTCTACTGAAACTTAAATATAATAACAAATATAATAACAAATCTTACTTGATTATTGAATTTCCTCATAATCTAAGAGAAACTTTTTATTTAAACATCTCTAAGAGTATGGCTTAGCTATGAGAGAATGTACCTCATAAGTGAAAACTGATAGTACTTTTCTCCATTTATAACAAGCTAGAGAAAGCATTAAGCTTCTATCTGTATAGACAACACTTACATTTCAGCCGTATTTCCGAAGAGACATAAGTAAGATTATGTAACTGATAGCTTACATAAGTAAGTCTGGATAGAATCCAGAGTCATATTATTTGGTGGGATATCCCAAAAGTTCTATGCAAAGCTGTAAGATAGACACAATACAAATCCTGAAAAAAAAAGTATAATGTACCACACAGGCAGCTCTTGTAATGCCCAAGTCTGGTATGTATTCATCACTCAAAATTAACAGCAACTACTGCCAAGGCCCACACTGTTTTCTGTGCTGATTTATATTGTGGTTGGAGTAGGGGTGTAGGGAGGAGAAAAGAGAGAAAAAACTAAAGAGCAAAAGACTAAGTTTTTATACCAAATATTAGTTTCACGTGTTCTCTTCTTTGGTTTACTGGAAATCAGATCATTTTGAACCATTTCATCAGGATCTATAGCCAGTCTCATCATTAGTGGACATGTGCTTGGCTGTCAACTCAGAAGGTGAGCCAGGGGTTCAGGAAGAAACATAGACAGCACTGCTCCTCCTGTCAATAATAAACACTCTTGTATCTCTACAATCTAAGACTCCTCTTGACTAGAATTCATTTTACTCCTTTTAAACTGGAGAGATAAACATCTTTCCAAATTTGGTTTAGATGTCCTTTCTACAGTTCTCTCCCTGCTTTGCTGCTCCCAGTCATCAGTCTTTTTCTTACTACAATTCTGTGCTGCTCTAAGTTGCTTCACTCGTATCTGACTCTGTGATACCCTATGACTGCAGAGTCTGAAGACTCCTCTGTCCATAGGGATTCTCCAGGCAAGAATACTGGAGTGGGTTGCCATGCCCTCCTAAATGGGATCTTCATGACCCTGGGGTCGAACCCATGTTTCTTACATCTCCTGCACTGGCAGATGGGCTTTTTACCATTAGCACCACCTGGGAAGCCCACTATAATTCTACATTTACAATCTACTATAGCACTGCCCTGGAGAAGGCAATGGCACTCCACTCCAGTACTTTTGCCTGGAAAATCCCATGGACGAAGGAGCCTGGTAGGCTGCAGTCCATGGGGTCGCTAGAGTCGGACATGACTGAGCGACTTCACTTTCACTTTTCACTTTTATGCATTGGAGAAGGAAATGGCAACCCACTCCAGTGTTCTTGCCTGGAGAATCCCAGGGACGGGGAAGCCTGGTGGGCTGCCGTCTATGGGGTCGCACAGAGTCGGACATGACTGAAGTGACTTAGCAGCAGCAGCAGCAGCAGCAGCATAGCACTGCCCACAGGATTCTATGATGACTAACTTATGTCTATACCTATAACAGAGCTTTCCAGGTGACTCAGTGGGTAAAGAATCTGCCTAACATGCAGGAGACTCAGGAGACACGGGTTTGATTCTTGGGTCGGGAAGATCCCCTGGAAGAGGGCATGGCAACCCACTCTAGTATTCTTTCTTAGACAAGCCCATGGAGAGAGGAACCTAGGGGGTTATAGTCCATAGGGTCACAAAGAGTTGGACATGACTGAAGAGAGTGCACACACATGCATACGTGTAACAACAAATGTCTGCTTCATCACTGGACTCTGAAGTCCACAAGGGCAGAGGCCTTATCTTTTTATCTTTGAATCCCCAACAAATGACAATGATTTTGGGGGGAGGGGCAAAATCTCTCTCAGCTTCAGTTCCCTCATATGTGATGCAGAAAGAATAATTTCAGCCTTGAAGGGTAATTGTAAAGATTAAAAATAATACATATGCAGTGCTGACAGAGGAAAACCAAGAGGGGCTTAAGACCAAGAAAACACTCCAGTTCAGTTCAGTTCAGTCACTCAGTCATGTCCGACTCTTTGCGACCCTATGAATAGCAGCACACCAGGCCTCCCTGTCCATCACCAACTCCTGGAGTTCACTCAAACTCACGTCCATTGAGTCAGTGATGCCATCCAGCCATCTCATCCTCTGGCGTCCCCTTCTCCTCCTGCCCCCAATCCCTCCCAGCATCAGAGTCTTTTCCAATGAGTCAACTCTTTGCATGAGATGGCCAAAGTACTGGAGTTTCAGCTTTAGCATCATTCCCTCCAAAGAAATCCCAGGGCTGATCTCCTTTAGAATGGACTGGTTGGATCTCCTTGCAGTCCAAGGGGCTCTCAAGAGTCTTCTCCAACATCACACTTCAAAAGCATCAATTCTTCGGCGCTCAGCCTTCTTCACAGTCCAACTCTCACATCCATACATGACCACAGGAAAAACCATAGCCTTGACTAGACGAACCTTTGTTGGCCAAGTAATGTCTCTGCTTTTGAATATGCTATCTAGGTTGGTCATAACTTTCCTTCCAAGGAGTAAGCGTCTTTTAATTTCATGGCTGCAGTCACCATCTGCAGTGATTTTGGAGCCCCCCAAATATAAAGTCTGACACTGTTTCCACTGTTTCCCCATCGATTTCCCATGAACTGATGGGACCGGATGCCATGATCTTCGTTTTCTGAATGTTGAGTTTTAAGCCAACTTTTTCACTCTCCTCTTTCACTTTCATCAAGAGGCTTTTGAGTTCCTCTTCACTTTCTGCCATAAGGGTGGTGTCATCTGCATAGCTGAAGTTATTGAGGTTTCTCCCAGCAATCTTGATTCCAGCTTGTGGAAACACTTAGCAGTGTTCTACTAACATAGAATACTTACCATATTCTACTCTTGGTAGTCAGATTTTGTCAGGCAGCTTTCAGAGCAGAGAGAGAGAGTCTACAGAGAGAAGAAAGAACCAGACATGCAGAGAGAAGCAGGAATGAGAAATGGAGTAAAGTCATGCATGGATCTTCCTACAGATTTCCAATTCCAAGTTTCAGACTTTCTGCGGAATACCTGGATACTTCAGGATTAAAGTAAATGGGCTTAAAGCATAACATGCTCAAGAAAGAAATGTTTTTTATTACTTAAGTGATAAACAGCTTCCAAAGAGGAGAACAGAAACATAAGTGGCAAACTTGGAGGATCTCATATAATGTTGTGTATATTATAGCTTTTGGCTGTCTTGGGATGATTTGTTATGAGATATTCAAGGTTTCCTTGAAACATATGCATGAACATAAAACATGCTGGCACTTTCCATAGTTTAGAGTGTGCACTGTGACTTCCAATAGTCGGTATATAAATATAACCTGACTTGCCAAGCAAATGGTAGGCTCCTGGAGTGGGAAAATCATATCTTCTTCCTTTCTATTCCCCATAGAGCCTAGTCCACTGTTGAATACATAATTGATATTTAGTAACTTCATCAATATTTGATAAATGAATGAGTCCAACTTTAATTAAGACCTGATACATGCATGAGATTTTTACATAATATGTTTAAGAGGGATCTAGAGACAATGAATCAAAGATGGATGTTTAAGACTCTAAACCTGCACACTCCTTCTGGGTGATTCAATACATACCCAGAGTTTCAACCACTACATAGGTACTATGGAGTTCATGCCTTTATCTTCAACCCATTCCTATAGCTTGTGCTATAGAGCCTCATTCCCAAAGCTTGTGGTAGCTGGCCATAATTGCCTACAGGCATCCTGCTCTCAACATCATGAAATATTGATCTTCAAGTATCTCAAAATATCATGTTCTCCTCCAAACTTGCTCCTCAACTGTACCCTGGGTCTCAGAATATAGGCATCATCAATTGCCATTCACTGTACCTTGCTGGAAAACTGTGAGTCATCCCTGACTCCTGAATTTTCTCCTCTTCGTGCACCTGGCAGGAAGAGCAGTGTGGCACATATAAAAGGGCATAGGCTTAAAAATCTTAGAGGTCTGGATTTTGGTTCTGCTATTTATCAGTTGTGTGACCTTGAAAACATTCAGTTCAGTTCAGTTCCTCAGTCATGTCCGACTCTTTGCGACCCCATGTACCACAGCATGCCAGGCCTCCCTATCCATCACCAACCCCTGGAGCTTACCCAAACTCATGTCCATTGAGTCAGTGGTGCCATCCAACCATTGCATCCTCTGTGTCCCCTTCTCCTCCTGCCCTCATTCTTTCCTAGCATCAGGGTCTTTTCCAATGAGTCAGCTCTTCGCATGAGGTGGCCAAAGTACTGGAGTTTCAGCTTCAACATCAGTCTTTCCAATGAACACCTAGGACTGATCTCCTTTAGGATGGACTGGTTGGATCTCCTTGTAGTCCAAGGGACTCTCAAGAGTCTTCTCCAACACCACATTTCAAAAGCATCAATTCTTCGGCGCTCAGCTTTCTTTATAGTCTAACTTTCACATCCATACATGACTACTACCACAGCTTTGAATAGATGGACCTCTGTTGACAAAGTAATGTCTCTGCTTTTTGATATGCTGTCTAGGTTGGTCATACTTTCTTTTCAAGGAGTAAGCACCTTTTAATTTCATGGCTGCAAACACGCTCTGGAGTGAGTTTGGAGCCCCAAAAATAAAGTCATCCACTGTTTCCCCATGTATTTGCATGAAGTGATGGGACCAGATGCCATGATCTTCGTTTTCTGAATGCTGAGCTTTAAGCCAACTTTTTCGCTCCTCTTTCACTTTCATCAAGAGGCTCTTTAGTTCTTTTTCACTTTCTGCCATAAGGGTGGTGTCATCTGCATATCTGAGGTTATTGATATTTCTCCCAGCAACTTGATTCCAGCTTATGCTTCATCCAGCCAAGCGTTTCTCATGATGTATTCTGCCTATAAGTTAAATAAGCAGCTGACAATATATAGCCTTGACATACTCCTTTTCCTATTTGGAACCAGTCAGTTGTTCCATGTCCAGTTCTAACTGTTGCTTCCTGAACTGCATATAGGTTTCTCAAGAGGCAGGTCAGATGGCCTGGTATTCCCATCTCTTTCAGAATTTTCCACAGTTTATTGTGATCCACACAGTCGAAGGCTTTGGCATAGTCAATAAAGCAGAAATAGATGCCTTTCTGGAACTCTCTTGCTTTTTTGATGATTGAGCAGATGTTGGCAATTTGATCTCTGGTTCCTCTGCTTTTCTAAATACAGCTTGAACATCTGGAAGTTCATGGTTCACGTATTGCTGAAGCCTGGTTTGGAGAATTTTGAGCATTACTTTACTAGCGTGTGAGATGAGCGCAATTGTGTGGTAGTTTGAGCATTCTTTGGCATTGCCTTTCTTTGGGATTGGATTGAAAACTGACCTTTTCCAGTCCTGTGGCCACTGCTCAGTTTTCCAAATTTGCTGACATACTGAGTGCAGCACTTTCACAGCATCATCTTTCAGGATTTGAAATAGCTCAACTGGAATTCCATCACCTCTACTAGCTTTGTTTGTAGTGATGCTTCCTAAGGCCCACTTGACTTCACATTCCAGGATGTCTGGCTCTAGGTGAGTGATCACATCATCATTATTATCTGGGTCATAAAGATCTTTTTTCTATAGTTCTGTGTATTCTTGCCACCTCTTCTTAATATCTTCTTCTTCTGTTAGATCCATACATTGCTGTCCTTTATTGTGCCCATCCTTACATGAAATGTTCCCTTGGTATCTCTAATCTTCTTCAAGATATCTCTAGTCTTTTCCATTCTGTTGTTTTCCACTATTTGTTTGCATTGATCCCTGAGGAAGGCTTTCTTTTCTCTCCTTGCTATTCTTTGATACTCTGCATTCAAATGGGTATATCTTTCCTTTTCTTCTTTGCCTTTCACTTCTCTTCTTTCCACAGCTATTTGTAGGGCCTTCTCAGACAGCCATTTAGCTTTTTTGCATTTCCTTTTCTTGGGGATGGTTTTTCTCCCTGTCTCCTGTACAGTGTCACAAACCTCCATCCATAGTTCATCAGGCACTTTATCTATCAGATCTAGTCCATTAAATCTATGCCTCACTTCCACTGTATAATCATAAGGGATTTGATTTAGGTCATACCTGAATGGTCTAGTGGTTTCCCCTACTTTCTTCAATTTAAGTTTGAATTTGCCAGTAAGGCGTTCATGATCTGAGCCACAGGCAGTTCCCAGTCTTGATTTTACTGACTGTATAGAGATTGTCCATTTTTGGCTGCACAGAATATAATCAATCTGTGTAGAGTCTTCACTTGTGTTGTTGGAAGAGGGTGTTTGTTATGACCAGTGCGTTCTCTTGGCAAAACTCTATTAGCCTTTGCCCTGCTTCATTCCGTATTCCAAGGCCAAATTTGCCTGTTACTCCAGGTGTTTCTTGACTTCCTACTTTTGCAATCCACTCCCCTATAATGAAAAGGACATCTTTTTTGGGTGTTAGTTCTAAAAGGTCTTGTAGGTCTTCATAGAACTGTTCAACTTCAGCTTCTTCAGCATTACTGGTTGGGGCATAGACTTGGATTACTGTGATATTGAATGGTTTCCTTGGAAATGAACAGAGATCATTCTGTCATTTTTGAGATTGCATCCAAGTACTGCATTTTGGACTCTTTTGTTGACTATGATGGCTACTCCATTTCTTCTAAGGGATCCTTGCCCACAGTAGTAGATATAATGGTCATCTGAGTTAAATTCACCCATTCTAGTCCATTTTAGTTCGCTGATTCCTAGAATGTTGATATTCACTCTTGCCATCTCCTGTTTGACCACTTCCAATTTGCCTTGATTCATGGACCTAACATTTCAGGTTCCTATGCAATATTGCCCTTTACAGCATTGGACCTTGCTTCTATCACCAGTCATATCCACAACTGGATATTGTTTTTGCTTTGGCTCCATCCCTTCATTCTTTCTGGAGTTATTTCTCCACTGATCTCCAGTAGCATATTGGGCACCTACTGACCTGGGGAGTTCATCTTTCAGTGCCCTATCTTTTTGCCTTTTCATACTGTTCATGGGGTTCTCAAGGCAAGAATACTGATGTGGTTTGCCATTCCCTTCTCCTGTGGGCCCCATTCTGTCAGACCTGTCCACCATGACACGTCCGTTTTGGTGGCCCCACATGGCATGGCCTAGTTTCATTGAGTTAGACAAGGCTGTGGTTCATGTGATCAGATTGGCTAGTTGTCTGTGATTGTGGTTTCAGTCTGTCTGCCCTCTGATGCCCTCTCTCAGCACCTACCGTCTTGGGTTTCTCTTACCTTGGACGTGGGGGTATCTCTTCACGGCTGCTCCAGGAAAGTGCAGCTTCTGCTGCTTATCTTGGATGTGGGGTATCTCCTCATGGTCACTGCTCCTGATCTGGGATGTGGGGTATTTTCTCTCAGCCACATTGCTGCCCTGTGATTCTCATAATCTTTTTTTGTAAAGTGGGACTACTAATGTTAATCTTAGAAGCATCTTTAATAATGAGATATAATTTACCTAGAGTTGTAGACTCTGACTCCCATTTAGTGCCCTGGATATGCCTTTATTGTGTCCTAGAGCCCAAAATAGTTGGTTTATTTGTAAGTCTCCACCAGACTCTAAGCTCTTTGAGAAGGGGGTCTAACACTTCTCTCTGAAACTCTAAACTGAATGAATAGTAGCATAACTTTCCCTAAAAGCTTCAAAACTATATGTCAACAGAATAAAAGACAACAAAATGGTAAGCATATGACCCAGCTATCCCACTGCCAGGCATATACCCTGAGAAAACCATAATTCAAAAAGATCCATAAACCACAATGTTCATAGCAAGACTATTTATTAATACAATAGCTAGGATATGGAGGCAGCCTAGAGGTACACTGACAGAAGAGTGGAGAAAGAAGCTGTGGTACGTATATACAATGGAATATTACTCAGCCATAAAAAGGAATGAATGGGAGTCATTTGAACTGATGTGGATGGATCTATAGCCTGTTATACAGAGTAAAGTAAGTCAGAAAGAGAAAAACAAATATAGTATATTAACCCATGTATACGTAATCTAGAGAAATGGTGCTGATGAAAGTATTGTAGGGAAGGAATAGAGACACAGATGTAGAGAACAGACTTGCAGACACAGTAGGGAAATGAGAGGGTGGGATGAACTGAGAGAATAGCACTGACGTGTATACACCACCATGTGTAAAACAGATAGTGGGAAGCACGGGCAACTCAGTTTGGTGCCCTGTGATGACCTAGAGGGTTGGCATGGCGGGGGGGTGGTAGGGAGGCTTAAGAGGGAGGGGATATATACTTATAGCCAATTCACTCTGCTGTATAGTAGAAACTAGCACAACATTGGAGAAGGCAATGGCACCCCACTCCAGTACTCTTGCCTGGAAAATCCGATGGATAGAGGAGCCTGGTGGGCTGCAGTCTATGGGGTCGCTAAGAGTTGGACACAACTGAGCGACTTCACTTTCACTTTTCACTTTCATGCATTGGAGAAGGAAATGGCAACCCACTCCATTGTTCTTGTCTGGAGAATCCCAGGGACAGGGGAGCCTGGTGGGCTGCGTCTATGGGGTCGCACAGAGTCAGACATGACTGAAGCAACTTAGCAGCAGCAGCACAACATTATAAAGCAATTATCTTCCAATTAAAAATTTAAAAAAGAAACAGTGGTAGAGTGAATAAGAAGCTATTTTATTAGGCTTTGTCTCTAATGTTTGCATATATTATTATAGATAATGACAACTATTTTTTCAAAAGCATTTGCAAAAAGGAAAGGAGCATTATAAAAAAAGAAGAATAAGCTACCCTTTTCAGAGTGGAAGTAGACTACAAAATATCTTGATGGACAACCTAAATCAGACAGAAATCCTTCAGACAATCAAAAACACGGTTACTATGGAATGTTTGGTCTGGCTAGCTGGGGGAACGGGGTGGTGGGGGAAGGCACCGCCAAGAATTGCATTTCTGTGACTCACTGCTCCTACAAAAATGGTGGCTTCTGAGAAATTTAATTTAGAAGAAAATACCTATAATAAATTGTGTGGTGCCATACCAAAAATAACGTTCACTTCAAGGGGGAAGCCCTCAATTAATTTCACTTAGAAAACAGAACCTTGAAATCACTGAGAATCGACCTGAAGATCTCAGGAGATCTGTTCATTTATTGGTTCACTCATTCACTTATTCAACAAATATTTTTTAAGCGCCAACTACAAACCAAGACTGTGACAGGTATGTTGTGGGAACAGAGCAAGCACAGTTCCTGTACTCAGGCAGATTATAATGTAACAGGAAAGACAGACAAACAATAAAAATTGATAAAATGTGATATATCTTCTACTGTATGCTATTCTGGAGTGCTGTGGAAGCAGACAGGAAGAGCACTTAACCCATCTGGGGTTAGAAGGAAACATGCTCCTTGAGGTGAGGAAGGAGTGGCAAGATTATCAAGTGAGGGGGCAGTTTATACAAAATCCTGAAGGCAAGAAGTGTCCCAATGAAGTAAACTTGAAAGTTCAAGATGAAACAGCTAGAGATTAAGCTGCAAAGAGGTGGAAGTTAGGATATGAAAGGTCTTTTGGTATGAACTGAATTGTGTGATCTATGTTTAATAAAATGCATACATTTAAGGTAAAATGAATTTTGACAAAGTATGTCATGTATCAGTTCAGTTCAGTTCAGTCACTCAGTCGTGTCCGACTCTTTGAGACCCCATGAATCGCAGCACGCCAGGCCTCCCTGTCCATCACCAACTCCCGGAGTTCACTCAGACTCACGTCCATCGAGTCAGTGATGCCATCCAGCCATCTCATCCTCTGGCGTCCCCTTCTCCTCCTGCCCCCAATCCCTCCCAGCATCAGAGTCTTTTCCAATGAGTCAACTCTTTGCATGAGGTGGCCAAAGCACTGGAGTTTCAGCTTTAGCATCATTCCTTTCAAAGAAATCCCAGGGCTGATCTCCTTCAGAATGGACTGGTTGGATCTCCTTGCAGTCCAAGGGACTCTCAAGAGTCTTCTCCAACACCACACTTTAAAAGCATCAATTCTTCGGCGCTCAGCCTTCTTCACAGTCCAACTCTCACATCCATACATGACCACAGGAAAAACTATAGCCTTGACTAGACGAACCTTTGTTGGCAAAGTAATGTCTCTGCTTTTGAATATGCTATCTAGGTTGGTCATAACTTTCCTTCCAAGAAGTAAGCATCTTTTAATTTCATGGCTGCAGTCACCATCTGCAGTGATTTTGGAGCCCCCCCAAAATAAAGTCTGACACTGTTTCCACTGTTTCCCCATCTATTTCCCATGAACTGATGGGACCAGATGCCATGATCTTTGTTTTCTGAATGTTGAGCTTTAAGCCCACTTTTTCACTCTCCTCTTTCACTTTCATCAAGAGACTTTTTAGTTCCTCTTCACTTTCTGCCATAAGGGTGCATATCTTATGCATATCATATGCATATCATATGCATATCATCTGCATACCCGAGGTTATTGATATTTCTCCCAGCAATCTTGATTCCAGCTTGTGTTTCTTCCAGTCCAGCATTTCTCATGATGTACTCTGCATATAAGTTAAATAAGTAGGGTGACAATATACAGCCTTGACATACTCCTTTTCCAATTTGGAACCAGTCTGTTATTCCATGTCCAGTTCTAACTATTGCTTCCTGACCTGCATATATATTTCTCAAAAGGCAGATCACACTCCAATCAAGATACAGAACATTTTCACCTCCGGGGAAAGTTTGTTAGCATCGCTTTGTAGTCATCTCCCTTCATGTTCCCCATCCTCTGAGCTCAGGTGAAAATTGCTGTTTTCTTAAAAATTGCTTTTATGGATTATGTTTATTACCATTTCACATTAATAGGATTTTTCAGTATGAATTCTTTGTTCTTTTATTCAGCATAATAAGTGAGATTCCGCCATGCTGTGTGTATCAGTAGGTTATTCCTTTCATGGCTGATACTATAATTTGTTTATTTGGTCACTGACCCAAATCTGTCATTATTTGGGTTGTTTCCAGTTTTGGGTCGCTATAAATATAGCAACTATTAATATTCATGTACAAGTCTTTATATGATTTTCATTTCTTTGAGTAAATACCACAGAAAAGGATTTGTTAGGTCATATGATAGTATGTTCAATTTTATAGGAAACTGGCAAATCGTCCTCAAAAGTGGTCATGCCATTTTACATCTCACCACAAATGTATGAAAGTCCTTGTTTCCCTATACCCTTGCCAACATATTATATGATCAGTCCTTTTAATTTTAGTCATTCTATAGGTGTGAAATGGCATTCTATTATGATTTTAATTTTGTAATGAACATCTTTTTACATGATTATTGCCTATTTTTATTTTGTCTTTTACGAAATTTGTTCACTTATTTTAAGAATTGAGTTGATTGTCTTATTTATTGAGTTGTAAGAGTTCATTATATGTTGCTGATTCAAGTGTTTTGTCAGTTATATGTGTTATGAATATTTTCTTTTAGTATACAGCTTGCCATTTCATTTTCTTGAGTTTCTCCCTTGAAGAGCAGATAGTTTGAATTTTTGAGGAAGTCCAATTTATCAATACTTTCCTTTATCATTACTGCTTTTTCCTTTTTCCAATGTTTGCTTCTAGAAGATTTATATCTTAATCTTTGCATTTAGGTATATAATCCATTTTGAGTTATTTTTGTGTATGTGTGAAGTAAGAATGAATTTTATTGTTTTGCACATAGGGATCAGATTCCAATTATTTCATCACTATTTATTGAAAAACTATCATTTTCTCATTGAATTACTTTATAGAAAATCAGTTCTGCTTCTATTGACTTTTTTATTGACTATGCATTACATTTCTCTGTATTTTTCTTTTTTTTATTGAATTTGAAATATTTTGGATGATACATTGTAGAGAATTACTGGCTAATTCCCTAGAATTTGTGTAGGCCTGATTTTTATGAGTGAGGAACTGTGGAAGGCCAAAGTATTTTGGCAGCATACTAACTTGGTGGGACTCAACCTTTAAACTCTGTTGCTCTATGGATCTTTTTGGAGCTTGGTATTAGGGTTTCCTGGGGAAAACTATAGTAGGTCTTACTCTAGGATATAGGTCTTGCTCCAAGAGTCACCTTTTGGGGTGACTCTGGCAGATGTTGGGGCTTCCCTGGCGGCTCAGAAGGTAAAGAATCTGCCTGCAATGTAAGACACACAGGTTGGATCCCTGGATCAGGAAGATCCCCTGGAAAAGGCAATGGATACCCATCCAAGTATTCCTGCCTGGAGAACTCCAAGGATAGAGGAGGCTGGTGGGCTACAATCCACGGGGTTGCAAAAAGTCAGACATAATTGAGCACCTAACAACACTGATGGATGTCAGGGCTGCTAAAAAAAAGAAGCTTTAGGAAAATCTGCTCTGGCAAGGCTGGAATTTCAGTATCTGTAGGTTCTGCTTAACCTAAAACATTTTTGTCCAGCTCTTGACCCTATTGCAGCTGCTATATTAAATCTCTGGTGTTTTTCCTTAGAATCTACAGCTCATGCTCAGCCATGGACTTGAGGTTGTCCATCCCATAGATTTTGGTGACAGCTTCCTGATGCCCCTACCCAGCACATTCCAACTGCTTCAGGAACCTAGAACTCTGACCTCTGCACCCTTAGCTCAGTGAGATCACTGTACTGTGTGTAGCCTCTACTTCTCTATGCTGTAGTCAGAAAATTATTTCCAGACAGAGAATTGAGCAACTGCAGGGCTTACTTCATGAGTTTCCCTCCTCACACATCAGACTAAAATTGACTGCTGTCCATTGCCTGAAAAATTGTTCCCTAATATGTTTTGTTCAGATCTAAGGATGCTGATGGCAAGAAGTCTAGCTTGGTATCATTTACTCCATGACAGATGGAAGCTGAAACTCTCTCCATTAAGGTATTTAAGCAGAGAAATACAGTATTATAATTATGTTTTAGAAGGATCAATTTGGCTATAATAGCAAGTGAATTGGTGGGGAACAATATTAGAGGTAGAAACATGTGGCAGTGTCAGAAATACTGGGGAAAATTACTTACTAATAAATAAACATTTAGTGTTTACTACATTCCAGGCCTGATTCTAAATTAACTCAGTTATCACAGATCCTGTAATATAAGTACTGCTATTATCTTCATTTTTTTTTGTCTATTAAACACAATTTATTGTTTTGATTTAAAAAAAATAAAGTAAAATGTAGTCCTATTCATTTTTTTTATAGGTTAGAAAACTGAGGGATGTAGAGGCTAAGCAGTTTGACCAAGTAGAGCTGGAATTGAACCCAGTGGCCTGAGTCCAGAGTCCAGGGTTTTTAATCCTATGAAATGTTATGTTAAAGGAGACTAAACAAAAGTAGTAGAAATGAGCAACCTTTGCTTCATATGTCTGAAGAGGATCATTTCCCTTTCTAGACACTTATCTGCAAACATTCTGTCTCCAGTATGAACAGAATAATAATCCAGGCATCTTGGGAGATAAAGAAGAAGATTCAAAGCAGAAAAGACCCTCAACCTACAATTCAGGTAAAGAATCTCAAAAAGATACAAAATCATGAAATAAATAATTGTCAAACAAATTAATATACTACAGAGGAACTGCTGCAGTGCTAAGCAGTTGCTAAGGGAGTGACAATTGCAAGGATAGGAAAGACTACCTGCAAGTTATGAGATTGGGGCCTATTTTTATATTGATTACATTTAACAAGAGAAAGTCAGTCATAGTCCTGAAAGCCAGGAAGTCTCTGATGAGAACTTGCCATATAACCTATGAAAAGTTATTTGCCTCTGAATCAACTTACCCAACTATAAAATGGGACTAAAGTTATAACACTCAAAAGCATAAATTGTTTAATCAATTTTCATTCTTAAAAAGTTTGTGAAAGTCACTATAAAATGTATTTTGGTGCAATTGCTGAGGGAAAAATCTGAAATTAATTACAGAGGAAATAATAAACCTAGAACATGAAAAAATGATGAAATTTTGCCATTATTTGAAGCAATGAGTGAAACAAAATACTTGTTATTATGAAATAACCTCACTTAGAGGTTAGAAACATGGCAGGAGGCTAAAATAAGAATCTTTAGAAAGATTGTGAGTTCAGAGCATTTGAGTTTAGGTCAACATGTCATGTTACCAAATTAAGGGCGTCTTCTGAATTTTGGTGATAAACAACGGTTATGATTAAAATATTCCATAAAAACCATGTTTTCAAAAAGCACTGTTTACATTCATCTGTGGAAAATTGTGTCCTGCTGATAACCCAAATGCATGACTTAAACCATCTGCTGTTTCTGCTGATGTGAAAAAGAAGGATATTGAATACAAATGCCACTTACAGCAGTGAGTTGGTTTGCTGGGAAGTTTCTGCTCATTTTTAGTGCTTTAATGTGAACTAACTACACTTCAGGCATATTCTCAAAAGGAGGTTCCCAGGCTTCTATCTTGGTAAAGGTGGGTTTACCTGGAGGAGGGCTAGGATGATAATAGCAGAGGCTTGTATGAAAAAGAGAGAAACAGTCACCACACTTATGAATTTCCAACTCTACTTAAGATATACATGCAATCCAAAGAGCTTCACATAAGAGACCGTGTGACAGAAATAGCAGAAATTTTTGTGGAAAATCAATCTAGATTCAGATTCCCTTTTCTAATCTAGACCAAATTATGTGAATTCTTAGTTTCTTTATCCATAAAAAGAAAGAAAGAATTTAAATGACTGCAGTGGGTTGAATGGCGGTCCTCATATGTTCATTTCCTAACTTGCAGGACCTGTGAGTGTGAACCCGTTTGGAAACAGGGGTCTTTGCAGATGTAATTAAGTTAGGGATCTTGAGGCATGATCACTTAGAATTTTCTGTGTGGGTCCTAAATCCGATAAAAAGTGTGCTCATAAAAGACATAGAGAGGAGAGACACAAAGGGAGAAGAGAAGGCCATGTGAAGATGACAGTCGATATTAGAATCTTTTTTGTTTTCAGTCGTTCAGTCATGTCCAACTCTTTTGCGACCCCATGGACCAGACTCCTCTGTCCATGGGATTTCCCAGGCAAGAATACTGGAGCGGGTTGCCATTTCCTTTCCCAGGGAATCTTCCTGATCCAGGGATTGAACCCTCATCTCCTGCATTGCAGGTGGATTTGTTACTGCTGAGCCACCAGGTAAGCCCCAGATATTGGGATTATCCAGCCACAAATCTGGGAATGCCAGAACTACTGGAAGATGGAAGAGGCAAGGAAAGATACCCCTTGGGCCAAGCAAGGGCCTTCTGATACTCTGATCAAGGAACTTACTTCACTGCATCAGGCCCATGCTTATGGAATTCAGTGCTTGTACCACTCTCTCCACTATCCTGAAACAGCTGGTTTGACAGATTGGCAAAATGGCTTTTTGAAGACTTAGTTATAGCACCAGTTAGGTACCACTCCTACTAACCCATTAGCAAAATTTTTGCTTCTTTTCCCCAAGACCAAAGGAGTGCTTTCACCAGGAGATACAATAACAATTCCACTGATCTGGAATTTAAGACTGTCGTCCAGCCCCTCTGAGCTTCATTCCTGTGAATCAACAGGCAAAGAAGGGTGTTACCATGCTGCCCAAGGTGATTGATCCTGATTTTAAGGAAAAATTGGACAATGTGGGTAAAGAAGACAATGTCTGGAATACAAGTGAACCCTTACAATGTCTCTTAGTATTATCATTGCCTATGATTAAGGTCAATGGAAAACTACAACACTCCAATCTAGGCTGGACTGCTAATCTCCCATATCCTTCATAAATCAATGTTTGAATCACTCCACTAGGTAACAAACCATTACCAGCCTAAGTGCTTGATGATGGCAAAGGTGATACAGACAGGGTAGTGAAAGAAGTTAATTAAAAGTATTAAAAGTAGTAATTACAACCATGTGACCAATTACAGAATTGAGGACTCTAATAGTTATGGGTATGTCCTCATTTTAATTTATTTTTACACAAAATCATTGTTTTCTTCATTCTCTTATCCCCTTATAAGATGTATTGACTTTATGTGGTGTGTTCTAAGTTGCTTCAGTCGTGTCCAACTCTTTGCGACCTTATGGACTAGAGCCTGCCAGGCTCCTCTCTCCATGGGATTCTCCAGGCAAGAATACTGGAGTGGGTTGCCATGCCCTCCTCCAGGGGATCTTCCCAATCCAGGAATCGAACCCAAGTCTCTTATGTCTCCTGCACTGACAGGCAGGTTCTTTACTACCAGCACCACCTGGGAAGCCCATTGACTTTATATTATAGTATTTTAAGTATTGTCAACTTTAAATCATGAAATTTAGTGTGGTTTTCACTGTATGCAGAATAGATGTATCACGGCAGATAGTATTTTGACCTTGATATTATCTTTATTTGGAGATTAAATATGCTTTAAGGAGATTTATATGGGTATCAAGTTGATAAGGGCTGGATTTATGATGGTTAATTTTATGCGTCAACTTGACTGGGCCACAGGGTACCTAGATATTTGGTTAAATGTTCTAGGTGATTCTGTGAGGGTGTTTCTGAATGATAGTAACATTTGAATCAGTGGATTGAGTAAAACAGAGTACACTACCTAATGTGGGTCTCTTTATCCAACCTGTTGGCGGCCTGACTAAAACAAAAAAGGCTGAATATGGGAGAATTCAGTCTCTGCTTGACTGTCTTTCAGCTGGAATATAGACCTTCTCCTGCTTTTGGACTTAGGCTTAGACTAGAATTTACACTACTGGTGTTTCCGGTTGTCAAGACTTTGAATTTGGATTGGAAATTACATCACTGGCTTTCTTGGTTCTCAGACCCTCAGACAAGGGCAGTACCACTTCTATAGCATTCATGCCAAGAAAGCATGAACTGACACTGGTTCCAAGGAACATTAGATGTACCTGAGGTTAAAAAAAAAAAAAAAAAAAAAAGCTTCCAAATGAAAGGCCTCACTATTTTAAAACTCAAGATCATAAAAATCAGAGAAAGATTGGGAACTGTTCCAGATTTAAGAGCTGAAATAGAAATGACAATTATTTGAATTGGATGCTCGACAAGAAATCAAAAAGAGATGCAATTTATGCAGGTAGTGAAATCTAAACAAGGTCTGTAGATTGGATGGTAGTGTTACAGGACTACTGATTTTTTTGACATCTGCATTTGGCTATGTAAGAGAGTATTCTCTTGTTTTGGAATATGCACACAGATGGATTAAGAGAAAAGAGAGGGACAAATGTTGGTAAAGTGTTAATATTTGGAGAACTTGGGGGTGAGGGACTATAGGGGGTTTGTACTATTTTGTAATTTTTCTCCCAATTTAAAATTATTTTAGAATAAATAATATAACAGGTTCTTAGAAATGTGCATCTCCTACTAAAGTTCCCTGATCCTTCACCAAATTAATTTATATTCCCATTTATTTCCATTCCCTTCTTCTTATTTCACCAGTAAGTCATCCATGCTTTTACCCAAAATTTCCATATATGCCTTTCAAGAAAATTCCTGAGATTTATTAAACCAGAAACAGAAAAAAAGATATAGCGTGGCCCCTGGTAAACTGTCTTTGTGCATATCCTCCTTCATTGCCTTCTTAACTTTGGGAGTAGAATCTGAATCTAAGCAGACTCCAATGCATCTGCATCTAATTTCTCATTTCTAATAATTACATAGGCCAGATTAAGAACACACATTTAATCAGGGAGCTCCCAAATACTGGAGGCTGAAGTATGACCAAGTATACCTAAGCAAAAAATCATTCCAGTATGAGAGCATGCCACAGACTCAAGGAACCTAGCTTCAAAAAGCAAGAAGCTAAAATATGGGAAAATATCACATTCTTCTCAGATGCCCCTAAGTCTAAAACTGGTGATGTCCAGTGGCATTTGCTGTGACCACAAAAAATGTTCCTTCCTTCCAGAAATGCACATTCATTTGATCCTTGTGAAACTGCAACTCTCCAATCCAAATCAGAATCCAGACCGTGGGCTTAGGAAACTGTTTTGATAACAACCAAAAAATTCAGAACGTCTTACAGACACCATACTGGGAAGGATCCAGTAAAGGAAATAACTTTATTCAGCAGAAGACTCCCAGGAGGACCCACATTATGAGTTAGTCAATATCAGTCAAGAAGATGGGTGGTAACAAGTGAGGTTCTTTACCCAGAAGCCAATTGTGCACAGAGGTAAAGAAAACAGTTAAAACAGAGCAGAGGCTAGACAAATTTACAATTATATTTTGTCACTGGATCATATTCTACCTAAGGCTGCATCAAATATTTTTAATTCCTAATATTAAAAAAAAAAACTAAGAAAGTAAAAGAAGAAAGAGACATTGACGTGGAATATAAAGCATTCTTTCTCTAAGAAAATGGTGCACATTTTCTTCATATTTTCTCTAATATTTTTACAATTGGGAAAACACCTTGGCAGGCTACAAATATTTATGTATAGTCTAACTTCTTCAAGTGTTTTCCAGTTACCCTGCCGGATGCTTCATAGCATATGATGAGCTGACAAATCTTGCTGGTAGTTTAGATTTGAATGATGCATATATTTCTATCATCCCTATAGCATAGTACCATAAGATAGAGCAAAATGTAGAAAACAGCATTGGCTTTACTATCTGCATAGGTGATAGGCACTGGCTTTGCTATCTGTGTAGGCCATAGGGAACAGACTGTAAGAATTCCAGTCTCAGAAACAGCATCTTCTTTAAACCTCTTACAATAAGAAGTGGTAAGACATTCATATGCCAAGACTGTTTCACCCAGAAGCTTTCATAAAAATGGCATCAGCCTACTACTTTTTGTACACAGTGCAATTCTGAGTCATTAAAGCCAAAAAGTGTTGAATAAACCTAAAAATAGGATGTGAGGGTACAAAAGATATGAAATAAGGGAAGTTTGTATTTAAGTCATTGTTGAATGATTCAGACAAACAATGACTAGTGCAAGATTCTCGTTTTTATCAGCCTTATGTGTAGCCTTTGCTTACCACTCATGTGACAGTGGGAGAACCGGATACCCTTAGTGAAAGAAGTCTGGGTCCCCAAGAGGAGTATGCTGGCACAGTTGTTGAGATAGATTATAACATCTGGCAGAAACTACAATATCAGACAGGGAAACAGGAACACATCGCTAGCGCACCCCAGCTTTCCAGAGAGTAGGTAATTGTGGAAAAGTGATCCTTACTTGGAGAAGTTCTCTTCTATGGCAAGGGTAAAGATCATATGAAACCTGGAAAAATGGTACCAACGATCCTACGTACAGAGCAACAAAGGAGACACAGACATAAAGAACAGACTTTTGGACTCAGTGGGAGAAGGAGAAGGTGGGATGATTTGAGAGACATTGAAACATATACATTAACACATGTAAAACAGATAACCAGTGCCAGTTTGATGCATAAAGCAGGGCACCCAAAGCCAGTACTCTGTGACAACCTAGAGGGATAGGGTGGGGAGGGAGGTGGGAGTGGGGTTCAGGATGGAGGAGAAATGTATACCTATGGCCAATTCATACTGATGTATGGCAAAAACTATCACAACACTGTAAAGTTTAAAAAAAAAAAAAAAAAAGTTTAGTTTGAGAATCTCAGTTGGCCTAACCTAGGCTCACTTCTCCACTACCACACAGCTACCTTGACAAGGAACCCTAACAACAGTCATAAACTTTATACATTTATACAAATTCTTCAGTGGAATCTGAGTCACCATGATTTTATCTTGTAAATTATAGAAGTAACAATCAATTACTGTCCTTACCACATCCTTCTATTTGTATTATAACATCATATCATTAAAAGCATTAAATTTTCAGTTCCTAATTACACAGGCTCTTGGCTGACAGCAGAGTTATAGAGTCAGCTCCTGCCCTCTTGTTCAGCTGCTCAGTCATGTCCGACTCTTTGTGACCCCGTGGACTGCAGCATGTCTGGCTTCTCTGTCCTTCACTATCTCTTCGAGTTTGCTCAAACTCATGTTCTTTGAGTCCATGATACCATTCAAACACCTCATCCTCTGTCATCCCCTTCTCCTGTCCTCAATCTTTACCAGCATCAGGGTCTTTTCCAATGAGTGAGCTCTTCATATCAGGTGGCCAAAGTATAGGAGCTTTGACTTCAGCATCAGTCCTTTCAATGAATATTCAGGGTTGATTTCCTTTAGGATCGACTGGTCTGATCTATTGCTGTCCAAGCGACTCTCAAGAGTCTTCTCCAACACCACAGTTTAAAAGCATCAGTTCTTCACAACATTCAGCTTTCTTTATGGTCCAACTCTCACATCTGTGCATGACTACTGGAAAAACCATAGCTTGGGCTATATAGACCTTTGTCAGCAAAGTGATATCTTTGCTTTTTAACATGCTATTTAGGTTTGTCACAGCTTTCCTGTCTTTAGGAGTTTCAAATCTAAAAGCAACAATACTAGAGTTTTTCAAATATAATCAATATGAGGTCATTAGTGTGGGCTCCAATCCAAAGTGATTGGTGTTCTTATAAAAAGAATGCCATATTAGGAGACACACGTGCACACAGGATGAATGCCATACAAAGGCTGGAGTTAAGCTCCACAAGCCAAGGAATGACCAGAAGCTAGGAGAGAGGCCTGGAATATATTTTTCCCTAGAAACTTCAGAGGCAACATAGCCTTAATAACACCTTGATTTCAGACGTTTGATCTTCATAATTGTGAGACAATAAATTCCTCTTGTTCTCCCGGATTGTGATACTCTGTTATAGCAATTGTAGGAAATTAATATACCAGTAAAATAAAGCACTTGGAGCAGTAGCTCAGAAATTTTGCCCAATGTGAAAGACAGTCCACGAGAAAAGGAACTCTGAATAATACACAGAAATCTGTTGCTTTTCTATACAGTAATAATGACCTATCAGAAAGAGAAAGTAAGAAAATAATTCCATTTACAACTGCATCAAAAAGAATACAATACCTAGGAATAAACTTAACCAAAGAGGTTAGAGACTTCTATTCTGAAAACTATAAGACATTGACAAAGGAAACTTAAGATAATACAAACAAATGAAAGACACCTCATCTTCATGAAATGATATTGTTAAAATGCTCATACTCCCCAAAGCAATCTACTGATTCCATGCAATATCCATCAAAATGTCAATGGCTTCTTGCAGAGAACTAGACCAAATAATCCTAAAATTTATATGAAGCCACAAAAAACCCCAAACAGTCAAAGAAATTTTGAATAAAAAGAACAAAACTAGAGGTATCATGTTCCTTGACCTTGGACTATACTATAAAGCTACAGTAGTTAGAACAGCATGGTACTAGCACAAAATAAGACACATAGACTAATCAAACAAATGTGTGCTTTGTCGCTTAATTGTGTCTGACTCTTTGCAACCTCATGGACTATAGCCCTCCAGGCTCCTCTGTCCAGCAAAAATACTGAATTTGGTTGCCATTTCATTCTCCAGGTGATCTTCCTAACCCAGGGATTGAACATGGGTCTCTGGTATTGCAGGCAGATTCTTAACTGTCTGAGCCACCAGAATAAAGAGCTACAATTGAATGATCATCTCAGTGCAGAAAAAGCATTAAGCATCTCAATGCAGAAAAAGCGTTTAACAAAATTCAATAATCCCTTTATAAGATCATAAATCCTTGTTTTATGTTGAGGATAAAACACTCAGTAAGCTAGGAATGTAAAAGAATTTCTTTATCATGGAAAAGTATATCTACGAAAAACCCATAACAAAATCACACTAAATACTGAAAATTGAATGCTTCCCCTAAGATTAGAAACAAGACAAGGATATCTGCTCCCTCCACTTTTATTCACATTGTATTGGAGTTCAAAGGACAAATTCAAAATCCAGGATATGATGTGTAAAGCCTTTTAACATGTGCCTCAACCTAATGTTCAAACTTCATTTCTTCCCACTTAGTGAAAATAAGTCTTAGGCCACAAAGAAGTCTTTAGTCACACAGAAGTACTCACCAAACATGGCCTGTTCTGTTACAGTTCTTTGTCTTTAATAGCCTGTCCTGTCTTCCCCAGTAGCTCAGATGGTTAAGAATTTACCTGCAATGCAAGAGACCCAGGTTCAATCCCTGGGTCAGGAAGATCCCCTGGAGTAGGGAATGGCTACCCACTCCAGCATTCTTGTCTGGCTAATTCCATGGACAGAAAAGCCTGGTGGGCTACAGACTATGGGGTCACAAAGAGTTGGACAGGACTGAGTGCCTAACAATTTCACTTTCTCCCTTGAAAGCATTTCATTCCTTTCCATGCTTTGTGTACAGTCTTTGAAACTCAGGGTAACACCTTACTCTTACATCTTCATCAGTTGGTTGCTTCCTCCTCTAGGAATCTCAGATACAATAAAGAAGTTCTTTTAACTGATCTTCACTTAGTGGACTTCTTATTAACCACAGCCCTTCATTTGCTTCATGTAACATGCTGATGCACATGGCCTTCTGCTTGCTCTTTGGTGTCCCACATTCTTCTGATCCCACTAATGGGGACTGAATTGTGAACTTACTAAGGATCTGGTAGGTTTCTTCCAAAATCGGTTGACAGTGGCACTTACAAATTTATTCTTTTTTTTTTTAATATGTCTTCCCATTGAATATAAGTTCCATGTGGACATGAATTTATCTGTTTTGGCCATTGCTAAACAGCCACTATTTTAACAGTGCTTGTGTATGATAAACTCTTAACAAGTATTTGTTGAACTGATTAAATATTATGTGAGTAAGTAGTAATACTTTTGGCTGAAAAACACTTGTGGAAGTGAGGAAAAATCTAATTAACAATAGTTTAAAAAGTAGGGATTTATTTTCTGCACAAATATGAACTCTGGAGATAGAGCATTGCTGTCACTGACTTAGCAGCTCCATGATGGTCACATCTGGGAAGTTTTGTTGGCCTTTACCACATGGTTGCAGGATGGCTGGAGCACCTCAAAATGTCACCTCTTCATACCATATGGGAGGCAGGGAAAATGGGAAGAAGTGCAAAACAGGCTTCTTACATTTCACCAGCTAGAACCGCGTGCTAAGTGAAATCTATCCTAGGTACTGGGCTAACAGAACCTGAAATCAAGTTACTCTCCCCGATGTCTGAATACAGTCACAGTTTTGTTGGTGCACAGGAGAGAGAAGTAAGAAATGCCTTTTGGGATAGACATCAGGCAGTGGCTGACACAATACACAAATCAAAAAAATGTAAGTGGGAAAGATGTAAAATTACGCATACATACACGTAGTTGACTATTATTTATGGCATTTATGTCCTATTAAATCATTATAAACTGAATTAGTGAGTACTGAATCATTGCTCCTTGTGAGAGTCTGTGGTCACATTTTCATCAACCAACAAATACACTGTTATTTTATATGAGTTTCTGTTTAATGATAGCTTACTGAATATATACTGTTGATTTATTAACATAGATTTCACAGGCAACCGCATGTGACTCATACTTAGACAACACTTAACTAGCACATGTACTTTCTCCATAAGGCGCATTGCAGCCTTCTTGTTCCCTTAGGAACACTTGTATGTGTGTTGTGTGTTAAGTCACTTCAGTTGCGATCCGAATGAACTAATCCACCAGGCTCTTCTGTCCATGGGATTCTCCAGGCAAGAATACTGGGGTGGGCTGCCATTTCCTCCCCCAGAGGATTTCCCTACACCAGGGACTGAACCCAGGTCTCTTACATCTCCTACACTGGCAGGTGGGTTCTTTATCACTAGTTCCACCTGGGAAGCCCCAGGAACACTATACCGCACATCATAATTATGCTCTGTGGCAATTTTAAACAGTAAAACCATTAACAAAAGCACACACACCAAACAGACTTTAAAGGACACTTGTTTGCGGTATGAGAGATGAAACAAGAAGGCAAAACATTGACTTGTTCAATATCTGCTAAGAATGTGTATAGTTGGATGACTCAAATTTTTTGTTGCTTTTTGTCCACAATGACAGTGGGTATGTCCACAGATGACTTTGAAAGCACTGGGACTTTTGGTTTTGGGGTTACAAATACATTTAGAAAGTAAGTGAATTAAACATAGGATCTGTAAAAAAAATTAGGATTTTGTTTTAAATTTTTTTTATTCTCTTTTTTAACCACGTTTACTTTATCAGTGGATTATGGCATTGTCTATTCTGCCTGTATATTTGCTAGCTTTCCTTGGAGCAAGGCATGGTCTTGTGGTAGCCTTCTTGCCAGAGGAATGAACACAGAAGCAATATGTTTCTATCTATCTTCAGACTAGGCCCACAAATATCTCCAAACAAGAGTGTCTGTGTTCTTTTCCTTTTTGCAGTCTGGAATGGAGACAATCCTCAGGGTAGTTTTTGGAGTCTTGTGTTAATTTTCTAGAGTCACAGGGTGGGAGAAACCATTGAAAGGAAAAAGAAATTATTATCCCTTAATCATTATTTGGAGGTGAACTTTTGCTCAACATGAGGGAAAAATATGCTTTTATGTTAAATCACTGAGACTTGGAGATTTATCTGTATGTAGCAGCTAGAGCTACCTTATAGCTTCTCTGATGGCTCAGATGGTAAAACAACTTCTTCTGAGGTAGGAAACCTGGGTTTGATCCCTGGGTCAGGAAGATACTCTGGAGAAGGAAATGGCAACCCACTCCAGTATTCTTGCCTGGGGAATCCCATGGACAGAGGAGCCTGGCAGGCTACAGTCAGAGCTACTTTAAGCAATACTGTCAACCACTATCCCAGTTAGTTATATCTTGCCTATGTTTCTACTGCCTAATTGTCTGGAGGATGTACTTTAATTGCTCTGTAGAGTATGATGAGGATATTGTTTTACTAAACTCTCTCTGGCCAGCTTCAGCATCAAGGCCAAAATGACAGTAAAGAAAGCTGAGTTATTGGCTACACATTCAAAGTAGTCTTCCATGCATAGATTCGTGGTATTGTTTGTTACAATCTATGCTATGCTATGCTAAGTCACTTTAGTCATGTCCGACTCTGTGTGACCCCATAGATGGCAGCCCACCAAGCTCCCCCGTCCCTGGGACTCTCCAGGCAAGAACACTGGAGTGGGGTGCCATTTCCTTCTCCAATGCATGAAAATCAAAAGTGAAAGTGAAAGTCTCTCAGTCGTGTCTGACTCCCAGCGACCCCATGGACTGCAGCCTACCAGGCTCCTCCATCCATGGGATTTTCCAGGCAAGAGTACTGGAGTGGGGTGCCATTGCCGTCTCCGTGTTACAATCTATTGCATTGGAAAACATAGGTTCTCGAATTTTTTTTATAAATTCACAAATATTCACTAAACTGGTAGGGATATATGATTATTTATATATCTGCTACATTGGATAGATAATTTGGCCTAAAAGATACAGCCTTTGTAGGGAAATCCAAGATGAGTTAAATATGTCAAACTACATTAAATGCATGAAACCCAGGAAGTGAGGGGGAAAATTATACATTTTAGCTCTCATTAACATTTCTGGAATGTCTTTAGCTTCTGGCTCACTATTCTTTCAATCAGTCTCTTCTCCCCTTCAACTTTCTCTTCACAAAAAGTATAATTTAAGAACCTGTTGGAAAACAGCATATTAAAAGAGGTCCCAAAATGTTTGTTCCCTTCATTGATAGCACTTCAGAAAAAAGAATTAAAGTTATCCTAAAGACTCTTCTCATGGGCATGCTCTGTGTTCCAGACCACCTTTGGTCGTGAGCTGAGATCCTCACCATCTCTTGGACAATTTTTTGTCTCCCAGGAAAGTTTTCCTTTCATCAGTTCAGTTCAGTGCAGTCGCTCAGTCATGTCTGACTCTTTGCGACCCCATGAATTGCAGCATGCCAGGCCTCCCTGTCCATCACCAACTCCCGGAGTTCACCCAAACTCATGTTCATCGAGTTGGTGATGCCATGCAGCCATCTCATCCTCTGTCATCCCCTTCTCCTCCTGCCCCCAATCCCTCCCAGCATCAGAGTCTTTTCCAATGAGACAACTCTTCGCATGAGGTGGCCAAAGTACTGGAGTTTCAGCTTTAGCATCAGTCCTTCCAAAGGACACCCAGGACTGATCTCCTTTAGAATGGACTGGTTGGATCTCTTTGCAGTCCAAGGGACTCTCAAGAGTCTTCTCCAACGCCACAGTTCCAAAGCATCAATTCTTCTGTGCTCAGCTTTCTTCACAGTCCAACTCTCACATCCATACATGACCACTGGAAAAACCATAGCTTTGACTAGACGGACCTTTGTTGGCAAAGTAATGTCTCTGCTTTTGAATATGCTATCTAGGTTGGTCGTAACTTTCCTTCCAAGGAGTAAGTGTATTTTATTTGTTGTTTTTCCCTTGCTGCTTTTAATATTTGTTCTTTGTGTTTGATCTTTGTTAATTTGATTAATATGTGTCTTGGGGTGTTTCGCCTTGGGTTTATCCTGTTTGGGATTCTCTGGGTTTCTTGGACTTGGGTGATTATTTCCTTCCCCAGTTTAGGGGAAGTTTTCAACTATTATCTCCTCAAGTATTTTCTCATGGTCTTTCTTTTTGTCTTCTTCTTCTGGAACCCCTATGATTCGAATGTTGTAGCGTTTAATATTGTCCTGGAGGTCTCTGAGATTGTCCTCATTTCTTTTAATTCGTTTTTCTTTTATTCTCTCTGATTCATTTATTTCTACCATTCTATCTTCTAATTCACTAATCCTATCTTCTGCCTCTGTTATTCTACTATTTGTTGCCTCCAGAGTGTTTTTAATTTCATTTATTGCATTATTCATTGTATATTGACTCTTTTTATTTCTTCTAGGTCCTTGTTAAACCTTTCTTGCATCTTCTCAATCCTTGTCTCCAAGCTATTTATCTGTGATTCCATTTTAATTTCTAGATTTTGGATCAATTTCACTATCATTATTCGGAATTCTTTATCAGGTAGATTCCCTATCTCTTCCTCTTTTGTTTGGTTTGGTGGGCATTTATCCTGTTCCTTTATCTGCTGGCTATTCCTCTGTCTCTTCATCTTGTTTAAATTGCTGAGTATGGGGTGTCCTTTCTGTATTCTGGCAGTTTGTGGAGTTCTCTTTATTGTGGCTATTCCTCACTGTATGTGGGTTTGTACAGGTGGCTTGTCAAGGTTTCCTGGTTAGGGAAGCTTGTGTCAGTGTTCTGATGGGTGGAACTGTATTTCTTCTCTTTGTTCAGTCGCTGTGTGGGAGGGAGGGAGGGATGCTGCAAGCAAATAACACTGGCGTGTGCTCGCAGTGCCTCAGCCACACTGGGTCTGCCCCGCCACTGCGCGCGTGTAGCCTCCCTGCCCACACTGCTCGGGCTCTAGGTTGTTCTGCCGGGAACAATCCGAGGCTGGCCCTGGGTTGCATGTACCTCCCAGGTCCAAGCCGCTCAGGTTCAGGCACTCGGATAGTCCTCAGAGGCGCAGACTCAGTTGGGCCTGAGTATTGTGCTCTTCCCAGGTCCGAGCAGCTCAAGTGATGAGGTGTTTGGCGAGCGCCAATGCTGCGACTTATCGCCTCCCCGCCACTCGGTTATCTGGGCGCAAAACCGGCGCACCTTCTTAGGCAGATGTTAACCGTCCAGACCCCCAAGAAGTTTTAGTTAGCAAAGAAGCCTGCTTACAGTTTTATAGATAATGTCTCTCTGGGGCTGCAATTGCCCCCTTCCGGCTCTGGCTGCCTATCACCGGAGGGGGAAGGTCTGCAGCCGGCTATCTCTGTTCAATTCTTTGTTCCGTGCGGGCCTGGCGGTCTTAGGTTGGGGCTGGCTTTTCGCGTAGTAGATATCCCACAGTCTGGTTTGTTAGCCCAAATTATTTCGCTCAGATAGTGCTCAGGTATTCAGGCCAGATTCTTACTCTAAGCGATGCAGCCCGCGCTGCTCCTCCCCTGCCCAGCCCCGCTTGTTAATGGCGCCTGCAGGCGCCTGCGCTCTTCTCCACTGGGGAGTTACCGTAGGACTCGCAATCTTGAGTTTTAATTGTTTATTTATTTTTTTTTCCTGTTATGTTGCCCTCTGTGCTTCCAAAGCTCGGCACAGATTCGGCAGTGAGAAGGTTTCCTGGTGTTTGGAAACTTCTCTCTTTTTAAGACTCCCTTCCGGGACGGAGCTCCGTCCCTCCCTCTTTGTCTCTTTTTTGTCTTTTATATTTTTCCTACCTCCTTTCAAGAGTTGGATTGCTTTTCTGGGTGCCTGATGTCCTCTGCCGGCATTCAGAAGTTGTTTTGTGGAATTTACTCGACGTTTAAATGCTCTTTTGATGAATTTGTGGGGGAGAAAGTGTTCTCCCGGTCCTACTCCTCCGCCATCTTGGCTCCTCCTCAGTAAGTGTATTTTAATTTCATGGCTGCAATCACCATCTGCAGCGATTTTGGAGCCCCCAAAATAAAGTCTGACACTGTTTCCACTGTTTCCCCATCTATTTCCATTAAGTGATGGGACCAGATGCCATGATCTTCGTTTTCTGAATGTTGAGCTTTAAGCCAACTTTTTCACTCTCCTCTTTCACTTTCATCAAGAGGCTTTTTAGTTCCTCTTCACTTTCTGCCATAAAGGTGGTGTCATCTGCATATCTGAGGTTATTGATATTTCTCCCAGCAATCTTGATCTGGCTTGTGCTTCTTCCAGCCCAGAGTTTCTCATGATATACTCTGCATATAAGATAAATAAGCAGGGGGACAATATACAGCCTTGATGTACTCCTTTTCCTATTTGGAACCAGTCTGTTGTTCCATGTCCAGTTCTAACTGTTGCTTCCTGACCTGCATATAGGTTTCTCAAGAGGAAGGTCAGGTGGTCTGGTATTCCCGTCTCTTTCAGAATTTTCCACAGTTTATTGTAATCCACACAGTCAAAGGCTTTGGCATAGTCAATAAAGCAGAAATAGATGTTTTTCTGGAATTCTCTTGCTTTTTCCATGATCCAGCAGATGTTGGCAATTTGATCTCTGGTTCCTCTGCCTTTTCTAAAACCAGCTTGAACATCTGGAAGTTCACTGTTCATGTTTTGCTGAAGCCTGGCTTGGAGAATTTTGAGCATTACTTTACTAGCGTGTGAGATGAGTGCAATTGTGTGGTAGTTTGAGCATTCTTTGGCATTGCCTTCCTTTGGGATTGGAATGAAAACTGACCTTTTCCAGTCCTGTGGCCACTGCTGAGTTTTCCAGATTTGCTGGCATATTGAGTGCAGCACTTTCACAGCATCATCTTTCAGGATTTGAAATAGCTCCACTGTGATTCCATCACCTCCACTAGCTTTGTTTGTAGTGATGCTTTCTAAGGCCCACTTGACTTCACATTCTAGGATGTCTGGCTCTGGGTCAGTGATCACATCATCATAATTTTCTGGGTCGTGAAGATCTTTTTTGTACAGTTTTTCTGTGTATTCTTGCCACCTCTTCTTAATCTCTTCTGCTTCTGTTAGGTCCATACCATTTCTGTCCTTTATCGAGCCCATCTTTGCATGAAATGTTCCGTTGGTATCCCTAGTTTTCTTGAAGAGATTTCTAGTCTTTCCCATTCTGTTGTTTTCCTCTATTTCTTTGCATTGATTGCTGAGGAAGGCTTTCTTATCTCTTCTTGCTATTCTTTGGAACTCTGCATTCAGATGCTTATATCTTTCCTTTTCTCCTTGCTTTTTGCTTCTCTTCTTTTCACAGCTATTTGTAAGGCCTCCCCAGACAGCCATTTTGCCTTTCTGCATTTCTTTTCCATGGGGATGATCTTGATCCTTGTCTCCTGTACAATGTCATGAACCTCCATCCATAGTTCATCAGGCACTCTATCTATCAGATCTAGTCTCTTAAATCTAATTCTCCCTTCCACTGTATAATCATAAGGATTTGATTTAGGTCATACCTGAATGGTCTAGTGGTTTTCCCTACTTTCTTCAATTTAAGTCTGAATTTGGCAATAAGGAGTTCATGATCTGAGCCACAGTCAGCTCCTGGTCTTATTTTTGCTGACTGTATAGAGCTTCTTCATCTTTGGCTATGAAGAATATAATCAATATTCCTTTCATCAATAAACATTTACCAAGACACTGTGTTTCAGGCTTCATATTAGGTACTACACCAAGAATTGAAAGTTGACAGCGTCTCTATTCTGAGGAACTAGAGACCTGAATTCCATATTAAACGATGTAATAAGTATTATACTAGTGATATATACAGTACAGAATTCCACAAGAACAACAAGGAATTCTGGGAAGATGGGGGGGAGGACTAAGGGTAGGTAAGACTCCACAGTGAAGGAGACCTTGGTGCCAGCCCTTAAAGGATTTATGGGATCTTCTTGACATGCAGAGGCAGGAGAAGAGTTCTGGCCAGAGGGTGTAGTCACTGCAATGGCCCCAGAGACAAGAAAAACCAAAATGTATTCAAGCCATGGTGAGGAGTTCAGTATGACTGGAATGTAGCAGGAGGAATGAAGGGGGAAATTAATAAATGAAATTTTTAAAAGTAGAAATGCTGCTGCTGCTAAGTCACTTCAGTCATGTCCGACCCTGTGCGACTCCATAGATGGCAGCCCACCAGGCTCCCCCGTCCCTGGGATTTTCCAGGCAAGAACACTGGAGTGGGTTGCCATTTCCTTCTCCAATGCATGAAAGTGAAAAGTGAAAGTGAAGTCGCTCAGTCGTGTCCGACTCTTAGTGACTCCATGGACTGCAGCCCACCAGGATCCTCTGTCCATGGGATTTGCCAGGCAAGAGTACTGGAGTGGGTTGCCATTGCCTTCTCTGAAAGTAGAAATGATTCAGCCACAGACGTCTTGTAAGCAACATATCAGAGGAAAACTGAGATGTGATTCCTCACAGCTTTCTAAGGAGGGTGGACCCAAAGGGTCTTTATTACTTTCCTGAGTGAGATAATGACTGTGGCTATGCATATTTGGTATATTTGGTTCATTATAAAATATATAAGAAAGGAAATGGGTAGAGAGACTTATAGGTACAAAGAAAGGAATTGGAAGATTTAGGACCTTCATGCTGGAGGATCAGGAAAAAAAAAAAAAAAAAAAGCCCGTAAGTGGCCACACAACAGAAAAAAGACTGGAAGAGAATGAAAAGTGTGATGAGGATTTATTGAGCTATTTGCCATGTAGTGAATGACCTCTGCCTCTCCTATGAAACTATAGGTAACGTCTACATTGTTTGTTAAAGTTTTGGTATGACAGGATTATTTACTGAAGAAAGCAAAGAAGTTCTGGTTTCACCTGCAAGGTTGGTACTAGATGCAAATAGAAGCTGTCTACTGGAAATCACTAATTTATGCCAAACTTGATGCTGAATCTGTAGGCAA
This sequence comes from Bos mutus, assembly GCF_027580195.1. Classification (NCBI taxonomy): domain Eukaryota; kingdom Metazoa; phylum Chordata; class Mammalia; order Artiodactyla; family Bovidae; genus Bos; species Bos mutus. The sequence goes on along the minus strand of NC_091636.1, from coordinate 40,472,293 downwards.
CTGGGACCACAGATTTTGAGCCGATAGGTAGTGTCACAGTGGATTTTTAGGACTAACAGCTCTAGATTAAAAGTTTTAAACCAGTGATGGCGTAGCAGAGATTGTAAGCTGTTCAGGGCCTTCAGTGAACTGGGGAATGCTCTTCTCATGGCAATTGGTGGAAGCACGAGGGGGTAAAAAGAGACAAATGATTTTTCTCATGGCCTAGCTCAGAACTAGCACTTATCATTTCTTTTTATAAAAGTAAAACTTTTTATTTTGTATTGGAGGATAACTGATCACTCAGTCAGCTCTGCCCCCATTTCATAGTGAAAGCAAATCACATGACCAAGCCCAACATCAATGGGACATGTAAATTTAGTCCTGTCATAAAGGAGGGCAGGATTCACAGCAAAGAGAAAGAAGGAAGGAAAAACTGTGAACAAAGAAGATAAGGTCAAATTGTATCTCAAAATAGTTCTTTTTTGTGAAGTTTTCCGCATTTCACCCTATTTCATTCCTTTATAACTTTTATTGTTAACACATTGCTCTGCTCATTTTACACAGGGAGTTTGCTTTATTTTGTCTACCTAGTTGGTTAAGAAGCCTGCCATATACCTAGATATAGAAGGGACTAGATAACGATCTTAAGGCAACTTTTCCAACATATTCTCAAAGCAAAAACACTATTCCTTATTTTGTGTGGCTATGTCAGGCAAGGGAGAAATGGGGCAGCTGCACTCAACAAGAAGTGCATGATCAAGTTTAAAGCTCATGAATAATAATGTCAGGAGGTGTTAAGTGAGTGCTACTCTTGGGAAAGGGAGGTTAATATTAGATGAGGTCCACAAAGACGGTTATCAACAGGGTGTTCTGTAAATACAGAAAATGTTTATCTTAACAATGACTAGATAACTGTGAATTTTGTGATTTAAAGGCAATAAATTTAGAGTGCATTGTATTTGCCAAGACAGAAGCACAATGGGGCTCTTTTCAGAGAGCATGAAGGGGGAAAAACTTGATGCTGTTTAATAAATCGGGCCATGTCAGAAAAGGATTAAGGGAGCCTCACTAACTCTACCCTGCCCCAAATTACTATAAATGGGATTGTTTGAGAAAGAAGGGCAAGCTCAATGAGACTTAGTAATAAGCAGCCTAGATTCAACAGTGCCAATAATAACAGAACCCAAGAGAGGCCCCAATCTGGAACCCACAGAGAAAGAGCACATGATCAAGACCCCAGATGAATAAAACAGAAGCATATGTCAAGGATTCTTAACAAAAATAACCATAATAATTTCTTTTAAATACCACATAAGGCTTATATGTCTTAGTCATACAGGATAGGTTCAATACATGCTGTAACATATCAATAAAATTAATTTTTATTAAATAAATCAATAAAATAAAAAATCAATAAAATAAAAAAAAAAAACACCCATACCATTAAGTAATCACTGTGTCCTCCTCTAATCCCCTGATAACCACTAATATACTTTTTATATCTTTGTGGATTGCCTATTCTGGATATAGCATATTAAAATAATCGTTCAATAAAAAAAAAAAAAAAATTTAAAAATCACATGATCAGCCCTGCAAGTTGCTATCTCAATTATTCATTATGACTTAATTAAAAAAATTCTAAATGGCTTTGCTTAACTACATTATTGATCTAAATCTGAATATTACTATGAAATACTTTTGGCTCTTTCCTTCAATATGAATTCTGTCTAAAGGGTCCAAAGAAATATTTGAGAATAACTAAAATAACAAGATTAAAATAATTATTTAAAAACTTAATTTTGTGTTAAAATATGACACAAATATTATAAAAAGACAAAGATTATATTTGTAAATGAATGCTTTGTATTCTATGTATACACACGTATGCTTTGTATACTATGGATTTTTTGCATATTATGTATACTTTGCATTTTTTGTTTATCAGCCTTAACATATAAAATATTCCTACAAACAAAGAAAAATCACATCAACAGAAACATGGGTAAAGAAGCTAATAGGCAACCAATAAAAAAGTAATAAAATTATTTGTATAAGTTTAACCCATTAGTAAAAAAATAAAAGTGCTCCTGAAATGAAATCACATTTTTAACTTGCCAAATTAACAAAGACTTTTTTTTAAAAACACTTTTTGACCACTCCCCCTGGTATACAGGATCTTAGTGCCCTGTGAAAGTCAAAGTCGCTCCGACTCTTTGCAACCCTATGGACTACACAGCCCATGTAATTCTCCAGGCCAGAATACTGGAGTGGGTAGCCTTTCCCTTCTCCAAGGGATCTTCCCAACCCAGGAATCGAACCCAGGTCTCCCACATTGCAGGTGGATTCTTTACCAGCTGAGCCACAAGGGAAGCCCAAGAATACTGGAGTGGGTAGCCTATCCCTTCTCCAGGGGATCTTCCCGACCCAGGAATCAAATCGAGGTCTCCTGCATCGCAGGTGGATTCTTTACCAACTGAACTATCAGAGAAGCCTATTTAGTGCCCTGACCAGGGCTCAAACTCATGCCCCATTGCATTGGAAGCACAAGTCTCAACTGCTGGACCGCTAGAGAAGTCCTAAGACTTTTAAAATATTTAAATTTAGCAAGGGTTTAGTGGAGGAGGAAATGGCAAACCACTCCAGTACTCTTGCCTGGAAAATTCCACGCACAGAGTAGACTGGTGGGCTACAGCCCATGGAGTTGCAAAGGGTCGGGCACAACTGAGTGACCGAGCTCACATGCATAGGGAATCAGGCATACGTTGCTGGGGGATAGTTTATATGCATCCTTTTAGTTTAGTCACTTTTACTTTAAGTAAGTTAGTTTAAGGAAATATTTCTGAAGAGGAACAAAAATTTAGTTACAAGCATGTTTATCATAGTGCTGTTTTTAATAGAAAAAAAGAAACAACATGTGTTCAACAGTGGAGAACTGATTAGATAAGGCACATTATATCTATATAATGAATTTCAGATGGAAAGAGATTCACACAACATTTTTGAAGGACGGAAATAGTTTCAAAACAATATAGAATGGTCCTATTTTTTAAAAAGAGTTATTTCTCTTAAAAGTAGAGGAATGCAAACTAAACAGAAGTTATCATTCCTAGGAGATAGAATAGAGATGGCTCAAATTTTATTTTGTTTACTGGAGTTTCAAATTTCCTATGATGGATTTATATTTTTCTGCCACTGGAAACAAACAAAGTGTCATTTTAAAATAAATTTTTTTCAAAAAGATGTTTAAAATAAGATAGTCTAAAAGATGACTTTGAAAATCACTTTGAATGGCAGAATAAGAGCATAACTTTTAAAAATTACTACCTTAAGAGGACAACATTCATTCAAAAACACAAATTCTGAGATGATAAATAAAATTATATTATGTAAGAACCAAAATTTCTACTTAATTAACTGGCTGATTAAAAACTGTGTATTGATGAGACGAAGCGATCATCTTACTGAGGAAAAACAAGCACTCTGGCCATGATGTCAGAAAAAAATAATTCAGAAAGCAGAGGATTCCTGAAATAGTTTAAATTACATCAATATATTTTCTTGCCAGACTGTGTCTATTAATTTTGGTCTCTGTTGTCCATCTCCAGAAAAAAAATGGTAAAATTCTGCCAAAAATCAGTCTAACACTGTTGCATTCAAAGGCATGACAAATAATGTTTGCAAATACTGATAATGCCATATATTTGTACCATGCTTCATAAATTGGACTTCCCTTGTGGCTCAGCTGGTAAAGTATCTGCCTGCAATGTGGGAGACCTGGGTTTGATCCCTGGGTTGGGAAGATCACCTGGAGAAGGGAAAGGCTACCCACTCTAGTATTCTGGCCTAGAGAATTCCATAGACTATAGTCCATGGGGTCACAGAGTTGGACATGACTGAGTGACTTTCACTTTATAAATTATAAAGCACTTTCATATACATTTCATGTCCCCCAAAGCAATGTTTATTTTATGTCTGTAAGTATAAGAAATAATAAAATAGAAAAAATAACAATTTCAACCAGTGCTTAGTTCCAACATCACAAACATCTATAAATATTTATTGACTTTTTCTGTAGATAAGATATCTTACAAATAAATACCTTTTTCTGGACTGATTCTTTTGTATAAAATGAAACTTGGCCTTCGGTATCACTGCATTTTATTGCAGTTACTTTCTTTTCTGTTTCCTCTCCCATACTATGAGCTCTATAAGTCTTATTCATGCTTGTTTCCTAACATTTGTTAATAGTAGAGTACTCCTGGTGGCTCAGATGGTAAAGAATCTGCCTGCAATGCGGGAGACCCGGGTTGGATCCCTGGATCGAGAAGATGCCCTGGAAAAGGGAATGGCAACCCACTCCATTATTCTTGCCTGGAGAATCCCATGGACAGAGGAGCCTGGTGAGCTACAGTCCATGGGGTCACAAAGAGTCAGACATGACCGAGTGACTAATACACACACACACACAACTACGGTAAGTACAATATCAATGTTTCTTGAATGTCGAAAGGATGGCACTTGTTTTAAACAATTAAATCAATGTTTTCTATGTAATATGTCAGTTATATCTCAATACAGCTGGAAAAAATAGATGTTTTAGCAATTGTTAGATTGATTTAGTGATCGATGGCATTTCTAATGATTTGAAGTATATTCCAAATACTAGCTGAGATATGACACTAAAGCTCAGCAGAGAAGTTGTTAACAACATAGACGCAGTAACATTAATAGAATTTTCTGTTGGTTCACAAGATTTGTTTTTTCCAAGTCTAAATGTATAGAAAGCTGTCTCAACTTTACAACCTCTGGTCCTTGAATAATGGACTATGTTTTCTCCTATGGTGTTGAATTTCAGCTCTGAGCCTTCTATAAGACATCTCCATAGGTTAATTTGCCAAAATAGGCAGTCAATGTTGTTTTCATCAACCTTTAAAGATCCTTTTTCTTAATATTCCATCTCTTGCCTAGAGAAGACTTATGAACCAGAGAAGCTGCCACATTTCTATAAGAATTCAAACTTTTTTTTGGAATGATGTGTATTTAGAATGATAAGTGATTTCTAATGTATCACAAATGTAGAGGTATGGTTGTCAACTATAGCTCCTGGAGATCACTTCTCTCCTGCCCAAATTTTACTTCAGTTCAAACTAAAGATGTTGATTCCCTTTTCAAGTGAAAATTCTCTAGCTATCAGCAATCACCTGAGTTTCCGTTTGTTGAATGAGTCTCAGAGCCTTTCCTGAGATCAATTTTTAATAAATTATCAAGCCCTAATCTATCACAAAATTTACAGGTTTGTCCACCACTGTCTAGTCTTCTCCAGAGTCAAATATTTTAAATCAACTATAATTGGCTGTCACTGATTTCTGTCTCACAAAATGCGAGGGATAAACTTTTCTAATTCCTTTGTTAGAAAACTCAGGCATATACCATAATTGTTGTTCTTTAGTTGCTAAGTTGTGTCTAACTGTTTGTGAACCCATGAACCGTCGTAGCCCGCCAAGTTCCTCTGTTAATGTCATTTCCCAGGCAAGAATACTGGAGTGGGTTGCCATTTCCCCCTCCAGGGGATCTTCCTGACCCAGGGATCCAATCTGCGCCTCCTGCATCTCCTGCATTGGCAGGCAGATTCTTTACTACTGTATACCTTAATACACAAGAGCTTTCTAAAAGTTTGGAATCTGAATGAATCCACTGTGGCCAGTCGGTTTTGATCAAAATCAAGTAAGAACTTTTAAAGCACACTTGTGACTCTTCCTCTTTCAGGAGTAAAAGTCCCCCCAACTAGCTGAAAACATAACTTCGTTCATCTACAAAAAGAATTATTTTACCTGTTATTTTATATCATATATTCCCAAAGGACAGAAAATTCACTTCCCTAGACAATGCAATAGAAATCTGATTTTTTTTCCCTTTAAGAAGATGTGGTACTTACATCTGATATGAATTAAGATTGTAACCTAACTGCATAGATTATATAAAATCTGTCAGAATGGCTTTGTTTGGAAAATTTGCTCCTGTTCTTACTTCACATTCATACTCCAGAAAGAAGTCTTTTTTAAAATCAAGTGAATTACTTGCTATAATAAGTCAAGCTTAAAATGGAGTGGGTGATATTGAAGGACTACTGCTTTTCTGTTTGGTGCAGATTTTAGAGTATGGAAAGGGATGTCAAGTATGATCTTTCCCATGAAGTAGTCTATTTGTGGAACATGGCTATTCTCCAAATTATTTAAAGGAGAAAAAACCCTAATGAAATAACTTAGAGGGAAGACTGTTTCTATGGCAATTGAACTATCACAAACCCAAAAAACAGAGATTCTTTCTCTACTGATCTTACATAGTACCATATAACTTCTTGTTACTGGCAGTCAGAATCAACAGGAGCTCAAGCTATCCAAGTAAATGTTTACTTTCCAAAATAACAAGAAGTATCAAGATCCAATAATTATTTCTTGAAAATATGATCATTATTCCCTGAGACAGGAGAAGAAAAAAGGAGAGATAAGATAGATATTTATGAAGTGCTTCAAATGGAGGGCAATGAACATTATAGAAGATACATGACTCTGCGGTTGTGTTTAATAAACATATACTGACTGCCAGCTGTTTAGGGAACATCAAGATGAGAAGGAAAGCTGGTCTAGACCTCAAGAAATTCAGAGCCTACCACAGGAGGTCATTAAGTAAAGAGAAAATTCCTAAACATGCTTGTGAAATTTATTATAGTGATGCAGTCAATGTGTGTGTGTTATGTGCTAAGTTGCTTCAATTGTGTCTGACTCTTTGCAACTCCATGGACTGTAGTCTGCCATGCCCCTCTGTCCATGAGATTCTCCATGCAAAAGTACTGGAGTGAGTTGCCATGCCCTCCTCCAGGGGATCCTCCCAATCCAGGGATCAAACCAGCAACTCTATGTCTCCTGAATTGGCAGGTGGGTTCCTTACCACTAATGGCACCTGAGAAACCATCAGGATACTGGAGAACACTGAAGAGGGGCACTTACCAGTTTGGGGTGGGGCTGGGGGTTGCCAGAGAGGTGAAGCCTATTCAGTTTTAAGGGATGATCCAGAGCTACATAAGTTGGTGAGAATGAAAGGGCACTGTAGGGATCAAGATAGATATGAGCAAAGGAAAAGCAGAATAGTTTGTACAGGAAAGAACTCTAAGCAGTTAGCTTTTTTCTAAAGGAGTTAGTTGTTACTGTATCAAGTGTGAAAAAAAGGTCAGAGATTAGTTTTGACAGGAAATAAAAGAGCCTGTGACTGAGAAGGCTCTGTGACTGGATTTTTGAGATGAGATGAGATGAGATGCTATGGAGGGTTCATATTACTTTCTTGGTAATGGGAATGACAATATAAAACATGACAATGATAACCATATCTGACTTGTATTAAGTAAATACTTCCTATATGATAGGCACAGAATTAGCACTTGATATAATATTATCTAATTTAATCTTTATCTAACTTGTGAGGTGGATCTATTATTACTGTCCTTTGTAACACAAATGTATGACCAACTCATTAACTTTTGAAATCCTATTGGGAGAGCTAAATGCTTGTTTTCCAACTCCTTAGATAGGAGTGGCACACTCTGTTTCATGTGTGCTTAGCTGCTCAGTCATGTCTGACTCTTTGTGATCCCATGGACTGTAGCTTGCCCGGCTCCTTTGTTCATGGGGATTCTCCAGGCAAGAATACTGCAGTGGGTTGCCATGCTCTCCTCCAGGGGATCTTCCCAATCCAGGGATCGAACCCAGGTCTCCCACACTGTAGGTGGATTCTTTACTGTCTGAGACACCCTGTCCCATAAGGCATAAGTAGAAATAGGGGTTCAGAGAAGATTTTGCTTTTCTGATAACACACACAAAAAGACTGCAATAACTATTGCTTCCACTTTCATCTTCTTCCTGCCTTGAATACAATGAAATATCTGAGGTTGCTGCAATCACTTTGTTGCCCTGAGGCAAAGAACTGATCTTAGGAATGATCTAGAGAACGGCAGAAAAACTGGCCCTAAAAAAAACTGGCCCATCACAAAATCAGCAGCTACTTACCAACAGACTTCTCTACAGGTGGGGGAAATAAACCCGCTGAGAGTTGGAAGTTTGTTACATATAGCTATAAGTCCTCTCATTTGATACATTTATTTTATAGAAGAGGAAAATGTTTCCAAGTCATTAATAACTCACCCAAGGTCATGTTTAGCAAATGATAGGGTCAGCATTCCAAATCAAGTTCAACTTTATAAAGTTTGGGCTCTTAAATCCCTCCACATAGCAGTACTTTTTCCTCACTCTTGCGTGAAAACAGACAATGTAGAAGGTAAATCAAAACCTAGGTGAGAGAAAAAGAATCTTCCTGGCAAAGAAAGGGAAAATTTAGGAACAGAAAGTCTAAAAACTTACTTTGATGACCCAATCTGGTTTTGCCTTAATAAAATGGAGAATAAGACAAAACTGAATAGAAGAATATCTCCTCCATCTCAGAGTATCCTCTCTTATCTATCCAAAACCGTTTCCATTAAGAGTCCCTCCTTTCTTTTCTCAATTAGGAATACATCACTACCAACTTAAAATACTACTCTTCTCTGGGAAAAAAGAAATTTAAGGAGCATGTTGGCAGTGTCTTATACCTATGACACAAACCACAAGCTTGATTCTTTAGTTATTTATTCATTAAAATGCATACTTAATTCTCTTTTTCATAGTGATGAAGGAAAAAATATATATTCAGTTCAGTTCAGTTGCTCAGTCGTGTCCAACTCTTTGAGACCCCATGAATCACAGCATGCCAGGCCTCCCTGTCCATCACCAACTCCCGGAGTTCACCCAAACTCATGTCCACTGAGTCAGTGATGCCATCCAACCATTGCATCCCCTGTTGTCCCCTTCTCTTCCTGCCCTCAATCTTTCCCAGCATCAGGGTCTTTTCAAATGAGTCAGCTCTTCGCATCAGGTGGCCAAAGTATTGGCGTTTCAGCTTCAACATCAGTCCTTCCGTTGAACACTCAGGACTGATCTCCTTTAGGATGGACTGGTTGGATCTCCTTGCAGTCCAAGGGACTCTCAAGAGTCTTCTCCAACCACAGTTCATATACACGTACATATATATATACAGATTGAGAGTTATTAACCTTATTAGTCCTTTCACCAGAGAAGGCAATGGCAACCCACTCCAGTACTCTCACCTAGAAAATCCCATGGTTGGAGGAGCCTGGTAGGCTGCAGTCCATGGGGTCGCTAAGAGTTGGACACGACTGAGTGACTTCACTTTCACTCTTCCTTTCATGCATTGGAGAAGGAAATAGCAACCCACTCCAGTGTTCTTGCCTGGAGAATCCCAGGGATGGGGGAGCCTGGTGGGCTGCCGTCTATGGGGTTGCACAGAGTCAGACACGACTGAAGTGACTTAGCAGCAGCAGAAGTCCTTTCATAAATTGACTGTAGCTTTTTTGGGGTCAACTATGTTGTCCTGTGCAAGGGGCTCTGATTTCATGAGAAACATGTTCAAAACTGATAAAAATGAAGTATAGGAAGGTGGTCAAAAGGGTAGGTTAGTGTCAGGCTGTCTGGATTGGAATTTCAACAACTTACCAATTATATAACCTTGGAAAAGTGACAATCGCCCTGTTCTTTAGCTGTGACGTCTTTGAAATGGGGGATAAAAACAGTGCCTACCTCACAGGATTGTTGGAGTAGTTTGAAAGAGATAATCCACTGAAAGAGGTTAGAACTTCCTGGTACATAATAGGCACTCAAGAAACAATAGCTAATTTGGAATCTTTACCTAACCTTCATTGCATCTCCTAAATCCCTTCCCGCTTCATATACCTGATACTCAAGTGATTGATCATTCCTACCAATCTCCATCAACAAAATTTGCTTTTACAATTCATTTACAGTACAATGTATTAAGTATACAACACCTCACCCAGGGGCATATTAAGTATAAAATGACATATCTAGGAGCATTTGTACTTTAAATGTCACCTCTAATTTGGGGATAAGTTGTCTACCAGTATATACCAATAAACAGAAAGCTATATTGTTGGACAGGAAGTCCTTTGTAGCATTCTCAGAATCACAACAGGGAGGCAGCTTTCTAATTGGAGGTAAGAAAAGCTCCAGGCTGAGTCCTTATTTGATTATTAGAGTACTTCGCACTATAATGTAAGAGATTACTATGACATCATTTCTGTAACTCCAACATGGCTCCCCACAGTCCAGTTTTGTAAGAAGATATGCCTCAGCTTACCTACTCATAGGATTTTCCTTTACTTGTTTTACCAGAGTAGCAAAAAGAGCCCCAAAGCCAGCAGCTATGTAGAATGGTACCAGTCTTACATCTGTAAATTCCAGGAACAGCAAAAGACAGTGCCTCGTTCTTCAAAAGATTTGGCAAGTGACTGAGCAAATATCAGGAAAATTTTCACACATGTGTACCCTGGGTTTCCAGCACCTGGATCTACCCCATTACAAGGAAAATCCTATTCTTCAGGAGAAAGGTGCCCATCACATTTTGAAGGAATATGTAAACAAATTTTCTGAACCACCAAGTTAAATTTAACCTGTGTATCATACACAGATGCCACACTTACTTTTCACGTGGGCTGCCAACTGTACTTCAAGTCTTTTCAGGAATTATTCTTTTGGGAAGAAGCCAGTGTATTTTGTCAGAATAGCACATCAAAATTAAATTGAAAAGTTAATCTTTCAAAAGAGAAAATATTATCATATCAATCTTCCAAAAGTAAAGACTATGCCTCTTTTGAAAAAAAAATAATGTAATTATTGTTTAATAAAACCTCACAGTCTTTTCTCACTAGTGTTAGGGATAATGAACACAGCTTGGCTTTGATGGTTCAGCTCTGTTGCAGTGTGGCTATGGAGCTACAGTTTCAAAACTGGCTTAAGCATCTACTTTAGGGCAATATGTAATATTATAGAGAAGCTGTTTAATTAAAAGAATCATTCTCAGTATCAATGAAAGAATAACCTTATATGAAAAGGAAGGTGGATACAGTAATTTAGCAAATTATTATTCTAGAAAGAGTAAGATTTGTTTCTTGAAATCCTCTTGAGAGCCTTATTAATAATTATTTTGATCAGATCAGATCAGATCAGTTCAGTCACTCAGTCGTGTCCGACTCTTTGCAACCCCATGAATTGCAGCACGCCAGGCCTCCCTGTCCATCACCAACTCCCGGAGTTCACTCCGGAGTCCATCGAGTCAGTGATGCCATCTAGCCATCTCATCCTCTGTCATCCCCTTCTCCTCCTGCCCCCAATCCCTCCCAGCATCAGAGTCTTTTCCAATGAGTCAACTCTTTGCATGAGGTGGCCAAAGTACTGGAGTTTCAGCTTCAGCATCATTCCTTCCAAAGAAATCCCAGGGCTGATCTCCTTCAGAATGGACTGGTTGGATCTCCTTGCAGTCCAAGGGACTCTCAAGAGTCTTCTCCAACACCACAGTTCAAAAGCATCAGTTCTTCAGTGCTCAGCCTTCTTCACAGTCCAACTCTCACATCCATACATGACCACAGGAAAAACCATAGCCTTGACTAGATGAACCTTTGTTGGCAAAGTAATATCTCTGCTTTTGAATATGCTATCTAGGTTGGTCATAACTTTCCTGCCAAGGAGTACACCTAAATAGTTCTGTATGGCCTACAGGATAAATCCAAAGTCCTTTGCGTGGCATTTAAAAACCTCCACAGCACAGTCACTGTTTGCCTCTCAGACCACCCTTTTCACCATCATCCTCTGACTTCTTATACTTAAGACTCCAGCCAGGCATTTCCCCAAAAAGACAGTATGTCAGGATTTTTATTCATGATTTTCCCTCTTCCTAGAAGTCTTCTCCACTTCTTGGCCATCTGGTGAACTTGTATTCCTCTCCTATCCCAATTAAAATACTATCTCCTCAAATAAAGCCTCTCCCAGGGGACTGCACTACTCTTCTTCCTCAGAGTCTCACTGTATTCTGTATACCATTTTATTCCAGTGTTCTGATACTATTATATCTTTTGTTTCCATGTATTCTTCCAACTAGACTATAAGTAACCTGAATACAGGGCCATATCTTTTCATCTTTACATTATCTAAATACCTGGTATCATATCTCACACAAACTAGGAACACAATTTTATATTTGTTAAATAAATGAAGCTTTAGAGTTTCTGTCAACCATTTTTTGTTGTTGTATTAGATGTGTTCTTTACATATATTTGTTAAGAATCATGCAGGAGGTGAGATTCACCCTACTTACAAAGAAAAAAGTTCACTCATCAGTTTCATGGATGCTGGTGGAAGAAAACAAGACTCCAGGACAAAGAAGAGGGACAGATTATACTTACAGTAGTAGCAACAGACTTTTTGCATCAGAATTTTATGCATCAGTTTCCCTTGCCTCAAGTTCCACAAAGGCAACCTGAATGGGTCCAGATGGATGCCTATGTGTTACATTATGGGTGGGAAACCCTGATCTTAGGGAATCCAAAACTTTTATAGTGGAAAGTAAGCATGTTTGCCCTTTGCTCCAGAGTGAGACATATAGCTTTCCAAGCCTATTCACTGAACAAATGTCTTCAGAGAGTTAAGTCTAAAACAAAAGAAGTTAGTTCTGTTTGCAGGATGTGCAGAAACACAAGATACCAAGGATAATTGTCATTAAACAACATTCATGACAAAGAAAGACACACTTCTGTGGACAGGATTTATAAAATCTCAGAGGAAACCTCCTACCACATTCCAAGGATGTTTTAACTTTGAGACAGGGAGGTCTGGCATGCTGCGATTCATGGGGTCATAAAAAGTCGGACCTGACTGAGCAACTGGACTGACTGACTGACATCACTTTTTTGCCTGGAAAATCCCAAGGACAGAGGCACCTGGTGAGCTACAGTCTATGGGTCACAAAGAGTCAGACATGACTGAGTGACTAACACATCTTATTTATTTACCAACAATTACTTTGGATGAGTCTAGGTCCTGTTATAACTGTGGCTGAGATATTTACAGCTCACTGAATATCCACATGTTCCCTATATTCCCCAGCACACTACAGTTAAATGGAGACACATGGTGCGTCCTGCCCCGTAGACTATGAATAAAAATGACCTTTAACACTTCTAAGAACACTGGACAGAGAGCATCTAGGGTAAGAGTTACAAGACAGGGCACAAGTTCTCTGTCTTCTCACTTCCTCTGATGTGGAAATTATGGAGGTCTTGTACTGAGATGCTAGAATTTGTTAGCCTGGGACTTTGAGTGACGATATGGGTCAGAGCTCCTCTGCTGGACATCTAACTGAGTGAAAGGCATGTGACTGAGTGAGACATAAAATTCTATTCTATTATGCCACCGACACTTCAGGGTTAATCTCGTTCCACATCATAATCCATTGTATCTTGAATAATACAGCAGATCTTTGTCTTTTAAAGGTGCAATTTTTTGAAGAACAGAGATTTTATTATTTTGAATTTATTCTAATAAACTTTTAACTGATAAAATTAAATAAGCTTCCATGGAACTATGAAATCTTTGGTGAAATATGAAATCTAAATAACTTGTTTAAAAACATACTATTAATACTTCTTTTATAGACATCTACCTTTGATAGGGGCAGTTGTTAACTCTGTGAAAGGTGTTAAATACCTAATAAGAATGTTTCTGTATATTCCAAGAGTTCTAATGTAAAATAGTGAGCAGTCTACTTTTCCATTTGACCTACAAACACAGATAAAGGTCTGCATTCTGAATCAATTCATCAATATGTCATTCAATTTTTATTCTCTCAATCATACAGGCCCCTCAATGAAGTAACTGTTCTGTGTTCTTATAGCATAAGGACCTATGCAAAATGCTATAAGAAATGTTAAAAGTCAGTGGTTCTTCTGCCTGTTTAATGACTGGGTGATTTATGGAAGTTCTGCATTTCATTCATAAATTCAGAACATATATTTTGGCAGCATCCTCAAACTTCCTGAAACAAACATTTAGAAGTCTTCCTTTATGGAATCATAGAGAAAATGTTAAATAAAACTGGAGGAAAAGAAAAGGAGGGAAGAAAGGAATTAACAATCTCAATATTGTTTCCATTGGCTTACAGAAAAGTTAAGAAAATGATAGTCTATAAATTTTACAGATGAAGAAATTACTTTCCCCAAAGCTAATAAGTGATTGACAAGGATTTTATCTAGCCTTTCTTATCACATTATCTCCCCTTTCCTTTTTTTTTTGAAACTATACTGCCTATTTTTTATAAAAGGAAATTTGTGGATCTTTTTTTATAAGAGAAGTTTGTAATGAATCTGGGAGGATTTCAGCAGAGAAGGCTGAAGGAGCAAAAAGAAGCAAGAGAATACATCATCAGATGGGCATCATCACATGGGCTAGAGTGTAAAATCTTCAAAGGGATATAGAGAACGATTAAGCTTCAAAAGCTAAATCAGGACTATTCTACTGAAGACTTAGAAAGAGTGGGATATCTTCACTAGTCAATAGAGAACTAGTAAGAATGAGGAGAGGGAAAAGTAAAAACAATTTAAAACTGATGTTTGCAGATCACATTACTGACCTCAATACATCACTCTTGCTGTACACACACTATTGTTCATGGGTTCCTCTCACTAACAGGATGGTGTCTACTTGACTTTGGATTTGACCAGATAACTTCCTTTGACTAACAAAAGGATATGACAGCATAGCATTTGTAAGCCAAACCTTAAGAGGCCATGGGTGTTCCTAAAAGTCTACTCACAGCTCAGCCATTTCTGTGAGGGTAAGTCTTGCTTATCCACTGCCCTGAGAAAGATGAAAGGCAAATGGAGCAGAGCTGCCCCAGCTGGACAAACCCTAGAGCCACACCCAGGCAACCTGCTGACACAAGAGAAATATTACAGGACTGCTGTTTCAAGTCACTGAGTTTTAGAGTGAATACTGGGCAACTGGCGGCGCTAGTGGTAAAGAACCTGCCTGCCAGTGCAGGAGACATAAGAGATGTGGGTTCAATCCTGTGTCACGAAGATCTCTGGAGAAGAGTATGGAAACCCACTCCAGTCTTCTTGCCTGGAGAATCCCATAGACAGAGGGGCCTGGGGGGTCACAGTCCATAGGGTCGCAAAGAGTCGGACATGACTGAAGCACGCAGGCACGCATGTTAGGAAACCAGCTCTGATTCCATTATATAGAAGAAACAAGAGATTTCTGACATTTGGCTTAAGAGAGGAACATAATTTCATCTAACAGCAAAATTTTATGAACATACATGAGTAATTAAGAAGTTACCATACATAATAATATGCCAAGAGAGAAAAAAACAAACAAACTATGATTTCAACTTGGAAGAAGGTATAGAAACTGAATTAAAAAAAAAAAAAAAGACGAATACCAGAATCAATGGAAGAAATGCTTATCGTTAACAATTAGGGTTTTAAAAAATAATTTTACCAAACTTTTAAAATATACTCTTAGACACCTGATCATGATAATTATGTCTCTACCTTTTAAAGATCCTTTCTGAGAATGACTGATAAAGAATAAATTGCACATATTTATTAAAGTAGACAATTTTAAGAAATTTGATACATGTATGTATTTGTAAAACCATCATCATAATCAAGATAAAGAATATATTCATCATTCCCTAGGGCTTCCTGAGGTCCCTTGGTAATCCATACCTCTGTTCACACCTAAACCCACATTCAAAGCAAACAACTGATAAGCTTTCTAGTCACCATAGGTTGGTTTGTTTTTTCTAGGACTTTATATAAATGAAATAATACACTGGTTTCTTTCTGGGTTCTTTCAATCAGCAATATTTTAAAAATTCTTCTATGTCACTCAGTGCTGCTGCTGCTAAGTTGCTCCAGTCATGTCCAACTCTGTGCGACCCCATAGACGGCAGCCCACCAGGCTCCCCCATCCCTGGGATTCTCCAGGAAAGAACACTGGAGTGGGTTGCCATTTCCTTCTCCAATGCATGAAAGTGAAAAGTGAGAGTGAAGTCGCTCAGTCATGTCCGACTTTTAGCGACCCCATGGACTGCAGCCTACCAGGCTCTTCCGTCCATAGGATTTTCCAGGCAAGAATACTGGAGTGGGGTGCCATTGCCTTCTCCGAGTGGAATGCTAGGCAGTCAATAAAAAAGAATGAATACACTATATACAGATATGGAAAGATCATCAAGATATAAAGAAAGCAAAGTACAGAGAGAAAGTATGTACACTGTGCTGTGTTGTTGCTGTTCAGTCACTGAGTGCTGTTCAACTCTCTGGGACCCCATTGGACTGCAGCACACAGGCTCCCCTGTCCTTTACTGTCTCCCAGAGTTTGCTCAAATGCATGTCCATTGAGTCGCTGATGCTATCTAAACATTTCATCCTCTGCCAACCCCTTCTCCTTTTGCCTTCACTCTTTCCCAGCATCAGGGTCTTTTCTAGTGAGTCAGCTCTTTGCATCAGGTGGCCAAAGTATTGGAGCTTCAGCATCAGTCCTTTCAATGAATATTCAGGGTTGATTTCCTTTAGAATTGACTAGTGTGATCTCCTTGCAGTCCAAGGGACTCTCAAGAGTCTTCTCCAGCACCACAATTCGAAAGCGTTGTGTCACTCAGTAGTAGCCCATTAAATAAATACACAAAATTTGTTTATTCATTTATCTATTGATGGATATTTGGGGTTTTCCTCCAAGCTTTTGGCTATTGCAAATAGAGGAGGGTGAATAAGCTGGCTTAAAATCTCAACATTCAAAAAATGAAGATCCTGGCATCTGGCCCCATTACTTCATGACAAACAGATGGGGAAAAAATGAAAACAGTGACAGACTTTTACTGGTCTCCAAAATCACTGTGGATGCTGACTGCAGCCATGAAATTAAAAGATGTTTGCTCCTTGGAAGAAAAGTTATGACCAACCTAGACAGCATATTAAAAAGCAGAGTCATTATTTTGCCAACAAATGTCCATATAGTCAAACTATGGTTTTCCTAGTAGTCATGTAAGAATGTGAGAGTTGGACCACAAAAAAGGCTGAGAGCCAAAGAATTGATTCTTTCGAACTGTGGTGCTGGAGAAAACTCTTGACAGTCGCTTGGACAGCAGGGAGAGTTGATCCTAAAGGAAATCAATCCTGAATATTCATTGGATGGACTGATGTTGAACCTGAAGCACCAATACTTTGGCCATCTAATAGGAGGAGCTGACTCATTGGAAAAGACCCTTATGCTGGCAAAGACTGAAGGTAGAGGAGAAGGGGGCGACAGAGGATGAGATGGTTGGATGGCACCACTGACTCAAAGGACCTGAGTTTGAGCAAACTCCGGAAGATAGTTAAGGACAGGGAAGCCTGGCATGCTGCAGTCTATGGGGTTACAAAGAATAGAATATGATTTAACAACTGAACAACAACAACACAAGTCTTTTTGGAGACACGTGTTTCAGTTCATTTGGGTAAATGTATAATATTGCAATGGATGAATGGTATACTAGGTGTATGTACAACTTTAAAAAAAATACTAGGGAAAGAAATCCAAACCACAATGAGATACACCTTCACACCCAATAAGTTATACCTTCACACCCAATAAGTTAACTGTAATTGCTCCTTAGAAGGAAAGTTATGACCAACCTAGACAGCATATTAAAAAGCATAGACATTAATTTGTCAACAAAGGTCTGTCTAGTCAAGGCTATGGTTTTCCCAGTGGTCATGTATGGATGTGAGAGTTGGACTATAAAGAAAGCTGAGCACCGAAGAATTGATGCTTTTGAATTGTGGTGTTGGAGAAGACTCTTGAGAGTCCCTTGGACAGCAAGGGGATCCAACCAGTCCATCTTAAAGGAAATCAGTCCTGAATGTTCATTAAAAGGACTGATGTTGAAGCTGAAACTCCAATACTTTGGCTACCTGATGCAAAGAACTGACTCATTTGAAAAGACCCTGATGAAGATGGCGGAGGAGTAGGACAGGGAGAACACTTTCTCCCCCACAAATTCATCAAAAGAGCATTTAAACGTCGAGTAAATTCCACAAAACAACTTCTGAATGCCGGCAGAGGACATCAGGCACCCAGAAAAGCAATCCAACTCTTCGAAAGGAGGTAGGAAAAAATATAAAAGACAAAAAAAGAGACAAAAGAGGGAGGGACGGAGCTCCGTCCCGGGAAGGGAGTCTTAAAAAGAGAGAAGTTTCCAAACACCAGGAAACCTTCTCACTGCCGAATCTGTGCCGAGCTTTGGAAGCACAGAGGGCAACGTAACAGGAAGAAAAAATAAATAAACAATTAAAACTCGAAGATTGCGAGTCCTACGGTAACTCCCCCAGTGGAGAAGCAGCGCAGACGCCTGCAGGCGCCATTAACAAGCGGGGGCTGGGCAGGGAGGCGCAGCGCGGGCTGCATCGCTTAGAGTAAGAATCTGGCCTGAATACCCTGAGCACTATCTGAGCGAAATAATTTGGGCTAACAAACCAGACTGTGGGATATCTACTACGCGAAAAGCCAGCCCCAACCTAAGACCGCCAGGCCCGTGCACGGAACAAAGAATTGAACAGAGATAGCCGGCTGCAGACCTTCCTCCGGTGATAGGCAGCCAGAGCCGGAAGGGGGCAATTGCAGCCCCAGAGAGACATTATCTATAAAACTGTAAGCAGGCTTCTTTGCTAACTAAAACTTCTTGGGGTCTGGACGGTTAACATCTGCCTAAGAAGGTGCGCGGTTTTGCGCCCAGATAACCGAGTGGCGGGAGGCGATAAGTCGCAGCATTGGCGCCGCCAAACACCTCATCACTTGAGCTGCTCGGACCTGGGAAGAGCACAATACTCAGGCCCAACTGAGTCTGCGCCTCTGAGGACTATCCGAGTGCCTGAACCTGAGCGGCTTGGACCTGGGAGGTACATGCAACCCAGGGCCAGCCTCGGATTGTTCCCGGCGGAACAACCTAGAGCCCGAGCAGTGTGGGCAGGGAGGCTACACGCGCAGTGAGCGGGGCAGACCCAGTGTGGCTGAGGCACTGCGGCGCTGCGCCAGTGTTATTTGCTTGCATCATCCCCCCCTCCCCCCACACAGCGACTGAACAAAGAGAAGAAATACAGTTCCACCCATCAGAACACTGACACAAGCTTCCCTAACCAGGAAACCTTGACAAGCCACCTGTACAAACCCACACACAGTGAGGAATAGCCACAATAAAGAGAACTCCACAAACTGCCAGAATACAGAAAGGACACCCCATACTCAGCAATTTAAACAAGATGAAGAGACAGAGGAATAGCCAGCAGATAAAGGAACAGGATAAATGCCCACCAAACCAAACAAAAGAGGAAGAGATAGGGAATCTACCTGATAAAGAATTCCGAATAATGATAGTGAAATTGATCCAAAATCTAGAAATTAAAATGGAATCACAGATAAATAGCTTGAGACAAGGATTGAGAAGATGCAAGAAAGGTTTAACAAGGACCTAGAAGAAATAAAAAGAGTCAATATACAATGAATAATGCAATAAATGAAATTAAAAACACTCTGGAGGCAACAAATAGTAGAATAACAGAGGCAGAAGATAGGATTAGTGAATTAGAAGATAGAATGGTAGAAATAAATGAATCAGAGAGAATAAAAGAAAACGAATTAAAAGAAATGAGGACAATCTCAGAGACCTCCAGGACAATATTAAACGCTACAACATTGAATCATAGGGTTCCAGAAGAAGAAGACAAAAAGAAAGACCATGAGAAAATACTTGAGGAGATAATAGTTGAAAACTTCCTAAACTGGGGAAGGAAATAATCACCCAAGTCCAAGAAACCCAGAGAATCCCAAACAGGATAAACCCAAGGTAGAAACACCCCAAGACACATATTACTCAAATTAACAAAGATCAAACACAAAGAACAAATATTAAAAGCAGCAAGGGAAAAACAACAAATAACACACAAGGAATTCCCATAAGGATAACAGCTGATCTTTCAATAGAAACTCTTCAAGCCAGGAGGGAATGGCAAGACATACTTAAAATGATGAAAGAAAATAACCTACAGCCCAGATTATTGTACCCAGCAAGGATTTCATTCAAGTATGAAGGAGAAATCAAAAGCTTCTCAGATAAGCAAAAGCTGAGAGAATTCTGCACCACCAAACCAGCTCTACAACAAATACTAAAGGATATTCTCTAGACAGGAAACACAAAAATGGTGTATAAATTCAACCCCAAACAATAAAGTAAATGGCAACGGGATCATACTTATCAGTAATTACCTTAAACGTAAATGGGTTGAATGCCCCAACCAAAAGACAAAGACTGGCTGAATGGATACAAAAACAAGACCCCTACATATGTTGTCTACAGGAGACCCACCTCAAAACAGGGGACACATACAGACTGAAAGTGAAGGGCTGGAAAAAGATTTTCCATGCAAATAGGGACCAAAAGAAAGCAGGAGTAGCAATACTCATATCAGATAAAATAGACTTTAAAACAAAGGCTGTGAAAAGAGACAAAGAAGGTCACTACATAATGATCAAAGGATCAATCCAAGAAGAAGATATAACAATTATAAATATATATGCACCCAACACGGGAGCACCAGAGTATGTAAGACAAATGCTAACAAGTATGAAAGGAGAAATTAACAATAACACAATAATAGTGGGAGACTTTAATACCCCACTCACACCTATGGATAGATCAACTAAACAGAAAATTAATAAGGAAACACAAACTTTAAACGATACAATAGACCAGTTAGACCTAATTGATATCTATAGGACATTTCATCCCAAAACAATGAATTTCACCTTTTTCTCAAGCGCACATGGAACCTTCTCCAGGATAGATCACATCCTGGGCCATAAAGCTAGCCTTGGTAAATTCAAAAAAATAGAAATCATTCCAAGCATCTTTTCTGACCACAATGCAGTAAGATTAGATCTCAATTACAGGAGAAAAACTATTAAAAATTCCAACATATGGAGGCTGAACAACACGCTGCTGAATAACAAACAAATCACAGAAGAAATCAAAAAGAAATCAAAATTTGCATAGAAACGAATGAAAATGAAAACACAACAACCCAAAACCTGTGGGACACAGTAAAAGCAGTCCTAAGGGGAAAGTTCATAGCAATACAGGCACACCTCAAGAAACAAGAAAAAGTCAAATAAATAACCTAACTCTACACCTCAAACAACTAGAAAAGGAAGAAATGAAGAACCCCAGGGTTAGTAGAAGGAAAGAAATCTTAAAATTAGAGCAGAAATAAATGCAAAAGAAACAAAAAAGAGACCATAGCAAAAATCAACAAAGCCAAAAGCTGGTTCTTTGAAAGGATAAATAAAATTGACAAACCATTAGCCAGTCTCATCAAGAAACAAAGGAGAAAAAATCAAATCAATAAAATTAGAAATGACAGTGGAGAGATCACAACAGACAACATAGAAATACAAAGGATCATAAGAGACTATTATCAACAATTATATGCCAATAAAATGGACAATGAGGAAGAAATGGACAAATTCTTAGAAAAGTACAACTTTCCAAAACTCTCGACCAGGAAGAAATAGAAAACCTTAACAGACCTATCACAAGCATGGAAATTGAAACTGTAATCAAAAATCTTCCAGCAAACAAAAGCCCAGGTCCAGACGGCTTCACAGCTGAATTCTACCAAAAATTTAGAGAAGAGCTAACACCTATCCTGCTCAAACTCTTCCAGAAAATTGCAGAGGAAGGTAAACTTCCAAACTCATTCTATGAGGCCACCATCACCCTAATACCAAAACCTGACAAAGATGCCACAAAAAAAAGAAAACTATAGGCCAATATCACTGATGAACATAGATGCAAAAATCCTAAACAAAATTCTAGCAATCAGAATCCAACAACACATTAAAAAGATCATACACCATGACCAAGTGGGCTTTATCCCAGGGATGCAAGGATTCTTCAATATCCGCAAATCAATCAATGTAATACACCACATTAACAAATTGAAAAAAAAACCATATGATTATCTCAATAGATGCAGAGAAAGCCTTTGACAAAATTCAACACCCATTTATGATAAAAACTCTCCAGAAAGCAGGAATAGAAGGAACATACCTCAACATAATAAAAGCTATATATGACAAACCCACAGCAAACATTATCCTCAATGGTGAAAAATTGAAAGCATTTCCTCTAAAGTCAGGAACAAAACAAGGGTGCCCACTTTCACCATTACTATTCAACATAGTTTTGGAAGTTTTGGCTACAGCAATCAGAGCAGAAAAAAAAATAAAAGGAATCAAAATTGGAAAAGAAGAAGTAAAACTCTCACTATTTGCAGATGACATGATCCTCTACATAGAAAACCCTAAAGACTCCACCAGAAAATTACTAGAACTAATCAATGATTATAGTAAAGTTGCAGGATATAAAATCAACACACAGAAATCCCTTGCATTCCTATACACTAATAATGAGAAAACAGAAAGAGAAATTAAGGAAACAATTCCATTCACCATTGCAACGAAGAGAATAAAATACTTAGGAATATATCTACCTAAAGAAACTAAAGACCTATATATAGAAAACTATAAAACACTGGTGAAAGAAATCAAAGAGGACACTAATAGATGGAGAAATATACCATGTTCATGGATTGGAAGAATCAATATAGTGAAAATGAGTATACTACCCAAAGCAATTTATAGATTCAATGCAATCCCTATCAAGCTACCAACAGTATTCTTCACAGAGCTAGAACAAATAATTTCACAATTTGTATGGAAATACAAAAAACCTCGAATAGCCAAAGCGATCTTGAGAAAGAAAAATGGAACTGGAGGAATCAACCTACCTGACTTCAGGCTCTACTACAAAGCCACAGTTATCAAGACAGTATGGTACTGGCACAAAGACAGAAATATAGATCAATGGAACAAAATAGAAAGCCCAGAGATAAATCCACGCACATATGGACACCTTATCTTTGACAAAGGAGGCAAGAATATACAGTGGATTAAAGACAATCTCTTTAACAAGTGGTGCTGGGAAATCTGGTCAACCACTTGTAAAAGAATGAAACTAGAACACTTTCTAACACCATATACAAAAATAAACTCAAAATGGATTAAAGATCTCAACATAAGACCAGAAACTATAAAACTCCTAGAGGAGAACATAGGCAAAACACTCTCTGACATACATCACAGCAGGATCCTCTATGACCCACCTCCCAGAATATTGGAAATAAAAGCAAAAATAAACAAATGGGACCTAATTAAACTTAAAAGCTTCTGCACATCAAAGGAAACTATTAGCAAGGTGAAAAGACAGCCTTCAGAATGGGAGAAAATAATAGCAAATGAAGCAACCGACAAACAACTAATCTCAAAAATATACAAGCAACTCCTACAGCTCAACTCCAGAAAAATAAATGACCCAATCAAAAAATGGGCCAAAGATCTAAATAGACATTTCTCCAAAGAAGACATACAGATGGCTAACAAACACTTGAAAAGATGTTCAACATCACTCTTTATCAGAGAAATGCAAATCAAAACCACTATGAGGTACCATTTCACACCAGTCAGAATGGCTGCGATCCAAAAGTCTACAAATAATAAATGCTGGAGAGGGTGTGGAGAAAAGGGAACCCTCTTACACTGTTGGTGGGAATGCAAATTAGTACAGCCACTATGGAGAACAGTGTGGAGATTCCTTAAAAACTGGAAATAGAACTGCCTTATGATCCAGCAATCCCACTGCTGGGCATACACACTGAGGAAACCAGAAGGGAAAGAGACACGTGTACCCCAATGTTCATCACAGCACTGTTTATAATAGCCAGGACATGGAAGCAACCTAGATGTCCATCAGCAGATGAATGGATAAGAAAGCTGTGGTACATATACACAATGGAGTATTACTCAGCCATTAAAAAGAATACATTTGAATCAGTTCTAATGAGGTGGATGAAACTGGAGACTATTATACAGAGTGAAGTAAGCCAGAAGGAAAAACATAAATACAGTATACTAACGCATGTATATGGAATTTAGAAAGATGGTAACGATAACCCTGTATGCGAGACAGCAAAAGAGACACTGATGTATAGAACAGTCTTATGGACTCTGTGGGAGAGGGTGGGAAGATTTGGGAGAATGTCATTGAAACATGTGAAATGTCATGTATGAAACGAGATGCCAGTCCAGGTTCAGTGCACGATGCTGGATGCTTGGGGCTGGTGCGCTGGGAAGGCCCAGGGGGATGGTATGGGGAGGTTGGGAGGGAGGAGGGTTCAGGATGGGGAGCATGTGATTTTTTTAAAAAAAAAAAAAAAAAAAAAAAAAAAAAAGAAATGAAAAGACCCTGATGCTGGGAAAGCGTGAAGGCAGGAGGAGAAGGGGACAACAGAGGATGAGATGGTTGGATGGCATCACCGACTCAATGGACAAGGGTTTGGATGGACTCTGGGAGTTGGTGATGGACAGGGAGGCCTGGCATGCTGCGGTTCATGGGGTCGCAAAGAGTTGGACTCAACTGAGTGACTGAACTGAATTTAAAAATGTAAAATAAGTTTGATGAGGCTATGGAGAAATTGGAACCTTAAAGCACTGGTGGAAATATAAACTACTATAGCTACTGCAGAAGTAGTTTGGTGCTTCATCATAAAGCTAAACATAAAATTATCATCAGTTCAGTTCAGTTGCTCAGTTGTGTCTGACTTTTTCCGACCCCATGGACTACACCAAGCCAGGCATCCCTGTCCATCACCAACTCTTGGAGTTTACTCAAATTCATGTCCATTGAGTTAGTGATGGATTGACTGGTTGGATCTCCTTGCAGTCCAAGGGACTCTCAAGAGTCTTCTCCAACACCACAGTTCAAAAGCATCAATTCTTCTGTATTCAACTTTCTTTATAGTCCAACTTTCACATCCATACACGACTACTGGAAAAACCATAGCTTTGACTAGATGGACCTGTGTTGGCAAAGTAATGTTTTTGTTTTTTAATATGCTGTCTAGGTTGGTCATAACTTTCCTTCCAAGCAGCAAGCGTCTTTTAATTTCATGGCTGCAGTCACCATCTGCAGTGATTTTGGAGCCCCCCAAAATAAAATCTCTCATTGTTTCCATTGTTTTTCCATCTATTTGTCATGAAGTGATGGGACCAGATGTCATGATCTGTTTTCTGAATGTTGAGTTTTAAGCCAACTTTTTTACTCTCCCCTTTCAATTTCATCAAGAGGCTCTTTAGTTCTTCACTTTCTGCCATAAGGGTGGTGTCATCTGCATATCTGAGGTTATTGATATTTCTCCCAGCAATCTTGATTCCAGCTTGTGCTTCATCCAGTCCAACATTTCTCATGATGTACTCTGCATATAAGTTAAATAAGCAGGGTGACAATATACAGCCTTGATGTACTCCTTTCCTTATTTGGAACCAGTTTGTTGTTCCATGTCCAGTTCTAACTGTTGCTTCTTGACCTGCACACAGATTTCTCAGGAGGCAGGTCAGATGGTCTGATATTTACATCTATTTAAGAATTTTCCACAGTTTGTTGTGATCCACACAGTCAAAGGCTTTGAAGCAGTCAATAAACCAGAAGTAGATGTGTTTCTGGAACTCTCTTGCTTTTTCCATGATTCAACAGATGTTGGGAATTTGATCTCTGGTTCGTCTGCCTTTTCTAAAACCAGCTTGAACATCTGGAAGTTCATGGTTCACATACTGTTGAAGCCTGGCTTGGAGAATTTTGAGCATTATTTTGCTAGCCTGTGAGATGAGTGCAGTTGTGTGGTAGTTTGAGCACTCTTTGGCTTTGCCTTTCTTTGGGATTGGAATGAAAACTGACCTTTTCCAGTCCTGTGGCCACTGCTGAGTTTTCCAAATTTGCTGGCATATTGAGTGTAGCATTTTCACAGCATCATCTTTTAGGATTTGAAATAGCTCAACTGGAATTCCATCACCTCCACTAGTTTTGTTCGTAGTGATGCTTCCTAAGGCCTACTTGACTGCACATTCCAGGATGTCTGGCTCTAGGTGAGTGATCACACCATCGGGATTATCTGGGTTGTGAAGGTCTTTTTTGTATAGTTCTTCTGTGTATTCTTGCCATCTCTTCTTAATAGCTTCTGGTTCTATTAGGTTCATACTGTTTCTGTCCTTTATCGAGCCCATCTTTGCATGAAATGTTCCCTTGGTATCTCTAATTTTAAAAGCATTAGGATTATTTATATGAATTTCACCTCAATTTTTTTTTAAAACCTTTTGATATATTTTCCAGAGTGCCTTTACTGTTTAAAATGGCCAGCAATTATGGATTAGTTCCAGTAGCTCCACACTATCACCAACACTTGGTATGGCCACTGTCTTTACTCCTAGCCATTCAATGGGATCATAATGGTATCTGGTTATGGCTTTATTTTATATTTCCCTAACAACTAAAGATGTTGCGTATCTTCTTTTGTGCTCATTTACTATCTGTATATCATTCTTGTTAAAGTATCTTTCAAATATTTAGCTCAATTTTTACTTTTTTTTTTCTCTTTTGGTCTTCTAATTAACTTATAAGTGTTCTTTACATACTCTAGATACAATTCCCATGCTGGTAAGTGTCTTGAAAATATTTTATCCAGTTTGTGGGATGGTTTTTAATTTTTGTTATCAGTGTTTTGAAGAATCAAAGTTTTTATATTGCTGCTGCTACTTCTGCTAAGTCACTTCAGTCATGTCCGACTCTGTGCGACCCCATAGATGGCAGCCCATCAGGTTCCCCCATCCCTGGGATTCTCCAGTCAAGAACAC
The DNA here is from genome assembly GCF_027580195.1 of Bos mutus. Classification (NCBI taxonomy): domain Eukaryota; kingdom Metazoa; phylum Chordata; class Mammalia; order Artiodactyla; family Bovidae; genus Bos; species Bos mutus. Next base: position 40,445,516 of record NC_091636.1, on the reverse strand, counting down.
TGGAGTGGGTTGCCATTTCCTTGTCCAATGCATGAAAGTGAAAAGTGAAAGTGAAGTCGCTCAGTCGTGTCCGACCCTCAGCGACCCCATGAACTGCAGCCTTCCTGGCTCCTCAGTCCATGGGATTTTCCAGGCAAGATGAAGTCTAATTCATCAGTTTTTTTTTTTTTCTTTTCTTTTCTTCTTTGTCCTTTTGTGTTCTAAGTAATAAATCTTTGCCTAATCCAAGGTAGCTAAAAATTTATCCTATATTTTCTCTTAGAATTTTGATAGTTTAACTTTTACACTTAGGCCTTGGATCTATTTTGAGTTAGTTTTTATATATGGTATGAGATATAGGTCAAGAGTCTTTGTTTTTTTTGTCTTTTAATATCCAGTTGACTTAGCACTATTTTTCATAGCAGCTTTTTTTTTCTTTTTTTCTTTTATTTTTTAACTTCACAATATTGTATTGGTTTTGCCATATATCAACATGAATCGACCACAGGTATACACATGTTCCCCATCCTCAACCCTCCTCCCTCCTCCCTCCCCATACCATCTCTCTGGGTCGTCCCAGTGCACCAGCCCCAAGCATCCAGTATTGTGCATCGACCTGGACTGGTGACTCCTTTCATATATGATATTATACATGTTTCAATGCCATTCTCCCAAATCATCCCACCTTCTCCCTCTCCCACAGAGTCCAAAATACTGTTCTATACATCAATGTCTCTTTTGCTGTCTCGTATACAGGGTTATTGTTACCATCTTTCTAAATTCCATATATATGCGTTAGTACAGAAGCTTGGAGGAACCCATGCCCAAAGGGCAGCGGCCAAGAGGAGTTACCCCACGTCCGAGGTCAGGGGCAGCGGCCGAGAGTGCCAGGCTGCGACAGCGCAGGAACAGCCGAGAGGAGCTAACCCGCGTCTGAGGTCAGAGGGGGCGGCTGAGAGGAGCTACCCCGCATCCGAGGTCAGGGGTGGCGACAAGAAGAGCTACCCCACGCCCCCACGCCCCCACGCCCGAAGCCAGGGGCGGCGGCCGGGAGGAGCAACCCCACGCCCAAGGAGCTGTGGCTGCGCGGGAGTAGGAGGGCCTAGAGGAGCTATTCCACGTTGAAGGTCAGGAAGGGCAGGGTGAGGAGATAGCCCTCGTCCAAGGTAAGGAGCAGCAGTTGCGCTTTGCTGGAGCAGCCCTGAAGAGATACCCCATGCCCAAGGTAAGAGAAACCCAAGTAAGACGGTAGGTGTTGCAAGAGGGCATCAGAAGGCAGACACACTGAAACCGTACTCACAGAAAATTAGTCAGTCTAATCACATGGACCACAGCCTTGTCCAACTCAATGAAACTAAGCCATGCCCGTGGGGCAACCCAAGATGGGCGGGTCATGGTGGAGAGATCTGACAGAATGTGGTCCACTGGAGAAGGGAATGGCAAACCAATTCAGTGTTTCTGCCTTGAGAACCCCATGAACAGGATGAAAAGGCAAAATGATAGGATACTGAAAGAGGAACTCCCCAGGTCAGTAGGTGCCCAGTATGCTACTGGAGATCAGTGGAGAAATAACTCCAGAAAGAATGAACAGATAAAGCCAAAGCAAAAAGAATACCCAGCTGTGGATGTGACTGGTGATAGAAGCAAGGTTCGATGCTGTAAAGAGCAATATTGCATAGGAACCTGGAATGTCAGGTCCATGAATCAAGGCAAATTGGAAGTGGTCAAACAAGAGATGGCAAGAGTGAATGTCGACATTGTAGGAATCAGTGAACTCAAATGGACTGGAATGGGTGAATTTAACTCAGATGACCATTATATCTACTACTGCTGGCAGGAATCCTTCAGAAGAAATGGAATAGGCATCATGGTCAACAGAAGAGTCCGAAATGCAGTACTTGGATGCAGTCTCAAAAACGACAGGATGACCTCTGTTCATTTCCAAGGCAAACCATTCAATATCACAGTAATCCAAGTCTATGCCCCAAACAGTAACGCTGAAGAAGCTGAAGTTGAATGGTTCTATGAAGACCTACAAGACCTTTTAGAACTAACACCCAAAAAAGATGTCCTTTTCATTATAGGGGACTGGAATGCAAAAGTAGCAAGTCAAGAAACACCTGGAGTAACAGACAAATTTGGCCTTAGAATGTGGAATGAAGCAGGGCAAAGACTAATAGAGTTTTACCAAGAAAATGCACTGGTCATAACAAACACCCTCTTCCAACAACACAAGAGAAGACTCTATACATGGACATCACCAGATGGTCAACAGTGAAATCAGATTGATTATATTCTTTGCAGTCAAAAATGGAGAAGCTCTATACAGTCAGCAAAAACAAGACCAGGAGCTGACTGTGGCTCAGACCATGAACACCTTATTGCCAAATTAAGACTTAAATTGAAGAAAGTAGGGAAAACCACTAGACCATTCACATATGACCTAAATCAAATCCCTTATGATTATACAGTGGAAGTGAGAAATAGATTTAAGGGCCTAGATCTGATAGATAGAGTGCCTGATGAACTATGGAATGAGGTTCATGACATTGTACAGGAGACAGGCATCAAAACCATCCCCATGGAAAAGAAATGCAAAAAAGCAAGTTAGCTCCCCTGTCTGGGGAGGCCTTACAAATAGCTGTGAAAAGAAGAGAAGCGAAAAGCAAAAGAGAAAAGGAAAGATATAAACATCTGAATGCAGAGTTCCAAAGAATAGCAAGAAGAGATAAGAAAGCCTTCTTCAATGATCAATGCAAAGAAATAGAGGAAAACAACAGAATGTGAAAGACTAGAGATCTCTTCAAGAAAATCAGAGATACCAAGGGAACATTTCATGCAAAGATGGGCTCAATAAAGGACAGAAATGGTATGGACCTAACAGAAGCTGAAGATACTAAGAAGAGATGGCAAGAATACACAGAACAACTGTACAAAAAAGATCTTCACGACCCAGATAATCACGATGGTGTGATCACTCACCTAGAGCCAGACATCCTGGAATGTGAAGTCAAGTGGGCCTTAGAAAGCATCACTACAAACAAAGCTAGTGGAGGTGATGGAATTCCACTATTTCAAATCCTGAAAGATGATGCTGTGAAAGTGCTGCACTCAATATGCCAGCAAATCTGGAAAACTCAGCAGTGGCCACAGGACTGGAAAAGGTCAGTTTTCATTCCAATCCCAAAGAAAGGCAATGCCAAAGAATGCTCAAACTACCACACAACTGCACTCATCTCACACGCTAGTAAAGTAATGCTCAAAATTCTCCAAGCCAGGCTTCAGCAATATGTGAACTGTGAACTTCCTAATGTTCAAGCTGGTTTTAGAAAAGGCAGACAAACCAGAGATCAAATTGCCAACATCCACTGGATCATTGAAAAAGCAAGAGAATTCCAGAAAAACATCTATTTCTGCTTTATTGACTATGCCAAAGCCTTTGACTGTGTGGATCACAATAAACTGTGGAAAATTCTGAAAGAGATGGGAATACCAGACCACCTGATCTGCCTCTTGAGAAATTTATATGCAGGTCAGGAAGCAACAGTTAGAACTGGACATGGAACAGCAGACTGGTTCCAAATAGGAAAATGAGTATGTCAAGGCTGTATATTGTCACCCTGCTTATTTAACTTATATACGGAGTACATCATGAGAAACGCTGGGCTAGAAGAAGCACAAGCTGGAATCAAGATTGCTGGGAGAAATATCAATAACCTCAGACATGCAGATGATACCACCCTTATGGCAGAAAGTGAAGAGGAACTCAAAAGCCTCTTGATGAAAGTGAAAGTGGAGAGTGAAAAAGTTGGCTTAAAGCTCAACATTCAGAAAACGAAGATCATGGCATCTGGTCCCATCACTTAATGGAAATAGATGGGGAAACAGTGTCAGACTTTATTTTTTTGGGCTCCAAAATCACTGCAGATGGTGACTGCAGCCATGAAATTAAAAGACGCTTACTCCTTGGAAGGAAAGTTATGACCAACCTAGACAGAATATTCAAAAGCAGAGACATTACTTTGCCAACAAAGGTTCATCTAGTCAAGGCTTTGGTTTTTCCAGTGGTCATGTATGGATGTGAGAGTTGGACTGTGAAGAAGGCTGAGCACTGAAGAATTGATGCTTTTGAACTGTGGTGTTGGAGAAGACTCTTGAGAGTCCCTTGGGCTGCAGGGAGATCCAACCAGTCCATTCTGAAGGAGATCAGCCCTGGGATTTCTTTGGAAGAAATGATGCTAAAGCTGAAACTCCAGTACTTTGGCCACCTCATGCGAAGAGTTGACTCATTGGAAAAGACTCTGATGCTGGGAGGAATTGGGGGCAGGAGGAGAAGCGGATGAAAGAGGATCAGATGGCTGGATGGCATCACTGACTCGATGGACGTGAGTCTTGGTGTACTCCGGGAGTTGCTGATGGACAGGGAGGCCTGGCGTTCTGTGATTCATGGGGTCGCAAAGAGTCAAACACGACTGAGCGACTGAACTGAACTGAACTGAACTGATACTATTTTAAAAATTTCAACCATTTTCCATTGAATGCTTTGGAAACTTAAAAAAAAAATCAATTGACCTGTATGTTGGCCTATTTATTAATTCTCAATTCTGTTCTAATGACCCATAATATCTATATTTAAGCTAATACCACAATTTTAATAAAATACAAATAATTTCAAAACTTCCATACTTAAATAATGATTGTCTGAGAGCCTTTCAGTACTGCATTAGAACAAAATGGGAAGAGTAGGAGGGAAATTAAGTTTGGAAAGGAGAACGGCTTCCATGTGATGATGTGGAGTCTGAATATAACCAGAAGAGTGATACAGTCATATTTATATTTCTCAAAAAGTACTCTGGTACCAGGGAGGAAAAAGAAGAAGATAGGAGATTTGTGGAAAACATGTAATTCAGGAAAAATACAATGAACTTTTAGATTAAGTAGGGAGCAAGAAGAAATAAGATGGAACAAAGCCAGAAGATGATTTTTTAAATTATTTACTGTATCCGAGGCACTAAATGCTTAAAATATTAATGCTTAAAATGCTTACATGCTTAAATATTATTAAATGTTTAAATATTATCTAACACAATGCTAAATGTGTTTAGCAAATGCTAAATGCTTAAAATATTATTAACACATTTCTTTCTACACATCATCCTTATGAAATAGGTATAATCTTACACATAAAGAATTTGAGATCACATAAATGTGTAACCAGAATTCCAATGTAGATATTCTGACTTCATGGTCCAAATTTTTGACCTTAGGAAAGCACAATCAACAGAACATGGGAACTGTTTTGTTGGACAAAGGACCAAGAGATATTCTTACCAGCACCTTACAAGGATTGAGTAACAGGTAATAAATAATTAAGAAAGAAAGAAATGACTAGGTACTCCACCAAACAGAGTGTCATTTCTTGCACTGATGTCATGTATTCCAAATATGAAATCTTCTATAGGAAATATCAAGACCTGTAGAAATTATGGGTTGTATTATTTCCTTTACATTTTTTTTGAGCAGAACACAGAGCCAGAATGCCACATGCTCAACTGTAAGCTAATTTTGGATACCCTGGATTAACACCCTCCCGTGCTTCATACACAAGTCTGAGTCCCATCCTGAAACATACATATACTCATGAACATTCCCTGATGAAAGGGATGAAAAAAATCACCCCTCCCTTACTCTCTACTTCTCCTTGTTAGCTCTGACCAGCATGTGGCTTCTTTAATTATTAAACAGACCTAGCAGTTGGGCTTATTATCCAGGGAAGTGTGGGCTGTTCATAGACAGGGCTGAAGTTGGCTGACACCATCATCTGCTGGTCCTTTAGCACAAGGGATAGTATTCATTTCTAGCCTCTAGCAGCACATTCACAAGTTGGCCCCATAGTTAACTAAATAGGCCCCTTCTTTTAAGAGTGCCCCAGTCCTGAAGTCTCATTCCTGTCAGAGAGTCATCTCTTTTAGCCTATTTACTGGGGAGAGAGGGACTATTTATAAAAGCAAACTTATCTCTGACATGAATCAGCACATTAACATGCATTTCATATTGGCATCAATGGGTCGCATTCTATCCACTCAGCCTCCACTGGCTCTGAAAAAATAGCCAGGCCCATGCAGTTTCATTTACATACTGTCAGGCACTCTCATACCTGTTACAGGCGGGAGAATCAATCTGCTGAGGAGAGATTCCTGCCAGTTCCCAGATTCTTTCACCAAGAGATATGCTGACTCAGCTCTAAGATACACATCTCAAGAAAAAAGCCTGAGGATACAAGATGAGAGTTTAACGATACAAGAATGCCTCCTTTCCCTATGTGTCTTATGTGATGTTGGTGAATACATGGGTGAGTGGGGGTGAGTAATCTCCCAGAAGAGAGTACAGAACATTCTTCCATATCATAATGCTTTGTGGCTTTAATTCAGTCTAGTTAACTAAATATTTGTGATAGTCTAACAGTTAGTTTCCAAGTATTGTGCTGTGCCATGGTATGAGAATATAAGGTTTCTTCCCTTAAGATGCTCACCATCTATAGTACAGCAGTTCTGTTGTTGTTGTTGTTGTTGAGTTGCCCAGTCATGTGTGACTCATTGTGGCCCTGTAGACTGTAGCAAACCAGGCCTCTCTGTCCTTCACCATCTCCTGAAGTTTGCCCAAGTTCATGTGCATTGCATCAGTGATGCTGTCCAGCCATCTCATCCTCTGATGCCCTCTTCTCCTTCCGCCCTCAATCCATTCCCGCATCGGGGCTTTTCCAATGAGTCAGCTGTTCCCATCAGATGACCAAAATACAGGAGTTTCAGTTTCAGCATGAATCTTTCCAATGAGTATTCAGGGTTGATTTCCTTACAATTGCCTGGTTTGATCTCCTTGCTGTCCAATTAATTCTCAGGAGTCTTTTCCAGCACCACAGTTTGAAGGCATCAATTCTTCAGCATTCTGCCTTCTTTACCATCCAGTCCTCACAACCGGTATGTGAACACCGGGAAGACCATAGCCTTAACTATTCCGACCTTTGCTGGTAGAGTAATGTCTCTGCTTTTCAACACACTGTCTAGGTTTGTCATAGCTTTCCTGCCAAGAAGCAAATGTCTTCTGATTTCATGGCTGCAGTCATCATCTGCAGAAATTTTAGAGCCTAAGAAGAGAAAATCTGTCACTACTTCCACCTTTTCCCTCTCTATCTCCCATGAAGTAATGGGTCTAGATGCCATGATCTTAGTTTTTTTAATATTTAGTTTCAAGCCGACTCTCTCACTTTCCTCCTTCACCCTCAGCTATTCTACTTCTGTATGTCTAAAGGAAACTAAATCACTATCTCACAAAGACCTGAATTCCGATGTTCATTGCAGCTTAATAAACTAGTCAAGGCACAGAAACAATCTAGATATCTACCAGCAGATGAATGACTGAAGAAAATGTAGCATCTATATCTCAGTTCCATCTGACTCTTTGCAGTCCCATGAACTGTAGCCTGCTACTCTCCTCTGTCCATGGGATTTTCCAGGTAAGAATGTTGGAGTGGATTGCCACTTCCTATACTCCAGGGGAGCTTTCTGACCAAGGGATCAAATCCACATCTCTGCATCTCTTGCATTAGCAGGTGGATTCTTTACCCCTAGTGCCACCTGGGAAGCCCCATGTGGATGTAACGTTACTTGGTCACGAAAAAGGAAATCTTGCTATTTGCAACAGCATAGATGAACTTTGAGGGCATTATGTTAGGCAACAAGTCAGACATAGAAAGACAAATACTATATGATCTTATCTGGGAATCTGAAAACATTGAACTCACAGGAACAGAGAACAGATTCATAGTTGCCCGAGATGGGGCCTGTGGGTGAAGAAAACAAGGCAATCAAAAGGCACAAACTTTTAGTTATAAGATAAACAAGTTCTGGGGATGTAAGGTACAGCAAGATGGCTATAGTTTACAATACTGAATTCTATATTTGAAAGTTGTTATGAGAGAACATAGAAGCAAGGACAAATCCACTGTAACAGGAGATAAAGCAGAGAGTATTGACACAGATTTGAATAGGTTGGTACATTTTTCTGTTGGGAATACATAGGGATTCACATCTGATTATTCATATTTTTTCAGTTAAAAAGATATAAAGTTATCAATTAGAAGTGAAAGGGGAAGCAAGATTTCTGGGAGAAATATCAGTAACTTCAGATATGCAGGTGACACCTTATGGCATAAAGCTAAGAGGAACTATAGAGCCTTTTGATGAAAGTGAAAGAGGAGAGTGAAAAAGCTGGCTTAAAACTCAACATTCAAAAAACGAAGATCATGGTGCCATCACTTCACGGCAAATAGACAGGGAAACAATGGAAACAGTGAGACTTTATTTTCTTGGGCTCCAAAATCACTGCAGATGGTGACTGCAACCATGAAATTAAAGGACGCTGGCTCCTTGGGAGGAAAGTTATGACCAACCTAGACAGCATATTAAAAAGCAGAGACATTACTTTGCCAATAAAAGTCCATCTACTCAAAGCTATGGTTTTTCCAGTCGTCATGTATGGATGCGAAAGTTATACCATAAAGAAGGCTGAGTCCTGAAGAATTGATGCTTTGAACTCTGGTGTTTTAGAAGACTCTTGAGAATCCCTTGGACTGCAAGGAGATCACACTAGTCAATTCTAAAGGAAATCAACCCTGAATATTCATTGGAAGGACTGATGCTGAGGCTGAAACTCCAAAACTTTGGCCACCTGATGTGAAGAGCTGACTCATTGAAAAAGACCCTGATGCTGGGAAAGATTGAAGGCAGAAGGAGAAGGGGACAACAGAGGACAAGATGGTTAGATGGCATCACCACCTCAGTGGACATGAATTTGAGCAAGCGCTGGGAGATGGTTTAGGACAGGAAGCCTGGCATGCTGCAGTCCATGGTGTCGCAAAGTTGGACATGACTGAGTGACTGAACAACAACAGTGAAAGGGGGAAGTGTTAAACTATGAAGTACAGTTTGGATATTGAATTTAATAAGAAATTTTGTGAAGCCCTTTGACCACTTTCTTTTGCTTGGTATCCTGGAAACACCCCTTCCTCCTCAGTTAAAACCTAAACTATGGTCTAGTTCAGAGAGTGCTCATAGCTAACAATGGACGATTATAAAACATCATTTTTTCTTTATCAATTTGAATCTATCTATATCTGTTTTTACACAATTGTACTCTAAAATTATAAATACTGACATTAAATAAGACTGTAAAATCATAATTATTGAATGTGTAGGAGAAATTAGAGATTTTGTATTCATAGCCCTTTGTTACAGATAAAATTGAGAGTCAGAAATTCAGCAATTTGTGTAGTATAAATATAAAATGGTAAAAAAAGAACAGATCCATATATCTTAATTATCATTTCAACGATATTGCAGGCCTGCCATGTTTAAGTATTTTATAAAATAATTTTCTAGTTGGCATTGAGATATATATTATTTCTACAGACCAAATGGCTGCTAAAACAATGTCCGTTTTTACATCTATTATAAATCCAAGGTATTGCTTTATGAAGTATTCTCTTAGCTCATCAACTATTGGCTCTTTCTCATCATTCAGGTGTCACTTCAGATGTCAGTCTCTCAGAAGGGTTTTTCTTAACCACATATGCCCTCCCATGACTAACATTACCACATCACCTTATTTTATTTCTTTCATAACAATATACCTAATATGAATTACTACACTTGTTCTTTTTTATTTTGTTTCTGTCCTTCCCTTTACCATGAGTGCTAGGAGACTTGCCCTTCTTAACTATAACTATAAGCTCAGCACCCTGTATTTAGCAAATTGATATTTAATTTGATTAATGACTAATTTAACAAAGAATGAACAAATAACTGAACAAACTAGAGTTTTAAAATACCTGCAGATTATATATAAATATATATATGTTTTAAAAAATTTTATATATATATTTTTAACTTCAGTTCACTTCAGTCGCTCAGTCATGTCCAACTCTTGGCGACCCCATGAATCGCAGCACACCAGGCCTCCCTGTCCATCACCAACTCCTGGAGTTCACTCAGACTCATGTCCATCGAGTCAGTGATGCCATCCAGCCATCTCATCCTCCGTCGTCCCCTTCTCCTCCTGCCCCCAATCCCTCCCAGCATCAGAGTCTTTTCCAATGAGTCAACTCTTCGCATGAGGTGGCCAAAGTACTGGAGTTTCAGCTTTAGCATCATTCCTTCCAAAGAAATCCCATGGCTCATCTCCTTCAGAATGGACTGGTTGGATCTCCTTGCAGTCCAAGGGACTCTCAAGAGTCTTCTCTAACACCACAGTTCAAAAGCATCAATTCTTCTGTGCTCAGCTTTCTTCACAGTCCAACTCTCACATCCATACATGACCACTGGAAAAACCATAGCCTTGACTAGATGGACCTTTGTTGGCAAAGTAATGTCTCTGCTTTTGAATATGCTATCTAGGTTGGTCATAACTTTCCTTCCAAGGAATAAGTATCTTTTAACTTCATGGCTTCAGTCACCATCTGCAGTGATTTTGGAGCCCAAAAAGATAAAGTCTGACACTGTTTCCACTGTTTCCCCATCTATTTCCCATGAACTGATGGGACCAGATGCCATGATCTTCGTTTTCTGAATGTTGAGCTTTAAGCCAACTTTTTCACTCTCCTCTTTCACTTTCATCAAGAGGCTTTTTAGTTCCTCTTCACTTTCTGCCATAAGGGTGGTGTCATCTGCATATCTGAGGTTATTGATATTTCTCCCGGCAATCTTGATTCCAGCTTGTGCTTCTTCTAGCCCAGTGTTTCTCATGATGTACTCTGCATATAAGTTAAATAAGCAGGGTGACAATATACAGCCTTGACGTACTCCTTTTCTTATTTGGAACCAGTCTGTTGTTCCATGTCCAGTTCTAACTGTTGCTTACTGACCTGCATATAACTCACACCCTAGCAAAATGTCAAATCCTAAAGTAGTTATTTTAAACCTGATTTTGAAAGCAAATGGTACTATTTTATTTTTATATATTTGAAAGTTTTATTTGGAAATAATTTCAGATTTAAAGAAAAATTACAAAAACAGTATAAATAATTCCTGCATATCCTTCACCCAGTTTCCCCAAATGTAAGAATTTTATCACGCTTTATCATTTTTTTGACTCTCCCATTCCCTACATGTATGTTGACTCTTGTGAGTGAAAGTCGCTCAGTCATGTCTGACTCTTTGCAACCCCATGGACTATACAGTCCATGGAATTTTCCAGGCCAGAATACTGGAGTGGGTAGCTATTCTCTTCTCCAGGGGATCTTCCCAACTCAGGGATCGAACCCAGGTCTCCAGCATTGCGGGTAGGTTCTTTACCAGCTAAGCCACAGACTCTCCCATTCCCTGAACACATGTTGACCCTTTACCCCTAAATATATCAATGTGTGTGTATCATAAAACCAAGGACACTTCAGACATAATTTTTGTGCAGTGATTAAAATCCAGGAACTAATAGTGATACATTATTATCCAGCATATAGACTTCCTTCAAGTAATACCAACTTCTAACTAACCACCTTTATAGAAAAAATGATATTTTCCCTGGTCTAGATTCCAATTTAAGATCACACACTGTATTTAGTAATCATTTCTCTTTATTCTAGATCAGTTTCTCAGTCTTGAATGACTTTAATATTTTGGAGATTATCCCTCAGTTTAGCTTCATTCAGTGTTTCCTCCAGCCTGGCATTTCACATGTGAAATGAATCACAAGCTGGAATCAAGACTGCAGGGAGAAATATCAATAATCTCAGATATGCAGATGATACCACTCTAATAGTAGAAAGTGAAGAGGAACTAAAAAGCCTCTAGATGAGGGTGAAAGAGGAGAGTGAAAAAGCTGGCTTAAAACTCAACATTCAGAAACCTAAGATCATGGCATCAGGTCTAATCACTTCATGGCAAATAGAAGGAGAAAAAGTGGAAACAGTGACAAATTTTATAAATGTTATCTTCTTGGGCTCCAAAATCACTCTGGACTGTGACTGTGGTCATAAAATTAAAAGACCCTTGCTCCTTGGAAGGAAAGATAGGACAAACCTAGACAGCATGTTAAAAAGTAGGGACATCACTTTGCCAAAAAAGGTCCATATAGCCAAAGCTATAGATTCTCCAGTAGTCATGTATGGATGTGAGAATTGGACCATAAAGAAGAGAGAGTGCCGAAGAATTGATGTTTTTGAATTCTGGTGCTGGAAAAGACCCTTGAGAGTCGCTTGGACAGCAGGGAGATCTAACCAGTCCATCTTAAAGGAAATCAACCCTGAATATTCATTGGAAGGACTGATGCTGATGCTGAAGCTCTAATACTTTGGCTACCGGATGTGGAGAGGTGACTCATTGGAAAAGATCATGATGCTAGGAAAGACTGAGGGCAGGAGAAGAGGGTGGCAAAGGATGAGATAGTTGGACAGCATCACTGACTTAATGGACATAAGTTTGAGCAAACTCTGGGAGATGATAAAGGACAGGAGAACGGAGCCTGGTGCACTGCAGTCCATGGGGTCACAAAGAGTCAGACACAACTTAGCAACTAAACAACAACAACAATTATAAATGATTTAAACCATGAGTTCATACTGACACCTCCAATTCCAATGTAACATCAGAACTTTGTTCTACTTCCCCTCCTTAAATCTATACAACTTGCCTGTCTGACAACTAGAAACTTGGCTCTCACAATCCAGTATATTTACTTATTTACTCAGAACTAGAAGAAGAACTAAAGAGCTTTTTGATGAAGGTGAAAGAGGAGAGTGAAAAATCTGGCTTAAAACTCAACATTCAAAAAACGAAGATAATGGCATCTGGTCCCATCACTTCATGGCAAATAGATGAGGAAACAGTGAGACTTTATTTTCTTGGGCTCCAAAATCAATGCAGATGGTGACTGCAGCCATGAAATTAAAAGATGCTTGCTCCCTGGAAGCAAACCTATGGCAAATCTAGACAGCATATTAAAAAGCAGAGACATCTCTTTGCCAAGAAAAATTCACATAGTCAAAGCTACCATTTTTCCAGTACTCATATATGGATGTGAGAGTTGGATCATAAAGAAGGCTGAGTGCTAAAGAATTAATGCTTTCAAACATCAATTCTTGTTGATCAATTCTTGTGTTGGAGAAGACTCTTGAGACTCCCTTGGACAGCAGCAAGATCAAATCAATCAATCCTAAAGAAAATCAATCCTGAATATTCATTGGAAGGATTGATGCTGAGGCTGAAGCTCCAATACTTTGGCCACCTGATGCAAAGAGGTGACTCATTGGAAAAGACCCTGATGCTGGGAAAGATTGAAGGCAGGAGGAGGAATGAGACAACAGATGATGAGATGGTTGGATGGCATCACTGATTCAATGGACCGGAGTTTGAGCAAACTCTGGGAGATAGTGAAGGACAGGGAAGCCTGGCATACTGCAGTCCACAGGGTTGCAAAGAGTCAGACATGACTGAGAGACAGAGCAACAACAGAATGCACTTCATATATTTAAAAATTGCTTAATCTATACTCCTGTGAAAAACAAACCTACTAACTAGAATCAGTATTTATTTAAAGTTCTTTTAGTATATAACCTGGAGGTATATAATCAAAATACAGTGCTCAAAATCAGTCCTTGAATTAGTCCACTTCCCTGTCAACCATAATTAGTTCATTTGTTTCTATTGGCTCCATTTTGGTTTTCTCTCAACTTTGTTGATTTCATTCATTCACTGTATGATATGTGAAACATATAATGTTGATTTTAAAATTCAGAAGTACACAGATAGATATAATTAGAGGACTGTTTCTCCCCCAACGCATAAATTCTACCCCATTCTGATATCATCCATTTTTTTAATATCCCAGTTCTAGCCATCCCTGGTGGTAACTATCTCAGTCTTTGGTTTATGCTTCCTGTGTTTAGCTTTGCACAAATAAGCAAATATATGTATGTTTATACTTCCTTTTTTTCATTACACACATGCTTATTAATGCCAGATGTTCTTTTGTACTTTGCTTTCTTAAAAATCATGTATACTCCAAATCATTTTGTATTAGTTGAGGGATCTTTGTCATTGTTTTTATAGCTGCTTCAGTTCAGTTCAGTTGCTCAGTCATGTCCGACTTTTTGTGACCCCATGAATTGCAGCACGCCAGGCCTCCCTGTCCATCACCAACTCCCGGAGTTCACTCAAACTCACATCCATCGAGTCAGTGATGCCATCCAGCCATCTCATCCTCTGTCGTCCCCTTCTCCTCTTGCCCCAAATCCTTCCCAGCATCAGAGTCTTTTCCAATGAGTCAACTCTTCGCATGAGGTGGCCAAAGTACTGGAGTTTCAGCTTTAGCATCATTCCTTCCAAAGAAATCCCAGGGCTGATCTCCTTCAGAATGGATTGGTTGGGTCTCCTTGCAGTCCAAGGGACCTCAAGAGTCTTCTCCAACACCACAGTTCAAAAGTATCAATTCTTCAGCACTCAGCCTTCTTCACAGTCCAACTTTCACATCCATACATGACCACAGGAAAAACCACAGCCTTGACTAGACGGATCTTTGTTGGCAAAGTAGTGTCTCTGCTTTTGAATATGCTATCTAGGTTGGTCATAACTTTCCTTCCAAGGAGTAAGCGTCTTTTAATTTCATGGCTGCAGTCACCATCTGCAGTGATTTTGGAGCCCCCCAAAATAAAGTCTGACACTGTTTCCACTGTTTCCCCATCTATTTCCCATGAAGTGATGGGACCGGATGCCATGATCTTCGTTTTCTGAATGTTGAGCTTTAAGCCCACTTTTTCACTCTCCACTTTCACTTTCATCAAGAGGCTTTTGAGTTCCTCTTCACTTTCTGCCATAAGGGTGGTGTCATCTGCGTATCTGAGGTTATTGATATTTCTCCAGGCAATCTTGATTCCAGCTTGTGTTTCTTCCAGTCCAGCGTTTCTCATGATGTACTCGGCATATAAGTTTTAAGTATCATTAATTTGTTCAACCTCTCCTCTATCAAAGAGCACTAAGGTTGTTTACAATATTTTATAAATGCAAAGAATGCTTTAATGAATAACATTGTAAGTATATATTTTTGAATTCTTGCTAAATATCTTCAGGATAGTTCCTAGAAAGGGCTGTATGGGCTGTAATGTAAATGCATAAACACTTTTTTTAGATATTGCCAAATCTCTTCTCTAAAAGTTGTACCAGTTTGCAGTGTTTGAGGTCGTCCCAGTAGCAATGTTTGAGTGAGCTGGATTGCAACAACCTCTCCAACAAATGGGACCTCCCTGGTGGCACTAGTGGTAAAGAACCTACCTGCCAATGCAGGAGACTTAAGGGATGAGGGCTAGATCCCTGAATTGGAAAGATCCCCTGGAGGAGAGCATGGCAACCCACTCCAGTATTCTTGCTTGGAAAATTCCATGAATACAGGAGCCTGGTGGGCTAGAGTTTATGGGCCTGCAAAGAGTCAGACACGACTAAGTGTACACGCACACACACACACACTCCAACAAATACGCTGTTATACTTTTTAAGTTTGCCAATCTGAAAGATGACAGTTTCTTTTTTGTAGTTTCCATTCATATTTCTCTACTTATGAATGAGGTTGAGTGATTTTTTTTCATTATGGGTGATTTTTATACCTTCTATTATAAATTATTCTTATCTTTTACCCATTTTTCTATCATACTCTTGTTGCTTGCTTCCTCTCAATTGTTAAGTTCTTGTATACAAAAGATATTAGTGCTTTATCTGACATATTTAGCAAATATTCTCAATTTTTCAGTCATCTGATGCTATATGATTTGTCAGTTTTTAAAGGTTCCTTCAACCCCTACATACAGAATACACTACCAAGAGCTTATTCTTCTTTTTTATTTACCCCTACCTCTCTTTTATTGTCCCTTTTCTTTATTCACATCATTTCCACATTATCAGAGCATGTGATATGTTCCTAATTACAGGCCAGCCTTGTACCCATATTTATTTTAGTCTTGTGTCTGCAATGAAATATACCAAAGTCTTACTAAAATTACAGTGCTGAGGTTTTCTCAGTCATCTCTTTATCTGGATAAAGCCATCCTGTGGCAGACTGTGTTTTTCTATTGTCTTAAGTGCTGGATGGGCTTCCCTTGTGGCTCAACTGGTAAAGAATCCACCTGCAATTTGGGAGACCTGGGTTCGATCCCAGGGTTGGGAAGATCCCCTGGAGAAGGGAAAGGCTACCAACTCTAGTATTCTGGCCTAGGGAATTCCATGGACTGTATAGTTCATGGGGTCACAAAGAGTCAGACACGACTGAGTGCCTTTCACTTTCACTTTCGAGAGATGGATATAAAAATCTTTGGTTCACAATTTCTTCCTAGTGTTTTTTTTGTTGGTTTGGTTTGGAGATTTTGTTTTGTTTTTTTGACACTGCTTTATTATTTTGTAACTTATTTTGGAGAAGTCAGACTCCAGTCTTTATCCCTTTTCATTTGATATTTGATAAGAGATCTTGAAAAACATTTTCCCTAGATCTTAACATTTAAGAGATTACTAGGATATGCCTCAAAACTGGTCATTTAGGTCCATTTTCTCATGTACCTGTTGAGCCCCTTTTAATATGTAAAGTCAGATCTTCATTTGTTCCTGGAACGTGCTCTTGAATTATAACTTTAAATATTGCTTCTGTCCCATTTTTTTCTTTTTCTGCTTTAGGGACTCTAAATATGTATGTTTTTTATTCCTTGCTATTTCAATTTCAACCACTTTCTCTCTACTCCTATTTACTTTTTTGTGTGATTTACTAGCTTTTCTGTTTTTGTGCTTCAGTATGGCATAAAACTTTCATTTGAGTCTATTCTCCCTTGAGTACCATGTAATTTAGTCTTCATATCTGTTATAATTTTCTTTTTTATTTTTTTCTTTCTCTAGTTTGGTCAATTTGTTATCTTTTACTATTTGTTGTTCATTTTTTGTCTTTAATGTTTTCATATCTGCAAATGCTTGTTTAGGTTCTAAATGTTACTTGAAGTTTTTTTGTTTTTTACTACATTTTTCTTCTGTTTCATGATGTCTTCTAGGGACAAATTTTAAACGCATGAGATATTTTGATTCTCCTTTTGTTATTTTATAGTAGAGTTATATAGATTTACTCACTTTTATATTTTTAATTTTGTGGATCTATAGTGGCTTACATTGGAGAAGGAAATGGCAACCCACTCCAGTGTTCTTGCCTGGAGAATCCCAGGGACGGGGGAGCCTGGTGGGCTGCTGTCTATGGGGTCACACAGAGTCGGACACGACTGAAGCGACTTAGCATAGTGGCTTACAAAATTTTTAGTTCAATGGTGCCCTCTTCTGTCAATGTGTCAGAGTCCAGGTTGTTTAATGGCTTTTGGCGGGGGTGGTGTTGGGCAGTCGGGTGGTATTTTCCAGTTTGGGGTTCCTTTTCTGATTGTAAGACATTAACATTTCCTTCTTGATTCCTTTATACTTTACTACCCAATCTTCAAAGGTGCTCTAGGCTACCAGCACATTTTTTCAATAATTTCACCTAGGGTGAACTCTTTCCTATTGGGCAATTGCTTTAAAGGTACCTTTGATTCATTGTTCTCTCTCATTTACTCTCTTACCAGCAGTTTTTCCTATACTCATCAACTTGAAGACTTACAGGAAGAACACAAGAGAAAGCTCTGAGGAATTTATGTATATACTTGGATGTTGTTCTTTGTCCTCTATTTATGCTTGAAGTATGGTTCTGTATAGCTTTGTTTGTCCTTCTGTTGTTCTATATTGTATTTGAAAGAATATGGATTTTCCTTTTCCATTTTTCATAGTGATCAAAGTCTTATTTATTCTATTCTAAAATTACTTTTAGCTAAATTTTTTTTCTTTTTTTTTTTTTTAAATAAGTAACGTATTCATATGGTTCAAAATACAAAAAGTGCAAAAGGAGTGAGGTCTCCTACCTACTCTTTTCTCCCAACTATTCTCTCTTCACTAATATTTAGTCTTTTACATATCTTCCCAAAAATCTGAATGTAATATATATAATATGTATATAAAGTTATTCTCTATCCCTTGTTTTAAAATGGTAGCCTACTATATATACTGTTTTACAGATGGATTTTTTTCACTTAGCAATACATCTTGTAAATCATTCCATTTCAGTGCATTAAGTGTTTACTTATTATTTTTACATAGTATTTCAGTCTACGTGTGTGTGTTAATAAACTTATTCACTTCCTGTTGATGAAAATTGAATACATATTGCCAAACTCACTTCCATAGAAACTACATTCCCACCATGAATAAAGAAAAGGCCATTTTCCTCACAGCCTCACTAATACGGTGTATTATCCAACATATTTAACACTAAGTTTTAACAATTTTACAGGTGAAAATGACATTACCATGTAGTTTTTTTTAATCTTATGAGCAAGTTGAACATTTTTATATGTTTAGGAACAATCTGCATTTCCTTCCCTGTAAGCTATATTTTCACAACCTTTACCCTGATCTATTTCCACATATTATTTGAGCATTAGATTAGGATAGCTGGAATCAAGATTGCCGGGAGAAATATCAATAACCTCAGATATGCAGATGACACCACCCTTATGGCAGAAAGTGAAGAACTAAAGAGCCTGTTGATGAAAATGAAAGAGGAGAGTGAAAAAGATCGTGGCATCTGGTCCCATCACTTCATGACAAATAGATGGGCAAACAATGAAAACAGTGACAGACTATTTTTGGGGCTCCAAAATCACTGCAGATGGTGACTGCACCCATGAAATTAAAAGACACTTGCTCCTTGGAAGAAAAGTTATGACAGACCTAGACAGCATATTAAAAAACAGAGACATTACTTTGCCAAAAAAGATCCATCTAGTCAAAGCTATGGTTTTTCCAGTAGTCATGTATGGATGTGACAGTTGGACTACAAAGAAAGCTGAGCACTGAAGAATTGATGTTTTAGAACTGTGGCATTGGAGAAGACTCTTGAGGGTCCCTTAGACTGCAAGAAGATCCAACCAGTCCATCCTAAAGGAAATCAGTCCTGAATATTCATTGGACTGATGCTGAAGCTGAAACTCCAATATTTTGGCCACCTGATGTGAAGAACTGACTCATTTGAAAAGACCCCGATGCTGGGAAAGATTGATGGTGGGAGGAGAAGGAGACAACAGAGGATGAGATGGTTGGATGGCATCACTGACTCAATGGACGTGAGTTTGAGTAAACTCCGGGAGTTGATGATGGACAGGGAGGCCTGGCGTACTGCAGTCCATGGGGTTGTAAAGAGTTGGACACGACTGAGCAACTGAACTGAACTGAACTGAACAATGCTGGTCCTTGATTATAATTATTACAGGAGTAGAATGATTAGATGAGACTAGACATCTGACTTAGAGTAAGGAAATTTACAGGCTGAGTTTCAAGTAGATTTCTTCACCTCAAAGTTTGAGACTTTCGTAACAAAGTACACAGACTGGGTGACTTAAACAGAAACAATCTTCTCATTTTTCTGGAGACTAGAAATCTGAGACCAGGGTGCCAGCATGGTCAGTTTCCGATGAAGATTCTCTTCCTAACTTGCAGATGAAGCCCTTCTTACTGTCATTTAATATAGTGAAGAAGGAAAGCAAGATGTCTGGTATCTCTTCTTAAAAGAGCACTAGTCTCATCATGAACACCCTAACCTTATGATCTTGTCTAATCCTCATGACATCCCAAAGGTCCCAGCTCCAAATACTATCATGTTTGGGAGTTAGGACTTCGACATATGAATTCTGGGAAGACTCAAACATTCAGTCCATAATACCTTCTTACTGGGATGCTCCATGACTCCATGGTGATTCCATGGTGATTCCATGGTGGTTCCATGGTGTGTATTTTCTCTTACTACATCAAGTAAATAAGTAATAAATAAGTAATAAAACCAACTTGTTTAACTAAATGTATGTTTCTGGTCTCTTTGACTGGAGAATATTTGCATTAGAAAGCACTGCTTTTTTGCAAGAATTATCGCCACTTGTTTCAGTAAGTTTGGAGTATTAGGCAAGTGGAAAGATTTAACAAAAAGTAGATATTCCTTGTGGAGAAGGCAATGGCACCCCACTCCAGTACTCTTGCCTGGAAAATCCCATGGACGGAGGAGCCTGGTAGGCTGTAGTCCATGGGGTTGCTAAGAGTCGGACACGACTGAGCGACTTCACTTTTCACTTTCATAAATTGGAGAAGGCAATAGCACCCCACTCCAGTGTTCTTGCCTGGAGAATCCCAAGGACGGGGAAGCCTGGTGGGCTGCCGTCTCTGGGGTCACACACAGTCGGACATGACTGAAGCGACTTAGCAGCAGCAGCAGCAGCAGGTATTCCTTGAAAGAAAAGTAAACCGTGTTCAGAAATCTGCTTAAATGGCAATTTTTAAGACAACTTTTAAGAAAATTGTTTTAAATGACAATAATTAAGACCAATGTTCCAATTTTTGCATTCTGTCTTCTTTTCTCCTTTTGCATCACATGTACTACAAGTGAAATGGGATTTTGGAGGATGAAGTTGTCATTTAATTAATAAAACCAACTACTTAACAAACCACAACTTGCATCAATAGATCTCAATCTGTCAGCTTCCTAGTTCACATCAACATAAGTACATCTACTAATATTTATCTAGAATATTTAGGTTAATACATTCTCTGTGTTCCTACATTTAGTGATTATTATATCCTTTAAAAATATCAACAGTTCTTCAAATGAAATGAAATGAATAAATGAAATTATGGAAAGCATAATTCTCAAACCTATAAAAGCATAATTTAAAGATTTTTCTTAAAAATTTTCTTTTCTATTGTGGGTTTATTACAAAGTACTAGCAGAGTAACCTCAAGGAGTCTGAATAAACAGAGAAATGCCACAAACATTCCTTTTAGTCAAAGGTGCCAGAATTTCAGAAGTATGCCCTCTCCCCTGGGCATGTAGAGTACTCATTCTTGGTATGCACAGATAAATGTCTGTAAAAACTGACATCCCCCGTAAGATGCATTCAAAATTGCATATTGACTTTTATGCCCAGAATGTCTAATGACAAGCTAAATCTAAGATTCAACAAATCTACTTTGTTTTGTGTTAACGGATGAATGTGACCTATTTACATGTGGAATAGACCACCTCTATGGTTCAACTTTCGGAGAAGGCAATGGCACCCCACTCCAGTACTCTTGCCTGGAAAATCCCATGGATGGAGAAGCCTGGAAGGCTGCAGTCCAGGGGTCGCTGAGGGTCGGACATGACTGATCGACTTCACTTTCACTTTTCACTTTTATGCATTGGAGAAGGAAATGGCAACCCACTCCAGTGTTCTTGCCTGGAGAATCCTAGGGACGGGGCATCCTGGTGGGCTGCCGTCTATGGGGTTGCACAGAGTCGGACACAACTGAAGTGACTCAGCAGCCGCAGCAGCATGGTTCAACTTTAGAGGGACTAGAGACCCTGGAGCTCCATATATTTTTCCTCCTTATTCAATAGTGCCTTAAATTGCATGTAAGACTCATGTTTTTTTCAGTTTAAAGCTTAAAGCCTGATAGCTAAATGCAAACACTGGGATATTATGCTTCAAATCCCATCTAGCAGAACATCATGAGGAAAGTGGTTATAAATAATGTAGGAGAGGGGTACCTTAGCCAGGGTTACTCAGACTTAATATGCATAAGAATTATGTGATTCCGTTAAAATGTACATTTGATTAAATGCGGGATTCTCCTTTTCTAACAAGCTCATAGATGATGCCACACTATGTTGCTGGTTTGGGCATTTATTTTTCTTTCTTTGAGAGTAAAGCCTTAAGTCTGTTGTTCTGTTCAACAAATCAAAATACCCCTTTGGGATTTCTCTCTTCCTTTCCCCTTCTCATCTACTCCATCCTTTGGTTAAGCTCATTTATGTAGTGTAAAGCACAACTAGGGAACTGAACTATTGTACTTCCTAGAATATATCAGATGTCAAAACCAAAATTAAATGAAACCAATATGGTTTGCATCACTTGCGTGCTCAGTCATGTCTGACTCTTTGCAGCCTTATGGACTGTAGCCCTCCAGGCTTCTCTCTCCATTAAATTTTCCAGGAAAGAACACTGGAGCAAGTTGCCATTTTGTACTCCAGGGGATCTTTCCAACCCAGGTTACCGAACTCATGTCTCTTGCATTGGCAGGCAGATTCTTTACCATTGCATTACTTGGGAAGCCCTAAGTCAAATGCTTCTCATCAGATTCCTCTGATCATCACTAAAATCATATGCAATTTGTCTGACATTTGAAAATGAGACACATGCTTATCAGGAAAAAAAAGTAATTTTACAAATGTTATATAACACAAAGATGACTAAATAATATTCAACCTAACTCTGCCATTATTCACATATATTACTTCCTATAAGAATTACTATTCTTTTTCATAATGAATACAATTTTTAAAAAGTTATGATCATCTGTTGAACACATTAAAAAAATCTTTTCTCAATACCTGCCATTCTTTGTAGGCTGAAACAATTAATATTTGCACTCATTCTTCAATCTAACTCAAGCTATGAAGTCAATAATGAGGCCTACCAATGAAGAAGACAACAAATTGTCCATAGCTGCATGGAATTCAAAACTTAAATATATGAAACTAATATATTGAATTGAAAAGATTAAAATTCAATTATTGTTTGATTAATCTTTTTTCTCTTTGAGTTACCAGATGAACTGAGGACATTGCCATTATCCTAGGCTCAATTTCCAAGTACTTTTAACTAAATTTTTAAAGTTAAAATTTAATGAATACTTTATTAAAATGACATTTTTGTCTGCTATTTTCCAATTATCAGGATAAGGGTGGGGGAAGAGTATCTTCTAAACCATTGTATCTCAAGAAAAAAAAAATGTTTCTTTTCCATTTCAAATAATACTCTTCTTGGTATTTGACAACTAGCTGTAAGAGCATTAGGGTCCCTATGTTTTTCTTTTCATTTATATTAATATTTTCTCAAGGAAATTCAATTTTATATAACATGTTTTTCTAACTAGAAGAAAGGCATGAGTGATTCACAGAACAAATGTTTCTGTTGCAAATTCAATGTTTCCTACCACTGCTGCTGCTGCTGCTGCAAAGTCACTTCAGTCGTGTCTGACTCTGTGCGATCCCATAGACAGCAGCCCACCAGGCGCCCCTATTCCTGGGATTCTCCAGGCAAGAACACTGGAGTGGGTTGCCATTTCCTTCTCCAATTCATAAAAGTGAAAAGTGAAAGTGAAGTCACTCAGTTGTGTCTGACTCTTTGCGACCCCATGGACTGCAGTCCACCAGGCTCCTCCGTCCATGGGATTTTCCAGGCAAGAGTACTGGAGTGGGGTGCCACTGCCTTCTCCACTACTTGAGGCCTAATGGAAAAAACAAAGAAATATGGCCAATTCATTGCTTATGATCAGCCTTATGGTGCTCACCAGGCCCCTCTATCTAAAACCACCACCACCACTAAAATGAAATATCATTGAATATGCAAAATCCAGGTTTAACTGGGCTTCCCTGATAGCTCAGCTGGTAAAGAATCCACCTGCAATGCAGGAGACTCTGGTTTGATTCCTGGGTCTGGAAGATCCCCTGGAGAAGGGATAGGTTACCCACTCCATTATTTTTGGTCTTCCCTGGTGGCTCAAATGATAAAGAATACACCTGCAATGTGAGAGACTTGGGTTCAATCCCTGAGTTGGGAAGATTCCCTGGAAGAAGGCATGGCAACTGACTCCAGTATTCTTGTCTGGAGAATCCCCAAGGACAGAGAGCCTGGTGGGCTACAGTCCATGGGGTCACAAAGAGTCAAACACAACTGAGTGATTAAGCATGTACACACACACACACATGCACACACATACACACACACAGGTTTAGCTAGGCACCCCAGCTTATATATTTCTTGATTCCTCCTCATCAGTGGTAACAATCTCTGTTTTCCTTTCAGCTTCCATACTTCCTTATCTGTGAGAAGTTTACAGATGTTAACAGAATGTTAAAAAGACATTATCAGGGAACAAGATGGCAGAGAAGTAGGTGGACACAGAATACATCTCTCTCCATGGATACATCAGGAATACACCTTCAGACACAGAAATGCACGCAGAATGCCAGCTGAGAGCGGACAGGAATACCTGACCAGCAGAAAAGAATATATAGACCCATGCAAAACCCAGTAGGAGGAAGAAACTAGGGGGGGAAATGGGAGTGTTAGTAGGACTGGACCTGCCCTTGGCGGGTAGGGGAACTGAGGCAGGGATCCGATCCCCATATCAGGGCAATTGTCTGAGTCAGAGGAGAAACATTTAAGGCTGAGAGGGAAACAGCTGATCTGTGGCAGCCTCAATGAAATGAGAATCAGGCAGTCCTTGCTGCAGCCATACATACCCAAGATGGCACAGTGGCTGGGAACTGGAGTTTAGGGGTTGTGGAGCAATCCCAGGGCAAAGGGCTGCTGTTGACTGTAGAGGGAAAGATTGAGGGGATGTGATGGAGGAGATTGTGGTGGGAAATGCCTATGGAGGAAAGCTGGGCAGTCATGGAAGCAAGGCCATACTGCTCAGTCATGCGTAGGGGGTGGACCCATCACCATAGCCTATCTCTCCCCACATGCCAGCACTGGCAGCTGAACAGTAGAAAGGCTGGCTCATCAAACACCCAAGGCACTGAACTACAGAGTAGGACCCCACCCAGGGTGCCCCTTTAAGTGCCTGACATGCTGATCTACAGAGTAGGACCCCAGCCAGGGGGCCCCTCTATGTGCCTGATACACCGAACAACAGAGAAGGACCCCAGGCAAGGAAGCAAGCCCTCTCAGTGCCTCAGTGGGTGGAGCTATGGAGAAACACTGGCCAAAGAGGCTTTCTGATTGCCAGCTACAAGAGGCTCGAAAAAAGACTCTGATAGGGCCATAACCACTAGACCATTCAGGTATGACCTAAATCAAATCCCTTATGATTATACAGTGGAAGTGAGAAATAGATTTAAGGGACTAGATCAGATAGATAGAGTGTCTGATGAACTATGGATGGAGGTTCATGACATTGTACAGGACACAGGGATCAAGACCATCCCCATGGAAAAGAAATGCAAAAAAGCAAAATGGCTGTCTGGGGAGGCCTTACAAATAGCTGTGAAAAGAAGAGAAGCAAAAAGCAAAGGAGAAAAGGAAAGATATAAGCATCTGAATGCAGAGTTCCAAAGGATTGCAAGCAGAGATAAGAAAGCCTTCCTCAGCGACCAATGCAAAGAAATAGAGGAAAACAACAGAATGGGAAAGACTAGAGATCTTTTCAAGAAAATTAGAGATGCCAAGGGAACATTTCATGAAAAGATGGGCTTGATAAAGGACAGAAATGGTATGGACCTAACAGAAGCAGAAGAGATTAAGAAGAGGTGGCAAGAATACATGGAAGAACTGTACAAAAAAGAGCTTCACGACCCAGATAATCACGATGGTGTGATCACTGACCTAGAGCCAGACATCCTGGAATGTGAAGTCAAGTGGGCCTTAGAATGCATCACTACGAACAAAGCTAGTGGAGATGATGGAATTCCAGTTGAGCTCTTTCAAATCCTGGAAGATGATGCTGTGAAAGTGCTGCAACTCAATATGCCAGCAAATTTGGAACACTCAGCAGTGGCCACAGGACTGGAAAAGGTCAGTTTTCATTCCAATCCCAAATAAAGGCAATGCCAAAGAATGCTCAAACTACCACACAATTGCACTCATTTCACAGGCTAGTAAAGTAATGCTCAAAACTCCAAACCAGGCTTCAGCAATACATGAACAGTGAACTTCCAGATGTACAAGCTGGTTTTAGAAAAGGCAGAGGAACCAGAGATCAAATTGCCAACATCCGCTGGATCATGGAAAAACAAGAGAGTTCCAGAAAAACATCTATTTCTGCTTTATTGACTATGCCAAAACCTTTGACTGTGTGGATCACAATACTGTGGAAAATTCTGAAAGAGATGGGAATACCAGACCACCTGACCTTCCTCTTGAGAAACCTATATGCAGGTCAGGAAGCAACAATTAGAACTGGACATGGAACAACAGACTGGTTCCAAATAAGATAAGGAGTACTCAAGGCTGTATATTGTCACCCTGCTTATTTAACTTATATGCAGAGTACATCATGAGGAATGCTGGGCTGGAAGAAGCACAAGCTGAAATCAAGATTGCCGGGAGAAATATCAATAACCTCAGCTATGCAGATGACACCACCTTTATGGCAGAGAGTGAAGAGGAACTCAAAAGCCTCTTGATGAAAGTGAAAGAGGAGAGTGAAAAAGTTGGCTTAAAGCTCAACATTCATAAAACGAAGATCATGGCATCTGGTCCCATCACCTCATGGCAAATAGATGGGGAAACAGTGGAAACAGTGTCAGACTTTATCCTTTTGGGCTCCCAAATCACTGCAGATGGTGATTGCAGCCATGAAATTAAAAGACGCTTACTCCTTGGAAGGAAAGTTATGACCAACCTAGATAGCATATTCAAAAGCAGAGACATTACTTTGCCAACAAAGGTCCATCTAGTCAAGGCTATGGTTTTTCCAGTGGTCATGTATGGATGTGAGAGTTGGACTGTGAAGAAAGCTGAGCGCAGAAGAATTGATGCTTTTGAATTATGGTGTTGGAGAAGACTCTTTAGAGTCCCTTGGACTGCAAGGAGATCCAACTAGTCCATCCTAAAGGAGACCAGTTCACTGTTCACGTATTGCTGAAGCCTGGTTTGGAGAATTTTGAGCATTACTTTACTAGCATGTGAAATGAGTGCAATTGTGTGGTAGTTTGAGCATTCTTTGGCATTGCCTTTCTTTGGGATTGGAATGAAAACTGACCTTTTCCAGTCCTGTGGCCACTGCTGAGTTCTTCAAATTTGCTGGCATATTGAGTTGCAGCACTTTCACAGCATCATCTTCCAGGATTTGAAAGAGCTCAACTGGAATTCCATCTAGCTTTGTTTGTAGTGATGCATTCTAAGGCCCACTTGACTTCACATTCCAGGATGTCTGGCTCTAGGTCAGTGATCACACCATCATGATTATCTTGGTCATGAAGCTCTTTTTTTGTACAGTTCTTCCGTGTATTCTTGCCACCCCTTCTTAATATCTTCTGCTTCTGTTAGGTCCATACCTTTTCTGTCCTTTATTGAGCCCATCTTTGCATGAAATGTTCCCTTGGTATCTCTAATTTTCTTGAAGAGATCTCTAGTCTTTCCCATTCTGTTGTTTTCCTCTATTTCTTTGCATTGGTCGCTGAGGAAGGCTTTCTTATCTCTGCTTGCAATCCTTTGGAACTCTGCATTCAGATGTTTATATATCTCCTTTTCTCCTTTGCTTTTTGCTTCTCTTCTTTTCACAGCTATATGTAAGGCCTCCCCAGACAGCCATTTTGCTTTTTTGCATTTCTTTTCCATGGGGATGGTCTTGATCCCTGTCTCCTGTACAGTGTCACAAACCTCAGTCCATAGTTCATCAGGCACTCTGTCAGATCTAGTCCCTTAAATCTATTTCTCACTTCCACTGTATAATCATAAGGGATTTGAGTTAGGTCATACCTGAATAGTCTAGTGGTTTTCCCTACTTTCTTCAGTTTGTCTCCATTTGGCAATAAGAAGTTTATGATCTGAGCCACAGTCAGCTCCCGGTCTTGTTTTGCTGACTATATACAGCTTCTCCATCTTTGGCTGCAAAGAATATAATCAATCTGATTTTGGTGTTGACCATCTGGTGATGTCCATATGTAGAGTCTTCTCCTGTGTTGTTGGAAGAGGGTGTTTGCTATGACCAGTGCGTTCTTTTGGCAAAACTCTATTAGCCTCCACCCTGCTTCATTCCTTATTCCAAGGCCAAATTTGCCTGTTACCCCAGGTGTTTCTTGACTTCCTACTTTTGCATGCCAGTCCCTTATAATGAAAAGGACATCTTTTTTGGGTGTTAGTTCTAAAAGGTCTTGTAGGTCTTCATAGAACCGTTCAGCTTCTTCAGCGTTACTGGTTGGGGCATAGACTTGGATTGCTGTGATATTGAATGGTACTATTGCCTATTTCCCCCTGCTGCTGCTAAGTCACTACAGTCATGTCCGACTCTGTGCGACCCCATAGAGGGAAGCCCACCAGGCTCCCCTGTCCCTGGGATTCTCCAGGCAAGAACGCTGGAGTGGGTTGCCATTTCCTTCTCCAATGCATAAAAGTGAAAAGTGAAAGGGAAGTCACTCAGTTGTGTCTGACTCTTAGCGACCCCATGGACTGCAGCCTACCAGGCTCCTCCATCCATGGGATTTTCCAGGCAAGAGTACTGGAGTGGGGTGCCATTGCCTTCTCCGTATTTCCTCCTATATGTATGTTAATATTTGCTTTATATATTTGAAAAAGTGAAAATCGCTCAGTCATGTCCGGACTCTCTATACAGTCCATGGAGTTCTCCAGATCAGAATACTGGAGGAGGTAGCTATTCCCTTCTCCAGAGAATCTTCCCAACTCAGGAATCAAACTTAAGTCTCCTGCATTACAGGCAGAGTCTTTACCGTTTGAGCCACCAGGAAAGCCCAAGAATACTGGAGTGGGTAGCCAATTCCTTCTCCAGCAGGTCTTCCCAACCTCGGGATCAAACCGGGGTCTCCTGCACTACAGGTGGATTCTTTACCATCTGAGCTATCAGGGAAGTTTAGGTGCTTCTATATTAAGTGCATATACATCAATAAATGTTATATGTTATATGCTCTTCTTATATTGATGACTTTATTATTATATAATAACCTTTGTGTTTTGTTATAGACTTTGTCTTAAAGTCTATTTTGTCAGATATGAGTATTGCTATCCCAGTTTTCCTGTAGTTTCCAAATTTGTATGAAATACCTTTTTCTATTCTCTCACTTTCATAATGTGTGTATCTTTAGCTCTGAAAGTGAGTTTCTTGTAAGCAGCTTTCAGATGGCTCTTGATTTTTATCCAATCAACCACCCTATGTCTTTTGATTGGTGCACTTAGTCCATTTATAATTGGTAGGCATGTACTTAATGCCTTTTGTTACTTGTTTCCTGGTTATATTCGTAGTTCTCTGCTGTTTTCTTCTTTTAGTTTCTTCCTTTATGGATTTATGATTTGTTTTAGTGACATGCTTATGTTCCTTTCTCTCAATTTTTGTGTATCTGTTGTAGGTTTTTGATATGTTGTTACCATGGGGTTTGTGTATGTTGATATATTTCTATATATTTACTTGGATGCCCCTTCAAGATTGTGATAAGCAAATATTTCCTCTAATTTTATAGAGACAGAGGAAGTTAAGCAAACTAAGACTGAGGAATTTATTTCAAACAAAAGTACAAATGAAAGCCCTGGAAAAAACTAATGGAACAAAGATAAAATAATTTACCAGATATACAGTCTATGAGCCCAGTGGCTTTGGTGGGAGGGCTGGTTGTGAAGTGAGCACAAGTCACTTCTTCCCTCAGGGTGTGCTAGCAGCTATCACCTTGCTGGGAGGCCAGACTGGAACTTGGCAGGAGGGTACTAAAGCCAGAGCCAGATGTGAGCCAAGGCTTCTCCTCTGTTCAGTGGTCAACACCACCATATTGGGGGTGGAATCAGGTACCAAGTTGCTGGCGCAGAAGCCCTGAGGGTCCTTTCTGAACTGTCTCTGTTCCTTCCAACTGTTCTACCACCTTGCAGCACCGGCGCCTTCACTTCAAAGTGAGGAATGCTGGGGCAAAAGGGGTCTGAGAGGGCAATAGGTATGGGCTCAGGTATGTGCTGGGGTGGGCTTAGCATGGCAGAGGTTAGTGGTTAGGACTTGGTGCTTTCACTTTTGTGGCCTGGGGCTTAATCCTTTTTGGGGAACTGAGATCCCACAGGCAGAGCAGCCAAAACAAAACAAAACAGAAAAACCTATAATTGTATTCTTCAGTGGAGTATAATAAAGGAAAAATTCTTACTTTTTCCTAATGTCTTTGAATCCTTAGAATTACCCCCAACCCTTTCGCTTTCATAGGTCAGTGGTTACTAGTAAGCATATATGCTTTGACTCTTAATACATTGTAACATGAAATTCTGAAATGTGGGTTGTTTTGCAATTGAACTGTTTCTTTCATAGGCTTTTTTTAATGTTTAATGTCAAGGACTTAGTCATAGGAGCCCCAGATGGTTTGGACACAAATGTAGCACGTAGAGAGGCTTTGCTGCAAATATTTAAACTACTGCAATTATAGAAAAAATTAGCAACATTAATACTATATATATTTCATGACTCTAAAATTTTCCCCATATTATTAACATTTCTGAAATCAGGACTTTTTTTTTTTTTTTTTTACAGTAGATGGCATCTTTTATAAACTCTGTCAGACAGGGACTGGTTGTTAATCTAAGAACCTTTTACTAAAATCTTGCCAACTTCAAAATTGGCAAAATGAATGTCTATGACTTGGAAAAAAATACTGGAGGTGATACTGGAATACTGTCTCAAGCAATGCTATAATACCAATGTTCTTGATGACGCAAAAGATATGTATGGGAAAAAAAGACAGTGACAATACTGAATTTAAAAGAGACTCAGATGAATTGAACTTTGAATGCAAAGATTTTGAGGAGTATAATAAATGTATTTTGTTTATATTTTCTTTTTCACATGAATGCACAAAAAATTTTTTTAATGGGTATATGAGTCTAAAAGTTATTTTATTAAGTATAAAATCAAATTTTTAAGCAGAAAATATTATGTCACAGTTTAGTTAGAATATTTTTCTTTCTTTGTAGTGTGTAGGATGTTATCTGCCAATAGAATTTTTGAGTCAATAAAATCTGAAAGACAGTTACTTTTTCAGTATAATAAACTAAGATGGCACATTGACTGGTACATTTTTGATTAATTAGAACAAGAGATTAAACAACTCTAAAGCTAGTCTAATTTATTGTATTAATTGATTCATTTTATTTAATTTAATGAAAAAAATAATTACTAAATTTTTGTGATTATATCATGTGTGAATAGTCATAAAGCAATCAAATTTCAACATGTTCTGCCTGACTGGTTGGCACTGAAACAACAACAGTTCTAGCCTTAGAAATTCATTTGCAAAATGGCACTCATTTTCCTAGCTGTAGTTAAAACAGCAAAATTTACCATTCACCCAAATCTCTGAGCAAACTGAACTCATCACAGAATCATTTTTTTCCATGAATATCTATAACAGGTGTTTGATGAGTTATATTATTGCCACATGTGATAAGTAGTTGAGAAAGCACTTCTTGAAAAAATTATATAAAAGATAATTATTTGATTTTTAGTGGCAAGAATTTGAAAATTTTTTACATCAGAAATGGTCAGGATATGGAATAAATAGTTCATGCAAAAACTTTTTAACAAGTTTAGGATATTCATAAAGTGAATAGGGTGCATGTGTTAGAGTCACTACTGGGCAAATTAAAAATCGCTGAGCTATATCGCAAAACCAGCTAATGAGCTGGAAAATTATGTTTATAACCAAGGAGAAGAATTAGCTAAGATTAGAACTCATGTTCAGCTTGGAAAAAATGTCAAGCTACCTTTAAACCCTGACTAAAATCAAATATTTAGTCTATATGCTATTTTTCTATGATCTGTATGGAAATAAACAGAGTAGCTCTGAAGAACAGCTGCACAGTCTGTTCTACAGGCTTCGATCTACACTAAGTATAACACTTGGTTTCACATGTTCTTACTGTCAGTGATGTATTTCCCCAAATGGAATCTCCCTGTTAAATTCTTTATGCTACTCCTTCTTCCAATTCAAGATGTTATCACTGTTTTTCAGATTTCCTCAGGCTGAGGAAATCTCTTCAGTCAGCTCTTTTCTCCTACCCATAAAAAGCAATGGAGCTGGGCACCTGATTGACCAAATAAAAACATTCAATATAGCTGAAATCCTGAAGGGAATCAGGAGTAAACCACAAACTATTACTCTCTTGTTGCTGTTGTCTACATTCCCATGTCTTTCATTGTGAGAGATCAGTTCAGTTCGGTAGCTCAGTCATGTCCGACATTTTGTGATCCCCCCATGGACTGCAGCATGGCAAGTTTCCTTGTGCATCACCGACTCCCAGAGTTTGCTCAAACTTACGTCCATCAAGTCAGTGGTGCCATCCAACCATCTCATCCTCTGTCGTCCCCTTCTCTTCCTGCCTTCAGTCTTTCACAACATCAGGGTCTTTTCCATGAGTCAGTTCTTCACATCAGGTGGCCAAGGTATTGAAGCTTCAGGTTCAGCATCGGTCCTTCCAATGAATATTCAGGACTGATTTCCTTCAGGATGGACTGGTTGGATCTCCTTGCAGTCCAAGGGACTCTCAAGAGTTCTCCAACACCACAGTTCAAAAGCATCACTTCTTCAGAGCTCAGCTTTCTTTATAGTTCAACTCTCACATCCATACATGACTACTGGAAAAACCATAGCGTTGACTAGACAGACGTTTGTCAGTAATGTCTCTGCTTTTTAATGTGCTGTCTAAGTTGATCATAGCTTTTCTACCAAGGAGCAAGCATCTTTTAATTTCATGGCTGCAGTCACCATCTGCAGTGATTTGGGAGCCCAAGAAAATAAAGTCTCTCACTGTTTCCATTGTTTCCCCATCTATTTGCCATGGAGTGATGGGACCAGATGCCATGATCTTCATTTTTGAAAAGCCAGCTTTTTCATTCTCATCTTTCACTTTCATCAAGAGGCTTTTTAAGTTCCTCTTTATTTTCTGCCATAAGGGTGGTGCCATCTGCATATCTGAGGTTATTGATATTTCTCCCAGCAATCTTGATTCCAGCTTGTGCTTCATCTAGCTCAGCATTTCTCATGATGTACTCTGTATATAAGTTAAATAAGCAGGATGACAATACATAGATTTGACGTACTCCTTTCCCAATTTGGAACCAATCCATTGTTCCATGTCTAGTTCTAACTGTTACTTCTTGACTGGCATACAAATTTCTCAGGAGGCAGGTAAGGTGGTATGGTATTCCCATCTCTTGAAGAATTTTCCACAGTTTGATCCACACAGTCAAACCCTTTAACATAGTCAATAAAGCAGAAGTAGATGTTTTTCTGAAACTCTCTTGCTTTTTTGATGATCCAATGGGTGTTGGAAATTTGATCTCTGGTTCCTCTGCCTTTTCTAAAACCAGCTTGAACATCTGAAAGTTCATGGTTCATGTACTGTTGAAGCCTCACTTGGATAATTTTGAGCATACTTTGCTAGAATGTGAGATGAGTGCAATTGTGTGGTAATTTGGGCATTCTTTGGTTTTACCTTTCTTTGGGGTTGGAATGAAAACTGACTTTTCCAGTCCTGTGGCCACTGCTGAGTTTTCCAAATTTGCTGGCATATTGAGTGCAGCATTTTCACAACATCATCTTTTAAGATTTGAAATAGCTCAACTGGAATTCCATCACCTCCACTAGCTTTGTTCGTAGCGATACTTCCTAAGGTCCACTTGTCTTCGCATTCCAGGATGCCTGGCTCTAGGTGAGTGATCACACCATCGTGATTATCTGGGTCATGAAGATCTTTTTTGTACAGTTCTTCTGTGTATTCTTGCCACCCCTTCTTAATGTCTTCTGCTTCTGTTAGGTCCATATTGTTTCTGTCCTTTATTTGCCCATCTTTGCATGAAATGTTTCCTTGGTATCTAATTTTCTTGAATAGATTTCTAGTCTTTCCCATGCTATTGTTTTCCTTTATTTCTTTGCATTGATCGCTGAGGAAGGCTTTCTTATCTCTCCTTGCTATTCTTTGGAATTCTGCATCAGATGGGTATATCTTTCCTTTTCTCCTTCACCTTTCAATTCAGTGGCTCAGTCATATCCGACTCTCTGTGACCTTTAGCTTCTCTTCTTTTCTTAGCTATTTTTAAGGCCTCCTCAGACAATCATTTTGCCTTTTTTCATTTCTTTTTCTTGGGGTTGGTCTTGATCACTGCCTCCTGTACAGTGTTATGAACCTCTGTCCATAGTTCTTCAGGCACTCTATCACATCTAGTGCCTTGAATCTAATTGTCGCTTACACTGTATAGTTGTAAGGATTTAATTTAGGTCATACCTCAATGACCTAGTGGTTTTCCCAACTTTCTTCAATTTAAGTCTGAATTTGTAATAAGGAGTTCATGATCTGAGATGCAGTTAGCTCCCAGTCTTGTTTTTGCTGACTTTATAGGGCTTCTCCATCTTTGGCTGCAAAGAATATAGTCAATCTGATTTGGTATTGACCATCTGGTGATGTCCATGTGTAGAGTCATCTCTTGTGTTGTTGGATGAGGGTCCTTGCTATGACCAGTGTATTCTCTCGGCAAACTCTGTTAGCCTTTGCCCTGCTTCATTTTGTACTCCCCAGCCAAACTTTGCTGTTACTCCAGGTTTCTTGATGTCCTACTTTTGTGTTCCAGTCCCCTAGGATGAAAAGGACATCTTTTTTTTTTTTGGTGTTAGTTCTAGAAGGCCTTGTAGGTCTTCATAGAACTGTTCAAATTCAGCTTCTTCATCAGTTGTGGGAAATAATGCATCTAAAAACTGCTAGTATTCCATCTATACTCTACAGCATGACACATTTAAACACAGAGACTACTTAAAACTATTTTTAAGAACCATTTTAGCAAACAGATCTGTAATTGGTACCTTTGTATTGATCAGTAATCAGATAAACACAGATGAATACTGCTTTATAATTATGTGCTGGGTTGGCTTAAAACTTTGATTGGGTTTTCCGATAAGAGGGGAAATCTTTTTTCTACTTTGCAAATATGAATTCCTTCCAACATGCTATTTTATTTACAATGGTATATAGTTTTTTAAAAGAGGGTCCAGGATAAGAGGAAGCTCAAATGGCTTCAGTTACAGTATGAGAACAAAAATAATATAAAACTACTATTGGAAAACGTCTATGGAAAACAAGCCTTCCCTTGAACTGAGTCTAAGAAACAGCCATGAAGAGAAATTGTCTACTATATCCCATGTTAATAATGAGTGATTTACTAAATACAGAATAGTTCCTTCATAGATACTATTAAGGGTTCTAAGGAACTCAAAAAGAAAACTGTTACTCTAATTAATTTGTTTAGAACACATTCCTTCTTAATATAACTTGGTTAATTCTGCCTTACCATGTCTGTGACATATGGCATCACTGAAAGTAAAACACAGAGTAAATTCAGGGTCATTGCACAACAAACCACATTTCTGGATGCCCTTTCAATGAAATGGGTTGAAGGAGAAAATGATCATGCTTTTAAATGGTACAGTTCAAGATGATAAGTCAAATTTCAACAAATGGAATATTTATGTGAGCTCAGATCTTAAGTTTCAAATGAAGAAAGAAAAATTCATCCTGAAAACATGCCATCCCAGGGGAAAAAATTTTTTTTTCCATTATGCTTCCAAATAAGCCACAGTGAAGTAACATAACAAGGCCTACAAAGCTAAAAAAAAGAAGAAGAAAAAAGCTTGACAGAGCTAAATAGAAAAGTATTGATCTATAGGGGTTTCTCCTGATATTTCGTTTCAGGATAAAAAATTCATGAGAAACTGTTTTCTTGTATTAAGGGCATCATGTCTTTGGAAACCTTTCCCATCTCCCTCAATATTTAGTGACTCTAAGAAATTTTATTGAACAGAATTCTGTTTTATTCCATAATGCTAGTACATGTGTTTTCATTTCTAAGATGATGTGATGGTGGTGGTTTAGTCGCTCAGTCATGTCTGACTCTTGTGACCCCATGGATTGTAATCCACCAGGTTCCTCTGTCTGTGGGATTTTCCAGGCAAGAATATTGGAGTGGGATGCCATTTCCTTCTTCAGTTCTAAGATGGTGGTGGATGCCAATGATTTTGTGTTCAACTCCTCACACGAGAGGGTAAACTCCTATAGAAGGTAAACTGACCACAAGAGAGTACCTCTAAGGGTAGCTATCTCAGGCCAGGTTGTGTATCCATGGAGAAGATATTTTTAATTGGAGAAGCTTCTCAGCACCTTTCAATTTGTACATTTTAGATGGTGTCTACATGACCAGGCAACACTATGTGGAAGTACCTCAAAAACACATACACGACAAACAGTTCATGCAGTTCAATATTTTTTTAAAAATCCAATCAAAAAATGGACAGAAGATCTACATAGATATTTCTCCAAAGAGGGCATTTGGATGGCCAAAAAAACACAAGAAAAACTGCTTGACATCACTATGTTAGGAAAATGAAAGTCGAAACTACAATGAGTGTCCTCTCACATTGGTCAGAAGAGCCTGCAAAAATCAAAAAGCCTGCAAATAATAAATGCTGGAGAGGGTGTGGAGAAAGGGAAACCCTCTTGCACTGTTGGTGGGAATGTAAGCTGATACAGCCACTGTGGAGAACAGTGTGGAGCTTCTTTAAAAAACTAAAAACAGAGCTACCATATGACCCAGCAATTCCACTCCTGGGTGTATATACAGATGAAAACAATTTGAGAAGCTGCATGCACCCCAATGTTCATTGCAACATTGTTTACAATAGCCAGGACTTGGAAGCAACCTAAATGTCCATACACAGAGAAATTAAGAAGATGCAATACATATGTAAAATGGAATATTGCTCAGTCATAAAAAGGAGTGATTATTTCACCATTGCAGTGAAATGTCATACATGAGACAGAGTGAAGTCAGAAAGAGAAAGAAAGACATATGTTATATCATTTGTATGTGAAATCTAGAAAAGTGATGAACTTATTTGCAAAGCAGAAATGAATCACAGACATAGAAAACAAACTTATGGTTTCCAAGGTGGGAAGGGGAGGTGAAATGAATTGAGAGATTGGGATTGACATATATACAGTACTATGTATAAAGCAGATAACTAATAAGAACCTACTGTATAGCACAGGGAACTCTACTCAGTGCCCTTTGGTGACCTAAATGTGAAGGAAATCTAAAAAAGAGTGGACATATGTATATGTATAACTGATTCACTTTGTTATACAGCAGAAACTAAGATAATATTTGTAAAAACAACT
Source organism: Bos mutus (assembly GCF_027580195.1). Classification (NCBI taxonomy): domain Eukaryota; kingdom Metazoa; phylum Chordata; class Mammalia; order Artiodactyla; family Bovidae; genus Bos; species Bos mutus. Next base: position 40,408,489 of record NC_091636.1, on the reverse strand, counting down.
ATCCTCCAGTAGTTCCGAATAATCAGTCCTCCAATCCCATTGGTAGGACTGATGCTAAAGCTGAAGTTCCAGTACATTGTTCACCTGATGCAAAGAGCTAACTCATTGGAAAAGACCCTGATGCTGGGAAAGATGGAAGGCAGGAGGAGAAGGGGACAACAGAGGATGAGACGGTTGGATGGCATCACCGACTCGATGCACGAGTTTGAGCAAGCTCTGGGAGATAGTGAAGGACAGGGGACCCTGGTGTGCTTCAAGCCATGGGGTTGAAAAGAGTTGGACATGACTGAGAGACTGAATAACAACAATACTCCAATAAAAAATAAACACACACACACGTACACACAATATTGCTTTGTATTTATATGGCATGGACTATACAAATGTTGTTGTTTTTGTTGTTTAATCAAAGTTGTGTCCCACTCTTTCATGACCCCATGGAGTGCAGCATGCCAGGCTGCTCTGTCCACAGGATTTCCCAGGCAAGAATACTGGAATGGGTTGCCATTTACTTCACCATGGGATCTTCCCAACTCAGGGATTGAACCAGAGTCTCCTGCATTGGCACATGGTTTCTTTACCACACCAGGGAAACCCCTATACAAAAAAGGCCTATGTAAATTGGAATGTGATGGCAGGAAAAGAAAATGGCCCAAACTGCTTTTCTTTACTTTCTAATTGTGCTCAATATCAAAGTCTGTAATAGTACAGAGATTTTATTTATGTATTTTTTTCTACATGAGGTTTTTATTCTTGAAAGTAAAAGCATCAGTGGGACACAGAAGAGTTCAGAAATAGACTGAAGTACATATAAGAATTTAGTGTATGACCAGAGTTTCCAATAAGAGAGAAAACGGTGGATTATTAAACAAATGATGTTAGCAAAAATGGTTATCCAATTAAAAGGAAATAAAGGCAGACCCCTACTTCATATCACTGACAAAAATGTCTCACATAAATTGAATTTTTTAAGGAAAATGAAAATAAATAATAGAAAAATTAGGGAAGTCATTCTAACCTTGAGATAGGAGAGACCCTTCTAAACAACATAAGAAATCAGGAAGAAGAAATGTATTTAAAGAATAAAAATATTGAGGCAAAAGACACCATAACGAAGACATGACTAATACAGAAGGCCTTTTGTGGTACCATGACATCTCAGTGGCAGGAGGGAAGAAGAGGCAGAATGCCTTGTCTCCTACCATCATCTTTCTGTGCTGACATCTGCTGAGAAGCAGATCATCCTGACTTCATTTGTAGCCCCATGTTCTGGGGGCTGCACTGCTACTTACAGAGGACAGCAAGGTCATGTTGAATCTGACTGATTCAGTTTCAGCTTCTTCCATAAAATCCAAATGTGACCGTCAGAGTAATGGCCCCCACAAACACGTCTACCTGTTAATCCCTGGAACCTGTGACTGTGTTATCTTACATAGCAAGAAGAAATTTGCAAGTACGATTGTATCATGAATTTTTAAAACTGAGTAAAATTTAAAATCCATAAGATGTACCAATTTAGAGTATACAATTCAGTGGTTTTTAGTATATTCACTAAATATACTTTGCTGACAAAGGTCTGTCTAATCAAAGCTATGGCTTTTCTAGTAGTCCTGTATGGATGTGAAAGTTGGACCATAAAGACAACTGAACACCAAAGAATTGATGCTTTTGAACTCTGGTGTTGGAGAAAACTCTTGAGAGTCCCTTTGACAGCGAGGAGATCAAACCAGATGATCCTAAAGGAAATCAGTCCTGAATATTCATTGGAAGGACTGATGCTGAAGCTGAAACTCCAATACTTTGGCCACCTGATGCAAAGAGCTGAATTATTATTTGTTGGCAAAGTAATGTTTCTGCTTTTGAATATGCTATCTAGGTTGGTCATAACTTTCCTTCCAAGGAGTAAGAGCCTTTTAATTTCATGGCTGCAGTCACCATCTGTAGTGATTTTGGAGCCCAGAAAAATAAAGTCTGACACTGTTTCCACTGTTTCCCCATCTATTTCCCATGAAGTGATGGGACCGGATGCCATGATCTTCGTTTTCTGAATGTTGAGCTTTAAGCTAACTTTTTCACTCTCCACTTTCACTTTCATCAAGAGGCTTTTTAGTTCCTCCTCACTTTCTGCCATAAGGGTGGTGTCATCTGCATATCTGAGGTTATTGATATTTCTCCCGGTAATCTTGATTCCAGCTTGTGTTTCTTCCAGTCCAGCATTTCTCATGATGTACTCTGCATATAAGTTAAATAAGCAGGGTGACAATAGACAGCCTTGATGAACACCTTTTCCTATTTGGAACCAGTCTGTTGTTCCATGTCCAGTTCTAACTTGCTTCCTGACCTGCATACAAATTTCTCAAGAGGCAGATCAGGTGGTCTGGTATTCCCATCTCTTGAAGAATTTTCCACAGTTTATTGTGATCCACAGTCAAAGGCTTTGGCATAGTCAATAAAGCAGAAATAGATGCTTTCTTATTTTAACAAAAACCCAGTGTAACTTTATGTGTGTGTGTGTGTGTGTATTTGTATTTATATGTATGCCTGGCTCTGCCATATTTGCATAGAGATGCATTTTGCATTCCTGCTTCCTGGCTGTTGTTCCATTGTCTTCAGATGTCCTAAGGTCCCTGATGCACTGATAACAGTCAGTGCAGCCCCTGTTTGTATAACTGATAGTTACTTTTTAGCACTACCAATGTTTATATTGCCCTTTGAGATTTCAAAGGGCTTCCATCATGTCTAAAACTATTTTTAGCTGAATTTACAATCTGGCCTCTCATACATTTCCTTTGTGTATTCTCTTGCTTCTAGCCAATTAAAAATTTCATTTTCACAAGTTACAAGATATTTTTCTTTAGTACTCTTGCTGTACATCTAGCCAAATCACTTGTTTGCTTTTTACCAGGCACTGTGGGTCTAAACTTTTCACCTTAACATAAATTAATAGCAGAAAAAAAGATCATGTTAAGATAGATAAACAGGTTGAAAAATTTAAAAGGAAAAGAATTGGCTTAGTGGCCATGATATAAGCCATAAAAAGCATGAGATGGAACACTGATATTTACAAGCCTAAATCTACTTTGCCAACAAAGATCCGTCTAGTCAAAGTTATGGTTTTTCCAGTAGTCATGTATGGACGTGAGAGTTGGACTGTAAAGAAAGCTGAGCACCAAAGAATTGATGCTTTTGAACTGTGGTGTTGAAGAAAACTCTTGAGAGTCCCTTGGACTACAAGGAGATCAAACCAGTGAATCCTAAAAGAGATGAGTCCTGAATATTCATGAAAGGACTGATGCTGAAGCTGAAACTCCAATACTTTGGCCACTTAATGCAAAGAACAGACTCATTGGAAAAGACCCTGATGCTGGGAAAGATTGAAGCCAGGAGGAGAAGGGTGTGTCAGAGGATGAGGCGGTTGGATGGCATCACTGACTCGATGGACATGAGTTTGAGCATGCTTCAGGAGTTGGTGATGGACAGGGAAGCCTGGGATGCTGCAGTCCATGGGGTCGCAGAGTTGGACATAACTGAGAGACTGAACTGAACTGAAAGCTAGAGAACAATATGGAATAGTTACTCTGACAGCTTTACTCCTTTATCATGCTCTCTGGATTACATTGGATGATCAACCACAACAAAAACCTATTTATTGTGCTGTTTGGGGGTACTGCAATGGATCCATTTATCTAGGTGCTAAACTCTAGGAAATGACCAACTGAATCAACCATTCAAAGTGGAACATGTTAGTCTGAAAATTGCAAACTTTTTAATGATTAACTAATTCATATTAGCCCTTTGGTAAACTATTTAACTCTTTGCAAATTGCCCTTATAATACCCACATAACTAAGTAACCATTTTTTTGTAAGTTATACACATAATACCCCACCCATGTATGCATAAACTAAGATTATACATGCTGCTGGCAGTTCTCCCTACCACCAAAACATACTTTTTCTACATTAAATATTTCCCATTAAAAATAAACCAACTTATAACCTACTGCTGATCCAGTAATATCTATCCTCCACCACTGAGTATTTCACAGAATTTGGTTATACTTACAAAGTAATATTCTGCTACCATTCAGTCATGTTTTCTCAAAATAACATTGTGAAGTGGTTGTGGTTTTACAAGGAAAAAAAAAAGATGTCTAAGTAAATGTTTACATTGTCTCTCTCTCTCTTATACACAGGCACAAACACATACAATTTGCCTTAGAACCCGGCATCTAGGATACACATTATTCATTATAAAAATCACCAGGTGTCCATCTTATAACATATTAAGTTACAAGAACAAAAACCAAAATCTATAAGAAGATAGTTTAGCCTGCTTAACATTCACTAAATATTGTTTACCTGTCATTGACAAGTCTCCTAAGCAGATGTCAACAAAACTGCTTGCTCTGATTCAACTCAAAATTTTGCTGAATGTGTATTAGGTGACAGGAAACACAAACGCAAAGATATGCTCTCTACTGTCAAGTTTAGTTGCAAGATAGACATGTACACACTGAGAATGGTTTAGAGGGTGAATAGGATGATATGGAACCAAAAGGTAAGAGGTGATTTATTCTATTTAGGTAGGGGTAAGGTGTAGAGGGAGGGTGGGGAGTCATGAAGGATTACTAGAATAGATAACATTTAAGCTCGATCTTGACTTTCCAGATGAGTGTGATTTCACCAGGAATAAAATGAGGAGAATGAAACAAAGAGGACAATAAGGAAAAAATAAGAATTAATATAGCTTTTTATAATAAACATAAAATTAGATAGTATAGTCACAGAATCCTAAATAGAGAGCCAGGATGTATTTATGAAAAAGTTATGCTGGGAAAGATGGTAGAGCTCTTCTGGGAAGTGTTCAATTCATCATTAGAAAAAAAATCCATGTGTTCCTATGTGATGAATTTCTGACCTGTGCTTATGCACCACTGGAACTGGCAAAGGACAGAAATGAGGTAGGAAGCAAAATGAGAATAGGAGGCGACCCCTGGATACACTGAGTGCACTGAGTGATGGCATCAAGACAACGCAGTGAGTGAGCCTGGTAGGAGGCCTGTAGAATCAATGGAGGGAGGAGAAAATAAATAAATCAGAGAAAGCAAAAGGGAACTCAGAGGTTCCTGGATGATATCACAAGCAGACCTTTGGCTACTTGCCCTCCTAAAAATAGAAGCATCACCAGAGACATTTGGCAGGATGCCAGTGACCCTGAGCTCAGAGTTCAGGGAAGAATTCTTCAGTTGGAAATGCTTGAAATCAAGGGTGAATGACTGTTTTAATGACAGGCAACGTGATTTAGTGTTCAAGAGTTTAGACTCAGGCCACCACTTTCTGTTGGACTTAGAATAAGCAACTTAATCTCTGTTTACCTTTGTTTTTTTCATTTCTAAAATGGGGAAATAATAGTGTCTACCTCACAGAACTGTTAACATAGATTAGAATGTTAATATGTGTAAAGAACTCAGAACAGCCAGGATCCAGGCAGAGAAACCAAACCCTAGGAACCTATTTTCAAGTATGTTGGATATGCTGAAAGATTAAACAGGGGACAATGAAGCAATTCAGACATTAACAAACAGAGAAAGTCTCTCTGCCCTATAGGTCTGGAAGCAAAGGGAGGAGGTAGTTTTAACAGTACTTAAGAGCTAGAGCTTTCTGGAAGAAGCTAGAACCATAAGAAAGACACAGCGACTTCTGGATGTCCTACTGGAAACATACATAAATATGAGGACATAGCCTGGCTCCAGACCTGCAGCCTTCTGCCAGTGTCTATTTTCTGAAATGTGTTAGAAGTCAGTTGGTAACAGAGTCTAGAAAATATAGTTATCTGGGAAAGTAGGAGGGCAGGAAATAGATCTGATACCAAGTAGTCAAGTGACTGGAAGGTCCCTCAATAAATGTTAGCAGCTATTATTATATTTTGTGTTTGATCTGGGATACAGCAGTCACTTTGCTTCCCTCTACCCAGGAAATGATGATTCTGGGCTGATTCTAAGTTCTTCTGTGAGAAGCTTCCAGTTATAGCTATAAATAAATTCTGAAATTTGGAATAAAAGTCAGTGCCAGAGGAATCAGACAGTAGCTGACATCATGAGACTGGCCATAGAGTACATGGAGAAGGTAAAGAAAACTTGAAGATGAAGCATTAGGAAACACTGACATTTAAAAGAAAGAGGAAGATACAAATCAGAAATGGAGCATAATTTGTAAAAACACTGAATCACTGTGATATACAACTGAAACTAATAAAATATTATAAATCAACTATACTTCAATTCTTAAAAAAGCATGCAAATTGAATAAGAAGTAAAATTGCCTTCATTTGTAGATGACATAGTATATATTTAAAGATTCCATTAAAAAACCTACTAGAACTAATAAACAAATCCAGTAAATTTGCAGGATTCAAAAGTAGTATACAAAAAAGCAGTTGTGTTTCTATGAACTATCAGAAAAAGAAATTAAGAAAACAACCCCATTTACAATAGCATCAAAAGAATAAATACCCAAGAATAAATTTCAACAAGGAGGTGAAAGATCTGTACACTGAGAATTATAAGACATTGTTGAAAGAAACTGAAGAAGGCACAAATAAATGGAGATACTCCATGTTCATGGATTAGAAAAAATGAGTTCTGGAGCTTTAAGGTACAACCTGGTGATTACAGCTAGTAATACTGTATTATATATTTGAAGTTGCTAACAGAGTAGGTCTTAAATGTTCTCACCACAAAAAAGGTAGTACTTATGTGATGTGATGTTGGTGTTAGCCAATGCTATGGTGGTAACAATTTGGCAACATATGGGTGTATCAAATCAACACACTGTATACTTTAAACATACAGAAAGTTATATATGTCAGTTATATCTCAAGAAATCTGGAAAAAAAATACACAGAGGATCCTTTTCTGTCATACCTTCCTTGAACTCCTATTACATTAATAGTTGAAACTGAACAGTTTTACTGCCTCTGATATTTTCAGATATACTAATTTTTTTCTTCCCAGATTTCAGCCTTGATTACTAGGATTAGATCTTATGTTTATTTTACAGTCATCACCTTCCCAATGTGCCCAACACACATTTAGCAGTCATTATAAGTTTAGGGGTGAGAACTTCTAAAGAAGACAGTTTCTCTTGGTAACTAAACAATAGAATTAGAAGCCCCTGAGGATATCCAATTACTCTCCCCTTTTCCTCCAACTCTGAAATTAAAGAAATCTCTGCTTTCTTCTGCCTAACTCATTGAGCTTACTTAGCTCCCACTGTTCCCCTGTGGAGGTAATTAAACTGAGGAATAGAGTTAGATGTGATGAAGCAGAACTAAGCAAGACTGAACAACTATATGCCTTACCTTCATCTTATTTGTTCAATTATAGCCAGCCCCACTTCCAACCTCACTGTATCTACTGCTATGATTATCAGTCACTGCTTTTCTTCTTCAACTGTCAGGAAAGCCATATGTATAGAAATCCAGCCTTACATTCCAAGTTCTCTGTTCAGAAAAAGGCATGGGATATGGATGATGGACTAGATTTCAAATTCTATTTTTGTCACTTACTAGCTGAGTGACCCATGGGGTCGCAAAGAGTTGGACATGACTGAGCGACTTCGCTTTCACTTTTCACTTTTATGCATTGGAGAAGGAAATGGCAACCCACTCCAGTGTTCTTGCCCGGAGAATTCCAGGGACTGGGGAGCCTGGTGGGTTGCCGTCTATGGGGTCACACAGAGTCGGACACAACTGAAGTGACTTAGCAGTAGCAGCAGCAGCAACTGAGTGACTGTATATTCGTTTCCTAGGGATGCCATAATAAAATATCATAAACTTGGGACTTCCCTGGTGATCCAAGGGCTAAGAATCTGCCTTGAAATGCGGGGGACATGGGTTCAATCCCTGGTCAGGGAACCAAGATCCCACATGCTGCAGAGCTACTGAGTCCACGCAGCACAACTAGAGAGTCTGTGTTTCACAATGAAAGATGCCATATGACGCAACCAAGAGCCTATGTGCCACCAAATAATTGTTGTTGCTCAGTCACTCAGTTGTATCCAACTCTTTGCGACCCCATGGACTGCAGCAGGCCAGTCTCCCTGTCCTTCACCATCTCCCTGAGCTTGTTCAAACTCATGTCTATTGACTCAGTGATGCCATCCAACCATCTCATCCTCTGTCGCCCACTTCTCCTTCTGCCCTCAGTCTTTAAAAATAAAGAAATATTTTTGTAAAATATCATAGATGTGGAGGTCTAAAACCACAGAAATTCATTATCTCACAGTTCTGGAGGCCAGAAGTCTAAAATCAGAATGCCAGAAGCCCCATGCCCCCTCTGAAGTCTGTAGAGGAATCATTCATTGCCTCTTCCTAGCTTCCAATGGTCTAACTAGTCTGAAAGCAAACACTTTCCTTCCAGATGGAAGTCATTCAGTGGGTAGCTCCATTGTGTTCAGCCCGTTTCGCTCTCATTCAAGCAAGCAAAAGGCTAAAGAGAGGACGCCTTCTTTCCTTCAGACAGTGAAGTTTCTCGCTCAGCTCACTTCCCGTCTCTACGTTAGAACAAGGGCAGGGGTTACTGGACGTGAGGGTTTGCTGTTCGTGTGAAGCAGTAGCACCCTCCAGGTTTTATAAATCTGAAACAATCTTGTTGTCTTTTCTGTAATTAGGATGTAAGCCAGCCCATGTCAGGCTGACTCATTCAGCAACCCAGGCACCGTGACTGCTCCAGAAATGTGGTGCCGAGTCTGTGGCATAAATAGAACAAAGGAAAGATTTTCCTGAGAGAAAACCTTGAAAGCCAAGAAACGATAACCTTTTCTCACACTGAGGGGTGGGGGCAGGAGAGTAGTAAAACAGCAAACAAACCCATGTCCTTCCTTAGGCTTTCCTGTCTTCAAAGGGATTCAAGGCCCATGTGCGTTCCTTCCCAGGCATCGCCTGACAACGGTAAAACTGCCTAGCGGGCTCCGCATGCCATCAGACACTTACCAGGTTGTTAGTTTATGTCCCTACAAGACAAATATCCTAACCCAGTACCTCTTTCCTCCCATGTTCACGCACAGGAACCTTGTAAAGAGTTTACAGAATTGATCATTTGCTTATCCTCTAGGGTTTCTCCTCCACTGACAAGAGGCAGCCTTGGAGAGTGAAGCGTCTTTCTAGGGAGTAGGACAGACAGGACAGAGTCACTGTCCCTTATGTGGTGAGTGGCTGTCACGCTTTCCTCCTTTCCTCTCTGAAGCCTTTCCAAATTAACCTTAAATGTGCTTGTCACTAAACTACTGGCATCCCTTAGCTAAAATCCTTTGGAACTTGGCATTCAGTTGGGTATATCTTTCCTTTTCTCCTTTGCCTTTTGCCTCTCTTCTTTTCTCAGCTCTCCTCAGACAACCACTTTGCCTTCCTGAATTTTTTTTTCTTGGGGATAGTTTTGGGCACTGCCTCCTGTACAAGGTTATGAACCTCTGTCTGTAGTTCTTTAGGCACTCTGCCTACCAGAGCTAATCTCTGGAATCTACTTGTTATCTCCAAAGTATAATCACAAAGGATTTGATTTAGGTCATACCTGAATTGTCTAGTGGTTTTCCCTACTTTCTTCAACTTAAGCCTGAATTTTTCAATAAGGAGCTCATGATTTGTGCCACAGTCAGTTCAGAGTTGGGCCATAAAGAAGGCTGACTGCTGAAGAACTGATGCTTTCAAACTGTGGTGCTGGAGAAGACTCTTGAGAGTCCCTTGGACTGCAAGAAGATAAAACCAGTCAAATCTAAAGGAAATCAACCCTGAATATTCATTGGATATTCAACTAATGTTGAAACTGAAGCTCCAATACTCTGGCCACCTGATGCAAAGAGCTGACTTATTGGAAAAGACCCCGATGCTAGGAAAGACTGAGGGCAGAAGGAGAAGGGGATGACAGGAGACGGTTGGATGGCATCATTGACTTGATGGACATGAGTTTGAACAAACTCTAGGAGATAGTGAAGGACAAGCAAGCCTGGCATGCTGTAGTCCATGGGAGAGTCCATGCAAAGAGCCAGACACAACTGAGCAACTGAACAACAGCTAATATTAATAAGTGACATTGTCACATGGTCACCTCTATTAGTTCATACTTTGTTCTCTACTCTGCTTCCTCTGTGAGTCCTTTGCTTTCCTGTTGCAGCTCTTAGTCCCCTCAGCCTTGCAGCATAGCTCGGGTGTGAAAGCCTTTATCTCTTATTATATTATAAATCCCTTAATATAAGGGATTCCATGCACCACTCATCACCTCCTCCCAAAGGCCTTGCATCTTGCTCAAAAATTCTTGTTGAATAAAAAATATAGAGGTGCTTTTATGGGATTTTTTTCATTTAATATGTCCATAAATTATTGACAGACACTGCTTTTCTTTGGAAACACCTATTTCCAGTATGCCATGCTCTTCTTCCCTTCTATCAACACACCCATAAACACACACATTCACACTTTGTAGTTCAAGAAAAACTATCAACCAGTTAATAAATATTTCATGAGCTACACCCAATAAGACCCCAGCTCTGTTGCTCCTTGATATGTATTATCTTTCTGGTGTAAACACACATATGCATTTAAAGAATGAAGAAAGCAAAAACAACAATAACAATAAAAATCAAAGATCAAATAGCCAAAAAAGACAAAATCTGCTATATTACTCCTGGAATTCCAGGAAGCAATCCTAATGTTACCTTCATATAAGAATAAATGAGGGGACTTCCCTGGTGGTCCAGTGGTTAGGGATCTGTTGCTACATTTACCCTTAGAAACACCCCAGGACCCTTTTGCTTCTTTAGAAGCATTTGAGGGTAGAATAAGCCCTTCCTTCAGAGAGGCATTCAAACCCCAACAGGGGATGAGAGGCTCTACAATTAACTGAAGAAGAGAGAGAATGGTTAGCCAGTCAGACTCTAGTAAGGAAAGAGGATTTGCCCCTCCATTACCCTGCCATCGGCTTAAATAAAGCTGGCCATGTAGATACGTGGTGAAAGGGCATTCTAGGAAGAAGAAAGAACAAAGGCAGAGTCCCTCAGAGGGGAGCTGGTTAGCATATCTGAGCAAGAGAAATGGAGTCAGCACGGTTGGAGAGGAGTGGGAAAAGGGAAAGAGAGAAAGGGGAACCAAATGGCATAGGGCCTTGAACAGTGAATGACCCTTTAGAAACCAAATGTTGAAACAATGCACTATGTTTAATGCACTATGAAGTTCTTTTAAAGCATTTTTATTTACTTAAAAACTTTTTTCATAAGACAATTTTATTCCCCTGTATATACTCTATATATGTATATTGGTATATCACTTCACTGTTTATGAAGCAGTAACCTATCATTTCACCAAATTCTCATGGCAGTCCTTTGAGTCTTTGGTTTCAAATTAGTTATTTTTCCCTTCACTATTCTACTGCTTCCTATAACTATAAAAGGTCACTTTGGATGTCAAATAGGCAGTTGAAAATACCACCTGAGATTCTGTAGTTTAATATAGGTATATGAAGCCCGGACATCAGGAGTACTGGGTTCTGAGGCTGCTGTGCAAACCTTGAGCTGTCCCTTCACCTTCTGTGCCTCACTTTGATGTTGTTGCTCAGTTGCCAAGTTGTGTCCAACTTTTCTCAACTCCATGACTGCAGCATGTGAGGCTTCTCTGTCCCTCACCATCTCCCGGAGTTTGCCAAAGTTCATGTCCATTGAATGAACATGTGCCTCAGTTTATGCATCTATAAATCAGGGAGGCTTGACCAGATCACTGGTTTCCAAATCTGGCTAAGCACCAAAACTATCTGAAGGCCTTAATAAATGTAATCCTCTTGATCTCCCCTCCCAGAATATCTGCCAGGGGATGAAGATCAAAAATCTGTATTTTAAAAGCTCTCCAGGTGATTCTGATGAGAAGTCAGGTCTGGAAATCTCTAAACCAGATGATGTCTCAAGTTTCTGCTTGCTCTAAAACTATGAATAAACCATATTTTTCTTTTGTATCCATTGCTTTTTGTGCAAATCAGTCTTTAGACCCAGACACTGGGTTCCTCTCTGTGGCCTGGAGAAAACAGACTTGGATGGTAAGATTAGCAAGACCTCAGAATTAATGGCTTTGACTATATTCTGGGCCAACAGGACCACATGAGAGCATAGTTTTCTTTTCTTTATTTTCCAACAGTAGACTTAAGTAAAAGAACTCACATATTTTCCAGAAGAGTCTAACTGTTCTCATCAATGTAAGGGTTTATTACTATTATTTTCATTTGTTAACATTTCCAGTTAAACTCTAAAAGCCATCTAAAATACGGAAGAAACAATGTCTTGTGTCTTATTTAATAAAATACACTAAAATGATAAAATCAAGATATGTAGTTTTCAATAAATTACTGATGCACACATTGTGTTAAGGAGAAAACAACAAAGACAAGGAAATAGGCACCTAACATTACAAATTTTAAAGTTTAGTTTTATTTTATTTTTCTTTTTAGTTCAAATAGGATTTTGTCAACTTCTGGAAAATCAAACTAATAACCCAACTCAAAAAAAGAGTAATATATAAACCACAAAGCTAATTTTTTGGTTAATACAGCAAAAGGCATAACATAGCTTAGGAAGTCAAATACTTTAAAGTCTACCAGGAATTGAATAAGTGTAATTAACTAATCCTACTCTTTCTTTTCTCCCTGTAAGTCACTGATTACACAGTGTAAGACTCAGTTTTAAGACAAAGCCTTAAAGTCTTTCACTGGAGACTCCTCTCCAGATTCACATTGCCCAATCACCTCCTGGGCTGATGAATGATTTTGTTGTTGTTGTTATTGTTTAGTCACTCAGTTGTGTCCTCATGGATGGTAGCCCGCCAGGCTCCTCGTCCGTGGGCTGTCCCAGGCAAGAATACTGGAGTGTGTTGCCATTTCCTTCTCCATGGATGAGTTATTTTACCAACCATAAATCCACTGTTACTAAATCCAGGCTGCAGTTCTTCATCTTACTCCCAATTATAACATGAAAACAGTTGTCTTTCTAAAATCATGATACTCAGTATTCATCTATTTGTTTAACAAGAATTCTATAAGTTAGGCAGATAAAATGATGACTCAGTCTCCAACTGCTTTGAACATTCGAGAAGAGAAGGCACATGAGCAAATAACTTGATAGTGCAATTAGTGTATTAAAAAGCAAAATTCTGCGGTGCATCGGGGATAGTGTCATGGCAAAAGAGATATTTGGAGTAAGTCTTGAGAAGTAAGTAGCATTTGCCCTGTAGTGAAAGGAGAAAAGCCCTTCCAACAGAAATCATGGAGCAAAAAGCTCTAGAAGGCATGATGGGAATACACTTGAGGAGATAATATGAGCTGGGTGATGGCTGTGAAGAGCTGATTAGCATTTCCACTACAGCTTTTTCTGTGTGACACTTATGATATCTTCTTTTTATATGTCTTCCTTTCAAGAATTAAAGCCCCTGAAACACTAACAAATTCTTTGAAAATAACTTCTTCTTCAGTTCAGTTCAATTCAGTTCAGTCACTCAGTAGTGTCCAACTCTTTGCAACCCCATGAATCGCAGCACACCAGGCCTCCCTGTCCATCACCAACTCCCAGAGTTCACTCAGACTCACATCCATCGAGTTGGTGATGCCATACAGCTATCTCATCCTCTGTCGTCCCCTTCTCCTCCTGCCCCTAATCCCTCCTAGCATCAGAGTCTTTTCCAATGAGTCAACTCTTCGCATGAGGTGGCCAAAGTACTGGAGTTTCAGCTTTAGCATCATTCCTTCCAAAGAAATCCCAGGGCTGATCTCCCAGAATGGACTGGTTGGATCTCCTTGCAGTCCAAGGGACTCTCAAGAGTCTTCTCCAATACCATTTGCCATTCCCTAGTATTCTGATCAACCCCACTCCAGTACTCTTGCCTGGGAAATCTCATGGACGGAGGAGCCTGGTGGGCTGCAGTCCATGGGGTCGCTAAGAGTTGGACACGACTGAGAGACTTCACTTTCACTTTTCCTTTCATGCATTGGAGAAGGAAATGGCAACCCACTCCAGTGTTCTTGCCTGGAGAATCCCAGGGACGGGGGAGCCTGGTGGGCTGCCGTCTATGGGGTCGCACAGAGTCAGACACGACTGAAGTGACTTAGCAGCAGCAGCAGCAGTATTCTGATTAAACATCATAGTCCAAAATATTGAATCCTTTTATTAATCCCGCTACATAATCAGTGTCCACTTCCCATCTTCTACTTCTTTCTGATTCTACCTACCTCCCCCATTTGTCTGCACAAGTTCTTTATTTTTCTGCAAATAATTTCAAAGTTAATTAAAATACATTTTAGTCTTCTTGATGATTACATTAGTATTCTGAGGAATAGCAAATTGGTAGTACTTGGTAGATTTCATAAAAGTTAAGTATTAGACATATATTTAGTATTTCACTGAAGTTTAGACTTTGATAGAAAAGAAACTGATTTTTAATCAAAGAAACTTTAATTTAGCTGATTATTGCTCTTAGAAGCCTAGTTGTTTAAACCTACAGCCCCTCATATAAGTACCATCAGCCTTTGATTATAGTTTATATAAATAATATGATTTTAGAAAGAAAAAGCCTTGAAAATGCTAGAATTTTATAAAATCCCAAATTATACTATAACACTAATTGTCCGCTCAAAGTTTGAATGGGCTTCCTTGGTGGCTCAGCTGGTAAAGAATCTGCCTGCAGTATGGGAGACTTGAATTCGATCCCTGGGTTGGGAAGACCCCCTGGAGAAGGGAAAGGCTAACCACCCTAGTCACCCCAGTATTCTGGCCTGGAGAATTCCATGGACTGTATAGTCCATGGGGTCACAAAGAGGCAGAGAGGACCGAGTGATTTTGACTTCACTTCACCCCTAATTTGATCCCGAATGAATCTGCCAGTTTTGTTACCAGTGGCAGGATGTGAAAGCTGGCAGACCGAAGCATGTTCACTTCCACACCCTCACACGTGCTCAATTAAAAATGACTGAGGCTTTCTTCTTCCAAATTAAAAACGTGTGAAAGAATTGAGGTGGAATGCTCCCCCCCCACCTCACCCCTGCCTGTAGCATGGCCTTGATTGGTTATCCTGATCTTTGTCATGAAAAGTCACACAATCAGACCTGGAGGGTTTTAGAAACATAGGACTTTCTCAGGCCATGCTCGATTTTGGTTTTATCCGAGCTGCTGCCTTCTTTGTTATCATCTATTTGTATATGTTTTTAAATAATTCTCTTTGATTGGGGCAGCTAAAACCTTTTAGTTAAGAATATTATAAATATTTTAATTTTTTCATTTTAAATTTAAAAATAATTTTAGATACAGGAGTTCTGGAATATTTTTATTTGAAAGATCTTGTTTGTTTCCGAGCATGCTCTGTCTCATAAAGTTCCTTACTGCCAACAGAAAATGATCACATCAGAACCAGATCCATCTGTCCTCAAGTAACAGACATTGGCAGACATGTTACATTCTGAGACTGTTTGTCAGCCTTTGGCTGGTGGGGTTAAATTCCGATTTACACTGGCTGCTCCAGAGATAAGACTTACAACTTCACAATCACTGAGATGGGCTCTGACTCTTATCACACAGACCGACAGAGAAGTGGGAGAGAATGGTCAGGCAGAGAGTGAGAAAACAGTTAAAAATTCAGTGGTAATAAAAGATATATACAGAGGGTGTGTGTGTGTATATATATATATATATCCTCTTCATTTCATCAATTTCCTTTACTTTATCTTAAATTACCTAGGTGTTACTTGCTCAGAATGTGGTAACAGTGTAATGTAGATCTATAAGCCCAGCAGGAACATAGAATTTTACTAATTTTTTTAATGAAGCCTTGAAAACCTATTTGTGGAATTTATCCCAATAAAATTACCTTTTTTTGACCATGCCACACAGCCTGTGGGATCTTGGTTACCCAACCAGGGACTGAACCTGGGCAACAGCAGTGAAAGCCCCAAATCCAAACCACTAGGGCACCAGGGAACTCCTTAAAATGACATATTCAGAGGCAGAAATAAGAAAACAAATTTAAACTTTATAGCTCACATTGCCTTAAATTCACATAGCTTCATATTCTTGTTAGTGTGCCTTTCCAGTGTTTTTCTTTTTTATCATGAATATGATAGTATTAACATATATCATAATTTATCATGAATATAACACATTATCAATGTTATGATAATGCACATTTGGACAAATGAAGAGTATATGTGCCAGATTGCTCACTATGGGGAACACTGATTAGAAGGGAATTGGTTTAATGTTTGAGGTACATTGTATTCTGCTAAGCAAAATCAGTCCACTTCATCCATCAAATTAATCATTTCTTCCTCTTTGGCACCCTGTATTTGGCTGCCCTTCTATTTTGTCACTATTTTCCTTAGGAACCTGCTAAGAAAAAAAAGAAGATGGACATTCAAGAGTAATAGAGTTTTAAAGGTATGACCTTAAAGGCTACTCCTGTCTGTAATAAGACTAGGCTTAGAAAAGAGCCCAGGATGACTATGATCTCCTTACAGATGTCTTATCTTGGTCTATGTCTCAGTTTGTTCCCAGGATGCCTCACCAGCCATTTGGGTTAAGCTTATTCAAGTCTCTTCAGTTCAATTCAGTCACTCAATCGTGTCCAACTCTTTGAGACCCCATGAATCACAGCATGCCAGGCCTCCCTGTCCATCACCAACTCCCGGAGTTCACCCAGACTCACGTCCATCGAGTCGGTGATGCCATCCAGCCATCTCATCCTCTGTCGTCCCCTTCTCCTCTTGCCCCCAATCCCTCCCAGCATCAGAGTCTTTTCCAATGAGTCAACTCTTCGCATGAGGTGGCCAAAGTACTGGAGTTTCAGCTTTAGCATCATTCCTTCCAAAGAAATCCCAGGGCTGATCTCCTTCAGAATGGACTGGTTGGATCTCCTTGCAGTCCAAGGGACTCTCAAGAGTCTTCTCCAACACCACAGTTCAAAAGCATCAATTCTTCGGCGCTCAGCCTTCTTCACAGTCCAATTCTCACATCCATACATGACCACTGGAAAAACCATAGCCTTGACTAGACGGACCTTTGTTGGCAAAGTAATGTTTCTGCTTTTGAATATGCTATCTAGGTTGGTCATAACTTTCCTTCCAAGGAGTAAGTGTCTTTTAATTTCATGGCTGCAGTCACCATCTGCAGTGATTTTGGAGCCCCCCAAAATAAAGTCTGCCTCTGTTTTCAGTTTCCCCATCTATTTCCCATGAAGTGATGGGACCAGATGCCATGATCTTCGTTTTCTGAATGTTGAGCTTTAAGCCAACTTTTTCACTCTCTTCTTTCACTTTCATCAAGAGGCTTTTGAGTTCCTCTTCACTTTCTGCCATAAGGGTGGTGTCATCTGCATATCTGAGGTTATTGATATTTCTCCCAGCAATCTTGATCCGGCTTGTGCTTCTTCTAGCCCAGCGTTTCTCATGATGTACTCTGCATATAAGTTAAATAAGCAGGGTGACAATAGACAGCCTTGACATACTTCTTTTCCTATTTGGAACCAGTCTGTTGTTCCACGTCCAGTTCTAACTGTTGCTTCCTGACCTGCATATAGGTTTCTCAAGAGGCAGGTCAGGTGGTCTAGTATTCCCATCTCTTTCAGAATTTTCCACAGTATTGTGATCCACACAGTCAAAGGCTTTGGCATAGTCAATAAAGCAGAAATAGATGTTTTTCTGGAATTCTCTTGCTTTTTCGATGATCCAGCAGATGTTGGCAATTTGATCTCTGGTTCCTCTGCCTTTTCTAAAACCAGCTTGAACATCTGGAAGTTCATGGTTCACATACTGCTGAAGCCTGGCTTGGAGAATTTTGAGCATTACTTTACTAGCGTGTGCTGCTGATGAGTGCAATTGTGCGGTAATTTGAGCATGCTTTGGCATTGCATTTCTTTGGGATTGGAATGAAAACTGACCTTTTCCAGTCCTGTGGCCACTGCTGAGTTTTCCAAATTTGCTGGCATATTGAGTGCAGCACTTTCACAGCATCATCTTTTAGGATTTGAAATAGCTCAACTGGAATTCCATCACCTCAAGCCCATTAGTCCACTTTATAAAAAATATTCTTGCCTTAACCCCATACCAGAGTGTTAATCTTTCACTAGTCCTTCCATTTTCATCAAAGACCACAGAATTACCTCCTTTGAGTACCTCAGGAGCAGATCCAGGGCCCTGTACTCTTTGAATTGAGATCATTCTGCACTCACTCTACAGCTATCTCTTTGCATTCGAAAACGCTAAGGGAAATAGTCAGATTCCACATTTGCTTTCTCCCTAACCAACTACCTTTCTTGCAAATTTTGATTCTTTTATCTGACTAGGCAGTCCTAGTCAGTTAGTTAGTTCCTATTGTTGGTCAGTTACACACTTACATAAGTCATGGCTCCTCATCTATTTTTCCTGGCCCAGAACCATGTTATTCCTCTTGTTCTGTGTCTACCTTTTTTCTTTCTCTCACATGACAGCTTCTCTTGATGCCCTCAAAAGAATAACCAATTCCCTTCCATGAAACTGACTTACTCCCTGTTACAGACTGAATGAATGTGTCTCCCTAAAATTCACACAGTGAGTCCTAACCCCCAATATGATGATGTTTGGTGGGAGAGACTTTGAAAGATAATTAAATTTAGATGAAATCATGAGGATGGTGTCCCCATGATGAGATCCGTGCCCCAGTAAGAAGGGGAAAAGAAGTAAATTTCTGTTTAAGTCACCCCATCTATGCGGATGTTGTGACACCCTGAGCAAACCAGGATACTCCCTTCACCCTCTCCACTAAGACTCCTATGAATGATTGCTTCCTAGGGTTCATCACTACTATTTGGAAGGCTGACTCTCTCTGCCCAGGGGTCTAGAGAGGACTTTCCAATATCACCTCATTACTTTTTACCAGACATTCTATTTGAACAAGTTTTTGTTTTAATGTATAAATCTTGCCATGGAAAGGTATATGGTATTTCATCAACCCTACTGTTCCCTTTTATACCAAGCCAACCCTTCAGATGATAATTTCAGGCTCACTTTCCTCAAGGAATATTCCCTGATGGTTCCTTCCATTTTAATCTTTCCATTTTCTAAACTTCTCTATTATTATCATTTATGCCAAGTAAATCAGAAATTTAACAAGCTTGTGCATGCTCTTCTATTCTTGGGACTTCTTAGCAGTCCTGTGTTCCTTCTGTACTTTTGCACTTAGTGTTACTCTCAGCCAGCTGCTAATCGACCACAACTCCTCTGTTAGATTCTAATTTCACACCATACATACGTACATACGTACATTCCTACAGTCTTCTGTTTCCAGCCAGTTCTTCAATTTACCAAAGATATTTTAGGGTCTAAGCATTTCTTTACTTTCTCAGACTTGGTGACCTCAGTAAGCTGTGGGCCTTTTATAGCATCCCTTCAACTAGGCTGTTGATTTTGTTTTTACACAGTGTCTGTCTGAGAGAAATTAGTAGGGTCAGTCCAGGCCTCCCAAGAGCCCTTAATATGGCTCCTGATTACCTAAGTTATTTTTCTCTCTCTTTTATTTTTGAAGGAATGAGAGTGTGGGAACAAAAAATAGCAAGGGTTCTCTGGAGTGCATTGAGCCTATTCAGAAACAAGAAAACAAAGAAAGGAAGAATCAGTGAGCCAAATACCTCTTGTATATTGTCCATGTACCCTTTCTAGAGTTGGTTCAGTGGATAAACCAGCAGTCACTATTCCCAGGCCTATTATTCTGAAAATTTACATGTTTTCTCTGAATGTGTGAGTTTGGGTTTACCTGATATTCAGGAGCAGGTATGCTTCTCTTTATTGGCATTGGGAAGATTGAAGGGAAAATCATCTGCTGTTTTCATCAGAAACATTTATTTTGTTTTGTAAGATCATTTTACTAGGTGCCAACCTAATAAGATGGGAACAAAGAGGAGGAGTTTCTATATTGGATTTTAAGTCCTACATATGTTACATCACACAAAAAAATACATGTATTAACCACAACAGATGTCCATAAAATCTTCAACTGTTAAACAAACAATTTCCATGTGTGCAAAAAGGGTCATGCTAATTAGGCAGAGCACACTCTTGTATAAAACCAGTGAACGCCCCTGATCAGGCTTGGAAGTTTCAGCATGAACAGGTGTGCACTGAATATCCAGCCGTTCATTTCCCAAGTGCATGCTTTATCAAATATATGCTTAACAGTATGTGAATTATCCTGTCATAAAAGAAATGTAAATATGATCTCTATCTTCAGGAACATTATAAAGAAACTTTTGGAGAAAGGAATGGCAACCCACTCTAGTATTCTTGCCTGGAGAATTCCATGGACAGAGGAGCCTGGTGGGCTATAATCCATGGGGTCACATAGAGTCAGACACGACTGAGTGACTAACACTTCACTACATACACAGGGGGCCGACACATACACAAGACATACCACAGGGAAATAATGTCTGACAAAGTCATCATCAAGGGTAAAATTGCAGTGCAGGAGCAAAGGTATAAGATGATCTGTCCTGCCCTTCCTGCTCTGAATTATATACTGCTGAGAAGGGGAACAGAGGTATGGTAACAACCTAAGGTGAGTGTATATTTAGCTTTGGAATACAAGCAATAGAGAATTACCTTTTATGCTTCTGCTTGCCTGTGGTCAACCCAAGATTTCATCTTCAAAGCTTTTATCAGTTTATCATGGAGAAGGGTTATGAAAAACAAATCAAGTATCTGAGGAAAGCAGATCATTTCCTCTTCAGAGTGGACATTTTTCTGACATTTATTAATTCACATGCATTATTGCTCCTCTTGGAAACCTTTCAAAATAAACAATGTAGATATTATCTGGTTTTATAGATGAAGAAAATAAAAGGTCAGAGAGATTATCTGACTTGTCCAAGAACCTGAATGTATCTGTTAGGGTTCTGACAGGAAACAGATGGCGTATCTAAGGGATCTGACTGAAAATAACTGATTGAAGCGGCCAAACAAAGGGAATGTAAAACACTCTGGGACTGAAAGGCAGAAAGTGACAACTACTCTGAGATCTGACGAAGAGAGAATAATGTTCCCAGAGCTTGGTGAGAGCTGCCACTATGAAAGAGGAGTTGCCTGACAGGATGGTGGACACAGATATTGCCAGAAGTGTGGCAAAGTGGAATAATGTAAGGCCAGTGAAGAAATACCCAGATCCTTCTCTTTTCTCACCCTCCACTCTTCTGCCAGTGCCTCCCATCGAGCAAAATTAACCAGAAGCTAAAGAGTCTGCCTGTGATGAA
Organism: Bos mutus; assembly: GCF_027580195.1. NCBI lineage: Eukaryota > Metazoa > Chordata > Mammalia > Artiodactyla > Bovidae > Bos > Bos mutus. The sequence goes on along the minus strand of NC_091636.1, from coordinate 40,387,196 downwards.
GGAGACCAGGGTTCAGTCCCTGGGTAAGGAAGATCCTTTGGAGAAGGGCAATCCACTCCAGTATTCTAGCCTGGAGAATTCCATGGACAGAGAAGCCTGGCGGGCTACAGTTCTTGGGGTCACAGAGTTGGATACGGCTGAGCAACTAACACATAAAGAATAAAGATGCTGGATGATGCAACCAAAGAAAGTTAGGTGTAGAAGGGAGCAGAGGAGGATGGAATGGATCTGGAGGATGTGGACGGAAGCAGCATAATAGGTAGACATCCTGAGTTTCAGGTCTACAGATCCAATACTCTTTTCCAATGGTACTGCTCAGATATAACCCAGGTGGATAATAGGGTGTTAACTGTATTTATTTGAAAAAAGAAAAAACGAGACTTCAGTCTTACTTAGATATATTTCTTCTTTAGGTTAGACTAAAGTCTTTGCATTTTCTGATGACTTATGACTGTGTTGGTATGCCTTTTACTTGGACAGAATCTATTCTTTATAACCTGTCTTCTTCATGGGTGTACATAAACACACTTTTATCTCTTTAAAAAAGATTCAACCCCCCAAAGTCCTATTATTGAGTTTCAGTGCAATGCAAAGCTCTACAGAGTCCTATTCAAGCAACAACAAAAAAACGAAAGTTGGAAAAAATGATGGAAGACCAGTTGGGTGCTGCATATGAAAAATACTGTCCAAAAGAAAGTTCATGGAGATCTTACGGTAGTACAAATTTCCTCTGAGAAGGACTGAGAATGAAATGAGACAGAATGAGGTATAAATTCAGCCTACTTCATATATTACTCAAGAGAAATAATCTCTCTTCAAGACATCAGAGACAGATTTGGAACCCAACACTTTGGGTCCCACTGGCATCCATTGCACAATTTCATTCACTCAGTTAATCTTCTGTGTCTTTCCAATCCAAGGATCGAACCCACATCTCTTGCATCTCCAGCATTGTCAAGCAGATTCTTTACCACTAGCGCCACCTGGGAAGCCTGATCTTCTGAGTAAGTGCCTGCCCACCTCTTACACTCTGGTCCTCAGGTGTCTGAAAATCTCTTAAGTTAAGCACAGTCCTTTCCAAGTATTAGAAAGATTCCTAGAAAAAGTAAGGAAAAAAACAATCCCCACAATTCTATCACCTTAGTATGAATTTGGTTCACCAAACTACTGTCCTCCTTTGATTAGAGAACTTGCAACTATGAAAGGAAAACACATGATATGTTCTTAACAATTAAAAGGAAACAAACAAACAAACAAGTAATTAAACTACCTTAAGCCTCTGGGGGAAAAAATGGAGAAAAGAAACCTTCGAATTGAGGAGGAGGATGCAGAATGAGGCAGTGGGGTGCGGTGGCAATTGAAGACAGACTTGATGACTTATTTGCTCAGGGCAGGCCCTGGGTCTAGCTGATCCTTATCCTAGTATTAACAGATCCCTCTTCTGACCGCTGGCTGTCATCAGGCTAGCTGGCATTGGTGCCTGCACTGAATGCTAAGTGTCTCACCTTCCCCACAGAGCACTTTAGCTTTTATTTCTTAAATGAATCAGTCCAGTTTCTTTAAGAAAGATTTCCTCTATGCGTAAACTAACTGCACTTCCTTCCACTGCTTAAACCAAGGCTCAGGCTTATCCACTGTCATTTCCGAATGTTTGTTTTCTTTTTTTTCCCAGAACAATGAGAATGACAGCAAGCTCTGGCTAAAGGGTCCCAACACCTGAAATACTCTTTGCCAATTATATTACTTGGCAAGCTACAAAAGAGTGAGGGATGCAATCTTTCATTAAAAAGAACATGTAAAGAAGAAAGACTATCAAGAGCATCTAGCAAAAATAAGTAATTAAATATTTAAAACTGTTCGACTTTATAATGACTCAGGCACAAAACTACGATTGGCCTTTTCTGATCTGTCAATAAGAGTAGGGTCATAGATCCTGGAATAGATGAAGGTTTTGGTCAATAACCATACAACTTATTTGTTTTCTTGTTTTGTTTTGCGAATAATTTGGTTTTCAGTAGACCAGAATATCAAGCAGAGTACTGACCAGAGGCCACAGCTGGAATTCTCAAAGAAAATGGGCTTTTTTTCCTCTGCTTTTCTTATGCTTGAGTAAGATTTTCACAGATGTACATGAACAATAACACAATGAATCGCTGCCTGTTATCAGCCTCACGTCGTCCTGACCTAATTCCTGGGTCAGGCATTTTAACACAGAGAGGATTTTTGTGAAATGGTTATCATCACATATTTTTATTAGAGATTACTTAATTTGAGAGTCCCTTGGACTGTAAGGAGATCCAGCCAGTCCATCCTAAAGGAGATCAGTCCTGGGTGTTCATTGGAAGGACTGATGTTGAAGCTGAAACTCCAATACTTTGGCCACCTGATGTGAAGAGCTGACTCATTTGAAAAGACCCTGAAGCTGGGAAAGATTGAAGGCAGGAGGAGAAGGGGACGACAGAGGATGAGACGGTTGGATGGTATCACTGACTCAATGGACATGAGTTTGGGTAAAATCCGGGAGTTGGTGATGGACAGGGAGGCCTGGAGTGCTGTGGTTCATGGGGTCACAAAGAGTCGGACACGGCTGAGCAGCTGAACTGAACTGAACTGAATTTGATATAGCTATTTATCCCATCACAAAGATGCTTCAAACATCCAACATTCCCTTTCTGAAGTTCTTCTCTATCTAAAATAATGAGGCTGTCTCATGGTCCTAAATGAAGATGGCAAGAACTCTCTTAAATAATGTTTTACTATTTTACAAAGTAATATAGTCACATTACCTCAAATTCCGTACTTGATTCTCAGTAACTATACAAAATGCTCTATTCCTGTTTTCATTCATTTGATGGGCACTCAATAAAATCTTTTTGCTTTTTTTAGATTTTGCAATCAACCGAATAAATCCTAGCTGTCAGATGCTGTATTACATACAGCCTCATGTATTATTTCCTAAGTTCATCACAACAATATTGAGTAGGTGATAACACCTTCAAAAGAGCTGCAATGTGTAGGGGTAACAGTATTATTAAGATGCAGGACCTGTTCTCTATACAAATATAACTAAATTGTAATTAGATTTAAAATATCTAATCCTTAGCATCACTTAAAAAATTCTTTGCAAGTTTCTTAACCAAATAGTCACAGTTTCACCCACGTACCATTTTCCACTGTTTCTGAAAGCCTGTGGCATCAGTATACAGTGAACAAATCCATTCCGGAACGCACTTGGTCCTGGCAAAGGTCTTATAAAATGCCGCATGCTCTGATTACCAAGAAGACTAAAAGGCTTTAGATGATTTGACCCAAATTAATCACCTCTAATGAAAGCAACTCTATGCACAGCCCACTGATACTGAAATATTTTCTCCCGTCACTTTCACATATAAAGATTCTTTTCACTGTAATGTGTCAGCGTGCTGCATTAACCTCACAATGTGAGAGACGTGTCCGTATTTCGCTATTGTATACAAAGCAAGTAAAAGGCTGTAAATGAGCTATAAATATCTAGGATAGTTGAAGGTTAATGGGAGAGGGATTCTCAAGTGCCCTTTACAAGCAAAAAAAAATGAATGACAAAAATGAAATCACAGAGATATATATAATGCTAACATACTCAATGACCATAGATGAAATTAATTAAGAGAGGTTAAAATGCATTGCAGAGGAACATTACCAGTAACCCCTCAAGATTTTAAATTATCTTCCAACCTTCTTTCTACAGGGTTCTGATCAAACTGGCCACCACCAAGACTCAGTTTAACTTGACACTGTTGCCAAGTAATTTGTATTACTCACCTGGTTATTGCCTAATGATTATTAAATAACTGGACCTCAGTCATCTTTTATTTAAATTAGAGGAGGTTCTGTCCGGATTTTCAAAAAGTTTAAGAAAACTCACCCAGGTTAAGTCCTCTTACTTAAAAGAATATTGTCTTGCTTTCTTACCATTTTTTTTTTCCTCCAAAAAAGAGACTCTCTAGGCAATGAACACTTCTACCTATTCTTCATATCTATACTTTATATCTTTGTAGATCTGGCATGTCTCCATGAATCCTTTTAAATGAAGTGTGATTTTTAAACATTTTGGTTCAGACCTGAGGCAGAATATACTCTGCTCACTCATAAAAGAAGAAATTAAATTTTAGCCCAGGATACTTGTGGATACAAGGCCTACAGATTTTGGCAATGCCAAGTAGGTATATTCTTCAGTGTCTCTTTAAATCTTTTTTAATGTATAAATGACATTTAAAAGCCCCCTTTTCATTGCATTTGGCAGAGTACCTAAGACCATAACAAGTTGCTTCCCCAGTAAAAGTCATTTCCCTTAACCACAGGGCTATAATTCAAAAACTGTAGTTTTTTTTTTTTTTTTTAAGAAGTGTCAAAAAAAAGTAGAAGAAAAAAATAACCCTCTGGGAATGAAGCCTAGGATTTCCCATCTATGAAAAAAAGGGAGTTGTTATCGGGTGGAGGATTGGGTAGAGGCCAGGGGCCTAGAGTTACTGCTTTCAAAATGGCTTTCTGACCAACTATACTCGGAGGAAGGGTGCGTATACTCTGGCCATGGCAACTTGCAGGGAGAGCGAAACAAAGAGAAGGCAGGTGGCAGGAGATAGGAAATGTTGTGGTTAAACACACACTGCAACCAGAAGTTGAGGTTCAAATCCAAGGTCTACTATGTACTGACTTAGTAACCTTAAGCAAGTTAGTCTACTTCTTCATACCTCAGTTTCCCTGTTGTGAAACGGATGTAATAGTACTCAAGTGTGTTCATTTCCTATTGCTGCATAAGCAGTTACCACAATTAGTCATTTCTGTAAACACAAATGGACTAGCTCATGGCATCTGTGGGTCAGAAGGCACATTTTAGTGCCTACACGTACTACGCTCAGAGTTTCACAAGGCTGAGGTCAAGGTGTCAGTGCAGTACATCCACAGCTGTGGTCTTGACTAGTGAAAGATCTGTTTCTAAGGTTCTCTGGGTCATTTCCTTATGAAGGTATGACTGAGGTTTCCAGTCTGTTGTTTTCTGTTACTCAAGGGGCCATTCTAGGCTTCTAGAATACATATGGACTTTTTCAGTTCAGTTCAGTCACTCAGCCGTGTCTGACTCTTTGCGACCCCATGAATCCCAGCACTCCAGGCCTTCCTGTCCATCACCAACTCCCGGAGTTCACTCAGACTCACATCCATCGAGTCAGTGATGCCATCCAGCCGTCTCATCCTCTGTCGTCCCCTTCTCCTCTTGCCCTCAATCCCTCCCAGCATCAGAGTCTTTTCCAATGAGTCAACTCTTCACATGAAGTGGCCAAAGTACTGGAGTTTCAGCTTTAGCATCATTCCTTCCAAAGAAATCCGAGGTCCGATCTCCTTTAGAATGGACTGGTTGGATCTCCTTGCAGTCCAAGGGACTCTCAAGAGTCTTCTCCAACACCACAGTTCAAAAGCATCAATTCTTCGGTGCTCAGCCTTCTTCACAGTCCAACTCTCACATCCATACATGACCGCTGGAAAAACCATAGACTTGATTAGATGGACCTTTGTTGGCAAAGTAATGTCTCTGCTTTTGAATATGCTATCTAGGTCAGTCATAACTTTCTTTCCAAGGAGTAAGCGTCTTTTAATTTCATGGCTGCAATCACCATCTGCAGTGATTTTGGAGCCCCAAAAATAAAGTCTCAGTCCATAATACTATGTACTAACAAAGTGAGTCATGTTCCTATTGACCGCTAAAGTGGAGAGACATAAATGTTACGGCATATTAAGTGCTGATACTCCCCACTTGTGAACAGACGATATGTTTTCCACTTACTGATATTAATGGGAAACAGAGGTGAAAACAAACTGTTTGCTGCCAGAGGCAGACGGAGTTGAGTCTTTGATGAGGGAAACTCAAAATGCAGATTCAAGGCACTGATCACTTTGTTGTTCACTGACGGACCTTTATAACTTTGAATAGTACTTGCACTGAGTATATACTTAATAAGTATTTGTCAGATTAATAAGGAATGGTTGCTGAAAGGAAGGCAGGGCAATAATTAAAAGAGGAGGGATGGTACAATAATTAAAAGAGGAGGGATGGTACAGCCAAATGACCATTTTCACAAGGGCTTCCTCCTCTAGGACACGCTGACAATGAAAACAGCATTGTTTTTCTCCCCTAAAATCTGCATGCTTTCTTAAAACCTAGTTTTGATCTCAGCATATGTTTGATATATGTAGTAGGAATTCATCAAACACTTATGAAATGAATTAGAAGTCCTCTGATGTAGAGACTGTTTCATTACTATTACAATAGCTGTTTTCCAGTAGCTTAAACAAACAAACAAAAAAATAGTTGCTAAAATCTAAATCATGCTGTATTCTTTTTGCTTCTCTGTGAAGACAACATAATGGTATCTTGTATACATAATTACACTTTACATCTTCTCCTTTCTTGTTGCCTTTGTCTTCTTTTGTTGAAAATAATCAAAATTCTTTAACACTCCTGAACAGTCCATTTATATTTGTGACTTTCATAACCATTAAATTAGTAAATCATGTGACTACCATATTCATCACGGGCATCCTCTCTACAGTGCTCTTGAGAAATAAGCAAATACATTTCTGCTTGAACAATCCCAGTGATGGGCAAGTCACTGCCCTGAAAACCAACCTAGCGCACTCCACTACTGAAGCAGTCCAAATATTTGGAAGGCTTTTCCATTCCTTGTACTTACTACTAACTCCTATAACACTTACCCAGTTGTCCTGATTCTTCCCTTTGTAACCCCACAAACGTTAAGTCCATCTTTTAATGTTCTGTATTTTGAATATTTCAAATTTTCTTTTCTCTAGTGAACCTCTACTTTTATTTTCTCCAGGTTTATAATCTACATTTTAATTTTTGTTTTTACAGGTCATGCTGCTGAATAGTCTAGAACAATGAGAACAGACTATATAAAGATTGAGACATTTTTTGAAGCTAAGAGGAACCAGGAAGATTGTCTAATCTAGTCAGCATATTTAACATGGGGAAAAGGAGTCCCAGAGAACACACACACACATGCACACAAAGTTAGAGTCCTAAAAACTTCAGGGTTAGAATTAGAATATGTATTGCTAGTCTTCTTGCCAACACATGGCTTCCAATATTCAGGGCTCAATGTTTTCAAAGTGTATACGTTAATTTCATTCTCATAACATCAATGTGAGAAGGACAAGACATATTTTTTAATCCTTATTTAATAGTTGAGGGACTAAGACTCAATGGATTTTCACAAGGAAAGAGTTACTTAAGGGAACTGCCACAGGAATCTGAATTTTTTAGCTTCCAGATCAATGTTATTTGAATATTTAATACAAAATCAATAAAAAATTTAATAAGTACTGCGTTAGTGGAAGACCTAGTGCAGTATAGACAGCACAACAAAGAGGGCTTAACTGAAAAGAATTGAATGAAGGGACTGTTTACAGAGTAGTGTTCTGAGTTAAGGGAGCCAAAGAGAGATGATGAGGCATCCAGGGACTAGCAGCAGTGAAAAGTCTTTACTGTTCCTTCCTAGGTCTGAAGGAGCAGGGGGAGGAAACAGATTTTCAGAGGTCCAACACTAGAGGAAGTATGGTTGATCCACAGAAACTGGGGTCTCAGAAAAAGAGCAACTCTCACAATGCTGAGAAGCAAGGAGATGGAGGACCACGGGAAATATCTAGGACCTCTTTTTCTCCTGCCCTCCAGTTTCTTGCTATTGTCTCTCATTAGCCAAATCTACCCAGAAACCATTTTGCTATTCCAAAAGCAAGAGAATTTCAGAAAAACATCTACTTCTGCTTCATTGACTACGCTAAAGCCTTTGACTATGTGGATCACAGCAAACTGTGGAAAATTCTTAAAAGAGATGGGAATATCAGGCCACCATACCTGTCTTCTGAGAAATCTATATGCAAGTCAAGAAGCAACAGTTGGAACTGGACATGGAACAGTGGACTGGTTCAAAACGGGGAAAGGAGTACGTCAAGGCTGTATACTGTCACCCTGCTTATTTAACTTATATGCAGAGTACATCATGCAAAATGCCTGGATGGATAAATCACAAGATGGAATCAAGATTTCCAGGAGAAATAACAACAACCTCAGACATACAGATGATACCATTCTAAAGGCAGAAAGTGAAGAGGAACTAAAAATTTAGCCTCTTGATGAGGGTGAAAGAGGAGAGTGAAAAACTGGCTTAAAACTCAGCATTCAAAAACCCAAAATCATGGCATCTGGTTCCATCACTTCTTGGCACATAGATGCGGAAAAAAGTGAAAATAGTGACAGGGTTTATTTTCTTGGGCTCCAAAATCACTGCAGATTGTCACGGCAGCCATGAAATTAAAAGACACTTGCTCCTTGGAAGAAAAGCTATGACAAACTTAGTGTAGTAAAAAGCAGAGACATCACTTTGCCAACAAAGGTCCATATAGTCAAAGCAACAGTTTTTCCAGTAGTCATGTATGGATGTGAGAGATAGACCATAAAGAAAGCTGAGCACCGATAACTGATGCTTTCGAATTGTGATGCTGAAGAAGACTCTTAAGAGTCCCTTGGACAGCAGGGAGATCAAGCCAGTTAATCCTAAAGGAAATCAACCCTGAATATTCATTGGAAGGACTGATGCTGAAGCTTCAATACTTTGGCCACCTGATGCAAAGAGCCAACTCATTGGAAAAGCTTCTGATGCTGGGAAAGATGGAGGGCAGGAGGAGAAGGGTGTGACAAAGGAGGGGATGGTTGGAGATGGAGGGCATCAACGACTTAATGGACATGAGATTGAGCAAACTCTGGGAGATAGTGAAGGACAGGGAAGCCTGGCGTGCTGCAGTCCGTGGTACAGCAAAGAGTCAGACATGACCTAGCAACTGAACGACAACAACCTAGAAACCAGGGAACAAGAGAGTTTTTTGGTGCACTGGGAAGAGAATGAATTGGAAGTGGAATAGAGAGAATAAAGACTACGGGTACAGAGTAGAGGAACAGCAACAGGAAAAATAACCTCTATCAAGTTCCCTTTAGAGCCAGTGAAGTGAAAGTGAAAGGTCACTCAGTCGTGTCTGACTCTTTGTGACCCCATAGACTATACAGTCCATGGAATTCTCCAGACCAGAATATTGGAGTGGGTAGTCTTTCCCTTCTCCAGGGGATCTTCCAAACCCGGGGATAGAACCCAGGTCTCCCACATTGCAGACGGATTCTTTACCAACTGAGCCACAAGGGAAGTCCAGTGGTTACAGCCAGTGGTTAAATATTAATACTTGATGCTTTTAACAGCCTTAGGAAACTTGAAGGGATGGAGAGAGATTCTAGATGTGAAATTCTAGAATCTTCAAAATATAACTTTTAAAAGAAAAAGGGGGAAATATATAAAATCACTCTCATCAGAAAAGGATGTTTATCATGTCAATGTTAACAAAGGAAACTTGTCTTATGTGGCCTAAAATTAGTCCGCTTGCCTCTTTATATTCATCCCAGCCTATATTTCCCTCCTGGGTCCTTTTCAAAACTCTGTTATAAACACCTCATTGAACCTGAACCTGTCCTAGAAATCGGTAGACTTTATTTTCATGTTAAGTTGTGTCAAACATTCCATATTAAAGTCACCATCCCTTGACTCCTCATCCTCTACTCCTCTGGCTTTCTGGAAGTGTCCATTCCTATACTATGTGAATTATTACTCTAGTTACTAAATACTAAGTGTTCTCAATCTTGGATCTCCTGACATTTTGAGCCAAATAACTCTGTCGGTGCGGGTAGGGAGCGTGACTTGTGCCTTGTAGCTGCTAGCAGCACCCTTGACCTCTACCCAGTGGATGCCAGTAGCACCACACTAGTTGTGACAAACAAAAATATTTGCATATACTTCCAAATGTCCTCTGAAAGGGAAACTGTCCTTGCATGAGAACCACCATTGTAGCTGCTAGAAAAAGGAAATCCAAAGCTCTAATTCATCTAGCTGCAGCTAGCTCCTCCAGCTTCTTTGTATTTGTGACAATCTTGGCTAGCCCAACGACGTCCAAATAAAACGAGGCAAAAATCATGAAGTGCTTAAAGGAGAGAAACGAACTGAACTCCATTTTTTGTCAGTCAGGAGGAGAAAAACCCACAACCAGGTGATTGCTTAATACACATACACACACACACGGTTATATACACAAAGCCTTGACTCCTTCATGGGGCTCAGTTGGTAAAGAATCCACTTGCAATGCAGGAGACCTGATTCAGTCCTTGGATAGGGAAGATTCGCTGGAGAAGAGATAGGCTACCCACTCCAGTATTCACTCCAGTATACACAAAACCCCACAAACTCTAAATTTGGCTTTATCAGGTGTCAGACTGTGAGCTGACTTTCCCTGGATACGAGCATGTGTGCTAAGTCGCTTCAGTTGTGTCAGATTCTTTGCAACCCCATGGACTGTAGCCCTCCAGGCTCCTCTGTCATTGGTATTCTTTAGGCAAGAATCGGAGAAGGCAATGGCACCCCACTCCAGAACTCTTGCCTGGAAAATCCCATGGATGGAGGAGCCTGGTGGGCTACAGTCCATGGGGTCGCTAAGAGTAGGACACGACTGAGCAACTTCACTTTCACTTTTCACTTTCATGCATTGGAGAAGGAAATAGCAACCCACTCCAGTGTTCTTGCCTGCAGAACCCCAGGGACAGGAGAGTCTGGTGGGCTGCCATCTATGGGGTCCCACAGAGTCGGACACGACTGAAGCGACTTAGCAGCAGCAGCAGCAGCAGCAGGCAAGAATACTGGAGTGGGTTGCTATGCCCTCCTGCAGGGGATCTTCCTGACCCAGGTATCAAACCCAGATCTCCTGTGTCTCCTGCACTGGGAGGCAGGTTCTTTACCACTAGCGCCACCTGGGAAGCCCTAGCTACCATCCCTACCAAATAGTATGCTGGGCTAGTAACTCAAATGTTTAGTCTTTAGGAGTCAGTGAAAGTGAAAGTCACTCAGTTGTGTCCAACTCTTTGTGACCCCATGGACAGGCTTCTCTGTCCATAGAGTTCCCCAGGCAAGAATACTGGAGTGCGTAGCCTGTGCCTTCTCCAGCGGATTGTCCTGACCCAGCAATGGAACGGGGGTCTCCTGCATTGCAGGCAGATTCTTTACAACTGAGCCCCATGAAGGAGTCAAGGGGGAGCTGCATCCTCACCAGCGTTGAACCAAAGCTGACAGGGCTGAATCACCTGGCTGAAAAGTCTTACCCAGACCGACCTACAGTCCACAGAGAGGAAGTCAGGGCCTTTGAGAGATTCTTTTGAAGGTGACTGAAGGGGAATGTAGTACAAGGACATTTGTGTTTCCAAAACCTTGTAAAGTTTTTTCCCCCCAAGGGCATTGTTTTAATTTATCTTTGTGATGTAAGCAATCTTTCTAACCTAAAATACTGGAGATAACTCAGTTCCAAAATGTTTTATCTACAAAAGAGTTTAGTTGGACAACATACCCTTGAATGGCCCTCAGCCATTCCCATGGGGGTGGGAGAGTTTTTACTTTTGAAGCACCAAGTTGAAGAATACAAGATGCCTTAGAGAGATATTTAGTTCAATTGTGTATTTTTTCAAACTTCTACTGTGTAACAGTCACCTAGCAATGGAAAGCGTTACAAACACAGATTCAGGGCCACACGGCAAGATTCTGATTCAGTTGGGCCAGATGGGCCCAGGAATTTGCATTTGTACAAACATTTTGAGCCTGATGTAGGTGGGGTAAGCAAACACTATTTACAAATACTGACAACGCTGTCAGTCTACAAATGAGTAAACTGAGGCCCAGAGAAGTTATACCAGCAAATCAGAAGCAGAACTGACATGAGAACACAGGTTTCCTGGTTTCCCTGTTCAATGTCACTTTCTCAGCTTCACCACTGCAATGTAGTATAATATGATAAATAACATCACCCCTCAAAATATTTTCTCATTACCCACAAAGGCCATGCCAAGAGAGTTTGACCTACAGACCCTGCCCTTAAAACCAATGAGTTGTTCATGGACCCAGGGAAGCTGCCCCCTTGGGAACAGCCTGAATGTATGACACAGGCTTGCACTGTCACTGAACTCAGGGCCGCTGCCCTGTGTTTGGCAGTCAATAATCTGCTATAGGCATGGACCCCAGAGATACAAGGAGGTGGTATAACCAAAGCTATCCTCTCCAGAAATCCTATTTGTCCGTGTCTGCCCAATCACGGGCATTTTTTTCTTCTCTGGGATCCTGGTAAGTACTATGCTGCCTTCATCTCTGATGTATTCCACTGAATATATGTGAAGCTGTGTTCAGGTAGTATCATGTCAAACACATTTTTTTTTCTCATGGGTGCATAGTTCACATAAGTGAACCAATATGCTCTTCTTCAGACTCCACTGAAGACCTCAGGTGCCGCTCAGACATACTGTCTCCTCGCAAGTAAATGCCTGCTGACTGACACCAATGAAAGAAAAAAAGACAACAGTAAAATTTTACGTTTCAATAGAAACTCTGGTGACTGACACTAGGCTATCATAGTTTTCTTTTTTCAAGTAAAGACAGCAAACATGTGACTCCCTCCTTCCACAACCGCTTCATAAGAAAAAGAGCTTTTACCCCCATTAATACAAAGTAACAACAACTCGGTGTCCGCCCCACTTTACTACAGACAGTAGCAGTAGGAACTTAAGGACGAAACAGCAATAGACCTTAATTAACATTTGTGGACCCACTATATTATCTGATCATAATGAATAAATGTCTTCATAAAAAGCTCTTCTTGGCCATTATCAGGACTCTTGTGTAACTATCCTTCCCGCCCAGTTTGTTTCGTCTGTTTAATCACGTGTGCCCCAGCTGTCTTATCCAGTGACTCCTCCGAATTTGAGATGGCATTTCCCGGAAACTAAAGCTGCCCTGAGTTTCAGCCAGGTCACATTTTTTTTTAAGAAACTAATTTCATTAGTGTTCCATTCTCCTTATTCCTCTGTTATTGGTCACGATATAGAAGAAAAATAAAAATGATGAGTGATACTGGCTGCTGGATGATAGGGACTTTCTATCTAAGTATTCTCACTACAGGGCAGAAGTATATTATTTTTATTTTAACGTTGAAAACCACTCGTTGGATCGATATCTTCAGAGAACTAAGATGCTTCCAATTCCTCATTATGTCAGTTTTATTTGAAGTAGTATGGAGATAATGAAAAATATTTAATATTGGTTGCTTTTCAAATGTGGAAATTGCTATTGTCCACTGAGAAGGAAGTGTGGTGAGAAAAGCTGTTTCCAGCTCATAAAGCTGTGGTTATTATTTCATATTTTTATAGAGCCCTAAATGCACAGGGTGCTGACAATATTTGAAGTGGGGCCAAGCAAATCAAATTTTGCTCCAAAGCAGGCAGAGGCCATATATAGACTCAATCCAACACCAAACCAACAACTCAAAATAAACATGGCATAGCTCAGGGCCACTGCAAGGGAAGAGCTATAGAAGGGGGACTGGTTTTAGGGTGAAGAAAAGAAGGTATCCCCCTAAAGTACAATAAAATAATAGAAAACCTTTGAATAGGCACTAAAGCCTCAAAATGAGTTGTCCAAGCCAACATTTTCTTTAAGAAGGCTTTCTCCCTCCATTTTCTAAGCAGAAAAATAAGAAGCCTATACTATTCAGCCATCAAAAAAAAAAAAAGAAAGAAAAAATGTCATTTGAAGCAACTTGGATGGACTTAAAGATCACCCCAGTAATTGAAGTAAGTCAGGAAGAGAAAGACAAATACCATATCAGATCACGCATATGTGGACTCTGTGAAACAAGTGAACCTATTTGTGAAACAGAAGCAGACTCACAGACATGAGAATAGACATGGCTGCCAAAAGGCGGGGGCGGGGGGAGGAAGGACACGTGGGGAGCTTGGGGCTGGCAGAGGCAAACTACTAGTAGTATACACAGTATATGTAGAATGGATAAACAGCAAGGTCCTACTGTATAGCACAGAAAGCTATATTCCATATCCTGCGATAAACCACAATGGAAAAGAATATAAAAAAGAATGTGTATATATGTATAACTGTATCACTTTGCTGTACAGCAGAAATGAGCGCAACAATGCAAATCAACCATATGCCAATGAAAAAATAATACATAAATAAACAAATGTCTACTCCGGAACAATAAATTAGATGTCAAGCCCACACGATGTGGGTGAATTGACCTCAAGACAGACGGCCACTCCATCTTCAGTTATTGAACTGAGAGCCTGCAAAACGCCCTCCTTTAGAGGTGCAAATAATGCCTTTCTCCTTAGACAAAAGGAAACAACCTTTTAAATGGTGGAGGTTCTTTGAACCCTGCTGATAAATCAATCCAAGAATAGAGCACTATGTTCACAACATGATCAATCAAAAGCTACACACAAAATGGAAAAAAAAAAATCTTCCAGAACAGTGCCAGGGGCCTTATCACAATTGCTTCCTGACAGAAAGAGTGGATAAACAAGCTCAGGACAAGGCCAGGCAAAGACTGGTCCAGAGACCTTGTTTCTTGTTGCTCTAGGTATCAAAATAGGAAGTAAACAGCTTAGAAACAGTTCTGAGAATTGCCTGGAGGAAGTGCTGCTTCCTTCTCCCTGCACTTGCTAAGTCTGCTTATCTTTCATCCTCTCAGCACAGCCTTTTGCAAGCTGGCTGAGACCCCTTAGCAGAGACCCTCTTTTCCCAACTGCCTCTGACCTAATGCCATCCAGCTGACCCAACACATCGCCTCTCCTCCCCATCACCAAAATGAGATAAGAAAATGAAGGCACAAACAAGCACCACAGTTTCCATGTGATGGATCCCATAAAGAAACGCAGACATCTGGTTTATGGAAATATCCACCACTGTGGGAGAAAACAGGCACTGGGGCTGGCTAGGTTTCCAGCACCACCCAAGCAGCATCTCAGCATGACTGAACGACTCCATAAGGCTCCTCGAGAGTAACCAATAAACAGCTCTGGAGCTCATTAACCGTGCAGCCTAGTGCTGGTTCCTACCAAAAAAAACATGTAAGCTTATTTTACGAGGAGACTGGATTTGTGTTACCACCTATCAGACGATTTTTAATACCCCATCATCACCACCTTGGCACCTGACACTTACATAAGGCTTTTCATGTATGGATGCCCACAGAGTATTAATGCCTCTGGCTGTCCAAATCCTTCTGTGAGCCAAAGAAAGCTCTGGTATTCACTTGGTTGCCTCTGCTTGGCTTTACACATCCTAATTCTAATTCATGTAAAGGTGTTCATGAAGTCAGTCCTAGGTCATGTGAGTTCCATTTAACCTGAGGTTTTTTTTGATATGAAACATGAATGCCATAAATTGCAGGCAATCAATAATTTAAGATTTTCTCAGGGAAATGAGCCAGCTCCCTGGGATAGGTACAACACCCATCTTAGCCTACTGGTCTCCAACCTCCACAAAATGTTTCACATTGGATTGTCTTTAAATGACTGTATGTTTTAACACTGTTTATGCTTTAAAACCACAGACAATCTGGATTTTAAAAAGACATACAATTATGCCAGGTTTTTATTAGCATAAGGAGGACAAATTGTTGAATGTTATATTTATGTTTTTGTCACAATCCAATTCAATAAATCATCCTTTAACAAACTTTACCAAAGGATCGATGACCTTTATGTTAAAGAAGCTGAGACTGGCATGGTTTCTTTAGGTCTCTTTAAATGCAGAGATGGAAAGAGCATGGGGATTGCTTTCCACAGAGCACTCATATGACCAGACAGTATCTGAAGTATTACCTTTATAGTGTTGATCATATAAATATTATTTTTCTGTGGTTTTGCACTGAAGTAATCACATCTAACATCATATTAAGGAAGTCATTTTAGTAGAAGCTTTATTTATGGAGAAAATTTCAAAGTATATGCAGAAAAATTATTGATATTATGATTTGGTTGGAGAAGCCAAATAACGTCTAAATTTCATAAATGCTGCTTTTGGGGGAACAAGAAAATTCTCTTGGACTGAATGTTTAATTTCCCATATTGAACTGTTAAGAATTCATCCTTCTCCATGTATTGCATTAATAGAAAAATATAGAAGCCCTCCAGTGGACAAACTCAATATTCTCTTGGAGAAAAACTGAATTGACTGGGAGTCCAATGACTGAGCAGAAATGGGTCTCAATGAGAACCACCACTGGAGACCTGACAAATTCAGATGTCCATCTCAGGTCCTTCAAACTATGACAGGTGAGCAGTGACTTTGGGATATAGGAGGAGGAAAAAAGTGACAGCTCACAGGCAAGCCCTAAACACATTAAAAAATATTTCTTATCAATCCATAAGCTCTCTGTTTCTCTTCTTTGATTCATTCCCACTGTTTCTCTCCATTTCAAAAAAACAAAACCCATCCTCATCAGTCAAGGTCCAACTGAGAAAATAGGAATGTGGGAATGTAATAGAGGGAATTTTGTTACACAGACTGAAGGATGGAAAAGCGAAACAGGGGACTGTTGTAGGTAACTGTGAGAAACATGCTCACCAGCCCCAAACTAAGGGATGGACTTGGAGACTTGAAGCACAGTGAAAGCGAGACTTTTAATGATGGTCTTGCAAGATGGGGTGTCTGGGGGACAGGCACACCCAGTGTCCTATAGCAAGCAATTTATTTTCTAGCATGCAAGTCCCTCCCCCGTTCCTCACTGGCTGAGTACTATGGGGTGAACAATCATCCCAGATGTCGCCTAGGTTTATACCCGCCCTCTTTAGGGGCTGGCCTCTCCCTGACATCTTGTTTCCTCCTTTCCTGCACACCCATTGCTGTTTTTATGTTTTGAATTCACCAACAGAATGAGCCCGCGTGAAAATCCTAGGCATCCCATTCTCCCTTCATTTGCCCGGACTTCCTAGTTTTGTAACCCTTATGGTGGTTACTAAATCAGTAACCTGTTAAGCAAGTTTGGCTGGTAGTAACTTTTCCACTCAATGTCAGCCAACCTTGACAATGGACCACTTTAAGTTTTAATTTCTTACAGTAACCCATGGGTTAAAAACAAATCAAGAAGCTGCCTCCACCCCAAGCTGGAGCACCAAGTATACAACTGCAATTAAACAACTAGACTGACTCAATAATACCTACTCCTAACCACATCAGTCACTCAGTCAGTTCAGTTGCTGAGTCTTGTCCGACTCTTTGCCACCCCATGGACTGCAGCACACCAGGCTTCTCTGTCCATCACCAAGTCCCAGAGTTTGCTCTAACTCATGCCCATCGAGTCCGTGATACTATCCAACCATCTCATCCTTTGTCGTCCCCTTCTCCTCTCGCCTTCGATCTTTTCCAGCATCAGGATCTTTTCCAATGAGTCAAACAGATTCCAGGTAGCCGTATTTGTTCATTCCACACATCACTTCTCCACATCCTTCTCTCTCTGGTGAATATTTCATCATTTAAAGAGAAAAGTAAGTTTAGATAGGGACTAATTTACGAAATGATGGTAGTTTGTCCTCAGTGAGTTAAAAAACTCTAATCCATGAAAACATAATGCCCCCAGAAGGATACTGTGGCTCCTTCACTGACATGTCAACATCAAAGTCTCTTCCTGAAGCCTTAACAAGACAAGCCAAGAATATATGAAAATTAACAGGTACTTCTATGTTCTTCCACTCAGTCAAAATATAGAGCAATGGTTTATGCATCTTCAACTTTTCTTGCAAGTATTTCAGATATTTAGACCATCATTACAAGTTTCTTTCACCTTGGGAAGAAATAATTTCAATCTCTAAATTAACTATGTTGGCCCTTCCTACAGGCTGGAGCCTATTATACAATGTGTTGTAACTCTATACTAAGAGCAATTACCTTGTCTTATTAACAGCACAATAGGGCCTATCAACCTTACAAACATCAGTCAACACCCAGTAAGTATGTCAACATTCAGGTCTTCTAAAAAAGAAGTTGGATAGTCAAGACATCTTTTACAATTCAATTTTAATGTGTAAATTAAAATTGCAATGGATTCCTCCATCACAATGCAGTTGAATAATATGATGTTTACAACTGGATTTCAGTGAATCCAATTGGGATTTTTGGATGGTCTCCACCCTGGAAAATCAGCTTGAGTTCTTGTACTCAGGCCAGATTTCAAGAGACATCATAATTAGATCCCAGAAGAATACATTGCAGCTGAAGAGGATATCCCCTACAGAATTATATAGGGGAAAGGCTGGCCAAAGCAATGTTCACATTCATGCAATTATCTAATTAATTGTACAAGGTGAATGGAGTCAGTATAATTATGGCTAAGGTCATACTAGGATTAAGCTAGCCCTGAAAAAAAAAAAAGTGTATTTTAAGAAAAAAAAAAAACTATAATGCTGTGGCAGACTCTCAGCCAACATGTTTCATTTCTTTTGCAGCACTGGAGTGAAAGTTCACCGAAACAAAAGTTTTAGCAGATCTTGGAGCATATTGGGAAAAGTGACCAAGTGTAGGACATGACACATTTTGACTAATTCCACTATACCTGCCACTGGCCCTTAGGTGAAAGATTATTCGTGGACATTCAGTTATAATCACTAGGCACTTTTGTCAAAGACCTTGAGGTTTTAAACAAAGGAACTCAACAAAGGATTCTTGCAGTAAAATTATGGAGCACAAAAAATATTTGGAATGAGTTGGGGAGCTGAGCAAGAAACTCATCTTTATTGTGGTTTCTCTACACTGGGGCTTGTGTCAGGTATTGTGTGTATGTGTGTGTGTGTGTGTGTGTTCTCATCTGTTATCTTATTTATTAAAATTTTTAGTTTAATTGAAAAACATTGACTGTGTGCCTCTTGAATGTCAAACTCTGTGAGATAGGAAACATTTAAGTTTATAGAAATTATTGGCCAGTATTAAAAAGAATAACAAATTTGAATGCTAGAAAGAAGCAAGTGTATGTCCTTGTATACTTATTCATTCTTTCAACATCCTTTACAATATACAGCATTTCAGCAACTAGGGGAGAGGAAATCCTAATATTGTTTTAATAGACCTGAAAATAACTTAGATTTCATTTTGTTAGGTAATAATGTGAAATTTTTTTACTTCATATAGACATTGTAATCCTAAGATTCCAATTTATTTTTTCCTTGTATAATTAAAGCTGCTGAATTTCACATAACTATTGTTAAATTTATATAAGTATATAATAATTCCTGACAAGGCCTTTAAATTTGAGGGGGAATATGGTCTCAATTTATGCACAAAGCATGATGCTTGGGGTATGCAAGAAAGTAAAACACATAGGTTCCTACCTCTAGAAAATTACACTCTGAAGATAAAAAGTTTAAATTACTTCCCTGTGGTTCAGCAAAAAAGAATCCACTGCCAATGCAGGACACTTGGGTTCGATCCCTGGGTCAGGAAGATTCCCTGGAGAAGGAAGTGGCAACCACTCCAGTATTCTTGCTTGGGGAAATCCCATGGACAGAGAAGCCTGGCAGGCTACAGTCCATGGGTGGCAAAGAATTGGACATGACTGAGCAACTAAACAACAACAAAAAATTAAATTCAGCAAAATTTAATCACATTCTGATGATACAGAAAGCATATCAAGATTTTACAGTATTCCATAGGAAATATTTGGATAAAAAAGATGTGTGTGTGTGTGTGTGTATACACAATGGAATATTATTATTTAATCATTAAAAAGAATGAAATAAGGCCATTTGCAGCAACATGGATGGATCTACAGAGCGTCATACTGAGTGAAGTAAGTCAGACAGAGAAGGAGAAATATCATACGACATCCCTTATATGTGGAATCTAAAAAGAAATGATAAGTACTAATTTACTTACAAAACAGAAAGAGACTCACAGAAAATGAACTCGTGGTTGTTGGGGAGGGAGGTGGGATAGTTAAGGACTTGGGGAAGGTCATGTACACACTACTATATTTAAAATAAATAACCAACAAAGACCTATTGCACAGCAGAGGGAACCCTGCTCAATGTTATGTGCCAGTCTGGGTGGGAGGGGGGCTTGGTGGAGAATCACAACATGTATACACACGGCTGAGTCCCTGCACTGTTCACCTGAAACTATTACAGTATTGTTAATCAGCTATGTTAAAAATAAATAAATAAATAAAATTCAAATAAAAGAAACAATTATTTTAAATGCAAAACAAAGTATCAATCAGCAGAGATTATTGGCTAATCAAAGGTCAGAACACTAAGGGGGCATCATTTGTACTGAGGAATATCCTAACTGCGAAACCAAGTTAAAGGAAGTAAAATAGGCTAGATCTTTTGTTAGACCTTTTTTGGTGGGTATGAAAACTATTATAATTATTTGCGTAATCTCCAAAAAGTTGTTTAATAAAAATGCCAAATATATCACTTGTTTTATTCTTATTGGTGTTGTTCAGTTGCTAAGTTGTATTTGACTCTGCGACCCCATGAACTGTAGTACTCCAGGCTTATCAGTCCTTCACTGTCTCCTTGAGTTTGCTCAAACTCATGTCCATTGAGTCAGTAATGCCATCCAACCATCTCATCCTGTTATCCCCTTCTCCTCTTGCCCTCAATCTCTGTTTTATTCTACACAGTTGTAAACTCTTTCAATGTAGGTAGCACATTTCCTATTTTTTCAATACTACTCTAAAAATAGAGGAGACAGCATTATTCTTATTTTATTGTTCCTATTTGACTAGGGCACAAAAGTTATTAAAAATCTCAAGGTGTCACGGTAGCTTGAAAAAACGTGGACTCCAATCTAGATTTACTTGATTCCTGAGTTAAAGTCAAAACATGTTCTAAAGTCATAATAACCACAATATTGATGCTTTCATCTCTCAAGAATGTAGCAATGCTGTGCTCAAGGAGTTTAATACTTGATATAAATCTAGTTAATGCATAGGATTAGATTGCCTTACCTGATGGAACTATTAAATAAAGAAAACATTTAATGTGTGGCTAATGAAACGCTGCCTCCTTGTTTTATGGTAACATCAAAGACATGTACACAATTTGCAACAGAATGAAAATACTTCCTTCAAACTCATCCAAACATTGAAAACTGAGTGTTGTCACAACACCATAACAAACAGGCTGCTTTTCAGAATTACTAGTTGATGAGTAGCTATGACAAGAAGCACCAAAGAGATTATTATTCCTGATTTCCAGAAATAAGTACTTTAAAAGCCTACTTTTATTGTTAAGCATATAACACAACAAAGAGATCCCAACTGTGCATAGTTGGGTTTAGATACCTCTTGAAAAAAAGGATTAACAAGTTACTTGGCCAGACCGTAAAGAATCCACCTGCAATGTGGGAGATCTGGGTTTGATCCCTGGGTTGGGAAGATCACCTGGAGGAGGGCATGGAAACCCATTCCAGTACTCTTGCCTGGAGAATCCCCGTGGAGAGAGGAGTCTGGTGGGCTACAGTTAATGGGGTCATAAAGAGTCGGACATGACTAAGCAGCTAAGCATGCATGAGGACTTGAGGGCTGCCCTGGTGGCTCAGTGGTAAAGAATCTGCCTACCAATGCGGGAGACGCAGGTTCCATCCCTGGGTCAGGAAGACCTCTTGGAGAAAGAAATGGCAATGTACTCCAGTATTCTAGACTTGGATAGACTAGTGCGCTACAATCCATGGGGTCGCAAAGAGTCAGACATGACTGAGTGAGTAAACAACATGAGAACTCGGACACTTGCTTTCTCTCAGAAATTTTATTAGTTTATGAAGCAGTTTTTTAAAAAAAGAAGCTTTATTCTCTTTCCCCATATGCATTCCCAGTCCCTCCTCTCCACAACTAGATTTAATAAAGGGCTAATTTTAAGTAAAAATAGTTAGATCTCGTATATAAATTCTTCTAAAAGCAGACTGAAAAATGTCAAAACATAACAACATGCATTACAAAGACTGAGAAAAACATTAGTAGAAGACTCTTTGCAACTCCATGAACTGTAGCCCACCAGGCTCCTCTGTCCACGGGGCTTCTCTAGGCAAGAACACTGGAGTGGGTTGCCATGCCCTCCTCCAGGGGATCTTCCCAACCCAGGGATTGAACTCAGGTCTCCCATATTGCAGGCAGATTCTTTACCATTTGAGCTACCAGGGAAGACCTTAGTAGAAGGCAATAATCAATGAAAGGTAAACTCTTTTTAGAAGGTTCCATTATCTTCTATCAGGTATCAGCTGGCATCTCTAGCTCTATAGAGTCACTAAATTGATCTTCAGAACTTAATCCAGTGGTATGGGTTGTACTAATGCATCAATCTGGCATAGGAGGGGATAAGGGATAAATTAAATTGCCTCCTTCACTTGCTTCTTTAGCCATATTTAAAAAAATTCAAATTTAAGAATTCATGAACTCTCTCAAAAGTAAACATATTAAAATCTGTCCATGATATATATTGCTAGTTCTCTTTTAATTTTCAGCAAAGAAAAAATTAGCACCCATTGAAGTGTTTCTTCACTAAGAAACACACTCTCTAAAATAGTAAATGAAATTTGGAAACTGTTATGAAGCCTTTTCCCATAAGTTACAATTTGATTTTCTAGATGCAAAATTGTTCAGAAGACAAATGACCAAAATTAAGCAGTTGATCTGTGTTAATCACAGTTAATCTGTGAATTATAGCAGATCGAGAAGTTGAGCTTCCCAGGTGGCTCAGTGATAAAGAATCCACCTGCAATGCAGGAGATGCGGGGTCAATCCCTAAGTCGACAAGATCCCTTGGAGAAGGAAATGGCAACCCACTCCAGTACTCTTGCCTGGGAAATCCCATGGACAGCAGAACCTGGAGGGCTACAGTCCTTGGGGTCGCAAAAAGAATCAGAGACGACTGAACAACTAAACAACAACAGAAGCGGAGGAGTGAGTAGCATATTTTGCAGTGTTTTAGTCATTTCATTTTGGAGAAGGCAATGGCCACCCACTCCAGTACTCTTGCCTGGAAAATCCCATGGATGGAGGAGCCTGGTAGGCTGCAGTCCATGGGGTCGCAAAGAGTCAGACACAACTGAGCGACTTCTTTCACTTTTCAGTTTCATGCATTGGAGAAGGAAATGGCAACCCACTCCAGTGTTCTTGCTTGGAGAATCCCAGGGATGGTGGAGCCTGATGGGCTGCCGTCTATGGGGTCGCACAGAGTCAGACACGACTGAAGCGACTTAGCAGCAGCAGCAGTCATTTCATTTATTAATTCATGAATATTGCTATCAATATTATTGTAACTGACCATCAGCTATGTGTCAGGGAATGTTCTAAGTGCTGGAGATACAATAGTAAACTAAACAGTCTCTGATGGAAATTACAAATCTATGTTTTTAATTTCATTTATTCATTGGCTGCCTAGGTCTTCGTTGCTGTGAGGGCTTTCTCCAGTTGTGGTGAGCAGGGGTTACTCTTTCTTGCAGTGCACAAGCTTCCACTGTGGTGGCTTCTCTTGTGGAGCATGGGCTCCAGGGACATGGGTTTCAGTAGTTGTATGAGGCGAGCTCAGTCGCTGTGGTGCACGGGCTTAGCTGCCCTGAGGCAAGTGGGATCTTTCAGGCCCAGGGATTAAACAAGTGTACCCTGCACTGACAGGCAGAGTCTTAACCACTGGACCATCAGGGAAGCTCCCTACACATTTATTTTTAAAGATAAGTTCCTCTTGAAGACATAGCCAAGAGTGAATGCAATTCTTACCAATAATCTCTCTCCATGGAAAGCCACTCCAAGTGGAATCACAGACTCTCAGGTGTTTAAAGATCATGTAGTACAATGATTAACAGAAGAATTTAAAAAGATCTTGAGTTGGAAATCAAGAAGCACTAGTCATTTTTCTTATTGGCACTTTTACAATAAATCTTAATGCTGCTAAGTCGCTTCAGTCGTGTCCGACTCTGTGCGACCCCATAGACGGTAGCCCACCAGGCTCCCCCGTCCCTGGGATTCTCCAGGCAAGAACACTGGAGTGGGTTGCCATTGCCTTCTCCAATGCATGAAAGTGAGAAGTGAAAGTGAAGTTGCTCAGTCGTGTCCGATTCTTAGCAACCCCATGGACTGCAGCCCACCAGGCTCCTCCATCCATGAGATTCTCCAGGCAAGAGTACTGGAGTGGGGTGCCATTGCCTTCTCTGATAAATCTTAATAATTCATACAATTTTTAGTTTTGGTGGCATTGAAAAGCTAAAAAGAACACAGCAGTCACAAGGAGATTAAAACATAGCCCAATAAAATAAATATCTGGAAAAGATACAGGAAATAGAAACATAAGTAAAGCAAGTATTAAACCACTTTTCCAATTAGTCCCATTTTATTATTTCATTGTCTAGTGAGACATTAAAGTTTTAAGAGCTCTCTTCCCCAGAAAGCTTAATGTACATTCCCATAAAGACATTTAAAATTATCTTCTAGTGGCAAGGTTTTTATGATTTCATTTAATTGGTAAAAAGGAAAATGAGAAAAATGGCCTTAAAATCAATTTTATAGTTAAAAGCTCAGCTATTTACATTCATTTTAAACTGATTAATAATTTATAGTTAAGTGCACAAATTTAAGTATACAGAGTGATAAACTGATATAGAAGTATCAATATATAGAACAGATCAATATATAGAACACTGTCAGTCCTAGAGCAAGTCCTTACGCCTATTCTCAGATACCTCCCTCTCAATGTAATACGCATTCCAAAGATTAACTACTTGGATATATTTAGAAAGTCCTAGAATAAATATAGAAGAATTGGTGAATCTCAATCCAAGTTTTATAACTAACTAAAGTATGATAAAATCTACTTGAACTTCTCCCAAGAAAGAATGAAGGGTCAATTTTATTATTTTTCACACTATGCTAAGCATAGTGGCAACTATGTCAGAGTGGTAGTCAGGAGAAGACTTTCAAGAAGAGGTGATGTTAATGGCTGATTATTAAGGGACACATAAGAGTTATCTAGAAGAAGCTAGGAGAAGACAGTGTACTGAAGAAAGAAGATAACTGTATGTGTAAAAGCATGGAAGCATGGAACAGCATAAGGCAATTCAGAAAACTTTGTGTGGCTAGAACAAAGGATTCACACGGAAAGCTGTGAGAGATTACCTGTAGAGGTAGGAAAGAGACAGATCATGAGGGTCATGGGTATTAAAATAAAACTTAAACTTTACTCCAGACATTAAAATGGAACTATAGCTTGAACCATACAGTCAAAGCTATGGTTTTCCAGTAGTCATGTACGGATGTGAGAGTCAGTCCAAAAAGAAGGCTGAGCACTGAAGAATTGATGCTTTTGAACTGTGGTGCTGGAGAAGACTCTTGAGAGTCCCTTGGACAGCAAGAGATAAAACGAGTCAATCCTAAAGGAAAATCAATCCTGAATATTCACTGGAAGGACTGATGCTGAAACTGATGCTCCATTACTTTGGGCACCTGATGTGAAGAACTGACTCATTGGAAAAGACCCTGATGCTGGGCAAGATTGAAAGCAAAAGGAGAAGGGAGCAGCAGAGGATGATATGGTTAGATAGTATCACTGACTCAATGGACATGAATTTGAGCAAAGTCCAAGAGATAGTGGAGGACAGAAGAGCCTGGCATGCTACAGGCCATGGGACCACAGAGTCAGACACAACTTAGTGACTGAATAACAACATAGTTTGAACCCTGACTGTCAAGAAGGAAGATGGCATCACTATATAGATAGTTAGGTATATATATAAGATATACATATCATAAGAAAGATCACAGTGTGGCAGACGGATTAGTTCCTGCAGAAGCTGGACAACTGATGGCAAAGAAAAAAGTGATTGCAGTAATTGAGGGGTAGAGAATCTATTTACAGATCTAAATAGTTAGTAGCAGGAGATCTGGAAATGAAGGAATTAACCAGGAAATTGCAAACAGGTAAAATCTACAGGACATACTGACCAATGGGAAATAGGAAGGGAGTGAGTGCTATGTTCTGGCTTAGACAGTGGCGGGACCCTGCACTGAACAAGGCGTGCTATTCATTACACTGGGAGAATGATGATGAGTTTAATTTCAAACATGATGAATCCCAAATGCCTATTGGACAAACTGAGAAGTCTAGGAATCACTTGGATAAAAATAGCTAAAACGTATTGAGTAGCTACTGTATGCCTGCAGTTCCTTCTAAAAGAATCACACCATATAAAATAAGCAGGGGTTCAAATTTTGTAGAGCTATGTTAGGACCAGCGAAGAGGCATTTTTAACACCCCTTCTGTTATTCTCATGTAGGGAGATCACACTCTGAGAAAGACTATCATGCATGAATATCTTGAAAATAAGGACAGAGACATGGAGTCCCTCCCACCACCCCCCTGCCCCAGTTTTGCAAATCCCCTTTAAAATGTAAGGGTCTGGAATTCATCTGCCTTTGGAAAAGTCTAACTTTCTGTTTCTAAGAACCAAAGGCGAGTAGGAAAGGCCTTTTTGGACACAAAGTGATTCTTACCCAACTCCAGCTTGATGAGATATGTAAATGAATATGAAACACATGGTTTAAAACACGTGGGGCATTTTTAAGCAAGGAGAGCGCTTCACAAAGCGAGATGGGAGGCTTTAGTGGAACCTAGGGCACTACAAGAAGTTTCACAACCCCAAACTGTGACAGTCTCCCCTGTTTTCTGAAGGGTATGATTTCCCTCAAATCATGTGAGTGTTACACTAAGAGGAGCAAGCATAGGTCAAGAACCTCAATTCGACAGGCTGGGGGCAAGCCTTTCAAATGTGTTTGGATGGGAATATTTTATTTTTGTTTAATGTATCTTGTGGGGTTTTTTTGTTTTTTTGCAGGTCCTAAAAGCAGTGTATTGAAAAGCAGAGACATTATTCTGCCAACAAAGGTCTGTATAAGTCAAGGCTATGGTCTTCCCAGTGGTCATGGAGGCCTTCGAACTATGGTGCTGAAGAAGACTTCTGAAAGTCCCTTGGACAGCAAGGAGATCAAACCAGTCAATTTAAAGGGCAATCAACCCTGAATATTCACTGGAAGGGCTGATGCTTAAGCTGAAGCTCTGGTATCTGGGGCATCTGGTGTGAAGAGCCGACTCATTGGAAAAGTCCCTGATGCTGGGAAAGATTGGGGGCAGAAGGAGAAGAGGGTGTCAGAGGGTGAGACGGCTGGACAGTATCACTGATGCAGTGAACATGAACTTGGGCAAACTCCGGGAGATGGTCAGGGACAGGGAGGCCTGGCACACTGCAGGCCATGGGTTGCAAAGAGTCGGACAGGACTGAGTGACTGAACAACAACAACAACAAAGGCCAACCATGAAACTCAAAAAGTTTAGTAAAATGAAGAGTTCAGTAAAAAGAATGCACACACATACATATACATAAAACCTTAAACCCTAACTAGTAGGTTGGATTGTGTCTAGATGGTTCAGTGCTAAATAAATTATGAATGCTGATCATCTACTACTATTGTGCTTCTGTGCTCTCTGCCAACTTTATATCTTAAAGTTCAAGAACAAGCTAGCTGCCCTCACCCGAAAAGTCCTCTGATGAAAACACATTCTTTTTGCAACAGCAGATTCTCTGCAAAATTAAAGACAGAAGTTGATTTCTAAGTTGAGGAATGACATAGAAGGAATGTTAACAAATGAGACACCTTTTTTCCATTCACTATTTTTCAATTCTGGCCAGAAAAAAATAAAAGGACAAACACAAAACAACTGAGGAAAAGAAAAAGGAATGCCTACATTATTGGGGCAACAGATGCCTTGTTGGCGTGAACAGCTCCTACTGCTCTGTTTTGACCTTAGATTGTAGGCTTTATAAAAATAGAGATTACAATTGTTTTATATCTTATACACACGCTTGACAGTGTTTTATACATATACAGTTTATTTTATGTAATTTATTTTTCCTGATGACTTACTATAAAGTACTTTTTAAAATGCACAAGAGGAGCTCTGTACTTAACGGGAAGTTTACTTTCTAAAGAAAAAGAAACAAAAAAGTACTATCAACACTTCTCTCCCAATTTATCAGATTTACAAATTTGCCTCAATGTAGATCATTAATGGGGCTTCCATGGTGGCTCAGTGGTAAAGAATTTGCCTGCCAATGCAGGAAACTGGGTTTGATCCCTGGATCAGGAGGTTCCCCTGGAGAAGGAAATGTCAACATACTCCAGGGTTCTTGCCTGGGAAATCCCATGGACAGAGGAGCCTGGTGGGCTATGGTCCATGGGGTTGCAAAAAGAGTCAGATCCAACTTAGTGACTAAACAACAACAACAAGATCATTAATGCACATCATAATGTACATGTGTTCTAAGTCACGTCAGTCGTGTCCGACTCTTTGTGACCCTATGGGCCACAGCCCACAAGCTCTTCTGTCCATGGGATTTACCAGGCAAGAATCCTAGAGTGGGTTGCCATTCCCTTCTCCAAGGGATAATGTACATCATCCCATTATAAAATGTTAATTAATATAACTAAGCATTAAAAACTTATTAGTGTTAATGTAAATTGTGAGGCAGAGATCAATTTCATCATCTTTACGGGCTATAAATTAGCGTCCCTATCTTATAAATTCATAAAGTGTGACTTTAGTCACACTTGAGGACTATACCAAGGTGGTTGATATACTAAGGTAGTTGATATACCAAGGTAGTTGAATCAAGTAATATTCATCATTTCTAGAAAAGATTTGGCTTTGTCATCCTAGGACTTAAAATTCATCAGTGGTTTCCGCTCACCCATAATAAAGTTCAAGCTGCTTTATATAAAATGAGATCTCTCTGTGATCTCACCTCTCTCTATTCTGCAGCCTCATTCCGCCAACTCCCCTGTTTAAATGTAGGCTATAGCTCCCCACACTGCTGTCTCTTGACCTGGTGCCACCGTAAGCTTGTTCTGCCTTTAATATGCATGAACTCCAACCAGCCCCCTCTGTTACAATAACCCAGCCTTGCTTGGCTAGTCCCAACCACTTAACACCTCAGTTGGGATGCATTTCCTAACAGTATTAAACAGCATGGCTCAGACAGTAAAGAATCCACCTGCAATGCAGGAGACCCAGGTTCCATCCCTGAGTCAGGAAGATCCCCTGGAGAAGGGAATGGCTACCGACTCCAGTGTTCTTGCCTGGAGAATTTCATGGACGGAGGAGCCTGGCGAGCTACAGTCCATGGGATTGAAGAGAATTGGACACCACTGAGTGACTAACACTTTCCTAACACTAAATCTTATCTAACCCTAACAGAGTACACCAATATTTTTGGTACTTAAGAACTTACCAACTTATTTTATAATTAATATCTTTTTTTTTCCCCCCTCGAATCTGCCCTTACTAGACCCAAGAGCTCCCTGAGGACAAAGACTAGAGCTTATTTAAGGCTTGAATGCTAAGTGCCTGGCAATGGGCTCTCATTAAAGCTTTGTTGTGGAGAAACGAAGGAAGGAAAGAAGAGAGGTAGGGAAAAAAGGAGAAAGGAGAGAATGAAGGAAGGGAGAGGAAAGGAGGCAGAGGAGGAAGAAAGAAAGGCAGGAAGATGGAGGGAGGGCAGAGAGACAAGAAGGGAAGAGAAAGGCATAGGGAAGGAAAGAGAGAGGGATATAATACATAGCTTGATCCTAATGATCGGTCTCTCTATAATCTGTTTAAGATGAAGCACATGAACAAAGTTGACCAGGATACTTCAGATAATTAATATTAAAAGCAACAGTTAATTAATTCATACAAGTTCACCTAAATGGTATGGACATAGGCTAGTTCATGCTTATCACATGTCAGGCATTCTGAATATTTTAACTTGTTTAATCTTCAAAAAAATTATATAACAGGTACTTTTATAATCTGTATTTTACAGATGGGGAAACTGAGACACACAGCAGTTAAGAAATTTTTCAAAGGACACACAGCTTTGTGTTGAAACGGAATTTCATATCCAGGCAGACCAGCTCCATGGCCTCTGCTCAAAAAATATTTACTGAATGCATTCAGCAAGACCCCTGAGGGTCACCAAACCTTTCATAATAAAATAATTGTCCTTAGCAAGCACCCTTGAGTTGAGACTTTTTAACATTGACAAAAGAGTGGGAAGACATGATCACCACACTGAAAAGAGGGGGTGCTTGGGATCAGTAATTTAGTCCAGTGAGATAATGATTCCTGATATAATACAACAAAGAAATACTGTTTATTTCAAGTCTTTAAAATACCGCTTATTTTTAAAAATTTATTTTATTATGAAACCATAATAAACACGTAGCCCAAAGATTTCACAATTAAAGGGAAAACTACCTGAGCCTCAGTTCAGTTCAGTTCAGTCGCTCAGTCGTGTCCGACTCTTTGAGACCCCATGAATCGCAGCCTTCCAGGCCTCCCTGTCCATCACCAACTCCCGGAGTTTACTCAGACTCACGTCCATTGAGTCAGTGATGCCATCCAGCCATCTCATCCTCTGTCGTCCCCTTCTTCTCCTACCCCCAATCCCTCCCAGCATCAGAGTCTTTTCCAATGAGTCAACTCTTCACATGAGGTGGCCAAAGTACTGGAGTTTCAGCTTTAGCATCATTCCTTCCAAAGAAATCCCAGGGCTGATCTCTTTCAGAATGGACTGGTTGGATCTCCTTGCAGTCCAAGGGACTCTCAAGAGTCTTCTCCAACACCACAGTTTAAAAGCATCAATTGTTCGGTGCTCAGCCTTCTTCACAGTCCAACTCTCACATCCATACATGACCACTGGAAAAACCATAGCCTTGACTAGACAGACCTTTGTTGGCAAAGTAATGTCTCTGCTTTTGTTTGTTTGTTTGTTTGTTTGTTTGTTTTTTGCTTTTGTGTAGTAAAGTTTTATTAAAGTATAAAGGATATAGAGAAAGCTTCTGACATAGGCATCAGAAGGGGGCAGAAAGAGTACCCGCTTGCTAGTGTTAACAATGAGGTTATATAATCCAAAGAATGTCTGGAGGTTGTAAAGACCTCCTCCGACCTACTCCCATAATTTACATTTTAAGATAACACTGTCCTCAGGCAAGATACATCCTTGTAAAGACCAGGTATACTCCCATAATTAACATTTTAAAATAACAGAAGGTTGAATCCAAAGACTGTCCTTAGGCAGGATACATTATTGGTATATAATCCTAAGGAATGTGGAGAAAGAAAAAAAGTTTGTCCTTTCTTCCTCCTTGAGAATTCCAGACCCCTCTCTCCTTGGGGACCCCTAGATTTCCTATCAACCTGCCTAGGAAATGACTCTCTCATTCCCCCCTTTTCTTTTAGGAGAATTATGTTGCCTAGGGAAAAGGGGCGTCGTTCTCGTTCCATAACTGCTTCCGAGCTGACAAGGGGCGTTGTCCCTAAATTGGTGAGGCAACATATTCTCCTAATCCTCATATTGAGGATATCTGATCCAGGGGCCCCAAATAGTAGCTGGAGGAAGCTACAGCAGTAGCAGGAGTTTGAGCAACCATTTGTAACTTAAAAGCTTTCATGCCGCTAGAAACAAACCCAGTTATACAATTACAGATGCAGGGAGCAAACAGCAAAAACAAAACAATCAGAATCAAAATTAAAAGTCACATTATGTCCATAGTTAAAGTACAAAGTTGCACCAGTCCATTTTAGGGTTGGTAGATGTCATCAGATGAAGAAGAGGCATCGCATGTGATTGTTGTCGAAGGTATTCACAGCCTTGGAGAAAGTCTTTTTCTTGAAGTGGGGATGTCCACCACAGGAAGCCTTCCACTGACGAAGAGGGGAGCTCTCCGCAGACCCAGCGGTTAGACCGATTGTGGAATGCAGCATAAGAGTGAGCCCAGGACAGGAGGACATTGTCTTGAGGATCCAACGGCAGACTCAGGATATTTGGAGTCAGCAGAAGTAGACTCACATAGATTATCAGGCCCATGTGCTGCCCTTTGCTTAATTCTAGAGCTCGGGTCAGGGCCACAAGCTCTGCTAACTGAGCACTGGTTCCCTGGGGGAGAGATTTTGCTTCCAAAACCTGTTCAGCAGTCACCACGGCGTAACCTGCTTTACGGTTTCCATCCTGAACAAAAGAACTGCCATGTCTCTGCTTTTGAATATGCTATCTAGGTTGGTCATAACTTTCCTTCCAAGTAGTAAGCGTCTTTTAATTTCATGGCTGCAGTCACCATCTGCAGTGATTTTGGAGCCCCCCAAAATAAAGTCTGACACTGTTTCCATTGTTTCCCCATCTATTTCCCATGAAGTGATGGGACCGGATGCCATGATCTTCGTTTTCTGAATGTTGAGCTTTAAGCCAACTTTTTCACTCTCCGCTTTCACTTTCATCAAGAGGCTTTTTAGCTCCTCTTCACTTTCTGCCATAAGGGTGGTGTCATCTGCATAACTGAGGTTATTGATATTTCTCCCAGCAATCTTGATTCCCGCTTGTGCTTCTTCCAGTCCAGCATTTCTCATGATGTACTCTGCATATAAGTTAACTAAGCAGGGTGACAATATACAGCCTTGACATACTCCTTTTCCTATTTGGAACCAGTCTGTTGTTCCATGTCCAGTTCTAACTGTTGCTACCACATCTTATTTTCTTTTAATTTTTTTATTTTTGTTTTATTTTTTAATTGGAGTATAGCTGCTTTACAATGTTGTGTTAGTTTCTGCTGTCCTTTGAACAATTACTTAACTGTCCTGTATCTCAGTTTCTCCATCTGTAAAATACAGATCATAAAAGCACGTATGTTACAGAATCAGTTATAAGTATATATACATCCCCTCCCTCTTTAGCCTCCCTCCCACCACCACCCCAATCCCACCCCTCCAGGTCATCACAGAACATCAAGCTTTGCTCCCTGTGCTATACAGCAGCTTCCCAGGAGCCAAGTATTTTACACATGGTAGTGTATATATGTCAATGGTGGGCTTCGCTGGTGGTGCTAGTGGTGAAGAACCCGCCAGCCAATGCAGGAGACATAAAGACATGGGTTCAATCCTTGGGTTGAGAAGAAATTGGCAGGAGGAGGAAATTAGCAACCCACCCCAGTATTCTTTCCTGGAAAAACCCATGGACAGAGGAGTCTGGCAGTCTACGATAGCGTCGCATAGAGTTGGACATGACTGAAGTGACTTAGCCTAGCCTGGCCTATATGTCAGTGGTACTCTCCCAATCCATCCTGCCCTTGCTTCTCTTTCTCTTTTTACAATTTCCCAGTCCTGCTCTGTTTTTGTATTTTGTTTATTTTTTTGGCCATGTAGGATCTTAGTTCACAGATCGGGGATTGAACATGTGCCGCCTGCAGTGAAATCGTGGAGTCTTAACCCCTGGACCACCACTTTATTTTCAAGAAAGTATTGATAGTATGTATGTATCACAACACAATTTTATTAACTGAAAGATCCAATAATTTTATTTTCAATGCACCCAGTATACTATTGACTTCTCTATTTTTCCGCTTATCTGGAAAGATCTTTAATAGAGAAACTTGCCCATTGCTAACCATCAAATTGGAGAAAAGAATATCTTTATTTTATGAATTCAAGTTTAATATCACAATTCCTAAAGCCAAGTTAATTAAATAATATGACTCACCAAAGTCTGGGAACTCATGTGGAAAAAAGCATGTAGGAAGTACGCTATGGTTCCATAGAATCACAAGTCCAAGCAAATGCATCATTTGTATCTGATCATGTTATAGAAGCTCATCATGTTACAGCTAGATACTTTATGAGGACATCACTAATGAAGACAGCTGGTAGTCATAGTAAGAAACTAGAAGTTCCTGTCAAAGGAGTCAGGTCTATTAGGTATTCCCCCTTTAGGGAAATTGGACATCTGGAGAGAAAAAAAAAAAAAAAAATTAGACTATTTTATAGACGGAATTACATTAAATTCCAACCCCTAGTACCTTAGAATGTGACTGTTTTTGGAGATAGGGTCCTTACAGAGGTAATCAAGTCAATATGAGGTCATTAGCAGGAGCCTTAGTCCAAAATGACTAGTGTCTTTGTAAGAACAAGAAATTTGGAAACACAGATGTACAGAGCGAAGACATGTGAAGATACTAGGAGAAAACAGCCATCTGCTAGCCATGGAGAGAGGCCTGGAAAAGATCTTTACCTCATAGCCTCAAAAGTAACATCCATTGTTTAAGTCACCCAATGTGTGGTGCTTTGCTCTGAAAGTCCTAAGAAACTAATATAGATTCCTCATCAAGTTGAGTTTTTACTAACTAATTTTTGCTAAGATATGTATGTGAATGTGGTATAAGCAACGTTGATGTATTTGTTTAAGGATTTCCGCCCCCAGGCAAATTCCAGCTAGACAATAATGTCTATACTGTCTAGTTAATCGGAAAATCTCCTGAATGAAATCAGATCCTCTAATACCCAAAAGGGATAAAGTGAGTCATCACTACTGCCTGTGAATGAAAAATAACTGCTCTGAGAAAACACATGTAAAAAATGACACCATGTGGATTATGCAGGGAAACACAAGTGTACACAGAGAAATTGGGTGTTTCCCTGAATCAACTTAATTATCCTATAATTCTAAGATTGTAAATCTTTTCTCTTGCCTTCCTCTTGATTTAAGTATTTCAGCTAAAATTTTTACCATCAAATGTGAGTTTTTTCTTATGACTCCATATAGTGATCCGATTCTACCATTAAAATTAACATTGAGGCATTCTCTTGGCACTCCAGTGGTTAAGACTCAATGATTCCAATGCAGGAGGCATGGGTTCTATCCTTGGTCAAGGAACTAAGATCCTGCGTGCTGCATGGTGTGGCCAAAAAAAAATTGTAAGTTTTTTAAAATAACCTTGAAAATAATGTTTGAAATGAAAATAAGCCTTGAAAGCCATTTTTTTTTTTTTTTTTTGCCTGGGAGGTGGGGTGGAGAAGATGATTTAGCCCAACTAATGGCCTATTATTTCAAATAATATTTGATCACAACAATTCTATTAAAACATCAACTCATCTATTCTTATGCTCTCTAATCTATCCTCCATTGCACAACTAAACACATTATTCTAGAATACACGTCTGGTTGTTTCCTTTTCAGACCTAAAAACCATCATCAGTCTCCCATTGCCTACTGGCTGAGGCGCAAAGTCCTCAGTCTGGCAGAATCTTCAAAGCCTACACTCACTTCTATATTTTCAGCCTTTCTACAATCATCCCTGATCCCACAATCATGTACTTTTCTTGCTAAAGAGGACTGGTTATGCTCCATTCTCCAAACATTGTTCCCATAGCACTGTATGCATGACAGTTATGCATATACAACTTGTGTATGTGATATATAATACTGATTTTGTCATCATCAGATCAGATCACATCAATGACCAGGTCTCATGTTTTTTTAGTGTCCCCAACAGCAGCAGCACAGGAACAGTAACGTTCACCCACTTTACTCTCGTTCTCAGAGATGCCTTCCCTGAATTCCTAAGACAGCAATTCTCTCATTCCACCCTGCCCTCTGTCCCCTTGGATCTACTTCACTTTTCTTCTTAGCTCTTACTAACACCAGATATTTTACATATTTAATTGCTTGTTATTGTCTCTTCTCATTTGAAAGTAAACCAAAAATCCAGGACTTTGGCCTATTCATTGCTTTCTCCCCAGTGCCTAGATATTTGACACGTTATAGAAACTCAATAAACTCTGTTTTAATAAGTGAATTCATTCAGCAATATTTATTAATAGCTCACTATGCACCATAAAATATTCTAAGAGTGAGGAATCCAGCAGTTGAAAAAAATAAAATCCCTGATCTCATGGAACCCAATACTCTCCAGAAGGAAGCAATAAAAAAGAAAACAAAAGATCTTATATAATTTCACATAGGGATAACAGGTTTTCAATTTCTGCTTCTGCAGTTGAATCAAATTTATACTGACTTGGGGATTCACAAATATTTTGTGAGTAAATTAAATTTGTACAGGCAAAGCTATGTTTTACCAAAGCACAATACATAAATGGATTTATTTTTGCAAATACTAAAGTCAATAATAGAATAAACCATGTGAAAGAAAGTAATGTAATCATAATGCAATATTACTTTACTGATGAAAAATTATATTTTTAAAGACAAGTTTCCAAATATGTCAGATAAAAGATGCAAAATAAAATTTTATCGTAAGCATAATACAAGTAAGGGATGCTTTTATGACGCATAGGACTACATCATAAACATTTTCTAAAAGAAGATTTGACATATTTTAAACAAAACATTTATACAAAGGGACAAAAGTGGGACAGAATTTTCATAATATGTAAATATTATCATTCTTAATAAGAATGTACTTATTACGTACTACTTGGCTTATGTACTACTTGGCAATTCATTAGTGCAAGTGATCGGATTGCATGCTTCTTGCTGTTTTAGAAAACCCAAGCCTTCCTGTGGCACTAATTTGATATTTGATACATCAACCCATGTTTGTTGTCATTTTGAATTGGAAATTCCCCCTTTAAAGTAGCCAAAAGAGATTTATTGTATTTTTAGATTATAAAAAAAGAGTCATAACTGTAAGAAGAATTCTTTAAGATGACCTATATACTTGAAGGACTCTACTTCTGATCAGACTGGTCCAAAAGTAAACAGTTAGAAAGAGACATCTGAAAGCACGGGTTCTGTAGACGTGCATTAGTGACTCAGATCTGGACCTCATTAATAACAGAGGTTTCCTTCAGAGAGAGAGCTGTTATACGGGACAAACAGGGACCAGAAAGTCAGTCAAAGTGTTAGTCCCTCAGTGTGTTCGACTCTTTTTGAACCCACGGACTATATATAGTCCACCACGCTCCTCTGTCCATGGGATTTTCCAGGCAAGAATACTGGAGCATGTTGCTATTCCCTTCTCCAGGGGATCTTCTTGACACCCAGGATTGAACCCACATTTTCTGTGTTTCCTGCAATGGCAGGAAGATTCTTTACCACTGTGCCATATGGGAAGCCCCACAACATTGATATACCCATCATCTATCTCTTTTATTCACCTCTCCCTGCAGCCATGAAATTAAAAGATGCTTGCTCCTTGGAATAATAACCATGAGAAACCTAGACAGTATATTAAAAAGCAGAGACATCACTTTGCTGACAAGAGTCCGTATAGTCAAAGCTATGGTTTTTCCAGTAGTCATGTATGGATGTGAGAGTTGGACCATAAAGAAGGCTGAGCACTGAATAATTGACATTTTCAAACTGTGGTACTGGAGAAGACTCTTGAGAGTCACTTGGACTGCAAGGAGATCAAACTCCTTGACTCCTTTAGGAGTCAATCCTAAAGGAAATCAACCCTGAATCAACCCTGATGCTGAAGCTGAAGCTCCAATACTTTGGTCACCTGATGCAAAGAGTTGACTCATTGGAAAAGACCCTGATGCTGAGAAAGACTGAGGGCAGGAGGAGAAGGGGGTGACAGAGGATGAGATGGCCAGATGGCATCACTGACTCAATGGACATGAGTTTAAGCAAACACAAGGAGTGACCAAAACTTCTCAAATTTGACTAGTTTCACATGGAAGCTTAAAGACTAAATTCAGAACTATATCTATACAGATGAGTCACCTGGGATGAGAAGGTGAAATCCACAATTACTCTGCTTGTTTCCCATTCTGATTGTCTTACATTATTTATTAATGCTATTCCCACTCCAAAAGAACTCTGATCCAGCATGCCATACTAGCTTACCACCCTTCAAAACTCCCCATCACCATCACAAATACCACAGAGGTCCAAAGATTCTAACTCTTTTAGACCAGACCACCATAACCCAAAGATAGATTCATAAACAAGGAATAACAAGAGCTTCACACCCTCTTTTCTCTAGTGTTTCCCAAAATCACAGACCCTGCCCTCCCATCCCTCCCCCAACTCCTCACCATATACACACTCACACACCCCTAGCTAGAATTACAGTTGTTGCTATTTCAATGGGAACAAGTGATTCAGGGCAGGAAATGAGAATTCTGTTAGATGAGAAGAGTCGTCCTCTCATCCCAGGGTTTGAGACATTCCTTTTTCATTTTCCTATGACTCATACCTCTTTCTTCCTGGCATTTTTGTTGTGTGTATTTGGTATGGGCTGGGGGTGGGGGTGGGGTATGAGGAGGAACTCTGTGTTTTGAACCCAAAAAAGTACCTTATACAAAAGCAATTGAAAAACTACAGGAAATGCAGAAAAGAAACAAGGGTTAATGGTCTAAAAACCTAGTTAGCTTAAACACTTTCACTTTTCACTTTCATGCATTGGAGAAGGAAACGGCAACCCACTCCAGTGTTCTTGCCTGGAGAATCCCAGGGGCAGGGGAGTCTGGTGGGCTGATGTCTATGGGGTCTCACAGAGTCGGACACGACTGAAGTGACTTAGCAGCAGCAGCAGCATGTTTGCATTTTGAAAATGAAGGATCAGGGAAATCTAACTTAAACTTCTAAACAACAGACTTCCAACATAAAGTCAAATTTGACTGTTTCTGGGCTAGCACTGAGTAGAATGAAGTATTTTAACATTAGTTTATAATGAGAAAATAAGGACTAACTAAACTATAAAAATTTGCTGAGCTGACAAACTGTGGTGCTGGAGCTTCCCAGGCGGCACAGTGGTAAAGAATCCACCTGCCAGTGCAGGAGACACAGGAGATCTGGGTTTGATCCCTGGGTCTGGAAGATCCCCTGGAGTCGGAAATGACAAAGTATTCTGATGAATAGGTGAGAGCCATTTATAGTCATGGTTTTAAAATTTTTTAAAAAGAAAAAAAATTTAAAAAGAACACCTTCTTCAGGAAGCGGAAAACAGAATTTAATTTTAGAAGAGGGGACCATTTGGTCACTCAATAAGTAATAAGTGAGTCTCTACTATGTACTAGACACCAAAACTTTACACAGACTCTTCAAAAAGTCAGATATCTTGTTCTCTGCTCAACACATTTAACTCTCCTCATTCCCTGGGTTTCTGCTTTGTTTCTCTGGTTTGCCTTCTTTATAAAATACTAAATCCTATCCAACTCTCATGATCTACCTTAAGTATCACCTCCTCCTCAAGACATTTCCTGACAACCAGGAAGCACTCTGCTCCTTTTTACCTACATATACTATGGTAATCAATCAATGTTGGGTCAGTTATTTCTTCACCAAATAACTTGACATTTTCTTGGTTGTAGAAATAAGGGCTAAATACCTAATTCTGGTATAAATCTATAGGAAGAAAGATCTTATAGCAAATTCATAAAGCTTTCTACATGTTGTATTTCAGTATTCCTTTGAATGGTGGTTTATTCTTGCATTCCATTTGTTAGCATATAAATATATTCTCTCATTGAGTTTCCTGGGCAGAAAGTAGTACTTGAAAAACTAAAACAGTTTCATTTTTAAAAATGTATTGATTTTTGGCTGTGCCGGGTCCCTGTTGCTATGTGCAGGCTTACTGTAGTTTCGGAAGAGTGGGGGCGACTCTCTAGTTGTGGTACACAGGCTTCTCAGTGTGGTGGCTTCTCTCATTGTGGAGCACGGGCTCTAGGGTTCGTGGGCAGTAGCTGTGGCTCCCAGGCTCTAGAACACAGGCTCAATACTTGTGATGCACAGACTTAGTTGCCCGGCATCACGTGGGATCAAACTGGTGTCCCTGCACTGGGAGGCGGATTCTTAACCACTGGACCACAGGGAAGCCCAAAACAGTTTCATTTATTCACAGTCATTATATATTCTTATTAAGAAGAAGTTTAAAAGGCATTTTTTATTTTAATAAAACAAATGGTAAGCATTATTTAAAAAATGCCATTCAATAGAAAGAGACACGTGTACCCCAATGTTCATCACAGCACTGTTTATAATAGCCAGGACATGGAAGCAACCTAGATGTCCATCAGCAGATGAATGGATAAGAAAGCTGTGGTACATATACACAATGGACTATTACTCAGCCATTAAAAAGAATACATTTGAATCAGTTCTAATGAGGTGGATGAAACTGGAGCCTTACTTCACAGAGTGAAGTAAGCCAGAAAGAAAAGCACCAATACAGTATACTAACGCATATATATGGAATTTAGAAAGATGGTAACAATAACCCTGTATACGAGACAGCAAAAGAGACACTGATGTATAGAACAGTCCTTTGGACTCTGTGGGAGAGGTAGAGGGTGGGATGATTTGGGAGAATGGCATTGAAATACATATAATATCATATATGAAACGAGTCGCCAGTCCAGGTTCAATGCACGATACTGGATGCTTGGGGGTGGTGCACTGGGATGACCCAGAGGGAGGGTATGGGGAGGGAGGAGGGAGGAGGGTTCAGGATGGGGAACATATGTATACCTGTGGCAGATTCATTTTGATAAATGGCAAAACCAATACAATATTGTAAAGTTAAATAAAATAAAATTTACAAAAAAATGCCATTCAGT
Source organism: Bos mutus (assembly GCF_027580195.1). Lineage (NCBI taxonomy): Eukaryota > Metazoa > Chordata > Mammalia > Artiodactyla > Bovidae > Bos > Bos mutus. The sequence continues at coordinate 40,346,848 of NC_091636.1, read as the reverse complement.
GAGTGTGTAATAATGGAATCTAACCTAAACTAGATGGTCAAGGAAAACAGGTAAAATGTGGTTATATACAGCTATCTGTAGCAATTAGGACCATTCATTCTCCACTCGAATCGTCAGAAAACTGGCATATGATATTGATAATTAAATATTTGTTTCTCAAAATACATGAAAAAAAAACAGATAAAAGAAATATATACAAGTAACATGAAATTGTTCCTTACCCCAAAGAGATAATTACAATTCTCATAATGCCAAGATTCAAATTTGTCTTAAGAAACATTTAGGTGAATTCTTAGTTTAGTCTTAGGTCTCTTTTCCAGAAGCTTTCTGAGCCACAACTGACTAACTGGCTTTAACAAAGCAAAGATGGGCCCATTGTTCCCATTACTTCAAAGTTTCCTTTCACAGAGTGCTGAAAAGTTAATATCTCTAGGGAAAACTAATCAGAAGCACAGCTGTTCAATAGGAATGAGAGGTTATGGAAAGCAGAGACGCAGGAATGTCAGCAGCCAGAAAATCATGGATGATTTTCCAATAGAGCACTGCTTGCAAATGAGGCCAAGAACATTTGGTGTACTGTTTAAGTGAATGCATCATGTCACTTATGACACTAGATCCCCACCATGATGTAACTACAGTGATAAGGACTTAGGATTGGGTCTTGGAGGTACTGCTTTGTCACTGTGAAACTAAATACTGACCAAACATGAAGCTAGATGTCCTTGTGTTTGACACATGACATTTGTAAGGAACTCGTGATAGGAATCCTGGAGGCTTAACTAAGAGCAAAAATGTAACACTAAAACATGAGTCTTCAAGTTAACTGACAACACTCTCCATTTCCTTTCCCCCAACTCTAGTCCAGATCAGAGCTTTGAGGTCCACACATAATAGGGCATGATGGGGATAAGCCTAGGAGAATGACCACATGGGACCATCTGGCCAAACACAGCTGCAAAAAACATGTCTCCCTGTCTGGAAAAAGCTGTGATGGACAGAGAATTGGAAGGGCTTCCGAGAGAAATGGTGGATTCCTCACTAGGAACTCTGGATACAGGGGAAGGACACACCAGGGCCCACTCCAACCCGGAGCAGGGGCTAACAGGCTTTTCCAGTGATGACTGATGTAGCTCATCCTTTAGGACTGTTAGCCCACATTACAGTGGGGAATATGAGCCATAGAGTCATCCAATTATTTCCATAGATGTATCTCCGTACATTTTTTTGGAAGTTAAGATTTTCTGACACAAAATTGGCCCCACACAGCACTCATGAATGTCAACACAATTCAAAGTCTGGAAAGTAGGGAATAATCAGTGCAATCCAGTTCTGTTGCTTAAATTCATCTTTGTCCTCAGTTAACATCAGATCAACACCAAATGTTTTCTAATTTCCTCTCCAGACTAATTATATTCATATAGTTTCTTTTTCTTTTATTAGATGACTTCAAGTAGAGGCAGAAAGTAAAGGCTACTTGAAAGCAAAAATGTCATCATCTCCCTAGCCAAGAGCAAGTGTGAGAAATAGGATACAATCATTCCAAAGTCTTCACAGGAAGCCTTGAATGTTAAATCCTTATACCGGTGCTTCAAGAAATGAAAACTGATAAGGAAGACCATTTACCCAGACAAAGGCATAATTTTCCTTGCCAAGATTTTGTTTGGAGTGGAGACCATGGAGAGAAAAAAAAAAAAAAATGCGTGAGATAGTTCAGTTCAGTTGAGTCACCCAGTCATGTCCTACTCTTTGTGACCTCATGGACTGCAGTGTGCCAGGCCTCCCTGTCCATCACCAACTCCTAGAGTTTACTCAAACTCATGTCCATTGAGTTGGTGATGCCATCCAACCATCTCATACTCTGTTGTCCCCTTCTGGCTTCACTCTTTCCCAGCATCAGGGTCTTTTCAAATGAGTCAGTTCTTCGCATCAGGTGGCCAAAGTATTAGAGTTTCAGATTCAACATCAATCCTTTTAATGAATATTCAGGACTGATTTCCTTTAAGATGGACTGGTTGGATCTCCTTGCAGTCCAAGGGACTCGCAAGAGATTTCTCCAACACCACAGTTCAAAAGCATCAATTCTTTGGTGCTCAGCTTTCTTTATAGTCTAACTGTCATATCCATACATGACTACTGGAAAAACCGTAGCTTTGACTAGATGGACCTTTGTTGGCAAAGTAATGTCTCTGCTTTTTAATATGCTGTCTAGGTTCTTCATAACTTTTCTTCCAAGGAGCAAGTGTCTTTTAATTTCATGGTTGCAGTCACAATCTGTGGTGACTTTGGAGCCCCCCAAAATAAAGTCTCTACTATTTCCACTGTTTCCCCATCTCTTTGCCATGAAGTGATGGGACCAGATGCCATGATCTTAGTTTTCTGAATGTTGAGTTTTAAGCCAACTTTTTCACTTTCCTCTCTCACTTTCATCAAGAGGCTCTTTAATTCTTCACTTTCTGCCATAAGGGTGGTGTTATCTGCATATCTGAGGTTATTGATATTTCTCCTGGCAATCTTGATTCCAGCTTGTGCTTCATCCAGTCCAGTGTTTATCATGATGTACTCTACACATAAGTTAAATAAGCAGGGTGACAATGTACAGTCTTGACCTATTCCTTTCCCTATTTGGAACCAGTCTGTTTTTCCATGTCCAGTTCTAACTGTTGCTTCCTGACTTGCATAAGGTTTCTCAAGAGGCAAGTCAGGTGGTCTGGTATTCCCATCTCTTTCAGAATTTTCCACAGTTTCTAGTGATCCACACAGTCAAAGGCTTTGACATACTCAATAAAGCAAAAATAGATGTGTGGGATAAGTTCTACACAAATGTATTTGGAAAGGAAGCCTTTAGTATGCAAGAAGGGAATCTGATTAGAGAGTTAAGAAAGCTGAAGTTCTATGTTTAGGATCTGAGAATGAAGTTCTAATGTACAACACCTGGGAAAATAAGAATAGACTAAATGGGCTTTCCTGACAGTCTAATGGTTAAGACTCCACACTTCCAATGCAGGGGGCACAGGTTCAATCCCTGGTGAGAAAACTAAGATTCCATATGGTGTGTGGCAAAAAAATAAGAATAAACTGGAAAGGAACTAAAATGAGGAGAGCAAAAAGCAGAAAGCCCTAATTTCATTCCAGAAAAGTCTGGATACCTATCAGATCAGATCAGACCATATCAGTCACTCAGTCGTGTCCGACTCTTTGCGACCCCATGAATCGCAGCACTCCAGGCCTCCCTGTCCATCACCAACACCCGGAGTTCACCCAGACTCATGTCCATCGAGTCAGTGATGCCATCCAGCCATCTCATCCTCTGTCGTCCCCTTCTCCTCCTGCCCCCAATCCCTCCCAGCATCAGAGTCTTTTCCAATGAGTCAACTCTTTGCATGAAGTGGCCAAAGTACTGGAGTTTCAGCTTTAGAATCATTCCTTCCAAAAAAATCCCAGAGCCGATCTCCTTCAGAATGGACTGGTTGGATCTCCTTGCAGTCCAAGGGACTCTCAAGAGTCTTCTCCAACACCACAGTTCAAAAGCATCAATTCTTCAGCACTCAGCCTTCTTCACAGTCCAACTCTCACATCCATACATGACCACAGGAAAAACCATAGCCTTGACTAGACGAACCTTTGTTGGCAAAGTAATGTCTCTGCTTTTGAATATGCTATCTAGGTTGGTCATAACTTTCCTTCCAAGGAGTAAGCTATATATAAATTCAATTCAAAATAATGATTGGTTAACTCCTATAAGTCTAGCACTATGCTTGAGAGTACAAAATAAATAACAAATAGTATAACTCAAAAAATGAATAATTTACAGGAAGAAAACTTGTACATTTTATTAGTTAAGATGTCCCTACTCACTTTTTATTTTATATGGTCTTGGTTAAAGTGGCATATTGAAAATAAAGAATCTGAAGTCACCAGAACAGAACTTAAATCTTGGCTGAATGATTTCTAAGTATAAATAGATAAAATATTTTGGCTTGCCTGAAAAATGGGTTGAAATTAGGATGGCTAAGAACTGACTGGTTCAAAATTGTGAAAGGAGTATGACAATGCTATATACTGCCACCCTGCTTATTTAACTTCTATGCAGAGTACATCATGGGAAATGCTGGGCTGGATGATTCACAAACTGGAATCAAGATTGCTGGGAAAAATATCAACAACCTCAGATATACAGATGATCTACTCTAATGGCTCTACTTTGGCCACCTGATGCAAAGAGCTGACTCATTGGAAAAGACCCTGATGCTGGGAGGGATTGGGGCAGGAGGAGAAGGGGACAACAGAGGATGAGATGATTGGATGACATCACAGACTCAATGGACATGGGTTTGTGTGGACTCTGGGAGTTGGTGATGGACAGGGAGACGTGGCGTGCTGTGGTTCATGGGGTCACAAAGAGTCAGACACAACTGAGCAACTGAACTGAACTGAATGGCTCTAAAAGCACTGCAGATGGCAACTGCAGCCATGAAATTAAAAGACACTTGCCTTTTGGGAGAAAAGCTATGATCAACCTAGACAGCATATTAAAAAGCAGAGACAGTTCTTTGCCAACAAAGTCCATCTAGTCAAAGCTATCGTTTTTTCAGTAGTCATGTATGCATGTGAGAGTTGGACTATAAAGAAAGCTGAGCACAGAAGAATTGATGCTTTTGAACTATGGTGTTGGAGAAGACTCTTGAGAGTCCCTAGAACTGCAGAGAGATGACACCAGTCATTGCTAAAGGAAATCAGCTCTGAATATTCATTGGAAGAATGATGCTGAAGCTGAAGCCCCAATACTTTGGCCACTGATGCAAAGAGCTGACTCATTGGAAAAGACCCTGATGCTGGGAAAGATTGAAGGCACGAGGTGAAGGGGACCACAGGGGATGAGATCATTGGATGGCATCACCATCTCAATGGCTATGAGTTTGAGTAAGCTCCAGGAATTGGTGATGGACAGGGAAGCATGGCATACTGCAGTCCATGGGGTCACAAAAAGTTGGACACGACTGAGTGACTGAACTGAACTGAATGGCAGAAAGTGAAGAGCAACTAAAAAGCCTCTAGATAGGGTGAAAGAGGAGAGTGGAAAAAGCTGGCTTAAAACTCAGCATTCAAAAACTAAGATTATGGCATCCAGTCCCAGAAGGGGGAAAAGTGGAAGCAGTGACAGGTTTTATTTTCTTGGGCACCAAAATCACTGTGGCCAGTGACGGCAGCCATGAAACTAAAAGACACTTGCTCCTCGGAAGAAAAGGTATGACAAACCTGGACAGCATATTGTAAAACAGAGACGTCACTTTGCTAACAAAGGTCTGTATAATCAAAGCTACAGTTTTTCCAGATGTGAGAGTTGGACTATATAGAAGGCTGAGCGCCAAAGAACTGATGCTTCAAATTGTGGTGCTGGAGAAGACTCTTTTTTTTTTTTTTTTTTTTTTTTTGGAGAAGACTCTTGAGAGTCCCTTAAATAACAAGGAGATCAAACCAGCCAATCCTAAAGAAAATCAACCTTGAAGATTCATTCATTGGAAAGACTGTTGCTGTAGCTCAAGTTCCAATACTTTGGCCACGTGATGCAAAGAACAGACTCATTGGCAAAGACCCTGATGCTGGGAAAGATTGAAAGCAAAAGGAGAGGGGGTGGCAGAGGATGAGATGGTTAGATGGCACCACCAAATCAATGGACATGAATTCGAGCAAACTCCGGGTGAGAGTGGAGGACAGAGGAGCGTGGTGTGGTACAGTCCATGAGATCACAAAGAGTCAGACACAACTTAGAGACTGAAAAACAAAACCTGCAAAACTCATACACTGTCCTATTCACAACTGTATCTCAACCTAACCACCTAACCATTTCAACTCTCACAGACCCATTCAACTCCTATCTCCATCCTTCCCTTTGCTGACTTACAGGTTTTTGCCATTTCAGCACTCACAGGTAACCTCCACCAGTAGCTTTCCCAAATCCCAACTCTACCCTCAGAAAAGGATCATAGTTATGCACTCCCAGGTAGAAGACTCAGGTTCAGTCCCTGGTGGGTTACAGTCTATGGGGTCGAAAAGAGTTGAACACGACTTAGCAACTGAGCATGCATATGCTCAAGCTTGATAGACACACTAATTCAGTCAGTTCAGTTCAGTTCAGTCACTAGACATGTCCGACTCTTTGTGACCCCAAGGACTGCAGCATGCCATGCTTCCCTGTCCATCACCAACTCCCAGAGTTTACTCAAACTCATGTCCATTGAAGTGGTGATACCATCCAACCATCTCATCCTCTGTCACCCCCTTCTCCTCCCACCTTCAATCTTTCCCAGCATCAGAGTTTTTTCCAATGAGTCAGCTCTTCACATCAGGTGGCCAAAGTATTGGAGTTTCAGCTTCAATATCAGTCCTTCCAATGAATATTCAGGACTGATTTCCTTTAGGATGGACTGGTTGGATTTCCTTGCAGCACAAGGGACTCTTAAGAGTCTTTTCCAACACCACGGTTCAAAAGCATCAATTCTTCTGTGCTCAGCTTTCTTTATAGTCCAACTCTCACATGCATACATGACTACTGGAAAAACCATAGCTTTGACTAAATGGATCTTTGTTGGCAAAGTAATGTCTCTGCTTTTTAATACACTGTCTAGGTTGATCATAGCTTTTCTTCCAAGGAGAAAGCGTCTTTTAATTTCGTGGCTGCAGTCACCATCTGCAGTGATTTTGGAGCCCAATTATATCACTTATTGTACTATATTGTAATTCTGCATTTACTTATTCTTCTGACTAGATTATGAACTATGAGCAGACAGGGACTGTGTCTAATGAATCCTTGAATCCCAGTACTATGATTTTTCTTGTAGTGTTGATGGATTTTTTCCTTTTTTTTGGCCTAGTCTTCTTCATAACCAGTAGTACATAAGCCAGGTTAGCAATAAAGTTTGTGGCCCTAAAAGAGAATGAACTGTCTTTCACAGGATTGATTCTTGGCTCTCTCAAGTCAATACCAATACATGCCAATCTTATTATAAGCCTGAAAGAATAGTAAAGTGTGAGGGGCATTACAAACTCATGCAAAAAAGATATCCTAAGTGATATCTAAGAGATTTTCCTTGCTGCATCTCTTTATTTGCAACAATATCAATCTCAGCAAGACAAAAGCCATAAGAGGAAGGATAAGGAGGAAGGTTACCAGAAGGAAGTCTTGTTCTTGTCATGCACAGCTCCCTAAGACTCTACCACTGAGTGGCTATTTCCTTTGTAGACCCTAGAATTAAGACTCACATTAATGAAATCAGGTATTGTCTAAATAGAATTTGTGTCTTTTACTTCAGTTTCATCTTTAAAATTTCCTCTCCAGCAGAAAGATACTTACACAAAAACTTTTAACTGGAGATGATTTAATTCACCACAAGGATAATAAACCAGATTTTTGTCTGCAGTCAGTGAGCTTTCCTGTTGGCTCAGTGGTAAAGAATCCGCCTGCCAATTCAGGAGACATAGGAGATGTGGGTTCAAACCCTAGGTCAGGAAGATCCTCTAGAGAAGGAAATGGCAATATGTTTAGTATTCTTGCCTGGGAAATCCCATGAATAGAGGAGCCTGGAGGGCTAGAGTCCATGGGGTCGAAAACATTTGGACTTGAGACTAAGCAGTAACAGTGCCTGAAAGTAGCACAATAAATGGTTGTTTAAATGGTTTAAATTCGCGTTCAGTTATATAAATAGATCCTTGGAAATTAGCTGTCATTAAAATCTATTTGTCTAGTTAAAAGCACTTTTTTCCTCTCCGATTTTAAATCCAAATACTTCAAATAATACTTGGAAACTGGCATCTGGTTCTTTTGCATAGTTACTGGTTTTTATATGTTGTGTCTGCTTCCTGAGCAATAGAGTTTCCTTTAGTGAAAAGCAGTTAATACCAATAATTTGTTAAAAGACCAATGGTCTACCTCATGACAGCAGTACTGCTAGGGAAGCAGCTATTTCCACTTACTTTCATCTGAATGAGTGTCTAAGCAAACAGGGTTTAGTTGGCCAGGATTATTTGAACAAAACTATAATCATTCCAGGGGCTTCCCAGGTAAAGAACCTGTCTGCAGTGCAGGAGATGCTGGAGATATGGGTTTGATTCCAGGGTCAGAAAGATCCTCTGGAGGAGGGCATGGCAATCTACTCCAGTATTCTTATCTGGAGAATCCCCTGGACAGAGGAGTCTGGCAGGCTACAGTCCATGGGGTCGCAAAGAATTGGACACAATTGAAGCTGACTGACCACAGCACAGCACAGCATATGATCATTCCATAGTCACTGATGCTGCTGTTTAGTTGCTAAGTCATGTCCAGCTCTTTTGCAACCCCATGGACTATAGCCCACCAAGATTCTTTGTCCATGGGATTTCACCGGCAAGAATATTGGATTCCAGAGGATCTTCTCAATGCAGGGATCGAACCTGAGCCTTCTGGATTGGCAAGTGGATTCTTTCCTACTGAGCCACAAGGGAAGCCCCTCCTCAGTCATTAAACACAATCAATTATTTTATGTAAGTACAAAATAATTCACAGCCATCAGAAAGGATAATAACCGTGATAGGTTGGTGAGAAAATCAAGGTAAGAGTAAAATTCACTGCTCTGCATTTTCAGTTCTTGGCCATTTGAAGACTTTTCTTAAAGGGTCAATATTAAGGGAGTCTTTCAGGGCCATTGGCCTAGGTTGTCTTAAGGGTGTAAGAGTAGAAATTTACCATAATATGGGAACTATTGTCAAGTATTCAAATAAATAATGTTCCTGAAGTAAAATATCTTGATATACTCTATCAGATTTAATTTTGTAGACAGACATTAGGAATGCTTTTATAAATAGGAAAAATGTGCCTGCTGTAATAAGTCAAAATATTGGAGAAATTAATTTTTCTCACCTCTTTAAAAAAAAAAAGGTTGACTATACACCTTTTCCACAAACATAGCTTGGCAGTGTTAGGAAAGTATCTCTGATATATAATAAATCATACTTAGTTGTTTTGCTTTGGAACAAAAATCAATATTTAGTTGTCACTGCTAAAGATTCTATCAGCAGAGCAGCACTTTCACTTTTTACCCAGCTACTACTTTCTAGCAAAGTGATGTTGTTTATTATACTATTTGTTCCTTCTTAAAATTCATCCTAACTTTTTCCCAAAATAAAAATAGAAAGATGGAGGCACTTTAATAATAGCTCATGGGAACCAAAATACAGAGAACAGGACTAAATCAATAAATCATTTATATGAAAAATCTTTAAAATATAGCATTATGGTTATGTAATTTATCATCATTGTGGGCAGTTGAGGAAGGAGGGCATAGAAACTCTCTGTACTATTTTTGCAACTTCTATGTGAACTGAAAATCATTTCAAAATAAAAAGCTAAAAGAATACAAAGTTATGTTTTTTTGCCTATGTCTGAAAGTCCTGTTTGAGCAGAAATTATGTCCTCTATCATTCATCATTCTAAACGCTCTGCTAGGGCTGGAGCAGACACCTTTAGCATAGTATAGAGTCCCTGTAGCTGTTGAATAGAGAAGAGTGTATGTGCTGTGCTCAGCCATGTCCGACTCTTTGCAACCCCAAGGGCTTTTGCCCGCCAGGCTCCTCTGTCAATGGAATTTTCCAGGCAAGAATATTGGAGTCGGTGCCATTTCCTACTCCAGGGGCGCTTCCCAACTGAGGGGTTGAACCTACGTCTTCTGTCGGTTAAATTCAGTTCAGTCGCCCCGTCATGTCTGCCTCTTGGCAGATGCTTTACCACTAGCATCACGTGGGAAGCCCAATGAATAACAGACAAACAATACCTTTAGTCACTTGGCAAAGGAAAGGCTAAGTGTAATCTGTACTGACAGAATTATTAGTCATCCTCAGGAATTCCAACAGCAGAATTACCATAGATAATAAGGGATCATTCCAGGACCAGAAGGAAAAACCTGTATAAAACCTCAGGAATAAAGAATTCTCTCCCCCATAGAGAGAATCTAATCCATGGTTATTCTTTACCCATATTGATTTATACATGAGTAAATCTACCATCATTAAAATTTTGATTGCAAAGTAATTAGCCTCCAATCAAAATAAATAAATTTATATTAAAAAATAAATAAAAATTTGGGCTGTGTATAAAATTTTGAGCAAACACAAGGTTAAAAAATACAAATATATTATATTTGTCTGAGACAGAAAAATAATAATGTGCTTATTCTAGGAATTTTAAGTACTTTTTCTGAAAATTCTGAAAGTAGCAATTTTTTATTCTTCCTCCTCCTCTATCAGTTAATTGTTTATGAATGAAAGTAATATACAGCTCTCCTGTCCTCTGAGATCTGTTTGTTTGTTTTTTTTCTTTTGAATCATTCAGGGCCCCTACGGGATATAGACGGCACACTCAAACCAGGATAAACTGAGAGTAAATTTATTTACAAATAGACTATGTACACAGGTGCAGGAGAGTGTGGGGGAATCACAAGGGAAAATGTGGTAACTAGTTAACTCTGAGCTTTTTTTTTTTTTTTTTAACACCAGAGGCTCTGTTACTCCTTTTAGGCACAAAAGAAAAGGGGTGAGGTGACCAGAACCCAGAAGCGCAGCGTATCATATCACATGGTAGCCTCTGAAAGAAGGATCAGCCATCCAAAGTACAATCATATGGAGAATACCATGCTGCTGCTGCTGCTGCTAAGTCACTTCAGTCGTGTCCGACTCTGTGCGACCCCATAGATGGCAGCCCACCAGGCTCCCCCGTCCCTGGGATTCTCCAGTCAAGAACACTGGAGTGAGTTGCCATTTCCTTCTCCAATGCATGAAAGTGAAAAGTGAAAGTGAAGTCGCCCAATCGCGTCCGACTCCCAGCGATCCCATGGACTGCGGCCCACCAGGCTCCTCCGTCCATGGGATTTTCCAGGCAAGAGTGCTGGAGTGGGGTGCCATTGCCTTCTCTGGAGAAGACCATGAATGACTGCCAAAGCTCCTACCAGCCAAAAGCATCCAGAGGATAGAAGACCAGAGTCAATTGACAAGTCCGGATCTGTCAAGCCTCTAGCGGTGAGAGCAGCGAGAAGCTAAGTATGGTTGGGAAGGACAGATCTGGAGATGTATGGAATCTCCATCTGGCAAACGTTTGACACTTTAGAAAAATATGCTAAACCCATTCTTGGTTTCCTGATAGTATAAGTAAACAGTAATTTAAATGACCAGAAAAGAAAAAAATTAATACAGTTTTATGCTTTATTATATGTACAGTTCAGTTCAGTTGCAGTCATGTCCAACTCTTTGTGACCCCGTGGACTGCAGCATGCCAGGCTTCCCTGTCCATCACTAACTCCCAGAGCTTGCTCAAATTCATGTCCATCGAGTCAGTGATGCCTTCCAGCCATCTTATCCTCTATCATCCCCTCATAATATATCTATAATCTCAGACATTTATGTAAAATAATCTCCAAGTCATCATTTAATGTGTTTGGGGGAAAATCTTGTAAAATTTGTCTAAATAAAACAAATTAGTGAAGATATGTGTATAATCAATAGTAAAAACAAATAATTTTGAATTTTTAAAATTATTCGAGCCATTAAACTCTGACATTACCATGAAGAATCAGGAATTTCCCAAATATACTATATTTTTAAGAAACATACTTTCTAATATATCATATCCTAAGGAAGCAGGGGATGGAGACAAAGCAATGAATTAAAGATCCAAGGATTGAGTTCCAAATTATATACCATTCCTATAGAAATGAGGCATGCCAACAATGCCTCTTTTTCTACATGCAAATATGGACCACCTGCTTAGGAAAAGACTTGAGAACATGTGGTGAGAATCATTTGCTTACTGAATATTTACTATTTAGTAACTGGACCCATAATGAGAGCCCCCAAATGTATTTACTTAGTTCACACATGAATCAGTATGGTCGTTTTTTAAAAACAACCAATAGCCATAAATAAACACAAGAACTTTTTTGTTCTATTTTCCATGAAACATTTTTCTTTCTCTCAATATAAAATATCTGAAACAAATTAAAATAATCTAGTCAATTTCCAAAGGAAGGCTTAATAAATATAAGCTGAATGACTAAAAATATAGGTAACAGTGATACTCCCCAAGTCTGAGTTCCTCCGACCTTTGCAGTTTATACCCCACAATCAAGGACTTAACAATTATATGTTTGATGGGATTAAAAATACCACAATCTTGTACCAACTGCTTTACACTGACACTCTGAATTCAATCTAAATGTGCCTAAAACATAGGGTGGTGGGAAAAAGATTAAATGCCTGTTGAATGCAGGAAATCCACACCAGGTTATAAACCAGAGAACATCAAAAGCTGCACAAGAAACTCTGTACAAATTAAAATTAAGAGACTTCATTTGTACTACTGTTTGAGAAAAGCAATATATTCAGCACAGAAAACACAAACACAAGCTCCACTCTCTCATCAGGACCTCCTCAAAAATATGTGCAGGAAAGATTGCTAAAATGCAGCTAGGCTTGCCTTGAGGCGGGGTTGGGGAGGTGGTTGGTGGGGAGTAGTGGGGAGGGAAGAGAGGAGTATGTATTTCGATAACTTTTAAAATGGTACTAAACACACTTGCTCCCAACACCTGGAGAGGTAAACCTGAGGAAATCACCATGGTGGTGGCATCTAATTGGCATTAAACTTTAAGAACTCAGGAAAACCTAACTCAAGGCTGAAATATCATATGGGTACTTAGCTTTAAAGTGGCCTCAGGAGATCCTGATTGATATCAACTGACTCCCAGGACTGAGAACTTGAACGTTAGTTACAAATTCATATTGGAGAAACCCTGGAGGTCCATGTCAAATATTTTCAAACTTCCAAACCATGAGGTGAGAAGGTCAGAGTATAAGGTTAAGGAGGGGAGATGACTGGAAGAGAAAGTTAAAGTGCTAATCGCTCAGTTGTGTCCAACTCTTCGTAACCCCGAGGACTGTAGCCTGCCAAGCTCCTCTATCTGTGGAATTCTCCAGGTGAGAATACTAGGTTGCCATTTCCTTCTCCAGGGGATCTTCCCTACCCAGGGATCAAACCCAAGTCTCCTGCATAGCAGCCAGCTATTTTACCAACTAAGCTACCAGGGAAGAGATGACTGGACTCCCAGACAAGTGAAACAAGTATGTGGTTGCATAGCAGATCAAAATGATTCCCCAAGTCTGACCAGACTTGTAAACTGGAGCCAGAAGTCCTCCAATTTTATATTTTAGGCAGGTAAGACATGATCCTAAAAAGAAACAGCCAAAATCTCATTACCACTTTCCTCCTGCTCGTGATTCTTCTTTGCCACCAGGAGACGGCCATGTCATGTGCTTCTGTCTGTGTTCAGGGCACAGGTACAGTGTACAGCTCTACATTCTGTTGAGAACACATAAAAGACTCATGTTGATGCCTCTCAGTGGCAACTTTCCTAAGTTCCTAAGCAGCAACTTTTCTATGGATAGGGCTTGGGGAGAAAATCAGTGTGAACTTACTCTTTTATTTCCATATCTGTGTTATTCTGATGAAGTGAAGTTTACCAAAATGGACATCATGGACTGATGAATTTTAAAATAATGTAATGGAAGGACAGCTTGAGAGTGAAACAAAAGAAATTTTCTCTCTTCTGGCATGAAACACTGAAATTGTGAGTTAGTTATGTTCATGTAACTATAGCTCTTTATGTGCATCTGCTGGCAGGATGACATCCTTCTTGTCACGGACCTCCCTCAGTCATTTCCCTTCCATCAACGCACAAAGAATAGAGAAGAAAATCTAGGGAAAATTCTCGTAATATGGTGAGACAGTTCTGATTATAGGACCCACAAAGTACTGTAGTCTATGCTTCAATAACAAGAGTGAATCTTGACGCATATACTAATGAAAATGGTATAGGATTCCAGTTTTAAAATTAAGCATACTTAAACATCAGTGATAAGCACCATGAAGATTTTAATTCTGTAGGGTCCATTAGCTTAGTTAGTGAGGTGCAGTGAGACTGAGGTCATGGTTTTCAGTACTTTATAAACCAAATCTGGTTTGGCAGATTCCATGACTGCAGACTATAGAGCAATTTCACAAATTGCACCAAAGACAATGGGAAAGGTCACTTAGGTTACTTAACTACAATGGAAAACAATCCAAAAAGCTTAGACTTGTGGTTAGAAATCTTAGGTTAAGAGTCTAGCCTTGGACAAGTCAGTTAATTTTTCTGAGGCTCAGTTGCCTCACCTGTGAAACGAATATTTAAAATATCTATTTTATTGGATTGTTATGAAGATCGAGTGAGTCATGTACATGGAAATATTTGGTAAAGTGTTCTCCACTATCCAATAACTGGTATGTAAAAAACATTATTGAGGAACCACCTCATTTAGCATTATCTGAGATTAGAATGAAATGTAGAACATCATAAATTTGCATAATCTATCAAGGAAATGGCAACCCACTCCAGTATTCTTACCTGGAGAACCCCACGGACAGAGGAGCTTGGCGGGCTACAGTCCATGGGGTAGCAAAGAGTTGGACGTGACTTAGCAACTAACATTTTACTTTCTTTCATCACTCTATATTTGTTGAGTTAAAGACTAAAGGAATAAAATAATATTTCTGTACTTTCAAGCAGAAAATTCCTTTGCAAGTCGGCTTACTTAGCCCCGTGGTTTTCAAGATGTGAATTTGCAAAACTGCAAGGATCTCTGAAGGGGTAGCTGCTCAGAGCAAAGGGAAAGATAAGTAGACAGAGTTCCAGAGCGCTCGCCTAACTTCAACTAGAGCATCTCCTGATATAAATAGGGTTTGCAAACTTGCAAATGTTACAGCAAATATTCAATTCACCCAGAGTTGCTTTGTGTATTCCCATACCTGGCCAGTGGATCTCTGCTGGATTCCAGCATTTCTTAGGTGTACCACTCTTAAAATTTAAGGGGATATATCATTGATTTTATAGTTCGCTACACATCCTAAATCTCAGACAGGTCTAACTCTGATCATCAGGGTGAAGAATAAATACTCTGATGTCTCTAGGGAGAAAAAGGTTGAAGCAAAATACTACCTGATAGGCTCTGAGAGGACAAGGGAACGGGCTTACTGTTATTTCCTGCTTTTCTGATACCTCCTTTTGTATGTGTGCATGTGGCCAGTGGGCTCTCAGGAGGCCAGCTGGAATAGTGGGAGAAGCACTGATTTGAAAGTCAGGGGATGGAAACTCAGTCACAGCTCTGGGACCATGACACAGTCATGACACAGTCTTTGATAAATCTTTAGACCTCTAGATCTCCTTAAATAATGGACTGGGATCTCTTCAGATCCTATGACAGCAGAAATTCTATGATCTATGTATTAATGGCACCATCTAAGGTGGTTACTCTGGCGTAAGTCCCTAGAGGAGCATATTCTGTTTCAAGACAATTTTATCCCATATGCTGTGGAGGATATAACATATTTTATGATTTCTTTTTTTTTTTCCATTAGGTACTTTAAAATTTTATTTTATCATGAAATTGATACCATACTAAACATTTAATTTTGCATCCTTTTGTTTTCAATTAGGTTTATATAATTTCTCTTTGTTAAAGGTCTTCATGTATATAATTTGAAGGCCTTTTCATACACCATCAACGTTTGTTACCTAATATTGTATATTAAGTTTATTTATACTTTTTGTTATTATAAATAATGTTATAACAACTAGTTTTTCTGCATAAACTTGGTTAAATTGAAATGACTTTCACTTGGATGGAGAGACTAGGTCAATATTCCCCTATAATAGACAACTTGTTCTCTTGATTTTCTTCCTTTCTTTTTTTTTTACAATTATTTGTTCATTTTATTAAACAATAAAATATGTGATATTAAGATCCTTACAAAGACATTTCCTGTACATTAGATTGTGTCAGTAGCAATGAAATTTTTATAGTAGATTTTTCAGCTGACAACATGCCAGAAATATCAAGATGACTAACAATCTATGCTTTAAAAAATGACTTCCTAATCTAATTATTTCTCTCTTTTTTTGCTAAAGTTAATATTATATTCCTTTTTACTTTTATTTTTTAATTTTTTTGTTTTTTAATTTAATTTAATTTTTTAACTTTGCAATATTGTATTGGTTTTGCCATATATCAACATGAATCTGCCACACGTGTTCCCCATCCTGAACCCTCCTCCCTCCTCCCTCCCCGTACCATCCCTCTGGGTCGTCCCAGTGCACCAGCCCCAAGCATCCAGTATCGTGCATCAAACCTGGACTGGCGACTCATTTCACATATGATATTATACATGTTTCAGTGCCATTCCCCCAAATCATCCCACCCTCTCCCTCTCCCACAGAGTCCAAAAGACTGTTCTATACATCAGTGTCTCTTTTACTCAGCCATTAAAAAGAATACATTTGAATCAGTTCTAATGAGGTGGATGAAACTGGAGCCTATTATACAGAGTGAAGTAAGCCAGAAAGAAAAACACCAATACATTATACTAACGCATATATATGGAATTTAGAAAGATGGTAACGATAACCCTGTATCCTGTATGAAAGACAGCAAAACAGACACAAATGTCTGTGGGACATTTGTGTCCCAAATGTCTGTTGGACTCTGTGGGAGAGGGAAAGGGTGGGATGATTTGGGAGAATGGCATTGAAACATGTATAATATCATATATGAAACGAGTCGCCATATGTTATGATTTCATGAGCAAAATAGAAACACTCTGGTGATTCACTCAAAGATTGATCATGATGCCTGTAACTTACAGTGCTGGAAGAACTTTCCTGGAAATGTAGAACAAAACAGTATATCATTTTCTCATAGACTTGTCACGAGTGGTTTTGCTTCTTAAGAAAAAAACTGGCTCCATTTAAAAAATTTGTTGGATAATATCCTGTAAACTGGAGAAGGCAATGGCACCCCACTCCAGTACTCTTGCCTGGAAAATCCCATGGACGGAGGACCCTGGTGGGCTACAGTTCTTGGGGTCGCTAAGAGTCGGACACGACTGAGCGACTTCACTTTCACTTTTCACTTTTCTGCACTGGAGAAAGAAATGGCAACCCACTCCAGTGTTCTTGCCTGGAGAATCCCAGGGACGGGGGAGCCTGGTGGGCTGCCATCTATGGGGTCGCACAGAGTCGAACACGACTGAAGCGGCTTAGCAGCAGCAGCAGCAGCAGTATCCTGTAAACTCAATTTTACATATAAAAAATATGGGGGTTATACAGACTCAAAAATATTATTTCTCTTTAAACTGATATAAAGCTTTCACTAAAAATAAAACTTAGCGTGGAAGATGTATGAAAATACTCATCACCCTTCTCAAGGGCAATGACCTCCAACCAACTGCTTTGCTATGTGCTATATCTTGGCCCTAAAGAAAATCTTCATTTATTTATATTCAGTCTGTTCCTATCATTTTGTTTGTTTAGACTTAGATCCAAAGTCCTGTGACTGCTTGTCACTTCCATTGCTCACAACTCCTTTTTAAAAGCCAAGCTGACGTCAGAAACCCAAACTTCGTCCATTAATTAATGTTTTGGTGCCATATTCTGGGAAGTTAGTACCTGGTCATGGGCTTCAGTTTCATATGATATGCAATGTTTGAATTATGTGAATCTGTCTAAGTAACCCAGTCTTGGACAGCAATCTAAGGAGATCAATTGGCTTAAAAAAAATACTACTTATGGACTGCAGAATATCCACTGACCCAGCACGGGGAATTGACACTGTCCTTTACTTATCCTCCCCAGCCCCATGGAAGAAAGAAAGAAGTAGCATTATCTATGAAGTATGTTTAAGAGAATATTCCTCACTCCTTGTCACTACTCTTTTCTATCTTGTGTTCTTTATGTCTTGTAGGTTTTATTTATTTTTATTATTATTTTTAAATTTAAATTTATTCATTTTAATTGGAGGTTAATTACTTTACAATATTGTATTGGTTTGCCATACATCAACATGAATCTGCCGCAGGTGTACACGTGTCTTGTAGGTTTTAGGCTCTTCAGGAATTTCCTCTTAAAATTCAGGGGAAGGGGTTGGGAGTGGGTAGATCATTATAGAAGCTCAAGAGTTGAAGAATTGAAGAATAAGAGAAAAGAAAGGCATGCTGAAACAGGATATGAGAATATGTCAATCTGATAACTTTGTTATATCCTATTATTTATCCCTGCAAAAACTGCACACCCATTTGCCTTCAGTATACACTACATTTCTATCTTCAAAACACAAGCAAAACCTTTTCAAATGATAAAAGTTGAAGATATGTCTTATTTTCCTCTACTGACTTTGCAATTTTCTTTTTTTAAATTTATTTATTTTTAATTGAAGGATATTGCTTTACAGTATTTCATTGGTTTCTACCAAACATCAACATGAAACAATCATAGGTTTACCCATGTTGCCTCCCACTGGAACATCCCTCCCATCTTGACTTAGCAATTTTCTGAGATATTAATGAAAAGTCAATGTATTTGGCCATCTTTGGAGCTTTTCTCTAACCTGGGGGTAAGAAAATGTGAATGGTGGCAGCTTGTGATAACTCTCTTTCTAATCCTATTTACCAAGGTGCTTCATTAAACTCCCACAGTTGATCCATTAATCCAGTGGTGTTCAAAATGGCTTTATAAATAATTTTACTGCCAAATCTTCAATTTCCATACATTCTAAAGCTGATGCTTATGGTTGCTCTTTTACAATCTCCTCCCTCTTTACAAAAGACACGTGAAACTTTCTCCCAGACATAAGCTTACCAGGTCATGGTTCATGATCAACGAATGTCAAAACTTCTGGAACACCACACAAAGAAACTTTTTCAAATACCTGCATCAGTACTGAGAAAATGAACTATTCTAAAGAAGACTCTTGAGAGTCCCTTGGACTGCAAGGAGATCCAACCAGTCCATCCTAAAGGAGATCAGTCCTGGGTGTTCACTGGAAGGACTGATTCTGAAGCTGAAGCTCCAATACTTTGGCCACCTCATGTGAAGAGTTGACTCATTTGAAAAGGCACTGATGCTGGGAGGGATTGGGGGCAGGAGGAGAAGGGGATGACAGAGGATGAGATGGCTGGATGGCATCACTGACTCGATGGACATGAGTTTGAGTGAACTCCGGGAGTTGGTGATGGACGGGGAGGCCTGGCGTGCTGTGATTCATGGGGTTGCAGAGTCGGACACGACTGAGCGACTGAACTGAACTGAACTGAATGAGAGTATAGCAAAATCAGATGGCTTTAAATTCTTTGTTTTTAAGTAATAAAATTGGAGGACCAAAATCAACTTGTTAGTTGACAGACCATTAGTTTTCAAAGAAAATTCACTGTGTGGATTTTGGCATTTACTACAAAAAAAAAAAAAAAAGAACTGAGTGAATATTGTTATAATATCTCCTTAAGTAATACTGTGATAATAAATTAATTTATTAGCATTTATACATTTAAAAACAGAAGAAAACTGATACCAAATTCTGTTTAATCTTAGCAACATATAGTATCCACAGATACATGAATTACAGGAGAAAGACCTGCTTTACCTATTTCATTGTGTATTTCTAATAAATTTTTTCTTTTTATGTTACTAATTATCAAAAAGTCTAATATATTTATTTGGTTTTGACTAATCATATTCTAACAATAATTGTAATAATAATGCAATACAGGAGAATTTTTAAATTTTATTTATTTTTAATTGGAGGATAATTGCTTTACAATATTGCATTAGTTTCTGCCACAGAAGAATGTTTTTAAATACTTTTTGTTTTTAATACGTGGTACCTTACAGTCACAGGAAACTAATTTTTAAAAATTTTATAATATCAAATATGTATCTTTTTAAAGAGGAATATCATAAGTGGTCCATAAAGGATGTTAAACATAAAGCCATTTACATTATGACTTCTGAGAGAAAAATGGAATGAGAATTGTGGTTTTAGGAGAAAAAGAGAGAGAAAAATTTTTAACTATTAAAAAGAGCTTATTCATGAACTTTTTAAACAGATTATTGCATTTTAACAAATAACTGCACTTAAATGCCATTGGGCCACATTTCAAAAAGTGATACAGTAGTTTTATTTTAATATGTCAGTATTTATAATACAATGCATCATTTGCAGTTATTTCATTTAAAATAACAATTTTGGATGTCAATTTGTAAAACATACAAGAAGAGTTACAGTTTTTCAAAATTCTCTTGGAAGCAAAAGAAAATCTGTTGGATGTCACTGCATTCATCAATATTGGAGTATTTTGTGGCATGTTGAGCAGGTTGTAAGTAAGTTTGGAAAGAATAATAAGCTTTGATGGCTAAGGAGGCCCAGTGGGAATCATCTGTTCTTCCACCACCAAAATGCCAGCAAAGACTCAGAGGTCTCGCTGGTATCTGAAAGTACTGTGCACTGTCCTTCAAGTACTTTACTCACATTTTCACTCTGATATCAAAGGATGAACAGTCATTTCACTAAATCTTACCTGAAATAATTTAATCATTTTAATTTTTAAGTGATATCATTATCACTAAGAAAGTATTCAAGACTCATCTTAGCCACTCACTACCCACTGAGTGAACTTAATTCTGGTAAACTCTGCAATTGCAGTCTTTCAGTGTAAAAGGAAGAAATGCATATTTTCCTTGCTACTTTGCTGAGTTTTTATAAGAAAATATACGTTACTTCTTGAGAGACTATAAAGAGCTGCATAAAACTGAAGTTATTTTCATTATTATTTGATCAAAAATGATTACTGATTATTTATTATGCCTCTAGCACCACGCTAGACACTAGACAGTACTGGGGAGAAAACTACACCATCAAATTTCCATCTTTAAGGAGCTTCCAAACTAACTGGAGGATCTGTAAGAGGGATGTTGGCACAGTAAGAATAAAATCACATAAGACGGAGAGCAGTACTGCTGCTCTGACATCTGTCTTGCCCATTTTGGTATTCAGTAAGACAGAATGTTCTGCCAACCACTGGTTGACCTGGTGGGAATACATCCCATGAATTTAAGAATATTTTTTTCTGCCCTTCAGCACAAATATGAACTGTAAGAACCAGAGAGCTAGCTGTGTGCTCTCTTACCGTCTCAATGGCCCCAAATTAACGAGACTTAAAAGTAAGGCAAAGACTCTTCAGTTTACACATATATTTGTATATTATCTGGAAGCTTTGGGGGTTTTTTGAAGAGTAAATAAAAACGTGACATTGTTTACAGATGGTGTTTCTCTAAAATAAAAAGTTAAATAAATCAAAATAAAATTTGTTTCATTGATTATTAATTTAACACATCTTTAATGAATAGTGGAAAATATGACAGAACAAGTTCTACCCTTATGGAGCTTATATTCTAATGGGACAAGAGAAGCAATAAAAAAAGTAAACAAAGTATATGCTAATTTCATTTAGAGTGTGAATTGTGGGTGGATGAAAACACAGGCTTAGGGAAAGAGTTAATAGGCTTAGAGACATAATTACAAGTTCAGAGCTGTGAACCAGGAATATACACAGTATGTGCAAATTCTGGAGAGAGAGGCAGTGTGACTGAAGTACAAAGAGAGAACAGTGGGGAAATGAGGTCCTAGAACAGGCCCGGGCCAGATCAAGTAGACCTTCGTAGGTGGAGGCATAGGGTTTGACTCAGTCTGTGTATTGGGAAATGGCCATTGGAAGGTTTTAAGCAAGGTGATATTATTTGGTTTTGTTCATAGTCCTCCGTGGACGAAGGATCCCAGCAGGCTACAGTCCACGGGATTGCACAAGAGTAGGAAAAGACTTATCGACTAAACAACAACAAATTCTTTGGTTTATGTTTTTAAAAGATTAATCTGGCAGATTTGTTGATATGAAAACTGTTAGAATATTCCAACTGATATGCCTTAAATAAAGAAGAGCCTCAACAAAAGAGAAGGGTAAGGGGAGAGATGGGAGAGAGCCTGGAGCAAGGGATGTGACACCAAAGGAAACAACTCAGAGATGGAACACCATGTCAGTCCATGGAGCTTTACAAAGAAGTTTGTCCTCAGAAATGGATCTTCCTTTTCTTACCCCTTTCTCCTCCTTACTCAAGATTCCTTATGTACCCACTGTCTGTTTTATAACTGTCTGCGTATCCCCACTGCTAATACCTAACCTGCCAAACTGATTATCGAT
This sequence comes from Bos mutus, assembly GCF_027580195.1. Taxonomy (NCBI): domain Eukaryota; kingdom Metazoa; phylum Chordata; class Mammalia; order Artiodactyla; family Bovidae; genus Bos; species Bos mutus. Next base: position 40,324,713 of record NC_091636.1, on the reverse strand, counting down.
TTCTTCTACAAATCTCATTTTGAAGGAAAAAAGTTTATTTTCTCAATGAGATTCTCTTCAGAGAGTTGTTACAACAGAACTCTGAATCTGCTAACACTAAGATGATAATGGTCTTTTAATAAATTTTAAAACTTTTATACACATTTAAAAAAACTTGTGAAAACATGATAGCAACTGAGGAAGTTTATATAACTATGTAGTGAATTTTAGATAATATCAGAAAATGGCAGAAATAGGCAAGAATATGATGAGGACCATTCTCTATGTATAAGTCATCTCTGTATATTACAGTAGCTTAGCATAGTGCTTGGTATATAGGTATTAGCTCAGATGTAAAGAATCTGTCTACAATGCAGGAGACCTAGGTGCGACCCCTGGGTCAGGAAGATCCCCTGGAGAAAGGAATGGCTACCCACTTCAGTATTCTTGCCTGGAGAATTCCAGGGACAGAGGAGCCTGGCAGGCCACATTCTATGGGGTTGCAGAGTCAGATACAACTGAGCAATTAACCCTTTCACTTTCAGGAATGAATAAATTAATACACTTCTTACAACGGAGTACATTTTTGCCCTTCTTTCAAAAAATAAGATCATTTGTTCTCCTTATGATGTGATTGTTTCAGTATATTTCTCTACCTTTAGTCCCAGAAAATAGATAACAGAAAAGTACAATTAAAGTGTTTAACTATTAGACCAAAAAGGAAAGCTATTGATGACTGAGAACCTCAGGACAAGTTCAACTAACACTACTCTACGCCACTGATAGCTGAGCCTAGTGACTTACAAACCATAAGGTTAAAATGTGAAACAAGTTACAGTCTAAAACTTTTTAAAACATAAAAATGCCTTTGCTGTTCAGCTGAAACTACCACAACATTGTTAATTGGCTATACCCTGATACAAATGTTTTTGGTGTTAAAAACAAACAAACAAACAAAAACAGACATAAAGAGGTAAATAAGGAAGTTAGACTGAAAAAAAATTAAATCGGCACAGTGATCTCTAGTGTGCAAGGCATAGTGGGTAAATGAAAGGACACTCTGAATTCTTTTCAAGATTAGCTGTAAATTTAGACAGCCCTAATCATCTTGCAATGACCTCTTCAGGCAGCACTTATAGTCTGAGACATGTGGAGTCACAAAACTACTTATCAGCCAATTCCTTTCATAATTATAGACTCAGACCAGACACTTGTTATTCCTACCAAGATGCTTTAAGGTGTCACAAGGTGCAGATCGATAGGGGGCACTAGCTCACATGTGGAAGTGTTTCCAAATATAACCACTCCTCACTTTTCAATATCATCTGAGAATAAGGAACACCATATAAACAAATTTTAACATATCTGAAACATTTTTAAATGCCAAAACATGTTTTATTTATTTTCAAATATATTAAAATATTTAACTGTTCTCCAACAGAGGAATATGGTCATAATTGGAGCTTTCTTGATTCAAATCATGATTACGAATATCATTCATTTTACTATAATATGCTCATTTGATGAGGTATAAAGTATGATTTTGTCCTATACTCATTACCTGGAGAGTATCCTTTCTTCCCATGTTGCAGTGGCTGTAATGAGCAGAACTTCCGTCTTAGCACCATCTAACTTGCTGCTTCTAAACACCAGGAAAGTAAGAAATCATGTTGCCCTGGATATCCTTTATGAGAAAATTCATCATGAATTCACACCAACATTTACAATTCACATATATGACTGCAGAGCTTTTACTTCTTTGATTTTCTTTCTCCTAAACTGAGAATAGTGACTAGTAATGACAGCAATATACTATTTAGTGTTCTCCTACTATATTGGGTTCAATGTCTGGGTCGGGAAGATCCCCTGGAGAAGGAAATGGCAGCTTACTTCAGAACTCTTGCCTGGAGAATCCCATGAACAGAGGAGCCTGGTGGGCTACAGTCCATGGGGTTCCAAAGGGTTGGACATGACTAAGAAGCTAACACATACACGCATACAATGGCAGCAACATACTTAGTAGTGTTATCCTACTATATACTGTACATACACATAATAATAGGTTGGCGAAAAGTACCCAGTATGTACTATATTTACACATAGTAATACATCAGTTTAAAATACCAGTAGCAATATTATTACAATATGATTACTAAAGATAGTTTAGGGTTTTTTGTTTTTGCAGTTTGTTTTGGCCATAGGATACATCCCACTACATGTGTGCAGTCAAATTACTGTTCAAAAATCACTAAAACGATTCCTCTCTAAGGCCTTAACCAGCAATGCAAAAAGTAATTCTATTTTTATTTAATTCTTTTATTAAAAGACTTTTTTTTTTCTTTACTCAATTTGTCTTACAATAACATACAGTGTCTCAATGGTTTGGCTGAGTTAAATCTACAAAACAAGATACTTTAGGAGGCTTCTAGTTGCTATCCATACTGCCTCTATCCTGTTTCCTCCTCCCCACTATAAGTAAATTTTTGTTATTTTCCGGTTTATCCTTTCATTTTTTTCCCTTACTCTTTTTTCCAACTTTATTTTGGAATAATTATTGGCTTTCAAAAGAGTTGTACAGAGAGGTCCATCGGTCTTCCAGCCAGCTTTCCTCCTTGCTGACACGTTACATATACATGGTACACTTGGCAAAATGAGATGCTAACACTGTCACAACACTATCAACTGACTACAGGCTTCTTTTTTTTTCCAGATTTCACTAGTTTCTACACAAATGTCCTCTTTCTATTCCAGGATCTAACACATATTCCACTGTATGTAGGCCATTTTCATGTAAATAAGCTAGCAAGTATATATTTTACTTCTATATTTGTATAGTCATTGGCATACTATATAGATTTCTCTTCATTTTTCTCTTTTAAAATTAAATCCTGGAGATTACCCCCATAGCTGTATATATAACTATTCCTCACTTCTCCTTAAAATAGTTTGTATTTCATTATGTAGATATGCTACACATATGTATTTTAGCTGTTCAGTAATAAACTGAATTACTGTGGAAAACTGCTTGAAATAAGGAAATGTGAATTATTAAAAGACAGCCATGTCTACAGCCTATTGATCAAAAATCCTAAAAGTAAGTGATGACACGATTAAGCCTGACAACAAATGCAAGTTAGTACCAAAACATCACCACTGGGCAAGTACAAGCAAGATGCTTAAGGTGTTACTACATTTTTTTTTTAACATATATGGATCTCTTCTTAGAATAATGTCTTTAAATGTATATAATAAAACACATTAAGTTAAAAATGAAACCAATTATAATGAGATATACTTATCAAATCAATAAACAAATTTGTGACACAGTAATATATGTACATATCAATGAATTCAATAACAAGATCTAGTGGCAGTCTAACAACTACCAATTTTAAAGAAGTCATGAATATAAATCATGTTTCAAAATTTATGTGACTCATAATATTATAGAATATCTGTGACTCCTACTGATGACAAAAATCACTATTATTGTCAATATTGTTGCTTGTAGCCTACATTTATACTGAAGGAAAATGCAAATTTTCAGTTAAACGTTAATGAAAGTGAAGATGTAATTTCTCCCCATCCATGTTCACAGAATCCTCAGATTTCTACTCATGGACCCCAAGTTACAAACCCTGCCTTAATGTCAGGAAAGAACAGTGAAAGAAAATACTACCTAGGCATTTTGCTAATTTGCTGTTTTAAGAGAAGCAGGAGAAATTAGAACACTTCCTAATACCACACACAAAGATAAACTCAAAATGGATTAAAGACCTAAATGTAAGACCAGAAACTATAACACTCTTAGAGGAAAATATTGGCAGAACACCCAATAACATAAATCAAAGCAAGATCCTCTATGACCCACCTCCTAGAGTAATGGAAATAAAAACAAAAGTACACAAGTGGAGCCTGATTAAACTTAAAAGATTTTGCACAGCAAAGGAAACTATAAGCAAGGGGAAAAGACAACCCTCAGAATGGGAGAAAATAATAGCAAATGAAACAACTGACAAAGGATTAATGTCCAACATATACAAGCAGCTCATACAACTCAATGCCAGAAAAACAAACAACCCAATCAAAAAGTGGGAAAAAGACGTAAAGAAACATTTCTCCAAAGAAGACATGCAGATGGCTAACAAACACATGAAAAGATGCTCAACATCACTCATTACTAGAGAAATGCATTAGAGAAAACTACAATGAGATATCACTTCACACTGGTCAGAATGGCCATCATCAAAAAGTCTACAAACAGTAAATGCTGGAGAGGGTGTGGAGAAAAGGGAGTGCTCTTGCACTGTTGGTGGGAATGTAGACTGATACAGCCACTATGGAAGACAGTATGGGGATTCCTTAAAAAACTAGGAATGAAAACAATATGACCCAGCAATCCCATTCCTAGAAATATACCCTGAGGAAACCAAAACTGAAAAAGACATGTGTATCCCATTGTTCACTGCAGCACTATTTACAATAGCTAGAACATGGAAGCAACCTGGATGTCCATTGCCAGATGAATGGATAAAGAAGTTGTGGTACATATACACAATGGAATATTACTCAGCCATAAAAAGGAACACATCTGAGTCAGTTCAATGAGGTGGATGAACCTAGAACCTATTATACAAAGTAAAGTGAGCCAGAAAGAGAAAGAGAAATATCATATTCTAATGTATATATATGGAATCTAGAAGAATGGTACTGAAGAATTTATTAACAGGGCAGGAATGGAGAAACAGGCATAGACAATAAACTTACGGACATGGAGAGAGGGGAGGACAGGCTGAGAGGTATAGAAAGAGTAACATGGAAACTTACATTACCATATGGAAAATAGATAGCCAATGGGAATTTGCTGTATGGCTCAGGAAACTCAAACAGGGGCTCTGTAACCAACCTAGATGGGGTAGAAGATGAGAGGGAGGTTCAAAAGGGAGGGGATATATGTATATGTGTGGCTGATTCATGTTGAGGTTTGACAGAAAACAACAAAATGCTGTAAAGCAATTATCCTCCAATAAAAAATAAATTTAAAAAAAGAAGCAGGAAACTAATGTTTATTGAACATACATTATTTACCAAATTTACTCACTCACTGCATTTTGTGAGAATATGTTAAAATTTAATCCTCACAAAACCCAATGATTTAACATAAGTTTAGTAACTTGCCCATGATCACATAGTTCATAAGAACAGAGTCAGAAATCAAGGTCTGTATGATTTCCACTATATCATGAAGCCTCATTCAGCAACATACTGGGAATGTTTGCATTTTAAAAAAGAAAGCCTACAGGAAACAGTTTTAGAAAGAAAGGAAGAAGAAAAGAAATAATTTTTTAGTGATAAAATTTCAGACATCGGAAATGAACCAGAAAGGATACTCTTTGGCAATTAACTCCTTTCTTAAAGGGCTTCCCTGCTGGCTCAGATGGTAAAGAATCTGCCTCCTATGTAGGAGACCTGGGTTTGAGCCTTAGGTTGGAAAGATCCTGTGGAGCAGGGAAAGACTATCCACTCCAGTATTCTTGCCTAGAGAATTTCATGGACAGAGGAGCCTGGTGGGCTACAGTCGATGGGGTTGCAAAGAGCTCGACATGACTGAGCGAATAATGCTCCTTTCTTAAAATCCTTCAGATCACTGTGCTATTCCATACATGTATAAGAACAGCTTCACACACTGTCTATGTTTATCTTCCATGACAGTGGCTTGCCTATTGACAACAGTCTAGAAATAGTTCAATTAAAGGAATGAAATACATACAGAACAATAAGGTAACTTCTGAAGAGCTCTCAGTAATCACTGCCATGTTTTAGTCTGATTATGTACTGGGCTGTTCCTCATTGCTGTGATAGAGTAAGGTTGTATATCTAGTGCTCAGAGATCCCAAATGGTGAAACTTGCAAGGCTGGCATTATAAAAGACAGGACTGGAGACACAGGAGCATTGAAATTCACCCACGCTATTCATCATGTGCACATCCCTCCTGGCTGCAGCTGATTCTATCACAGGCACTGTCACACCACTAAAGTGAATGCTTGATAGGAGCCTCTCACTAGAGCAATCCAGCTGGCACACTATGGGATGGTACAGTACCAGCACCATCAAGAAATAGCCATAGTGTCTTCTTTAGAGCTAGTTTACTGCTGTTGTTAATCCATTGGCTTGAATGCACCAAAAAGATAATTTATTTTGCAAAACCTCACAGTCTTCATTTTTTCATTGCTTACAACACCATTTTAGCAGCCAAAATGTTTGCATAATAGGTATTCTGCAGACAGCTTTGTTTCATATTTGAATTTTTTTAAGCCCATGAGGTGCTTAGCTTGGGAAAAACCTTTTCGTCTCAGTCTGATAATGTATCCAAATTGAACTGTAGCCTGTTCATTTCAGCCTTTGCCTGCAGTAAGGGAAAAACTCTAGGGAAGAAAAAGCCTAGTTCTGTCCACTGGCTGAGTCTCAATAAATAGTCCCCAGAGCTATCTAAAATCATCACAAAATGTTTCCCTGCCAGCTGCTTCACACTCTTTTCTTTGGCTGCTGTTCACAGCTTGAGTTTGCTCCAGGACACATGGCCTTGTGTCAGTAGCTCACCCCCCACTCACTGCAGTCTTTGGTACAAATCCTCTATGTTCTCAGCACTTCACTTTCCTGTTTCCTGGGGTGGACAGTTTGCAGGAATGGTCACAATTCCTCCCATCTTATATGCCCTTTTGAGTTGTGACTTTGTCCCTCTTCCCACTGAGAGATGGAGTCCTTAACCCTCTACTTAAATCTGGGCTCGCCCCTGTGACTTGCTTTGACCAGTAGAATGCGGAAGCAGCCTGTGTGACTTTATGGGCCAGGCCCTCAGGGCCTTACAGATTTCATTTCTCTCTCTCCTGGAACCCTGAGGCCACCATGACTGGAAGAAGTCCAGTGTCACCAAAAGGAGGATAAAAGTCCACGTAGAGGAGAACCAAGGTAGCCCAGCCGACTGCCAGCATCAATTTCCAGAAGTACTAGGGAAAGTCATCATGCGAATATAATCATGTGATCCCAGTCAAGACCAGCAGAAGAGCCATCCAGATGGTAAATCCAGAGAATTTTGAAAAAAATTATAAATAGCTGTGGCTTTAAACTACTGTTTTGGGGTGATTGGTCATACAGCAGGAGATAACTGCTGTATAGAAAGCTGTCATTACCAATCCTTCCTCGGCAACAGTTATCCGGCAATTTACCTCAATCTGCTGTTCAAGAGGGAAGAAAATCTCAATTCTTTACTAAAACATTCTTCTTCTTTTTTTAAAATCACATATTGGTTCATTTTACACCAAATTTTGGTAAATCCAAAGGTATAGGTGTGGCCTACATGACTATAAACCTCCCAAACAGCAAGCTGTTAATAAAAGAAATGGAAAACACTTTGAGCATTTAAAATATAAGAAATAGAACATAAGAATTAAAGTAAAGAAAACCTACATTGAAATGGTAGCTCTACTGCTTTTGAGGACTGTATTAATAGAAATTGACAGTTTTTCCCAGTACATGGAAGAATCATCTTTCTAGGCCAACAGAAATGGAGTTTGTAGAGTCTGGCTGTGAGGACTGCTCAGCCTGTTATAGAAAAAGCCTTGATTTCTGTATTTCCTAATCATTTTCCCCCTTTTCCATTTGTGGTAGTTTAGCCTACATTAGCAATACATAGAATAGGGTTACTTACCATGGGTCTACATCCTATCTGTGGACATCCTAAATGGTAAGAAACATTTGGGAATATAAAGTGTATTGTTTTAATCAGATTCTCAAGCAAGACTTTTGACACCTTCTCCCACTGCTTTCCTGGAGGCTCAGATGACAAAAAATTCACCTGCAATGCAGGAGATCCAGGTTTGATCCCTAGGTTGGGAAGACCTCCTAGAGAAGGGAATGGCAATCCACTCCAGTATTCTTGCCTGGAGAACTCCATGAACAGAGGAGCCTTTTGACACCTTCTCCCACTCCTCCAAAAGAGAATAAGAAACACTGATTGGAGAGTAAGGTGCCACTTTATAGTAGTGTGTTTTTTTTTAAGTTCCTATTTAATGCTTCAGCTGAAATTAGTTCCTATGGGTGATTCTTGTTAATGTTTGACAGAAAACCACAAAATTCTATAAAGCAATTCAGTTCAGTTCAGTTCAGTCGCTCAGTCATGTCCGACTCTTTGCGACCCCATGAATCGCAGCATGCCAGGCCTCCCTGTCCATCACCAACTCCCGGAGTTCACCCAGACTCAAGTCCATCGAGTCAGTGATGCCATCCAGCTATCTCATCCTCTGTCGTCCCCTTCTCCTCCTGCCCCCAATCCCTCCCAGCATCAGAGTCTTTTCCAATGAGTCAACTCTTGGCATGAGGTGGCCAAAGTACTGGAGTTTCAGCTTTAGCATCATTCCTTCCAAAGAAATCCCAGGGCTGATCTCCTTCAGAATGGACTGGTTGGATCTCCTTGCAGTCCAAGGGACTCTCAAGAGTCTTCTCCAACACCACAGTTCAAAAGCATCAATTCTTCGGCACTCAGTCTTCTTTATAGTTTAACTCTCACATCCATACATGACCACTGGAAAAACCATACATAGCCTTGACTAGACAGACCTTTGTTGACAAAGTAATGTCTCTGTTTTTCAATATGCTGTCTAGGTTGGTCATAACTTTCCTTCCAAGGAGTAAGCGCCTTTTAATTTCATGGCTGCAGTCACCATCTGCAGTGATTTTGGAGCCCAGAAAAATAAAGTCTGACACTGTTTCCACTGTTTCCCCATCTATTTCCCATGAAGTGATGGGACCTGATGCCATGATCTTCATTTTCTGAATGTTGAGCTTTAAGTCAACTTTTTCACTCTCCTCTTTCACTTTCATCAAAACGCTTTTGAGTTCCTCTTCGCTTTCTGCCATAAAGGTGGTGTCATCTGCATATCTGAGGTTATTGATATTTCTCCAGTCAATCTTGATTCCAGCTTGTGTTTCTTCCAGTCCAGCGTTTCTTACGATGTGCTCTGCATATAAGTTAAATAAGCAGGGTGACAATATACAGCCTTGACGTACTCCTTTTCCTATTTGGAACCAGACTGTTGTTCCATGTCCAGTTCTAACTGTTGCTTCCTGACCTGCATATAGATTTCTCAAGAGGCAGGTCAGGTGGTCTGGTATTCCCATCTCTTTCAGAATTTTCCACAGTTTATTGTGATCCACACAGTCAAAGGCTTTGGCATAGTCAATAAAGCAGAAATAGATGTTTTTCTGGAATTCTCTTGGTTTTTCGATGATCCAGTGGATGTTGGCAATTTGATCTATGGTTCTTCTGCCTTTTCTAAAACCAGGTTGAACATCTGGAAGCTCACGGTTCACATATTGCTGAAGCCTGGCTTGAAGAATTTTGAGCATTACTTTAGAGTGTGAGATGAGTGCAATTGTGCGGTAGTTTGAGCATGCTTTGGCACTGCCTTTCTTTGGGATTGGAATGAAAACTGACCTTTTCCAGTCCTGTGGCCACTGCTGAGTTTTCCAAATTTGCTGGCGTATTGAGTGCAGCACTTTCACAGCATCATCTTTCAGGATTTGGAATAGCTCAAAGCTAGCTCACCTCCGCTAGCTTTGTTCATAGTGATGCTTTCCAAGGCCTATTTGACTTCACATTCCAGGATGTCTGGCTCTAGGTCAGTGATTATACCATCATGATTATCTGGGTCGTGAAGATCTTTTTTGTACAGTTCTTCTGTGTATTCTTGCCATCTCTTCTTAATATCTTCTGCTTCTGTTAGGTCCATACCATTTCTGTCCTTTATCGAGCCCATCTTTGCATGAAATGTTCCCTTGGTATCTCTAATTTTCTTGAAGAGATCTCTAGTCTTTCACATTCTGTTGTTTTCCTCTATTTCTTTGCATTGATCGCTGAAGAAGGCTTTCTTATCTCTTCTTGCTATTCTTTGGAACTCTGCATTCAGATGTTTATATCTTTCCTTTTCTCCTTTGCTTTTCGCTTCTCTTCTTTTCACAGCTATTTGTAAGGCCTCCCCAGACAGCCATTTTGCTTTATTGCATCTTTTCCATGGGGATGGTCTTGATCCCTGTCTCCTGTACAATGTCACGAACCTCATTCCATAGTTCATCAGGCACTCTATCTATCAGATCTAGGCCCTTAAATCTATCTCACTTCCACTGTATAATCATAAGGGATTTGATTTAGGTCACACCTGTATGGTCTAGTGGTTTTCCCTACTTTCTTCAATTTAAGTCTGAATTTTGCAATAAGGAGTTCATGATCTGAGCTACAGTCAGCTCCTGGTCTTGTTTTTGCTGAGTGTATAGAGCTTCTCTATCTTTGGCTGCAAAGAATATAATCAATCTGATTTCAGTGTTGACCAATGGTGATGTCCATGTGTAGAGTCTTCTCTTGTGTTGTTGGAAGAGGGTGTTTGTTATGATCAGTGCAGTTTCTTGGCAAAACTCTATTAGTCTTTGCCCTTCTTCTTTCCGTATTCCAAGGCCAAATTTGCCTGTAACTCCAGGTGTTTCTTGACTTCCTACTTTTGCATTCCAGTCCCCTATAAAAAATAAAGTGCCACAAAAAATCTTAAAAAATTACTAACTCACTTATTTAGAGAAAATTCATTAACTTTAAAGGGATAAACCAACATAAAAAGGCATCCTTCATACAAACAACAAGTATAAGTATTATACAACTCAGAATATCTGGAATCCTGAAGAGCTAAATGAATGTTTAAAAATAAATTCTGCAGGCAACCTCTCTTCTAAAAAGGTAGAGTAGATGAATTTTTCCCTATTCCTCCCATTAAATACAATAGAAACCCCTGGATATTATATATAAAACAAATGTAAGAAGACTGAAAAGTGAAGAGAAGAGGGCAGATGGGTCACAACTCACTTGGGTGAGTACTCTGCATTTTCTTTTAGCCTGGTGTATTCCAGACTTGAAGATGAAGAAGTCAGCAACCCAGAAACAGCAATGAATAAAACAGTAATACTGGGCTGGAGGAAGCAGAAGCTGGAATCAAGATTGCTAGGAGAAATATAAATAACCTCAGATATGCAGATGACACCACCCTTATGGCAGAAAGTGAAGAACTAAAGAGCCTCTTGATGAAGGTGAAAGAGGAGAGTGAAAATGTTGGCTTAAAGCTCAACATTCAGAAAACGAAGATCATGGCCTCAGGTCCCATCACTTCATGGGAAATAGATGGGGAAACAGTGGAAACAGTGTCAGACTTTATTTTTCTGGGCTCCAAAATCACTGCAGATGGTGACTGCAGCCATGAAATTAAAAAACGCTTACTCCTTGGAAGGAAAGTTACGACCAACCTAGACAGCATATTGAAAAACAGAGACATTACTTTGCCAACAAAAGTCTGTCTAGTCAAGGCTATGTATGGTTTTTCCAGTGGTCATGTATTTATGTGAGAGTTGGACTATAAAGAAGACCGAGTCCCTTGGACTGCAGAGAGATCCAACTAGTCCATCCTAAAGGAGCTCAGACCTGGATGTTCATTGGAAAGACTGATGTTGAAGCTGAAACTCCAATACTTTGGCCACCTCATGCGAAGAGCTGACTCATTGGAAAAGACCCTCATGCTGGGAAAAATTGAGGGAAGGAGGAGAAGGGGATGACAGAGAATGAGATGGCTGGATGGCATCACTGACTCGATGGACATGAGTTTGAGTGAACTCCAGGAGTTGGTGATGGACAGGGAGGCCTGGCATGCTGCAGTTCATGGGGTCGCAAAGAGTTGGACACGATTGAGAAACTGAACTGAGGTGAAACCTCAAGAACAGCCTGCTTTCTTTAGCCAAAGGTCCAGGAAGTGGGCAGTCTAACAAGAGAGAAAATGTATAGAAAATAAGCACTAAAGAAAATAAGCTGCACAGAAGAAATTGACTCCACCCCTACCCTCACCCTCACCTCCACCAGCAGGGGACAAGAGAGGACCCTAGACTACCATTGTCATCAAGCTGTAATAAGACAGCCCAACAGCTACCAACATAGTAATATCAAAGAAAGAAGTATGAAACTGGGATATTTATCTCTGCTGGGCAGTGATGAGCTGCTGTCTCATATACACATTCACAATGTCTGTGGAGACCACATGGCAGCATGGACTTCTGTCCTCACCCAGAAGTAATACCGTGTCACTCTGTCTTCCTGCTAGAGTGCTGTCAAAAGAGCCCTAGCACAGAGTAAGGAGTTCTGCCATTTTCCGGGAGAAATGAGATCACTCCCTCTGTCTCTGTGGTGTCAGTGGTGGCAAGATAGATAGCAATAAGGAGGTGCTTCCCAGACAGAAGGATATCAGTGAAGACACAGTGGGGAGCTGGAAGACACATTTCTGCCCAGTATCAAGGAATACCTGACCTTGTGTAAAAGGATCCAGAGGGGAAGAACCTTGCAGTAGGAGGTAGCATCTCTCCTTCCCTTGGTGTCAGAGAAAGCCATAACCAAATACAGATTCAAGTAAGATCTGGAGTCTTATAACAGTATCCCAAATATCCAAGTTTCAACTGATGACTACATATTGTACAAAGAACCAGGAAATTTTTAAACTTAATGGAAAAAAATAAACAGATGGCAATACAAAGATGATAAAAAACTTAGAATTACCAAAGATTTTAAAGCAGCCATGATAAAATGTTGCAATGAGCAATTACAAATACACTTGAAACAGAATAGAAAGTCTTAGCAAAGAATAGAAGATATAAATAAGAATCAAATGGAAATTTTAGAACTGAAAAATACAGTTACTGAAATAAAAAATTAGTGGATAAGCTCAATATCAGAAAAGAGACAGAATACTCAGTGAACCAGAAGATACAACAAAAGAATTACCTAATTTGAACAACAGAGAAAAAATAGATTAAAACAAATTAAGAGACTAAGATACCTCAAGAACTATTAAAAAAAGAAAAAGATCTAACATTTATGTTTTGGAGTTCTGGAAGGAGTAAAGAAAGAGAGTGGGGCTTGAAAAGCACTTGAAATGAATAACAGTTGACTGAAAACATCCTAAATTTGGCAAAATACATAAACCTGCAGATTCAAGAAAGGTAACCCCAAATAGGATAAACTCAAGGAAATCTACACCATTATGCACCACAACCAAATTCTCAACGACGTAAAAAAAAAAATTGAAATTGTCAACCCCAAAATTTATCTGATAAAAATATGCATTAAAATTAAAGTAGAAATCAAAACATTTTCAGATAAAGGGACACTAAAAGGATTTGTCACTAGTAGACCTACTCTAAAAGTTTTGTGTTTTTTTTTACCAGAAATTATAAAAGAAGGAAACTGAAAACATCAGGAAGAAAGACTACTACTACTACTACTACTAAGTCACCAGTCATGTCCGACTCTGTGCGACCCCACAGATGGCAGCCCACCAGGCTTCCCCATCCCTGGGATTCTCCAGGCAAGAACACTGGAGTGGGTTGCCATGGAAGAAAGAATATGGTAAGCAAAAATGTGAATAAATGCAATACACTTAATAAATGTGAATAAATGCAAAAATGTGAATAAGTGCAGTACACTTTAACTTAGTTTTCTAAATTATGTTTGATAGTTGAAGCAAAAATCACACTATCCAGTGTAATTCTAAATATATGTAGAGGAAATATTTAAGATAATTACTTTGTAAATGAGGGAAAGCAGTAAGATGTAAAGGGAGGTAAGTTTTTAACACTCCTTCAAACTGGGAAAATGATGGCACCAGTAGACTGTGATGAGCAATGCACACATAATAAAATATCTAAATTACTAAAAAAAGCTATACAAAGAGGTACACTCTAAAACAGTATAGAAAATAACAAAAAGCAACAATCTACTGATATGTACAACAACCTGGATGAATGTCCAGAGAATATACCCAGTAATGTCAATCCCTAAATGGTAAATACTATATTATTATATTTATACAATATTTTTGATACATGTTATTAAAAAACCAGAGAAATGGGCACTAGATTAGTAGTTGCTGAGGTTAAGGAGGGGTTAAGGGCAAGAGAAGACTCTGATGCTGGGAGGGATTGGGGGCAGGAGGAGAAGGGGACGACAGAGGATGAGATGGCTGGATGGCATCACTGACTCGATGGACGTGAGTCTGAGTGAACTCTGGGAGTGGATGATGGACAGGGAGGCCTGGCGTTCTGCGATTCACGGGGTCGCAAAGAGTCGGACATGACTGAGCGACTGAACTGAACTGAACTGAAGGGCTGAAGGGACCTGAATATGGCTAGTATAAAAGGACAAGAGTGGAAATCTTTGTAGTGATGTGATATTCTGTTTCTTGACTGTACCAGTGCCAGTATCCTGCTATGATACTGAACTCCAGTTTTCCAAGATGTTGCCCTTGGGGGAACCTGGGTACATAGAACTCTTCTGTATTAGTGGCAACAACTGTGTGTGGATCTCTGGCTACCTCAGAACAAAACATTAAATTTAAAAAACTCCACAAACATGAACAAAAATAAATAAATTCTTCCTGAAGAGTTACCATGGCTTTCTAGTTTATTTCTCTTTCTGAGGCAAAATCAATGTCACCACTGACTGAAATTTTGTGAAAGTATAATGATAAATGCTTCCCTGGTGGCTCAGACGGTAGAGTCTGCCTACAATGTGGGAGACCCGGGTTCCATCCCTGGGTCGGGAAGATCCCCTGGAGAAGGAAATGGCAACCCACTCCAGTACTCTTGCCTGGAAAATTCCATGGACAGAGGAGCCTGGTAGGCTACAGTCCATGGGGTTGCAGAGTCGGACACGACTGAGCAACTTATTTCATTTTCATAATGATAAATAGGCATACTTGGCTAGAGTGAGAATAAAAACAGTAGTGAGCAAATTTTGAAAACCTCAGACTAAATTCTGCCACTTCAACTGTCTCTGAAATTTAAAATACTAACCTATTTAAATACAAATATTAGAAGTTCTGCGCTTCCCAGGTGGCGCTAGTGGTAAAGAACCCACCTGCCAATGCCAAAAAGGTAAGAAACAAGGGTTTGATCCCTGAGTCAGGAAGAGGGGGGATCATGGAGGAGGACATGGCAACCCACTCCATTATTCTCTAGTTGTATGCGAGTTCTTCCTCCGTACTGTGCATGCTCAGTTACTCAATCATAGCCAACTTTTTGCGACCCTTTGGACTATAGCCCTCCAGGCTCCTCTGTCCATGGGATTCTCCAGGCAAGACTACTGGAGTGGGTTGCCATTTCCTTCTCCAGGGGATCTTCTTGACCCAGAGATTAAATCCATGTCTCCGGTGTCTCCTGTACTGCAGGAAGATTTTTTTTTCCTGCTGGGCCATCATTAGACCAAAACATCAGGTGAATCTAATTCTATACTCTCAAACTCAGCCACTGGACTTACAAATATCATTTTCAGTCATCCTCTAAGACTTTCATAGCTTTCCTCTTCCTATAGGAAAAAGTGCCAACTTCTTAGGCTAGCACACAAGGCCACCAATCTAGCCTCCATCTACTTTTCTAATTGTCTTCTATTTTTTCCCCTAGAACGCCATCTACCATAGCTAGAATGGTCTTTTCTTTTACACCAAATTTCTGTTCATCTTCCTGCCTCCCTCCCTGTCTTTTTATTACACTACTTCTGCCTGAAAAGCTTCCTACCCCCATCTCTGCTTCACTAAGTTCTACTCTTCTTTCAAAACTCACCCCCATCCTAAAGCCTACCTTAAAGATATCTCTCTCAACTAAACACCTTCTCTTTCTGCAACCACTCATTTCTCTACATAGCATTTATTGCTTTCGTTTTTTATGTTTTTCTACCTAAGTTCTTCCTCTGTATTCAGATTATAAGACATTCAAAAGGATTTTTTATCTCTTAGATTTCTGAAAAGAGAAAAAAATATTTATGGTGATGATTGCAAAGATTTCAAATTAGATCTAGAACAGGAGTAACTTAGTCTCCCTCTGGACTTCAAGTTCTTCAAAGAGGAAGGTAAATTAGACCAGTGATTCTTACCAGATACATATATATATATATTATATATACATACATACATACATATATACACATATATGTGTGTATATATATATATATATACACACATTATATATACATAATATATATACACACATTATACATACATAATGTGTGTATATATATACACACATTAAATCCAGTTGGGGCTATCTTTGAAACATACATGTCTAAGTCTATCTGCCCCCTAGAAATCTGGATTCTGTATGTCTATGGTGGAGTCTTGGATTCTGAATTTTAATACTCACCCAAGTGTCCCCCTATTCTACTTGAGAACCACTATATTGTATGATCTCTAAAGTCCCTTCCAGGTGTTTTGGGTGACTCTGCATTTTTATTAAAATACACTTTTGTTCCAAGAGCATTAAATTGACAGCTATCTCAGCTTACCTCTGATTATGTGATACAGGCATGAAGATCAGAATTACCTATAGGTTAAAACATCATCTTAAACTTTCAAGTGAGAAACAGATTTCAATTAAGTGAAGGAAAAAGGTATTGTGGTTAATGCCGCACTTTGGAATTTCTTGTACTGGGGCTTAGATCTGCCACTGATTAGCTATATGACCTTGAAAAAGTGACTTAAACCTTTTAAGCTTCTCTCTTTACATTTATAAAATGGAGACAATGGTAATACCTACCTTATAGGACTATTATGGGTATTAAGTTAGTTAACACATGGAAGGCAACTTTGCATAATTCCAGAACATATTAAGTTCCCATATACTTGTGACTCTAGCTGAATACTATCATTAAAATCCAGTTCACTTGGAGATATTTATCAACAATGGCTTCCAATTTACAGCTTTGGGGAAGCTATAGAGAACTGGAATCTAAATCTCTAGGGGTATCTAGTACTTTCTCTCAACTAAATACATGATATATTTTGCTCATAGAAGAACTCCTATTTTTCAAATATATATGGATATTTTATGACTATTAAAGCACTAATTCAAGTAAGCAGTATTACTGAATTTATAGTAACTTTTTGTTTTTATATATTTTCACAGTCAACACATATTATAAACATAGCTATTATCATGCAAAGTTCCTTCAATTTATCTTCTTCATTTTAAAGGTTTCAAACAGACTGGGAAACATTGCTCTCAGAATATCAAGTTACTATCATCATCATTTCCTAAAACTATTCACCATCCTCTCTCAGAGTTCTGGGAAAAGTGATTTATAGTCACGACATATTACACATGAAAAAAAAAAAAAAAAGGGTTTGTCAAAACCATAAAATAATATAAACTGCTGAGTAATCTTTTGTTTTGCAAGGGACAGAGTTGATGAAAAGAGAAAAATATGACTATTGCTCAATGTACTATCCAGCAAAACTGCTAGAGTCTTTCAAGCAGATTTCTAAAGTCTTAGTGTCTCTTTGAAATTCATGATTCAGTAACAAAACACTTGAAGAAAGAAAAACCAAAGAAAAGAAGCATTATGTTGGCGTAGCGAGACTTCCATAATTTTAAGGCAGTCATATCAGAAAGTAGATGAAGCCAAATCCACAAATCTCTCCTGTTTAAATCAACAAAGCTAGAGGTGAAGTGGAAGATAGCTCCTTGTTTAGTATGTTCTCGGTATTTTGTGAACTGAAAAAAATAGTATGAATAACCAAGACATAAATTTAAAAGAAAAATTAAGAGAAAAAGGACAGTGAGCTAAATTTTTATATTATTTTAGAAAATTAAAAAGAAATTTTACTTCATTATCTCCTTAATTTTCTTATATATTTTAATGAAATATTTTAAAGAAGGGCGAGATATTTCTTAAATCATTTTTAAGAAATAGAGAACTTAAATCACAAAGAGTTTAATCACACATAATTTCCCAGGTTCCCAAAGCACCCTTGATCTAGAGCTCATTGGTGATAAAGGGGCTAGGACTGGTTTAAATATTTCATCCTGTTTTATGAGATTCAATGTATTTATTTATTTGGTAAATACAAAATGATCCTGCAAACTCCCATTGAGTTGTAACACTCAAGGCAAAACAGCTCAAGGCAAAAGTTTACTCAAAAAAAAAAAAAAAAAAAAAAAAAGGCAGCCTAGTGGGAAAACAAGAGATGGGAGTCTGAAAACTACTATTTTGCAGGGATTGGGGTGGGGATGGGTGTTAAGCTTGAACAAATCACTTAACCTCTCTTAGTTTCAAATACTTAGTTGTAAAATGCAGAAGCTGGCTTGCTCAGGTATTGCTAAAATCTATGATTTAACTGGGCTTTTCCGGTGGCTCAGATGGTAAAGAATCCACCTGCAATTCAGGAGACCCAGATTCAATCCCTGGGTCCAGAATATCCCCTGGAGAAGGAAATGGCAAGCTACTCCAGTATTCTTTCCTGGAAAATCCCATGGACTGAGGAGCCTGGTAGACAACAAATCATATAGTTAATAACTCTGTAGATCTCTTCCCCTGGATCTGGAGATGTGGTAAGGACAAAACCTTCCTGAATAAACACAACCTTTCTCACATAATTTTATTCCCTCAGGCTAGGCCTGTCAGTCTGGCATCCAGAGTGAAAAGAGAGAACTCTGATGAAACTAGGGCAACTATGACCCCAGAGGTGATTAGAATAGAGTGATTCTGAAAAAGGTGGCTTAAAATTCAACATTCTAAAACCTAAGATCATGGCATTTGGTCCCATCACTTCATGGCAAATAGATGGGGAAAAAATGGCAACAGTGGCAGATTTTATTTTCATGGTCTCCAAAATCACTGTGGACAGTGACTGTAGTCATGAAATTAGAAGATGCTTGCTCCTTGGAAGAAAGGCTATGACAAATCTAAACAGTGTCTTAAAAAGCAGAGATATAACTTTGCCAACAAAGGTCCATATAGTGAAAGCTATGGTTTTTCCAGTAGTCATGTATGGATGTGAGAGTTGGACCATAAAGTAGGTTGAGCGTTGAAAAATCGATGCTTTTGAGCTGTGGCACTGGAGAAGACTCTTGAGATTCCCTTGGACAGCAAGGAGATCAAACCAGTCAGTCCTAAAGGAAATCAGTCCTGAATATTCATTGGAAGGACTGATGCTGAAGCTGAAGTTCCAACACTTTGGTCACCTGATGCAAAGAGCTGACTCACTGGGAAAGACCTGATGCTGGGAAAGATTGAAGGCAAAAGGAGAAGGGGATGACAGAGGATGAGATGGTCGGATACCATCACCAACCCAATGGACATGAGTCTGAGGAAACTCCAGGAAATAGTGAAGGACAGGGAAGCCTGGCATGCTGCAGTCTGTGGGGTGCAGAGTCGGACACAACTTAGCAACTGGACAAAAACAATCCTCTAAGGGCTTCTCTGGTGGCTCAGATGTAAAAAATCCGCCTGCAATGCAGGAGATGCAAGTTTGGTCCCTGGGTTGGGAAGATCTCCTGGAGAAGGAAATGGCAATCCATTCCTGTATTCTTTTCCAGAGAATTCCATGGACAGAGGAGTCTGGTAGGCTATAGTCCATGGGGTTGCAAGAATTCGGACGCAACTTAATGGCTAACACACACACATACATCCTCTACTAAAGGATGACTTTCAGTTTTCTAAAAGACTTCAGGTTTATCTATGATGAATCTTCTTTGAAAAGATCTATAGTGTTTCAAAGAAACACACCTACATTTCTTTTAATCTAAAAATTGCCAAAGAAAGCACCAGCTGCAATTAAATCTGAATGATTAAAACAAATGTTAGAGGTGATGGTGCCATCTAGCTGCTGCAATGGCAAGACATTACTCATTTCTATAAACTCCTGCAAGGAAGCAAATGTTGTGACCGTTCTATGTAGTCAGTGTAAGACAATATTTCTTCTGTCATATCGCTATATACAGGTAAGGAAACAAGAGGCACAGAGCAGGTTAAGTTTTGCTTAAAGTCAGCTAGTTACAGCGGAACTAGGATCAGAGCATAGTTCTTTTGATTCCTAGACCTACAGCCTCAGTACTAATGAGAGAGATCCCTAGGTTTCAAAGCATTTCCCCCTTTCACCAACCACTTCTCCCCACACAAAATATATCAGTATATTATAAAAGCATTCTCCATTTTTAGACATGTGGGAAAATTACCCACTAACCAACTCCCTGAGAATTGGGATCTTTGAAGATCCCACAGAAAAGAAGTCACAGATCACTTCCAAAATGAGTGACCCTTTTATTCTGTTGACAGTGCCTTTCATTGGACATAATTTAAATTTTTTAATTAAGTCCAGTTTGTTTATCTTATCTTTCTTTTATTGCTGTTCCTTTTGTGTCATAGCCAAGAAATCATTGCCACATTCAACACTGTGCATCTTATACCCTGTACTCTCTTCTAAGAGTTTTATAGTTTTAGATCTTACATTACTCCTTTCTCCTAGGTCCTGGTGCACACAAGATTTTGTTTGTGCCCTCCAAGAGTCTGTTTCTCTAGTCCTGTGGAAGTTCTGTAACCAAATCCCACTGGCCTTCAAAGTCAAATTCCCTGGGGGTTCTCAGCCCTTTTGATGGATCCCCAGGTTAGGAAATCTGTTGTGGGCCCTAGAACTTTTGCAACAGTGTGAGAACTTCTTTGGTATAATTGCTGTCCAGTTTGTGGGTCATCTGCTCAGTGGTTCTATGGTGGGGCTAATGGCGACCTCCTCCAAGAGGATTTATGCCACATGAGACACCTCCCAGGTCTGCTGCAGCCAGAGCCCCTGTCCCTGTGGCAGGCTACTGCTGACCCATGCCTCCACAGGAGATACTCAAACACTCAAAGGTCTTACATTTAAGTGTTTGACCCATTTGGGGTTAATTTTTGTATACACTGCTAGGTAAGAGTACTATTTCATTGTTTTGTGTTTGGATATCCAGTTTTCTCAGCATCATTTTTTGAAAAGACTGTTATTTCCCCATTAAACTGTTATTTTACCCTTAAAAAATCATTTGACCCTATCTATACTATATGCCTGTCTTTATACCAGTAACACACTGTTTTAATTACTGTAACTTTGTAATAAACTTAAAAATCAGTGTCAGTCCCTCAGCTTTGTTCTTCTTTTTCAAGATTATTTTGGCTATTTGTGGGTCCCTTGAGGTCCCTTATTAATTTTAGGATGGGTTTTTCTGTTGCTGCAAAAACAGTCATTAGGATTTTGATAAGGATTATACTTAACATACAAATTACTTTGGGTAACATTAACATCTTAACCATATTAAGTCTTCCAACCTATGACATGGAATGTGTTTCCATTTACTCATGTCTTTAATTTCTTTCAGCAATATTTTGTAGTTTTCATTGTACAAGATTTTCATCTGCTTGGTTAATTCTTTTTTATTCTTTTTAATACTATTGTTAATGAACTTGCCTTTGTAATTTCTTTTTCAGACTGTTCATTGTTAGCATATGGAAATGCAATTGATTATAATATGTTGTATAATAAAGCTATTTTTTGGACTATCATAAAGATTATCCTAAAATATCCCTATATACATCTATTTTTGTGTTCTGGTGTTCTTACTTTCGTAAGAAAGATTCATTAAAAGTAGTGTTCCGGTTTGTTTTTCTAAAGGAAACCACCCTAAAATAGCTTATTAATTTATAATTTCAAAAGAGTGAGCAGAACAATTCATGTAGCTTAAACTGGAGTAGCTCAAATAGGGTTAAAGGGTTAATTTCCAAACAGCCCATTCAAAGAGCTGGCAAGCCATTACTGGCTGTTAGCTGAGAAATCAGATGGTACTATTAACCAAAAATTTCAATTCCTTTCCACCTGTCCTCTCTGTGGACTGCTTAGGCTTTGTACAGCAAGATGACTGGTTCTAAAAGCAAGTTTCTCAGAGATCAGAAATGGAAACATAATTTCTTAAGGTTTGATTCTAAAACCTGGTCATATTCCTTCAACCATATTCTATTGGTTAATCAATCATAGAGCTACCTAGATTCAGGGGGAGGAGATGTAAGTCTTACCTCTCCATGGGAGGTGTCCAAAATAATATGCACTGAACTTTAATTACAAGTAGGATTAATGAGTGAAAGAAACTGCTCATTTTTAGTATGAATCAGTTCAGTTCAGTTCAGTTGCTCAGTCGTGTCCGACTCTTTGCGACCCCATGAATTGCAGCACGCCAGGCCTCCCTGTCCATCACCAACTCCTGGAGTTCATTCAAACTCATGTCCATCGAGTCGGTGATGCCATTCAGCCATCTCATCCTCTGTCGTCCCCTTCTCCTCCTGCCCCCACTCCCTCCCAACATCAGGGGCTTTTCCAATGAGTCAACTCTTCACATGAGGTGGCCAAAGTACTGGAGTTTCAGCTTCAGCACCAGTCCTTCCAATGAACAGCCAGGACTGATCTTCTTTAGGACGGACTGGTTGGATCTCCTTGCAATCCAAGGGACTCTCAAGAGTCTTATCCAACACCACAGTTCAAAAGCATCAATTCTTTGGCACTCAGCCTTCTTCACAGTCCAACTCTCACATCCATACATGACCACTGGAAAAACCATAGCCTTGACTAGACGGACCTTTGTTGGCAAAGTAATGTCTCTGCTTTTGAATATGCTATCTAGGTTGGTCATAACTTTCCTTCCAAGGAGTAAGCATCTTTTAATTTCATGGCTGCAGTCACCATCTGCAGTGATTTTGGAGCCCAGAAAAATAAAGTCTGACACTGTTTCCCCTGTTTCCCCATCTATTTCCCATGAACTGATGGGGCCAGATGCCATGATCTTAGTTTTCTGAATGTTGAGCTTTAAGCCAACGTTTTCACTCTCCTCTTTCACCTTCATCAAGAGGCTTTTGAGTTCCTCTTCACTTTCTGCCATAAGGGTGGTGTCATCTGCATATCTGAGGTTATTGATATTTCTCCCAGAAATCTTGATTCCAGCTTGTGCTTCTTCCAGCCCAGAGTTTCTCATGATGTACTCTCCATAGAAGTTAAATAAGCAGGGTGACAATATACAGCCTTGACGTACTCCTTTTCCTATTTGGAACCAGTCTGTTGTTCCATGTCCAGTTCTAACTGTTGCTTCCTGACCTGCATATAGGTTTCTCAAGAGGCTGGTCAGGTGGTCTGGTATTCCCATCTCTTTCAGAATTTTCCACAGTTTATTGTGATCCACACAGTCAAAGGCTTTGGCATAGTCAATAAAGCATAAATAGATGTTTTTCTGGAACTCTCTTGCTTTTTTGATGATCCAGCATGAATAAATACTGCCATATTTTTTCCCCAAAAGGTTTAATTCACTCATTCAGCAAATATTTGTGCAATATTACTAGACTACTCTGTGTTATATATGGATCAAAGCAGACCTAAAACTTTACCCTTATAGATCTAAATTTTAGTGGTAGTAATAGATCAATATATCAATCAATAGTATGCCAGGTGGTGATGTGTCATGAGAAAAATAAAGCAGGAGAGGAGACTAGAGAATATCTAGGAAGAAAGGTAAAATTTTAAATAGAGTAGTCAGGGAAGGTTTCAATCTCAGTATAATAGAAAATAGCAAGTGAAAGAAAGGGGAGCATGCCTGCAATTTTCAGAGAACAGCAGGAAAGCCATTTTGGTAAGAGAGTGTACATGAGGAAGGATAGTGAAAGTTAAGAGGGAAGTATGGGAAGTCAAGTTATATCATGATAATTCACCCTCCCAGATCCCTGCCTGCATGTATTTATTGGATATTTGCATGTTCTTTTCTGTGAATTGCCCCTTAAGATGAAGTAAAATATTAAAAGACACATATCCTCAGCAGAAGTTACAGGAAATACAGGAAATTAATCAGTTTTCAAAGAGGAATGCTGAGAGTATAAGATTCAAAGCAAGCTATTTGGAAGAATACAATCTGAAATACACTGCCCAAGGCTTAGGTTTGACATGTTAGTGACAGGTAGGAGATGGGAAGGCAGTCATGGGTCTGGGGACACAAAGGCAATAGAGAAAGCTATAGCAGAAGGTACAAGAGGCTCAAGACCTGAACAGGCATAGCAGGCCCAGAAAAGACAAACTTCATCTGCTTCCAAAAATTTTATTAGGATCAACCCTAATAAAAACTTCAACTTTCAAAGTTGAAAGTGATTGTTTTAATTCATTTTCTAATTCTTCAATAATTATTTTCCAAAAGAAGTCTTTAGAACTCCCATATGTCTTCTTTACTAATGGTAAGAATCCTGTTCTTGTTACTGTTAAAAATGTCTTTGGGTTTTACAGGACTTTCCCAGTGATACAATGGAGAAGAATACACTTGTCAATGCAAGGGACACGGGTTTGATCCCTGGTCCAGGAAGATTCCACCTCCCCATGCCACAGAGCAACTAAGCCTAGACACCACAACTACTGACTCATCACTTTAGAGTCCAAGAGCCACAAGTCCTGAGCCCACTTGTTGCGTCTACTGAAGCCTGGGCACCTCGAGCTTGTGCTCTGCACCAAGAGAAGCCACCACAATGAGGAGCCCGCGCACCTTAACAAAGAGCAGCCTCTACTTGCCATGACTACAGAAAGCCTGCACGCAGCAATGAAGTCCCAGCAGGGCCAAAAATAAATACATAAATACTTTTTTCTTTTTAAAGGAAAGGAATCTCAGGTAACCAATACACTGAATACTTTATTTTAAAATTGCCTTTGGGTTTTCAAAACTAAATTCTTTTTTGCTTAAGTCTATAACCTAGAAAATATCCACTTTGGGAAGAAAGCCTATAATAAAACATCTTGGGCCAAAAGCTTTTGTCTATTAGAGTTCTTCTAAATGAAATCAGTGAACGTGTATAAGCAAGTATCACAGTTGATCTGTAGTTTGCCGGCAGGTTTCAAGAAAATGGCATTCATGTCCCTTAGTTGGTTCAACAGTACTTTATTATTAGGTAACATTTGAACTTCTGAGCTCTTCAAAGCCCTGATGTTGAAGTCAAAATGCTCGAAGCAAAGTAGCATTTATTCAACTCATCCAGAGACTTAAATAGCATTTTTCTTCCAAGACAAGAACATCAGTGGTGACTTCCCAACCTATATGTTTAGCATATTCTAAACTGCAGCTTGTAGAAGACTTGATGAATAAATACCTAAGGGGACTTTTCTCTCAGACCTTTATCAGGAAACTTCTTTGAAAAGTTTTACAAATTAAAAACTTAAGAATTTTTGCACCATCTTGGTATAAAGTCTGTTTCTGATGTATTTTTTCTTTGTCATAAGGGAATGAAAAAATACATTGGAAACAGACCTTATGCCTGTTATGAAAACTAACAAAATGGATCATAGTCTTAAACACAAAATATAAAACTCTTGGATGATAACATAGAAAAAAATCTGAATGATCCTGGGTGTGATACCTTTTAAAATACAACATCATGAAGATAAGATCCATGAAAGAAACAGCTGAGCTTCATCAAAATTAAAAACTTCTGCCCTGAAAAAAACAATATCAAGAGAATTAGAAGACAAGTCACAGACTGTAAGAAATTATTTGCAAAGGACACAACTGATAAAGAAATATTATCCAAAAAAATATACAAAGAACCCTTAAAACTCAACAATAAGAAAACAAAGAACTTGATTTTAAAATGGACAAAAGACCCTAATAGACACCTTACTGAAGAAGACACACAGATGTCAAATAAGCATATGAAAAGAAACTCTACATCCTATTATCAGTTCAGTTCAGTTCAGTCGCTCAGTTGTGTCCGACTCTTTGCAACCCCATAAATCACAGCATGCCAGGCCTCCCTGTCCATCACCAATTCCCAGAGTCCACCCAAACTCATGTCCATCGAGTCGGTGATGCCATCCAGCCATCTCATCCTCTGTCGTCCCCTTCTCCACCTGCCCCCACTCCCTCTCAGCATCAGGGTCTTTTCCAGTGAGTCAACTCTTCACATGAGGTGGCCAAAGTATTGGAGTTTCAGCCTCAGCATCAGTCCCTCCAATGAACACCCAGGACTGGTCTCTTTTAGAATGGACTGGTTGGATCTCCTTGCAGTCCAAAGGACTCTCAAGAGTCTTCTCCAACACCACAGTTCAAAAGCCTCAATTCTTCAGTGCTCAGCTTTCTTCACAGTTCAACTCTCACATCCATACATGACCACTGGAAAAACCATGGCCTTGACTAGATGGACCTTTGTTGGCAAAGTAATATCTCTGCTTTTTAATATGCAATCTAGGTTTGTCATCAGAGAAGGCAATGGCACCCCACTCCAGTACTCTTGCCTGGAAAATCCCATGGACGGAGGAGCCTGGTGGGCTGCAGTCCATGGGGTAGCTAAGAGTCCAACACGACTGAGCGACTTCACTTTCACTTTTCACTTTCATGCATTAGAGAAGGAAATGGCAACCCACTCCAGTGTTCTTGTCTGAAGAATCCCAGGGACGGGGGAGCCTGGTGGGCTGCTGTCTATGGGGTCGCACAGAGTCAGACATGACTGAAGCGACTTAGCAGCAGCAGCAGGTTGGTCATAACTTTCCTCCCAAGGAGTAAGCGTCTTTTAATTTCATAGCTGCAGTCACCATCTGCACTGATTTTGGAGCCCAGAAAAATAAAATCTGACACTGTTTCCACTATTTCCCCATCTATTTCCCCTGAAGTGATGGGACCAGATGCCATGATCTCAGTTTTCTGGATGTTGAGCTTTAAGCCACCTTTTCACTCTGCTCTTTCACTTTCATCAAGAGGCTTTTTAGTTCCTCTTCACTTTCTGCCATAAGGGTGGTGTCATCTGCATAACTGAGGTTATTGATATTTCTCCCAGCAATCTTGATTCCCGCTTGTGCTTCTTCCAGTCCAGCATTTCTCATGATGTACTCTGCATAGAAGTTAAATAAGCAGGGTGACAATATACAGCCTTGATGTATTCCTTTTCCTATTTGGAAGCAGTCTGTTGTTCCATGTCCAGTTCTAACTGTTGCTTCCTGTTATCAAGGAAGTGCAAATTCAAAGAACAAATTCAAACACTGCACACCTAATAGAAGCCCAAAATCTAGAACACTGATGACACCAAAGGCCAGCAAGGATGAGAAACAACAGGAACACTCATTTATTGCTGGTGGGAATGCTAAATGGTACAGCCACTTTGGAAGATGTTTAGGTGGTTTTCTTACAAAACTAAATGAATTCTTACCAGATAAGCTAACAATCACATTCCTTGGTATTTACCTAAAGAAATGGAAAACTTATGTCTACACGAAACTCTGTACATGGATGTTCATAGAAACTTCTTCATAATTGGCAAAAGTTGGAAGCAATCAAGATGTCCTTCAGTAGGGAATGGATAATTAAATTATGGAAGACCCACACAATGAAATATTATTCAGTGTTAAAGAAAAACGAGCTATGAGCCATGAAAAGACATGAAGGAAACTTAAATGTATATTACTAAGTGAAGAAAGAAGTCAATCTGAGGAGATTAAATACTGTATGATTCCAACCATATGACATTCTGGAAAAGGCAAAAATGTGGAAACAATAAAAAGATCTGGTTTGCCAGGGGTTTGGGAGAGAGATATGAATAGGCAGAGCCAGAAAACTTTTAGGGTGGTGAAAATACCCTGATGATACCATAATGATGGATATATGCCATTATACATTTGTCCAAACCCATATAATGTAAAACAAAAAAAAGTGAACCCTGATGTAAACCATGGACTCTGGGTGATTATGATATGTCAGGGTAGGTTCATCCTTAGAAAAAAATGTACTCTCCTGGTGAGCAATGTTGATATTGAGAGAGGTTGCACAGGTGTGGAGGCAGGAAGTCTATGGGGAATCTGTGATATTGTTTAGTCACTAAGTCATGTTAAACTCTGCAAAATCATGGACTGTAGCCCACCAGGTTCCCCTGTCCCTGAGGTTTCCCAGGTAAGAATACTACAGTGGGTTGCCATTTCCTTCTCCAGGGGATCTTCCCAACCCAGGGATAGAACCCGTCTCCTACATTGGCAGGTGGGTTCTTTACCACTGAGCTACCTGGAAAGCCTGGGGAATCTGTGCACTTCTCTCTAAATTTTACAATGAACCTAAAAGTTCTCTTAAAAACTAAATCTTTAAAAAATCAACCTCAAAGATGGGGAAGAGAGGAGACCTCATTTAACATAGTTCTTATATGAGAAGCATGTGGGTTTTAGTTAATTATAGACTCACCATATGAAACAATGGGATATAACTACCAAAACAGGAAATAAATTATCTATCAGGCTTCATTAATAAAGAAAAATAGTGACCTGATCCGAGGAAGTAATTTTCCTACTTTTCTCTAATCAGAACACATTTATAGCATTCTGTCCACTTCTAGGTGCCATATAAATAGAATGTTGAAAACCATTACCTACTGAATAGGTGATGATCTAGATCAGTGGTTCTTAAATTTTGCTGCACAATATGAATTCCTTGGGGAGCTTTTAAAAATCTTAATGCCCAGGCAACACCCTGTAACAATTAAACAGAATCTTAGGGGATGGGCTGAAGACAACAGTATTTCTTTAAAATGCCCTAGTCATTCTAATGTGTAGTTTTGAAAACCAAGGCAGTCAATATCACACTCTTCTTTTCACCTGCTGTATTCATCAACCATCTCCCTTCCTACCTCCCTGCTCCCATCTTCACCCTCACTTTTTCTTTTTCTTTCTTCCCTTACTTTCTGTCTTCCTTCCTATTTGTCTTCTTTTCAGTCTTTCTGTCTTTGTCTTTCTTCCTGTCTTTCCTTTTTTTCTTTTCTCATCATCCCTCTCCATCTCCCCCATTTATCTCTTAAGTAGACTCCTCCCAAAGTTTTCCTGAATTACCTCAGGCACCCAAATAGACTCGCAGATTCTATCTATGTTTGCTTTACTTAACTCTCTCCCTTTACCTGCTTCCAAAGGTAATCTCAGGCTTCCCAGATGGCTCAGCAGTAAAGTATTAGCCTGCAATGAATGAGACACAGGAGATGCAGGTTCGATCCCCAGGTAGGGAAGATCCCTTGAAGGAGGAAATGGCAACCCACTCCAGTATTCTTGTCTGAAAAACCCCCTGGACAGAGAAGCCTGGAGGGCTACATTCCATGCGGTCATAAAGAGTTGGACATGACTAAGTGACTGAGTAAGGGTGATCTGACTAAAAGGCAAATATAGGAGGTTAAAAAAAAACAAAACTAAGGTGAAGTTTGAAGAGTAAGTAAAAAATGTCCATAGAGTATCCGCTGAAGTCAGGGTAGAGAAGAGGAGAGTAATGAGGGCATCAGTATAACTCCAGCCTGCTTCTAACTTCACCTTAGTTTTTACCTCCTCCACTACACCTAAACTTGATTACTTCCTTCTAGGCCTGCCCAGATTATGCAAGTGAAGTGAAAGTTGCTCAGCTGTGTCCAACTCTTTGCGACCCCATAGACTATATACAGTCCATGGAATTCTCTGTGCCAGAATACTGGAGTGGGTAGCCATTCTCTTCTCCAAGGGATCTTCCCAACCCAGGGATTGAACCCAGGTCTCCCACATTGCAGGTGGATTCTTTACCATCTGAGCCACTAGAGAAGCCCAGATTATGAAAACTGCTACTTTAATTTTCTTTTTTGTCAATGATGTGTAGGTATCATTAAGCATTCACTGTTTCTCTATTTGAAGTTCATAATAAAACTATGAGGCCTGCGTTAACCCACATTTTATAACAAGGAAACAGAAGGTGAAAGTGTTATAGTAAGGTTTTGAGAGAGTAAATGAGTTCATAAATTTTACATCCACCCCAGGTCTGTGGTGCTCCAAAATCTGTGCTTTCTACACCCTGACCAGCTGACATTCATTTTTTTCACACATATCTGCATTCTTCCACCTTGTCTGCTGTTTTCACCTCTTACTCTCTTAAACATTTGCATGCTTTCCTTGAATATCTTACCTGGCTCTGTCTTTTAGTAGAAGATGAATAGTAATTTTTTTTTTTCCTCCAATCAAGTTCCTTGTTCCTGGAATATAGGTTGGTAATCAACCATTTATACTATCTTGAATTCTGAATTCAAGGAAAATCAGAGACTCATAGTGGGTCATATCATTATTTGTTTAATGTAGATAGAAAGAAAGGAGGAAACAAGCAAGATATATCGTGTGTGCCTTTTCTTAATAAATTTTCATGTCCTGAATTTCAGTTTTTGAAATAAACAAGCCTGAGGGATATTTGGAAGTGGTGGGGAAAGAGGTTGGGGGAAGAACCCAATTTCATTCTGAAAAAGTCATTTTCTCTTATGCATAAGTTTGTAAAATTCTGGTGAAATAAAATAGGTTTTTTGTATTATTCAGTTAAAAAAACCAAATGTAATCAAGTTGCTTCTCTGCTTAAAACATGCTTTAGTGACTGTCCATTGTATTCTATTCAGTTCCGTTCAGTTCAGTCACTCAGTCATGTCCGACTCTTTGCGACCCCATGAACTGCAGCACGCCAGGCCTCCCTGTCCATCACCAACTCCTGGAATCCACCCAAACCCATGTCCATCGAGTCAGTGATGCCATCCAGCCATCTCATCCTCTGTTGTCCCCTTCTCCTCCTGCCCCAATCCCTCCCAGCATCAGGGTCTTTTCCAATGAGTCAACTCTTTGCATCAAGTGGCCAAAGTATTGGATCTTCAGCTTCAACATCAGTTCTTCCAGTGAACACCCAGGACTGATTTCCTTTAGGATGGACTGGTTGGATCTCCTTGCATTTCAAGGGACTCTCAAGAGTCTCTTCCAACACCACAGTTCAAAAGCATCAATTCTTCAGCACTCAGCTTTCCTCACAGTCCAACTCTCACATCCATACATGACCACTGGAAAAACCATAGCCTTGACTAGACAGACCTTTGTTGACAAAGTAATGTCTGTAGAAAGTTCAAACTCCCTTAAGAACACAAAACTCTTTAAGGTCTGGGCCTATGTATAATCTCTAGCTCCTTTCCTAGTCTTCTCTCCATCACTACCACACACACACGCCATTTTCATTCTCACCATATTTCATTTGAATATGTCACAGTTTCATATTTCTATACTTTTGCTGTTGCTCAATCCAAATATCTCTTTATCTTCAAGTTCCAATTTAGATGACCCTTTGAGAAAACAAAATGTCTTTAACAGATCTACTATGTATTCTGTAGCATGTAGTATATACTTTTATTTAGTGTGTATCATGCTAAACATCTTTCCATTGACTCTTCTAGTGTAGTATCTAATCCTTACCTGCCTTCATAACCTCAACTTTAAATGTGTAAGACATTCCACTTTGTTGTGGAAGACCACCTAGAATAAATGACTAGAAACTGTAGGAAGTGTATTTTACTCAATACATAGGTAGAACTTTTATAAACTGAATGGCTCCCATGAAATATGATGTTACTTTTAGTAGAACTGTTCAAGCAGAGTTTGAATGTATTTGTTCACCAAATGGAAGGTAGATACATAATTTCTAAGATTCCTCCCAACTTTAAAGTTTTTTAATTTAAAATGAACACTAAGTAAATAAATCGTGAAACATTTTTTAGTTAAAGGAAACATTCCAAGAGGAATGAAGGCTAAAGCAGAGAGAAGTTGGACATTAAAACGGACCCTTTAAGAAAAGGGAAGCCTCTTGCATTGCTGGTGGGAATGTAAATTGATACAGCCACTGTGCAAGATGGTATGGAGATTCCTTTAAAAGCTAGGAATAAAACCACCATATCACTCAGCAATCCCAGTACTAGGCATACACTCAGAGGAAACCAAAACTGAAAAAGACACATGTACCCCAATGTTCATTGCAGAATTTTTTACAATAGCTAAAGCATGGAAGCAACCTAGATGTCCATCGACAGATGAATGGATAAAGAAGCTGTGGTACACATATACACAATGGAATACTACTTAGTCATAAAAAGGAACACATTTGAGTCAATTCTAATGAAGTGGATGAACCTAGAGCCTATTACTATTATTATTATATGAAGCCTATTGTTATTAAACAAAGTAAGTCAGAAAGAGAAATATAAATATCATATACTGACACATATATATGGAGTCTAGAAAGGTGGTACTGATGAATTTATTTTAGGGCAGCAATGGAGAAACAGACATAGAGAACACACCTATGGATATGGGGTGGGAGGGGAGGAGGGAGAGCGTGAGATGTATGGAGAGAGTAACATGGAAACTTACATTACCATATGTAAAATAGATAGCCAATGGGAATTTGCTATATGACTCAGGGAACTCAAACAGGGCTCTGTGACAATCTAGAAGGGTGGGATGGGGAAGGAGATGGGAGGAAGGTTGGGGAGACATGGAACATGGCTATACCTCTGGCTGATTCTTGCTGATGTTTAACAGTAAACCACAAAATTCTGTAAAGCAATTATCCTTTAATTAAAAAAATAAAGTGGCCAAAAAAAGCACCCTTAACTGTATATCTAGCATTAAGACAGGGGCACCAACATACTTAGAAAAAGATTCACTGCTATTCCAAGCTATTAATGAAGTCCCATAAATCTGGTAAAATTTTGAGAGCAAGTAGATCAGGGGAAAAAAATAACCGCTATTTATACAAACTTCCTACCCTAACCCCTAAAAGATTTATGCACTGAAAATGACTAAGAGGATTAAAATATCAAATCAAATCAATTACATTCTAACTCTTACTGTCCAAGAATAGCCATATCTTCCAAATTCAATAACTTAGAGCAGCTCACTTACCCATACAGCTCCTGACTGCCACCAGAAAGATCAGAGGAAGTTATTATTAGAAACTTAGGAAAGACATATGAGAAACCACAGCAAAGACCTTGGACATTTAAAAACTCAAAATAGTTTCCATCCGAGTTTAAAGTCATAACCAAATTTGCCCAAACATTGAATAGATGGGGAAAAGAGATAAATCAGCTGCAAGATCTGTAAACAAGAGATACACAGAAAAGAAAATCCCTAGAAAATGTAGGTACAGATCCCAGAGAAGTAAAAGTCGGTGCAGGGTTACAGAAGGCATTTTTGCTGGGGAAAATTGTACAGTTCACTTATTCTGAGCTACAAAGTTCTGCATTTCACACAAAAACTGCAGAACTTTCCTAGCAATAAAGCAAGGAAAATGCTTTATTTCACCATAAATATTTATATTTTAAGACATATGCCACAACCTATAACCAAAGATTTTCAAATAGCCAGACACTAAAGGAAATCTATGTTTAGCTCTTACCTAAAACTAAAAAAATAATAATAATAATAATCAAATAATCAAATTGTGGAAACATTCTCAAAGAGTCACAGAACATTTGTCAGAGGCTTCCACATGAGCCTGTATCCCTCCATATGGTAGCTTTACTTCGTCTTTACTTACCTGGGCTTGTTACCAAACCCCAGAAGCTCTCTTCCAGGAAAGTGCCTCCCCTAAACGTCAAAACTTCCACCTGCTTCTTATAAGTGTAGCATTATTGTACACTCAACAAAAAAATGAATATTGTAAAGCCTAGCACATAGTGTGTTCTTCACAAAAGTTTGTTGAATTTACGAGTTAACAAATTCACCTGTGATTATTGAATGTAATCAGGTTCCAGTGCCCTTTTAAACACATTTAAAACTCTCTAGATACACATATTTTAAATTCAAACTAGTGTCCTCTAGCAGAGTGTGGTGGCTCAGATGGTAAAGAATCCATCTGCAATGAGGGAGACCTGGGCTTAATCCCTGGGTTAGGAAGACCCCCTGGAGGAGGGCACGGCAACCCATTCCAGTATTCTTGCCTGGGGAATCCCCATGGACAGAGGAGCCTGACAGGCTACAATCCATGGGGATGCAAAGAGTTGGACACGACTGAGCAACTAAGCACAAAGTAGAGTTCAATTATGATACAATCCCTAGACTAGATCCATTAGCACATCTTTGAAATATATCTTCTGAAATCATTCAAAATAAGAATCATTCACATAGAGAAATTCTGCTCTGTCCCACAAATTATTCCTGACTTTTATTACTATAATCTCAACCTCCTAACAAGTTCCATATAACTTAAGATAATGCTAGTGAACCTGTCACATTTGCACTTGGGTGCTTTTTCAAGTTATTTTTTCCCCTTGTGGAGATAATGAATTTTCACTAATTCATCCAAACACTTGCCCCCATCTGGGCTCCTCTTGGAATTAAAAAGAGGACTTAAAAAATTAATTTATTTTTTATTGAAGGATAATTGCTTTACATAATTTTGCTGTTTTCTGTCAAACCTCAACATGAATCAGCCATCAGTTCAGTTCAGTCACTCAGTCATGTCCAACTCTTTGCGACCCCATGAATTGCAGCACGCCAGGCCTCCCTGTCCATCACCAACTCCTGGAATCCACCCAAACCCATGTCCATCGAGTCGGTGATGCCATCCAACCATCTCATCCTCTGTCGTCCCCTTCTCCTCCCACCCCCAATCCCTGCCAGTATCAGAGTCTTTTCCAATGAGTCAACTCTTTGCATGAGGTGGCCAAAGTGCTGGAGTTTCAGCTTTAGCATCATTCCTTCCAAAGAACATCCAGGACTGATCTCCTTTAGAATGGACTGGTTGGATCTCCTTGCAGTCCGAGGGACTCTCAAGAGTCTTCTCCAACACCACAGTTCAAAAGCATCAATTCTTTGGCGCTCAGTTTTCTTCACAGTCCAACTCTCACATCCATACATGACTACTGGAAAAACCATAGCCTTGACTAGATGGACCTTTGTTGGCAAAGTAATGTCTCTGCTTTTGAATATGCTATCTAGGTTGGTCATAACTTTCCTTCCCAGAAGTCTTTTAATTTCATGGCTGCAATCACCATGAGTGATTCTTGGAGTGATTTTGGAGCCCAGAAAAATAAAGTCTGACACTGTTTCCACTCTTTCCCCATCTATTTGCCATAGGTATACATTTATCGCCTCCCTTTGGTGGCTCCCTCCCATGTATCTGGCCCTTCATTAAAGTTGAGGTCATGGCCATGAATGTACTTTTCCTCTGACCAATATAACTGACCTTTACAAAAAGTTTAATATTTTTAAATTAAATAACAGACTTCCAAATCTCAGTCTTTCCTATAGTAACAAAAGATTCTCTTTATCCCAACCGCATGTGCGCCTTTATAAAATTCTATCAAAACCAAGGCTGTAAGGAAAGAAGAGCTAGAAAGAACACAGGAAATTCTTTTTAGGACTACAGCCTGGTTTTCATCATCTTTACACAGATTTCTTTTAGGGCCTGGTTGTTTTAAAAATCTTTTGTTATGAGGTTTGGGGAATGTCTTAAAACATAAATATTTATGAAAAAAGCCAAAGTCATATAGTTTTACAGTCAAAACTCCTCCCCGGACATTACAAGCATATTTATTGCAATCGGGTTTATCCCAGTGTGAGGAAAGAAGCAAAGGTATGAGGTATATTACTAAAATATCTGAGGATAAACAGACCAGCTCTATGTTACATTCAAAGCCATCAGTGTTGCTATGCAGGGCACAATTCTCCACAGGCAGTTTCCTAATACTCTCTCTATTTTACCTTTTTAAAAGCTTTGTATACCCCAGAACTACAAGAGGATCCCACACTGATAGAGGGTAAGATGAGAATTATGAAGAACTGAACTAGGGAACTCCAAGGCAGCAGTCCGTTCACTCCAAGACATCCCTTAACCACTGCCTTTGGCCACTGCCAACGCTATTAAGTTAAACTTACAGCATCCAGACAACCTTGTTCTCCAAGCAGCTAGTCTGGACAATTGTGTTCTGTTCTGCCTCAGCAAGCCCAGCTCCCAGCATAACTTGCTAACCATTAAACTGTTCCTCTAATGTCTCTTCAGGGACCCAGTCCAGGCTGCAAACAATACAAAGCTAGTCCATTGGAAAGAGCTGTATATAATAGAAGGCAAACTGGCTCAAGGTCAAGGAAAAAAGAACAGAAAACAAGGGCTACAAAAGACAGAGTGATTACATTAATTTATCATTTTTTGTAGTTCTTTTCAGCCTTTACAGGCTTCCCAAACATAGCTCAGCTGGTAAAGAATCCACCTGCAATGCCGGAGACCCTGGTTCAATTCCAGGGTTGAGAAGATCCGCTGGAGAAAGGATAGGCTACCCACTCCAGTATTCTTGCTTCCCTGGTGGCTCAGCTGGTAAAGAATCTGCCTGCAATGTGGGAGACCTGGGTTTGATCCCTGGATTGGGAAGATCCCCTGGAGAAGGGAAAGGCTACCCACTCCAGTATTCTGGTCTGGAGAATTCCATGGACTATATAGCTTAAAATTGTAAAAAACCATATTTTAAAACCATCCAGTCCATGGTTCCCTTTAATTTTTCTTTTTGAATCATAACTCCACATATTTAGAAACTATCATATAGTTATGAAATGCAAGGTGTATATAGAATATATATTTTAAAATTCCATACACATTTTAAGAGATCCTAAGGTAAATGGCACACTGAACCCTGTTTGCTAAGACAGAAAAATTTCTACCATGGACTATGTCCATTAAGTAAACTTATCCTAAGCCAAAGCTAAATACAAGTTGCAATATGCTGGGAAATACCAGAGGGGTTTGCTCTTATCAGAAAGATATGGATACAATCCTATCCAGCTATACAACTGAAACTCCAAATATGCAATTATGCTTGAATAATTAAAGAAAGAAAGAGAAAATCACTCAATCATGTCTGATTCCTTGCAATCCCATGGACTATACAGTCCATGGAATTCTCCAGGCCAGAATACTGGAGTGGGTAGCCATTCCCTTCTTCAGGGGATCTTTCCAGCCCAGGGATCAAACCCAGGTCTCCCACATTGCAGGCAGATCCTTTACCAGATGAGCCAGGAATGCTGGAGTGGGTAGCCTATCCCTTTTCCAGGGGATCTTCCTGACCCAGGAATTGAACCGGGGTCTCCTGCATTGCAGGCAAATGGCTACAGATACCTGACAGAAACATCTAGATTACCTGAATTTCACATTCTTCTCTTTCCTCTCACTCATCATTTTTGCCCACCATCATTAAGCCCTCTTTTAGAAAGCAATTATCATGTTTGACTAGGCTGTGTCTGGTACAAACTTTTCAGACATTGTCTCTTAGGGAATAATTTACCTTTGGGGATTATCTATTTGTCCAGCACCCCATATCTGAATTAGAGACAATTTTCTTCATTTGTTTAAAAGAACTTGAGTAAGATAACGCTTACTCCTTGGAAGGAAAGTTATGACCAACCTAGATAGCATATTCAAAAGCAGAGACTTTCCTTTGCCAACAAAGGTCCATCTAGTCAAGGCTATGGTTTTTCCTGTGGTCATGTATTGATGTGAGAGTTGGACTGTGAAGAAGGCTGAGCGCCGAAGAATTGATGCTTTTGAACTGTGGTGTTGGAGAAGACTCTTGAGAGTCCCTTGGACTGCAAGGAGATCCAACCAGTCCATTCTGAAGGAGATCAGCCCTGGATGTTCTTTGGAAGGAATGATGCAAAAGCTGAAACTCCAGCACTTTGGCCACCTCATGCGAAGGGTTGACTCATTGGAAAAGCCCCTGATGTTGGGAGGGATTGGGGGCAGGAGGAGAAGGGGACGACAGAGGATGAGATGGATGGATGGCATCACTGACTCTATGGACATGAGTCTGAGTGAACTCCAGGAGTTGGTGATGGACAGGGAGGCCTGGCGTGCTGCAATTCAAGGGGTCACAAAGAGTTGGACACGACTGAGCGACTGAACTGAACTGAACTGAAGATGTTAATGATGAGGGAAACTGAGAGGAGCATCTGAGAACTCACAGTACTATCTTTGCAACTTCTGCATAAGTTTAAAATTATTGCCAAATAAAAGGTCTATTAAAAGAGAGAGAGACTGACCTTCTCAATCAGACATGGGATCAAATGTTGGTCCACCCTAACCAGACTGTGGTAAGAGTTAGGTTATTTTTATTTTCTTAAACCGTTTTTATTTTGTTTTAATATCAAATGACAATTTTACTGATCAAAAAATCCTCATGTCTCAATAAAGAACAGTAGAACTACTATTTTCATTATCAAATTACTTATTATTCTACTAGAAAGACACAGTTCCCCAACCTGCAAGCATGAGAAGTTGATAAATGGCAATACCTCTTCTGCTTGGGTGTAGTTGAAAACACACACCAGTTTACTTCCCAACTCCTCTTACTTTTAAAATAGAACCCTCATTTTGGGGAAGCTCTTCTTTGTGGCTAAACAGAAGTCCTCATTTTACTGTCTAAGAATATTTGAAAAACCATCCTACAAAGGAGCCCTCCAGATCTAAACCGAAAACTTTTCTTTAGAAATCAAGAGTGGAAAATGAAATTGTGGCAGATTTACAGACAATTTTGCAAAGATATCCCAGCTGAAAGGTGTTGCTCATAAAGTATCTCCCCCTGTTCCATCAGAGTCTGCCTCTTCCTTGCTGTTTTAGTCACTAACCCATGTCTGACTCTTTTCTACCCGATGGCCTGTAGCCTGCCAGACCGCTCTGTCTATGGGATTTTCCAGGCAAGAGTATTGGACTGGGTTGCCATTTACTTCTCCAGGGGATCTTCCTAATCCAGGAATCAAACTCAGATCTCCTGCTTGGCAGGCAGAATCTTTACCACTAAGCCACCTGGGGAGCCCCGCCTCTTAGCAATGCATTTTGACTCCAATGCACAGAAGCTGAATAACACCAGTGAACCAGAATAACTCAACATAATTGCATAGACATGTATCTAAAATAGCATGAGTTATTTTAACATGAGTTAATAAGTGCACATTACTAAGCCAGACTGTAAAAGCTACATAGTATATGATTTTATTTATATGACATTCCAGAAAAGGCACAACTATAGGGATGGAA
Organism: Bos mutus; assembly: GCF_027580195.1. Classification (NCBI taxonomy): domain Eukaryota; kingdom Metazoa; phylum Chordata; class Mammalia; order Artiodactyla; family Bovidae; genus Bos; species Bos mutus. The sequence goes on along the minus strand of NC_091636.1, from coordinate 40,285,988 downwards.
AGCAGGTCAGTGGTTTCCAGGAGTTAAGGATAGGAGTAAGACTTAACTGGAAAAGGTTAGCACAGGGAGTTTGGGGATAGATGATCTAACTGCTCTTATGTTGATCATAGTGGTGATTACACAATGCTATGCATTTGTCAAAACTTGTAGAACTCTATACCACCCCTATCCCTCCAAAAAAGGTGAATTACTATATGTAAATACAAAATAAATCTTAAAAAGTTGAGAAAGGGTGGGGAGATATATAAAAATGTCTTCTCTGAAAATATTTAAGAACAAGAGGGATCATCAGCAATCCTGAATTCTTTTTTTTCTGATCCAATCACCTATGGAGCACTAGAATTTAGCTTTTTATGTTGCTTTAAAAGCACTAGTTAATATCAAGGGTATAGCTCTGGTTTTCATTTTATCCATGAAAATAAAGAGGTTGACAAGCATTGTGAAAAGCATGTGTTCTTTTGCTGTATCTCAAACAAAGCTTGATGCAACCAAGCAGTTTCCATAGTAATGATACTTTTTATTCAACACCAAGACAAACAACTATAAAAATACATAGTTAGACAATGCAGAAAGCGTACATGCCAGAACTAAATGAGGTCTCTGGGGAAATGACTGGCCATTAAAAAAAAATCCTTTCTAAGAGCAAAGTTAGTCTAATATTGCTTTCACCTTCCCCATGGTGAGATCCTGAAGGTCTTTCTCTAACTCTCATCTGTCACTGAAAACAGAATGGAGAGGAGAGAGGTCACCCAAAACATCTGGTGGAAAGGCAGCCCCACTACCAGTATCTGAGCATTGAATGTGTACGTATGTTTTGGGGCAAAGGGGGTGGAATTAAAGATGAATAGTTAATAATAGTTAATAATTAATAGTTAATAATAGTTAATTGATGCTTTTGAACTGTGGTGTTAGAGAAGACTCTTGAGAGTCCCTTGGACTGCAAGGAGATCCAACCAGTCCTTTCTAAAGGAGATCAGTCTTGCATGTTCTTTGGAAGGAATGATGCTAAAGCTGAAACTCCAGTACTTTGGCCACCTCATGCGAAGAGTTGACTCATTGGAAAAGACTCTGATGCTGGGAGGGAGTGGGGGCAGGAGGAGAAGGGGATGACAGAGGATGAGATGGCTGGATGGCATCACTGACTTGATGGACCTGAGTTTGAGTGAACTCCGGGAGTTGGTGATAGACAGGGAGGCCTGGCGTGCTGCAATTCATGGGGTTGCAAAGAGTCGGACACGACTGAACGACAACTGAACTGAACTGAAGCACTGTTCTGCTTCCTTCAAGAATTTACAAATGAGTCACATAATCAAAGGACCTGGCATTGCAGAGAAGCTTGGAGACCATTTAATTCACCTGCTGGTTTCAGAGATGGACAAGCGGTGGCCATGTCAGTGATCATACAGCTGGGTTGTGGCAGAGCCAGAACCAAAACCGCAGCTTTCTGAGCCCTTCTGACCTTAATATTGTACCCTGGGGCCAGCCTCATGGGCATATGACCTACACAATCTCACAGGGCCTCACATTAAGAATGGCCCCACTCCTGTTTTAATGCTCTGCTGTTCCTGTCTTGAAATTGTTTTTGAACAAAAGGCCCTATGTTTCATTTTACAGTAGATGTCACAAGTTATGCAGCTGATTCTGACCCCATCCTTCCCCTCTCAAAAGTTGTCTCACAGAAAGAAAACTTCATGTTGCAGGCAATAGAAAGAAGAAAAATTGAAGAGATAAGGGAATTTAAAACAAAATAAAAAACAATAGGAAAAATTTATAAAGAGAAAAGCTTTTTATGCTTCCAAGAGATGCACCAGCATCGGACTGGAAAATGGTTCCACAGGAAGTAATGAAAAGCCAACCTCAACCAGCTTCACTAGTGCTCAACTCAAGTTCTTAGGGAATCGACAGCAGTGATCAAGTGGGAGGGTGGTGGGACATATTCAACTAAGTATGTAATTCAGCCAATGTTCTCTTACCAGCTAGGCTTTATTGAATTTGGTTTGTATTTTCATTCTGGAATCATAGGCAACGTCTCATCACATGGAACGAAACAGTCTCTAGAATGGAGGACATCATGAGGTGTTTACACATGGAGTGCACACAGCCTATCTGCCACTGGGGACCTGGGAATCTAACTGTTAGAAATACTGCATTGAGCAATAATACCAATAAGGATGCTGGGGAAACCTAATCCTTTTGACAATTTCTGGTGCTGTCAGAGGTATTTACATTTGATATGAGGTGAAGATTTGCTGATCATTAATCCACCTTTAATGCAGGAGACCATGGTTCAATTCCTGGGTTGGGAAGATCCGCTGGAGAAAGGATAGGTTACCCACTCCAGTATTCTTGGGCTTTCCTTGTGGCTCAGCTGGTAAAGAATCCGCCTGCAATGTGGGAGACTTGGGTTCAATCCCTGGGTTGGGAAGATTCCTTGGGAGAAGGAAAAGGCTACCCACTCCAGTATTGTGGCCTGGAGAATTCCACAGTCCATAGGGTCACAAAGAGTCAGACACAACCAAGTGACTTTCATTTTCACTTTTCCTTCAGCAAAATTTATTTTTAGTGAAGTAAAAGAAAGAAAGATCTGGAGCCTTAAAAACACCAAATCAACTTTAAATCCCAGTGTTACCACTTACAGTGTTGTTATTGGCAAGTGTTGTAAACCCTCTTAGCTTCAATACCTTTATCTGTAAAATAATGACCATAAACCTATCTCATAATGACCATAAACCTGTCTCGCTTAACTTGTCAATTATGTTAGCTTGCAAGGATTTGCATTTTCCAAAGTGTGTTCCAGGAAGACAAATTCCAGAGAAGAGTAAACAAGATCTGTGGATCAAATCAGTTTAGGAAACAATGAGTCATAACTTATCAAACTGATTTATTTAATGCACAACTTCTCAGAGTTTTTAATATGATAATTTTCTTAGTGAATCAACAATAAGATCCCATGTACAGCATTTCTCAATTTTAATGATCAGAAAACACTTGAAATTATTGTTGCATGGGGGCATGTTTTTGAGAATGCTGAGTTAATTACATAGAGTAAATATTGTAGATATTCAATAAATGTTACTTCCGTTTGTGTTTATATTTATAAAAACACAAAGATTCTTATTATTACAATATATCACATATTGAAAAAAAAAGTTTTTCTTCACTATTTTAAACTGTTCTTCTCCTAATAACCATGTTGTTGTTGCTATTACTGTTTCTCTAAAACATCACGTCTTCTGCTGCTTCTGCTGCTGCTGCTGCTGCTACTGCTAAGTCACTTCAGTCGTGTCTGACTATGCAACTCAGTAGACGGCAGCCCAACACACTCCCCCGTCCCTGGGATTCTCCAGGCAAGAACACTGGAGTGGGTTGCCATTTCCTTCTCCAATGCATAATAGTGAAAAGTGAAAGTGAAGTCGCTCAGTTGTGTCTGACTCTCTGAGACCCCATGGACTGCAGCCTACCAGGCTCCTCCATCCATGGGATTTTCCAGGCAAGAGTACTGGAGTGGGGTGCCATCGCCTTCTCCGAAAACATCACCTGTACTTCCTAGTTAATCATATGCTTATTGTTCCAGTCTTCCCTGGATTTGCATTTGAGAAGAATGTACATTATCACTGTGCTCACTTGATCCAGGTTAAATAGCTATGGATAAGTCCAAAACCTCAGTTCTAACACCACCTCTGCAATTAACTATATGACTAAGTATGGGGTTTTTATTTTTTTCAACTTTCCCAGACTTCTGTAAAATGAATGAAATGTAATTATTCTAAGATAAAATTGTGTAACATTGTAGAACTGGAAGAGTTAAACTGTAGAGACATCTACTTTCCAGTCCAGCATATAAGGGGCTTGGAAGTCCTCACTCCCATCTAAATAAGAAGAAAAAGTTGAGCAAACTGAAAATCAACAACTTTTCTTAGATCTTATCAGAGAGTCAAGATCACAAAACATCACTGCCCCCAAATTCTGAGAGGCAGACAGGCAGATAAAGAGAACCACAGCTTACTAGAGCAGAAACCTCCATGGGAATCAGTATCAGGGTAAAAAAATCTGGACTATAATTGATGAATTGCTGGAAATTCAGAGTGGACAAGTTTGAGAATTGAAAGTTCCAGGGAAGGGCAGTCTTAGGTGTGGCTCTAACCCTTTGTAAGTATTCCCTCCAGAAGCCCTAGGAGGTTCTCACAGAGATGAATGGAGAAAAATCTCCTCATGCTTCCATCAGGGGGAGGGAAAAAGCAATCATTTTGAATCAAACCCAGAGCACTCTGTTCTTCTTAACAAAATAAACTATTTCACTAGAGCCTAACAAACTTGGAGGAAGAGAAGTATACTCAGAGCCATTTCCTTTTAGGTTTTGATGTGGAGGAAGAGAAATACACAATCACAGCCTCTTCTAGTCTTCCTGTCTCACGTGTGTGTGTGTGTGTGTAGGAGGGAACATGAGAAGAACTTTTAAATCTCACAGCCCAGATGCATAGGTTACGAAAAACCTGAGACCTAATCATCAGACTATAGAATGCTATCCCTCCACAGCATGTTACCACCATATCAATAAGGCTTATATACCTTACCCATCTACCCAGAATATCAGGCCCAGCCTTCAACAACAACAAAAAAATTACAAAGCATACTAAAAGTCAAATATACATACATATATATATATATATATATATATATATATAGTTTAACACAAGTATCAGAATCAGACTCAGGTATGGCAGGGATGTTGGAATTATCATCAGACTGAAAATTTTGAATAACTATAATTAGTATGCTAAGTGATTCAGAAGATGAGACGACAAGCCATCAGCCTGGAGAAAATATTTGCAAGTTACACATCTGATAAAGGACAGCTATCCAAAACATATAAAGACCTCTTAAATCATGACCAAGTGGGATTTATCCCTGGCTTCAAGGTTTAACATATGTAAATCAACCAATGTGATACACCACATAAACAGAATGAAAGATAAAAATTACATGATCATCTCGACAGAAGCAGAAAAGCATCTGAGAAAATTCAGCATCTATTCGCAATAAAACTCGCAATGAAATGGGTATAACAGGAAATTTTTTCAACACAATAAAGGCTATTTATGAAAAGCCCACAGCTAACATCACAACCAATGGGGGAAAAGAGGAAAGTTTTTACTCTAAGATCCAGTACAAGGCAAGGATGCCCATGGTGGCCACTTTCACTCAACACAGTACTGGTAGTTAAATTATAAACAGCAATCACACAGGAAAAAGAAATAAAAGGCATACAAATCATAAAGAAAGATGTGAAATTATCCATTTGCAGACGACAACAACTTATATATAGAAAACCCTAAAGACTATCAAATAACTGCTAGAACTAATAAATGAATTCAGTAAATTATGAAAAAATTTTAATACAAAAATGTACTTGTATGTGCGGGTGCAGGCACACACACACACTCACATACCACACACACCGTAAAGGAGAAGATGGCAAAACTTAATTATTGGAAGCATATTAAAAATAGTCACAAGATAGGAGAGGATATTAGTAATAGAGAGATTTTTATATTTGTAGAAACTCCTCAAAAAAAAATACCATCCAATAGAATAGAAAAATAAAGGCTAGAGTCTGAAGCAAGAATATTATGAAAAAGAAATCCAAAAGACAAATAAATATATGTGTCCAACCTAATATCTGACCTGACAAATACAAGTCAAACAGAATGAGATACCACTGCACTCTAAACCAATCAAGAAAATTCAGAAAGTCTGAAAATATCATGTGTTGGGTGAGGAAATGGAACAAATTTAGAAACTCTCATACTGCACTACTGGAAGTAGAGATTGGTACAGGCACTTTGGATAAAGCAAGTGGGCATTATCTACTAAAACGGAATATGTGCATATCCTGTGATCCAGTAATTCTGCCTTGAGTACATCACCTAGAGAAATTCTTACATATTTGAATCTAGATACATATACAAGAATGCTCCTAGCAGTCTTCTCAGCAGTTCGAAACTGGTGTTTTGGAAACAACAGTGCCCAGCAAAATAGAATGAATGGATTCTAGTATGTACCTCCAATGAAATACTACACAACAATAAAAATGAATAAACAAAAACTATACATGAAAGGATGTTTGGCTCTTAAAGACAAAATATTAAGCAAAAGAAAGAACAATGACAAGGTAATATATGAGTCCATTTTCATGAAGTTTAAAAATGAGCAACAGTAAAATTATTATTATTATTATTAGCAATGCTACCATTAAAGTAATTTCTTCAAGTTTTTTTTTATAGGTAGATATTAACGTTATTCAGAGAAGGCAATGGCACCCCACTCCAGTACTCTTGCCTGGAAAATCCCATGGATAGAGGAGCCTGGTGGGCTGCAGTCCATGGGGTTGCAAAGAGTTGGACACGACTAAGCAACTTCACTTTCACGCATTGGAGAAGGAAATGGCAACCCACTCCAGTGTTCTTGCTTGGAGAATCCCAGAGATGGAGGAGCCTGGTGGGCTGCCGTGTGTGACACAGAGTCAGACACGACTGAAGCGACTTAGCAGCAGCATTAACGTTATTCATGTTTTTAAATTTTACACACAGGGAAAAGGATACCTAGAGGTATATTCAAATAGTTATTCTTTGTAGGTACATTTAATAGGAAAGGAGAATGATTAGGTAGTCATTTTTAGTCTAGATATCTAAAGATGTTAGAAAGGTAATGCTCAAAATCCTTCAAGCTAGGCTTCAGCAGTACGTGAACTGAGAACTTTCAGATGTACAAGCTGATGTACAAGAAAAGGCTGAGGAACCCCAGATCAAATTACCAACATTCGTGGATCACAGAGAAAGCAAGAAAATCCCAGGAAAACATCTACTTCTGCTTCATTGACTATGCTAAAGCTTTCGACTATATGGATCACAACAAACTGGAAAATTCTTAAAGAGATGAGAATAATATTCCACCTTACCTGTCTCCTGAGAAACCTGTACGCAGGTCAAGAATCAGTAGTTAGAACCAGACATAGAACAATGGACTGGTTGAAAATTGGGAAAGGAGTATGTCAAGGTTGTACGTTGTCACCCTGCTTATCTAACTTGTAAGCAGAGTGCATGATGTGAAATGCCAGGCTGGATGAATTATAAGCTGGAGTCAAGACACTGGGGACAAAATCAACAACCTCAGATAAGCAGATGATACCACTCCAATGGCAAAAAGTGAAGAGGAACTAAAGAGTCTTTTGATGAGGGTAAAAGAGGAGAGTGAAAAAGCTGGCTTAAAACTCAACATTCACAAAACTACGATCATGGCACCCAGTCCCATCACTCATGGCAAATAGATGGGGAAAAAATGGAAACAGTAACAGATTTTATTTTCTTGGGTTCAAAATCACTGCAGATGATGACTGCAGCCATGAAATTAAAAGACGCTCTTTGGAAGAAAAGTTATGACCAACCTAGACAGCATATTAAAAAGCAGAGACATCACTTTGCCAACAAAAGTCCATCTAGTCAAAGCTATAGTTTTTCCAGTTGTCATGTATGGATGTGAAAGTTGGATCATAAACAAGGCTGAGTGCCAAAGAATTGATGTTTTTGAATTGTGGTGCTAGAGAAGACTCTTGAGAGTCCCTTGGACTGCAAGAAAATCAAACCAATCAATCCTCAAGGAAATCAACTCTGAATGTTCATTGGAAGGACTAATGCTGAAGCTGAAGCATCAGCTGATGTGAAGAGCAGACCTTCGAAAAGACTCTGAAGCTGGGAAAGACTGAGGACAGGAGGAGAAGGGGCAACAGAGGATGAAACGGTTGGATGGCATCACTGACTCAGTGGACATGAATTTGGATAAATTCCAGGAGATAGTGACGGACAGGGAAACCTGGCATGCTGCAGTCCATGGGGTCAAAAGAGTTGAACATGACTTAGTGACTGAATAACATCTAAAGATCAGGATGAGGTTAAAGGTAGCAGATTTTTGACTGACAGTCAACTGAGAATCCAATTGACTGGTGAATAATCCATTTCCAAAATAAATCTCATTAAATTTCATCAGACCTTTTTTCAGTCACTCTATCAGGAACACTAATCTTCTCCAAGAAAGGGGTTATAAATTACCTCACACAAAAAGCTTCTACTCCAGAGCAGGCCTGAACAATTTTTTCTTTTACTGTACATACCATACAAAGCTAAAAAGAAATGTGAGGAAATCATTGCCATAAAATGCAGAAAACTGACTACCTCGAGGACAAAGTGAGAGGGAGGTTCTTGGCAAGAGACACTCAGGCTTCAAGAACAGTCTCCATGTTTTCTAATTACAACTGCATGGGTGGCTTTATTTCATTGTATTGATTCATCAAACCACTTTTCATTAAGCTAAACTGGGGTACTTTTCTGTATATGTGTCATATTTTTTTTTTAAAAGAAGATGATAAAGGGAAGATGAATGTCTGAGTAACAGAGTGATTTACATATTTCATACCCACATGAAATATATTCAGTGAACACCAAACTATATGGCAGAGCCTCAGTACAAAGCTGATTTCTCTGTCCTCCAAAAAGCTTTCACATTCCTCCCCACCCCACAGTGACTACCTCCTCCTCTGCTCTCACGGAACTGATTGTTTAGGCCTCTCGCTGGCACTAAAGTGAATATGCCTCATATGAAATGCCTCACGACCATTCCCGTGCTCTTTTTCAGGCTTTCATATGTGTATGCTTTGTCTTCCAGCTTATGGCTTGGCACAAAGAATCCCCTTGACACCCTTTTATTCATAAGAAGCAATAGAGAGTGTAAGTGTGAATCTTAATCAGAACAGGTCATGTTAAGGCAATGTTCCAGTATTTATCAACATCATTTCTCAAACACTTTTCTCAAGTCCAGCTCCCAGAGTTGGACATGAAGTCTCACACCCCTTTATCATCAGTCAGAAAACTCTCCTGCTCTTTTTATAAGCCCAAAGACTGGTAATGATACAATAGCACTTGTTACCCAATTATGTGGCAGCTCCTCTAGGGACTCATAAGGATTTTTGAGGCTTAGCAATTGCTGACCAACTCCTGTGCATAAAAACGAGGAAAAAAAGCAATAGCTTGGGTAGTAGTTCAGTGCAGAGTGAGGACACAATAATATTATTTGTACTATCCTTGTGAGGGGTGGACTTAATTCTGACCATGAACTGCTTTCCTAATACGAATATTTGTTAAGGTTCTACTGTGTGAATATCGCCATGCCAAGACCTGAGGCTATATCCTGAATTTTCTTTTTCCTCCCTGCCAAACATATTCTCATTCATCAATAGCCATTATCAAGCAGAAATACACAATTCATTAATTAGCCCTTCCCTTTGTAACACGATGTTGCAACCAACGCATCAAAATATAATAGCTATGACATTCAGAGTGAAGTGCCAGGCCAAGATGCAAATTTTCAAAGATGGTAGTCGCCTCCCCACCAAAAAATGACTGCAAAACTCTGGAACTCCTCACTTGCATCCAGGGTATAAAAGATAGAGGAAAAATAGAGCCCAGGGGAAAAAATTTTCTGAGAGAATGCTATACTTTCTCCTATCTCTTTTCCTCCACGGGAGAGATGTGAGAGAAGTACTAGCTCCTAAAATAAAAGTTCCTCAGGGACATTACTCAAGGAGAATTTCTAGAGAAGATTTCCGTGGAGAAAATTCTTAATGTTCTAGGGTCCACCCCTTTTCAAGGAGGAAGTGAGTTCTTCCTTCTTCCCTCCACCATGACATAGATGATAGATGACATAACAATCAGAGTAATCTATCATTAATTTCCTTCTGTTAGGAAGGAATCCACTGAACTGGTGTCTGACTCCTGCCTGGAAACTTTAAAGAGCAAGAGCCAGGTTAGTTTGGAGCTTTGGCAATGGGAGAGAAGTTGCTACTGCATTCACTGTGTTTACTGAAGCAACAATGAAGGAAGTATTCCTATGAGCTAGATATGGGACATACACTACTGGGAATCAGCAGTTTAGGTCTAGTCAAGACAGCCTCCCTGGAGAAAACTGAAGACAAGCCCTCAGATTCTCAGGTATCTTACTAATCTGTCTTCCTGCTTCTATCCTTGTCCCCTTCAGCATACTGCACCATGGAAGTAAAATGTTCCAGTAAAATATAAGTCTGGACTGATGCTGAAGCTGAAACTCCAGCACTTTGGCCACCTGATGCAAAGAACTGACTCATTTGAAAAGACCCTAATGTTGAGAAAGATTGAAGGCGGGGGGAGAGGGGGATGACAGAGGATGAGATGGTTGGATGGCATCACCGACTCAATGGACATGAGTTTGAGTAAACTCCAGGAGTTGGTAATGGACAGGGAGGCCTGGTGTGCTGCAGTCCATGGGGTCCCAAAGAGCTGGACACGACTGAGTGACTGAACCGAACTGAAAATGTAAGTCAGATCATGTCACTCGTCTGCTCAAAACCCTTCAGTGGCTTCCTTGTCATGTGGGGTAGAAGCCCAAGCCCTCACCAGACCCATGAGTCTCTACACAGTCAGAATCCACGCCCCATGCCCTTATTTCCCCTCTCCCCTCTGCTCTCTGCAATGCAGGTACACCTGCCTCCTGTTCCTTACGCTCCCCAAGGCCTCTGCACTCGCCAGACTCTGCCTCCAACACTCCAATGCCTAGGAGTCCAAGTCACAAAAAACAGAATTTCCACAAAGGTGGAGATTTTCATCTGCTTTGTTCACTGTTGTATACTCAGGGCCTAAGCAGTTCCTGGCAAAGAGTAGTTGTTCAATAAATACTTGTTGACTGATTGAATGCATTTTAATAAAAGTTTCGTGAATGACAATATTTCTGAGGTCGTTGTTCCAAAAGGAGGCCAAAGGGGAAAAAACTTTCTTCTCAGAATAGGAAGTCACCAAATCCACTTGTAAGTTTGCTGGAAGCAGTAGGTTTGAGCCTGAGCCTGTTTGTCCCTTCCTCTCTCTCACGCCTGGTGTACAGATTTCAGTCAGCAATGATTATGATCTACGCTGTTCCTCACTTTGTTTCCCTTTTGTTCTTGGTGTTTAATAAGGAAATCTCCAAGTTCACCATTAGAACATTATAAATCACCCACATTACGTAGCCTGCTCAGGCATCTCTGATAGGAACTCCTTGGGCTGGGTGAGAGCTCAAACTAATCAGGAAATGTTTGCTCAGATGCAAAGGTTTGGAAAAATCCTAGGGCATGAATCATGTGGGATTTCAATTTCCCTGATGCTAAATATGAAAATCATAATTTCTAAGAAATTATGTGTTGAGAATACGTATTTTTCTTTGACTCCAAAATTTTCTAGAAATGTGTCCCTCCCTTTAAAAATCCTGAGCCCAGAATTCCAGTTTTGCAGGAGGCAAAACTTCCAGGTGACAAGGGAGTGAAGAGCAGGAAGACTACCATGTTAGAGCAGCCTTCTCATCTGCCCTTCAGCATGACTCTTGTACAATTTCTTTCAAGATAACCAAGAAACTCCAAGGTTTTAAGGAAAAAGAAACACAGAATATTAAAATTATCTGAATAATAACACTGTGTTGGCCAAAAAGTTCATTTAGGTTTTTATGTAAGATCTTAGGGAGCAAACTTTTTGGCCAACCCAATACAAATAGTATCTTGGAAAAAAACAAACAAACAAACAAAAAGCCCTGCTTGAAATACAACCACTCATGCGCACACATGGACAAACACACATACGTACACTCACAAGCACCCACATAAGCAGATTCTGAGGGCCCCTTGTTCCCACGTGTCGCAAGGAAACCACAACCTTAAACTTCTCAGGCTCTCCCAAACGTCATGGTTTATTATACACAGGAATTCCACTCACTTTGCTTCGTGCCCTCTCAACCTATTCCTTCACAGTGAGGCTAGAAGAAAACTGAAATTACAAATGAATGTGCTGGAGGCTTACTCAAAGCCAGGAAAAAATTCTGAAGGGTAAGTATAGTAGTGATAGGAGCAGTAGCAGTCACAGCAGTAGCAGTCATGATTATCACTACTTACCGTTAATGCAGAGAAGTGTTTTAATGTACTCTATCATTTGAATCCTCTCAGTCCCTTAGACTATGGGGCTTAAAACATTTATAAGAAACCATCATCCAGTGTAGTTTTCAATTGTGAACTCTCACAATTTAGCATATTAGAGAAATGAAAAAAGACATAAAAGAGATGTTTTAAAAATTCAATTACAAGGGAATTCCCTGGTGGTAAAGTGGTTAGGACTTGGTGTTTTCATGGTCAAAGACCTGGGTTCAATCCCTGGTTGAGGAATTAGGATCCCATAAGCCATGTGGCAGCCAAAAAAAAAAAAAATTCAAATATAAAATTCTATTATTCTAAGGAAGTAATAAACCTTCCCAATAAGAATAACTGTAAGAATATATCAGGCCCTCACTGAAAACTACTGTCAGTAAACCGGGAAAAGGGGTACAATGTCCCTGGACACTCTTACCTACACAGTGTAGGCCTCAGTGAGTGTTTGATGAATGCCTAAGTGAGTGAATAAATAAACCAGTGAGTGAACAAACAAGCCAAGTAAACAGCACTCCTTTTTGTACTCTTGGTTGCCTGAGAAACATTGACTCTTGCTCTTGAATAACTTCTCTTTCTGGATCTCAGTCTCCCTTCAAATGCAGCACACTCTTTAGTTTTAGTTCTTTTGGTAGGGAGGGGATATTAGCACTTCAGAGTCCTCTGATGTTCAGAAAGAGCCAGATTCCACCTCTTCCATTCTATTTCCACTGCCACCACCCTTATTCAACTTCAAATCCATATTACACATTCATCTGCTTTCACAATACACTCCAATACATCTTCCACACTGTCCCAGATTAAGCTGCCTTTTATATCACTTAATATCATCCTCCTTCTCAAAGGGCTTTACAGTGCCTACACAAAGCACAGCTCTGCTCTGACACTCAAGGCTGTCAGCTCCCACATTTCCTGCTGTATCCCCCCTACATCTCAACACATACTTTATTATTTTTTTTAATTTTATTTTATTTTTAAACTTTACAATATTGTATTAGTTTTGCCAAATATCAAAATGAATCCACCACAGGTATACCCGCGTTCCCCATCCTGAACCCTCCACCCTCCTCCCTCCCCTACCCTCCCTCTGGGTCGTCCCAGTGCACCAGCCCCAAGCATCCAGTATCCTGCATCGAACCTGGACTGGCGACTCGTTTCATACATGATATTATACATGTTTCCATGCTATTCTCCCAAATCTCCCCACCCTCTCCCTCTCCCACAGAGTCCATAAGACTGATCTATACATCGGTGTCTCTTTTGCTGTCTCGCATACAGGGTTATTGTTACCATCTTTCTAAATTCCATATATATGCGTTAGTATACTGTATTGATGTTTTTTCTTTCTGGCTTACTTCACTCTGTATAATAGGCTCCAGTTTCATCCATCTCATTAGAACTGATTCAAATGTATTCTTTTTAATGGCTGAGTAATACTCCATTGTGTATATGTACCACAGCTTTCTTATCCATTCATCTGCTGATGGGCATCTAGGTTGCTTCCATGTCCTGGCTATTATAAACAGTGCTGCGATGAACATTGGGGTACACGTGTCTCTTTCCCTTCTGGTTTCCTCAGTGTCAACACATACTTTAGATGCAGCTTCAATTCATCATTTCCTAACGCCTACTGCATTTTCCCTCTATTCCTGTCGTCATCCATGCCATTCCTTTTATCTGTAAATGTCTCCACTCAACTTCAACTATGAAAATTCTACCAATTCTACAGATTCCAGTTCTGATTTTCCTCCTTCAATATGCACTCCATGCTTGACTTGGTTGGAAAGGTCTCTCCATCCTGCCATCCCTAAAGAAAGCCTCAGATCAAAGAACACATTATTTTTGCATAATTGCAGGGGTAAATATTATTCGGGGCAATGTTTCACTAACTGTGCTCTAAAGAACAATGTCTCATGATTCTTAAAACAAAACAAAACAAATAAGAAGAATAAAGGCCCTGATGAAATAGTGTTAGAAAATGCTACACACTCTACCTTTCTCTTGGAGATTCATGATGCATATTAGCATATGAAAGGCTCTGAGAATCCTGAGATGAGGCGATGTGATAAACTTGATTTAACCCAATATTTCCCAAATACATTTGATCAAATTTTCCAGTTTTCACATTTTAATAATTGTTCTTGGAAAGCTAGTTCTTCATAGAATACAGTCTAGGAAACACTAATCTGACTCCCTCAAGGGAAGAGATGATGAAATTAAGCTCTAGAGAAGTGAAGTAACTGAACAAAGACCATGAGCTAATTTGTAGAAGAGTCAGTAGTACACCTGGTCTCTTGTCCTCCAAACCAATCCTCCTTCACTCTATCACTATGACCAAATTACATTACAGTACAAAATTGTAGAATATTTTGTATACCTTGCCAAACTTTTTATACATTGAAATTTTTTGGCAGTCATTTGCACTGGGAAGACTATATTAGAGAAACAAAATAAAGTCATTTTTTTAGCTTAATAAAGAAGCTCCATATACACACAAAAAGATATTAATCAGGGAAGCTTACATCTGTACAGTCCCCAAGGATTAGAATTCATATTTCCAAACTGAAATTACAGGAATCAAAATTCTGTGATACTCCATGGACAAAGTGGCTAAGAAACATTAAAATATATCCACAAAATAAAAATAAAAAATAAACATCTACAGTTAAAAAAAGAAAGACAAATTCAATATCATACTATTCATGAAGGCACAAATATTAAATAAATGACAAAATCCTCCCCAGAGCTCACTGTACAGTAACTGTTCCCTTACACAAAAACAAAAGCAAAAGCATATTTTTGTCTAGTGAGAACTCAGCTGGAATCTTCATTTATGGCAGATGCAGCTGACTTCAACTGTGGTCTCTCCTCCCATTTTGCTTTCCCTTCTGGATATGTTCAGGAAAAGTGAGCTCCTCTCCCATTTTCAAAAGATGAACCATGACTGGTCCACACCAATTTTGTTTTTCCTTACTCCATTTGTCAGCGGATTTAAAAGTAGGAATATGACCAATATATAAGGAAAGAATACTGAGGTTTCTGGAGCTTTGTACCCCCCAGGGAGGGGGTGAGTTGGGCTTCAAGTGGTACTGGTGGTAAAGAACCCACCGGCCAATGCAGGAGCTGCAGGCTTGATCCTCTGGGTCGGGAAGATATCCTGTAAGAAGGCATGGCAACCCACTCCAGTATTCTTGCCTGGAAAGTCCCATGGACAGAGGAGCCTGGTGGGCTACAGTCCAAAGAAGGGTCGCACAGAGATGGACATGACTTAAGTGACTTTGCACGCACACACACAGAGGGGGTGGGTTAGGGCCACGTTTTATACCTTCCCAAATCAGATCAGATCAGATCAGCCACTCAGTCGTGTCCGACTCTTTGCGACCCCATGAATTGCAGCACTCCAGGCCTCCCTGTCCATCACCAGCTCCCGGAGTTCACTCAGACTCACGTCCATCAAGTCAGTGATACCATTCAGCCATCTCATTCTCTGTTGTCCCCTTCTCCTCTTGCCCCTAATCCCTCCCAGCATCAGAGTCTTTTTCAATGAGTCAACTCTTCGCATGAGGTGGCCAAAGTACTGGAGTTTCAGCTTTAGCATCATTCCTTCCAAAGAACATCCCAGGGCTCATCTCCTTCAGAATGGACTAGTTGGATCTCCTTGCAGTCCAAGGGACTCTCAAGAGTCTTCTCCAACACCACAGTTCAAAAGCATCATGTCTTCGGTGCTCAGCCTTCTTCGCAGTCCAACTCTCACATCCATACATGACCACAGGAAAAACCATAGCCTTGACTAGATGGACCTTTGTTGGCAAAGTAATGTTTCTGCTTTTGAATATGCTATCTAGGTTGGTCATAACTTTCCTTCCAAGGAGTAAGCGTCTTTTACTTTCATGGATGCAATCACCATCTGCAGTGATTTTGGAGCCCAGAAAAATAAAGTCTGACACTGTTTCCACTGTTTCCCCATCTATTTCCCATGAAGTGATGGGACCGGATGCCATGATCTTCATTTTCTGAATGTTGAGCTTCAAGCCAACTTTTTCACTCTCCACTTTCACTTTCATCAAGAGGCTTTTTAGTTCCTTTTCACTTTCTGCCATAAGGGTGGTGTCATCTGCATATCTGAGGTTATTGATATTTCTCCCAGCAATCTTGATTCCAGCTTGTGTTTCTTCCATTCCAGCGTTTCCCATGATGTACTCTCCATAGAAGTTAAATAAGCAGGGTGACAATATACAGCCTTGATGAACTCCTTTTCCTATTTGGAACCAGTCTGTTGTTCCATGTCCAGTTCTAACTGTCCCTTCCTGACCTGCATACAGATTTCTCAAGAGCCAGGTCAGGTGGTCTGGTACTCCCATCTCTTTCAGAATTTTCCAGAGTTTGTTGTGATCCACACAGTCAAAGGCTTTGGCATAGTCAATAAAGCAGAAATAGATGTTTTTCTGGAACTCTCTTGCTTTTTCCATGATCCAGCAGATGTTGGCAATTTGATCTCTGGTTGCTCTGCCTTTTCTAAAACCAGCTTGAACATCAAGAAGTTCACAGTTTACATATTGCTGAAGCCTGGCTTGGAGAATTTTGAGCATTACTTTACTAGCATGTGAAATGAGTGCAATTGTGCAGTAGTTTGAGCATTCTTTGGTATTGCCTTTCTTAGGGATTGGAATGAAAGCTGACCTTTTCCAGTCCTGTGGCCATTGCTGAGTTTTCCAAATTTGCTGGCATATTGAGTGCAGCACTTTCACAACATCATCTTTCAGGATTTGAAATAGCTCAACTGGAATTCCATCACCTCCACTAGCTTTGTTCGTAGTGATGCTTTCTAAGGCCCACTTGACTTCACATTCCAGGATGTCTGGCTCTAGATCAGTGATCACATCATCATGATTATCTGGGTCATGAAGATCTTTTTTGTATAGTTCTTCTGTGTATTCTTGCCACCTCTTCTTAATATCTTCTGCTTCTGTTAAGTCCATACCATTTCTGTCCTTTATTAAGCCCATCTTTGCATGAAATGTTCCTTTGGTATCTCTGATTTTCTTGAAGAGATCTCTAGTCTTTCACATTCTGTTGTTTTCCTCTATTTCTTTGCATTGATTGCTGAAGAAGGCTTTCTTAGCTCTTCTTGCTATTCTTTGAAACTCTGCATTCAGATACTTATATCTTTCCTTTTCTCCTTTGCTTTTCGCTTCTCTTCTTTTCACAGTTATCTGTAAGGCCTCCCCAGACAGCCATCTTGCTTTTTTGCATTTCTTTCCCATGGGGATGGTCTTGATCCCTGTCTCCTGTACAGTGTCACGGACCTCATTCCATAGTTCATCAGGCACTCTATCTATCAGATCTAGGCCCTTAAATCTATTTCTCACTTCCACTGTATAATCATAAGGGATTTGATTGAGGTCATACCTGAATGATCTAGTGGTTTTCCCTACTTTCTTCAATTTAAGTCTGCATTTGGCAATAAGGAGTTCATGATCTGAGCCACAGTCAGCTCCTGGTCTTGTTTTTGCTGAGTGTATAGAGCTTCTCCATCTTTGGCTGCAAAGAATATAATCAATCTGATTTCGGTGTTGACCAACTGATGATGTCCATGTGTAGAGTCTTCTCTTGTGTTGTTGGAAGAGGGTGTTTGTTATGACCAGTGCATTTTTTTGGGCAAAACTCTATTAGTCTTTGCCCTGCTTCATTCCATATTCCAAGGCCAAATTTGCCTGTAACTCCAGGTGTTTCTTGACTTCCTACTTTTGCATTCCAGTCCCCTATAATGAAAAGGACATCTTTTTTGGGTGTTAGTTCTAAAAGGTCTTGTAGGTCTTCATAGAACCATTCAACTTCAGCTTCTTCAGCGTTACTGGTTGGGGCACAGATTTGGATTACTGTGATATTGAATGGTTTGCCTTGGAAACGAACAGAGATCATTCTGTCATTTTTGAGATTGCATCCAAGTACTGCATTTCGGACTCTTTTGTTGACCATCATGGCTACTCCATTTCTTCTGAGGGATTTGCCTTGAGAACCCCATGAACAGTATGAAAAGGCAAAATTATAGGATACTGAAAGTCAAACTCCCCAGGTCAGTAAGTGCCCAATGTGCTACTGGAGATCGGTGGAGAAATAACTCCAGAAAGAATGAGGGATGGAGCCAAAGCAAAAAGAATACCCAGCTGTGGATGTGACTGGTGATAGAAGCAAGGCCCGACGCTGTAAAGAGCAATGTTGCATAGGAACCTGGAATGTCAGGTCCATGAATCAAGGCAAATTGGAAGTGGTCAAACAAGAGATGGCAAGAGTGAATGTCGACATTCTAGGAATCAGCAAACTGAAATGGACTGGAATGGGTGAATTTAACTCAGATGACCATTATATCTATATCTTCCCATATTCCTATAAATGTACTTAGTTATAATGAGGAAGTGATGTGTGGAATCACTGAAATCATTCTGATACCATGAGGAATAAGCCCAAGAATAAAAACTAATACATTAAGGCTGGAAGAACATGAGGTTCACAGAACAGAAAGGTGCTCTCCCCTTATATGGTGCTCTCTATTTTCTCTCTTTTCTTTCCTTCTATTCCTCTAGACCATGCACTCTAAATCAACTTCTCCCTGGCTTCTCTCTAGGAACCAGTAGTTCTGTACAAGCCCACATTGTAACCTCAGTGCAAACATTTAAACACTCAAGATCATGACTTTGCTATACATAGCCACATCCACCACTCTTCAACTTCCCAGGTTGGAGTTCTCTCTCCTTCCCATACATCAGCACCATTTTGAAAGTAGATTTTAATGAAAGCAACAAAGACAAATACACAGTTTTACCCAAGGCCACCCTGCCTCTGTAAGACTCCTTAATGGTAGATTATCCTCAATCTCTTTGACCCTGCAGTGTTTAGCAGCACGTTTATTAGTGCTCAATGACTACTTTCTGATCAATTTACCAAAAAAGTAGGCCCAATTAATTTATTTCTTGAAAAATTAAAAGTTCAGGAAAAGACATCCGATGAATTGAAAGGAACGGCTTGAATAAAATGGCATGGAAATAAGTTCTATGGATCCAAGTGTATTTCAACAATGATTTCAGAATTGACATATTGAAAATATGAGGACCTTTCCTGCAATATCTCATATCTATATAGTGTTTTATGACTTACAAGTAGCCTTGTGTCTACTATCTCATCTGAGCATTTCTCAAGTGATAAATTACTTTTATGTATAACAAGCTTGACAATATTGGTAAGCAATTCGAGAGACAGCCAATCAGAGGTCATTCAAAAACATATTTCAATTACAGGCTGATGTGAAGCTTGAAAAAAAAGAAACAAAATGAAAATGTACAATAAGCTCTCGAGAATAGAATCCAATGTAGTGGGCCAGATCTGGGATGCTGTGTTTATTTCTGAATGTTAAACTGTAAAAAAGGACACTGTCAAAGCAATGTATCTAGACAAGGGCAACCAAGATGATGTCTGGAAACCATCTCAAGTGGAGAATGAGAGAACTGCGAGTGTTAGCTTATAAAAGGCAAAGTTTTAGGGTAGACATCTCTAAATTCAATGGTTGTCAAGTGAAAGGGTAAAAGATCCTTTCTATCATGCTTCTGATGGCAGAACTAGTGCCAATGATAAACATAAGAACAAAGAGGATAATTTAAAATCTATCCTTACCAGTGTTCTCCAACCTTCCAGATTGTTCAACACAAAGAAGAAACTCTCTAAAATTCAAAGCTGTCTAAAATAGACTGAACTACTTGTAAATCAGAAACACAGAGTTTATAGAAATACAGGCAGTTAGAGGTCCTGCTACCCTTTCTCAGGAACTCTGTGAGAGGGATTCCTGTTTTAGCCAGATGAACCAGATAATCTCTAGAAATGTTTCCAGCATGAACACTCAATGATTCCATATTCTGAGAGCATCCCAAAGTACAACTGTCAAGCTGCACTCAATTTATTCAGGTAATCAATCTTCTTTTTTTTTTTACTTTTTATTGGCATACAGTTGCTTTTCAATATTGTGTTAGTTTCTGCTGTACAGCAAAGTAAATCAATTATGCATACACATATCCACTTTTTTTTTTGTATTTCCTTCCCATCTAGGTCACATGGTACATTGATACTCCATAGAAGACATACAAATGGCAAAAAAAAAAAAAAAGCCACAAAAGATGTGCAACATGATTAATTATTAGAGAAACAAAAATCAAAAGTATGATGAGGTATCACCTCACATCGGTCAGAATGGGCATCATCAAAAAAAAATCTCCAAACAATAATGCTGGAGAGGATACAGAGAAAAGGGAAGCCTCCTACACTGTTGGTGGGAATGTAAATTGGTACAGCTACTATGGGGAACAGTAAGGAGGTTCCTTATAAAACTAAAAATAAAGCTCCCATATGACCCAGCAATCCCACTCCTAGGCATATATCCAGAGAAAATGTAATCCAAAAGGATGCAGTCACCCTGATGTTCATTGCAGCACTACATACACTACATAAAATAGCCCAGACATGGAACAACCTAAATGTCCATTGACAGAGGAATGGATAAAGAAGATGTGGTACATATATACAACGGAATATTACTCACCCCTAAAAAGGAATGCAATAATGCCATTTGCAGCAACACAGATCAAGAATTTCTTCATGCAGTGAATCTCATCTCTCAAAGTAATAAGATTAAATATATAATTTTCAAAAGATATGAGTAGACAAAAAAAAACTTAACCTATAACTGTTGACACTGAGCATCTCCAACACCTAGAATAATAACAGGCTCAGAGCTGAACTCAAAAATATGTGTGATTTAATAATAAGTATTTAAATGTCAGGTAATTCTGACATGTTTCTAACTTTTTCACACGTATTTTATGAGTTGTCAGCAACAATGCTCTGAGGTAGGCTAGAAAGGTTGCTGTGTCCACTTTACATACCTTATTTTATTACCCTCTCTCAAGAGGACTCTTCAATTAACATTATAGCTTTATGTTTCATTGAAAGTAAAAATGAAGTCACTCAGTCATGTCTGACTCTTTGAGACCCCATGGACTGTAGTCTACCAGGCTCCTCAGTCCATGGAATTTTCCAGGCAAGAATACTGGAGTGGGCTGCCATTTCCTTCTCCAGAGGATCTTCCCAACCCAGGCATTGAACCTGAGTCTCCCGCATTGCAGGCAGACGCTTTACTGTCTGAGCCACCATGGAAGCCCTCTGTTTCATTCAGTTCAGTCGCTCAGTCGTGTTCCGACTCTTTGCGACCCCATGAATCACAGCACACCAGGCCTCCCTGTCCATCACTAACTCTCGGAGTTCACTCAGACTCATGTCCATCGAGTCGGTGATGCCATCCAGCCATCTCATCCTCTGTCGTCCCCTTCTCCTCCTGCCAGCAATCCCTCCCAGCATCAGGGTCTTTTCCAATGAGTCAACTCTTTGCATCAGGTGGCCAAAGTACTGGTTTCATTAAAGGTTGTTAAAAGAAAAATTTATTGCAACAACATCTTATGTAAAACTATAACTGAAACCATCACTGTCCATTATGTCCCTCGTTTAAGAATCAAGATAAATTCCTCCTGTAATTAATACCAAGGGAACGCTTGCCTTGCCTTACAAGGCATACATATTAGTCTGCTCTTCCTTTCCTTTCTTCTGTCCTCTCCTCCTCTCCCTCCCTTCCTTTCCTTTTTTCCTCCACAAAACAACGGACACTTTATAAATAAACGTGGTGCCTTTTTATCTTCAGAAGTTGCCAGGAAGTCCAGTCAACCTTGTGGTTCTGACTTTGACATCCCAAATTCCTACCTAAGTTTCTCCAACATTATAACAAATAAAAACTTAGGAAAAAAAAATGTAAACAATGGACTCTGGTTTGAAAAAGAGTTACTCGGAATCTTGATACATAAAACAGAATAAAATATAACTGTTGAGAAAGGAGCTCGGAGCCCCACAAACTAAGTCTCCCTCAAACAACCCCCCACCTCCAGTAACCCTGAGACTTCTTAGGGTTCCAGTGATTGTCATTTGATCATTCTTTGAAAATTACTGCTCTATAGTATTGTTATTTTAGCTGCCTTGTTTTGTGGACTTTTATTATAAGCCACAAGAAAATGTCTCATCATTAGCAACATAAAGACTATATATGTAATTCCATACATGCTTACCTTCTCAGTAACTCAGTCGTAAAGAAGCTACCTGCCAACACAGGAGACGCAGGGGACTCAGGTTCAGTCCCTGGGTTGGATAGATCCCCTGGAGGAGGAAACGGCAACTCTCTCCAGTATTCTTGTCTGGAGAATCCCAGACAAGGGGTCTGGCGGGCGACAGTCCATGCAGTCACAAAGAGACATGATTGAGCAAGCACACACACATACACAGAGATAACACTATACAGTATTTGACTCATAATAGTTACTTTTTATTATCTTCCTACTGGTGGCTCAGCTGGTAAAGGATCTGCCTGCAATGTGGGAGACCTGGGTTTGATCCCTAGGTTGGGAAGATCCCCTGGAGAAGAGAACAGCTACCCACTCCACTATTCTTGCCTGGAGAATTACATGAACTGTATAATCCATGGGATTGCAAAGAGTCGGACACAACTGAGTGACTTTCACTTTCACTTTATTATCTTAAGTACTTTTGACTCCTACCACTCTAGTCTGATCATATGTAACGTCAACAGGAAATTTAAATTCAAATTTTTAAAAAAGGAGATATTGAATCTGGAAATGAGAAACCACAGAGACAACGGGCAGCGCTGAAGAGCAAGTGCAAGATAAGACTGGCCAAGAGAAGTACTTGGCCTGGTGTTCACCAATGCTGTTGAGAGAAAGGTGTAATTACCAAAGATTGCTAACAAAAGAAATTAGGTTGGTCATCAAAAAAGGCTGACAATAAGTCAGAGACTGAAATTAAAAGAAATAAGTAAAGATTCTGTCACTAAACCAACCCATAAAATCCAACAGATAAGAGAAAGTTTTGACTTTAGTCAAGTCCTAGCTATTTCACTTTCAAGAAAACATTAAAATCTTGTTATTTGAAGAAGTACAACTTTAACAGAGCTATCAGGAAAAACATTGAGAGCATTTATCAGCCCAGCCCAGCAAGACTCTCCTCCAGCGCCTCTGTCAGGCTCCTCCAACGGGAAATCTTTTAAAGCAATGTTTTAGCTCTACCACTGACATCTTCCTATAAACTAATGTGATGTTTGGCATGGAAGGTTGTTTATTTAGGTGTGTGAAGGTTCTGGCTGTTAACTTGGTAAGGAAAGTTATTTCTCTCCCTCCCTCGAGAGACAATCCAAGTACTTCTTTGACAGAGTGAACACCCATTATGCACAAAAGAGGAGCTGGACCAGCCTTCTGCAAAACTAAGTAGGTGACTTTATATCTGACAACTCCTTTCCACCTCTTTTGGCTGTGAGTCCTGTTCCCCGCCCCTGCTAAACTCAGGTCTCTGCCCTGGGCTCAGGTTCCCAGGATTTTGTTATTATCTAATTGCCAACTAACTCCCTTTCTCTCTTTGTCCTAGCCTTTCAAGTAGGCTACAATTGAAAAGTGTTCCCAGGAATATTAAATTTTAATTGGTACTTAGGAATACAAAAAAGTCTTTAGAGTTTAAAGAAACAAAATCAAACTGGTAGAATTTGAAGTTCCATAATGGGCCTGACATTGCTGTTTACAGGCTCACACAAATAAATCAATCAGCCCATTAAAGTGACCATTTACTAGGCCTATGTTCAAGGCTCGCCTGGGAAGAGACAGTCATTTCCCTAGAAACACCTAAAACTAGAAGATTACATTAATAGTATAAACAGATATAAAACCTATCTATATTATATGTATATTATCTATTTATACTATATATAGTAAATACTTTATATATGTAAATACAGAGTGTACTTAATGTAGTATATAGTATATTTACATATATAGTACACAAACACATATATAGCATATACACCAGATATATATTATAGATTGTTGCTGTTGTTCAGTTGCTAAGTCATGCCCAACTCTTTGCAACGCCATGGACTGCAGCATGCCAGGCTTCCCTGTCCTTCACTATCTCCCGGAATTTGCTCAAACTCACATCCATTGAGTCAGTGATGCCATTCAACCACCTCATCCTCTGCCATCCCTTCTCCTTTTCCCTCAATCTTTCCCAGTGTCAGCGTCTTTCCAATGAGTTGGCTCTTCACAACAGGTGGCCAAAGTTTTGGAGCTTCAGCTTGAATATTGAATATTCAGGGTTGATTTCCTTTAGGATTGACTGGTTTGATCTTCTTGCTGTCCTAGGAACTCTCAAGAGTCTAGCACCACAATTCAAGGGTATCGATTCCTAGGTGCTCAGCCTTCTTTATGGTCCAGCTCTCACATCCATACATGACTACTGGAAAAATTTTTGTTACCTATCGTGTATGTATATCTAGTTATATGCTAGGTAAAATATCAATAAAACATACATAAAGCATATATACATGTATATAGTATATATTATATGCACATATATGATAGATGATATGTGTATATATGATAGATAATTTCTTGCACACTTAAGCAAAGGAATTCATCTTATAGGCCATACATATTTTTCCAGATGTTTCCATAATTATATCTTGGCTGGCTGCAGACTCATTCTGAATCATTAATTAAGGATGTTTCTGCACCAACAGCTCATTTCCAAGTTTTTTTCCAGAATAGTGTTAAACAGCGAAGTGAATTCCAGAGAGCAGGTTCTCAAATTCCCATGAATATAGTTTATAAAGTTGAGATGCCAGAAACAGTAAGTCACAAGCTCCATGCCTCCCACACTTTCTTTATCCTGAAGAGTGTAGGATACCCTACAAAGCACAGATACAGGCCAAGTACCCAAGGATTGTTTCAACAATGACAATAAGTCTTTATCATTTAAATCCAGCAAACTAGATACCTTGGTATAAAAAGATGTGGGATGATACGGAAAGCTGGGAGGATTGGAAGCAAAGACAGAATATGAACAGGAAAGTGTATTAAGCACTGAGAAGACCAGGGAGGGTGGGGGTGGAATTCAGATTCATCATGTATAATTATCACAGCACAAGAAGTTTACAGTATTTTTTTTTAAGCCTTACAGTGGAGACTCTTAGGCTAAAACATCTGTGGAATCAAAAGGGGAAAAAAGGCTTTATGATTGCCAGCATCTTTATTCTGCCCCCCTCCCTCCTCAACACCAGGAATGAACAATACTTTAAAAAGGTGTTTGGACTGTCAGAAAATGTGATTGATTTTTCTACTCTGCTGTAAAAGCCTGCTACATGCTGGAACAAAAAGCAAATGCTTTCCTCATATCCAGGTCTGGGTGGAACTTATATATTATTTTAACACCCATCAAGGGACAACCTTGTATCTCCATGGAGACAGGGAAAGCAATCTATATCCACAAAAAGGGTTTTGGCCATTCTTTCCCTCCAGAATCCATTGGAATCTTACTCAAGACTAGAAAAACTCACAATGGAAAATGAATACAAATGGTCTACATATTTGCAGGACCAAAATGGGATGAAGAAACATGAAAGTCTGGATTATCTGGGAACCAGCTCTGTAGGATGGAAACAAAGCTGGGTGGAGCTAATTGGTTCAGAATAAATGAGGCTACATTTAGTGTTTTGCTTTTCCATCCATCAAACTGACAGTTACAGTCAGCAGAATAGAATTGATCATTGCTGAACTAGGAAAAGAAAGACAGAGCTTGGAGCTACATGCCAGAATTCAGGATCAGGTGTCTTTTAAATTAGTGTGGACTACAGATGGTAAAGTGATTACTATTGAGTAGTTATATAATTGCTTACCTAAGGTGAAAGGTCACGCCTCAGTCTGTAACTTTGCCAGAAATACACTGCCAGAAAATGTTAACCTTAGAAAAGACAAAAGGGCCATATGTAATTATAAATAGCCATATAATATAAATTTTAAATTCAGATTTTATATTATGCAATTCTATATTATTCTCCAAATCCAATAAATAACTAGTGGTTTTGAAGGACATGAGTTTACTATAAAGGATCAATAATTAAAACTAAGCAACATCTCCCAAGGGCTTAGGCGAACATTAGAGTCATTATTTCCAGTTCATATGGTACAGTTTACAGTTAATTCAATGGTAACTTTTCCATTGTTCTTCTGGGTCCCTGTAAGGTCAAGTTGAGTGGGATAAAGAGTGAGGGAGGAGTTGTATTGGCTTGCTGTAATTTGGTTTATTACTTTACTTTTAGAATGGAAATTGGATGTAAGGAGGCTCTTACCTGGAGACTTTCTGGGGCAGGCAAAATTTATGGTAGTGGTGCCTCATCAATGACTGTTCTGCATTTTTAGAGATTGAGGAACATCTGGAAGAAATGTGGGTTATAGGGGAGAAAACCCTCAAGGGATATGTATGCCCCATGATCTCAGTGATTATTAGGATTTAAGTTTATTTCAAAGATGCAACAGCTGGAATCTGTTCTATTAGGGGCTGTTACTGCTCTTGCACATCACATACTGGATAGGTGGCACTTGATCAGGACTCCTGCTACCTCAGCTTGTTTGTTTTGGAGGAAGAAAAAAGAAAATTATTAACCATCAGGTCTGGAGTCGTTTAACAAATGAAGAAAGAAAAAGTACCCCAAAGGTCAATAAAAGGTTTGTCTGCTCTATTTTCCAGTCAATAAGAAAAAGGTGTTTTTTTTTTTTTTTCAATATTATCTATGTGGGCAAAAAAGGGAGAAGTCAAGAGTATTACTGCTCATATTCTGGGAATTATTTGCATTTTATTAATTCTAACTAGCCAACATAATATTATCTATATTCCCTATACCTACTAAGACAAGAAAACAAACTTTCTTCAATAAACCTAGGCCAAGGTAATCTCTCTTTCTTCTTAACTTTTGTAATATCTGCTGTTGCTGCTGCTAAGTCGCTTCAGTCGTGTCCAACTCTTTGCGACCCCATGGACTGCAGCCTACCAGGTTCCTCCATCCATGGGATTTTCCAGGCAAGAGTACTGGAGTGGGTTGCCATTGCCTTCTCCTTTGTAATATCTACAACACTACAATAGACATTTGGGACATATATAAGCCACCAGCTCTATCCCACTCACCTGTCAAAGATAACATAAGACACATCTGTGAGACCACCATCTCCAAAGTTTTCAAAAAGGAAGGTGGAGCCCAAGTCCCTCTATTCTTGGAAACCTAAAAATCTCAAGGCAAATGTTAGCTGTGTCCTCTGCCCAGCCTCATTTCCACTGGGATGTTGAAAGCTGAGCACAGGACTGTTATGCTACATCTAATTCTCCTCTTCCTCTCCAACTGCTCTTTCTCTTTCCTAATTCAATGGGTCTTTTACCCAGTCTAGAAATAGGAAGAGAAACCTGTTTAGTATGTCAGCATTGGCTCGAATCATCCCTATCTCACTCCAGATGAGACCTTTCAGTTAGAAGCTACAACTTTGGCATGTGCTATTTACAACACTCAAGTAATAGGTGGCCAATGTGTACCTGCCAAATAGGGTATCATTACCAGGAAAATCCGATTGCCAGAGGCCCCTGGTGGGGCTACAGTCCATGGGGGCGCAAAGAGTCGGACATGACTGAGTGACTTCACGAGCACCAGTAAAACTAGGAAGATAAAAAAGAGCCCATTAATTAAACTTCCCATTTCATCACATTACAGATACTTGTATATTCACTGTCAACTGTAATGCCTTGAACATGATAAACGCCCAAGAAATGTCTGTGATTCGTGGGATTAATGAGTGCACTTTAGACACATTTCATATTAAAGCTGATGCCAGAGAGTTTCAGTTATCAATCCTTCCCAGCAAAATAACAGCAGAGGAACATGAATAGTTTCCACAGCCAGGGAAATAGTCCTTTAAAGACTGGTGTTTTATTTTAATGATGCATACACAGCATAGTCTGAATTTTATGATAACTGGAAATATCAGTGGTAGTCATTCTACTAAGTTAATTAGTTTGAGATTTAACTGTATTATATTTCCAAATTGAACCTCAACATTCCATCTCTGTGAAAAGTGAAAGTGAAAGTGACGCAGACGTGTCTGACTCTTTGTGAACCCATGGAATTCTTCAGGCCAGTATACTGGAGTGGGCAGCCTTTTCCTTCTCCTGGTAATCTTCCCAACCCAGGGATCGAACCCACGTCTCCCACATTGCAGGAGGATTCTTAACCAGCTGAGCCACAAAGGAAGTCTGAGAATACTGGAGTGGGTAGCCTGTCTTTTCTCCAGGGGATCTTCCTGACCTAGGAATCAAACCTGGGTCTCCTGCATTGCAGGCCAATTCTTTACCAACTGAGCTATCAGGGAAGCCCTTCCACCCCTATATGCAAAACAAGACAAAAAGAAAACAGGAAAATACTCTCCTTCTATCAGGACTACTCAAGACAAGCAGTCTTTGGCACCTTTAGTACATCAATTTCTCATCCACTCACCCATCCTTCCTAGTTCCTGCACTCTAAGAGAGACAGTGAACCACATGTATATTATTTGATCATTTCTTCATATGGGCAGAAAAATATTCAACAGCTCCCAAAAGATAAGAATCAGCTTGTCCCTCATAAATATAAAAATGATATATAAAAAAAAACAACAGTGTTTTGTCTATCCAAAGGAAAATATCTATCAAAAAGCAATCTATTTAGATAGACTTGGGTCAACTTTCTAAATACAGTTCATCAATATAAAAATTCCTTTCTGTATCCATAGTAACTGACATTCATTACCAACCTAAGGCCAATAGATAAATGGATGAGAGAAACCAATGATTTCTTGTCAGCCACGTGGTAGACATTTATAAACACATTTTTGTTAATGGATTGTTTCACTGTTAAGTATTCCCTCATGGAGTGACATATGTTAAAAAGGACAAGAATTTTTTCGTCTAAGTTAAAAAAAGATGCATGAACCAGGAAATTTTAGTGCTCCATAAAGAAATTTGTATGGAGAAAATTTTTTGAGAATACAAACCCTTTGTTTTTATTTATAAACATTTTCAGATTTAATCACAGGCAGCATAGTCTGAGGCTCAACACACTGGAGCATTCACATTTATTATGCTTTATTGTCTTAGTGATAGCTATGTTTTAACAAGACCCTTCTTGTGAGCTACAGGCAAGGAGAGTGAAAAAAAAATGAAATGTTCACTATTCTTTGTCATTTTTTATCTTTAATTAGACCCCAAAATATGCATAATGAATAAAGGATTTTTAGGGTTAAAACACCACCAATACTCTCACTGAATGACTCATAATGATAAACAGGACACATTTCATTTCCTAGCCAGGAAAACTTCTCCCACATATGTGTTGTTACTTTTCAAAAGTATGAAGGAGCAGTTTTGTTTAAGAAAAGACATGCTCACTAAAAAGCTTTACTGTACTTATAATATCTCATAATCCATAATATACTATGGATTTTCTTAAATTAACAGATAAAAGGTAAAACTAGTATTGTGTATTGTATATGCATGTTTGCAGGAGGGAGGTGGGGACAGCATAACATTCTGACATGGTCACCATCCTGAAAAAGACTCCAAGTTATTGCTACGTGATTTGTGGCACAGCTTCTTTGGGTGCAGCTCCTATTGTGTACAACTCACTGTCAGCTATCTGCACCATGATTAACAACTAGCACATGAATACGGTAGCCAACAGAACAGGAACAGCCTCAACCTGAGCAAATATCGAAATAAACATTTACACTTATAAGAACACTACTCAGTTTTCTTCTGAAGTATTGTATGAATTGTAAGATGCTACAACAGACTGGTAAAGGAGATTCTGACACACTCTCTTCCAATGGAGATTTTGAGAGACTTCAACAAGAGAACAAAAGAAAGGGTTAGATTAGGTGGAGCACTGGACAGTCATGCCTGGTGATTTTGAATGTGCTAGATGGTGTTTTAAGGTTACTTACAGCCAAAGGCTAATAAAAACACAAGTCAATCATTCCTTATTCTTAATGGACTATTAGCAATGAAACTAAACTCAGAAACTTTATTAAACTCTATGTGAATTTCAAGTAAAGATTTTAATGAGAAACTTTTGATTTCTGAAAAAAAAAAAAATTGTAATGTTCACTCAACTAGATCCAGACTGGAGAAAATATTGGCAAAGACATCATAAGGGCTTCTTTCTACTGAATATTCAAAGCAAGAAAAACCATCAGAGACCTTACACAGAGAAGGCGCAATTTTAATAGAGCAAAATTTATTTCAAGGATACACAGCTTCCTGGGAAAGAGTTTATAGTAGTTAAAAAGTGCTAACAAAATAAAATTAAAAATGGATCTCCTTCTTCATATTTTGTGTATATATTGGAGTGTGGGATGGTATTAAAGCCAAAAGAAAATGCCCCAGGCTTTCCTTTTAGAACCCATGTGCTTCACCCAATCAATCCTTTCTCATTTACAAAGACCCCAACAAAGTCCATCATATAGCAAGCTTTAAGGTTAATGTTACCATCCAAACTCGCCTACCCTCATTATGGTTAGGTATAAGCCCAGTCCTCTTTGATTAGAGACAGAAGCCACCATGTAAAAAAAAGAGAGAGAGAGAGAAAGATTAGTGCCCACTGATCATATTTCTCTCCTGTAATAACTGAGAACAGTCTTTGGCTATAAACTGGGATTAATGGAAACACATTGCTATAATCAAAAGACTGAAATAGAACACTTAAAAGACTTACTTGGATATAAAAAAATGACTTGAGTCATTTCACTAGCAGTTACCCAAACCAGACACCAGTACAAAATCAAAGTAACAGTTGTTAACACTAATCTACTAACTTATCTTTTTTGAGTACTAAAATGTTCAGAGAAGTAGGAAGAGTTAAATAAAAGAGACCCTTGCTAAGACAGTCACACAAGAACAAATATAGCTGGATAATAACAGTTAATGTTTATTTAAAGAGCTTACTGTGTTCCAGGCACTATCCTAAACAATGATGCATTATTTCATTTAATCTTCACACTGATACTATCATTTAGGAACTACTATTATCCAAATTTTACAGAAAGAGAAGTTGAGATTGATAGAAAGCTTGTTCTATGTCCTATAGCAAAGAAACAGTATAACTATACCTCCAAATCCAGTGCATTTAAGCATTAGTCAAAACTGCTTCCATGGGATAGGTGACTTATTGATACTTCTTTGTCAGCAGTGTTACATGGACCTAAATAGCATTCTCAGGCCCAGTTCAATAATGTGATCAGTTTTGAGGGCACAGAATATAAACTGCATAGTTAAATACAGTGTGTAAAATGAGACTGAGACAAAAATTAAGTATATAATTGACAACTTTTCTTTGATGTCCCTTATCCCTACGTGAAGGTCAAAAATATGAGTTTTGTATTTCTTTGCTATGTACCTTTTGTAGACAGACTCTTTCAGCTATAATCCTTGCCATCATTATTCTGACTTCATCACTTAGCAGATTGTCTGGCATGTTGAATAGTTGGACTGAATTCAAGCCTGGTATTACAGATCCTTTGAGCTATATGAATGATATCCACCATGCATTACCAGATAGTCTTAGTGGAAATCCAGTCACCATCAAATCAACTTTTCCAGGATATTGCTTCTTTTTCAGATTTGTTGTAACATGACACAGTTTGCATCTTAAGACAACAGTAATAATTTCTTTTTCAACTATCTAGTCTTCCTCTTGCGGAGAAGGCAATGGCACCCCACTCCAGTACTCTTGCCTGGAAAATCCCATGGACGGAGGAGCCTGGTAGGCTGCAGTCCGTGGGGTCGCTAAGAGTCGGACACGACTGAGCGACTTCACTTTCACTTTTCACTTTCATGCACTGGAGAAGGAAATGGCGGCCCACTCCAGTGTTCTTGCCTAGAGAATCCCAGGGACAGGGGAGCCTGGTAGGCTGCCGTCTATGGGGTCACACAGAGTCAGACACGACTGAAGTGACTTAGCATAACATAGCATAGTCTCCCTCTTGAGTAAAATTGAGGAAAAACAAAGATTAGTTGTCTGTCTAACTTTTATTTTCACATTTCTTTGATATGAAGCTGAAACGGAATATCCTGGGAGGTGAACATCAAGTTTGCCATTAAACTAAAGAGAGTTCCATAATGTTATTAAACCTACAACGGGGCCCTACTGCAGTTAAACTTCTGCTAATGCGTATTAAGCAACAGTTTAACTTCCTGGTTCCTTGCATAATAACCCAGGTTTATTATTTTTGACCCTAGTCTAAAATAAGGAAAAGAAAAACCTAAGAACATAAATCTGAGAAGGTTCATGTTATTTGAAGACTGGAGGCCAGGATACAAGAGTGACTTGATTATAAAAATAAATTTTAAACAAACAAATTTATTCACAGGTGAACACAAAAAATGGAGAAGCTGCACAGTAACCACACATTTACTACAAACTGCTTGTGCATGTTGTGGTGAGCAGGAGGGCAGTGGGTGGTGGAGATAATATTAATAAAACTACATGTTTCTACTAATGTAAATAGTGTTTATGACCCTATTCATAAGCCTTTAAAGACAGTTGTTAGCACTGGGCACTGAATCAGTTTCTAGCCAGGGCCTGGCAATAGAATAATTCTAACAGTTAATAAAATACACAGTGAGAACAGGATATGAATTTATGCCTCCTGAGAATTACTGTATTCACAAATGACCATTTCAGCACAGTAGTTTTAGCTGTCTCTCGGGAAAGAAAGCACCATGAGACTAGTTTGAAACAGGAAGAAAGGCAATATGCCAGCTTTGAGGTAACCAACAGACGTGATGTCCTTTCTTGGGAAGGCAGGAGGACCTTGAAAAGACAGATTTTCTAAGTGCCAGTAGGTAATGTAGAGATGGAAGGAAAAAGAAAATGAAGAGAGGAAAAATACCCTTGTAATTTTAGGTTGCCACATAAAATACATAAACCAAACAGGTCCAAAAGAACAATATAGATGAGAAAAGTTTACTCATTCATAAATAAGAAAAATCATAAACTCTTTCCTGTCTTCTTTAGAGCCCCTGGAGGTGAAAGGGAGGTCAAGAACAAGCTTCTACTTTTCCTCACAGTGTATTTAATTGTGGACAGATTCTGTCAGGTATTATCCCTAAGATCCAGGACTATTCACTAAAAATGTAAAAATAGCAATGTTTCTGATATCAATTAGGGCTAAAAAATACAGAACTCCTCCTTCCTTGTGTCTTGGAAAATTAAAAGCATGGCCTTACCCCTGAAGTGATGAGCACACACTGCATGTCTCCTTCAACACTGTGCTGGGTGCCATGAGAACTTGAAAAGCAAGTACATGCATTTTATGTGGGGTCCGTCCTCAGAGAACTGGAAATAACACTAAAGCATGTAAAAGGATTTGGTAGCAAAGCAAGATGGTGAAGTATTAAGTCCCAAAAGAAATAATGCAGAGTAGTGTGAAATTTCAAAGCAATCCGATTAAGGCCTGGAACCCGGGAAAGTCTTATTGAAATAAAGAGAACAGAAACAGTAACTAAAACTTATGAAGTATTTATTAGATGCCAAGCCCTACTTTGAGCACATTCATTTTAATGCATTTAACCCTCACATTACTACAATGGGGATACAGTTATTCCTATTCTGCATATGAAGAAATCAAGATGCATAGGAGTTAAATACTGAATTGCAGTTTTACTTTTAAGTACAAGATTTGGGAGAATGGCATTGAAACATGTAAAATATCATGTATGAAACAAGATGCCAGTCCAGGTTCGATGCACAATACTGGATGCTTGGGGCTAGTGCACTGGGACGACCCAGAAGGATGGTATGGGGAGGGAGGAGGGTTCAGGATGGGGAACACATGTATACCTGTGGCGGATTCATTTTGATATTTGGCAAAACTAATACAATTATGTAAAGTTTAAAAATAAAATAAAATTAAAAGTCATTTAAGTGACCTCTGTTTTGGAATCACTTCTGTTCTATTCACCTATTTGTCTATGCTTGTATCAGTATCACATAGTTGTAATTGTATAAACATGTTCACATTTATATACCTAAAAGTTATCAAAGCCAGGATTCAAAAAGAGATAGCTAAGCTCTAGAAGCCCCTCTCTGAACCATTTCATTATTTGGAATCTGAGGAAAGGGACAATTTGAAAAGAAAAAGGAACAAAAAGAAGGCTTATGAAGGCTTTCTATGGTTAATCTGACCTACCTCCTTTCACTGTTACAGACATCACTTGTCATTCTTTTATATATATTTTTTAATCACTTGTAATTTTTGACCAGTCTTTCTACTCTGGCCATTGGAAGAATGCAAAATCATCTGTCAGCCTTACCAATAAGTTTGCTTTTCAGAAGTTTTATGAATTGCTAGTAAGCACAAAGTCAGGTTTAACAGAACCCTTTCTGTGTCCTCTCTCCTTTCTTTATACTTAAATACTGATGAGAAAGACCAAAATATTTTAAGATCCCTCTGAGTCCACAAAAGGAAATTTTATCCACTCACACAAAAAGAGTTCTTAAAGCCTTCCTAAGAGGATTGACTGCAGTAGTGAAAGGTAATTGGTAAACAGGCTTACAGCACTGAGGTGCAAGGCTTATATTTTGAGTTTCTCACGTTCCCCTTTATGGTCAGGATTGCCATTGCTCACAGTATTGCTCCAAACTAGCACTGAAGCCAGGAGAAAAGCAAAGGTCTGAGCAGATGAAGGAAGATCCTAGGAAGCAGAACAGTCATGAGAAAGAAAAAGAAGGAAAGAAGAACATTCCATGCCTGTCTCTCTTGCAGCCATCAGATCCTGACACCTGCAATCCTAACCTGGAAAACATACTAGATGAGGCAGAACACTATATACACATGGTGAGATGGGATGGGGGTGTTTAATAGGGTACAGGTTCACACAGTGGAGGCCCAGAAAGAACTGGGAACTAGGTGCATCATGTATCTCTAAACATGGCAAAACACTGGTAAAGCATTCATTAAAAAAAAAAAAAAAAAACTGTTCTACCACCTATAAGCCTGAATAGTGATTCTTATAAACAGATTGAAAGTGAAGGACTACACACTCAGAGACATGAGGCACAGTGGGAGGCAGGAGTTCTAAATTGTAAATAACAGGTTAAGCAAAAGTTTATGACTCCCAGGTTTCTTGCCTATAATGTCACAATTTGGGTTATATCTCTAGGGCAAGAGATTGGAGAATTCTTCTTTGGGACCACAAACTACTCCAAAGGAAAGATCCAACTAAGATTTTCTTGATACTAAGAGTCAATTAAAAGGTACTGAAAGAACAGCCAGGCCCTCATCTGATCATTCTTCAATGATACGTATTTGGACAAGCCCACTCCACATCTCCAGAATGTTTTTAGAGTATTTTAGTAAAATATGAATGGGCAACCAAATACTATGCAACATAGATAAAAGTTAAAATCTATAGTTTATAGATATAAAGGATAGAAGGAAAAGTTCCAACATACATCTGGAAGGAGCTCCAAAAATGTTAAAAAGTAGAGAATGAAGGAGATGTAGCAAGTCGACAGCACCAAGAGTTTGTAACTACAAATTCCAGGCTCCATACCAGATCTACTGCACTAGAATCTCCATTGGTGGAACCAAAGTATCTACATGGCACTACAGTTTTACTGGAGATTCTAATGAACTGTAAGGATTAAAAATCACTGCTTAAATCTGTGTCATGTAATCCACCCAATTGATTCGCCCCTGGACCTTCAGGTAGTGTAAGAGCACTGAACTAGAAGTTAAGAATCTCAGAATGAGGTCCCACTCTCAGCTATACATTAGCCAGAAGACTTTAAAAGTCCCTGTTGATCCTCTGGGAGCTTTAGCTTCCTCAGCTGCAAAGTTCAAGAAACAATACACCTCCTGTCTCACAAGCTGAGGAGAAACAAATGCTCATCCATCCACTTACAATGCCATCAGTTCAGTGCAGTTGAGCCACTCAGTCGTGTCCTACTATTGCAACCCCATGAACCACAGCACTCCAGGCTGCCCTGTCCATCTCAAACTCCAGGAGTTTATGCAAACTCATGTCCATTGAGTCGGTGATGCCATCTAACCATCTCATCCTGTCGTCCCCTTCTCCTCCTGCCTTCAATCTTTCCCAACATCAGGGTCTTTTCAAATGAGTCAGCTCTTCATATCAGGTGGCCAAAAGATTGGAGTTTCAGCTTCAACATTAGTCCTACCAGTGAACACCCAGGATTGATCTCCTTTAGGATGGACTGGTTGGATCTCCTTGCAGTCCAAGGGACTCTCAAGAGTCTTCCCCAACACCACAGTTCAAAAGCATCAATTCTTCTGCACTCAGCTTTCTTTATAGCCTAACTCTCACATCCATACATGACTACTGGAAAAACCATAGCCTTGACTAGATGGACCTTTGTTGACAAAGTAATGTCTCTGCTTTTGAATATGCTGTCTAGATTGGTCATAACTTTCCTTCCAAGGAGTAAGCATCTTTTAATTTCATGGATGCAGTCACCATCTGCAGTGATTTTGGAGCCCAAAAAATAAAGTCAGCCACTGTTTCCACTGTTTCTCCATCTATTTGCCATGAAGTGATGGGACCAGATGCCATGATCTTAGTTTTCTGAATGTTGAGTTTTAAGCCAACTTTTTCGCTTTCCTCTTTCACTTTCATCAAGAGACTTTTTAGTTCCTCTTCACTTTCTGCCATAAAGGTGGTATCATCTGTATATCTGAGGTTATTGATATTTCTCCCAACAATCTTGATTCCAGCTTGTGCTTCATCCAGCCCAGCGTTTCTCATGATGTACTGTGCATATAAGTTAAATAAGCAGGGTAACAATATACAGCCTTGACGTAGTCCTTTTCCTATTTGGAATCAGTCTGTTGTTTCATGTCCAGTTCTAACTGTTGCTTCCTGACCTGCATATAGGTTTCTCAAGAGGCAGGTCAGGTGGTCTGGTATTCCCATCTCTTTCAGAATTTTCCATAGTTTGTTGTGATCCACACAGTCAAAGGCTTTGGCATAGTCAATAAAGCAGAAATAGATGTTTTTCTGGAACTCTCTTGCTTTTTCGATGATCCAATGGATGTTGGCAATTTGATATCTGGTTCCTCTGCCTTTTCTAAAACCAGCTTGAACACCTGGAAGCTCACAGTTCACATATTGCTGAAGCCTGGCTTGGAGAATTTTGAGCATTACTTTAGCGTGTGAGATGAGTGCAATGGTGTGGTAGTTTGAGCATTCTTTGGCATTGCCTTTCTTTAGGGGATTGGAATGAAAACTGACCTTTTCCAGTCCTGTGGCCACTGCTGACTTTTCCAAATTTGCTACCATATTGAGTGCAGCACTTTCACAGCATCATCTTTTAGGACTTGAAATAGCTCAACTGGAATTCCATCACTTCCACTAGCTTTGTTCATAGTGATACTTCCTAAGGCCCACTTGACTTCACATTCCAGGATGTCTGGCTCTAGGTGAGTGATCACACCATTATGATTATCTGGGTCGTGAAGATCTTTTTTGTACAGTTCTTCTGTGTATTCTTGCCACCTCTTCTTAATATGTTCTGCTTCTGTTAGGTCCATACCATTTCTGTCCTTTATTGAGCCCATCTTCTCATGAAATGTTCCCTTGAGTTAAACGTTTAGCACACAGCCTCCTTGGAAATTCACAATAGGTCTTTGAGATTGTGCCATTATCAGTCTTATTTTATAAATGAAGAAGTAGGAACCTAGCACTTTGAATTACTTTCATTTGATAGGTACTATTATAATAAAATTACCTGAATTCTCTCTCTAGCAATTCACTCTTGCATATAAGACATCTATACCAATTGAGAATTCAAATATCTTAATACTTTCCCCCATTCTAAAAATTAGGGTAATCCAGTTATAAAAATTAGCACAGTAATCTCAAATTTTCTAAGGAACACTAAGATTAGCCTAAAGAAATTCGTCTGCAAAAAATGTAAATCCTTCCCCTCAAAAAACTGAAAGCATGCCCCACTGTCACTTTATCACCAATTAGTTGAGCGAGTCCTGATGAATGTGTGAGCGAGTGGGGATACCTGCCAAGTGTAAAATGCCCTTTGAGGACCGTTCTAAAGGGAAAAAACCCTGAACATTTATGGAAATGTTTGCTCAGTTTAATAATAAATGTCTGTAACACTCGAGTGTTTGCCAGCATAAGTATCCTCACACAATGGCTGCGTGAGCAGTTTTCTAACTGACTGACAATCAAACTGGCACTAGGGAAAAGCAATAACCATAAACTGAATTCTCCGTAATATGTTTTCAAGCAAAGGGCTACAAGACTATTTCCAGATTTGATTGCTATGATTCATAAATTCCAAAGGCCTTGTGCTTCCCTGTATCAGAATGTAGTTGCGTTTTACTAGTCCCTGTGGAATAGAGAATTAATTGCTTAAAAACCTCAGGAATAAAGCCATCAACTTGGCTTCGATGAGAAATAGACAAGTTGGCACTAAGCAGACCGGTAAGAAAGCTGGATGCAAGCCTGCTATCTATATGCAGAAATAAGCCCTTAAAATTGATTTTTGCAGTAAAACATTGCAAAATAGAACATATATGCAATATAATTATTCACATTTTAACCTAATACAGGACTTTTAAAGCAAATAGCTTCCAAAAACTCATGGGTATAACAATCCTTTTGGTCAGTGCTGGGGGTAAAATAAGCTGTAAAGTAAAGTGAAAGTTGCTCAGTCGTGTCTGACTCTTTGCGACCCCATGGACTATACAGCCTATGGAATTCTCCAGGCCAGAATACTGGAGTGGGTAGCCTTTCCCTTCTCCAGGGAATCTTCCCAACCCAGGGATTGAAGCCAGGTCTCCCACATTGCAGGTGGATTCTTTACCAGTTGAACCACAAGGGAAGTCTGAAATAAGCCATAAAAAGCACAAATTTCAATGCTGGCAAATGCCACAGTTTCTAAAGTTTATTTTCCCCAAAAAGGGGTTTTAGATGAGATTTCTTTGAGTCTTCTGTGGCATAAGGGAAAGATCAAGTTAACAGAGTTATCTGAGCCTCACCCTAGATAACAGTCAAAGAAAAACTCAAAGCCTTCAAATGTGAGGAAAAACTTAAGAAGGGGTATTACACATGAGCAGGCCTAAGGCTCCTGCAGGTTTTCAAAGACCACTAGGTCATCTGAAATGCTGCAGTATGATGGGTTTTACTACACAGATAGCCTGTAATGACAGCTACAGAAGTCATCAGAAAACCTGACTCTAGAACACTCGAGTGCTAGGAAAGTAAATGAGTGGAAGAATGTTAGTCATTAATATTTTGCACTTGACCCTGAAACCTGAAGTAACTCAAGAGAAACAGTGAAAAGAAGCTATGACTAAGAATCTAAAAGCCT
The DNA here is from genome assembly GCF_027580195.1 of Bos mutus. NCBI lineage: Eukaryota > Metazoa > Chordata > Mammalia > Artiodactyla > Bovidae > Bos > Bos mutus. Next base: position 40,246,611 of record NC_091636.1, on the reverse strand, counting down.
TTGCTAAGTGCCACATTAGCCTTGGTCAAAGCCAAAGAAAGGATTAATAATGGAATAGCCTCCTATACTCTGTGCCAAGTTCTTTATGTGCATTAGCTAGTTCAATTTAATCCTCTCAGCAACATTATTAATCCCATTTCTAGACATTAAGTAACTAAACTGCCAAGGCCACAAAACTTGTTAAAGGAAGAGCTAGGATATGGATACAAGTCAGTCTGACTCTAAAATAAATCATTTAATGATCCCTGAAAGAGATTTTCAAAAGTTCATTTATCAAAGACATTTTTCAGAGGCCAACTATCAGTTTAAAAAATTCCAAGTAAGATTCAAAAGCCTCCAAACTATGAAACAGAAATCCAGTCAACTATACAGGAGTAAAATTCAACTAGGGACAACATGAGCTCATATTGAATAACAAATCATGTTCAATTAGTACCTCCCACAGAGCCAGAAACTGCACCTTACAGTCTATGCTATTGCTAGAGAATTCTAATGATTAATAACACTGACTTGAAATTCTTCTCCATTTAACTTCCATTCAAAAGTTCCATTCTACCCTCTCTTACATAGAAATAGACTAAATTCCTTCTCTATATTCTCGAAGCTTGGATGTCACCTCTCAGTCTTCTCTTACAGAAGTAAAATAGCATCAGTTTCTCCAACCATTTCTCATATGAGTTTTTGTGAAATTGACCCTCCTGTTTCTATTTAGACTGACTTCTCTTTATGAAAATCTCTCTCCAAGTATAATACCAAACCTGAATATATACTTCTGGAATGGTCTAACCACTAGGGAGTATAATGGAATTATTAGGAACCAATTTTGAAATGGATGTTATCACTCCAACTTGAATCATCTTAGCTTTTTTTGGCTATCGTGTAACTCTACTGGCTTATTCATATGGAGTCCTCAGTCCTTTCTGCACATGTCCTCATTCTAGGCAAGTGAATCTGAGGTCCTAAATAAAAGATTCTGTATTTATCTCAATGGAGTTTTTGTCTTATAAAACTTGATTAAATCCTAAACTCTCAAGATTGGTTTGTGTTACTTCCAAGCCAAAGACTGTTGCAGATGCTAGACCCTGCTGCTGCTGCTGCTGCTGCTGCTGCAAAGTAGCTTCAGTCGTGTCCGACTCTGTGCGACCCCATAGATGGAGCCCACCAGGCTCCCCTGTCCCTGGGATTCTCCAGGCAAGAACACTGGAGTGGGTTGCCATTTCCTTCTCCAATGCATGAAAGTGAAAAAATAAAGTGAAGTTGCTCAGTCGTGTCTGACTCCTAGTGACCCCATGGACTGCAGCCCACCAGGCTCCTCCATCCATGGGATTTTCCAGGCAAGAGTACTGGAGTGGGGTGCCATTGCCTTCTTCATGCTAGACCCTACAGAGTTGATTTTTCTCCCTCTGCCACATGAACCATAATTTCCAAATAGTGGCTGCTCCTGTCAACTCCCAGAGTGAGGGCAATTGTGTTGCGTAACAAAGCCCTCTGTTGACCCATGATAGACATGTAGTGGGAGCAACAAGCACTCCTTTGTTGTCTTAAGCCATGTGGGTTCTGGCATAGCTTCTTTCTACAATCTGGTCTACCCTGGTGAATAAATGACATCAAGTTTTGCAACTCAGCAGCTGATTCCCGAGGTACCAGATGCTAGTTTCAGCAGCTCCTCTCTCTTACATAATTTAAAAAGCTGAAATACAAAGATTTCATCCTTTACTCATTGTTATTAGAAAACAGCTCCTTGGAACTGCTGCCCAATGTGTAAAATCTGCCACTACGACTTCTGTACGTACACACATACACACCTCACTCTTGGTGGTTTTTTCCCTTCAAAAACGGAATCCTGCCAAGGGGCCTGGTTTTAAAGTCCAAAGATTTCTTCACCTTGGACTGGCGACTCCTAAGATGGATGCATGCAATTCTTGTCCAAAGGACCACAATCACAGCATCATGCAGACATGCAAATATTCAGCTTAATTGCACGAGGCATGTTCTCTTGTTCTCAAAATGCCATTGCCACACAAACGAATCCTGTGTTGTTTTCTCCGGTGGGTGGTTAGGGCGGGATGACATTATTGAGAAAGGGAGGAAAATGTTCAAATAAAAATTACAGATGGAATTTCTAATATGTGACAGGAGGAATTTGACCTTTAACCAAAGAGTGAGTTTGGGAAGATACTGGAATAGTAATCAGGAATCACAAGATAGGCTACTTCAGCCTATATTAATGGATTCCGAACCTAGGTAGTAACCGACACAGCATGTCATCTGATCACTACCCACTGTTTTCTCATAAATTCATGTGTGTTTTTCTTGTGTTCGTAATTTGATTGTAAATGACTAATGAGCAAAAATATCTTAGATTTTAGTTAAGCCAATTATATCTGTTAGTCACCCTGAGTCAACACAGGGAGTCCTTAGTCGGTATCTCTTTAGTACATTTTAAAGATAGTTTTGATATTAATAATGAATTTATAACATAACTAAAAATACAACCAAACCTCAAAACAGCAGAAGTTGACATTTAGAGAGCATAACAAATTTTAACAAGAAATCTCTAAAGATGGTTTTATAGCTACTTATTTAGCTGCTATAAATTCCCCCTGTATATTTTCTGTTAGCTATTATTTAGTTTAGAATCCCTTCATTAAGTGATCTATGATCGTCATACACAATCTCAAACTTATTTTTCCATTATTAGGAAAAAGCAAAAGCATAATGTGGTTAAAAAACTGTGTGCTTAGAAAATTTTAAATAGTAAAATTAGCGATATATTTGAACTTGCAGAATCTATTAAAAAATATTAAAAGAGAAGCAACATAGGGGGCCCCAATAAATTATACTAATGAAACTGGGGAAAAGATAGTAAAGTAAGAATTATAGAAATTAACCATGAATGCTATTGCATTTAGAGTCACCTCATAAGCTTTTAAAAACACTAATTCCTGGATCCCACCCCAGAGTAAATTAGAACCTGGTGGGTAGGGTAGCGTCTAGCATCAATAACTTATAAAGCTCCCAGGTGATTTCAACGTGAGCCACAGCTGAGCACCGCTGCTAGAGGAAGTGAAGTGGGATTTCTAGGTGCCTTCAATGGCTTCAGCAAGTGATGCTACCAGTTATTTACATTTTTTCTAGTTTAACTGTAAAATAACTTGCTTTCAGGTTTTTTTCTTTTGATGGAGCTATTATTACACATCACCTCTTACTCAAAATTAAGGTCATTTGGGGGCTTATAAATGGAATGAACACTCTCGCTCCTTTCAGTCGAAATATAAACTCTACAACTGCCAAAGCTAAATGTCCCTCTTAATCAGCCTTTCTCTTAACTTAGTTCTGCAGGCTCCTGTCTCTCTCAGGGCTCCTGTCTCTGACCTGTCTCGTGTTTCTTTCTCCACTGCCTTCATGTTCATCCCTTCTAGTCCCAGGAGCTAGCTAGACGCTCCCTTCATCCCCCTCCATCACGTTGTCCAGGTTCACAAGGAGGATAAAGTCCATGCAGTTAGGAGTAGCCAATGAACAGGATAAAGACAGACTGTGACCCAGAGAGCAGGACAGCATTGTCAACCAATATCAGAGAGAACAGAGTGGGGGACTCCAGATATAAGAGGAGTTTGCCTGCTGAGAAAAACACTTAATTTTAGATGTTTAAAAGTAAGAACGGTCTTTCTATAATAAATATCACTTAGATTTTAGGACTAAAATTCCTTAAGCCATCTGTAGTATTTTTAAAAAACAAATAGAAATATGCTCTAAGATAAAAATGCACAAATTAACTAAACTAGTATATTTCTTTGCTTTCAGATGGACTGATGTCAATTCAGAATGTTAATTCTAGCTATGTTAACTAGACCCTCTGACTGACAGTTACATATGTCTTATTTATTAAATAAGCAAATGACTTCTTTATAATAAATACACTCTGGGTTTTTTGTTTGTTTGTTTAGGTTTTGAGTTTTTAGAAAACTTATTTAAAAAGCAAGGGAAGAGGAACTCTATTCAATTAAGAGACTTAATAGATACAGCAACCAAATGCAGTGTGGAGGCTGCATTGTTTGACTGGATTCAACTATTGATTCAACTGTTTGGTTTTTTTTTTAAGTGTTTTTGAAGTAATCAGAGAAATGTGAATACTGACTGGGTGTTAAATGATAAAAGGAATATCATTAAGTTTGTTAGATTGATGGCACTGTAATTGTAAGGGAAAAATCCTTATCAATTAAGTGTACATAACTATTTACTTATGAACTTACATGATGTCTGGGGATATACTTTAGAATATTCTCCGAAATAACAGGAGAACAAGAGAGATGGGTAAAACAAAGTCAACAAAATATTAATAATTGTTAAAGTTGAGTAATGGATACATGGAGCCCATTGTACTATTTTCACTACTTTTATGTTTTAAATGTTTGAAATTTCCCTAATAAGAAAATTAGCTTTAAAATAAGCTTCCAACCATAACATCCATGGAAAAATAATTTTAAAAAGAGACACTTTATGTGAAAAATGTTAGAAATTTCTCTCTAGATCATTTGACTCAGAGCATATGTAAATCAGGAAATTAAAGGAGACAGGTATCAGTGGTGTGGAATGGTGAAAAATTTCATCAAAGAGGTGAAACTGGAACCAGAACTTAAGAAATCATAAGTGAAAACAATTAAAAATAAGTAGCGTTTTGATTAGGAGAGAGATTTTCTTCTCTTTCCTTTTTTTTTTTAAACTTAAAAGGGTTTATTCTCTATTTCTATTTCAGCAAAAAAGAAATCTCTTTACATAAATTCAAATTATTGTTTGAGAGACATTATCTTTAATGAAAATACGAATGATACCAACCCACAGATCATGGTATAGGAGACCCAAAATAGTTAATTTCTATGGAAATTAATAATAAAGGTATCAAAAATAAAAACAATAATAAAGCAACTAGCAGCAACTGAGTGCTTACCACTTGCCAGGTACTATTCAAAGTACTTTATATACAGTTCTTCTTTAAGCCTCACAGCAATCCTATAAAGTGTGAGCTATTGTTAGCACTCAACCCCATCTATCCCTTTCATACATGAAGAAACTGAGTTCAAAAAGGTAAAAAATAATTGCCCAAAGTCACTTGCTAGCAAAATACAGAGCTGGTCCTTAATCCAGGTCTGTTGCAACCTTAAAAATCCAGGTCCTTAAAAATCTTGTTATTCTATTCCCTCATGACATGGTAAAGTGCTCTACATACAAGGGAAGCATAAGGGATATTTGAGGCTGTGATTTTTGGTTTTAGTGATTCCCTATTGCTGCCTGGAGTATGTGAGGGACAACCTAACAAGGAACTACCGAGTTCCTCAGGGAAAGGGTAACAAACCAGAGTACACGGTATAACAGAAGGACTGAACCTCAGCCAAGTGTCCATCTAAGAAGGGATGAGAAAAAGAGAAGAGAATCATATGTTTCTCACTCATCCAGAGGTGACGGAATACCAAAAACACCAAATAAATAAAAGCTGGGAAGGATACATGCCAGGGCATATCCTGCTGTTAGAATCCATTTCTATTCTAAAAGCAGGCCACTCATCCTAATTTTAAGTCTCCAGATTGTTCTGTTCTCTCTCCCATAAAACATTACTTTCAGAAAACAAGCCCCTATCTAGATTTACCTAATAGGATGGAATAGAATAGTTGTCTACTATCCCGCAAGTATTTATGCTTTAAGCCTAACATACCTTGCCACCACTCCAGAAGCAGTAAAAAAAAAATCTCCAACCTTCTAAAGCAGGCAAGGAAGGCACATGAACTAAAGAGCCAAGGAACTCTTTCCTGGGCCCTGAAATGTGCATAGCTGAATCATAGTGTTAGGGACTTGGTATATTCGAATAAAAAGTACCCTCTGGGAGCTGGAAGACCTGAACTCCTATGTCCCATTTCTGCTACTAACCTGCTACATTATCTTTGGCAAGTCACTTCACCTCTCTGGGCTCCAGATTCCTTATTTTTAAAGAGCTGGGGTATAATGAAGAATTTTATAACTCATTTATAGCTGCAGGATCCTTTCATCAAGTGATATCTTTCAGAAAAACTAACAATGTATAACAGATAAAGAGTAAAACTCCTCTTAAAAATTAAAAAAAAATACTCAGAGACAATGTCTAGGGGGTCACTTCCCATGTCCCATTATAATAGAACACGTTAAGGTGCTTCTCAGCTAAAACATTCCATGATTATAAATAAAATCCCTGCAGCTTGAGAAGAAAGCAGGGTCCCCACGGGCAGCTACACAAGAGGATCCCCTGGCCCCTACATGACTGCCCTCCTTTATCAGTGAGCCTCTTCCTAAAGCAAATAAGCAAAGAATGAAATCCCACAGAAACAAGAGTCTGACGTGAGGACTCAGGGAGCCTCAGCTCCATCCATGCAAACTAAAACACACTCCAAGGAAGAGATAAGGCTTATGAAAAGGAAACTAACACAATCACTTAAAAGAATCTCAGCATTAAACTGCTCAGGACAAGCTGCCAGGCTACTGGAAGGCTGCAAAACATCCAAGGTCAGGCCTGAAAGACTGCAGAGACCCAAGCCATGGTTTTCCTCTTTTGTTTCTCCTCGCCCTGGGGTCATGCTTTTTTGGGTCCAGATATATGGGGACGTGGCAAGGCACTGTACATAGCACACGTTTCTCCTGGCACTGAGTCAAGCAGGACTTCAGCCCTTTGCAAAAAGGGGTTATGGAGGAGTGATTGCAGTTTAGTAAATCTGGAACTTAACATATATCAGAGCAAAGTAGCCAGCTCAGAGGACCACCACATGCAAAACATGATACCCTGTGCTTTTCAATTTTAGTTAAATGACCAGTACTTTTTACCTGAAATTCAAATTAAACTGAGCATTCTTCTTTTTCTTTTTCTCAGGAATCTGGCAACCATATACCTTAAGGTGAAATACTGTAGCCATATTTCTAATACTCCAAGCATTTTAAAAAAATTCCTCCTTGGGAATGGCCCTTACTGGATGAAGAACATTCTTTCCAATAGCCTCTAAAAGTTAAAACTTCAGCCTCAGAGATGGGATTAAATTTCTGAAAACTGCCAAATATTATTCATAAATGAATGAGAGTGACCAAGCAAGGTAAATCCATTTGGGGCCAAAATATGAGTTGCCTGCGACAGTCATTATTCTTCTAACTCCCTACTACACACACACACACACACACACACACACACACACACACATGCACCTTTGATTTACCCAGCTCCTATTCTATGTAGGCATTCTCTAACTCCAAAATGGGTCCTTCCAGATTTCAGTATCTACCCAAGAGGATGGACTTCCAAAAAGCTATTTTATCAAGGTACACAAGATGGAAACATCTTTTCAAAAATGTATTTGGCATCAAGAATGTATACTTTCCCCAAGGTGATTTGGGAATCATTATTTCAGGTTTCCTGACAAAGAAACTAAGATGATTTATTATTTAGTAGTGGTAAGGTCTACTGGCGACTTCCCAGTAGCTTCCCTGGAGCTGGTAAAGAATTCACCTGTAACGCAGGAGACCCCGCTTTGATTCCTGGGTTGGGAAGTTCCCCTGGAAAAGGGATAGGCTACCCACTTAAGTATTCTTGGGCTTCCCTTGTGGCTCAGATGGTAAAGAATCCGCCTGCAATGTGGGAGACCTGGGTTCAATCCCTAGGTAGGGAAGATCCCGTGGAGGAGGGCATGGCAACCCACTCTGGTATTCTTGCCTGGAGAAACCCCATGGACAGAAGAGCCTGGTGGGCTACAGTCCACGGGGTCACAAAGAGTCAGACATGACTGAGCGACTAAGCACAGCACAGCACAAGGTCTACTGAAAACTGGATTCTAAGAGAGGGGCTGTAAAAGAAAGCCAAAATAAGGATTAGAATCATAATCAAGAACTGACCACATTTAAAAAAAATAAAATTCAAGCCAAACATTTGCAGAATACTTAAAAGTACCTCCGTGGATAGAGCTCTGTGGAATATAATTTGAAAATACTTGAGCAGCTATTATATAGGCCTTTCCTAATACTGTATTTCTATAATTCTGCATCCACATGTGTGCTCAGTTATGTCTGGCTTTCTGTGACCCCATGGACTGTAGCCTACCAGGCTCCTCTGTCCACGGAATTCCAGGTGAGAATACTGGAATCAATTCCTCTTCCAGGGGATTCTCCTGACCCAGGGATTGAACTCACATCTCTTGCGCCTCCTACATTGGGAGGAGGCACCACCTGGGAAGCCCTATATAATTCTAGTAACACATTAATATAGTGTCTTCATAATGAATCCGGACTGTGTTTTTGGCTGCCTGTTCAGTCTCAGAAATCACAGGCCAATGAGCTTCAGTCAGATTGAAGCCAGTTCTGACCTTGAAGAGTTCTTCTCTGCAATACAAACAACCCCATGTTGTTATTTTCCCTTCCTGAACCAAAGAAAGTACACACAGATGTATCTTCAAGTGTCAGTTTCCTCATTGAGACCATGCCCCTATTATAATAGAATTGTTTTGCTGAGAACTATTCAGAGTAATTTCCTTCAGTCATGATATACTCTCTATTCCTGGTAAAAACAAGGAAATCTACCAGCCTTTTCCTGGCAACCCTTTGCTACTCACAAAAGAAGTGGCCTACAGAAATAGGATGGTCTTGTACAAGGTGAGAGGGTGGGCGAAGGCCCCAAGAAATGGGGAAAAGCTGGTGTGATTTCACTTTATTCTCCTACAACCCCATAACCCATTTTTGTATATGGCAAAAAAAGTAGAAAGGTTCCCACCATGGAATATTACTCAGTCATAAAAAGAATGAAATCTTGCCAACAGAGAATGACAAAATACCCTATGATCTCACTTACATGTGGAATCTGAAAAACAAAACAAATGAACAAAAACAGACTCATAGAAACAGAGATCAAACAGGTAATTGTTGGAGAGAAGGGGGTTGGAGGAGGCAAAGAGGTGATGGGAATTAAGAGCCACAAACCTCTAGTTATAAAGTAAACAACCCACAGGGATATAATAAACAGCATAAGGAGTACAGTCAATAATATTGTAATAATTTTATATGAGGAACAGCTGGTAACTGGACATATCATGGTGATCATTTCATAATGTGTACAAATGTCAGACTAACATAATACTGCACATCAACCATATTTTCAATTTTAAACAGGTCCTGAAAAATAAGATAATAACAATACATAAAGGGCATATTCAAAGATAATACAGCAAATCTAAAGTTAGAAGTAGGCCTCTTAATTCCTGACCCACTGTGACTTCAACTTCAAGAGTGAACTGTGACAACACAAGATATTAATGTAAGCAGAAAAGGGAGGAGGGAATAGAGGAATTGCTCGCCTTGTTTGGAGAAAATACAGAGAAGACACAGGTCAACACAGGACAGAAGCATTGGGAAAGGCTATGTTTGTGAAGGAGGATTCATTTGCTTCTGTTGCTAATGCTCTGACTCATCTACACTGGTGGTGTCTGCTCCTCTTTATCAGTATGTCTCAGGCAATTTGAGAGCAAAAATCATATTGTCTGCAGAGGACTCCAGGCATAAAAATTGTTATCCCAGCTTGTCCTCCAGGCCTTCTAATTCTGCTTTTTCATCCCTCTTCTTAACTCCTTTCCTGTTCCCTAGAAATAAATTCTGAGCCAAGTATCTTTACTTTTCCTAATGGCATAAGCTTTGTGACCAAGAGTAGTAGAACAGAGCCCCGGGCACTCTATGAGATAAGGTGAGTGTTTAGTGGTTAAAATAAATGTCCATTGTGCCTTATTCTTCCTTCCAGATCTTATCAACTTGGAAAATAATGCCCTTCACGCAATGGCAAAGAAAAGTACAATGCAGTCTTTAATCTGTCCTTCAGTGTTTATATATGAGCCGTTTGGCACCAAGCGAGCAAACAGGGGTTTTGTTAAGAGGGGGGAAAGTTGTCACTTTCACACAATGCATCGGAGCTGAGTGATGTGATGTCACTACTGTCTTAAGGTAGGAGTACCCACTAAGAAGTTCTAAACTTCTCTTGCTTTTATTGGCTTCAATAGCCCGTGGTTGAACTGCACGTAGCTGAGTGACTCAGTAGTTCACTGATGTATACAATCGTCATGATCTACAATGCATTAGCTTTTAGGACTGGAAGTTTTCTCAGAGATCTAGAGGTGTGGGTGGGAGGTGGACTGGGGAAGTGGCAAGAGTGAGAAGTGGTTCATTTACACAGCAGATCTGCTAGAGCCTGTGACCTGAATCTTTCTTGAGAAGATAAATATGCGTTTGATATTTGGTTATTCTCTGGCCTACTTAGTCTCTAACTGCTCCTTCCCTGGAGCCTTTGTTTGCTTGCCTTACAACAACAAAAGCTCCCAGGGAAATATTCCATCACAGTGCTAGGCCCTAGCACTAATCACTGCATACATTTTTCAGAGAAACCAACTAATGAGCACCTCGTGGTTGTTTTTCAGTCACTAAGTCATGTCTGACTCTCTGCAACCTCATGCACTATAGCACGCCAGGCTCCTCTGTCCTCCACTGTCTCCCAAAGTTTATCAAATTCATGTCCATTGAGTAGATACCATGTGCCAGACTTTGGATTCTTAGAATAATACTATGAAATGGGCATTATAATCCTCACTCTACAAACAAGGAAACCAAAGCTACCAAAGTAGATGGTGGCAGAGCTGGTTTGAGCTCCATCTAACTAAAAATCCCAGATACTTATCGTTAATCTACACTTCTCATGGCATTTCCATGATAAGAAAACTTCTGTAGTTTTGATTACCTATATCTCTCTCAAACTTTAGTGATTCCCTTCTATTAAAACGTTTCAAGTTACCTTTAGCATTATTCGTCTTAATAATTCTTTCAGAAAGGCAAGAGAGAGAAATGTCTGTAGAAGTGCGACAGTCCATGGGGATCACAAAGAGTTGGACACAAGTGAGCAACTGAGCAACAGAGCAACAACAAGAAAAGTCCCAATGACTGACTATTTTTTATTTGTCCTGCCTGACACACTTCCTCCATTTTCTACCCAGTATGGTGCCCTGGATTTCAGCCTTTACAGACTACATCATTTCATTCCCTGCCTTCTGGCTTTCTACTGCGTAAATCCAACTGGGTTAATGGCATGGGAGGCACTAGATGCAGGCCAAAGGAGCAATGAGAGTATTAATGATAATGGTGTTTTTCTTGGTCTTATCATCTTAGCATCACTGAATACTGGAGAGGTCCTTCAGGTTAGCTGGATTTGTTTACCACAGCCTATCCTCTGACTTTCTTCTAGAACCACAATTATTCCCTTAAGGGCAGAAATGCTCCCCTCCCTGAGCAGTCAGTTTTAGGGGTACCAACTTCCCCCCACTGTTGCTAGCCCAAAGATGCTTCACCATTCCTTGTTATTTTCCCTTAAACTTGTGTAAATAGTTCCTACATTAAACTTTACTCAGTTGCTTCATTTGAGATTCTAGTGTATTTCCTACAGAGATTCAAACTAATACAACCTGAGCTCTAAAATCTCCTTGATTTGGATCACTGAAAAAATATAAGATGCCTTTTCTTGCATAAATTCATATATTCAATCCACAAATATTTATTGAGCACCAATAGCATGCAGGGTTTCCCTGGTGGCTCAGCTGGTAAAGAATCCACCTGCAATGCAGAAGATCTGGGTTTGATCCCTGGGTTGGGAAGATTCCCTGGAGAAGGGAATAACTACCCACTCCAGTATTCTGGCCTGGAGAATTCCATGGACTCTATAGTCATGGGGTCGCAAAGAGTCGGGCATGACTGAGCAACTTTCACTTTCAATAGCATACCAGACAGTGTCTGGGTTTACAATGGTGACCAATGTGCCCACTGCTCTCCTACAGCATAAAATACAGCATGGCAGATAAATTAAAATGATAATCACACAAACTGGGTACATGGCTTGATGAGGACAAACGATAGGGGTCAATCCAGTTAGGAAAATCAATGCTTGCATGAAAAAGGAAAATCTGGATAGATATCCACAAGACAAATAGGTGTTTATTGGACATAGCAGGAAAGAAAGTTCATTCCAGGCATAAGCTGATGGCCAATAAAGGTGCGACTGGTACAGAGAAAGTAGGAGGGTGTCTAAGGAAATACCAAGCTAACAAGCTTTGCAGATCATATTGAAAATTCATCTTATTCCTCCAGTTATAGTGTAGAGATTGGATTAGAAGGTCAGAGTGAATTGAACAAAGACCGTGTGGGAGTCTGTTATTCCAATTGACAAAGTGAGAAATGATCTAAATGGTGGTGGGAAAAACGGATGGAAATTGATAGATCTGCCCCTCCCTGGAAGATTTCAGTGCTTGGTTACTTATATTTATATTAATACAACTGTCTGAAGGTAGTGACTTTTCAATGAATGGAAAAATGATGCCTTCTCATTGTGGGATGGGAGTCAAGAAACACTGTTCTCGGACTAAGCAAAAGGATGAAACTCAGTGATGCAGCCAATACACAGGCTTAGGATACAAAACTGTCCTCATATTGACTCCCTGTCTTTCCCTCTAACAATCCTCACTGCTTAGAAATTCCATGAGAGGGAGAGACTAGAGACCTGAGAGATCCAGAAAGACTTGGGTTTCCATCTTGGCTCTTCCACTAACTGTGCAGACTATAAAGTTATTTTTCTGATCTTTACACTCCCTTTCTGCAAAATGAGAACAATTTAAGCACTTCATAGGGCTGTTATAAGAATTAAATTGGGCAATGTACATGTGTAAGTATGCCATAGAAAACAGAAACCAGGAAAACGTATATATATATATATATATAAATATATATATATATATAAACTACATTACATAATAGGTATGGCAGATTTCAAGGCTGATTGACTCAGCAGCTTAATTAATTTTTCTGACTTTCTCTTCTGCGCCCATTGATGTATTAACTCTATATTGAGCTATCTCCCCTCATGATCATAAATTAGAGGTATCACATTTAAAGAAAGAAATATTTAGAGGTAGAAAGGGATATCTTTTTCACTATTGCCTACTCAAATGAGAGAAACTTTACCAAACAGCCACAAACTTAATCTCATTAACTAAAACTAGAATAAAAACACACGAGGGCAGGAATTTGTCTGTTTTGCTTACTGATGTACTCCCAACATTCAAAATAGTAGTTAAGACTTAATAACTATTTGTTGTTTGAATGGACCACATGCCCAACTCTAATCGAACCATTAGTAAGGAAAGGGGTCTTGGCACTTTTCTGTAAAAGACAAGATAATGACAATTTTAGACTTTATGGGCCATATACAATCCCTGCAGCATATACTTCTTGTTTCAACCCTATATATTCTGAGTTCATGGGTCCTCCAACAACACGCCAGGGACTGGATGGCTTGCAGACTGTTTGCTGAACCCTAGCTAAGACTAATCATGTGGGTGAAACGGATGCAGTCGAGCACCAGGGTCAGTAGAATAAGTACAGCACTCAGCAGGGTCCTCAACATGTGAAAAACACTCAATAGATGTTTCCTGCCATTGTTTTTTGATGATACTATCATTTTCCTTATTCTTGCTATTCTAGGATAGCTGGACTCTTAGAGACCTCAGCTCTGTGATAAACCTGCCACGAAGAGTTTAGTGCCTTTAACCCTGGACTAAAGCAGCATCTGGGGTAAGAATCATGTGAGTCACTGCACAGAAAGACACATTGTACAAGAATAAGATATAGAAAACAATAAGGGTCAAAAACCTAGATCCACAAAATCAGGAGAGGATGTGATAGGTTTTTTATGGTGGAAAAAATGAGTTCGATTCCCAAATAGAAAATTCAAAGTCAAAAATGTAAAATTTGGGGGCTTTCCTGATGGCTTAGTGGTAAATAATCCACCTGCCAATGCAGGAGACATGGATTTGATCCCTGCTCCTGGAAGATCTCACATGCCTCAGAGCAACTAAGCCCATGTGCTGCAACTGCCGAGCCTGTGCTCCAGAGCCTGGGAGCCACGACTGCTGACTCCAAGTGCCACAGCTACTCAAGCCCACACGTCCTGGAGCCCATGCTCCACAAGAGAAGCCACTACAATGAGAATCCCACAGACCGCAACTGGAGAGTAGCCCCCACTTGCCACAACCAGAGAAAAGCAGCAACAAAGACCAGCACAGACAAAAATAAAGAAATAAATGAAATTTTAAAAATGCAAACTAAGTTCATTTACCATCTGATAATCTTCAATAGATGAATAGGCAGCAATCTCGCCAAGGTAAAAATCTTACATGTTATTTTCTGTACAATAGAACTTCTTTCCCAGAGGTCATTGCTACAACATTTTTAAAAAAATATTTCTTTTAAGATTTATAGCTGATCTGTCATCTTCATTGTTTTATATTATCTGATCTTCAATAGCAACCTACTGACGTGGGGAAGAATGTTATCATTATTATCCCTAATCAGTGTTGACATTAAAATTTTTTAACAACCAAAATGGTTTGGGACCAACCACAGCTCCCTGAAATGGAGGGGATCCTTAATGTCCCTGGCTGCATACCACATTAACGCTCCTGTTACTGAATCATGGGAATATTGGGTGGATCTGAAAGGAGGGGGAGAGATGGAATGGCTAGCCATCAAACAGTACAGAAGGGTCCCAATATTTTAGTAAGCAGTATGGCTGTACCAGTGTGTTCCAGGTGACTATCAGCCCTGTCCACTTTTACCAAATAGGAAAGAAAAAAAAAAAAGACTTTTCTAGGAACCTCTAAACCAGTAAATGGCAGAGCCTGGATTCAAAGTTAATCTTTAAGGACTTAAATCCTCTACCATTTCCTCTCTGCCACTCACTGTCTTTAATTCTGGGTTCTTTTTCACATGCTGTGGACTACTCAATCATGAACTCAGACCGGGGAAAGAATGCCAGACTTGGAGATAGAAGATTTATGTTTAAGTCCTACCTCTGCTGTTGATCAATTGTGAGACCTTGGGCAAGTCACCTGATCCTACAAGACCGTTTCTTCACTGGGAAAATTGCAGTAATCACATCTTCATAGCAAGGCAGCTGAAGAAAAGCTTTGTAAAATATTAACTGCTACTCAAATGTTAGCCACTCACGCAATGTACAGATAGGCAGTTTTCATCTTAAAAATGAGAATGTTGGAACTGGAATTCTTTTTCCAGATGAGAAAACTCAGACTTCTGAGAGATTAAATTACTTGCCCAAGGTCACACAGCAAGTGATAGAGCCAGGGCTAATTTCAAAGATCTTGAATTCCAATTCAGAGAATTTCAGCTGGGCGGTCTCCAAAGTCACGTCATAGACTGCCTACAAAGATGGAAATGTGAATGATCTTAACTTAGAGTCTCAGCAGTATTGAAAGGCCTTTGTCATCAACTCATTCCAAGTCTGCAAAAAGGCCTGCTTCTGGCCCACTGATACAACTTCTGTAGTTCAGGGCACACTCTGCCAACTGCTAGGTCACTCCATGAGCTCTGCACCTGGAAGAGAGGAAAATCGTGTTAATGACACCATTTCTGCTATAGATAAAACAAGCAGGAGACAGCATGGATAGGGGCCATGCCTCTCTTACCAGGGTCTGACTTTCAAACCTCATCTACCATGGGCCAAAGGGGTCATGTCTGCTGATGTGACAACCTGAGAAGAAAGAGTTATTCTCAATTTAGGAAGATACACCATAGGCCATAAGTTGCCTCAAAAATACAACCCTCATTAAAAGTCAAATGGATATTCCCCATTCCCAAACCTCTAGGTAAGCTGAGGAAAGCAATGTGGTTTTGTGATATAAAACTGATTTTTAAGTAGGTAATGCTTGAATTTGTAAACCAAGTCTTCCACTTACTAGCTCTGGGAGTTATTTGCATCACCCTCGAAATGTCACCCAGAGGTACGTAATGAGGTACATTTTCCTAGTTTGCCTACAGTTGGGTCAAGTCATATGACTAACCTTGACCAATGCATTTTGAGAAAAGGGGCTTTATGCCACTCAGAGGCCAAGTGTTATTACTGGTATGACACTCTCTAGAGGTGTCTGTTCTACTGGTACAGCAATATTTGTGATAGTTGCTGATCTGCAGCCTGGATCCCTAAGGATGACAAGCAGGGCCCTTCTGCTGACTCAGTATGAATACGTGAAACAAGCAAAAAACAAACCTTTGTGTTTTAAGTCACTGAGATATAAAGGCTGTTTATTATCACAGCATAATCTAGCTGATCCAAGTTGGTATGTCATCTGTATGATTTTTTATAAGTTACTTAGCCTTTCTGAGCATGAATTTCTGGTGTTTAAAATAAGGATACACATCTTTTCAGGGTTGGGAGGATTACCAAAGGTTCATGTAAAGTACCTCACTGCTCCCAGCACATATTTAGTTCTCAAGCATTGTTAGCTATTACTATTATCAAAATAGTCAGGGAGAAAAGTCAGGTGGAATCAAGGTATCCTTAAGCAAACACACAGTTCACAGACTCTACTAAGCCAGTCACCTAGATACCGAGCTTTGGCAGCCAGATCAGACAGCTAGAGGGAGGCCCTCGAATGCTCCAGTCACTCATTTATTCCTTCCTTTTCTAAATATACAGTGAGTACCTGCTATGTGATATTTCACTGTTCTGGAAATAGAAAAAAAGTTTCACCTCTCATGGGCTTTGTCTATACCACCTAATGCATTTGAATGACTGATTAGCAATCAGGTTATCTCACTGTATCCTCAGAAAGAATAAGAAATCTAGAATTTGATTCTTTGCATTTTGGGGACTTTTTAAATTCCTTGGAGATATTTTCACATGTATTAACATATTTAATCCTCACTGCACTCTTATAAATAAGAAAGGAAGTTGTTACTATATATAGCCACTAGTAGGGACCCTCCAGTGTTCTTGCCTGGAGAATCTCAGGGATGGGGGAGCCTGGTGGGCTGCCGTCTATGGGGTTGCACAGAGTCGGACACGACTGAAGTGACTTAGCAGGGACACTAAGGCTGGGAAAAGTCATTATTTTGTTTTTATTAGCATCCTGCTACTCAGTGACACTGTCAGATCTAGAGTGTGCAGTCTCAGATTCCTCCTTCAGGGTCTTTTTTTTTTTTTATCCTTAATTGACAATAAATAAACTTGAATTACTGTTTTGTCCAGGGATACTCCTAGATAACACCTATATTAAAATGCTGTAGGTGAAGTACAAGAATGGAGTTGTTCTATTATAATAATAAACCACCACAATTAGGATACTAAGCAGAACTCAGTTCAGTTCAGTCACTCAGTCATGTCCGACTCTTTGCTACCCCATGAATCGCAGCACGCCAGGCCTCCCTGTCTGTCACCAACTCCCAGAGTTCACCCAAACTCATGTCCATTGAGTCGGTGATGCCATCCAGCCATCTCATCCTCTGTCGTCCCCTTCTCCTCCTGCCCCCAATCCCTCCCAGCATCAGAGTCTTTTCCAATGAGTCAACTCTTCGTATGAGGTGGCCAAAGTATTGTAGTTTCAACTTCAACATCAGTCCTTCCAATGAACACCCAAGACTAATCTCCTTTAGGATGCACTGGTTGGATCTCCTTGTAGTCCAAGGGACTCTCAAGAGTCTTCTCCAATACCACAGTTCAAAAGCATCAATTCTTCAGTGCTCAGCTTTCTTCACAGTCCAACTCTCACATCCATACATAACCATTGGAAAAACCATAGCTTTGACTAGATGGACCTTTGTTGGCAAAATAATGTCTCTGCTTTTTAATATGCTATCTAGTTTGGTCATAACTTTCCAGAACTAGCCAATACCAAATTCTGCCTACTTGGTGGATTGAATTTCAGGAAGTACCTACTTCATAACTCCATGAGTGGACAGGAACCTAAACACACATCTAATGTAGGAATTATTGCCACACTGGTGCAGTATGTAATGATTTTTTTAAAAATGCAGAAGGTTTCCCATGTCTTTTATTAGAATAAATGTCCTAGAAATCTAGGCCACACCTAGTCTCTCATCAATAGCTCAATATTTAATTTTAAGCCCATGCCTGAAAATCCAATATGTCAAGGATCAGTTCAAATGTCACGTTTTTTATGAATTCTTCCTGACTGCCCTATCAAAAGTAACCTCCTGTCATACTTTTTGTGTATCTTAATCTGGTACCTACTGAATCCTAAAGTCATATTCAGGATGACAGAGAAACAACCAGATTAAGCTGCTATTCCACGCAGAGAAAAGATGGAAAATAAAATAAGAAATATGGATGGAGAAGTCACTGAATGCCAGACGAAAGTGAGATTTTCCTCTATAGCCAAGAGTAGCTGTTGGGAAATGCTTAGTCTTTTCAAAATATAAATAGCATCATATGATCACTCTATACCTTTTCCTAACTGATGTGTAAAATTCTGAGCTGCTTTTACTTATGTGTGTGTAAGACACACACACTGCTCTTACAGGAGCTGAACTATGAGTAGTCAGAAACAGCCTTGCTTTCAGCATCTCCTAAGTAAAATCATCAGGACTCCTCTCCACCAGCACTAACCCCAACTCACCAGCTGTGCTTGAAGGAAGCAGCCCCATCTCACTGGAAGCCTATCCTGACAGTAGCTGTTGCCCCAAACCAACTTGCTGCAACTATCTGGCTAAATTTTTGTGGAGCCAACTTTTTTTTTTTAACTTTATTTTATTTTTAAACTTTACAATATTGTATTGGTTTTGCCAAATATCAAAATGAATCCGCCACAGGTATACATATGTTCCCCATCCTGAACCCTCCTCCCTCCTCCCTCCCCATACCATCCTTCTGGGTCGTCCCAGTGCACCAGCCCCAAGTATCCAGTATCGTGCATCGAACCTGGACTGGCGACTCATTTCATATATGATATTATATGTATTTCAATGCCATTCTCCCAAATCATCCCACCCTCTACCTCTCCCACAGAGTCCAAAAGACTGTTCTATACATCAGTGTCTCTTTTGCTGTCTCGTATACAGGGTTATTGTTACCATCTTTCTAAATTCCATATATATGCATTAGTATACTGTATTGGTGTTTTTCTCTCTGGCTTACTTCACTCTGTGTAATAGGCTCCAGTTTCATCCACCTCATTAGAACTGATTCAAATGTATTCTTTTTAATGGCTGAGTAATACTCCGCTGTGTATATGTACCATAGCTTTGTTATCCATTCATCTGCTGATGGACATCTAGGTTGCTTCCATGTCCTGGCTGTTATAAACAGTGCTGTGATGAACACTGGGGTACACGTGTCTCTTTCAATTCTGGTTTCCTCAGTGTGTATGCCCAGCAGTGGGATTGCTGGATCATAAGGCAGTTAAGCAGCTGTTGCCATTTTGTATTTTCTGCGTTTGTTCCAAGAGTCACTTCCTGATAACCCCTACAAAGGTCTCTCTAGCTCTCAGTCTTCCAAAGCCCCTCTATGGTACATCCACTATAGCGCATATGTTGTTTAGTCAGCTAAGTCCTGTGTGATTTTTTGGGTACCCCATGGACTATAGACCCCTCAAGCTCTTCTGTCCATGGGATTTTCCAAGCAAGAATATATGTGCTACTAATTATCCCTTCTTCACTGCTCTTGATTTTTCCCAACTATTCTGTTACCTACTGTGAGAAAATCAGCACTGTTAGCCAAACTTCATTTTGTGCATTTCCTATAACAGTGATTTTTAAACTTTTGGATTACTTACCCTTCCCAAGATTGAAAACTATATACCCATTCACACATTTTTTAAGTAATTCTCCAAAGTTTTTCACCAAAAATTTAAATAGTTGCAAAGGGTGATATTTCCAGTGTATTATTAATAGCATTTAAAAACAACTATTGCATCCCTTTATAAATTTGTTCAGTGAAATCTAAATACTACAGTGACTTGATACCCATCCATTTGAAAATAGGTAAATGAACACTTCTTTAACATGTTTACTTTGTTGCTTTTATTTTTGGTCATCAGAATATGCCCCTGTAGAATTTATCTAAATGAATTTATCATTATGTTTTACTGATCACCCTATCATCATTGTCTTTAACAAAAATATGTACATTATCTGAAATATGTATTTATGTTTTTAATTTCTTATATTCATAATTCTCTTACATTTATAATTTCTTCTAGATTGAGTGAGCCATTAAAATTATCAGCAGTACACAACTATTCCAAACAACATAAATATATTACAAAGTTTGAAAATAATTATTCAACATGAAAAGTAAAATTTTCCTGGACACATATCTTTCAATAATATATAAACATAATATATATTACATATTTTACAAAATGCTTCATAAGAAATGTAGGGCTAAAGTTGCAACAGGAAGACCAACAGAGCTATGACAGTCTTTCACAAGATGAGGAAGATAGTAGCAACCTCTTTGCTTTATACAACAGCTCTGCAGCCAGGGATTTGAAAACCACCTAAACTGGGACTACGCTTTCTTTTCTAGATGCTTCTTTCACAATTTCCTTCACAAAAATGCTCTCCTCTGCCAACACATATTTTTCTAATTTCTGCTTTTTGTTTTATACGAGGTACCCTCTCCCCAGGCAACACACTATAGTAAGATTTGGAAATGGTAGGAGGCGTGCTATTCTTTTGTCAAGCAATAGAAAGATGATTTTAAAAGGAAAGATTGAGAAAGAGAACTGGCATCCACACCAGGCTGATCCATTTTAGAAAAAAGCAAATATGGAGCTTTAGGATTTAAAAACAAATTCCCTAAATCTCTCTCACTGCACTCAATACTTTGAAGAGTTTCTGTGCATACTAGAGGTCCAAATAACCCAGTTTACTGACAGCTGGTCTAAAAAGTGTAGATATTTGAATTTCAAATGGCTCAACTGATGGGTGTTTCCTGGATACAAAACACAAATAAACAGGTAGAAAAGAGAAGTAAACATTTATTGGGTTTAGACTATGCATCAGCCACTGCACCAGGTGGTTTCACCTACATTAACTGATTTCAGTTCTCACACTAACTCTGATAGAACGATGGTGTGTGAGCTTCCTTCACAACCCAGCATGCAATTTTATCACACTCTTTTATTTCTTTAAAATCAAATTTGGTTCAGCCCCCACCTGAGATGGCTAAAAATCAACCACCACTTGATTCCCTCTTGACTCTTCATAGCAATCCCGGGCTTCCAAACAAAGCTCTGGGTGGTAGTGGCCTCGGGGGAGAGGGATGCCTAATCTACGGGAAACTGAATTCCCTCAGGGACCAGGGAGCACAGAACACAAAGACCTGGATATAGAGAGTGAGGAGCATGCAAAGGAAAAGGAATATTACCTTTTAGATTTCCCACCTTTCTATGACACTGAAACAAAACAAGATAATAGGTATACCTCAGTAAAAATTTCTGGTGGCATAGCTACTCTCATCTATATTTTAAAAGTAAGAGAACTGAAATTCAAGGCGTTTAAGCAAGCTGCCTAAGGAAAACAGACAGTCTTAGGAATGGCTGTGACTTAGAATGGATTTTCAATGAGTATTTGTGGCTAGACCTATAAGTGGAGGGCTTCCTAGGTGGTGCTAGTGGTAAAGAACCTGTCTGCCAATGCAGGAGACATAAGAGACATGGGTTCCATCCCTGGGTTGGGAAGATCCCCTGGAGGAGCGAATGGCAACCCACTCCAGTGTTCTTGCCTGGAGAATACCCATGGACAGAGAAGCCTGGGGAAGCCTGGGGTTGCATAGAGTTGGACACAACTGAAGTGACTTAGCACAAACACAAACTGTAAGTGGAACACTGGAGCCTTGGTGGGACCTGTTTGCTCAAAGACAGACTATAAATGAATGTTTGTGTGTCCACAAACATCTACTTTTCTTGCCTCCTCCATTGACATCTGTGCTTTTGATTGGCAGGAAAGTCAATGACCCACTGAAGTCACTTCACTGAAAAACTTACAGCCAACTGGAGTCTTTATCGAGCATCTTTTATGACAGCCCCTTTTGCCACCCTATAGGGGACTTTCTAAGAGATTCTGGTCTGCTGTGCTTCCACCAGAGGCTGTGGAAGAGAGGCAGTCAAAATATTTGACATACAGATAATGGAGCCAAAAATTAACTGAGATATCCATTTCTTTAAACTCCAAATCCAGATATTCTCTTTCTGATTCTGTCAGTGTTCATACAGTACAATCAACACAATGAACCATGACCAGAGCCTCCACAGAGCCTTCACAGTCTGGCTCTAAGAGATCCTTTGATCAACCTCTCCCTCTTCAAACTCCCAGTTAAAAATCATTTACCTTCCACCCTCCCCCCAGGCTTAGGGTACAACCCTCAGCCACTAGTCCAGGTTCAATACTGAGTCAACACTTGGCTTTACTGTCTTCTAATTAGCCCCTCACTATGACCAGAGAGAAACATTCTAATGTCACAGAAGTCAGTCTTTCTTTTTTTATTGTATTTTATTTTTTAACTTTACAGTATTGTATTGGTTTTGCCATATATCAAAATGAATCCGCCATAGGTATACATGTGTTCCCCATCCTGAACCCCCCTCCCTCTTCCCTTCCCATACCATCCCTCTGGGTCGTCCCAGTGCACCAGCCCCAAGCATCCAGTATCGTGCATCGAACCTGGACTGGCGACTCGTTTCATATATGATATTATACATGTTTCAATGCCATTCTCCCAAATCATCCCACCCTCTTCCTCTCCCATAGAGTCCAAAAGACTGTTCTATTCATCAGTGTCTCTTTTGCTGTCTCGTATACAGCAATGGCACCCCACTCCAGTACTCTTGCCTGGAAAATCCCATGGATGGAGGAGCCTGGTAGGCTGCAGTCCGCTAAGAGTCGGACACGACTGAGCGACTTCACTTTCACTTTTTTCTTTTCATGCACTGGAGAAGGAAATGGCACCCCACTCCAGTATTCTTGCCTGGAGAATCCCAGGGATGACAGAGCCTGGTGGGCTGCCGTCTCTGGGGTCGCACAGAGTCGGACACGACTGAAGCGACTTAGCATAGTATACAGGGTTATTGTTACCATCTTTCTAAATTCCATATATATGCATTAGTATACTGTATTGGTGTTTTTCTTTCTGGCTTACTTCACTCTGTATAATAGGCTCCAGTTTCATCTACCTCATTAGAACTGATTCAAATGTATTCTTTTTAATGGCTGAGTAATACTCTATTGTGTATATGTACTTTTAAGACCTTTAATACACAATTCTTCAGAGAAAATCTCACCAGTTACCTCTTTTTTATTATTTCAATTCAAAATGTATTTTAAAACAACTGCTATCTGCTTGATGCCATAAGCCATATGAAAATAAAACACGTGCTACAGAGTTGGGGGTCTAAAATGTATAAGAGGAGCAACTGAGTTTATTAGCAGCAGAGACAGGGTTTTTACTCTGTAACCCTGGAACCTGGACTGATGGGTGATACTCTGAAAGTGTTAAACGAGTGTAAACTGAACTGAATCAGAGTAAATCTAAGTAAGTCAAATATAAGGAGATGCAAGGAACCAAGAAATAAAAGGCAGGCTGATGACCAAGTTAGAGAAAGTCTTAAGGATGGGATGAGTCTGGTCTTGAGGGACAGGTAGGTGTCCAACACAGAGAGGATATTTTATATCAAGCAAAAAACAGAAATGAGAAAAATGTGTGTTTTCAGAAGAGGAAAGCATTTTGTAAAGAAAATTGTGAAACAAAAATCTGGAAAGAGAAGTTTAGGAGGTTTGGGGAAGTTTTCAGATCCCTGACTGAAGGGTCAGCACTTTCTCTATGTGCTTAAGGGTCTTTCTAGAAAGCAGAGATGTTGCTACTGGACCCCTGCATCTGTAAAAGACTGTCATAGCTCTGAAAGACTTTCCCTTCATTTACTATGAGATATTTTGTAAAATGGGTTTCCCTAGTAGCTCAGTTGGTAAAGAATCCGCCTGCAATGCAGGAGACCCAGGTTCGATTCCTGGGTCAGGAAGATCCACTGGAGGAGGGATAGGCTACCCACTCCAGTATTCTTGGGCTTCTCTGGTGGTTCACATGGTAAAGAATCTGCCTGCAAAGCAGGAAACCCAGGTTTGATTACTGGGTGTGGAAGACCCCCCTGGAGAAGACAATGGCTACCCACTCCAGGATTCTTGCCTGGAGAATTCCAAGGACAGAGTAGCCTGGTGGGCTACAGGCTAAAGTCCGTGGGTTTGCAAAGAGTTGGACACCATTGAGTGACTAAAACATTTTGTAAAAATGTAATAAAAAACTTTATCACTAAGACTAGGTAAAAGATCACAGCAGTTTGTGTATAATTGGGAGAGAAGCTTCAGAGTTATTGCAAAGAATCAGAGGATCCATATTCACACACTGCACTATCTGTAAAATACATAAATAATATCTCATGTAGATAAGTATCATTATTTTCAAAATGTATATGGATATAGATATTACTGATATTTAAAAATATAAATTAGTCTAAACATGTTGTAATTTAGAATAACTCTTTGCTATTATGCATTTTCTCAGTTTGCTATGGCTAATATCATGGAAGGCTCTGTGAGTACTTTGTTACTGGAGATAAGTTTTCAGCCTCAGAAATATTGAGGACCACTGTACTGAGGAAAATTCTTCAACATGGGATCTTGTGGATGATCATAATACCAGGATATGAATACACACAGTATAAAGAAGCAAACTCCTCTTCTCTGAAATTGTCAATGCAGGGATTATCTTCATGTGAAGAGGCAGCCAGACCTATCAGCCCCAAGTCCTCTAGTTCAAGAATCATTTTCTATTTAAGGAAAGTAGGTAAAGAAAAACTGGTCAATTATTGGATAATTATCTCACAATGCAAAAGTAGGAGAAGTGCAAAAAGGCAAAATAGTTGTCTGAGGAGGCCTTACAAACAGCTATGAAAAGAAGAGAGACGAAGGCAAAAGAGAAAAAGAAAGATACACTCATTTGAATAAAGAGTTCCAAAGAAGAGCAAGGAGAGATAAGAAAGCCTTCCTCAGTGATCAGTGCAAAGAAATAGAAGAAAAAAAATAGAATGGGAAAGACTAGAGATCTCTTCAAGAAAATCGGAGATACCAAGGGAACTTTTCATGCAAAGATGGGCACAATAAAGGACAGAAATGGTATGGACCTAACAGAAACAGAAGATATTAAGAAGGGGTGGTAAGAATACACAGAGTTCAGTTCAGTTCAGTTCAATTCAGTCACTTAGTCGTGGCTGACTCTTCGTGACCCCATGAATTGCAGCACCCCAGGCCTCCCTGTCCATCACCAACTCCCGGAGTTCACCCAGACTCACGTCCATCAAGTCAGTGATGCCATCCAGCCATCTCATCCTCTGTCGTCCCCTTCTCCTCCTTCCCCCAATCCCTCCCAGCATCAGGGTCTTTTCCAATGAATCAACTGTTCGCATCAGGTGGCCAAAGTATTGGAGTTTCAGCTTTAGCATCAGTTCTTCCAAAGAACACCCAGGACTGA
Source organism: Bos mutus (assembly GCF_027580195.1). Taxonomy (NCBI): domain Eukaryota; kingdom Metazoa; phylum Chordata; class Mammalia; order Artiodactyla; family Bovidae; genus Bos; species Bos mutus. Next base: position 40,221,194 of record NC_091636.1, on the reverse strand, counting down.
TCTCCTTTAGAATGGACTGGTTGGATCTCCTTGCAGTCAAGGACTCTCAAGAGTCTTCTTCAATACCACATTTCAAAAGCATCAATTCTTTGGCAAAGAACTGTATGAAAAAGATCTTCATGACCCAGATAATCAAAATGGTGTGATCACTCACCTAGAGCCAGACATCCTGGAATACGAAGACAAGTGGGCCTTAGAAAGCATCCCTGTGAACAAAGCTAGTGGAAGTGATGGAATTCCAGTTGAGTTATTTCAAATCCTAAAAGATGATGCTGTGAAAGTGCTACACTCAATATGCCAGCAAATTTGGAAAACTCAGCAGCAGCCACAGGACTGGAAAAGGTCAGTTTTCATTCCAATCCCAAAGAAAGGCAATGCCAAAGAGTGCTCAAACTACCACACAATTGCACTCATTTCACATGCTAGTAAAGTAATACTCAAAATTCTCCAACCCAGGCTTCAACAGTACGTGAACCATGAACTTCCAGATGTTCAAGTTGGATTTAGAAAATGCAGAGCAACCAGAGATCAAATTCCCAACATCTGCTGGATCATCAGAAAAGCAAGAGAGTTCCAGAAAAATATCTACTTCTGCTTTATTGACTATGCGAAAGCCTTTGACTGTGTGGATCACAACAAACTGTGGAAAATTCTTAAAGAGATAGGAATACCAGACCATCTGATGTGCCTCCTGAGAAATCTGTGTGCAGGTCAAGAAGCAACAGTTAGAACTGGACATGGAACAACAGACTGGTTCCAAATCAGGAAAGGAGTACGTCAAGGCTGTATATTGTCACCCCATTTATTTAACTTCTGTACAGAGTACATCATGAGATATGCTGGACCGGATGAAGCACAAGCTGGAATCAAGATTTCCAGGAGAAATATCAATAACCTCAGATATGCAGATGACCCCCCCTTATGGCAGAAAGTGAAAAAGAACAAAAGAGCCTCTTGATGAAAGTGAAAGAAGAGAGTGAAAAAGTTGGCTTAAAACTCAACTTTCAGAAAACTAAGATCATGGCATCTGGTCCCATTACTTCATGGCAAATAGATGAGGAAACAGTGGAAACAGTGAGAGACTTTATTTTGGGGGGCTTCAAAATCACTGCAGATGGTGACTGCAGCCATGAAATTAAAAGACGCTTGTTCCTTGAAAGAAAATTATGACCAACCTAGACAGCACATTAAAAAACAGAGACATTACAACAAAGGTCCATCTAGTCAAGGCTATGGTTTTTCCAGTAGTCATGTATGGATGTGAGAGTTAGACTATAAAGAAAGCTGAGTGCTGAAGAATGATGCTTTTGAACTGTGGTGTTGGAGAAGACTCTTGAGAGTGCCTTGGACAGCAAGGAAATCCAACCAGTCAATTTTAAAGGAAATCAGTCCTGAATATTCATAGGAAGGACTGATGTTGAAGCTGAAATTCCAATACTTCAGCCACCTGATGTGAAGAAATGACTCATTTGAAAAGACCCTGATGCTGAGGAAGATTGAAGGTGGGAGGGAAGGGGACGACAGAGGATGAGATGGTTGGATGGCATCACTGACTCAGTGGACATGAGTTTGATTAAACTCCAGGAGTTGATGATGGACAGGGAGGACTGGTGTGCTGCAGTCTGTAGAATCACAAAGACTCAGACATGACTGAGTGACTGAACTTAACTGATCTCACAAATTAATGGGAGATAGAAAAGTGAGAGGAGACATGAGCACCACCACTGTGGCAGGTTGGTTGCACTAATGGCCTTGATTTTTCACATATCCAAGGCCCTACAACTCTGGTCCTATGACTTGCTTTCCCAACAGGATGTTTGTAGAATGACATGTGTAGACACTTCAAGACCACTTACACGCTTCTGCTTGTTGCTCTTGGGTCCTCTGCCATGCCATGAGATGGACATGCCTAGGCTAGCATGCCGTAGGGGGAGCAAGAAATGAAACAAAGAAAAACTCCAAGCCGAGGTTATACCCAGTTAGACAATAACTAGGCAGCCCACTCCAATACTCTTGCCTGGAAAATTCCATGGATGGAGGAGCCTCGTAGGCTGCAGTCCGTGGGGTCGCTAAGAGTCAGACACAACTGAGTGACTTCACTTTCACTTTTCACTTTCATGCATTGGAGAAGGAAATGGCAACCCACTCCAGTGTTCTCGCCTGGAGAATCCCAGGGACAAGGGAGCCTGGTGGGCTGCCATCTATGGGGTCGCACAGAGTCAGACATGACTGAAGCAACTTAGCAGCAGCAGCCAAACCACAGACATGTGAGCAAGCCTAACCAAGATGACAAGACCACACAGCTGTCCCAGAGCTGGCCACAAGAGTGAAACCAGCTAAAATGGCTTTCTTTATAGTCCAACTCTCACATCCATACATGACTACTGGAAAACCATATCCTTGACTAGACGGACCTTTGTTGGCAAAGTAATGTTTCTACTTTTTAATGTGCTGTCTAGGTTGGTCATACTTTTCTTCCAAGGAGCAAGCGTCTTTTAATTTCATGGCTGAAGTCACTATCTGCAGTGATTTTGGAGCCCGCCAAAATAAAGTCTCTCACTGTTTTCACTGTTTCCTCATCTATTTGCCATGAAGTAATGGGACCAGATGCCATGATCTTAGTTTTCTGAAAGTTGTCCAGATGACATTAGCTTTACCCTACAGACTCATGTACAAAACAAATGTTAACTACTACACGTTAATGAAGTTTGTGGTTATTTATTATGCACTATCATTGTTTGTCAGCAAAAGTCCATATAGCCAAAGCTATGGTTTTTTCCAGTTGTTCTTCAGTTGCTCAGTCTTGTCCAACTCTTTGCAATCCCATGGACTGCAGCACACCAGGCTTCCCTGTTCCTCCCCATCGCCCGGAGCTTGCTCAAACTCATGACCATTGAGTTGGTGATGCCATCCAACCATATTGTCCTCTGTTGACCCCTTCTGCTCCTGCCTTCTATGTTTCCCAGCATCAGGGTCTTTTTTCTAATGAGACAGCTCTTTATATCAGGCAGCCAAAGTATTGGAGCTTCAGCTTCAACATCGGTCCATCCAATGAATATTCAGGGTTGATTTCTTTTAGGATTAACTGGTTTGATCCCCCAAGAGATTCCTAAGAGTCTTCTCCAATACCATGGTTTGAAAGCATCAATTCTTCAGCGCTTAGCCTTCTTTTTGGTCCAACTCTCACATCCAGACATGACTACTGGAAAATCCATAGCTTTGACTATATATACCTGGTTCTTCCAGTAGGCATGTGCAGAGGTGAGAGAAGAAGAGAAGAGAGAAGAGAGGCAGGAGAGAGAGGAAGGGTGAGGAGAAAAAATGAATTACTGCTACCCCATCAGTCTGACCACAGAGGGCATTACTGTTTTTAGACTCAAATGGCATAGCATAGCCAAGATCAAGTTTAAGCATTCAAATAAAACTTTTGCTGAGGTTCTCAGGTCACCAAAGGAAAACAGAGTAATATGAAGCAAGATAATCTATCTTCCAGAATACCTCCAGCTGTGTTTTCCAAAATATCTTTTGTGGGAGTCTCTTGATGTGGCCCCTCTGACTCCAGATAAAAGCGAAAAACCTTTTCTCACTTCTCGGTAAGGCCCGCAAGCCCATCTTAAAGTCCAGATTCACAAAGACACAGACTTAAAAGAAGCAGGTTGTCTCCCTGTCTAAGAGCTGCCTCTCCGAAATTAGGAGAATCAATGTCCGGTCAGAACAGTGATCTCTTCCACAGATAGTGAATTCAAAGATCCACCTCCCTTTTAGAGGGGGACCCCAATACTAGTTATGGTAGCATGGCCTTAATGAAACAGCTGTGTCAGAAGACAATACAATAGTTCATACGCCTATACAAGATGTGCAAACAGACATGGGGCACTGGGGAGATGAATCCACAGATAAAAGAGAAAATGCTCATGGAGCCTACGTTATACCTTTTACCTGCAATGCCAGGTCCGTTCTCTCCCTACCATTTCCACTGTTCAGATTCGAACTGGTGCTCTAAGAACACCTCATAGTGCCTCTTCTCTGAAGTTTTCTCTGACTGCTATTCCAGTTCAAACTTCTGTAGGCATTTGTCCATAGAATAATCACAGAGATGCCAGTCCAGGTTCAATGCACGATGCTGGATGCTTGGGGCTGGTGCACTGGGACGACCCAGAGGGATGGTATGGGGAGGGAGGAGGGAGGAGGGTTCAGGATGGGGAACACATGAGAAATAAAGGAATAAAAAAAAAAAAGAGGGGGAAAATATAATCCTGTCAATCAGAATCCTCGTTATACCACTCATCTTCAGTAGAACCTTGGCAAAGTTGCTTACTCCATCTGAGCTTCAGTTTCCTGTTCTAAAAATAAAGATGGCAATAGCACCTACCTTGAACAATGAATAAGTTGTCCGTATAAGTGCTTGGTACCATGTGTTATAGAATACATTATTGGGTTGGCCAAAAGGTTTGTCTGGGTCTTTCCATAACATCTTATGGAAAAACTCAAATGAACTTTTTAGACAACTGAATATTATTATTATCACTGAAATAATTATTTTGTAGTATGTGATAGTACTAGCATAATATCTGGCACATAATAGTGAAATATTATTTTATTAGTATGGAAGCATTTTATGTGTATATTTTTTACTTTTCCTCTGCTGCTGCTGCTGCTGCTAAGTCACTAAGTGTCTGACTCTGTGCGTCCCCATAGATGGCAGCTCTCCTGGCTCCTCCGTCCCTGGGATTCTCCAGGCAAGAACACTGGAGTGGGTTGCCATTTCCTCTTAATCCACACTGAGTATTCTCTGTTTTAATTAGTGACTTCCCCATTCTGTCTCCCCACTGGGAGTCTAAAGTCTTGAAGGCACATTGTTCCAAAACATCTTCTCTGTGGAGGGCAGAGAAATTTGAGGTACTCATAACTTCAGTGTTATGCGCTCTCTGGTCAGGAATTGCTAACCTCCCCCCTAATGAAAAAAATACCATCCTTGAAGGCAAGCCCGACTGTGCTGCTCTGCAGGGGTAATTGAACTCTTGGAGGCACACTTGGTCTCTTTTTCCCTTAGCAACCAGGAAGAATCTAAATTAATGTATTGAATCTTCAGGATTCCCTAGGCAGGCCAGACACACAGACAGCCTGGAGAGGGACTGTCATTAAATGAGTTGTGATAAAGAAAATAAGATCTTCTTCCCACATTAATAAATACGGCAAATCCCAGACAGCCTGGGTGCTTAGGTCCTGGGCAGAAAATGTTTTAGGATTTTTTTCCCCAGTGAGTCATAATTGTCATGGTCCTAACACCTGTCACTTGAAAAAGAAAAAAGTCAGTGTAATCACCAGAGCAGTCGCCTCAGGAATACATTCTTTTAATAATTTGGTTGGAGGAAGTTCAAGAATGCAAGTGATGGGTTAGTTTCAAATGCAGAGTGACCGGAGTTGCCCTAAGTACCGAGCTGTCTGAATTTAGGGACAACGGGGGAGAAAAGAGAAGTTATAATATTATTAACAGCAGAAAATCAAGTTATTGAAGACTCATTCAGTAATGAGTAAAATCAGTTCTGATACCAATCTTTCTGGTCCACATGAAAATATGAAAAAAAATTATTAGATTCCACAACCAACCTATTAGTGATGGGGTTGGCCTGATAAAAAGATAAAAACTGATGGCCTAAAAAACAATGGTCTGGGATTATACCCACCCTTTAAAATACAGACAGATAAAAGATGACTAAGCAGGGAAAGTGTCTTTACATAGTAGAGTAGAGGTTACAATTGATAGCACACTGCTGGCAATGTTATTTTCTTGTTACCCATGTTATTAAATTCCTTAAAGGTCATATAGACCATCTAGGTGAAACTAAAACCACAAACCATTTAGATATATATATATATAAACAATGTTCCAAGGCAATTCAGTGAGGAAAAGGAAATCTTTCCAACAAATCATACCGAAATAACTGATTATCAAAAGAAAAAAAAAATCTTAACTCTTACATTCTCCACTACACAAAAATTAACTTGAAATGGATTATAGAACTAAACTGAGTTTTCAGTTCAGTTCAGTTGCTCAGTCGTGTCCGACTGTTTGCGACCCCATGAATTGCAGCACGCCAGGCCTTCCTGTCCATCACCAACTCCCAGAGTTCACTCAAACTCATGTCCATCGAGATGGTGATGCCATCCAGCCATCTCATCCTCTGTCGTCCCCTTCTCCTCCTGCCCCCAATCCCTCCCAGCATCAGGGTCTTTTCCAATGAGTCAACTCTTCGCATGAGGTGGCCAAAGTACTGGAGTTTCAGCTTTAGCATCAATCCTTCCAATGAACACCCAGAACTGATCTCCTTTAGATGCACTGGTTGGATCTCCTTGCAGTCCAAGGGACTCTCAAGAGTCTTCTCCAACACCACAGTTCAAAAGTATCAATTCTTCTGTGCTCAGCTTTCTTCACAGTCCAACTCTCACATCCATACATGACCACTGGAAAAACCATAGCCTTGACTAGACGGACCTTTTTTGGCCAAGTAATTTCTCTGCTTTTCAATATGCTATCTAGGTTGGTCATAACTTTCCTTCCAAGGAGTAAGCGTCTTTTAATTTCATGGCTGAAGTCACCATCTGCAGTGATTTTAGTAAGAGTTAAAACTATAAAATTTCCAGAAGAAATCATTAAAGAAAAATCTTAGTTACTTTGGTTAGGCAAAGTTTTCTTAAACTGGATTTTAAAAAAGCATGAAACTATTTTAAAATTGAATCTCATAAAAATTTAAAACTTTTGCTCTTCTGAAGACACCATTAAGAAAATGAAAAGACAATCCACAGGCTAGTATATGAAAATATTTGTAAAACACGTATCCACTGAAGATCTTCCAATAAAAATGTATTTTTTTTATTCAATTTTAATTAAAAAAAAATTATACATGTGTTCCCCATCCTGAACCCTCCTCCCTCCTCCCTCCCCATACCATCCCTCTGGGTCGTCCCAGTGCACCAGCCCCAAGCATCCAGCATCGTGCATTGAACCTGGACTGGCATCTCGTTTCATACATGACATTTCACATGTTTCAATGCCATTCTCCCAAATCTTCCCACCCTCTCCCTCTCCCAAAGAGTCCATAAGCCTGTTCTATACATCAGTGTCTCTTTTGCTGTCTCGTATACAGGGTTATCATTACCATCTTTCTAAATTCCATATATATGCATTAGTATACTGTATTGGTGTTTGTCCTTCTGGCTTACTTCACTCTGTGTAATAGGCTCCAGTTTCATCCACCTCATTAGAACTGATTCAAATGTATTCTTTTTAATGGCTGAGTAATACTCCATTGTGTATATGTACCACAGCTTTCTTATCCATTCATCTGCTGATGGACATCTAGGTTGTTTCCATGTCCTGGCTGTTATAAACAGTGCTGCGATGAACATTGGGGTACACGTGTCTCTTTCCCTTCTGGTTTCCTCAGTGTGTATGCCCAGCAGTGGGATTGCTGGATCATAAGGCAGTTCTATTTCCAGTTTTTTAAGGAATCTCCACACTGTTCTCCATAGTGGCTGTACTAGTTTGCATTCCCACCAACAGTGTAAGAGGGTTCCCTTTTCTCCACACCCTCTCCAGCATTTATTATTTGTAGACTTTTGGATCGCAGCCATTCTGACTGGTGTGAAATGGTACCTCATAGTGGTTTTGATTTGCATTTCTCTGATAATGAGTGATGTTGAGCATCTTTTCATGTGTTTGTTAGCCATCTGTATGTCTTCTTTGGAGAAATGTCTATTTAGATCTTTGGCCCATTTTTTGATTGGGTCATTTATTTTTCTAGAGTTGAGCTGTAGGAGTTGCTTGTATAAATCTGGTCAACCACTTGTAAAAGAATGAAACTAGAACACTTTCTAACACCATATACAAAAATAAACTCAAAATGGATTAAAGATCTCAATGTAAGACCAGAAACTATAAAACTCCTAGAGGAGAACATAGGCAAAACACTCTCTGACATACATCACAGCAGGATCCTCTATGACCCACCTCCCAGAATATTGGAAATAAAAGCAAAAATAAACAAATGGGACCTAATTAAACTTAAAAGCTTCTGCACATCAAAGGAAACTATTAGCAAGGTGAAAAGACAGCCTTCAGAATGGGAGAAAATAATAGCAAATGAAGCAACCGACAAACAACTAATCTCAAAAATGTACTTTTAAAACCCTTACAATTCATTAAAAAGAAAACAACAACAACAGAAAGAACAAATGCTTTGAACAGTCCCTTGGATGGAAAAGAGTCACCACATCATTAGTCATCAGGGAAATGCAAATTAAAATCATAATCAAACAGCACCATTAATACTCTAAACACTAGAATTTCTAAAATCAAAAAGACTGACAACGCCCAAGGATTGGCAACTGAAATGCTCATAAATTTGGATTTCATAAAAAGTTAAGCATACATTTACCATATGACCCAGAAATTAAAATTCTAAATATTTACTCAAAAAAAATGAAAATGCATGCTTACACAAAGGCTTGTGCTCATATATTCATAGCAGCTTTCCTCATAATAGCCAAAAAACTGGGAGAAAAATAAATAATCATCAGATGGTGAATGAAATAAACATATTGTGATACACTCCTGCAATAAATACTACTCCATAATAAAAAGAAACAGACTACAGATAAACACACAATATGGATGTGAATCTCTAAAGCATCATACTAAGTAACAGAAGTCATACCCAAAAAACAAATAAACTATATACTGTATGATCTCATTTATATGAAATTCTAGAAAAGGCAGAACTATAATGAAAGAAAGCAAGTCAGTGGTTTACAGGAGCCAAGAAATAGGGAGAGGGAATGGGCTGCAAATGGACACAAGGGAACTTTCTGAGGTGATAGAAATGTTCTATATCACAGTTACAATGACTGTTACACAGCTGTGCATATTTGTCAGACTTCACCAGCTTGTACATTTTGTTCCATGAATTCTATTCTAAAAATCAGTTCTAAGGAGAAACCTTTGATATGTGGAAAGAATTAGCCACAATGGTATTTATTGCATTTTTAAAAATAACCGTAAAAACTTGGCAATAATGTCTATTAGGAATTTAATTAAATAAATCACGGTATATTTACCAGATGGATTGCTTTAAAGCTATTAAAAATGACGGTGTTATTGAATATTTAATAGCACAAAGATATATGGTTATTTTAGGGTAGATAACAAAGCAGTATACCCACAGTCCATTTTATTATCCCTTTATGTGATTGTTCCACGGGCATGTGAATATGTATGAGTCTATACATATATTTAGATCTTTCTATATTATAGGACTGGGAGCAAGAGGAGAAGGGGACGACAGAGGATGAGATGGCTGGATGGCATCACTGACTCGATGGACATGAGTCTCAGTGAACTCCAGGAGTTGGTGATGGACAGGGAGGCCTGGCGTGCCGCGATTCATGGGGTCGCAAAGAGTCGGATACGACTGAGCGACTGATCTGATCTGATATTATAGGATGTTTCCCTGGTGGCTCAAGGGTAAAGAATCCCTGGGTCAAGAAGATCCCCTGGAGAAGGAAATAGCAACCTGCTCCTGGATTCTTGCCTGGAGAATTCCATGGACAGAGGAGCTGGCAGGCTACAGTCCATGGGGTCGCAAAAGAGTCAGACATGACTTAGCAACTAAACAACAACAAAATATTAGTAGAAAGTTACTTGTTTTTTCGTTTTGTTTGTTTTTTAAGTATCTGATACTGAACATATATTTCCTTTGAGGAAAGAGAAAAAAAAAGGCATTTTTAAAAATACATACCTTGTCTTTAAAAGATTTATGGTCTAGATAGAGAAAAAGATATGTAAATAGCATAATACACGGTAGAATGAAATGAGCACCCACGTAAAGTGAGGGACAGCTGATTGGGTCAAGTATACTTTGTAACCAAAGCTGGAACCACTGTTTGCAGCCAACTTCCAGACCATGACCTTCTATCTGAACCACTGAGCCCACTTTCTTCACACATGACGATTTACTCTCAAGGAATCCACAACTTCTGACTGCCACCCTAGCCCAGTGCACCAGACAAGAGTGTGAGTATCTGAACTTCTGTTGCGGACCAAGTTCAAGTTCCCTTCCACAACAAGCCAAGGATATACTTGGATACTTGTTGCAGTGTCCTTGAACTGCAGGTCAAGGACAATTCCTAGAAGTCCTCTGGGAATTCCATGATAAAAGATGGCCTGCCCGGGGGAAAGAGCACTTCTAAAAGGCTCTGTATGCCCCAATGCCTGGCACACAGGTGCTTAGTAATACTTGTTAATTGTTTAGTGGCTATATTGAGAATAAAAGCATGGACTTAAGATTGTTTCAGCTGGTTTTTGCCCTGACTTAATCAAGGAGGACTTCCTGAAAGAGCTGGGATTCTTTGGTTTAAGGAATGTTTACACGCTGCCTCCACCCTGGTTGTACTCTTAGGTTTGGGATAATTTCAAGACAGAAATGTCTCCTGCTGGCCACTATGATGCTTTCCGTCTCACCAGTTAAGATATTTGTAGACTAAACCCATTTCCAGCGTTTTCTGCCAAACTTCCCTGTAGTGTTGAGCAGGGCTGAGCAAGTCAAGAAACAATGAGCAGTTTGGTCCAAATTCTTCAACTCTTTCTCAATATTCTGGATTCACTAAAACTCCAACTACCTGGCAGTTTTATCTTTCATTTTTCAACCTCAGTTGGTTTCCAACAAAACTGAATCCCTGTTGCTGATTGACTTATGTTCTAGTCCATCCAAACTCGACTTTGCCAGAAACATCCAGTGATTCTACCTGGAAACCTCCAAGGCCCTGTGCTGGAAGGGTAGCAGAATGTCCCAATTTACATTCAGACAAACTAAAAGTGAGAAAAGCAAGTGTTTATAGAGATTACATAGTATAATAAAATCCAGATCATGAATCTTAATTTATGGTGTAGGAAAATGAATGCTGTGTTAAGAGTCAGATACTAGGTCCAAAATCTGCTTTATGGCCTGGTTGATTAAGGCAGGTCACTTAAACTTTCCAGGCCTCAGTTTACCCCTTTCTTATCTAGGGGAGATGGTTTCTTTTATCTGGTTTTGTTTTTCTTTTATCTATCACTAAGTTGCCTTTAACTCTAGTATTCAGTGATTTTATAATGTTCCCTTACAGATGCTTGGGGGAGGCAGTCATTTGGCAAGACATTTTTGCATCCCTGCCTTGTCTCATTGCTTGTCAGAGTGTGCAACAACAATAAATAACCATCGGCTACAAGAAAACATGTGTTGGATCGAGCTGGTGTGTCAGTTCCCTGCCTTCTGGAGAGGAAAGAGGAGGCTTTGATGTCAGAATAGGTTCCACATTTTGACCTAGGGACCCCTCAGTTCCAAGTGGACCCCATTGCCAAATATTATTATACAACAATTATTTACAATGAAAGAAGCATTTCGTACCCCTTTAAAAACTGATAGAGTTATTTTATTTTAAAAAGAAAGAAAAGTATAATCCCAAAGATGAAATCCCTGATCTGCAAATGGAAAACAGAAGAACAAAAACAAGAGAGCCGGATACCTGGTCTTCATACACGGTTCCTGTTTAGCAGCAGCCAAGGAACAGGCTCGGTGATGCAGCCAGTCTGTCTGTTAATATAGATTATAATGGAGAAAACAGACATGAAACACTTGTGTAATCCTACATGGTACCCAAAGGACTGAGGCCTTTCTCTGCTCAACCCTGGTCTTCAGATCACGCTTCCCTCAGTCTTTGTGATGGCCTATGAGCTTGGTTACATACAAAGTGAAACAAAAGTGTTAGTCACTCAGTCGTGTCTCCTTGTGACCCCATGGACTGTAGCCCACCATGCTCCTCTGTCCATGGAATTCTCCAGGCAGGAATATTGGAGTTGATTGCCATTTCCTTCTCCAGGGGATCTTCCTGACCCAGGGATTGAACCCGGGTCTCCTGCATTGAAGGCAGACTCTTTACCAACTGAGCCACCAGGGAAGACACTTCCCTTCTCCTTCAGCAAATGTGCTATTAAAGGTACAAAGGCCTGCCTTGCTGCACGTTCACTCAGCTCCACTGAAACAGAGAGCATTTTCTGGAATGTGTCTTAAGGAACTGTAATCCTGACAAATGAAGTGATCCCTGTACTAATAAACCTGAGATGTGCAGAATACTCTCCTTATCTTGAGATTCACTCACAATATCAAAGGCTCTAAGAAGGTCCACACACAAGAAATGGTAGTTTTGTTACTGGCCAGGAAGAACAAGTACTATTGGGCCAAAGCAGCACTTCATTTCTCCATAAAGACTACCCATATTTCCTGATCCCAAACTTCCCCCCTAACTTATCTCCCCTAACCATTCCCGTCTGTTGGAAATAATGTCTCCTCCTTTGAAGTAGGGCTTCATTTGCACTTATCTCATAAACTTTAAAAAAAATTTTTTTTAAATTTATTATTCTTTTGGGCTGCGCTGGGTCTTCATTGGTGTACGTGGGCTTTCTCTGTTTGCAGAGAACAGGGGCTACTCTCTAGTTGGGATGCATAGGTTTCTCATTGCAGCGGCTTTTCTTGTTGCAGCACACAGGCTCTAGGGCACCCAGGCTTCAGAAGCTGTGACACAGAGGCTTAGTTGCCCATCTCATGTGGAATTCTCCCAGCCCAGAGATCAAATCTGGAGAAGGAAATGGCAACCCACTCCAGTGTTCTTGCCTGGAGAACCTCAGGGATGGTGGAGCCTGATGGGCTGCAGTCTATGGGGTCGCACAAAGTCGGACACAACTGAAGCGACTTAGCAGAGATCAAATCTGTATTCCCTGTATTGATTGGGAGGCAGATACTTAACACTGGACTACCAGGAAGTGAAAGTTGTTCAGCTGTGTCCAACTCTTTGTGACTCCATGGGATATATAGTTCATGGAATTCTCCAGACCAGAATACTGGTGTGGGATGCTGTTCCTTCTCCAGGGGATCATCCCAACCCAGGGATCAAACCCAGCTCTCCTACACTGCAGGTGTATTCTTTACCAGCTGAGCCACCAGGGAAGCCCAAGGATAATAGAGTGGGTAACCTATCCCTTTCCCAGCAGGTCTTCCCAATAGAGGAATCAAACCAGGGACTCTTGCATTGCTGGTAGAATCTTTGCCAGCTGAGCTACCAGGAAAATCCCCTCATAAACTTTTAAAATTACTTTTTATTTGGACTTCCCTCCCTAGTGAGCCGGTGGTTAAGAATCCACCTCCCAATGGAGGGGAGACAGGTTCGATCTCTGATCTGGGAAGATACCACATGTCATGGAGCAACTAAGCCCATGTGCCATGACTACTGAAGCCCAGGGGCCCTAGAACCTGTGCTCTGCAACAAGAGAAGCCACTGCAATGAGAAGCCCATGCATCGCAACCAGAGAGTGGACCCTGCTTTCTGCAAGTAGAGAAAGCCTGTGATCAGTTCAGTTCAGTCACTTCGTTGTGTCTGATTCATTGTAACCCCATGGATTGCAGCATGACAGGCTTCCCTGTCCATCACCAACTCCTGAAGCTTATTCACACTCCTGTCCATTGAGTTGGTGATGCCATCTAGCCATCTCATCCTCTGTCGACCCCTTCTCTTCCCACCTTCAATCTTTCCCAGCATCAGGGTCTTTTCAAATGAGTCAGCTCTTCATATCAGGTGGCCAAAGTATTGGAGTTTCAGCTTCAACATCAGTCCTTTTAATGAATATTCAGGACTGATTTTCTTTACTATTGACTGGTTGGATCTTCTTGCAGTCCAAAGGACTCTCAAGAGTCTTCTCCAACATCACAGTTCAAAAGCACCAATTCTTCAGCGCTCAGCTTTCTTTACAGTCCAACTCTCACATCCATACATGACTACTGGAAAAACCATAGTTTTGACTAGACAGACTTCTGTTGGCAAGTAATGTCTCTGTTAACATGCTGTCCGGGTTGCTCATAGCTTTTCTTTCAAGGAGCAAGCTTTTAATTTCATGGCTGCAGTCACCATCTGCAGTGATTTTGGAGCCCCCCAAAATAAAGTGTCTCACTGTTTCCACTGTTTCTCCATCTATTTGCCACGGGGTAATGGAACCAGATGCCTTGATCTTAGTTTTCTGCATGTTGAGTTTTAAGCCAACTTTTTCACTCTCCTCTTTCACTTTCATCAAGAGGTTCTTTTGTTCTTCTTCACTTTCTGCCATAATGGTTGTGTCATCTGCATATCTGAAGTTATTTATATTTCTCCTGGAAATCTTGATTCCAGCTTGTGCTTCATCCAGTCCATGATGTACTCTGCATATAAGTTAAATAACAGGGTGAAAATATATAGCCTTAATGTACTCCTTTCCTGATTTGGAACCAGTCTTTTGTTCCATGTCCAGTTCTCACTGTTGCTTCTTGACCTGCATACAGATTTCTCAGGAGGCAGGTCAGGTGTCTGGTATTCCCATTTTTCAAGAATTTTCCACAGTTTGTTGTGATCCACATAGTCAAAAGCTTTGGCATAGTCAATAAAGCAGAAATAGATGTTTTTTTCTGGAACTCTTGGATGTTGGCAATTTGATCTCTGGTTCTTCTGCCTTTTCTAAATCCAGCTTGAACATCTGGAAGTTCATGGTTCACATACTGTTGAAGCCTGGCTTGGAGAATCTTAAGCATTACTTTGCTAGCATGTGAGATGAATGCAATTATGTGGTAGTTTGAACATTATTTGGCATTGCCTTTCTTTGGGATTGGAATGAAAACCGACCTTTTCCAGTCCTGTGGCCACTGCTGAGTTTTCCAAATTTGCTGGCATATTGAGTGCAGCACTTTCACAGCATCATCTTTTAGGATTTGAAATAACTCAACTGGGATTCCATCAGCTCCACTAGCTTTGTTCATATTGATGCTTCCTAAGGCCCACTTGACTTCTCATTCCAGGAAGTCTGGCTCTAAGTGAGTGATCACTCCATTGTGGTTATCTGGGTTATGAAGATCTTTTTTGTATAATCCTTATATCTATTCTTGCCACCTCTTCTTAATATCTTTTGCTTCTGTTAGGTCCATACCATTTCTGTCCTTTATTGTGCCCAACTTTGTATGAAAAGTTCCCTGAGTATCTCTAATTTTCTTGAATAGATCTCTAGTCTTTCCCATTCTATTGTTTTCCTCTATTTCTTTGCATTGATCACTGAGGAAGGCTTCCTTATTTCTCCTTACTAGTCTTAAGACCTATTCTAATTGCCGATACATTGCAAAAGAGCAGATTCCTCATTCTTCAGTCTTTACCAGAGAAGAACTTGTGTGTGTTAGTTGCTCAGTCATGTCTGAGTCTTTGCCATCCCATGGACTGTAGTCTGCCACGTTCCTCTGTCCATGGGATTCTCCAGGCCAGAATACTGGTGTGGGTTGCCATCCCCTTCTCCAAGAAGACCTTGTATATGAGAGTAATCTATACATGTTTGATTAAATAGATCAAGCAGTCTAGTAACTAGCATCTTCTAAATATCCATACCATCACTGGCAAATAACAATGGAATGTCAGTAAATTCTGAAAATCACTAAAAAAAAAAAAAAAAAAAAAAGTACTATACTCAAATCTAAAGTTGGAGGGACTTCCCTGGCAGTCTAGTGGTTAAGATCCTTTGCTTCCACTGTAGAAGGCATGGGTTTGGTCCCTGGCTGGGGAACTAAGATTCCAATGATTGTGCCATGTGGCCAAAAGAAAACAAAAAAATGCAAGGAAAATTTCAGGAATTCCCTGGCAGGTCCAATGGTTAGGACTTGGCACTTTCACTCCTGGGACCCAGATTCAATCCTTGGTCAGGGAACTAAAATCCCATAAGCCAGGCAGCATGGCAAAAATAAAAATAAAAAAAGCAGAAGTCGGGAAAACAAAAATATTAACACTAAAGGCAGAACTGCCAAATGTCTCTCCTCTCTTCACTCACTAATTCAATTATGGAAAAGCTGGATATCATCACTCTTTCTTCTTTAGGTCTAGAAACACGCTTCATATTCATGCAATTTACTTACCATAATTAAACTCAATTTATGCAGGCTCAATATTCAGAGAACTACAGTATTAAAGTCTCTGTCGCTAAACTTTGTTAGAATGCTGTTTGTTTTAGTTAATTTTATAGTCTTGTTATTTAAAAAATGCTAATTAAAAGAACCACATAGATGATCAATTTGGAAACAATTTTAGTTTCATAAAATGTGCCTAATATTAAAACCAGATTGATAGAATTAGGTCAGTGTTTGGAGGATGGGAGAAATAAGTATTGATCGCTAGGGAACAAATATGAATAAGATAAAATCTCCATGGGCTTCTCTGGTGGCTCAGTGGTAACGAATCTGTCTACCAATGTAGGAGACATGAGTTCAATCCCTGGTTTGGAAAGATCCCACATGCGGCAGGACAGCTAAACTTGTGTGCCACACCTACCGAACCTGTGCTCTAGAGTCCAGGAACTGCAACTACTGAGCCCACGTGCCACAACACTGAAGCCCAAGTGCTCTAGAGTCTGTGCTCCGCAACAAGAGAAGCCACACAATGAGCCTGCCCACCGCAACTAGAGAAAGCCCAAGTGCAGCAGCAAAGAGCCAGCACAGCCAAAAATACACACAAAATAAATGAAATTACAAGATGACAAACAAACAAATAAAATCTCTGCCCTCCTGCGGCTCATTATATAGTTGTAGTTGTTTAGTCCCTAAGTTGTGTCCAACTCTTTTGCGATCCCATAGACTGTAGTCTTCCAGGCTCCTCTGTCCATGGGATTTCCCAGGCAAGAATACTAGAGTGGGTAGCCATTTTCTTCTCCAGAGGATCTTCCTGACCCACTGGACCCACCAGGGAATTCCTGAAATTTTTCTTGCATTTTTTTTTCCCTTTTGGCCATGTGGCACAGCAAGGATCTTAGTTCCTCAACCAGGGATCAAGCCCATGCCTTCCTGACTCCCATCTCCTGCATCAGCAGGCGGATTCTTTACCACTGAGACACCAGGCAAGCCCTACCATGTAATAGGGCTTCTCAACCTCAGAACTATTGATATTTTGGACCAAAAAATTATTTGTTGTCAGAAGCTGTCCTGCAGATTGTAAAATGTTTAATGGAATCCCTTGCCCACACCCACTAATGCCAGTAGCACTTCCTTAATTTTGAGAAGCAAAAATGTCTAGTCCTTGTTACATATATCTCCTAGGAAATAAAACTGCCCCAGTGTAGAATTATTGTCATGTAGGAAGACATGTGCATCCTTAAAACTGCAGAGATTTCAGCATCGTGTTTTGACCACCAGTTCACATTTAACAATACTATTGGATGTAAGAAATGTAGAAAACCTTGAGTTAATTGTAAACTGAGTCCCAAACACAACAAACAGTAAGTATTTGATATTAATTTCCCTATTCAAAGTTGAATAGGGAAAGATGAATAGAGATGAATAGATGATATAGATGAATAGATGATATAGATGAAAAGATGAATAGAACAAAAGGTAGAATATTTGTACTTTCTGGGGGCTTGAATCAGCCTCTAAGTATTCATTAATTGAGTTCTTTGCATAAAGCACTTAGCTAAGCATGAGGAAGATAGAAGATAGAAGTTCTATATACAATGAAAATCTCCTTGAGCAGCAGAAGTAATAGAATTAAATTAAAAGTCATCTTAGAAATTATCTTCCTAATCCTGTTTTTTTATATGAGAAAAATAAGACCCAGAAAAGTGAGAAAGGCATTATGATCTAAGGACATCTACCTAGTAAATAAACTTGGGCTAAAACATAAGTGTCTTGGCTACTACTCAGTAATGTGGGGCAATACCAATTATACAGTCCATGGAATACTCCAGGCCAGACTACTAGAGTGGACAGCCGTTCCCTTCTCCAGGGGATCTTCCCAACCCAGGGATAGAACCTAAGTCTCCCACATTACAGGCGGATTCTTTACCAGCTGAGCCACCAGGGAAGCCAAGGACACCTGCCTAGTAAATGAACTTGGGCTAAAACATAAGTGTCTTGACTCCCACTCAGAAATGTGGTGCAATATCAATTATTTTGCCTGAGTGCTCAGTTGTGTTCAATTCTATGCGGCCCTATGAACTGTAGCTGGCCAGGCTCCTCTGTCCATGGAATTCTCCCTGCAAGCATACTAAAATGGGTTGCCATTTCCCCCTTCATGGAATTTTTCTGACCCAAGGATCAAACCCACATCTCCTGCACTGGCAAGCAGGTTCTTCACCACTGTGCCACCTGGAAAGTCTGATTAGTTAACTGCTCAATAGAGAAAGATTCCAAGTGCTGGAGGCAATCCGAGTGAAAGAAAACTCAGTAATGGCTGAAATAGTTAGAGAAGGCAGCAAAGAAGAGGAGGGACTCAGGCCAGGCCTTGAAGATTACAGGTGGCTTCAGGGAAGGGCCCGTGATATTTTCCTCATAGCCTTGGTGCCAAGCTGGAAATGACATGAGAGGAGATGGAGAGGCAAGACAGCATCTGATATGAGCCAGGAACTGAGTTCATGCAAGGAAAACCAAAAATCAGATTTGGGACCATTTTCAAAATAATTCTGAGGAATCCCAGACTACCTTCCTTTCTGGGGCTGTCCCCACTTTTTGTTCTTCGATCTCCAACTGTGAACACCCTACTGGCCCATACAGGGCCCTTGGGACCAGCTTTACTAGAGGTAGAAGGCATCCCCAAGTTTTCAAGCACCCTTGAAACTACCCAGCACCCAAAGTTATCATCTTTATGATTCAAATTATGAACTCAAAAAAAAAAAAAATATACACCAAAGCACTAGGAACAGAAACAATCCTTGTGCTTCTAAAACTAAAACTTTCATCACCTCTTTCCCTTTAGTATTTGATCTTGAACATTGGAATGGACTTGATTCCTTTTGCCTTACGCAAGCTAAATTTCCCCTCTGAATCAAGGGATGAGTCTGGATTCAGTGAATGGATTATTTAAATCATAAGAAAAGTGAACCTGATTATATGGTTATATAAAGCTGAATTAATGCAATACCATAAACAAATAAACCTCAAGCATGAAAATTTCATCAAAACCTGAAAAAGATTCATGACAAGACATTTTCAGGAAAGAACAGAGTCAGCTCACTAATATTGTCGGCTTTTCAGGAGGATTACTGGCGGGAAAGAAAGAGAGAGAAGCCATATCTCACCCTTTAAATTCATTAAGCATGGAGATGATCGTTCTAATGTGTGTGTTCATGGGGGAAATGCACATTTCTCATGTGGAAAATGAGAGAAAGAGACATTCCAAGATAAAGGAGTAGCATTCATTTCAGAAGGGAAAATGAAGAAGGTAGCTGATGATGATGTTGTTCAGCTGCTCAGTTACATCCAACTCTTTGTGACCCCATGGACTGCAACACGCCAGGCTTCCTTGTCCTTCACCATCTCCTGGAGCTTGCTCAAACTCATGTCCATTAAGTTGGTGATGCCACCCAACCATTTCATCCTCTGTTGTCCCCTTTTCCTCTTGCCTTCAATCTTTCCCAGCTTCAGGGGCTTTTGCAAAGAGTTGGCTCTTCACATCAGGTGACCAAAGTACTGGAGCTTCAGCCTCAGCTTCAGTCCTTCCAGTGAATATTCAGGGTTTATATCCTTTAGGATTGACAGGTTTGATCTCCTTGCAATCCAAGGGACTCTCAAGAGTCTTCTCCAACATCACAGTTCAAAAGCATCGATTCTTCAGTGCTCAGCCTTCTTTGTGGTCCAGCTCTCACATCCATATATGATTACTGGAAAAACCATAGCTTTGACTAGATGGACCTTGGTCAACAAAGTAATGTCTCTGCTTTTTAACACACTGTCTAAGTTTGTCATAGTTTTTCTTCCAGGGAGCAAGAATCTTTTAATTTCATGGCTCCAGTCAGCATCTGCAGTGATTTTAGAGCCCAAGAAAATAAAGTCTCTCACTGTTTCCATTGTTTCCCCACTATTTGCCATGAAGTGATGGGACCAGATGCCATGATCTTCTTTTTTTTGAATGTTGAGTTTTAAGCCAGCTTTTTCACTCTCCTCTTTCACCTTCATCAAGAGGCTGTTTAGTTCCTCTTCACTTTCTGACATAAAGGTGGTGTCATCTGCATATCTGAGGTTACTGATATTTCTCCTGGCAATCTTGATTCCAGCTTGTGCTTCACTCAGCCCAGCATTTTACATGATGTGTTCTGCATATAAGTTAAATAAGCAGGGTGACAATATACAGCCTTCATGTACTCCCTTCCCAATTTTGGATCAATCCATTGTTCCATGTAGTTCTAACTGTTGCTTCTTGATCTCCATACAGGTTTCTCAGGAGGCAGGTAAGGCAGTCTGGTATTTCCATCTCTTTTAAGAATTTTCCACTGTTTGTTGTGATCTACACAAAGGCTTTAATGTAATCAATGCAGCAGAAATCTGATATAGGTCAGGTTTAAAAAAAAAAAAAAAAAACAATTGTTGAGAGGCAAGTACAGCTCCAATGCAGCTCTTAACTACTACTGTAGCGAAGTGATAACCAAGGTGAATAAGGTAGTATAGTCTTTCTCCCACTTTCTCAGGCATTTTTCAGGCAAAAGAGGCCACTAAGGCATTGAGGTGATTTTGCCTACTGTTCAAGCCTTCTAAACATATTGGCTGAGGGGAACCAACTATGTAATTACTTTTCTCTCTTAGAACCAAATTTCAGTTCTGTGGAAAAATTTTGGAGGTGAAGTCAGGACACAAATCCATAGAAGACATCACTATTTATTTCAGATATTATTCTCAACTTCTGTCTGAGTCCAGTGAAGGGAGAACTATAGGCAGAAGCTGTAGGAGGTGTTTGTAAAGGGGCTCCATGAGGTGTGGGGACCTACTCAGCAAGGCACTGATGTCCTGGATGATGCAGTGTGGCCCAGAGCTAGGACGCGGAGCCTCCTCTACACCTTTGCATGATGCATCCTTCCAATAACGTGGGGACTTTGGGAAGCATGGGGAGACTGCACCGCTAGTGGGTCAACAGCTTCCTCGGAAAGAGCTGCAGTAGGAGCAGCAGCTGGGACACTGCTGGGGCATGTCCCTCCAGGAGACCTTGTTCACACCTCAGTAAATACTTGTGAGCAGCTTCTGTGCCAGTCTTTCTTCTACATTTGGGGGGTACTGAAAAAAGCAAAGGCAGAAGAAAGCAATAAGAGAAATAGAACAGCCCATGAGAAATCATTGGCGCTTATCTGGAATATCTCACAGACTCCCAGAGATAACTAGGTGAAGCGGAGCTGGAGGGCTACAGCTGAAGGCTGGAACTCTGGAGATGTGGATACAATCTAGTTAAATTTTGGTTCATATTCTTACTGTGACCCCACTGGTATGTGCACACTGGTGGATATGCACTGTGGATCCATGCATGGATAAGGGCTGGAAGGACATACACCAAAATGGTAACAGCTGTTTTTTATGGGCAGTAGGATTATGAGTATTTTTATATGATTTCATATAATATTCTCTATTTTCCAAATATTCTGTGGTGATATATATTATTTTTATTATTATAAGCAGAAAAAAAATTTTGGTGAAAGAGTAGGTGGTACTACCCTGTCATTAATTTAATTTGCTTTGGATAGCATGAGTCTCTACGGGAAACTCTGACCATGCTGGTAATTTAGAAGTGTATTTCATGACAAACCTACAGAAACAACAGGTCAAACCGAATGTGTTTCTAAACAATATTATAGATAGAAAAATTGACAAATTTCTCTGCTACTGATTTGTAATTACATGTCTAATCTTATTGCATTTTTTATTCTTTCCAGCAAAGTAAATTTTACCAGAAATGAAAAACAAGAAGGTAATTACCTCTTTCTGGGAACAATCATAAAAATAAGCTCTGTAATTTCTCAGAAGGTCAAGTCTACATCAATAAGTAGATAATTAATTGAATTCTTCAGATAATTCAAGAATTTTAACATCACATCTTTGCCCTAGTGTCTCTATAAAAAGATGAAATGGTTTACATGGGTGTCTTGTTCTGTTTTCTGTTACCATAAATATGGCAGTTCTAGTTCATTTGTAAGGAATTCTCCTTGAAATATCTGGCCTTCAAAAGTTTAGTGTTATCTTCAAAGCAACCATGCACCTTCATGTTTTATGCTATTCAGTTGCCCAGTCGTGTCCAACTTTTTGTGACCCATGGACTGCAGTTCGAGGCCTCCCTGCCCATCACCATGTTTGCCCAAGTTCATGTTCATTGCATCAGTGATGCCATCTAGTGATCTCGTCCTCTGATGCCCTCTTCTCCTTCTGTCTTCGATCTTTCCCAGCATTAGGGACTTTTCCAATGAGTCGTCTGTTTGCATCAGATGACCAAAATACTGGAGCTTCAGCTTCAGCATCAGTCCTTCCAGTGAGTATTTAGGGTTGATCTCCCTTAAGATTGGCTTGCTTAATCTCCTTGCTGTCCAAGGGACTTTCAGGAATCTTCTCTAACACCATGGTTCGAAGGCATCAATTCTTTGGCATTCTGCCTTCTTTTCGGTCCAGCACTCACAAGCATATGTGACCAGTGGGAAGACCACAGTCTTGACTATATGGACCTTTGTCAGCAGAGTAATGTCTCTGCTTTTCAACACACTGTTTATGTTTGTCATCGCTTCCCTGCCAAGAAGTAATCACCTTCAGATTTCATGACAGCAGTCACCATCTGCAGTGATTTTGGAGCCCAAGAAGAGGAAATCTGTCACTACTTCCACCTTTCCCCCTTCTATTTGCCATGCAACAATGGGACTGGATGCCATGATCTTAGTTTTTTTAATATTTAGTTTTAAGCCAGCTCTTTCACTCTCCTCCTTCACCCTCATCAAGAGGCTCTTTAGTTCCTCTTCAGTTTCTGCCAGTAGAGTGGCATCATCTGCATATCTGGGGCTGTTGATGTCTCTCCCGTCTATCTTGATTCTGGCTTGTAATTCATCCAGCCCGGCATTTCTCATGATGTGCCCAGCATATAGGTTAAACAAACAGGGTGAAAACAAACAGCCCTGTTGTACTCCTTTCTTGATCTGGAACCAATCAGTTGTTCCACACGGGGTTCTAACTGTTGCTTCTTGATCCACAAACAGGTTTCTCAGGAGACAGGTGAGATGGTCTGGTATTCCCATCTCTCTAAGAGCTTTCCACAGTTTGTCATGAACTATAACAAAAATATAATGTTTTATATTTTATATAGAAATGTAATATTCTCCTGGAGAACTTTAATTCACCCTAGTATCTGATACAATTGGTATTCTTTATTAGTCAAAAAAAAAATGAGAAATTTTATCCAGTAATTTTTCCCTTTGGGCTTCCCTTGTAGCTCGGCTGGTAAAGAATCCGCCTGCAATGCAGGAGACCTGGTTTGATTCCAGGGTTGGAAGATCCCCTGGAGAAGGGAAAAGGCCACCCACTCCAGTATTCTGACCTGGAGAATTCCATGGCCTGTATAGTCCATGGGGTCGCAAAGAGTCAGATACGACTGAGCAACCTTCAGTCACTTCCCTTTCCCCCTTTAGACCTAATTGCAATTTTTTAAAAATGGAAATTA
This sequence comes from Bos mutus, assembly GCF_027580195.1. Lineage (NCBI taxonomy): Eukaryota > Metazoa > Chordata > Mammalia > Artiodactyla > Bovidae > Bos > Bos mutus. Next base: position 40,197,659 of record NC_091636.1, on the reverse strand, counting down.
ATTTTCCTAAAAGCAATGCAATCAGACTTTATGTCAACACAAGAAACATGTCTATGTCCGGCTTAGAGAAATGAATAAGAAATAGAGATATGTAGCAAGCTTGGAAAAGCCAGGGTTGGGTGGGGCATAGGAACAAGATTCCTAGAAGTGAAAGACTCTGAAAAGAGAGGTGACGGTGCTGACATACAGCATTGTCCCCAAACGGGTCACTAATCACTGCTTGATGATGATTTTCATGGCAGCTATGCACCTGAATCACTACTCCCAGAAAATAAATTATAAATGCTGTGTTGGTCAAATCAAGCCTTCAACAGAGTTCATCCAAGACCTTCAAAGAATTGCTAAGGAGGTTTATTTTGTCCACAAAACATTCATGACTCCAACACAAACACTAGAGCAAACTCACCAGGCTTCAGAAGCAAGAATGTCTCCATCATGAAGAAAGGGTGCTCCAGGTGTTTTAGCCATGGAAACATATATACATGGCTACCTATGTGTACTTTGTCCTGGAAGCCCAGATCTTGGGATTCATTGTGCCTTCCAGACCCAAATGGTTAAGAGTAAACTTTGAAGGGAGAAAGTTTAAAGGTTCATTGGGAATCTTTGATGCATTACAGACATTCCTGTAGCCCAAGTTTCCTTTCCTGCTAAGATCTGGGAAATCTAAAAGAAGAGTTGTGAAGGGCACCACAGATCACAGTCAATGTACAGAAAGTCTTGATGGTTGGTTCTTTCTACTACATTGAAAATGTGGGAACTCTCCAATCTGTTTTTTCAATCAGTCTCAGCCTGCCTGGGATGCCAGGCAGAGCCAGTGGGAAGACATGAGGTGCTGGGGAGTTCTCCCCTCCCTAATGCAGATAAACCAACTTGGATTCTCAATATACTTCTAAATCTTGCCAAATAAGCTGTTCTGCCTGAGTAACAATCCAACGACCTAACTGTAAAAGTGCATACACTTTTCCACATTGCAAACACCATGCAGCTAAAAACGCAAGCCCTTCAGTGATTGTCAAATCACATGAGAGGATGGGGATGGCATTCATGTTGAATTACAATTCATCATCTCTGTGGTACTTGCCAAGGCTTTCTCATTGTTTCCAATTCTTTTTTTTTTTTTTTCTCTTGGAGAGAGAGGGAACAGAAAAAATATACTTTGGCTTTTTCCCACTTAAAATGAGGAACCCATGTCTAAGTAAACAGTGTATCTTAACACTTCTCTTGCTTTCAAGAGAGGAAAACAAGTGGAAAATTATTAAATACATCTGGAAAGAAGAAGAATTCTTCCCTTGTAAGCTGAACTATGAGTGGAACAAGAATAGTCATATAACTGGAAAAATTATTTTGACCCTTATTATCAAGCTAAATTACCAGATCATCTAGAAAATATGTTCAGTGTCAAAATATGCAATGGCACTCACCAGTTGGAGTTATTAAGATTTGGGTCACGTTTCCTAGTCTAGAATGCTGGGAGTCAGCAATTCTCTTATGGGGGCTCTCTTAGGTATGCAAGTCAGTCTTGAGGCTGAGGCAGGTGAACTTGATGCCATTAACTAGCAATATGTGTTCTTGTGTGAGTGGATTAACCTCTCTGAGCTTTGGCTTCTTCACCCATAAGTTGATGATAATAATAGTATCTTCCTCATCAGTTGTACTAATGCGTGTAAAGTACTCAACACAGTTGTTGTTGTTTACTCAGTCATGTCCAACCGTTCGCAACCCCTGGACTGTGCCCTGCCAGTGCCTTTGTCAATGGAATTTTTCAGGCAAGAATACTGGGCTGGGTTGCCATTTCCTTCTTCAGGGGAGATTCCCCACCCAGGGATCGAACTTGCATCTCCTGCGTTGCAGGTGGATTCTTTAAGACTGAGCCACCTGGGAAGCCCCAGTCAACAGAGGGCACAGCACTTAGTAAGTACACAAGCACACGTTAAATCCAGAGTCAACAAATTAGTGCTTCACAGGGCACTAGTCTTTGTCAAGTTTTACTGGAACACATTCATATTCATCATTTACATGTTGTCTATGATTGCTCTCTATTTACAATAGCTTTGAGTAGTTGTAACAGAGACCATGTAGAATATAAGTGAAAATATTTGCTCCTTGGCTCTTTCCAGAGTTTCCCAATCCCAATTCCTGAATAAACAACAACAACAAAAAAAAACTATCAAGATGGCGATAGCTCAATTTTCTTTACTTTCTTCTTCTTTTTTTTTTTTTTGTATAGAGAGGAACTGATTTTCAAAGAAGTATAGCAACTTAGTGAAAATCACCCAGTGAGGTGGTGACAGGAATTCTCTTATCCCCATTCCCATCCCATATTCCTTCTTGCACTTAAACAACTTTGAAAGAGGTCATTTCCTTCAGGAAGCCTGTTTAGCTTGGGGTCCCATAACACAGTTGCTAGTTTTTTTCAACTGATTGGCTTTCAATTCAAATTGAACTTACTAAAATCAAACACTGGGACTTTCCTAGCAGTCCAGTGGATAGGACTCCATGCTTCACTGCAAGGGGGGCAAGTTTGATCCCTGGTCAGGGAAATAAGATCCCACATGCCTACAACATGGCCAAAAGAAATGAAAATTATAAAAATAAAATCAATAAAATCAAACATTATCATTTGGGACTTTGAAGATGATTAAAAGGTGTACACTGTTTAGTTCATCTCAACAGCCCTACCCTAAAATAATCTTGATAAAAATTTGACCCAGAGAGCCCCCACACTGTGCCTATCTCTCTCTGAGATCAGCTTGCTTTGAAGTCAACGGGCACAGAAAACATCCTCGGGGGAGTGTCCCTGGGCTGGAGCCTTGGCCCCTGAAAGTAAATTCAACAAAAGCCTCAGGGTCACTCACAAAGCTATTTTGTTACAAACGAGAAACTTTCACAAACAGAATTATTTTCTCACCCAGATGTTATGTTGGTTTATTTGCAGAGATACAATATCCTTTGTTGATCTAAAGATGAACTTCCAAACTATACTAAAAGTCATATAGTATGAAAGAACTTAATGAATTGAAAAATTATGCTTTAGGGTTTGGAGTTGACAAAAAATAGCAACTAAGTTTGAACCGTTAGAGATTTTTGCTGTTAATTATTTTGACTATTTAACATCTTATTCAATTTAAGCTAAATGTATTTCCTTCTTTCTTAAATGGCTCTGGGATTCAGAGCAAGTCTCAAACTTGAGGCAGAATTTTATGGCCAAGTTACAAAAGCCTGACAAAGTTTATAATGTGAATGCCAACGTCATGTTAACACAACAACATAACCATCATTAGTATGATGTAATCACACTATCTCTTATATGCGAAATAAATTTTTTCCACTAATATATATGAGTTTATGAAATTCCCACATTGAAATAAAGCACATTTGCTGGTTATTTACTGTGAATAACCAGTATTTCTATATCAAGGGGATAGAGGGAATATAGAAACTCAATCAGCACATGCCTGAGAGATGCAAACACAGGTGATGGCCAGCTTGTCTGGTTTCCTCATTGAAACCAACTGGAATCTTCCCACAACAAGCAACTTCCATTGTGTAAGTATTAATTCATCAAAGGGATTAAAAAAGAGGGAGAAAAAGGCTGAAGCCTGACCACATAAAATAGGAAAAATACCATAACACTCCAGTTGTCCCACACAGGGAAGATATAAAATAAAACTGAAAATAGCTTCAGGATCAGATACTATACAGATCCTGGTGTTCCTTCATGTTGGAATTGAGCAGGAAAAAAAAAAAATGGGGAGAATACAAGATCTGGTCCTTGGATTCACAGAGCCCCATCGCAGTCACCTTGGTATTGGTTCAGAGTTTTCCCATTTTCTTATCCTTGGCAGGACCTCTCTGACCATTTCTTATCTTCTGGAAAGTAGATCAGTCCCTTATTTACCACCACAGAGAAGTTAACCCACAGCCCACTCTCCTTTCTGTTCTGTCTTTTAAATTCTAAGCTTGTCCACTTTCTCAGTTCATCTCCCCACAAAGAGCTTTTCCTGGGAGAGTGTGTGCATTCACTTTTTCTTACTGTCATCATTTTAATAGTTCACAGTTATATAGCACTTTCCATTTTCCACACTCTTTCAAACATCCCATAGCACCCCTATGCTGTAGTATTATTATTCTCAATTTATTCAGGAAATTAAGCAAGTTTTAACAGACTCACCTTTTATATATATGATCCATTCCCAGCCCCATCCCAACAAAAGGATTTATTATAACTTCACATTTATAAGCATAACATAAACAACTTTCTCATATAAGCACAATTTATTCCTTTTGACAGCAAAGCTCCATTTACCCAGTTGGTAAGAAATCCCACTCAAAAAACTTACATGTCATACAGGATAGTCAATGCAAGTTACTTATGCTTGAAGGGCCAAATATAAATGTCAATATCTGTTATTTTATAATTATGTAATATAGTTTTCTCTCTTTGAGTCTAGCAATTTTCCTCCTTATTCCTTTCAAGTTATTTGCTGTCACTTCCTATTTTAATGGGCCTCCCTCTTACAGTTCCATCTGTCTCAAATACCCTGGAGTCATCAAACTAAGAATTAGACGACTATTTTTATTAAAAACTGCATGTTAGGACTTCTCTGGTGGGCCAGTGGTTGGAAAACTGCCTGCCAATGCAGGGGACATGGGTCCAATCCCTAACCTGGGAAGATTCCAGGTGCTACAGAGAGTCTGTGCACTGCAACTAAAGATTCCATGTGACACAAGACTCATGAACTGCAACTAAGACTCCAGGCAGCCAAATAAAAAAGTCTTTTTTATAAAAAACAAAAAACTGCATGTTAGGTAAGATTCAATGGATGGCATAGGAATTATTGTTAATAGGTTTGGTGCAGAGATCTCAATTATTTCACTTTTCAAGAAAACCCTTTTCAATTTTTCCATCCAGGACTATGTTAAAAAATGAAAACCTGAGGTTGCCCAAGTCTAAACTTCAGCTAATCCAGGTGTTTGTGAACTTTGATTCCCATTTTCCTTCACATCTACCCAGTTTCTTGTATCCTCCTAGGACTTACCTACAGATCTCAAAACAGAGTATGAATCTATGAATAATATTACTTTTTTGCCCAGTATTATTGCTATTACATTAAATCACAGCAATTTGAACAATATACTCCAGATACCCAAAATTACTTTGAGTAATAGTTCGGTGAGAAAATGGGGGAAAAATCAAAGTTGATAACTAATGCAAAAACAAAGCATTACTTACTTTAAGGAGAGGAAAGTTCACTGGAATGGAAGTCAAGAAATCTGATTTTAATGCTAACTAGCTATGTGATCTTAGCTAAATCACTTGATATATCTAGTTCAAATAGTCTATTTTTGCTTTTAGTTAACTGACATGATTGAACAATATGAATGTTAAGGTTCCATTCAGTTTCCCAAATACCCTGGCATCCAGAGTTTGACAAGCAAAATCTGTGATGTGTATGACATCTAGTGGCTTCTAAGTTTATGTACATCCTGACTACCTAACAATTTCAATGACATTACTGTGGATTACTACAATTTTACACACACACATATTCAGAATTTTAAAAGACAGAGCACTCTAAAGAATCATCTAGTTCAGCGTCCTCATTTTACACTCATGACAATGGAACCAAGAGTGATGGTATTCTTGCTTAATTAAGGACCCACAACTAGAGTTTACCCAAAGTCTGTAGATTCTAAATCCAGTGTGTTTGTCTTCTTTATTTTTATGTTCCCCACAAATGCCAAAGATGGCAAGAAATAATCCTACAAAAGATCAAGAAGGATTTTATTCCTTTATACAAGATTATGTCAATGAAAAATTCATCAGCTGATCTAAGAAAGAAATGGAAAATTTTATTCAAGCCAAATTGAGGATTATATCCTGGAACAGCCTTTCAGAAAGCTCTGGAAAGTATTTTGCATGTTAGAAGTCAAAGCACAGCTATATATGTTTTTGAGACAGCCTGTACCTTAAATGGGGCTTCCCAGGCGGCAGTAGTGGTAAAGAATCTCCCTGCCAATGCAGGAGACATAAGAGACATAGGTTCGATCCCTGGGTCAGGAAGACCCCCTGGAGAGGGGTATGGCAACCCACTCCAGTATTATTGCCTAGAGAATCCTAAGAGCAGAGAAGCCTAGCAGGCTACATTCCATGGGTTACAAAGAGTCAGACATGACTGAAGCAACAGCACACACACACATAACATTAAATGAGTTATGCATGCCTGGTGGCTCAGACTGTAAAGAATCGGGTGCAATGCAGGAGACCCAGGTTAGATCTCTGGGTTGAGAAGATTCCCTGAAGAAGGGAATGGCTACCCACTTCTTGCCTGGAGAATTCCATGGAGAGAAGGGCCTGATGGGCTACAGTCCATGGGATCGCAGAGTCGGACACAAATGAGCGATTAAGCACACACGCATGCACAGTAGATGACAGATATTTTGCACAGTCCAAATCTGTTAATAGAAAGTGGCAGATCACCGTGACCCTTTACAGGAGTGTAAGCAGGCAGGTGGCGGCAGGGCACCTCCCCTGAGGAAGGGACCAGAAACGGCTTTCTTGACAAAAGAGTATCCATCTTGGCCTAAGCCGTTTTTGTGATCTAAGCCTGAACACAATGCTTGCCCTTGAATAGGTCAAAGTAATAAATGATTTTAAGGGAGGGAATGCAGAAACTAGGGAAGAGCAGTCAAGAAACAATAGTGTGAGCTTGGGTCAGGGTCCTGGTTCCACAAGGGACATACATAACATATATTTAAGGTCTACAGGAGCTTAGGCCCCCACCCAGGCGGAGGATGGAATTATGACTTCATTCAACCTTTGTCCGAGTTCTATGCTGAATTCTCCTCTGCTCAAGCCTCTTCATGACTATGCATGTTATTGTTATTGTGTAGTTGCTAAATCCTGTACTACTCTTTACCACCCCTTGGACTATAACCCACCATGCTCCTCTGTCCATGGGATTTCTCAGACAAGAATACTGGAGTGGGTTGCCAATTCCTTCTCCAGGAGCCTTAGCTTAAAAAAAAAATCCCAAATTTGGGGATTTCCCTAGTAATTCAGTGGCTATGACTCCATGCTCTCAATGCAGGGGGCCAGGGTTCAATCCTTGGTCAGGGAACTAAATGCCACATGCTGCAACTAAGACCCAGCTCAGCCAAATAAATTTTAAAATGAGAAGGGAGTTTGGAAGAGAATGGAGACAGGTATGTGTATGGCTGAGTCCCTTAACAGTTCACCTGTTTGGGGAGACACTGCTTTGGTAGACATCCCCAGAGTTCAAACTCCTTACTTCCTTCAAGCAAATCCTTCCTTCTCTTGATCTTCAGCTTGATTGTGTCTACTGGCTTGATACCCACCGAGAATACAGTTAGGTAAAAGTTCAAAAAGATGCTCTTTTTGCATTAAGAAATTTGCTCTTTTTGGTTGAACCAGTATTTCTGCCAATAAGGAGGTTTCAGTTCAGTTCAGTGACTCAGTCGTGTCCAACTCTTTGCAACCCCGTGGACTGCAGCATGCCAGGCTTCCCTGTCCATCACCGACTCCCAGAGCTTGCTCAAACTCATGTCCATCGAGTCTGTGATGCCACAGGGAGGTTTGGTTGATGCATAATGCAACTGATGCACAGTAGAGAGGTAAGAAGAAGCCAAAGGACAGGGTAAAACATGTTATGTGTAAATGTTCCTTGCCTTAGAATGAGTTTTTATTTCACCAATCATTATGTGTCATAGTACCTATTAGTAATTATCACGTTATTTATAATGGTCATCTATTTGTTTAAATTTCTCCATCAGTCATGAGATTTATGAGATTAAGAACCCCAGGTCACACTCATTTTTGTGGCCCTAGTTTTTGTTGTTCAGTGGCTAAATCATGTCTAACTCTTTGCAACCCCATGGGCTGCAACATATCAGTCTCATCTGTCCTTCACTATCCCCCAGAGTTTGCTCAAATTCATGTCCACTGAGTCAGTGATGCTATCTAACTATCTCATTCTCTTCCACCCCCTTTTCCTTTTGCCTTCAATCTTTCCAAGCATTGAGGTCTTTTCCAGTTAGTTGGCTTTCTGCATTGGGTGGCCAAAGTATTGGAGCTTCAGCTTCAGCATCAGTCTGTCCAATGAATATTCAGAATTGATTTCCTTTAGGATTGACGGTTTGATGTTGCAGTCCAATGGACTCTCAAGAGCCTTCTCCAGCACCATGATTCAAAAGCATCTTCCGTGCTCAGCCTTCTTTATGGTCCAACTCTAATACACATACATGACAACTGGAAAAACCATAGCTTTAACTATATGGACCTTTGTCAGCAAAGTGATGCCTTTGCTTTTTAATATCCTCTCTAGTTTTATCATAGACAAATGAGTGAAATTGAATGGTAGTTTGGTGGTCCTAATATCTAGAGTTATATTGAGCCTATCACTGATGCTTAAATATATATATATATTTACTACCTACCATCTAACTACCTATCAACCAAGGATTAACATACTGTCAATGCATCCTTTTTAAAATATAATGGGGAGCAATTTTATAAAATAAAAATGTAATCGTGTACTATATGTGTAGCCAAAAGAAGACAACGTTATTGGATAGTTTTTCCCACTTTCTGTCGGAAAACCACTTATCTCCATTCTTCATTACACGGTGGGGGCAGGCAGCGGCAGTTTTCTTCAGCCCCAGCAGAGACTCAACACCAGAGATTCATGATCCAAGCTTGGTCAATCCATTTGTCTTCCCCATTTTTCTGGGTGTGCCTGTGAGTGTATTTCTGGATAAGAATAACATTTGAATGAGTAGACTAAAGCATATTGCTCCTCCCTAATGAAAGTGGGGGAGAAGGCAATGGCACCCCACTCCAGTACTCTTGCTTGGAAAATCCCATTGATGGAGGAGCCTGGTGGGCTGCAGTCCATGGGGTCGCTAGGAGTTGGACACGACTGAGCGACTTCACTTTCACTTTTCACTTCCATGCACTGGAGAAGGAAATGGCAACCCACTCCAGTGTTCTTGCCTGGAGAATCCCAGGGATGGGGGAGTCTGGTGGACTGCCGTCTATGAGGTCGCACAGAGTCGGACACGACTGAAGTGACTTAGCAGCAGCAATGAAAGTGGACCTCATCTAACCAACTGAAGATCTGGATAAAATAAAAAAGCCAAGTAAGAGGAAACTCCTTCTGTCTGATTGTTTGAGGGGGACATTGGTCTCTTCCTGCCTTCAAAGCTGAACTGAAAAACCAGCTCTTCTTGGATGTCACCTCTGCTGACTATCAGACTGGAACTTACACCGCTGACCTTTCTGGGTCTCCAGCATGCTGAGTGCAGATCTTGGGACTTCTCAGTCTCCATAAGTGCAAAAGCCAATTGGTAGCTCAATCATAAAGAATCCGTCTACAACACAGATGACCTGGGTTTGATCCCTAGGTCAGGAAGATCCCCTGGAGAAGGAAATGGCAACACACTCCAGTATTCTTGCCTGGGAAATCCCATGGACAGAGGAGCCTGGTGGGCTACAGTCCGTAGAGTCTAAAAAGAGTCAGACACGACTTAGTGACTAAACAACAGCAACAACAATTCCTTATAATAAATCCTTCTCATGCTCTCTCTATATATGTGTGTGTGTGTGTGTATCCTATTGTTTCTGATCTCTGGAGAACTGTAATACAGAGGATATGTATATGCATATATATGCATATATATATTCATATGTGAAAAAGGAACTGAAAAAATAGTTTTTTTCATAATCATGTCATCATAATTCTATCACTTGATAGGAAATCTTCAGTTTGGAAAAAAAATTATCTGACTATACAATTCAATTAGAAGGCCACGTAGTCCCTTAACAACAAACACTCAAGGTCCAAGGAGGACCTCCCGGTTGCTGCCCTGTTGGTTTGATGATGCCCGAAGGTTGCACAGGTGTAACTTCATCCTTTTGGACCCTTGTTCTCAACTGTGAGTGATACTGCCCCCACAGGACATTGGGGAAGTCTGGAGACATTTTTGGTTATCACAACTAGAAGCGTGCTACTGACATACAGTAGGTTGAGGCCAGGGATTCAGCTTAGCAATCCGCAATGCATAGAACAGCCCCCTACAACAAAGAGCTTTTGGCCCCAAATGTCAGTAGTGTCGAGGCTGAGAAAATCCTGCTTTAGACAGCTTTCACTATCTGAGTGAGGTAACAAATCAAAGTCAAGCAGTCATTCATTTAGTAAAAATAAATTCAAGCTTCTTCATAGGTGATCAGGATCCGGGCAGGAATAGCTGACAACCATAAACCTGGTAATTTGAAGAAACTTTACTAAAAGGACTATTTCCAAAGGCAAGGGCATAACGTAAGGAAATCACAGGAAACAATGCAAGATTTAAGACCAGCAATAATACCACTCTTACTCCTGAAGTGGGTATGGGAGGGAGCATTTCTCTAACCACTGAATTCAGAGAGTTGTTCAGGGGAAACATCCTGACCAGGGTATGACATTTGGTCAAGGGATATATCCTTTCCATGAAGACCCTATAAGGAAGAACCCGAGAGAATACATATTCTTTTCACTCTCCTCATCCCTTCTGATCTCCAGCTGGCACGTCTCATTGGCTGAATCCAAAGGGCATTGAGAAGGGAAGATCACTTGATGAAGGTCAGTGTCTTAGTCAATTTGGATTGCTATAACAGAATATCATAGGTTGGATGGCTTATAAGCAACAGAGGTTTTATTCATTTCTCACAGTTCTGGAAACCAGGAAGTATAAGATCAAGGCACCTGCAGATTCAGAGCTTCATGGATGGCTGTCTTCACTCTGCATCCTCACATGGCAGAAAGGGTGAGAGATCTCTCTGGGGTCTCCTTTATAGGGACAGTACTCCCATTCATGAGGCATCCACCCTGAAGACCTAATCACTTTCTGAAGGTCTCATCTCCTAATACCATCACATTAGGGGTAAGAATTTCAACATGCAAATTTTAAGGGGACACAAACATTCAGTCTCTAATAGTAAGCCTCCAAGTCAGATCCAGGGGAAGAGTAGGGAGTGTAATAAAAGTCAGAAACTCTACAACACAGTCCATCCATTCTGACCCTCAGTATACACTCTTGTCTTTAATTCAAATAAAAATTTTGTGTCTCCAGCATGTATCCATTGTTTCATTCTTATTGATATCATTCATTAATGTTCCCACATGAAAACTAAAAGTTAGCTGGCATCAGTATTCTTCATAAATGGAGAAAGGTGGAAAGGAGTGGGAAGAGAAACAGTTAAACTATATTTAGCATAACTGCTACAATTCCTACTTCAGTAGCTGTTTACTAGCCTGAAGTTGGTAATCATAGCTGTCTTCTTCCCTCACTCAAGTTCCCTTTACCTTCTGATCGTATCTCAGCTGGATTATTTATCTGGTAGGAAGATCCAAATATTTATTTCCATAGGAGATGAGCCTTTGCTGGTCTTATATTTATTGGATTGCTACAGTTTCACTCTGAACAGGACTATCTGTCATAAGAGTGTCATGAGGTACTCCAGTGACTCTCTAGGTTCTAAAGATAATATTCATTACATCCACTATAGGGTAGAAACTCAATTTCTCACTAACAACACGATGAGGCACCCTTTCTAGTACAGTAATGTGAAAAGTGGGGCTGGGGAAGTAAAACTAGATCCCATAAGGAGGACCAGATTTCTCTGCCTCCAGCTTCACACCACAATAACCCACTCTGTCAGGTACATTCCTAAAACAAATCTGATAGATCTAACCCTTCTGATGGCTCCTCATCGGTCCTGAAAAAAAGTCCAAACTCACTATACATAGGTCATCATCTCTAAATTCTGCCTCTCTGTCCAGGACCTTTTATTAAAACCACTACCCCATTTCTTTGTGGCCCCTTTTAGATACATAATTTTAAACATCCTTTGGTTTGGTTTTGTTGTTTGTCATGTGCTGAGATCACTCTTCACTTGCAAGATTGTCATTTCATGAAGAAAGACTAGAATTATGATCCCAGTTATATTGCACATAAAAAAAAGAAAACAGGTAAAAGAACCTATTCATTCTTGAAAACCTTTCTGGAACAATTAACCAATAAATATACAGTGGACATGAGTCTGAGAAAACTTTGGGAGATGGTGAAGGACAGGGAAGCCTGGTGTGCTGTAGCCCATGGGGTTGCAAAGAGTTGGAGACAACTTAGTGACTGAACAACAACAACAAAACACAAGCTATGCACTAAAGCCTTAGTAAAGGTGAACTTTCTTTGGGATTGGAATGAAAATTGACCTTTTCCAGTCCTGTGGCCACTGCTAAGTTTTCCAAATTTGCTGGCATATTGAGTGCAGCACTTTCACAGCATCATCTTTCAGGATTTGAAAGAGCTCAACTGGAATTCCATCACCTATCACTAGTCTTGTTCCATCGTCACTAGTTTGTTTGTAGTCATGCTTTCTAAGGCCCACTCGACTTCACATTCCAGGATGTCTGGCTCTAGGTGAGTGATCATACTGTCATGACTCATTGGAAAAGACTCTGATGCTGGGAGGGATTGGGGGCAGGAGGAAAAGGGGACGACAGAGGATGAGATGGCTGGATGGCATCACTGACCTGATGGACATGAGTCTGAGTGAACTCCGGGAGATGGTGATGGACAGGGAGGCCTGGCGTGCTGCAATTCATGGGGTTGCAAAGAGTCAGACACGACTGAGCGACTGAACTGAACTGAACTGAAAGGTGAACTGGCTAATACAGTGACATAGAAAACAATGTTTCTGATTTCAGTTAGCTTTATAAAGATATAACAACAGTTAAAAATGATAAAAGATACAAACACTAAGATCAGAACAGAAGTGCCTTCATATGCTTTCCTGTGAGAGTCTGTGACTGCCAGGAAATAACCTGTGTTACAGTAATGCAGTTTGGAACAGTGGAAAAAAGATAAATTTCAGAGACAAATGGACCTGTGGTCCACCCTTAGTCCTGCTTTTACTAACTCTGTAACAGTGACCAAACCACTCAACCTCCCTAAATCTGTTTCCTCAAGGATGAGGTACCATGCAGGATAATTATGGAGATTAAATAAATTGTAGTACCCTGTGTACGAAACAGCAAAAGAGACACTGATGTATAGAACAGTCTTATGGACTCTGTGGGAGAGGGAGAGGGTGGGAAGATTTGGGAGAATGGCATTGAAACATGTAAAATATCATGTAAGAAACAAGTTGCCAGTCCAGGTTCGATGCACGATACTGGATGCTTGGGGCTAGTGCACTGGGACGACCCAGAGGGATGGTATGGGGAGGGAGGAGGGTTCAGGATGGGGAACACATGTATACCTGTGGCGGATTCATTTTGATATTTGGCAAAACTAATACAATTATGTAAAGTTTAAAAATAAAATAAAATTAGAAAAAAGAAAAAAATAATAAATTGTAGTAGTTGTTATTAGGGTGAGATTTCCACTTGGAACACAGATGTTTAAACGCAAAGCACCTAGGCTGGAGCCCCCTGAGATGTCAATGGTCATCCTACAGCCAGGGGACCCCTGAAGGGTGAGGACCTGGGGAAGTGCTGCTCCTTGAGGGCCATGCTCAGATAAAAGAAGCAGATCACAGAGGATCCAGAGAAGGAAAGGATCCACACAGGCGAGGGAAGGAGAATATTAGAACACTGCCAAATCAATCAAGTGTTTCTATTCGCCATCTCTGTCATTCCCCCATCTACTTTCTACAAAGGCAACTGCAAATGCTTAAATTAAGGAACATTCTGGAATTCATCTCAGGAACATACTAGAAGATAGCAGCTGAGAAGAATCACACCACACACTCCATCTTAGAGGAAGAAAGTTCTCTGGGAAGCAAGTAGCTTCTGGCATCATAAGAGAACAGGGAACTAAGCTGAGTCCTGTGGGCCTGCACAGAAAAAGGGAGAGGCAAGAAACACTGAAAATATGACCCTTCATTGCCACGAAGCATACTAAGGTCCCCAATATTTGATTAACTTCCAAAAAATATACATACCCAACAAATGCTCTAGATACAAATATTAGTTGTGAATTTGCTAAGGCCTTATGCTGGGTATTGAGAAACGGCAAGATCTAGATGGATCTGAAGGAATAAGTTCATGACCAAGTGAGCAAGGCCAAGATACAGAAAAACACTCTGTCACCTCTCCTGGGGTTCATCCGTTTCACTAGAATTTATGAGGACAGAGAAGAAACAAACTGGAAAGTTACTAAGTGGTGAAAGTCCTTTAATGCTAGGATAAGGACAACCTTTGCTCTAGGCAATGAAAAGTTATTGTAAGGCTCTCAGCAAAGAAGAGAGATGACAAAACTGAAGATTAATTCGGGGGATTTTTTAGGATAGTCCCTAATGAATCTAGATGAAGCCTGAGACGGTAATTAGCCAGAACATTCATTTCCCAAACATGACTAACTTACAGCCCTTCAGAGTTTGCAAAGTGCATCTAGTTTCATACATCTAGTTTCATTGTATTCTCCCAACAAATTCCAGAATCATGTGTTATTCTTATCCTCATTTTACAGCCAAGGAACACAAAGACATCAGACAGGCTCTGGAAGGATCTTCCTGAGAAAGTTGCTGCTTCAGTTTTTCCATGCACTAAACATTAGGCTGGGGCATTCTGTCAAGTGTCGTCAAATGGAATAATATTTTCTCTCTACAGTCTTTTTCAGCCAGTGTTCCAGATAGCAGACAGACAGCAAGGATACACAGGGACTACAGAGCACTGCTGTACGGCAGGACTAGGACTGCTTAGTTTTAGAACTAGGTCTAGGTATCCAGAGCTTCATCAGTTGTCCCAAATTCCACTCCCCTCTGCAGAGTTTTGGAATTGTATTTAAAAGTGTGGAGGTGGTAACTTTTTTGACTTTCGTGGTTTATCCAGAGGTTTCACCAGCTATGTGATCTTAAGTGGAATTTTGACTGTTAAAAACATTTTAAAAAATTAGTACATGTTATTTACCAACAAGTCAAGGATATAGGTCTTTATTACAAAGAGACTATGTTCTTTCATAAAACTGCAGTAGAGAAACAATTCAATTAAATTATTGCAAACCCAAAGGTGAAGAAAGTAATTACATTTTTAAAACCCCTGTGTCTGAAGTCTCAGTCTCTGGGAAGCAGGTATTCTTAGGAGATCCAAGCAGAAGGAGAGGAGCTTGAAAAGTACACTTCAAGTCTTCGTGTTAGAAATCAGCAGTTGTTACACTGAAAATAAAACAAGAGACGACAAGCTGATGAAGCTGCATAAAATAAGAAGTTTTCTTAAGAAAAAATTATTAGAGTAGAGGCAAGAAAGCAAAAAGTATATCTTTAAGAAAAGGACAGATAGATAGTAAAGGGACTAAACTCAAAAGGTAGAAGAGAACTAAGGTGTTCTTCAAAAAAGCAGCAGAAAATGAGGAAGTGTATTAGATGTTGTCAAAATAATTAGATCCACAGAAATAAAACATAACAGGATGGGAAGCAAAGCGACTAAACAAACCGAAATAACTCATAAGAAACTAGGATTTAAACATCTCAGAGTGCCTTCTGCAAGGGGTAGACAGACTTTCTATTTTGGAGACACCCACTAAAGACTGACACTGTCAAATCAAAACACTCATAGAACATTTAGACAGTTTTGAAAAGTAAACTAGAAATACTGGTGTAAAATACTTAAAGAGTTAGTTTTGAGTGAGCTTCAAGTTGACAAAAGTATTGTACTTGTGCCTGAGGAAACACATGGTTACATATACATATATATATATATTCACACACATATGTACATGTATATTATATACATAAAATAAATCTGCATCAGCATTATCTTCTGCACTGTGGTCTCAGTTCAGTTCAGTCACTCAGTTGTGTCCAACTCTGCGATCTCATGGACTATAGCACGCCAAGCTTCCCTGTCCATCACCAACTCCCAGAGCTTACTCAAATTCATGTTCATTCAGTTGGTGATGCCATTCATCCATTTCACCCTCTGGCATCCCCTTCTCCTCCCACTTTCAATCTTTCCTAGCATCAGGGTCTTTTCAAATGAGTCAGTTCTTCACATCAGGTGGCCAAAGTATTGGAGTTTCAGCTTCATCATCAGTCCTTTCAATAAATATTCAGGATTGATTTCCTTTAGGATGTACTGGTTAGATCTCCTTGCAGTCCAAGGGACTCTCAAGAGTCTTCTCCAACACCACAGTTCAAAAGCATCAATTCTTTGGTACTCAGCTTCTTTATAGTCCAACTCTCACATCCATAAGTGACTACTGAAAAAACCATAGCTTTGACTAGATGGACTTTTGTTGACAAAGTAATGTCTCTGCTTCTTAATACACTGTTTAGGTTGGTCATAGCTTTTCTTCCAGGGAGCAAGCATCTTTTAATTTCATGGCTGCAGTCACCATCTACAGTGACTTTGGAGCCTCCTCCCAAAAAAACAAAGTCTTTCACTGTTTCCATTATTTCCCCATCTATTTGCCATGGAGTAATGGGACCAGATGCCATCTTTGTTTTCTGCATGTTGAGTTTTAAGCCAATTTTTTCACTATCTTTATTCATTTTCATCAAGAGGCTCTTTAGCTCTTCTTCACTTTCTGCCATCAGGGTGGTGTCATTTGCAGATCTGAGGTTATTGATATTTTTCCCAGCAATCTCGATTCCAGCTTGTGCTTCATCCAGCCCAACGTTTCTCATGATGTACTCTGTATATAAGTTAAATAAGCAGGGTGACAATATACAGCCTTGACATACTCCTTTTTGATTTGGAACCAGTCTGTTGTTCCACGTCCAGTGCTAACTGTTCCTTCTTGACCTGCATACAGATTTCTCAGGAGGCAGGTCAGGAAGTCTGGGATTACCATCTCTTTAAGAATTTTCCACAGTTTGTTGTGATCCACACAGTCAAAGGCTTTGGTATAGTCAATAAAGCAGAAACAGATGTTTTTCTGGAACTCTCTTGCTTTTTCCATGATCCAGTGGATGTTGGCAATCTGATCTCTGGTTCCTCTGCCTTTTCTAAAACCAGCTTGAACATCTGGAACTTCACTGTTCACGTATTGCTGAAGCCTGGCTTGGAGAATTTTGAGCACTACTTTGCTAGCATGTGAGATGAGTGCAATTGTGTGGTAATTTGAGCACTCTTTGGCATTGCCTTTCTTTGGGATTGGAATGAAAACTGACCTTTTCCAGTCCTGTGGCCACTGCTGAGTTTTCCAGATTTGCTGGCATATTGGGTGCAGCACTTTCACAGCATCATCTTTTAGGATCTGAAATAGCTCAACTGGAATTCCATCACCTTCAATAGCTTTGTTTGTAGTGATGCTTCCTAAGGCCCACTTTACTTCACATTCCAGGATGTCTGGCTCTAGGTGAGTGATCATTTCATCGTGGTTATCTGGGTCGTGAAGATCTTTTTTGTATAGTTAATCCTGTGTATTTTTGCCACCTCTTCTTAATATCTTCTGCTTCTGTTAAGTCCATACCATTTCTGTCCTTTATTGAGCCCATCTTTGCATGAAACGTTCCCTTGATATCTCTAATTTTCTTGAAGAGATCTCTAGTCTTTTCCATTCTATTGTTTTCCTCTATCTCTTTGCATTGATCACTGAGGAAGGCTTTCTTATCTCTCCTTGCTATTCTTTGGAACTCTGCGTTCAGATGGGCAGATCTTTCCTTTTCTCCTTTGCCTCCAGCTTTTCTTCTTTTCTCAGCTATTTGTAAGGCCTCCTCAGACGACTGTTTTGCCTTTTTGCATTTCTTTCTCTTGGGGATGGTCTTGATCACTACTTTCTATAGAATGTCACGAACCTCCGTCCATAGTTTTTCAGATACTCTGTCTATCAGATCTAATCCCTTGAATCTATTTGTCATTTCCACTGTATAATCGTAAGGGATTTGATTTAGGTCATACCTGAATGGTGTAGTGGTTTTCCCTACTTTCTTCCATTTCAGTCTGAATTTGGCAATAAGGAGTTCATGATCTACGCCACATTCAGCTCATTTTCGTATCCATGATTCTGCATGATGATTGGTATCATTTTCAACAATGTTCATAATTTTAACCATATTTTTCAAATAGAAAATGATCTCTAGGATGAACTGCAAAATCAGAATGAAAAAAATTCATATCAGTAGGGACCATTTATCTGATAGCTCTAAGGACTTCACACTAAAACATAAATCAAGATTTCTTTGAAAAGCATTATGTCACTCCAAATGTGATTGGTAAGTAATCTTTTCACAGTAACAAACGCCTTATAAATGGTGTCACATTTTCCAAAGTGCATTCCATGTAACGATTAGTTTTGTTAGATGTTGTTAGAAGTTAAGCATCCCTGCATCCCCTCCCTACCAAAAACCTCCACCAAAAAAAAAAAAAAAAAAAACCTTCACACACACACACACAAAAAACCCACACCAAACCCCCCCCCCAAAAAAACTCTCTTGGTCATTTTTAAGTGAAATAACACCCAAGTTTTTATACAGTAACTGAAAATACTGTCAAATGAATCACCAACAAGTTTTGCCTTAGAGATAACACTTGTTAGCACCTGTCACGCTCATCATCTCCTTCTCAAGATTCCCACAGTCTATGGGGAAAGCAGTTGATCCCTGCAGCAGGATGGCTGTACCACATGACAGCCCCTTAACTATTACGGATCAGACCAGGGGAGGCATCTGACCTGGTGCCAACCAAGGAACAATCAATCCATCCATAAGTTGGCCTGTGACTTACAATGATGTGCCCTGGTCATTAGACAACTACTTTGATACTCTCTTGTAATTTGAACCAAGACACATGGAATAAACTGGTCAGCTGGTACTGCCACTGCTGCTGCTGCTAAGTCGCTTCAGTCGTGTCCGACTCTGTGCGACCCCATAGACAGCAGCCCACCAGGCTCCCCCGTCCCTGGGATTCTCCAGGTAAGAACACTGGAGTGGGTTGCCATTTCCTAAAAGGAAGTCGCTCAGTCGTGTCTGACTCTTCGTGACCCCATGGACTGCAGCCTACCAGGCTCCTCCGTCCATGGGATTTTCTAGGCAAAAGTACTGGAGTGGGGTGCCATTGCCTTCAGCTGGTACTAGGAGGAGCAAAAGACAAGACTAACTGAATCTTGTTACTAGTTGAGTGCTCATTTCAAGTTCAGTTGCTCAGTCATGTCCAACTCCTTGAGACCTCGTGCCAGCCTCCTCTGTCCATGGGACTTCCTAGTAAGAATACTGGAGTGGGTAGCCATTTCCTCCTCCAGGGGATCTTCCCAACCCAGAGATTGAACCCACATCTCCTGCATTGCAGGCAGATTCTTTACCATCTGAGCTACCAGGGAAGCCTCCTACTAGAGTTCAAAGACACTGCTTTCTGTTACAACAGAGTACCTCAGATTCTGATTACTCATCAAGCTGCAGTCTTTGCAGCCTCCCATGAGGCCCAAGTGTCAATTTTCCTACAGTCCCTGTGGCCTGGCCTCACAGCTAAGATTCCCATTTCCCTTTCTACTTCATGTAGCTTAAGGATAAATTACCTATTAGTCAAAATCACCAAATGAGTATCTGCAAACAAAGACCACCCCTCCTCATTCCCATTGTAATCAGATTATTCTTACCTGGTTACGTTCCAGCTGAATGTTTTTTCTAAGATGTACCGACACCAAAGCAGAACTTTCTTCCATTGTTATACACCCTTTGTACTTCTTTTTTTTCCCCTCTAATGTTCTTACATGAGTGAATAAGAAATTATCATAGATCATCTTGAATATTCTCTAATTTATATTTCTAAAAAGTTAATTATGTGCAATCTTCCATTATTTGTAACATTTTTCTGTAGCGTAGCTCTTAAATAATTTTGTTCCACTTCTCAAAGTAGAGCTGCTGGGAATCACTTTCCTATAAAGTATGTAGGGTACTAAGCATAATATTGGTTGTTAGTCAACATTTTTGTGTGTATGGTAAATACAAAAAAGTTGCATAACAGCATGGATTGAGACCTGCTGGAAGCTCCCATCTTTGCTTAGTTCTCAATATGCATGTGATGAAAGTACCCCTTTCCTAACACCAGAGGGCACTGTGCCATCAGGATGCTGCCAGCAACTGATTTTTTTTTTTTTTTTTTTTTGCAGCTGCTTCTACCTTCCTGCACCACATTGAACCCTTCAGAAAAGACTTCTGCTTTTTCTTTTTACCATTCTTAGGCCAGGACTAGTTCTGAGATTAAATGAGAACAAGTTTCAGAGCAGTAAGAACACCCTGTAATTTTAAGCCAATCTTATCCTGCCTCTCGGAGAAGGCAATGGCACTCCACTCCAGTACTTTTGCCTAGAAAATCCCATGGATGGAGAAGCCTGGTAGGCTTCAGTCCATGGGGTCGCTAGAGTCGGACACTACTGAGCGACTTCACTTTCACTTTTCACTTTCATGCATTGGAGAAGGAAATGGCAACCCACTCCAGTGTTCTTGCCTGGAGAATCCCAGGGACGGGAAGCCTGGTGGGCTGCCGTTTGTGGGGTCGCACAGAGTCGGACACGACTGAAGTGACTCAGCAGCAGCAGCATTCTGCCTCTGGGACTTCCCTGGTAGCTCAGAGGGTAAAGAATCTGCCTACAATGCAGGAGACCCAGGTTTGATCCCTGGGTGGGGAAGATCCCCTGGAGAAGAAAATGGCAACCCACTCCACTATTTTTGCCTGGAAAATTCATTGGACAGAGGCGCCTGGTGGGCAACAGTCCCTGGGGCACAAAGGACACAACTGAGCGACTAACACTGATCTGCCTCTAGCAAAGTCAGTATCTCCATCTTCCTTGGTCTCATTATTCTCATTTAAAATTCAGGTATAATTCAGGAAAACACTGCTAATGAGCACATTTAAATGTTTTGCATTAGATGCAAAGACTAGATCCTGCTGATTCTTATTGTGATTTAAATATGGGAAGTCAGATTGATTTACTTAAGGCTATAAAATTGTGTCTAACTCCTGGAACTTCTTAAAGAGAACATCCATCAAGTACTACCAATAATCTACTCTAATTATAGACCCTCTTCTTAATTTCATTAGTATAGAGGTTTGGGCTTCTTTCTTTCACAATCCTGATTAACTAGTAACTTGTTTTTCAAGCAAGAATTGTCTCAACACTCATTAATTCCCTCAACATGTATTGAACATCAACTGTGTGCCAGGCTTTTATCTGCTAGATGTTGCCCAAAATACACAAGTTGTGCTTTTGTGAAGTTTTCAACTTGAGAAAATAATTTTTTAATTGTAAAACTGTAGTGGTTTTACAATTGCGCTATAAACAGCGCTACAGAAAGCTACCAGAATATGTAACAGGGAGACTTACTCCATCCCAGTAAGAGTGGTCAAGAAATTGTCCCCCAAAGAAAACAATTTCTGAGATCTAATACGTAGTTGCTAATTAGGCAAAAAGTATGTGGGGCAGGCAGAGATGAGAATAAGAATAGCCCCAATAGGCAGATCCCAGAAATAATAATGTCACTAAGGTTGCAGCTCCTTGGAAGGAAAGTTATGACAAAACTAGATAGCATATTAAAAGGCAGAGACATTACTTTGCCAACAAAGGTCCATCTAGTCAAGGCTATGGTTTTTCCTGTGGTCATGTATGGATGTGAGAGCTGGACTGTGAAGGAAGCTGAGCACCGAAGAATTGATGCTTTTGAATTGTGGTGTTGGAGAAGACTCTTGAGAGTCCCTTGGACTACAAGGAGATCCAACCAGTCCATTCTGGAGATCAGCCCTGGGTGTTCATTGGAAGGACTGATGCTAAAGCTAACTCCAGTGCTTTGGCCACCTCATGCGAAGAGTTGACTCATTGGAAAAGACTCTGATGCTGGGAGGGATTGCGGGCAGGAGAAGGGGACGACAGAGGATGAGATGCCTGGATGGCATCACTGACTCGATGGACGTGAGTCTGAGTGAACTCCGGGAGTTGGTGATGGACAGGGAGGCCTGGCGTTCTGCGATTCATGGGGTCACAAAGAGTCGGACACGACTGAGCGACTGAACTGAACTGAAGGTTGCAGCTCAGTGTACGGTGGGGAAGTGAAAAAGCTGGGCAGTCAGAGACCTTCAAAACCATGACTTTCTTTACACTGAAAACCACTTAAAGAAGAGTTTTAATCTAGAAGTTGCCACGATCATATTTGTATTTTTTAAAAAAGACTATTCTCCTTTGTGAAAGGATAATAAAAAGAAATTCACTGAGAAATAAACTGCTGTCATGCGAAAAAAATGAACCCAAGAAATCGGGTTAGGAGGCTATTGATTGAGCTTCGTGAAAGGATGACCCTGAAGGAGGCAAGTTGTCGAGGACTGATGTTTAGAAAGTACAATCCATGAAACTCGGTGGAGTACATAAACTGTAAACAAGCTCATTATGATTCTGATTTCAAAACAGCGACTGTTTTAAATCGACTGATAAAATAAACGGAAATAGAGCCATTCGATTCCAAACACTGAGACCTCTGTGTGGGAGAATCCGCGGAGTCGGCGTGGTTATTTCCTTAAGTAAAGTTTCCTTGCATTTTCATAGGCTCTGTGGAAATGCTCCCTGATGCAATATAGACTGGAGGTGGCGTGTAATAACAATGAATGTCCGAGGAAAGGCGCTCGTCCCCTGATCAACAAGGCTTAGGTCTTGGGAACTCCAGATTGCAAGAAGAAGGGCCTCGCTCGGTTCACCGCCATAGACTTGAGAGCCGGGAAAAGTCCGCAGAACTCAGCAGTCACGCCAGGTCAGGTAGCGCCAAAGCAGCAAAGAACTCTGGCCTCTACCCCAGTGTCTGACAGCAGGCCAGGAACAGATAACCCGAAATTTTCCGGAAGCTCAGACTTAGCGCGTCTTGCTCGCTACGGCGGCCGAAAGGGCCCTGGAGTAATAGGCGGAGTCAGCCCGGAAGAAGGCGCACGCGCATTGCGGACTTCTGGGCTCCGGAGATGACCCTATAACCCGCCAGGAGTGAGTGCAGGTTCTGTAGTTTCCTCCCCGCCCCGCCGCTTCCTGATTTCCGAGAAGGGCTATCGCCAAAGACGCTTTTCCATTGGTTTAGAGAAAGCAGGGCCCGCTATTCCGCGTTGTCGATTAGCTGCCTGCTCTCCCATCAGGTTAGGAGGCGGAGTTTGGGCGCTTTCAGATTGCATCAGCTGTGGACCACGTGGCGCAAGCGCAGTGCTCCCAGTCGCCACTGCCCACTTTTTGGCGACTGCTGTCCTTTCCTCCTGGCCATCGATCTGGACTTTAGTTTTCTCTTGGTGGTTTGCGGATGTCCGAGGAGCAGGCCAGTAGCCCTTCAGCGAAAATGGGAGACGAGGAGAAGCCGGTGAGTGGGCTGAGTGGAGCCCGGAGGCAACGCTGGCGCTCTTGTACCCGTGTTGCCCAACATGGGGAGAGGGAGGGGTGGAGGAACCCTGGGGCTGGGGGCGCGATGGAACTCCCGGACGAGTCAGGGTCCCCTTTGGAGAGGAATCGCAGATTCATAAAGCAGGTCGGGGCCTTGCAGACCATCTCTGAGTCCATCCTCTTTTTGTAGATGAGGACGCTGAGTGTCTTGCTCAGAGCCACACAACTAATTAGAAGCCGAGACAGAATTAGAATCTAGAGCTTTGGGCTTCTAGACTAGCATCTTTGGCTCACTGTAGTCGGGAAGAATGTTGCGGAGCCTCATTTAATTGTAAAATCACGTACGGGTAAAAGACCCAGTTTAAGAAAGGGAAAACCAAGTCACCGATATCTGCCCAAGTGTATAATAAACGGTGGAGACCACCCCATCTGACAAACTCTAGAGAAGTTACACAATCCCCTGCCCGATGCTAGAGGCTTGCCTTATCACATTGACAAACGTTCATCATTTTACGCCTGAACTTTTCGCTTTAGTGGCATACTATGCTTGGGAACATCTTCCCAATCCTGTTCTGTGGACCAACTTTTGGGTTGAAAGTTCAGATCGCTTTTACGTAAATATATAGTATATACACTTGCCCATCTTTGTTCTGTTTTTGTTGGAAATAAAGAACGGCTGCCCCGTCACGTTTCCAATTGTTACTGGAAAGGTGAAGTGGACCTCAGGGTTCCAGAGAGACCCATTTTAGTATCGCGGCTCTGCTGTTCACTGTGCTGTGCTTAGTCGCTCAGTCGTGTCCGACTCTTTGCGACCCTATGGACTGTAGCCCACCAGGCTCCTCTGTCCATGGATTTCTCCAGGCAAGAATACTGGAATGGGTTGCCTTGCCCTCCTCTAGGGGATCTTCCCCACCCAGAGATCGAACCCAAGGCTTCCACATTGCGGACGGTTTCTTTACCGTCTGGGCCACAAGGGAAACCCTGTTTACTACTGCTGCTGCTGCTGCTGCTGCTGCTAAGTCGCTTCAGTCGTGTCCGACTCTGTGCGACCCCATAGCCAGCAGCCTACCAGGCTCCCCCGTCCCTGGGATTCTCCAGGCAAGAACACTGGAGTGGGTTGCCATTTCCTTCTCCAATGCAGGAAAGTGAAAAGTGAAAGTGAAGTTGCTCAGTAGTGTCCGACTCTACCGACCCCATGGACTGCAGCCCACCAGGCTCCTCCACCCATGGGATTTTCCAGGCAAAAGTACTGGAGTGGGGTGCCATTGCCTTCTCCGACCCTGTTTACTAGCTGTATGCAAATGGAAAGTTACTTACTCTTTTTAGCCACTAGCCTCATTCGTCAAATGGAGAGGTGTTTTAGAACACAGAAAAAACCTTGATGTTAGTTCTCTCCTTTATCGTTACTGGTTTCATTTAGCAGAATCCATATGACCAAAAACATTTAATCCGAAAAACAGAATTGTTTCCTTCTCTTTCCATTTTCAATTTTCATAGATAGACCTGCAGTTAATTTTGTATCCATCTTTTTACCTGAATACTTGGCTAGTTATTAATAATATTGATGTTCACTGTTATATCCTATTATTATATATTGGGCTTCCCTGGTGGCTCAGAGGGTAAAGCATCTGCCTGCAATGCAGGAGACCCGGGTTCGATCCCTGGGTGGGGAAGATCGCCTGGAGAAGGAAATGGCAACCCACTCCAGTATTCTTGTTTGGAGAATCCCATGGACGGAGGAGCCTGGTGGGCTACAGTCCACGGGGTCACAAAGAGTCAGTATATTATATATTATATGTAGTATATATTATTATATATAATATATATTATGTAATATTCACTACCATGTTATAATTAATATAATATTAATTAATATAAGATTAATATAATATTAATCTTAGAATCCTGTCAGTACTTTACTTGACTAGAATGGACTTAAGGTGTATTCATTGGTCAGCTGTCGGCTGTAGATGAACCTTTAAAGTTCATTAAGTCCTGAATCCCAGAGTAGGGGAAGTGTTAGCTCAGAAGGAAATTGGGAGTAATATTTTTACAATTTGTTTTGTGTTTTAAGTGATGCAAGTCATAAGTTTTATGAAATTGAAAAGAACAATCAAAATGTCCACAAGTGATAAATGGGTAAATAATGAAATGTTATTTGACAGAAAAAGGAGTGCAGTACTGATACATGTAGTGTGGATGATCTTGAAATCGTATACTGGCTTAAAGAAGCCAGTCACAAATAACTTTATCGTATGATTCCATTTGTATGCAATGGCCAGAATAGGCACGGCTATAGAAACAGAAATATTAGTTGTTGCCAAGTGCTGGGGAGATGGGGGACGAGGGAATAACTGCTAATGTGTACAGGATTTTCTTTGGGGATAATGAAATTGATTGTGGTGATAGTTGGGCAACTGTAAATACACTGAAAAACCATTGAATTGTGCATTTTTTTTTGTGGGTGCATTTTATGGTGTAGGAATATATCTTGAACTGTTTTTAAAAAGTTCAAAGGTCAAAAACATTTACAAAACTAAAGTGTTGTGCCCCCCCACCCCACCCCCATCTCCAGTTCTGCTCTTTCACTGCTGAAGATCACTTCCTCCCTTAGAGTTGACCACTGTCAGCTTCTGGGTGGGTGTCTTTTCTTCCTACCACTTAAAGATTTTCTGAACATAGAAAAATTATCTAATTTTTTCTAATTTAATCATGTATAAAATGGAATAATGATAGCCATCTCACAGTGTTTCTGTGAGAATCCGAGTGATTGTGGAGGATCTCTGTAGATGGTAAAACTTTTATGCGGTGTTTGCTTTAAGATGTTTCTGTCTGAGCAGTGACAGGGAGGTAAGTCGTTTATTTCTGAGACGATACTCTTTGTAGTAGTGTAGTACTGTTAGTTGCTGCTGCTGCTGCTAAGTCGGTTCAGTTGTGTTCGATTCTGTGCGACCCCATAGCCAGCAGCCTACCAGGCTCCCCCGTCCCTGGGATTCTCCAGGCAAGAACACTGGAGTGGGTTGCCATTTCCTTCTCCAATGCATGAAAGTGAAGTCGCTCAGTCGTGTCCGACTGTTAGTCGCTAGTCGTGCCCAACTCTTTGCAATCACATGGACTGTATAGCCCACCAGGCTCCTCTGTTCATGGGACTCTTCAGGCAAGAACACTAGAGTGGGTAGCCGTTCCCTGTAGTATCCCTTAATGTGGTTTGGGATTTCTCAACCTCAATGCTCTTGACGCTACAAACTGGATAATTCTTTGTTGTGGGAAGCTGTCCTGTGCCTTGTTGGATGCTTAGCACTATCCCTGGCCTCTACCCAGTCTATGCCAATTGTACTCCCCAGTTGTGACAAGCTAAAAGGTTTCCAGACATCGCCAAATGTTCACTGAACGGGTCACTGCTTCTGGGTGAGAACCACTGGTTAAGACTAGTTCTTGCTGTTGGTGTCTTGCACAAGACTTACTGCTTTAAAACTTTCTGTGACTTCCTGGCATTGAACTGAATTCTAAGAAGTCCACAGATGACACCACCCTTATGGCAGAAAGGGTGAAGAGGAACTAAAAAGCCTCTTGATGAAAGTGAAAATGGAGAGTGGAAAAGTTGGCTTAAAGCTCAACATTCAGAAAACGAAGATCATGGCATCTGGTCCCATCACTTCATGGGAAATAGATGGGGAAAGAGTGGAAACAGTGTCAGACTTTATTTTTCTGGGCTCCAAAATCACTGCAGATGGTGACTGCAGCCATGAAATTAAAAGACGCTTACTCCTTGGAAGGAAAGTTATGACCAACCTAGATAGCATATTAAACAGCAAAGACATTGCTTTGCCAACAAAGGTCCGTCTAGTCAAGGCTATGGTTTTTCCAGTAGTCATGTATAGATGTGAGAGTTGGACTGTGAAGAAAGCTGAGTGCTGAAGAATTGATGCTTTTGAATTGTGGTGTTGGAGAAGACTCTTGAGAGTCCCTTGGACTGCAAGGAGGTCCAGCCAGTCCATTCTAAAGGAGATCAGTCCTGGGTGTTCTTTGAAAGGACTAATGCTAAAGCTGAAACTCCAGTACTTTGGCCACCTCATGCGAAGAGTTGACTTATTGGAAAAGACTCTGATGCTGGGAGGGATTGGGGGCAGGAGGAGAAGGGGACGACAGAGGATGAGATGGCTGGATGGTATCACCGTCTCGATGGACATGAGTTTGAGTGAACTCAGGGAGGTGGTGATAGATAGGGAGGCCTGGTGTGCTGCGATTCATGGGGTTGCAGAGTCGGACACGACTGAGCGACTGAACTGAACTGAACTGAACTTATCTTTGACAGTGGTGAAATTTCCTCTTTCAAAATCAGATTTCCACTTTTTTAAAAAACAGATGCTAAAATAACATCCTCAAAACTTTCCTAGGGGCAGCTTGGATCGGTGTCGAATTAGATGAAAATAAAGACCCTTCATATCTTTTTTGCTTCTTTAGGTAGGTGCTGGTGAAGAGAAACAAAAGGAAGGAAGCAAGAAGAAGAATAAAGAAGGATCGGGGGATGGAGGTCGAGCAGAGGTAAATGTTTTCAGGGCTGTCTCATCAGAGATTGACAGGGCAGGGAGCTGTCTTAGACTTGTCCTATGTGAGAGTCTTATGGTTTTCATGGAATTTTAAGATGGCACAAGATGAAAAAATCAGGGAGAAGAGCCAGGAAGGTCTTAAGAGGGAAAGAAAGACTGGCAGTTACTTGTTATTGAAAAAGAAAAATAGCTGAAGTATGATTGTAAGATAATCTGTGGGATTAGATATGAAAAACAGAGAACAAACGTTGCCAAAAAGAGGACTGTGATAATTACTCAGTTGCCAGATTGGGTGCTAGCCCTCTGACCATTTCATTCAATGAGACATTGAGAGACTTTGGTGTTTGAGCTTATACTGAGTACAAGGGAAACCAAAGAAAGCCCCATTCCTTCACCCCATTCACACTGTTTCCACCTGGACCTGCCACCAGGGACTGGTTTTAAGCAGGGCAAATCTCCTTGAGGCCTCACACGTGTAGCGAAAATGCTTTCAGTTCACCAGGCAGACGCTGGAAGGAACTGGCACCTCAGGAGTCATCCCAGAATCCACCTCGTTCCTGGGTGCCGTAGGAGGTGGTGAGACTCGTCTTCCTACTTTGTTTTTGAAGTTGAACTGCTGTGAACTAGGCTTCATTTTTTGCTTTTGCCATTACAACTGTTTTATTAGAGACTCTTTAGAAAACGACCAAAAGACAGAAGAACAAAGGAATAGACTCTTAAGAAGTATCCTATAGCACAGTAAAGTGATTTAAGAGCTCTTTTTTATAATTGATAAACTTAGAGCACTTCCACTTACTGAAAGGTAAGTTTGTAGGTGATCAAGCACCATTAAGTGTTGCTTAGAGCCCTGCATAACCATTTCTGTTATGTTTTGTCCATTGTATCCCACTGTAAGTGTGGGGGGAATTGTTGACTGAATTTCAGAATTTGTAAGAAAATGCATTATGTTCCCTAATTTCTTTTTTATACAGTCAATATGAGTAGTACATACTGTTCTGTTAAAGTTTGAGAATTAGCCTGGAAATAGGAAAGAAGGGATATAATTAGAGGACTTTTCTGAATCAAGAATTGTGTGTGTGATGTGATTGAATATGTATGTTAAGTGATCTGTCTGGAAAAAAAGTGTACAATGAGGTATCCAAGACCTTTCCTCCTCCTCCATACTCCCATCATTTATGTACTTGTCTGGTTTCCCTTCTAAGGGCAGCGGGTAGATCTTATTCTCCTCTGTAGGGCCAGGTACAGAGAGTATCTGCTCCATGAGTGGTGAATAAGTTAAGTTTAACACTAAGTGCTTCTGATCAGGAAGTGCCGAATGGATGTGGAGATAAACGGCAGTAAGATGGAGAGGGTTATGTGGGTGGGTAGGACCGTACTGATACTTCTGAGTAGGTGGGACCAGGTAATGTGAGCAGGATTGTATTAATAGAATGATGGGCTCTGAGTTTTCAGTTAATTTATTGGTGCTTTCCTATCAAGGATTATGGACCCCTGTGATGATTTAATGAAAAGCCCTCGAAGAGCACCTGAATGACTAAAGAAAGGGAAGGACTGTGGTAGGAGGGAGTTATAAAGAGATCAAGACTCTTCCATTAAAAAAAAAAAAAAAAATTAAAAGCCAAGAAAAAAATATGATTGAAATGAGAAGGAAATTTTGTAAGAGGGGAAAAATGAAGTACTACTTCACATAAGATAAATCTTTTTATTATTATTTCTTTTGCTTTTCTATATGAAAAGGACTGCGAGTATTTACTGACTATTTATTTGTTATCTTGCAGTTGAATCCTTGGCCCGAATATATTAACACCCGTCTTGAGATGTACAATAAGCTAAAAGCAGAACATGATTCCATTCTGGCAGAAAAGGCAGAAAAAGATAGTAAGCCCATTAAAGTCACCCTGCCTGATGGTAAACAGGTAGATGCAGAATCCTGGAAAACTACACCATATCAAATTGCTTGTGGAATTAGGTATGAGCTATATCTGTCTTGACCATTTGTTGTTTGTAACTAAACTTCTTTTTTTTTTTATCTTGCCAGGTTTTATCCTCATAACAGTTATGTTCCTGTTCAATGCTTTTATTGTTTAATTTACTTTATTCGGGTTTTTTAAAAAATAAAAACAGTTTAGAGCTTTGTGGTCAAAATTCAAAGTGAATATCTTGAAGACTTTGGTCTTATTTTCCAAAAGATTGTATATTTCTTCTTCATGCATGCATGCTAAGTCGCTTCAGTAGTGTCCGATTCTGTGCGACCCTATGGACTGTAGCCCACCAGGCTCCTCTGTCCATGGGATTCTCCAGGCAAGAATACTGGAGTGGATTGCATATCCTCATATATTTCTTCTACTTTGATCATAAAATGTCACATAAGCAAGTAGAGACTGCTTCATCTATTTTGACTAAAATTCTCAGTTTTAAAATTAAAATTGAAAGCAGCTCATCTCAAATGGGAAAGTTAAAAAACTAACATGACACAAGAAAAAGTGTATTATTTTTGTAAATCTAATGTTCAAACTTCTGTTGGGCTGGGTTAAAGTTATTTCAGGTAAGTGAGAATTATATGCATACTTTGTAATAAAGGAAATGCTTTCTTAATGTGATATGATAGGGATGAATAGCTGGTAAGTTTATCAAAAAACCATAAAGTTGGAAAGGCGTAAATCAATACATAGATTTTCTACCAGGTATTGGCAAACTACGGTCATAAAAAAATGACTAATACGACTATAAAGCCAAGGTTGGGGGTGGGTGGAGTGCTAATTAAACTTTTACATTATTTTAACACACTTGAGAAGCCATATGAGTGCAAAGTCCTTCCAGATTTGTGTGTAGTTGTTTCATCCACCCCTGACTTGACAATTTTTTTTAAGTGACTTGCCTGTATCAAGCCTTCTCAAACATTCAACTTGGTTTTCACAGAAACTGTAGTTCCCTTGTTGTATTATTTACCTGTTTCTGTTTACTTATAATGTTTACATATTGAGCTGAAACCACTGAAATCATCATATGAATTGTCAGAAATGATTATCATCACTATCATATTGTTGAACCTAAGAGATACAATAACAAGTGCACAAACAAATTTGGGAGCCGTCACACACAGCTGGTTCTTGGCAAGCCCACTATGCAGCTGGTGGGAGTAGGAGCAGGTAGGCCCATGAGCCATGTGTTCAGTATGCCCTGGCCTTCTTACAAAGGGAAGGCTATTAATTCGACAAATATTTCTACTTAAAGTACTTCTACTTTACTCCAAAGGTGGTAAGAATATTAAGCAAGTTTCCATGTGAGGTCATATATAACTGGATATATGGACAGACTTTTTTAAGTATCAGTTCAGTCTTTCATTTGAGAGAGAATTTTACATGTTGGTTGTTTAAGAGATTTCTCCATTCTTGTGCAATGAGATTGTAGCTGTGTCCGTGTTAAAATCCAGGCTCCTGTCAGTCCAGGAACTCGTTCTCTACATACTACAACATTCTTCAGATTATGTTGTACTTTATCAAGGGGCCAATTGGAAAATAATTTTCCGTTTTTTTTTTTTTTTGAATTAATGCTTCCATTGCGGCTAACTAGTTGGAAAATATTTTGGGAGAAACATCAAAATTTTAAGTTGAATCATGTAAGACACTTGTGAACTCTAGGCCTAGAATTAAGTTAGTGATATGAAAGTGAGAGTGTTTATGACATTTTTACAAAAGTCCAGAATAACCTCTTGTTCTGTGAAAATGTATAGCATGAATAACAGGCTATTTAAAGGTTCAGGTGATTTGTAGTAAATATATGAAAGGAAAAAAGGGAGGGGGGCTGCTCCGTTTGCTTCAGAATGTTTTTCTTTGAAGTTTTTTCCAAATCTTACTTTGTAGATTATTTTACCCCTTCTTTGAAAAATTGAAATGATCCAGTATTATTCATGTGTAATCTACATTTTCAAAATTGTTAGCATTTCAGAGTACCTTTTAGATCCTAAGATGAAACTTATTTTCTTCCCAAAGAATACAGAGAATATTAATCACCTTTCATCAGTACTTGAATCTTTTGACAACTGTTTTACACAAGTATGATAAAATATGCTTCCCTCTGACAATTCCATGTATCTTTTGTGAATGTACACATTTTTTTTTTTATTCGATCCTTTTGATCTCAGGAAGAAAGGAAACATTGGATACAATACATGGGAAATTCAGTGGGAACACTGAAGATGGGATAGGAATGTGTTTTCATTTGTTCTTCAGTTCTGATGCTTCAGCGGGGAAGGATATATAAACAGGCTGTAAACCCTCAAACAGAACAAGGAGTGAACCAGCTCCCACAGCAAGTTCAGCTAGCCCAAGCCTGCTGGTGGTAGACTTAAGACTCAGTGTGAGGGCTTCATGGTGTAGGGTGTTGCCTGCTTTTGTCAGGTTAGAGTATTATAGACTGTTGTTTCTCCAGCTGCACGTTTGCATCTGTAATCTGACTAACCATACTCAATCCTGCTTGAGCCACACAGCTTCCTGTACCTTTCCTAACATATCTCTGCTTGCATCCATGCCTGTTCTCACACTTGGAGTGCCAACTCCTCTCCTTTGCTTCTTGTCCAAATCTTCTGATCCTTCAGCCCCTGGGTACTTTATTTTTTTTTAATATTTGTTTGTTTTTGGCTGCATCGGGTCTTTGTTCTGGCATGATGGATCTTCGTTCCAGCATGTGGATCTTTCGGTATGGCGCGTGGGCTCTTCATTGCGATGTGTGGGCTTCTCTCTATTTGTGGTACCCCAGCTCTAGAGCATGCAGGCTCAGCAGTTGTGGTGTGAGGGCTTAGTTGCCCGGAACAGGTGGGACCTTCATTCCCTGACCAGGGATCAAATGCGGGTCCCTTGCTTTGGAAGGAAGGCGGATTCTTAACCACTGGACTGTCGGGTTACTTATGTTGAAAGCCTGTCCAGGCCCCTCTGATCTGTGCTGCTTTTACTTCCTCAGAACTCCTGTGACTTCTGTACCTGGTGTGGTCTGACACCTCATAACTTGTACTTCATACTGTGTATTTAGGTGACGTTTTTATCCGTATTATAAAATGTTTTATTAGATAGCATTTTATTTCACATGTATGTTGTAAATAATATCATCTTAGGCATTTGCAGAATTCTGAGATTAGTGTCGCCTCTCAAAGGAAAGATCTGTTACAGATTTCAAGCAGAAGAAAAGCAGAGAAGTTATTTAGAACCAGCCTATCTCCCCCCACCTTTTTTTTTTCCTTTGGAGTCTAAATAGCCTGGTTTTATGGAAAACTAATTTTGAAGAAATTAAAATGTAAACTACTGGAAGTTATTGTTTATTACAGTTGCCATGTTTGCTTAAACAAGAAGCATTAGATGTCAAATAATAGTGTTTGGAATTTTCAGAATCTTCTAGTTATATTCTTAGGGACTATCTTGAATTTTGTTGCTTTTTAATTTTATTTCACAAAGTTAAATGTACATCACCATAATAATACACAGTCAAATCTCAAAGACAATACAGGTTCAGTTCCAGACCATCACAGGAAAGCAAGTTACGTGAATTTTTTGGTTTCACAGTACATATACAGGTTGTTTGCATTATACTGTAATGTATTAAGTGTCCAATAGTTTGGTCTGAAAAAACAGTATATGCCCTAATTTAAAAATACTATATTACTAAAAAATGCCAACCATCATCTGAACCTGCAGCAAATCTTGATACTAACACCAAAGATCATAGATCACCATAGCAACAAGTATCATAATAATGAAAAAGTTTGAAATATTGTGAGAATTAAGAAAATGTGACACAGAGGCACAAAGTAAGCAAATGCTGTTCTGAAAATGGTGCCGACAGGCTTGATGCAGGGTTACCACACACACACACACACACAAATATATATATGTGTGTGTGTGTATATATATCTACAGGGTGTAATAAAAGACGAGATATGCCTGTATATAATGTTTTCTTATTTCAGTTCTCACATCAACTGTTGTGCTGCAGAAGATTCTTTTTTATAGAATCTTATGTTTTTATACATGTGTGTATATATTTTCAGTCAAGGCCTGGCCGACAACACTGTCATTGCTAAGGTGAATAAAGCCGTCTGGGACCTAGACCGTCCTCTGGAGGAAGATTGCACCTTGGAGCTGCTCAAGTTTGAGGATGAGGAAGCTCAAGCAGTAAGTTTTTATTCAGATTCACAGTCTTTTCCAGCTTATTATTTAAGCCAGCAAGTGGCTAAAGTTGGTTGATGTCTCATTGTCATATTTGAAGTCTTGATTTTGTCTTTCACGTAGGAAACAGAGTAAAAGTGCTTGTTTTATAAAATTAAGACATGCAGAAGTGCACTTAATACAAATTTATTCTTACTCAAGATACTTCACTGAGGGAAAAGTGCTCGGAATTTTATTAGAAATTGATTAAGCAAGTAAAAATTGTTAACTACACTATTTGTCAACACTTAATCAAGATGTATCTATTTATTAAATTTGAAATGATTCAAATTTCTGTTCCTTTTGGACAATTGATTTTCATATCTTTCTTACTTTAAAATGCTGAAAGCACTATAAAAATCAGTCTGCATTTGACAGCAGAGTTTCCCCCTTATTTCTCCAGGGTGGAATACCATATAAGAAAAAATAAAATATTTTGTTTTAGTGACGGTGATTTGCTTAGATGCATCGACGGTTTCCAAATGTACTCTGGAGTCCTTAAGTTTTTTATGATAATTTAAATTTACTTATTACTTTTTATTTTGATTTCAAGGTCCATATGTTTGTTCTTGGTTTTAAATTGTATTATAGGCTCTAGTTGTGTGTTGTTTGAGGCCAATAAGAAAAAGGGGCTTCCATGGTAGCTCAGATGGTAAAAAATCCACCTGGAGTGTGGGGGACCTGGGTTGGATCCCTGGGTCAGGAACATCTAGAGAGGAGGGCATGGCAACCCACTCTGGTATTCTTGCCTGGGTAATCCCCATGGACAGAGGAGCCTGGTGAGCTATAGTCCATGGGGTCACAAAGAGTTGGACACGACTGAGCAACTAAACACAATAAGAAAAAAAGTAGGTATAACTCGTAAATGATGTTCCATAGCCAAGTAAAAGCCAGAGCATAGCCCGTGGGGTTGACTCAAAAGACCCTGGGCCACTGCAGTTAATAAGACAGTCATGTGGTGGGTACCTGTTGTTTTCAGGGAACAAAATCCATCCCATTTAATTAATGATGCTAATTTATATTTTAATTAGTTTGAACAGATAATTTCTAAGATACAAATACAATTTAGTCATTAGAATCCTTTTAAATCCTTTTGGCTCTGAATAGAATCACATTGCAATCTGTAGATTTATAAATTTAGATCTTCTTGTCTTAAATTTACTCTATACTAAACTTTATGTATCTTTCAAAACAAGCAATTAATTTACAGCTTGTACTCCCAGACTCAGACCACCGTACTTTTCTTTGGATTTTCAGGTGTATTGGCACTCAAGTGCTCACATAATGGGTGAAGCCATGGAAAGAGTCTATGGTGGGTGTCTGTGTTATGGACCACCAATAGAAAACGGATTCTATTACGACATGTACCTCGAAGAAGGGTAAGTTGTGTAACTGGATAAAGAAAAAATCTGAATTACTCTGGGTTCATATTTTATTTTTAAAGATTTGTCAATAAAGGAGAAATGATATAAAGCTTATTGCTTCACAGTTACCCAGTATTCCTGCTGAGAAAACTTGAAGTGTTGTAGTAACTCATGAAGTAGTAAAGACTTTCTTGAGAGCTCTGTTCTAGATCAATGAAGGTGATTTAGATCATAGACCTAAACCATATGTCAGGAAATGAAATGAAGGTTGAACCTCTCCTTTCCTAGTGGAATGTGTGGGAATGGCCTTCATATGAAGAGCAAGCTCAAAGTCACTGAAAATATAGAAATAGTTTATAAAAAAAAATGTCTAGTTTAAAAATTCTTAATATATGATGCAAGGGTCTAAAATTCTTAATATATGATGTCGGGGTCTAATCTTCTATATTAAAACCTTTGAAGTATTCTGAAGACATGTTCCCCCAAGCTGTGGTGTGAGTAGAATGGGATAGAAAGAGATTAATTCTATTTTATTCTTCAGGGGTGTGTCCAGCAATGATTTCTCTTCATTGGAGACTTTATGTAAGAAAATCATTAAAGAAAAGCAAGCTTTCGAAAGATTAGAAGTTAAGAAGGAAACTTTACTGGAAATGTTTAAGGTAAACTGAACTGTAACATGGCCTCCACTTCTGTTTCACTCATTAACGTTACTTAAGGTACATTGGGCTTAGTGTACTAAGTCTATGACTATCCTGTTCTTTAGAAAAATTTAACAAATGTTTTTAAAACATGTATGACATTTATAGTCATAGAATGCTTAGACATACTTCAAATTGTATTTTAGCTACAGTATTTAAAAATAAAAATTAAAGAGTGGTTATTTTTTAAAATAATTTTTTCTATTTTCAGTACAACAAGTTCAAATGCAGGATTTTGAATGAAAAAGTGAATACTCCAACTACCACAGTCTATAGGTGAGAATATCAAGTGTCGTTAAATACTACTATTGTATATGTCATTGTAAGTCTTTGTTAAAATTCCTTTTTTTTTTAATCTTCAGATGTGGCCCCCTGATAGATCTCTGCCGGGGTCCTCATGTCAGACACACTGGCAAAATCAAGACTTTGAAAATACACAAAGTAAGCAGTATAACTTTGGGGGCTCTATATAGACATACTTGTCCACTAAAGATGTATGTTTATTTAAACTTGCATTCCCTTCTCTTTTCAGCCATGTTTCTCTTGCATATGTAAGGGTGGATTTTTTCCTTGGGCTGTCTGCTGACTGTGGGCACTGTATGTCACTAGCCTTTTTCTTTTCTTTTTTTAATTGAAATGCTCTCAAGCAGTGACTGAGAGACTCACCACCCATCACCAGAGCATATGGTGGTGGATTTTGGGTGGACTTACAAAATCACACAGTCAGGCTTTGAGACCGACTCACTGGAGGGTGCCTGCTTTTGCCTTCTGTTATGTCTAAGGTGGTAATTACCCAAGTTCTTTTTTAACCAAACTAATCATGCCAGTAAGATTTTTGTTGTTGTTGGTTGGTTGGTTGATTTTCCATTTTTGCCCAATCTTCTTGTGAAAGAAAGGTGCCTCTAAAGTCAGTTTTGTTTGTGGAGTTGTGATGTCAGTGGGTATTGAGAACGGGGCAATTTTGAGAGGATTAAGCAACTAGCTTCGTTCTGTGGAATGAGTACAACCACTCTAGACAGACCTCAGCAACTGGGAGATGCTCATATACTACATGTTGGCTTTTTGTGCCATTTTTCTTGAAATAAGGGCTAAATACGAATTTGACCCATAATGTAACTGTGAGAAATAACATGTAACTCTTAAATGAGATATTAAGAATTTGAACATTATCTCATGGTTATTCCCTTTTTTCAGAATTCCTCCACCTACTGGGAAGGCAAGTCAGATATGGAGACTCTACAGAGAATTTACGGCATTTCCTTTCCAGATCCTAAGATGTTGAAAGAATGGGAGAAGTTCCAAGAGGAGGCTAAAAACCGAGATCATAGGAAAATTGGAAGGGTATGTTTAAAAAGAACAATGTGTGTAGACCAGATTGTCATTTGAAATATAATTGTATCAGGTAATGGGAATTTAATTCTGAAGAGGTGCTGTAGCTTTCAAGGACTTACTGTACTGTCCTGGAAAAGCTGTAAATTACTTACTCATTGTCCACATTATCTTTCTAGAGTGTGTTCAGTACTGTGCAGAAATTGATTTTAACTACTCTTTTTATTGAGACCACATGTTAATGGCCTACATTTTTCTGTAAAAGAAGTATAACAGCATTTTGTAGAGCTGGGAGATGCTTTTGAAATACCCTGTTCTCGCTGACTTACTTGAAAGACATGGAAACTTAAGTCCCAGAAACATTTATCTGCTTGTTGCCCAAGATGACACAGAGCATCGCCAGTGGATTCTGTGGTGTCCTTTTCTTTATTCCTCTACCCCTGAATGTTTTCTAAACTGGAAGTTAAGTTTGGTAAAAAAAATATTCATTTCTACAAGTGTGTTCACTCTGTGCCGGGCATGATATATGTATAAACTTCCTTTTGCTTTTGTATACCCAGGACCAAGAACTCTACTTCTTCCATGAACTCAGCCCTGGGAGTTGCTTTTTCCTGCCCAAGGGAGCCTACATTTATAACACACTTATTGAATTCATCAGGGTAAGCTGTATTCATTCTTTTCTTCTATAGATTTAAGACATAAGTTGATTTTATTAGATAAGGTCTGCCAGAGGGAAAGATAACCTTGTGTTTGAGAAGAAACATTTTAAAGAATAAATGAAAATGTATGTATTAGGTCTCATAAAATGTATAAAAAATTCTTTCCTCCTAATATGTAATCTAGTCCATATAGTTGGGTATATATGCATGAGATAAGCTGGTGAGCTTGTAATGGGGCCCGTAACCCCTTATGTGGGAGATCTGTGGCTTTCTGACCGTTCATTTGTATTTTCTTTGAAAAACAAGTTAATCTTTACATTACTTTTTTCTTTGTAAACTGTGACAACCGTATATTTATAGAGAATAACACCACCAGTATCTCTGTACTCATCTCCTAATTAAAACATATCCAAATAGGGCTATATTTGCTTCAGGTTTTTTATTGAGGTAGAGTAATACATGGGCTTCCCTGGTGGCTCAGTGGTAAAGAATCCTCCTGCCAATGCAGAAGACATGGGTTTGATTCCTGGGTCAGGAAGATCCTCTGGAGAAGGAAAGGGCAACCTACTCCAGTATTCTGGCCTAGGAAATCCCATGGACAGAGCAGCCTGGCGGGCTATAGTCAGTGGGGTTAAAGAGTCACATACTACTTAGCAACTAAACAACAGAGTAATATATACATGGTAAGGGGGGAGGAACTGTCTTTTAAGAGTCCTTTCTGATCTACTTCCTTCCTTTCCTAGAAGAAACTATATATTATTTTAAAGTTAGCATGGATGGATCCTTTTTGTGCATGTTACTTTTACATCTGCCATATAAATACGTATCTAAATTATGTGTTTGTGTGCTTCAAAGTTACATGCATGAAGCCTTGATGTGTATTAGTCTGCCCTGTGATTTTCACTTCAGATAAGTACACATCCAGTTCATTTTCACCTGTTCAGTATTAATCCATCGTCTAACTTCCACAGTGTGCCCTGTGCTTACTGGGCACACTGACGTCATTTCCCTTTCTCCCGTGTGACCAATTGTGCTGGAGTACCCTCCTCTTGTACATGTCAGGGGCTTCCTCTTGGGTGAATCCCTCCCAGCAGAGCTTTGCGATTTTAAGATGTGCATCTGGAACTTTACTAGATGGTAGACAATGGCTCGTGAAATTGTTCCTTGCACCTGATGTGTAAGCATGTATTCCCTACATGCATTGTGTCTGTTTCCTAACAGAGTGAATACAGGAAACGAGGATTCCAGGAGGTGGTCACCCCGAACATCTATAATAGCCGGCTCTGGGTGACCTCGGGCCACTGGGAGCACTACAGCGAGAACATGTTCTCCTTTGAAGTGGAAAAGGAGCTGTTTGCTCTGAAACCCATGAACTGCCCGGGACACTGGTATTCAGCAGTTTTGAGTTTCTCTCATAGATTTTCAGCAATCAGTCCTAGATTGTTTTTCCTCCTTTGAAAGTATTTAAAAAGAAAACAATGATGTAATCAGAAGAGTATTTAAATGTATCGTAAGTGCAGTGGTGTAACATCTTCTGTGCCCAGCTAGATCCTCAGATCTGTAGACATTCAAGAGTGGCATTGGGGCAGCATCAGTGAACAGACAGGATACAGAACAGGGGAGACTTTTATTTATTTATTTTTTTAAGATACATGCATCAGAACCTCCTGCTGATGAATTGACATCCTTGGAAAATCCTCCTTGCCTTGAGGCAGTTCACTTTGTATCCTTGGAAGCTGGGTGAGGAGCAGCATAGGGCAGACCAGGGAGAGCTGTGGCTGGCTGCAGGTGGCCAAGTCATAGCTCCTGGCACCGGTCCCAGCAACCAGGCCTCGAGGGCAGAGGGCGTGAAACGGAGGAGTCTCCACGGGGGCCCTGGCTTGTAAGTCAGGGAGCCAAGTTCAAGTTTATTCTTAGTCTTCCCAGGTTCTTCAAAGTTTCTGAAGCACTTTCAGACTAACCGGGAACTAAAGCACTTTGGGGAGCAGTAAGAAAGTACAAGAGACGCTAGTGGAAAATCTCCCACCTGCCAATGCAGGTAGACCTAAGAGACACAGGTTCAATCCCCAGATTAGGAAGATCTCCTGGAGAAGAGAATGGCAACCCACTCCAGTATTCTTGCCTGTTCCACAAACAGAAGAGGCTGGTGGGCTACCGTCCATAGGGTAGCAAAGAGTTGGACATGATTGAAGTGACTTGCATAGCACAACAGCTTAAGTACAGACTTTCATTTCCACTGTTTCTATAGCTAAGATTTTCTTTACAATATGAGCCTTAAAGGCCATCCTCAAAGAGCACAAGGATAAGACTTCAGACTTAATGGAAATACATTTTTTATTCTAGCTTGGTCATGGATGGTTGTATTATAATTTATTTGCTGCTTTATTCATGCTAGTGCTTAGAAAAGCCCAGACTTTTGATGTGTGAACAGCTAGATCCAGTATTTGGCAGCCTTTCTTAGCAGTATCAGAGAAGCAGTTGTGTTCTTGTGAAATTAAATGTCAGTGGATTTTTCTTTGCCCTCTTCTTTAGCCTCATGTTTGATCATCGGCCAAGATCCTGGCGAGAGTTGCCTCTGCGAGTTGCTGATTTTGGGGTGCTTCATAGGAATGAGCTGTCAGGAGCACTCACAGGACTTACTCGGGTCCGAAGGTTCCAGCAAGATGATGCTCATATATTCTGTGCCATGGAGCAGGTATGAGATTCTGGGGTGAAACACTTTGAAAGACATGTCAAGAAGATTGAGGAAAATTAAATTACCACTGTTCCCCCCCTCTTTTTTTTAAAGATTGAGGATGAAATAAAAGGTTGTTTGGATTTTCTGCGTACAGTATATAGCATATTTGGATTTTCTTTTAAACTGAACCTGTCTACTCGCCCAGAAAAATTCCTTGGAGATATTGAAGTATGGAATCAAGCTGAGAAAGTAAGTGGTGGTTTTCAGTGTGCTTCAATATTACTTGAGTGAAATTGGCATGCGCCATAATGTGAGAAAGCCAAGCTTCTTTAAATGGATAAAAGAGAAAGAAAATTGGAAATGGTTTCTAGGCTTGTGTAAGCCAGTTTTTTCCTCTGTGATTTTGTATTTTAGACATGGTTGAGTGTGTTTTTTCAGTCATCAAGCTGTAATCTTTAAAGGGGTTTGTGTATGAGTATGTCTAGGCGGACAAAATTGTAAAGCAAAGAATAGT
Source organism: Bos mutus (assembly GCF_027580195.1). NCBI lineage: Eukaryota > Metazoa > Chordata > Mammalia > Artiodactyla > Bovidae > Bos > Bos mutus. The sequence continues at coordinate 40,156,331 of NC_091636.1, read as the reverse complement.
AACCCATAAAGTAGTTAGAATATTTTTAGTCTCAAATTAGGATGGAAGAAGTTGCATTTGAACAAAAATTTAAATCATTTTGTTTTATCCTTAGCAACTTGAAAACAGTCTGAATGACTTTGGTGAAAAGTGGGAATTAAATCCCGGAGATGGAGCTTTCTATGGCCCAAAGGTCAGTACCAAAGTCTAATTGAGAATAATATGTCTTTTCTGTTCCGATGAAGAAGAGATTACTTTAAGGTTTTTAAAAATTCACCCCTAATAGAACCCAATCTTTGCATCTTAGATTGACATCCAGATTAAAGACGCTATTGGGCGGTACCACCAGTGTGCAACAATACAGTTGGATTTTCAGTTGCCCATTAGATTTAATCTTACTTTTGTAAGGTGAGTTTCTAAGTGTCTGCTCTGAATATTCTTCCATAAGGACATAAAGGAACATATATACAAAATACAGGAAAACAATTTTTTTTCTTTCTAGCCATGATGGTGATGATAAGAAAAAGCCAGTCATTATCCATAGAGCCATCTTGGGGTCAGTGGAAAGAATGATTGCTATCCTCACTGAAAACTACGGGGGCAAATGGTAATGTGCATCATTATTTCCGTGTGTTTTTGTCCAGATGATGTAAATTAACTGTCAGAAATGTCTGCTGTCCAGTTTAGTTCTATGATGGAAAGGGAGAATGATTCTAGTTGGTGACTTCTAATTAATGACAAGTGTTTACTAAAAAGTAAGGAATCACAGTCTAAACCCAAGTTTTTTAACTAGAAGAATGTTTGCAATTATTTTTAGCAGTTGATTGGTTCGAATGTTATATAAATGCTTTCTAATGAGTTATTCATCAGTAAGAAGATTATTGTTTTGATTGCTTTCTAAGTAACTTTGGGAACTTATAAAACTTTGTTTTTTGTTTGAGTAAACAAAAGTAGGCTTTCAGCAGTACCTTGTTCAGTGTTGCTGATCATAATAAATAAGCATTTTGGACCCTTTAGAAGCCAAGTTTTTGGGTTTTTTTTTTTTTTTTTTTTTGGATTGAAAGTACAGAGTCCAAACCAATTAACATTTTTGTGTCTCATTTCTAGAAACGTTTGTTTCTGCTAGCAAGATAATAAGCACGTTACTTGCATTTTATTTTCTCAGCACCTTTGTCTGGGCCCCATTTTGGGAAGGCAGTTGAAAACAGGAAATGGTTATGAAACACCCATTTTGTACAGCCTGTGTCATTACATTGCAGTCACTTCAGTTTTCTTTGTAATTTGATTAGTTCAGACATTTTAAGTTAGGGATGTCATACGTATAAATGAAATAAGCTAATTTCTTTTCAGTTATATTTCACAAAATCAAAACCAACATGGGCAGTATTCTCTGCACAATCTCGAGAATAGGGAGGTCCTCAGCTGATGCTTTACCAAACCTGTAGTAGGTGGGGAACAGCCCACAATTGGGGTGGAATTTGGTACTCACCAAATTCAGCCTAATTTGGTGCTTGAAATGAAAGTCGCTCAGTTGTGTCTGACTCTTTGTGACCCCATGGACTATACAATCCATGGAATTCTCCAGGCCAGAATACTGGAGTGCTAGCCTTTCCCTTCTCCAGGATCTTCCCAACCCAGGGATCGAATCTTCCCGCATTACAGGTGGATTCTTTACCAGCTGAGCCAAGAGGGAAGCAATTTGGGGCTTACTCCAGCCTAACTGTAGCAATTACACCCTTAATTGTAGCAAAATAACTTGAAAATAGAGGTGGGACCAGGCGCAGCACTGGCTTGAGTCTGCAGCGGTGGGGATTGGGTGCCTGAAATCCCTGAAAGGAGAACTGCAGATGGGCTCACCTTTTTATAAGCAGGGAAAACACACTCACTTTTACCAAGTACCATCACCACTTACTAACTGTTTCTATTTGTTGAGTCCTGCAAAATGGATCTTGAATAAACTGAAGGCACAGTCTCTGTCCCTACATGAAGAATGAATAATACAGTAACACTTGAATAAAATAACCTTTGGGGTAAAATAACTTGAATCATTAAGTGCTCTTCTTTGTCGGTGTGTTAAGCCCTCTAGCCGTAGGTGCATGGTATTTTCTGTTAGCTGCTGTGTTGAATTATGGGGCGTGGTCCCAGCTCTCTAGTTGCTTTGCTCTCTCTGCTTAGCAAGACAAGTCTTAATTACAGATTTTCCCTTTTTTCTGCTCCTGAATCATCCTTCAGTCCTTATTGGACATTGAAAAAAAGCCAGGTTTTTGGAAGTGGTCCTTGCATGTTTCAGGAAAAGGTACTGAATAGTAGACTAAGAAGTGTGCTATCCTTGTTGAAGAAAGTTCCCAAATTCACATTACATATTTTTTTTTTCTTCTAAAGGCCCTTCTGGCTGTCCCCTCGTCAGGTAATGGTAGTTCCAGTGGGACCAACATGTGATGAATATGCCCAAAAGGTAATCCTTAAGTATGACTGTCTTTAAATTTAATAGCTGTTGTTCAGCTTTTCAGATCTCATAAATTATATCTATGCTTTGTAAGTCAAACTGCTGTGATATAGAGAAGTGTTTACATTTCAGTCCTTGGTAAGCCTAAGTAGATAATATTACCTCTTTAATGTTTTTTTATGTGGTTCTGTGGTGAGTAGACTTAATTTGGAAAGTTTTACATACACTTGATGTTTTAGTTTTTAATATTAGCAAGTAGTGTGACATATAAATTCAAATGCATAATGTAGTGTAAACTGTTCTTTGACTCAGAGTAATTTTGGTTTGTTTCTAAAGCACATTTCTTTAATTTGAAACTTTTTTTCAAATTGATGGTATGACAGCAATCTTTGCTCTCCTACCAAAAAGCCACCTTACTAACAGATGTATGAATATCCATTCATACCTCACACCTTAAAGAGTAGAACAGTCTATTCTGTTATACAGCAACAATTCCATGCTAAGGAATCTCAAATTATGAAAAGTTGAATTATTAATAAAAAGCATTGTTTCATAATTGCAAGCTGAAAGTAATAAATTGGCTAGACAAGAAATCTATATATGAATGAATAACATTGTAACATCAAAACCACCATGTTGGATTTCCCTGGCAGTCCAGTGGTTAAGCCTCCATGCTTCCACTGAAGGGAGCACGGGTTCAGTCCCTGGTTGGGGCGCTAGGATCACAGACCACAGTGTGCAGCCGAAAAAAAAACCCAGCCTGTGTTTGGATCAGAATAAATTGCACTCGAGTCTCAACTGCCTTTTAATAAAGGAACATTAAAAAAAACCAACTGATAGGCAGACTATTCAAGATATACTGTATTCCTATCACCTCACACAGTCGTTTTAATCAGTTATGCTTTCCATGGTTAATGGATTTTACTTTATTGTATATGCATGTATTTTCACAGTAGAAAAAAGGTCAGTTTTAGTTAACTCACTTTTCAACTATAACACTAACTTTCTCCATGTGGGGATGGAGTGGCATGTAAAATTATGTAGGGGGTGGATTTTTGATTATACTGAGTTGTGGGGGGAGGACACTGCTATTAATCCTTAATGACTAGAGACCAGAGATGTTAAATAGCCTGCAGTTACCAGGCTTCTTACCCAGTGGCAGAATAACTCAACTAACATGTGCACAGGGCTCGTGTTAAGAAAAAAAGCACTGGTGCTTTATACTTTAAAATAGGTTACAGTTGAGAGTGTAGTCTTATCCTGGCACTGTAATAAACTAACTAAGAACCTTTCTGAAATTTGTATACTTCAAAATCCCAGGAGGTTCATTGGTTAATGATCACTAAAGCATAACAACCTATTAGTGAGATAAAAATGGCCCATTCAGATCATTCTGTCTTATTGAATGGTAATTGGTTGTCAGATAGATGGAAAATTTAACGTGGTTTATTTAATTCATAGTTTATCTCTCAAACAATATATCGTTTTGTAGTTCCACATCACGATAATATATACTTCAGTATATTTATTAACATTCCTTTTTAATGTTTGTGTAATTGTTCAAATTGTTAAATAAAATTATTTAAGATCAAAATATAATTCTCCTTGAGATCTGAAGAATTCTCTATGTTTAAATAGGTACGGCAACAATTCCACAATGCTAAATTCATGGTGGACATTGATCTGGATCCAGGCTGTACATTAAACAAGAAGATCAGAAATGCACAGTTGGCACAATATAACTTCATCCTAGGTAAGAAAGGAGACTTACCAAAGACAGCCTGCCAAAACTTAGGAAAACTTTAAACCTGGAGATGTAGGCTTAAGGGAATTGTGATCGTCAGTAGTCTTTCCATTCCTGATCTCAAACTGTATGTTTGTTCTGTTGATGTAACAAAGGAACATTTGGGTTTGGAAACTTGAAAGATTCAAGTAATCTTGAAAGGTTTGTCTAAAAATCTTCTCCCCTTCACCTCCTGCTTTTCGTCTGGTGACTTTTTAATAAGTTGGCTGGATTAAGTGACTTGGTAATAAGCACAGCAGTTCTAGTCATTGCAGAATGGTGGGTTGGGTTTGGTTTTTTCATGAGTAGATTTGGTCACCTGTACATTTTAATGAATCAGAAGCTACAGGGTGGATTTCTGTTTGAATATGCAGTAGGAGTCTTTTCACCTAACAAAAGTTTTGTGGGTTTTGGTTTAGTTGTTGGTGAAAAAGAGAAAACCAGCGGCACCGTCAATATCCGTACCAGAGACAATAAGGTGCACGGAGAGCGCACCATCTCAGAAACCATCGAGCGGCTCCAGCAGCTCAAGCACTCCCGCAGCAAACAGGCAGAAGAAGAATTCTAAGGAAGAACTTTGCCCAGCTTGGCTCAGTAGAAAAGGGTGAACGTGTTTGCCTACCGTGAACTTTGTATGATGGAAAATATCAGCTTATACTAACCTTAGAATAATTTGGCAGAGCCTTTGGAGATTACTGCAGATCAATGTTTTTTAATTTAGACTTTAGACTATACGTATTTGAAGAAGGTAATTAAAAGTGACACATTAACATGATTTGACTCATTAAATTTCTGAACACTGGATAAAAGCATGAGGAATGTGCTAATGTAATGTGGAAGAATGTTTTTATAAATGTAATACAGCTAAAATGTTAAGTTTTTTCAGATTTGATCAATGGAAAAGATTAAAATTGGATTATGATTTAAAAATAAAAATTTCTGTTCACATTAAGTTTCAACCGCTCTGTCCTTCATGTCCATACACACCTACCCGGAACAAATCACATGATCCAATATTTATCTTTTATGTTTTGTAACACAGATGATGTAAGTTGGGTGGAGAGGTCAAGCCCATAGTATATTCTGTTCTCAAACTGCGGTGTGAACCAGGGGCCTGCTGCTCAGTCACCGGATGACATCTTGTAGGAATGTCACTTGTAGCTGTTTTGGGGACACAAACCTTTTAAAACCAACCATGAAGCTATTTTAGAGTAGATTTGCACAAATTTTTAAGAAGGGTGAGTCATGGATATAGATATCTATTTCAGTTTCAGTTCAGTCGCTCAGTAGTGAACGACTCTTTGTGACCCTGTGAACTGCAGCACGCTGGGCCTCTCTGTACATCACCAACTCCTGGAGTTTACCCAAACTCATGTCCATTGAGTCAGTGATGCCATCTCCAGCCATCCCATCCTCTTGTCATCCCCTTCTCCTTCTGCCCTCAATCTTTCCCAGAATGAGTCAGCTCTTCGCATCAGGTGGCCAAAGTATTGGAGTTTCAGCTTCAACATCAGTCCTTCCAATGAACACCCAGGACTGATCTCTTTTAGGATGGACTGGTTGGATCTCCTTGCAATCCAAGGGAATCGAGTCTTATCCAACACCACAGTTCAAAAGCATCAATTCTTCTGTGCTCAGCTTATAGTCCAACTCTTACATCCATACGTGACTACTGGAAAAACCATAGCCTTGACTAGATGGACCTTTGTTGTCAAAGTAATGTCTCTGCTTTTTAATATGCTGTCTAGTTTGGTCATAACTTTTCCTTCCAAGGAGTAAGCATCTTTTAATTTCATGGCTGCAGTCATAATCTGCAGTGTTTTGGAGCCCAAGAAATAAAGTCAGATTTTGTGGTATAAAAATCACAAAATTAGGTACAAAATTAAAGTAGATGCCAAAATGTGTAAAAAAAAAAAAAAACTCATATTACAAAGAATTATTTTAAATGGTTTTCGTAATGTAGTTCAAAGACTAGCTATGATTTATCTAGATTTTTTTCAGTTCCCTTTTTACACTTGAAGCAACAAATGGCTTTGCTTGCAATACTTGGAAATACTACAAAATGTAAGATATGAAAGTATAATAAAGACATAGGTAAGCAGGACTGGGAATCAAAAGATTACTCTTTGTAACTGACACCTTCTTAGTCCTCAGATTTCAGTGGAGGTATTAGGGGACCACTCTCTTATCTCAGGTGGCACTGGTAGTAAAGAACCTGCCAGCCAATGCAGGAGACATAAGAGACATGGGTCAGGACCTCCCCTGGAGGAGGCCATGGCAACCCACTCCACTATTCTTGCCTAGAGAATCCCATGGACAGAAGAGCCTGATGACAGTCCATAGGGTCACAAGGAGTCGGACACGACTGAAGCAACTTGGCATGCATCCCAGCAAAGCTCTTTTGCCTGTAGTTTATTTTCCTTCTCTTTCCCAGAGAGCAGACTTCTATTTATTGTACTCCTCTGATCTCTTCTGGCATATAATGAAGAATTGACAGAACCCAGTTTCTGGGATTTCCCTGGCAGTCCAATGGATAAAACCCCTTGTTTCCACTGCATGGGGCACAGGTTCGATCCCTGGTCAGGGAACTAAGATCCACATGCCACACAGCATGGCCTAAAAAGAAGTGATAGAATCTAATTGTTTAGACTGTATCAAGAGTTACATGATCTTGGTAATAAAATATACAGACAGGAAGGACGTAAGGACAATGACATCTGCAAAAACGGATTTTGTGGTATAAAAATCACAAAATTAGGTACAAAATTAAAGTAGATGCCAAAATGTGTAAAGTATGTACCAAAACCAAAATGAAGCCAAAATCTGTAGAGACAAAGTCTGTACTGTGCAGGTGGGTTAGGATGGTCTAGACAAGTGAAGGCTTGAAGGACCTGGAATGGTCGCCTGAGCCCCTGGTGACCTGTGCCCACTGCATCCACTTGCTTCACTGATCTTTACTACATCCCCACACATCTGCGCTGTGACTGCTAGACGGTGCTTCTTGAGTTGTACTGGGCACAGGAATCTCCAGGAGATGCCGTGAAAATGTGCAGTTACGCTGTGGGTCTGGGTCCTGGGACCCTGTGTCTAACAAGTTCCTAGTTGATGCTGAGAAGCACACCCTGAAAATCAAATTGTAGTAGAAGGCCTGAAAGGAAACCAGGCTCTCGTACTGTGGACCCTCAGCTGAGTCCCACTGTGCCAGGCAACCACGTAACCATGCTTGTGTAGGCTTCTGTTCCTGTGTCCAAATATGTTACTCTCTCTCACTTTAGAACCTTTTTTGACTTTTTCAGAAGATGTAGATTTTAATTCACACCCTTTCATTTCTTCCCTCCATCCTAATATATATCAACTTTTTGTTAAATCCACAGTAGGTGTAATTGGGCTTCTCAGGTGGCTCAGTGGTAAAGAATCCACCTGCCAGTACAGGAGATGCGGGTGCAAACCCTGGGTTGGGAAGATCTCCTGGAAAAGGGAATGGCAACCCACTCCAGTATTCTTGCCTGGAGAATCCCATGGACAGAGGAGCCTGTCGAGCTGTAGAGCATGGAGTCACAAAGAGTCAGGACACAACTTAGCAACTAAGCAACAGCAACAACAGGGTGTTATTGTTACTAGGTTCATAAATATGCTCTAATCACATTCTATGATTACATTTTCCTAGTACAGCTTTTCTTAATGGACTTGATAGTTTTCTCTTTCTTTTAAAATCTTTTCCTTGAGTATCTGACTTGAACAGTTCTTTTCTGTACCTTTCATTATACTTTTCCCAAAAGTCAATTTTCCTCCTAACTTTATTGAGGTATTATTGACATACATATATGTCAATAATGTGGTAAGTTAAGCACAATGTGATGATTTGGTACACATAAATACTGCAAAATGATATACTGCAGTAAGGTTAGTTTACATCTCCATACCCTCTACTACCATTTTTCAAGACAAGTTTCTTCTAGAAGCTTCCAGCATTCATCTGCAACGTGGGCTCACGGCAGCCCTCACCTGTATCGGCAGCTCCCATCTCCACTCCATATTTGATCTCTTCCCTGAATTCCATCTCTTCCTTTCACTTGGGTCACAGCTTCATGGTGAGCAGGATTTTCCAGCTGCTTTTCAAAGAAGGATGTGTGGAGTTAGGTATAGAATGTTGGTTGAAAATAAATTTTTTTTTTTCTAAGGCTTTGGAAGACATTGCTTTCATTTTCTTCTGCCTTCTAGTATTTCTCTGAAGAATCCATTCTTATTCTCTGTCCTTTGTGGGTTACCTGTCACTTTTTTTCTCTGAAAAGTTTAGATCTCTTTTTCTTTAGCCTTATTGTTCTGAAATTACATGATGACGGTGTGGGTCTTTTACCATCCAACCTGGTGAGCAGCCTTTTCATTCTGGAAATTGGTGCCCTGCAGTTCTGAGAAAGGCTTTTTGTGTTGTCTTTGATGACTTTCTTCCTTATCTTGGTCCTAATGAGCCTTCTATTATATAGGTGTTCTACTTTAGGGGAGATTTCCTTTTCTTTCTATAATTTCATGTGTGTGTGTGTGTGTGTGTACAGACTGGAGAACTTTACTGAATTACAATCTGATGGGCAGTTTATTTTTCCTTCTGTTCTTAGTGCCTAATTTCTATCATTTAGTTGTTTTACATTCGAGTTCTCCTTTATCTTCCCATTCATTCTATTGATTAAAAAAAGTTTCAACTGCCACTTTTTTAAGTTTTCAGGATTATTCTCTGTTCTGAGCCTATTCCTTTTATAATAACATTCTGTAGGGGTTGTTAAGTTTCTTTAGAGAAGTTTCTTCCAATCGCCCTGCAACTTAAGCCTGCTGGTGTTGCATGCAGGAAGGGGCTTGGCAGAGGAAGTCTTATTCAATATGCTGACTATAACTTACTCTCCCAATGTCCAAGCCCACTTCATCTTTGTCCTCCTCAGACCCTGGTGTCTCAGAAGGCTGCAGTCTCTCTGAGAGTAAACCAAACATTCTGGGAGGCGCAGCATGGAGCAACCACCTGACTGCACAAGGTAGGGTTGCAGACAGAGGTTTAACTCCTCTCTATGCAGACTTCAAATAAAGCCCTTATATTTAGTCTCCTTTCTTCCATTGTACCCAATGCCTCTAATTTCTGAAACTTCCTGGGTTCTTCAAGCAAATAATCTTGCTCTTTCTAGTCTGTACAAGCATTTTAATTTGACCTTCCTTTTCTCTGCTGCATCATAAGCCAATGCCCCATTTACCTTCTTTTAGTTGTATACAACTTAGTGACTAAACAACAACCACCACAAAACAGTTCACCTCTTGGTAGGTGCCAAGCCAATAGACACAACCAAGCCACCAATCAGGAGAAGGAAAGATTAATTACTTGCAGCAGGTAAGGAGAATCCCCGGGATCTCCTCCAAAGCAGTATCTCCCCAAAGAGCAAAACTGGGAATGTTTTAGGCTAAGGTCATATGCATATTCATGAAGGAGTTTGAGCAGAGGTGAATTCAGCATAGAAATGGGGCAAAGCTTGACAGATTCCAAGCTTTCCTTGAAGTCAAGAAGGTCGATAAAGTCAACATTAACATCCCTTAGGCTCCAGTTGATCTGGTGGTTGAGCGCTAAAGGTGGGGGGAGGGGTTTAAATTCTGCAAAACAGTTCAATAAAGTGCTTCAGGCTAATCTTTGCCACTGAAACAGAACTGGGATTTTTTACAACTGATTTATTCATCTTTAGATAGTTTCCTTAAGGGGTATCCCAGAGTGAAAAAGCTGGCTTAAAACTCAACAATCAAAAAAAGAAGATCATGGCATCCAGTCCCATCACTTCACGGCATGATGGGGAAACAACGGAAACAGTGACAGACTTTATTTTCTGGGCTCCAAAATCACTGCAGTGGTGACTGCAGCCACAAAATTAAAAGACGCTTCCTCCTTGGAAGAAAAGCTATGACAAATCTAGACAGCATATTAAAAAGCAGAGATATTATTTTGCCAACAAATGTCCATATAGTCAAAATCTATGGTTTTTCCAGTAGTCATGTGTGGATGTGAGAGTTGGACCATAAAGAAAGTTGAACACCGAAGAACTGATGCTTTAGAACTGTGGTGTTGGAAGACTCTTGAGAGTCCCTTGGACTGCAAGGAGGTCAAACCAGTCAATCCTAAAGGAAATCAATCCTGGATATTCATTAGAAGGACTGAAGCTGAAGCTCCAATACTTTGGCCACCTGATGCAAAGAGCTGATTTATTATAAATAACCCTGATGCTGGGAAAGACTGAAGGCAGGAGAATGGGACAACAGAGGACAAGATGGTTGGATGGCATCACCAACTCAGTGGGCATGAGTTTGAGCAAGCTGCAGTCCATGGGGTTGCAGAGTTGAACACAACTGAGCAACTGAACAACAGGTGGAGCTAGTGGTAAAGAATCTGCCTGCCAATGCAGGAGATGCAAGAGACGCAGGTTCGATCTCTGGCTTGGAAAGATCCCCTGGAGGGGAGTATGGCAACCCACTCCAGTATTCTGGCCTGGAGAATGCCATGGACAGAGGAACCTAGTGGGCTGTAGTCCATAGGGTTGCAAAGAGTTGGATATGACTGAAGCAACTTAGCACACGTGCAGCCTTCTACAACAAATCTTTTATTTTGGAATTTTGAAGTTTTGGGGGGCTTATATCTACCAATTAAAATAGGTACATTAGTTTAAAATGAAGGCTCTAAAATTTTAACAGTTCAGATGTTTCTCCAACTCAAAGGATCCATGGAGTTAGCTCTACAAATATTTTTCCCAGCTAATCTAAATTTAGAGAAGATGAAAACACCACTGTTGCTTCCAGTAGATCCTGCAGGCACATATCCAGAAGACTGATGGTTTTAACTGCCAGCTGAAAATTGTTCTGGAGTATCACAACCCCAGCGTGGCCATTTCAGGACCTGATCTTTATTTTCCAATTAAGTACTTGCAAGCATACTTAAACCCAGCTGATGCTCCCATAGGTGACTATTTGCAAGGGAGCTGTTCTTTGAGGCACAATTTCCCAGTATTACTTTCATAGCCTGACTTTCCTTGTAGCGCAGCTGGTAAAGAATCCCCCTGCAATGCAGGAGACCCAGGTTCTATTCCTGGGTTGGGAAGATCCGCTGAAGAAGGCATAGGCTACCCACTCCAGTATTTTTGGGCTTCCTTGGTGGTTCAGTTGGTAAAGAATCCACCTGCAATGCGGGAGACCTGGCTTCTATCTCTGGGTTGGGAAGATCTGGAGAAGGGAAAGGCTACCCACTCTGGTATTCTGTCCTGGAGAATTCCATGAACTGTATAGTCTATGGGATTGCAAAGAGTTGGAAACCACTGAGCAACTTTCATTTTCAGAGCCTAATTCAGATATGAGATATTATCTCAGCAACTTTCTGAGCCCAGTGTGGAGGATCACACATGTGCTATCTGTGAGTCTAGCTCCCCAAGGAGTTACCCTTGGGTCAGTTCAACTTCTTTTATGTGGCTTGGTTTCTCCCAATGACAGTCTAAAACTGTCACAGGTGCTCAGAGGCTACCACTAAGTGATCAGTCTCCATCATGCCCCTGGAGCAATATTCACTTAATGGTGGTGGTAGGGCTTTCCCTATGCGACCTCTGCATGTTACCAGAGCTGATCCTCAGACACTTTCGCAAGGTTCTCAGTTGCCTGAGGAAGGCTCATGGCCAAAAGGAGCAAAATGTCCCTTTATTCATCAGAGCTGAATAATTCAGCCTCATTTCACTAGCAAATGTTTTGTTCAGACTATATATCAACTCAGTTGTTTTTTTTTTTCCCAATTTAAGCCAAATCTAACAAAATCCAGCCATCTATAATTCCCTGGCTCTCTTGCCCAGACCCCCTAGGCCCTGCCTAGGAACAGCACCTGTGCACCTTAAGATTCCATGTCTTAAGTGAAAACCGGCTTCAATAAAAATTTTAGGACTATCATCCAAACAATAAGATCCGAGTATCAAGAGAGCTCACTACAACATCCAAGGAATACCAATAAGCCTGTGGGGCTCAATGGGCCCATGCTTGTACTAAGCACCAGTTCCAGGTAGAATCTAGGTGTCTGTCAAGTGTCTCTGATATCTTGCCTACTACATCAAGCATGTGTCAATGAAAAATTAATCAGTTGATCTAAGAAAGAAATGAACATTTTTTATTCAAGGCAAATGTGAGGATTGCAAGCCAGAAAGAGCATTTCAGAAAGCTCTAAGAATGCTTCCACCTGTTAGAAGTCAAGGCACAGTTTTACACCTTTTTTTGAGACAGAGGCTGTACTTAAATAATGTATTATTGACAGTTTACATAATCCGGATCTAAGCACCATGCGACCTCTATCAAGAAAGAATGTTATCTTTAAGGAATTTTCTCATTAATGTTGAAAGAATGTTGTTCTTTATGGGTGAGCAGGTGGAGGTTTGGTCAATGCATAATGCATATACACAGTGCACAGTGGTGGGGAGAGGAGATCAAAGCATGGAGAAATTTTTATAGCTAAATTTTTCTTGTCTCATCATAAAATAGTTTTATTTCATATTTGACTTGGAAGAGAGATGGGATGGGGGGAGTTTGGGGGAGTAAGAGGCAGGGTTACTGTGGAATTGAGGGTGGAATGATTGAGGGATGGTGCCATCCCACGGAGGTATAGATAATTGCATTTAATTCACAATGGTCTGTGGGAAGTGCCATTTATGGGTTGACTTTGAGAATATGAAGTCATGTGCTCTCTATAGGCTCTTGTTGTTGTTTAGTCGCTAAGTCTTGTCTGACTCTTTTCGATCTCCATGGACTGTAGCCAGTCAGGATCCACTGTCCTTGGGATTTCCCAGGCAAGTGTATTGGAGTGTGTTGCCATTTCCTTCTCCAGGGGATCTTCCCGACCCAGGGATTGAATTTGAGTCTCCTGCATTGCAGGAAGTTTCTTTACAACTGAACCACCTGGGAAGCCCTCTCAGTTCAGTTCAGTTCAGTCACTCAGTCATGTCTGACTCTTTGTGACCCCACGAATTGCAGCACGCCAGGTCTCCCTGTCTGTCCATCACCAACTCCCGGAGTTCACTCAAACTCACATCCATCGAGTTGGTGATGCCATCCAGCCATCTCATCCTCTGTCGTCCCCTTCTCCTCCTGCCCTCAATCCCTCCCAGCATCAGAGTCTTTTCCAATGAGTCAACTCTTCGAATGAGGTGGCCAAAGTACTGGAGTTTCAGCTTTAGCATCATTCCTTCCAAAGAACACCCAGGACTGATCTCCTTTAGAATGGACTGGTTGGATCTCCTTGCAGTCCAAGGGACTCTCAAGAGTCTTCTCCAACACCACAGTTCAAAAGCATCAATTCTTCAGCACTCAGCTTTCTTTGCAGTCCAACTCTCACATCCATACATGACTACTGGAAAAACCATAGCCTTGACTAGACGGACCTTTGTTGGTAAAGTAGTGTTTCTGCGGCTCTTAAAGACACTCAATTTGGAATAGACCTAGGTAAATGAGTTACTTCAAGATATGAGCTCTTGGAGTTTTCACTATCTCAGAGTTCATTATGCATTTCCAGTAAGGCCAGAACTTCTTTTATCAAAGGAGACTCTCCTCTGGCTACTAGTGTAAGGAATTTTCTACTGGGAAAGCCTGTCTATGAATATGTGCAGCTATTTTACCTTGAAGCAGCAGAGGGCAATCTTGCCCTTCTTATGCAGATTGACATTCATTTGATGAAGTTGAGTAAAATCAGCTAAAAAATGCAGACTGACATACATTTGACAAGGTTGAGATAAAATCAGCTAAAATAACCTTAGCTAGTTGCCCGTTTTCTACAAAGACAGAAGAAATTCTTTCATGCGGTCCAGTCAGGGCTTTGAAACCCTCTCCTGATAAACTGTGAGGCAGAGAATACCTGCTTCCTGGACTAGTTGATTCACAAGAGGAAAGGGGCAGGGCTCATGGGACACAACTCTTACTTTATCAGATAACTATGCTCTTAGCTGGGGAGTGGGGAGTGAAATGAGGTGAAAAGAGGGATAAGGAGACTGAGTCTAAACCGAAGTAGGGAATTAATGGGCTTCCCTGGTGGCTCAGATGGTAAAGAGTCCACCTATAATGCAGGAGACCCAGGTTCAATCCCTGGGTCAGGAAGATCCCCTGGAGAAGGGAATGGCAACCTACTCCAGGGATGGGAAAATCCCATGGACAGAGGAGCCTAGTGGGCTACAGTACATGGGGTTGCAAAGAGACATGATTTAGTGACTAAATCACCACCAGGGAATTAACATCACCTTCTAGCAATTGCTTAGATCCTTTTGTTGTTGTTTAGTTGGTGGTGTCTGACTCTGCAAGCCCATGGGCTGCAGCACACCAGGCTTCCCTGTCCTTCACTACCTCCTGGAGTTTCCTCAAACTCATGTCCATTGAGACGATGATGCCATCCAACCATCTCATCCTCTGTTACCTTCTTCGTCTCCTGCCCTCAATCTTTCCCAGCATTGGATCCTTCTTCCTATTCAAAGATACTTTGGCTGGTGAGAATGCCCATGTAGGTGAGTGGGAATGCTCTCATATATATTTTGGATGCAAAGGTCAAAGCTTTAGGTCAGGTCTTTTCTCTGAAATATAAGTGGGACTCTGAATTTTTTTCTGTAACCACTATTTTCAAAAAGCATCTACCATTTGGAACCTCAATTATCCACAATTGACTGCATAAACCAAGGCCAAGGTCTTGGTTTATTTGATCAAAAATGAATACATTCAATATATTCAATATACCGACAAGTCTCAGCACCTGCTCACCCACTAATAGAAGAAATAGCACTTGTTGATAAAATCCCTGCCTCCTTATCTCCAGTGAAAATCTTGCTCCTTGTGCTCTAGTTCCAAGGAAGGTTGGTGGAGGGTTTTGCCTCAGGGAGAAAACCTAATGCCTAATTGCCCAGAAGTAGGAACAGAACGGAGAAATATTGGGTTACCAAAGAGTATAGCAAATGTCTGTGCCCACTGTTATATCATCCTACAGGCAGAAATCTAGGGGACTGAGATTTAAGGCATCACTTAATGCATTTGATTTGCTTGTGATGTGACCATCCACTTTCACAGTCTATACTCACCACATCCCGGGCTGACAGAGTCAGAGGACTCACAGACTCCATAGCTCTCTAGATTTTTCTGATGCACATTAAGTTTGAGAAAGACTGGCTTCAAAAGCTTAGCTAGTGGGAAATTTGATGGACTGTTTTTCCTTGAAGGAGAATGACTTTACATTTCAAAAAATAAAAGCCAATTAGAGACTAAAAGCCCTGTTGGAGGGGAGACAAGCCCTATTACCAGTTCTGCTATCAAAGACAATGATTTAGAAGCTTAGCTAAGAAGCTGTGCAATGATTGTGACAATTAGTTTAGAAAAATGTGGACTAATGACTCCTAGAAAATGTTAGACATTTGAAATTCAAATGCATGGATAAAAGTGAAAGACGTTCACTTCAGAATTTATGGACTACAATATAAGTAACAGACATTACCCTAAATCAACAGACTAGAATGCATAATGCAACATAAATGGTACCCTGATATATTAATTATAAACTTTACAATTTAAACTTTATTTCTTCAAAGTATCTGTATTTCCCATATAAAGCAGCAGTTCTCAAGCTTTGATTATGGGAGAAATCACTTAAGAAGATTGTTAAACCATACAGGTCTTCCTTATGATGGGCTTCTCTCCCCATATACCCACTGAAAGTTGAAAATATCATAAAGTGGAAAATTCATTTCATACACCTAAACCTATAAAAATTATAACTGCGCCTAGGCTTATAATTTAAGCAACCTTAAAAGTATTTAGAACACTTACATTAGCCTACAGGTGGGCAAAACCATCTAACACGCAGCCTATTTTCTAAATACAGTGTTGAATATCTCATGTAACTTATTGAATACTGAAAGTGAAAAACAGAACGGTTGTAAGTGTATCCGCTGTTTGCCCTTGAGATCACATGGCTGACTGGGAGCTGTGGCTGCCACTCACAAGAGAGTGCTGTTGAATTCTGCTGGCCCAGGAAAAGATCAAAATTCAAAATCCAAAATACCGTTTCTACTGAATGTGTAATTATTTCATACCATTATAATCGTCATATATTCCAGGTGGTATTCTCCAGTTATATCAATCCGTTAAGTCAGGAATCAGTCTAAGATTTTCACAAGGACCCTAGATGATTTTGAAATGTGTTAGACGGGCTAGTTAACCCTTGTGAAACAAACACAAATTCACTGACCCCTCTGCCCAACTATTCTTCCTCCCCTCAAAAATCCTCTTTAAGATAGTTTATTCAACCAACCTTTCCATTTAACTGTACCAGGCTTCCCTGGTGGTTCAGTGGTAAAGAATCCACCTGCCAATGCAGGAGCCTTAGGAGACGAAGGTTCGATCCTTGGGTCAGGAAGATCCCTTGGAGGAAGAAATGGCAACCCACTCCAGTATTCTTGCCAGGATAATCCCATGGACAGAGGAGCCTAGCAGGTTACAGTCCGAGTCAGACACAACTGAAGTAACTGAGCACACATACATGACTCATTTAATATAGTCCTTTTCCAGAGCCATGAACACAGTAACTTCTTTCACTTTCCAGAATTGATTTTTTTTAAATAACTACTTATCATAAGAAAAAATTGTAATGGCATACTAACAAGAGGGTGGTTTGCTGGCAACAAAGTGCAGGTGAGAGCAATTGAGCTGCACAGAGCAAGCCAGAGGAGCCTCTCTTTACCTGGGATGGGGAGGCAGCCTTGAGTTGACAGCTGACCCCAACTAACCAGGCGTCTCAGGTGTGGGATCTTGGGAATAACCATCCTCTCCTCCTTTCCTCAAAGGCATGTCATAGGGCCTAAAATCCCTCCAAAAAGCATTTTTTCCCCTTTGGGTTTAAATAGATCCTTTCTGGCTTCTCATGTGATCTGCAAGGTATTCCATTTCAAGGCCTTGCAAGTACCACTTTCTCTGCAGAAATGGGGAGCCAGGATGGGACCCAGCCCGTAAGAGACAGGCACACACCAAGACTCCCCAGCCTTGAGCTCTTCTAGGGTGGGCTTAACAGTGTGTTGGTTGCAGGGGGTACCTATGACACAGAGCAGGATTGATGAGTAAGGATAAGGAAAGATGAAGTGAGGACCCTTCTAGAGACCAGGTTCAAGACAGGAGAGAACTCATTCTAGACATGCTCTGGGCTGAATTAGAAAGACCACAGAAACCCACACACCAACATTTGGGTAAAGCTTCTCTCCCTCCATCCCTTCCTTTCTTCCTTCTTTTCTGAATAATTTAGTCCAAATATCACTAGAACTGTGCAAAATAGGCATCTATTGTGGGAGGAGCGGCAGGAGCAGAGCATGGCATCAGAGCCTAAATGGGCAGAGGAGGCACCCGTGTGTTTGAGGGAATGACAGGGACAAAGGCCTTGCAATCCTGGCAGGCCAAGCAGGGTGAAGAGGGCACCCATGTAGGGGTGGTGGTGGTGGTGGCCCCGAACAGGAAGTTAAGAGCACAGGTTAGGTGAGGGAGGGGACAGTGGGAGGTAGGGGAGGTGGTAATGAGAGATGAGCCAACGAGTACATTTGTGAAGGATAGTGGGAGTCAAGGAGTTACAAATATGGAGGGAAAACTCAAATCAGTGATGCTAATTTGGAATTGAAGACATCATTGTGGACCCATAGAGATATGAACGTTTATGTTTATATACACCCACTCAGACACCACTTCAAACAAGTGATCAAAAAAAAAGTTTTTTGGGGAACTGCATATTTTATGGGATCTTAACCTGGATCTTTCCAACCCAGGGATCAAGCCCAAGTCTCCCATATTGGCAGGCAAATTCTTTGCCACTGAGTCAACAGGAAAGCCCGCTTAGCCCCTGACCAGGGTTCAAAGCCCCAGCAGCCTCAGCAGTGAAAGCTTGGCATCCTAACACTGAACCATCAGGGAATTCCCAAGTGTTCAAAATGAACATTAGTAAGGGCTTCCCTAGTGGCTCAGTGGTAAAGAATCCGCCTGCCAATGCAGGAGACATGGGTTTGATCCCTGGTCTGAGAAGACCCCACATGCCACGGAGCAACAAGCCTGCGTGCCACAACTATTGACCCTGTGTTTTAGAGCCTGTGTTCTGCAACAAGAGGAGGCACTGCATTGAGAAGCCCACTCACTGCAACGAGAGCAGCTCCTGTTCTGTGCATCTAGAGAAAAGCCCACACAGCACAGCCAATAAATAAATAAATAAAATTACTTTAAAAAAGTTTAACATTTCTAGCAATAGGGCAATTTAAAATCAAGTGTCCCCAATAGGTTTCAATAAGAAGACCATGTCACTTCTGTGATATTCCTGCCAAAAGTCATAACCTGAATCTAATTACGAAAAAAGTATCAGACAAATCCTGATTCAGAGACATTCTGCAAAACAACTGGCCTGTAACTGTCAAACGTGTCAAGGCCATAATCGTCAAAGAAAGACTGAGGAAGTATTCAAGACAGAAGGGGAATATGATGACCAGGTGCAGCGTGCGGTTCTAGATTTGATCCTTTCTCTATAAGGACGTTATTGGAACGGTTGGTGAAACCTGAATGGTGTCTGTGTGTTGGACACTGGATGGCTATCAGTCTTGAATTCCTGATTTTGAGGTTGTTTTGTGGTTATGTAGGAGGAGGTCCTTGTTTATGGGAAATATACTGAAATATTCAGGAGTGATGGGGTAGCTTTTGATGCTTTTGAACTGTAGTGTTGGAGAAGACTCTTGAGAGTCTCCTGGACTGCGAGGATATCAAACCAGTCAATCCTAAAGGAAATCAGTCCTGAATGTTCATTGGAAGGACTGGTGCTGAAGCTGAAGCTCCAATACTTTGGCCACCTGATGCGAAGAACTGACTCATTGGAAAAGACCCTGATGCTGGGAATGAAGGCAGGAGGAGAAGGGGATGACAGAGGATGAGATGGTTGGATGGCATCACCGACTCAATGGACTTGAATTTGACTAAGCTCTGGGAGTTGGTGATGGACAGGTAAACCTGGTGTGCTGCAGTCCATGGGGTCGCAAACTGTCGGACATGACTGAGCAACTGAACTGAACTGACCTGATGGGGTGGCAGGTCAGCCACCTGGGTGGCTCTCACATGGGTTCAGGAAGAAAAGCTCTTCGCATTATTATTGGAACTTGTCTGTAAGTTTGAAGCTATTTCCCCCAATAGACTATTAAAATATATATGTATTTCTTTAAAATTCCTTTTGGGATTTAAGAAGTTCCTCTTTTTTTCTCATTGAGGTACAATTTACATGCTGAAAATCCAGCCTTTGGGTTGTATAATTCAATGAGTTTTGACAAACATATACAGTCATGTAACCACTACAAACGTTCAGAAACCTTAGCCATGGATGCCTCACTTTTAAAACTGTTATGGAATGAGCTGGCCTTTTAGAAATGCTCTCATTTATGTTACAGGTATAAATATTAAACATTTTATTACACTTCCCTTTCAAATATTCAAGCACATAATTACATATAATACTAAAATATGTTTGACTTCTTTAAAAAAGGTTAAAAATCACATGCTAAAACAAGTGAAAGGTCCTGGCATGGGCTCTGCCCTTCACTGAAAAGAATGTTCGCCTTTCCCTATTAAGGCTGAATTAGTGCAGCGTGGGCGGAGGGCTGCTCCTGCACCAGGAAAAGCCTCATTAGCAGCAGGGAGAAGCCCCACCTGCCCCAGCATCTGCCCAGCTGTCACAGGCATCTTCTTGGAGATGACATGCTTCCCACAGCTAAAAAATAGACCGACATGCTCCTCTGTGGGCTGCAGGCACTTAACTTCCCTTGTCCTCCGGTCCGCTAATGGGCTGTGAAGTGCGGGCTGACACTTGCTCAGACACTGCAGAGACCAGCGCTGTGTGTGCTGGGGCCTCAGCTCTCAAGGTGGTTTGGAGGAAAGGAGTCAGAAGTGGATGATTGAGCACAAGCTTCATAGGTTCCTTCCTTAATTCATTCTCTGGCTTTCCCCTCCTCTTAGCAAGACCAAAAAATTCAACTCGTCACAACTCAGAGGTACATAGGAAGGGAGATTATTTTCTCTGTAATTGGAACTTTCTCCTGAGCCCTCTCCTATAGAACCTAGGCAAAAATTAATTACATCTCCAGGTCTGTCTAAAGTGTATTCCCTTTAAGTGGGGTTCAGTTTCTGTTAGTTAGAAATGCTCAGTTCCTCCTATAGCTTCTCTGTCTCTTTTAAAAATTAAGATTGTGTCTGACTTTGAAGAATATAGCTTACCTGACATTGTGGCTTTGCAAGGAAGTTGGGTGCCCAGGGAGCTCTAGAGACCTTGTGCTGCCCAATAAACCTCCTGGTTTCTAAATACTGTTTCTTTTCTGCCAGTAGCTAGGCACCTTGCTGACCCCAAATACCAGTCTGTGTTCCAAAGGCAGTGCATCCCGAGGTGCTGTATTGGGTAGTCCTATTTCATCTCAGCTCCTGCCGGCACCATGACCAACCCGAGGACTGGGTGAGATACTCATTTTCCTCCAGCTTCTTTTTATTCTGCAGGATTTTCTGCAAGACTCCCTTGTCCCTATTAAGACTACTGCTTCTGGCAATTTCCTCAAGGCATACAGGCAGTCATGTCCACATCCTGGGTAGCCTGCCTCTAGTGAACGGAACAGTGGATGTGGGGTGCTGGGAAAGTTGCTGAACCTCTTTCTCCCTAAGATTCTTCATCTATAAATTGAAAATAAAGGTAGCTAGCCTTAATTGAACACCTGCTATATTTAACACTTTCTTCTGTTCTTTGCAATATACCAAGTAGTTTCTAAGTCAGAACTTCTCAAATTCTCTGTGAAAAATGACTAATTTCTTCTTTAATTTCCAATTTGGCACAGAATAATGTTTTTACAAAATACAATACATGTGGATTAATAGAAAATTACATAGGAAAAAAACTGTAAAACTTGCACACGATGTCCACTGAAAGTTTGGTTAATACAATCACTATTCTACTAATACCTTGTTATTACACAATTGTTAACTTCACAAAAAGTTGTGGATAAAGTAGTGACTCCCCATATTAAGAGCCTTTATGCACACTTTGAATAAATGCTGTGTGTATCAATATTTAGAGTTTGTAATGTGTCAAGTGAGCTTTCTTTTTGCTTTATAAACTCATCAGTCTAAGTATCTCTATTTAAATATTCTTTCATATTGATCTAGTTGCAGACTGGGAGCAAGCAATTTGTGGATGGCGTTGTTGGGTTTTTTTAAATTATTATTTTTAAATTGAAGTACAATTGATTTACAATGTTAGTTTCAGGTGTACAGTACAGTGATTCAGATATATATATATATATGTTCATTTTCAGATTCTTTTCCCTTACGGGTTATTATTGAATATAGTTGAATATATTAAAATATTGAATATAGTTGAATATTGAATTTAGTTCCATGTGTTATACATTAGGTCCTTTTGGTTATCTATTTTGTATATGGTAGTGTGTATATGTTAATTCCAAACTTCTAATTTATCCCTTTTCCCTTTGGTAACCATAAGTGTGTTTTCTATTTCTGCGGGTGTATTTCTGTTTTGTAAATAAGTTCATTTATACATTCTTTTAGTTTCAGATCAGATCAGATCAGTCGCTCAGTCATGTCCGACTCTTTGCGACCCCATGAATCGCAGCACACCAGGCCTCCCTGTCCATCACCAACTCCCGGAGTTCACTCAGACTCACGTCCATCGAGTCAGTGATGCCATCCAGCCATCTCATCCTCCGTCGTCCCCTTCTTCTCCTGCCCCCAATCCCTCCCAGCATCAGAGTCTTCTCCAGTGAGTCAGCTCTTAGATTACACATATAAGCGATATATGCTATTTGTCTGGCTTACTTCAATTAGTATGATCTCTAGGTCCACCCATACTGCTGCAAATGGCATTATTTCATTTTTTACAGCTGAGTAATATTCCATTGTATATATTAATATACACCACACTTTCTTTGTCCAGTCACTTGTCGATGGATGTTTAGGTTGCTTCCATGTCTTGGCTATGGTAAATAGTGTTGCTGCGAGCACCAGGGTGCATGTATCTTTTCAGATTATAGTCTTGCCTGGGTAAATGCCCAGAACTGGGATTGCAGGATCATACAGTACTTCTGTTTTTAGTTGAGTAAAACTGTTAACTGTTCTCCATAGTGGCTGCACGGTTTAAATTCTCTTCTCCATAGTGGCTACACCAGTTTACCTTCCCACCAGCAGTGTAGGAGTGCATGCATGCTCAGTTGCATCTGACTCTCTGCGACCCCACGGACTGTAGCCCGCCAGGCTCCATTGTCTGTGGAATTCTCCAGGCAAGAATACTGGGGTGGGTTGCCATTGCCTACTGCAGGAGGTTGTCCCAACCCAAGGATGGAACCCGGGTCTCCTGAATCTCCTGCATTGGCAGGTGGATTCTTTACCACCGCACCACCCGGGAAGCCCGCAGTGTAGGCGGGTTCCCATAAAATGCATTCGAATAGCACTTTTTCACATAGTTTTACTTGGATTAGCTGATTTAACTCTCACAGTAAGTCTGTGAGGACAGTATTATTATTATACAGCTAGTGAAGGCACATAACAAGTGTCAGAGTTTGGGGACTCAGGTTTTGAGACACTAAGACCCTTGTTAATACCATGTTGTGAAGGGATGAAGGGCTGTGTCAGGTAGATTTTTCTTCCCTAGGTCATGGAGACCCCAGGTGGAGGGAACTAATGATGAGAAGGCTGTGGAAACTAGTACATGAGATGAGGTTGTTAAGGGCATGGAATGGAATTAGAGTGAGCTGGGGTGGTCTGTGCTCTCCAGGACTAATGAAAGGTATGAGCCAAATCAGAGAACCTGTGATGGGGTCCCAGACCCTGTCCCGTGGGTGTAGATTGGCCCAAGACTGGAGAGGCCCCTGTAGTTCAGTGTTCATATCCTTCAATGGGAAAATAAGGAGTAAAGCATACAGAGGATTGCTATTTATTCTGTAAACCAAACAGCTGGTATGGACAGTTGATCGTATCAATAGAAGGCAGAACAATCAGGCTAATTAACCAAATACGGTTGAAATAAATGCTTGACCCAGCTCCCCATCCTGCTGCATTTGTCATTTGTAGGGAGGCTTGGCTCCTAATAAGTCTTTATTTCTAGAAACTTCCCCCTTTCCAAGTAAAGTGTTTTAAGGGAAAGAGAATAAAATCTTTCAAATACTTTATATTCTTGCAATTTAGAAAAGATTTTAAAGGTTCGGGGAACATCTTCCCCATGATAAAGCAGACAAAGAGGTAGAGGGTATATTTCCTTAACTGTCTTATCCAAAGGAGTCTGGGTTAGAGACAGGTGATGTTATTCAAGCTGTTCTTGCTAAATGCAGGGAAGTATAATAAAGAGAAACCAAGAGAGGGTATGGTGTTTATGTGTGTTTCCCCACTCTGGGTGGCAACTCTCTGACTTCCTTACCAAAAACCTCTGATCCAGCCTGACTCCACAGAGGTAGAGATAACTGCAGTTCTGCAGGAAGTAAAGGGGCTCTCTCCTTACAGTAGACTCTCAACTTATTAGGTGTAGACTTGTGTTGGATGAGGTTTGGGAATTGGGGTACAGGTATCCATCTGGAGTACTGGATCTGAAGTACTACACCTACAATTTCTCCTGCTCTGTTCCCTAGACAGGCCTTTGTCTAAGACCTAGTATCAGGCTCAGGCCTGGAGTTCCATTTGACAGTGCCCCGTCCCCATGCCAAACTACGGAGAAAAAGACCACACCAGTTTAGCCTAGAATACCATATGATAACTTGCTTAAAACTCTTAAATGACCCTTGTGTGCTCAGTCGCTAAGTCCGACCCTTTGCAACCCCATGGACTGTAGCCCATCAGACTCCTCTGTCCATGGGATTTCCCAGGCAAGAATACTGGAGTGGGTTGTCACTTCCTTCTTCAGGAAAAAAAGTGAAAGTGAAAGTTGCTCAGTTGTGTCTAACTCTTTGCAACCCCATGGACTATACAGTCCATGGAATTCTCCAGGCCAAAATACTGGAATAGGTAGCCATGCCCTTCTCCAGGGGATTTTCCCAAAGCAGGGATAGAACCCAGGTGTCCAGCAATAAAGGCGGATTCTTTACCAGCTGAGCCACTAGGGAAGCCTTCTTCAGGGAATCTTCCCAACCCAAGGGTTAAACCTGGGCCTCCTGCATTGGCAAGCAGATTCTTAGGCCACCTTAGGCTAAAGTAAAAGGGTGACAAAGCCCATTTTATCTCATCCTTTATGGGATGAGATAGAATAATGGCCCCACACAGCTGTCCATGACCTATTCCCAGAGTGACCTGTGACTGTGTTAGGTTAGATGGCAAAGGGATATTAAGACTTCAGGGAAAATTAAGGTTGCTCATCAGCTGACCCAAAGCTAGGGAGAGCATGATTGGTTATCCAGGTGGGTGTAATATAATCACAGGGTCATTACAAGTTGAATAAGAAGGCAGAAGAGAGAGGGATGCAATGTGAGAAGAACTTAGCCACTTGGTGCTGCCTTTGGAGTTGGGAAAAGGAACCGTGAGCCCACGTGTGCTGGCAGCCTTTGGATGCCAGGAGAGACAAGGACATCAGTTCTCTGCTAGAGCTTCCAGGAAAAGAACAGCTTAGCCAACACCTTGGTTTTAGCCGAGTGAGACCTGAAGAACTGTAAGGTAATGTGTTTTTGTTGGCTTAAGCCACTGCATTTGTGGTAGTTTGTTAGAGGATTTAAGCTCAGCTTCCAAAGAGGAAAGCTAGCAGTAGCTTTCCTTCCTTTTCTTCCTCTTCTGTTGTTCTTCTACCATCAGTTTCACCTCTCTCAATGAATGGTTAAATGAGAGAAATATCCTGGAGGAGGTTGGCAGGTTCTTTCTAGTACCAGGTGGGAGATTTATTATTAAAATTATTATAAATGTGAAAGAATTCATTCCAGATTTCCTGTGAGACCCAGCATATCCTGTAGATCTGTGTATGCACGTATGTGTATGCGTGTGTGCTCAGTCGTGTCCGACTCTGCGACCCATGGACTGTAACCTCCCAGGCTCCTCTGTACATGGGCTTTCCCAGGTAAGAATACTGGAGTGGTGTCCATTTCCTCCTCCAGGGGATCTCTCTGACCCAGGGGTCCAACTTTCACCTCCTACATCTCCTGTATTGGCAGGGCAGATTCTTTACCACTAAAGAATCCCAGATAAAGGGTGTGTATGTATGTTATTCACTCAGTTATATCTGACTCTTTGCAAGCCCATGGACTATAGCCCACCAGCCTCCTCTCTCCATGGGGATTCTCCAGACAAGAATACTGGAGTGGGTTGCCATGCCCACCTCCAGGGGATTTTCCTGACTCAGGGATTGAACTTGGGTCTCCCACATTGCAGGCAGATTCTTTACTGTCTGAGCCACCAGGAGAACCCTAGGTAAAAGGTAGCTCTATCCCTTTAAATGTATCAACACTTGCTCTATTGCTCTCTGGCATTATAAATCCTGGATGTGGGTCCTGATTTGAAATGCCTCATATCGACAGACTATGGTGAGCACTGCTGTGGGGAGCAGCCCAGCTGAAAATGGTGAAACCAAAAGGAACAGGTTTGGGAAGAACCCTTTACTGGCAGAAAGGTTTTCAATATTGTGGCAGACTGGGAAGTATCAGTGGCAGATGCTTTCAATCACCTACTGATGCCCCGGCAGGGATTGCCTTTCCCAAGAGAATGGAGGTCAGCGTTCTACCATAAGCCTTCTTTCTTGCCCCGAGTTGGCCCCTTAGGGCCTTGTCTATTAAAGGGCTATGTGACCTCAACCTTTCTGTAGTGGAACTTCCTTTTTTTTCCCCAAAAGAAATCTAGAAACATATAAATCTCCCTCCCAGAGACCTGAGAGAACTGCTTGTAGTACCCAGGAAGCAAATGCTGAGGGCTGGATTGTCTGCAATTAAAGTGATGACAGTGATGGTTTTATGTAATTAACTGAGAGTCATGTTCTTAGTCACGGTTGTCATGTGCTTCTCTGCTCATATGAGATCTGTTTCAATAGCAATCTAGATGGAGTGATCAGTTGTTCATCTGCTCACTTACTCAACAAATATGAGCATCACTACATGCCTGGCAATGTTTTATGTGCGGGGGACATGGGAGAAAATGGACAAAGACTCTTGCACTTATAGCTTCTACATCCTAGTTGGGGGATGGATAATAAACAAAAATAGGACAAGTGCTGTGAGATAAATAAGGCAGAGAAGGGGTGGAGCACTCCTATAGGTAAGAATAGTGAGGGAGAATATAAGACTTGAACAAAGAGGACACATTCAGAGGACACAAGGGAGGAAATTATGCGGGGTGGGGGGAGCCCTCCAGGCAGGGAGGACAGCAAGTTCATCACCATCATTGATTATCAATCAGAATTATTAATATTCCTTCCTGTCCTGCTCTCTGTCTATCAGGGTCAACCACTGTCTGGTTAAACCTTTTGAGCTTGGGCCAGTCTCTGTTCCTTAGTTTCCAAAATTGTACATTCACCTGCTTCCCAATGTCTGAAATATTAGATTGAACCACGTGAAATACCAGTGAAATGCCATATGAAATGGTTACCAATGTGCAACCATTTTTGACCCACAGAAATGGAAGCTTCACATGGTTCCAACCTAATACATCTGACAAGGTCCCAGCCTGTAATGAAAAGTAAGCTTACAAAGCAAGCACCTTAGGAGAAGCTGGGAGGAGGCATTTGATGTATGTTAACTCTCTTCTCTTACCCTTTTCTCTCTGAGAGAAAGTCTGGTGACTTAACTTCTTCCACACAAATGTGTAGGGAGCTGAACCTTTTCTATAAGCTTGCATAAATGGTGGTCACCCTAACTTTTTCAAGTAGAGATTTTCCTCCAATCTCCCTAAAGTTTATGATGGAGGCCCACCTATTTCCTGGGTGGTTGGTCATAGGGAGCTCCTATTCATTCCTACCCAGGGGAACCATGGTCTTACACAGTAGGTCAACCATCATCTCAATACACCTGGCTATGAGAGTTGAACACAACCACAGACAGGCAGCCTTACCTGTAGTCACACAGCTGCTTTGTCTCATGTATCAATTTTTCTCACTGTGGCCCCAACCAGCTGGGGCTGCAGCAAAAAGACAGTGTACAGGAGCTGTTGGAGAGCTGCTAGTGGAGGCTGTACTTCCTCAAGGCTTTAGGTCTGTTCTGAGGGCCCTTCAGGACCCTTATATTAATAAATTCACAGTGTACAGAGGCTGACCTCTTCAGGGAGGGCTTCATGTTTAGACTTTTGTTGTTTACCTCACATGCTGCTGTGTGTGTGTGTATATGTTGCTATTCAGTCAGTCAGTCGTGTCCAACTCTTTGTGACCCCATGGACTGCAGAGTGCCATGCTTCCTTGTCCTTCACCATCTCCTGAAGCTTGCTTAAACTCATGTCCATTGAGTCAGTGATGCTGTTCAACAATCTTGTCCTCTGTCATCCCCTTGTCCTCCTATCTTCAATCTTTCCCAGAATCAGGGTCTTTTCTAATGAATTGTCTCTTTGCATTAGGTGTCCAAAGTGTTGGAGCTTCAGCATTAGTCCTTCTAATGAATATTCAGGATTTATTTCCTTTAGGATTGACTGGTGGGATCTCCTTGCAGTCCAAGGGACTCTCAAGAGTCGTCTCCAACACCACAGTCCAAAAGCATCAATTCTTTGGCATTCAGCCTTCTTTATGGTCCAATTGTCAAATCCATACATGACTACTGGAAAAACTATAGCTTTGACTATACAGACCTTTGTCAGGAAAGTAATGTCTCTGCTTTTTAATATGTTGTCAATGTTTGTCATAGCTTTTCTTCCAAGGAGTAAGCATCTTTTAATTTCATGGCTGCAGTCACCATCTTCAGTGTGTGTGTGTGTGTGTATATACACACACCTATTTATATAAACATTCAAAACTTAGTTTTTATAACTTTGCTTTTACATTCCTTCATTTTTTAAAAAATACATCAGAAACCTTAAAAATGGAAGTTGCTTAGCCTTTTTTTAAGACCTTTGTGAAACCCTAGGTCAATTTCACCAACAGGGTCAAAGAACTGAGAAAATAAAGGACTTCTCTGTGACCGTGGGGCCATGTAGATCAGCATTACCTACAAATTCTAGGGCCTTCTCCTTCCTGCCGAGTCAGAATCACTGGGACCTGGGCCAATGAGCCTGCATTTTGAAAAAGTTCCCCCATGTAACATATACAAACTCTAGTTTGAGAGCATAGGGTTGGAGGTGTTGAATGGGTCCTTAGACATTGGATTTCCCAAAGAAAGGAAGAGGGCTGAGGATAGAAAGAAGCCAAAGACGCTGATGAATCTTGGGGAGAAATGAGTGAAAAAGGGATGTTATGTGGATGGCATGACTCTCAAGGAGTTGGTCTCTCCTGTGTGTGGCTGAATAACAATGGATCTATCATGGGCCCACTAGCTTTTCCAGGCCGTTTCCCAGACATCATTATCTTACTGGGGCTCCACAGTTGCTCTGGGTGGGTCTAAGGTAGATCCAATGATATCAGGACCACCTTACCAAAGAGGAAAGGAATAATGAACGAGCTCTCTCCTGTCATCATCCTGAACTCCCTTCTTGGCATCGCATCTCTTATAACTTCCGGGTCAACAGAGCAGATAACAAACTTTTAAATGGTTCTGCTCTTATTTTCATCCCCTGACCTGTATACCCTGTGCTTGATGATGATGACTTGGTAAGGAGTTGCTGGTTGTTTAGTGCCGGAGACCAGCCCCGGCTGATCCAGGATATTCGAAGCGGGGACGGCGTCGGCGACCTATTTATTTAAATATTTTATCAAAGATATAAAGAGTAATAGGATGAGGATAGTTCAGTAGGAAAATTCAGTGGAGAAAAGAGGCTGAGTAGCTTGGTTTATGCGGGAGACCAATAAAACTTCAAGACAAGAAGTTTGCACCACTTACGTAGGCCGCAGGCGTCCTTCCGCTCTCCTGAAGGAGAGGAGACACTGAGGCCTCCCCGGTTGGATCTTAGAAGCCCAGGCATAATTAGTAAGCATGGTGGGTTCCATGCTCCAGATGGAGACTCAGCCAGAATTTGGGAGAGAGAGCGACATGGGGAGACCAAGTTTCGGTGAACAAGGCCCGCACTTTATTTTCCAAAGTAGTTTTTATACCTTAAGTTGTGCATGGAGGATAATGGGGGAAGGGGTGGAGTCATACAAAGACAGCAGTTCCTGGTCCTAATCGAAGCCAGGCTTTCAAACTTATCATACGCAAAAGTTCAGGTGAATTACATCATCTTCTGGCCAGGAGGCCTGTTAACATTTTAAGAAACTTATCTTTCTCTAAAGGTGATTATTCCAAAGTCAGGCACCAGCCTCCAAAAAAGCATTGGACAAAGCTGCATTCCTATAGGGCAAAGGTGAGGTGGGCTCAATCAAGAAAAGAATTAACTCAAGGGTCCAAGGTTACAAACATTGAGGCTACTACTTACATTTCTATACACCCATTGTATCAATCAATACACTGCCAAGGACACAGTAGGTAAGGAGTATGGAGACTTAGCAGCAAACATTGGCCCAATAAGTGAAAAACCCTTCACCAATACAATTTCTAATCAATCTCTTAACTACTCAAAGGAATCTGTGTTTAGACAGTTTAGAACATCTCCTGCCTCTCACAGTTGGGAGGCTCTGAACAATCACATGTGGCCGGAAAAACCTATTCAGGCAGGCTAGAGGATTTCCAAAGGAGTTTATAGGTTAAACACTGTCACACCCAGGAATTATTAACTGGAGCTGTAAGCTAACTCTTTTTCAGAGAGAGGTAGTGGGGGACAGCCCCCTGTAAAGTCAGAGGTGTAGGTGAAAGCACAAAGCAGAAAGTAGGCAGACTCTGGTTTTGGGGGTAGATGCTCGAGAATTTCCAGGGGGACTCCTGAGGCTCGATCCCACCTTTGTGTATGCTGAGTCTCCTTCTTCATGACCTCTGTCATGGGCGGAGTTCCTCACGCTGGCTCCGGGCAGTGATAGAATTCTAGTTGAGCTATTCCAGATCCTGAAAGATGATGCTGTGGAAAGTGCTGCACTCAATATGCAATATGCTGGCTCCCGGCAGTTTAGCTTCCTAGAGTGAAATGTGGGGGCTATTTGTGAAATCCCAAAAATTTATTAATAATTCAGGATGACTTCTAATCAGGATGAGAATTGGCTTCTTGGTCAAGTGCAGAGGGAAGATAATTGGTGTATTTGAAATCGATGTTGCCCACATAGCCCCTCTGCCCACTTCTCTTGCTTCTGGGCCTTCTGTGAGTCACATCCTTGACAGTGGGCAGAGCCAGTAAGCAGGACAGGAGGCCCTGAGATGGGAGGGGAGCACAGATAAAAGTCTAAACTCAAGATACCCTGGTTCTAGTCTGCTGATCCGAGTCTGGCCAGTCACAGCCACAACCCAGCCTGTCTTCCTGGGTGGCCTTCAGAAATCCAGGCTTCCAGGCTAGAGTAGCTGTTCTGGCTTAAAGGTAGATACCTCAAAGCAGGTAAGGAATATCTTGGGGCCCTGGGCAGACCAGGTTCCCCAGATCACTGTGTTTCCCCCCTTTGTCTCTGCCTCGATGATGTAACTTGCAAAGGTGTTTAGAATTGGCTGCTGACTATAAGTTGGAAAAGTGAGACTCAGGGGGATGGGAATCCATGTGTCCTGACCCTCTGGGGAGCTTGGCCAGGTTTGTTGCCATCATGAATTTTGGTTCAGTCTTAGGTCTGAAACACCAGGGTCTCATGAGCCAGTGCTGGCCCAGAGAAGGCTCATTTAGCCTTTCAGACAGCAGAGTGATCCAGGGGGTAGGGTGGGCTGGGTCCAGGACATAGCTCATTTGATAACTTTAAAACATTAAGACATTTGATATGTGGACCTTCCATTGTTTTTCTTTCTCTAGGCCCCACAAAAGCTAGGAGGGAGCCTAAAGCAAGCATCTCGCAGGGCCTAGAATGGGCAGGGAGGACACCAACCTCTTGTCTGATGGAATAACGTTAGGCAATTTTAGAGGAACCTGACATATGCCTCCGTCCACTGCCTGGGCTGCAGAAGATGGGGATCTGCACAGACAGGAGGAGGGTGCAGATTAATGCAAGGACCGGGAGGAAGTATCCATCCAGTTTGCTCTGAGAAGGCTCAGCCATGTCCTTGGTCTCCTCCCATGGTCAGTGGGTAGAACAGGACTGTCTGTATTTCAGTCACTTTGTCTTTCCACTCTCTCAACCCAACACACACAAACACATTATTCCCCATTCCAAATGGAATGCATTCAGGTTCCTAAGCATTATCTGAGCATTCTTAGCTCTTCCACCTCCTCTGTCAAATTTCAACTTCTTTACCACACATCTCTCCTAGGAATAATAAACAGAAAAAATGATCTCAACAGAAGTTATTAAGTTCTTACTATGTTCTGGGCTCTATGCTAGGCATTGAAAATCTCAGAACATATTGTCCCTGCTGATCACTTGCCAAGTGAGATCAAGAAGATCAGATGTTTTGATGCCGTAGTGGGTGGTCAGCTGGCTGCCCACACTGGGCCTCAAGAGGTGGCATTTTGGGGGGATGAATCAATAATAATCCAAGTTCTGACTTTCAGTGTAGAAACTTAATTCTGATTTAGAGGTATTGACTACACTAGCCTAACTCCAGGAAATTGATAATTTACTATATTTCCAGGAGTTCTTTATCAGATGATGGTGATACTTGTATAGAATGGTGAATGAATTTTTTTTTTGGAAAGTGATGGAAAACAGTATGTGCATTTTTATCTTTGCCTGCTTCCTTTAGGCACTAAGCAAAACAACCACTGCTTTCCCCATGTTTCTCCCTCAAGAGATGGATTTATCAATTTGGCCTCAGCTGGCTTTCACAGTTGGCATAGCAAGGCTGGATTTCCAACGCTTACTGTTTTGACTCAGAAAGTGGACACAGATTTCTGTCAGAGTTTCATGAACTCAAATCAAAAGTTAGATTCTAGTGAGCATTTTGCTAGTTAGAAGTGAATAAGCTAAAGTGGGGAAAATTTTTTTCTTTCAAAAGTTTTTTCCTTGAAATATTGGCAAATGATACTCTGGCTTTTACACCCTTGCAAGGAAAGGATAGCAGAAGTCAAAGCAAATGAACATGGAGCAAACATAAATTAACAGATGATCCTTCTGCTTCACTCAGACATGAGTGTGCATAATTTTTATAGCATGGGTTATAGAGTTTGCATTGAATTAACATTTCTAAGTCTGATAAATAAAAATAAGTAGGTTTTAGGATTGTTTGGCTAGACAAGAGTTTAGATGCTAGAATTAAATACGAATAGTAAGTGATATTCTTGTCAGAGACAGTGGCTGCCAGTGTCTTATCTCCCTGGCCACTTCTGTAAGTGCATAGCCTGAGGTGATTTCTATGGGTGGATGATCCCATCCACCTGGTGATCTTACTAGTGACGGGAAGAAAGTTTGTTGGGGCTGCTGTTTTCCCTTTTCCCTGTGTGTGTTAGTCACTCAGTCGTGTCTGACTCTTTGTGACCCCCAAGTACTGTAGCCCACCAGGCTCCTGTCTCCATGGGATT
The DNA here is from genome assembly GCF_027580195.1 of Bos mutus. Lineage (NCBI taxonomy): Eukaryota > Metazoa > Chordata > Mammalia > Artiodactyla > Bovidae > Bos > Bos mutus. The sequence continues at coordinate 40,123,497 of NC_091636.1, read as the reverse complement.
CTCCAGGCAAGAATACTGGAGTGGGTAGCCTTTCCCTTCTCCAGGGGATCCTCCTGACCCAGACATTAAACCCAGGTCTCCTGCATTGCAAGCAGATTCTTTACTGTCTGAGCAACCAGGGAAGCCCTCCTTTCCCTCTACTTCACCCCAAACAATAGCCTTCTGGAGAGCACTTGTGTTTTGTTCTTGTCTGCCTACCTTCCCTCCTATCCTTACCATTGAAGAAGAATCCTGTCATTGACAAGCTGTTTCCTGGGTGCTGTTATGCTTCCAAGTGAGGGGAGTGGTTAGAGAGACTCAGGCCTGGAAAAGTTGAATGAAAAGGGAAGGGTTGAGCCTTCCTGACTCTTCTTTTTTCTGTGGGAAGAATTTGTTTGAGAAAGTTAGTTTCTCTGTGTGACAACTAGAGAGGAGAAGAAAGAACTGTTTTAAACATAGTTGCAGCACCCCAAGACACATATTAATCAAATTACAAAGATCAAACACAAAGAACAAATATTAAAAGAAGCAAGAGAAAAACAACAAATAACACACAAGGGGATTCCCATAAGGATAACAGCTGATCTTTCAATAGAAACTCTACAGGCCAGAAGGGAATGGCAGGACATACTTAAAATTGATGAAAGAGAAAAACCCACAACACAGGTTACTGTACCCAGCAAGGATCTCATTCAAATATGAAGGAGAAATCAAAAGCTTTACAGACCAGCAAAAGCTGAGAGAATTCAGCACCACCAAACCAGCTCTTCAACAAATGCTAAAGGATCTTCTCTATTCAGGAAAGGTGTATCAACTCGTACCCAAAACAACAAAGTAAATGGCAATGGGATCATTGCCAATACTTATCAATAATTACCTTAAATGTAAATGGGTTATATGCCTCAACCAAAAAACAAAGACTGGATGAATGGATACAAAAACAAGACCCCTATATTTGCTGTCTACAAGAGACTCACCTCAAAACAAGGGACACATACAGAATGAAAGTGAAGGGCTGGAAAAAGAAAGATACTTCACACAAACGGAGACCAAAAGAAAGCAGGAGTAGCAATACTCATCAGATAAAATAGACTTTGAAATAAAGGCTGTGAAAAGAGACATAGAAGGACAGTATGTAATGATCAAAGGATCAATCCAAGAAGAAGATAAAATAATTATAAACATATATGCACCCAACATAGCACCACAATATCTAAGGCAAATGCTAACAAGTATGAAAGGGGAAATTAACAATAACACAATAATAGTGGGAGACTTTAATACCCCACTCACACCTATGGATAGATCAACCAAACAGAAAATTAACAAGGAAACACAAACTTTAAATGATACAATGGACCTAATTGTATCCTAATTGTTAGACCTAATTGATATCTATAGGACATTTCACCCCAAAACAATGAATTTCACCTTTTTCTCAAGTGCACCAAGAACCTTCTCCAGGATAGATCACATCCTGGGCCATAAATCTAGCCTTGATAAATTCAAAAAAATTGAAATCATTCCAAGCATCTTTTCTGATCACAATGCAGTAAGATTAAATGTCAGCTACAGGAAAAAAACTATTAAAAATCCCAACATATGGAAGCTAAACAACATGCTTCTGAATAACCAACAAATCACAGAATAAATCAAAAAATAAATCAAAATACACATAGAAACAAATGAAAATGAGAACACAACAACCCCAAACCTATGGGACTCAGTAAAAGCAGTGCAAAGGGGAAGGTTCATAGCAATACAAGCTTACCTCAAGAAACAAGAGTCAAATAAATAACCTAACTCTACACCTAAAGCAAGTAGAAAAGGAAGATACGAAGAACCCCAGGGTTAGTAGAAGGAAAAAAATCTTTAAAATTAGGGCAAAAATAAATGCAAAAGAAAAGAGACCATAGCAAAAATCAACAAAGCTAAAAGCTGGTTCTTTGAGAAGATAAATAAAACAGATAAACCATTCACCAGACTCATCAAGAAACAAATGGAGAAGAATCAAATCAACAAAATTAGAAATGAAAATGGAGAAATCACAACAGACAACACAGAAATACAAAGGATCATAAGAGACTACTATCAGCAACTATATGCCAATAAAATGGACAACTTGGAAGAAATGGAAAAATTCTTAGAAAAGTATAACTTTCCAAAACTGAACCAGGAAGAAATAGAAAATCTTAATAGACCCATCACAAGCACAGAAATCAAAACTGTAATCAGAAATCTTCCAGCAAACAAAAGCCCAGGACCAGACGGTTTCACAGCTGAATTCTACCAAAAATTTAGAGAAGAGCTAACACCTATCTTAATCAAACTCTTCCAGAAAACTGCAGAGGAAGGTAAACTTCCAAACTCATTCTATGAGGCCACCATCATCCTAATAACAAAACCAGACAAAGATGCCACAAAAAAAAACTACAGGCCAATATCACTGATGAACATAGATGCAAAAATTCTTAACAAAATCCTAGCAAACAGAACTCAACAACATATTCAAAAGATCATACATCATGACCAAGTGGGCTTTATCCCAGGGATGCAAGGATTGTTTAATATCCGTGAATCAATCAATATAGTACACCATATTAACAAACTGAAAGATAAAAGCCATATGATTATCTCAATAGATGCAGAGAAACCCTTTGACAAAATTCAACATCCATTTATGATAAAAACCCTCCAGAAAGCAGGAATAGAAGGAACATACCTCAACATAACAAAAGCTATATATGACAAACCCAAGCAAACTTTATCCTCAATGGTGAAAAATTGAAAGCATTTCCCCTAAAGTCGGGAACAAGACAAGGGTGCCCCCTTTCACCACTACTATTCAACATAGTTTTGGAAGTTTTGGCCACAGCAATCAGAGCAGAAAAAAAAAAAGGAATCCAAATTGGAAAAGAAGAAGTAAAACTCTCACTGTTTGCAGATGACATGAGATGACATGATCCTGTAAAAAGAAAACCCTGAAGACTCCACCAGAAAATTACTAGAGCTAATCAATGAATATAGTAAAGTTTCAGGATATAAAATTAACACACAGAAATCCCTTGCATGCCTATACACTAACCATGAGAAAACAGAAAGAGAAATTAAGGAAACAATTCCACTCACCATTGCAATGAAAAGAATAAAATACATACGAATAAATCTACCTAAAGAAACAAAAGACCTATATATAGGAAACTATAAAACACTGATGAAAGAAATCAAAGATGACACAAATAGATGGAGAAATATACCATGTTCATGGAAGAATCAATATAGTGAAAATGAGTATACTACCCAAAGCAATCTATAGATTCAATGCAATCCCTATCAAGCTAACAACTGTATTTTTCACAGAACTAGAACAAATAATTTAACAATTTGTATGGAAATACAAAAACCCTCAAATAGCCAAAGCAATCTTGAGAAAGAAGAATGGAACTGGAGGAATCAACCTGCCTGACTTCAGGCTATACTACAAAACTACAGTCATCAAGACAGTATGGTACTGGCACAAAGACAGAAATATAGATCAATGGAACAAAATAGAAAGCCCAGAGATAAACCCATGCACCTATGGACACCTTATCTTTGACAAAGGAGGCAAGAATATACAATGGAGAAAAGATAATCTCTTTAACAAGTGGTGCTGGGAAAACTGGTCAACCACTTGTAAAAGAGTGAAACTAGAACACTTTCTAACACCATACACAAAAATAAACTCAAAATGGATTAAAGATCTAAACGTAAGACCAGAAACTATAAAACTCCTAGAGGAAAACATAGGCAAAACACTCTCTGACATATATCACAGCAGGATCCTCTATGACCCACCTCCCAGAGTAATGGAAATAAAAGCAAAAATAAACAAATGGGACCTAATTAAACTTAAAAGCTTTTGCACAATGAAGGAAACTATAAGCAATGGGAAAAGACAGCCTTCAGACTGGGAGAAAATAATAGCAAATGAAGCAACTGACAAAAAATTAATCTCAGAAATATATAAGCAGCTCCTGCAGCTCAATTCCAGAAAAATAAATGACCCAATCAAAATGGCCTAAAGAACTAAACAGACATTTCTGCAAAGAAGACATACAGATGGTAACAAATACATGAAAAGATGCTCAACATCACTCATTATCAGAGAAATGCAAATCAAAACCACAATGAGGTACCATCTCATGCCAGTCAGAATAGCTGCTATCCAAAAGTCTACAAACAAGAAATGCTGGAGAGGGTGTGGGGAAAAGGGAACCATCTTACACTGTTTGTGGGAATGTAAATTAGTATAGCCACTATGGAGAACAGTGTGGAGATTCCTTAAAAAACTGGAAATAGAACTGCCTTATGACCCGGCAATCCCACTGTTGGGCATACACACTGAGGAAACCAGAATTGAGAGACACGTGTACCCCAATGTTCATTGCAGCACTGTTTACAATAGTCAGGACATGGAATCAACCTAGATGTCCATCGACAGACGAATGGATAAGAAAGCTGTGGTACATATACACAATGAAATATTACTCAGCCATTAAAAATAATATGTTTGAATCAGTTCTAATGAGGCGGATGAAACTGGAGCCTATTATACAGAGTGAAGTAAGTCAGAATGAAAAACACCAATACAGTATACTAACACATATATATGGAATTTAGAAAGATGGTAACAATGATGCTATATGCGAGACAGCAAAAGAGACACAGATGTCTAGAACAGTTTTTTGGATTCTGTGGGAGAAGAAAAGGGTGAGATGATTTGAGAGAATAGCATTGTATATTCTGTATATTATCATATGTGAATCAGATCGCCAGTCCAGGTTTGATGCATGAGACAGGGTGCTCAGGGCTGGTTCACTGGGATGACCCTGAGGGGTGGGATGGGAAGGGAGGTGGGAGGGGGGCTAGAGATGGAGAACACATGTACACCCATGGGTGGTTAATGTCAATGTATGGCAAAAACCACTACAATATTGTAAAGTAATTAGCCTCCAATTAAAATTAATTAATTAAAAAAATAAACATAGCTGCAGGTCTTAAGTTGTACTCCTTTATGTTCTCTGGGAGAGGCTAGCAGAGTTTGAAATCATTTTTCACTTGCTTTTGTTGGGGGAGGGGGGCTCTATTCCTTTGAATGAGACACTGAGCTGAGACCGGTTTTCTCAGATGATTTTTCTTCCTGTGGATGATCTTTCCAAGCTGTGATGGCTTATTATTCTGATTCCCTATGTACCAACTATTCTGCTTGATGGTCTCTTTGTAATTCTTCCCTTTTGCAGTATTTTGGTTTTGAATTTCTCTTCTTAGAAGTTTGGGTGAACTCTCTGCTGGATGGCAAACTCCTTGAATGTAGGGGTTTGCTTTAATGCTTCCTTAATTATACCAGAGCTTGAAGTATAATGCTGGTTGCATAGTGGGAAATCAGTCAAGTTTTTAGTGAACAAGCAGATGAATTCAGGAACCAGGGGGTAGTGCAAGGCTAGGTTTCCACTTTTTCACCTACAGTCTTACATGACTAAAGGATAACTCTCATTTACCAAAGACCCTGGACAGTTTCATACCAAACTAGACATGGCCCAGAGGATTGTCTAACATATAACCTGCTAAGAGCCCCAGAAGATCCTTCTTTGTTTACTTGGCCAGCCAGAGTGGAAATTTTTTCCTCCTACCTGGGAACCTCAGAGTTCATGAGCAATAACCCAGTAAACACATCTTGAGGGAAGTTGGCCTTTTGAACTGTTATAAAAATGTATAAAGATGAGCCTAGGGATACTGTGGTACAAATAAATAGTAAGATTTCAGTCTGGTGATTATCTTATTAAAATAAAATCCCAACAATGGACATAGCTGTATCACCTTCACTTCTGATATTCCTGCTCCAAATAAACTGACAATTGAAATTATTCCCAGCATTGCAGCTCTCTAAGTGAGAAGGAGGGAAGAAATTTTTGTCAGCTTGTATATTCCTTCCTCACCTTCTGAGGTTCAGATGCATTCAGATGCCCATGCCCCCAACCACCAGACAAGTGAAGATGAATTTTCTTAATGTTCTGCTCTTTAGTGAATCATAAAGACAACAAAGGGCAGTTGGCTCTCAGCAATACATAACTAATCCATTTCTCCATCCACAAGGGCCAAGTAGAGCTAATTTAATCTCAGCTTCATTAGTTTATCCCTTGTCTGAAATCAAAATCAAATGCAAGATAATCAGTTACCTATGATGGATTCATGTCAATGTATGGCAAAACCAGTACAATATTGTAAAGTAGATAGCCTCCAATGAAAATAAATAAATATAAAAAAATTAAAAAATGGTAATTATCTTAAAAATTTTTTTGCTATTTTGTGGGTTTAAGCTGGTCCCCAATGGCTCCACCATCATACTCCATCTGCAATTATTTCCAAGGAGTTTGAGAAAGATGCTCCTGCTTTTTCACTGATCGGCACCACCATCGTCTCCCATTCTTTTTTCTCAAAAGGGGCTTGCTCTCCTATTGAGACTCGGTGTTCCTTTTAAATGAATACCAGCTGTGTGAGTCATCTGGGGGAGTGCAGCTCTTTCTCTTTCTGAAGGCAAACCACCAGGAGCAACCACACACGAGTAGGTCTAAGTTATGATGACCAAGGTGATAAAGATGACCCAGGCCCTATGGAACTGAGTAGTTTGGCCATGGGTGTCTAAAGTAAGACAAAGCCAGGAAAGTTTGGAAAACAGAGGCAGTTCAGAGGCCAGGAGAATGGCATTTGTCCTGGAAGAGTCCCAGAATCAGTCTCCAGAGCTTCTTAGTGAAGAGGCTGGGAGGGGAATGGACGTGTGAGCTTGTGAGCACCTTCATTTTCATGTTCGTTCCTTTTGCTCTTCACTGAGGTTATCATCACTTTCACAGAAATTTTTGATTTTTTTTTCTTATTATGTGTACTGGCTTACTTAAGCGATTTACTTTCCAATTATGATTTTCTCTTTCCTATAGATTCTTACTGCTTTTCTATTTAGAGAAGACTTTTCAGTATTTCCTTTAGTGTTGCTGTATTCTTTTACTTTTTGCTCATCTGAAGAATTCTTTGTCTCCTTCTATTCTAAATGGTAGAATAGGTAGAATATCCTCAGTTGTAGATTTTTCCCTTTGAGGACTTTGAATATGTCTTGCCTGCAGCATTTCTGTAGAGACGTCAGCTGATAGACTTATGGGGGTTCCCTTGTAATTAACTCATCATTTTGCTGCCTTCAGAATCCTTTTTTATCTTTAACTTTCACCATTTTTATTATATTATGTCTTGAAGTAGATCTGTTTGGTTTATCTGGTGCTTCCCCTGTGCTTCCTGTGTCTGGGTATTTGTTTCCTTCTTTAGGTTTGGGGAGTTTTCAGCCATAATTTCTTTAAATACATTTTCAATCCCCCTTTCTCTTATCCTTCTGGGATTCATATTATGTGTAAATTGGCACACTTCATCTTTTACCACGGTTCTCTTATATTGCTTTCATTTTCTTTTTTTCATTTGGCTTTCTCTCTGCTGTTCTAATTGAGTGATTTCCATTATTCTATAGTCTAGATAACTTATTTATTCTTCTGCATTATTGGTTCTGGTATCCATGCCCTTTAGTTCAACTTTTATCCCTTCAAATGAATTCTCTAACCTTTCTTGGCTCCTCATTATAGTTTCTAATTGCTTTTTACAGCAATCTGCGTTTCTGTTGAACCTCTCTTAATTCCTCCAGTATTTGCATTATCTCCTTTTAGAACTCCTTTTAGTGTCTATTGGACTGAAGAGGTCTGTTTCATTGTTCTTTCAAGGGAATTGGCTTCACCTCTTAATTGAGTGTGATTCCTTGGCTTCTTCACTTACGTTTCTCTTGCTCTATGAGTTTAGGAGAAACAATGATCTACTTTGGTCTTGGTGATCTATTTTTATGTGAGAGCATCCCTCTGTAACCTGTGTGGGTTTAATATTTATATTTAATATAAATATTTTTTGGTAAGAGGGCTGTTTTTAGTATGGCTGCCTGCCACCTCTTCCTCAGTGTATGCTGACTGTTACTGCCTTGACAGGCAGTGTAACAGATGCTGTGGTGACCAGAGCCTGTGCTGGATGTTGAGCAGGGTCTCTTTTTTTGCTCGGTGGTTTTCACTGCCCTGTCAGGGGCAAGGTCTGCTCCCTGTTGTTGGAGCCGAAGTCTCCAGATGTGTCTGAGCTGCATTTCTGGTCTTTGCTGCAAGGTAGACAGGATTGGAAGGATTCCCAGGTGGTGCTAATGGTGAAGAACCTGCCTGCCAATGCAGAAGACAGATGCAGGTTTGATCCCTGGTTTGGGAAGATCCCTTGGAGAAGGGCATGACAACCCACTCCAGTTTTCTTGACTAGAGAATCCCATGGACGACGAGCCTGACGGGCCACAGTCCATAGGGTCGCCCAGAGTCGGACAGGACTGGTGACTTACAAATGCAGGCAGGTGGGATTAGAACACTCTTTCTGGGTGAGGAGCCCCTGAGTATTGTTTCCTGGAGCTGCTCACCTGTGAGTGTGCTCTGCTGTGTCACCTTTCACCCATTGTGTGGATTCACAAAGTACACTGTTGTTGTCGCTGCCCTCAGCCCTACCTCAGCCATGGGCATGTCAGCGATTGGCCCTGGTGCCTCTCAGGCTTTGTGTTCACAAGGCCAGCAGAACCTTTGAGCTCAAGTCACAGGGCTGCAGGGCCATATCCGGGACCCACTGAGGGAGTTGTGGAGAGAGCTCAGATGCTGGCCCGGCCCAGCCCCTGCATGCATGCATCCACAAAGCCCACGGCTGCCAAGGCCAGACCCCTCCCAGCTCGGGAGCACCTGCTGTCCCTTTGGATGTTCTGTATGTGTTGAATTCACAAAGCTGGTGGAGGAGGTGTAACTCAGTGTCTGTGCTGCCTTGGATTGAGATTTCATTTCTGTTTCCTAAGTCACATGCCCCTGGGACTCAGCTGTGATTTCAGCCCCACCTCTGTGCATGGGCAACCCACTGGTGTCTGGTCCCGGGCTGCCCAGGTGGTGGCGGTGGCTAGAACAGGCAAGCCTGCCTGGGCCAGTGTCTCTTCTGGAAGCTGCAGAGGCAGGGGCCAGAGGGTGGGGTGAGGGGCTGCCATGGTGGCACTTAACAGGGGAGCTTCTCTTCATGCCACTTAACAGGGGAGCTTCTCTTCCATGGTGGCCTGGGCTGCTTCTGAAAACACTCCTGGTTGCGGCATGCCACAACCCATCCCCTCCAGCCTGTCTCCGCACAGCCAACACCATGGACCAGTTCTCTTAATGTCTTTCCTGCCTCTCTGTCTTCCCATCCCAACCCAGCTGTCCGTGGGGATGTTTCCCAGTTGTTCTCCCAGCCAGAGAGGAAGCTGTGCAGTGATGGTGCCACAGGCTCCACTGTAGCTGGCATCTGAGCAGGACCCCAGCTGGTGGCTGGCTGCCTGACGTCAAGTTCCAGCTGGATTGTGCTCCCTGCCTTGGTAGTACCTTGGCCCCAGGAACTGTATCCCATCACTGCTGGATCCGCAGGGACCATCAGTGAGCACCCCTAGTCCTGGCCACATCCCATGAAACAAGTTGGGGTGAGTTGGGCAGTACCACTGAAATGAAGGAGCCTGGGGGCTGTCCAGAGGGGAGTGGGTGGGCAGTGCTTGGTGGGAGAGTGAGCACAGAGGTAGGGCCATTCTCTCCTTAACTTCTGTGTCTTGTTTTTACACTGCTTCTTCTGTCTTTTCATTATGATCTTGCAATCACTTCATCATTCAGATGGGAAAGGAACCATTAAAAAAAAATAATTTTGTTTGTTTATTTTTGGCTGTGCCAGGTCTTTGTGGCTGCACAGGCTTTCCCCTAGTTGTGATGAGATGGGGCTACTCTTCGTCACAGCGCTCGGGTTTCTCATTGCGGTGGCTTCTCTTGTTGCGGAGCACAGGGTCCAGGGTGCACGGGCTTCAGTAGTTGTGGCACGTGGGCTCAGTAGTTGCAGCTTGCAGGGCTCTAGAGCGTAGCCTCTACAGTTGTGGCACATGGGCTCAGCTGCTCAGAGTCATGTGGCACCTTCCCAGATCAGGGATTGAACCTGTGTCTCCTGTACTGGCAGGCAGGCAATACACCAGGGAAGCTCAGGAACTTTTTTTTTTTTTTTGATATGCTCCCCGCTGCCCCATTCATGCTAATCTTAACTTTCTCACATAGAAGCAGGGTTGTTCCATATCAAGGATGGATAGTGGTGGGCTATCTCTTTGGGATCTTTGATATCCCTGTCAGCCTTCTCTCAGTGCAAGAGGAAGGGCTACTATTAGTGAATATTTAATGGCCGTGGGTACTGCTGCTGCTGTCACTTCAGTCGTGTCCGACTCTGTGTGATCCCATAGACGGCAGCCCACCAGGCTCCCCTGTCCCTGGGATTCTCCAGGCAAGAATACTGGAGTAGGTTGCCATTTCCTTCTCCAATGCATGCAAGTGAAAAATGAAAGTGAAGTCGCTCAGTCGTGTCCGACCCTCAGCAACCCCATGGACTGCAGCCTTCCAGGCTCCTCCATCCATGGGATTTTCCAGGCAAGAGTACTAGAGTGGGGTGCCATTGCCTTCTCCAGGCCATGGGTACTAGTGAATATTTAATGGCCATGGGTACTTCTATATACTGAGTTTAATGGTGTGAGTAGTTCGTCTCTCCTCTTTCCCCCCACCCTTCCCCTACATCCCTCTTGAGCCTGAAACCTGGCACTGCAGAGAAGGGTAGGAAAGCCCTTTTCCATCTTCCTCCAAAATATACTCCGCAAGCCAGCTTCACCATCAGTAAAGCCGTTGTTATGATCTGGCTGGGTATGTCTGTGCTGTTTGGTTTGAAACCTGTTGGAGGAGGGTGATTATTCCAAACCCTCAATATGTCACTTTTCCATTTTACCCACTTCTGGTTTATTTCCTCTGACTCTAGGATTGAACACTTGAGCCCTCAACAGCTGATTCAAGACTCTTGTGGAGCCATGCTCCTTACCTTCTTTCTCCTCTGAAATTATTTTTATCAAGCTAATGACCTTTGAATCCTGATATGTATTTTTTCTTCTTTGAAAGTTTTCTGGCCCACCCCATCAGTTCTTAGTGAGGTCCAAGTGTTAGGGTGAGTTTGGTTTTACTCTAGAAACCCTGCTACTCACTCCAAGGTGATAGCTGTTCTCCTGCAGTTTTTCAGCTTCAGAACTACTGACATTTTGAGTCACCTAATTCTCTGTGGTGGGAGGGGCTGTCCTATAGAAAGTTTAGCAGCATCCTTCGCCTCTACTCACCAGATGCTAGTTGTAGCCTCCAGCAAATTTGTGAAAGCCAAACGGGTCTCAGACATTGTCAGATGTCTTCTGGGGACAAAACCATCTCTAATTAAGGACTGTTCTCTTAGGGGAAATGGATACAGTGAAGCAGCAGCAGCAGAGCAGCGCCTCCGTCTTGGTGGCAGAGTTAGCACTGGCCTCATGGGGAAAAGCATTTGAGCTGAGCCTTGTAGGATAAGGGTTACCTAGTGGTCATAGCAGAGTTTTCAAGGTACAGACAGGTAGGTGTTCATGGCCCTCTGATTTCTTGACCCAAACCAGCTTCCTATCACCCCTATGCATGCCCACAAACATTGTAGGGGTCACCTGTGGATGCCTCGCTCTTCCTGCCTCAATGATCTCACTCATTCATGTGAGTGGATTCCGTGTCCATATGTCCAGATTCTTTTGGGTTGGCCCAAAAGTTTGGGTTTTTCTGTCTTACAGGACAACCCAAATGAACTTTTGGGACAACTCGATACAATTTGCTGGTTATACTTACCATGCTGTGCACCACCTTTGAAAAAATATGTTGGATTTCTAAAGCAAATTCCTCTTCATCTTTATTATTACTTTCTCAAGCATTAAGAGAAAGCATGTGTACAATTCATTGTTGTTTTTTTCTAAATTTTATTTATTTTTTGCCTGTACTGGGTCTTCATTGCTATGTAGACTTTCTCTAGTTGTGGCAAGTGGGGGCTACTCTCTAGTTACAGTGCACAGGCTTCCCACTGTGGTGGGTTCTCTTGTTGCAGAGCATGCACTTTAGAGAGCTTGGGTTTCAGTGTACAATTGTGCACGTGGGCTCAGTAGTTGTGGTGCCCAAGCTTAGGTGCTCCAAGGCACGTGGGGTCTTTCAGAGATAGAACCTGTGTCCCCTGCATTGGCAGGCAGACTCTTAACCACTGGTCCACCAGGGAAGTCTCCATTATGTCTGAACTTTGGATAGATTGAGGGACTAGGTTATGCAGTGAGCTGCAATTCCCAATACGCTGGATCTGGGATTGTGGCAGATTTCAAGTATCACTTCAGATGGTCATATGGTGGGTTGTGTTGGTTACTGCACAATCATTTGTGAGAAGAGACCCAAGTTCTACTTCACCTGGGACATGAATCATCTCATGACATACGGATTTAGGGGTGGAGGAGGAGGGAGTCTGCAGGGAGCGAGGGAGGGAGGAATTGACAGATCCTCCTCCAGGTTGCTAAATTTCAGAGTTGTTCTGGTGGCTAGTGGGAGTCTCATAGCAGGGGTAAATGAATTACATGGAAACATCAGTGAGTCTGGCCATTTATTGATGCCACACAACGGCAGGCTATGGTTAACACTCTGATTTTACATACTGTGGTACCCACTGAGGTACCCCTTAAGGAGTCTGGGCCTGGGAAAGTAGTGCAGAGATGCAGAGAGGACAATGGATGAGGCCTCGGACCACATGTAACCACTTTGGAGGGCAGAAACAGGCAGAATTGTGCTTTCCCAACCATATTTTTTTATGACATAACTTAAAATAATACTAACAATATTTGAACAAGCAATACCAAAAAAAAAAAAAAAGCATCAAATATGTTGGTTAAGTTGTAGCACCAGACAGTTCATGTCATGAGGCCTCCCTCTCGAAAGTGAATCGCTGTGCACTCATTTCATTGTCCTAGGGCTTCATCCTAAAGTCAGAAGTGCTATGGCTTGTAATCTCTGGTGAAGTAATGTATAGCTTTCAGTGTTTTGGGGATTTTAACAAATTGATTGGGAAATTATGACCCGAAACAATATAAATCCTTCAAATCATGTTCCAGAAACATGATGAAGGTTATCAACAACACTCAATATCTGAAAGCTTCACATTGGGATGGCTCCATCACGTAGAGATGGATCAGGAGATTGGACAGAGATACACGCTTAAGAAGTCCCAATATTAAAATGAGTCACTCCTACAAAGGGGCAACTGCTTGTATCACAAATTGATTTCATTTTTACAAAGGTATTCACTCTTTCGTCTCTTGAAATGTTTCCTCTTGGTGGTTTGAATTATGTTTGGATGTTCAAGAACTAAATGAACCCATACCTTTTCAGAGAAGAGTTAACTCTACCACTGGGAGAGGTGACATAAACCAGATTGGGCTTGAGACCCTTTATGTATTGAAGTACCAGGCCCTGTGGTGGCCTCTCTGGTTCATGGTAGATGCGTATCCAGTGTCTCTTGCTACACTTCTCACTTGCTTGTTCAAGGTGGGAGGAAAGGAGGCCATGGAGGAAATAAAGCAACAGCTACTTCACGTCGGCCCCCGTGAGCACCAAAAGAATGGTGAGATGTCATCTAGGTTCTTGTCTTTCACATTTTCCTGTTAATCTGAGGTCCCTCTCTTATTGCTAACATGGGGACCATGCAAAACCCTGATGACCCAAAGTTGAGTGACTGTCAAGGCAACAACCAAGTCAGATGACCCCAGTAGCAAGTACTATCTTGCGACCCAGAATGACAGATGCTACACAACTGTCTTACCTCACAGCCTCAATACAGGAAGTGAATGTTCATGATGCAGGATTAGGGGCCAATATTCTGCCTTTGAGAAACTAGAGAAAGGCCTAGAATAGAGCACCTGGTCAGACCCTCTCTACATTCCTACCATCTTTTCCTCATGGGTCATAAATAACATTTCGCATATTGGGAAACCTGGCCTAGTTTAGTTTGCTGAGGTCACGGGAATATGGGTTTGTTCCTGAGTTTTGTAAAACTGGTCATATCCAGGGCTCTGATGATATGCATGATCCCGGGATAACAATTGTTGTTCAGTTGTTAAGTCTGTTCAACTCTTTGTGACCCCATGGACTGCAGCATGTCAGGCTTTCCTGTCCATCACCATCTCCCAGAGTTTGCTTAAACTCATGTCCATTGATTTGGTGATGCCATCCAACCATCTCATTCTCTGTCATCTGTCATTCAGTCTTGTCCAACTCTTGTCCGACTTCTTGCAACCCCAGCCAGGCTCTTCTGTCCATGGAATTCTCCAGGCAAGAATAATGGAGTGAGTTGCCATTCCCTTCTCCAGGGGATCTTCCCAACTCAGGGATCGAACCCATGTCTCCTGCATTGCAGATAACTCTTTACCATCTGAGCCACCAGAGAAGCCCTGGGATAGCAGAGTACCAGGTTAAGTTAAATCCATCCAACTTACTAAATTAATCCCCTTGAAAGCCTATACCACACTTCAAGGACAGTTTTTGCAAATTGCCTCATTAGAAAAAAAATCAGGTTCTCTTCTACTCCTGTCACTGATGATTTACGCGTCTTCTCTCTAAAACTGATTTCACCAGAGACTGTCATCAGCCAGCAATGTTTAGATTTAAAGACAGAATATAAGAACCTAATCATACAGAAATAAATTCCCTGGTTTTGGTAAACATTTTTACTTTTCTACTGTGTCTGGTCTTATCTCAAATTCCATCCCAACCCCAGTGTTTTATTTTCCACAGGCATTTATCAGAATAATACACAGTAATGGCTTTAAAAAAAGCACATAATATAAAAATTTTCAGCTTCTGGTATCCAAGCAATACAACTGGCGTTGGCCAGCAACACCATTACACATTTAACAGAGGATGCATATGGATTTGCCCACTTGTACATCTATCTACATGTTTATATTCGTTCTGCCACCATCTGCATGTTAGCACCATGTTTCAATAGCACCATTCTGCTGAACAGAGAGAGAACTCAAGGGAAAGATGGGACATTGTGTTCCATGGTGAATGTTAATGGTACTTGTGAGTCTGAAGACATGTGGCCCATGACATGAAGATGACTCTCCTGCCTTCCCCTCTGTCAAGAGCTGGTTCTGAAGGCTTCTTTCCCTGGGGGCTCCTCTCACCCTCCCCTGATTTTCCAGGTTCAGTTCGTATAAACACCTCCTCTTATATACCACAAAATTCATCTTCAACTTGAGACCATAACCTACTTTGACTCCTCCTGGGTGATGGGAACATCAAAGATTCAGCCTTCTTAATTTTTTTGGACTCCCTGACTCACCTGTTCCCTTCAAGGAAACAGATTCTCAAAAGTAACTACTGGGTGTGCTAGAGAGTAGGTCAGCTTTACCTCCTTTTTGAAAAGTTTTTTTCTTGAGACTATTAGTTTATACAAAGTTTGTCTATACTTGATGCAATTTACCTAGGTCTTAGCAATATTTTCATCTAGAGCTCCATTTCCCAACTTGAGGGTGGGTGGGCGGGTGGTAGACGCAGACCTGGCTGCAGCACTTGTGATGTATAAAGCCCCAGCAGTGGAAAGATGTTCACCCTGACTTGAAGACCCAGGCAGGGGATGTGCCAGGGAAGGGAAAGTCACACAGGAAGACTCACATGCTCTTCTGCAAAGGAATGGGTATGTGCCAGGGAAGTGGGAAGAATAGAAGCCCACATTCTCTTCCTTATACAAGAAACTGATTTCTGATCATTTGTTTTTTAACAGTTTTCATAGAAATTATCTAAAGTCAGAAATGTCTTCTATATAACCTAAATCCCTTAGGTTTACTAAAGCTACAGTTCCTGCCCATTTCCTCTTCTTCTAGTGTCCCTAGGAAGGCACGGGAGTCTAAACAGCTCAGATGTAGAGTCTACAGGGAATAGGGACAGACTGAGTCTGTAGCCAAGACTTTTTCTTCCTGCCTCAGTTAAATATTAGGTAAAGAAAGCGGTCCCCTGCCTGGATGAATTACAAGAATGTTCCCAAAAGCTCTCCCATGACATTTGAAACAGCAGCTGCCCCAAGTAGGGAGATTTAGGGAAAAAAAAAGAAAAAAGGGAGTGATTTCATCAAAGTAAATTAACAAGAATATTTGTTCCCTGGATAAGTGAGGCTCTATTTCCTGATACTCTCTTGAGGTAGTCTGGGAAAAATATGGTCTCTCTGTTTTTATCTTTAAGGGAGAAACAAAAGACATCATTTCATAGACTTGTCCAATTCGATACCTTTCCCAGGAGACGATCCCATGAGAAGCCTAGTTCTCCTGGACACCTCACCTGCCTATCAGGGAGCAGTGAGCACAACAGTGCCATGACTCCTGAGAGGGACATTGTGTGGCTAAAGGGACGCAGTGTGCTTTGTTTTGTTATGAGTCAAAGTTGAACCTGAAACATGCAGAATAACACGGCAAGAAAGTGGTCCCTGGGCCAGAACATGTCCTTGTCAGCAGGCTGCTGCAGTCTATGGTGGAGGGTGGCTTCCTCCTGTACTTAGGGTGCTTTGGGGTTCTTGAGTGGCTGTCGCTTTCTTGGCCTTTGGGTGTGGGCCACGTGTGTCTGGGAACACGAGAGGCAGCACTGAGCCCTCACGGTGGGCACAGAACATTTCTTCATGGTTTTAAGCGTCTGGCAGAAACTGGCTGATAAGTTGTCCTTGATGCAAAGGAGATCTGTGGGAGGAGACAAATGATGAGAAAAAAACAAAAGATGATCTTTTTGTTAAGTGAAAGAGCACAACTTCTATTAATGGAAGGTTTTATATGTCTACTGAGAAAGGCTCCATAGCGATTCATAATAGTTGACATCTACTGACGGTCACTCCTGTGCAGTAATGTGTTGATTTATAATGGTTCCTATTTTAACTAATAACAACATGTTTGAGCCTAGTTATAATAACTTAAAATTCACAGTCCAAAACCACAATTACATTTGTACCAGCCTAATATCTTGACCATCCTTTCCTCATACATGATTGGACTAGATTTCTCAGGGACCATCCTCGCATATTCTGTGGGTGGTAGATACTCAGACTGCAGTGGCCCTTGTCTGGAAGAAGTTCAATAAGGGCCCAATAACAGATTTATCTTTTATAAAATGAAATTGGTTTAAACTTTGCTTCAGTGCCTTTCAGAGCTCTGCCTGATTTTCTTTCTCCATTACACATTTGAATAGTCCTACAGTAAAGCTTTTTACCCCAAACAGGCTGCTGTTCTTTGTAAATAGAATTGTCAGTAAAAGCAGAAATTGAGGTAATATTCCTCTTTACCTAAATCTGTGACAGCATTTTGCCTCTCTCTGCATTTTTCACCTTCAGGTCACAAAGGCAAAAAATGCTTTTCACCTGCTCAGAACTCATCATTCCTTGACAGTGCCTTTTTTTTTCTTCTTCTTCTTCATGAAGAGATATCTTCTATTAACTGTCTAATTCCATTTGGTTTGCAAGTGTTAGCTGCGCTTGAGAGTAGGTAACAGAACCCATGACCTTTTCATTGCTGCTGCTTTTCTTCTTCAGGCCTCATCTTAAAACTATTATAAAAATCAGTATCCCCTAATCCCACAGGAAACTTCTGTATGTGATCTGATATTTCAGAAAGAGTACGTATTTCTGCCAAGTGTTCCTACTGTGGAATAGGAATCTGAGCTCTTCATCTCCCACGTTCCTGCAGGAGCAGCAGGTGTTCTCCATGGGGCCTATCAGAATGCAATGCACATCACAGGCAATCCACTAAAAAGACTGCAATGATGGAAAAAAAAAAAACAAACCTTACTCGCTTATACAGCTGAATGAATCAGTTCAGTTCAGTTGCTCAGTCGTGTCTGACTCTTTGTGACCCCATGAATCGCAGCACGCTAGGCCTCCCTGTCCATCACCAACTCCCGGAGTTTACTCAAACTCAAGTCCATCGAGTCAGTGATGCCATCCAGCCATCTCATCCTCTGTCGTCCCCTTCTCCTCCTGCCCCCAATCCCTCCATCAGAGTCTTTTCCAATGAGTCAACTCTAATACAACACATTAAATTCATGTTCTCAAGATGCATGCATGTGTGTGTGCTTGCTTCAGCCATGTCTGACTTTGTGACACTATGGACTGTAGCCCTCCAGGCTCTGCTTTCCATGGGATTCTCCAGGCAAGAATACTGGAGTGGGTTGCTCTTTAGAATGAGGCAGGACTTCCTTCCTAGGCTTTTGGCTTTGGAACAGGGCCCAGCATAGATGCCTAGGCATCATAGGGTTGCTCTGATTTCTAAGTCTCTCCTAAGGTCTAGTCAAGGCTATGGTTTTTCCAGCGGTCATGTATGGATGTGAGAGTTGGACCATAAAGAAAGCTGAGCACAGAAGAATTGATGCTTTTGAACTGTGGTGTTGGAGAAGACTCTTGAGAGTCCCTTGGACTGCAACGAGATCCAACCAGTCCATCCTAAAGGAGACCAGTCCTGGGTGTTCATTGGAAGGACTGATGCTGAGGCTGAAACTCCAATACTTTGGCCACCTCATGCGAAGAGTTGACTCATTGGAAAAGACCCTGATGCTGGGAGGGATTGGGGGCAGGAGGAGAAGGGGACGACAGAGGATGAGATGGCTGGATGGATCCAACTCAGTGGACATGAGTTTGGGTAAACTCCAGGAGTTAGTGATGGACAGGGAGGCCTGGCGTGCTGCGATTCATGGGGTCACAAAGAGTCAGACACGACTGAGTGACTGAACTGAACTGATGTCTATTTTTCTCCTTTTAAAACTGAGGTTCCAGAAAGGCTTACTAACTGGCCCAACATCACACAGCTGGAAAGTAGACAGTGATGCTGGAATCCGAATGTTGCCTTAGTGCCTCTAGAGCTTTGCCTCTAAGAGAATGGATCTTTTGTGCTGGTGATGGGGGAGGAGGGGCCCACATGGACAGGTTCTTCCCTGACCAGAACATCTTCATTTGTTTAACCCAGGGCTCCCACTTGTCAGGTCCACACCTCTAGGAATAAAAGGGACCCAACCAAGCCTGGTGTCCTTGCCTGATCTTGGGAACCATTGGATCACAAGCCCTCCTTTCAGTGGTTCTCAGAGCCCTGGGAACATGTAGGTCCTGAGTCTTCCTGTTTGAAACTGGAAAGAAGAGTGGAGGAGGGCAGTGACCTATATTGGGAGCCTGTGTTCCAGGCCTATGTTTAGCAGCTCATTTAGACAATGACTGTGAGCCCAACAACATGGCAGGGCTTAATTGCACCAGTTCTCCTTATTATTGTGAAACAATGAAGGCTGGCTGTGTTCATCAGCCAACTGGATCCCAGCCGAAGCACACACAATGCTTATAATTAGTGGCAACTTAGAGAGGACATCCCAGTTTGCCTATGTCTGCTCAATAGAAATCACACTTGGAACTTACAGGGATAGCTACAAGCTTGTTCCCTTGCTGTCAGCTATGTCTAAGTTGAAGGGATAACATTTTGCCCACAAAAGGTAAAAAATAATTTCCATGTTGTTGGCAAATACAGATTCTGTAAGACTTTGGGTTCCTTGAGGCCAGGGACTGTGGCATACTCATGTCTGTATCCTCACTTTTTACATTTTGCCTGAAACGTATCTTGTGATCAGCAATATTTGCTGAACAAATGAATGAATTGAAATTCTGTTAATCTGGAAGAATATCTTTCAGTAGGAAGTCTGCTGAGGAGTGGCCAAGAGGGAGCAGTAAGACCCTGAGCCCACCTCTTCCCACAGGCATACTAAAATTACAACTATGTACAGAGTAACTACTGATGAGAAAGACTAGCAGAAACGATCTTCTACAACTAAAGATATAAAGAAGAAACCGTAAGGAAACAGGCAGGCAGGATGGAGATGTAGTATAGTTAAGACCCATACCCACATCAGGCTTCCTAGACTAGTAGTCCTGCATGAATAATATGAGTTCCCAGAACATCTGCCATAAGGCTGATACCATTCAAATTTAGAAGAGCCAAAGGGCTGCTGGAAATAAAGACCCCATTCTTAAAGGGCTTCCTTGCTGGCTCAGATGGTAAAGTATTTGCTTGTGATGCAAAAGACCCAGGTTCAATCCCTGGGTCACGGAGATCCCCCAGAGAAGGGAATTGTTACTACTCCAGAATTCTTGCCTGGAGAATCCCATGGACAGAGGAGCCTGTGGGCTACAGGCAATGGGGTCACAAAGAGTCGGACATGACTGAGCAACTAACACTTTGATTTAAAGGGCACACACAAAATTTCACACTCTCCAGGACCCAAGGCAGAGGCAGTAATCTGAAGGCAGTCTGTCTATACCAGGATGCCCCAGGTCAGGCAACCACCAGGTGCAGACACAGCCCCAGTCATCAGCAGCCCTGCTGCTTTAAGACCCCCTGAGCTGCCTTGACTTGGCCCTGCCCACTGGAGGGCCTAGGGCCCAGCCCTTCACACCAGTGTGCTAGGACTAGCTCCAGGACCCCCAGGACCCAGTCCCCACCCACCAGCAGGTTGACACATGAACTCTAGGACCCAGAAGTCCCAGGACCAGGTTTCACCCTGAAGCTTGCCATGTCAGTAACCCCTGGCCTTTGTCCATTTGGCAGGCCAACATCTGCTCTGAGACACCTTGGACCCTTCATCCAGCAGCCCCAGGATATGGCCCTACCTACCAGTGGGTCAATACCAGCTCTAGGACCCCCGAACCTGGCTCTACCTATCTGTAGGCTGACATCAGCTCCAAGTCACCCTGGGTCACACATCAGCAGGCCAACAGCAGCTTTGGGACACCATGGACCTCATAGCCAGTCATGTCAAGAACCAGCTCTGCCTACAGGTAGGGTTGTAGTCAGCCATCTCATGTCCTGGCCCCACCAAGGCAGAGCCTGGCAGAAACCTACAGGAAGCCAGCCACACCTACCAGACCACCCACAGTGGTCAGCCCATCACAACAGAAGGACCCATGCAGCCCAGGTGGGGACACCTTTAGAGCATAAAGCTTTTGTGATGAGAACAGACTATGCTGCTGGAACACACAGGATTTCTCCTACAAAAGGCTGCTTCTCCAGGTCAGAAAACAAAACCTATCAAATACACAGAAATAAAAAGAGCAAATTAGGCAAAACGAGACAATAAAGGAATATATGCCAAATGAAGGAATAAGATAAAATCCCAGAACTAACTGCACTGAAGACAGGCAACCTATCCAAAAACGAGTTCAAGGTAATGATTATAAAGATGCTCAAAGAACTTGAGAGAAGAATCGGTGAATACAGTGAGAGGATTAACAAAGAAAGACTCAAATAGCTGAAGAATAGAATAGCTGAGATAAAAAATGTACTAAAAGGAATTAACAGTGGATGAGATGATAGGAACAGATCAGCGAGCTGGAAGACAGCAGTGGAAATACTGAAGTTGAACAGAAAAGCAAAAAAGAAAAAAAATGAGGACAGTTTAGAGACCTCTGTGATACAATATTAAGTGCACTAACATTCACACTATAGGGACCCCAGAAGGAAAATTAGGGAAATGGGCAGAGAACATATTTGATGATGTAATAACTAAAAACTGCCCTAACCTGGAAAAGGAAAGAGACATCTGGGTCCAGGAAGCACATAGTCCAAAACAGGATCAACTCAAAGATGATCACATTGAGACACAATGTAATTAAAATGGCAAAAATTAAAGGGAGAAAATTAAAACCAGCAAGGGAAAAGCAACAAGTACAAGAGCACTCCCATAAGGCTGTCAGCTGACTCTTCATCAGAAACTCTGCAGGCCAGAAGGGCATGATATATTTAAAGTGATGAAAGAGGAAATTCTTGGTTGTAACCAAGAATATTCTACCTGATGGAGAGATCGAAAGTTTTACAAAAGCTAAAAAAATTTAGCACCACTAAACTTATCTGGTGACTCAGAGAGTACAGAATCCACCTGCGATGCAGGAGACCTGGGTTCAATCCCTGGGTTGAGAAGATCCCCTAGAGAAGGGCATGGAAACCCACTCCAGTATTCTTGCCTGGAGAATCCCATAGACAGAGGAGCCTGATGGACTACAGTCCATGGGGTTACCCAGAGTAGGACACAACTGAGTGACTAAGCACACAAATTAGCTTTACAAGAAATGCTAAAGGGACTTCTACAAGTGAAAAATAAAATGCCATAATTAGAAACATGAAAATTACAAAAGGAAGAATTAAATGGTAAATACAAATATACAATAAAGTCAAATACACCAAAAAACCCATCGCGTAGAAAGATTAAAAGGCAAAAACCGCAAGTTCATCTATACCCACAGTAAGTAGTTAAGGAATACACAAAAACACATAAAATATGATGTCAAAAACAATAAACATGAGAGAGGAGTAAAAATGCAGGGTTGCTAACACATTATTGACCAGGGGATTTTAGTAGACACTAATGCCTATGGCCAGTGAATTGGTAGGTAAGTGAACACTGAAATGTCTCCAGTCAGTAACATTCAGGTAAAAAACAGATGTATTAATATGTCTCTGGTCAATAATGTGTTAAATGCATCCTATACATAGGAAATCCTAAAAAGATGCCAACAAAAACTACTAGAGCTCATCACTGAATTCAATAAAGTTGCAGGATACAAAGTTAATATACAGAAATCAGATGCATTTCTACACACTAACAATGAACTATCAGAAAGAGAAATAGAAGAAACAATTCTATTTACAATATCAAAAAGAATGAAATACCAAGGAATAAATTAAAGGAGTTAAAAACTACTTGGAAAACTATCAGACACTGATGAAAGAAATTGAAGATGACACAAACAACTGGAAAAATATCCTGTGCTGATGAATTGGAAGAATTAATTCTGTTAAAATGACTATACTACCCAAGGAAATCTACAGATTTAATACACTCCCTATCAAATTACCAAATGCATTTTTTACAGAACTAGAAGAGATTAGATAGAGTACCTGATGAACTATGGAATGAGGTTCGTGACATTTTACAGGAGACAGGGGTCAAGACCATCCCCATGGAAAAGAAATGCAAAAAAGCAAAACAGCTGTCTGGGGAGGGCTTACAAATAGCTGTGAAAAGAAGAGAAGCGAAAAGCAAAGGAAAAAAGGAAAGACAGAAGCATCTGAATGCAGAGTTCCAAAGAATAGCAAGAAGAGATAAGAAAGCCTTCTTCAGCAATCAATGCAAAGAAATAGAGGAAAACAACAGAATGGGAAAGACTAGAGATCTCTTCAAGAAAATTAGAGATACCAAGGGAACATTTCATGCAAAGATGGGCTCGATAAAGGACAGAAATGGTATGGACCTAACAGAAGCAGAAGATATTAAGAAGAGGTGGCAAGAATACACAGAAGAACTGTACAAAAAAGATCTTCATGACCCAGATAATCACGATGGTGTGATCACTGACCTAGAGCCAGACATCCTGGAATGTGAAGTCAAGTGGGCCTTAGAAAGCATCACTACGAACAAAGCTAGTGGAGGTGATGGAATTCCAGTGGAGCTATTTCAAATCCTGAAAGATGATGCTGTGAAAGTGCTACACTCAATATGCCAGCAAATTTGGAAAAGTCAGCAGTGGCCACAGGACTGGAAAAGGTCAGTTTTCATTCCAATCCCAAAGAAAGGCAATGCCAAAGAATGCTCAAACTACCGCACAATTGCACTCATCTCACACGGTAGTAAAGTAATGCTCAAAAGTCTCCAAACCAGGCTTCAGCAATATGTGAACCGTGAACTTCCTGATGTTCAAGCTGGTTTTAGAAAAGGCAGAGGAACCAGAGATCAAATTGCCAACATCTGCTGGATCATGGAAAAAGCAAGAGAGTTCCAGAAAAACATCTCTTTCTGCTTTATTGACTATGCCAAAGCCTTTGACTGTGTGGATCACAATAAACTGTGGAAAATTCTGAAAGAGATGGGAATACCAGACCACCTGATCTGCCTCTTGAGAAATTTGTATGCAGGTCAGGAAGCAACAGTTAGAACTGGACATGGAACAACAAACTGGTTCCAAATAGGAAAAGGAGTACATCAAGGCTGTAGATTGTCACCCTGTTTATTTAACTTATATGCAGAGTACATCATGAGAAACACTGGGCTGGATGAAACACAAGCTGGAATCAAGATTGCCGGGAGAAATATCAACAACCTCAGATATGCAGATGACACCACCCTTATGGCAGAAAGTGAAGAGGAACTCAAAAGCCTCTTGATGAAAGTGAAAGAGGAGAGTGAAAAAGTTGGCTTGAAGCTCAACATTCAGAAAACGAAGATCATGGCATCCGGTCCCACCACTTCATGGGAAATAGATGGGGAAACAGTGGAAACAGTGTCAGACTTTATTCTTCTGGGCTCCAAAATCACTGCAGACGGTGACTGCAGCCATGAAATTAAAAGATGCTTACTTCTTGGAAGGAAAGTTACGACCAACCTAGATAGCATATTCAAAAGCAGAGACATTACTTTGCCAACAAAGGTTCGTCTAGTCAAGGCTATGGTTTTTCCTGTGGTCACATATGGATGTGAGAGTTGGACTGTGAAGAAGGCTGAGCGCCGAAGAATGGATGCTTTTGAACTGTGGTGTTGGAGAAGACTCTTGAGAGTCCCTTGGACTGCAAGGAGATCCAACCAGTCCATTCTGAAGGAGATCAGCCCTGGGATTTCTCTGGAAGGAATGATGCTAAAGCTGAAACTCCAGTACTTTGGGCACCTCATGCGAAGAGTTGACTCATTGGAAAAGACTCTGATGCTGGTAGGGATTGGGGGTAGGAGGAGAAGAGGATGACAGAGGATGAGATGGCTGGATGGCATCACTGACTCGAAAGATATGAGTCTGAATGAACTCCGGGTGTTGGTGATGGACAGGGAGGCCTGGCGTGCTGCGAGTCATGGGGTTGCAAAGATTCGGACACGACTGAGTGACTGAACTGAACTGAACTGAGAAGAGATTAATTCTTATTTTATTTTATTTTTTAACTTTACAATATTGTATTGGTTTTGCCATATATCAATATGAATCTGCACATACACACTGAGGAAACCAGAATTGAAAGAGACACGTGTACCCCAATGTTCATCACAGCACTGTTTATAATAGCCAGGATGTGGAAGCAACCTAGATGTCCATCAGCAGATGAATGGATAAGAAAGCTGTGGTATGTATACACAATGGAGTATTACTCAGCCATTAAAAAGAATACATTTGAATCAGTTTTAATGAGATTAATTCTTAAATTTGTATGGAAACACAAAAGATTCCCCAATAGCCAAAACAATCTTCAGAAAGAAGAACAAAACTTGAGGTATTACATGTCTGATTTCCAACTATATGACAAAGCTATAGTAATCAAAACAGTATGGTACTGACACAAAAACAGACACTGCTCGATGGAACGGAATAGAGAGCCCAGAGATGGACCCACCGTCACATGGGCAAATAACCCATAACAAAACAGTGAAGACTATACAATGGGGGACTGACAGCCTCTTCAACAAATGGTGCTGGGAGAATGAACAGCTACATGCAAAAGAATCAAACTGGACTCTTCTCTCACACCATGCACAAAAATAAATTCAAAGTGTATTAAAGGCTTAAGTGTAAGAAAAAACCCACAAATTTTCTTGAAGAAAACAGCAGTACATGCTTTGATGTCAGTCTTAGTAATTTTTTTGGGGGGGATCTATTTAGGCAAGGGAAACAAAAGCAAAAAATAAATGGGGATATATCAAAATAAAAATATTTTGCATAGTGAAGGAAAATATCAACAAAACATAAAGGCTGCCTACTGAATATCCAAGATCCTGATGCTGGGAAAGACTAAAGGCAAGAGGAGAAGGGGATGACAGAGGATGAGATGGTTGAATGGCATCACCGACTCAATGAACATGAGTTTGAGCAAGCTATGGGAGTTGGTGATGGACAGGGAAGCTTGGTGTACTGAAGTCCATGGGATCGCAAAGAGTCAGACACGACTGAGCAACTGAACTGAACTGAATAGGAGAAGATATCTGCAAACAGTGTATTTGATAAGGGGTTACTATCCAAAATATACAAAGATCTCATACAGCAACATCAAAAAGCATACAACCTGATTAAAAAATGGGCAGAGGATCTGAACAGAAATTTTTCCAAAGACATACAGCTGGGCAACAGGCATGTGAAAGGATGCTCAGCATTACTAATCATCAAGGAAATGCAACTCAAAACCACAATGAGATATCACTTCACACCAGTCAGAATGTCTTGCATCAAGAAGATCACAAATGTTGGCCAGAATGTGGAGAAAAGGGAGCCCTTGTGCCCTGTTGGTGGGAATGCAAGTTGGTACAGCTACTATGGAAAACAATATGGAGATTCCTCAAAAAATTAAAAACAGAACTAACATAAAATCCAAACATTCCATTCCTATGTATTTACCCAAAGAAAACAAGAACACTAATTAGAAAACACATATGTACCCTTATGTTCATTGCAGCAACAATAGCCAACATATGGAAATGACATAAATGCCCATCAATAGAAAAATAGATAAGATGTATATATCATTCAGATATGTACAATGAAATAATACTCAACCACGAAAAAGAAATGAGATCCCGCCATTTGCCACAATATGGATGGACCTAGAGGGTATTAACACTAAATGAAATCAGACAGAGATCTTATATGTGGAATCTCCAAAAATAAAAAACAAAAACAGACTAATAGATACAGAGAACAAACAGGTGGTTGCCAGGAGAGTGTAGGGTAAGGGGAGGAAAGGAAATAGGTGGAGGAGATTAAGAGGTACAAACTTCCAGTTACAAAATTAATGAGTCATGGGTATGGAATGTACAGTGTGGGGAATACAGTCAATAACTCATATATTTGTATGGTTACATACCATAACTAGACTTATCATTATGATCAGTTTGAACTGTATAGAAATATCAAATCACTATGTTGTATACCAGGCACTAACGGTGTTGTTTGTTATGCTTCAAAAACGAACTCATAGAGAAATAGGCCAGATTTGTGGTTACTAGGGTTGGGGTCTTTTCACCAGATCTAAGACAGAGGATGAGATGGTTGGATAGTGTCACCATCTCAATACACATGAGTTTGAGCAAACTCTGAGAGATAGTGAAGGACAAGGAAGCCTGCAGTTCATGGGGTCACAAACAGACGGACACAACTTAGCAAGTGAACAACAACAACAGAGGTGGGTGGTGCGGGGGGGCGGGGATTGGATGAAGGCAATCAAAAGGTAGAAACTTCTGGTTATAAGTACTAAGGATGTAACATAGCATGACAAATATAGTTAGTGATGCTGTACATTATATATGAAAGTGGTTAAGAAGAATCCTAAGCATTCTCATAACAAAACAATTTCTTCTATTTAATTTTGTATCTATGAGATGATGTCCATTTGCAAACTTTTCATGATTATCACTCCCTGTTGTAATTAAATAATTATATGTAATTAAATAATTATGCTGTACACCTTAAACTTATATAGTGCTATATGTCAATTATATCTCAAATAAAACTGGGACAAAAAATTTTAGAAGGCTACTGACTCAAATGTTTATTTGTATCAACTTTAAGTACTGTCATTCCTTATTTCTTTCATTATTTGTATTTACTTCTGTACCCCTCATTCCCCAAATTAAAAAGCAACAACTCAAGAATGGTGTGCATAAAGGGTTAGCTTTTGATTTTTAATCATTATGAATGTAATGTCTAGCATATGGATGATACTCAGTAAATATTTCTGAAGAATTAAAAAATTTTTTTTCTAAACCCAGATACTTGGATTCTATAGTCTCCACTATGAAAGTGGTAATTCTAATTTAAATTTTAAGTCACTAGCAATTTAGACAGCACGTAAAGGAAGTAAAAGGCAAACCTTACATGAATTCATACCTGATTTTACAAGATGGGCGTGTGCTCAGTCGCTCAGTCATGTCTGACTCTTTGCAACCCCAGGCACTATAGCCCACCAGGTTCCTCTGTCCATGGGATTTCCCAGGCAAGAGTACCAGAGTGGGTTGCCATTTTTGTCTCCCAGGGAACTTCTCGACCCAGGGATTGAACCCGTGTTTCCTGTGTGTCCTGCATTGGCAGGTGGATTCTTTACTACTCACCACCTGGGAAGTCCAAGATGGGCTCGGGGGCACGTTTACTGTGGTGGCTGGCCAGCTGAGAAGAATCTGGGCATTGGATGACTCATTTCAAAGCATTTTAGAGGGCATGGGTGTCAGGGTAGCTTTTCTTAAATCCAAGAATCTCATGCAGCTGCTCTTTCCTGTTGTTTCTATATGAGTAAGCATGGTTCTGCCTTCAAGAGAAGCTTGTAATTACCTTTTGTGGTCCTGATAATTGTTGGTGAGTAGAATTCATTGTTATTTACATCCATTGCCAGCCAACTGGAGAAGGCAATGGCACCCCACTCCAGTACTCTTGCCTGGAAAATCCCATGGACAGAGGAGCCTGGTGGGCTGCAGTCCATGGGGTCGCTAAGAGTCGGACACAACTGAGCGACTTCACTTTCACTTTTCACTTGCATGCACTGGAGAAGGAAATGGCAACCCACTCCAGTGTTCTTGCCTGGAGAATCCCAGGGATGGGGGAGCCTGGTGGGCTGCTGTCTATGGGGTCGCACAGTCGGACATGACTGAAGCGACTTAGCAGCAGCAGCAGCAGCCAGCCAACTGTTAGTCATCATCTCTTCAGTGTGAGATTTCAATGTAAAATTTACCAGATACACATTTAACCCAATTTTGATTGTTGAAAATTGTCTTAAACTCTCGTGTTGCTGGGCAGTGCAATGTATGTATAATGTAAAATAACCAATAGGGACTTTCCTGGCTGTCCAGTGGTTAAGACTCCATGCTTCCACTGCAGGGAGCATGGGTTCAATCCCTGGTCAGATTCTGCACGCTGCATGGTGCAGCCACAAACAACAACAACAAACCCTAGGCATGGTCAACCAAGACTATGTTGCTGCCTCAATTATATAAAAACCAACATAACTTAGAAGAATTCTGTGCCCTCAGCGTTTTAAAAACGTGGTACCACAGAATGTGATGAGATGAAAGGAAAAGAGTTCCAAATTGACCCTTTGGTCTAGAACAGGATGCTTCTTATGAAAAGAGGCTCATCACTGCTAATTATTAGAGAAATGTGAAACAAAACTATGATGAGGTACCTATAGATTATCATACTAAGTGAAATCAGAACGAGAAAGACAAATAACACATGCTGTCACTTATACTGTATGTGGATTCTAAAATATGACCCTGATGAACCTGTCTATGAAACAGAAACAGACTCAAAGGCATAGAGAACAGGCTTGTGGTTACCAAGCACGGGGGTGGGAGAGGGATAGATTGGGCTCCTGGGATTAGCAGGTGCAAACTATTATATACATAGAATGGATAGACAACATGGTCCTACTGTATAGCTCAGGTAACTATATTCAATATCCTGTGATAAACCAGAATGGGAAAGAACATGAACAAGAATATATACAATGGAATCACTTCATTGTACAGTAGAAATTAACACAACTTTGTAAATCAACCATAGTTGAATAAAATTAAAAAATAGAACAGGGTGCTTCTCAAGCTTTAAGGCACATCCAAATCACCTGGGATTCTTGTTGAAATGCAGATTCTGATTCTGTAGGTCTGGGGTGAGGCCAGAGATCCCACATTTCTGACAAGCTCCCAGGTAATGCCAATGCAGCTAGTCCAGGGGCCACACTTTGAGTAGGTGAGAGTCTGGAAGGCTAAAACTTAATAAAACCTCTGAAAACAAGCCCTCAGTAGCTCTGTTTGGAGTTTTGAGTAAGGCCAATGACAGCCACTGTCAAATGCACGCTGGTCAGAGAGAAGCTGCATGTGGTCATTAGATCTGAAGCATTTTCTCAGTGCACTTTGTTCAGGATTTCCAACCCATACCTCTCTCTTGACTTCTGCACCTGTGTAGAAACCAATCACAGGCCACTCCTACCTAAGGATTCATAGACTGCTCTGAAAACATATCCCACACAGAACACAATACCTTTCCTGGTTCCCAAATCCACCCTGGGCCTCCTCTTTCAGGGAATGGTAGCCTCATCTACTCAGCTACCCAAGTCAGACATCTGGGCTTTGTTCTCCCTCCTCTTTTCCAGCACAAAGTCCTGTCAGGTCTCTCTTTTAAGCAGCCCTTGAATCCACTTCTGTCTGTCTGCGCTTCTGCTGCCTTAGTTCACGCCACACACATCTCCTGATTAAGGTACAGTTGCGTCCCTGACCTGGTCCCCTTCTCCACCTTCCACAGTGCAGCATGCATGACTCTCTTACCTTGACTCCCCTGTTTGGAATACTTCAAGGGCTCCCATCTGCCCTAGGCATAAATCAGCTCATCAGCATGCTTCACGAGGCTCTTTATCCTCTAGCTCCAGCTTACCTCGCTAGTCCTACTGCTTCCTAACTCCCCTTGAACTGTGTACTGTATTTAGACTTATATGCCATGATATCATCTTCTTCCTGCTTACTGCATACCCTGAAAGCTGCTCTTGGAAACTGCAGCCTGACCTTTCTACTCATCCTTCACTTCCCTCCACCTCCACCCCCAGTTTATGTTTGATGACCTTCCCAAGTACTCTCTTAACATCATAACCTCACTGGTTGGTGATCTTCCTCATTTGATATTATGTTTGGCACACAGCAAGTGTCCAACAAATATTTGTTAAATAAATACACGATCTGTAGATAAACAATCTTTAGGGAAACTCTTCCCATTATATTTACTCTGACCACAGTCTCTGCTGAATGCCAGCCCTCAGTGCTTGGAAGGAGGCAAGGAGCAGATCTATAAACCACAGGTTTCACTACTTCTCACGCTGAAAAATATTTGAAAAAAGGCTACTACCAGTAGAGAGCCTTAAATACCTTCAAGTCTACCTTTCCTGGGAGCTTTTGGTCAATGGTATGAGAGTGTGGGTGTGTGAACTCCCAGCCCATTGGCCTCGAGAGCAGACAGCTCTGAGACTTAACTTTCCCCTGGAGCGTGCCCGTGGGACCAGGTTGAAGTCAGGACTGTGTCTGAAATGGCAGGCTGGCTGTGCTTTCTCCCTTTTCTGTCTTATTTCCCTCTCCCTCAGCATCTTCCATGGGAGCACTTCCTTAATGAATCCCTGGCACACAAGTGTGCACCTTGGAGTCTGTTTCTGCAGAACCTAAGACAGCAGTGCTGGATAATAGAAAGGGCCATTTAGCACTTGACTGGGTTCCTGAGAAAGGCTAGATAGAACATTTCTCAGAAACCTTTGAAAAAACAGAAGCGATTCTCATTTGTGTGGGAAGTCAGTGTGAATGTGCTCTGAGATAGGAAAAAGGATGAGATAGTCCCTCAAGGAACTAGTGTCAAACTTCACCAAATCAGACAAATGGCTCCCAGAGGAGCTGGCTCAGTAACAGGGACTAAAATGGCCCACAGACCAAGTCATGCAGGAGTTTACTTCTGAAAAGCTCTACGAAAAGCTCTATGCCCCGCTGAGCAAAGCCGTTCACCTACCAGCATTCTTCCGGCAGGCCTGCGGGTTGCACTTCTGGAATTCTGGGGGTCTGGGTTCGTGATCACACAGGCATTGGTCCTGGCCTTCGGTTTTATTGTTCTCTGAGGCCACACAATGGACAGTCCTCTTCTGAAAGCCACCTCCACAGGACACAGTGCACTGGAAGAGAGGGGCACATGGAGAGAGTCAGAATTCTCCCCCAAGATCGCTGGGGAAACTCCAGCAGAGGTGCTCTAACCCCACAGTGGTCAAGTAGGTTGTGCTGCGAAGTCCCTTCAGTCACGTCCAACTCTTTGTGACCCCATGGACTGTAGCCCGCTAGGCTCCTCTGTCCATGGGATTCTCCAGGCAAGAATACTGGAGTGGGTTGCCATGCCCTCCTCCAGGGGAACCCAGGGATTGAACTCACATCTCTTAAGTTTCCTGCACCGGGAGGCGGATACTTTACCACTAGTGCCACCCGGAAGGACGGTCAAGTAGGGGAAGCCTCAATTATCACAGGTCTTTTTGAAGGAGTCATCGAATAAAAGCAGGAATAATTTGGAGATGTGAATTTCGGAAGAGTTTAGGTTATAGACTGGCAATTGAATTTGGCTTAATTTACTATTGGGTTCTCTGAAGAATGTGGACAGAGGGTGAACTGCAAGCAACATAGAAAAAATTTCTTATCTGGGCCCTCGTGCCTCAGCAAACCAGTTTCTCTAAACTGGTTTCGATCTGGGCCTGGGAATCAGGTGTAATGAGAAGGTACAGAGCTACAAGGAAGGCTGAGAGAGGATAAAAAGGGAACAGGGAGAAGAAAAGCAAGGTGGAGTGGAGGGAGGATTCAGAATGGGCTTAGATACATATGTGGCCTCAAGCCACCTAACAGACAAGATTCATGTAATGTCCTGATGTATATGGCTGCCTGGAAGCAGAAGGAGACTCTCTGGGCTGTGAAAACCATCGGGGGATGTAATAAAATGTGTCTGAATATATTATATATACATATATATAGATACTCTTTTTAAAAAATTATTTTTATTGTGGTAAAATATATACTAAAGAATTGATGGTTCAAATTACGATTCTACAGACAACTTTTGAGAGTCCCTTAGACTGCAAGGAGATCAAACCAGGCAATCCTAAAGGAAATCAATCCTGAGGGTTCATTGGAAGGACTAATGCTGAAGCTGAAGCTCTAACATTTTGGCCACCAGATGCAAAGAGCCAACTCACTGGAAAAGACCCTGATGCTGGGAAAGATTGAAGGCAGGAGGAGAAGGGGACAACAAAAGATGAGACAGTTGGATAGCATCACCAACTCAGTGAACATGAATTTGAGCAAACTCTGGGAGATAATGAAGGACAGGGAAGCCTGGCATGCTGCAGTCTATGGAGTCACAAAGAACTGGACATGAGTTAGTGACTGAACAATAACAACAAAAATACGTAAAACATAAAATTTATTTTAACCATTTTCCACTATACAATTTCACTTAAATACATTCACATTGTTCTATGATCGTTACCACCAAACATCTCTAGGACTTTTCCATTTTCCCAAATAGAAACTCTCTACCCCTCAACCCACCCCTGCCCCACCCCTGGCAACTATCATTCTAAATTTTTTCTCAATGAATTTGACTACTTGAGGTACCTCATATGAATGGAACCATACAGTGTTTGTCATTTTGTGACTTGCTTATTTCAATTAACATCTTCAAGTTTCCTCCATGTTATAGCAAGTGTCAAAATTTTCTAAGATGCAACAATATTCCACTGAATGTAGAGAACACATTTTCTTTATCCATTGATGGACACTTGGGTAGTTTCCACCTTTCAGCTATTGTAAACCACATATACTTTTATGATTCACATTCTATTTCATATTTTACTACTTTTAGCCTCATCTCTCTTACATAATTAAAATCTCCCTAAGGGAAGAAACCAGTTCTCCTTTCTTTATCCTGCATGGCAGGTAGGTAAGTGCTAAACATAGCCTGACCATTCAGTAAATACTCATTGATTGACTGACAGAAAAAGACTGCTGCATGCCAAATTCTGGAAAAATCTCCAGGCCCTAAATATTCCATCTGCCATTTGAATTACTGTTGGTCAACAAGACTGTAGTTGTTCAGTCACTAGGTCATGTCCGACTCTTTGTGACCCCATGGACTGCAGCACACCAGGCCTCCCTGTCCCTCACCATCTCCCGAAGTTTTCCCGTGTTTCATGTCCCAAGTTTCATGTCCATTGCATTGGTGATGCCATCCAGCCATCTCATCCTCTGATACCCTCTTCTCCTCTCCTCAATATTTCCTAGCAGCAGGGACTTTTGCAATGAGTCAACTGTTTGCATCTGGCTTAGACAGTCAATAAGATTACTAGATTTTAAAATACTATCCACACTGGGGCACCACTGAAACTCAGAATACTGCTACCAAACCCTGTTTCTCACAAAACTTCAAATGGGATAAGAGGAGAAACATCAAATTTTCTTAACACCCACAGCTTTATTTTAATCTGTTCTTCATAAAGCCTAGAGCAAGGTGATAAGCATGCAACTTCATGTTGTTTTATAAAGTCAGAGATTCCTCTGATTAAACCTAAAGGTAACTTTATTCAGTGAATAAAATAGATATGAATCAAATTCTCTGTGGGTAAAAAGGTAAGAAAATAACTATGTAAGTGATCCTGAGTAGACAAAGTATGCAACACAGGACATTGGGAAGAACAAGGGGAATTAATAAAGGATGTTGGATATCCTAGACCAGAATTCAGGAAACTTGGGTTTTCTCAGTCTTAAACATTGTCCTGGATCTCACTCAACCACTTTCTTTCTTCCACTGTAAAATAAGATTGTTAGATAAAGAACATATGACTTCTTTTCCTGCTTTCTACTTCTAAGGATCTGATGGAACTAGGCTGGGCTGGTGGTCCTGGGTGCTGAAGTCACACAGGCCCCCTGGGCAGGACAAATGTAGATCAATGGAATACAACAGAAAGCCCAGAAATAAACCCATGTACCCATGGTCAATTAATCTTCAACAAAGGAGGCAATAATACACAATGGAGAAAAGACAGTCTCACCAATAACTGGTGCTGGGAAAATTGGAAAATTTACCAGTTTTCCAATGTTAAAGAATGAAATTAGAATATTCTCTAAAACCATATATAAAAAATTAACTCAAAATAGATTAAAGACCTCAGTGTAAGACTGAATACTCTCAAAACAGAGCCATAACACTCTTTGACATAAATCACAGCAATATCTTTTTTGATCTACCTCCTAGACTAATGAAAATTAAAACAAAAATAAACAAATAGAACCTAAATAAATTTAAAAACTTTTGCAGAGCAAAGGAAACTGTAAACAAAATGAAAAGACAATCTACTGAATGGGAGAAAGTATCTGTAAATGAAAGGGCTGATGAGGGATTAATATTCAATAGACAAAAAGCTCAGGCAGCTCAATTAAAAAAAAAAAAAAAGCCCACAACACAATCAAAAAAATGGTCAGAATAGCTAAATAGACATTTCTCTAAAGAAGACATTCAGTTCAGTTCAGTTGCTCAGTCATGTCCAACTCTTTGCGACCCCATGACTCGCAGCACGCCAGGCCTCCTTGTCCATCACCAACTCCCGGAGTTCACTCAGACTCACGTCCATCAAGTCAGTCATGCCATCCAGCCATCTCATCCTCTGTCGTCCCCTTCTCCTCCTGCCCCCAATCCCTCCCAGCATCAGAGACTTTTCCAATGAGTCAACTCTTCACATGAGGAGGCCAAAGTACTGGAGTTTCAGCTTTAGCATCAGTCCTTCCAAAGAAATCCCAGAGCTGATCTCCTTCAGAATGGACTGGTTGGATCTCCTTGCAGTCCAAGGGACTCTCAACAGTCTTCTCCAACACCACAGTTCAAAAGCATCAATTCTTCGGCACTCAGCTTTCTTCACAGTCCAACTCTCACATTCATACATGACCACTGGAAAAACCATAGCCTTGACTAGACGGACCTTTGTTGGCAAAGTAATGTCTTTGCTGTTTAATATGCTATCTAGGTTGGTCATAACTTTTCTTCCAAGGAGTAAGCGTCTTTTAATTTCATGGCTGCACTTAACATCTGCAGTGATTTTGGAGCCCCAAAATATAAAGTCTGACACTGTTTCCACTCTTTCCCCGTCTATTTCCCATGAAGTGATAGGACCAGATGCCATGATCTTCATTTTCTGAATGTTGAGCTTTAAGCCAACTTTTCCACTCTCCACTTTCACTTTCATCAAGAGGCTCTTTAGTTCCTCTTCACTTTCTGCTATAAGGGTGGTGTCATCTGCATATCTGAGGTTATTGATATTTCTCCCAGCAATCTTGATTCCAGCTTGTGCTTCTTCCAGCCCAGCATTTCTCATGATGTACTCTGCATATAAGTTAAATAAGCAGGGTGACAATATACTGCCTTGACGTACTCCTTTTCCTATTTGGAACCAGTCTGTTGTTCCATGTCCAGTTCTAACTGTTGCTTCCTGACCTGCATATAAGTTTCTTAAGAGGCAGGTCAGATGGTCTGGTATTCCCATCTCTTTCAGAATTTTCCACAGTTTATTGTGATCCACACAGTCAAAGGCTTTGGTATAGTCAATAAAGGAGAAATAGATGTTTTTCTGGAACTCTCTTGCTTTTTCCATGATCCAGCGGATGTTGGCAATCTGATCTCTGGTTCCTCTGCCTTTTCTAAAACCAGCTTGAACATCTGGAAGTTCACAGTTCACATATTGCTGAAGCCTGGCTTGGAGAATTTTGAGCATTACTTTACTAGCGTGTGAGATGAGTGCAATTATGCAGTAATTTGAGCACTCTTTGGCATTGCCTTTCTTTGGGATTGGAATGAAAACTGACCTTTTCCAGTCCTGTGGCCACTGCTGACTTTTCCAAATTTGCTGGCATATTGAGTGCAGCACTTTCACAGCATCATCTTTCAGGATTTGAAATAGCTCCACTGGAATTCCATCACCTCCACTAGCTGTGTTCGTAGTGATGCTTTCTAAGGCCCACTTGACTTCACATTCCAGGATGTCTGGCTCTAGGTCAGTGATCACACCATCATGATTATCTGGGTCGTGAAGATCTTTTTTGTACAGTTCTTCTGTGTATTCTTGCCACCTCTTCTTAATATCTTCTGCTTCTGTTAGGTCCATACCATTTCTGTCTTTTATCGAGCCCATCTTTGCATGAAATGTTCCCTTGGTATCTCTAATTTTCCTGAGATCTCTAGTCTTTCGCATTCTGTTGTTTTCCTCTATTTCTTTGCATTGATCACTGAGGAAGGCTTTCTTATCTCTTCTTGCTATTCTTTGGAACTCTGCATTCAGATGCTTCTATCTTACCTTTTCTCCTTTGCTTTTCGCTTCTCTTCTTTTCACAGCTATTTGTAAGGCCTCCTCAGACAGCCATTTTGCTTTTTTGCGTTTCTTTTCCATGGGGATAGTTTTGATCCCTGTCTCCTGTACAATGTCACGAACCTCCATCCATAGTTCATTAGGCACTCTATCTATCAGATCTAGTCCTTTAAATCTATTTTTCACTTCTATTCAAAAAGCACATGAAAAGATAGTCAACACTGAGACTTCCTTGGTGGCCCAGTCCTTAAGACTCTGAGCTTTCAATGTAAGGGGACACATGTTCAACCCTTATTTGGGGAACTAAGACCTCACATGCCACACAGACAAAAAAAAAAGGTACTCAACATTGCTAATTATCATTGTTTTAATGGCTAAGTCATGTCCAACTCTTTTGCAACCCCATGGACTGTAGCCCACCAGGCTCCTCTGTCCGTGAGATTTCTCAGGTAAGAATACTGGAGTGGCTTGCCATTTCCTTCACCAGAGCATCTTCCTGGTCCAGGGATTGAACCTGCATCTCCTGTATTGGCAGACAGACTCTTTACCACTGAGCCACCAGGGAAGCCCTCACTAATTATTAGAGAAATGCAAATCCAAACCACAATAAGTTATCACTTCACATTGGTCAGAATGACCATAATAGAAAATTCTACAAACAGTAAATGCTGGAGAGGGTGTGGGTAAAAGGGAACCTTCCTATACCATTGGTGGGAATGCAAATTGCTACAACCACTATGGTGAACAATATAGAGGCTCCTTAAAAACTAAAGTTGCCATATGATCCAGCAATACCATTCCTGGGTATGTGTCTGGAGTAAAGAATAATTTAAAAAGACACATGCACCCCATTGTTCACTGCAGTAGTCGTTACAACAGCCAAGACATTGAAGCAACCTAAATGTCCATCAACAGATAAATGGATGAAGAAGGTGTGGTACATATTCAAGAACATTGCATGCATATTCAGTCACTCAGTTGTGTCTGACTCTTTGTGGCCCAATGGACTCTAGCCTGCCAGGCTCCTCTGTCCATGGGATTTCCCAGGCAAGAATACTGGAGTGGGTAGCCATTTCCTTCTCCAGGCAATCTTCCTGACCCAGGGATCAAACTTTGGTCTCCCTCATTGGCAAGTAGATTCTTTACCACTGGGCCATCTGGGAAGCCCCCAGTGGAATATCACTCAGCCATAAAAATGCTTATTGGTAATTTTTAATCTATGTGATTTTATGCCCTTGAATGGGCCCAAATTTATAGAATTTTTATGACAGTTCATATTATATCAAATTTTCTTTTCTGATGGTCACATTTGATTTGATTAGTGATGCTTATAATTGTTACACAGGACACCAGGATATTTATGAAGAGCTTAATTCTAAAACACATTTTTATTTGTTGAGTACAATATTTTCAGGTTGTGAAATCAAAGATGGATGAGGAAAAACTGGTTTTTAGAAATAAGAAGCACAAGTTGGAATCAAGATTGCTGGGAGAAATATCAATAACCTCAGATATGCAGATGACACCACCCTTCTGGCAGAAAGTGAAGAGGAACTAAAAAGCCTCTTGATGAAAGTGAAAGTGGAGAGTGAAAAGTTGGCTTAAAGCTCAACATTCAGAAAACGAAGATCTGAAGACAAAGATGGCATCCGGTCCCATCACTTCATGGGAAATAGATGGGGAAACAGTGGAAACAGTGTCAGACTCTATTTTTTTGAGCTCCAAAATCACTGCGGATGGTGACTGTAGCCATGAAATTAAAAGACGCTTACTTTTTTGCGTCTTTTATGTTATGACAAACCTAGATAGCATATTCAAAAGCAAAGACATTACTTTGCCAACAAAGGTTCGTCTTGTCAAGGCTATGGTTTTTCCTATGGTCATGTATGGATGTGAGAGTTGGACTGTGAAGATGGCTGAGCGCCGAAGAATTGATGCTTTTGAACTGTGGTGTTGGAGAAGAATCTTGAGAGTCCCTTGGACTGCAAGGAGATCCAACCAGTCCATTCTGAAGGAGATCAGCCCTGGGATTTTTTTTGGAAGGAATGATGCTAAAGCTGAAACTCCAGTACTTTGGCCACTTCATGCAAAGTGTTGACTCATTGGAAAAGACTCTGATGCTGGGAGGGATTGGGGGCAGGAAGAGAAGGGGACGACAGAGGATGAGATGGCTGGATGGCATCACTGACTCGATGGACGTGAGTCTGAGTGAACTCCGGGTGTTGGTGATGGACAGGGAGGCCTGGCGTGCTGCGATTCATGGGGTCGCAAAGAGTCGGACACGACTGAGCGACTGAACTGAACTGAACTGAACCTCTAATAAATAGGAAATAAATTTCCAAGGCAGATATTTTAAGATGCCTAAAAGTAAATTAAATTTTCTTATCATGAAAAATAATAGAAGTGTAT
Source organism: Bos mutus (assembly GCF_027580195.1). Classification (NCBI taxonomy): domain Eukaryota; kingdom Metazoa; phylum Chordata; class Mammalia; order Artiodactyla; family Bovidae; genus Bos; species Bos mutus. The sequence goes on along the minus strand of NC_091636.1, from coordinate 40,084,184 downwards.
GACATTGTTTTCGGATGTTCAAAAGACCCATGGGAGAGAGAAGAAGGTGGGTACTGCCCCTGGCAGAGAGCTTAGCAGCATGCACAACCAGAAGCTTGCCTGGACTCCAGAATCTCCTTTGGCAATTCATCACAACTCAACATTAGATGTCAACAAATATAGGGCATTTATAGAAATTAGTATGGGTCCTATCTGTCTAAGGGAATGGTTGATGTCACTCTTCATTGTCTACCGGGCATTTTTAAGGTATGAAGATAATAAAATATGTACTTTTAATTTGTTGTAGGCTAACTGATTAATGTACAATATTCCTTTGCCAGTAATGAGGCATCTTATTATTCCTGGATTGAGTGAGGTGGTATCCAGAGACTGATGCAACCTTAAGCTGGATGCACCAATAAGAGTTTTTTTTTTTTTTTTAAGAGTACATGCCAGCATTCAAATTGAGCATGGTTATGCAGGTATAACTAGACAAGTACAACAATGAAAATTACTAAGAACATATCAACCTAAGACTATCTGGGGACATGATATTTGGCAAAATATTGCATTAGCCTGTGTTATAATTATAACCATCAAAAGATACTCACATAAGAACAAGTTACTTTAAAAAATATTAATAGTTGAATGGTTAGTGTATCAGATCCTCTAGCTCTCCTTGTCTCCTGCTGTTGGCCTTTGATGGGCCCCAACTGATGAAGCAACCCACTTCATGGAAGCACAACCCTTGGGCTTGTTGTGTGCCTCTGACCCTGACTCTGAATTTTGTTATTGCCAGTGAGATGTGAGACTCAGTGGGACCTGCCCACACCTGAATGACCCAGGACAATGGGAGATGCTGTTCATCGAAGGGGAGACTTTTACACAATGCTGGGAGATAGGAGCCAGTAGATAATCTCTCTTCTTGTCTCTGGACAAACTAAGCGACAGCAGTTCAAACAGCTTTATAAAGACCTTCTTTGAAGAGCAAGCAATCAGTTGCTCTTAGACACCAAGCAGTCTAAGTTAGGAAAAAACAATCACCCTGGGAATGGACCACCTTGTACCTGATTCCCCTTCTTCCCTGCCTCCTTCCTCTTTTCTATCATTTCTGCTTCCCTCAGTTCAGTTCAGTTCAGTCGTTCAGTTGTGTCCAATTCTTTGCGACCCCATGAACCGCAGCATGTCAGGCCTCCCTGTCCATCACCAACTCCCGGAGTCCACCCAAGCCCACGTCCATCGAGTCGGTGATGCCATCCAACTATCTCATCCTCTGTCGTCCCCTTCTCCTCTTGCCCTCAATCTTTCCCAGCATCAGGGTCTTTTTACTTTTCAAGAATTGTAAAACTTTCCTCCATTTACAATTTAACGATTTTATTTGTCTATCCATCAAACATGCTGGCCTTTTGGCAAACTGATAATATGTGAGTTGACAAGTGACCAGAAATTCACTAAATCATGATAAGCCTAAAGCTTCAGGGCACATGCAACTCCTATATGCTCTAGAAAAAGTCAGAGGATCCAAGATGGTTAGGACCCCAAATCACTTTACCTTAGTCTCTGTTCCTCTGAGCTAGTTTTTAGTGTTTTATCTTTTCTCTTTTGAAAATATTTAATCTTCTTCTCTTCTGAACTCAAGATAGTTAACATTGAGCACCATGTCAGTCATAGGTCAACTTTCAGCATTGTTCTTGTTCTGTTGATCAGTAGTGTCTGACTCTTTGTGATACCATGGACCACAGCATTCCAGGCTTCCCTGTCCTTCACTATCTCTCAGAGTTTGCTCAAACTTATGTCCATTGAGTCAATGATGCCATCTAACCATCTCATCCTCTGTTGCCACCTTCTCCTCCTGCCCTTAATCTTTCCAAGCATCAGGGTCTTTTCCAGTGAGTCAGTCCTTTTAGCATACTTAGACATATTAGAAAGCAGAAGGGTAAAATATAGAACTAAAAGAAGTTTTGGTATATATACATAATGGAATATTACTCAGCCATGAAAAGGTAATGCATTTGAGTCAGTTCTCATGAGATGGATGAACCTAGAACCTATTATATAAAGTGAAATGAGTCAGAAAGAGAAAGATAAATACCACATGCTAACACGTATATATGGAATCTAGAAAAATGGTACTGAAGAATTTATTTACAGGGCAACAGTGGAAAAACAGACATAGAGAATAGACCTATGGGCATGAGGAGAGGGGAGGAGAGGGTGAAATGTATAGAAAGAGTAACATGGACACTTACATTACCATATGTAAAATAGATAGCCAACGGGAATTTGCTGTATGTCTCAGGAAACTCAAACAGGGGTTCTGTATCAACCTAGAGGGGTGGGATGGGGAGGGAGATGGGAGGGAGTTTCAAAAGGTAGGGGACATATGTATATGTGTGGCTGATTCATATTGAGGTTTGACAGCAAACAGCAAAATTCTGTAAAGCAATTATCCTTCGATAAAAAATGAATAAATACATAAAACACACTTTAAATCAATGGACACATTAGACATTTACAGGAATAATATATGACTTTAAACATCAAAAGAAAACAAATGCTATTTTTTAAAAAGACTAAAACAAATGAAAGAGATTATAACTGATTCTTACGGGTCCCAGTTTCCAGCGGCCCAGTGACAGCAAGGCTGCCCGCTGCAGGGTGTGGTGGAGGTGGGCCTTTCAGTCCAGTCACAGAGGCCTGGACAAGTCACTCCTCTCTTCTGAACTCCGCCCCCACAGGAGCTGGAACACTGGTCCACAAGAGGAACAAGGTCAGGTGAAAATCACAAGGCATCATTTTCAGAGATAAAGGGTAGGGTCGTGGCCCTTTCCACTGTGTCTGCAGTGCGTGACACTGCACTGGGAAGATATGAATACTCAGTGGAGGCTGAGTAAATGTTTATTTAAAAAAATACTTGACAGTTCATCGCTAGTTCCATTCTCTGTATTTCAACCCATTCATCCCCCCAATAATTTAGTAAGAGGGTTTTTATTTTCCTTTTCAGTTCAGAAATTAAAAAAAAAAAAAAGAATGTGTAAAATAAGTCTGCAACTTTTTTTTTACTATATTGTTAAGTTATAAAGATATATAAAGTTATAAAGATATAGATGTATATCATATAAAACATAAGTTCTCTCTAGAGCAGATATTCCCATGATTGCCAAATAAATTATTTCAAGAGGGGATAAAAAATCAGTTGGGTGAGCACTGGTTCAGTGTTAAATGAGATGAGGCCTAGCCTATCTCAGTACCTTACAAAGTTGATAACAACCAATAGGCCCAGCTGTGCTGTTGTGAGTCCCTCGGTCATGTCCGACTCTTTGTGACTCCATGGGCTGAGGCCCTCCAGGCTCCTTTGTCTATGCGGATTCTTCAGGCAAGAATACTGGAGTGGGTTGTCATGCCCTCCTTTAGAGGAACTTCCTGACCTTGGCCCAGCTGTATTTAGTCCAAATCTCAGTGGTTTTACCTGCTCACTGTAGCATGTTCCTAGTGTCTTCACAATCATGTGTATTTGGATGCTTTTCGCCAAAGTATGTAAAAATAAATTACAGACTGCCAAAAGAGCTATTATTCACTTTTAAATAAAGAACCCAAGACAGAAAAAGTCAATAGAATCATATTTTCTTTAAAATTTACTATTAATTTGTTATGCACACCGTTATTAAGAATATTAGTATCTCTATTGGGACCTGGAACGTCTGTGTCAAGTTCCTCACAATGGCCACTCAGTCAATTCAAAGACAGTGGTAAAACAAGCCCTAAGACCCAGCCCTCCCACCAGCAGGTGAGCACCAGTCCCCACCCTGCCAGGGTCCATAGCCAGCTGCACTGGAACCTGGCCTGACCCACCAGTGGGCCAACAACAGCTCCAAGATCCCCAGGCCATGCAACTAGCCACCATGGGAGGCACAGCCTAGGAATTAACCAGATCAGGAAGAGCCCCACCTACCAGAGCTCCCACAGTAGTCAGTTCCACCACAATAGAAGGGTCCATGCAGCCCACATGGGGGGTACCCTTAGAGCATACAGCTCAGGAGTGTGCCGCTGCCTCATTGGACATCTCCTACACAAGGCCACTTCTGCAAGACTGGGAAATGTGACCCACTTACCCAATAGGAATAAACAACACAGAGAATTAGGTGAAATTAGAAGCCAGAGGAATATGTTCCAAATGAAGGAACAAGACAAAAATCTGAGAAAAAGAACAGAACAAAGTGGAGGTAAACAATCTGCTTGATTAAGGAGTAGTAGTTGTGATAATATAGTAGTAGTAGTAGTGTTAGTCGCTTAGTTGTGTCCATCTCTTTGTGACCCCACAGACTATAGCCCACCAGGCTCCTCTGTTCATGGAGTTCTCCAGGCAAGAATACTGGAGTGGGTTGCCATTCCCTTCTCTAGAGGATCTTCCTGACCCAGGGATTGAACCCAGGTCTCATGCACTGCAGGCAGATTCTTTACATCTGAGCTACAGGGAAGGTAAAGATCATAAAAATGCTTAACATATTTAGGAGAAGAATAAATGAGTAAGGTGTGAATTTCAATAAAGAGTTAGAAAATATAAAGAAAGACCAGACAGAGGTGAAAAATACAATAACTGAAATAAAAAGTACATTAGAAAGAATCAGTAGTAGATTAGATATTACAGAAGAACATATCAGTGAGTTAGAAGAGTGGTGGAAATCACTCAAGCTGAATAGAAAAACAGAAAGAATTTTTTAGAGGCCTCAGAAGAAACCAATTCTGCCAACACCTTGATCTCAGACTTCCAGCTTCTATAACTCTGAGAAAAAATATTTTAGTTGTTTAGGCCAAAAAGCAATAACAGAAACAAAAACAGTGGTGAAGTAAGATTTAAAGAAATGAGACTGATACAGAAAATTCTGGGGATAAGGTGGGGGGGATTCAGAAGATGCTGAATAATTCAATATGTCAAATGGAAAGAATTCTGGTCGAGAAACCAAAATATAAAATCTAGGTGTTTTTATTCTGATTAGCGGTGACAGTCCTAATGGAGAGCACACTTCAGCAATAGAATTTTGTTCATCTCCTATTAAAATGGGACTCAGCCTTCTTTCCTCACTACATTAAGTTTTAGAATTAAATTTACCCATATTTGAAATGGTGATGTTGATAGGTTTTCTAAGGGTCTGGCGCATTGGCTGCAATGCTTACAAAATAAATTCAAGGTGACAAGTTTGATTCCTGGAAGAATATAATTCTAAAACATGTCAGGTTTTTGCTCACTAGAATAATTTTCTAAGCTATGTTGTTTCATTTTCCTGAGGTTTATAGAAGAAAATTAAGATAATTCACCAAAACTCTTTGAAAAATACTTTTGAGTACTTTGAAAAGCACATTGAAAAATCTTGGCGTTTTGAAAAATCTTTAATTATGGCATGGTAACAATAAGCTGGAATCAAGATTGCCGGGAGAAATATCAATAACCTCAGATATGCAGATGACACCACCCTTATGGCAGAAAGTGAAGAGGAACTAAAAAGCCTCTTGATGAAGGTGAAAGAGGAGAGTGAAAAAGTTGGCTTAAAACTTAACATTCAGAAAACGAAGATCATGGCATCTGGTCCTATCACTTCATGGGAAATAGATGGGGAAAGAGTGGAAACAGTGTCAGACTTTACTTTTTGGGGCTCCAAAATCACTGCAGATGGTGACTGCAGCCATGAAATTAAAAGACGCTTACTCCTTGGAAGGAAAGTTATGACCTAGATAGCATATTCAAAAGCAGAGACATTACTTTGCCAACAAAGGTCCATCTAGTCAAGGCTATGGTTTTTCCAGTAGTTATGTATGGATGTGAGAGTTGGACTGTGAAGAAAGCTGAGCACCGAAGAATTGATGCTTTTGAACTGTGGTGTTGGAGAAGACTCTTGAGAGTCCCTTGGACTGCAAGGAGATCCAACCAGTCCATTCTGAAGGAGATCAGCCCTGGGATTTCTTTGGAAGGACTGATGCTAAAGCTGAAACTCCAGTACTTTGGCCACCTCATGTGAAGAGTTGACTCATTGGAAAAGACTCTGATGCTGGGAGGGATTGGGGGCAGGAGGAGAAGGGGACAACAGAGGATGAGATGGCTGGATGGCATCACTGACTCGATGGACGTGAGTCTGAGTGAACTCCAGGAGTTGGTGATGGACAGGGAGGCCTGGCGTGCTGCGATTCATGGGGTCGCAAAGAGTCGGACACGACTGAGCAACTGAACTGAACTGAACTGAACAATAACAAAGCAGTCATGATTGCCAATATCATGCCTATCACATCAGGCACTGTGTGTGTGGTGGTAACCATAGAAAACAGGGAAATTATACACAATTAAACTTTCTATTCAATAAAAGAACTAATCTATTGCTTTCCCAGCATTCCAACTTTGAGAGTCAACATCGATCTTTTCCCACTTATTCACTGCTTTTAACCCTATATGAGGAGGGAAGGACAGGAACCCCACATTTGGGATCCTATTGTATACCTGTATGTGTGTGCATACAGACACAGGGCTACCTGGCCAAGTAATCTCCAGGAAGGGGCAAGTGGTCCTCAAAGTGTGGTCCCCAGAGCAACAACTTCAGTTTCATCCGGGTACTTGTTAGAAATGCAAAACTTCAGGCCCTACCCCAGACTTCTGAATTGGACACCATGGGGATGGGGTTCAGACATCTGTGTGCTGATGAACCCTCCAAGTGATCCTGAAGCATGCTAAAGTTTGAAAACTGGTGAGGGACATTCTCACGGTTGAAAAGTATTTTCCATGGCAAGCAGTTTAGGCTGGGTGACACTCGCCAGGGCCCCAGAATATTCCAATGAAGGCATCCATTAGATACTATGCATATACAGAGCAGCATCATGAGGGCTCAGGAAAAGCACCTAAAGGTGCTCAGTCCCTAAACAGTTCCCCGACATTTCTGGGGAAATGTCCAACCAACTTCAGTATTTTCTATCCTTACTGTTCCCTCTGAGGAAAGTCTTCCAACTGTGTGGTTTGCTCAGAACAGAGCAATTTATAAAGAAGGGCGTTGGGAGGTCTTCAGGAAACAGGCTCATGATTGATGCTCCTTGGAAGAGGAAGTATACAGAATACATCTTTTTCACAACCAGAGAGCAGATACAATTGGTCATCTTGGATAACTTGCAATTGCAATTTCTCTGACAAGGCTGTCTAAGCTCCTCTACAAATTCCAGGATCCTGGAAGCTGTCACCAGGAAAACCCAATGGACTGTAGGAATGTAGCCTGGTGGGCTACAGTCCAAAGGGTCACAAAGAGTTGGACACAACTGAGCGACTAAGCACATCACCAGGCTCAGCAAACATGGAAAGCTGAGAGACCTAAGTCCAGAGTCTAGGAGTGGCAGGCACTTTATGTCTCAAAGCGAGACAGGGAAGGAGGTGAAAGAGAAGGCGGTGGTGGTTGTTGCCCCCAGGAAACACCAGGAGCCTCAGGAACCAGCATGACCACTTGATCCAACGGGCAATAAGAAGCTAGAGGGGGTTCAGTCTTCCAGGGTTGGACACTAACTCTGTATCCCACACTGGTTTTCTGTCTTGCCTTTTCTAGCATGTAAAGTTATTGACTTACTCTCCTTAGTTCTCTCTTTGCTCCATGTCTATTCAGCTAAATTCTACAGTAACAAGAGTATAGGAATCAGAGTCAAACTGAAGCTTGAATTAATACTCCACCATGTATTTTCTAGTTGTGTAAGCTTCTTAATCTCTGAGTCTCAATTAAATTCTTTCTTTATCTATAAAATGGAATCAGTAAGGCCTACTACCATCCAGGTTGTTACAAGAATTAAAACAAGTACTGCAGGTAAAATGCCCAGTGCATGGCCACACTCAAAGCACTCTGGGTTCTTTCTTTCCCTCTTATTTCTACCATAGTATAGTTGGGAGTATTTTCTTTTTTACTGAAGCCAGTAGGGAAATGAAATCATTATATTTCACCAAAAAACAGTAACTTGGTTTCACATACTGAAGTAGGACAAAGATGAAGCAGAGTCCCACCCCTTGCAACACAGGATGGAGACACACACACACACCCACACACACACACACACACACCCCTCTTTTTATTTGTGTAAACAAGGATCTGGGCATTTGAGAGGTAGGACTCTGAAATCATACTGTGTGGAAAGGATCTGACCATTATTCCCAGCCTAAGAGGGACATGTGATGATCTGTCCCAAATGCTGCTCATCAAGGTGGTTCATGTACGACTCCCCAGAGGGACCCCAATTCCCGAGTATACCCACTGAGACTAGGTCATAATAAAACATTGAACAGTCACAGTTTAAACCACACAACACAGCCTTCAAATTGTTGGGCCTGTCCAGCCTCCCCACCTGTAACTGAGCAGGACCCTAAGGGGCCCTCCCAGCACAGCCTCTCCCACACCACATCCTTCACCCACCTCTTGTTTATAGAAAAACTTTAGCCTCCTTGGCCTCCCCCAATTTCCAAAGTGTAAATTTAATCATGATGTGAGGAAATGCAGAAAGGAAAACAAGAAAGACCAAAATAATAATAATAATAATAATATTGGGCTGGCCATTAAACAAAGTCAAAGACCTTTAGTTCCTTCTCAAGGGCTACAGATAATAATCTGAGCCATGTCCTTTGAGCTGTTTTATAGATATTGAAACCCCTATCAGGTGGAAGAAGTTAACTATATGCTACCCACAAGCATGTAGACCCAAGACAGGTTGGACCCAGAAGGCTGATGATGTTGACTCCTGATTATCTCACCATCAACCAATCCAAAGAATGCCACAAGCTGATGACATCCCCTACCAGCACCCCGCCCCCCCCCCAACCCCATTCTGATTTTAAAAACCTTATCCCGGAAGCCTTCGAGCAATTCAAGCCTTTTAAACACTAACTACCTGGACTCCTTGCTTGGAACGCTAGCTACAATAAATGCTACACTTTGCCTCACCACCACCTTGTGTCAATAGATTGGCTTTACTGTGTATGGGCAAGGGACCCACCTGTGGATCAGGAGCACACCCAGTGTAAGGTGTGAATGGAAGGAGGCCAGCCGCTGGCTTGATGAGGCCAGCCACTGGTCTGAGGCACGTGTGGTCTTCCCTGAACTCACCAGGTAACACAGAAATTCATGTTTTCCCAGTTGTGTAGATGGTGCACTAGGCACAGTACCTGGCTCCAGGGCTCCACCTGCCACTCCTCGCAGGGCTCCAGGTTACAGCTCGTGGTCAGTGGAGGAGGAAGTCCGGCCAGGAACCGGCAGTGAAATGGCCTCAGGCTCCGGTGATCCCGGCTGTCCACACACTGAATCTCCCGGATCTGGAAGCCCCCGCTGCAGTTTCTGGAGCACTGTATGGAGAGTGAGAGAAAAGGGGACACCTGAGTTCTTGGCATCAGGCTGTCCATGCCCAGATATCCAGGGGTTTCACAAAGGATCACAAAGTTCCCAGCTTCTAGTTCCCAGCTTCTAGAGAGGTTGGTGACCTGTCTTTCCTCGCACGCCGTGGAGAGAAGAGTCACTCTAGCAGCTCCCCAAGGTGGGGCTCCCTGTGTTAGAAAATGCAGATGTGGAAGTGTAAGAACCGGGTGACAAATCCAGTTCTGTCACAGACTCACTGTGAGCCCTTGGACGAGCTGCAGAAATGCTCTGAGCCTCAGCTGTCATGTCTGTAAACTGGGGCAACAACTGTTATACTGGGCTGTCCTGAAGATTATGCGAGGGTGGGCTTGGGTGACGCAGGCACAGCTGTTCCTTAGGATGTCTGTGTTCATTGGAGGTAAATGCAACCACCCATGAGGGGAGCTCTCTGCCAAGACACCCAATTACCTCTCAGAATCCTGCCGAAAACCTGCTTCCTCCCTGACTCTGGACACAGGATTGGTTACCCCTTTTTAAGGAAAACAAAGTGAATAACTGCTCAGTGGTTTCATCTAGGGAGTGGGCGAACCCTGTCCTTGGCCCCACTGCCAGGCTTCCCTGTACATCACCATCACCCACCATCTTTCCTCCTAAGGCCACCATCACATACCTCCATCACCAAGGATGTTCTCAACGCATGCCCAGTGCAAGCCCTTAAGAGGTCCTCCCCACTCCCCTGCCCATGCCCACACCTTGTGCAGCAGCCCCTGCCCTCTGATCCCAGTAAAGGACACTGTTCACCAGCAGGCTGCTGATTTCCTGAAGCTCACAAAAAACACGGCTGCCCCTGAGTCACCTACATTTTTGTGGCATATTCAGGATGACTTCTTTGGTTTACAAAGACCTCTTGGACTTTGGAAGCTCTGTCCATCCTTCATCTAGGTAGATTTTATTCAATCATAACTCGAGCTTCCAAGACTTGATCTTCAGTCTATACAGAATGCTTTCATTATCAGTTTCCCTTCAGCTCATCTTGAACGTGTACCTTAGTCTCTCAAGGCCAGTCCTGGCTTGTCTTGTCACTGCCCACTTCCAGGTGGGAACCCAAGGTAGGTGGCATGGAGGCTGAGCCCTGAGCTCCTCAGCCCCTCTCCCCTGGATTCTCTGTGGATTAATAATATGTCCTGTGGTCCTTATGTCCTGAATCTTCCTTCCTCCATCCTTTGCTTTACCCACTACTGCTCTTCCTTTAGACTTGGCTTAAATGTCACGTCCTCTGTGAAGTCATCCTTGAATACCTTCTCCAAAGGATATCTATTTCTTTTATTATTCATCTCAAATCCTTCTCTGTTTCCATTGCAAGAACTTGAAATGTGAAACAACTTCTATTTATTCTGTCCATCTTTTCTGTTAGACTGTTTCACTGCCCTGAAGCTGGAAACCCATCTGTCTTGGTCACCACTGTGTCTTGAGCATCCAGCATGGGGCCAGGCACGGCACAGATGCTCCTCACAGCCTGTGGAATGACTATATAAATTCTGAGAAAAGGGAAGTTGGGGATTTCCAGTGGGCCAAAGAGCTCTGTGGTTACCATGGGGATAAAGAACATCCTTCTGCACCCTCTCAATCCTTCCATCAGTGATCTCATTACATCTTGGCTGAGAAAATACACCGCCACCAAAGCCCACTGCTGTAAGGTATGCTTTCATCTGGCCCCTTCTCTACTCGGTAAAATACCATGTTCCCTTTTTGGCTACGGTGGAATAGTCATAATTGTAGTGTTGTGGATGGTAAAAGAAAACTTCTCAGAACCTTTCATTAGAGGTACCTCCCAAAATACTGATCCCCCTTTCTTTGCCATTTGGCAGATAGTGCAAGTCACCTGAATGCAAAACTTGTGTTGTAGCATGGCAGATGCGGGCCCATGTGACAAGGGGGCAGATGGACGCTCTAATGCCTCCGTAAATCAAGTGTATTTAGCTTCTCAGAAATAAGCAACACTTGCCAGACAGCCCCCCAAAAGCAAATTCAAAACTTCATTTGCCTGCCATGCTGTAAGTACAGAGAACAAAATAACTGCCAGTTTAAAATCAGCCACAGAACAAACACCAGAAAATTTTACACAAAGCAGCCCTTTGTGTGACAGATTTCCAGGAAATAACCCACGGTTAAGACAAGAGGGCTCTTTATTAGGGATAGGAATTTTACAAGACATAGTGTACAATGGGGGTTTATTTTCTTATTTTTCATTTGTTGCTACAACCTGTTATTCCTAGAGTTTTCACATTAGCATTACCCTTTTGTCAAAGAGTGCATTCATTCACATTCAGTGGGAAATGAAGTTGATTAATATGTTGAAGTAAATATTAAGGGAAGGCACTCACTAAATCTGTGACTTTTCTATTTCATTTTCAGAAGATCCTCTGATTTAGTTAGCAGGAGGGAAGTGGCAGGGCATTAAATCACTCTACTTTGAAAACTGCTCTGCCTTGGTGTGTCGAATGCCAATTACTATATTCATTTTCTTATTGCCCTAAAGGAGGGCTATTTATATTCCTGGTTTCCTAACCGGGAGCCTGTGGACCTGACTGAGGACAGGAGCCCGCCTAAGGAGAATAGAAGGACTGGTTAATGCCCACGTGAGACCGAACAGGTCTAACCATCTTCTGGTTCCCACGCCAGTCTGTTTAACTGATGTGATAGGCAAACCAGACTGAGTTAGAATGAAGACTCCTCTTAGCTTACAGGAGCCACTGGCAGAGAGAAAGATGACAGACTCACAACCATTCTTCCTTGTGTCGTTTCTGATTTATGGAGCCATCCTGATACACGTTCCATGTTGGACTCCTACCTAGTGTTCAAATGAGTATAGTGAAATTAACCAACCTGGAATTAGGAGTCAGTAGACTGCATTCAAGTATCACCCTGACACCAAGTGGCTTTGTGACTGTACCTCTATAAGCCTCTGTTTTCTCCATCAGCATTAAAAAGAAAATAAATTGGATGATTAAACTCTTCCATATTCTAGAGTGATATAAGTGTATGGGATCATTGGACTTGTATTATGCTTTGGTTTCAGAATACTTTCTTGCTTTCCAGAAGTACTAAGCAAGGACATGGAAATAATTCTTTTTTGCTCCTTTCCTAATACTAAACAGATTCATAAGACTCTTAAGATCATTCAGAAATAATTCATTCCAAAAATTCTATTTTGAACAGCACCAAAAGTCATTCATCTGTCTACTCCCCCACGCCATCCCCACTTCACTTCCTCTTTGCTATTAGGCACTTATCTATATGCCAGCTTCTGTATGCCAATCTAGCAGAAGGAAAAAGTCATGCAATGAATAAGTGAGAAAAGAACAGCAAGTATAACAGTCATAAATTATAACAGTCAATTATAACAGTCATAAAGATGATATGTCATAAGTTGTTCATGATCCAGTGAAGGAACAAAGGAGGAGGTGGTTGATTTTACTCGAAGAAGGAAAGGCTTGAAGGGAGAAGCCAAACCTTGAACTGTATCATGCAACATGGGTAAATGCTCACTCAGCTGGCAAACAGTGTGGGGGACATTCAAGGTGGAAAGAATGACATATGCAAGTGGAGTGAAGCAACAAGGCTTGTTTGGGAACATGTCCATCAGAATGTTAGAGTGGAGGGTACGGATGGAGAAAGAGAGATGGGAAGGGGCCATGATAAAGGATCTCATGGTTTGAACATCACTCCTCAGCTGAAGTGGTCTTGGGTTCATGCTTTCTGTGAGTCTAAAGGCTTTCTTTAATTGCTGTTCTTTTCTCACTTAGGGATTCCATTAATCTAAAGCACCTGGGGCTTCCAAGAGCAGGTAATAGGTTAGACATACAGTAAATAATACCAAAAGAAAATACATGCAGTGATTTTGAGTGTATTATTTTCCTTCTGGCTGGTCAATTTTTGCTTTCTGGGCACAGAAGCTCCCCTATAACATACAATTCTCTGTTATGAAATTTTACACTTTGGGCTTCAATATGTTTCTGGGAACATGTTATATATGAAAGTCTGTACTTAGGGGCTCTTTCCCTATATTATTCATTTGTAAAAGTTCAGATCCAAAAAAAAATGTAGCACTGAATATTATGAAACTCAAGGTCATAAGAAAAGGTTGCCACTTTTATTTTCCAAAAAATGTGACAGATAATAAAGTCAGCTACTGTTAAAATAAAATTGCAACACTGCCTAGGTGGGGAGACAGATCATTCCAAGAAAATGTAAAAATCTTTGATTCATTTCAGAAATAATCAAAATCTGTTAGACTGAACTATGAGATGTTATTATCATTCTGAGAGAGATAATAAAGAGGTTGTTAAATCACCAGTTTACAAAACTGCCGGAGGTACAGTCAAAATGTTCAGTCAGGAAGTGTGTGATGATGCATAACTTTGGTGTCAAACCCAACTGAAGGTTTTTTAAGCTCATCTTTGTCACTTATTGCATTTCTTTCAGCACAAGAATCAAAGAATCAGTTTTTTTTCCTTAGACAAATTTTAATGCTCTGAAATTGGCATGTGTCTTAAACTGACATGCATATTTATTATGCAGTGTTTCCTTCTTTCTGAAAAGCTGCCATTACATTGATGAGTGTTCCCCCAGTTGATGGTTTTTCAGAATTGAGAGTATCAGTACCAACTGATAATGTGCTAGTGATTTAAACCCTCTAAGCCTTCACTTCCTCAGTGGGAATTATAAAGAAGGTCCTTTATTGGATGAAAATAAAATTGTTCATCTAAAATTCTTGTGCAGTGTCAGGCATGAGTGCCAGGACACAAGGTCGGTCAAGTCTGCCAAAGTTCATGGAGGACCTGACTGCCTAGTACTGGGGAGCGGAGCCCTGAGGGATTGACAGGACTTACTCCACTGCCTCCTGTCCACAGTCCCCTGCCCCAAGTCCAGGAAGCCAGAAGTCAGTAAACACCTGAGAACTACTCCTAGCCTTTACCCAGAGCTCAAAGTTGGCCCAAGGCTTTATCTGAACAGTCTTTTACCATTTACAAAGTGGTTTCACGAACACTCTTTGACTTGTACAACTTTATGAAGTTGGTAGAGGCCACATGATGTAGTTCATTTCCCAGAGGTGAGAAAACTAAAGCTCCTAAGAGGCTGGAAGAAAGGATTAGCACCCTATGCTGGTGACAGAGTGTGTGTGCCAGTGTGCTAAGTCACTTCAGTCGTGTCTGACTCTTCGTGACCCTGTGGACTGTAGCCTGCTAGGCTCCTCCATCCACGGGATTCTCCAGGCAAGAATACTGGAGTGGGTTGCCGTGCCCTCCTCCAGGGGAATCTTTCCAACCAAGGGACTGAACCCGGGTCTCCTGCATTGCAGGCAGATTCTTTACCATCTGAGCTGCCAGGGAAGCTCTTGGTGACAGAGTGGGGCTGCCAACCCAGACATGTCTGATCCCAGGCCCGGGGCTGCTTCTAGGATTCAATTCTGTAGAACTCCGCTTTCTCCAGTGTGCCTCTGGGACAAACCTAAAGACCATTACCTTAACTTTGTTTCAGATAGATCAATGCATGAAGAAGAAGCAAGCCATTCCAAAAACAACTTCTGGACTTTGTAAAGGAAGAGATCTTAATACACAGGCTCACTGTACTGTCACAAATATGAGAAAATGTCCACAGCAGTTGTATCAGGACTTCATCAAGGAGATGAATGGTGCGGGAGACAGAAGGCTGTAAAACAGCTACAATTCAGACTGCACACACAGCAGTGGGGAGTTTCTGGTGAGTAATCTGGGGAATCTCAGGTGTGATCCCTGTGGCTTCAGGTGAGGCTGTGGCATACCCTTAGTCCTGTGAGATTAAAGTGTCTCTGGATCTGGGCTTGTGGTTGGTGGGATAATGCAGAAAGACTCAAGATCAAATTAGAATTCGTCCCTCTGAGAAAGTGTTTGTGAAAAGGAAAACCATCAAGTTGGCAGAATCTAAACCCTCTGGATGGGCCTCCCTGGTGGCTCAGATGGTAAAGAATCCACCTGCTAATGTGGGAGATACGTGTTCGAGCCCTGGGTCAGGAAGATCCGCTGGAGAAGGAAATGGCAACCCACTCCAGTGTTCTTGCCTGGGAAATCCCATGGACAGAGGAGCCTGGTGGGCTACAGTCCATGGGGTCACTAAGAGCCTGATAAGACTTAGCAACTAAAACGACAAAAACAACAAACTCTGGATATTTAAAGGTAAAAGCAGGGGTATGTTTTCCTACTCTAGGTTTGGAGGTCTGCCTCTGAGTAAGTTTAAGAGTCCCAGCAGAACAGTGAAACTAAGATGCCCTTCAGATCTTTCCCAGTACATGATTTAGACTTCAGACACCCAAACGGACTGGTTAATAATGTGGCAGTCAAAAAGCTGCCAAAATTTAGTGTCATTCAGTTACCAAAGTCTAAGATAAAATTTAAATCAACATCTCTAGGAAAAACGGAAGTCCCGCATTAAATATTCCTAATGGTAGAAAAAAACAGATGTCAGGGCAATTGACTTTCAGTAGTTAAATGGAGTCTTTGACATAAGGTTTGTCTATCATCCTGAGAGAGGAGATAGGATAGTATTGACAGGAATGGAGTAACTTTGAGGATTTGAGTTTAAATATGGTGGTCGCCACATTCCGGCAGAACTTGGTGATGTGTCCAAGATAGCTTGGAGTGGTACAGGGGTTAATAAGTATATCGGCAAGCCTCCTGGCCATGACAGAGAAGAGACCCAGAGGCTGACAGGGCAGGGATGAGCTGCCAGAGCAGGGCTTACTTTAGGGGGTCTGACACCACCAAGAGCTACTGGCTCTCCCATTCCGGTTTTATTTCAGCTAGAATTCCTGGAAGTTTACACTGGATTGACCTTTTTAAAAGTGTGAGCTATTTCACACATCTGTCCTTTTTATGAGCCATGTAATTTCCAAGGAAAGGATTAGTCCCAGTGATGGGAAAGTGGAACTTTAGGACTTGGTCAACATTTGGCAAGGTCAGGGACAGAAATGTTTCTTGAAATTTTTCTGGATAGGAAGAGAATTTGTAGCCAGGCATTTGGTCTGGTCCCTTTTGGAATTTGTTATGAGTTGGAAGAGAAAAAAAAATGCAGAACCAGCATTCATTCCTTAAAGAAAAACGGTATGAGAACAGAAGAAAGGCAGGTTGGCAGGAATCAAAGAAATGTGTGGTGATTTTCTCAGGGAGTAGCCATACTTTCTCTCTCTTGCCAAAGATCAGAGCCTTTCTTTGGGAAAGGGGACCTATTGCAGATTAATGACAGTGCCTGCTCCTGTCTGTCAGGTAAGTCTGCCAGGAGAACCAGAGACGGCCAGTGAGACACCTCATGGTCCTGCTTGTCTGGGGACCTGAGTTTTCCACGAGATGAGAGTGCTAACAGATGCCAGCCTCCCCAAACTTCTGGGCAGCTCTTTCTCCTTCTGTATTAAGGCCATCAAGGGAAACTGGCTCCTCAGAGAGAAGACAGGTGCCTACAAGGTGTCTTGGTGTGAGGGGGTATGGGGGGTGTGCATGGCAACGAGGATGTATGCACAGCTCACACCTCTGCACCCCTCCTGCCAAGTGGCTCTGAACTCCACCTCGACCAGTGACTCTATGATCTGGGTGCATCTGTATCCCCCAGGGGTTGGTTCAGCCCTATCATGGTGACAGGCAGTCTGGGCCTGATTGCTGCCCAGAAAAACCAAGGCCGACCAATCCTAAGACCTGACAAAGACTTTCACCAGGGACTATGCAGGCAGCACAGAGAAATAAGTAACCACTCTAGGTTAGCAAGGACAGGAACATCACACTTCAAAGAAATCAATATAGGAAAGATGCTTTTAAAGACCAAGCTTTGATGTTTCAGCTTTCTTTTCATTTTGAGTCTGGCAGATTCCATGCTTTGTGAGCAGCTGCTGAACCATGATTTAATTATACATGTGCTCATGTATCATTATTAATTATAACGTTAAGTTTAAGCAATTTAGAAATAGTGTCGCAGGCTGGACAAGCAAATTAAATTACACAAATTTAACTTCTTTCTTTCTCAGTTTATCCGGTAAGGGAGGACAGGTGGATAAAAACACGTGGGCTAATGAAAACTCCGTGCTTGCTCTAAGGCTATTGTGTAGCTGAAAGTAGGCTTATGACAATGCCTGTGGTTCACTCATCTGCCAGTTTGTCACAGAAAAGGGCAGAAGGGAGGCAGGAAGGGAAGCAGGAAAGCTGCTATAGCAAATGGCTCTGGTGTAAGTCCCTCTGCCCCCGCCCCCCGAAACACGGCTGAGCTGATCAATTACCTTGCTCCAGTTTCCCACTTTCCAGCCAGCGCAGGGACGGAGGTGGCACCTCTTGGCCGGGTCTGGCCTCTGCAGGGTGGCACAGTCGGAATCCACGTGGGTGCTGCACTGCACGCTCCGCCAGTAGGTCCCCAGCCCGCACGTGGTGGAGCACTGCCCGGGAGGAGGGAGAGATGACAGAGACTCAGGGCTGCTTCCTCACATACACCCCACCCCACCCCACCCTGGAGGCAGGGGTGCTCCATCTTGGCTACTCACTAAACCTGCCTGCAGAGCTTCAGAAACTTACCAGCACTGGGGCTCCAGCCACAAACAATCTGAATGGCTGAGGGTAGGGCTCAGGCAGGAGTAGTTAAAAAAACAGGTGATTCTAATAAGCAGCCAGGGTTGAGAATCCCTAATTTCTATGTGGGAGGAAAACCCAGTGCAAAAGGAAATTTGCTTCCCTTAAAGAATATCCTGGCTGGAAGGTCTATGGAATGACTACGAGCTACAGGCACACTGCTGCATTTCATCAATGCTGTTCATGGAAAGGGAAGAGTAGAAACTAGCCTAGGTCAACAGTTTTTTCAACTGGCTCATTTATGGAGGTAAATGGGCTTCCCTGGTGGCTCAGTGGTAAAGAATCAGCTGGGCAACACAGGAGAGCTGGCTTCGATCCCTGGGTCAAGAAGGTCCCCTGAAGAAAGAAATAGCAACCCACTGTAGTATTCCTACCTGGAAAATCCCACGGATGGAGGAGCCTGGTGGACTACAGTCCATAGGGTCACAAAGAGTCAGACACAACTGAGCAACTGAGCACTGTATTATGTGTGTATATATACTAGTGAGCCACCAGGGAAGTACATTTATCTCCATAAATGAGCCAGTTGAAAAAACTGTTGACCTAGGCTATTTTCTACTCTTCTCTTTCATGAACAGCATTGATGAAATGCAGCAGTGTGCCTGTAGCTCATAGTCATTCCACACACCTATGTGTGTGTGTGTGTGTGTACACACACATAATACATATATACACATAATACATATATCCACATATACATAATACATATAACACATAATACACATAATACATATATATATATATAAAATATGAAAGTGAAAGTCACTCAGTCATGTTTGACACTTTGTGACCCCATGGACTATACAGTCCATAGAATTCTCCAGGCCAGTCTTTCCCTTCTCCAGGGGATCCTCCCAACCCAGGGATTGAATCCAATTCTCCCACATGGCAGGCAGATTCTTTAAGAGCTGAGCCACCAGGGAAACCCAAGAATACTGGAATGGGTAGCCTATCCCTTCTCCAGGGTATCTTCCTGAGCCAGGAATGAAACCGGGGTCTCCTACATTGCAGGCAGATCCTTAACCAGCTGGGCTACCAGAAAGCCCAAATATATATTATATATTAGAGATAATAACAGCTGAAGTGCATATTCTCATTGCACTAGTGGCCCCACTGTTCACACCCATGCTATTTGCAATGGACTTCACAGCTCCTCTCATCAAATGATAGAATGCATTTCCCCAGCTGTTGAATCAGGACTGTTCTTGCACTTTTCTTTTTCCAGGAAATTGCAGTGGATGATGCTGTGTAAGTTCTTAAGAAATCTTGCTTGTTTCAGTTCTCTCTCTTAGACCCTTGTCTCTGCCATGAAAATAAAACTGGCTAACCTACTGGAGGATGAGAGATCATGTGAAATCAAGCTGGGTGACCCAGTACTCTTGCCTGGAAAATCCCATGGACGGAGGAGCCTGGTAGGCTGCAGTCCATGGGGTCGCGAAGAGTTGGACACGACTGAGCGACTTCACTTTCACTTTTCACTTTCATGCACTGGAGAAGGAAATGGCAACCCACTCCAGTGTTCTTGCCTGGAGAATCCCAGGGATGGCAGAGCATGGTGGGCTGCCGTCTATGGGGTCGCACAGAGTTGGACACAGCTGAAGCGACTTAGCAGCAGCAACAGCAAACCCAGCTGAGGCCATCCCAGACCAGCCAGCCTTCAGCCAACCCTTCACCAGATGCATGACAAGCCAAGCTGAGATCAGCTAAGCTCAGCCTAGGTCAGAAGACACTTCCAGCAACCCACTGACTCATGGACAAAAATGAATGTTTACTGAGGTTTTATGGTTGATTGTTATATAGCACTATTGTAATAGACAATGGATACAACTACATAACTGTCGGGGTCCAGCCCCGGCTGATCCAGGGTATTTGAAGCGGGGATGGCGTCAGCGAGGATCAGGATACAATAGCTTCAATTAGATATTAATTAGAGATGTAAAGAGTAATAGAATGAGGATAGCTCAGTAGGAAAATTCAGTGGAGAAAAGAGGCTGAGTAGCTTGGTTTATGTGGGAGACCAATAAGACTTCAAGACAAGAAGTTTGCACCACTTACGTAGGCCGCAGGCATCCTTCCGTTCTCCCGAAGGAGAGGAGACACTGCAGCCTCCCTGGTCAGATCTTAGAAGCCCAGGCATAATTAGTAAGCATGGTGGGTTCCGCGCTCCAGATGGAGACTCAGCCAAAGTGAGAGAGAGAGCGACATGGGGAGACCAGTATTTCGAGAAACTGATCCCAATTCTTTATTTTCCATGGTCTACTTTTATACACTGAGATGTTATGCAAAAGTCACGCGGGGTCAGCAGTCCTGACTTTTATCAAAGTCAGGTGCTTCATACAAATGTATACAGAGGTCTTAGGGGTGTTACATCATCTTCTGGCCAGGGGGCCTGCTGACAATTTATGACCCTCTCGTGACAGCGGTCAGTCAACCAGGACACTTATTTCTCCAGGGGTGATTATTCTTAAAACAGACGCCACCCAAATAAAGTTACATTCCTATAGGGTGAGGGTGTACTGGGTTTTAGTTAAGGAAAGAATTTACTTAGCCTAAGGTCTAACGTGATTAATATCAAAGGTTAATACTTATTTCTTCTGTATATTCATTAATGTGTGTAAGGGCAGGGGATATGGAGACTTAGCAACAAACATTGGCTCAACAAATGAAAAACCCTTCACCAATACAATTTCTAATCAGCCCATTATACTTATACTAATAGTTTTCTAACTTTTCTAAGGAACCTGTTTTTAGAAGGTTTAACGCATCTTGTGCCTCTCACGGTTGGGAGGCTGTGAGCAATCACATGTGGCTGGACAAGCCTGTCAGGCAGGCTAGAGAACCTTCAGAGGAGTTTGTAGGTTAAAACACTCCTATCAGGCCCAGGAATTATTATTAACTGGAGCTCTAAGTTAACTCCTTCTCTGAAAGAGGTGGTGGGGGACAGCCCCCTGTAAAGTCAGAGGTGTAGGTGAGAGCACAAAGTAGTAAAGTAGGCAGGCTCTGGTTATAGGGGTAGATGCTCGAGGATTTCCAGGGGGACTCCTGAGGCTCCATCTCGCCTTTGCGTATGTCAAGCCTCCTTCCTCATGACCTTTGCCACGGGTGGAGTGCCTCACGCCGGCCCCCAACACACAACAGGTACTTTTCCTATATTTTCTCTAACCTTGGAGACTCAGGATACAATTAGAATTCTGAAGTTGACCAATTGTGTGATCTTTGGTGGTTTCCTAACTTCTCTAGCAAGTAAAACTGGTGATAACACTAGGACCTCTTTTATTAAGTTGCTGTGAGAACAATAGAGTTAATCCATGCACAAAGGGAGTGCTCTACAAATGCTACCTATTAAGCATAGCACTGTAGCTGAAGCTCCAATACTTTGGTCACCTGATGCGAAGAGCTGACTCTTTAGAGAAGACCCTGATGCTAGGAAAGATTTAAGGCAGGAGAAGGGGACGATAGAGAATGAGATGGTTGGATGACATCACCAACTCAATGGACATGAGTTTGAGCAAGCTCCGGGAGATAGTGAGGGGCAGGGAACCCTGGCATGCTGCAGTCCATGGGGTGGCAAAGAGCTGGACATGGCTGAGTGACTGAATAACAGCAACAAACACAGCACACCTGCAAAGCCAGCATTATGAGTCCCACTTTCCAGATTTTTGGGGCCCAGAGAACTTAGCAGTCATGCTAGAGGTCACACAGACACTACAATGTTAATTTCACACCATGGCAAGGAGAAAAACAATGTTTGTTCCAAACCCAGGACAGGAGCTAGTGAGACCAAATTCCCAGGCTAGTGATGACCCTGGTACCTCTCAAGTGATGTCTATAGCTCTTTGTGCCATATTTGTGTGGTAAATAAACATGTGTCTCTGGGGCTCTGAGTCTAGTCCTGTAGGGTTCAGATGTGAGCAGACATTTGTTTAATTTCTATTTAGGCAGCAAACGAGTCCAAAGACAAAGATGACAGGAGGACATTCATAGAATGCAGTAAGCAAAAGGGGATTCCATTGATTGTCTCTTATGTCAGTTTAAAATTGGGAGTTGGGGGTGCAGAGAAGATCCTGAGGAGGCAGAGGAACAGCTTCTCTTTGTCCTGGGAACCTTCTCCCTCGTTACAGCCAGTGACCCTGTGATAACTGATTTACCAGGTCAAGGAGCAGGTATTGGGGTGTTCAGAACTGGAACTGCTGTGCAGGGCTATATCAGAATCATGTGAAAACTTCTGTGAAAGGCTGTGGAAAATTACACTGTCACTTCCATTTACACGACTGCACAGCATACATGTCACTGACTGGCCCAGGGGATCTGACTGAATGATGAGGCAATGAGATGAGAAGTGATCTTCTGTCACAACACGATCCACACCCATGCACACTGGGAAGCTCCTGAGTCTTCTGTCTTGTAATATATCTCAAAGCAAATACTTACTGAGCACTTCCTATATGCCTGACATATAGGAATTCCTATATTATTCCTCTTATTTCATAATAATCATATGAATCAGGCATTGTCATCCTCATTTTAAAAATGAGGAAATGAGTGTGGAGAGAACATGCAGAGTAAGTGATGGAGCTAATACTCAAACCCAGAATGTCTGCTTTCAAGTTTTATGTCTATTCACAATATGAACTTGGTTTTGGTGGCTTAGATGGTAAAGAATCTGCCTGCAATGCAGGACCCCTGGGTTTGATCCCTGGGTCAAGAAGATCCCCTAGAGAAGGGAATGGCTACCCACTCCAGTATTCTTGCCTGGAGAATCCCATGGACAGAAGAGCCTGGTGGGTTATAGTCCATGGGTTCACAAAGAGTCGGACATACACATTTAATATTTGAAATCACAAGTAGTTAGAGGAATATGCTGTGAACAGCCCTTCAGCACAGGACAGAAAGTGGGAGGAGAAGGTGAGAGAGATTTCTGATCAAATGCTAAGGAACTTTAGAACTTACTTCCAACATCAAAGAGCAAGAAAGCCTTTATGGAAGAAGCAGCTCAAAGCTTGATACTGAAGAACAGGTAGGATTTATGAATAAAAGAAGGAGAAGGAAATTTCAGGCAGAGAAAACCATGGAAACAAAGGCACTGAGCTGAGATGAGCAGACGGTTTAGTGGAAACAGAGCAGCTGAGATTTGCTGAAAGCAATGGCAACCCACTCCAGTACTCTTGCCTGGAAAACCCCATGGACGGAGGAGCCTGGTAGGCTGCAGTCCATGGGATTGCTAAGAATCAGGCATGACTGAGTGACTTCACTTTCACTTTTCTCTTTCATGCATTGGAGAAGGAAATGGCAACCCACTCCAGTATTCTTGCCTGGAGAATCCCAGGGACAGAGGAGCCTAGTGGGCTGCCGTCTATGGGGTCGCACAGAGTCGGACACGACTGAAGCGACTTAGCAGCAGCAGCAGCAGGTGGGTGAAGGCATAGGACATAGTATGTTGAAAGCTGAACTATTTAAGGATGTGAAGGCTCTTGGATATTAAGAGTGGACTTTATATGATCTGATATGCAATGAAGAGACATTAGCAATTTATTATTAGGTGTTTGGAATAATTAGAAAATTCCTTTCAGAAGAGTAATATGGCAATACATTGCTTGTGATGATCCGTGGAAAGCACTGGGGAGAGGAGAGATAGTAAGTACCCAGATCAGCAAGGGCAAGAGCAAGGGCGGGGTCCTAACAAGAGTAGCAACCGAGTGTCCACCATTCTTGACCATTGCGGTGCTACTGGCATTTTAGATTTCCCAAATTGTCACAGGACCCTCGTAATCTTTGGCTCCTAGACTCTGAATGCTGGCATCAGCCCCTCCGCCAGCACGGTAATAAACAAAGCATCCCTGCTTTTTTCTATGCGTCACCCAGCAGCAGACTGGAAACCACAGGGACTAAATGAGCAGGAAATAAAGAGGAGATGACAGACATGATGTTTTTACTTCCTGTTCATTGAGGCCTCCCCAGTGGCTCAGTGGTAAAGAAACTGCCTGCTGTGCAGGAGACATGGGCTCGATCCCTGGGTTGGGAAGATCCCCTGGAGAAGGAAATGGCAACCGACTCCAGTATTCTTTTTTTAATTAATTAATGTATTTATTTTAATTGGAGACTAATTACTTTACAATATTGTGGTGGTTTTCACCATACATCGACATGAATCAGCCACAGATGTACAGGTGTCCCCCCCATCCTGAACCCCCTCCCACCTCCCTCCCCACCCCTTCCCTCTGGGTTGTCCCAGAGCACCAGCTTTGAGCACCCTGCTTCATGCATCGAACTTGCACTGGTCATTTATTTAACATATGGTAATATACATGTTTCAGTGCTATTCTTTCATATCGTCCCACCCTCTCCTTCTTCCACAGAGTCCAAAAGTCTCTTCTTTACATTTGTGTCTCTTTTGCTGTCTTGCATATATGGTCATCATTACTATCTTTATAAATTCCATATATATGTGTTAATATATACTGTATTGGTGTTTCTCTTTTTGACTTACTTCACCCTGTATAATAAGATCCAGTTTTCATCCACCTTATTAGAACTGACTCAAACGCAGTCTTTTTTATAGCTGAGTAATATTCCATTGTGTATATGTACCACAACTTCCTTATCCATTCATCTGGTGATGGACATCTAGGTTGCTTCCATGTGCTAGCTACTATAAACAGTGCTGCAATGAACATTCCACTCCAGTATTCTTGCCTGGGGAATCCATGAACAGAGGAGCCTGGCAGACTACAGTCCATGGGGTTGCAAAAGAGCTGTACGTGACTGAGAAACTAAACAACAAGTAAACAGGAAATAAAGAGAAGATGACAGACATGATGAGAGGACAGACACAGACCCAAAAAACTGTTAGGGTTTTTCTAGTACGACAGGGAAGCCTGATATCAATGGTTATCCTGGGCTTCCTAAGGTGTCTGACTGAGTGGCCAATGAGACCATTCTCTAGGGAGGGATAGTCCTAAAGAAACAACTTCAGAGATGGGTAGAATAAAAAATCAGGGGACAGTGGGGAACTCACAACCCAAAGTTTTCATTCTGAATCCTGATCCTCTCAGACAATTCTGTGTATTAAACACTTTGTCTCAAAAGATGCTTAAAGGGAGCAGGCACCAAGCCCAGTCATGTAGGGGACTCCTGCCAAATGTCAACTTCTAGTTTCATAATACCCTGTAGCTTTAAAAACCTCTGCTGCTGCTGCTAAGTCACTTCAGTCGTGTCCGACTCTGTACGACCCCAAAGACGGCAGCCCACCAGGCTCCCCCATCCCTGGGATTCTCCAGACAAGAATACTGGAGTGGGTTGCCATTTCCTTCTTCAATGCATGAAAGTGAAAAGTGAAAGTGAAGTCAAAATGAAAGTGAAGTCAAAGTGAAAGTGAAGTCGCTCAGTTGTGTCCACTCCTAGCAACCCCATGGACTGTAGCCTACCAGGCTCCTCCATCCATGGGATTTTCCAGGCAAGAGTACTGGAGTGCGTTGCCAGTGCCTTCTCTGAAAAACACTCTGCAGTCTGGGCCAATTCCCTTTTTCCAGCCAAACTGCCTAGAATTAATAGTTCCCAACAGCTCCAATAGTTGCCAAATATTGGGTGAGTGAGGATGTACTCAATAAGACAGTTTATTTCTGTCAAAGTCAAAGGATGACAGGAGATAGAGTTAATTCTTTGTATCTTGATTGCCTATAATCAGAATGTTTCAATTAACCTCTGGGCTTAAACAGTCATTGGAGCTGATAGGTACTTCTATTAGGTTTACTTTGTTTGAATATAGTAACTTCTCACTAGATCAATTAACACTTGTCAATTAATTAACATATTAAATATCCTCAGGACAAAAGCATTAAAACACATTTACATAAGAGGATGGGAAAGGAAACTAATTTCTAGGTCATCCAAAGCTACTTTTTAATGAAACTTTTGTAATGCGTTATTCTGTGGACTGAGAAGAGCTGTCCATCTTTATTAACATTCCTAATGTGAGGACTGTTTCATCTGAAAGGGTCTCTCCTTCAGGCTGCACTTTAGTGTCTCCTTCCATTTCAATACTATAAACGTTGCCCCAAAAGTCACCAGTGACTTGCCCAATGTAAGATCCATTAGGTCCACTCTCAGTTCTCACATTGCTTGATGTCCATGGCACCACACCTCTTGATTTGAGTCTTAATTAGTAGACTGTTCCTTACTAGTCTTTCACATGGGATCTCTTTGTCAGCCAGCTTCTTAAAATGTTGTTTTTTTTTCCGAGTCCCATCCTGAGGCCACTTCTGTTTGCAGCCTACAGGTTGTACTCGGATGACCTCGCTCACTTCCAAGGTTTGAACTTCTCCCTATTGGTCATGGCTACCAAATGCCATCCCCAGTTTTCACCACTCTCAAGAACCTCAGATAAATATACACAAACATCTGCTGGTTATCCTTTGGATAGCCCAGAGGTCCTGCCAACTAAACTCAATCTATAACTGGACTCATCATCCTTTCTTTGTCTCTATTGAAACTGTTTCTGTACATTGTATGATACCTCAGTTTATGGGAGCACCACCCATTGGCTACCCAAGATTCCAATGGAATAGTCATGACAGACTCCTCTACACCTCTCTTCTCACATTCCACATCAAATTATTCACAAAGTCCTACTGATTTTAAGTTCCCCATGTCTCCTGAATTTATATTTCCCTCTTCATCCCAAGCATTCTTGTCATAGTTCTAATTCCTCATCTAGACTACTGCAGTATCCTCCCAACACATCATATCCCTTATCCTCACTGCTTCTGGAATGGGCTATACCTAAAACACAGTGGGCCACGTCATTCAGTGGCAGAACTGCTAGATCCTCACTACGATCCTTTTCGTCATCCTCCTGCGCACTCAACTAGATTATGTTTTCTATCCATCTTGCACTTTGCTTGGGTCAAATGACTGAGTTCTAGACAGTGGAACATGAGCAGAAGTGCTAAATGCCCCCTTCTACGTTTGGCCCATAAAACCTCTTGTGGGAGAGCCTCTGTGCTCTTTTCTTTCCTGGCTGTGATTAGGATGGTGACCCCAGGGCCAATTTGAAGATGGGAAGATGGTAGAGCCATTGTCAGACTGGAGTCTCAAAGAACTGCACACGGGTCAGAGCCTCTCTCTCTACTGCTACCACTGCAGACATGGAATTCCCATGTATTATTATGTGAGTGAGAAACCAACTTCTGTTTTGGTTACCTATAACTTGTTTGGCTCTATTTGTTAACAACAGCCTACCTCTCACGTGTGCATCTGTGTGTGACTTCTAAGTACATACACACATTGTACATATGCCATTATGGACAATATGTCACTCATACTTTATTCTGATATTGATACCATATACATGCCTTCCATCTAGTCTTTCACCCTCTGTTTGTCCTCCTTGTATTTTTCTCAAGGCCCACGGTGCCTTTAACAGAAGGTGCTTTCAGACTTCATCTCCACTGACTAATTAACAAAATCCTACAAATTAACAGGTAGCCTCGGTTTCCATAACTTGTTCTCTTGACTGTTTTGTTGGATAGAGGACAATGAGCCTATTTAAGTTCTTTAGGGGTGACCCATGTTTTTGAAAGGAAAAATACCTTTTGAGGGTACTATGTGGAATGATACCATTCATAAAACCTACACAGTACATTTTAATTTCAAATATCTAGGCTGGCTGAATCCACTTTAGTGACCATTTGCTCCTGCGAACTCAAAAATAAGCACATGCCCTCAATGTTATTTGAAAGCACCTTCTTATGAACCATGTGATTTTCTCATCTGTCTACCCAGGGTTATCATGTAACTGGCATTATTTTTATGGATCATATGATCAAGGAAGAAACAAATATAACAGAAGGCAGAGAGAGTGGTGATATTTCTGATGGTAAAGCAATGGACCATAGGCTATGAAGTCTGTCTGCTCAGGTTCAGATCTCTGCCGTGTGCATATGTGTGTGTGTGTGTGTGTGTGTGTGTGTGCACGCGCACTTGTGTCTGTGATTCTGGCTAGCGTTCACCTTTCAGCTCTTCCTCATCTCAGCAAATGGGGCCATATTACCAATCTCCTTGAGCTGTACTGAGAATTAGCATAAAGTCATTCTATAAAGCATGGCACACACTTCATACATATTCACTGTCAATGTCCTCCTCATCATTAAGAGCCCAATTAGACTTTGCTAACATTGGAAAAGACCCTGATGCTGGGAAGGATTGGGGGCAGGAGGAGAAGGGGACAACAGAGGAAGAGATGGCTGGATGGCATCACCAACTCGATGGACGTGGGTTCGAGTAGGCTCCAGGAGTTGATGATGGACAGGGAGGCCTGGCGTACTGTGATTCATGGGGTCACAAAGAGTCAGACACGACTGAGTGAACTGAACTGAACTGAACAGAAAGAAATCTGACCAAAATGTCAGGGATTATGAGACTCATTCCTCTCCTTTTCTAAACAAATGGGATTACTCTAAGCCTGGAAATCTTTTTTGTCCTCCTGAAACTGGAATTTTTACTTGCAAAAAGAGATAAGAAGATGATTCTCCATTGACAGAAAATGTAATGAACATGATTTCACTTTAGAAATCAAAATAGATCAACGTGAAAACATAGTTTGAATGCAAATAAAAAAATGTGAAAGGTTGCATTTACCTATTCTTTGACAGTATAGTCGATTTCAGGACCAATGATGCTGACTAATTCATACAACAGAATTTAAACAGTGAACTTGTCAGCTGCTGCTAAAATTCACTAGAGAGCCTGCGGATTAGAGTGGAAAGATTTCAAAGGCTCATCTTCCAACTGACATGTCTATAGACAAGTCACCTAACTGCTAAAAATCTTAGTTTCTGTAATTGTAAATTGGTATAAATGGAGAGTTTACCTGCTCCCCAGAACTATGAAAAGGAGAAAATAGGAGACTACATATGAAAGTGGTTTGGAAAATAACATGGTTTATAAATTAAATGTATGGTTATTTTTACATTAGCTGCTAATACTTCTTTTTTAGCTAGAGAGATGAGTCATGCATCATCATAAAAATTGCTGAATGATTTGAACATGTGATTATTTTGCCACAAAGTTCTCTTTTGAGTTGTCAATTTATTTTTAACAAGTTCAAATACTGTGCATTCAAAATGCAAATGGGTGAAAAACGATTGTGATGTTTAAAAGGATGTAATTAGTTCTAGAAATGGAGAAACAAATATCTAGCCAAATTCCTGAAGCCTGAAAACAGGAACCAATGTTTTGCCATCATGTTTATTTTCTTCTCACTCTATTTTCTTCTTACTCTATGAGTCAAAAAGAGTTTTTTTCAAAAGAATTTTTTTAATACAAGGAAGCACTGAGTCAAAAAAAAGTCGTTGATAAAGTAAGCATAGAATTCTTCTAAAGAACTTTGTTTTAGATTTCCATTCCAATTGTGCAACATTGGCTTTCTGAATGAAATGTGAACTCAGGTCCTCCCATAGGATTCTTTGAATCCTATGGATTCTTTGGTCCTTCATCATAGAATTCTTACAGTTTGCAGCTGGAAGGGACATTGGAGGAAAGAGGTGATTTGTACTAGCTTCACTGTTGTTCAAAAGCAGGTTCAGAGAGGCAGACTGAATTGTCTACTGTCACACACTGGCTGACTCAGGTCTCCTGATTTAGTTCTAGGTTCTCCTCACTCTATCTCACTACATTTGTTCTCTTTCCCTGGACTTTTTTTTTTTTTTTTTTTTGGAGTTAGGTGAAGAGGGAGGTGAGGGCATGGACCTGATTGCTTCATTTTTTCAAGTCCATTTGGAAATCTGCACAGAAATGCAACACCCCTAGCTAATTCCATATAGAATCAGGCCTGGGTAAGAAACAGAACTCTTACCTCACTCCAGTTTCCGACAATCCAGTAGGCAGGGCTGCGTCCCATCGAGAGATGCTTGTAATCCGAGGCATTCAGCAAAAATCCCTCAGCCATCAGACTTGTTGCATCTTCCTTGGTCAGGACTGGTCCAGAACTCTGTGTTAGATTCATGTTGCTTGGAAGTTCTGTTGGGTGAGGGTTTACTGGCTTTTTGGAGTATGCTGGCTGGTGGTCTTCTCCCAGAGGGAGTGGAGTATTAGCTGGCTTTTCAGTGACTGTCCCTTTAGCTCTGGATGTTCCATTTTTGAAAGTAATGGGCCTTTGGCTGGGTGCCAGTCCTTCTGATACTGTGCTAAAGGGTGGCCATAGAGATGCCCCCCCAAGATAAGGTGTTGGTGGAGGTCCAAGTGGTATTTCAGTACTTCTTTCCCCTGGAGCATCATTTCCAGGTACTCTGATCTTGGTCCATGTCACAGAGTTGTTCTCATTTTTTTTCTCAGATGGTTCACTGCCTTCCCCTGAGCCACTATGAATCTCCATTTCTGGCTCTTTGGTCAAGGGACTGTAAAACGAAGTCACCTGCCAAGTCATAGCATTGCTGGAAGTTGATGAGTCAGAACCACTCGTCGTCGTGATGACAAGGTCTCCCTCTGAGGTAGGACCAGTGTTGGGATTGGAAACATTCTCTTCACTTGGCTGGATGCTCAAAGACCAAGAAGTGAGGATGGGCTGGGAAGTACTTCCAGTGGAAATGACATTATGGGTGTCCAGTTCAGTTTGGATTGAACTATTCTGCCCCTGCTTCCCATCCAGGTCTCCTTCTTTGGAGGCTGTGGTAGGACCAGGGCTGTTCATTGTCGGAGTGCTTGTGCTCAGAGGCCCAGGCACTGTGGGTGAAGTCAGCACCCTGGGACTGGGTGTAGTCAGCGTCCTAGGACTGGGTGTAGTTGGAGGGACAGGCTTGAAGGGGTCAGGTGTTGGTAGCTTTTTCCCACTGAAAATCGTGCCTCTATTGGGCTTCAGAATTCTCCGGCTAGATGGGCACTGCTGGAGGCCACAGAGAGCTCTGCTGTTGGGTTTCCTTGTCACGTCGCAGGGCTCGTCGTGGTTCTTGGCACACGTGACACTGCGAATCCGCACTCCACCACCACAGGAAACAGAGCACTGGGAAAGAGAGATGGCTGTTAGTCCAGTGGGAAAGACATGTTGGTTCTCACGCTGATTTACAGCAAATCAGGACAGGCCCAGTAGAAACGAACTATGCGGCTGAGATCATTTCCTATCTTCGTATTTGGCTTCTGTGCAATTTTAGTTTCCCATAGAAATATGTATCTCGGGGAGACCAGCTGGGGCTCAGAACTAACAATCTACCCTTCACAAACTGAAAAGACAAACCATGACACGGGAAACTGAAGTCTCTCCGGGCCAGGACGATTGGATAGTGGATCCGCAAAGAGTGCAATGATTTAAACAATCACCTGATTTTCCCCAAGAGATAGGAATATTATCTTCCCTAAGGTTTCAGTGCTATTAAAGTGTTTATGTATTTTCTAGAATCTATTAATTTAATGATAATGAGCCTGTCCCTTTATATTCATATAAGTCACACAGCCTCACTCAGGTATCCCAAGCTCCATTTTCTTGCTTGTTGTCAGATGGGCTCAGATTAAAAGCTAGACAGTCAGTGTATGCATAACACGTATATAACGCCAGGACCTTTTATGAAATTTAAAGGTGGGAAGTTAATCAAAGGTGGGGAGATACCCTGTCCAAAGAGACAGGGGAGTCCTGGAGCATGGTGTTGATATATGGATGCTGTGGCAGGCGTCTCTCCCTAGTCATCCTTCCAGGGCATGCAAAGCACGGATGGCTAGACTGCCTTTGAAGGAATCCTAACAGGACAGTCACTTCTCAGGATTCATGGTAAAGATCTCTTTGCAACTCTATGGACCACAGGTCACCAGGTTCCTCTGTCCATGGGATTCTCCAGGCAAGAATCCTGGAGTGGGTTGCCATGCCCTCCTCCAGGGGATCTTCCCGACCCAGGGATAGAATGTGCATCTCTTACATCTCCTGCATTGGCAGGCGGGTTCTTTACCACTACCACCACCTGACGAAGCCCTAAGCATACATAGCACGTGTTTGTGATCAATACATAACACTAGATTTCTCGATATTTTTTTTAAATCACATTTTTACCCAACTGCTCCATTTTTAGCTTTCTTTTTCAATGATAGGTTAAAGTATCTACCAAATAGTTGGTTCTTGAACATGGACTATCCAGGAGTTTGTGTTGGCTGGTTCGCATTTGTCTGTCTTACCTCTCTGACCCTAACATGGGTTTCTTGAAGATGGGGACTACATAACGTGTCTTGGATTTCACAGAGCTTCACAGCCATTATTCTGTGTGATACCCTGTGAATATCAGCCTTGTGAGATCTATACAGCTGTGAGATTTGCAAGACTGTAATTATTACTCCATCTCTTACAAGAGAGGAAGCTGACACTCAGGAACCCACTTGAAAGGTTGGAAGTCAGTGGAAGAGTAAAAATTGGATTAATTCCATGCCTCTCCTGATCCACCAAAAAAAAAAAAAAAAAACCTAGCACAGCAAGGTGGACAAGCAATTTATCTACTGAATTCACTTATTGACTTGGTCAAGCTTTTGATTTTTGAAAAGTTACCCAAAGGCAGAATCTGTCTTTTATTCATAAGTGAACTCCAGGATACTTCTTAGGATACAATGATCACTTACTACATATTTATTAAGTGACTATTCTACCTGGAAAATAATCAGGAATGGGAATATTCTTCTCCCTGGGAGCTTATGCATTTTTAACTGAGTTTCTTGCCTTCTCAAATCCTACTTTCAAGTTCCTCTGTATTGGAAAACAAATTTCTCCTTAATTTTGTTCTAATCCAGCATCATCACTCACTGATATATTATAATTCTGTTGAAATCAGCATTTTTGAAAAGCAGGAGATGCATGTGAATACAGAAGACTGTGTTGCTCAGGGAATGTTTTAACTGCAGAGTTGGGTCAACCAATAAAGCTGTAGGGCTTCTCAGGTGGCGCTAGTGGTAAGGGACCCACCTGCCAATCCAGGAGACATAAGAGATGCGGTTCAACCCCTGGTTGGGAAGATCCCCTGGAGGAGGGCATGGCAACCCACTCCAGTATCCTTGCCTGGTAAATCCCATGGACAGAGAGCCTGGGGGGCTACAGTCCATGGGGTCGCACAGAATCAGACACAACTGAAGCTGTGAGATTAACATGTCAACAAACACTTAAACAACCAGCTCAAAGACTGAACTTCCAAGTTTGTTTTGATATAATAGTATTAATCTTTGGACTTCCCTGGTAGCTCAGATGGTAAAGAATCTGCCTACAATGCAGGAAACCTGGGTTTGATCCCCGAGTCAGGAAGATCCTCTGGAGAAAGGAATGGCAACCCACTCCAGTATTCTTGCCTGGGAAATTCCATGGACATTGGAGCCTGGTGGGCTACAGTTCATGGAGTGGCAAATAGTCGGACATGACTGAGCAACTAACACTTTTATGCTTGGGGGAACAGTGCTTCATAGACCAAGAAATGCACACTTATTTCCAACTAAATGGAGACCACCAATAAAGCTCTTAAAACCCTGCAGTGAGGAAATGGTCTCTTCTATGACTCACTTCATTTTAAAGCCTGGAAAGGGTAGGCTGTGGGTGTTTATTTTTCTGGCTTGCTATAATGTTTCTGCCTTTCTTGTGTATGAAGAGACTTTATGCTGCATTCATTTTAGTCATCCTGAGTCACTTCTCCACTTGCTACTTTCTGATCTGAACTCCCAGGGTTTTCAAATCTTCACTTTGTAAAACTGTATCAGTCTAAGTAAATAATCCTCTATGTATGCCTTAACATATTTCCAGGCTGGCTGCCTCAGACAGGCTCCAATTTGAGAACTGATTCATAAATTAGGACCCTCATAACCCTAATACCAAGCAGGTGTACCCTGCCTTGCGTTTTCTTTCCAAGAAATGTCAGAGTAGACATAGCTAAAAGCAGGAAACTCTGATTTTGTTTTCTTCTCTGTTTGTAACCTTTTTTGGTTTGTTTTGATTTGCAACATCTCTAATACTCACAGACTTTACAACTTTACAAGCATTTTTAAAAATTCAAAAGTATATGCGTGTGTGCCTGCCACCCCATGATGAACTATGAAATTAAAAAGTTATAAAACCTGTAAGAAATAGCACCTGATATGCCATTATAAACTCCAGGCATGATGTAGGGACTAAGCTCAGCTTCCTCATCTAGAAACTGAAAGTAATAATAACATTTCAAGACTGAGGATATATATATAAGACAACAATCTTAACAAAGTGCATAATATATAGGAGACAAGTGGGAATTGGAAGGTATTATTATCACTGTTATAATAATGATGCTGATAATAATAATAGTAATAACAACAAAGAGCATGGGGTCCCCAATTTCTACTATCCTTCTGAAGCACAGAGTGAGACACAGACCTATCTTGCAGGATGCTGTAAAGTGAGCAGCTGAATAAGTAACGTGGTTGCAGCCACAAGTCTAGAAGATACCATGGAGACACATATTCCCATTGGTTTATTGCTGGATTTTTTTTTTTTTTTTTTTGGGTTTCCTAGGGCTAATAGATATGTTTTTATTTCTAATTTTACAAATTATAAGTATTAAATAATCTTATTCACTATGAATTTGTTCAGCTTAAAAGAATAAAGCAGGAGTAAATAATTTCTATCTAGATGGTTGTTTAATTAAAACACATTAGATTTTGGTCTTTCAAAACAGAAGATCATTCTAGAACAGAAACACTAAAGTCGCAGCCCAGGAGGTAACTGTGGCCCACTGGCATGTATTCTTTGGTCTGCTCAACCTCAAAAGAAACAAGCAAATAACAAAATACAAATATCGAATTAGCAGGCAACATTTTAAAGTGAGAAGATTCCATATTAAAACTCCAGGGTTTTTAGCTTCTCTTGAAAAAGCAGATGATCTGTAACTATGGGCCCCATTCCCAACTGGCAACTCAAAAACTTCATAAACAGATACTGGGTCTGGGGGAGTTTACATGTTTCTTTACCTACCATTCAAACCCATCCACTCTCCTCACCCAGCAGACATGGCATCTTTCAAATAATCGATGCTCGCCATTGCTTCACACTGGGGCATATTACGTCCAGTGAGACAGTCAGTGTGAACTGTCTGCT
The DNA here is from genome assembly GCF_027580195.1 of Bos mutus. Classification (NCBI taxonomy): domain Eukaryota; kingdom Metazoa; phylum Chordata; class Mammalia; order Artiodactyla; family Bovidae; genus Bos; species Bos mutus. The sequence goes on along the minus strand of NC_091636.1, from coordinate 40,049,136 downwards.
GTTATACTGAGCCTAAAAACTCAGGTGCCTTTTCTCACAGTCGCAGCAGAACAAGTGGTACTGTTTTGCATTCAGCCCACACATTTCCCAGGACATCTTCCAACTGTACTTATCTCCTTAGGAGCTGTCAGGCCCTTCAGATGAGATAAATGCAGGACACAGCACCACACTTAGAACTCATCTCAATTGCTAGTTTCAGGATCCTCAAAACCAGTTTCTGTGATGATTACCTTACGCCCTTGCCTTATAATTTTGAACTCTGTACCAGGCAAACAGTTTGTCCATCTGTGAATGTCCTCCCTGGGAGGTATCTTGCCCTCACTTGCCATCTCTCTGAGATTAAGGCCTCTGGGCGGAGCCCACTGAGAAAGAAGTCCCTGCTAAATTAGTCAACTCTACCCACCCGAGGGGCACTGTGGGGGAGGGGCCTCGCAATTGGCTCAGAGCTGTCATGCTAAGAGTTTATTCAAAAACACAGCTGGGGTTTATCAGACAGCCTGGGTTAAAGGGATGAGTAGGGAAATAGCCAATACGTAGTCTCAGGAAGTGATAAATGAATGATTGGTTGTTGTTCAGTTGCTCAATCATGTCCAACTCTGTGACCCCATGCACTGCAGCATGCGAAGCTTCCCTGTCCACTATCTCCTGGAGTTTGTTCAAACTCATGTCCATTGAGTCAGTGATGCCATCCAACCATCTCGTCCTCTGTCATCTCCTTCTCCTCCTGCTCTCATTCTTTCCCAGCATCAGTCTTTCCAATGAGTCAGCTGTTCGTATCAGGTGGCCAAAGTATTGGAGCTTCAGCGTCACCATTAGTCCTTCCAATCTCATACTAAAATCATTTTAAAAGTAAGTGACCTATTACAGGCTGAACCGTGTCCCCCTCCAAAAAAGATACGAGTCTTAACTCCTAGTCCCCCGCTTCCCTTGTGCCTCAGAATGTGGTCTTATTTGGAGATGCTGTCTTTACAGAGGAAATCAAGGTAAAACGAGGTCACTAGGGTGGCCCTAATCCAGTATGACCATTGTCCTCGTGAAAAGGGTAAATCTGGATGCAGAGACACACATATAGAGACAGCACCACATGAAGATGAAAGCAGAGGTGATGGCGAGGCATCTATAAGCCAAGAGACACCAAAGATTGTGAGCAAAGCATCAGAGGTCAGGAGAGAAGTGTGGAAAATTTCTCTCTCACAGCCCTCATGTGTGCATGCATGCGAAGTTGCTTCAGTCACGTCTGACTCTGCGACCCCACGGACTGTAGCCCGCCAGGCTCTCCTGTCCATGGGATTTTCCAGGCAAGAACACTGGAGTGGGTTGCTGTGCCCTCCTCCAGTGGATCTTCCTGACCCAGGGATCAAACACACGTCTCTTATGTCTCCTGCATCGGCAGGCAGGTTCTTTACCACTAGCGCCACCTGGGAATCCTCAGGAGGAATCAACTCTGCAGACACCTTACTCTTAGACTTCCAGTTATTGTGAATGAAAAATGTTGCCTGTCCTGGCAGTAAACAAAGGATGCTGCAGTTGTCAAACCCAGCCAGCCCTGAGGGGACTCAAGAAGGGGACCCAGATAGCTAAGGTGTACATCAGAGGCATGATTTCAGAGAGCCCAGACTCCTGCATCTTCTCATACATAGAAAAGTGCTAAATTCATTAACTTGAGATATCTGGTTTTCTTTAATTAATGCTAATCTTTAGATATAAGGCCCTATAGCTCAGGGGTTAGAGCACTGGTCTTGTAAACCAGGGTCGTGAGTTCATATCTCGCTGGGCCCTGCTGAGTTCCAACTACCTGGTCTTTGTGGCAAAAACCTCAATGTCAATCCCAAGCTTCCAGTTTACCCCTCCCCTGCCTCTCCCCCTTAACGACCACAAGTTTGTTTTCTAAATCTGTGATTCTTTTCTGTTTTGTGCAACACTGTAAGTCAACTATGCATGCTAAGTCACTTCAGTCATGTCTAACTCTTTGCGACCCTATGGACAGTAGTTCACCATGAGATTCTCCAGGCAAGAATACGGGAGTGGGGTGCCATGCCCTCCTCCAGGGGATCTTCCCTACCCAGGGATTGAGTCCGCATCTCTTATGTCCCCTGTATTGGCAGGCTGGTTCTTTACCTAGTGCCACCTGAGAAACCTCTATACTCTGGCTCCTCCCTTACCTCTTTGGTACAGTCCCTCAGAGCTATCTGAGAGGTTGCATCTCAGGCTTAATGCCTCCTTTTGTCCACCAAATAAAACATAACTCTTGACTTTGAGGCTGTGCATTTTTGCAGTCAACATTACAAAATTAGTGAGACAGTACATTTCTATTGTTTAAGGTGCCCAGTTTGTGGTATTTTGTTAAGGCAGCCCGAGCAAGCAAATATGCAGCACTGTGGAGAATCAATATGACCCCCAACTGGTTTTCTTCAAGTAGCTGTTTCAGACAAGGTGCTTACATGTGTTCTCCAGGAAACCTGGCAAAGCATGGGCTGCTGACATCTGGGAAGAACTGAGATTCTGGCACTTGCAGAGGTGACATGTCAAAAGAGCAGGTGGTCAAGACTAAAGCATCAGGTGTCCAGTCTCACATGACTGTCCGGGACCTTGAATGAAACTGGGGAATACTGAGAGTAACTGACTCAGGCATGTCTTCTCACCTTCCGTGCCATCTCCCTGCAGTTTTCAGGAACTCCTGTGGCTCTTCACATGAGTTTTGCGTGCCTGTTTTCATTTAGCAACAGATAAGCCATGGGCATTTGCTGCAGTGCCTTCTGTTTGAAGAGCCAGGAGAGCTTGATCGTGAAACATTTAGTCTATCTGGTCACACGTGGAAGCCAAAACCCATGTGAACAGCTTTGCACGTAATAAATTCTCAGGAGCTGGCCTAATTAGTTGTTGTATTCATTTGTTTGTTTGTGTGCTTTGGTCATGCACAAAGAGAGTAGATTAAAGATCTCTGCAGACCCTGAGCATGTCTGCTTTTGAGGCTCTACCCTAAGGCCCATCCAATATATTAAAAACCATCTCTAGTCTCAAGTGACATATAATCTTCTGTAAAAACAATTTGAAAAGCTTTTTATTCTTTTGCTTTTGAAAACATTTGGTGAGGACCACTCATTTAATTTATGAGTGGCTCTGATTTCTCTGCAATCATTACACACAGTCTGGAATGCCAGCAAAGTGAGAAAAGCCAGTCTACAAATTGTTTCCTAAACAGAATATATTTTTTATGAACACTGAGAGCTGACATGTTGTTACATTTTGCAGATGTTTGAGACCTGTATGCCAGAGTTCAGAGTAAAATGTTGCCAGCAGTTAAATCCTGGCTCCATTGCTTAAAGGCTGTGTGACTTTGGACAAGTTTCTAAATATCTCTATGCCTCTCTTTCTTTTCCAGTGAAATGGGGCTAATGAGGCCATGGTGTGCTCAGTCGTGTTTGACTCTTTGCGACCATATGGGCTGTAGCTCACCAGGCTCCTCTGTCCCTGGGATTTTCCAGGCAAGAATACTGGAGTGGGTGGCCATTTCCTCCTCTAGGGGATCTTCCTGACCCAGGGATCAAACCCACGTCTCCTGGGTCTCCTGTATTGGTAGGTGGATTCTTTACCACTGAGCCACCTGGTAAGCCTGGTAATACCTACAAAGGTGTTTAATATACATACTAAATGCTTGATAATCATTTGTTTTTAATATGTGATTAAATATTGATTTCTGATTTTACAGTGTCCTTTGCTTTGTTGGAGCAACACAGTATTTTGTTTTTCAAACACTTTTGTGGGTCCATGAAAACCTTGCCGGCACTTAGCCATGTGCCCCTGCATAAAAGGGCTCTGAGCTCAGAGAGGGAGTTAGATGAAGATGCAGGGGCCAATACATGTTCCCCACTACATTGTAGAAGGATTCCCTTTTGTCCACACCCTCTCCAGCATTTATTATTTGTAGACCTTTGGTGTCTTTAGATGGTGGCTCTTCTGACCTGTGTGAGATGATATGTTATTGTAGTTTTGATTTGCATTTCTCTAATAATTAGTGATGTTGAGCATTTTTTCATATCTATATGTCTTCTTTGGAGAAATGTCTATTTAGATTTTCTGCCACTTTTAAAAACTGGATTGTTTGTTTTTTTGCTATAAGAACTACCATATGACCCAGCGACCCCATTCCTTGGCATATTCCCAGAGAAAGCCATAATTCAAAGAGATATATGCACCCCAGTGTTCACTGTAGCACTATTTACAGTAGCCAGGATTTGGAAGCCAGGGCATGCTCATTAACAGAGGAATGGGAAACGAAGTTAGGGTACATATATACAGTGGAATATCATAAAAAAGAATGAGGGAATGCCATTTGCAGCAACATGGACGGATGTAGAGCTTGTCATACTGAGTGAAGTAAGTCAGAGAAAGACAAATATTATATATTGCTTATATATGGCATCTTAAAAACTGGGTACAAATAAACTTACAAAACAGAAATAGAGTCACAGATGTAGAAGACAAACATGGTTGCCAGGGGCAAGGGTTGAGAGGGGTAAATTGGGAGACTGGGATTGATATATGAACACTGCTGTGTATGTGTGTGTGCTCAGTCGTGTCTGACTCTGTGCGACCTATGGATTGTAGCCCACCAAGCTCCTCTGTCCATGGGCTTTTCCAGGCAAGAATACTGGAGTGCATTGCTATAGCACTGAGAACTCTACTCAGGACTCTGTAATGACCTGTTTGAAAAATGAATCTTAAAAAGAGTTGTTATATGTATATGTACAACTGATTCCCTTTGCCATACAGTAGACACTAGCACAACACTTAAATCAACTATACTCCAATAATTTTTTTTTTTTTTTAAAAAATGCAAGGGCCACAGATCCATTCTGTCAGGGAACTTGGGTGTCACTGACCGGACAAGGCTTGCAAAGTAAGAGTAACATGGAAACAGACCCTTGTCTTCTTGCCTGATAATAAAGCTCCCATTTAGTGAATATTCCAGTATTCTTGGGCTTCCCTGGTGGCTCAGCTGATAAAGAATCCTCCTGCAATGTAGGAGACCTGGGTTCGATCCCTGGGTTGGGACAATCCCTTGGAGAAGGGAAAGGCTAACTAGTCCAATATTCTGGCCTGGAGAATTCCATAGACTGTATAGTCCACGGGGTGGCAAAGAGTCAGACATGCCTGAGTGACTTTCACTTTCACTTTACTATTTGCCAGGCATGAAGAAAGCTGAGCGCCGAAGAATCGATGCTTTTGAACTGTGGTGTTGGAGAAGACTCTTAAAAGTCCCTTGGACTGCAAGGAGATCCAACCAGTCCATTCTGAAGGAGATCAGCCCTGGGATTTCTTTGGAAGGAATGATGCTAAAGCTGAAACTCCAGTACTTTGGCCACCTCATGTGAAGAGTTGACTCATTGGAAAAGACTCTGATGCTGGGAGGGACTGGGGGCAGGAGGAGAAGGGGATGACAGAGGATGAGATGGCTGGATGGCATCACTGACTCGATGGACATGAGTCTGAGTGAACTCCAGGAATTGGTGATGGACAGGGAGGCCTGGCGTGCTGCGATTCATGGGGTCGCAAAGAGTCGGACACGACTGAGTGACTGAACTGAACTGAACTGACTGAGGCACTATGTGAAGGGCTCACATGGATTATCGTCAAACTTTATGATAATTCTGTCTTTCTAAATGAGCAAAGGTTGAGAGAGGCTTAACACTAGCTCAGTTAGAGCTTGCCAAGGCTGGAAAACCTAGGAAAATTACTATCCCAGGAAATCTATTAGTCTAACTGCTGGGAGAAATATGGGAATTAATGAAATAAAATCAAACTCATAGAGTTCAAGAATGAAATGAGATATTTAAACAGAGTGGAAAACAGCCAACAAAAGATGGATGATATTCTTACTATTTCCATCTATTTATTCACTTTACTAAAAAATGATTATAGATCATTTACTAAAAAATGATATAGAGCTTATTATGTGCCAGGTATTCTTCTTATGAGAATTTTAGGAATATTAGCTCATTTCATCCTCACAGCTTCCCTAGAGTCTAAGCACTGCTGTTATCCTCATTTTAGAGATAGAGGAAACAAGTCACAGGAAAATACAAGTAACCACAGAGGGATTAAATTCACACATCTGTTAAGTGGCAAAGCCAGGATTTGGACCTGGTAGAGGGAGGTGCAGGCTCTTCACCACTAGACTGGCCACCTCTCAAAAGGCATGTCACTAAAGTAGGGTATCTAGTGGGAGCCACAGAAACTTTGATACTTATCTTTGTTTACAATAGAGCCGCCCTTTTGGACCCTCCAAGCCCAGCAAGTAGGCTGGGCGAAACCAGAATAAGATTCTTGATTCCTGAGATTGGGGGTGGGAGTCTGGTGTCTAGAACATGAACTTAGAGGGGAAGGAGCTGGTCACAGGGAGTAGGAAAGCTGTCTTTGGGGGCAGCCACTGACTCTCCCTGGGAAGGGAGAGACCTCCTTCTTCTGACATCTCCTGGGTCAGGGAGGAGTGGTCCAGCCTGGCACAGATAAGCCCACCCTCCTCTCAGTGGTCTCTTCACAGGAAGGGCATCTCATGGATTTGCCTCTTCTCCTTACCTTGGTCATCCCAGGGAGGACCATTCTACAGGCTTATAAAAGCATCATAGTTGATCTCAGGACAAAATCCAGACCATAAATACTACGTGTAGCAGGAGTCACTATATCATCTTTTTTTCTTTTCCTATTTTGTGGCCCCTTATTTGAAAAGTAAGTACATATTTTTCTTAATCAGTTGGGTGCAATTGTAGGAAAAATTACTCCTTTCTTGATTTTATCACTTCTAAGTTTATTGGCTGACTTCTTTTTTAAGGACTTCCCTGGTGGCTCAGATGGTTAAATGTCTGCCTACAATGTGGGAGACCCAGGTTCAATCCCTGGGTTGGGAAGATCTCCTGGAGAAGGAAATGGCAACCCACTCCAGTATTCCTGCCTGGAGAATCCCATGGATGGAGGAGCCTGATAGGCTACAGTCCATGGGGTCACAAAGAGTCGGATACGACTGAGTGACTTCACTTTCACTTTCTTTTGTAAACACTGTATTGTCTCTTAAAACATTTCCCAGTACAGAATGTCAAAGACATTCATGCTTCAGCAAAGCTCATTAGAGGGCTAATGTGTACAGACATTAGCAAGACAGCAGAGGGGGAAAAAAGGAAGATTCCACTCAATGAATATTCTGATGCTGATTTAACTAAAAGCACCTCTCCTGTCAACACCTCTAAATGAAGGCAGCAGCTCAGCCCCTCAGTGCACCTGGACACTGCATTCCATGTCTGCCTCACTATACTATGCAGTGGCCTCTATTCAGGACAACAGACTCCAGCACTTGTCACTTGGTGCCAACATTTCAGTCCTTTGTTGTCCAGTGAGGCACATCGTTTTGCTCCCCAGAAACAGAAACACAATGAAAAGGACTCCTCAGCCAAATATGTAATTGTGGTCCCTTGAAAAGGCATGAAGATTCTGGCAATTAGTAAATTCTACATGACAAGAATTATTAACTGCTTTGGATGCAGCCAACACACTTTTGGTAAACAGTTTTAATGGACCAGTCACAGTACTCCATTCGGCCTTATTTTGACAACACTGCAATTTACAGCAATCGAGGTTGGCAGTGGACTAATAGGTCAGGCCAGCCACAGGCTGTGATTATAGATTCCCAGGAACAGCAGGGAAATACCCTGGCCTGTTATTGATGTGCTCACATGAATCAGTGCAATACCAGCAACAGGTCTGGATTAGGTTGTAGATGTTTTCTTTGCATATACACCTTTGTCTTTCTTTTTTGGGGGGTCCTTGCTCTCCCATTTGATTAGCAGTTATTACAATAAAGGAACTATATCTTTTTTTAATTTCCACCCAGCTGCTCCTGAGAGTACTATGTACAGAATTAGAAGCTAAATAAGGGCGGCAGGTTACAGTCCATAGTGTCTCAGAGTTGGACATGACTGAAGTGACTTTTTATGCACGCATGCAGAAGCGAAATAAACCTATTGTGACTTTGAGCTAATAGTTTTGGAAATACAGTTATCAAAATGGTTGTATTCAAATGAGAGTTTTCTGCTTTCCAATAGTTATCTTCAGAGATGGTACCTTTGCTTATACAAAATTTTGAATTTTTTTTTAATAATCATATATTGTCAAATGAACAGTTTTGATATCTGCAGCTGGTCAGGAAAATTCTGCATAGAAACTAAGTGTCACAGGATCATTCATTCTCAGTGGGGGCAATAAAGACTGGTTCTGGGGTGGAGTGAGTTAAAAAACCTCACCCTCTTTATGTATAAAGCACAGATATATACATAGTACATAAATAAATACATAGTATATCTGTCCTATGATTATGTATTATATAATTCTTTCATATGAAACATTCAGAAAGGCAGATCTCTGGAAATACAAAGTGGATTAATGATTGTCTAGGGCTGGGGAATGAAGGTAGGGACCTGGGATGATGATTAATGCATGCAGGGTTTATTTAGGAGTTGATGAAAACATTCTTAAATTACTGTGGTAGTGACTGTATTACTCTGCAAATATACTAAAGGTCATTTGTTTGTACACTTTCAATGGGTGAATTTTATGGTATGTGAATTATATCTCAACACACACACACACACACACAAACCACTTCCTCCTTGAAAATAAAGTCATGATGGAGGAAGACAATTGGGAAAGAGCCTCTAAAAAGGCACTTAAGGAGCCATTTCCTTCTCCAGGGGATCTTTCTGACCCAGGGATTGAACCCAGGTCTTCTGCATTGCAGGCAAGAATCTGCAGACAGATTCTTTACTGTCTGAGCCACCAGGGAAGTCCATTGGGGAAAAAAAAAAAAAGAGAAACACTGCTTTGGATCAAAAAAGTGAATTTCATCTTAAATCTTCGTATTCCCAGTTCAAACATCCATGAAGAGAATTCATTCTCAATTAGCCTGAACAGTTCCTGGGTTAATCCTACCCAAGTCAGGCAATATCCTCTGGGCCTCATCTCTACCAGTAGGTAGAGTCTGGAATTAGTTTTGCTGCCCAGAACCTGGTCTCTAAGAGCAGTGGGGCTGAGGAAAGATTTTAGAAGAGGCACATCTTATGGGAATCAGGAATCATGGCTGCCCTGCAGAAGTCATATTAGATACAGTCTCCTAAAAACTAAGTTGCTTGAGACTGCTAGAAGATCCTTGAGTCTAACTCAGTGTTGCAGGGTAAGTTTTCAAGGAGACAGACTCTGAGGTATTTAGCTAGCATGGCTTTTATTAGGAAGACTCTGGAAACCAACTCCTGTCAGAAAGAGGGGAAGGAAACAGGATACAGCCTAGGATAGATGGTGCCATGATGCAGGCCTGACAACAGGTTTAGCCAGTCTCAAGAGAAGCTCTGGTCCTGGGATAGCCCTTCAGAGTTGTCCCAACAGCTGAATATAAGCCCTTTACTTCTGAAAATGTGTATGGGTGGTACATCATAGCATTCTCCCAACTCAGGTCCATGACTTCAGACTATACTACAAAGCTACAGTCATCAAAACAGTATGGTACTGGCACAAAACCACAAATATAGATCAATGGAACCAAACAGAATGTCCAGAGATAAATCTATGCACCTGTGGTCACTTAATCTATGACAAAGGAGGCAAGAATATACGATGGAGAAAAGATAGTCTCTTCAATAAGTAGGGCTGGGAAAACTAGACAGCTACCTGTGAAATAATGAAATCAGAACACTTCCTAATACCATATACAAAAATAAACTCAAAATGGATTAAAGACACAAAAGTAAGGCCAGATACTATAAAACTCTCAGAGAAAAATATAGGCGGAATACTTTCTGACATAAATCACAGCAAGATATTTTTTGATCCACCTCCTAGAGTAATGAAAATAAAAATAAACAAATGGGATCTAATTAAACTTAAAAACTTTTGCATAGCAAAAGAAACCATAAACAAAATAAAAAGGCAATCTTCAGAATGGGAGAAAATATTTGCAAATGAAGCAACTGACAAGGGATTAATTTCCAAAATATACAAACAACTCATGCATCTCAATATAAAAAAAAAAAAAAAAAAAACCCAATCTAAAAACCTAAATAAATGTTTATCCAAAGAAGACATACAGATAGCCAAAAAAACACATGAAAAGATGTTCAACATCACTAATTATTAGAGAAATATGAATCAAAACCTCAATGAGGTATTACCTCACACAGGTTAGAATGGCCACCATCAAAAAACCTATAAAGAATAAATGCTGGAGAAGGTGTAGAGAAAAGGGAACCCTTTTTACAGTGTTAGTGGGAATGTAAATTGGTGGATAAACACCAGTTTTAAACAAATAATAAAAAATAACAAAATAAACAGCTACTATGGAGAACAGTATAGAACTTCCTTAAAAAACTAAAAATAGAACTACCATACAACCCAGCAATTCCATTCTTAGGCATATATCCAGAGAAAACCAGAATTCAAGAGGGTGCATGCGCCCCGACTTTCACTGCAGCGCTAGTTACACTAGCTGGGACATGGAAGCAACCTAGATGTCCATCAACAGAGGAATGGATAAAGAAGAGATGGCACATATATACAATGGAATATTACTCAGCCATAAAAAAGGAATGAAATAATGCCATCTGCAGAGCTGTGGATTGACCTGGAGACTGTCCTGCAGAGTGAAGTAAATCAGAAAGAGAGAAACAGATATCATGTGGTATCACTTGTATGTGGATCTACAAAAATGATACAGATGAATTTATTTGCAAAGCAGAAACAGAGTCACAGATGTAGAAAACAAACTTATGATTACCAAGGGGGAAGTGGGGTGGGATGAATTAGGAGACTGGGATTGACATGTACACTGCCATGCATAAAATAGATAACTAATGAAGACCTACTGTATAACACAGGGAACTCTACTCAGTATTCTGTGGGGACCTAAATGAGAAGGCAATCTAAAAAAGAGTGAATATATGTAGACATATACCTAATTCACTTTGCTGCACAGCTGAATTCTTCTTTAGATAGTACTTTATAAGCTATGAAAAGCAATAGCATTACTTATAATCAAGAATCACTTTAAACATAAAGGTCTTATCCAAATGGATCAGATTACCCCTTTATCCACCAGACTTAATTCTAATCCACTTCCTGTGGCTTTCTCCTGAATCAAATATTTTCCATTTCTCTGACAGTGAGTCTAAGATGAATTCTAAGATACTGTGGTCAATAGTAGCATTATCATGGCAACCATGTGGCTTTCCAAGGAAGCTCATAAGAAGTCAACAACCATCAATATATTCTGGCCTGTTGGTTTTACAAAGTCATTTATTTTCTAGTCATTCCTTAGGTCACTGACTGAAATACACACAGGGAAGCAGAGCAAAGCCCCTGGAGACGCCAGCACCCTTGGAGAAAGCAGAGGTCTACTTCTACTACAGACTCTGGTAGCAAAAGTCCTGACAGTTCCAGGTCCCCTGGTGACCCAAAGAAAATTAAAGCCTGGAAGTATTTCATGATCTCCTAGCCTATGGATTTCTAGTCATACTTTGCGAATCAGATCAGATTAATTGTGGGGAAATGCAACACTATTTGAATTTATGTGACTAATAGTACACATCCCAAACCTTCATCAGGTCTGAATAGATGGATGGTTTAAGAGGCTTCTCCAAGTAGCAAGCACATTGTCTATCATTCCAGTTAGAGTGACTCTCCTTTAGTTTTAGTCTGAAACATAAGTTTCGGTAAATGTTTGGCAAGCCAGCTTTTGGGGTAGGTGGGAGAGCCTTGATTTGTTCCCAATGGTTTAACAACGGACCAGCAAAAAATCCTGAAGATTTTTCAATTAGCTGTCGTGAGCCTGAGTATGTAAGATCCAGGTCATTCCAGGCAGGTAGGTATCTGACCAGATGAGAGGAAGATCTTGTAAGAATGGAAAACAAGCATGATAGGATACTGGGAGGTGGGAAATGCAGAAAACAGGCCACTGTGCACCTCATCCCCTGTCACTTTGGATTGGTTAATGAGGAGGATGGGTGAGAGGGCTGATGAAGCACGAATAACTCCGGTGTCCCTTTTAACCCCTGGGCTCACCTCACTCCAGTTGCCCACCGTCCAGTCTGATGGACATAGGATGTCTCTGTTGCAGGACACGAGGGTCTTGGGCTTCAGCAGATGCTGGCAGTCTTGAGCGGGGAGAGCCTGCTCATCCGAGCCCATGGTCTGGATGCACAGCACCGTTCGCTTCTTCTCTCCATGGGGCCCACATGTTGCAGAACATGCTTCCCACTCCCCTGCCCACCACCTGCAGACACACATGGACATGTGAGAAAAGATCAGCCCGAGTCGATACACATGCCCTTCAACCACTGGATAGAAATCCAGAGCAGAAACGCTGATTGCAGAGTTGGGAGGTCCCTGAAGATGTTTCAGCCCAGTAGAGGGCGCTCTGCAGACAGGGCCATGGCTAGCTTATTCAATCACAGCTATGGAACTCCGCAGAACACTTGACATAAGTAGATGATAAGTAAGCATGTCTTTAAACGAAAAAACGACCCTCCCACCAAATCCTCTCTCTTCTCAGACAAGAAAATTGAGGTCCTGTTTTCTATTGTGAAACCTCAAGCAAGTTTAAGCCTTACTCTCCACAACTGTTGAATGGATGTAAAATATTGACTTCAGATGAGTGTCATTCATGTACTGAAATACCAATTTATGTACAGTGCATAGTACAGAGCCTGACATAATACAAGTTCAATCATTTGTAATTGTAATTATTGTTTTAACTGCTGCTATTGACTAAAAGAACCCAATTAGTCTCCTGGCTCCTAACTGAATATTTTTATGTTTCAATATGATGCACTTAATTAATTTTCAATTATGTATAAGATGATCAGTCAGGGGCATTGTCATCACTCTCTCCCTCCTCCATCTCCTTCAGTCTACCTGTGAATATTCTCACTGGTCGCTTTAAAAGAAAGAAGTAGGAAAAGAAGAAATGTATTAAATAAGATAATCTCTTGTTTTTTTGTCAGCTGTTCTTGATAAGTTGAATAGTTGAAACTGTTTGCTAAATTAATATTCTGGATTCTCTAGGGAAAAAGGAAGATGTGTGATTTTCCTCTACATGCTATCATGGTTGATTGCCTCAAGGTTCTAGGATGCGGGGCCCTGTGGTTACACTAAAGTCACTTTTGAAAGTGCCAAGGAACCCTCTTCAGAGCCATCTCTTTTCCTCCTTCTTCATCATTGTCCAAATCTTCCTCAATATCAAATACAGAACAGGGGTCTTGACCCAGCGCACTTTGGGTCCACCATTGCTTAGATGTGTAGTATGCTTATTCATCCCTCCATGCAGGAATAAAATAGAATATTTGTTTTTCATGGGAAAACAGTACAACGTGTGAATTCCTTTATTCTTGACTTTAAGGAAATCTTCTGACCTTGAGATAGTATCAAATTTTGAAGTAGGTTAATGTACTACTACTTATGTCTACAAAATATTAGTTTATTTGAGTAGAACTTCTTTGATTCTCATACTTTTAATCTCTGGTTAAATATACTAGAAGAAAGCTTTTCCTCAATTCTATTACGTTCTTCAGTTAATAAGTAATTAAGATTACTTGGCAATGGCAACCCACTCCAGTCCTCTTGCCTGGAAAATCCCATGAACAGAAGAGCCTGGAAGGCTGCAGTCCATGACGTTGCTGAGGGTCAGACACAACTGAGTGACTTCACTTTCACTTTTCACTTTCATGCATTGGAGAAGGAAATGGCAACCCACTCCAGTGTTCTTGCCTGGAGAATCCCAGGGACAGGGGAGCCTGGTGGGCTGCCATCTATGGGGTCGCACAGAATCAGACATGACTGAAGTGACTTAGCAGCAGCAGCATTTAGTCCCTGGTATTTAACATCTGGCCATCTTGTTTAGATAAAGAGCTAATATTGGGACCATATGATATGACACCAAGTAAATGCCCTCTGTGTTAATCTAATTACTCTGTCCTATCTCTGACATTTCTATGGGAGGCCAGACACACTATCAAATAAATCAAATGCCATTCTGGAAGGGCCTTAATGTGAGCTGACTGAAAGTCCAATTTATCTAACTACTTACTACAAGGCTTTCAGCTACGTTACTAAAAGGTGATAATAGACTTTCTTGTTTCTCTTTCTGAAGCTGCCTTCACAGACTCCTGGGGACATCTTGCATATGTTTGCTCCTAGTTTAAGGTGAAATCCACCCTCTTTATTTCCCTGCAAAGGTCTTCCAGGCCCAGGACTCAGGAGCTATTGCCAAACTGTTCTCTGTTGTCCAGCTCATTCGTTTTGGTGTCTGCCATGATCCCACCTCTTTGAGGAGATTTATAAAAGAATCTTGTTTTATATTTATAGGAGATTTATAACAGAAGACTGTTTACATGCTCTGAGTGATAGCTGAGAAGCACAGTATAGCATTCCAAGAACTCAGTAGGACAAAAGGCCCAGACCACACATTTATTCACCACCTCCGCAAGGCAACCTTTCTCGTTTAATCAGCATAAAATCAACAACAATCTAATCCAACTTTTTCCATTTTTTCTATTAATTTTTTTCTTGCCAGAATGTCCATTATCTGTCACACCTAAAGTACAGGTGGATAACTGCTCATGCATTGTCTCATACTGTTGTTTTTTTTTTTTTTTTTAATTGTCTCTATAATTAGTCAATCTGAACATTCCAGGTACTAGGTAAAAGTCCTAAGGACCTGGCCTATATCAGTGATTCTCACTGTATCATCACTTGGGGATCTTTAAAAAAGTATCAGCTATCAGTTCAGGCCCCCTTGCTATATTGGATGGCCAGAATCTCTTGAGGTTAGGTCAAAGGCATCAGTGTTAAGAATTCTTTGATGACTTTCATATGGAGTCAGGATTAAAAACCACTGGTGTTATGATGGGCTTCCCAGGTGGCATTAGTGGTAAAGAACCTGCCTGCCAATGTGGGAGACATGGGTTTGATCC
This sequence comes from Bos mutus, assembly GCF_027580195.1. Taxonomy (NCBI): domain Eukaryota; kingdom Metazoa; phylum Chordata; class Mammalia; order Artiodactyla; family Bovidae; genus Bos; species Bos mutus. The sequence continues at coordinate 40,034,131 of NC_091636.1, read as the reverse complement.
CTGGATTGGAAAGATCCTCTGGAAGAGGGCATGGCAGCCCACTCCAGTATTCTTGCCTGGAGAATCCCACAGACAGAGGAGTGTGGCAGGCTACAGTCCATAGGGTTGTACAGAGTTGGGCATGACTGAAGTGACTTAGCACACATGCATGGTGTTATGATATCAGATAAATGAATTTGATTGTTTATCTTGCAATTTTTTCTATAAAGAATGGACTCTGTAGATTTAGTATGCCATTAGGACAAAGATTAGTACAAAGACAGTAGTTATAAAAATTGATATTTTAAAGGAAATTTCTATTCTAAGCAAGAGTTTTAAAAAAATTCAGATTAAGACTTATAGTTTTCTGAGTAATGAAGATTAGAAAGAGTTTAATTTTGTATTTTACTGGCTTATTGGTAGTCAGAACTTCCTGAGCAAGCGCTGGTATGGGTGTAGGTGGAAGACACAGATTCTTCTGTTTGAAGGATGTCCAAAGTACAGTAAGCTTTTCCGAGGTAACTATAAGCTCTTTGAGGGTCTTGAAACACACACACACACATTTCTATATATTACATAATTCATACTAAAATTACAGTATGCTTCACTGATCTTTGTAACAGAGTAGCCACATTCTCACTGTATCCTATTCATCCCCTGATTTTCTCTGGTTTTCTTGTTATTCCCCACTCGCACCATGCTCATTTCTCTCCCCACTCTCATGGACTTTCCCAGTCTTAATGACCCCTTTCTTGTCATTTATGCCTTTGAACTGTGGTGCTGGAGAAGACTCTTGAGAGTCCCTTGGACAGCAAGGAGATCAAGCCAGTCAATCTTAAAGGAAATCAACCCTGAATATTCACTGGAAGGACTGATGCTGAAACTGAAGCTCCAAGACTTTGGCCCATCCGATGTGAAGAGCTGACTCATTGGAAAAGGCCATGAAGCTGGGAAAGATTGAAGGCAGGAGGAGAAGGGGACAACAGAGGATGAGATGGTTGGATGGCATCACTGACTCGATGGACATGAGTTTGAGCAAACTCTGGGAGTTGGTGATGGACAGGGAAGCCTGGCGTGCTGCAGTCCATGGGGGTCACTCAGAGTTGGACATGACTGAGTCACTGAACAATAACAGATTGGTGTTTCTCACCCAATGGAGATTCCCACAGCCACCTCCCCAGGGGACATTTGGGAATGTTTGAAGGCATTTTTGGTTGTCACAAATGAGAGGGGAGGTGTACTCTTGGCATCTAGTGGATAGCGAACAAGGGTGCTGAGAAATATTCTACAAGACACAGGACAGCCCCCACAGCAAAGAATCATCCAGCCCAAAAGGGCTCTAGTTCTCATGCTGAGAAACCTGGATTTAAATCATGAAGCATTCTTTTTGCACGAAAACCTACATACAGCTGCCAGGCTGGAAAGACCTGTTATAGGAGTTTATGGAGCATTTAAATATACAGAGCACCATCACAACTGGAGCCTGGCAAAAGTTTGCTTTCCTGTAAACCAAAGTTCAGAGAGAAGTCATAGAGAGAAGAGACTCAAATGACCTCTTTCTGGAGTCAGATACACTTTCAATTCCAAAGAATTTCTTTCTTGACAGGCTACTCCATCCTGGAGTGTGCCATGCAAACTTTCATTCTGGAAGCCATTGATGATATAACACAGATTTCTTACATTAAGATTAACAGAACCTTTTTATTAAATCTTTTAAAAAATCTATCTTAAGTATCTATTTGGGAAAGAACACAGAAGGTCCAAATTGGGTATAGAAACAAATTATTACTGAAGGACAATAATCCAGAAATAAAAAGATTAAATCTTGCATATGAAACCATTTTATGAGTGGAAATGACAGCCCTGAACAATGGTATGAAGTTTTCAGACAGCATGAAAATTAGGTGACAGGGGAAGATGTTACAACTTGAAATTCATATCTAAGGAAACAACTGGACTAGTCTTCCAAAGACAAATAATATTAAGATAGCCATCGACATTTATTAGTCTTTAAAAAAACAAGTTAACTTAATTTCCTTTCTTTAATCCCCTTGTGAGTTTGCAGGCATGATTCAGCTTTGAAGTTAGTTTCTGCTTGTTAATAACTTTTTCATTGTGTTTTAATGTGTGAGAAATATTTTAAACTTGGATTTCTGATTTCAGCACCAAAACGTGCTCATCCTGAGATCCTGGGCAGCAGCACAGTGTATTAGCACCAGCACAGAACACTCAGTAGCTTCATCCAGGTTCAAATCTAGACTCTACCACTTCAGCTAAGTGATTTGGGAAGAATCTGAGGACTTTAGTGTCCTCATCTGTGCAAAGGCATAAAAGTATCTACCAATCAGAGTTGCTAACATGAATAAATCACTTGGCAACGTGGAAAAGGCTTGAAGTAGAGTGGGTTCTCAATTCAGAAATCATACTCCTTGGTATTTATCTAAAGGATCTGAAAACTTTTTGTTCACACAAAACCCCACATAGGGATGTTTACAGTAGCTTTATTCATAATTCCCAAATTTGGATGCAGCCAAGATGTCCTTCAGAAGGTGAACTGATAAACTGTGGTCCATCCAGATAATGGAATAATATTCACACAGAAAAGAAATGAGCTATCAAGCCATGAAAAGACATGGAGAAACCTTAAATGTGTATTATTAAGTGAAAGAAGGCAATCTGAAAAGGTTATATACTGTATGATTCCCACTATCTGAAATTCTGGAAAAGACAAAACTATAAAGGTGGTAAAAAGGCCAGTGGTTGCCAAAGGAAAGGATTTTTAGATAGTGAAAATACTCTGCATGGTAACATAACAATGGATAATATCATTATATATTTGCCAAAACCCATGGAATGTATGTACATCACCAAGAGTGAGAACCCTATGCTAAACTACGGACTTTGGGAAATTATGATATGTCAGTGTAGGTTTATCAATAAATAAGTAAATAAAATATAAGAGAAAAGTAAAACAGTAGGTTCTGAAAATTGTTAGTAACCTCTACCTTATTACCATCTGGGAATAATATCTACCCTCTACCTCCTGACTTTATCATGAATCTTTTGGGAAGCTGAAACACAATAATAAATAAGAAGAACTTCTATAAATTATCCATTATGTTGGAATATTTCATGAAATTCTATTTAACTTATCATATGCTACTTTAGTGGAGTAGGAAACAGCAACCCATTCCAGTATTCCTTTTTTAAAAATTTTATTTACTAACTTAATTTATTTTAATTGGAGGATAATTACTTTACAATATTGTGATGGTTTTTACTTGCCTGGATAATTTCATGGACAGAGGAGCCTGGCAGGCTACAGTCCATGGCGTTGCAAAGAGCTGGACATGACTGAGCACACAACACATGCTACTTTAGAATGCATTTTCAGAAATTGTACCTGTTATGTGCTGTATCTACTTAACATCTTCAGGAGTCAAAATCTCTGACCTTAGAGAGTCTAACCTATTTCAACAAAATGAACTGCATAATAGAAGCACTACAGGTGAATTTGCTAGTTGTTACTTTTGAGAAAGACTTTAGTCCTGAGGCATTAAATAAACCAATACAGATACAGCAAAAGGAATATGAAAAATATATATATATATAATATGAAGACAAATAAAGGTTAAAAAAGAACTTTCAATAAAGTTAGCTGGTGTTAAGTCATTTCAGTCATGTCTGACTCTGTGCAACCCCACAGATGGCAGCCCATTGGGCTCCCCTGTCCCTGGGATTCTCCAGGCAAGAAAACTGGTGTGGGTTGCCATTTCCCTTCTCCAGTGCATGTATGCATGCTAAGTCGCTTCAGTCGTGTCCGACTCTGTGCGACCTTATGGACAGCAGCCGACCAGGCTCCTCTGTCTATGGGATTCTCTAGGCAAGAACACTGGAGTGGGTTGCCATTTCCTTCTCCTATAAAGTTAGCTATCTGAGGTCAAGAGATCAGTTATGAGTGTTCTTTGGAAGGAATGACGCTAAAGCTGAAACTCCAGTACTTTGGCCACCTCATACAAAGAGTTGACTCATTGGAAAAGACTCTGATGCTGGGAGGGATTGGGGGCAAGAGGAGAAGGGGACGACAGAGGATGAGATGGCTGGATGGCATCACTGACTCGATGGACCTGAGTTTGAGTGAACTCCAGGAGTTGGTGATGGACAGGGAGGCCTGGTGTGCTGCAATTCATGGGGTTGCAAAGAGTTGGACACAACTGAGCAACTGAACTGAACTGAACCCATCCCAGTACAGGTATCATAAATTTTAAACATAAATGTATGTATGCATCTAAGTATGTGTGTGTGACCTTGGGTATAAAAACAAAACCAAAAGCAGACATTCTACTTTCAAGTTAAAAAAATGCTACTGGGATCTTTAATATCCCTCTCCAAAGGCTGTGCTTTAGCTTGAGGTCTGAACTGGGTAAATTCAGGCTTGATCTGCTACTTTTAGGATCTTTAAGGACCACAAGCTGGAGCCCAGGCATTAATCATGTACAGAAATTCAAGAAACTCAGACCTTGGGAAATGCATATCAGAGGGAAATCAAAACAAAAAAAATGCTACTAAATGATAAAAATTTAAAAAGAGTTGTCAAATTGCATATGTTTTGTTCTTCTTTAAGTATGATCTTCAAATTGTTTGGAGGGAATTGGAGGAAATTATGTTTCCAACACAACAGCAGAAATTGGGCATAAGATGTATTGTTTTCCTCCCTTGAAGTGCAATGATGTACAGTGGCAGAAGCGGCAGCTACAAAAATTATCATCAGCTCCCCAAGAAAACCTGAGCACTGGATGTCACATTTGTACTGAGTGGGGCAGCACAGTGACTGCCCGGTAGCCTATTACCTATTTGTGGCCATCAACACTTCCATTCTAGATGGTGATACCAGAGGTTCATTACTGATTTTGTAACAGGAAGCTGTGGAATCAGTCCATGTAAAAATTTTGTGGAGCTTTCCAGGTGGCGCTAGTGGTAAAAAGAATCTGCCTGCCAGTGCAGGAGACTAGACGTAAGAGATTTGGGTTTGATTCCTGGGTCAGGAAGATCCCCTAGAGGAGGGCATGGCAACCCACTCCAGTATTTTTTGCCTGGAGAAGCCCATGGACAGAGGAGCCTGGTGGACTGCAGTCCACAGGGTTGCAAAAAGTCAGACATGACTGAAGCTACTTAGCATGCACATCATTTACCTTGTTCTAACAACGCTGCTCTTAGAAATGCAAGCTAAAGCGATGTCAGTTAACCACAGAGCTCCAAAGAGGACAGGGGCCGTGGACAGTGATCAGGTCCCTGGGTCCCAGCCCTGACAACAGCTCTGTCTTGCTGGTGTATGTGTCTCATATAGCTCTCCTGGCTGTAAGCTTCCTTAGGAAGTGACGTATTTGTGCTATTTGTGCTATTCCAAAACATCCTGAGAAAGCTCGAGTCACTTACTTTCCAAGCTTTGGTGCTTCTGTGACTTGGTGAAGAGATTGCCCCTCCTCTCCCTGCTTTTACGTTGTGTGTGCACGTGTGTGCTCAGTTGTGCCTCACTCTTTGTGACCCATAGACTGCAGCAGGCCAGGCTCCTCCAACCACGGAATTCTCCAGCCAGGAATACTGGGATGGACTGTCATGCCCTCCTCCAGGGGATCTTCCCGACTGGGGATCGAATCTGCATCTCCTGCATTGTCAGGCTGATTCTTTACCACTGAGCAACCTGGGAAGCTCCCGCTTTACATTATGCTGGCATTAATTAGTACACTGCTTGTGTTACTTTCCTAGGGCTGCTGTAAAACAAGTCATCACAAACTTGGTGGCAAAAACAAAAGAAATCTAGTTTCTTATATCTCTGGAGGCCAGATAGACAAGTCAGCATTACTGGGATGAAGTGAAGGTGTTGGGAGGGCTGCACTCTTTGGAGGCTCTAGGGAAGATCCATTCCTTCCATCTTCAAGTCTGTGGTGGCTGCCAGCACTCCCTGGCTTGTGGCCTGTCACTCCAGTGTCTTCAAATCTTTCTGTTCCACCTTCATATTGTTTCTCCTCTGTGTGTGTGTGTGTGTGTGTGTGTGTGTGTGTGTGTGTGTGTGTGAAGTTTCCCTCTGCTTCTATAAGGATACTATGATGGAATTTAGGGTCCAAATCAATAATTCAGCACAACTTGCCCATTTCAAGACCCTTCAACTTAATTACCTCTTTAAAGGCCCTTTCTCCAAATAAGGTAACACTTGCAGGTTCCAGGGACCAGGAAGTGGATATTGTGGAGGCTAGTTTATAGCTACTACATGACTCCCTTTAGGGCCAACTTCCAGTCCCCAGAGCTCAGCCTGTATCATTTGGAATTCCTCTGTCAAGGCTCCGCCTCTGTGTCTACCAGGCTCCAGCCTCAGCTCATGTCCCATCCATTAGCCTCTGGACTCTGGCCCCAGTATCCATCTCCTTCTAGCACTGGTGGTATCTTATAGGATGACTTTCAACTAGAAAGTTCTGGTAGTTAGAGTGCAGAGATAGATAAAGATAACCACCTTTATGGGAACTGAATTCTGAAAATAGTGAGGCCAAGACTTTAGCTACAGGTGAATATGAAAAATGTCAGATATGGACTGATAACTCTTCTCAAACAGAGAGTGGCTACCAAATCCACTGTCTTCTCTGACTATGCCACTTTTATGGACACAGCTAATATCCCCATCTCTCTCTTGGTCTCATCAGGTGAGCACCTGCATCAGCATCTTTTGATGCCCACCAACCTAGCACAGAGCTTGCTTTGCCTTAGACACAAATCAAGTGAGGGGAGAGGTGCATGCCTGTCTTTGAGGGGTCTGCTGTATGTCGACCCACTGCAGGCTTACAGCTAGTCAGCCTTGGAACCAGGTACCAGAGACATAGATTTTATTATATCACAAAATCACAGTGCTCAGTACATGTAACTGTAACATGGTTATCATTGCCATCGTACCTCTCGTGGGAAATAATGGATGTTTAACAAAGACTTGCTGGTAATATTAAGGAAGGCCCAAGTAGACCAAAATAATAAAAATGTCCCTGAACCCTAGGGCCAAAGTTAGATTCAGGAACTAAACAGCTGTGGTTTTAAGAAGGTAGCCACTCACCAGAAAGGGTGGCATTGAAAAGTGAGGCAAGCATCCCAGGGTGTGTGTGGTGGTTGGCAGCTGGTGAGGGCAAAAGGAAGTGCCTGGTGAGAGTCATTGACTTTGATGGAGATAAATACGATGGAAGCGCGTAAACTCCACAAAGGGACAGGCTATTGATGAGATAAGGCAAGCGATAAGAAAGATTCCTCTTTCCAGGCTCATTCTTCCCTGAGAAGGATCTATAGAAACTGCAATGATTACATACAAAACCTAGTGGGGCCTGATCCTCCCCTCAAGTCCCCAGTTCTTCCCAGTGAAAGAGTTATGGGAGGGACTTCCCTGGTGGTCCAGTGGTTAAGACTTCACCTTCCAGTGCAGAGGGTGTGGGTTCGAACCCTGCTTGCGGAACTAAGATCCCACAAGCCTTGTGGCCAAAACCCCAAAACCTAACAAGGCAACATTGTAACAAACTCAATAAAGACATCAGGGTAGAGCCACAGCGAGGGGAGGGGACAGTAGTACCTCTGTCCTCTCTCGATGGAGATGGGGTCCAGCTCTGAACCTCACAGCCCACCTTCCACCCAGAAAGAAACCCCAGAACTGGACAGAGAATCAACCTGATTCTGAGATGAGAACACCCTGGCCTCTGGGACCTCCCTGCCTGAGACCAGAAGAAACTGACACTGTCTGCCTTGGCTGAGCTGTCTAGATGCTTCTTTTTGACCTAGTTATTTGGCATTTATCCCATTCTTTCAGCTCTTCTTTAGAATTCTGCCTGTCACTTGCTAGATTTATTATGCCAACCAGTCCCCTCCTGTTAAACTAAACTCTTCTTAATGTGTCTTCTTGGGACTGGAATGAATGCCTGACGGGATCTGCAAATGAAATACATCTCTGTTTATGGACACGAGGGAATGAAAACACTCCCCACAACTAATTCTTTCTTTTCTTCCCTCCCTTCTTTTTTCTTTTTCTTCTTCTCCCTACCCCTCTTTCTCTCTCTAACAAACGCCCCTCATAATAACATCCAAGCTGCCTTCTAGAAACTTGAATCTATATGATTCGGAGCAGATGAATACCTCTATTAACAGCAGTTCTCAACCAAGGGTGATTTTGCCCCCATAAGACATTTGGCAAAGTTTGGAGACATTTATGGTTGTCACAACCTGGACGGGAAGATGAAATGCTACAAACTTCTAAATGGACACAAGGCCAGGGATGCTGCTAAACATGTGACAGCCCCCAACAACAAAGAATTATCCAGCCCCAAATGTCAACAGTGCTGAGGTTGAACAAGCCTGGTCTGTAAGTCCACTTTTCAAGGCAGTGCTCCAAAAGTGTAAGCGTGTTCTCTAAAGGCTACTATTGCACTGGTGGGTAAAATGCTCTTGGAAAAGCCTAACCAATTAGCTAAAGAATTTTGGGATGATCTACACATCATTCTGTTCAACAGTGCTTTGGGACTTAAGTCTTACCAAGTAATTAAACATAGATCATACGAGCTTTGTAAGAAATACTGTTCTCTGGGAGAAAAAACGTTTCCCACTCACACCTTGTCACAGGTTCTAACAGCATAGCCACAGAAACCTGTGACAGCTTGCCTGTATTTATTCTAATAATGAAGCCACCCAGCCCTCCCCCATCACTGAGCCCTTGATTACTATGAAATCAGACACCATGGTAGGCAGACACACGGAGCTCGAGCTGTTACCAACAGTTACCTGGGTGGACAATCCTGTTCATGACACTTCTTCTGTCTCCCATTGGGTTGTGTTTCTGGATCACAGAATGTAGCTTTCACTATCCCACGGCCCTTCTTCACGCAATGGGCAGTCTGGCGGCGGATACCTGGGGGTTTAACAGAAAGGTTCACACGTATTAAACCCGAGCCCACATTCTTAGTGTCAGATGAGGCCCCTGATCATGCCTATAACTGATGAGAAAGTTGTCCATAAAGTATTTGGTCTTTATTTTTATTTTCTTAAAGATTTTTTTTTTTTTTTGATGTGGACCATTTTTTTAAAGTCTTTATTGAATTTGTTACATTACTACTTCTGTTCTATGGTTTGGCCTTTTAGCCATGAAGCATGTGGAATCTTAGTTCTCCGACCAGGGATCAAATCCACATCTCCCGCACTGGAAGGTGAAGTCTCAACCAGTGGACTATCAGGGAAGTCCAGAGTATTTGGTTTTTAAAGTAGGAATGGAGACCTCTTTAAATCTGCTCATGCTGCTGAACGCAATGGGTGAAAAATATCTTCCTAAGTAAGGACCAAAGATAATATAGGCCAATTAATATGTAATCTAGTATACAGATTCCACTCTAGCTGTGGAGACAAGACTCCACATACATATGCCAGATAAAACACAAAGTGAGATTTAAATACTGAAAACAGATGCCACCACCAGGTGTTGCAACACAATCCGACTTATTTAGTTTAATAAAAGAGAGGAATGGGAGCTTTATATTAGTTGGGGCTTGTAAACTCTGAAAGACAGAAATAAAATTCAAAATAATGTTGTGAAGTTGAGAGGTTATGTTTTTTAAAGTAGAGGGTTCTGACAGCAGGGATCGAAAATACTGTTGCCTTTGACACCAGGTTGGTAAGTAAGAAAGAGAAGCACATAGAAACGGTCGGGTCTACAGGTGAACACAGCCCACGTGGGGGCTGGATTTGACTTTGGATATAGAATGATAGTTGGGTTCAATCCCTGGGTCAGGAAGATCCCCTGGAGAAGGGAATTGCTACCCACTGCAGTATTCTTCCCTGGAGAATTCCTTGGACAGAGGAGCCTGGCGAGTTACGGTCCCTGAGAGCACAAAGAGTTGCACGTGAATGAGTGACTCCTTTCCCAATTTGGAAGCAGTCTTGTTCCAAATATGGACTGGTTCCAAATTGGGAAAGGAGTATGTCAAGGCTGTATATTGTCACCTTGCTTATTTAATTTATATGCAGAGTACATCATACAAAATGCTGGGCCGGATGAAGCACAAGCTGGAATCAAGATTGCTGGGAGAAATATCAATAACCTCAGATATGCAGATGACACCACCCTTATGGCAGAAAGTGAAGAGCAACTGAATAGCCTCTTGAGGAAAGTGAAAGAAGAGAGTGAAAAAGCTGGCTTAAAACTCAACACTCAAAAAGCAAAAGATCATGGCATCTGGTTCTACCACTTCATGGTAAATAGATGAGGAAACAATGGAAACAGTGAAAGACTTTATATTTTGGGCTCCAAAAGTTCCGGGAGTTGGTGATGGACAGGGAAGCCTGGCCTGCTGCAGTTCATGGGGTCACAAAGAGTCAGACGTGACTAAGAGACTGAACTGAACTGAGCGACTAACACTAACTAACTGAGTAGTAATTAATCCAGGTAGTGCTTGCCTTGCCCAGGGCACTGTTCAGACTTGTATGAAGACGCTTACTCCTTGGAAGGAATGTTATGACCAACCTAGATAGCATATTCAAAAGCAGAGACATTACTTTGCCAACAAAGGTTCGTCTAGTCAAGGCTATGGTTTTTCCTGTGGTCATGTATGGATGTGAGAGTTGGACTGTGAAGAAGGCTGAGTGCCGAAGAATTGATGCTTTTGAACTGTGGTGTTGGAGAAGACTCTTGAGAGTCTCTTGGACTGCAAGGAGATCTAACCAGTCCATTCTGAAGGAGATCAGCCCTGGGATTTCTTTGGAAGGAATGATGCTAAAGCTGAAACTCCAGTACTTTGGCCACCTCATGCGAAGAGTTGACTCATTGGAAAAGACTCTGATGCTGGGAGGGATTGGGGGGCAAGAGGAGAAGGGGACGACAGAGGATGAGATGGCTGGATGGCATCACTGACTCGATGGACGTGAGTCTGAGTGAACTCCGGGAGTTGGTGATGGACAGGAAGGCCTGGTGTGCTGCGATTCATGGGGTCGCAAAGAGTCAGACACAACTGAGCGACTGATCTGATCTGATCTGATGTGTTTATGTGTGTGTGTGACTACCTATGTATGTCCCAGACAAATATATACACATGTATAAATGTGTGTGTATGTATAACATAGCACCTATTATCTACTATGATGTGTAATAAATAAAACCTCACAACCCAATGAGGTCAACACTATTACTATTGCTACCTAACATATGAGAAAACAGGGCACAGTGAAGTCATACAGGTTAAGAAGGGAAAAGAAAGGACCACTGGCTTTACTAGCTAGGACATCATTGGCAAGAGAATGTGGAGGAGTAGCCAGACATCACGGATTGAGAGGTGAAGGGCAGGTAGGAAGAGTGTCATCATCTGTTCTGAAAGAGCCAATGATTCCATGCAAAATAGGAAAGGCTGGGTGGGAAGACTGAAGATGGAGGCCCCAGACAAGAGAGCAATTGACCAGCACAGAGACGGGCACCCTGAGCTCTCAGGGCATCTGGGCCTTGAGTGGGCTCACTGGTGAAGCCCAGAATTTGAAGGGCCACATGTGCACCAATAAGCTAGTCACTTCCTTGCTTTAGTGCCAATTACATGAAGGGATTGCCCATATCCACAATGCTGGCAGGACCCAAAATGGGGAGCTCCCCTACCACACACTGCATCACATGCCCTTACATGGACTCATGCCAATATCTGGGGCTAGCTTGCATATTCAGATGCCAAAGATTGTATCTCAGATGAGACAGTTGGATGGCATCACTGACTCAGTGGACATGAGTTTGAGCAAACTTCAGGAGACAGTGAAGGGCAGGAAGCCTGGTGTGCTGCAATCCATGGGGTCACAAAGAGTCAGATATGATTGAGCAACTGAACAACAACAAATTCAAAAATGTCAGAGGGAAATGCAAAACAGTAAGTGAAGACTTTAAAATGAATCAACAGTATTTTATTGTTCACTCAGTTCAGTTCACTTGCTCAGTCATGTCCAACTCTTCGCAACACCATGGTCTGTAGCACGCCAGGCTTCCCTGTCCATCACCAACTCCTGGAACTTGCTCAAACTCATGTCTGTCAAGTCAGTGATGCCATCCAATCATCTCAACCTCTGCTGCTCCCTTCTCCTGCCTTCAATCTTTCCCAGCATCAGGGTCTTTTCCAATGAATTGGCTCTTTGCATCAGGTGGCCAAAAGGATTGGAGTTTCGGCTTCAGCATCAGTTCTTCCAATGAATATTCAGGACTGATTTCCTTTAGGATTGACTGGTTTAATCTCCTTGTAGTGCAAGCGACTCTTAAGAGTCTTCTCCAACACCACAGTTCAAAAAGCATCAATTTTTCAGCACTCAGCTTTTTTTATGGTTTAACTCTCACATCTATACATGACTACCAGAGAAACCACAGCTTTGACTAGATGGACCTTTGTTGGCAAAGTGTTGTCTCTGCTTTTTAATACACTGTCTAGGTTTGTCATCAGAGAAGGGGATGGCACCCCACTCCAGTATTCTTGCCTGGAAAATCCCATGGGCGGAGGGAGCCTGGTAGGCTGCAGTCCATGGGGTCGAGAAGAGTCAGACACGACTGAGCGACTTCACTTTCACTTTTCACTTTCATGCATTGGAGAAGGCAATGGCAACCCACTCCAGTGTTCTTGCCTGGAGAATCCCAGGGATGGGGGGCCTGGTGGGCTGCCATCTATGGGGTCGCACAGAGTCGGACACGACTGAAGCGACTTAGCAGCAGCAGCAGCAGCAGCAGGTGTGTCATAGCTTTCCTTCCAAGGAGCAAGCATCTTTCAACTTCATGGCTGCAGTCACCATCTGCAGTGATTTTGGAGCCCAAGAAATTAAAGTCTGTCACTGTTTCCATTGTTTCCCCATCTATTTGCCTTGAAGTGATGGGACTGGATCCTAGCTTTCTGAATGTTGAGTTTTAAGCCAGCTTTTTCATTCTCCTCTTTCACTTTTATCAAGAGGCTCTTTAGTTCCTCTTTTATTGTTTAGTTCCTAATTTTATTGTTAAATCAACACTGTTTAGTTCTATTTAAGGAGAAGGAAATGGCAACCTGCTCCAGTGTTCTTGCCTAGAGAATCCTGTGTACAGAGGAGCCTGGTGGGCTGCTGTCCATAGGGTTGCATAGAGTTGGACATGACTGAAGCGACTTAGCATGCAGGCATGCATTGGAGAAGGAAATGGCAACCCACTCCAGTATTCTTGCCTGGAGAAATCCCAGGGACAGAGGAACCTGGTGGGCTGCCATCTATGAGGTTGCACAGTCGGACACGACTGAAGTGACTTAGCACCAGCAGCAGCAGTTCTATTTAAAGAGACAGGTAACATTTCAGTCACTCAGGCTTTCTCAAATGATAGACTATGTGCTCTTTTTTTTTTTTTTTCATATAAACAAAGTACTACCAACAGCTTGAAGCAACACTATAAAAGAAACTTTCATGGCATAATGACTGAGTCATTGTCTGGAAAGACACACACACCTGTAGAGAAGTCTTATATAATACGAGTGGAGTGGAGATTGCAATGACTGAATCCAGAAAAACTGACATGGAATCTGCCATTATAGAAGAGAAAAAAAGGAAAACGCTTAGATCTTAGAAGTTTCAGTAAAACTTTGGATAGTTTGGCAAATTCTTGATGTCAAAACATAAAAGGCAACTGTCAGATGACTCTCATAGGTTGGAAATATCCCCCCACAGAAGGCTTGTTTCTGTGCATTAATAGCAAAGATAAGTCAGTGCTTCTTACTCCAGAAGTAGTAGGAGGGCAGAGACATTACCAACAGTCCCCGCCAGAAAGTTAATAACATTTCATGAGTCAGTCTGCTAGACCAGCAGCCAGATGAGTGGATGAATGGGCCAGGCAGATACTGCCGGGTGCATGGGGGAAAATAAACAATGTGTCAGAGTTTCTCTGTTGGAATTAATGGTCATTGTTGTTGCTGTTCAGTTGCTCAGTCTTGTCTGACTCTTTGTGACCCCATGGACTGCAGTATGCTGGGCTTCCCTGTCCATCACCATCTCCGGGAGCTTGCTCAAACTCATGTCTATTAAGTTGGTGATGCCATCCAACCATCTCATCCTCTGTAATCCCCTTATCCTCCTGCCTTCAATCTTTCCCAGCATCAGGTCTTTTCTAATAAGCCAGCTCTTTGCATCAGGTGGCCAAAGTATTGGAGCTTCAACTTCAGCATCAGTCCTTCCAAAGAATATTCAGGATTGATTTCCTTCAGGATTGATTGGTTTGATCTTGCAGTCCAAGGGGCTCTCAAGAGTCTTCTCCAACACCACAGACCACTAATCTTCTATTATTCTAGCTCTTGAGTTCTCACTTCATAGATACAAAGCTAAGCCCAAACCTTCCAATGAGGGACCCTGACTCAATAGACTGATTACTCCCAGGTTATAGGAACACAATACCTGGCCAGGTGCTTCTGACTCTACTCAGGTACTTCTCTGTTCATTTTGTAAAATGTAATCTATAATTCCATCCCTTATCAAATTCTAGTTAAATAAGTAAGACAAATAAAATCCAAGAGTCCTAGGTTCTAGTCTCTACTTTTCCTTCTACTCATCACTAGTTTAACAGCAAGAAATGAGAATAATGACATTCAGACTGTTTAAGAGTGTGATGCTGAGCTAGTTTATTTCTGGGAGTGTCTTCTACTTTTATAATCTATAATCCATGAAGAGATGATAAAGTTTAATCATGGAAAACTGGCTAATAAGTGAATTCTGGTTAATAAAATTTTACCATTAACTTGGAAAAGTTTGTTTCAACTGCCATCAGAATGCCTCCACATTGCTAGTTCTTGTTGCCTTGGTGACAAACTGTATTTTCCAAAGATGGCTACAATAATCTGTCTTTTGGTATGTTCTTCTCTAGTTACCCTGACTTTGGACTGAATGCAGAAATGAAGTTATGTGAGTTCAGAGGTGAGGTCATAAAAGACCATGTGGCTTCCCTCTAATTCTTTAGAATCTGTCACTCTCAAGACCCTCCACCTGCCATGGAGTAGGAAACCCCCACCCTTGGAGAGACCAGGTATAGCTACTCCAGTTGACAGTCCCCAATGAGTTATCCAGCCCAAGTGCCAATCATATGAGTTAAGAAGCCTCCAGATGACTCCAGCTCCTAGGCATCTGAATCATTCTTTGCCACCTGGGTCTTCCTAGCTGAGGTGTCAGACACTGTGGAGCTAAGGCATGCCATCCCCACTGTATCCTGTCTAAATTTCTGACCTACAGAGTCCTACCTACGGGCATGCATGTTAAGTCACTTCAATTGTGTCTGACTCTTTGTGACCACATGGACTGTAGTCCCCCAGGCTCCTCTGTCCATGGGATTCTCTAGGCAAGAATACTGGAGTGGGCTGCCATGCCCTTCTCCAAGGGGATCTTCCCAATCCAGGGACTGAACCTGAGTCTCTTAGATCTCCTGCATTGGTAGGTAGGTTCTTTACCAGTTCAATTTTATAGGTAAGAAGCCATAGTAAAATGGGCGTTTTAGTACACTAAATTTAGGTTGCTATGTTATACAGCAATAGTAACTGGAATAGTACTCAATAAATGCTAGCTTCCTTCTTTTCTTGAGTCAAGACCCAGAGCTACCAACAAGCTTGGCTTGCTAGGAAACTCACCACTACTGATTTTATTGACTTTTCATTTCATCCTCTCCTGTGTTTTCTGTTTTCATTCCTTTTATTTTTTTTTGTTTTCACTCCAGGTTCACTCTGCAGAAGCTGATGCTATGGATTTCTGTGGCTTCCAATTAAATTTGGGAAATGGAGACACTATTTCTTTGGATAACTGCTCCTCCTTTTACTTCTTTAGGCCTAGGATGGTAGCTTTGTTCCCTCCATCCTCTACTATTAATGGATGGACAGAGGTAATGAATCACTTTTCTTGGCTTCCCTAAGCCCTACGCACACCTTTGAAAGTGGTCAGGGTATTCTGTTTGGGTGTGCAGGGCACCCTGACTGATAACGTCTCCATTGTAATAAAAAACTCAAACCATTAATTATGAGTGGCATAGTCATTAATCAACTCTGTAAACCAACTGCTGAAACAACAGAATCTTTCTTGACATAGGATATTGTAATACCTCTTTGTGGAGGGGGTCAGAATCAGTCATTATTTTAAGAGTAGTGATCATGATGTAACACTGCAAATGCAGAAAGTGTAACAGATTAGGTTGAATCTATGTGACCCTGACCTTTTCCTGTAATTCAAAAAAGAAAAATGATGTTGGCTTTTAAATCTGGCTTGCCTTTTGACCCTTTAACTTACACACTGAACACAGCCCACAAAGAAATTCTAAGTAATTAAGGTGCCAATCAATATGTTGGCCCAGAACTAAGTTAACTGATTATCTATAAGTATTTACTTGAAAAGGGCAGTAAGTGGAAATCAATCACATTCTAAATAGATGAGAATCAAACCCAAAGTTTTATAGAGGAATCTGAGTCACTGTCTCCACATATAGCAATGAGAATGTCACTGTGAAGCTGTAAACACATAGGAAACTTTTTTAGACACTGGTAGTGAGCAGTTTGGAGAAAGCAATGGCACCCCACTCCAGTACTCTTGCCTGGAAAATCCCATGGACAGAGGAGCCTGGTAGGCTTCAGTCCATGGGGTCGAGAAAGAGTTGGACTTGACTTAGCGACTTCCCTTTCACTTTTCACTTTCATGCATTGGAGAAGGAAATGGCAACCCACTCCAGTGTTCTTGCCTGGAGAATCCCAGGGACGGGAGAGCCTGGTGGGCTGCCATCTATGGGGTCACACAGAGTCGGACACGACTGAAGTGACTTAGCAGCAGCAGCAGCAGTGAGCGGTTGGGGCTTTCTTGAGGCTCAGAAGGTAAACAATTGACCTGTGATGTAAGAAACCTGGTTTGACTCCTAGGTCAGGAAGATCTCCTGGAGAACGGCATGGCAACACACTCCCATTTTCTTGCTGGAGAGTTCTGTGGACAAAGGAGCCTGGTGCACTACAGTCCACGAGGTTGCAAAGAGTCAGACACGACTGAGTGACTAACACACAGTGAGAGATTAATTAAGAACTTTTACTTTAAAAAAAATGGAGAACAGTGTGGAGATTTCTTAAAAAACTGAAAATAGAACTGCCTTATGACCCAGCAATCCCACTGCTGGGCATACACACTGAGGAAACCAGAATTGAAAGAGACACGTGTACCCCAATGTTCATCGCAGCACTGTTTATAATAGCCAGGACATGGAAGCAACCTAGATGTCCATCAGCAGATGAATGGATAAGAAAGCTGTGGTACATATACACAATGGAGTATTACTCAGCCATTAAAAAGAATGCATTTGAATCAGTTCTAATGAGGTGGATGAAACTGGAGCCTATTATACAGAGTGAAGCAAGCCAGAAAGAAAAACACCAATACGGTATACTAACACATATATATGGAATTTAGAAAGATGGTAACAATAAACCCTGTATAAGGGACAGCAAAAGAGACACAGATGTATAGAACAGTCTTTTGGACTCTGTGGGAGAGGGAGAGGGTGGGATGATTTTGGAGAATGGCATTGAAATATGTATAATATTATATATGAAATGAGCCACCAGTCCAGGTTCGATGCACGATACTGGATGCTTGGGGCTGGTGCAATGGGACGACCCAGAGGGATGGTATGGGGAGGGGGGGAGGGAGAAGGGTTCAGGATGGGGAACGCATGTATGCCTGTGGCGGATTCATTTCGATATATGGCAAAACCAATACAATATTGTAAAGTTAAAAAATAAAATAAAATTAATTTAAAAAAATTATCTTCATATACACTTGAACCTGATCATCTTGAGTGAAATTATCCTTTGATATAAAGAACAAGTTTCTTATGTCCAAAACCAAAACATAATTAAACAGGACAATACAGTTCATCATATTCTCAATTCAATATTGAGACTGTAAAATAAAGGGAGACTGTTATATTGTTAATTTAGCTCATACAAGATTTTTCTGACTCAAAAATTTAATTTATGAGGGGATAAACTGAAGACTTAGCTTATTGTAATGATCTGTGGCAGAAAATGTAAGATTTCCTATTATTTTAACTTAAGATCAAAGATACTCAAGCCCTGAATATTTAATCACAGCATCTGAAAGAGATTCAAAGTACTGTATACCAAGTCTTCAAAATACTGACAAAGAACAAGATCTTTTTTAAAAAACCATCATTTGAGAGTAAGTTAAGCAGTACACGTTAAATTTTACACTAGCACACAAATTGATAATTCTCCTAAAACTGGACATAACCTTGAGTATAATAATATGAGATGAAAACAAACACTGCCACAATTCTCTTAAATAAACAGAAATAACATTTAACTTCATAGAAGATGGGAAGAATAGGAATTATATAACTATATGTCTTGTTGGCAAGTCCATCTAAATCTATCAACTTTCAATTTCAGTTCCCAGTAAACATACATTTTGTATTTTCTGGCTCCTTGACTCCCTTCATCTCTGATTTCCTTGATCAGTGAATTCAGATCTGTCCTTCGTAATGAAGGTTCAGTCAAGAAGAACTTGAATCCCATCACTGCAAGAGCTCAAACACATTGATGTGTGTGTGTGTGTCTTCAACAACTACAATGTCAACATTAACACCACCACCACTGGAATTAGAAATGGTTTTGAATCCTGCTTTTAACATGTATCAAATGATCCTGGGCAATCTTTCTAACCTCTTCTAACCTCATTGTCCTCATCCTCATGTTGATGAGAGTATTGTATAAGGTTTCTGTGAGGATATAAATGATGCATACACTCTGATATATACATGATGTATCTAAGATGATGTCCCCTAAGTCCTGGCACAGTGCTTAATGCATGTTAGGTCCCTGAGAAAAGATTTTAACCTGAACGTGAAGCTTCTTTGTAACCCACTCACTAATCATGGGACATTATTTGCCTGCACAGCTCTGTTTTCTGAATGTTGTGAGGTCAGGGTTGGCTTCACACTCTGATACCAAGGAATAGAGCAAATCTAACTCATCCTGTCCTCATACTCCAATAATGTAAGCTTCTTACTACAAACAGCGGGACCCTGATTTATACGATTGTTTCTCTAGCTCAAAAGGACATTGAAACTGACTTCAGTAAGTAAAAATATTAATTGGACATCAACTAATGAGGTTTGATTTTATTATTATCCATTGCTGAAACCCACACTTGTTACAACACTGGTTAAGACTTAAGGCCAATAGTTTCCTCCTCCCTGAAATCCCAATGAACTGATTACATATACTGACTGTCACCGTCAGAAAGAAATTTTTAAAGAAAAAATAAGTACATAAGATATACTCAAATAGGAGCATTGCTGGTGCTTGAAGAATGCGTAATGGAATGAGATGGGATCCATTTTCAAAACTTAGGATCAGGAAGTACTCTTTCCTGCTTATAATTCCTCTTCTACACCTGCTATGTGCACATCAGTCAAAGCACATGCTTAAAAAAGAGGCAGAGGCCAGAAACATCTCACAAAACTCACAGGTTAACAAGAAAGCAGTCAGCCAGCAATTTCAAGACACACTGAGCAAAGCCAGCCTTCAGAGAAACCAACTGAGAAACCCCCAGAAAGTACATTATTAGGGAACCAAATTAAGGTCCTGGAAACAGGGAAGGGACTAATCTCTGCTGGCCACATGTGATAAAAAAAAAAGGGATGGGATGCAACGAAGATGACCAGCAGAATACGAGAACATTAGATTAGCTACCTTGGAAAGGATTCTGGTTAAAAGTTCCATATGTAGGGAACTTGGAAGGTGCCACTCTGTTGTAATGACAAGTAAAAAACCTGGACAGACTGAAAAACCAACTATTCTTGAGCATGTGAGAGGAAAGGGTATAGGTCAAACTGCTATCTTCAAGACTTGAGACATAGACGAATAGAGGGAGTCACAGATTCCCAACTTCCCAAAGCAGAGACTCATAAGTGGACCACCATGGGAACCTGAATTTCACCAACTAAATGAATGCTCACATGCTAGTGAAGTAATGCTCAAAATTCTCCAAGCCAGGCTTCAGCAATACGTGAACCGTGAACTTCCTGATGTTCAAGCTGGTTTTAGAAAAGGCAGAGGAACCAGAGATCAAATTGCCAACATCTGCTGGATCAAGGAAAAAGCAAGAGAGTTCCAGAAAAACATCTATTTATGCTTTATTGTTTATGCCAAAGCCTTTGACTGTGTGGATCACAATAAACTGTAGAAAATTCTGAAAGAGATGGGAATACCAGACCACCTGACCTGCCTCTTGAGAAATCTGTATGCAGGTCAGGAAGCAACAGTTAGAACTGGACATGGAACAACAGACTGGTTCCAAATAGGAAAAGGAGTCCGTCAAGGCTGTAGATTGTCACCCTGCTTATTTAACTTATATGCAGAGTACATCATGAGAAACGCTGGGCTGGAAGAAGCACAAGCTGGAATCAAGATTGCTGGGAGAAATATCAATAACCTCAGATATGCAGATGACACCACCGTTATGGCAGAAAGTGAAGAGGAACTAAAAAGCCTCTTGATGAAAGTGAAAGTGGAGAGTGAAAAAGTTGGCTTAAAGCTCAACATTCAGAAAATGAAGATCATGGCATCCAGTCCTATCACTTCATGGGAAATAGACGGGGAAACAGTGGAAACAGTGTCAGACTTTATTTTTTGGGGGCTCCAAAATCACTGCAGATGGTGACTGCAGCCATGAAATTAAAAGACACTTACTCCTTGGAAGGAAAGTTATGACCAACCTAGATAGCATATTGAAAATCAGAGACATTAATTTGCCAACAAAGGTCCATCTTGTCAAGGTTATGGTTTTTCCAGTGGTCATGTATGGATGTGAGAGTTGGACTGTGAAGAAGGCTGAGCGCGTGAAGAATTGATGCTTTTGAATTGTGGTGTTGGAGAAGACTCTTGAGAGTCCCTTGGACTGCAAGGAGATCCAACCAGTCCATTCTGAAGGAGATCAGCCCTGGGATTTCTTTGGAAGGAATGATGCTGAAGCTGAAATTCCAGTACTTTGGCCACCTCATACGAAGAGTTGACTCATTGGAAAAGAGTCTGATGCTGGGAGGGATTGGGGGCAGGAGGAGAAGGGGATGACAGAGGATGAGATGGATGTGAGTCTGAGTGAACTCCGGAAGTTGGTGATGGACAGGGAGGCCTGGTGTGCTGCGATTCATGGGGTCACAAAGAGTCGGACACGACTAAGTGACTGAACTGAACTGAAACATTAAGAAAAGAGTAACTAAAGACCCTCTTGATGAAGGTGAAAGAGGACAGTGAAAAAGCTGGCTTAAAACTCAACATTCAAAAAACTAAGATCATGGCATCCAGTCTCATCAGTTCATGGCAAATAGATGGGGAAACAATGGAAACAGTGACAGACTTTATTTTCTTGGGCTCCAAAATCACTGCAGATGGTGGCTGCAGCCACGAAATTAAATGATGCTTGCTCCTTGGAAGAAAAGCTATGACAAACCTATACAGCATATTAAAAAGCAGAGACACTACTTTGCCAACAAGTAAAGCCATCTAGTCAAGGCTATGGTTTTTCCAGTAGTCATGTATGGATATGAGAGTTGGACCATAAGGAAAGCTGAGCGCCGAAGAATTGATGCTTTTTAAACTGTGGTTTGAAGGAGACTCTTGAGAGTCCCTTGGACAGCAAGGAGATCAAACCAGTCAACACTAAAGGAAATCAATCCTGAATATTCATTGGAAGGACTGATGCTGAAGTTGAAGCTCCAGTACTTTGGCCACCTGATGTGAAGAGCCAGCTCACTGGAAAAGACCCTGATGCTGGGAAGGATTGAAGGCAGGAGGAGAGGGGGACGGCAGAGGACAGGATGGCTGGATGGCATCACCGACTCAATGGACATGAGTTTGAGCAAGTTCTGGGAGATGGTGAAGGACAGGGAAGCCTGTTGTGCTGCAGTCCATGGGGTTGCAAAGAGTCGGACATGACTGAGGAATGAACAAAAACAATGCCAGATACCAAACCACAGACCCAGGATAATGCCAAAAAACTACATCTAGGCATATCATTTTCAGATTATAGAAAATCAAAGACAAAGAAAAAATATTGTGAAACAAGTCAGAGGGAAAAAACACCTTACTCACGGAGGCACAAAGAAAAAACTGCATAAGACTTCTCAGAAATCTCACAAGCAAGAGGAGAGTGGAGTGAAATACTAGAAATGTTGAGAGAAAAAAACCATGGCAACCTAGAATTGGGCACCCTGTGAAATCACCATTCAAAAGAGAAGCAGAAATACTTTTTTAGACAAACAAAAGTGGAAGGAATTTGTTGCCAGTAGACCTGTGGGAAAGTAATGTTAAGAAAGAAGGAAAGCATTAAAAATCAAAAATTTGGATCTATATTAAAAAAAGAAAAGCATTAAAGAAGCAATAAATGAAGGTTAAATAAAAACTTGCATTTTTAAAATTCTGAGCTGATCTAACAGAAAACAGTTTGTTAAAAATATTAATAATAATACCAACAGTGTATTGATTATGATGCTTATGTGTATATGATACATATGTATATGGGCTTAGGTACATACACAAATGAAATGAATGACTGAAATGATACAACAGACAAGAGGCAGTAGTAACTAGGATATTTTGTTATTACAAGGTATTCTTACTGCCTATAAAGTGGTATAGCGCTATTAATATTTGAAAGTGGACTTGGATTAGCTGTAAACATGTATTGCTAATTCTAGGGCAAACACTAAAAAAAAAATAGATTAGCTACTCTAGGCTAAGAGTTCTCACTAGTTCATTAGTAAAGGCAACTAGAAAGTTATCAGATCTCTACTGTGTACTACTAGTAGTTTATTTTATATATTTATGCATATGGTAAACTATATAATCCTTATTCCAGAGCATATATCTAAATCTGTCTCAATGAATCCTATTATTTTTATGAAGTCCTACATATTGAAACATGTATATTTTGATATTTTGGGGGGGTTAATATCTGGACTTGGTTGATCCAACTTGACAATTACAGAGGACAAAGGGATTCCCTGTTGGCTCAGATGGTAAAGAATCTGCCTGCAACGCAGGAGACGTGAGTTCTATCCCTGGGTTGGGAAGATCCCTGAAGAAGGGAATGGCAACCCACTCCATCCAGTATTCTTGCCTGGAGAATTCCATGGACAGAGGAGCCTGGTGGGCTCAGTCCATGGGGTCGCAAAGAGTTAGATATGACTGAGTGACTAACACTTTCATTCTTTTTTTAATCATACTTGACAATTAACAGAGGACAAAGTCAGATGGAATAGCACCAAGATAAGTGCAATTTTACAAAGTCAACGAAGTATCTGACTCTGATTTTCTGTCTTCTAAGCATCACTATGGGCTTCCCAGGTGGCTCAGTGGTAAAGAATCTGCCTGCCAATGCAGGAGATGTGCATTTGATCCCTGGGGAGAGAAAATCGCCTGAAGGAGGGAATGGGAACCCAGTCCACTATTCTTGTCTGCACTACCCTATGGACAAGGGAGCCTGATGCTATAGTCCATGGGGTCACAAAGAGCTGGACTGAATGACTTGAGCATGCACAATCACTATATGGTCACCTATCAGGATTAGAGAGAAATGCATGCCCTAATGTATTATTCTCACCTTTTATCAAGGATATGTGGACATATCCCAAATGTATGATTATTTTGAGCCTTCATAGCAATACTGTCAGATAGACCCTGTAAGAACTAGTTTCAGTGACTGTAGGTATCTGTTCTACATGCATTTATTTCTAATGAACATGATCTAGTTTCTAAGGCAGTTTAGAACAGTTCTAGCAATCTCCAGGAGCTTCCCATGGTCTTTGGAATTGTATTTACCTTTTCCTATCAGAACACGATGTTTCTTAAACAAAGGGACAATAATTATACTCCAGAGAGAATTCAGCCAAACCAGGTGATGTCCAGAGTGGGGCAGTGGGAAATGTTCCCCCTTTGGTGCAGGTCATCGGTGTACTTCTACACCTAAAAACACAGCATCGAGGAGACTACAGAGCACAGAACTGGCAGAGGTCACGCTCAGAGGTGACGACTCACTGTCTCAGAGTAGTGCCACTGCTCTAGGTTTTACTAGACATAAGGCAGTTTTGGTTAGAATGCATTACAACTAGAAGCTTCCTGTAGTACTGAGGTTAAAATAGGGCAAGACTATGGCTTTTACATTCTTACAAAAGTGAGCTTGAGGTTTTGCCAAAATATTTCTTTTTAGTAAGGAGTCCTGAAGCTTCCTAAAGGTCAACACAGCATCTGTGTCAAGCCATTTCTGCAGCTGTTCCTTCGCAGATAATTCATTGGTTATACTTTTCTGGTTGATCTTTTGATGGGTGACTGGGGTAAATTTTCTTCAACAAGCCTCTTGTAATGAATGGTAGTGCTCATTCTTCCATTCCCTTCCAACCCTTCCCAAGGGATAGCTCATCCTAAATTCTCCCAGAGTCACCCCAAAGTCATGCCCCACAGATAAAGCAGGAGTAAAATCAAATATGGCAGAGAGGATAGAAGAATGAACACAAACAGAAGGAGACACTGTTGTTGTTATACTTTGAGTTCTCTTTGAAAAGTGGGCTGTGGGAAATAAGTGGGCTGGCTTTGATGATAGCCAACTAAATTTATAATATTCTCTTGCCAATTCTTCATACGTATTTCTGCTCTCAAACAAAGATAAAAATTTAAAATAGACTAAGGAAATAACATCTTAGTGGATTTTTTTAAATCATAAACTTCATTTTAAGTAACTTGGTTACCTCAACTGTTAATAAAATAAAAGCAGAAAAAAACAGGCTGCCTTTTTGCCAGATTTAATCAGAATGCTGTATCTACAATAATCAACATAACTTGCTTCTTGTCCTTCACTCATTTCAACAAAAATTATTGAATTTTCTCCCTAACTATATTTTTTGGATTCTTCATTTTGTTCTTGTTCCTGGAGGCATGTTGGTTTAAATTCATCTTTGAAAAAAGAAGAAGGGGTATGTATATGGAGGCAAAACATTCTCTTGAAGCCAACAGATATAGAGTTGCTAGAAGAAGCTGACTGTACACACAAGTTGCCTGATTGGGAAGCGGAATCCTCTTGATTTAGAGACGTGTGACAGCCTTTGGTGGGTGGGCACAGGCAATGTCCCACCCGTCCTTTTTTTTGGCAGGTCAAGACTGAGCCAGCAGAGGCAGAGCTCTATCTTTCCCTTGGAACATATCATTTTGGTTCTCCTTCAAAGCCTTCTTCCAGATAAGAAGCCAATGACTGATTACATCTTAGTGAATTTATACTTTAGTAGCTCTCTGCTCCAAATAGACAAGAGTAATTTGTAGGTGTTGGAAAAGACTCCTGAGAGTTCCTTGGACTGCAAGGAGATAAAACCAGTCAATCCTATAGGAAATCAACCCTGAATATTCATTGGAAGGACTGATGCTGAAGCTGAAACTCCAATACTTAGGCCACCTGAGGGAAAGAGCCAACTGACTGGAAAAGACTCTGATGCTAGGAAAGACTGAAGGCAGAAGAACTAGGAGGCAACAGAGGATGAGATCGTTGGATGGCATCACTGACTCAATGGACATGAGTTTGAGCAAACTCCAGGAGATAGTGAAGGACAGGGAAGCCTGACATGCTGCAGCCCATGGAGTTGCAAAGAGTTGGACATGACTTCACTGAACAAAAACAACAAATATGTAAAGTTACTGGTGGTTCAGTAATATGCAAAATTATAAAAAGTATTCAATTATAACTATTTCAAAGGGAAAACCAAAATGTCACAATGCTTAAATGCAGGTAAAAATCCTGGCAAAAGGGTGAGCAGGACTTAAGTGAAGGGTCTGCCAGAAGCTGTTGTGGGTGGTGGCCATGTACTTGGCTCCAGTGAAGTCTCAGAGCTTTAGCTGCTCCACATGAGGTGGGAAGGAGACCACCCTCACCACAAACTTCTTGGATCCTAACTCCTGAACTTCAGGCCTAGGAAGGTGGCAAAGTAAGGACTCAGCTTGTCACATAAACACTCCACCAAGCTGCCTGCTGTCTCTGTGATAATTCCTAATGTATTTTCAGTGTCACAAGGAGAGGCAATTCTGAACCACCTTAACAAGTACTGTCCTAAAATAAAGTCCCACAGGGTGGTCAGGAAAAAAGTGCCAAAACTAGGAAGAGTGGGTGCATGTAGATAGTAAAAGGGAGGAAAAGGACAGGAAAGAGAAAAATAAAAAGAAACCAAAAGGGAGAGTTTTTCCATAAAGAAGGTTGAGCCTGAAGAGTTGAAGCTTTCAAATTGTGGTGCTGGGGAAGACTCTTGAGCGTACCTTGGACTGCAAGATCAAACTAGTCAATCCTAAAGGAAATCAACCCTGAATATTCACTGGAAGGACTGAAGCTGAAGCTCCGATACTTTGGTCACCTGATGAGAAGAGCTGACTCATTGGAAAAGACCCTGATGCTGGGAAAAATTGAGGGCAGGAGGAGAAGGAGGTGACAGAGGATGAGATGGTTGGATGGCATCATTGACTCATGAGTTTGAGCAAGCTCTGGGAGACAGTGGAGGACAGAGGAGGCTGGTATGCTGCAGTCCATGGGGTTGCAAAGAATTTGACACAACTTGGTGACTTAACAACAAATAGGAAATCATGCTCAAATCAAGCCTATAAATTAGAATTCAAAGTCCATAAAGAAATATAATATCATTGAAAAAGCAAGAGAGTCCCAGAAAAACATCTATTTCTGCTTTATTGACTATGCCAAAGCCTTTGACTGTGTGGATCACAATCAACTGTGGAAAATTCTTCAAGAGATGGGAATACCAGACCACCTGACCTGCCTCTTGAGAAACCTGTATACAAGTCAGCAAGCAACAGTTAGAACTGGACATGGAACAGACTGGTTTCAAATAGGAAAAGGAGTACGTCAAGGCTGTATATCGTCACCCTGCTTATTTAACTTATATGCAGAGTACATCATGAGAAATGCTGGGCTGGATGAAGCACAAGCTGGAATCAAGATGGCGGGGAGAAATATCAATAACTTCAGATATGCAGATGATACCACTATTATGGTAGAAAGTGAAGAAGAACTAAAGAGCCTCTTTATGAATGTGAAAGAAGAGAGTGAGAAAGTTGGCTTAAAGCTCAACATTCAGAAAACGAAGATCATGGCATCCGGTCCCATCACTTCATGGGAAATAGATGGGGAAACAGTGGAAACAGTGGCTGACTTTATTTTTTTGAGCTCCAAAATCACTGCAGATGGTGACTGCAGCCATGAAATTAAAAGACACTAACTCCTTGGGAGGAAAGTTATGACCAACCTAGATAGCATATTGAAAAGCAGAGACATTACTTTGCCAACAAAGGTCCGTCTAGTCAAGGCTATGGTTTTTCCAGTGGTCATGTATGGATGTGAGAGTTGGACTGTGAAGAAGGCTGAGCGCCGAAGAATTGATGCTTTTGAACTGTGGTGTTGGAGAAGACTCTTGAGAGTCCCTTGGACTGCAAGGAGATCCAACCAGTCCATCCTAAAGGAGATCAGTCCTGGGTGTTCATTGGAAGGAATGATGTTGAAGCTGAAACTCCAGTACTTTGGCCACCTCATGCGAAGAGTTAACTCATTTGAAAAGACCCTGATGCTGGGAAAGATTGAGGGCAGGAGAAGAAGGGGATGACAGAGGATGAGATGGCTGGATGGCATCACTGACTCAATGGACATGAGTTTGGGTGGACTCCAGGAGTTGGTGATGAACAGGGAGGCCTGGCGTGCTGCAGTTTATGGGGTCACAAAGAGCTGGACACAACTGAGGGACTGAACTGAACTGAAGGACAGTAAAATAATTACAACAAGAATTTACTCTGGATAAAATATGTTTGATAGGACAGTGCTATGGAATGAACATTTATTGAACATATGAAAATTCATATGTTGAAGTCCCTCCACACCAGTGTCATGGTATTTGCAGGTGGGGTAATGGGGGAGGTAATTGGGTCATGAGGGTAAGGTCCTCATAACAGAACAGACACCCTTATGTAAAGGAGAAGGGGCACGGGAGACCTTGCTCTCTCTGCCATGTAAGGATACAGTGAGAAGACAGCCATCAAGTCAGAAGATTCTCTGAGAACTGAATCTGTGAGCACCTTGACCTTGGAATTTCTAGCCTCCAGAACTGTGAGAAATGAAGCTTCCCAGTCTGTTGTGTTTTGTAATAGCAGTCCAAACTGAAAAAGACAGCAATCTGACATATATTTTAAAATAAGCATGCTACTTGCTGCCTTTGGATATTTTCACTTGGACATCTCACACTCACTTTAACTGAATTCACATAATTATAAACTCCTCTTTAGAACTGTTTCTTGTCACATCTCTCTGCTTCAGTGAGTAAAACCACATTTAGCCAGTTATGCAGAGGGGAACATTGAAAGGAGAACATTTCAACCATCCCCAGGCTCAAAAAACTCCCTACCAACAGATAAACTGAATCACCCAGTAAGTCCAGGCTAGTCCACCTCCTAAATATCTCCACATTTGTATAACTTTTCTACCTGTAACACCTTACTTTTATTTATTTATTTACTTTTAAACTTTTTCTTTTTTATGGAGGTATAGCTGATTAACAAAAAATGTTGTGACAGTTTCAAGTAGACCACGAAGGGACCTAGCCATATATATACACTTATCTTTTCTCCCCCAAGCCCCCAACACCATCCAGGCTGCCACATAACATTGAGCAGAGTTCCATGTGCTATACATCAGGGCCTTGTTGCTCATCCATTTTAAATACAGCAGTGTGAACCACCTTACTTTTAGTTCAAGCCACTAATATTACTTCCCCAGATGACTGCCAAGATCTTCTTTCTCTTTGCCATTCCTCTAGTGTTTCTCCCACATGGAAACAAAACATTGACTCTAGTTAACTCTGGGAGAAAGGAAAGAGAGTGGAATTAGAGACTGCTCTTTAAGTATATTTGTGCACTTTTTTATTCTTTAAAAATGAAGATTGAAATAAACATGACATAATAATAAGATCTGATTAACTTGAGTGGTTGATATACAGGAGTTTGTTATGGCATTCTCCTTTTTTTGCTGGGATGTTTGAAATATTTTCTGGAGAAAAAGTGTAAAACTAGCAACCCTTTTACTATGGGAATCAATTTGATAATAAATTTCTTAATATTTGGTATATCTTACTTTTTGAACCCAGAAATTATATTTACAAATTAACATTTAATGAGATAATTCTTTACATGGGCCCAAAGATGCTCATTAGAGGGTAATGATCAATAAGGAACTGGCTAAGGGAATTTTGCTTTGTCTTGCTGCTGCTGCTAAGTCGCTTCAGTCATGTCCGACTTTGTGCGACCCCATAGACAGCAGCCCACCAGGCTCCCCTGTCCCTGGGATTCTCCAGGCAAGAACACTGGAGTGGGTTGCCATTTCCTTCTCCAATGCATGAAAGGGAAAAGTGAAAGTGAAGTCACTCAGTCGTGTCCAACTCTTCTCGACCCCATGGTCTGCAGCCTACCAGGCTCCTCCATCCATGGAATTTTCCAGGCAAGAGTACTGGAGTGGGGTGCCATTGCCTTCTTCAATTGTCTTGCTAGTGAAATATAATGTGTCCATAAAAATGATTGCTCTGGAGACTGAATAATACGTGGAAAATTACCTATGTTAGGATGTTAAATGAAAACATGTGTGTGTGTGTACATAAATCCATTTGCCTGCACACACTGTAAACACCTACTGGAGAAGGCAATGGCAACCCCTCCAGTGCTCTTGCCTGGAAAATCCCATGGGTGGAGGAGCCTGGCAGGCTACAGTTCATGGGGTTGCAAAGAGTTGGACATTACCGAGCAACTTTACTTTCTTTCACATAAAGATTTATGTGAAACAAGATTTATGGGAAACAAGAATATTGAAGGGCAATAAAGCAAAATACCAAAGTGCATATGTGTTAGGGTGCTGATTTAAAAAAAAAATTTCATTAACGTATTTAAGTTAGTTTTACAATATATAAAGTTTTAACCTGACATAAAAATACACCACCAAATGATTCAGTGTTTCGGGCATGCCTCCATCTTTATATTTAACAGTGAGTGTCCTGTGTAAATATTAGCATTTCAATCTCTATGTCTGAGAGTATGAAGGTGGATACGCTGTCACTCTTCTCTGTCAGAACAAAGACAGCACAGTGCTATTTGAATAGATAGCAGAGGCTGAAATTTAGGTGAGCATGTGGACACTATGATCACTGTGCTAAAGTTTAATAAGCAGAGTGACATTTGCCCAAGTTGGCTGAGGTGCAACTGAAGGATCAGGATGCCCTTCACTCTTGGTAAGGCTGTTGCATCTCCTTGCTAACTGCAGATGTATCTTTATGATTCTCACACCAATCAGCTATTTATATGGTATTTCCCCTGTTCTGAAATATCACACAAGTCACGCAAAGAGTCCAACCCATGCTGAAATAGCAGGAGCGGGTGGATGATGTTCTCTTCTTCTCTGAGGAGGCCCTGCTAAGGCAGGACTAGCTGAGTTTCTCTCTGTGGTGTCCTGGGACAAATGATTCAAACTTAAAGCTTAAAATCCCAGGATAGAGGAGCCTAGCAGGCTATAGTCCATGGGGATGCAAAAGAGTGGGACACAACTTAGCAACTAAACAACAACAATCCTTGCACAGAAAAGAGAACAAAAGGGATGCAAAATTGAAAAAGTATTTGTTAACCACAATGAAGTCTCAATGACTTCATGTTCCTCACAACTGTTCCTCAGGAAAATATTTTCTTATTTTCTGCTTAAGTAGCTTTTGCTTCTCAGCGTGTCTAGCCCTCCTGGGCAGCAGGGGCAGGATCCTTGGCGGGAACAGCAGGACAGGCTCTTACGGATGCCCCTGAGGCTGATATCAGTGCACATTTGACCTGGACAGATTTCCAGAGGTTTGGGGTTTTTAAAAATGTCACGCACTTTGAAATGAACATATGACCTGTTATTTCTAAGGGTTGTGTGCTGTGTGCTCACTCATGTCCGACTCTTTGCGACCCCATGGACTGTAGTCCACCAGGCTCCTCTGTCCATGGGATTTTCCAGGCAAGGATACTGGAGTAGGTTGCCATTTCCTTCTCCATTCCAAAGGTTAGCTCTTGGTTTTCTATACTGAAGGAGGGAAAGAAAGAAATCAGTAATACAGAAGTTGTCTCACTGTCACTGGATCTCTTTCCATGATTACCTCCCGGGGGGCAGGGGGTAGAAGGAGCAAGTGGACAAGTGGAGCAAAGTACATGAGAGGAAGCCAGGGAGAAGGAGGCTGTATTCTCCTGGCTCCTTCATTCCCTCACTTTGATTCTCTTTGCTGTATTGCTGATTCTGGCGTTTCAGCATATAGTCATCCTTGTTTTATAGGCAGTAGTAACAATGCATACATGCATGCTAAGTCGCTTCAGTCGTGTCTGACTCTTTGCAACCCAATAGACTGTAGCCTGCCAGTCTGTCCATGGGATTCTCCAGGAAAAAATACTGGAGTGGGTTGCTTTGCCCTCCTCCAGGGGATTTTCCTGATCCAGGGGTCGAAGCCACTTCTCTTGTTTCCTGCTTTGGCAGGCGGGTTCTTTACCACTAGCGTTAGTTGTCCTCATTTTATAGGCAGTAGTAATAACAGAGGCAGAAAATTCCAGAACAGACTTGGACAGGATCCAAAAGAAGAAAAGAGAGTTAGAGTTTACTATTAAAGCCCCCAAATGAGTGAAGAGCCCCAAGTACCAGAATAGCCCCAACTCCTGCCTTCACAGACCTCGAGAGCCCATGTTCTACAAATGTCCACGTGCTCCTGTCCAGCTTCTAGCATCTGTCTGCAGCTGGACTGTGCCTACAGGGCTGAGGCCAATCAATGAAACTGAAGCAGAAGTGGTCTGCATCACTCCAGGCCAAGGCCGTTATGAAGGGCCAATCTGCCTCTTCAATTTCTCCTCTCCCAGCGGGGCAATTTCAGATGTCTCAGCTACAAGACAAAGCAGGGTCATCTGACCTATGTTTAGAATGGGATAAAAATAAACCTTCACTGTGTTCCTAAGATTTTGATTTGTTACCGCAGCAGAACCTGTCCTATCCTGACATACTTAACAGCAAGGAACCTTTCCAATGCTTGATTTTATGAGAGAAAACTATTATTCCTGTAGGTATGAAAAACTGATCAATTGGAGACAGAAGAAGACCATTGGGCTAGGAATCACAAGAGCTGGTTATGGTCTGGATGTGGCCGTAATTGAAAGGATCCCTCTGGTAGGTGGTTTGACTTCTGTGGTCCTCAACCAGAGCAGTTATAAATCTTTATGTTTTGCTTTTTAAAAAGACACACAGGTTGTTGCTAAGCACCAGATTTGAGCTCCATGATGCCCCTGAGGGTTGGGATGAGGTGGGAGGCGGGAGGAAGGTTCAAGAGGGAGGGGACATGGGTATACCTATGACTGATTTATGTTGATGTATGGCAGAAACCAACAGAATACTGTAAAGCAATTATCCTCCAATTAAAAATAAATAAATAAGTAAATA
The DNA here is from genome assembly GCF_027580195.1 of Bos mutus. Taxonomy (NCBI): domain Eukaryota; kingdom Metazoa; phylum Chordata; class Mammalia; order Artiodactyla; family Bovidae; genus Bos; species Bos mutus. The sequence goes on along the minus strand of NC_091636.1, from coordinate 40,001,572 downwards.
AAAAGACATGTAGGGACTTCCCTGGCAGTCCAGTGGCTAAGACTCCAAGCTCCCAATGCAGGCAGCCTGGGTCCCACCCTTGGTCAGGGAACTAGATCCCACACACAACTAAGAGTTAGCATAGTACAACTAAAGATCCCACGTGCTGAAACGAAGACCCGGCAAAGCCAAATAAACAAATATGGAAAATAAATAAAAGACTTGTAACTCTTTATGTAAATAAAACCTTTCATGAGGATAGTATATAAAGCTGATTAAAAAAAAAAAAAAAACCGCCTCTTCGTTTATACCACGTCTGACACATTTACTACTCATAGAAGCCCCTGGGCCGTCTTTGTAGAACCCTGCAGACTCAGGGACATGAGTGCAAACTGCCAGCTTGAACTGTCTCCATTGCTTATTCTGAAGCTGACATGGTTCATAGAGAGAGCATCTGTTCTCACCTGTTCCACATGTTACACTGCACTCTGTCCAGCGGCCATACTGCCAGAAGTACACCAGCTTCTCCACGTCATTGTCAAGGCCATCCTTCCGGATTGTATACTCATACTTGATACCAGGATTAGTCACCTGGAATAGAAGCTAAAGGGCAAGAGAGGGGTCATGCAAAACTCCGATGTGACCTTACACTGCAAATCACAGTCACGTAAAAATCCTGCCCAATGTCCACCACCTTAAAGTAGTCATGAAGGCACGCACTGGAACAATCACCATTAAATAAGCATGTCTACTTCCACCTCTAAGTCTACATCTACATCTAATCTGCCCCAATCTATTATTGCATGACTGAATTCCCATGGGAAATCTAATCATATGGGAATTATTCTGAGGGATTAACCAGAGTACCCTTTCCAACAATAGCTGGTAGGTCACCTTGTGCCCTTGCATACTTACTAACTTTGTGGTTATGGGTAATTTCCTTGATCTCTTTGTGCCTTACTTTCCTTATCAACAAGGTAAGGATAATCACAGCATGACTAAGGATTGTTGATGAGGGCTAAATAAATAATCATTAGGTGATTAGATATGGTTGGATCTGTGCCAGCATACAGTTAGCACTCAGTAAACACTAATTTGGTTGTTGTTGTTATTGCTTTATGATGCCCTCTTCTAGCTCTTAGGCTGATTTCTTTACAGCATATACTTCTGGGGTTAAAATGGTCATGGGTTTTAGCCAAAGCATAAAATTGTAATCAGAATTTGGGACCTTCTCCTCCTTTCCCTCTCCTGCAGGCAATCTACTTATCAGGTGTTTGAAATAGATTTATCTTACATTAGAGATGGTGGATTGGTTGCTCCATGGAATTGCGGGTCCCCACATATAAAACTTTTTTTCCCTGGTGGGCCTCTAAAATGTAAGGTCTCCTGACATTTATGGATCATGGCTGTCAAGCCTTGACTTCTAGCTTCTGTGAATGCTTTGATCTCTGGTTCTGAAATGACTTACCTCTAAATTCTGAATATAGTTAGATGTCACTATCTCTTGGGCCATTCATAATCCCCAACCTGCCTTGCCTCTGCTGGTATAATTATCCCACTCCTTTTCTATAGTTCTTTGCCAGTATGGTAGACAAATCACTTCTGCCTTTGAAGAGCACATCCTATATCTAAATATATTTCTCCTCCAAGGGTTTTAGAAAGTCACATCTTTTGTCTGAGGACAACCACATGAAAACATGTGAAAGAACCATGTCAGTTCATCACCACCGCTGGAAAGCTGTTTGAAAACTCATAACAGGCTGACATAGACTGGTGCTGTCATTTTCACATCCAAGGAAAAACTCATCCTGAAATAAATAGCCTGCATTGACCATACTGGAAACTGAACTCCATGGACGATCTTAGGGCCCCTGGCATTCCATCATGAGAGTTTCACCAATTTTAGGCAATAGAGGATTAGCAGTACTTCCCACCTTGTTCCTTGCTAAAAGGAGGTTTATTCTTAATGAAGGTGTGCTAAGTCGCTTCAGTCATGTCCGATTCTTTGCGACCCTTTGGACTGTAGCCTGCCAGGTCCCCCTCTCTATGGTGGTTCTCCAGGCAAAATCCTAGAGTGGGTTGCTCTGCCCTTTTCCAGGGGATCTTCCTAACCCAGGGTTCGAACCTGCATCTCTTATGTCTCCTGCATTGGCATGCAGGTTCTTTACCACTAGATCCATATCCTCTAGCAAATACTTTGGAAAAGAAAATTACAAAGATTCTAACTAGTGTAAATGTTCACTTCTGCATTACCTGGATCCACACTGACTCATTGGTGGGACCTGTGGCCATCAGTTTCTCCAGGTCTCCTTTTCTGTCATATTGAAAGATGGTCCCTGCCAGCTTGTAGTTCCCATTCCACTGGATAATAAATCCTCCATTGAGGTAATATTTTTCAGGGTCTTCACTCCTGATGGCCAGAAAGTTTCCAGCTCCTTCAACCTCCATTACTCGTATGTCCCTGGCTCCTTTTGGAATCAGTCCGATGTCAACATAACCTAAGGAGAAAAGAGAGGCATGCAAGCTTAGCTGAACACGGTCTGTTTTCAACCCTTTATTCATGCTTTTTCCAGCATCTCCACCATTTAGTGCCCTTGTCTTTCTGCTGGGTGGTTACTGAGACTGGCAGATGCACTAATCATGGGGAACTTTAAGGAGCTTGGCCATGAGTAGAAATCTCAGGAGCTTTGTGACTCAGTACATAATCAGTTTTATGAGAGGAGAGGTGAAATAAATGCAGATCAGATTCTGAAGCTTTTGTGGTTGATCCAGCATTTATTTTTATGTGATTTCCTATTGATAGTTCAAAATGTTACAGCCCCTAGCCAGCTTCCCATTTGCATTTCTGCTTCCCCATTTGTTGCTGCTATCAGATTAATCTTCCTGAATACTTGCAGTGGCTACATCTTTTGCCTTATCCTCATTGCCCGAAAATTAAAGACAGACGAGGAAATAATTTAATCATAGCTTAAATTCATTAAGAGAATTCTGTAGGGAATGTTGGATTGATTGCCACCTGGCACACTTGAATACAACTTATGATGAGAAACTCAGCTCTGAGCACAGCTTTTTATATTGCTGGACAATTATATTCATTAAAAGGTTTTTTTTTCATATTTTCCTATGTTTTGATGAAATATAAACTTATGTTTTACTCTCATATGTTCTAATACAACATTCTCAAAAAACAGAACATCCACTTAAAGACCATGATCAATTCTAGCTACAGTCTTACCCTCGCTTATTGGTTATTATGGTAGGAGACCTAAAGGCGAGAAATGGAATTAAAACATGAAGGGCTTCCTCTCTTTGCCAGACTCTAAGCTAAGCCCTTTATGCATTCATCCTATTTATGCTTCTTAAGAACATAAGAAGCATATGTTCATCACCTCGTAGCTGTGATAGAAAGGAAAGACTCTGGGGAAGGCACTGGGAAAGGAGTACTGGGCATGGGAGTCAGACATCAGTTCTAGTTTCTGCATCACCACGAATAAGCTCCATGATGTCCATCAACTTATTCAACTGCTTTGAATGTCATCTGTAAAAGGAAGGAGCTTGAATGAGATGATGTCTGGCATCCTTCCTAGCGCTGATAATCAATTATTTTGCCCATTTCTAGGCTACAGTTTCTTTGTTCCTTTACTTTTTCCATACAAAACTTGATTTTAAGATCTTGATCATCCTGGTAATTTCCCACCGGAATTATCCTAGGTTTTATTCTGACTGACCAGCAAGCCCTCATCCATGTCACCTAAAAGCACCCTGACTGCTTTCTCTGCCTCAGACATGAACACAGCATAGAGTCCTGGGCGTTAAAACCCACAACAGGCCAGCAGGAATGATTTACTCAGAAGCTGGGTACAGACCACAATTTCAGCTCTATTTTTCAAACTGGCAGCTGCCATCCAAAGGAACCAAAGTGTAGGGCATGAAGTACTAGGCCCTTACAAACTCACCTGAGACAGTTGGTCAAAACCACTAATTTACAACGAGCAGGGCAAAATATTTATCCCATGTAATTGAGGGTGATGCAATTGTTTAAAAAGCCTTTGGAACACTGCTTCCTACAGCCATAGCAGAGCTTCTCACGGCAGAGCTCATGCAGAAAAGTCAACTGGCATTAAATAGTATGCTGTTGTTTAGTCGCTCAGTCGTGACTAACTCTTTTGAGACCCTATGGACTGTAGCCCACCAGGCTCCTCTGTCCATGGGATTTCTCAGGCAAGAATACTGGGGTGGGTTGCCATTTCCTTCTCCAGGGGATCTTCCAGACCCAGGGCTTGAACCCTGTCTTCTGCATTAGCAAGTGGATTCTTTACCACTGAGTCATCTGGAAAGCCCATTAAATAGTATGATAACCACCGTATCCCTTGTCTTAAACAAAAAACCGAACAAAATAAAAAAGCTATGAGAAATAGATGAGAAAACAACCCCCAAGAGTTTGCCTTTTATCTTCCACTTACGAATATTAAAATTAGAAATATTTATTGTGTGTAGATTCTGCCATATTAAAAGGGGAAGTACATTAAATTTAAAATAAAAGATTTCATTGAATAGAATATCTGCTTCTGAACAGTTTGTAGACAGAAGATGTACACTGAGGCAGATTTAGCCATGAGCAAAAGTAATACATATTTATAATATATTTTTGCAAAAGAACACCAAAGAGAAACCCAAAAAATAAAATTCTGATATTTGGATTTAAAAAGAACAATAACATATCCACAAACTCTTTTACACGTGACAAAATAGCCCACAATAGAGAGGAGTGTAAAATGAAAAGTAAAAGTTTCCATTTCCCTCCACCCCTAGTCTTAAATCCCAAAGATAATTGCACTTAATAGTCTCTTGGATTCTCTTTCAAAACCTTTCTTTACACATACAAACACATATACACATGCTTTTTTAAACAAGTGATATCATACTATATGAACATTTTAACTATTGCTTTTTAAATTTAATGTACCTTACACATCTTTTCACATTTTTTGAGCATTTTAACAACTGCCAAAATGACATAAACCCATTTTTTAACCAACACACTGTTAATGGACATTTAGGTGGAAGGGAATGACCATCTGTCTATCTACAGAATGAAGAAATGTTTTCACGAGAGGAGGCAATCTATGCTACATCACACAGATGTATGTGTGTAAATATATATATATGTGTGTATATATATATGTGTGTGTATACACACACACACACACACACACATCTAAAACCAGGATTTGTTAAACACCTAAAACAGCATTTTTAATGAAAAAGTATGATTGGTAGAACAGAGCTGAAAAAAGTCCCCTTGAATGTCTCATACTCATGGGTCTTCTTTATAGAAATGAGAATCATATAAAAAAGTTGTAGAGGTGAAGGGTTATTGAGACATTTATTCTATGTCAAGGGAAAATTTTCAGGGTTGGTAAGAATACCCCTCAAGTAGTAAGAATGATTAATATATTCATTCAGCAAATCACTTTTCTTTCATTTTTCCCAGTAAACACTATCCTTTTGCACCAGTGTTGGGGAAAGTGGAAACACATAATCTTGACCTCAAAGAAGAAGTCTCTTCTTTGTCCGTGGAGACCACCTGGAAAAACCATCCCTGAATCTAAAACATCTTAAGCTAAAAGAATATTCAGGACCTTTGAGGATGGGGCAGAAGACCGGCCTCACTTCTGAGGACATATCATAGAAGCAACAGTGGATTATTGGTGCTAATATGCATCTTATCCAACTATTCTAAAAAAGGGATTTGCTCACTGGCTTATTTTGTTTTCCAGTCTGTCACTTCAAATAAAAATGTGTTTATGAAGGGGTCATATTGTTAACCCATGCAATTTATCTACAACTACCAGATTGCCTTTTCCTTTTTTAAAAAAATTTTGTTCTGTCAGTTTGTGGCAAGCAAGACGATCCTCACTGCAGGCCAAGATGTCATGGTTTCTGTGAGGAAAGATGTTTTCTTCGCCTGGGAAAGACAGATCACTCTTCTGAAGCCTGGCTTGACGGCAGTGACACACTGGTGTCTGGTTCAGATTCAAACCCGCATTTGACCTGCTCACAAATCACAGTGAGGAAGAGCTACATATAATTGTATTCATCAGCTATCTCTTTGAGAATTAAACTGCTCTGGATTTGGAACTTTAGCCTCAATTATTTTAAAAGAGGGTAGGAAGGGGCCTGGAGTCATGGAACACACCATGAGCAACTGTGATCCTCCTGTTATTGGGTTGGTTAAAAAGTTCATCCAGGTTTTTCCATAAGATCTTACAGAAAAATCTGAATGAATTTTTTGGCCAACCCAATAGAAACCAGTGGAAATAGCCGAGTGAACAGACAGAGGCTTCCTGACTCTGAACACTTCCAGGGTAAAGGCTCACACTCCTGAGCCCAAGAGGTCTTTCAGCTCTTCTGATGGGAGAACTTCTGTGTAGAGTGTCCATTCTCCCTACTCCTTCCAACTCAAGGTTTCCCAGAAAGTGTGACTTAGGACAGTTTCCAAGTAAAGGTGGTGTTTTGGTAAATATGGTTTCAAGAAAGCCATGTCCTCTCTCATCATTATCTCCTAACTTCTGCCTCCAATTCTGTCTCTGGGATGTTTTCTTATGTGAGTCTAATCCCCTTTACATGAACTTCTTTAGTCCAGGCCCTCATCTCCTGGACCTGGGTTGATATCCCAGCACTGGGCTCTCCTATTCCAGGCAATTTTGTATGTCATTGGCAAACTAGGCTTTCTATGACACTGACCTCCTCATGTCATTTCACCTTCCTAAAATCATATAATGGCCCCATATGTGCTGTGCTAAGTCACTTGAGTCGTATCTGACTCTTTGCAACCCTATGGACTGTAGCCTGCCAGGCTCCTCTGTCCATGGGATTCTCCAGGCAAGAATACTAGAGCTGGTTGCCATCCCTTCTTCTAGGGGATCTTCCTGACTCAGGGATCAAACCAGTGTTCTTATGTCTTCTGCATTGGCAGGCAGGTTCTTTACCACTAGCATCATCCCGGAAGCCCTAGAATGGTCCCTATTCTCTCCTAAATCAATAGGAAATAAATTGAATATTGTGGGACAGCCTAGGAGCAACTTTGAGTCATGAAGCCATATCATTTCTTCTTAAGAGCATCTCAAGTCCCACTGCCCAGACTTGTACGGACACTGCACTCAACACTGAGGCCGCAGCCCCAACCTGTGCTGTGAGTGCTCTTAGTGGGCTCCGCTCATATTCATGATCACATTAGTTTGTCACAGAGCCTAGAGGCCCCAAGCCAAAGTCCAGAATGTGCTTCATTATGGAATTAAGATGGGCATTGAAGTTACAATTTTTGTCAATTCTGAACTCTATTTGAATTTAATCTTTTGACCATGAAGATCAGTGGCAGAACCTAGGGAGCTGCAGCCAGAAGTATTAAGCACATAAACACACAAAACCAATACAGGATGGGATCCAGGGGGTCAGGTACACAATTTTAGGCAGCTGCTGCTTTTCCTCCATTCCAGGAATCTCTTCTAAAGAAAGATATGGATGCTAATAGCAAGAGTTTAAGAACATTCTATGTGTTTCTTCTGCTCTCTAGACTCTAGACCTTTTTTTCAGCATGCTGAATTGTAGAAATGAAAAACTGTACATAAGGTATATTAGACAGTGGAAACTGAATTAAGTATTGTGCTGAAAGACTTAAAGTAACTCTACTATGTGCATCAAATCTACTCAATAGATATGCAAATGTGTACTTAAAATATAAAATTAAAGGTGAACTTTATATGGTAACTGTTCTAGTTCCATAAAAAGATTTTAAACAAAAGTTGAGCATATTCTGGTTAGGACTAAATCAAGGAGGTAGGAATCAAGGCTGGTGGTTTGGGTCCTGAGTTAAGTGACACAATTAGTCATAGGAGAGTTCCAGGGTGCTCAGAGAATGTGGTCCTTTGTTGCCAGCATCAGAACAAAGCAGGTCCGTGAGAATAAGCCCAGGATTTGGGTTAGTGGTCAGAGGACCTGGCATTGGAGGGGTCAAGAGAAGCCAATAAAGGCCACAGGAGTCCAGAAGGGTGGTTTTAGGAGGTCAAGGGATTAAGTGCAAGAAGTTTAAAAAATACCAGAAAAGAGCTGCTGCTGCTGCTAAGTTGCTTCAGTCGTGTCCGACTCTGTGCGACCCCATAAACGGCAGCCCACCAGGCTCCCCCGTCCCTGGGATTCTCCAGGCAAGAACACTGGAGTGGGTTGCCATTTCCTGAAAGTGAAAAGTGAAAGTGAAGTCGCTCGGTCGTGTCCGACTCTTAGCGACCCCATGGACTTCAGCCTACCAGGCTCCTCCGCCCATGGGATTTTCCAGGCAAGAGTACTGGAGTGGGGTGCCATTGCCTTCTTCGCAGAAAGAGCTAGCTAATATTAAAGATATTCCAGTTGAGCTCTTTCAAATCCTGAAAGATGATGCTGTGAAAGTGCCAATATGCCAGCAAATTTGGAAAACTCATCAGTGGCCACAGGACTGGAAAAGGGCAGTTTTCATTCCAATCCCAAAGAAAGGCAATGCCAAAGAATGCTCAAACTACCACACAATTTCACTCATCTCACAGGCTAGTAAAGTAATGCTCAAAATTCTTCACGCCAGACTTCAGCAATATGTGAACCATGAACTTCCAGACATTCAAGCTGGTTTTAGAAAAGGCAGAGGAACCAGAGATCAGATTGCCAACATCTGCTGGATCATGGAAAAAGCAAGAGAGTTCCAGAAGAACATCTATTTCTGCTTTATTGACTATGCCAAAGCCTTTGACTGTGTGGATCACAATAAACTGTGGAAAATTCTGAAAGAGATGGGAATACCAGACTACCTGACCTGCCTCTTGAGAAATTTGTATGCAGGTCAGGAAGCAACAGTTAGAACTGGACATGGAACAACAGACTGGTTCCAAATAGGAAAAGGAGTACGTCAAGGCTGTATATTGTCACCCTGCTTTTTTAACTTATATGCAGAGTACATCATGAGAAACGCTGGGCTGGAAGAAGCACAAGCTGGAATCAAGATTGCCGGGAGAAATATCAATAACCTCAGATATGCAGATGACACCACCCTTATGGCAGAAAGTGAAGAGAAACTCAAAAGCCTCTTGATGAAAGTGAAAGTGGAGAGTGAAAAAGTTGGCTTAAAGCTCAACATTCAGAAAATGAAGATCATGGCATCCGGTCCCATCACTTCATGGGAAATAGATGGGGAAACAGTGGAAACAGTGTCAGACTTTATTTTTTTGAGCTCCAAAATCACTGCAGATGGTGACTGCAGCCATGAAATTAAAAGACACTTACTCCTTGGAAGGAAAGTTATGACCAACCTAGATAGCATATTCAAAAGCAGAGACATTACTTTGCCAACAAAGGTCCGTCTAGTCAAGGCTATGGTTTTTCCTGTGGTCATGTATGGATGTGAGAGTTGGACTGTGAAGAAGGCTGAGCGCCAAGAATTGATGCTTTTGAACTGTGGTGTTGGAGAAGACTCTTGAGAGTCCCTTGGACTGCAAGGAGATCCAACCAGTCTGTTCTGAAGGAGATCAGGCCTGGGATTTCTTTGGAAGGAATGATGCTAAAGCTGAAACTCCAGTACTTTGGCCACCTCATGTGAAGAGTTGACTCATTGGAAAAGACTCTGATGCTGGGAGGGATTGGGGGCAGGAGGAGAAGCGGATGACAGAGGATGAGATGGCTAGATGGCATCACTGACTTGATGGACCTGAGACAGAGTGAACTCCAGGAGATGGTGATGGACAGGGAGGCCTGGCGTGCTGCGATTCATGGGGTCGCAGAGAGTCGGACATGACTGAGCGACTGAACTGAACTGAATATTAAAGATCAAGGTAAGTGAGTATTATAGAATCAAGGAGATTAGGCAGCAGGAAATAAATCATGCTGAGGAGCTGGGCAACAAGCGGTCAGTGTTCTAGACCAAAGAGAATGGGCTGCGGGAGTTTGGGATGAAGGCCAAGGCTCTGGGTGGCAAGCCCAGGGTTCCCTTGGAAGAAGATGGCTCTATATTCTCCTAACTTCCTTTTGAAACAGACTCCTAATTTAAATTCTCCCTAAGAGCGAAATGTCACAGTGGATTCCTGGTGGTTCCATCACCCAGATAGTGTGAGGAAACAAGCAGTGGAAAGAGTCACCATCTTATTCACTATTCTGTCCCCATGCCAAGCACTCAATAGGTGCTCAATTTAAGTTTCTCAAGTAAAAGAGCAAGTAAGTGAATGAACAAATGAGCCAGGGAGTTCCTGTACTCTGGGCCTAAGTTCTTCAAACTGAAGACACTTTCCATCACAGTAACCATGTGCTACACCTAGATGCCATTTTTTTTTCCTCTTTCTCCATGAGAGGAAATAGAAGTTATTGTGGAGGGTCTACAAGAGGATAGCCCTTTTGTTCCCCAAGCATGGTCTTACTTAAAGGACTAGATGTCACCATCTAGTATGCAGCATCAGATCTACTAAGCAGAGTTCCTCTTCCCAGAGAAAGATGGAAACAGCTGTTGGGACATTCCAGGGCAGCCATGAATAAAGACACCTCCGAAAAACTCTGCCCAACTTCAATACTTAGATATCAACAAATGATCAGCCTTGGTGCTGGAAATGGGGGACAACAAAATATACCATGGAGGATTGGAAGGGGCCTCAGAAATGGCCCAGAGGGGTGGCTTCCCCAAGGTCCATGGCAATCTAGACCAGTAACCCAGTCTTTTTGCCTCTGAGCATACTTCAACTCCACATCATCCTCTCTGTTTCTTAGAAGCACTCACAAAAAATATAGAAAAAGGCTTGACCAGTATTTCATGCCTCCATCATCAAGAGCAGCAGCAGCCAGAGAGGAGGAGGTATTGGGTATGACTGCCATGGACATCTCTAATGCAGACGTTTTCACCTATACTTCTGGATAAAAAGCTGACAGCCAGAGTAAAGCAGGACAAAAAGAGAGGAACTGAGGCAGAAGCCATGGATCAGTCTGGCCATGCAAGCTTTGAAGGATTCTTGACTCCTTGTGAGTGACTGAGCACATATTCTTGTTATTTCCTAGTCATGGAGATAATTTTGCCACAAGAGCTAGTCTGCACCTGTTGCCCAAGTTCATTTCTTTTCAGTGTTGCCTGATGGTGTTTCTTACTTCCCTTAGAAGAAAGATACCTGGTTTTCTTTCAAGGTCATGGTTAAGAACAGTGATAGCAAGGCTCTGGGGATCTAATGCACAAGTCCTGGAATAACAAAGCCATCTTCCATCAATCACAGTCCCATGTTGCAGCTATGAACACACACTTGTTCTGGGAATAATTATCCAGAAGGAACTGTCACAAGCCACAGACTCTTGAGGGCAAATGGGACCCTCGTGACCAGCTTGCTGTCAACAACAGCAGCTCTAGGTGGAGAAACAAAGAGAAAAGAATACTTTAGGACATGCACAAAAAGAGGAAGGATTCGGAGATTTCCATCTTTGGGCTGGCTCATCAATGAGCCAACTCATTGCAAAAGACCCTGATGCTGGGAAAGTTTGAAGGCAGGAAGAGAAGGAGATGACAGAGGGTGAGATGATTGGATGGTATCATTGATTCAATTGACACAAGTTTGAGCAAACTTCAGGAGATGGTGAAGGACAGGGAAGCTTGGTGTGATACAGTCCATGGGTTAGCAAACAGTCAGATATGACTGAGCAAATGAATAACAATCTTTGGGCTAGAATCAGAAAGTGACTAAAACCCAATATTTTAATACTGGGTATGCAGTATTGTAACAATATTCGTGCTACAAAAGAGTTACAACACTCCAGCAAAACCACAGGCTGGACATCCAGGAGAAAATACCTACTGAGATATTACGTCAACATAACTAGAGGATAAAGATTTGCTTCCTTTATTGTCAAAGGAATATAGAATCCACCCTATGAAAGACTTTTTTTCACTGAAATTTACATGAGTAAATTGAATACCTACTATATATATATATATTCATATATTCATATATATCCTTTGTGTTTGCTGATTTGGGGCTGAGTGGAGAAAAAGCCTGAAAGACAATTCAGCCTTCAGATTGCATTGTGTTAGAAAAAAAGAATACAATATAAGATGGAAAAAGGGCAACAACACAAGATAGCATGTAAACAAGTACAGAAAATAACTAATACATTGGGTGTCTTCCAGGAGAGGGACTTTCTCTTTTGACTTTGGCCTTTGCATAAATCATCCTCTCCAATACAATCTGATTCCCTTTCACAAAATTTTCCATCACTGTTTAGCCTCACTCAATCTGGGAGTGGTGGTGGTAGCAGCCAGCTTCTTTACAATGTTTCTAGCTTTATCGGGCATGTAGCAAAAGTGGGTTCTGGCCAGTGTCCAGTGGGGATATGGAACACAGACCCCTAACTGATGCCACAGAGTTTAGAATGAGTGCTTACTGGGTTTCTCCACTGTGCTGTGGGTGGCCGTGCCAGAGGGCTTTGAGAAAGCCATCAGGGTAAAAACAGCATAAAGTTGACACACTCTCTGGATGCCAAGAGCTATCAGAAAGCAGAAAGGCAATGGGGATAAAAATGCTTAGTGGTGGGCATACAGCCAGATGGACTGCAGTTTCTGAGGTAGGTGTGGTAGAGGAAGGGAAACTCAAGATGTTTCTGGTCCGTTTTCCTCACCCCTAGGACACCAGGGCAGAGATGAGATCCCAGAACTAAAGCCTGATTTCCTAAGGGCTTAAAAGGTTAAGTGGTAGAGATTTGAGACTGAAAACTATGCTTTTCAAAGGAGTTACCATAACGTTATGGAGAAAGTGAAAGTGAAAGTCATTCACTTGTATCCGACTCTTTGCAACCCCATGGACTATACAGTCCATGGAATTCTCCAGGCCAAAATATTGGAGTGGACAGCCTTTCCCTTCTCTGGGGCATCTTCCCAACCCAGTGACTGAACCCAGGTCTCCCACATTGCAAGTGGATTCTTTACCAGCTGAGCCACTGGGGAAACCCAAGAACACTGGAGTGGGTAGCTTATTCCCTTCTCCAGCGGATCTTCCTGACTCAGGAATCGAGCTGGGGTCTTCTGCATTGCAGGCGGATTCTTTACCAACTTAGCTATCAGGGAAGCTCTGTTATGGAGAAGGAAATGACAACCCACTCCAGTAATCTTGCCTGGAAAATCCCATGGACAGAAAAGCCTGGTGGGCTACAGTCCAGAGGGTCGTAAAAAGTGGGACACAACTGAGAGACTAAGCATGCACACCATTATGTTAAAAGCATACCACGTCTGAGGCCAAAGATACAAAGCCCCACAAAAAAGAAAGAAAACAGAGGTTAAATAAAGGAATGCAATTTTAAGTCTGACTTTTACTAATCCAAGTAAATAAGGTCATATCTAAATAACGAAATCATTTACATAACACCTTTGTAAAGACTGAATAAATATTAGCTATCACAGGACACTTGACCATACACTTAAGATAAATGGGTTGTCATTCACATCCTTAGTAAAATGCAAAAGATGTCTCATGCATAATAAAGCTTTCAAATAGTAGACATGAAATATAATCCCGCAACGGTAATTTGAAAGGGCAGGACAAGCATTTCACTTTACAATTTTACCTTCCTGGTTCAATAGCCAAAGATCAAAAAATGGGGATGGAAGTTAAATTTGGGTTATCCACTATTATGTGTACTAGGGAACAACAGGTCACTTAATGAATAATCTCTTGGGCGAACTTAGTCACTTCATCCCAGGTGGTAAGCATGTCTAGAAGGGAGGTGCCCCAGGATCCGACTTCTGCCCTGGGCGTCACCCCAGCCCGGACACAGGGGTACTGTCCCATCTCTACCTGGGTGGAGCACACTGGCCTCCCTACTCCCAGCATCTGCTTTCCTTGGAATCCAGAGAATCAACCACTGGACCCCTTACCTCCCCAGAGTAGCCTCAAGCAATGATTGATGAGAGCTGCCTTGTACTGTCTCAACTCCTTCTCTCCTGGGCAGGGAAAATTCTGAAGTACAACAACTTCCATACTGGCTCCCATATAATGTAACTGGCTTAATGACACTCCCTTCCTGTCTGGTTATTTCTGGGGAGGAGCGAGGGTGATGAGCTCTCCAACCCCAAAGATCATTAGTACCCTGAAGCTGTTAAAGGAAGAAATCTCAAAAAAGGTAATCATGGAGAAGTAAGGGTGGGGTGTGGGTAAGGAGGGCATGTTAGCTGGGAGAAGCCACCTGGAGAGACTTAAGGCACCACTGGGAGAGACCCTCTTATGGGGAGGGATTGGGAATAAGAGCAAATTGAAGTAACCCTGCCTTGCTTCTCCTCTGGTCCTAAAGCTACATCCTGATTCTTCTGCCTTTAAACCCACTGTTGGCTTCTCTGCCCTCAATTATGGAACCTGCCCCATGTCTGCATCCTCCTCCACCAAATTTTCATCCCTTCTCTCCCTCAGGTCTTGGTCCACTGGCCTTCAGCCCTGGATCCTCTCCCAGGGATCACACTATTAAACCTGGTCCTGTGGGCAGCCACTCAGCCATCTTAAATCCCTAGTGCAAAGTAATGCTTCCTGCAGTCACTTAGCAATCAATCCCTTTTCTACAACTGCCAAGGAGCCTTTGTAGTCAAGGCTATATCTATTTTGAATTCTGTGAAAGTTACAATCTGCTTAAAAAGTTACAATCTGCTAAAAAAAAAAAAAGCACTCCATCTTGACCTTCATCCTCAGTCCCCTGCCGCTGAAATTATTTGTTTATTACCGGATCCTTCTTTCTGCTTAAACATCTTCTTCACGGTCTGGCAGGCTGAGCCATCCCCAAGGCACACACCACAGCGGTCCTCTGTGGCGTTGGAGTCGATCTCATAATCGCAGCCGACCATCTGCGAAGAAGAGAGGTTAAGGGTGAGTGACACGGGCAGGAGATGCCACGCCTGCATCTCCTGCCCTGGACCTCTGACTCTTCTTCCCCCTTTGCTCTGGATGAGATCAGGGCTGACGACAGGTAGATGTGTTTTACACTTGTTATGTTACATACGAAATGTACATGCTAGTCATTGTTCCTATATCAGGTATTGACTACAGAGTTGGTAGCCAAGATACATACTTGGTGTCCAAGAAACAACTGGAAAGTGCCCTAAAACACTAACTCACATGGATTAGGACACAGAAATACTGACCACTGACTTGTACATGGCAGTTGGTGGTGGCGGTTTAGTCTCTAAGTCATGTCCGACTCTTGCAAGCCCAAGGATTGTAACCTACCAGGCTCCTCTGCCCATGGGATTCTCTAGGCAGGAATACTGGAGTGGGTTGCTATTTCCTTCTCCAGTACATGGCACAAAGAAGAATAAAGAATAGAAATGGAGTCTATAAAAACACATTTCCTTTTCCTGGTGGCGGCCAGAGCAATACTCAAAGCATCCACTGATGATAAAGGAAACACTGCTTAGAGGGAAACGAGGTGTGCACTGAATGGGTCTGCGGTTTCCCCTGAGCCAGAAGCAGAATTGAAAACAGTTTCAAAAACAAAACAGTGAAAAACGTCTTGGAATCAAGAGTCATTGGAGCAGCGAATCTCTTTCAGATGTGCAAACCTCATGCCCTCTCCTCTCTAATGAGATTCCCAGGGATGATGCAGTGGCTATAGTCATTGTCACCTACAGTCAGTTGTTCACTCCCTTTACTTTCCTGGTTTCATGCTGAGACCACTCCAGTCCCACACAGGATGAGATCTCGGCCGTGCAGACCCACATCAGACTCTTGGGAGCCTCCTATGACCCCAGCCCCTACTACACGTCACACTTATAGTATCCCAGCCATCCTGACCTCCTTCCTTCCAACTACACAGGAGAAACTGGTTGTTTCTCCCCTGAGCCAGGACTAATCTTGCTCATGTGCCCTGGACCCGATCCTTTCTCAGTGTTCTGTCTGTTGGTCCTTCCCAACCATCATCCTTCCCTCTCCATCTTCCTTCTCCTCTGCCTACCAGTACAACCAAGTCTTTCCCATCCAATATCCATACTGGAAAGGAGAATATTAAACTTGGGGTGTTTGGTGGCATCAGATACCCAAGAATGGTAACATTCAGATGGAAAGTCATGAAACACGTGAGCTTCCGCTGAAGTCCTTTGTTGCTGGCTCTTTTCTATGGCTTGTATTCCTTAACCACATTTCAATGATAGAAAAAGGGAAAAACACATCATAATCTCTTAGTGGGATTTGTCTTTTCTGTTTGGGAAGAAGAATTGTGCCCAAGTAGTTTTTTTCTCTCTCTCAAAGATAAGTTCCTTTCTTACTTTAAAGCCACCTTGAATCGCCTGAAAGGAATAACCATTTAGGTCTTTAAATATATTCTCCCTCCACTAGCTAAATAGAGGATGAATGCCCACAGATAGAAAATGGCACCATTCCTCAGTTTAACCATCTCTGACTTTCTTTATGTTTGAAGATTGTGCCACTTGACTCAATTGGGAAACACAAAATGCTGCTGCTGCTAAGTCGCTTCAGTTGTGTCCAACTCTGTGCGACCCCATAGACGGAAGCCCACCAGGCTCCTCCATCCATGGGATTTTCCAGGCAAGAGTACTGGAGTGGGGTGCCATTGCCTTCTCTGCACAAAATGCTAAGAGATTTAAAAAACTCAATCACACTAATCACGATGGAAAGGAAAGAAACAGTCTGGATATGTGCCTTTAGTGGCTATAGGTAAAATGCCAGCCCTTCACAAGTGATGTATTTATGTCAAACTTGATCATCTTCTAATAAGCTAAACTTTACACATCCTATTCCCAGCGACTTCATTTCTTCACTAATTTGGAACGAGCCAGGGAAACATACTTTGCAACATAGTAAAGTGTTTTTAAACATCTGTACCAAGAGGGGAATGGATTAAAAAATATGAAGAGGGACTTCCCTGGTGGTCCAGTGATTAAGACTCTGAGTTTCCACTGTAGGGGCCATGGGTGAAATCCTTGGTTGGGGAACTAAGAGCCTGCAAGCAGCATGGAGTGCCAAAAAATAGTGGGAAAACATGAAGAAAAAGGAAAGAAGTTCAGAAAAACAAACACCTCGAGCGCATCTTTCTCCTCCACCAATATCTGCCTGCATCCCTCGGGGGGCAGGGGTGGGGAAGGAAACACACCCCCGTCAGATGCTGACCCAGAGCACAGCACATGGTGCTGGTGGAGACTTCACCCTCTGCTCCTCCAGCAGCCGCGCACAGCACAGTCAAAGCTGAACTGAGTACAGAACCGAAGGCTTGGAAGGTGGAAGCCCAGCCTCCTGACTACACAGAACCTGTAAGGCTCTCAAGGAAAAACGAACAGACATCCCTTTCTTCCGTGCCCTGTGATCTGGCAACAGGGCTACGATGGATAACACTGTCTTTCTGCCTTCAGCAGGTCAGAGTGGGCTGTGCTGCTGCCACCAATGCAACGACGACTCCAGGAAGGCTCTCCTCCTGGTGACTCTTAGGAGGTCAGACAGCCACCCCACAGGCTGCATTTCTTTACAAAAGGAAATCACTCTAATTTCCTATCACTATTTCTTTTTTTTTTAAACAGCTTTCTTGGGGTGTAGCTGATACATAAAATACTATACATATTTAATTTTATAATTTGATGAGTTTGGACTCATACAAACACCTGTGAAACCATCGTCACAATTAAGGCAATAGACATATCCATCTGATCCAAAAGTTTTCTTGTATCCCTTTTTTTGTGTGTATGGTAAGAACACTTAACATGAGATCTACCCATTTCATAAGTTTTTAAGGGAACAATAGAGTGTTGTTAACCACAGGCAATACATTGTATAGCAAAGCTCAAGCCATATTCATCTTGTGTAAGTGAAATTTTATACTTGTTGAACAGCAACTCTCCATTGTTCCCTTAGCAACCACTGTTCTCTGTCTCAGTGAGTTTGACTATTTTAGATTCTCCTATATGTAGAATCTTGTAGCATTTGTCCTTCTGTGATTCACCTGTTTCACTTAGCATAATGTTCCTAGGCTCATTCATATTGCCAAAATGACAGAATTTACTTCTTTTTTAAAGTTGAACACTATTCTATGATATGCATATACCACATTTTCTTTATCCATTCATTTATTGATGAACATCTGGGTTGTTTCCATTCATATCTTGACTAGTGTGAATAATGTCACTATGAACTTGGAAGTCCAGATATCATTTTAAGATCCTGATTTCATTCCTTTGGATATATACCTAGAACTGGAATTGTTAGGTCTTATGGTAAAAATTAAATTTTAATCACAAACTAAATATTTAAATTTAATTAAAGTTAAATATGTATCTAAGTATTTTAATTTAATCAAAATTAAATATTTAAATTTAATTTAAATATTTAAATTTAATTAAAACTAAATTATTTTTAATTTTTTATTTTTTTCCATAGTGGCTGCATCACTGTACATTCCCACCAACGGTGCACAGGATTCCAATTTCTCCACATCCACACCAGTACTCACTATCTCATATGTGTTGGTAACAGCCATCCTAACAGCTGTGAGGTGATAGCTCATGAGTTTCACTTGTATTTCTCATGTTTAATGATGTTGAGCACCTTTTCACATATCTGTTGGCCATTTGCATATCTTCTTTGGAGAAATGTCTATTCAAGTCTTTTGTTCATTTTTAAATCAGGTTATTCTTCTGCTATTGAATTGTAGGAGTTTCTCATATGTTTTAGATATTAACTTCTTATTATATATATAGTATGCAAATTTTTCTCCCATTCTGTAGGTTGCCTCTTTACTCCGATGGCTATTTCCTTTCCTGTGCAGAAGTGTATCACCAGTTCTTGGCCCTGTCATCTGAACTGAAGAGTATCCTATCTTGAGTATTACATAGAGAAATCAGGTCCCAGTCTTTCAGTGGGGCTTTTACCCCTATGTAAGTAAATAAGTAACGTATTTTCTTACCTAATTCTCATTTTTTCATCATGAGTTAACACTGTTTTACTTAGGAAATTCTCATATAACAAGACTGAAATACCAACTGGTGCCTTGACCTTATCCACTGAGAATGTCGTTATTTCTTTCTGCAGTCCCTTGGCAAAGGCAGAGACTGGAAGAATGCCTGGTTCCAAGATGAGATTCATTCCCAGCCAATGGAACTTTAGTGTGAAGATAGGGCCAGTTATGCTTAACTGAGAACAGGTAAATGACATTGTCCTTTAACAAATGGGACAGCAGCAGTAATGCTTTCTTACCATAACACTAAGGGCCAGGAGCCTGGATCTGGTCTTCTGGAGAGATAGTTGGCCCAGAGAAATTGCCACCTGGGTGTTCAGCCAATCACTGAGTTGGCCAAAATGGCCATGACAGAGAACAAAGAGGAGTTGGAAAGATGGTGAGAGCAATGAGAAGCGAAGCTAACTTACGACAGGTAGGAAGACTGTCAGGGAAGCCTGAGGACTCAGTGGGGGTGAAAAACACTGATTTATAAGGGAATTCACAAAGGCAAATTATTATTTTAAGAAGTGTACAGTAAACTTATTATAAAGGCAAAAATCATTATGGTAGGTTGATCAGAATCAGGGTCCTAGGGTGAGAGGCTGATGGATGGCTAAGAGAAGACCAAGGGATGGTTGATATGACAGTTCAAGGCATCAAGGCTGATTGGGAAGGAAATGAAGCCAAAGCTGCACTGACTGGGAGAAAAGGGAAGAGCAAAGGAACTGAAAGTCAGAGAACTGGTTACCAAAAGGGTGAGTGAGCTGGAAGACTGGTATCCTGTCTTAAGACAGCAGGTAAGACTGCAAAGCTGGGATAGTAGGAAGAGGGGTGGGAATATCTGTTCATATATTTAAAAGCTTATTGCATGTCATACTTGTGATTAAAAATAAATGACATCCTGAAAGTCATTGTTTAAATTTGTATCTGTGATAAATAAGCTTAGAAGTTCAGAGAATAGAAAGGCCAGAAATAAACCCATGCATTTATGGTCAGTTAACATGAAAAAGGAGGCAAGATTATGCAATGGGGAAAAGACTCTTCAATAAGTGATGCTGAGAAAACTCGACAGCTACATGTAAAAGAGTGAAATTAGAACATTCTCTAATATCATATACAAAAATAAACTCAATATGGATTAAAGACCTAAGTGTAAGACCAGATACTCAAAAACTCCTAGAGGAAAACACAGGCAGAATACTCTTTGACATAAATCACAGCAATATTGTTTTGGATCCATCTCCTAGAGTAATGGAAACAAGAGCAAAAATAAACAAATGGGACCATATCAAACTTAAAAGCTTTTGCACAGCAAAGGAAACCATAAAGAAAATGAAAAGACAACCTATGGAATGGGAGAAAATATTAGTAAATGAGGCAACTGACAAGGGACTAATTTCTAAAATAAGCAAACAGCTTATACAGCTCAACAGCAAAAAGAAATAAATCAAATAACAAAATAGAAGACCTAAATAGACATTTCTCAAAGAAGATAAACAGATAGCCAATAAGTACATGAAAATACACTCAACGTCACTAATTAGCCAAATGCAAATCAAAACTACAATGAGGCATCACCTTACACTGGTCAGAATGGCCATCCTTGAAAAGTCTACAAATAATAAATGCTGGAGAGGGTGCAGAGAAAAGGTAACCATCCTACATCATTGGTGGGAATGCAAATTGGTGCAGCCACTCTGGAGAACACTACAGAGATTCCCTTAAAAGATAAAAATAGAGTTGCCAAATGATCCAATAATCCTATTCTTGTGCATATATCCAAAGAAACTCTAACTCAAAAAGACACATGAACCCCAGTATTCATAGCAACATTATTTATAGTAGTCAAGGTGTGGAAGCAACCTAAATGTCCATCAATAAATGAATGGATAAAGACAATGTGGTGTATATGTACAATGGAATATCACTCAGACCAGGGGGCGCTAGTAGTAAAGAACTGGCCTGCAATTCAGGAGACATAACAGGTTTGATCCCTGGGTCAGGAAGATCCCCTGGAAAAGGGAATGGCAATCCACTCCAATATTCTTGACTAGAGAATCCCATGGACAGAGGAGCCTGGCAGGCTACAGTCCATAGTGTCACAAAGAGTTGGACATATGAAGAAACATGCATGCAAAGAAGAATGAAATAATGTCATTTGCAGCCATATCGATGGACCTAGAGATTGTCATATAAGTGACGTAAGTTAGAGAAAGACAAATACCATGATATCACTTATATGTGGAATCAACAAAAATGATACAAAGTAACTTATTTATGAAACAGAAATAGACTCACAGACACAGAAAACAAACTTAGCTACCAAAAGGGAAAGAGGCTAGAGGGATAAATTAGGGATCTGAGATTAACAGATACATACTACCCTAAATGAAATACATAAACAATAAGCTACTGTATAGATGCTACCTATTGATCTCTACCTACTATTCAGCACAAGGAACAATATTCAATACCTTGTAATAACCTATAGTGGATAAGAGTCTGAAAAAGCATATATATATATATATATATATATATATATTTCATTCCTGGTAACTCAGCTGGTAAAGAATCGTCCTACAATACAGGAGACCCCAGTTTGATTCCTGGGTCCAGAAGATCCCCTGAAGAAGGCATAGGCTACTGACTCCAGTATTCTTGGGCTTCCCTGGTGGCTCAGAGAGTATCTACCTGTAATGCGGGAGATCTGGGTTCAATCCCTAGGTTGGGAAGATTCCCTGGAGGAGGGCATGGCAACCCACTCCAGTATTCTTGCCTGGAGAATCCCCATGAACAAAGGAGCCTGACAGGTTACAGCCCATGGGGTGGCAAAGAGTTGGACATAACTGAACAACTATGCATAGCACAGCACAGCATACTGAATTACTTTGCTGAATGCCTGAAACACTGTAAGTCAACTATACTTCAATAAAAAGTAAATTACATAAAAAGAAAGGAAGATACCAAGTTACCTAGGGAGAGGTATTAGCCCAGCCCTGTACTTCATATGAGAATTCAACAGCAGAAGAGAGAAGAGCAATATTTACAAAATTTAGGGGGAAAGACAGTGTGATGCCCCAAATTTTGTACCCAGTCAAGTGTCCTTCAAGAAAAAAGCAAATTTATACATATTTTTAAACGAGAAAGAACTCTGAGGATGCTGTATCCATTAACACTAAAAAATCTAGCAGAAGGTGAGTGTAAATCTTTCCCAAAAAAGGACAGGAGAAAATAATTTGACTGCAAATACCACTTAAAATCTTAGTCTTGTGTAGATACAGAGGGTAAATTAAATAGTAGAAAAAAATCCAATAAATAGAAAAAAAAGAAGCTTAGAAATTCAGTACAGGTTAAAAAAAAAAAATGGGAGAGGAACACAGAGTTACTTCTCCTAAAAAAATTCAGTTCTGATCAACATTCAATAATCCCCTTGACAACAAAATCTGCAAATCTAACATGCCAAAATGGTGGCAAACATCATTATTTCAAAATAGCTAAATATATGAGTATAAGCAACTATAGCAGGTATTTATATGACCATAAGCAAGCATTTTCATATACACAATGATGAATCAGATACCATATACATTTTTTTCTGATGGTATAACTTTTCCTTTCAATACATGTTCAGTTCCCTTTGAAAAAAAACTGTAGTAAATGAATAAGAAGACTAACAAAAGCTGAAAATAACTACAATTTGGATCTTTAAAAGATAAACTGCATTCAGGCTATTAAGGTAAATTTGATTTGACACAATTTCTCAGCTTAAAAACTTATCTCAGTGTGGTATAGACATAAAGTGAGTAATTAATGTTTCTAAAAGACCTTAACTGGTTTCTAGAAAGAAAAAAGCAAGCTGAGAGAATCTGACTTATTCTATTAAGCTGATTTAATTGGCTTCAAGAGAGATATCCTACACCCCTTATGTTTCCGTTCAAACTACTTGCTTTTTCCATCAAAAGCTAAAGACAGTCTCTATACAGGCAAAGGTATTTAGGTCTAAAAGATAATTTTAGCATCACATTCATTTCTTGATGACTAAAGTTCTCAGCCCTAACAGCATATGGCAATCACCTGAGGAGTCTTAAAAATACCAATGCCTAGTCTCCACATCCAGGTGATTTCTGAATTAATAGGGTGGAGATAGAGCCAGATATCAGTATGGGTTTTAAAAGCTCTCCAGCTGATTCTAATAGGCAGCCAGACCGGAAAACCACTGTATTAAATGGCCATGGGGCTGTTGGGGCCTAAATTAGCCAAACTTTTTCCCACTCTGGGGAACAGACCTAACCTAAAATATATTAATTATTTTTGGCTCTTTGCAGCTACAATGGTAATTAGTGTGTCAGGAAGAGAATTTTGCCTGAGTTCCTTCTAATTTAGAGTCCGATTATGACCTGCTGTTAGCTCACTCAGTCCTGGGAAACATACACTGCCTCCCTGTGCCTTGGTCAGGACTGGAATAAGTCCATCAGCACCTGCAGGGTGATAAATTCACCTTCCCAGGGTGCTAAACACTGACGGCCAGGATCGTCTCATGGTGATAACTCAGTCCAGTGGAAAAACTGTGACAATTACTTGCAAAAATGAGTAAAATACATTAAGAGTTTTTGGTGTGCCATGGGCTGTGTTAAGGGCTTTACATATAAAACTCTACTTAATCTAAAAATATGTTAATATCTCAATTCTATGAAAGATAAATGAGTCTTAAAAAGATGTATAGAGTTACACATCTTGGAAATAGTGGTATTGGGTTCAGATTCTAGGGCCTAAGCACTAAGCCCTTCAGTTCAGTTCAGTTCAGTTGCTCAGTCGTGTCCGACTCTTTGCAACCCCATGAATCACAGCACGCCAGGCCTCCCGGTCCATCACCAACTCCCGGAGTTCACTCAGACTCATGTCCATCAAGTCAGTGACCCCATCCAGCCATCTCATCCTCTGTCATCCGCTTCTCCTCCTGCCCCCAATCCCTCCCAGCATCAGAGTCTTTTCCAATGAGTCAACTCTTCGCATGAGGTGGCCAAAGTATTGGAGTTTCAACTTTAGCATCATTCCTTCCAAAGAAATCCCAGGGCTGATCTCCTTCAGAATGGACTGGTTGGATCTCCTTGCAGTCCAAGGGACACTCAACAGTCTTCTCCAACACCACAGTTCAAAAGCATCAATTCTTCAGTGCTCAGCCTTCTTCACAGACCAACTCTCATATCCATACATGACCACTGGAAAAACCATAGCCTTGACAAGATGGACCTTTGTTGGCAAAGTAATATCTCTGCTTCTGAATATGCTATCTAGGTTGGTCATAACTTTCCTTCCAAGGAGTAAGCGTCTTTTAATTTCATGGCTGCAGTCACCATCTGCAGTGATTTTGGAGCCCCCCAAAATAAAGTCTGACACTGTTTCCACTGTTTCTCCATCTATTTCCCATGAAGTGATGGGACCGAATGCCATGATCTTCATTTTCTGAATGTTGAGCTTTAAGCCAGTTTTTTCACTCTCCATTTTGACTTTCATCAAGAGGCTTTTTAGTTCCTCTTCACTTTCTGCCATAAGGGTGGTGTCATCTGCATATCTGAGGTTATTGATATTTCTCCTGGCAATCTTGATTCCAGCTTGTGCTTCTTCCAGCCCAGTGTTTCTCATGATGTTCTGCATATAAGTTAAACAAGCAGGGTGACAATATACAGCCTTGATGTATACCTTTTCCCATTTGGAATCAGTCGTCGTTCCATGTCCAGTTCTAACTGTTGCTTCCTGACCTGTATACAGGTTTCTCAAGAGGCAGGTCAGATGGTCTGGTATTCCCATCTCTTTCAGAATTTTCCACAGTTTGTTGTGATCCACACTGTCAAAGGCTTTGGCATAGTCAATAAAGCAGAAATAGATGTTTTTCTGGAACTCTTTTGCTTTTTTGATGATCCAGCAGATGTTGGCAGTTTGATCTCTGGTTCCTCTGCCTTTTCTAAAACCAGCTTGAACATCTGGAAGTTCACAGTTCACGTATTGCTGAAGCCTGGCTTGGAGAATTTTGAGCACTCCTTTACTAGCGTGTGAGATGAGTGCAATTGTGCAGTAGTTTGAGCATTCTTTGGCATTGCTTTTCTTTGGGATTGGAATGAAAACTGACCTTTTCCAGTTCTGTGGCCACTGCTGAGTTTTCCAAACTTGCTGGCATATTGAGTGCAGCACTTTCACAGCATCATGTTTAAGGACTTGAAATAGCTCCACTGGCATTCCATCACCTCCACTAGCTTTGTTCGTAGTGATGCTTTCTAAGGCCCACTTGACTTCACATTCCAGGATGTCTGGCTCTAGATGAGTGATTATACCATCGTGATTATCTGGGTTGTGAAGATCTTTTTTGCACAGTTCTTCTGTGTATTCTTGCCACCTCTTCTTAATATCTTCTGCTTCTGTTAGGTCCATACCATTTCTGTCCTTTATCCAGCTCATCTTAGCATGAAATGTTCCCTTGGTATCTCTAATTTTCTTGAAGAAAACAAGCCCTTATGCTTTATTAATACTTAGTTATTTTCATATAGCTTTTCTTTCATTGATTAAAAACACCTTCTCTTTATTTATTTTTGGCCATGGTGAATGGCATGTGGGATCTTAGTTCCCTGACCAGGGATCAAACCCGTGCCCCAGCTGTGGAAGCACTGAGTCTTAATCATGGGACCATCAGGGATGTCCCCAAAACACCTCCTCTTTAAACTGAGGTTTATGATCAAGTACTGGATCTCAAAACTTGTTCCTTAGTTCCTTGCAAAATAGACTGTAAGCAATGGGAAAAATTCCTCAGTGGTTGTACATATAAAGGCATTAAAAAATCAGTTTGGTCACTCAGTCATGTCTGACTCCTTGTGACCCCATGGACTGCAGCACACCAGGCTGCCCTGTCTATCACCAACTCCCAGAGCTTGCTCTAACCCATATCCATTGAGTCCGTGATGCCGAGTCTGATTAAAAATCAGACCCAAGTAATTTATATAAAGGCAAGAGTTTCTTAATGGAGTCAATGTGAAAAGTTAAACTGATATCAGAAGACCTGGTTTATAATTATCTGTCATGCCATCTCTCTTTCTTAAGGTGATCATGTTGGTGATCAAGGTGAATTAAATATCAAAATGCTTTGTGAAAAACACTATATAGTTGTTTATTAGTTTTTCCTCAAATTTACTGTTGGCAAGTAACCAATGAGTAATTCAAAGCCACTGAAATAATTCGAGTTGCCTTTTCCTAATAATTCCTCCAAAGAATTATTCCTCAGAAGAATAATTTGATTCTTCTTCAATTTGACTCAGCTCCATGCCTGAAATATCACAGAGCGCGTCAACAGCTCAAGAAATGAAGACAACAGCAGGAGGACATTTGGTTTCTAACTGTGACCTTGATGAACACTGAAAAGTCTTGTCTCAGACTGTATAAAAATACCAGTCCACATGCAAATACCACAAAAGCAAAAGATTAAAACATTTAACTTTCCAAATTAATAAAAAATCACGATTTTATAAAGTTGTAGATTAAGGAAACATACCCAATACCTTACACATGCCATTAATACAGACATTTCTGCTGTTGCCGCCTTCAAAGCAAGGGGTACCATCGATGACAGCATCCAGCATTTTCTCGGAAAAGTGGCCATCTATGGGTCGGCAGTAGAGCTCACAAGGACGTGCTGAAGTGAAAAAGAGACAAATGCTCACAAATGAGCTTCCCAGCTCAGCACCCTTCCCCCAGGATTTGTACACAGGACCCCCCAGGTGTCATCAATCTGAAGATTCCCATCCTCCACCTTTCTATGACACATGCTGTAATGGGGACTTCTTTCTTTTAAGGAGGTTTACAATAAATTAAACTGGGAAGACTGCTTTAAAATGCTATCTTTTGTAACAAATGAGGAGACCTTTCAACCCAATGTTGAACTGTGCTTATAAAAATAAGGTACTGAGTATCTGGGGTTAACCTAGAAAATAAGTAGTAGAAAGCAGAGGTGCCAGACTGCAGACAAGCATGATGCTTGCCTACTCTTTGCAGCAAAGTAAGCAGACCACTGTGGGAGATCCTTCCATGCGGGCCAGCTCATTACTAATACCACTGCCTCTATCATAAACCAACCCAACAAATATTCTCCCTTACTCTCTTCAAGAAGTCCTTGGACACAGGTTTACAACCACATAGAAACAAAAGATCTGTGTTTTATCCAAAGCAGAAGCCAACCTGCTTATCACAGTGGTCCCTCCCACTGTGCTAGGTCCTGCATTGAATCCATTTTAAGGCCCAATTTTCTGTTCACTTGTGAATGAAGATGGGTGATCTCCCACATATAAATGTTCTAAAGATTTATATAATAAAATTCATATCTATTTGTAAGTACTTAGAATAACCAGAAAAGGAGATAACTTTCAAAACATAAATTGCCTTAAAAATTTTAATAGGTAATACATGTACATGCATGCATGCTCGGAAAAGGCAATGGCACCCCACTCCAGTACTCTTGCCTGGAAAATCCCATGGATGGAGGAGCCTGGAAGGCTGCAGTCCATGGGGTCACTAAGAGTTGGACACGACTGAGTGACTTCCTTTTCACTTTTCACTTTCCTGCATTGGAGAAGGAAATGGCAACCCACTTCAGTGTTCTTGCCTGGAGAATCCCAGGGACGGCGGAGCCTGGTGGGCTGCCGTCTCTGGGGTCGCACAGAGTCAGACACAACTGAGCAACTTAGCAGCAGCAGCAGCAGCATGCATGCTAAGTCACTTCAGTCATGTTCCACTCTTTGCCATTCTATGGATTGTAGACTGCCAGGTTCCTTTGCCTATGGGATTCTCCAGGCAAGAATACGGGAGTTGGTTGCCATGCCTTCCTCAAGGGGATCTTCAATGACCCAAAAATCGAATCCCTGTTTCTTAGGTCTCCTGCATTGGCAGGCGGGTTATTTACCACTAGGACACCTAGGAAGCCCTATAATAATAAGTTCAAATGGTAATTTTCTTTGAATATTATGTCTTTTTTTTTTAAGTTAAAAATCTAAGATTATCCCCTTCAGAAATGTCTTTTTGGGATCTCTTCTGGGTCTGTTTCCTGGGGAACGTGCTGTTAATTTCTTGGTGTTGTGACCAGCTGAGGGTTTGATGAGACCAGCCATCAGTCCATTTGCCATGAACACACCTCAGTGTGGCTGGGCCCCAAATGCAAGCCAGTGTGCACAGCTCTAGGTGTGGGTACTCAGGGATGCCATGATCCACGTGGTGAAGAAATAAAATGTACAACTTACACAGTGTGGCTGGGCCCCAAATGCAAGCCAGTGTGCACAGCTCTAGGTGTGGGTACTCAGGGATGCCATGATCCACGTGGTGAAGAAATAAAAATGTACAACTTACACAAATCTAACTATGAGCAAAACTCAAACACGGAAACTCGGGAGAAATTTGAGTCAGAGCTTCTAAAGCATCTGCTCAAAACTCAAAGGAGAAAGGTAAAAGTGCATAAAGAATACCAACTGATTTTATATAAAGTGTAGTGGATAATTTGTCTGAGAATACGAATGAAGTTAACATGAGTTGGAGCGATCACTCCACAAAGCGTCAACAGCAAAGGACCAGAAGATTCCAGGAACAAGGCATAGCCCAGGGTTACTGTAAATCTTCACTCCTGGCAGCATGATTTGTTCTGTCACTGCCTGAACTGGAATAGCAGTGCTTAGAGGAGCCACCTGGGAGCAATTTTGCTCTTTCAGAGATGAGAGCATCCACCCAGGTGTGCTGAGTCCAAGTGATCTGGGAAGCAACCACAGAAATATCAGCCTGTCAAGCAGAAGGATGGAGGCCAGGGAAGCACTTTTAAATGAGGCTTTGATTTGAGCTTTAGAATTTAGATTTGAGATTTTGTATTGATATCGGGACACATTAAACCCAAAGAGGAAGCACCCCTGAATTATTGTGGAGCTTTTCTAAAGGAATTACCTGTTCAGCCTGCTGGGAGGGCTGGGACTAGAGGTGCCTAAACTGAAAAGTGAAATTCACTCAGTCACATCTGACTGTTTGTGACCCCATGGACTATACAGTCCATGGAATTCTCCAGGCCAGAATACTGGAGTGGGTAACCGTTCCCTTCTCCAGGGGATCTTCCCAACCCCAGGATCAAACCCAGGTCTTCCACACTGCAGGTGGATTCTTCACAGCTGAGCCACCAGGGAAGCCCAGAGGTGCCTACGGGTGCAAATTTTAAGAAAACACTCACTCTCAGGGTTGTAAAAATGGGTCTTTGCAGCCAGTAAAACCCCCATCCAAAGGCATTTTGAATTCCAAAGTGGTGAAATTCCAATGTTTGCCTTAGTTATATTCCCTCTGGGCTTGTGCTGTTTGACTCACTTCCTGAAGGATACAACTATTCAGAGATTTGGTGGGTGTTACTTAGTGAGTTAACAGGAATTTTTGCTTGTTAAAATAACAGCCAGTGTATTACCTGAACATTATTTGCCAGATCTTGTGCTTTGCATTCGTTATGTTATCTCATTCTAACAATCACAACCACCTGAGGATGTTAGTTCTCTTATTATCTTCATTTAGAAGAGAAAATTTTAGGCCCAGAGAGATTAAGTGTTCCAAGATCTCACAGTATGAGTGACGGAGTAAAACCTGATGATTCAGCTTAGCACTCACTCTATTAGCCCCAACCTACACACACACAATTATTTTTAACAAAAAAGAAATGCTTTAATGAGACCTTTCAAGTAACCACTCTTTTTCCTCTTAGACAATGCATTTATTCACAGATCACATCTGAGAAACAAACTTGACAGAATACTCACTGAACTCCATTTTAAAAATCTTTCATGGGTCTTAAATATGGTGAGAATCACTAGCCTCTGGAGCCATGACTTCTACAGAGAGCAGAGACATAAAAATTCATGAAGGTCTAATATTACCCTGAGAAAGTTACTTAATCTTTCTGTGACTCAGTTCCTCATCTGAAAATTGGGGATAATGATATCTACTTTGCAGGGTAAATGTGAAGATTAAGGCAGAGATTGTGTGTCAAGCACTCAGTGTGGTACCTGGTGTACAGTAAGTGTTTGACAAATGACAGCTGCCATGGTTGTTGATTTCACCTCCTTATCATGACCTGGTGAATTCTGAAGGTCCTTGCCCCATAAGCTATGCATTTATCATTCCAATCCTCTTTCAGAACAGTCAAAAGACCTGTGTTTTGTAATGCTGGCTCAAATTCTGTTTCCCACACATACACAAATCTTTCTTGAAATATCCTCTTCTCCTTCAGATTATTCCATGATGCCATTTCTAATCAATTCTGCACTGATTTCATGCTTTGTTTTACTATTTTCTAAACAATTGCTGTCTTGTCAATTTCGTATAAAGACTTCTACACCCTGCTAGGTCAGTAGGTGGCCCCATGACTTTCCTTTTCTGTGACTGTGGGCCTGGTTCAAAGCTGTTCCACTCCTACAATGCCTGTTGAGGTCTCCGCAGCTCTGTGCTCCTAAGACTACAGATTTTACAATCCCCTCAACCAGACTGCGATGTCCTCAAGAGCACTGCAGGCATCTGTGCATTGATCAGCTACTACTGCCAAGCACGCTGTGAGAAAGAGGAGCCAGGACACATGCTGGTGAGGACCGAAAGGAGAAAGAGGAGCAGAAATGAGCACAACCTGGGAGTCTCTCCTTCACGCTATCTTTGGAGTTAAGAGTCATAGGGGTTCAAATTCCAGCCCTGATGCTTCCGTCTTGCCCAGGGCCTTCTTGGTCTTTGCATGGAAGGGACTGTCAGAGGATAACACCCTGAAACCTGGAATAAGGTATCTGGCATACAGCAGTTGTTTTAATGTGATTACCATTAACCTTTCCCAGTGAATACTAGTAGATTATTATACTCAGAAAAGGCTCTTAACCCATGAGTACTTAGTAACAGCCGTGGCAGTGATCAACACTGTTATGGAGAAAGTTCTGGACAGAGTGGCAAAAGGTTCAACTCCATCCTGAGAGATCATCCACTCAGTCATAAAAATGAGCCTTGAGGGGCTTCCCTGGTGGTCCAGTGGGTAAGAATTCACCTGCCAATGCAGGGGACATGGGTTTGATCTCTGATCTGGGAAGATCCCCACACCCTGGTCAACCGAGCCCAGGCGCCACAACTAATTAGCCTGCATGCCTTAGAGCCTGTGCTCAGCGACAGAAGTCACCGCAGTGAGAAGCCCACCAATGTAACAAAGGGTAGCACTCCCCTCTCTGCAACTAGAGAAAGCCCACGTAGCAACAAAGACCCAGCACAACCAAAAGTAAATTTTAAAAACTATATATTAAAAAATGAACTTTGAACTTAGTGACAGAGGTCAAGGATGTTCATGGCAGCTGTTTATCCAGGAGGAAACAGACACATCAATTAAGCTGCATTTACATAACAGAAGGCTAATGCAGTCACTAAGAGGAATAAGGTAATAGTGTTCCACTCCATGAGTGGAAATCTAGCAGAACTGGCAAAATATGAGTCCATTTGTGTGTAAATGGAAATCTGCTGTTAATAACGTTTGCCTCTGAGGAGTAAGTGTGCTGGGCTAAGAAGAATTCATTTTATTATATATACTTGCATTTTTAAATAAGAAGCATATATTTCTTTTATAAATAATATCTTGGCCGTCAATAAAGACAATGGGGAAGGTCTCATTCCATGAAGAAAGGCCCTCATTTCAATCCTTCTTTTCATCTTCCTTCTGTGATACTGGATTAGCACATCCTTTATGGTTAGACAGGCTAACTGAAGTACACTGCAAGGAAGAAACATAGATTTCTGTGGAACGTAAGTTCATCGGCCTATGGAGTCTTAGGGCTTCCCTGGTGGCGTAAGTGGTAAAGAATCTTCCTGCAATGCAGGAGCTGTAGGAGATAAGGGTTTGATCCATGGGTCAGAAAGATCCTCTGGAGGAGGAAATGGCAACCCACTCCAGTATTCTTGCTTGGGAAATCCCATGGACAGAGGAGCCTGGAGGGTTACAGTTCATGAGGATGCAAAGAGTTGGACAACTGAGCATGCACTATGGAGTCTAAGAATACCTAGTAAATAATCTGTGCTAAAAGCAAGAGCAAAACACAGATCTATTGCTGTGACTCCCAGAACCTGCACACCTATGACCTATCTCCGTGCCCAAGGCCAGAAGGAACCTGTACTCGAAAGCAGCCATTGTGAACTCAAGGTTCAGGGTTCTGAGGCAGTTTTCAAGGTGGCCCTGGAGTCCTGTTTCCCTGACCTTTCCTCTGGCCTCTGTCTTTCACGGCTTTCTGAGTAATGTCATCAGGCGGGCCTGTGACACAGGGCCCTGCACAAAAGGGTAAGAGGAGCAGTGGGTGATCTTAGTTCTCAAAGGTCACCACAACAATCAGAGTCTGTACCAGACACCGAACTCACTTCTTCCACAAGATCCACAGAGTGGAGTGTTTTACCACCTCAGGTACACTCATCTTTCCTCACACATCTTTTTCGTCCAGCTCATGTGGTATTTCCCCTCCAGCTTTTCTATGCATTTGCAGATCAGCTGTGTGAAAACTCTAAAACTAATGGACTGGTAAGCTCTGCCCTCACACTGTCTGACTAATCCTCTCAAAGGAAGCTGAGGGAACTGAATGTACTCTCTGAATTAAAGGCTGCATTTTCAGTTTTGCTGAAACAGAGCAGCCCAACGTTTTTGGATAATGATCTGCAGAAGTGATCATTAGAAATGAAACTAAAACTTGCTAAGAGGGATATAAATGACTTCTTAGGTCAAGGAAAATTTTGCAGGCATCTCACATTCCGTCAGTAGGTTGCAACTTGAGGTTCACCATTTAAAAAAATCCAGTTTCTAAAATCCATTTAAGGGCAGGGCTCCTTGGGTATGACTCCTGTGCAGTCACCCAGGGCCTCACACTTGGTTGAAAGCTCTGTTCTCATGTCTTAAAACTCTTAATAATTGTACATCTGCACTTATGTCAACCCTGGCTCGATTCCTGGGTCAGGAAGGTCCACTAGAGAAAGGATAGGCTACCCACTCCAGTGTTCTTGGGCTTCCCTGGTGGCTCAGCTGGTAAAGAATCTGCCTGCAATGTGGGAGACCTAGGTTCGATCCCTGGGGTGGGAAGATCCCATCGAGAAGGGAAAGGATACCCACCCCAGTATTCTGGCCTGGAGAATCCCACGGGCTGTAAAGTCCAAGGGGTTGCAAAGAGTCGGACACAACTGGCTTTCCCTTTTCACTTGTGCCTTCTCAGTGAAAGCTGATGGACAGTGGGGCACGTGCACCTGCAGAAGAGATCTGTGATGTGTGTGTGCAGCTTCTTGCTAAGGTCTAAGAAATACTAAACCTTAAGCAAAAGGCATAATTTAAAATGCTTTATTGTTTTAATAAGTAACATTTAACTTAAAAAAGAAGCCCAGTTTAAGACCAGGCTCAGATCAGCTTGAGGGAAAAAAAAAAGAAACAAAAAGTCCTGACCGAAAATCCAACCCAAAATCAGTCAAATAATTACCAAAACTCTGTAAATTCAGCTAATCTAAAATAGTATTCTTTCACTTTCTGATAAGGTAATATTATAATCTCCAAATATATAAAAATACATATTAAACATCAGAAGGTGTGAAAATTAATATATTCTACTATAACCATAGAAAGGATGAAAATAGGAGTAGAATTGTTAAAAATGAATTAAACCCACTTCACTGATGTTTTAGATGAGGCTGAATGTAGTAATGTTTGCTGTATGTTTAGTAATATTTACTGTATGTTTATGTTCTTTTACTTAAAATGGTTAGGAACTGTGACACTAAATCTGGACTGTCAACTTAAATTGTTTACCAAACATAATTATTTTGACATAATGCTTAAATGTTTAAAAAAATTGATTTTCAAAGCAAGAGACATAAGTTTAATAAACCTAGCATTTGTCATAATACAAGCAGTCACTGGGGCTCTTTTCCTCCCACCACAGCCCCTTGGCTATAAAATCATCTATCTTTAAAAAAACACATGAACATCACCATAGATAAAATTTAAAATTCAATGCGTTGTTCTTAAGATAATGGACTTATCCCTGTCTCTGTTTTCACGGTTAATGTTTAGGCTGCAGAGTGTAGCCTGGGCTAACTCTTGGCTCTATTGTATAGTATGAATTTAAGAAGTTATTTATTCTCTAAATCTATTAGCATATGCATAAAAATTAGGTCAAAAACTTAAATTTCCACATAGGATTTTCTTATGGAGTTAAAATTAAGAAAATGCATATAAAGCGTGAAGTATGTGTACAGAATAAATAATGACATAAGTTTAATATAAGCTGTTCTCATTGAAAGAAAGTGTTAGTTGCTCAGTCGTGTCTGACTCATTGCAACCCATGGACTGCAGCCCGCCAGGCTCCTCTGTCCATGGAATTCTCCAGGTAAGAATACTGGAGCGGGTAGCTATTCTCTTCTCCAGGGAATCTTCCCTGACGCAGGGACTGAACCTGGGTCTCCTGCATTTCAGGCAGATTCTTTACTGACTGAGCCACCAGGGAAGCTGTCTGTTCTCATTATCAGGTAGTGATATGTTTTTCTGCAAAGTAGCAAAAAATGTGCTGCCTTGTTTTAAAGGGCAGCAGTTTATTTTCCCCACATAACAGAAATTTGGGGGCTATCCTCCTTCTATCTCCCTCTTAGCTGTCTGAGCGTGGATGCAATAGGACAGGCAGCAAGAGAAGAGTGAAAGGCAGAAAGATGGGATTGGGGCTGAGGGCCGCTGCATCAAAACCACTAAAATCCTTCTCAGAGGCCTGACCCAGTGAGGCTGCCCACTTTATCCTTTGGCTGGAATTGGGGCTCTAGGGAATACAGGTTAGCAAATCTTCTACTTTTCCCTTTTCAATTGTAGAGGAAAGTGAAAGGGAGGAGGACTGTGAATGGTTTTGAGGTGTCCACAAACATCATCCTTATTATTCCATCATTTTCCCTCCGTAAGCTATAGATTCCTAGTTTGTGAAATGAGAGCCATCTGGCTAGAAGATCTCCTGGGATGCTCACCACACTGACATTCTCATTTAAACACTGGGTCTTCATTGCTATGAATGAGCTTTCTCTCTTATGGCAGCTACTCTCTTAGTTGCAGTGCGCAGGCTTTTCATTGCTGGGGCTTCTCTTGTTGTGGCACACAGGGCTCAGTGGTTGTGGTACATGACCAACTGTGGCAACTCTGAAGGTCCTTCCAGCTGTAGAGCTCCCATGGGGGTGGAGAAGCCCTCAGCTGAGACTGCACTGTAGCCCGGATTCTGTCCCTGCCTAATCCCTTTTCCTTCCCTCTTCTTCTGCACCTGTTGAACTTCCTATGTGCTAGTATCTGTCTCAGAATCTGTTTCCTAGGGAACATAACTGCAACAATTCCTTAAAGATGTTCCTGAAAGATCTTATTTCAGGAGATGCAGACTGAGGTCTGACCTCATGTCAGATCCTCCACATTGGCTGGAAACCTCACTGGCAGCAAGCATTACTAGGACTGAGATATTTAGAAGCAACAACTAAAAAATTAGCCTTAATGAGGAGTTATTTGGAGGTGCTGAGAAAAACATCCACAAAAGGAAGAGAGATTCCAAGAAAGTGATAGCACCAAGATAAGGTCTTTGCCATCCCCTAATTACTCCTTGGAAGGAAAGTTATGACCAACCTAGACAGCATATTTGGAGAAGGCAATGGCACCCCACTCCAGTACTCTTGCCTGGAAAATCCCATGGACGGAGGAGCCTGGTGGGCTCCAGTCCATGGGGTTGCTAAGAGTCGGACACGACTGAGCGACTTCACTTTCACTTTCATGCATTGGAGAAGGAAATGGCAACCCACTCCAGTGTTCTTGCCTGGAGAATCCCAGGGACGGCGGAGCCTGATGGGCTGCTGTCATGGGGTCGCACAGAGTTGGACACGACTGAAGCGACTTAGCAGCAGCAGCAGATAGCATATTCAAAAGCAGAGACATTACTTTGCCAACAAAGGTCTGTCTAGTCAAGGCTATGGTTTTTCCAGTGGTCATGTATGGATGTGAGAGTTGGACTGTGAAGAAAGCTGAGCACCGAAGAACTGATGCTTTTGAACTGTGGTGTTGGAGAAGACTCTTGAGAGTCCCCTGGACTGCAAGGAGATTCAACCAGCCCATTCTGAAGGAGATCAGCCCTGGGTGTTCTTTGGAAGGAATGATGCTAAAGCTGAAACTCCAGTACTTTGGCCACTTCATGTGAAGAGTTGACTCATTGGAAAAGTCTCTAATGCTGG
The DNA here is from genome assembly GCF_027580195.1 of Bos mutus. NCBI lineage: Eukaryota > Metazoa > Chordata > Mammalia > Artiodactyla > Bovidae > Bos > Bos mutus. The sequence goes on along the minus strand of NC_091636.1, from coordinate 39,965,350 downwards.
GAGGGATTGGGGGCAGGAGGTGAAGGGGATGACAGAGGATGATATGGCTGGATGGCATCACTGACTCGATGGACGTGAGTCTGAGTGAACTCCGGGAGTTGGTGATGGACCGGGAGGCCTGGCGTGCTGTGATTCATGGGGTCGCAAAGAGTCGGACATGACTGAGTGACTGAACTGAACTGAACTGAATAGAAGATGAAGGACATAAACATATTTCTGATTAACATAGGCTAATCAAGTCCCTAAGAATCTACATAAATTAGTGTAAGTATCTCAGCTTCTTAATCAAACAGACTTTATTCTTCAATTCCACCTCCATTATATAAGACTCTATAACCCTGACTAAGTTATTGTCCTCTCTGTGACAAAGTTGCTTCATCTCTGAAGCATGGGGATGGGGGTTAGTGAAAAAACATACAGCCACATCTCTTCATGCTGGTGCTCCCATGAATGTGATCAAGGGGAGTTTGGCTGTCTTATTTTTTTTTTTGGCTAGGAGAGCTGGTAAAGAAAATGCCTATACTGGAAAGTAAGTTGATCTAAATTAGGACTTTTCAAACCCTTTAGGCAGAAGAAATATTTTTCTTTTTTCAAATACGATCTTGCAAATAAAGCAGATAAAAAAATCAGAATTTTATGAAGCATAAATTTTGTAAGTTCAAGTATATAATGCTTAAAAATAGTTCAGTGGGATCCAAAGAGACTATTAAAATGAACAGAAAAATTTGAAATCAAGTTTACAGATGGCAGTTACAGAGTTATATGGTTGCAGCATCTAATTTTTTTCTATGGTTTTTTTTTTGTTTGTTTGCACACGTGTGAAGTTGCTTCAGTCATGTCTGACTCTGTGACTCTATGGACCATAGCCCGCCAGGCTCCTCTGTCCATGGGTGGGGATTCTCCAGGCAAGAATACTGGATTGGTTTGCCATGCCCTCCTCCAGGGGATCTTCCCAACCCAGGGAAAGAACTCAAGTCTCTTAAGTCTCCTGCATTGGCAAGTGGGTTCTTTACCATTAGTGTCAACTTTTATTTGTTTGTTTGCACAGCACTGAAAAATCTTGACTCACACAAACGGCTGTAAATGATACGATAACAGTTTAAAACAACTTGATCTGTAATCTCAGGATATTTCTCAATTGAATTGTGTTGATAGGATACTTTTATTCTAAGGTCTGTAGAAAACCAAATTAATATGTATAAGTTAATATACTGATGGTTTTCAATATGTTAAAACTCAACATATCCTATTTTTTTAATGTAAGCATTATTCCTTACTGCATTTTTAAAAACTAATTTTTCAATTAAATTACTTTTTTGAAAAATGAAATTAGAATCAAACATTTTTGGAAGCCCTGGAACAGAATTTGTAAACTAACAGGTTTGATGAAGTCTGTATACTTATTCCAAATGTTTGCATCTATGATAATTCTTCTGCCATTGGCTGCTTAGCAAATCTGCCAAAACTCTGCTGTACATGGAGTTTATCCTCTGGTGGCTTCTAAGGGAAGCCTGGGAAGGTACAAAGTACTCACTGCCTGGCACAGATTGAGTGCTCTGCACAGAGCTGTTGTCATGAACACCACATTGTTGTCACCAAGGATGCCCATCAACTAAGCAAGTAATAGCAACTCTGTAGTACAGAGTTTGATAGGGGGACAGAAGTCAGTGTGTTGGTCAAGATAGTAGCTACTCAGTTTAGAGCTCAAACAATATCACAGGAGCCTATAAGAAAACCACTGAGATAGAGAATGGAGGCTTACAGCCCAGACAGACGAATTAAGCAGATGGCACTCAGTATAATTCCCTCACATGGTATACAGAGTTTCAATACCAGTTACAGATGCAAAACAATCACTCCAAAAGTGAATGAAATCTGTGTCTACTTTTATAACTCTCATTTCTTTAATACCTACTGCTATGTTATACAAAAAGGAGGCACATAATTTGTTGCTGTTCAGTCACTAAGTCGTGTCCAATTCTTTGTGACTCCATGAACTGCAGCACCCCAGACTTCCCTGTCCTTCACTATCACCCTGAGTTTGCTCAAACTCATGTCCATTGAGTCAGTGATGCCATCCAACCACCTCATCCTCTGTCATCCCCTTCTCCTCCTGCCCTTAATCTTTCCCAGCATCAGGGTCTTTTCCAATGAGTAGGCTCCTCACATCAGGTGGCCAAAGTATAGGAGCTTCAGCATCAGTCCTTCCAATGAATATTCAGGGTTGATTTCCTTCAGGATTGACTGGTTTGATCTCCTTGCTGCCCAAGGGACTCTCAAGGGTCTTCTCCAGCACCACGGTTCAAAAGTATCAATTCTTCAGTGCTCAGCCTTCTTTATGGTCCACCTCTCACATCCATACATGACTACTAGAAAAACCATAGTTTTGACTATACAGACCTTTGTCAGCAAAGTGATGTCTCTGCACACAATCATTGCTTATAAATCAATGAAAAGTTAAGCTGAACCAAATCCTTTTATTCTAAATCTGGCTACTTGAGCCATCAGAGTCCAGCAGACACAAATCTAACCCTGAATCTGGCAGGTGTGGGGACTCCGAACTAAGCACCTGTCACAACACTGAGGCAGCTATGCCATTTTAGTTCTGCTCATTCAGGGTCTCTAGTATTACTGATGCAACTAGTTCTAACAAAGCAGAATTTCCAAAATATAGGTATAGGTAGTACCAACTGGCTATACCTTTCATCACTATTTTTTTTGCACCCACATGAGTATATACAAGAGCTTTTCTGTATTCAGGTGCTTAGATCAGGAAGTAAAATTGCACCAAAAACCAAATGACTCACTCCTCTCGAGCATGAATGACACTAAACAATGGGAGACAAGGAGCAGATGTTGCCCAAGACAACCAACAGCCATCAGGGTATTTTGGAGACACAAAGTAGGAAAAGCACTTTTTTTCAAAATCAGTTGACTGTATCATTTTCCTAACAGTCCAAATACGTAATTTTCATTCATTGGCCGATACCTGGGAGTCCTCTTGTGTTCTATTATACTGGATTTCAGAAACTTAACAATCACACACAAAAGAAATGTGGTTACTTTTCACTATGTTGTTTCAAATTTCCTTAACTCAGGAACATCTTTTCTTTCATTCTCTACTGGAATAACAATGAAAAGCACAGATCCTCTTTGATGCTCTAGTTAAAGGTCAATGGTTTTTCCTCATTTTCAGAAGAAAACGTGTCACTGGTGCTGATTCAGGAGAAACACTGCCAAGGCTGCTGCTCCATTATCCAACTGCACTATGCCCTCATCCTCTGATGTGCCTCCTTTAGATGCTTGATTTTACATTGTACCCTTATGTGGCCCTAGTGGTAAGAACCCATCTGCCAGTGCAGGAGACATAAGAGAAACTGGTTCGACCCCCTGGAGGAGGGCATGGCAACCCACTCCAGTATTCTTGTCTGGAGAATCCCATGGACAGAGAAACCTGGCAGGCTATAGTCCATAGGGTCGCAAAGGGTCAGACATGACTGAAGTGACTTAGCACGCAAGCATGTTGTCCTATAGATACAAAATGTTGATTTCTGGCTCAAAGCTGGCTCTCACTCATTTGCGATCAAGTTTCTCATTCATTTTCTTTCTTTTTTTTTTTATGCTGGGTGCATTCTTTTTTTTTTTTAATTGGAGGCTAATTGCTTTACAATATTGTGGTGGTTTTTTGCCATACATTCACATGAATCAGCCATGGGTGTACATGTGTTCCCCATCCTGACCCTACCTCCTTCCTCCCTCCCCATCCCATCCCTCAGGGTCATCCCAGTGCACCAGTCCTGAGCACCCTGCCTCATGCATCGACCCTGAACTGGCGATCTGATTCACATTTTCTACCATCTTGTCTTGCCTTGTGCTTTTCTCCTCTCACTGGGAATTGCTGACTCTACTTAGAATGCCTTCCCCTTCGTTATTGCAGGAGAAAGACGACACATGCTTAAGAATTGTCAACTGCTTCCTTGGAAGACTATTTTGAAATTACTCCACACCCATAATGACCTTTACTGAGTTCCTGTCAAAATTATATTCAGTTCCACACATCATCAGTAAGCGCTTCCTCCTGTGTCCCAACAAGCCCCACATATTGCTTAGTTGTACCTCAGCTGTTTTGAAGTGAGTCATCATGTTTGATAAAATTCTCTTCTAACTCCCACAGAGCTTGGCAGGGAATTGGAATAGTCACCTTCAACATTTACTGACTGACTTAACCAGGTCAGTGTCTCCACCTCTTAAAATATAAAACTCTTGATGGCATTACTCTCTTTTTTTCTCTGTACTGCATCACAGTACCCTGATGGATAAATGCTTTCTGACAATGGCTGTGGCCCTCGATCTGGAATATTCCATCACAGCTCCTTACCTGGATTAAAAACCGGAAACCAGTGGTAGAATGCATTCCTGTAGGGAACAGTGTCAAACTCACTGCACTGCATCTGCCGAAAAGTGGGTGTGTCCGGGCGACAGGGGTGGATGTTGCACAGGCGATAGCGTTTTCTTTCTCCAGTGCAGTACTTCCCTCCGAACTTTGGTCTACACATGAAACACACAAATTGCTCTCTAATTTCCTTAAAGGCCAGTATTCTATGTTAAAAATGCTCTGTCCCCGCTTATTTCCATTTCTGTCTTTTCTCTTTTTTCTACTGTACACATTTTTCTCTGGCTAACTTTTATGATTACCTCCAATATTTTAGTTTCCTGTTGAGAAAACTATAATGGCACCCTGTGACCATAGGATACAGTCCAGCCTCTTTAGCATGATGGCATTCAAGGCCATCATGATCCTGACTTACCTCACCTGAACATGGTTTCTTCCCACATTCCTTCTCATTTGCACACCGCTCCCGTGATACCAGCTGACTTGTTTGCTTCCCCCCCTCACCCCGCCGTGCTTCTAGATTTCCACTCTTCTCTAAATGTCTACATACTGCCCATCCTTTAAAGACAAATAAATGTTATTTCCATCTCCATCATGAATTCTATCTGAATTACTGCCAAAAGTAACCTCTTTCTCCTCTGGATAACATTTCGTTATCCAGCTGGAGGCACTTTCTATACTTATCACACCCAAAGATAATTCTTTAACCAAGGCAGTTCACAGTCATCAATTCCCTGTATGCAGAACTAAGCACTGTACTTCACAGTTGAGGCTAGGCTTGGTGGTTTCCTATTTGTGATGATGAAGTGATACTCTATGACTTGGCAGCTCTCCAATTCATTTCCATCTAAGAGCCTTTTATGAGCCAAGCCCTGCTGGGTTCTCACTAGACATCTGACCAATATAAATCAAGGATAGAGTGTCAGCATTGGCTGGTCAGGCACTGACCTGAATCTGTGACTGTATTTTTATTGACCTTCTTCTCAATGAACTTAAGCAAACCAGCTACTGAGATCAGATATGATCACTCTATGGAGTCACCCAAAGAGACTCTATGACAAACTGTAGCCTCTAAGATGGGAGTTAGGACCATTTTTTCCCCCTCAAGCCAAGTTAGGGGATTCATTTCCTCAACAGGAATGTCCTTTTTCTGACAACCATGGATTGCTGACCATCCTCCCAAGAAGGCTAAGGACTGGCAGTGGCTGATACTCAACAGTGACCACAGATCCTGGAGTAAATTGCTTGTATTTCCTGATTACAAAAATGGAAATAGTTTTTCTGATCACATTGGAACAAACTATAAAATAAAGATTTTCTGTAAAACAATTCTACAAGAAATTCTTTATTTTGAATTTTTGAAGCCACAGGAACCTGGTGTTTTAACAAAAAATAAGATTTTAAAACAATTTTGCCCAAATCCCTCAAATGTACACTTACTTATAGGCATGGGAAATGATAAAGATGTCACAGTAACTACCATTTACTGACAAATTTATGTAGTAGTTAGTGTGTTGAGTTATTCATAGATATTAACTTATTAACCTTTAGGAGAAATTACATATATAGTTAGATAGTTTATATGTGTATATATACATGCATATATATATACACACAGTAATACATTTATAATAAAAAGGAGGTAAGATTTAGAACTGAGATACTGATGGAATTGTTTTAATATATATCATTTGCCTTTTAAAATATGTGACTTTTACTGTTCAACACAGACTAATGTAAATTTAGATAAAAGAAGTTTAAAACATTTTCTACTTATAGGAGTCATCATATGTACACTGCTAAAAAATAATACTTAGGAACTAGTATACCAGCAAATAGTGAAATGAAGAATGTAATATATATATATTTGGAAATCAAGAAAACAGAATATTTCACATAAAATAATCATTATACAAACTTAAAATATAAAAAAATTAAGCAATTTGATTAAAAAATTGAAAGCAACTTGTGAAATAACTTCTATGAAATCCTTAACAGGCTAATACAGAACTGTGAGGTTTACAAAATTCTTATCTAAAACATTAAAAATAATCATCCTCAAAAAATGTGCCAAGCTATATATGATTAGTTACCCAAGAGAAGAAAACTATTTTTACAAAATTATACATTCATTATAATGGAAAGAAAGCTGTGTCTTGTCAGTAAAATTGGGTATGATAATCCTCACTGATAGAATGGGGTTATTTAAAAGGACTTAATTATATAATCGTCTAGAGACTTTCACATGGATTGTACTTTTAAAAATTTTTTGCTTATTTCTCCAAATGATGAAATCAGTTTAGTTACCTAAGTTCGAATCCAGTACTAAGCCAAAATGAGACAAAGCAAGAAATAAAAAAAAACAAAACTTTTTTCTTCATGCTCTATGAATCTTCCTTCTGGCTCTCTTTGTCTCTGGGAACCTACTTAGTTTCCTTGGAGAGCCTTGGGGTCACTGACATCACCCCATCTACAACTGGTCTCCCAGTGCTCAAGGAAGGAAGAAAAACATCTTTGACTTGACTTACTCAGGGTTGTTACAGAGCCTCTCTGCACTCTGGGCTCCAGCCCCACAGGTCCTGGAACAGTGGGACCAGGGTGACCAGCGGCCCCAGCCTCCAGGAATGCTCTCTGGTTTTTTGCCCACTGTGATACACTTGCCAGCCATACACCACTGAAAACGGAAGAGACAGGAGATGCATATGTCAGAAAGGTTCCATAACAAGCTGACTCAGGAACCCTCGCAGCCTGAACCGAGTTCTTCCTGATCAAGCAGACTTCCTACAGTCACACATCAGATGTAGAACAAAGAGCATCTCATAAAAGAATTTCCCTTGAAAGTCTTGGGTTTTATAATCAGAGAATTTCAGGAATTAAAGGGAATGTTATGTGCCTAGTTGCAGAGAAAGGAGTATGACTCAAAGTGTAATTGGCAGACTTGCATGCCAGAATGTTAGCTTCCTTTATTAAGAAAATCTTGCTATGGAAAGTGTATCAGCTGAGTATGCTTAGTAACATAGCTGTTCAGTAATATAATTGATTTACTTTCTGATGCAAGCTTCTTATCTTGTTGAGAACCATAACAAACATTTTGTAGACTGGCACCATGATAGCACTCCTCTATAGCCTCTAAGGCAATGGCACCCCACTCCAGTACTCTTGCCTGGAAAATCCCATGGATGGAGGAACCTGGTGGGCTGCAGTCCATGGGGTCACTAAGAGTCAGACACGACTGAGCGACTTCACTTTCACTTTTCACTTGCATGCATTGGAGAAGGAAATGGCAACCCACTCCAGTGTTCTTGCCTGGAGAATCCCAGGGACGGGGGAGCCTGGTGGGCTGCCGTCTATGCGGTCGCACAGAGTCGAACATGACTGAAGCGACTTAGCAGCATAGCCTCTATGGGTATTTAATGTTTGCAACAGATAACTCATCCCCTCTGTAAAAAATCTGCTCGTTGCTGAAAAACCCAAGTTTTTACAGAAGTTGAAGTTCTTTCTAATATCAAGAAAAATTTCTGCTCTTCTATAACTCTTTGCATTGTTTCCAGTTCTAGTATTTCAAGTGGCTCAGGAAAAACTCCACACTCTCCCTCTTCAAGGGACTCCCTCAACAACTATCAGTTTAGGAGGGTGAACATACAAAAAGGGAAACAAGAAATGCGAGCTGGTTGTTAGAAATGACCACATTTCACAGAGGATCTGGGTGTGTTTTATCTGCTTGCCTCCTCTTCCTCATTATTTCTGATGACTGTGGATTTTGATTAAGCTCTATGATCTTAATGATGAGTCAGGACATACTCAAGCTACATGAAGACACCCACTAAACACATAAACCCTAGGCCCACACAAACCCAAACTGTGCTCTTGAACAGCATGTATTACTCTGTCTTCAGGTAGTCTGGACATCTAACATCTCTGAGTTCTTGGGTATGGGTAGGACTTTAAGAAATGCAGTCATGTCAGATGATGAACAGGCCTCCCAGGAGGCTCAGTGAGTAAAAAACTCGCCTGCCACTGCAGGAGATGCAGGTTCGATCCCTGAGTTGGGAAGATCTCCTGGAGGAGGGCATAGCAACTCACTCCAGTATGCTTGTCTGGAGAATCCCATAGACAGAGGAGCCTGGAGGGCTACAGTCCATGGGGTCACAAAGAGTCAGACACAGCTGAAGCAACTGAACACGCACACATGCAGATGATGAGCAAGAAGATACCATATGGTCTGAAATTACATCCTTGGAAAGAAGAAGCCACTGACTTGTCCTTCCCAGTGTTCAATATGAAAGTGAAAGTGTCAGTCACTCAGTTGTATCCGAAGTTTTGCAACCCCATGGACTGTAGCCCGTCAGGCTCCTCTGTTCACAGTATTTCCCAGGCAAGAATACTGGAGTGGGCTGCCATTCCCTTCTTCAGGGGATCTTCCAGACCCAGGAATCAAACCCAGGTTTCCCACATTGCAGGCAGACTCTTTACCATCTGAGCCACCAGGGAAGCCCTCAATGTTCAATATGGAGCGGGAGAAAAGGTTAAAGTGAAGGTCGATGATAAGCTCAGCAGATGTTACTGATCACAAACTCCACAAAAGTTCATCAGGGAAAGGTGGGCCAGATGTTGTGTAATTGGAGTGTGGCTTGGGTCTCAGCTCTGTCTCCCTAATTACCTGTCCCAAGTGAAGGCTCAAGAGAAATAGTGGAAGTGGAGTCCTTTCCTCTGGCAAGTCTGACTGTATGATGATCCGCATTCACCCAGAAACAGCTCCTCTCCAGGGCCTCCCCCCCAGCTCTGCCCAAGAACATAAGGCCCCTATCCCCACCTTCCTTCCTCAGCCTGGCACCCCACTGACACCTCACCTTCTTCTCACCACACTGAGTCCCATCTGCAGCAGCGTCCAACTTGGAGCGACAAAAGCCCTTCACCGAGCACCACAGTGTCTGGCAAACATTCTGGAAAACAAATATGAGGCTGAGCTTTTTTGTATTTTTCAAAACTTGCACAAAAGCATTTCTACAATGATGGTGTAATCTACACAGGTTCATCCACATATGCACAATAAATGCTACGGTTGTTACTGAATGAGACTGATGGAAAGTGATCACTCAAGAAACCTCAGTTTAAACTTAATCTGAACATTGTCATTACATATAAACAGTTGGCTGTAAGCCATTCTAGGCCATATGGAAATGGGAGATAAAACACATTTGCCAAGAGTTGAATTTCTATTTGTGTGGCATAATATCCACTGTTCAATGCCCTCAGGAAGGGTTCTAACTGTTGCTTCTTGATCTGCATAAAGGTTTCTCAGGAGGCAGGTGAGAGGAGGAGGAGTCTAATATACCCATCCTTTTAAGAATTTTCCCCAGTTCATTGTGATCCACACAGTCAAAGGCTTTAGCATAGTCAATGAAGCAGAAGTAGGTGCTTTTCTGGAATTCTCTGCTTTTTCTATGATCCAATGAGTGCTGGCAATTTGATCTCTGGATCAAATAGTTCAAAGGTAATAGTAAGGAGAGGTAATGAGAGATGGAATCAGGAGAGCAGTAATAAGAATGAAGAGACAGGACAGAGCCACAGATTCAATCACAGGTTAAATACCAGGGCTTGACTTATCACTTAGATGTTGAAAATAGAGAAGAATGAATAAGGGATAAATCTTATTCCTACCTTGGCCTCTGGAGGTGCTCAGCAACCAGATAGGAAATTTAGGAAAGGGAGCAACTTCAGGGATTAAGTTGGTTGCTATGGTGTCTGCAGGTGTGAATCACTGTGATTCTTGAAAAGCACTATAGCATTTTCTTAACCACCACCCAGTTGTAAAGGATACCAAGGAGGTGGGTCAAAGAATATGAATGATCTCAACTTCAATCCTTCTAGTTACAGACATCTTGCCATGAATAGAAAGTTTCCATTTCTGGATCTTTGAAAGTGAAAGTTTCTCATTAGCGTCTGACCCCTTGCGACCCCACAGACTATACAGTCCATGTAATTCTCCAGGCCAGAATATTGAAGTGGGTAGCCTTATCCTTCTCCAGGGGATCTTCCTAACCCAGGGATCGAACCCAGGTCTCCTACATAACAGGCAGATTCTTTACCAGCTAAGCCACAAGGATTTCCCAATATTTCCCTGGCCCTCCTTTAGTATGTTGCATCTCGAGCCCTGCACATACCCGCCAGAGGCACCTAGATACCCAACACTTACTTCTACTTCCTGGCAGAAGGTAGCATTGGGGCCATACTGCAGCTGGCATTGGTGGTGAACATCATAGATCACTCCAGGGGCAATGATGTTGGATTTCAAGCCTTTCTTTTGGGGGATGTCATCCAGACAGAACCCCCAGCCTCGGCTGAAAACAAGTGAATAGAAATGAGAGCAGTGGCTTACAATTTCCTTCTAAATGAAAGGTTTAGTTTTTAATTCAAGAAAACCTTCTATTTCTCTAGTGTTCTATGTCCTTTAAGACAACTTTATTTCTACTAGGTCCAAGGTAAGAGTTGTCTAAAAGTAAATACAAATCACAGTCCCACACCGTTTGCTCAGATGTGATCTAAGAAATATTTACAAGCAGTGGTAAAATGAAAAAAAATTATATTACCCTCAGTGGGGTATGGTGACAACTTCTGACTTGTCCTAGTCATTCTTGCCAGTCCCCCAGGGACTCAAACTCACTCTTGGGTCATAAAGAGCCCCTTTCAGATGACAAAAAGCTGAAGGAGGGTGGGGGGAGACAGAGTGTTCACCTGGCTGAAGCTGGAGGCAGAACCCACCTGGATGTCAGAGTCAGAGAGCAGAAGCGAAGTTACCTGTTACAGTTACTGTTACCACCCTGACATGACCTATGAGAGGACCTGAAGCTTTTCCAGGTCTTGGGTAGAACTCAAAGTGACTTCCGGTGTTCAGAGCCCTGAGTGAGGCTATGCTGAGATGTGCGGTCACTTACTCCAGGAAGCGAGTGATATAGTCCTTGCTGCACTTTGACCATGTCAGCGGGGCGGGATTGTATTGCAGCTGGCGGGACATGATGTACAGGTGCCTGCCCAAGGGCTCACAGTCGTTTTCCTTCCCGTCATGCTGGATGCCGAAGCTGCAGGGAAGCACGGAACACAAGGATATTAAAGAGGCAGGCATGAAACAAGAGGAAAACCACAGTTCCTCCAAGGTGAAAATAACCCACAGTGAGCCACCTTTGTATAGAAGGCATCTGATTACAAAGTGGGACTTTGAAGTTGGAGGGGGCTAGCTAATTTTCAACTAGAAAGCACAGGAATCACTTTAGGCATAGTTTTGTTCCAAATACACAACCCTGGGAGCCGCGCGGCTAATCCAAAAACTTCCGTTTGGCAGAAAGCTAAAAGCTTCCAGTTTGGCTTTGGCTTTCTATGAGACTACAGTCAGGAGGGCAAATCTTGCCTCCAGCTGTATTCTTTCTCCTGCTGTAGCAACTGCAGCACAAAAGAACAAAACTTCCTTTTGCTTTTTCATCATAATTCACTTGAGAGCATGAATGGCAAAGCCTATGGGAGACTTCGTCAGAAGCTGCAAGCTTGGAATGGATGGATTTCTCTCCAGTATCATACAAGTCCTTCAATATATGGACATTAGGGAGCACGCACAATCTAGTGGGCTCCCCAGGTGGCATGAGCGGTGAAGAACCCATTTGTCAATGCAGAAAATGTCAACAGATGTGGGTTTGATCTCTGGGTTGGGAAGATCCCCTAGAGAAGGGAATGACAACCCACTCCAGTATTCTTGCCTACAGAATTCCTTGGACAGAGAAGACTGGTAGGCTACAGTCCAGGGGGTCGCAAAGAGTCGGACACAACTGAGTGACTAACACTTTTACTTTATCATTGTCTAGCTGGCTTGTTTTCCTTTTTTAGATGAGAGTTTGAGATTTGTCAAAAGTCACAAGCTAGTTCGTGACAAAGCTGAGTGTTCTGCAGATCTCTGTGCTCCTAAATCAGAGTTCTTGTCAGTGTCTCATTCAGTCGGCTTCCTGACCTCCATTGCCAGGGGTAACCAGGTGAAGCAGCCTTGAAAGGCCCTAAAATGCTTATCTGACTCCCACGGCAAGGGGCTGCCTGGGAAAGAAGCTGACTGAGAAGTGTCTGTTTATAAGCCGAGACCTCAGGATCACTGCCAAGATGCTTTCTGAGTCTCCACAAGACCTGTCTCTGTTGGAATCTGCTTTTTGGAAACTTGCAACCTGGAGATCTTGGCTCAACTTTACAAATTTGAACAGAGGAAACTATGACCTTTTACTCTGCTGGTGAAATGCAATTCCTCTGACAGGAAAGCTCATATCTAACTTTAATAAAATCTCTGATCAACATTAGCAACTCTTGCAGAAAAAAGTCTTTGTGGGATTTAGAAATTTTCTTGTATTATTTTTAATGCATTAAGATGTTATTAACTTACTTACAGACTCTGATCACATTCCACATGAATACAAAATTCACAAAGGAGTCACAGAATTAATCTACCAAGCTCTTTAATCACTCAATCACAAAGAATTTAATTCAATGAAAGTTTTTTGTTTTGGGGTTTTTTTTTTCTGAGCAGGCCTTTCCCAGGCTGTTGAAAATCCAGTCCTACCCTATTCATTAAGTATTCCACATGTTCACCTGTTTAATAATTAGGAAAAATCTTAAACAAACATGGTTCTAAAAATCGCCATTAATAATGGCTTTTCTAGGATCAGCCTTTCCAATATGACAAGCCAGATGTCTGGATCTTATATACTTTGTTAGTCACTTAATCGTGTTCAACTCTCTGTGATTCCATGGAGGCATTTCCCAGGTAAGAATACTGGAGTGGGTTGCCATTTCCTTCTCCACGGGATCTTCCTGACCCAGGGATCGAACCCAGGTCTTCTGCATTGCAGGCAGATCCTTTACCACTGAGCCACCAGGAGGCCTATCCTATATACCGGGTGACTTCAAACCTACCCTCTAAATACATCAGCTCCCCAAAAGCTCATGTTGCTCCATCTAAAGTTCTTAGTTCACTAAGCACTCCCCTCTCCAGCTCTATCACTCCTGCTTCCATGCAACAAAAGAAAAGCAAAGCTGCTAAACAAAGGTTCCTCTGGACATGTCCACTCTCTCTATATGAGGGGGAGTGCTAGAGTCATATGGGATCGGGGTCAGTGAAAAATGAGAGACAGGAAAAATACATGAGGTCAGAGGGACGAAAGGTGTTTCCAAGAAGCTACCTCCTAGCAAGTGGAATAAACCTCAAAAGCAGTTTGGAGTAAGAGCCTACTACAGGCTGAAACAACTCACTAGCTGCTGAATTAGCCTGCTTTACTACACCTTGGTTTTACAATTCCTGCTAGATGGGTTTATGAAAATTACAGACATGAAATAGCAAGCTAAGTCACTGCCTGAATCTTAGGGTATCACTTGGTCAGACATTTCTTGCTTTTTACTATTCATGTTATGGTGGAGTAGAACCAGCAGAGAACAAGAACCATGAAAGTATGAACGTGAGCTTTTCTGACTCATTCAGGAAATACCAATTTGGCATATGCAACAAGGAAAGCTCTATAAGTGAAATAAATGGAATATCCCAATCCAGAAGAATGGGAAATACTGGATGGATGTGGTGTTGCAAGTGTTCATCTCTATCATGATATTTTCATTACTTTAAGGGAAAGGATGCTAGATCTCAGAGAGGTTTTTAAATTTCCTTCTGGAATTCCATCTTCATTTTGGTAATTCACCTATTAAGGGATGAGAGCTTAGGTATGGATGATGGATATAATCTAGGCTTCTCATAAATGGAACTTAAAATTTTTCTCAAAATAAAAATGCAATTATTTAGGCTAAAGCACCAGTTAATTAACTTCACTTTCTATTTTAAATCCTATGCAATCAGTGATGAAATAAACAAGTTTTCAAGATCAATGGAGTATCTTTTTTATTAAACTATAGTGACTATCTTAGAATAGTGGCTTATTATTCTTTTTCTTTTTCTGGCACCAGGCTGTTTCATTGATATGCCCAGTGTTTCTCAGTTTGGTCCACAGCTAGTTAGAACTTTATATCTAAAAAGAGAACTGAATATTTCGGAAGCATCTTGTGCTATAAACAAATTTCTCAGGGTACTCCTAATGTCTTCTCTTCTTCAGTTTTGTGACTTACCGAAGTATTTTTTCTGTCACTCAAATTCAAACTTATATGTCTTTCTTCAACTTTGTCTTTCTTTCCTCTTCTTTTTTGTTTTCAGTCATGCCACTCGGCTTGCAGAATCTGAGTTCTCTGATTAGGGATCGAACCGAGCACCCAACGGTGGAAAAGCAGAGTCCTAACCACTGAACAACCAGGGAATTCCCCAATTTTGTCTTTCCTATCAGTGACCCTAAACTTTTTTGCCATTTAAAAAATAGTGCTTTATTTAGATCAACTGTACATGGCCCAATGCCCTCTTTTAAAATTTTAATTCATTATATTTACATATTAAATTTATATTATTATATCATCATAGATTCAGATGCAAGTTGTAAATAAATAAAACAAAGAGGTCCCATGTACCCTTTACCCACTTTAGCCTCATGGTAACATCTTGCAAAACTATAATATGATACCACAGCTAGGATGCTGATGCTGATATAGTCAAGACACAGAACATTTTCACCTGGTGGAATTCCTCATGTTGCACTTTGTAGCCAGATCTACTTTCCAGCCCTCCCCCATCCCCTTCTTAAGCTCTGGCAGCCACTAGTATGTTCTCTATGTAGATAATTTTATTATTTCACTAATGCTATGTAAATGGAATCTTACAGTATATAACCTTTGGGGACTAGTTTTTTTAACTGAGCATAATTGTTCAAAGATTCATCAAGGTCACTGCATGTATCAATAATTGGTCCTTTTTCTTGCTGAGTAGTATTCCATGATCTGGATCCATCACAGTTTATTTAACCATTCACCACATTGAGCTGAAACAACCCTTGGGTTGCTTCCAGTTTGGGGCTATTAAGATTAAGCTTCTATAAACTTTCATGTATAGGTTCTTTAAATATGAACATACATCTTCATTTCTTCTTGATAAATGCCCAGAGTACAACTGCTGGATCATAAGTAGTATCAGTTTACTTTTTAAAAACTGCCAAAATGAATTGAGGATAAAGGATCCATTCTTTGGACATAAGTGAGCATTTGAGAATGTCTTATCAAGCAAGTCTTCTCCACTTTTCTTCAACTTGGGCATACCATTGCTGAGAATGCCTTGAGCAATCATTTCTCAGTTTGATCCAGCTATATTGCTTGACACTGCTTGACTAGAGATGCTGCTGACAACAGTGACTTTATTCGAGGCCGCAAGGGACAGTCCTTCCATGTACCAGGACTGAGGGTGCCTATACATTTGCACATAAGAATAATTTTCACTTTGCCAAGTTATTATCAACATGCCAATAACTATGGCCTGGTCTTTTCAGTATTTTGTCCTCAATCTTATTTAATTAAAAGCAAGTCACTTACCCTCTCTGTATTTGAATTTTTGATAATTAAGGATACTACACTGTAGCACATTTATCTCCCAGGGCTTTTTGGTAAGGATCAAAGAAATCACAGTACCTAATCATATCTACTCATTTCAGATATAAGAAAATAAGCACAAAGAAGTGAAGGGAATTCTCTAAGGTAAACATATTGGCTGATGGAAAAGCCAGAATAACCACTCACATGTCCCAATTCCCAAGCCAATACTCTGGTTTAGTACTTTAGGTAAAAGTATTTTGAAAAGTTCCAATATTATATGAGAAAAATGGTGAGAAAGCCCAGACCAGAGAGTCCAGGCCTTAAATAATCTAGTCAGCAGGGCTCTTCCTAATGCCACCTCTTTTTCTGGCTGGACATTCAGAATATGCTCAGTGTTTTGCTTTCTTTCAAGCTAGTGACCACATAACAGGTAGGGGTGCGGTTGAGCCATTTATATGACTCCCCACTCTGAGCTTCCACCTCATATGATGTTCTCTCATTACTGGTTAATAAATACATCAATATATTAAGTTACAAATAAGCTAAGATCTTTCCTCCTGAGAACCTCTGATACTTAGAGAATTCAGAATTCTCAACATTCCTTTACTAAAAATTTCTGAAACCTGCCTTCAATCAATTGATCTAATCAAATTTATACATTTTTGTGACAACTCAGACTTCCTGTTAACTGATGTTTGTTTGATAGTCTTTCCGAGTTTAAAGCAGTTTTCCTTTATTTCTTTTTTTCAGTGTCCTCCTTTAATACACATAAGTACAATGGTGCAAACAATAATATCTAATTCCTAATGTTGGGAGAAGGAAATGGCAACCCACTCCAGTGTTCTTGCCTGGAGAATCCCATGGACGGAGAAGCCTGGTAGGCTGCAGCCCGTGGGGTCGCACAGAGTCAGACACGACTGAAGCGACTTGGCAGCAGCAATGTTGTTGAGAGAAGTCAATGACACAATGTGAAATGTCTGGCATAAAGGAAGGGCAAAGAATGTTAAGGTTTGTGACTTTTTAGTGATATTAATAACATCACTATTTCATAAGAACTAAATAGGAATTGGAGAAGGCAATGGCAAGCCACTCCAGTACTCTTGCCTGGAAAATCCCATGGATGGAGGAGCCTGGTGGGCTGCAGTCCATGGGGTCGCTATGAGTTGGAAGCAACTGAGTGACTTCACTTTCACTTTCATGCAATGGAGAAGGAAATGGCAACCCACTCCAGTGTTCTTGCCTGGAGAATCCCAGGGACAGCAGAGCCTGGTGGGCTGCTGTCTATGGGGCTGCACAGAGTCAGACATGACTAAAGCGACTTAGCAGCAGCAGCAGCAGCAAATAGGAATTACTACTCCTGAGTTAATCAATTAAGTTAAAACTATCTCCTTGTTTCTGCTCACCTTGTTCTAACTCAGAGACTTGCAGTGGTCTCTATGATTCTGTGATGTTGATGGTACAAGGGGTCGGGCAGAGAAGACAGTGGAATATTGAACTTGTGTCTTTCCCCAATCCCCCCTCGCCACATTACAGATGAGAAAGCAGAGATTTAGGAGGTAATTCTCAAGCCAAAATGCAACCCGACTCTTCTGACACCCTGATACTGATGCATGATCAGGAGGAGGAGATCTCAGTTTCCTTGGCCCTTTACCTGTGTCCGAGTTCATGGGCAACTGTGAAAGCCAAGGGGAGTCCAGAGTCTTCATTGATGTTACAACTCCGGTGAGGCTGGCACATTCCTGACAGGTGGGACAGCCCCAGAGTCTCGCAGCGGTGATTGACACCTGCACAGAGGTCTTTTCTGAAAGCAAAGAACGGGGATGTGGAGGTGCCTCAAGACACATCTAGGAAAAAAACCCATCTGGCCATGAATTCACTTGCAATATGGTCTGTAAAGCATGATTAAAATTGTTTTTAAAAGTCCATATAAATCTTAGGGAGCGATTTTGAATTCACTAGGATTATTCTGATTTTACCACTTCATTATTGAATCTCATTCACACCCAAAGAAATATATGAAAATACAGCAAATGTTTTAATTGAGTTGCTTTTATTCTTAATATCAGGAAGCCAAATTATATTATTTGACACACAAGAGAAAGGATTTGATTGAAAATTGGAATTAATCGAACTTTTAAACAGGGAAAGGACAATCATCAGTGGTTGAGGTTTTTCAAACACGAAATGCCTTTTTGGCCTTTCCAAGGTATATGTTCAAAAGATATGAGAACTTTTGTTCATTCATGAAAAAGGCAACTGGTCCCATCAATCCATCTAGAGATCAAATTCATGGTCTCTCCGGTCCCACCACCCTAACAATACTGCATATGGGAGGGGATGGACATACAAAGAAAAACTCCTAGGATCTCATAGGATACAAGGAAGTTAGGCCCCTAAAAAAACTGTCCATTGAGTGTCTATTAAGTATCCAGCAATAAAGAGGATAAAAAGTGCTGACAAAAGGATTGTAAAATATGGGTCTTACAGGTAAGGCGCATAAGCTCCCAGTAAGGGATCAGCTTCACCTCCACTAAGCACTGGAGACAGTATAAGAAAAAACATGCCTTGACATGAATCCACCAGCCCCATTTCACAAGGTGTGTTCACACCAAATCCACCTTGTACTGAAAGCTCCTCTATAGGCAACTCTGTTGAAGTGGATCTCAGTCTAGTCCTCCAGAGACCAGTTCAGTCCTCTCCTTCCCTCCCTTCCTGAGCCTGCCTGCTCCTTCAGAGCAGAGATTCTCCACAGGGGGTGGTTTTGTTCCCCACACCCTCCTCAGGAACTTCTGGCAATGTCTGGAGACAGTTATGGCCATCACAACTTAGAGGAGGGTTCCACTGACATCTCATGGATGGAGGCCAGGGATTCTGTTAAATACATCCCAGTGCACAGGCCAGATCCTCACAGCAAAGAATTAGCCAACCCAAATTGTCAGTAGTGTTACTACTGAGAAATCCTGCTTCAGAACTTGAAATTCTCTCTATTGTCTAGGAGCTGGTTGAAGTTCATCAAAACTTGAAACCAGAACTCTGTTGTAAAGAAGAAAAATGATCATAAGAAGAAGAAAAGGAGAACAGATCCTTTGCATTCTTACAGGGTGATAGTATGGCTACTGGGGTCAAACTAACTGGATTTAAGTCCCTGCTATATCTGTTAAAAGCAGTGAGATTTGGGGCAGGTGACATAATTTATAAGACTCAGTTTCTCAATCTGTAAAATAGGAATGATAGATAGTAATGAACTATCAGGGTTGTTGTGGGGATTAAGTGGAATGATAATTGTTCTAACAGATATAGCACTGAACCTGGCCCATGTCAAATACCTCTCAAAAGCCAGCTATCATTAACTCACTCATTTATTCATGTGAAAGTGAGAGGTGAAACTATTCTGCTTTCAGAGAAAGAAGAGAGACACAGCTGAGACACAGCTGCCTGCTGGCCAATGCTGGTTCCATGATCCAGGGTTCTTTCCTAGAGCCAGGTCTTGCCTAGACTGGTCTTCTCGGGGCCACTTGCCTGGGTCCTCATGTTCTCTGGTTGCCTGCTGGCTTCCCAAAGCCCCTGTGCTTAGATTCTACACCCATACCAACCTATTCCCTAGGGAAGTTCCAATCAACACAGGTGTCACAAGCCCTGATGAACCTAATGTAATAGGTTTATGCCACAGACTTATTTTGGAACTTATTCGCAATCAGCCAAAAGAGTGATTCTGGGATTGAAGCTTCCGGTTAGGATAAGACAGATATTTGGATAGGGTGGGAGCTAATTATCATCTCTTGTAGATATCCAATGTACTCAGATAATCCTGTCAAAGGGACAGAGGACAAGCCAAGATGTTCAGGGGCAGACTGTCCTTCCCAGAGACAACAAACAGATACCCAGGGCCTTCCTGATCAAAAGGTTGGAGGGCCAGGCTGAAGGGCCTCTTCCACTCTACATCCCTGGATTCAGGATGTCTCTGAGTCTGCATAGGAGTACCCAGTGAAAACTTACTCTTCCCCCCTCATTAACAGCTTCATCTGTCTAGATTAAAATAGTATCTGTTATACAGTAGGTGCTCAAAAAATATCTATTGGATCAATGAGCACACATAGCCTTCCAAGAGCCTGGGTTGATTAGGTAAATTCACTAGGTTTTCACTGCTATGAGTCCTAGAAGTCCTGATGGTTCTTATTAGCACATAGGGTCTCTGTAGTCAGAACAAATAATGTCTTCATGAGGGTAAAGGAGACAAAGGTGCAAGCAAATCACTCTGTCTATTCAGGGAAGGCCCTTCTCCCCATATTCTGTCTTTGACATCAGTCAGAGATGGAAGACTAATTTCTGTAGAAAGAGTTGCAGGTTTCAAAATTGGAGGAACTTTTTTTAAAAATAAAATTAAAGGATAAGAAATTCCACGGTGAAGAGTTATAGGAGACTTTAATGAGGATCTGCAAACAAGCTTACTGATTGTTTACAGAGCTGCACCGAGAAGCCAGTTTTAATGATGAAATCATCTCTGGGATAGGAACAAGCAGATGCAGTTGATTAACACAGAGAGCTGTGCACATTTAACAAGTTTACTAACTCCTCCCTTACTGGGATGGGAGTCAGGAGGTATCTAGTTCACAGAAGCTCCCTTTTAAATGACCAAGAACAACAGAGAATAGAAGAATCTCATGAGTTTGAATACCTGGCAACCTTTTCACTTGCCAATCCCCCACCCGTCTTACCATCCCTGGCTCTGGGGTACCTGGTGAGAAGGACGGCCACATCATGATGGGCAGGGTTGAGGTCACTCTTGGGATTGATGCTCTTCTGCCACTTGCAGAAGCTGGACAGTGTCTTCTCTGCATGGTGAACTATTTTCAATCCTTGCTGGAGAAAGAAGAGGGAGAAATTGGCACGGGTGAGATTTCTGTGGTCAGGGTCCATCACATTAGGCCCCAAAAACAGCCAAGTGAAATGACCTTTGGGTAGGTGCTCCTCAGACATTTGGCAAGAGTCTGGGGAGGCCAACATACTCCTCGGGGCCACTCTCCTGCTCTAAACACTATTGTTTCCATGACTTCCACTAAAAGAACATAAAGAGAGAACTGTAGGACAGAAATGATCACTGGGACAAGTAGGCCTTGAAGGAAAACTAAAAATATATTAGCAAAGACCAACATCTGTTTGATGTTCTATTTCTAGTAGTTCTTTGTTTCCAAAGTCAATATGATGCCAAAGAGGTATTTTCATTTCTAATCGCAAAGAGTCGGACACGACTGAGTGACTGAACTGAACTGAATGCAAAATGAATAGATTTTCAACAAAAACCTCCTTCATTTCATGATGTATCCTGCAAGGATGAATGGAACATTTCCTTGTCCGTAGTCTCCATCTTGGTTTGACATCCATGGATGAAGGTCAGAAGGTGACACAATCTCTCCAGGCTTTTAACCATTTAGGATCATTGACTGTCTGACAACAATTAGGATGCTGGAGTAGATGGCCCACCCCACAACGTCAAGGGCTCCTGAGTCGTATCTAGCTGGCCCACAGTTACTATTGAAGATGGGAGGAGAGGGCTGGTTCCAAATTAACTGGATGAACACTTGTCAAATGAAGAAGAAAAAAGATAATCAGCCCTGGAGGGACTCCAGCTTAATTTGAATTTTTAAAGGAGAAATTCCTTTCCCCCACCTCATTTCTATGGAGTCTCTATATAGCCATCTCTTGTACAGGGTGGAGTCTACAGGGAGAATGATGACCTACATTGGCCTACTCTAATCTGAGTCTATTACTCTGGGCTCAGCCCAAGAACTTCAGGTTGTCTCTACATCAAACTATGAGCCTTTTTCTCTGTATTCTGTATTTTGATGAGACCCACATTCAAATTCAACAGGGCCTGAGAGACTCTGGTTGCCTGTTAGAAGCACTCCAAGGTCCCCCCATCTATGCTGATTGACTACCATAAATCACCTTCCCCTGATGAGAACACAGAAAGGTGGCTCATTGCTCATGTAAACTCACTGAACTCCTAGAGTAAAGAAGTTAAAGAGAAGAAACAGACTTCATGATTTAATAATCCTCATCATTAGCATCTATTAAAGGAGCTATGGTGAAGGAGGAGAGGTTCTTGGGGGCTAGTTGGGCATGGGGCGTCAGTCTCCTAGTCAAACTGAAGGTAGAGCAAGAACCCTTCTGGAAGAAACCTACCATAAAAAACTGGCCTGGTGGCATGAACTACAAATAGAAAGGAGGAAAAAAGGAAGTGAAGGTGGAGGGAAGAAGGAAGGGAAAGGAGGAAAGGAAGAAAGGGAAGAAGGAAACATTTATTGATCTTTATTTATATGCCAGATAGTTGTAGATAAATTCTCTTTTTAATTTAATTGCACCCTCTTAGTATTATTTATAGGCTTTCCTGGTAAGCTTAGCTGGTAAAGAATCCTCCTACAATGCATGAGACCCCAGTTTGATTCCTGAGTCAGGAAGATCCACTGGAGAAGGGATAGGCTACCCACTCCAGTATTCTTGGGCTTCCCTGGTGGCTCTTTGCTGGTGGCAGCATTATTTATAAAGAAAGTATTGCTATTTCCATTTTATAATAAGAGAAAATTAAACCTCAGAGAAGTAAAGAACTAGCAAAAGTTCGCCCAGGTCAGTTACTGAATCAAAGACTGTGAGGACGAAGGCTCCTAGATGGAGCTGTGGTTCTGTTAATAACTGGTGACCAGCCTCGTAAGAATGATGCCTTACTCCCTCTCCTTCAGACAGGAAGGCAAGCTATAAAACCATCGACTATCACCAGATTGCTTTGAGGTTTGTTTTAAACTCACATTTGCTTGTTTGTTTGGGGGAGAGGAAGGATGTGAAAGACATACTCATTAATTAAAAAATAATGCCATTTTGCATCATTCCAAAGAAAATGAAACTGGCATAAATCTAATAAAATATGTACAGGATCTGTATCCAGAATATTACAAACTTTTGAGGGATGGCATGAGCCTTGATCTAAACTTCACACCTTACACAAAAATTTTCTCAAGGTGGACCACAGACCGATATATAAAATTTAAAAAAAAATTATAAAACTTAAAAAAAATCAGGGGAAAATCTTGGGTCCCCAAGACTAGGAAAAAAGTTTAGAGACTGGATACTGATAAGGTAATTCAGAAAAGGAAAAATTGAAAAACTGAATCTCATCAAAATGAAAAACTTTTGTTCTGGAAGAAACCTTGTGAAGAGAATGAACAGAAGAGCTCCAGAGTGAGAGAAAGTATTTGTAAGCCAGATAGCTGTCAAGGTCTTGTCTCTAGAAAATCTAAAGATCTGTCAAATCTCAACAATGAAAGAACTAGAAAACAGGCAAAAGACATGAAGAGACGTGTCACTGAAGGGGATATACAGATGGCAAGTAAGCACAATAAAAAGATGTTCAACCTTATTAACCATCAGAGAATTGCAAATGAAAACCATAATAAGATGGTGTTGTTGTTTAGTCACTCAGTTGTGTCTGATTCTTTGCAATCCCATGAACTATAGCCCACCAGCCTCCTCTGTCCATGGGATTTTCCTGGCAAGAATACTGGGGTCGATTGCCATTTCCTCCTTTAGGCGATCTTCCTGACCTAGGGATAGAATCTGCGTCTCCTGCACTGGTAAGTGGATTCTTTACCACTGAGCCACCAGGGAAGCCCCTTTCACCCCATTAGGTTTCCTCCAACTTCTCTGTTCTTCTACTTCAAGGACCATCATAATTTTCTGAATTAATCAAAGCTTTCTGAAAACTTTTGCTTTCAATTTGCCTTAGCAGCAAAATACCTCTATTGTAAAAGTATCATTAAAAAAAAATGGCTCTTGTTAAAAAAAAAAAAAGAAAGCTTAAGTTTTGAGTATCTTTTACAAATGACTGTGGGTGTAATCATAACACAGTAGTTTTTAGTGATCAACCCATCTTCTTTAACATAATGGAAACATGCCTTTGGAATTTTCGCCATAGACAAAAGAAACAAAGGAAATTGTGGACGATTTTGAAAATGAAAAAAAAATCTTAGAACATATCCTTTTACCAGGTTCTGCAGGAAAACTAGTATTTGAAGAAATCCTTTTCTTTTTGCTTTGCATTTAAGGTAAAATTAGGTACCTAAAGGGGTCACTAAGCCCTGCGAACATGACAGAGGAAAATCTGTAAGGCATAATGAGACATTCAGTTCAGTTCAGTCACTCAGTCGTGTCTGACTCTTTGCGACCCCATGAATTGTAGCACGCCAGGCCTCCCTGTCCATCACCAACTCCCGGAGTTCACTCAGACTCACGTCCTTCGAGTCAGTGATGCCATCCAGCCATCTCATCCTCTGTCGTCCCCTTCTCCTCCTGCCCCTAATCCCTCCCAGCATCAGAGTCTTTTCCAATGAGTCAACTATTCGCATGAGGTGCCCGAAGTACTGGAGTTTCAGCTTTAGCATCATTCCTTCCAAAGAAATCCCAGGGCTGATCTCCTTCAGAATGGACTGGTTGGATCTCCTTGCAGTCCAAGGGACTCTCAAGAGTCTTCTTCAACACCACACTTCAAAAGCATCAATCCTTCGGCGCTCAGCTTTCTTCAGAGTCCAACTCTCACATCCATACATGACCACTGGAAAAACCATAGCCTTGACTAGGCGGTACTATATGCCTATCAGAGTGACTAACATTTTTTAAAGTGACAGCACCCAAACAATGGTAAGGATGTGATAAAATTGGGTCACTCACACGGCTGGTGAGAATGTAAAATGTACAGCCACTACGGAAAACAGTTTGAAGTTTCTTAAAAAAACTAAACCTGCAACCATCATATGAGCCAGCAACTGCATTCCTGGATATTTGTCCCAGAGAAATGAAAACTTACACTCACACAAAAGCCTGCAGTGGAATGTTTACAGCAGCTTCATGCACGGTAGCAGAAGACTGGAAAGAACCCAAATGTCCCTCAATGAGTGAATGGTTAAATAAACTGTCATGTACCATGGAATGCTACTTAAGACTAAAAAGGGACAAACTTTCCATACACACAACTTGGATGGATCTCAAGGGAATTATGACCAATGAAAAAAATCCAGTCTCAAGAGGTTACATGGAAAAAAAAAAATCTCAAGAGCTTACATAGTGTACGATTCCATTTATATAACATTCTTGAAACGATAGAATTAGAGAGATGTAGAACAGATTAGTGCTTTCCAGGATTTAGGTCAGTAGGCAGAAGGGAGGTATCAAAGGGTAGCATCTTTGTAATGAACTGTTCTGCACTGTGGCAAAGGTTCCAGAAATCTACACATATTAAAACTGCATAGAACTGAATGTAAACAGACAAAATCAATGTGCATGCTCAATCACAGTCATGTCTGACTGTGCGATCCCATGGATTGTAACCTGGGGGGCTCCTCTGTCCATGGGATTCTCCAGGCAAGAATACTGGAGCAGATTGTCATTCCCTAGGGGATCTTCCCGACCCATGGATGGAACCCAGGTCTCTTATGTCTGCTACAGTGGCAGGCGGGTTCTTTACCACTAGGGTCATCTAAATGCTTGTAAAACTGGTGAAATCTGAATGAGAGAGGTAGTTTGTATGAATATCAATTTATTGGTTCTGATCTTGCACCAAATGTACAAGATCTTATACAAGATGTTACCCTTAGGGGAAACTGGGTAAAGGGTATAAGGGATTTCATTGCAATATTTCTTACAACTATATGTGAATCTACAATTATCTCAAGAAAGTTTTAACATCTTAAAAGTAACAACTGGCCCCAACCAAGACTAGGGGGTTGCAATAGATCCCATGAACTGCAGCACACCAGGCCTCCCTGTCCAACACCAATTCCCGGAGTCCACCCAAACTCATGTCCATTGAGTTGGTGATGCCATCCAACCATCTCATCCTCTGTCGTTCCCTTCTCCTCCTGCCCTCAGTCTTTCCCAGCATCAGGGTCATTTCAAATGAGTCAGCTCTTCACATTGGACTCATCATTTTCTAAGAACTTACACACCAGTCTACATGTGTGTCTGTTTAAGGAAAAGTGAATGTCTACAAATATCCACTCTCCCTGGATACTGAGCCAAATTCAAGTGTGAGCAAGGACTGGGAGAAACAGTCATCTTCCAGACCCTGCTGCACAGACTCTGTCTCCAGTTTTCCCAGCGTACTATGAGTCCATTTCCTTGAAGGGCCTTCAGAATTATAAATCCAGTCCTCTCATTTAAACAATGAGGAGATCCAGGTCTTAGAGGGGAGGACTTCAGCCAAGTCAGAGCTGGTTTTGGCAGAGCAAGGTTGGAATGCCAGTTTTGCAGCTACTAGTCCAGGACTGGTGGTTTTCAAACTACTGAAGTTGTTCAGTTTCTCAGTTGTGTCTTTACTCTTTGGGATCCCAGGGACTGCAGCACACCAGGCTTTCCTGTCCTTCACCATCTCCCAGAGTTTGCTCAAACTCATGTCCATCGAGTCAGTGATGCTATCCAACCATCTCATCTCTGTCGTCCCCTTTTCCTCCTGCCCTCAAATCTTTGCCAGCCTCATGGTCTCTTCCAATGAGTTGGAAGACACTTCTCTAAATATTTTGCTTTGAGTAATTGGAAAGATTTAGCAATTCAAATATTGATGGTTATTGTTTATTTATCTCCCCCACCTCACACTTCCACCACCAGGGGAGACAAACACAGACAGAGACCCTCTACTTCTGAGACCCCCTAGCTCTCCTTCCTCTTCTTACTCTCAGGCCTGTTCTTGGGTAGCTCTTCTTCTTTTTGGCTCATTGCTATTAATAGTTCACTCTTGATCACAGTTTTATTTTGGGTATTCACCTATACACTACTAACTTTCAAGTCTATATCTCATTCCCAACCTCCCCTAGAGTTCAAACTCATGGACCCAAATCTCTTGATGGACACACCCTTCTGGCTTGCACCACAGATAGCCCTAACTCCACATCCCTGACCCTCTATCTCCCTGTGTTAACCTGCTATTCTTCCTGCATCTTCTTAGTTACAGGAACCACCATCAAGTCGGTGTCCTCCTATTGGTCTCCTCTTTCTCAACATCCCAGTTTGTCATCACGTGCTGTTAACTCAACCTTCTCTCCATCTTTACTCCCAACTGTCTGAGTTCAAACCCTCATCATTTTATTCTTGAATTAATTCTTGCAGCATCTTTTCACTGTTCTCCTCCTTTCTTCTTTTTAAATCTATCCTCCTTGCCATCACCAGGTTGATCCAGCTAAAACCAAAGTCTGCTCATACCACCAGGCAAGACTTGAGACCTTTCAAAGTCCAGCCTCCAGGAAGCCCTCCCTTCATGTTCAACCTCACAGTTTGTGTTCCAGCAACATTCAAACTGCCTGTGTTACCATTTGCCCCACCCCCGAACATATGTTCTTTCTCTCCTTGCTTTCTTCAGGCTGCCTCCTCTGTCTAGAAAGCCTCATTTCTCTCCTTATTTATTCCCTTTAACTTACTCAACATCCATTAATTTTTAAAGACTCAACTGGGACATTTCCAAGAAGTCTTCCCTGCCTCCTCGTCTGGAGGAGTTTTCTACAAATATGTTGTGAGCATCTTGGTTCACAGCATTTGCTGCACTAGCTTGAAATGTTAAAATTGTGTGATGTTACTCTCAGAGATTTCCGAGAATCTGCCTTCCAGATTATAAACCTCAGTTTAGCTTGAATAAAATTCTTTTTTCTCTTAACTTAGTAGTTAATTGAATTTTCATCAACACGAGAAAGAAAAAAAATGTTAGAGCCCCAAGTCTACCCCCAAATTGTGCTTGTTTTCTCCTTATTGCCTTTGCCAGTTCCTCTAACAGCCATAGCAAGTGCAATTAACTGAGCTGCTGGTCATTTGTAGCTCGGTACCTTGCCCTTGTATATAACTTTCATCTACAGTGTGTGGCATTTAACACAAGTTAAGTTCCATGTTACTACTTTCCTGTTAGATGTCATGACTCTTGCAGGAAATTTTAATTGAGCACAACTTTTTTCAGCCTCTTCATCTCCAAGTCTCATAAGAGGCTAAGTTCAAGAAATATTCAGCTTCTTGAATGCACGTGATCCCAGGAGCCATGGTTAGCTATGCCTCAACACCATGTAGCTCTCAGCATGCACACAATACAAAAGAGCTTCAGAGAGAGAACACTGATGCACAATGAATAAGGGGAGACTTATATTAAATATTTCCTACAAAACACCCTTGTCATTATCTGCACTTCTCAAAACAAACCCCCATCCACTCAATTTTTTTTCCTATTTCCTTTGTAAACAAAAATAGATTTCCATTTTTGTTCCTTCATCATTTTTTTCTCACCTCATTTTCTCAGCCACTTCAGTCCAATTCACTTCTCACTTCCCCTTTCCTATTCATTTGAGTATGTGACCTGATTGAACAGGGAGGTGACCTAGAGGAAGTCAGCAATGGCTTGCAGAAATAGTCCCAAATGGGAGAGAGAAAATGATTTTGCAAGAACGTGGCTTTTATTATAAGTTGTCCTCTTTGTAATCTCTCTCATTATAATGAAAAAAAAAATCATGTATTGATTTCCTAGAGAATTTGTGATTCACTGCAGTCTGATCATGCTCTGCTAACCAGGCTTAGGTTCTTAAAAGAAAGTGAACAGGCAGAGAAAGAAAAGCAGTAAAAAGTTTAACCTTAAAACTTCCAGTGTACCTAAGGAGTAACTCATCTGATCGTCAGAGGAAGAGATACTTGATATTTTTTAAAGTGGTGAGTGTACAAATTCATTGCCCATATTTTTTGACATTTATCTTGAAAAAGCAGCAGTTCTACAGATTACTACAGATCCACATGTCACCCTGGGGACAGGGGAGGTCACCAGTCTGAGTTGCCAAAGTCAGCAGTCTTTTAACGCCAGAGTATCAGAGAAGTGAATCCAACACTAAATGTGGAGAGACATTCTCTGTGCAAACAGACATCTCCTTCCTATTTGTCAGGCCTGCTGCTCCTTCAAGCCAGCCTGACACCCCAAGGCCCTACTTCTCAATGGCACAGTGATCTGGGGCCATGCGGCTGGCTTCATCCCAACTCACTCCACCCCCAGCTTTGGCTCTATCCTGTCCTTAAAAGAAGTCTCCAGCTTCTAAAGACCCTATTCATCTCCTTCAGGTTTTTTGTTTTCCATCAAAGACTTTGGTACAATCTCCTCATCTGTGAAATTAGTATAATAGTAACAGTTGCCAGGGTTGCTATGGGACCTAAATGATGATGACGACGATGATAAGAATGAGAATGATACTGACAAGTAACACTGATGGAATGGTTTCTACAAGCCTGACTATGCTGACCATTATGTGAATTAACATGTTTGATTCTCACAGCAACACCAGGAAGTAACCATTCTTATCCCCATTTTACCAAATGAAGACATGGAGGCACAGACAAGAAACCTACCAGGGCTTATACGGCTAGGAAGAGGCGGGAGTAACTATAAATCTGTGCTTGCCATGATGTCAACTGCTCACAGAAGCAGGAGGGAAGAGAGCAGTCCCTGGCCAACTGTTGAGCAGGGAGGTCACTGAACAAATTGGTCTTAAGTGGAAAGGACTAAAAGGCCAAGTTTGAGTCTGAGTCCCTGAGAGACAACAGGACTTCAAAAGATAGGATAGGGTCATAAAGTGAAGATGAGAGTTTGATTCAGGGCTGGAGGGAAGCAAGACAGGAAAGAGAGCAAATTGGTTCATATGTGAAGCCACTCTGATTTCCTGGCCCATGATGCCTTAAAAAGCATGGCAAACCTTTCCAGCTCATGGTTTTGTGTATGTGTGTTTCCACTGGTCTTAAATATGACCCTCTATTCCTTGAGATGTCTCTAGGATGCTCCAAAATGAGTATCATGTCAAACTTACCCTCAAAATGTGATGGAATTCCACAGGGGTTTTCACATGACAGTAACTGAGAAATAGAACCCTGCTCCAGTAATCTTACCTGGAAAATTCCATGGTCAGAGGAGCCTGCTGCTGCTGCTAAGTCGCTTCAGTTATGTCCAACTCTGTGCGACCCCGTAGACGGCAGCCCACCAGGCTCCCCCGTCCCTGGGATTATCCAGGCAAGAACAGCAGAGTGGTTGCCATTTCCTTCTCCAATGCATGAAAGTGAAAGGTGAAAGTGAAGTCGCTCAGTCATGTCCGACTCTTAGTGACCCCATGGACTGCAGCCCACCAGGCTCCTCCGTGGGCTACAATCCATGAGGCCACAGCCAGACACAACTGAGCACTTGTGCAACTGACACAGAGGAAGTGTATTTTCCATATGGAGGTTAACCACCAAGTCTCTTGAACCCAGCACAGAAAATGAAAACCCAAATGGTGTGAGCTGCCAGGCAGGATTTTGAATAAGGAAGAAGAGAGTCATAGGAATTCACTGATGGCAGAGACCTACCTCTGTGTCCCCCACCTCATGTCTCTCTCCACAGAGCCCCAGAGCCATCTCTCTAATGTTTCTCTCTCCACTTCATCTCTCAGTTTGGAATCATCCAGAAGGTTTCACAGGATTAGATCCATATCCCATTAGGGGTCATAGGCTTGTCATGACTTGGCCACTGTTGACCCTTAGCTTCACCCACTGACTGCTCTCACTCATTCATTCTTTCCTTTATCTATTCTAAACCAGTGGGGCTGAGTGGTGAGCAACACCAGTCCCAGCCTCTGCACATAAGTCCCACACACTAATGCAGGAGAGTGCATCAGGCCAAGAGATATAAAATTATAACTCAAATAGGTGCTACAAAGGAGAAATGCAGTGCTGTGGAATTATATAATAGAATATTACTGGACATGGATCTCAAGGAAGGCTTCCTCAGCCAAGTGACACTGGAACTGAGATCTGAAAATGAAGGTGTTAACTAACTGAACTCCACAAGGAAGACAGACTGAACAACAAGATGAGCAGTAGGAGAAAGCATGATGAATAGAAAACTATCACTCTATCCTAACAGCAAGTGGGACACAGTAAGAGTTTAGAGAGGGAATCAGGAAAACACTGGATTGTTTTAAATCAGGAATATGCTTTGGGAAGGAAGTCAGGAGAGTAGAGATAATCAGATTAGCATTTGGAGATCATCCTGGCTACAATGAGAAAACAAGATCCAAAGGAATCCAAATAGAACAGAAAGTATATACAACTAGAACCCAGGAAAGAGACAACTGGTCCTGAATTTAAGTGATGTAAATGGAGTTGGTCAGAGAAAACTGGCAGTACCTGATGATGGGCTGGATTTGGGGTGGAGGCGGGAGGAGGAGGGATCATGGACAACTTCTAGGTTCTTAGCTTCTACAACTGGATGCATGTTGATGTCACACACAGAGACGCACAACACTAGAACAAGACCAGGTGGGAATGGAGGTGGGCAGGTTTTTATTGGCTATTTTCTCTCCTGCCTCCAGCGCAATCACACTGTTTCCTTTTTTCAGAACAAGTGACGTCAGTTTGAAGTTTTCTACTTTGTGCGTTTGTGCAGGAGATGCTAAGCTCCTTAGAATCAGGAACTAGGACTTAGATTTGTGTTCGTACCTTCAGTGGCTAACACAGCATTTGACAAAGAGTTGATGTACCACCACTGGCTTCTCATTTACAGATGAAGAAAAAGGAGGGATGCAGCCGTGATGGGACTTGCTCAGTTACCCACGGGATAATGACAGAGTTGGGATGATGACAGTCAGGACTCAAACTCAAGTCCCCTGCTCAAGAGCAGTCACCTCTCAACACCCCACACTAAACTTTCTGCCTGTGGTGGCTGCTGCTGCTAAATCGCTTCAGTTGTGTCCGACTCTGTGCGACCCCATAGACAGGAGCCCACCAGGCTCCCCTGTCCCTGGGATTCTCCAGCAAGAACACTGGAGTGGGCTGCCATTGCCTTCTCCACTTGTGGCTGCTACCTCGATGTTAATTAAGGAGTCATTACTGCTCTTTCTTGGGCTGCTTATTAGTCCAAGTTGTGAAGAACAGCTCCAACTGTTTTCCGAGAATCAAGAAAATGGGAACTGTTAACCACAACGCTCCAGTGGGCTGGCAATTCTGTTGTCAAACTGTGAACCCTGTGCCACTTGGAGATTCTATAAAAGCTTGAATGAGAAAGACATTTCGCAATTGGGACAAAGGAAGCTGTGGCTATTTTACAGCAATTCATGTGTGTCTCGTTGCACTTGCCAAATGAGGATGGAAAGAAAAACAATGTAACTGTGATAGGGCCAAAGAGGTAATGACCAATCAAGTTTTTTCAAAGGATTCCACTGGCAGTGACACTTCAGTGTCCTTGTTTCCTGAAAATGAAGAGTTGCAGGGTTCAAAGGGGTCCAGTCCATGGAAACCACATATTGAGCTCCTACTAAGGCTATTGTTGAGACTGTGAGGGTAAAGGTTTTTCCTTTCTACACTCAGGAGAACCTTCCTTCCCCCCACTGCCACAACCATGGCTAAGCATGCATATATGTTAGACCATTTTACAAGAGTGAAGATTTGCCCTACAAGATTAGTCAGTCAGTTCAGCTGTTCAGTCATGTACAACTCTTTGCAACCCCATGGACTGCAGCAAGCCAGGCTTCCCTGTCCATCGTCAAATACTAGAGTTTGCTCAAACTCATGTTCATTGAGTTGGTGATGTCATTCACCATCTCGTCCTCTGTTGATCCCTTCTCCTCCTGCCTTCAATCTTTCCCAGCATCAAGGTCTTTCCTAATGAGACAGTTCTTCGCATCAGGTGGTCAAAGTATTGGAGCTTCATCATCAGTCCTTCCAGTGAATACTCAAGGTTGATCTCCTTTAGGGTTGATTGGTTAGAACTCCTTGCAGTCCAAGGGACTCTCAAGAGTCTTCTCCAACACCACAGTTCAAAAGCATCAATTCTTCAGCACTCAGCTTTTTTTATGGTCCAACTCTCATATCCATACATGACTACTGGAAAAACCATAACTTTGACTAGATGAACCTTTGTCAGCAAAGTGATGTCTCTGCTTTTTAAAATGCTGTCTACATTTGTTATAACTTTTCTTCCAAGGAGCAAGCATCTTTTAATTTCATGGCTGCAGTCACCATCTGCAGTGATTTTGGAGCCCAAGAAAATAAAATCTGTCACTGTTTCCATTGTTTCCCCATGTATTTGCCATGAAGTGATGGGACCAGATGCCATGATCTTTATTTTTTTAATGCTGAGTTTTAAGCCAGCTTTTTCACTCTTCTCTTTCATTTTCATCAAGAGGCTCTTTAGTTCTTCTTCACTTTCTGCCATAAGGGTGGAATTGTCTGCATATCTGAGGTTATTGATATTTCTCCTGGCAATCTTGATTCCAGCTTGTGCTTCATACAGTCTGGCATTTCACATGATGTACTCTGCATATGTCATGAACATCTGTCTATAGTTCTTCAGGTACTCTATCAGATCTAATCCCTTGAATCTATTTGTTACTGTATAATTATAAGGGATTTGATCTAGGTCATACCTGAATGGTCTAGTGGTTTTCTCTACTTCTTCAATGTAAGTCTGAATTTGGCAATAAGGAGTTCATGATCTGAGCCAGTCAGTTCCCAGTCTTGTTTGTGATGACAATATAGAGCTTTCCCAACTTCAGCTGCAAAGAATATAATCAATCTGATTTCAGTATTGACCATCTGGTGATGTCCATGAGTAGAGTCATCTCTTGTATTGTTGGAAGAGGGTGTTTGCTATGACCAATGTGATCTCTCGGCAAAACTCTGTTAGCCATTGCCCTGCTTCATTTTGTACTTCAAGGCAAAACTTTCCTGTTACTCCAGGCATCTCTTGACTTCCTACTTTTGAACTCTAGTCCCCTACGATGAAAAGGAAATCTTTTTTTGGTGTTAGTTCTATAAGGACTTGTAGGTCTTCATAGAAGTGTTCGACTTCAGCTTCTTTGGCATTA
Organism: Bos mutus; assembly: GCF_027580195.1. NCBI lineage: Eukaryota > Metazoa > Chordata > Mammalia > Artiodactyla > Bovidae > Bos > Bos mutus. Next base: position 39,931,588 of record NC_091636.1, on the reverse strand, counting down.
GTGGTTGGGGCATAGACTTGGATTACTGTGATACTGAATGATTTGCCTTGGAAACGAACAGAGATTATTCTTTCATTTTTGAGACTGCACCTAAGTACAGCATTTCAGAGTCTCGTTGACTATGAGGGCCACTTCTAAGGGATTCTTGCCCACAGTAGTAAATATAATGGTCATCTGAATTAAATTTGCCCATTCCAGGCTATTTTATTTCACTGATTTCTAAAATGTCGATGTTCACTTCTGCCTTCTCCTGTTTGACCACTTCCAATTTACCTTGATTCATGGACTTAACATTTCAGGTTCCTATGCAATATTGCTCTTTACAGCATCAGACCTTGCTTCTATCACCAGTCACATCTACAACTGGGTATTGTTTTTGCTTTGGCTCCATCTCTTCATTCTTTCTGGAGTTATTTCTCCACTCTTCTCCAGTGGAGAAGCACTTCAGGCACCTACTGACCTGGGGAGTTCATCTTTCAGTGTCATATTTTTTTGCCTTGTCATACTGTCCGTGGGTTTTCAAGGCAAGAATACTGAAGTGGTTTGCCATTCTCTTCTCCAGTGGACCACATTTTGTCAGAACTCTCCACCATGACCCATCTGTCTTGGGTGGCCCTACATAGCATGGCTCATAGTTTCATTGAGTTAGACAAGGCTGTGATCCAATTGATCAGTTTTGTTAGTTTTCTGTGATTGTGGATTTTATTCTGTCTGCCCTCTGATGGAAAAGGATAAGAGGTTTGTGGAAGTTTCCTGATGGGAGGGACTGGCTATGGGGGAATTTGGGTCTTGCTCTGAAAGGCAGGGCCATGCTGAGTAAATCTTTAACCCAATTTTCTGTTGATGGGCGGGGCTGTGTTTCCTCCCTGTAGTTTGGCCAAACTATGGTAGGGGTAATGGCAGTAATGGCAATTATCAAGCATAATTTTCTTCCAAGTTAGTCAAGCATAATTTTCAAAAACTTAAAAACATAATTCTCATACAGACATATGGTGAGCAGATGTTCAAGATTTATTTAACTCACTAATAAGGAGATAAGCAAGATGGCAAAACTGGATTGAAAGCAGATACTAAAAACTGAGGCAATGATAGTAAAAAAACAAAACAAACAAACAAAAAAAACAGAAAAACAAAGAAAAGGATGCTGAACTAAGACTGCTAAATTATATACACAATTATGTAATGGGCCACAGAGCAATAAAACCATAATCTTTGTAGTTATCTTCTCAGCTGGACACAAATCCTTTCCATCTCTACTTGACAAAATCCATTTGTATTCTATCAGCTTCCTGAATGTTATCACCTAACTTTACCATCAGTTCAGTTAAGTTCAGTCGCTCAGTCGTGTCCGACTCTTTGCAACCCCATAAATCACAGCATGCCAGGCCTCCCTGTCCATCACCAACTCCCAGAGTTCACCCAAACTCATGTCCATCGAGTTGGTGATGCCATCCAGCCATCTCATCCTCTGTCGTCCCCCTCTCCTCCTGCCCCAAATCCCTCCCAGCATCAGAGACTTTTCCAATGAGTCAACTCTTCACGTGAGGAGGCCAAAGTACTGGAGTTTCAGCTTTAGCATCATTCCTTCCAAAGAAATCCCAGGACTGATCTCCTTCAGAATGGACTGGTTGGATCTTCTTGCAGTCCAGGGGACTCTCAAGAGTCTTCTCCAACACCACAGTTCAAAAGCATCAATTCTTTAGTGCTCAGCGTTATTCACAGTCCAACTCTCACATCCATACATGACCACAGGAAAAACCATAGCCTTGACTAGACGGACCTTTGTTGGCAAAGTGATGTTTCTGCTTTTCAATATTCTATCTAGGTTGGTCATAACTTTCCTTCCAAGGAATAAGCATCTTTTAATTTCATGGCTGCAATCACCATCTGCAGTGATTTTGGAGCCCAAGAAAATAAAGTCTGACACTGTTTCCCCACCTATTTCCCATGAAGTGATGGGACTGGATGCCATGATCTTCATTTTCTGAATGTTGAACTTTAAGCCAACTTTTTCAATCTCTTCTTTCAGTTTCATTAAGAGGCTTTTTAGTTCATCTTCACTTTCTGCCATAAGGGTGGTGTAATCTGCAAATCTGAGGTTACTGATATTTCTCCTGGCAATCTTGATTCCAGCTTGTGCTTCTTCCAGCCCAGCATTTCTCATGATGTACTCTGCATATAAGTTAAATAAGCAGGGTGACAATATACAGCCTTGACATACTCCTTTTCCTACTGGGAACCAGTCTGTTGTTCCATGTCCAGTTCTAACTGTTGCTTCCTGACCTGCATATAGGTTTCTCAAGAGGCAGGTCAGGTGGTTTGGTATTCCCATCTCTTTCAGAATTTTCCAGTTTGTTGTGATCCACACAGTCAAAGGCTTTGGCATAGTCAAGAAAGCAGAAATAGATGTTTTTTTGGAACTCTCTTCGTTTTTTGATGTTCCAGTGGATGTTGGCAATGTGATTTCTGGTTCCTCTGCCTTTTCTAAAACCAGCCTGAACATCAGGAAGTTCACGGTTCATGTATTGCTGAAGCCTAGCTTGGAGAATTTTGAGCATTACTTTACTAGCGTGTGAGATGAGTGCAATTTGTGGTAGTTTGAGCATTCTTTGGCATTGCCTTTCTTTGGGACTGGAATGAAAACTGAACTTTTCCAGTCCTGTGGCCACTGCTGAGTTTTCCAAATTTGCTGGCGTATTGAGTGCAGCACTTTCACAGCATCATCTTTCAGGATTTGAAAGGGCTCAAGTGGAATTCCATCACCTCCACTAGCTTTGTTTGTAGTGATGCTTTCTAAGGCCCACTTGACTTCACATTCCAGGATGTCTGGCTCTAGGTGAGTGATCACACCATCATGATTATCTTGGTCATGAAGGTCTTTTTTGTATTCTTCTGTGTATTCTTGCCACCTCTTCTTAATATCTTCTGCTTCTATTAGGTCCATACCATTTCTGTCCTTTATCGAGCCCATCTTTGCATGAAATGTTCCCTTGGTATCTCTAATTTTCTTGAAGAGATCTCTAGTCTTTCCCATTCTGTTGTTTTCCTCTATGTCTTTGCATTGATCACTGAGGAAGGCTTTCTTATCTCTCCTTGCTATTCTTTGGAACTCTGCATTCAGATGCTATAGCTTTCCTTTTCTCCTTTGCTTTTCATTTCTCTTCTTTTCACAGCTGTCTAGACCATAACCAAACAAATCTACATCCTCATAGAGTGAGAAGAGTCATGCTAGCCACTGAAAGGATATATAGTCTTCATTTTGCCTAGTTTCTAAGTTTGGGTTAAATCTTTTAAAAAAACATTTACAGAAAGGGAAATAATAGGTATTCCATGATACCAAAGTATGTCTTTCGTGACTAAAGCAAGTGGTAGTGGAGAGAGGAAGGAAAAAGGATAAGGCTTCAGAGATCACTGACATTAAGATCTTCTGTTGTGGAGGCTTCCACACAGAAAACAGTAAAACTTGCCTTGAGCATTTTGACCTCAGGTCTCCTATTTGCAAAATTCAGACTTTAACTGCAGAAAGTAGTGAAAATCACTAGACCATTCAGGTTTGACCTAAATCAAATCCCTTATACACTGGAAGTGACAAATCAAGGGATTAGATCTGATAGAGTGGCTGAACAACTATGGACAGAGGTTCATAACATTGTACAGGAGGCGGTGACCAAAACTATCCCCAAGAAAAAAAAAGGCAAAAAAGCAAAATGATTGTCTCTTAGGCCTTGCAAATAGCTGAGAAAAGAAGAGAAGTGAAAGGCAAAGGAGAAAAGGGAAGATATATCCATCTGAAAGCAGAGTTCCAAAGAAGAGCAAGAAAGGCTTCATAGGTGAACAGTGCAAAGAAACAGAGGAAAGCAATAGAATGGGAAAGACTAAAGATCTCTTCAAAAAATTGAGACACCAAGGGAACATTTCATGTAAAGATGGGCACAATAAAGGACAGAAATGGTATGGACCCATCAGAAGCAGAAGATGTTAAGAAGAGGTAGCAAGAATACACAGAAGAACTATACAAAAAAAGGTCTTAATGACCCAGACAAAAGAGGTCTTAATGACCCAGACAACCACGATGGTGTGATCACTCACCTAGAGCCAGACATCCTGGAGTGTGAAGTCATGTGGGCCTCAGGAAGCATTAGTACAACAAAGCTAGTGGAGGTGATGGAATTCCAGCTGAGATATTTCCAATCCTAACAGATGATGCTGTTAAAGTGCTGCACTCAATATGCCAGCAAATTTGGAAAACTTAGCACTGGCCATAGGACTGGAAAATGTCAGTTTTCATTCTAATCCCAAAGAAGGGCAATGCCAAAGAGTGTTCAAACCACCACATAATTGCACTCATTTCAAATGCAAGCAAGGTAATGATCAAAATCCTTCAGGTAGGCTTTAACAGTATGTGAACCGAGAACTTCCAGATGTTCAAGCTGGATTTAGAAAAGCAGAGAAACCAGAGATGAAATTGCCAACATCCATTGGATCATACAAAAAAACGAAGGAATTGCAGAAAAACATCTATTTCTGCTTCATTGACTATGCTAAAGCCTTTGACTGTGTACATTAAAACAAACTGTGGAAAATTCTTAAGAGATGGGAATACCAAACCACCTTACCTGCCTCCTGAGAAACTTGTACACAGGTCAAGAAACAACAGTAAGAACCAGACATGGAACAATGGACTGGTTCCAAACTGGGAAAGGAATATGTCAAGGCTGTACATTGTCACCCTGCTTACTTAACTTATATGCAGTACATCATGTGAAATGCCAGGCTCGATGAAGCACAAGCTGGAATCAAGATTGCTGGGAGAAATACCAGTAATCTCAGATATGTAGATGTCACAATCATAATGGCAGAAAGAAAAGAGGAAATGTGGAGCCTCTTGATGAAAGTGAAAGAGGAGAGTGAAAAAGATGGCTTACAACTCAACATTCAAAAAACTAACATCATGGCATCTGGTCCCATCACTTCATGGTAAATAGATGGAAAACGATGGAAACAGTGACAGACTTTATTTTCTTGGGCTCCAAAATCACTCTGGACTGTGATTGTGGTCATGAAATTAAAAGACGTTTGGTCCTTGGAAGTAAAGCTATGACAAATCTAGAATATGTGTTTAAAACCAGAGACATCACTTTGCCAACAAAGGTCCATATAGTCAAAGCTACGATTTTACTAGTAGTCATGTACAGATATGAGAGCTGGGCCACAAACAAGGCTGAGCACCAAAGAATTGATGCTTTCAAATTGTGGTGTTGGAGAAGACTCTTAAGAGTCCCTTGGACAGCAAGGTCAAAGTAGTCAATCCTAAAGGAAATCACCCCTGAATCTTCAATGGAATTACAGATGTTATAGCTGAAGCTCCAATACTTTGGGCACCTGATGTGAAGAGCTGACTCATTGGAAAAGACCATCATGTTGGGAAAGATTGAGGGCAGGAGGAGAAGGGGGCTACAGAGGATGAGATTGTTGGATGGCATCATCAACTCAATGAACATGAGTTTGAGCAAACTCTGGAAGATAGTGAAAGACAGGGAAGCCTGGCATGCTGAAGTCCATGGGGTCCCAAAGAACAGGACACAAATGAGCAACTGAACAACAGCTCCTGTTAATGGAGATTTGAATAACACCCTTCTTTATCCATCTCAGCTGCTGGTTAAGAGCTATAGATTTCAAAGTCATTTCACCAGGTTGGATGGTTCATTCAATCATCAAATTTCACTTAATTCATTTATTCATTCATTTATGCCCAGGTACTGTGTTAGATGCTGGAGATAAAGCCAAGAATAAAGAAACATATTTACTGCTCTATTGGAAGTCACATTCTGATGGTGATTGAGATAAGCAAGAAAAAAGTAAACAAATACACAGAATATTAATGTATTCTAGAAGCTGTATTAAGAAAGGAAGTAAACTCCATTCTGTGATGGAGAATGCTAAGTGGGGCCAGCTTTGGGAAGGCTGGTCATTGAGACCTCTCTGAAGAAGTGTCATTTAAACAGAGGCCTTGGAGTTCACAAGGTGCCAGCCATGAGCAGAGCCAGGGGAGGGATGTTTCAGGCATTGGGAACCTCAAGTGCACAGGCCATGAGGCTCAAGAATGCCTTGGGTGCTCTAGAACCTATATGAAGTCCTGTGCAAAGTGGTGAAGAAAGGCAGAGTGACACACAGAAAAATGGGAAAGTGGAGGGAGGCCAGATCATGAAACTCTCCACAGGACAGAGTAAGAAATGCTGAAACTGTTCTGTGAAAATGAAAGTTGCTCAGTCGTGTCCACCTCTTTGTGACCCCATGGACTATACAGTCCATGGAATTCTTCAGGCCAGAATACTGGAGTGGGTAGCCTTTCCCTTCTCCAGGGGATCTTCCCAACCCAGGGATCAAACCCAGGTCTCCCACATTGCAGGTGGATTCTTTATCAGCTGAGCCACAAGGGAAGCCCAAGAATACTGGAGTGGGTAGCCTCTTCCTTCTCCAGGGGATCTTCCTGACCCAGGAATCGAACTGGGGTTTCCTACATTGCAAGCAGATTCTTTACCAACTGAACTATCAGGGAAGCCCAAAAATCCATTAAATGTTTGGTGCAGTGGAGCACCTCAATTTGTATTTAAAATTTCCACTCTAAACTGCTATATCAAGATTGGATTACGGTGGTGGTGGGCGGGGAGGAGTTACAACAGGGAGAACTTGAAGGATTCCACTGTGGTAGAGATGATAAAGGCAAGCAATGATAAAGCCAAAAAAACACAATGACTGTGGAGATGACTAAGAGTGGGTGATTCGGAGATGCATTTTGAAGGCAGGAGCACTGTGGGCTTTGCTGCAAAATGTGCAAGACAAGAAAGGAAGGTGGATCAAGGATGATTCCCAGACTTCTGAACAGTGCAAAGTAGCACTGCTTACTGAGATGGGGAAGGGGAGGGCTGGAGAAAGGCAGGAGGCAGAAGTGAAATGCTTTGAGCAGAGAGTAACCAAGAATCCATTTCAAACTTTATTAAGTTTCCAAGTTCAAGTAGATTAGAACACATCCAGGTTGAGATGCTGAATAAGCAATTGGATATGAGTCTGGAGCTCAAGTAGCAGGTCTAGGCTGGAGGTATCAGTTGAGTCTCAGCATGGCCATGCTCTTTAAGTCTCTGAGGCCAGATGGAATCCCCGAGTAAAAGTGCAGAGAGACGAGTGGGCCCAGAACAGAGACATGCGTTACTATGCAAGAGGGAAATAAGCACTAAAAAGGTTCAATATCTCCACATCTCTTTGAACTGTTTGAAATCCCTCAGTCAGAACATGATTTAATCCACTTTGGAATATTCTTAGGCACTGCTATCAAGCTGATTTGTGAGTTACTAGATACAAAGACTATCAGATTCCAAGTATGTATATCTTGGAAATGTTCTCCATCTCCCACTTGACATCCCTGAATTCCCAAGAAAATAACACAGATGGGCTTCCAGACATCTTTCTGGTACCCTCTTTCTTGTCCATCAACAGCTCTTCTGAAGATAGGAGGTAAGGAGTGTGAAGGGCATCCCAGGTGGCACCAGTGGTAAAGAACCCACCTGCTAATGCAGGAGATGAAAGAGACGCAGGTTCGATTCCTGGGCTAGAAAGATCCCTCGAAGGAGGAAATGGCAACCCACTTCAGCATTCTTGCCTGGAGAATCCCATGAACAGAGGAGCCTGGTAGGCTACAGTTCATAGGGTCACAAAGAGCTGGACATGGCTGAAGTGACTTAGCATACCAAGGAGTGTGAGGATCTAGGTTGGAAGAGTGGTGGGGAAGCTATGCCTTACCTCTTCTTCTTCAAGTAGAATGAGCCGAACCACGACGATGTGAATTGCATTGCCAATGCTTGGGTTATGGAACAACCCGGTGACCTAGAGTCAGAAAGGGAAAATCATTAGTCTCAGGTGAATAGAGAACAGATAAATACTGGAGGAGGAGAAAAATAGCACTGTAATGCATTTGCAATAATTCCTTATCTTATAGTCTGAAATTTTTGGTGGAGTTCAAAGATGAGTAAGACATGACCAACTGGGAAGGCAGAAAACATTACAATGCAAAAGGGACACTTGAAATTAGGGGTCATTAACTTTATTCCAATTCTAGCTCCAACTATCTTGAAGAAATAATGTTCCAGTTCTTTGCCTCAGTTTCCTCATTTGTGGAAATTCTTATATAATTTCCTATATAAATCAGTGAGAAAAAATCATACTAAAATGATTCAGTCATTTGATAAATAAGTACTAGAAAACGTACATGATAAATTACAGGTTTTCCTAGGATACATGTTTTTAAGAAGAACAGCAATTTACTTTGAAGTTCCATCCTTAATTAACTAGGCATGCGTGTGTTTAGTTGCTCAATCATGTCAACTCCATGAACTGTAGCACACCAGGCTCCTCTGTCCATGGGATTTTCATAGGTTTTCACAGGTAAGAATACTGGAGTGGGTTGCCACTTCCTTCTCCAGGGGATCTCCCCAACACAGGGATTGAATCCACGTCCCTAGGATCCCCTGCATTGCAGGTGTATTCTTTACCCACTGAGCCATCAGAAAAGTTCAACTAGGTATGGAAAATATTTATAAATGTAAATACAAATACTATATATAAAAATATTATATATTATAGATGTAGGACCAGGGAATTCTGTGGCAGTCCAGTGGTTAGAACTCTGCCCTTTCACTGCCAAGGGCCCAGGTTCAGTCCCTGTCTGGGGAACTAAGATCCCACAAGCTGTGCAGCCAAACAAATTAAAAAATTAAAGAACATAAAAGGACCACAAAAAGGTCTCTTATTTCTTATTTGGGGGGTGGAGCATTTCTAGTGATATCTATTCACCTGCTGCCCATGCCCCCACGAGGTCTGACATACCATGTTCATGATGGTGAGGATATAGGATTCCACGTTCTCCCTCCCGTGGTACTCAATCATCTTCGTGTCGGCCACCACCAGCGTCTCCACCCACCTCTCCTTGCTGATGGAACGCCGAGAGAGGCTTCTGCCTCGCAAGTGGCTCCTCTCCCACTTCTCTCGCAGTAGCTCTTGTTTCTGGGAGGTGCCAGGACTGTCTAAACATTAACCAGAAGATAATGGGTTCATTCTCTATGTCTCTCACATACTACTCACTTACGTTCATAAAGATACAAGGCTGTAAGTTTAAGTTGTGTTTAATAATGGTCAAATACAACATTCTTATCTACATGATTGAAATGGAAGAATACCATTCTTTCACTGAAATGGAAAATAATTAATATGACAAAGATAAGTGAAATTGGAATATGACAGGGAGGTTCAAAGTACAGCTCTGAAATAAATGTTACCTATTTTATCAAATATGTCCCTTATTATGAAAAAGATATTACAAACAAGAATGAGAACTTTTTCTTTCCCTTCTTCTCCTCCTCCTCCTCTAAATTATTCAGAGCTTACTGAATGCAAGGCAGGGTACTGGGCTTTAAAATGCCAAGTCATTTATCCTCTTGAACATCTGACATGCATACTGCTATCTCCATCTTGCAAATGTGGAAACTGATGCTCAAAGCAGCTGGTCAAGTAACTTCCCCAAAGTTGCACAACCCATAGTATCCGTGGAAGAACCAGAATTTTTTCTGCTCTAAAATCATGCATTTTCATATACACCACACTGGCTCCCACAGAGTAAACATGCATAAAACTGCAGAAATGTAAGCTGGAGAAGCTGCATGCGGTTCAGGACATTCTATTCCAAGAAGGTATAAAATGAGCTGGAGAAGATCTAGCAAAGGACAATAAAACTCTCAAGGTGACTCGTAGGTTTCAGAAAAGATTTAATATATGAGGATCATAGTTTGGAAGGCAAAACCCAGGAGAGGTTACAGAATCAGGAAGAAAACTGAAAACATCTTCAAACTCCCAGAAGTTTGAGAAGCACTGCCCTGAAACTCGAAAGAGGTCTGTTTAAAACCAAAACAAAAATGAAGTGCTACTTCACACATTGAGAAACTTACTGCCAAGTGGTGGTCAAGTCTGAAAGGTTTCAATGGGCTCAGAATGGCTTAGTGAGTGAGTGAATGAGTGAAAGTCACTCAGTCGTGTCCAACTCTTTGTGACCCCATGGACTATACAGTCCCCAGGCCAGAATACTGGAGTGGATAGCTGTTCCCTTCTCCAGGGGATCTTCCCAACCCAAGGATCAAACCCGGGTCTTCTGAATTGCAGGCGGATTCTTTACCAGCTGAGCCAGCAGGGAAGCCAAAAGGAGTTAGGGAGTAGACAAAAGATGAATTTACCAAAAGAATAAATAAGGCAAGAAGCCTGGGCTAATGGACAAGCAGAGCCCCAATCTTTGAAGATTTCTGTCTGGAAGACAGTGACACACTTGCTCCCTGCTCTCCTCAGGACCCTGGAGCACTGGCTGGAAGAGCACGCAAGCAGAACAGGAAACCTCTCCACCCCTTCCTCACCCCTGGTGATGGCCACCCAGCCTCGGCTTGAAGACTTCTGGTGCTGGGGGCACACGTCAACTCCCAGTCTTCTCCTGCACTGCGCTAGAATGTCCCCCTTGTAATTTCCATTTATTAGTCGGTCCTATTCTTTGAAGGTATCTATAACACCACCCCTTCCTGAGGCCCTGCCTCTGACTCGGAATTGGGACAATCAAAACCACGTCCTGCCCTCTGCCCACAGTGCTTTCTGGGTTGTAGAGATGATTACACTCATTTGCTCTGTAACCCATCCTAGTTCCTCATTTTGCTTCCTATGTGAAGTTAGGACACACTGCACTGACTAATATTTACAAAAGAGATGAGACACGATCATCAGTTCAGACGTCCAGTCATGTCCGACTCTTTGCGACCCCATGGACTACAGCACACCAGGCTTCCCTGTCCATCACCAACTCCTGGAGCTTACTCAAACTCATGTCCATCGAGTCGGTGATGCCATCCAACCATCTCATCCGCTGTTGTCTCCTTCTCCTCCTGCTTTCAATCTTTCCCAGCATCAGGATCTTTACCAATGAGTCAGTTCTTCACATCAGGTGGCCAAAGTATTGGAGTTTCAGCTTCAGCATCAGTCCTTCCAATGAATATTCAGGGTTGATTTCCTTTAGGATGGACTGGTTGGATCTCTTTGCAGTCGAAGGGACTCTCAAGTCTTCTCTAACACCACAGTTCATCATAGGTCTAAATAAATTCAAATTTTATTCTTGGGCTTAATAAACTTGGGCTTTCCAGGTGGTGCTAGTGGTAAAGAATCTGCCTGCCAATGCACGAAGTGTTTAAGGGGAGACATCTAGCCAAGGGGGCAGTATAAGTAAGGATGACATCCAGTCTTAACAGAGGACTGACTTTCTGTAACCAGAAGCAGAGGAAGAGCAAGGACCTGGGCAACGTCCGCTGAGATGTCCAGGATGCCCTGTGCACCAGCAGAATGGAGGCCCTGGAGATACTAGGGCAATGCAAATAACTGAGTTTTTTTTTCCTTTACCCAAATGCTTTTAGCAGCTCTTCACAAAGCTCTCTCACATTTAGCACTCTCTCAGGTAGTAGACAAACCTAGACAGTGTATTAAAAGCAAAGACATTCTTTGCCAACAAAGGTGCATATAGTCAAGGCTATGGCCTTTCCAGTAGCCACATATGGATGTGAGAGCTGGACCATAAAGAAAGCTGAGCACCAAAGAACTGATGCTTTCAAACTGTGATGCTGGAGAAGACTCTTGAGAGTCTGTTGGACAGAAAGGAGATCAAACCAGTCAATCTGAAAGGAAATCAACCTTGAATACTCATTGGAAGGACTGATGCTGAAGCTGAAGCTCCAATACTTTGACCACCTGATGCCAAGAGCTGACTCATTGGGAAAGACCCTGAGGCTGGGAAAGATTGAGGACAGAAAGAGAAGTGGGTGGCAGAAGATGAGATGGTCAGGTCACCAATTCTAGCTGATGATTGAATTAGCATCACTGATTCAATGAACATGAACCTGGGCAAATTCCAGGAGATGGTAAGGTGCCGGAGCCAGCCGGCAAAGTCGATCAGGTCCCGAGAACGTGCACGGCGGGGCTAAGAAAGAAACTAAAGCAAGAGACTACAAAGATGGGGTCGAGAGGTTCAGACACGTCACCACGAAGGGACGCAGTCTGACACCAACTTTATTCAACATCTCATATTTATACAGAAAAGCGTGAGAAAGACAAGACAGTTGACATTTTTTCTTGGTTAGCCTATACATCTTACAAACAGTCACAAGAAATCTTGAGAGCATGGGAATGGCTCCCTGTTATTATTTCTTACACCAGATAACATTTCTCTGTGCATGAGAAGTTTGCACAGAACTCCAGGTGCCTGCAGTAAATAAGCGCCTAATCTCTGGGGTGGCGGGACAGAGAGCTATGTTTGCAAGCAAACCCTCAAGGACTGAGGCAGCTCCCAGAGCTGTGTCCTTCAGACAAAGGACCCCGTTCTCACGGGCAGCTCCCGCAGTAAGGGACAGGGAAGCCTGGTGTGCTGCAGTCCATGGGGTCAGGAAGAGTCAGACATGACATGGCATCTGAACAACAACAGGTAGCAGGCCCATTATCTGCCACCTCTGTCTTAGACTCAGGGTTACCTGAAGACAGGAACAGACCAAGCCTTGAGGAAGTTGCCTGGAGGAGGCTCGAGTATCATCAGGAAGCAGGGAAAGTGAACACAGAGCAGAAGACTCTGGAAATTATATTTTCCTGTGTACTAGAGAGTGCCTGTTTAGCATGCCAGTAGTTTCCAGAGGCTACCACTTCTGCTTAGGGAATTTTTCTAGGATTTGTCTCCTACCATGACTCAACTTTTCCCTCATCTGGATTCTTTTCAGCTGCCTTTTCTCAGAGTTCCCATGGAGAAGGAGTTTTAGAAGAATGTTTAGCTTAGAATGGTTTACCACTGATTGGATATTGGCCTTTAACTGGAACTACTGCTAGGTATGAGAACCAATTTCCCCCAAGAAGATCCTCTCAAGTTAGTCTTCTCCAGGCCATACTCTGTAGCTTCCAGATAAGTGAGACCTAGCACCCTTGTTCCCACCTTCTTGCCGCCAGCACGAGTGAATTCTTGGGACACAACTTGGCAAGAACACAAACACCAACAGCCACCTCTGATGGAGAGCCTGGCCTGTGAAGAATTTTTTTTAGATCTGATATTTACTGCAGTCATCCTTTAATATCCATAGGGAATTGGTTCCAGGACCCTGGCAGCTGCCAATATCCATGATTATTCAAGTAATTTATATATAAGGGGGCATCATGTTTGTATATAACCTAGGCACAACCTTCTGTATACTTTAAATTATCTCTAGATTACTTGTGATACTTCATATAAAGTAAATGCTATGTAGATAGTTATAAATACAATATACATGCTACACAAACAGTTGCAGATGAGCAATAAATTCAAATTTTTCTTTTTGGAATCTTCTAGGCTTTTTTTTTTCGGAGGGGGCAGTATCTTCTAGCCAAGGTTGGCTAATCTCTGGTTGGTTGAACCTGCAGCTATGGAAGGTCAACTGTATTTAATTCTCAACAAATATTTGAGGTAAGTCTTATTCTTATCATTTTTAAGTGAGAAAAATGAGACTCAGAGAGGTTATATTTATTCAAATTTGTCCAAAGCCTCATAGCCGTTAAGCAGCATAAGAGCATTTTAGACAAGTCAGTCTGAATCCCATTTAAATTGTGGTGTGGAGCTGGGAATGAAGTTCCCAGGCAAGACTTGCCTGGAAAAAGGAAAAAGAATGCCTTAAGTCTAACAGAACCTAGACAGCTTGTCCAGGCCCACTATTTTTAAGATTTTTTGATGCAGACCACTTTTAAAGTCTTTATTGAATTTGTCACAATATTGCTTCTGTTTTTTTTATGTTTTGGTCCCAAGGAATGTGGGATTTTAGCTCCCTGACCAGAGATTGAATCAACCCTGCCTGCATTGGAAGGCAAAGTCTTAACCACTGGACAGCCAGGGAAGTCCCTGAGACCACCGCTGACCACCACCCACTCCCTGTGGGCCTGGCTTGGGCCACTTCTGCACTGAGCCACTTGCAAGTCCCAGAACCTTGGACAAATGTTCTCACCATCCCTGACTCCACCCTCATGCACAGGAAACTGAACTGAACTCCTACTTTAAATTTTTATTTTAGCTACGGAACACTTTCTTCAAACAAAGATTATGCAAAGAGCATGGAAAAGACCGTGACTACGATCCGGTGGCAGATGACCCTGAGATGACCCTGAGAGGGGTTCCACGTGGCACAGGTTTAGGCCACCAGACGACACCATCTCTCGGTAACCTTTCAGCTCTGGTGCTGAGTTGAACCAGCACACCTTCCCATTACCCATGCACAGCTGTCAACAGTTGGCTGCCATCACACACCTGCAACCAGATCCCCTTTTTAGCAGGACACTGCGGCCTTTCCCAACAGACCTGAATGTCAATGCTGGGGCCATGTCCTTTAGCAATGATGGCTGAGCCACCATCATTATGTGTCCTTCAGGCTGGCTTTGGATAGATTTGAAATGTCTCAGCTAGGAAATTCATTTTCATTAAAAAAAAAAAGTTTACCTCTTTTAATGAGAACTAAAAATATTTTTACACTTATGTAACAGACTATCCATTTCTCAAAACTGGCCACTACTAAAGTGGAAACAGCTGTCTTTAAAGATCAACAAGTGCAGCTACATGAATCTAAGTGTTAGTAACTGCTGCTGCTGCTGCTAAGTCACTTCAGTCGTGTCCAACTCTGGGCGACCCCATAGACAGCAGCCCACCAGGCTCCCCCATCCCTGGGATTCTCCGGGCAAGAACACTGGAGTGGGTTGCCATTTCCTTCTCCAATGCATGAAAGTGAAAAGTGAAAGTGAAGTCGCTCAGTCGTGTTCGACTCTTAGCGATCCCCTGGACTGCAGCCCACCAGGCTCCGTCCATGGGATTTTCCAGGCAAGAGTACTGGAGTGGGGTGCCATCACCTTCTCCGTGTTAGTAACTAGTAGATGTCAAAAGCAAGAACCCCCCCAGGTTTAGGAGTGTGGACATAAATATGAGCACCTGAATAAATAAGATGAAACATACTCTCCAAGGGCTGACTGGTCTCGCCTGATGAAGTCCTAACTTCACTCAGAACAGCAAAAGAGAGGAAGGAAATCGTGGACAACTTTGGAAATGTGAAACTCCCTTAAATAACAACATAGAAACCAAATCAAGTCTAAGTAAAAGGGAGGCTTTGAGATCTCTCTGGAGAGTCAATCAGAATGAGAATTTATAAACATTTTAATCCATTAGTATTGTATTGTAAATTACCACTTTCATTCATCACTAACATTTGGAATGATGAGGAATTCCCCTGATTCGAAATCTAATCCCCTAATTCGAAATCTAATCTTTCCCGTCCTTATCTTCTAATAAAAATGTACTGAGGCACTTCTCACCACGAAGACCAGATGCAGAAGAGGCAACTGGGCGCAGAAGGAAGACTAAGAAAAACTGAATAATCAACCAAGTGGATAATGAGTTCCAGCACACTTCAACATTGGTAGAATTCTGGTGATACATTTTCCTCAGCTTCGTGACTAAGGGATAGGTGAATAAGTCAGGGACCTTCACACACACCCAAGTGAAAATGTTAGTTGCTCAGTGGTGTTTGACTCTTTACAATCCCATGGACTACAGCCTGCCAGGGTCCTCTGTCCCTGGAATTCTCTAGACAAGAATACTGGAGTGGGTAGCTATGCCCTCCTCCAGGAGATCTTCACAACCCAGGAATCCAACCCAGGTCTTCTACACTATAGGTGGATTCTTTACCATCTGAGCCACCAGGGACCCAAAGCACCATGAAAGGCTTCTGTTAGGCTCTAGATCCTCAGTGGTGAACTCTCCTTTTCTGCAGGTATCAATAAAGAGTTTATTCTCACACATTTACATTTTTAGGCAATGACACCCCACTCCAGTACTCTTGCCTGGAAAATCCCATGGACGGAGGAGCCTGGTGGGCTACAGTCCATGGGGTCGCTAAGAGTTGGACACGACTGAGTTACTTCACTTTCACTTTTCACTTTCATGCATTGGAGGAGGAAATGGCAACCCACTCCAGTGTTATTGCCTGGAGAATCCCAGGGATGGGGGAGCCTGGTGGGCTGCCGTCTTTAGGGTCCCACAGAGTCAGACACAACTGAAGCGACTTAGCAGCAGCAGCAGCATGCAATTCTACCAGCCTATAAAAGCTAACAATATTGGGAATCTCCAGATGGGAAATTTGGCACTGTTTCCCAGGGATTCTTGATCTTGGGACTGTTTACAGAACTCCTCTTAAAACTGAGACTTCCATGGCACATTACTTGGGAAATACAGCTTTCAGGAAGACAAGTTCAGGAAGGAAGTTAGATTAAATGGCTCTTTAGATTATAAGAATCTGTTATTCTAAAATTATCTGCATGAAAATAAAGGGGGAAAAAAGTCTTGCCCAGAAGCTACAGAGAGAACAGAAATCCAGGTTGCTTTAAGTAGCTTATGCTTTCTTTGAGGTTTTAATGAAGGTTTACATATTGATGGACCGGAAAGACCTATTACATAAGTAGAGCCACTGAGGCAGTGGAAGAGACTGGAGATGAGTCTCTTGGAGAATGGAGCTATCTTCCATCTGTGGGGATATGGGTGACGGACCAGCATGGGACCATCTTACCATTTACCCAGGGCTGGTGCTGAGCTTCAGCAGGACCTTCTAAGGAAAGGGCCACTCTGAAACTCCACATCTACCTCCCTTTCTGGCTGTACTTTTTAAAGATTACTGAGCTCTCTAAACATATTACATGCTCAATAAATATGGTACAAACTATTTAACAGGCTTTTGTCAATGCTCACACAGACTTACAGCCAAGCACTGACACAGACAGAAAAATGAATTGGTGCTCTCCAAACAGATCCAGGCCACTCTAAGGTGGTGGGCAACCTAAGGTGATTATCCTCATAGTTTCCCTTCTCCATTTGTCCCTTCTCTGTTATTTGTATCAGGTCCTTAAAACTACCATGTCAAATACCATGTCATGTCTAAGGCAATTTCTGCTTGCCTTTATACTGACTGTGTCAGACTACCAGTTGCCCCAATATTTGTTCTTTCTCCTTGAATTTTTGCTGGGAAGCTGGCCTCCTAGAAGAAAAACTAAATGTCCCAGCCTCCCTTGCAGTTAAATTCTGATCTATGGGATACGAGGCAGTGCTACATGAAACTTGCAGAATTTAAAGGGAAGGCATGGATACTTCTCTTCTTCCTCCTTCCTAGTCTGCATTGGGATAGTCTGGACAAGGAAGCAGAAGCCACATATCCAAGAAGATGGAACAAGATGGAAGACAGATGATAGAAGTCTGAGTCTCTGATGATTGTGGAGCACTATACCAGCCTCGGACATTTTATCTCCAGATTTCACTCATATGAATGATAAATAAAGGTCTAGTTTTCATCTAGAATAAAAAAGGACTATTTTGTTTGCTCCTTTATCTCCAGCATCTAAAAACATAGTTCTTTGCACTCAATAACAATAATATTTTAAATAAATAAAACTTATATGGGGTTTTCTGCTACACATAAACATATCCTGAATGATATGATGATTAATCACCCCCTCCATGTTTGTAAGCATCTCTTCTCATTTACAACTCAGGAAGGGAGCTGCTTTCTTCTCCAAATGGTAACATTTGATCTAAACCCTCAGCTCAGCAAGTTGATTAAATGTAAATAACTAGTGGGTTCTCTTTTAGTACCTCCACTCTGTCACTAGCAGGAATAAGACTGACCCAACACAATAGCTTCTAGAAACACTGTATTCATAAAGGTTACAGGTGCATTCTTGTTCTGGAGAAAACAATTCCATGAGTTCTGTGTATGGTTTTCCTAAGAGATCTGAAAGTACCAAGGTAGTTTGGAAACTTCAATTCACATGCATTTTTAAATGCAGCAAGAAAATTCTGGGTGATGCCTAGCATATTGTTCATTTATTAACTCTCTACCCAGTGGCATCAGAGGCTCACTGTGTCTATTAATAAGAAACATAACAGTCAGCTACTTTCGCTGCAGCTATCTCTCAGATCACACATAACTGCTTGATATTTCACCAACTTGACTCCAGGGCTTAAATAGGTCTAAGCTCTTCCTGCACCCCCAGAGTCCCTGGATAAAAAATGTTAACTTGGCAAGAAAGCAACAGTCAGGCTATAAGTCATGAGTAAAGAAATCTGTGAGTGCACTAATCAGAGAAAGAGATTACAGAGACCCTGAGAAACCATCTGCCTCACTTTTGAGAGACAACAACAGAACAATTCCAGCCTGATGAGATCATTTTTATTATATTTATATCTGGTCATATTTACATAAGCATGTGTGTACAATATACATACATATGGATGTATTTGCAATTCTTTTCCCCTTGCTAATGCTTAATTTTACATCAATATAATGTCTTGCATAAAAATTTTACTATAACAACTTAGATTTGTACAGGCTTCAAAATGTTCTGTTATTCTCCTGGCAGAGTACATGGCCTTCCTCTACCCAGCCCTGGGCCCAAATTGGGACATTTCTTTACAGTTTTCCTCTGCAGGTATTTTCTTTAATAGTTTGGTTGGTTTGGTTCCTAGCACACCCATTCACTGAGAATGACACGTTTTCAAAGCTGGGGCTTTATGCATGAGTCTCTCCATACTTCACCACCTTCTGTGAGCTCAGAAACTCATCCTCAGGACCTGACCTGTGGACGCTCAAACTCCAGAGCTCAGAGCTCCAGGAAGCCACTGTATTCTGCATTTGGCTAACCTCTGGTATCTGTATTCTCATTTTCCCCTCTTTTCTTTTATTTCCTTTCCTTCTTTCCTTCCTTTTTCCCTCCCTCCGTCTTTTCCTCTTTCTTCACGTTCATGTCTACTCCACTATCTGTATTTAAAGAAAAGGACTCTCTTTCAAACCTCTTTATCCAGAGCTTTTAGGTTTTCCATACTGAAAGTAGAGACTAGGGGCTTCTAGTCTCCAATATCTTTGTGTCATTTTTCATGGTAAAACTCAGCCTCACTAGTACATTTACTTTATAAAAGTGTTTCTTTAATAAGGAAACATTACAGAGTATAGAGTTTCCAAGTGTGTTATAAGAATTTGCTTTCTAAATACCCTAAAGGCAGTGAATACACTGTTGTGTGTGTGTTTTCCTTAGCTCTCTGGGATATCACAGATCTGAGAAAGGAATTCAGGGCAAGAACTCAGGAGATATCAATTATAATCCTAGGGGATTTTGTATCAGTTGCAATCATGGATCAATTTGCTCTTGTGACTAGTGACAAAAAGAGGGACTCTGCAGTTTGCTTTTTTCTAATAAAGGTCAGAATATTATTTATGTTGGGAATCAAGGGCACTTATCTATTATCAAATGAGCAAGTAAATGGACTTGTTATTGTTTATTCCCTTATTTCCAAGTTCTCTGTTTCATTTAATTTTTGTTCTGTGTGGATGAGCCTGCCATTTTGGAGAGCAACATCCTGAGAAGGAAGCCTTTCTATACAAGGAAGAACTGAACCAGTGTCTCAGTCATCCATGTAACTCAAGACTCAGCCTAGAGCCTGGCATCCTTTAAGTGAAGTCGCTCATCATGTCCGACTCTTTGTGACCCCATAGACTGTAGCCTACTGTGTTCCTCCATCCATGGGACTTTCCAGGCAAGAGTACTGGAGTGGGTTGCCATTTCCTTCTCCAGAGGATCTTCCTAACCCAGGGATTGAACCCGGGTCTCCTGCATTGTAGGTAGACGCTTTACTGTCTGAGCCACCAGGGAAGTCACAGAGGGCATCCTTTAATAGGCAATAAGTATTTACTGAATGAGTATATGGATTCATTCACTTAATAATGATTTGTGGGAGAAGGGTTGTGCATAGAGAGGTAAAGAAAACAGGAAGTAATGGCATTCACATTCTAGTAAATCTAATCTGATTCATCTATTCATTCATCAAATGTGAGTCCCTTTTGGCCTGATTTTGGTACAGTGACAAAGATGAGTACTACTTTAGAGAAGCTGCAAGTACATATGCCACCCAAAGGGTTCATTTGGGCTCCACGAGATTCATGAATTTGTAAGTGCTGAACTGGTCTTAAATAGCTATCTGAAGACAAAGGATACATCCAGGGTGACAGGATACATCCTTCACAGGTCTGATGACAGGCTTCAAAATCACCCTGGCCTGCCTATACAGGATGGGTTCTGTTAAGGGGCAGACACTGGAGAAGGACCATGGCATTATCAGGAAAGCCCTCCCTGCCCATGTCAGTACCAGGCAAGGACCATGTCAGTATCACGAGTCCCCCTTCATGTTGTCTCTCCTCCTCATTTTGGGGAGGAATTATCACTTGAATACAGTTGATCCCTGAACAACACAGGTTTGAACTGCACCAATCCACTTACACATGGATTTTTTTCAAACATAGTACCTATATTTTCATTTTGTCCTGTGCTTAGTCACTCAGTTGTGTCCAACTCTTCACAACCTCATGGACTGTAGCTTTCCAGGCTCCTCTGTCCATGAGCATTCTCCAGGCAAGAATACTGGAGTGGGTTGCCATGTCCTCCTCCAGGGGATCTTCCCAACCCAGGAATCTAGCCCACGTTTCCCTCATTGCAGGTAGATCCTTTACCATCTGAGCAAAGGGAAGCCAAGAACGGTTCTTTAAATTAACTAAGTGGGGGTTGGTGGGGGAAGTTTGCTTTCAGTTAGAGATCACAATGTGTGGAATCAACAAAACTAGGTTTTGTGTCCTGATTCTATCCAAATGGTTTCAGCTTCCTACCCATGGGTGAGCCATCGAACAGCTCCTTTTTTGGGAGGCAGAGATAGCAGTAGGTAGATTTTCAGCTGCACAGGGGTCTGTACTTCCAACTCCTGTGTTGTTCAAGGTCATGTGTATTTCAAATGCTGAAGGTATCAATGGCCCAAAGAGGACGAATGATCTGGAAACCTGCAGCGGGAGTGTCCTGGACCAAGAGAAAGTCACTCACAGAGAGAACCAGAATCTATCCATGCAGTGCCGGGGCTACAGCCCAGGATACTCAAGGCCACCAGCTGATGGTCAGGGGCTGGTTCCAATAGAAGACCCATATCCCATAAATACTGCACTCAACCTCCTTTTACTTTCCTTGGGACCCTTTCATTCATTCAGGAGACATGCCATTCAACATCAAATGAGCCATCACCTTAACAGTCATTTGCTCCTTCTTCTCAACCTCTATGTTTCTGTCAGCACATTTACCCACCTCCAGCTCCCAACCCCAAAGCAGTACTAACAACGAACATGCACACGTGCCCAAACTGGGCAAGTTCTGCTTCCCAAAGGAAACACTATTCTGAAGTGAGGTGTCTTCCTCACTCTAAAGGACAAGGAAACCCATAAAATAGGAGTTTAGTTTTGAAATTCCCTCTAGTTTTGAAATTTCTCAGAAGCTCATTAGAGAAAGTGAGCTTATGGGTAATTTTTTGTTTTGTTCACTCTATTGTATTGCTTTTATAGTTAGAAAGATAAACTTCAAAAATATGGTGAAGACTTTCCCTTTTATATTCTGCACCACAATTTTATAATTTAATAGCAATGTTTTTCTGACTTTCCTCTCTAATTCTCTTGTTAATGTCTGTTCTTTTAACCAAGTAACCAAAGGCTATTCTCCCCAACCATCTAAAATGCTCCCCTAGCAACAGCAATCACATAATCACCTATGTAATTACTGAGAAGTATAAATCTACCCAATTTGTCTATTCATTCATTTCCTGGTTCTCCAAAGGTAGAAAAATAGACCTGGGGAAAATGCAAAATTAAGGGGAATAAAAGGAAATATTCCCTCTAAGTAATAAGCCAGCCATTCTTCTATGAAAATAAGTGACTGGTAGAGAGCTTGGAAGTTATGAGCTAGTATGTCCATTAAGGAACTAGAGATACATGAAGTATAAAGGGAGAGACTGAACACACACTCACTGGTGTGAAGTGGAAAGAACACCGTGGCCCAGAGGAGCACAGGACAATTCCCAGGCACCAGCCACATGCGGCAATAGAGCGCTTAAAACATGACAAGTCAAAATTGAAATGTGCTGTAAATGTAAAATACACCCTGGGTTCCAAAGAGTTGGCAACCAAAAAAAGAATGTAAATTATCACACTAACAATTTACAATGATTACATATTGAAATAATAAAATTCTAGATATCTCAGGCTAAGTAAGTGATTAAAATGAATTTCACTTGTTTCTTTTCATTATTTCTCTCTTTTTTTTTTTTTACCTTGGCTGTTAGGAAATTGAAAATTACATATGTTATTTGCATCTGTGACTCACAGTATGTTTTTTTATTGCATAGCACTTGTTTAGAATTCAAGGAACTTGTATATTAGTCCAAGGCCTTTTCATTATTGCTGTTTTGTCTAAAGTCTGACTTACAGACTTGCTCTAGGAAGGAATAAATTAGAACGTGGGATGAACCTCAAGCATAATGCCTGGTGTGTCCCAGAGTCACAATAAGTATTATTTTGTTTTCTTCATTCCTATTTGCAATGAAAGACATGATGTTCATTACAGGTCAAAACTCTAGTTCCTCTCATTTTCAGTTAAGTCGTATTTAATTCCACTGGCTGGGGAAAGCCATGACTCTAATCCCATCTCTGCCCTCACTTTGTAGAATATGTCAGTTACTCACCCACTAGAGCAAAGTGACAAGGAAGCAGAACTTAGAAGCAAATAATTTTTACTCACTGTTTTCCCAAGCTCTTTTTGGCAGAAGCAAGAGAGAGATGGGTAAATTTCCAACACTGAGATTTATTTTAAAAAGTAACTTCCTACATTGTCAAACAAAACATAGTAAATACAAGAAGAAGGAAATGGCAATCCACTCCAGTATTCTTGCCTGGAGAACTGCATGGACAGAGGAGCCTGGTGTTTGCAGTCCATGGGGTTGCAGGGAGTCGGACACGACTGAGTGACCAACACAACACAACAGTAAATACATACAATGAAATAGTATTCAGCCTTTAAAAGGAAGGGTGTTCCGACATATGCTACAACAGTACATTGCTGATGTTGTTCATTGCTAAGTCATGTGTGGCTCTTCATGAACCCACGGACCGCAGCATGCCAGGCTTCCCTGTCCTTCACTATCTCCTGGAGTTGGCTCAAACTCACATCTTTTGAGTCAATGACACCATTCAAACATCTCATCCTCTGTTGCCCCCTTTGCCCTTTGCCTTCAATCTTTCCCAGCATCGGGGTCTTTTCCAATGAGTCATCTCTTTGCATCAGGTGGCCAAAGTATTGGAGCTTTAGCCTCGGCATCAGTCCTTCTAATGAATATTCAGGGTTGATTTCCTTTAGGATTGACTGGTTTGATCTCCGTGCAGTCCAAGGGACTCTCAAGAGTCTTCTCCAGCACCACAGTCCAAAATCATGAATTCTTTCACACTCAGCCTTCTTTTACCGTCCAACTGTCACATCCATAAATGACCATTGGAAAAACCATAGCTTTGACTATTTGGATCTTTGTTTCCAAAGCGATATCTCTGCTTTTTAATATGTTCTCTAGGTTTGTCATAGTTTTCTTCCAAAGAGCAAATGTCATTTAATTTCATGGCTGCAGTCACTGTCTGCAGTGATTTTCGAACCCCAGAAAATAAAATCTGTCACTTTCCCCCCCTGCATCTATTTGCCATGAAGTGATGGGACTGGATGCCATGATTTTAGTTTTTTGAATGTTGAGTTTTAAGCTAGATTTTTAACTCATCAAGAGGCTTTTTAATTCCTCTTTGCTTTCTGCCATTAGAGTGGTATCATCTGCCTTACAGATGGTGTTTACTTCTTTGAGTTTGCCTTGAAGTGGCATTAACAAACCACTCACCCATCCCCACCTTGACCCAGCATAGCCCCTGAGAACAAGTTTGGATCAGTAAGAGGTTATCCAAATCTGGAGGTCTGGAATTACTGAGAAGCTCTCCTCAGATTTTATATGCTCAAAAATGTAGAAGAAAATTATAAAAAAATTAAAAAGATGGCCATAAAGGCAAAAGACAACCCATAGCCTTGACCTTCCAAATAACCACAATCAGAACTGGCAACTGGGACTATTGTCTGAGTTCCACCGCCAACTGGAGACCTAACTTGTGGAGATAAAATGTGGAGATATAAACCACATAACCATCAGCACAGTACCTTCCCCATAGTCTTAAATGGCCTTAAGCCATTTGAAAGGAAGATGGACAATCCCCCACAGCCACAAAACCAAAACATTCCTGTCATTTTCCTTTTTCAACTTTCTTGCTAATGCCAATTTAAAGGACAGTGACAACCACCAACCTCAATCTTTAAAGGATATTGTAGTACATGCACTAGATCAAATGGATTTTCTGGGCATTCACAGATGGCTAAAAACAGATAGATTAAGTCTCCCATAAGCCATCCCATAGAGTATTATTAACTTGATACATAACCAGAGCATCATTCTCCACTTAGACGGTTTTTTGTTTTTACAAGAGGAAGAGAATTGGCCAAATGATAAAGGCATTGATATCAATAATTTATATAATACAACTTCCAGCATTAGTTCTAGAATCAGTCCAGCTTCAATGTAGGATATTCTTTCTTTTGCTACAGTATTCATGGCCTCAGTGGTGATCAGGAGTCTATGAGGGTCTGCACATGCCTTCTCAATCATCAAAGAAGTCCTTATGCTCATCTTTCTCTTGTTGAATTCTCTCTTAGTCCTGAATCCCAAAGGTTTTCTCCTATTTTTTTCTTAAAAGTGTTATAGTTTCACATTTTATGATTAAGTCCATACATTCATACATCTTGAAATAATTTTTAAAAGAGAAGTAAAGATTAGGTCAATACTGACAGGGTCTCTGGCCTTGTGGAGTTCAGAATCTGAAGATGAAAAGTCACTATAAATGAGACAATCAAACAGATCAGAGGTTGCCATATGCACAAGCAAAGATATGACAAGAAGACTACTGGAATATATAGAAAATTCTGAAAGAGATGGGAATACCAGACCACCTGACCTGTGTCCTGAGAAATCTGTATGCAGGTCAAGAAGCAACAGTTAGAACTGGACATGGAACAACAGACTGGTTCCAAATAGGAAAAGGAATACGTCAAAGCTGTATATTGTCACCCTGCTTATTTAACTTATATGCAGAGTACATCATGCAAAATGCTGGGCTGGATGAAGCACAAGCCAGAATCAAGATTGCAGGGAGAAATATCAATAACTTCAGATATGCAGATGACACCACCCTTATGGCAGAAAGCGAAGAGGAACTAAAAAGCCTCTTGATGAAAGTGAAAGAGGAGAGAGAAAAAGTTGGCTTAAAACTCAACATTCAGAAAACTAATATCATGGCATCTGGTCCCATCACTTCATGGCAAATAGATGGGGAAACAGTGGAAACAGTGACAGACTTTATTTTCTTGGGCTCCAAAATCACTGCAGATGGTGAATGTAGCCATGAAATTAAAAGACACTTGCTCCTTGGAAGAAAAGCTGTGACCAACCTAGACAGCATATTAAAAAGCAGAGACATTACTTTACCAACAAAGGTCTGTCTAGTCAAGGCTATGGCTTTTCCAGTAGTCATGTACGGATGTGAGAGTTGGACTACAAAGAAAGCTGAGTACTGAAGAATTGATGCTTTTGAAGTGTGGTGTTGAAGAAGACTCTTAAGAGTCCCTTGAACTGCAAGATCAAACAAGTCAATCCTAGAGGAAATCAGTTCTGAATATTCTTTGGAAGGACTGATGCTGAAGCTGAAACTCCAATACTTTGGCCACCCGATGCAAAGAACCAAGTCATTGGAAAAAACCCTGATGCTGGGAAAGATTGAAGGCAGTAGTAGAAGGGGATGACAGAGGATGAGATGGTTGGATGGCATCACCAACATGATGAACATGAGTTTGAGTAGGCTCTGGGAGTTGGTGATGGACAGGGAAGCCTGGTGTGCTGTAGTCCATGGGGTCACAGAGTCGGACACGATTGAGTGACTGAACTGAACTGAGGGGAAGAGTGTATTTTAGATAGGGATATCAGGAAAAGGACTTCCCAGGTGGCGCTAGTGGTAAAGAAGCTGCCTGCCAATGCTGGCAGAGAGGGTGGGTTTGATCCCTGGGTTGGGAAGATCCCCTGGACGAGGGCATAGCAGCCCACTCCAGTATTGTTGCTTGGAGAATCCCATGGACAGAGGAGCCTGGTGGGCTGCAGTTCATAGGGTTGCAAAGAGTCAGACATGACTGAAGCAACTTAGCACGCATGCACCCATGATCAGGAAAAAAACACTTCAAGGGTGTGGCACTTCAGCTGAAACTTAGAGGATAAGAAGCCCATGTGCAGACATAGAGGGAGAATATTCCAGACAAAGGAAAGATAGGTGTGAATTCTTGTAACAGAAATGAGAAAGTATCAGAAAGATCAACTGGGACACTGAATGTGGAGCAAGTGACATAAGATCACCTTGCACAGAGGGCAGGGCTAGATGATACACACCCTTGAGAGATGACAACCAAGGAAGCACCTTAGAAATGATGTGCCCATTGCTGCCTCTTCTCTCCTACACTGAAGAGTTCTAAAAACTTGCACCCTCATCATCTTCAAATGCCATGGTCTGCCTCTTAAGCCAGTTTTATCCCCAACTTAGGATCCTACCAGACAAAGCTCTTCACATTCAATTCAGAGTCTGATGAGTAACTGACTCGCCCTACTCAAATTATTCTCCAGACCCTGAATCTTATTTCCCCTTTCAGCCCCACCCCAGCTTCCCTTCCAAAGAACATAGAACTTTCCAAGGCACTTTGTTACTGATTCCACCCAGGGGTAAAGACCACTGGTAACCTGGCGCCATTGTTAGATAGCGCACAATTTTTACAGCTGACCTACTGTCTGTTTCCCTTTCAATGATTATTTTGAAACACATATGACATACTTTGCATGCACAAATGGCTGAGAAAATTCTAAATTAAAGCCCTTGCTGAGCTTAGCTGGCACAAACTTGGGGATTGTGCTACACAGATAGATTCTGGTGCCCTTCCAAATACACAACACCTTCCAAACACCGCTCCCTACCATCAGTCTCTGAGAGACTGGAATTATGTCCACAGATACATAGGCAACATCCTCCCACAGAAACAAAATATAAAACAAATGCCAGGAAGTAAACATCATCATTGCCTTCCTCATTGCTCTTCTAGTCTCCTCTTTGAAAATATCTGCAAAGTTAGAGCTGCAGTATGTATTATCTTTTCAAATTCAGGGGTGCAAATACTACTTAAATAATAAGAATACAACAGACTGTGGAGAGATGGAATGACCTGGAGGACACGTACAGAGAACAGTATCATAATCTTAGTTTTGAGCATAGAATGAGGTTCACGTGCAGACCTTCAAAACCAACTTAGCACAACTTCTTAGTTAACTCCTGAGTGACTCCAGGTAATTTATTTGGATTCTCCCTGCCTCAGTTTCCTCATCTGTACATTGGGAAGACCTTGGAATTTAACTTCTGAAACTATTACAAACATTAATGACTTGATGCAAAAATACCTATAATAGTAGTTGGCACACTAAAAATTCAATGAATGTTATTGCTATTAATAACTGAACCAATAAATAAAAACTGGCTGGAAAACTAAAAAGACTCAGTTAATACCAAATTGGGCTTTGGATGATGAGAGATGTATTCAACATATCCTCCAAATCACATACTGCCCCCAGAGAGCTAAAGACTTTTAAAATGCCCTTCAGGGGTGGGCTTCGAATATAGATGAACTACATTCGATGAACTATATATAGATGAACTAGGGGTGGAAAAGAACTGCCCAGAGGAGAGAAAGCAGGTTGGGAAAAGAATGTCCTGAAATCCTTGTCTTTGAAGAAGGGCCTCTTGCAGGGGTTGCATGGGTTTATAGTACTAAGCTGTGAGAATTCAGGTGAATGTGAGTGAAGAGGTTCCATAGATTTTAGGGGTATGGAAAAGAATCCATGAGGTTTGACAACGCAAAGCCAAGGCCAAGATCACTGAAGGTCAATGAGAAGCTGTGATGATTTATGTAATAAACTAGCAAAGATGAACTAGTTTGGCCTCTCAACTGAAACGTCACTCCTCTTGGACCTACTGAGTCCCTCTTAGACCAAGAGATGAATCCAGATGAGATAAGCTAACTCAGTGTCTTTTTGCTGGACCCTGCGACTTTGGCTCATTCAACACAACATCTGGTGCTTAAAATCACAAGGTTGCTTGTGGACCACTGGGTCATGGCCTGGACCCAACAGCAATTCATCACAGAACAAGGAGACCTGGCTAGATTCATGGAATTTGGCCTCATTTCAAAATAAATTTGGGACTCAGCAGGAATTTCCATCTTGATTTTTAACAAAAACTAGTCAAATACCCAAATTCCACACGAGATTTGTAATTGTGGAAGGCCCACAATCTGGGGCCTTGAGACTCTGAATTGATGTTTCTGAAACTAAGGAGATGCTTTCCACCTACTTCTTAGAGCTTGATTCATAGCGCAATGCAACAGAGGGAACAATCAGTATTATGAAAAGGGCCAATCAGGGAGCTATACATATACTCTTCACTGCATATTGTTTTATCAAGATTTATTGTATATAAATGTGTCCAGTCAGCAGCAGTAGTGAGTCTTATTAGCTCACTGCTTAGGAAATCAAGTTCTAGGGAAGCAAAAACAGAACAAAAAAACAAAAACCACCAACAAACAAAATAATATTATCCATCCTCACAAGAGTTTTTTGAAAGTACAGATTTAAAGCTAGAACAAGTTTTTCTTATTCATTCCAAAGCACTTTCAATCCTCAAAACTACAGGTGCATCACAAACAGAAATATGGAAATGGTCTAGTATGGGGATTTTATATTATACACACACACACACACATACACACACACCCTGATTATTTCACAAAGGAGTGAATGTGACTTCCAGTTATAGACACTATGACAAGATAAATTAGAAGACAGCAAGAAAGAAAAGATGAGAGGAAGAAGGTAAAATGAGTGAAAAGTGTGTGTGTGTGTGTGCGCTCAGTAGTGTCCGACTCTTTGTGACCCCATCAGCTAGCCAGGCTCCTCTGTCTGTGGAATTTTCCAGGCAAGAAAACTGGAGCAGGTTGCCATTTCCTACTCCAAGGAATCTTCCCGACCCAGGGATCAAACCTGTCTCTTGTGTCTCCGGCACTGGCAGGTGGGTTCTTTACCACAGTGCCACCTAGGAAGCCCCAAGGACCAGTAGGGTCTCTCAAGTCACATCATCCTGACACTATTTCTTTTTCCTCCCTTTTCCATTTATAAGAATCCAATTAGACTAATTTAAAATATGGTTCTTATCTTCTGTCTTTCCTGGCTTTGTTTGGTCTACAAACTTGGCTTCAGTTCTAGTCATTACTAAGAAAAGGGCAATATGATTAGTTATTTGAAAAACCCACTGGTTAATAGAAGAAAAATCATTTCTGAGATCTGCAAAAATAATAATAATGTTAAGATCTAGTGATTCTGTTCATCATTCAGAGTGAGTGTCTTAAAGATCTTGTTTGACAACGATCTCCTTTCCAGAGTGAGAATGTGGGCGACTTGGCTGGAACCCTGTCCACCAGGTAGAGGTCAAAAACCTGGGTATGGACTTTGGCTGTGCTATCGCTTGTTTGTATCTGAATGTCTGATTAAGTAATGGCCTATGGCTATTCAGATGTTATGAGAAAAGCTTTTTTTTTTTTTTTTTTAATGGAGAATAATTATCCATCCTCAAGGTCGGCTGACTTTCAGGGCTTCTTCTTCTTTTTTTTTTTTTTTAACTCTAAACAGGAGGTGGTTGGTGGTTTGACTATATCTGTGTCTCTATCTGCATCTCACCAAATTGTAGAACTGAAGCTGTATGCTCCTGGCACATATACATGTAAAGCAGATGTATATGCCTCAGGACATTGTGTTGTATGTTCATCAACTTTGCTCGTCTACTAGGATGCTTCTGTATAACAGAGGGTTAGTTCTTAAATATTATGTCCCAGTTTTCACTATGAAATAAAAATGAGTTACTTTAGTTAAAAGCTATAAATAAGATGAGCAGTTGAGCCTACACTGAGAACAACAGTATCTAAGAAATAGGTTCACATGTACACAAGACGAGCTTCCCAGGCGGCGCCGGTGGTAAAGAACCCACCTGCCAATACAGGAGATGCAAGAGACAAAAGGCTCGATCCCTGGGGGTCGGGAAGATCCCCTGGAGGAGGAAATGGCAACCCACTCCAGTCTTCTTGCCTGGAGAATCCCATGGACAGAGGAGCCTGGCGGGCTACAGTAAATAGCATTGCAAAGAGTTGGACATGACTGAAGCAACTTAGCACCCACATATACAAGACAATGGGGTGTGTTTTGTTTTACAAATGAAAAAGGAAAGTATTTCTATCTTATAGTAAAATATCTGTTTGTGCTAGAATATGAAAAAAAGCTGGCAAAAGCTAAGACCTACATGGGAACAAGATACAGAGGGCTCAAAAGAAGGAAATTTTGCCTTTGTTGATAAAATCTGCAAATTTAAGGCTGAAAAAAAGAAATCTGTTTAAAATGTTGAACAAAATTAGTTCAATTTTCACTTGAAAAATGGTCATAAATTCTTTCTTGTCAGGTATTATATTAATGCAAAATTAGAATATGATAAATGACAAATTAGTCTTAGAATATTCTGTCTGCTCTTAACAAGAGGTAATCAAATTTATTCTTTAGCTTTGTGCAATCTGTCCAGATAATAGAGATTTTGCTTCTCCCCAGAATATATTCTGTGCTTTGTGCTGATTCTGTATGGCCCTGATTTTGAAAAAACAAAGAACAGGGTGCTAAAAGAACTAAAGTTCCTTACAATTATGTGATTTTTGACATATTTATTGTTAAATATTGGATTATCATTCTGGTAAGTAGAAGTGAAGGGAAGCAAAGCCGTTGTTGTTTGGCATGTAGGCTTCTGTTTGAATAAAGTATCTGCTCTCTTTTGATAGCTCTTTTTGATGCAATTTTTTTCAAGATAACACCATAAATTCAGAAAAAAAAGTATTATTGGCAAAGTATTTTTAAGAGCCAAATCATTTTTGACGCATACTCTATGGAGAAAATGCCAAAACCCACTTCTTCATCTTGGTACCAATGCTATTACTCTCTGGCAAGATATGCTATTTGCATAGATTATTAAAGATCTGTTTCATTTTTTAACACAGATATAATTGAACAAATTGATTAGTAAACTTAGGCCATACACAGAGTATCATACCTGAGTTAAATCTCATATCACCTGGTAGAACAAACAACAAAAACTAAATGTTGCAAGTGAACCTAAGGTCAATAAAGCCAAGCTGAGAAATTGGTATGTGCTTACAGGGGTCTAGCCTTAAAGGCAGTAGGGAGAATCACTTCCTGGCAGCCAAGAACTTTAGCAATTTGCAGTGTCTCAAGAAAAGGCAAATTCATAAGCAGTTGTAGGCACTGTGGATGAAATCCAGATGGAAACAAATACCTTAATT
This sequence comes from Bos mutus, assembly GCF_027580195.1. Lineage (NCBI taxonomy): Eukaryota > Metazoa > Chordata > Mammalia > Artiodactyla > Bovidae > Bos > Bos mutus. The sequence goes on along the minus strand of NC_091636.1, from coordinate 39,900,010 downwards.
TTGTTTTTCTTGCTTTGGAATAAATAAGTATATTGGGTAGTTGTTCAGTCGCTAAGTCATGTCCGACTCTTTGCGATCCCATGGACTACAGCACACCAGGCCTCTCTGTCCCTCACTATCTCCCAGAGTTTGCTCAAACTCAGGTCCATTGAGTCATTGATGCCATCCAACCATCTCATCCTCTGTCACCCTCTTCTCCTGCTGCCCTCAATCTTTCCCAGCAATGTGGTCTTTTCCAATGAGTCAGCTCTTTGCATCAGGTGGCCAAAGTATTGGAGCTTCAGCATCAATCCTTCCAATGATATTCAGGGTTGATTTCCTTTAGGACTGACAGGTTTGATTTCCTTGCTGTCCAAGGGATCAGCATATAAGAATGATTATGATCCTTGGAATAACAGGATATTGAGATGCAATCCTAGATTCTTTACAAACTTTCCAGGATGAAGCTAATTCTCTGGCTTCTGTATTGCTTGGCTTCTTACGGTTCTTGATTTGTTGGCTGCACAACAAGAACGGTGGTATGTGTTATACATGCTGCTCCTTTAAAAGGAAGCAGGCAAAAAACACAAAACCCAGTGAGACTAGCCCTTTTGCAATCAAAAATAATCTTAGAAGACTGTTTATGACCACACAAAGGACTATTAAGAAAAAGTATCCAAAACTTGGAAGAAAAGCGAAAAGATAACTGAGACAGTTGTCTAACAAGCCCACCCAAGGTTTGCTGGGCCCTAGGCTTGGAGCTATAGCTTTGTTTGGCTTACTATTTACCACTGATAAGAGCCCAGGCATTTTACAACTGCACAAAAACAGATGTTAATTTGTAGAAAACTTATAAACTACAATTGCTTTTTGTTCAACAGACAAGATAACCCCAAAGGTTATGGTTTTATTGCACTATAGGAAATGAACCACTTGTGTATCAAACTTAGGAATTTCATTGCTGTTTCTTCTTCATTGCAGTGTTCTTTTCTGTTCTTCCTTCACTGGCTGTATACTGATACATACTAGTTTCTCATGTCGTCCTATGAATCAGCTTTGTCATCTTTCCAGTTTCCTCATTACTGCAGTAATTAAAACGTTGCACATGCTTACCATAATTTTTATTGGAATGTGTTTTATTCATTGAAAATAATATTTTGATAAGAACAAAGGATCACAGTTCAGCCACTAACAAAATACATTTAAAATAACTCAAGTAATTTACTTGCAATGATGAATCATCATGACAAGGATCAATCTCTTAAGCTCATAGCATCCCTCCAAAATTGCCCAAGCCCACATTCTTCTCCATGTTTACCTTCCTCCTGATTCCACATTACAAAAGCCCCCAGAGAGCTAGTCTAGTAGGACTAAACCCTACTCAGAGGACTGGGGAGAGTCACTGAGCTTGTCAAAACAGAATCTTTAATTTACTGGTTGTGGAGGGGAAAATCTAAGAACATGCATACAATTTTCATCCCATCACAGAGTTAAAGGAATTCTATGGATTTAGAGGCTGGAAAGTCAAGTTTAAGTAGAGATTGATAAGAAAAAAATCACATATTTTTTGGCTTTTTTTGTGCACACCACACAAGAGAGGTGATATTGGCCAGGGAAGCCTGCAAAGGAAGATTGTCCTATGTCTTGGCATCATGGGGATTTGCAGGGCTTATACTTCCTTGCTGAAGGCTTGCCAGATGAGCCATGAGGAGGAAGACAGAAGATACTTTATGCTAGCCACAGTGTTCAGCAAATAGTTTAAAAAACAGAGGTTCATGCAGGCAATATTTTTAAATAGACAAGGCAACATTTGCACCCCTTGTTTGCAATTTTTCTCTTTATTTTTTTTTGGAAAATCCAATTTTATTTTTCTATTGGAAAAAGTACCAGTGGACTCCATTAATGGTCTACTTACGCCTTAAATGTCAACTTTGTCCACGTATAGAAGAAGGTCTTCATCACAGCCATTAAAATTTATTTTTTATTGATATATAACTGCTTTACAATGTTGTATTAGTTTCTGCTGTACAGAAAAGTGAATCAGCCACATGTATACATATATCCCCTCTTCCACTTTCTTTTGGCACCATCTTGCCTGTTTTTTCAGGCAGAAAATAGTCATTTCAAGTAAATTGCCTTCCTGTGCAAACAAATTTCAGCTAGTCTTACAGAAGGAACTCAGAGCAGAATTTTCATCTTATCAATGAAATAGTCAAGAGCACTGAAGAAAAGGAAGCAATGGACTAATAAACTAATAATAATGGCCCTGAGCCAGATTCTCTTAGAAGCACTTTGTATATATTAAGTCATTTGATCTACACAGTAAATACAACTATTACCCCATTTACAGATGACATGGGTTGCTTTCCAGATAATCACACAGACAGTAAGTGGCACAGCAAGGATTTAAACACATCCAGTAGTCATGTACAGATGTGAGAGCTGAATAATAAAGAAGGCTGAAGGCCGAAGAATAGATGCCTTTGAACTGTGATGCTGGAGAAAACTCTCGAGAATCCCTTAGACAGCAAGGAGATCAAACCAGTCAGTCCTAAAGGAAATCAGTCCTGAATATTCATTGGAAGGACTGAGGCTGAAGCTGACACTTCAATACTTTGGCCACCTGATGCAAAGAGCTGACTCACTGGAAAAGACCCTGATGCTGGAAAAGATTGAAGGCAGGAGGAGAAGGGGGCTACAGAGGATGAGATGGTTGGATGGCATCACCGACTCAATGGACATGAGTTTGAGCAAACTCTGGGAGATGGTGAAGGACAGCGAAGCCTGGCGTGCTGCAGTCCATGGGGTAGCAAACAGTCAGACACGACTGAGTGACTGAACTAAACTAAAACTAAAATGGAATAGAATCAAATAGAGAAACCCTATGCATTCCAAAACCCACAACAAAGTAAGCTGTAAAAATATACAAAATATAAACCATTGAGAAGAAGATAGATGCAAAGGAAACACAAAGTGGTGTTGGTGAAAGGAAGGCTCTATAAAGAAGCCGAGAGCAATGTATCTTTGTGACAGGTTTTTAAAGAGGTTGTGAGAGAAAGAGATACTCTGGTATACTGTGGCCTGAGTGGATAGTGCTGCAACCCTTCTGGACCACAGCCTGGCAAGAGTTCTAGAAATTTTTAAACACAGTTACGCTTTGACCTAGTATTCCATTTCTAGAAATTTAGCTACAAAACAGTTGCACACATGATTAACTCGCTCTTCTGACCAGGGAGGCATAAGACGGTCAGGTGACTCGACTGTCCAATGAGCATCTATTAAGTCCAGTGGTTTCATAGCACTGTCAGTTTCTAAGACTCTTAAGAAGGTTAATTATGCAAAGTGGCATTTGAAATCCCTTACCCATAGGACAGCTCCTAGTCACTGGCTCTGTCATCTTTACTTTCTAGAACTTAACTTATGAATAAAAGGCAGCATGGAAAACAGAAATTTTAGTAGTTCCCTTAAAAGTAGAGAAGTTATTATGACATATGAATGTTATATTTTTTAAAAAGTCTTTTGCCCCAAATCAGATAAAAACATTTTTAATCATTAGAAGATAGAAGTGAAATACTCAAAGAGGGGGAAGAAGAGTTAAAGCACTTGGTGCTGCTGCTGCTAAGTCACTTCAGTTGCGTCTGACTCTCTGCGACCCCATTGACAGAAGCCCACCAGGGTCCCCCGTCCCTGGGATTCTCCAGGCAAGAACACTGGAGTGGGTTGCCATTTACTTACATACAATTCAAACATTTAAATATTACTTGTTGGTTGATTTGTATGGTGATCTTAGCCATCTGTATCAACAACTTCAACTTCAAACTCCTTATTTCAAATGTTTGTCAAACATTCCACAAGAAAATACTCTGCTTGTAAAAACATGCAAACAAACATCCACAGTGGAAGCTATCCAGAGACTTCTAAAATTGTGAACAACTCTCATCCAATTGGACAATGGGATTAGAATGAATATTTTGCAGAGAATGAAAGAGATTTCTGGTATTAACATGGCAAGCTTCTTAATTAGGCTCTTCACAGCTCTCCTCCTCAAAAAAAAAAAAAAAAAAAAAAAAAAAAACTGATTGCCAACTCCAAAAAGTGGCTTCATTTTCCAACTCCAATGTTTTATCAGAACTCAGGAAAAGGCATTCCAAGTCCTTCCACCCTTCCTGCTATAAACAGGTCAAGGAGATTGTCCTTTGATGGTAATCATCAAGAATACACTCTCAAAAGGATTCTCAATGGTCAAAAGAAAACCAGAACCAAAGATCTGATCCATGTTTATATAATTAGGGACTTGATATATGTCTCCAAGGATAAATCTCATCAGACAGACAGCAGCTGAGGTGAGTGGCCATGATGTTAGCTCCCACTTTAAAAAGAATATAAAGTTGCCTACTGAAAGTAGAATTGCATGTTCCAGTCTATATGTGCTTATCCCACATGCAGTCTGTCCGCCTGGCTGAAGAATCTAGAGAGACAACAGTTGAATGGAAAGAAAACGGAACTCCCATATGACCCATTTATGAAACTGCCAGCATCAGCCGAAGGTGAACATATGCATATTGCATGACCCAGCAATTCCATTCCTAGGTGTGAAGGGAGTAGGTGTGTATATGTGTGTGTGTGTTCCCTGGGGAACGTTTAGGGGAACGTTCCCCTAAACGTGCACGTATGTTCATCAAAAGACATGTACTAGGAACTTCCCTAGCAGTCCAGCGGCTAAGACTCTGCACTCCCACTGCATGGGGCCCAGGGTTTGATCCCTGATCAGAGAACTAGTTCCTATACACATGCCACAACTAAGAGCCCTTATGCTGCAACTATGAGTTCTTATACCACAACTGAAATACTCCGCATGCTACAACTAAGGGCTTCCCAAGCAGCTCAGTAGTAAAGAATTCGCCTGCCAATGCAGGAGCCGCAGGAGATGTGGATTCAAACCCTAGAAAGATCCCCTAGAGGAGGAATGGCAACCCACTTCAGTATTCTTACCTGGAGAATTCTCTGGACAGAGGAGCCTGGCAGGCCACAGTCCATGGGGTCAGACACAACTGAAGGTACTGAGCATCTGGCACTGTGCTCCAAAGATCCCACATGCCACAAGAAGACGGGGACCCCATGTGCTGAAACTAAGACCTGGAGCAGCCAAATCAATAGTTTTTTAAAAGGCATGTATTTGCAGTAAAAAAAAAAAAAAAGAAGAAAAAAAGAAAGTACCTATGAAAATATTTGGATTTAAGTATTTATATATTTTAATGCAAAAAATAAAATAAAATTAGAATTGAAACTCTTTCAACAACAACAACAAAAAAGGCATGTATTAAAACGTTTATAGCAACATTAATAAAAAAGCCCAAACAGAAACTATTAAATGCCCATCAGTAGTATTCACATGATGGTATTCTCTACTTGGAACGATGATCTTAAACCACACACAACCTTGTGGATGAATCTCACCAATGCAATGTTGAGGGGAAAAGTCAGGTACTAGAATATGTATTTGGAGAAGACAATGGCACCCCATTCCAGCACTCTTGCCTGGAAACTCCCATGGATGGAGGAGCCTGGTAGGCTGCAGTCCATGGGGTCGCTAAGAGTCAGACATGACTGAGCGACTTTACTTTCACTTTTCACTTTCATGCACTGGAGAAGGAAATGGCAACCCACTCCAGTGTTCTTGCCTGGAGAATCCCAGGGATGGGGGAGCCTGGTGGGCTGCTGTCTATGGGGTCACACAGAGTCGGACAAAACTGAAGCAACTTAGCAGCAGCAGCAGCAGCAGAATATGTATTGAATTATTCCATCTATATGAAGTATCAAAAAGGCAAAAGTAATCTATTCTGTTAGGCTTTTTAAGTTGAATGATTACAAAAGAATAAAAATTCGATGTCCAGTCATTCCATTGGAAGAGGGTGCTCAGGTCAGGAGGCAGGATCAGTCAGGACAGGGATCCCTGCCTCTTTCCTTCTCTACAGCTTCAAGGTGGCTGGAGCACAAAGCTCCCTGGCCTTCCTGGGAGGTTCACTTTCCCTAAATCTAGATTTCCACCCATATGATGCAAACCTTTAAAATTAAAGGCTTCAAGCTTGGTAGGAACAGGGAAGTGGCAAGATAGAAGACATTACTGAGACCATGTTACTATCAGAGTAAATATTCTAATTATGCATCCTGAGTTGGATTATCTTCGCTTGCCTGGGTCTATTCCACAGCATCCTCCCTTCACCACCTGAATCTTTGTTTGCTTTTAAGCAAAGTCTTTGATGAGAGCAAAAAGCAGAAACTCAGCCTCCCATCTTACTAAATGAGACTGCCCTTCTCTCAAAGGTCCTCTGAGCTTCCAAAGAGCTCATCTCAGATGCCACTGTCTCTGCTCATAGGGACCTGACGCTGAGATTTCTTTATATAAACAAGCAGCAGGACGTGTGAGTGAAGACTTTTCATTCTGATGGCAATGTGACAAGATTTCCCCCTTATCCTGGCTTCAATAAAACTTTCCCTTGTAACTTGAGATAAAAGCAGTTCTTTGGTCGCAATATTTCCCATGGCAAGAATATAAAACTGCAGTGCAACTAACATAGCAATCTCATTTCCATCAAACTCAGAAGATACCTTTTTATATGTGAACTTAATGAAATGCCACTATAACCAAGATGACAATATGATCGACCAGTAATTATGTGCTAGGAGAATAAAGCAAAGCAGTGACACAGATTTTCACAATGCACAAATAATAAAACCATTATCACTCTTGACCCTGTATTGGGTTACTTGTGTGTAACAATAATGGCAATGATAAACAGTTACATTATTCTTACCACTGTTCCAAGTTTTAGATATATTTTATCTTAATGTTTTAAAAATATTAACAAGTTTTAAATAATATCATTTTTAACCACTTTTTTATTTTAATTGGGCTTCCCTGGTGGCTCACAGTAAAGAATCTGTCTGCAATGCAGGGGACCCGAGTTTGATCCCTGGGTCAGGAAGATCCCCTGGAGAAGGAATGGAAACCCACTCCAGTATTCTTGCCTGGAGAATTCTATGGACAGAGGAGCCTGGCGGCTATTGTCCATGGGGTTGCAAAGAGTCAGACATGACTGAGAGACTAACACTTTCACTTTATATTAATAAGGGTATTGACTTTCTCTATATATACATATAGATATATGTGCCTACACACATGCACACACACACACACACACACACATATATATATATATACACATGTATCTATACATACAGATATATATGTTTTAGGCTGTGCCATGAGGCCTGAGGAATCATAGTTTCCTCACTAGAGGTTGAACCCATGACCCCTGCATTGGGAGCTCAGAGTCAACCACTGGACTGCCAGAGAAGTCCCTTAAAAAGTTTTAATGCTTAGAAACACACTATGAAGTGAAAACTACTATTAACCGCACCTTCCAGATGAAGGATGAGGGAGGCCAAGAGAGAATAAGTAATCAGCGTCAAGTCTCAAAGTTGGTTGGGGTGAGCTGGGATATGAGCTCAGGCAGCCTCACTGCCTCGCCTAAGAAGGCTGGATCGTCCTACTTGTTTCTTAGAATGAATATCAAAGTAAGGTTGATTCTTTTCAGTGGATTGTAGTCATGTAGATAAGAGGACTACAGATGGGACAACTACTGTATTAACAAGAGCTCATTGGGATACTTCCCTGGTCATCCATTGGTTAAGACTTTCCCTTCCAATGTAGGAGATGTGGGTTTGATCCCCGAATGGGAACTAAGATGCCACATGTCTTGTCACCAAAAAAACTAAAACACAAAACAGAAATGACACTGTAACAAATTCAATAAAGTCTTTAAAAATTATCCGCATCAACAAAAGCTATAATAAAAATTCATCAGGAGTAATTCTGGAAGCAGGTGAGCCAAGGCAGGCAACTGAGGGATCACAAACGCAGGACAACGGTCCAGGCAGTGATCACCAAAGTCTGACAACACAGGAGTAGCAAACTGGCGTCCCTGAAGCCGGGCAGCTTGGGAGCAACGGGGAAGCGCCCAGCACACAACCTCAGGACTCAGACGGAAGCTGGAAGAGTGGTAACCAGGAGGGGTGAGGTGACAGGGGAGCACAGAGCACAGGATCTAATGTGAATCCGGGTCACCTAAGCACCCTGCTCTTCTCCTATCCCCTCAGTGTGAGCCGATGCTTCCCCTACTCCTTTGCACTGTGATTTGTCACCCTAATCCTGGGTTTGCCTGTAGGCTCCATTGTCCTTATATTCACAGTCTATAAACTACTCCCTTATTTCTTTTGTGTAAGAGGAAGAGAAATAAACCCATCACTTTTCTGCTTGCTAACATTTTAATCTGTGCTTTTAATCCTATTTTTCTCACTAAGATCTTACCCATCTTCCTTCAATCTCCTACATTTCAACTTCAACTTCATGCCCACCTGTTCCTACCTCTCTATCTCCAAAATGCATAGATGTCTCCTCCCCCACAGCCATCTACCTTTGGCCTCCTGACATGTCTCTTTCCCTAACAGAATAGGAGATGGGAGCCCTAATCTCTAATAGATCTGGGGTCATGTACTGCTGTGTCTGATTCTTTGCGACCGCATGAACTGCAGCCCACCAGGCTCCACTGTCCATGGGATTTCCAGGCAAGAATACTGGAATGGGTTGCCATTTCCTTCTCCAGGGGGGGTCTTCCTGACCCAGGAATCGAAACCATTCTTGTTGGCAGGCAGATTCTTTACTGCTGAGCCCCTGGGAAGTCCCAGGTCATGTGCTGGCCACATCAATTCCAGCCTGTGTGGGGTTGTCAAGTGGCTCATCCTCGTTGCTCTTGAAGTTTCCCCTCTGGAAACCGGGGGATAAAAACAGCAGAAGATGGAGCACGTGTGCACCCCCCAAATCTGGGGTGAGGCAGAAGGAGTCAGTGTCTACTGAGTGTTTCCTGGGCTCCTCGATGCCACTCAGCCTCCCTTGTAGTCAGGTGAGAGCCAATGGCCTGTACATGGATGCGACCTGTGTTTTCAACTGCTCTGGAGTGCAGTGCCAGCGAGTCAACTCCTTCCTGTCTTCTTCCACAGCACTTCAAGACCATGTTTCCACAAGGAAAGATGGAAGACTTGGGAAAACTTCCAGACCCCTTCAGATGTGATGTAAGGGGGAGACACCTTTCCTAGGTGCTATTGAGGCTTCCTTGGTGGCTCAGTGTTAAAGAATCCCCTTGCTGATGCAGGAGACTCAAGAGATGCAGGTTCAATCCCAGGGTTGGGAAGATCCTCTGGAGTAGGAAATGGCAACCTACTCCAGTATCCTTGCCTGGAAAATTCCATAAACAGAGGAGCCTGGTGGGCTACAGTCCATGGGGTTGCAAAGAGTCAGACATGACTGAGCGCACATGTGTGCACACACACACCTACATACACACACACACACACACAGATTTGGGAGGTGACTTGTGGCTGAGCCCAGCATCACTCTGCTGAATTCCCCAGGGCCATGGTACAAGGCAGAGCCACTCCTCTTACATTCTATGAACCCACAGGGTGACTGTGGGCAAGCAAGCTGTATCACTGCTCTGGGCGTCTGTGTTCCCTTTTCTAAATGGAGATTTTTATGGAGATCTGGCTTTTGAACCCCTTTCAAAACATAAAGCCATTTCTCTCAATGAACTCTGTCTGATGCAGAGAACCAAAATGGAAAACAAAACATATTCACAGGTGGTCTAGCTGATTGAGAAGGCAGGGGAGGGGACAGGGACTCACACAGCAACTGTCCCCTGGGTCCTACTGAAGTCCACACAATCCCCCTTATTTTTTTATGCTAAACTATACTAGAAACAGATATACATTTCTGTTCCTGTCTTAGACAGATCTACACCCAGTAGGAGGAATACGCTAACTCCGTGTTCTGGACATTCCTCTTCCTGCGGGGCAAGGCTATGAACCATGACTGACAGCTTACTTATCAAGATCCATTTCAATATGCCTGCCTTGTGCCCATCAGTCTCAAGCTATTAGGTCATAAGCTCTTCCAAAGCCCAACCATCTCCTCCCTTATAAGACCTGCCTTGAAATCACCCACCTCAGGTTCCCAAATCTTTCCAGTGTCCCGCCCTGACTTCCCCTATGAGATACTGCCCAGGTCTGCTTTATCCCAGCACCCAGAACACCTAATCAACCTCACTTTGCCTGCTCAACAGGCTGGTGGTGGTCTTTGGAAAGTGGACGATCAGTAAGTCTGAAACAGTTCCTCACATGGTTCTGGAGAAACACTGGTTTTTAAAAACCACTGAGCTGGATGATTTTTAAGCCCTACTAGCTTTACCATTCTGCTTTAAATTCCAATCCTGATTTCCTCACAGTGAATCCTCCTGGGTCACCTGGCTTGCTAGACACAATTTCTCTTTATCTGATCATATGAGACCAAACATTAAGGCAAGGCATTTAGCACAAGAGTCAGCCCTTTCTTCCCTGCCTTATCATCTCATCCAGCCCTAGAGAGGGAGATTTTTCATTACTCAGAACTCTTCCCTTTACAATATCAAATTCTGTTGCCATCCCAGGGCTCAGAACTCAGAACTCTCTGAAATATTTAAAGCTTTGTGTGTAAACTTGCCCAGGCAGGGGAGGGAGGGAAATGGGGCTAAAATGAAGCATCTGAAAGTAGACTTCACTGATCAAAAGACAGAATCAAGAGTCAGGCCCCATGAAGAGTTCCCCAAGGAAACAGCACAGGTACCATAGCTGTGAATGGCCTTGTCAGATGGTCAGTGAGGAAACCCTGACTTTGTGGAGCCTGGAGTTACAGCTATAACTCAGCTTGACAATACCTTGGAAACGGTGTTGTTCAGTCGCTAAGTCATGTCTGACTCTTTTCGATTCCATGGACTGCAGCACACTGGAATTCCCTGTCTTTCACCTTAGGAATACTCCATCTCCAAGTAAACTCCCAGGACAAGTAGCATCAGCATCCCCCAAGAACTTGTTGGCTATTCAATTTCTTGGGCTCCACTCCAGACCTATCAGAGGGGTACCCAGCAATCTGTGTTTCAACAAGAATCCCTCTCCAGGGAATTCTGATGCATGCTCAAGTTCAAGAACCACTGCTATCTTAGAAAACACATCCCCAACTATTTAATTTATAGATGAAGAAAAATAAATGGAGAACTCGAGAGGGTGAGTTACTTGCACCAGGCCGCACAGCTCATTAGCACCAGGGCCAGGCCAAGACCCCAGGTGTTCTATGTCCTATTCTATGTCACCTTCTGCTACACAGCCTAAGCCATGGCCACCAAACAGACTCACTGTTCAGCAGTCACTAGGAAAGTCTATGGACAAGAGGCTTGAGGCAGCAATCTGGTGGAAAGGTACATGTCCAGAGGACTAACCCTAAAGCCCCCACTACTTGGTGAGTACACGGATTTCTTTCACATTGGAGGCTAATTTGCAGAGGCCTGGGCGAAGGGTGAAGGGCTAGATATGGGCTGCTAAAGAAATTTGGGGACTGAATTCCAATTCTCTGGTCAGGTGACCACCTCAAAATCATCAATTTGCCTTTGGCACCTTCCTAAAAATCATCTTGTATACATTTGTCTGATGCTGTGCACTTATGAAGTGCCTTCACTTGCTGAAGCCACATGAAACTACCCTCTTGGAAGGCCAGATCCAGAAATCCACCTGTCAAGGCAGCACTTCCTTGACTTGGCTCTTTGCCAGGTGCTGTCTTTTCTGGCTCCAGAGGAAGTGCCAGCCCTAATCAAGGCAGCTCATCTCCCCCTGGACAGAGGTTCCACAAAGAGTCCTTTCTCCTCTTCCTCCCTCTCCTCTTCCTCCTTGAGGGGTGTTTCCACCTCATGGCTGGGGCACCACAAATCAGGGCTGCCCAGGGCCGGGTCTGGGTCAAGGTCAGGTGCAGCCTAGAGATCTGCCCTGGGGTGAAAGTCTGTGCATGTTGTCTGAATAAACCTAGCACTTCTGAATAAACTTTCAGTGATCCAAGAGCAGCGTATTCAGGCTTGTGATGCTTTTCTTTCTCCTTAGAGGCATCTTGCAGCTTTGCAGCTGACTCTCTAGAGAAACATCAGTTTTCTGTGAGCAGCTCTACCTTGAAGAAAGAATTATTCAAACGTTAGCTTTAGAGACAGTGGCCTGAGGTCTCAGCTTCTTGGGGATTGCCACTTTCCAGATTTTCCAAGGTTTTCGATTGTTACAGATACATGATGTTAGCTTGGGGCTTATTCAAGCAGGCTCCTGGCTCTCTCTTCAGGTTCATTCCCTTTATCATCTCTCTGGCCACACCAGGCTTCTTTCAAGCCCTAAAATAAGCTGTGTTCAAGGCCTTCGTGTATTTCGCTCCTGAGTTTTGAGTGGCTGTCCCCTCTCCTGTTCTCAGCCTACGAGTCCTATGGACCAACTAGCATCCCTCTTGTCCTCTGCTGCTCTATGTTGCTAATTTCACTTCTGGTTTTTATCGGTTTGCATTTTTAAGTTTGTAATATTTATCTCTTCATCAGTTTTCCTATGAAATCATGGGCTCCCTGAGGGCACACTGCCTATTTAAAATCCACCCTCAGCATCCAGAACTCAGGCACTCAATACATATCTGCAGATGAATCGAAAACACAGAGCCTGCGATTTCTCCTATTTTCTAAAGAAAAAAAATAAATATAATAACTATTGAATCAAAGTCCTGGCGTGTCCATGAAATGCTCAGGTGGCAGTTCAGTGAGTCTTGGACATCCTGTCTCCCCGCTCCCCAGGCAGCATGAGACCACTGTCCTCCCCCAGAAGGAGGCCCCATTCTTTGTCTACTGCTGAGACTGCTGAGGCTAGAGGAAGTTATTCCACTTGCCATGTTTACTGAAATAATACATTTCAGCTGAAAATCCACAGGCTAAAAGGGAAGAGCGGGAGAGGAGAGGAACACTACCAAAGCACTGCCTCAGAAAAGACTCTATGAGGAAAGCCTGGGAGGGAGCCAGGTTCTGCCCACTGGGCACTCTCTGCTGTGGGTCAGATGCTCCCAGACGGTGAGGTGGACAGAACGAGTTTTCGGTGCTCCCTCCCTCCCAATCCTGCCCCTTTCCATCAATCCACAGAGCTGTGACCTCTAGAATCATAAGCTGTCTGCCTGGTGGCTCCCACATCCTCTCAGTATGTGGTCTGATCACCACCATCTGGTGGGGTCAGCCTGTCCCTGGACCCTCTCTGCTGAAGCCATTTGCTCTTTAAGCCTAGTGTGCTGCAGTCCATGGGGTCACAGAAAGTCAGACACGACTGAGCAATTGAACAACAACAACTCCATAGTGAGAGGGAAGGACAGTGTGCCTGCTGGCAGGGACTCAGGTCTTGGGCTGTTACAGGCTCTTCCAGAAAACCCACTATTACCCTACACTGGGAAAGGCCACTGAGCTCTATGAAGTGTTCAGACAGTGTGAAGCAGAGACTGAGTCAATTAGAAATGGGAGAAAGAAAGAATTTCTATAATCAGACAACTAACCAGGAACATCAATATGGCAGGACAAGTCATTTAACCTCTCAATTCATAAAGTATCTCATTACAAAGAAACACATATCACTTGAATATGTGTGTGTGTGTGTGTGTGTGTGTGTACTTAAACACATGGGCACGTATGTGTGCATCCATACTTGTATATGTAGGGCTCAGTGGCGAAGAACCCACCTGTGATGCAGAAGATGATGCAGGTTCTATCCCTGGGTCAAGAAGATCCCCTGGAGGAGGGCATGGCAACTCACTCCAATATTCTTGCCTGGAGAATTCCCGTGGACAGAGGAGCCTGAGGGGCTACAGTCCATGGGGTCACAAAGAGTTAGACACAACTGAAGAGACAGTATGCATGCATGCATAGGAAAACTGATGCATGTGAAATAGGAAATGTTAATATTTGCTCCATGTGATAAGGGTTCACCAATATCTTACATTCTTTATACTTGCATGAAGTTTCCAAACATTATACTATGCAGATATAACTTATACAATCAGAGAAAGACTTTAATGGGATAATAGTTTCCAGCTCATGGAGTGCACAGGTAGATATGTTATCCAGAGGGATCAAGCTCCACAGTACTCTGAAGAATCAGAAGCATCGCCCAGATGAACATTTGGGATTTCGGCAACTGGCAGGTCAGGCAAATCCTACTTGCTAGCATGTGGTAGGGTCTCCCAAAGCTTCTTTCCAAATGAAAGGAAGGGACAATACCATGGTGAGACCCAGAACACCCCGTTTCAGGTGGCGGAGCAAGAGGGTTGGGAATGTGTATGTGTGTATTATGAATCACTGGTACAGAGGATATGTAGCTTTTCAACAAGCACTTATTACATACCCAACTTTTCTAAATGTTGTTGTTCAGTCACAAGTTGTGTCTGACTCTTTGGATTCCATGGCCTGTAGCACTCCAGGCTTCCCTGTCATTCACTATCTCCTAGAGTTTGGTCAAACTCATGCTCATTGAGTCAGTGATGCCATCCAAGTGTCTTATCCCTTCTCTTCCTGTCTTCAATCTTCCCTAGCATCAGGGTTTTTCCAATAGTTAAAGGTGTGCCTATGGGCAAAAGTTCAATTCTGGAACTACAAGCAAGGTCACATAATAGAAGTTTCCTTTCTCCCACCCTGATGCTCTCAACAATGTCCTTCACCAGCCACCCAGGGTTCTCGTATAGACTGAGTCTAAATCTTTCTGTGTGAAATGGGATTATACACGTTTGCATATGTGTGCATGCATGTTCAGGCATGTCTGACCCTGTGTGACCCCATGGACTATAGCCCACCAGGCTCCACTGTCCATGGAATTCTTCAGGCAAGAATACTGGAGTGATTTGCCATTTCCTACTCCAGGGAATCTTCCTGACCCAGGGATCAAACCCTGGTCTCCCGCATTGCAGGCAGTTTCTTTACCGTTGGAGCCACTAGGGATTAAACATGGTTTATGCCAATAGTTGCAAAAACAGCTTACCTGTGATATTCTTTAAGTATCAAAATTGCACACGGCCACAAGATGGCGTCATTATGCTACCAAAGTCTAATAGGGTAGGTGGGTGGGTGTCTGCTGAGAGTTAATCCTCTTTGGAAGGATAGAAAAATGAGCGTTGGGAAGGATCACAGAATCTTTTTCCTCCATCTCCCACCCCATGTCTCCTCCTGCTATGGTACTTTTTTCCTATACATGCTTAAAATATAGTTTGAATGCCTATTTTTATTTTTCACATAGAATTTTCACTCAATATCTTAATCTCTGTAAGAGTTGATAAAATCTATAATTTTATTTTTTTTAATAAGAGGAAAATATGCTAAAATCAATCAGCACTCTTCCAAAGACTGGTTCCCACTACTGATCTACAGGAAGCAAGTGTCAAAAGATAGAAAAGTCCCTCTTCTATCTAACTATGGCAAGGATTATTTCATTGGGAAATCCCACTTCATATAGTGCTTTCCACCCTGGCATGATGCCATTACTTCTTGGCAAATAGATGGGGAAACAGTGAGAGACTTTATTTTCTTCAGCTCTGAAATCACTGCAGATGGTGACTGCTGCCATAAAATGAAAAGACACTTACTCCTGGAAGAAAAGCTATGACAACCCAAGACAGCATATTAAAAAGCAGAGACATTACTTTGTGGACAAAGGTCTGTCTAGTCTAAGTTACAGTTTTTCCAATAGTCATGTATGGATGTGGGAGCTGGATCATAAAGAAAGTTGAGCGTCAAAGAATTGATGCTTTTGAACTGTGGTGTTGGAGAAGACTCTTGAGAGTCCCTTGGACTGCAAGGAGATCAAACCAGTCCATTCTAAAGGAAATCAACCCTGAATATTCATTGGAAGGACTGACTCTGAAGCTGAAGCTCCAATACTCTGGCCACCTGATGTGAAGAGCCGACTTACTGGAAAAGACCCTGATGCTGGGAAAGATTAAAGGAGGAAGGAGAAGAGGATGACAGAGGATGAGATGATTGGATGACATCACTGACTTGATGGACATGAGATTGAGCAAGCTCTGAGAGTTGGAGATGGATAGGGAAGCCTGGCATGCAGCCATCCAAGGGGTTGCAGAGTCGGACATGCCTGAGCGACTGAACTGATGATGTTATTAACCCTACTGATACATTTTAACACATTCCTAATTGTGACCATGAAAGATAAGCAACTCTACATAATCCTTTAACTTTGCTTGTTTAGGATAATCTAATTATTTTCCTGATGCCCATCAGCAAGGCTTAGGAATCAGACTGACCTAGATACAAATTCCAACTCCACACTTACTAACTGGAAGATCTCTGACCTGCCTTGGTTTTCTCATCTATAAACAGGAATATTTAAAATTGCCTCAGAATATTATTGTGTTAATTAAATATATGATATTTGTTCCCTGGTAGCTCAGCAGTAAAAAATCCACTTGCAATTCAGGAGCCGCAGGAGACAGGGGCTCAATCTCTGGTTCAGGAAGATCCCCTGGAGGAGGGCACAGCCACCCACTCCAGTATTCTGGCCTGGGGAAGAATCCCATGGAGAGAGGAGTCTGGCGGGCTACAGTCCATGGGGTCGCAAACAGTTGGACACAACTGAAGCTCTCATGCACAACTGTATAAAATAAATGGCCATTTATTTTTAATCATTGTTATTATGAACTAGTAAACATCAGTTTCCCCTCTACTTATCTTTCTTTTCCTTTACAGTATATCAAGTATTGAAGAGAACAGGCAAATATACAGAACTCCTTGCTGCCTTTTCATCCAATCCCAAGCTTCATTCGGATGTGCTCAGATATGGCCTTTATGTAAGGCCTTGAAAAGGCCTGATTGATAATGAGGCAAGACAGTCACGAAAGGGTGGGTCATGGGGGTGCATGTGTACTCAGTCCTTACGTCATGTCCTACTCTTTGAGACCCCATGGACTGTAGCCCACCAGACTCCTCTGTTCATGGAATTTCCCAGGCAAGAATACTGGAGTAGATTGCCATTCTCTTCTCCAGGGGATCTCCCCAACCCAGGGAACAAACCCACATCTCTTGCATTGGCAGGCGAGCTCTTTACCACTGAGCCAAATTCCCACAGGCCATGGTATCCAGCTCCAAAAGAGGGACAAGTAATATTTACTAAGATGAGGGATCAAGTCTTAAGAGGTCTTAAGAGGTCATATAAGGCAGAAAGGAGTAAGCGCCTTCTTGAGGACAACACTGACAAATCCAAAATTAAGGCCAGTTAGAATGGCAGCATGAGTGATAGAAGTAAGATTGTCCTAGCAGAGGCTGTTCAGCAAAGATGCCAGAAATCTAAAGATGGTTTGTGACCCGGACTGAGAAATGTTAAGAGTGCATCAGAAATATAGATCAATGGAACAAAATAGAAAGCCCACGCATATGGACACCTTATCTTTGACAAAGGAGGCAAGATATACAGTGGATTAAAGACAATCTCTTTAACAAGTGGTGCTGGGAAATCTGGTCAACCACTTGTAAAAGAATGAAACTAGAACACTTTCTAACACCATATACAAAAATAAACTCAAAATGGATTAAAGATCTCAACATAAGACCAGAAACTATAAAACTCCTAGAGGGAGAACATAGGCAAAACACTCTCTGACATACATCACAGCAGGATCTCTATGACCCACCTCCCAGAATATTGGAAATAAAAGCAAAAATAAACAAATGGGACCTAATTAAACTTAAAAGCTTCTGCACATCAAAGGAAACTATTAGCAAGGTGAAAAGACAGCCTTCAGAATGGGAGAAAATAATAGCAAATGAAGCAACCGACAAACAACTAATCTCAAAAATATACAAGCAACTCCTACAGCTCAACTCCAGAAAAATAAATGACCCAATCAAAAAATGGGCCAAAGATCTAAATAGACATTTCTCCAAAGAAGACATACAGATGGCTAACAAACACTTGAAAAGATGTTCAACATCACTCTTTATCAGAGAAATGCAAATTAAAACCACTATGAGGTACCATTTCACACCAGTCAGAATGGCTGCGAAAAAGTCTACAAATAATAAATGCTGGAGAGGGTGTGGAGAAAAGGGAACCCTCTTACACTGTTGGTGGGAATGCAAATTAGTACAGCCACTATGGAGAACAGTGTGGAGATTCCTTAAAAAAACTGGAAATAGAACTGCCTTATGATCCAGCAATCCCACTGCTGGGCATACACACTGAGGAAACCAGAAGGCACGTGTACCCCAATGTTCATCGCAAATAATAGAAGACATGGAAGCAACCTAGATGTCCATCAGCAGATGAATGGATAAGAAAGCTGTGGTACATATACACAATGGAGTATTACTCAGCCATTAAAAAGAATACACTTGAATCAGTTCTAATGAGGTGGATGAAACTGGAGCCTATTATACAGAGTGAAGTAAGCCAGAAGGAAAAATATAAATACAGTATACTAACGCATGTAGAAATTTGAAAGATGGTTTCGATAACCCTGTGTACGAGACAGCAAAAGAGACACTGATGTATAGAACAGTCTTATGGACTCTGTGGGAGAGGGTGGAAGATTTGGGAGAATGTCATTGAAACATGTGAAATGTCATGTACGAGATGCCAGTCCAGGTTCAGTGCATGCTGGATGCTTGGGGCTGGTGCAAGGCCCAGGGGATGGTATGGGGAGGTTGGGAGGGAGGAGGGTTCAGGATGGGGAGCAATTTTAAAAAAAAAAAAAAAAAAAGAGTGCATCTTATTAGAATGTGTGAATTCTCTGAACAACATCAGAGAATTTGTTCTTCAATAGAGATGGTGAAAAGGCAGAGGAACCAGAGATCAAATTGCCAACATCTGTTGGATTATTGAAAAAGCAAGTGAGTTCCAGAAAAACATCTATTTCTGGTTTATTGACTATGCCAAAGCCTTTGACTGTGTGGATCACAACAAACTGGAAAATTCTTAAAGAGATGGGAATACCAGACCACCTGACCTGCCTCTTGAGAAATCTGTATGCAGATCAGGAAGCAACAGTTAGAACTGGACACAGAACAACAGACTGGTTCCAAATAGGAAAAGGAGTATGTCGAGGCTGTATACTGTCACCCTGCTTATTTAAATTATATGCAGAGTACATCATGAGAAATGCTGGGGTGGATGAAACATAAGCTGGAATCAAGATTGAAGGGAGAAATATCAATAACCTCAGATATGCAGATGACATCACCGGCAGAAAGTGAAGAGGAACTAAAAAGCCTCTTGATGAAAGTGAAAATGGAGAGTGAAAAAGTTGGCTTAAAGCTCAACATTCAGAAAACAAAGATCATGGCATCTTGTCCCATCACTTCATGGCAAATAGATGGGGAAACAGTGGAAACAGTGACAGACTATTTTGGGGGCTCCAAAATCCCTGCAGATGGTGACTGCAGCCATGAAATTAAAAGATGTTTACTCCTTGGAAGAAAAGTTATGACCAGCCTAGACAGCATATTAAAAAGCAGAGACATCACTCTGCCTACACAGGTCCGTCTAGTCAAGGCTATGGTTTTTCCAGTAGTCATGTATGGATGTGAGAGTTGGATTGTAAAGAAAGCTGAGCACTGAAGAATTGATGCTTTTGAACTGTGGTGTTGGAGAAGACTCTTGAGAGTCCCTTGGACTGCAAGAACATCCAACGAGTCCATCCTAAAGGAAATCAGTCCTGAATATTCATTGGAAGGATTGATGCTGAAGCTGAAACTCCTATACTTTGGCCACCTGATGCAAAGAACCGACTCATTGGAAAATACCCTGATGCTGGGAAAGATTTAAGGCAGTAGTAGAAGGGGATGACAGAGGATGAAATGGTTGGATGGCATCACCAACTCAATCGACATGAGTTTGAGTAAACTCCAGGAGTCGGTGATATACAGGGAGGCCTGGAGTGCTGCAGGTGGACATGACTGAGTGACTGAACTGACAGAACTGAAGGGATGGTGAAGAGGTGTAACTCTGACCTGCTGGTCTTGGCTAAAGCTGCAACTGAGAAATATCCTAGGGCTGCATCCAGGCTGAGCAGGAAAGGATGCTGTGACAGATTAGATGTCTGGCCAGACACCAGAAGAAGCAATGCATGTGCCATACACCCATCATCTCTCCTCTCATTCAAAATCCAAAGACAAGCCATGAAGAAAGTACCAGAAAAAAAGAGATGAATACTTATCTGATACTAGGATGAGGAGAAACTCTGGAAGCAAAAAAGAAATGGGAGAGATTGCAAAGAAAAATATCTAAGCAAAATTCTGACATGTTTAGGTATCAAAAATATTAAAAATATATAAAACAGAAAAAGTATTTTTTCACAAATATGACAAATGTATTATATATTTATACAGGAAGCTTTCTTATGAATTATTAAGAAAAATGTTAATGATCCAATGGAAAATGACAAAAGAACATGGTGAGATGATTTTTTTTTTAATTTTATTTTTAAACTTTACAATATTGTATTAGTTTTGCCAAATATCTAAATGAATCCGCCACAGGTATACATGTGTTCCCCATCCTGAACCCTCCTCCCTCCTCGCTCCCCATACCATCCCTCTGGATCGTCCCAGTGCACCAGCCCCAAGCATCCAGTATCGTGTACAGAACCTGGACTGGCGACTCGTTTCATATATGATATTATACGTATTTCAATGCCATTCTCCCAAATCATCCCACCCTCTCCCTCTCCCACAGGGTCCAAAAGACTGTTCTATACATCAGTGTCTCTTTTGCTGTCTCACATACAGTGTTATCGTTACCATCTTTCTAAATTCCATATATATGCGTTAGTATACTGTATTAATGTTTTTCTTTCTGGCTTACTTCACTCTATATAATAGGCTCCAGTTTCATCCACCTCATTAGAACTGATTCAAATGTATTCTTTTTAATGGCTGAGTAATACTCCATTGTGTATACGTACCACAGCTTTCTTATCCATTCATCTGCTGATGGACATTTAGGTTGCTTCCATGTCCTGACTATTATAAACAGTGCTGCGATGAACATTGGAATACACGTGTCTCTTTCAATTCTGGTTTCCTCAGTGTGTATGCCCAGCAGTGGGATTGCTGGATCATAAGGCAGTTCTATTTCCAGTTTTTTAAGGAATCCTCACACTGTTCTCCATAGTGGCTGTACTAGTTTGCATGCCCACCAACAGTGTAACAGGGTTCCCTTTTCTCCACACCCTCTCCAGCATTTATTGCTTGTAGACTTTTGGATCACAGCCATTCTGACTGGCGTGAAATGGTACCTCATAGTGGTTTTGATTTGCATTTCTCTGATACTGAGTGATGTTGAGCATCTTTTCATGTGTTTGTTAGCCATCTGTATGTCTTCTTTGGAGAAATGTCTATTTAGTTCTTTGGCACATTTTTTGATTTGGTCATTTATTTTTCTGAAATTGAGCTGTAGGAGTTGATTGTATATTTTTGAGATTGTTTGTCAGTTGCTTCATTTGCTATTCTTTTCTCCCAGTCTGAAGGCTGTCTTTTCACCTTGCTTATAGTTTCCTTTGTTGTGAAGAAGCTTTTAATTTTAATCAGGTCCCATTTGTTTATTTTTGCTTTTATTTCCAATATTCTGGGAGGTGGGTCATAGAGGATCCTGCTGTGATGTATGTCGGAGAGTGTTTTGCCTATGTTCTCCTCTAGGAGTACTATAGTTTCTGGTCTTACGTTTAGATCTTTAATCCATTTTGAGTTTATTTTTGTGTATGGTGTTAGAAAGTGCTCTAGTTTCATTCTTTTACAAGTGGTTGACCAGTCTTCCCAGCACCACTTGTTAAGGAGATTGTCTTTAATCCATTGTATATTCTTGCCTCCTTTGTCAAAGATAAGGTGTCCATATGTGCGTGGATTTATCTCTGGGCTTTCTATTTTGTTCCATTGATCTATATTTCTGTCTTTGTGCCAGTGCCATACTGTCTTGATGACGGTGGCTTTGTAGTAGAGCCTGAAGTCAAGTAGGTTGATTCCTCCAGTTCCATTCTTCTTTCTCAAGTTAGCTTTGGCTATTCGAGGTTTTTTGTATTTCCATACAAATTGTGAAATTATTTGTTCTAGCTCTGTGAAGAATACCATTGGCAGCTTGATAGGGATTGCATTGAATCTATAAATTGCTTTGGGTAGTATACTCATTTTCACTATACTTATTCTTCCAATCCATGAACATGGTATATTTCTCCATCTATTAGTGTCCTCTTTGATTTCTTTCACCAGTGTTTTATAGTTTTCTATATATAGGTCTTTAGTTTCTTTAGGTAGATATATTCCTAAGTATTTTATTGAGATGATTCTTAAGGAAGAATTTTAAATGACTCAAAAACTTAGGTTACACACATGCATACTTACATTCAAAGAAAAATAACTACAGCGCTCATGAGATAACATATCTTATACATAAAATTAGAGAAGGTTAAAGATACACTACTCAAAGCTGGTAAGAATATAAGTAAATAATTATATATTGTTTTAAGAATATACATTGCCTTTTTGAGAATATTTAAAAATATTTCCAGTAATTCATTTATAGGAATCTAACCTAATCTAACTGTTGCTTCCTGACCTGCATACAGACCTCTCAAGAGGCAGGTCAGGTGGTCTGGTATTCCCATCTCTTTCAGAATTTTCCACAGTTTCTTGTGATCCACACAGTCAAAGGCTTTGGCATAGTCAATAAAGCAGAAATAGATGTTTTTCTGGAACTCTCTTGCTTTTTTGATAATCCAACAGATGTTGGCAATTTGACCTCTGGTTCCTCTGCCTTTTCTAAAACCAGCTTGAACATCAGGAAGTTCACGGTTCACATATTGCTGAAGCCTGGCTTGGAGAATTTTGAGCATTACTTTACTAGCATGTGAGATGAGTGCAATCGTGTGGTAGTTTGAGCATTCTTTGGCATTGCCTTTCTTTGGGATTGGAATGAAAACTGCCCTTTTCCAGTCCTGTGGCCACTGCTGAGTTTTCCAAATTTGCTGGCATATTGAATGCAGCACTTTCACAGCATCATCTTTCAGGATTTGAAAGAGCTCAACTGGAATTCCATCACCTCCACTAGCTTTGTTAGTAGTGATGCTTCCTAAGGCCCACTTGACTTCACATTCTAGGATGTCTGGCTCTAGTGAGTGATCACACCATCGTGATTATCTGGGTCGTGAAGATCTTTTTTGTACAGTTCTTCTGTGTATTCTTGCCACCTCTTCTTAATCTCTTCTGCTTCTGTTAGGTCCATACCATTTCTGTCCTTTATCAAGCCCATCTTTGCATGAAATGTTCCCTTGGTATCTCTAATTTTCTTGAAGAGATCTCTAGTCTTTCCCATTCTGTTGTTTTCCTCCATTTCTTTGCATTGATCACTGAGGAAGGCTTTCTTATCTCTTCTTGCTATTCTTTGGAAAGCTGCATTCAGATGATTATATCTTTCCTTTTCTCCTTTGCTTTTCACTTCTCTTCTTTTCACAGCTATTTGTAAGGCCTTCCCAGACAGCCATTTTGCTTTTTTACATTTCTTTTCCATGGGGATGGTCTTGATCCCTGTCTCCTGTACAATGTCACGAACCTCATTCCTGCCTCTTGAGATGTCTTTATGCAGGTCAGGAAGCAACAGTTAGAACTGGACATGGAACGACAGACTGGTTCCAAATAGGAAAAGGAGTACGTCAAGGCTGTCTATTGTCACCCTGCTTATTTAACTTCAATGCAGAGTACATCATGAGAAACGGAACAAGCTGGAATCAAGATTACCAGGAGAAATATCAATAACCTCAGATATGCAGATGACATCACCGGCAGAAAGTGAAGAGGAACTAAAAAGCCTCTTGATGAAAGTGAAAATGGAGAGTGAAAAAGTTGGCTTAAAGCTCAACATTCAGAAAACGAAGATCATGGCATTTGGTCCCATTATTTCATGGGAAATAGATGGGGAAACAGTGGAAACAGTGTCAGACTTTATTTTTTTGGGCTCCAAAATCACTGCAGATGGTGACTGCAGCCATGAAATTAAAAGACGCTTACTCCTTGGAAGGAAAGTTATGACCAACCTAGATAGCATATTGAAAAGCAGAGACATTACTTTGTCAACAAAGGTCCATTTAGTCAAGGCTATGGTTTTTCCAGTAGTCATGTATGGATGTGAGAGTTGGACTGTGAAGAAGGCTGAGCGCCAAAGAATTGATGCTTTTGAACTGTGGTGTTGGAGAAGACTCTTGAGAGTCCCTTGGACTGCACAGAGATCCAACCAGTCCATTCTGAAGGGGATCAGCCCTGGGATTTCTTTGAAAGGAATGATGCTAAAGCTGAAACTCTAGTACTTTGGCCACCTCATGCGAAGAGTTGACTCATTGGAAAAGACTCTGATGCTGGGAGGGATTTGGGGCAGGAGGAGAAGGGGACGACAGAGGATGAGATGGCTGGATGGCATCACTGACTCGATGGATGTGAGTCTGAGTGAACTCTGGGAGTTGGTGATCGACAGGGAGGCCTGGCGTGCTGTGATTCATGGGGTCACAAAGAATCGGACACAACTGAGTGACTGAACTGAACCTAAGGTACTATTTTTAAATGATGGCAAAATTTATAACACAAGAATAATAATCATACAGAATTTTATGATAACAAAATTTGGGGGAAAAATCTAAAATGTCCAAATTAGAAAATGTTTAAATAAAATTTAACCTATCGAACAGGAGTTTAAATCAATCCTTAAAACTGCTTTGGAATAATTTTCCTATAAAACCTGCCTGAAAAGATTCCACAAAACCTAATTGTGTGCTGCATTACCATAGCATATTATATTTTATCCAGTGTTAAATTAGATTATATCATCATGTCATATGTCATGACATATAGAAAATAAAATATTAACAAATAATGGTTTATTTTTGGTTGTGTGACTATGAGTAATTTTTATTTTCCTCATTTTATCATTCTATAGTTTCCCAGTGAAAAATAATTTTTTATTTTTTCCTTTTTTTAGAAAAAAGTTTAATTACATTTGATTAAAACTGTCACATGAAAATTTTTCAAGCAAAATGACCACAGAAAAGAGTCCTGGAGCACAGTGGGTCACAACAAGTTCTACAGTTACACAGGCCCTTGACACCTTTAACAACATGAGCTTGGGCAAGTCACTCAACCTTTCCAAGCCTCAGTTTTCTTGTCTGTGAAATGGGAATAGTAACAGCGCCTACTCATAAGGCAGCTGTGAGTCTTAAGAGATACTCCCAAGTGGTTAGTATTGCTTTTGGTCTATAAGAGGTACTTCAATACCAATTACTAGCTGGTCTGAAGGGAACTGATCATCAGTTTTTGATGGATTGGATTCAGCCAGTGAAAGCAGCTGTGCACCCTGGGTCCTTACATTCCAAATACAAAGCACAGGGCTCTGCTTTGTGGAAGCCCAGCTGGCTTTGTGGTTGGCCACAAGAAGCTATGTGAGCTGGAGTTTCCTGAGAATCACCATCAATGCCATTTCCTAAACCATCCTTCCACACGTAGTCAAGGAGACATGTCAGCAAGACACTGCTTCTCCCAGCCCCCTTACCAGAGACAAGCACTTCCTGAGCTGTTCATCCTCTCTGAGTCATACAGACACTGAGCCATGTGAGGACCATGTGCATTTTGCAGATGAAGACAATGAGGCTCCAAGAGCTTCAGAAATTTGTCTGAAATCACAGAGTGGCTCAGAAATTTCACATGAACATCATTGTGATGTTAAAGCCTGGACTCTCTCACCACCATCAACACACACACACACACACGTGTCAGCTCTTAACATCACGATGCCTCCAAGGATGGCTTGAGCAGTCAGGCAGGGATGCAGCCCCTGAGCAGTGGTCAGCCACTGCTGGACAGTGGACAGCAAGAGAGGCCCCATTTTCTCCTTTCTTTCCTCCATTCTGTAACCAAGGGATGTGTTCCTGCCTCTTCTCCTGGCAACCGGAGAGCAACACCCCTCTGTCTCTCAAGTGAAGTAGCCATCACCCTGCCACTCTTGGGGCTCTGGCAAAAGCAGGCAAAGAGGGACCCCACCCCCCAGCAACCTGGGCTCTGCCTGAGCTGCTCAAAATGCTTCCAGGTCAGAGGTGAGGACACAGCCGTGCAAAGCTGTCCCTCAGGAATTTCAGCAGAGGATGGAGGCCCAAAGTCCCTGAGGAAGCAGCAACATCAGCCAGAAACCTCAGCTGACCAAGAGGGCTTTCTGCTTCTCCTGTCTTTAACCAGCTTGAGATCTGCCACCATATGTTTTTGAATAACAGCTACAAATTTTAAAAAATCATAACAAGAGCAGCAGCTAATATGTAGTACACATTCAATTCACTGTGCTAAAACATAGCTTTTAAAATTCCTTTACAAGTACCCAAGAGTGATTTTTATGAGCCCAAATTCCCTGATATTGATTCATGATGACAGTATGCAAGTTTATGTCCAGGGGGGTTAGGAGGTGGGACCCTACTCCGAAGAATGAAGAATCCCAGAGGCCTGACAGGAAGGGTGCTGATGCCAAAAGAGGGAAAGAGGGCTGGGAGGGCACTTCCTTGGAAGAAAGAACAGCTGGGGTATCTGGTCAGGGCTGGAGACATGCCCAGAGCCTGACTGGAGGAAGTGGGGTCTGGAGCCCTCAGCAATCAATTTCTAGACCAGTATCTGAATTCCTCCAGACCTACCTTGCTGCAAGGTGCCTTGATGAGTTCTACTAAAATTTCATATCTCTGGTAAGTTCTTCTTGATTTTTAACTGACCTGAGACCTAAACAATAAATTTGAAAGAACCACTAACATGCACTGAGCATTTACTTTAATACGTCATACTTGCTTATCTCTGTTAATCCTTACAGCCACCCTCCCTGTTGAAGAAACCCAGGCACACTGAGGTTAAGTAATTTGCCCCAGGTCCCTCCTTTTTTTAAGGAATAAATCAATGAACTCATGAATGATGGCCCTATCAGTCTTCATCAGTGGTTCTTAAAATGTTAGCTTGCATCTGAACTGCCCAGAGGGCCAGTTAAAACACAGATGTGGGGGCCCCACCCTCAGAGTTTCTGATTCAGTAAACCTGGGGTGATGTCTGAGGGTGTGACTTTCCAACAAGCTCCCAGGTGATACTGATGCTCCTGGTCCAGGGACCACTCTTTATGGTCTTGACAAGGAGTCAGAAAATTTTTTTTATGAAAGGGCCAGTAAATAAATGCTTTAGGCTTTGAGGATTAAGGAGCAAAATCAAGCTCATTTTATGAGTACTCACATGACCATTTTAAATGTAACCATCGAAAAATGTAAAATCTTAGCTTTCAGATCAAATTTGAGCTAGTGTGCGTGCATGTGTACTCAGTCACTTCAGTTGTATCCGACTGTTTGTGACCCCAGGAACTCTAGCCCACCAAGCTCCTCTGTCCATGGAATTCTCTGGGCAAGAATACTGGAGTGGGTTGCCATTTCCTCCTCCAAGGGATTTTCCCAACCCAGGGATTGAACCTGTGTCTCTTTTGTCTCCTGCATTGACAGGAAGGTTCTTTACCACTAGCGCCACCTGGGAAGGCCAATGGGAAGGCCTAGACTCTAGACAAATTCCTGGTCTTGGTCCCTCTGTGCCCCACCCCACACCTGTTTCCTTCTTAAGATCCCTTCTGCCCAATGGCCTCATCAGGAAAGTGCACCTTACCTTCAAGTGGCTGAGAGGCCAGCTGGTGTCCAGCACAGGTCACACAATGGCAGTGATGATGGTACCAATGTCACTAAGGTCAGGAAACCTGCCCTGGAGCTGACCCCATGCCTCTGGCACTCAGAGGCACCCTGGTCACTAGGGATTAGAAATGTTCCATGAGGAAGTCTGGAATCTGATCATGTTTTATTTTTTCCAGGCTATATATAATATGAAAAGTTCTCTAGTGTTGTCTTGGGGGAAGTAGATTTCTTATCATTTTTTTAAACAGGAACGATGATAATAAAGACACCTCAATTAATGTAATCTGCTTTGAAAGCACACCACTCTTTGCATATTTCAGATAACCTCAAAGCAGAAGATCTCGTACTAAGGTTTTGAGGTTTTACCATACTTATGAGGATCTATCCATGTTCTGAATTTTTGTGTTCATGGGCTTCTCATTTATTGAGCACCCACTTTTGTCCCTGGAGATTACAAGCAGGGGAAGAAAGCCTAAGCCCCATGCAGAGAACCACCTTTCCATTCCACCCCACTCCCCGCCCCCCGGAAGTTCATGAAATTGGTGGTGCGGAGGACATTCCAATAATGACACTTGGCTACTGGCCGGTTTTCCAATGATAACCTTGAGGAGCCCTTCACTCCCACATGTTCAATTTCTGAACTCTATCCAGTTAGAACATGACTCAGAGCAGGTCTCTATGCTGAGCCCTCCCTGGGGAGTAACAAAGTAAGCAGTACAGCTTTCCCTGACATGCCTGGAGAGCTCTGCAAAACGGAGAAATCCAGCTTCAAAGGTCTCCAGTGAGGTCTCGGTGGGCTGTCAGCATCTTCCCACAAGTTCAGTCTGCATACTGGTTTGAACGCTTTCTCACTGTGAAAACATCTTGTATCGTGCCTCATGGCATGGGACTAAAAAGCTGATGCCAGCACTATGCATGCCCCTCAATGTCCCAGGAAAGAGATTAAGGGATGACAGAGAGGGAAAAAAGATAGTGTATTAAGTACTGTATTTCAGTACCCACACTCTCTTGGCTACTAGTCAGAATCCAATGGCACGTGTTCTCCACGCTTTGCAGTCTTTTACAAATGGGCACCTGATGTGGGAAGCAGAGGGATAAGAAGACTCCTGAAGATGAGAGGAACTGGGCTCTTGAGGATGATGATCTCACCAGTGGTACTTGTGTGCTCAGTCATGTCCGATTCTTTGTGACCCCATGGACTGTAACCCTCCAGGCTCCTCTGTCCATGGGATTCTTTAGGCAAGAATACTGGAGTAAGTTGTCATTTCCTTCTCCAGGGACTCTCTGTCAAATGTTGGCCAATCGCCTTCCTTCATTCAGGTCCATAAGCCCTCTTCCCAAAGCTTGGGGAAGCTTCCCAAAGCTTATATGTTGGAAGTCAAGATTTTTGAAATTATAAATGTAATTTGGAAAGTAGAATGGTGGTTGCCAGGGGTGGGGGGCAGGGGTAGAGGAAACAGGGAGCCATTGTTTACTGGAGGTGGAGTTTCAGTTTTGCAAGAGGAAAGAGTTCTAGAAATTGATCACACAACCATATGAATACACATTAACAGTATTGAATTGCATGCTTAAAAACTGTACGATGTGAGGATTAATGTTTTATGTTATTTTGCCACAATTTGATAATAAAGCAATTTGGATCATATGATCTGAGCATCCCTACTAGGGCCTAGGGTAGTACTCTGAAATAAATATGTAGATTCTTCTGCAATAAAATGTACAACAGGTCTCACTGATTAGGATATATGAAAATCATACAGTCTCACATCAATGCAGGTCATTCTGCCAATTAATTGTCAAACTGCCAAATATTCACTAAAAGACTTCAGGGTTTCAGCAGTCCATGGAATTTGGAATGGCATCTCAGGAACTGTGAGTCTATAGCTCCCACTGACCCACCCTACCCCACACCTCAGTACAAAATGTTCATTGTCCACAGTTCACAGATGAGAAGATAGAAACAGGATACAGCAGGAGTAGGAAAACAGCCACTGGCCAAAGGCCTGTTGACTTGTGGAAATGCAAACTTGCCTGGTTCCCCTGCTGAGCCTTCACCCTGACCCTAGGCTAACATGGACACAGACGTGGTCAACAAAATGCTGGGATCTGAAAGAAGTACGTTGAAACTCAAGAGAGATGCCAAAGAATCTATCCCAATATGGTGCTAGTGGCAGGTGTGTGAGATGGAGCCACTGGAGTTTGGACACTGGCCATGACATGCACTCTCACCAGCCCAATTCATGTCCCTCTCAGAGGCAGAAACATGAGCAGGACAGACCTCCGCCCCATCTCTGGGAACTGTCCTTTGATCTTTTGTTTCTTAGGCCTGAGGTAAGGAACACCTCTGATCAGTAAGCTCTTCTCCCCTTCTCCACAACACTAAGCATTTGCTTTCGACTGGGGCTAGTCCCCGGAAACAGAAAGCATGCAAATTAGAAGTGTCTTTGATTCTCTCAACCTGGCACATCTCCTGCATATTCCTAGGAGAAATGAGGCCAAAGGAGATCTGCAGCCTGACAGAGTTAACGAGAAAAAAATATCTCGTTCTCATCTCTCACATCTGAGGTCAGCCTTGGTTTGGGGATGCTCCATAACTGCAGATCCTGTATCAACCGGTCTTCACTGCAGCAGCTCTGAGTTGATAGCAGACCTGCACTGACCACTGTCTGCCTTCTGCACATTCTCGCGGGCTCCCCAGGAATCACTGCAGATGTCACATCAGAGCGCTGAACAGCCTGACGAGGGATGGTTCTCAGTGTCTCATGCTCACTGTCCCCACTGGCAGAAAGCACCAAAGGGCCAAAGTTTGGGGTTCCAGAGGAGATGGGGAGAAGGGCTCTTGTTGTTCAGTCACTCGGTTGTGTCCGACTCTTTGCAACCCCATGGACTGCAGCATGCCAGGCTTCCCCGTCCTTCACTATCTCCTGGAGTTTGCTCAAACTCCGGAACAGTATGAAATGGGAAGAAGGGCTGACTCCTGAATAAATGCTTCCTGAGGGTGGAGGGACGAAGGGTGGCCTCACAGGTAACAAATCCTCCTGCCCCTTGCTGTGCACCTTCAGCAGCTGGGACCCCTGGGAAGCGTGGCTGCCCTGCTGAGTGTCTGCTGGCAGCACTGGCGCCAGCACTGTTCCTCGCACAACTTCTCAGCAAAGGAAGCCTTTCTGCTCAGGAGCGTGGACTCTCCTTTCTCTGTTAAATTAAACAAAGAGCTCCTCTGTTGACTTAGAGAAAACACTGGGCTTTTAGCATGGAATCTTTAACGAGAATGGAAAGAACTTCCACGAAACCCTGAGTCATCACAGCTGAGCTGTCCTGGCCTCCCGGAGCCAAAAGTGCACGATGGGTGCATTTAAACACACCTGCACATGCACACACACACACTCACACACACATAACTCTGAATGTAGATAAGACATGAGGTCCTCAACTAAGAATAACAGGCCCACTGTATTTGACACCAGTTCAGTACATTCAGTCACTCAGTCGTGTCCAACTCTTTGTGACCCCATGGACTGCAACACGCCAGGCCTCCCTGTCCATCACCAACTCCAGGAGTTTACTCAAACTCATGTCCATTGAGTCAGTAATGCCATCCAACCATCTCATCCTCTGTCGTTCCCTTCTCCTCCTGCCTTTAATCTTTCCCAGCATCAGAGTCTTTTCAAATGAGTCAGTTCTTTGCATATTTGACATCACTTTCATATAAATGGGAGCTTCCCATGTAGCACTAGTGGTAAAGAACCCGCCTGCCAAGGCAGGAGATGCAAGAGATTCAGGTTTGATCCGTGGGTCAGGAAGATCCCTGGAGGGGAAAATAGCAACCCACTCCAGTATTCTTGCATGGAGAATCCCATGGACAGAGGAGCCTGGCAGGCTACAGTCCATGGGATCCCAAAAGAGTCAGACATGACTTAGCAACCGAACAACAACAAATATACATGGAGTCTTTTTAACTAGGTACCACATCATGCCCTCACCTCTCTCCTTTCCCAGTATTGGATCTTGGGTCCAGATTCAGTGCTGGGCTGCCACTCCTTCCCTTTGATGTGCTGAATATGATGATGGACCAGAAACACCCACTAACTCATGACCCTGAAGTTCTGCAGCCCCAACTTAAGGCCCCTGAAATGCTGTTCCTGCAGGCCCTGCCAGGTCAGGGGTAGGGTGAAGAGAGGGAGCAGA
The DNA here is from genome assembly GCF_027580195.1 of Bos mutus. Taxonomy (NCBI): domain Eukaryota; kingdom Metazoa; phylum Chordata; class Mammalia; order Artiodactyla; family Bovidae; genus Bos; species Bos mutus. The sequence continues at coordinate 39,868,203 of NC_091636.1, read as the reverse complement.
AGCCTGTGCTGTTTCACACAGGCAGTGTGGGAAGGGGTGAGGGGAATACAGGGGCAGAAGGCCTAGAAGGATAGAGCACTTAGAGCCAGGCCCTAGGGGCACCAGAGAGGTGGGTCAGGACCTTTGCTATTTAAAAATGCTCAACAGTACTAATCATTAGAGAAATGCAAATTCGAAGCTATAACAAGGTGCTGCTTACAGTGAATGGCCATCATTAGAAAGTCTACAAATAACAAATGCTGGCAAGAGTGTGGAACCCTCCTACACCTTTGGTGGGAATGTAAACTGGTGCACCTACTATAGAGAACAATACGGAGGTTCCTCAAAAAACTAAAAACAGAGCTACCACATAACCCAGGAATCCCACTCCTGAGTATATAACTGAACAAAACTGTAATTCAAAAAGATACACGCATGCTTATATTCACAGCAGAACTATTACTACAATAACCAAAACATGGAAACAAGGTAAATGCCCATCAATAGATGAATAGATTAAGACAATGTGGTGCTTACACACAACGGAATATTATTCAGCCATAAAAAGAATGAAATAATGCCATCTGCAGCAACATGGACAGACCTGGAGATTATAAAGCTAAATGAGGTAGGTCAGAAAGACAAAGAAAAATACTATATGATATCACTTTATATAAAATCTAAAATATGATACAAATGAACAAATGATACAAAAGAGAAACAGACTCACAGACATAGAAAACAGACTTGTGGTTACCAAGTGGGGGAGGTGGGGGGAAGGTGGAGATTAGCAGGTACAAACTATTATATATAGAATGGAGAAGCCAGAAGGCCCTACAGTACTGAACGGGAAACTATATTCAATATCGTATGGTGAGCCACAATGGAGTAGAAAATAAAAAAGAATGTATGGATTTGGTAAAGAAAGATTGATAACATTTGATTCAAAATTTTAACAGTGCCTCTATATTTTTTCTTAAAAAGATAACAAGAGCATGAAAAACTTATTTCTGCTTCTTAACTCAAATAAAGCTCAACAAATTTTATAGCAGAAAAAATAAATCAATAAATAAGAAAAAAGAATGTATGTGTGTGTTCTTGCCTAGAGAATCCCAGGGATGGGGGAGCCTGGTGGGCTGCCGTCTATGGGGTCACACAGAGTCGGACATGACTGAAGTGACTTAGCAGTAGCAGCAGCACAGTAGAAAAAAGTGGCTTCCCTGGTGGCTCAGTCAGTAAAGAATCCACCCACAATGCAGAGGAACTGAGTTCTACGCCTAGGTCAAGAAGATCCCCTGGAGAAGGAAATGGTAACCCATTCCTATATTTTCTTGCCTGGGAAATTCCATAGATAGAGGAGCCTGGAAGGCTAGTCTGTGGGGTCGCAAAAGTCTGACACGACTTAGTGACTAAACCACCACCACAGTAGAGATTAACACAACACTGTAAATCAACTATACTTCAATAAAGTGTGTGTATATATACACACACACACACACACACACAGGGGGAAAAGATCTTCACTGTTTAAGTGTGAGACACCAGTGTGTGCAAACCTCATGTCATGTTAACCCATACTGGTTTGAATGAAGAATGTCAACTTTGTTCCTTAATACTCCAAGATAGGAGCAGAAACATATGTCTTACGACATATGAGAGTTAAAAGAATCTTCTAAGATCTTCCAACCCCTTCATCTTACTGATAAGGAAATGGAGGCCAGGGCTCCTATAACTAATCTAAGTTACAGAAGGACCAGGTGTCACAAAACCTGATTCTCTCAACTCCAGTCCACTTCTAAGTTCTACTGTGGAAAGAGAAAAATGTAAATCTCCTTTGCCTGTATACATGCTATGCTAATTCACTTTAGTCATGTCCGACTCTTTGTGACGCTATGAACTGTAGCCCGTCAGGCTCCTCTGTTCATGGGGATTCTCCAGGCAAGAATACTGGAGTGGATCGCCATGCCCTCCTCCAGGGAATCTTCTGGACCCAGGGATCAAACCCATGTCTCTTACATCTCCTGTACTGGCAGGTGGGTTCTTTACCAGTAGCTTCACCTGGGAAGCCCTGCCTGTAAATGAGCAAAACTAAAAATAATGCTTCATAATAATTGCTTTCTACCTCTGGCTAACTGTGCAGTATCTCAAGCATGTCATTAACATGTGTCAGATTCACTTTAATCTTTTGCAAGCCAAGCGATTTTAAATTCAGGTCCAGCTATACTTTTTGTAGAGTGCAGAACAAAATGAAAACACAGGGCCCAGGCCAGGGGCAGGGAAACCAATCTTTCCTTCCCACAGCCCATCATCCCAACTCACAGCAGAAGGGCGACCCCCCAGGAATTGCAAATACCACGCCAAGATATATTCAGTACCTGAATGGGAGGTGGTGGAGCAGTCCCTCTCCAAGCAACCAGCTGATGGAGAGGAGCACTGTCACCTCACCTCAAGACACTGCGGGATGCACACACCATCCTGAACCTCCTGAGTGTGCGCCCAGGCTCCTGCTGGGGAGCAGAGGGCAGCCAGAGAACACATCCTTCTCCCACCCCAGTGCAACCTAGTAATTGCCTTGGTAGGGTCACACTAGAAGACGTGTCAGAGTGCAAAGCAGGAGGCCAGGAGGACTTACTTCAATTTAATTACCTCTTTAAGGATTCTATCTCCAACTACAGTCACATTCTGAGATACTAAGGGTTAGATGTTCTAACCTTCGACATATGAGTTGTTGTTGTTCAGTCATTTAGTGGTGTCCAACTCTTTCCAATCCCATGGACTATAGCATGCCAGGCTTCCCTGTCCATCACCAACTCCTGAACTTGCTCAGATTCATGTCCATTGAGTCAGTGATACTATCCAACCATCTCATCCTCTATTGTCCTTTTCTCCTCCTGTCTTCAATCTTTCCCAGCATTAGGGTCTTTTCCAAAGGGCCAGTTCTTCACATCAGGTGACCAAAATATTGGAGCCTGAGCATCAGTCCCTCCAATGAATACTCAGGATTGATTTCCTTTAAGATTGACTGGTTGGATCTCCTTGCAGTCCAAGGGACTCTCAAGAGCCTTCTCCAACACCACAGTTCAAAAGCATCAATTCTTTGGTGCTCAGTCTTCTTTAAACATAAGCGTTGGGGGACACAATTCAATCAATGATGGATGCTGACCCTCAAAAGTTGGATATTCTGTAGAAGTGATCTCAGGGAAAACAGTTCACTAAGAATCTATACCCAGACTATGGCTTCTCTCGGAAAGGCCTTCTCTAACCCCCCTGATCAATCAAGTTCCTCTTCTAGATATTCTTACAGCCTCAATGCTCATACACATTACTTTTATAATTTTTAAGTTCTCCTCCCACTAAATTATATAAGTTTGTGAGGGCAGAGTCCAACTATGAACGTTAAGAACTTTGTCCCTTAGTATCTGGTCAACAGGAAGCAACAAATCAAAATTTTCTAACTGAAGGAAGGCCAATCAATGACATACAAACCAATGGAAATAAACACTGGAACCTTCTAATCTTTGGCTTACTGACCCAGGAGACACCCTGGGGACACACTTCTTGAGACTTTGGAGGAGAAAATTGGGAACATAAAGTGCATTTATCATTTTCTCAAATATTTAATTTAAAATCTAGCAAGTAAACTTCCTTCTCCATAACAAATTTGTGGCTATTTAACAAGACTCCCAGCTGCTGCACAGAAATGGGACTGACTGAGTGTATGTGTCTGGAGAGGGAGAATGTTTGTTATCCCAAAGGCTGGCATTAATCAAGCTATGGGACAAACATATAGTTAATATTAATCACCAAAAGAACACATCTGCCTTGCCTCAGTGACTTGGAGCACTCCTGGAATGCTGAGACCCCTAGCACAGGTAAGATGCATGTCCTGCTCACACCTGCAGGACCCCACTGGAAACACACATCATGCCTTCATTCAGTGGACAAACGTTTATCAAACAAACTACTATGCATCAGACATTGGCCTTGGATATAAGTATCTCTGACACTTGGGATGCAAAGATGAGTCTCATGGTGAAAACAGAATACAAGTTCACCAGAACAATCATGAATGAAGCTGTGACTTACACATTTATTTACTCACTCATTCATTCAACATTTACCAGGTGCTTACTATGACAGGCTCTGTCCAAGGCAGTGGGGATTCAGCAGAGTTCAAAAGCGAGGAAATATTTGCTCTCATGGAACTCACATTCTTGTTTTGAGAGAGATAGATAATAAACAAATAGGTAAAATAACATCAGATGATAAGTGCTATGAAAATAAATAAAGCAGGAGAAATGGTTTACAAAGTGAGAGAGAGAAAGCTATCTTACTTAGTGGTCAAGGAAGGCTTCCTTGATTGGGTGATTTTGAGCAGAGACCTGACTAGTTTGAAAGAATGAGCCATGAAAAGATCTTATGGAGGCGTATTGCAGGCAGAGGGAATATTGAGTGCAAAGGCCCTGGTGTGAGTCTACATCCAGGAATGCCTAGCAGGCAGGGAAGGAGGGGCAGAGCTGTAGGAAGGCATATAGATGGCAACCAGAGGCCACAGTAAGATGTAGAGTGAGCTCAGGAAACGGACCCATCAGTCCTACACGGAGGGGAGAGGCCTCATAGGAAGGAGCATTTGAAATGAGACTGAAACAACGCCAGCAGTTTGCTTAGTGCACCAGCTGAGAATTCACCTTCCCACTCTCAGCAGGAAGCCGGAAGCCATGCATGCTCGAGGTTCAAAGACCAGCACTCGGCTGCAGCTGACTGACCTAGTCCTCTCTGACCCACTCATCTCCCAAAGCATCTGCTCTTCTTTACCTCTACTGAGAAGGCACGCCTGAACATTGCTAGCTGATGGCTCTCTCAGACCTCCATCTCCACATTCCTGCCAGGATCACCGTTATGTTCACCATCGCACCCCCAGATCTAGAACTGTACCTGGCACCAGGTAGGAGCTTGTTAAGTAAATAAAATCTCTTGCTTTTTCTTATCTATCTATCTGTCCATCCTCTTTTTTTTCTTTTTTCCAAAACAAGAATTCAAAGTAGCTGCTTTCAGCTACAGCCTCAGGCCACATCTTTGTCTTGCATTTTCCTCTTCAACAGCAAGGTACTGGAGTATCCACTGAACTCCTTCAGGAAGGCATGGGTATTCTCATGGGTTAAACTGGCTCCACAGAGGTGAAAATACAAGTATCCAGTCAGCTGCCAGATGCAACACAGATGGTCAGTAAATTCAATACTTTTGAAGTTCAACATTTCTGAGTTTCTACCCTGGCCAGGAAGTCTGCCAAATCTTGAGAACACACCTGTGAATGAGCAGACCTGATTTTCATCCTTGTTGAGCTTATTGCCTAGAGAAGGACACAGACAGACGTGCATTATATGATAAAGCCCGCGGCAGGGCAAGTAGCTGGAGATAACAGTCACAGGAGAGACACCTACCACAGCAGAACCTAACACTGATCTTTTGGCAGTGAAGAAGGTTTTCTAAAGGAAGCCGTGTATGAGTCCTAGAGATAAATACTTCTGAGCCAGTAAGGCACTGGGGAGAACGTGTTTCTGAAGAAGGGCTCTAAGTGCAAGGGCTTAGGTAGTGAAAGCAAAGCTTCTTGGAGATAAACAGTCGTTCAGGATGGCACAGACTATATTTGGAATGACAAGAGATGAAACTGGAGAAACAGGTAAAAGTCACACATAGAAGGAGATCCTAAAACTCACTTAACAGCTGGGTCTCTATCCTGAGGGCACGCTGGCAGGCTTTTAATGGGGGAAAGAGATGAGCTGATTTGCTTTAGAAATATTTCTCTGGCTTCTAATGGGTGAGATCAAGGGTGGGGAGACTTCAGTGATCCAAGTGAAAGCTTACGATGCTGAAGGCAGACATATTTAGAAAACTATTTAGGTAGCAGAAATGACAAGACTTGGCAATGTATGTTGATTGAAGGCTTGAATCAAAGAAGAAAATCCAGGAGTTTGTTTGCCACACAGAGCTTTGAAGCTAGAGATTGAGTTGTTCATTTTTTAGGGACAGTATCATGGTCCTGCAGGGGTCGCTGATGGCTCCAGCCGTGAGCATACCAGAGTGGGATGCAGTGAGGAGACAGCCCTCCCCATCTCTGCAGGCAGCAAGAGGGAGACAGAGGTGGGTCAGAACAGGATAAATCTCCTCCCAGCCTCACTGAAGGTACATGGGAACACGAGGACGACCAAGGGCAAAGCTAGGGGCCACTTCTCATTAAGATACCTTGTGTGTGTGTTTTCCTACAGAGTTGTGGAAAGGGAAGAAGAGTTTAATAACTAACTACTCACCTAACATTTCTTCTGTGATCTGAATGAGAAGGGGGTCCAAAGGGGAGGGGATATGTATACATGTACTGCTGATTCATTTCACTGTACAGTAAAAACTAACATAACATTGTAAAGCAACTACACTCCAATAAAAATTATTTTTTAAAAGGGAATAGGATTTCTAAGGGAAAAAAAAAAAACTTTTTGCTGTATGAGAGAATCACCTTTTAGCTGAAAGTGATCCTTTGCTCTTATTGATCCAAATCCCCTTTCCAGCCTAGAATGCACTCCCCAGTGTCCTTTGCCTTCCAAATTCTACCCCAACTTCAGCACAGTCCCACTCACTCTGACAACATATGCCCAGCACAGAGCACCTGGAGGAGATTAAATGAACAGATGCCATGCTTCCTAGGGAAGCTGTTTCCTGTTTGGGGAATGGGAATGTATGGACCTGAAATGAGTCAAAAAATTGTCAAGTGCTGAGAAAATGCAAAGAAAGAAACTACCATGGTGAGGTCTGGCTAAAGAATAAGGGCTTTTGCCTGGATAAATAAGTATCTCATCACTACAGAGAAACATTCCTAAGGTGCTGCTGCTGCTGCTGCTAAGTCGCTTCAGTCGTGTCCGACTCTGTGCGACCCCATAGACGGCAGCCCACCAGGCTCCCCCGTCCCTGGGATTCTCCAGGCAAGAACACTGGAGTGGGTTGCCATTTCCTTCTCCAATGCGTGAAAGTGAAGTCACTCAGTCGTGTCAGACTCTTCGTGACCCCATAGACTGCAGCCCACCAGGCTCCTCCATCCATGGGATTCTCCAGGCAAGAGTACTGGAGCGGGGTGCCATGGCCTTCTCCTTCCTAAGTGCTAGTGCTCTGAATTCCTACAGTCTTGGTCTTGGATTTTACTAAGCAAACAAAACTAAGCAGGTTCCCATTTTATTTTCCCAGAGAAGTATTTCCCCAAGTTCTTTCCAATAACTTTTTCATTCCTCTCACTGGTAAAAGCTAGAAGCGCTTTGCCAATCCTCCTGCCAGTCATGAAAGACAGGTCATCAAAAATAAACATCACTTCACTAAAAGAAAAATCAAAACTATTGAATAACAATTAAAAATTTAACTACCTCATAGCAAGGCAAAGCATGGATCACTGTAGAGTAGCTATAATCATATGGCAATCAGGAATTCAAGAAATTCAAGATAAGCCTCAGGCAGGTTGTACCAAGAAAGTGTGCCGTTAGCCAAGGAAAATTAACAGTGTGTTTTAGACTCAACAGAAAATATGGTGATTGCTTAGATCTTCAACTCACTGAATTTCCATTAAATCAGAACAAAACTATAAACAATAACCCCAAAACACACAATATCAGATTAGTGATCTGATATGCTAATGCTAATGAGCAATTGTTAATGCTATTATAAAACATTTAACATTTTTACAGACTACTTAGAAAGGAACTTAAGTGAAGTGAGTGAAAGTGAAGTCGCTCAGTTGTGTCCAACTCTTTGCGACCCCGTGGACTATAGCCCAGCAGGCTCCTCCGTCCATGGGATTCACCAGGCAAAAGTACTGGAGTGGGTTGCCATTTCCTTCTCCAGGGGATCTTCCAGACCCAGGGAGCGAACCCAGGTCTCCCACATTGCAGGCAGAGGCTTTAACCTCTGAGCCACCAGGGCAGACCCCAGAAAGGAACTTAGTCATTTCCAAATGACTTAGATGAGAAATCCACCCAGGACTTCAATATGGCGGACTAGATATTCCAAAACAACTCTCCCAGTATTAAGTCCCTAACAAAGCTTACAGCATTTAAAATCTGGGCCAAAAAATCCTCAGAAGTCATAAATCAAAAAGAAGTCAGCAGAAATTCGGGAGAAAGGTAAAAGATGCAGTGTGATGATCTTTTTTGTGTCAACTCACCTTGGCTACAGTCTTATTTATTCAGACAAACACTAATCTGGGTGTTACTGTGAAGTCATTTTGCTGTTGGTTAGTTGCCAAGTTATGTCCAACTCTTTGTGACCCCATAGACTGTGGCCACTAGGCTCCTCTGTTCATGGGATTTCCCAGTAAGAATACTGGAGTGGGTTGCCACTTCCTTCTCCAGGGGATCTTTGTGACCCAGGGATCAAACCAGGGTCTCCTGCATTAGCAGGCAGATTCTTTACAGCTGAACCATGTGGGAAGACTGAAGGCATTTTGTAACTGTAATTGAAGTCCATAATCAATTGAATTTAACATTATTCTTGATAATCTAGGAGGCCGGATTCAATCAGTCAAAATACCTTAAAGGCAGAGCTGAGACTTCCCAAATGAAGAAATTCGGCCCACGGACAGGTACTTCAGCCTATGGATGAGAGAGGCAGCCTGCCCCTCCTGCCCATTGATTCTGGATTTGCCTAGCCAGCCCCTCAATACCATGTAGACAACTTCTTGCAAGAAACCTCTTAATAGATACTTACTATTGGTTCTGCTTCCCTGGTTGACCCCTGATTGGTGCACGGAGCTCACTGCTGCCCCACTATTTCTGCTCTGGAAAGAAGAGGCAAGTTTAGGACCCACCTAGGTGAAAAGCCAGATCAGGAGCCATTAAGTGAAAAAGTGAACCCAGAAACAAAGAAACAAGTAAGCAAACCTAAACTTGGCTCTCTGGGCTTCAACTCTGAGTAGAGGGCGGGAAACTTCTCCTGGAGTATCTACAGCCACAAACCATAGATTTGGGACCCGACTTCACAACAGAATATGTGTAACTTCACCAGTAAGCGGAGAAAGATACCATTCCACATTCCCCAGACTGGCAAAATTTATAAATGAGAATATCAAGTGTTAGACAGAATATGTAACAGTGGGAACTGCTATATTCACTGCTCCTGAACAACTCTGAAAAGCAATTTTACATCTGGCAAAGTCACAGATGTATATATCCTATGAGACATTGCTTTCATTCCATACTAGTTACATGCCCTGGAAAACCCTATGAGCCTGTGTTCTTAAAAAACATGTACAAGATGATCTGTGCAATATAAGGTATAATAGCCCCAAACTGGAAACAGTTCAGATCCACTCACAGAAGACCAGTCCAAGTGAAAGTCACATAATGGGAGTGTCTACAACAGAAAAAAAGGAATTACAGCTACACGTCCTGGCATAAACAATGTGGATGAACAAAAAGTCCCATGCACACATTCAGATTTCATTTCCTTTCATGATCTTACCACGTATTCTAAAGATAAAATCTGGACTGGATCTCCTAAATCCAGGCTGATGCTCTTAAGACCAAGGTCTAATTCTACTCACAACTGTACCCACAGAATCTTGCAGAGCACCAGACATAAAGTGCTGGTACCCGACAGACACCCAATGGATTCTTGTTGGTTGAATGAATAGTTTCTGACCACAAAAACACATGCCAGGAACTAGACCCTGTGTTTTCAGCCTAGCGTCCTGATGTATGAAATCCCAAAACCTGACTTTACTTCCTTGGACCCCTTTCTGCCATAGTTGACCCTGCAGCTGTTGTCATCTAACCTGACTCCACTTACACAGCTTCCAAAAACCAGACTCCCCCCAGATACTTCCATCTAAGCTCCACTCAAGTTTCAGTATGATATGTTCCCACCAAAAATCCAAAGAGAAGGGAGCTTGTCAATTTCAATAAAATGAGGCTTTGAAATTTGCTCTAGATTTAATTCCAGCAATCTGTATTTTCTCATCATTTAACATGGAATCTTGAAAGTTGAACAAGAACTTTGACAGGGCTCAGGAAATATAATGCTTAGAAGAGCAAACAAAACTGGTTAAGAAATTTTAGTTCAAACTGATCAAATTGACAACAAAATAACATCACATTAAAGGTCTGGGTTGATTTCATCGGGCCATATTAAAAGACACTGTGAAATTCCCGAGTACCTTTCTATTTGGGAAATAAACGTAAATGAAGGGACACATTTTAGGGGAGATAATTCACTTTCTCTCCTGAAGTCCTAGAGTACTTTTAAACTCCATCTTTTTATTCAATACCAGGGGTGTTCCTGCTTTGAACATTACAAAGATGGAATGTTTTCCACAAGGAAAGGTGATCTTTCTCGATATAATCACAGTAATTCCATCTGGCAGCACCGATCTCCCTAAGCACAAGGTATACCTTAATGTGGGTTAATGACATGGCTAGTGTCAGTGAATTCCAGTGTAACACGGTACAGGAACACTGCAATTACCTGGCTCAGAGAGACCAGCACATTCCAATATGCCAAGATTTTAAAATTCCAAATGTCAAGTATACTTTAAAAATAATTGCCGGCACATTAACTTATTCTGCAGTCGCTAGCTGTCACGTAAATACTGCATTTCACTTACTGTCTTAGGAAAGAGATAGTCACAAAGAACTGACACCTCCTCCACATCTATAAGCCTCACATTTTTCTTTTTATCAGTGTTATGTGGACTGGATGCACTCTAGATTCATCTATGTGGCTACAAGTCACTCTTCATTTCATTTTAATGATTTACTGAATTTCTACTTTGCATCTATACTATGTTACATACTGTTTGGGGAGGGAGTTCCTACACTAATGAAGCTGTGCAAATAGTTGACGGAACAAGATTTATATTCAAGGAAGACCTCAGCCTAAAGAACCTTAGCTGAATTTATCATCTGATAACATGTTGGTATTTTTTCAGTTTCTCTTCACATATCATTATCAGCATCATCAAATATTTAGCTGTCTAGTAATATTCCACATTAATGTATTATAACATTTCTGATACTGAAAAGCACTGTCTCTAAACTATCTTCCTCTAAGGAATTAAAAAGACTTAAAAAAATTCAGCATTACTAATCCCATATAAATATCATCAACCAATGTGGCAAGGATGTAGGAGATTCCTTTCCCTTTTCCTGTTAGGAATACAGACTTGAGTACAGAGAAGTGAAATGTATAACAGTACATATTTTCTGGCCACAGAGTGGGGAAGAGAAAACAGATTTGAATAATAACAGGTCTCATAAAAAAAAATAGAGCAAAACAAACTCCCCCATCCAGTGAGGAGATTAAGTACAATACCCTTTAATCCACAGGTTGGCTCCTTCATCTCTGGGACGCCTCGCCTCTGCCTCCTGTATACGACGTGTGGGTGGTACTCTCCCTCAGCCAGTGGATGGTTTTTGACAGGCTCAATGAAAAAGTCTCCATGTGGTAGATGGAAAAATCCAGTCTGTAAATACATGCAAGACAAAGGTTTTATTTGAATCCATTCTTTATCTGGACAAAGAAAATTCATAAAGTGAAAATTATATAGATTAGGATGACCTCTGAAACTCAAAAGACTTTCATAGTCTGCCATTTGGTCTCCCAGAAGAGTGACATGTAAATAATTCAGTGAAATGTCTTCATAGTCATAGTTATTAAATGCTTGGGGGTCATGAGCTCTTTGAGGCACTGATGAAAAAAAAGTGTACATATACACACAAATCCAAAAGTAGCAAACAATTTTTCAGGTTTGTGGATTGCCTCTATCCCTCAAACCCACTGCTGGTTAATCTCAAATTAGGAACAGGGCTTCCTGGGTGCCCTGTTATAGGACTTGTGGATCACAGTTCATGGACGTTTTTGGGAAACATTTATCTGTATGTGGGTAGCTCAGCTACATGCTCACATGTGGTTTCATCTTGTTTATTTCGTTTTGACTGCACTAAGTCTTCACTGCTGTGTGCCAGCCCTCTCTAGTCAGGATGAGCAGAGGCTACTTTCTAATTGCAGTATGCAGGCTTCTCATTGCTGTGGCTTCTCTTGTTGCAGAGCATAGGCTCTAGAGTGTAAGGGCTTCAGTAGTTGTGGAGTATGGTCTCCAGGGCTCAGGCTCAATAGCTGTGGTGCACAAGATTAGTTGCCCCATGGCATGTGGAATCTTCCCAGACCAGGGAGCTAACTCATGTCCCCAGCACTGGCAGGTAGATTCTCAACCACTGGACCACCAGGAAAGCCCATGGTGGTTTGGCTTGAAGTGTTTAATGCCATTCTACTCTCAAGGAAACAAAGAAATATAATACTGATCTGAGACTTGAGTTTCCAGGAGTCTAAAGCAGACACTCTCATCTCACAGATAGGGGAATTAGCAATAAGTCGGGAAATGATGGGCAACGAGTAACTCTTTCTGGGGGTCAGGTCTAGAAGGATGGTATAGCCGACAACTCTGTCTTCTCTTTGTGAAAGATTCTGAGTGCCCATTTAAGTTATTTAGAAGCTGCTTTGCCAGTGACCTATGACAGACTTAACTCTTAGGATCTAAATTCTATGTTGATGAAAAAGATGGCTTGCCCCAGACACCCTGTTTGCAGCATCACACTGGAGTGACCAAGAGCTCAGACTTTGGAATTAGCCTGTATTCACATTCCAGCTCCTCCAGTTTTTAGCTCTGTGATGTGGGACAAATGACTTACTCAGTTTGAGCTTTCTCAGCTGAAAAATGAGGATAACCAAGGGATGTTGTGAAGCTTAAATGAGTTAATATATGCAAAGCTCCTAGAAAAGGGTGTGGCCTACAGTCTTATTTGTTATTAGACTCTTTCCAGATGTCAGGTTTCATGTCTTTTCATTGTCTTAGGGTCTCTAGAGTCAATATAACAGTTTAGTGAATATTGTTTACAAAAATAAACTTGGAAAGTTTGAGGTTAGGAAAACTGTGAACAGGTCCCAAAGTTCAAGGTCACTCGTCACATCTCAGCAAGCCAGGGCTGCTCTGCTCCGTAGGTGAGTCTGAAGATGAGCTGAGTACACCCCCTGCCCTCACCCCAGGCTAGGAAGCAAAAGGGGCTCCATGAAGGGAAATGCTCTCTGTTGAACAGGCTTTGACTCTGGGGTCTTTCCAAAACGGTGCCACACTGTTGCTGCTGTTCAGTCACTAAATCGTGTCTGACTCTTTGTGACCCCATGGACTGCAGCACACCAGGCTCGCTTGTCCTTCACTATCTTGCAGACTTTACTCAAACTCATGTCCACCGAGTCAGTGATGCCATCCAACCATCTCATCCTCCATCACCCCCTTCTCCTCCTCCCTTCAACCTTTCCCAGCATCAGGGACTTTTCCAATGAGTCGACTCTTCATATAGTAATATAACCAGATCTGAATATACACCTCACACCTTCTTATTTTGATTACTGACTTTTAAGTATCTTCGATAATAAAGAGAATAGAAAAAAAAATTACTGAAAGTCATAAGAATAGCTGTGTGACCTTGAATAGGTCACTCAACCTGTAAAATGTAGATAATGCCTACCACCTCACAGGGCTGTCAGGAGGAGCAAATGGACTGAGGCTTATCAAAGTGCCATGCAAACAGCTTTACAAATGCAGTGATAATATTTTAGCTATCGACACCAATAGCTGACATCTGACTTCAAATTTGCTCACATTTGCTGACCGGTTTTTTTTCTCAGCATCTTTCTTTGAGAAAAAAAAAAACCTCCGGGACAAGAAGCATTGACAAGGTCCAGACTGTAAAGTAGCTAGAAACAGACTCATGTAGGGCTGAGAGTCAGTTTTATTTCTACTCTGAGACAAAGACCAGGGACCTAAACAGACAGTGGACCTCTTGCGAATGGAGCTCATTTGTTCCACAGAAATTAAATGAAGGCAAGGACTCCTCAGGCACCGCTGGTGTGCAGTCCCTTTGTGCAACTGCCATCAGTCTAACACTAAAGTCTTTGAAGAAAAAAAAAGTAACACCAACAAGAAGGATGAACTGGTATTTCTCCAGCCTCAAATTTTGGACTCAGGTGGTGCAGAAGAAACACATGGGACTCCAGTTGAGAACACAATAACTGTTTTATGGGCAACACGAATGAGGGTGCCCAAAAGTCAAATGAGCATTTTCTTAACTGCTTCCTCCATTTGCATTTTTACACAAGGCCAGTTTTGCCAGCAGGCACCTGGAAATCAGCTACCTCTCCATCCTAAATACTTCTCAGAAGCTGGACGGAGCCCAAGGAAAGCTGAGTGACTCATCAGCTGGAGGGGAGGCAGGACATCTGCTCATAGGAAGTGGGGGTGCTGGCCTCAGGACCCCATGTGTATTGCAGAGAGAGGATGGACAGGAGAGGAGATGAAGAGATGCTGCTGGTTCCAAGAGGGTGAGGTGAGAAGATTTCCCAGCTGAGCTCTGCATCTCCTTCTCCTGCAACATATAAACACAGAGCTTTGTACACCTGGTACCCAAGGGGCCACAGTTCACTGGTCTCTTCTTGTCTAACCAGAGCTGGGTCATGCTGGAAAATCATACACCCTTTGCATTCCAATAGAAGTAAGGACGGGCTCCATGCTCTCCCTGAAGCTAACTGCCCAAGAGGGCCACCTTCTTCTGTTGCCAGCTCTGGATCTGAATCAGAGAAGGCGCTCTACATTCCACTCTCCTTTATATACTGCTTACCTCTTGCATCTTTTTTCAAAACCTTTTTATTTTATATTGCAGTAGAGCTGATTAACAATGTCGTGATAGTTTCAGGTGGACGGCAAAGGGACTCAGCCATACATGTATCTGTTCTCCCCCAAGGTCTTCCCAGGTGGCTCAGATGGTAAAGAATCTGCCCACCAATGCAGGAGACGTGGGTCCGGAAGATTCCCTGGAGGAGGAAATGCAATCCACTCCAGTATTTTTGCCTGGAGAATCCCATAGACAGAGGGATTGGGATCCTGATGGACAGATCCCAGGACAGATCCTGATGGGCTACATTTATGGGGTCACAAAAGAGTTGGACACAACTTAGTGACTAAACAAACAAAAAATTCTCCCCCAAACTCCTCTCCCATCCAGGCTGCCAGATAACATTAAGCAGTTTCCTGTGCTAAATAGTTAGGTTCTTGTTGGTTATCCATGTTAAATATATCAGTGTGTATGTGTCACTTCTCATATCTTTGAAGGAGACCGAGAATGGACCTAAAGAAAAACTATCCAGTTCTCTGGGGAATTCTCAGATTCCTGAAAGAACCAGGGCAGGATGAGCCCCTGGCAGAAGCCCAAAGAACACAAGTTTGCCCTTTCACCTCCGTCATCTCTTTCTCCTCTCAGCATCCCAGCATGCCGCTCAGTGTCTTTTGGAAATAAACTCACCTCATTGTTCTAAGTTATAAATACCTGAGAATGCTTCCTGAGGCTCTCTTATAAGAATTATTCTAAATAAACTTTATTTCAAAGCACTATAAACCTGCAGAAAAATATACAAGTTATAACTGCAAAGTCCCATAAAACTTTCACAGAAGAAACACCTAAATTCAGGAAGAGAAGCTTTCCAGTAGCAAGAAACTACGTGCTTCGCTTCTCACTCAATATCACCCCCAGGGGTAACCTTATTCTAATTTCTAACACTAATACATTCATTTTAAATCTTTCCTTAATTCTTTACAGGAAGGGTCACTTGATACAAAAAGTAATGTCTACTCCATGACTGCTAAGTCACTTGTCATGTCTGACTCTTTGTGACCCCCTGGACTGTAGCCCAACAGGCTTCTCTGTCCATGGGATTCTCCAGGCAAGAATACTGGAGTGGGTTCCCAGGCTCTCCTCCAGGGGATCTTCCCCACCCAAGGATCAAACCTATGTCTCTCATGTCTCCTGCATTGGCAGGTGGGTTCTTTACCACTAATGCCACCTGGGAAGCCCTAATAATGTCTACTAGTTCATTTCAAATGTTAGAGACTGGCTGGTGAAAGAAATTTAAGGCAAGGAGATGTCTTGCTACTGCTACTGCTAAGTCACTTCAGTCGTGTCCAACTCTGTGCGACCCCATAGACAGCAGCCCACCAGGCTCCCCCGTCCCTGGGATTCTCCAGGCAAGAACACTGGAGTGGGTTGCCATTTCCTTCTCCAATGCAGGAAAGTGAAAAGTGAAAGTGAAGTCCCTCAGTCATGTCTGACTCTTAGCGACCGAATGGACTGCAGCCTACCAGGCTCCTCCATCCATGGGATTTTCCAGACAAGAGTACTGGAGTGGGGTGCCATTGCCTTCTCCAGAGATGTCTTGAGACCCATTAAATCAGACTCTTCCTACTGCTTCCTCCTCAGCCCCAGACGGTGGGGATGAGATAAAGGGCTGAGCTACCTTGGTGAGAATCATCTGGCATTGAACCTCTACTGCTCTCTGCTAAGGAGGAACAGGGGTAGGACCTTCAGAATCTTTAGGACCAATTTATTTTTCCTAGTCTTCCACTGAGAATAGTTGTCTATAACAGCTCCTCCTTCTCCTCAACTCCTATCAAAGTATTAGTCATCTGGATGTACTTGATGTTATACTTCAGTTAGTGCAATGATTTTGGGTCCAGTGGGAAACTGGCAATGTCTTACAAGAAATTTGTGAATAGACTGTTCTAGAATTGCAAAGCCATGAGGCCTTGAAGAGTCACCTGGTCTAGGCTGTCATGCCTTCAGCTTTTACCACAGGTAAAAACAGCAGGCTGAAGAATAAAAACAATGGTATTGTAAAAGACATGGGGAAACGTATCAAACCAGTTCCAACACTCAACACTCAGGGCCCTGTGTTGCACAAGTCAAGGGGGTGATATTCACATAGATAAAACTGTGAGTGGAGCCCCCTAGAGGTGTGCGATGGAGCATTGTCACTAACTCATTAGCCTGTCCTGGAAAGAAATTCCTGTTCATTTGAAAATGTCAGAAGTTACCAGATCAGTTTGTTTCTTCCTGTGGTGATGAAGACAATAACATGAACATATTCTGAAATCAAGAACAAAAAAAAATTGATTTGGGATAAAGATGTATCTAAGACACTCAATTATAGTACATAGATCACTGGGAAAGATATCACCTGTGGCCTACTATATACACAGGAAAGAAGATAAAATAAGACCCCCCCCACCAAATCACCCTTCTTGATGATCAATTTGCATCTGTCACATGTCCAGCCCAGGGCTAAGATGTCTAAGAGGGGCAGTGACCCCTGCCCTTGAGGTTTACAACCTAGCCAGGAAGACAAGACTGACATCCATAAAATAGCAGAAAGGAGAACAGCAAAGACCTAGAATTTTTGTGTCAAAAAAGGGTACAGTGCTCACATGTCCCAAGAGGTTGGCCCATGACCTCTGGGCCTAGAGGCCAGCTCTTTCCTGTATCACAGTCCCTTCTCGACCAAACACAGCATCCTTGCAGAAGGTGGGGGATGTGTCTCCCTAAGTGCTACAGATTCCAGTGCTGTGGTCCAGGAGAGACAAAGGCCACTGAAGGTAAATGCTTTTAGAGGGCACAGACAGACTGAACTTCTACAATCGCCAATCAACCTGGCCCAGCCCTAAAGCCATGACAACCGGCCAGAATTATTAACTTTTAACTTTTCCGTTGCTGGGTTGTAAGAGAAAGAACAACTTTCTATCATTTAATGCATAGCCAGGACCTTAAGTCAGAAGTCAGGGGATGACAGAAGCCACAAAACACAGAGCTGAGACCACTGGGAAGATTAGTCCAGGAATAACCTCTCCCACTTGCCGTGACGCCAAGAGCTCCCTGACAGGCCCCCATGGAGCCAAAAGGGAGTGTAACTGGTAATGTCATTGATTCACAGATTCTACATATTAGTCTTAGCAGCCTTAGATAAAGCTCAGGCCAGAAACATGTATCTGGTTCATCCACCTGTTAGTCACCCATATGCCAGGCAGGTATCGCTAACAATCAGATCTGGCCCCTACCTCCTAGAACAATGCTGTCAAATAGAACTTCCTGCGATGACAGAAATGTTCTACATCTGCATTGTTTGTTTGTTTGTTTTTAAAGATTTTTATTTTTTTTTAACCTTTCTATACTCCAAAGAATGTATTTGCGTTTTGATTTCTTTGTCTTTCCATTGGAGAATGTATCCTATTTACATCTGATAAAATTACTAACATTATGGGTTTAAATAGACCACTGTATTGTTTTCTGTTTGTCCCATATGTTCTTATGTTTCTTTAGCTATCTTTTTTGGCCTTTTCTGAATTAATCAATTATCACTCTCTTTTAAATACTATTACCTATGTATGCAGTTTCTCTTAGTTATTACCTTAGAGATTATAACATTCCCCCTTTACTCATCAGAATCTAGTTTAAAACTAGTCCTTTTACCATGACATGACAAATGCATCTGCATTGCTGATAGCCACTAGCCTCATGTGTCTGCTGAGCACTTGATCTGTGGCTAATGTAACAGTGGAACTGAATTCTTAACTTCATTAAACTCTATTATCTTTAAATAGCCCTAGGTGATTAATAGCTACCATATGTGTGTGTGTACGTGTGTGTGTGTTTATGTGTGTGTGTTAGTTGCTCAATCATAGCCGACTCTGACCGTATGGACTGTAGCCTGCCAGGCTCCTCTGTCCATGGATTCTGAACAGCATATATCTAGACCGTGGCTGACTAGTGAAGAAAGGGATCCATACACGTTTATACCACACAGTGACAGGTGCTAGAATCAAGGGCAAATCTGAAGACTTGTTTTAAAAACAGGCTACAAATATGTGACATTTCACTGATCACAGTTTGTTTTCTGTAATCAAGTCAATCAGGAGCCGGCTTAGAAACACCAGTGTAATGCACACAGACTTCAGAGAATTGAAAAGGGCAACCAGGTATAAAAAATGCAACACTTACCAAGATTAAAATGAATCATCAGGAACAATTTGGCAGGACAAGGGCTGTGTGAAAGGGCTACCATCATCGTGAGGCCAGATCAGAAGGGATATGAAAGTACCAGGAAAAGCCTGGGACTGGGCTTATGATCAGACAGCATCAAAACCCCAGCTCTACTTCTAGAAGGAGCTGTTCCCATGAGAGCCCTAGAATATCAACCTACGTGTCCTCATACCTCTCTGATGCTCATAAGAGGAACTTGTCTAAACCCTAATACACACAAGATCATATACCAATCACTGGCTGTCAGTTCAGAGGCTAAGTAGTAGAAAAAATATCCCTTCATTGAAAAATTGTTGAGATGGGTTCAAAAAATATATACAATCAAAAAGTTATGACAGGGTTTAATTGAAAGCACAAGCTATGGTCAAGTTGGGCTTCCCACATGGCACTAGTGGTAAAGAACCTGCCTGACAATGCAGGAGACATAAGAGACGCAGGAAGATCCCCTGGAGAAGGGCATGGCAACCCACTCCAGTATTCTTGCCTGGAGAATCCCATGGACAGAGAATCCCTGCTGGGCTACAGTCCATAGGGTCACAGAGTCAGACATGACTGAAGGGACTTAGCATGCACAGCATGCATGGTCAAATTAGTTAATACATAGAGCCTCTGTTTTCTCATCTGTAAAATGGGGCAAAATCTATCTTAATTAGCACAGTTGTAACTATTACAGACATTTTCTATAAAATGCCTAGCAGAAGAGTTGACATACATATGGTAGGTAGCCATAAATGTACAGTAGCTCATTTTTTTTTGTTTAATTTTTTTCCACTTTTTATTTATTTTTTTACTTTACAAGTAGCTCACTTTATCATAGCATCATCCACAGTGAAGATGAATATAAAGGAATGACTGAAAGCAATTATTCTCATGTTCAGCCTTTTGTTTCATCTCTTAGCTGCAAGTTCTCTTGGCTTCAGTTTTCTCATGTGAAAAATATAAATAGTGGTAGTAACTTGCTAATTAGCTTATTAAAAGGTGTCATGTGTATTAAATGAGTTAGTATAAAGTGCTTGCACAACTGTCAGCACACAGCATGTACCTAATAAATGTGAGTTATTAGCTATTATGATAGTATAAGGAAAACTCATCCCAGATGCCTGATGTGATGGTTTATGTCACTGTAACACACTACGAGGTGCCCAGGTTACACATTATTTCTTGGGTCTGTCTGTGAGGGTGTTTCCAGATGTCATTAGCATATAAATCAGTGGACTCAGTAGACTGCTGTTCCCAATGTGGGTGGGTATCATTCAATTTCTTCAGGGTCAGATCATCTCTGGCCCTCAGACTGGAGCTGACACCTCAGCTGTCCTGGTTGTCAGGCCTTCAGCCATGGACCAAATTACACCATAGCTGTCCTGGTTCTCCAGCTTGCAGATGACAGATTGTGCAATTTCTCAGCCTCCATAATCGTGTGAGCCAGTTCTTCATAATAATTACATTAATTAGGGGAGAATCAGTGGTGCCTGGATGTAAATTGAGCTGCCTGGAAATTTTGAGAGGAGACAGAATTGATAGATTTCTCTTTCTTGCTGTTTGCTAGTCTTAGAGCTGGAAGCGATGGTGGGAGACTTCTCAAACTTCACACACCTCTCAGCCTGGGAGGCTGGTTTTCAGAGCATGTCTTAGGAATAATCAAGCCCAATTCCAAAGCTGGGATTTCTTCAAATGAACCAAGGCTGAAATCTTCAATAAACTTAGCATGAGTGTCAGCACATAGTATATACCTAATAAAGTCTCTAGGTCAACAGTGGGTGCCAGATCCGACCTTCCCCCTTCTCCTACTGGAAACAGAATAATCTACAGCAGAATTTGTGTTCCCCTAGCAGAAAAGTCTGGCGACAGGGCTGAGTTCAACCCTCAACTCCAGCACGATTAAGCAAGGTAGCTTTACACAAGTCATTTAGTCTCTCTGAGCCTCGCTCTCCTCATCTATAAAATGAGGTTGACAACATATTCTTTGCTAAAGAATTTTGACAAGAACAGAATAAGGTAATTCTTATAAGGCCTTGCTGTCTTCATGGATTCCTTCAAAGTGATGTGCTTGGACTCCTCCCTGTGATTCAATCAATCATTTCCATACCTTGTTGTTCAGTTGGTAAGTCATATCCAGCTCTTTGCGATCCCATGGACGGCAGCATGCCAGACTTCCCTGTCTTTCACTGTCTCCCAGAATTTGCTCAAATTCACGTACATTCAGTCTGCTATCTGGCAGGCATGGTTAACATGCTTGTTTCATGGTTGTCCCAGTTTTGGGTTTCAGAAGAAAACCTTCGGCTTACATAAGAGCAGAAAAGTTGCCTAGTAACTAGTTTTCTCATTTCTTACTTGACAGTACTTGGAACTGAGTGCATTTATTCAATTATAGTTCCCAAGAGCTCTCTCCATAGATTCAATATTTTTCTTATGGAAGATAGATAGATAGGTAGGACAGCCACTCAGCCCAATTAAGTGGATTTTTAGAAATTTAAAATGTAACTACCAAAGAGAATGAGGCATCAGATGATCCACTTATTTCCAATTCTAGTGTGCAGAAGAACCACATGGAAAGCTTATTAAAAACACATACACTGGGAAGCCTTGTCCAGACATTCTAGTTAGTAAGTTTAATGTGATACCCAGGAATCCACATTTTAGCAAGCACCTTGAGGTTGCTGACAGATAATCTGTGTACTATACTTTGGAAAACACTACATTTTCCCCTTAGGTGGTGCTTGATTGCTTTTTAACTTCTCCCACCAACAAATAGGCATAATACTATGAATATGATGAAATACTCATAATGACTCTAATCAAACAGTTCATCTCAATTGAAAGAAGTTTCAGCAATAATGATTGTTGATTGCAGTTTATGAAGAATATTCCCTGAAGTTTGCAGGGAAGGCCTGTAACATTTTGGCAGACCAGGACACTTTAAAGATGCAAAAAATAAAAAAGTTTAAATCATTCTAGGAAATGGGTGAATAAATGTTTTGGATTTGAAATGTGAAATAAATGTGAAATCATTTCACAGGAGAAAATATGCAGACTGAAATAAGCTGACCTGACACAAATCCTGATGAACCCCACCAAACCTACTATTCTCAAAAATTAAAAAGGGAATTTTTATCACATCTCAAACCATGTGTTCCCAGATAAGCCATCAGAATCAGCAAGATCGTCTAAGAGCCTATAGCAACCAAAAACTCATCAGAACTTCTCTGTCACGCTGTATGCAGGGACAGGCAGTTTGACAGTTTCACAAAATGGTCTTTCTAGCCCCATCAGACACCTAAGGTCATTTCTTTTCTTTTTTTTTTTTTTTTTTACAGTGCAGGAAGATAATCTTTATTACATTTTAACTAGAAACAGAGCAGACAGCAAGTTCACGAGGTATTTTTGATTATTATTCTCTTAAAATCAGGCTTCAATAACAATAGTAAAAAGCAAGCCTTAACTGCACAGATATATTTTGGTCACTTATTAAAATCTTCAAGGGCACCAAAGCCAGCAGTGTAAACTAACATAAAGGTAATCACTGAAAATTTTAATGTGCCAAAGTGTAGATCACTGCATTAAACTCTATCCTTGTATTTTCTTAATCATCTTCTTCAACACTGACCAATTATTGTTACTCGGCAAAATATCAAGCATGCACATAGCATGCCTACAGGAATACTCTCTTAACATTGTCAACACTGTGCCTTCCTTTCCCCCTGGAATTCAGTGACTCATGGTTCCACTCCCTACATGTATTAGTGGTAATATGCAAAATTGGTTTTGTTTTCAAGGTTCAATAGCAGATTGACTTTGCATTTGGTGGCCAGCTGTGTACCCTAATTTTTTATCAGTTATTTCTTTCACAAATTTAACTACATTTCATAAGCCCTGAGATATTCAATAACCTGCTAATGATTTATACTTTTACACTTTACTCAATTTGAACCCCTCATAAGTACTTAAAATTATTTACAGATGATTGTAACTAAAGCAATGATGGAATTTACTACTTGTGTATTAGACTGATAACAAGGCCTTTAACTAAGAGTTGCATATTTTATGCAGTTTTTTGCTGGCTAGGAGCCATTCTTAAAATTACATCAATGATTCTCTGTCAGTAAATTGCTTTTCATTTGCTTATTCCTACTTGGATAACCAGATTTACTCTTTTCCTCTCTTGTAAAACAACATTTTTTTCTCTTTCCCAGACATAAATGTTGTCCAACTGACTAGGTACCAAAAGAAAGTTTGAACAGCATATTGATAACTATGATTAGCAGAAAAATAGCTCATAATAGACATTCAATAAATGTGTCTTCTATCTGGAATGAATGAGTTATAAGGCAGCTGTTGGAGTCTTATACTTTCATCATATGCTGTAACTAATTTTTTTTTATTTTATTTTATTTTGCTAATTTTCTTTACCTAGGGAATTCAGGTTACCCAATTCAATTCGCCCTCAGATGTAAATCTAAGAATTTTAAATTTTAAAAAGTGATTAAGCTATTCTCAGAAAAGGTAAACAAGTTAATAACAGTTGCTACTAGTTGATGGAAAAAAAAAAAAAGGATGGGATTACTTTCCACTAAATCATACATACAACTGAGGAGAAATAAAAAACTAAGCATTAACTGATTTTTATCATTTTCTCCACAGTTATCCTTGCATCATTTTTGTTCATATATTTATCCCTGTTAACTTTTCTAGCTGAAAGAAAATTTAATTATCTTCATGGATTTCCCTATCTCCTTATGTACATACTGTTAGTGAAAAGCTGGTGTAAATTTAAGAGTGTGTTTTCATGTCATGCCATATTTCTATATTTGTTTTTTGCTAACATTAAGTTTTCCCTATTTAAATGATTCTGTATGGAAGATGAGAAAATCTGCCAACTTCCTACGAGACTGCTTGCTTGCACTATTCTGTTTTTGTTGATAGTTTTGAAGCATATTGCACACTTGTCATCTAGCATATGAATAAGTAACTGTTACTCTTTTTAGAAAGGATACACTGACAACCGATACAGTTCATGGTTCTGTTCTCCCATCTTACAGTGCAGGTTCCATCAGATGTGGTGTCCCAAAAACATGAGCTGGCTGTGTGAAAGCCATATGGACTCCTCTGGATCACTACGCAGGTCACAATATACTTATAAGCTTTTCCCAGTCTAACCAGATGTGCTAGGGATTGTTCCACTATGCTTGCAGTCCATTGGTTGATATTGTTCTGATTATAATCTTCACCTCCCAAGACCCCATATATACACTCTTTAACAATATTGTGGGCTTCATCGGCATTGAAGCCAACCTCGTCGCAGGGGCGATGGTACTCCTCCATGGTGGCGCCAAGTCTCCTAAGGTCATTTCTGACTTCTTCTCTTTCTCCCAAAAATCTTCTATCAGAACAATTTTTGTTTCTCAAAATTTCTCTATGTCTTTGCTTTTTTTTTTTTTTTGTCTCTCTAAGCAGTAATCCATGTTTGTTAACTCTAGAAAATAAGTCCAACCAAAAGGGAGAGAGAGAAAAAAAAAAAAACCAGCTAACACCTTGGGAGCCCAGGAAACATGTTATTAGGGAGAACAAGTGAAAGCACTGTCTCCCACGGGGAGCAGAAAACCATTAGGGTAGGCTCGGCTGAGGCACAGCACTATTTTTTTCATGATGCCCCAGCAGGCCGTCATTCTCGTCAGAAACTACCCTAAGGATGCAAAGCCCTCCCTGGGCTGTGGAGAACACAGCCCTGGTCTTGCTTCTCTCACTGTGACAATCTCTGATGGGCAATAATCCCTGATCAGGGAGAGCTCCCATCAACAGAAAGAGCACAGCAGCCTGTCAAGACTGTTGCTATGGCCACCAAAGTGATTTTGAACTGAAACAGAGCATTCCAGGGATGTTTACCAATGGCTCAGGGCCAAAGGGGAATGCCTTCTCTGGTGGCTTGGTGATGGGAGCTGGCAAACCAGGAGAGAATTTCATAGCATGTTAACTTCACTAAGTACCACAGCAGAGAAAGGGAAAAAAATAAAGAGCAGGTCTAGTGTAAGATGTTAAGACGTGAATGTGAGCATTAGGAAATATTATATCCTCATTGTATTCTAAAATGGAATTAGTTAAAGCAAGATTTGCCTTTCCACAGGCTCTTCATGAAGGAATAAGTCCACACTCATTGTCTCCACTTTATATGCCACACCAAAGTCATAACTATAGTGGGACAAACTTATTTTAGTTATTTGTAATCTCCCACTACCCTGTAAGAAGAATGGGTCTGGGTAACTTTAGTACTTTTCAACCAAGGGCAAAAGGAAAAAATCTTTTCTTTTCTTTTTTTTTTTTTTAGAAAAAAAGAATAGACTTCTACTATGAAAATAGAATAGACTTTCACATCCTTGAAGACAACATTTAAGTGGTAGGAGGAAGGGAAAGAGCAACTGAGGAAGTCTTAAACAACTGTGTTCAAGAGAGAAGGGACAAGTTGGGAGTCCCAGAAATAATCCAGATGTAGACAAAGTGACACCTGGAGAAGCAGAGGCTGAAAAGGAAAAAAAAAAAAAAAAAGCCCACAAGAGAAGATGTATCAGCCAGTGGTCAATGAGAAAGACATGCAAAAGGAAAATGGGGATTTTTGCTAGCATCATAAGAAATGTACAAGGTAAACTCCTGTGCCTCTTCTACCTGTGAAACCTTCAATAAAACAAACACTGTTCTCTAATACTTTTTGTGACTAGAAATGCTGTATTCTCCATCACAGATGGTACAAGAAGAAAAGAGAGTCACTAAATGATACATAGGAGGAACCTCTTTTCCTCTTTAGGTAGAGGGTGAAAACATCAACTTGAGGCAAGCAGGAAAGGCGTCTGTAAAACTGCTCTGAAGAATGGGAGAAGCCACCAGCCTTCAATGGAGCCCAGTTGAAGTCTGAGCTGAGACTGTGAGCCACTGAAAAGCAAGTCAAAGGAAATGACAAACAGGGCAAATGCAGAAGAGGTCGTGATCAGAAAGAGGAGTATTAAAGTTAAGCATTTAGAGTTTATAATGTAAGTGTGGTGTGGTGGAATGAATCTAGTCCCCAAAAGACATCCACAGCCTAAGCCCTGGCACCTGTGAGTAGGTTACTTACCATGGTGTGTGGGACTTTGCAGATGTAATTAAGTTAAGGATCTTGAGAGAGGGAGACTGTTGACCCACTGTATTCGGGAGAGTCCTATAAGAGGGAAGCAGGAGGATCAGAATGAGTAGTGGGGGAGGTAATGACAGAAGCAAGAGGTTGTAATAAGGTGAGGAAGGGGCTGCAAGCCAAGGAACAGAGGTGGCCTCTAGAAACTGAAAAAGGTAAGAAAACAGATTTCCCCTGAAGCATCCAGAAGGAAAGTGACCACAAGGACACTCATTAGTCATGACCTCCAGAACTTGTTGTTTTAAACCACTGCATTTGTAGAGATTTGTTAGAGCAGCCTCAGGAAACTCATTAATGGGAGACTGGTCATGGGAAAAGGTCACCAAAGTGAACCCCACTGAAGGAGTCTAGGAAAGAGAAGTCAAGAAGGTTAAGGGTCCATGAAGTTAAGATGTTCATCTTGACTTGCAGCTAAAAAGACCCTTCACATCGTGAGCCCAGTATATAACCAACAATTTCTGGAAGCAGTGCTTCCCTATTTTCCTATGTAGGTGGCATTCTGATACATTCTGTTTTGTTTTAATCAATTTAAATCCTGGTTCTAAAACACTAAGCTGATTTCACATTCATGTAATGGATTACAACTTGCAGATCCAAAAACTGATATGGTGGGGAGAACTTGGACTTTATTGTTAAACCTGGATCTGAGTTTTTATTCTAGTTCTATGCTTTCTTCCTGTGTGACCTTGGTCAAAGTGGCTGACCAATGAGTCTCAGGTCATTCTTATGAGAAATGGAGAATGCCCAATTGCTAAAGCTGTTAAGAATAAATGAATTGTTGTGAGGAAGCACCTATTACAGTGGCTGGCATATAGCATTAATTCAAAAATAGCAGCTTCTTGTGAAATCAGAGAAGCTTATCCTAAGATACTTCAAGGGTCAATTTTTCAGTAGATACTGGAATTGCTTCCTCACTTCCACTCATCCACACCATAAATGTTCTTCTAATGAGGAAAGATAGTTCTCAAGGCACCCACTATTGCTAAACTAATTATTAAAAATCTCTTTCCTTTATGGTGTGTGTGCCATAACTTCCATTCATCATCTTAGTTCTGCCTTGTGGAGCTATACCAGAATATGTCTAATATCTTTTATACATAAAAGATGCTTGCTCCTTGGAAGAAAAGCTATCACAAACCTAGATCACATATTAAAAGGCAGAGACATCACCTTCGGCAATAAAGGTCTGTATTGTCAAAGCTATGGTTTTTCCAGTAGTCAGGTACAGATGTGAGAGTTGAACCATAAAGGTGGCTGAGCACCATAGAAGTGATGCTTTTGAACTGTGGTGTTCAAAACACCACAGTTTGTTTGACTGCAAGGAGATCAAACTAGTCAATCCTAAAGGAAGTCAACCCTGTATATTCACTGGAAGAACTGATGCTGAAGCTCCAATACTTTGGCCACCTGATGGTAAGAGCTGACTCATTCAAAAAGACTCTGACGCTAGGAAAGATTGAGGGCCGGAGGAGAAGAGGGTGACAGAGGATGAGATGGTTGGATGACATCACTGACTCAATGGACATGAGTTTGAGCAAACTCCAGGAGATAGTGAAGGATAGGGAAGCCTGGTGTGCTGCAGTCCATGAGGTCTCAAAGAGTTGAACACGACTTAGCAACTGAAAAACAACAACAACAAAATATATAATATTTACTTAAGTATACTGGATAATGTTTATCATGCACCACTAAGACTTCTCTTTTCAGCCTAAATATTTGCACTTCCTTCAACCATTTTTCATTTCTTATTGTGCTAATCCTTCAGCAACCTGGTTAAGCTCCTTGAAATAGTACTACAGTTTGTCAATTTCTCTCCAAAAATCACACCAGAATTGGACATTGAGATCCCAGCGCATCAATGCCATCAACTTTGGAGAAATGAAATAGTGGGAAAAGTATATATATTTTCTCCCTTCACAATAATCAAATTCTTCAGGGGAGAAATTGATGAGGCAAAAATGTGGTCTAATAAGGACTTACTCCTTTTACTAGGGCTTAAAGAAATGATCTATTTTCTCCAGGGAGTTAAATGAAGGGCCAGGAAATAGGCTTCAGAATTGGGGGAACACAGTAACAACACTGAGGACAGAATGTCTCAGTACTCCCTGAAGTTCAATGATTTTTTTTCTTAAACACGGCCCTGAGTTGACTAGACATCTCCTTCATTAGAGTTTGATTTCCCTGACATTCTGACCCTTATTTCAGCATTGAGGTGCAGATGACCAGTAAACAGTTTATGGCAGTGCTGTCTGGAATATGAACAGACCACACCAAAACCAGCCCTCTGTAAAAACAGTTCCAATTTCTCTGCAAAATCTGCAGGCAATACCTCAGTGTTACTGCATGGGAAAAGTTGGTCTAAGAGTACAGTGAGTTAGCTTTTTTTTTTTCCCCCACTGCATTGGAGGCAGATTCTTTACCAACCGAACTATCAGGGAAGCCCTTCAACGTTTTACTTCGAAGAATTTCAAACATACAAAAAACTCAAAGAACAGTAAAATAAACATCCATACAGTTGCACTTGGATTTAAAAAATACTAATATTCTGCCATTTTTGAAATATATAGGCTGTACTATTTGAAAAGTAACTTGCAGACAGGATGGCAATTCAGCTTTAAATACATGAGCAAGCCTGTCCTAAGAAGCAGGTACTCTTCCTACATAACCACAGGTCCATGACCTCACCTAAGAATTAGCAATCATTGTACATAATCCTAATTTCATTCCATGTTCAAATTTCCCATATTGTTCCTTCCAAAATCTTTTAGAGTTATTCATTGTTTCTTTATTTCATTGTTTGTAATCTAGAACTAGTTGAGTTTAATACAATGCATTTTGGTTGTTTTATAATAATTTTTTTTAAAAAGTAATGTACCTCAAGCACACAAGTTTAAAAAGTGGAATATTTTTAAAGCCTGTTATGAAAAGCAATAATATTTTGTTCTACCTTTCCCAATCCCCAAAGGTAATGATTCTTGACTTTTTAACCTTATTCTTCTGTAAATTATCTCTATGTTTTCTCAATAACATGCTGTTATTTTTAAAAATCAGTTTTAGGCATTATCTAAAGTACTGTGCCTGCTATAATAGATGAGGACTGGCTTCCTTACACAAAGCCCATGCCATTTTCTCAATATCATTACTTCTGTCAAACCAATAGAGATGACTTATTTAGTCGCTAAGTAGCATCTGACTCTTTTGTGACCCATGGACTATATGGCCCATCAGGCTCCTCTGTCCATGGGATTTTCCAGGCAAGAATACTGGAATGGGTTGCCATTTCCTTCTCCAGGGGATCTTCCCGATCTAGGAATTAAACCCGTGACTCCTGCACTGCAGGTGGTTCTTTACCCCTGAGTCACCAGGGAAGCCACATAGATAACTGTAGTTCCATTTCTAAAACAACGTAAAGGCAAACCTGAAACTCAGCCAGAAGACACTGACCAGTATCTACTCTATTAGGTTGGTCTCCAAGCCACACAAGGTACTAGTATTTCCTTTAGGTACAGCCATTTGTTTTCCCTGGAATTTCTGCTTGTTTTACTTTTCTTACTGTGCTGGCTTCCTGTTATAATAACCCATTATTTTTAAATCCCCGATGTATAAGGCACTGTTCTATGGACTCCTGTTTTTCCTTGGACATATCCCCTGGAGCTCTCCATCTGTCTACAGTTCAGTCACTCAGTCGTGTCCGACTCTTTGCCACCCATGGACTGCAGCATGCCACGTCTCCCTGTGTATCACCAACTGCTGGAGTTTTCTCAAACTCACGTCCATTGAGTCGGTGATGCCATCCAACCATCTCATCCTCTGTCATCCCCTTCTCCTCCCGCCTTCAATCTTTCGCAGAATCAGGGTCTTTTCAAATGAGTCAGTTCTTCAAATCAGGTGGCCAAAGTATTGGAGTTTCAGCTTCAGCATCAGTCCTTCCAATAAATATTCAGGAATGATTTCCTTTAGGAGGGACTGGTTCAATCTTCTTGCTGTCCAGGGGACTCTCAAGAGTCTGCTCCTGCCTAGAGGTTCATAGTTCTGCTCTGGGCTATGTATGCTATGCAGGGACTTCCCTTGATCATACCTCTAAGTTAGAGCCACGGGTTTTTTGGTTCTCACATTTTTATGTTTCTTCTAGCACCCATTTTTAAAAGTCAGAAGTTTTTCTAAACATCAATCCTTTCTGGGTGTCCCCTTCTTCTCTCCCCAAAAGTTTAGGGTCATCTCTTGACCTATGCTATTTGAAAATTTTCAAATTTATATGCCTTTGAGTGAATCTTCTCTCGTCCATTGTATGGGACACTCAGGGGTCTGTCTCACTCTGGTTACTGCATTTTTCAGCTCTTCAGTTATGAAAAATACTCTCGGATGTTGGATCTTCTGGATTGCTCCTCCATTTTCCTTATTTTTTCTCCCATCTTTTCTAACTCTTAGTGTTCTTTATTAATTTTGTGGGAGATGATCTTGACTTTATCTTCCAACGTTTCCATTGATTTCTTATAAATTGCATCAATCTTTTTTTTCTCATTCTTGGCCTCTAGCTGTTTCTTTTTCACAGTATCATTTTCTTGTTCTATGGGCACAATCAACTTTAGAATACTTCTAAGGACTCTCTTTATAGGTTTTATGGCTTGCCTATTGGTTTGTTGCATTCCTTCATGTTTCCTGCATCTGTTTTCTCCAAAGTTAATTTTTCCTGTTTACACTGCTCTATTGCTTTCTTATTGGAAGCTTTCCTAAAATGTCTTGACCTCCTTGCTTATCCGTCCACATTTATGAGGGAGTGCTGAAAAGCTGGTAAAGTGCTTTGTGCATGTATGGAGGACTTTTGTTTAAGTGAGGGGTCTGATAGGTGCCTAATCCGTGTGGCTGGAGGCTTTCCTAAATGCCAGAATGTAATGGTCATTTTGGGGAGAACCACTTAATTCATGCAGAGAAGAAAAGTCTAGCCTACGGCTTAGGGGACAGACATCTGCCTGCAGTAATTCTGCTTAGAAGCCGACAACCATTCTATTTTCAGCCCCATGCCTTCATCCTCCCTGCCCTCCACATATCCAGCACTTCTAAGTCCCAAAATGCTTTGTGGTCAAATCAACTTCCTCCTTGTCTATATCCCACCTGTATGTACAGTCTGGGGTCAGGCTCACTCAGCATGAAATATCGGTTATTACTTGTCCCACTTTCCATTCTCTGGAATTTTGTCTAAATAGCATATCCTAAGAGAGCTCCTCTCTTATTCTCCATTATTATTAGGAAGGAAAGGAAACCTATTGTTCCACCTGTCATCTTTGACAACTTGTTGATGGTTCCAAGAACATTCAAAATAAAAATAATTAGATTAATAAGACATACTTCTAACAGATTTAAATAAACAATGAATTAAACCTTCAAACCAACAAAGAGATTATAACACTGAAATTCACCCTTTTTTTAACTCAGAAAATAAGTCTACTTTTCTTTCAATTTGCCATTTGAAACTATTTATATTCAAATAATTCATAATAGAGAAATGATAAGTGGCATAAAACATTTTAAAAATCCCTACCAAAAGAATAATTATACACTAAATAGAATAATTTTACACTAAAATAACATGGCATTCTTATCAAACTCTATGCAGCACAAACAATTTAGTTAATTCTGGAAAGCATGTGCTGAATTCTATAGAACTTTCTGAAGCACCTAAGTGATAACTCATCATTTGTGTTTACTCATCATTTGTGACCTTGCAGTAACCTTAACCTTGATGAGGGTGATATTCTTGGAGATGAACTGGCTGGGAGCAGGGAAGAGCAGGTAGGGCTGGAGAACGTGAATGTACACTGAGAAGAAGACAGAGAAGAGGGAAAGGACAAACACACCAGAAAAGAAGATAAGGGGAAAGGAGTACAGAAAAAGAGAGAAAGGAAAGAGTGGGAAGGCTGGGAAGAAGACAAGAAAGAAAGAAAAGCGAAAAGTGTACCGCTCTCAAATCTAGGAAGTGGGAAAATACCTGAAATAAATTCACTAAAAGGCAGTAAGAATACAGGCTTAGAAACGTCCTTAAGTCAGTAGATAAAACAACAGGGTTTATCAGGTACCATTTATGTTTGAAGACATTTAATGGCTGTGAGAAAACGTCCTGGGGAGGTGCCCGTGCACACCTGTGCTGTCACTATACAGGAGCGGTGTGTGACACGAGACACACAGGCTGTCCCCGTGTTGTCGTCTGAGTGGCTTGTCTTGCCCAGGAATGCGACTCCAGGCCTCTCGCCCACCTCCACTTCCTCTCTGTTTCACTTGTTTACGTCACAACACAATAGGGAGAAGTGTAGCTAATTTTTGAAAAGCCACTTTCTAAAGCTGGAGGGGAGCTTTTGAAGACTGTTAGCCACAAGGAAATAACACCAGGAAGCTGTTGGAGACTTTGAGTGATCAAAAATCACCATTTTCAAAGTCCTTCTGATCCATGAAGAAAGGGAAATTCTTACTCACTAGGTATTTTCTGGGTGTTTCACTTGCCAAGGTACTAGTTTTCAATCATATTTAATTGATGCAGGAGAATTGTACATTGCCTGCTTTATAATTTTCAGTACATTGAAAAAGGAAAATGCAATTACTGGACAGCATACAATCATGCTTCCTTTTACAGGGTTTATAGGTTAATGTTATTCTGACTAATGTAAAAGATTTCTTAAATATCTGTGCTTTTCATTTTATAACATATTGTGGGTTTTAGTTATAATTCATTTGATTTAAATGTTCCTCATGAGAAAATAGAATGCCATTTATTACCATGTTCAGGAACATTTAGTGGTGCAATAAAAAACTACCCAAGTTATACACTATAAAAATGTGTACTGTTTGAAAGAAGACAACAAGAAAATAAAACAATATATGGGTGGTAGGCAAAATAATGCCCCCAAAGATACCCACATCCTAACTCCCAGGAACTGTGAATGTGCAGATTATACAGCAAAGATTAAGACTGCAGATAGAATTAACATTGCTAACCATCTGACCTTGCATTTGGAAAATTAGCCTGGATTATCCAGGTGGAACTGATGTAATCCAAAGGATTATTTTAAGCAGAAGAGAGAAGTATAACTAGAGAGGCGGCAGTGTGAAAAAGACCCGGCCCCATGTTGCTGACTTTGAAGACAGAGAAATGGAGCCATGAGTCACGAATGCAAGTGACCTGTAGAAACTGGAAAAAGCAAAGAACGGATTTATCCTCAAGTCTCTGGAAGGAATGCAATCCGGTTGATGCCTTGACACTGAGAACCATTTCAAACTACTGACCTCCAGAACTATAAGGTAAGAAATGTGTGTTGCGTTAGAACACACAGCCTATGATAATTCATTAAAGAAGCAACAAGAAACTAATACAATACAGGTACATACCTATGTGCGAAGTCACTTCAGTCACGTCTGACTCTGCTACCCCATGGACTGGAGCGCACAAAGCTCCTCTGTTCATGGGATTCTCTAGGCAAGAATTCTGGAGTAGGTTGCCATCTCCTTCTCTACAGGATCTTCCTGACTCAGGAATCAAACCCATGTCTCTTATATCTCCTGCATTGGCAAGCGGGTTCTTTACCCCTAGTGCCACCTGGGAAGCCCCATAGTTACATACATCAAGTGCCAAAGGAGAGGCTGCCAGCTAGAATTAGCATGCCAGCTCCAAATAAAAGATTACCTAAACTCTGATGGAAGCAAGTACTTAACCCTGAGATTGATGGAAAGAGCTTACTTTGCTCCCTGGAAATTGTAGTTGCTTGATCCAGATTGAAGTGTTTGTAAGAAGCTAGAATGAGGCCATTGTATTCACCTTAAATCAATGACAGTGACAGGAATATCTCAGTCCCCAGAGTTTTTGCAAATCAGCACAAAGAAAATGTCAAGCTTGTTAAGACTGAAAACACAGTTTCTCTGCTGCTGCTGCTAAGTCGCTTCAGTCATGTCCGATTCTGTGCGACCCCATAGACGGCAGCCCACCAGGCTCCCCCGTCCCTGGGATTCTCCAGGCAAGAACACTGGAGTGAGTTGCCATTTCTTTCTCCAATGCATGAAAGTGAAAAGTGAAAATGAAGTCGCTCAGTTCTGTCTGATTCCCAGCGACCGCATGGACTACAACCTACCAGGCTCCTCCGTCCATGAGATTTTCCAGGCAAGAGTACTGGAGTGGGTTGCCATTGCCTTCTCAGACACAGTTTCCCTACTAGGAAGAAAAATTAGAGACAGCATTCAGATACTTTGTTGTCTTTCTAGAAATCTTAACATATGATCTAGGACTCTGAGACGGAATGCAAGAGGTGAAAAAGAATGACACAGGAAGCTGGTCTAACAATTAGGAGATGCAGTGTTACCTTGGTATGTGACCTTACGCAGTCATGGAACCTCTTGGATCTCAAGTTTCGCAAATGAAAAGTGAAAATGATAATACCTGTCCTGCCTTCTTCCCATGAATATCGTGAAAGGCAAACAAAACTATATATATGAAGCTGTAAGTAATGCACATACACACATACATATATCCTTCTAACATTTTAAGCTGAATAATTTCAATCATTTGTTTTGCTGCAAATCACAGTTATGCTTTAGTAACATAGTTTTCTTTCAAATAAACTCATGCCTGGAGCTTGTGGCTGATTGCTGTCTTTTGTTTTTTTAATAATGTGACAGTCTATCTGACACAAAGTCTCATCTATGGAAAGCATGAGCTCATGGTTTTAAACATGGCTTCATTCCAAAGGCTCCAAACACAACAATCTGTTAAACCACAAGGGCATTAAAGAGGAAATGGCCTTTCTGTACCGGGTCCTGGTTGTTTCCAATTATGAACTGAGCACTGGAAAATGTGAAATCTGTGGGGAGCAAGAGAGCCTGTTCAGATCAAGTTTTAGCCTTCCTGGAGCCCACTGGGAAATTGTGGGGACATTGCTGGATCCTGTCTCACCATTTTTTAATTGGTAACTTGCACATTGGGAGAAGAAGGAGTTTTCAACTGCCTGTGATTCAGCTTCTCCCAGGACATATTAGGAAATCTAAGTCAGTCCAGCTTTTACTGATTCTATGTCTGCAGCTTATCGGGGGTTTTGCAGCAATGTAACAATTGTTTTATAAAGTGTTTCTCAAACCAGTCTGAAATGTACATTCAAAAAAATTCAGGGGTCTAAGCACATAGTCGGTTCTGGATTAGACCCAGGCAGGATGATTAAAATAAAGTCATTTCAGGGTCCCTGCCCTCAAATTTCATTCTTATCCTCTTTCCCCTGACAAATGTGCACTTCTGATGTCATCTAGAAAGTCCTTTCCTGACCATGCAAACCAAAGCAGAGCTCCCATCCCACCACTCCCTGTCCACCCCACGTCCTTTATTTTTCTACAAAGCACTTACTACATACCCTTTATAGGCATATATTTCCCAGTTTCTTCTTGTCTAACATCACTCTCCACCCTAGAATCCAGTCCCATGATGGAAGGAGTTTGTATCTATTGTGTTCACTGTACATCTCCATTGCTTGGAATACAACTCAACACATGGTAAGTGTTCCACATATATCTGCTCAGTGATAAATGTTGACTAATTGATGCCTAAAATCCACAGTTAGGTCTTTACTCCTTTGACTTAAGGTAAATGACTTTGGAAGCAGTATCTTAGTAAAGGTTTTCAATCTGTATGAATGAGTGGGTCTCGGTCCTTTTCTGGGAACAGAGGTTGATAAACCAGAGAAAAACTAAGAGCCTCAGTATCCAAGTGGAGAGGCATTCACCAAGACATTAATTGTACCATTCTAAAGATATTAGGGAAGGAAATGGAAACCCACTCCAGTATTCTTGCCTGAAGAATCCCAGGGACAGAGGAGCCAGGTGGGCTGCTGGCTATGGGGTTGCACAGAGTCGGGCACGACTGAAGCAACGCAGCAGCAAAGATATTATGTGGCTTCCCTGGTGGCTCAGTGGTAAAGAATCTGCCTGTCAATATAGGAGATGTGGGTTCCATCTCTGGGTTAGGAAGATCCCCTGGAGAAGGAACTGGCAACCTGTGCCAGTATTATTGCCTAGGAAATCCCATAGACAGAGGAGCCTGATAGGCTACAGTCCATGGGATCATAAAGAGTCAGACACGACTTCGCCACTAAACAACGATATTATTCCTCTTTCTTACTTTTGTGTGTATTCTAAATCTAACATGAGTAGTTTGATTATTAAAAATTTTAACTAAAAAAAGAAATATCTCAAATAGGTACAAAAGGGCTTCTGGTTTCTGGCTCTGCATAAAAGGAGCTTGAAAGTCACCATTCCATCCTAACACATAAAATGCTGAGCAGACTGAAAAATCAACAATGCTTCTTGGACCCATAAAAGAAGGAAGGACACAGAGCAAACCACTGATTCTAAGACTGAAGGGTCAGATGGTGAATACAGGAAGGAGCAGCTTAAGAGAGCAGAGACTCACGGGTGGAAACCACTAGGGAACCCAGTGCTGAGGTAGAAAAACCTAAACTGTGATTGATGAATTTCTGGAGGCTCAGGTGGGCAACTCTGAGAGTTAACTCTAGGGGGATCCAGTTACAGAAAAGTGTGAAATTGTTAGTCACTCATTCATCTCGGACTCTTTGCAACCTCATGGACTGTAGCCCGCCAGGCTCCCCTGTCCATGGGCTTTTCCAAGCAAGCATACTGAAGTGGGTTGCCATTCCCTTCTCCAGGGGATCTTCCCAACCAAGAGATCAAACCTGAGTCTTCTGCATTGCCAATAGTTTCAATCAAAATTCTAGGAAGTTATATTTACGTAAATCAACAAACTGATTTTAAAGTTTATATAGAGAGGCAAAAGACCCAGAATAGCCAACACAATATTGAAGGAGAAGAAAAGTTAGAGGAGTTGACACTACACAACTAGAGTAGTCAAGATAATGTAGTACTACAAAAGAACAGACAGTTAATGGAACAAAACAGAGAACCCAGGAACAGACCCACATAAATAGTCCACCAATCTTTAACAAAGAAGTAAAGGTAATCTTTTCAATAAATGGTTCTGCTGGACACTGGCCTTATATCCTTCACAAAAACTGACTCAAAGTATATAATGGCCATAAATTAAAATGCATAACTATAAAATTCTTAGAAAATAACAAAGGAGAAAACTTAGATTACCTTGGGTATGATGAGGACTTTTTAGATATAATGTAAAGGCATGATCCAAGAAATAACTGATAAGCTGATCTTCA
This sequence comes from Bos mutus, assembly GCF_027580195.1. Taxonomy (NCBI): domain Eukaryota; kingdom Metazoa; phylum Chordata; class Mammalia; order Artiodactyla; family Bovidae; genus Bos; species Bos mutus. The sequence continues at coordinate 39,830,908 of NC_091636.1, read as the reverse complement.
TTAAAAATTTCTACTTTTCAAAAAAACAAAAAAGCCAATGTCAAGAAAATGAGAAAACAAGCTACAGACTGGGAGAAAATATTGTAAAAGATACATCTGCTAAAAGATTGTTATCAAAAATATACAAAGCACTCTTAAGACTTAACAATTTAAAAAAAAAAAATCTGATTTAAAAATGGGCCAAAGACCTTAACAGAAATTACCAAAGAAGATATATAATGTTAAACAATCATATGAAAAGATGTTTCCCATCATATGTCATTACAGAAATGCAAATCAAAACAACGAAATATCACTGCATACCTATTAGAATGGCCAAAATCTGGAACACTGACAACATCAAATGCTGATGAGCTTATGAAGCAACAGAAATTAATTATTTCATTGTTGGTATTTTCCCTGATAGTTCAGTTGGTAAAGAATCCGCCTTCAATGCGGGAGACCCTGGTTCAATTCCTGGATTGGGAAGATCCCCTGGAGAAGGGAAAAGCTACCTACTCCAGTATTCTGGACTGGAGAATTCCATGGACAGTCCATGGGATCGCAAAGAGTTGGACACGACTGAGTGACTTTCACTTTCATTTGATGGTGGAAATGCAGAATGGTCCAGTAACCTTGGAAGACAGTTTGGTTGTTTGGTGGTACCTTATAATACTTAGACATATGTTTATCATACAATCCAGCACTCACACTCCTTATTATTAGCTCAAAAGAACTGTAAACTTATGTCCACACAAAAACCCGCACTTGGGTGCTTATAGCAGCTGTATTCATAATTGCCCAAACTTGGGATGCAGCCAAGATGTATTTTAGTAGATGAACGGATAAGCAAACTGTGGTCCATCCATCCAATGAAATATTATTCAAAATGAAAAAGAAATTAACTAGCAAGCCATATAAAGACATGGAACAAACTTAAATGGATATTACTAAGTGAAAAAAATCAGAAAAGGCTATAGGTATGATTCCAGCTATATGACATTCTGGAAAAGGCAAAACTATGGAGACAGTAATAAAATCAGTGGTTTCCAGAGACTGGGAGTCGGGGGAGAGTTGAATAGGTGGAGCACAGAGGATTTTTAGGGCAGTGAAAATTCTCTGTAGGATAACATCAGGTGTACCTGTACACGTCATTATACATTCACCCAAATCCATGGAATGTACAAAACAAATAATGAACCCTAAGGTAAAAACAGTGAAGACTTCCCTAGAGGTCTACTGGTTGAGAATTTGCCTTCCAGTGCAGGGGGCATGGATTCAATCCCTGGTGGGGGAACTAAGATCCCACTTGCCATATGGTGTGACCAAGAAATAATTAAAAAAACAAAACAAAACTGTGGCCTTTGGGCCATTATGATTGTCAATATAGGTTCTTCAGTTGTAACAAATGTATCACTCTGGTGGTGGATGTCAACAGTGGGGTAGGCTATGCATGTAGTAGGGGGCATGTGGGTATACAGGAAATCTCTGTAGCTTTCTCTTAAAATTCTACTGTGAACTTAGGACTACTCTTTAAAAAATTAAATTGCAAAAAAAGTTCCAAGTTTGTTTAATAGGTATAAAGTTTCAGTTTGGCAAGATAAAAAGAGTTTGGTAAATGGTTGTACTCACAATATGAATGCACTTAATGCCACAGAACGGCCTATGTAAAAATGGTTAAGACAATACATTTTATATTGTGTGTTTTAGCACAATATAAAAAACTGCAAAAAAAAAAAAGAGAAAAGAAAAATCCATCGTCCTTAAAAATGAGAACTGTCAAATAAAATTATGTTGTAGACAGTCTTGCTGTCTCTTTCAATAAGTAAATTCTGCATGGATTTAATTTTAGACTCAGGAGCCATCTCCTTGCACATGAGCTACCATAACCCACCTAGACCAGAGATGGCAAAATTCTGGTCCACACACTGCCACCTGCCTCACCTACGTGGCCCTGTGTTGGGTTCACAGCAGACACTGCTATTCATTCTTGGTACACTGTCCATACCGTCTATTCACCTTATAGACCCTCTCTACAGCGGTTTGGGCATCTTCTCTCAATTCATCAAATTTGAAATGAGAAATGAAACTTATTTACCATTATAATCTGGACATAACTCTTCCTACGGTGTTGTATTACTCATTTGGAAAACATATGGAAGGTCAGGAAATTGAGCAAAAATAATGGCAGAATTTAAAATATATATATATTCTAGGAAAAGAGATGAAAAAGAGTTCCTGTGTGTGCCTTCATCCATACGTAATAAAGTATATGCATGTGAGTGAAACATGAGATCCTCTTTCTCCAGAGTTCTTGAAAAGGAGTCACTGGGCTGTATTTCACCCCTTTGCATAATGAAAATCCTGTCTTAAAGGCAGCTCTGCATGACTCTTAAGAACTGAGCTAGCACTGGATACGTTTCCACTGGATTTGACTTCTTTTGAGCACCTACTCTTTGAAGTGCATTAAGATAAGCCCCACATGTGATGCATTTATAAATAAGGCTTGCATATTGCCTTCTAGATACAGACATGAATAACTGTTAATACAAAGCAGGCAGTGAAAAGGAACAGATCCCATGCTCTGGAGGTACTAATGAGAAAGCAATTGATTCCATCTGGGAAGGTTTCGCAAAGGAGGTGTCTGCAGTCTGGGCCTTGGAGAATGAGGACTGCTTTACAGTCTGGGAATAGAATCTTTTAGGCAGCTGAAAAGACTTTGCATGAAGTTCTGATATGGAAGGTAGAGGCATAGCCAGGATTCCAGCACTCAGAAGTTGTTGTTGACTGAATCTTCTGTTCTAATTGTTCTTTGTCCTTTTGAGAACAGCTTTCACTACTTATCTTTTTGTTCAATGACATTTCAGGTTCTACGCCTCCTCCCTTTTTGAATTCAGGCTCAACACAGTAACTCTTTGGCCAACTTTCCAATCATTGGTCTACTCAACAGTAAGAACAGTCAGTTCTTGAGATTTGGGTTGGAGCTTGGTAGAGAAGTATTCACAGTTTTAAGAACCATACTCCCTTTAGTTTTCATTCTTCTCCTTTAGGGAGTTTAAAGTGAGAACTGGCTGCTGATGAGTGAACTATGGTCCTTATAAAATGAAAACAGGCTGCCAAACAATTTATGTTCTGGCTTGTACTCTAGATCAGGGGTCCCCATTCTCCAGACCTAATGATCTGAGGTAGACCTTGATGATCTGAGGTGGAGTTGATGTAATGATAACAGAAACAAAGTGTATAATAAATGTAATGTGCTTGAGTCATCCCGAAACCATTCCCACCCTACCCGCCCCGCAAGTCCGCGGAAAAATCATCTCCCAGGAAACTGGTCCCTGGTGCCAAAAAGATTGGGGACCGCTGCTCTAGATGTACGTGTGTGTCATCTACAGAGCCTCTTTTGTGGCTCATCAGAGCTCCACCACTGTGGCCATCAAGATGATAAACCACGGCCTATGTTTCTATGTGAATTAGTAGTCACTAGACTCAAAATTATCTGCCTCCTAGTAGTAGCATGGACCTAAGTATATGTGTAAAACTGATAAGAAAACAGGCAAAAAAAATATCTTTTTTTTTTTTTGTCTACCCTTACACCTTGTATTCCACTTAACCCCAAGCAGATGTTGAGTGATTTCTTTCCAGAAGCTAGCATAGCACCATACACACTGAGCTACTGAAAAAGAATATCTTTTGTTAGGATGCTGGTGTACATGCACAAATAACCTCCAATTCTTTCTGCTGATGGGGAAAAATAGGGTTGAGTTGGCCCTTTATTAAGAGAAACATTGTTAAAAAGCGGCTGACCATCAAGCATTGCCCTAGGAAAGCAGCTGGCTGGGCTTCCTCTGAATCCACTATGTCAGGCTTTTGTTTAATTTCACACTAACATGATCTGAGATCATCACTTTCATCTACCCAATCAAGAAGCATTTCTTAGTTGTTTCCTGTGTGCCAGCTTCTCCATCAGAGCCCTGAGAATGTAACATTGAATAAACTAGACATTCCTGTCCTTTCGAAGCTTACAGTCTAGTGAAGAACACAGAAAATTAAATAAGCAATTAACATGCATTGTAATAAAAGTCCTGACTAGGAATATGTGGGGTTCTATGAGAGCACATGAGAACCTAGAGTTTGCAGGAAACTGACACAATAATTTGGCACCAAATAACATGTTTTGGCGGAGAAGGCAATGGCACCCCACTCCAGTACTCTTGCCTGGAAAATCCCATGGACAAAGGAGCCTAGTAGGCGCCAGTCCATGGGGTCGATCAAAGTCAGACACGACTGAGTGACTTCCCTTTCACTTTTCACTTTCATGCACTGGAGAAGGAAATGGCAACCCACTCCAGTGTTCTTGCCTGGAGAATCCCAGGGACGGGGGAGCCTGGTGGGCTGCCGTCTATGGGGTCTCACAGAGTTGGACACGATGGAAGCGACTTAGCAGCAGCAGCAGCAACATGTTTTGGGGTTGCTTGTATGTGGGTGAATTATGCTGGTTTTTTTCTAACCATGATTGTACACAACTTTATGAAAAATTACCCAAAACTTGGAAATAAAGCAAAAGGATGACAACATGTCTTTGTGATCTCACACTGGCTCACTCAAACAGGCCCACTCAGAGGCTGTCTAATTCTCTAAAGGAATGTACTCTTATTTGAGTTACTTTTTACCTCTGATAAGAGTCTAGATTCTGTGAAGTTAGAATTAACTTGTAGAAGAGTGAAAAACCGAACATAGAAATGTGAATAGTTACTTGTCAGTACAGAAGAGAACCCTGAAGGTTAACTTTCATTGACTTGTATAATATTAAACTGTTTTGTATCTGACTTGACATTCTAATCCCAGGATTCTCTTTTGCCATTAACTCTTGTGTTTTTTTTTTAATTTATTTATTTTAATTGGCAGCTAATTACAATATTGTAGTGGTTTTTGCCATACATCGACATGAATCATGTGCTTTTGTTTTTAACCAGCTTTACTATGCTGCTTGTTCCTGCTTTAATGAACTGAGTTTTTTAATTAAATCAATTAAACATGAAAATTATGTTTTCAACTTTTTGAAAATGACTCTATGACAGTGCATATCACCTAGGGACCATAGGACACACTGAAATACTGAAAAAATATAGACTTTCATCAAAACATATAGAAAAATTAATTGTAATGCTAAAAAAATTTTTTAAGTTATTTGTATACTAGAAACAAACCAAAAATGAAACTAAAAGTTCTATTCACAGTATCATCAAAAAGAATTGAAAAATTACTAATCAATTTTTAAACAGAGGTTCAAGATTTACACGAGACAGTGAAAGAGACACAGATGTATAGAACAGTCTTTTGGACTCTGTGGGAGAGGGCAAGGGTGGGATGATATGGGAGAATGGCATTGAAACATGTAAATTATCACATGTGAAATGAATTGCCAGTCCAGGTTCGATGCATGATACAGGATGCTCGGGGCTGGTGTACTGGGATGACCCAGAGAGATGGGATGGGGAGGGAGGTGGGAAGGGGGTTCAGGATGGGGAACACGTGTACACCCATGGTGGATTCATGTCAATGTATGGCAAAACCAATATAATATTGTAAAGTAAAAAATAAATAAAACTGAAAAAAAAAAAGATTTATACCCTCAAGTCTATAAAACATCACTACATCACTGAGATAAATTAAGAATTTCTAAAGAGTTGGAAAACATACAATGTTTGAGGATTGAGGACACAGTTTTGGGAAATTCTCCCCAAACTGACCTGTATTTCAGCATAATCCTTATCAAAATTTCAAGTGAATTTTTTTTGGAGAAGTTAAGGAGATTATCCTAAAACTTGTATTGAAATGAAAAATACCTAGAACAGCTAAAATAAGTTTTATAAAAAAGAACAAAGTTGGAAAAGGACTCCCTTATTTCAAAGTTTACTGTAAAACTGCAGTAACAAAGACAGTGTGTGGTACTCGTGTAAGGAAAGATATTCAGATCACTGGAAGAGAATAAAGAGCTAAGAAATCAACCCTTACTCTTAAGTCAATTAATTTTTAATGAAATTGCCAAGGCAACTTAATGCAGAGAGAATAGGAAAACCAGAAAAGGAAATTGGTCTGATATCCATATGGGAAAGAATGAAGGCGGACACCTACCTCACACCATATATCAAACTAAACTCACAGCGGATCACAGACCTAAATGCAGGAATGAAAACTATGAGGAGCACGTCACTGTGACCTCAGATAAGGCAAAAATTTTCTTATATATGATGCCAAAAGCACAAATCATGAGACAAAGGTGATAAACTGAACTTCACCAAAATTTTTATATTCAAAAAATACCTTTCAGAAAACAAAAAAACTGACACACAGAAAATATGTGCACAATATCTGATAAGACTTGTACATAAAGTGTGCATGTATGTGTATATACACATACATACACATATATTACACGTAAGATTTTATATATTGTTGCTGTTGTTTAGTTGCTAAGTCATGTCCGATTCTTTTGTGACCCCATGGACCCACCATGGACCCACCCCCTTTGAGCCCACCAATCTCCTCTGTCCATGGGATTTCTCAGGCTAGAATACTAACACACATGCACACATACTTATAAGTCAATAAGACAAGCCAATTACAAAATTAGCAAATCTGAATAGATACTTCAATAAAGATATGTGTACCTACTAAACTCATAAAAAGGTGCTCATCATTAATTACCAGGGAAATACAAATGAAAACCATAATTATATACCACCACATACCCATCTGCACCCATCTTGAACATCTGTTTAAAAACCGATTTGTAACTTTTCAGTTCTTTTTGATGATACTGTGAATAGAAATGTTAGTTTCATTTTTGGTTTGTTTCTAGTATAGAAATATTTTTTAAAAAAATTTCAGCATTACTATTAATTTTTCTATAATAAATCTTTCTATAATAAAGACTGACTGAGGGCCGGAGAAGAAGAGGGAGACAGGATGAGATGGTCGGATGGCTGCAGGGCAGCCTGGCATGCTGCAGTCCTTGGGGTCACAAAGAGTTGGACACAACTTAGTGATTGAAAAAGACAAGAATTTAAAGATCTAGGAACACCAAGTGTTAACTAGGATCTGGAAAAACCAAAACCCACAAATAATGCTGGTGAAAAGGTAAAATGGCACAATTAACTTGGAAAAAGGTTTGGCAGAAGGTTTGCTCAGAAGACTAAACATATACTTTTCATATAACCAAGCAATTCCACTCCTAAGTATCTACCCAAGAGAAAAGAAAACATATTGACACAAGGCCATGTATGCAAATATCTACAGCAGCATTATTCACAATAGCTCAAAACTGAAAACAATCCAACATCCATCAGCTGGTGAACAGATAAGCAAATTATTATATATCAATACAATGAAATATTGTTCAGCAATAAAAAGAACAAACCACTTATAAATGCAAAAACAAAGATGAACCTCAAAAATATTATGCTAAGTGAAAAGAGCCAAACACAAAAGACTATGTCTTTATGATTCTACTCTATAAAATTTCTTTAAAATGCACATCTCTTGGAAAAGAGAATTTGCCCTGAGCTAGGATGGGAATGAGAACTGACATGCAAATAGGCAAGAGTGAACTTTTAGGTATTACAGAAATATTCCAAAACGTATTCTGGTGATGAGTCAACAACTGCATATATTTACCAAAAATCTCTGAACTGTATAGTTAGAGTAGGTAAATTGTATAGCATATAAATGATACCTCAATAAACCTACCAAAAAACATTTCTAAAATCATAATTTCCTTTTTTAGGCTAGCGGTTCTCCAATGAGGATAGAAAGGGATGGGTGTGGGGTAGTGAGGAACATAGGAGGCAGCATGCTAGAATTTCTAAGAAGGTTTTTTGTAGCATACATATATTTGTTCTTCCTTGCATATAATGCTAGAAATCAAATAATATCATCATCTATTATGGAAAGGCTATATACAGTTTGCAAACACTCCTTCAAATGACTCTGAAATACATGACCCACATAAGTACCCCTGAGAATCTCCTCTTGATCAGATTGGGTCCCAGGAGTATATGTTTTCAATAAGCAAAATGAGTGTAAGTTTAAGAGACTCTGCCCACGTTCTACAATGCTAGCAACTTTCAGCACTGTGGCAGGACACAGTGGGATAAATGATACTCTGGGAAGACCTATATTCTGATCCTGTTTTAATCACATCTACCCATCCACCCAGCATTTGCAGTCACCTCCTCTGCCAGACACCAGAGACAGCCAATACCTAAAGATTTTAATGAATTAAACCAACAATGAAGACTTCAAATTCCTCCATCTTTGGTGGGCATTCTTGTCCCTGGAAAGGAATCTCTCTGAGCTCAATAACAAGAAGGCCAACCATTTTGTCATGATTATGACCTAATCGTACTCATGACACATGTTAGCTATGAGATAATTTGCTCCATTTATGCCTATTTGTGGTCCTCTAGGTTGAGAAGTGCTTTGCATGATTATGAGACAGTGAGACCATACTTCCCCTTTTAAAAAGTAATATTTTTTCCTTTGAAGCATTTTGTCATTTCTTAGTCAAGAGAAGTTTCCTATTCTTGGAAAAAGTTAGGCAACATAAAAAATGTACAGTATTTGCAGTCACAACCTACTGCTTTATTTTCCTGATTGTCAGGTTTGCCAAAAAAAAAAAAAAAAAATCAGATTGCTAGAGATGAAGGCTAAAGGTTCCTATTATTTTTAGAAAAAGTACAGCTTTAAGAGAGAGAGAGAACACAGGGGCTTAAACAAAATTAAAATGCTATCCATCCAAGGCACACGGCCAGCTCTGTGCATGTCAAAAGGTTCCAGTGTAGCAAACTGGCTGAGGTCTCTACCCTTGTTCAGCATTGTGGACAAAAACTTCAGCACTCCCACAAAGGCTGGTTCATGATGACTGCATGTTTCTTGAGAGAAGAAAGCAACTATAGGCACTTTATTTTTTTTTTTTAAGGTTTTTTTTTTAATTTAATTTTTAAACTTTACAATATTGTATTAGTTTTGCCAAACATCGAAATGAATCTGCCACAGGTATACCTGTGCTCCCCATCCTGAACCCTCCTCCCTCCTCCCTCCCCATACCTTCCCTCTGGGCCATCCCAGTGCACCAGCCCCAAGCATCCAGTATCCTGCATCGAACCTGGACTGGCGACTCATCTCATACATGATATTACACATGTTTCAATGCCATTCTCCCAAATCTCCCCACCCTCTCCCTCTCCCACAGAGTCCACAAGACTGTTCTATACATCAGTGTCTCTTTTGCTGTCTCAAATACAGGGTTATTGTTACCATCTTTCTAAATTCCATATATATGTGTTAGTATACTGTATTGGTGTTTTTCTTTCTGGCTTACTTCACTCTGTATAATAGGCTCCAGTTTCATCCACCTCATTAGAACTGATTCAAATGTATTCTTTTTAATTGGCTGAGTAATACTCCATTGTGTATATGTACCCAGCTTTCTTATCCATTCATCTGCTGATGGGCATCTAGGTTGCTTCCATGTCCTGGCTATTATAAACAGTGCTGCGATGAACATTGGGGTACACGTGTCTCTTTCCCTTCTGGTTTCCTCAGTGTGTATGCCCAGCAGTGGGATTGCTGGATCATAAGGCAGTTCTATTTCCAGTTTTTTAAGGAATCTCCACACTGTTCTCCATAGTGGCTGTACTAGTTTGCATGCCCACCAACAGTGTAAGAGAGTTCCCTTTTCTCCACACCCTCTCCAGCATTTATTGCTTGTAGACTTTTGGATTGCAGCCATTCTGACTGGCGTGAAATTACTACATACATAAGCGTGATTTGGTGGTGACATGAGTCATCAAAAGCGAGAATTGAATGGCATCAAGTTGAAAGGACCCCCGTGTTGTGGTCCATCCTTGAAGTGTTAGTCACGCAGTTGTGTCTGACTCTTTCAGAACCCATGTACTGTAGCCCACCAGGCTCCTCTGTCCATGGGATTCTCCAGGCAAGAATACTAGAATGGGTTGCCATGCCCTTCTCCAGGGGATCGTCCCAACCCAAGGATCAATTCTAGGTCTCCTGCACTCCAGGCAGATTCTTTACCATCTGAGCCACCAGGGAAGCCTGTGGGTCCATCTTTAGGAAAGCCTGTTTCCTGGTTTCCACATCAGCTGCCCACCCTGAACCCTTCCATGTCCTGGCAGGACCCTCAGACAGGACCACTTCTAGGAATCGTTACTATGTCACTATGGGGTACAGAGAGTCTCCTATATAGAAAAGAGAGTGATAATTTTTTTTAACATTTTACAAAGACCCTGGGAAACAGGACTGGAAACAAAGCTGTTTTCTTCTGACTCTTTGCCATGAATTAAACAGGCACTTACTGAGGACCTACCACATGTAAGGGAGCACTCCAGTGCAAGGCAAGTGAGAAAACATAACACAACCCCTGTCACCATGGAGCTCCCAGCTTCACTCCATGGGAGGGAACAGGGAACTCTTAGTCACCTCCGATCGAGATGATCTCATAAGGAGGCCAATTAATTTCAGAGCAGATAGGTGCCCCTGTCCTTGCCTGGATCACCAGCTAATGGTTGTGGAGCACACCCAGGTCCTTGCCCTGCAATCTGTGCTGGGACACAAACACCTGCCCACAGATGGTTCCTTCTGAACAGTCATCAGTGGTTGCCATCACATAACAGAAATTGGACTAACATACCTCCTCTAACTGAAACAAACAAGCCATTTTGAGAGAGGCCTGGATCATCTCTCTGCCTGTCCAATAAATGAGTACATATTCAAGATAATAAATGCAATTACACTTGAGGCTAACTCACTGAACCGATACAATATTATAAAGTTTAAAAATAAAATTTAAAAAAAATGTGGATGAATCTAAAAGAAAAATTTGTGCTGAGGGAAAGAAAAAAGAAATTAAAAATCACTAAATACTTTATAACTCCATTTGTATAAAACTCTAGACTATGTAGCTAATCTTTATTGACAGATCAGTGGGTTTCTGGTGATGGGAATTGGGATGGAATGATGGCATGCTTAAAATGAATCTTTTGGGGGTGATGGATGTGCTCATTGTTTTTTGTGGTGCTGGGTTCACAGGGATACGTGTGTGTTGGATTTTATCAAATTGTACACTTTTTAAATAAATGTAGTTTATTATTTGTCAGTCATAACAATCAATAAAGCTGTTAGACAATAAAAAGTAAATAAATAAATAAAAATGTCCCAAGTAGTGAGATGGGCTGGGATCCAGGACTTTTTACTGCAGAGCCTGCACCTGGACAAATGTCTCCTCCAGTAACAGAATACAAAGGAACTAAAAATAACTGTATGCATGAGCATGCTAAGTCGCTTCAGTTGTGTCCAACTCTTTGCAATACTATGGATGACAGCCCACCAGGCTCCTCTGTCCATGGGATTCTCCATGCCCTCCTCCAGGGGATCTTCCCAACGCAGGGATCAAACCCATGTCCTTTACATCTCCTGCACTGGCAGCTGGGTTCTTTACCACTAGAGCCCCTTGTGCAGTTGAGGCAAATTATGAACAGCAAGATACAAAAGAACCAAAACCTAACTGCCAATTCTGAGGTGTCCAGAGCAGAAGCAGGGTACTGTGCATGGTCCCTCACACAGCACAGGAAGTGGGCAGACCACCCACACCACCCTCCCTCCAGATCCCTGAACCTGCCCCTTCCCTCACACCATTTAAGAGACCAGCTCACCACCCCTCAGGGAGTGAACAAGGGAACCTGTTTCTTTTCACTCCCTTGTGCTGCAGTATGGGTCCCAATAAAGACTTGCCTGACCTCTTATCAATTTCTATTGATTAAAGAATCCACAAACCCTGATTAGTAATAGAAGGAAGGAAGAAGGTGAAAAGAGAGGGAGGAAGGGGAGGGAGGGAGGGAGGGAGAAGGAAAGGCAAAACTACTAAAATATACCAGGTGGAGGTACAAGAAAGAAGTAATGCTGTCCTTCTCTGGATAGTTCCATGGGATTTCATTTGCCAGGGACTCCAGGGCTTCCCAGGTGGCACTAGTGGTAAAGAACACATCTGCCAATGCAGAATACATAAGAGATGTGGGTTCGATTCCCGGGTCGGGAAGATCCCCTGGAGGAGAGCACGGCAACCCACTCCAGTATTCTTGCCTGGAGAATCCCATGGACAGAGGAGTCTGACAGGTTACAGTCTATAGGGTCGCACAGAGTCGGATATGACTGAAGCAACTGAGCATGCGCATACCCCAGCGCAGTCAGTAGGGAAAGGAATGGGGCATGATTCGAAAAGCCAGAAGTAGGTGCCCCAGCCAGCGAGTTTGAATTTCAGTTGTGAGCGGATCCTTGGATCACAGCCTGAGAGAAAGAGAGGGACTACTAGTAAGGATAAGAAAGTCTAGTCCTCAAAAAGCCCGTGTAATGTTAGCAGAGCACCTCCACACACATTCTCCTTCACTCCCCCAATAACCCTGTGAGAGAGGCAGGGCAGGCATCACCACCCTCTCTGTGCAGACATGGCAATTACACTTCCTCCAGGTCCTCTGACTGTCCCCAGAGTGTTCTGCAAGGGAGTTCTTCACTCACTCCAGGAGCCTGGAAACTCCAGTCCCTCAGAGCAGAGTCCCAGCTCACCAAAAATGTGATTCAGGGCACAGAAGGCTGACTCACACAGACACACACACTCAGGATGCATGGATCCTTTAAACCAAGGGTGGTTTTGCTCTGAGTAAATCTCAGGATCCACAGGGACATGAGAGCTCTCTCAGGCTGTGGACACCATGTGAGCTTCCCACCAGACTGGATGGCCACACAAGCTCAGCCAGGGGATGGCCTGACAGCTGCCGGGTCTTGGACCCAGGTGCTCAGATCCTCAGAGAACCAGCTGCTGCCCCATGTGGGTGTCGTGAACTGTGGACAAGGACACACCTGTCATCCAAATGCCAGCTGGCACTGCCCAGGCATTAGGTCCCCAGGTCGCAAGTGGGCCACCCCGAGGGGACTGCAGAGTGGATAAGCCTACACTCCCCAGGGCAATGGAGAAATTGACAGAGGAGCTTTCCATGGTCCCCCATGGGGCCCTCCGGCAAGAAAGCAGGAAGTAATCAGCAGTCCACAGAGGAGGGATGCTGCTGGTGGCCAAAAGATGCCCAGCAGCCACATTCCCAGCAGGTTTGAAAAGAAATAATGAACATGTTGGCAGCAGTGACGTTTTGCAAGTAACACAGAGACAAGGCTCCTGGCACCCTCTCAATGGTATTTTAGGGCTGTGGTTTGAAAGTAAAAGCATTATTTGCTCAGTCGCATCCGACTCTTTGAGATTCCATGGACTGTAGCCTGCCAGGCTCCTCTGTCCACGGAATTCTCCAAGCAACAATACTGGAGACCATTCCCTTCTCCAGGGCATCATCCCAACCCAGAGATCAAACCTGGTCTCCTGCATTGCAAGCAGATTCTTTACTGTCTGAGCCACACAGGGAAGCCCCTTAATGCTCCTGACAAACTGATCAATTCAGGGGAAAGGATGTTTCCCACAGGTGTGCTCAAGTCAGCTCTGGATACCTTGTCCCACCCCTCGTACTGAAAATAGGACCCTCCAGCAACCAAGATGACATGCAGACATGCACACTCAGACATCATGATTTTAAGTAAATCACGACATCTTGTCATTTCACCCCAACACTACACTTAAATTTATGGACATCTTCAAACATAACCACTATGCTTTTATAACACCTAACAAGGTTGAGAAGTAATTTCTGAGTGTTATAAACAATCCAACGTTTTGCTATTTTCTCAAAAAAAAAAAAAAATCTCTTTACAGTTCATCTGTTCACATAAGGAACAGACAAGGTCCACCCTTGGCATTTGGTTGTTTTGCCTGTTATATCTGTTTGATCCTACAGCTTACTCCTTGGAAGGAAAGTTATAACCAACCTAGATAGCATATTAAAAAGCAGAAACATTACTTTGCCAACAAAGGTCCATCTAGTCAAGGCTATGGATTTTTCAGTGGTCATGTATGGATGTGAGAGTTGGACTGTGAAGAAAACTGAGCACCGAAGAATTGATGCTTTTGAACTGTGGTGTTGGAGAAGACTCTTGAGAGTCCCTTGGACTGCAAGGAGATCCAACCAGTCCATCCTAAAGGAGACCAATCCTGGGTGTTCATTGGAAGGACTGATGCTGAGGCTGAAACTCCAATACTTTGGCCACCTCATGCAAAGAGTTGACTCATTGGAAAAGACTCTGATGCTGGGAGGGATTGGGGGCAGGAGGAGAAGGGGACGACAGAGGATGAGATGGCTGGATGGCATCATGACTCAATGCACATAAGTTTGGGTGAACTCTGGGAGTTGGTGATGGACAGGGAAGCCTAACATGCTGCGAAGGGGGTCGCATGTTCATGGGGTCGCAAAGAGTCAGATACGACTGAACGACTGAACTGGACTGATCCTACAGGAGGTTGACCTGTCTTTCCTTCCTGCAGAAACCAGGTCAGTTGTCCTATAAAGCAACTCATAATCTAATTTTTTCTGTTTACTTCCTTGTACCCTGTTCCATAAAGTGCTAAAATGAGTTAGAAGCTTAATTAGACTCAAGCATATGGTAGATGTATGTGTGTATACATATATGTGCATCACAAACGCATGCATAGATTTATACACATATACACATATATGAATCAAATCAAGCTTGTAGCTTGATATATACATATATATATATATGCATACACACAGCTGCTGCTGCTGCTAAGTCGCTTCAGTTGTGTCCGACTCTGTGCAACCCTACAGACGGCAGTCTACCAGGCTCCTCCGTTCCTGGGATTCTCCAGGCAAGAAACTGGAGTGGGTTACCATTTCCTTCTCCAATGCATGAAAATGAAGTTGCTCAGTCTTGTCCGACTCGTACCGACCCCATGGACTGCAGCCTACAAGGCTTCTCTGTCCATGGGATTTTCTAGGCAAGAGTACTGGAGTGGCTTGCCATTGCCTTCTCCAGCATATAGACAGACATATGGTTAAATAGTGGATACCAGCTTCTTTCACACATATATGTAAACATATGACTAAGGACCCTTCAAAGGTAATGCTGTGTTCTTCCTGCTGCATCCCGAATGAGGTATCCCTAACATCTATCATGAGAAATGCTGGACTGGAAGAAACACAAGCTGGAATCAAGATTGCCAGGAGAAATATCAATAACCTCAGATATGCAGATGACACCACCCTTAGGGCAGAAAGGGAATAGGAACTAAAAAGCCCCTTGATGAAAGTGAAAGTGGAAAGTGAAAAAGTTGGCTTAAAGCTCAACATTCAGAAAAGGAAAATCATGGCATCCGGTCCCATCACTTCATGGAAAATAGATGGGGAAACAGTGGAAACAGTGTCAGACTTTATTTTTGGGGGCTCCAAAATCACTGCAGATGGTGACTGCAGCCATGAAATTAAAAGACGCTTTCTCCTTGGAAGGAAAGTTATGACCAACCTAGATAGCATATTCAAAAGCAGAGACATTACTTTGCCAATAAAGGTCCGTCTAGTCAAGGCTATGGTTTTTCCTGTGGTCAGGTATGGATGTGAGAGTTGGACTGTGAAGAAGGCTGAGTGCCGAAGAATTGATGCTTTTGAACTGTGGTGTTGGGGAAGACTCTTGAGAGTCCCTTGGACTGCAAGGAGATCCAACCAGTCCATTCTGAAGGAGATCAGCCCTGGGATTTCTTTGGAAGGAATGATGCTAAAGTTGAAACTCCAGTACTTTGGCCACCTCATGCGAAGAGTTGACTCATTGGAAAAGACTCTGATGCTGGGAGGGATTGGGGGCAGGAGGAGAAGGGGACGACAGAGGATGAGATGGCTGGATGGCATCACTGACTCGATGGATGTGAGTCTGAGTGAACTCTGGGAGTTGGTGATGGGCAGGGAGGCCTGGCGTGCTTCGGTTCATGGGGTCGCAAAGAGTCGGACACGACTGAGCGACTGAAGTGAACTGAACATCTATCTGGTTCACCCACACTGAGTGACACAATATTGATCAGAGGGTTCCAGATTGATCCCCAGATTAACAGGTGATCCCTCCATTGTAAGATCAGGCTCCAGTGATGAAGGCAAACCAAGCCCAGACCTCAAAGCCTTCTAGGAGATGAAGGGCATCACCTCCGGCCTAAACTCTGCCCCTGATTTCTCACCCACCTGGTCACAGCTTCTCCTGTGCAGGGCAACATAGCTGATTGACCCTTAATCCCTGGCTGTCAGCAAGAATTAGCTTTCTGGTAGCTACTGGGTTGAAAGGAGTGATCAGGAGATTTAAAATCTTAAACTACGCAAAGAAGAGGGCCTGGGCAGCATAGAGTATTGAAAAGTTTGAGATCCTAAACTTAATCTTGATATTCACATGCTCTGTAATCCCAGACAATCACTTAAACTTCTCTGAATCAACAGAGAGGACTCAATGAGAGAAGAGTCCAGAGGAACGTTCAAGCCGATCAAAACTTTATCTTCTGAGAATTAGAACTTGGCACGCCTGTGTGAGACTGTACAGTGACAGCTGAGCCACATTAACAGAAATTCTTTGGAGAAAATGTCCACAAACACTTTTTACTTTGGTTCCTGAAATTTCTCACTCTTGGTTGTTCCATTCGTGATTCTCTGAGATATTCCAGACATATTTTCAAATCTTCCAATAAATTCCTTTTTTGTCTGGCTTAGGATAACCATATCGGTTTCTGTGGTTTGCTACAAAAAGAACCTTTATTAATATATGAACCATCTTCCAAGGCCAAGTTCAGATTCTGACACTCCCTGAAGGTATTTACATGGCTACATCAGCCATGGTGATGGCTTTCTGTCGATGTATTATGGGGCTAACCACCTGTGCAACTCACTCAAAATATCTGAGGTATTCACACGGAAACTGACTTCCTACTTGCTTCCACACTTTATTAGTCCACTAGATGGGGGACAAAGTGACCCCACACACAGAGGAAATCCCCTTGACACCAGGAATGTGAATTTCACCTAGCCAGCTCCCATCTTCCACCCAGTCCCCCTTTACAGAAGTTGATGGACAAAAACTATTATCATCTGAGAGTACTGGTTTTCACTGACCTTGTAACAACACAACTCCACATTTCACATGATTGACAATGCACTCCAATTACTGCCTTGGTGACGTCTCCTCCACTTCTTTTTATCTCCAGGGAGACTTGTGCAGCTGTGGGCACACAAGAGATGCTTGGCAGATATGTGCTGACTCAGCCCCTTGCCAAGGCTACTCTCGCTGATCTTATGCGGAGCCATCGCTGACTGGGGTGGGAGGAAAGGTGACAAAACCACAGAATTTCTCAGGAGTTTGAGTCCTTTTGATCAGTCCTGCAGCTGCTGCAAAACTGAAGGACCAGAGACTTACCCCTGGGCTCACTGGCCTTGGTTACCAGGCTGCTTCCATAGCAATGAAGCAAAGTCAAGAAGAACAATGCCCTTGAAAAGCTAATCATGGTTTTGGCCACAGTAATCAGAGCAGAAAAAGAAATAAAAGGAATCCAAATTGGAAAAGAAGAAGTAAAACTCTCACTATTTGCAGATGGCATGATCCTCAACATAGAAAACCCTAAAGACTCTACCAGAAAATTACTAGAACTAATCAATGATTATAGTAAAGTTGCAGGATATAAAATCAACACACAGAAATCCCTTGCATTCCTATACACTAATAATGAGAAAGAGAAATTAAGGAAACAATTCCATTCACCAATGCAACGGAAAGAATAAAATACTTAGGAATATATCTACCTAAAGAAACTAAAGACCTATATATAGAAAACTATAAAACACTGGTGAAAGAAACCAAAGAGGACACTAATAGATGGAGAAATATACCATGTTCATGGATTGGAAGAATCAATATAGTGAAAATGAGTATACTACCCAAAGCAATTTATAGATTCAATGCAATCCCTATCAAGCTACCAATGGTATTCTTCACAGAGCTAGAACAAATAATTTCACAATTTGTATGGAAATACAAAAAACCTCGAATAGCCAAAGCTATCTTTGGAAAGAAGAATGGAACTGGAGGAATCAACCTACCTGACTTCAGGCTCTATTACAAAGCCACAGTTATCAAGACAGTATGGTACTGGCACAAAGACAGAAATATTGATCAATGGAACAAAATAGAAAGCCCAGAGATAAATCCATGCATATATGGACACCTTATCTTTGACAAAGGAGGCAAAAATATACAATGGATTAAAGACAATCTCTTTAACAAGTGGTGCTGGGAAAACTGGTCAACCACTTGTAAAAGAATGAAACTAGAACACTTTCTAACACCATACACAAAAATAAACTCAAAATGGATTAAAGATCTCAATGTAAGACCAGAAACTATAAAACTCCTAGAGGAGAACATAAGCAAAACACTCTCCGGCATACATCACAGCAGGATCCTCTATGACCCACCTCCCAGAATATTGGAAATAAAAGCAAAAATAAACAAATGGGACCTAATTAAACTTAAAAGCTTCTGCACAACAAAGGAAACTATAAGCAAGGTGAAAAGGCAGCCTTCAGAATGGGAGAAAATAATAGCAAATGAAGCAACTGACAAACATCTAATCTCAAAAATATACAAGCAACTCCTACAGCTCAATTTCAGAAAAATAAATGACCCAATCAAAAAATGGGCCAAAGAACTAAATAGACATTTCTTCAAAGAAGACATACAGATGGCTAACAAACACATGAAAAGATGCTCAACATCACTCATTATCAGAGAAATGCAAATCAAAACCACTATGAGGTACCATTTCACACCAGTCAGAATGGCTGCGATCCAAAAGTCTACAAGCAATAAATGCTGGAGAGGGTGTGGAGAAAAGGGAACTCTCTTACACTGTTGGTGGGCATGCAAACTAGTACAGCCACTATGGAGAACAGTGTGGAGATTCCTTAAAAAACTGGAAATAGAACTGCCTTATGATCCAGCAATCCCACTGCTGGGCATACACACTGAGGAAACCAGAAGGGAAAGAGACACGTGTATCCCAATGTTCATCGCAGCACTGCTTATAATAGCCAGGACATGGAAGCAACCTAGATGCCCATCAGCAGATGAATGGATAAGAAAGCTGTGGTACATATACACAATAGAGTATTACTCAGCCATTAAAAAGAATACATTTGAATCAGTTCTAATGAGATGGATGAAACTGGAACCTATTATACAGAGTGAAGTAAGCCAGAAAGAAAAACATTAATACAGTATACTAATGCATATATATGGAATTTAGAAAGATGGTAACAATAACCCTGTGTATGAGACAGCAAAAGAGACACTGATGTATAGATCAGTCTTATGGACTCTGTGGGAGAGGGAGAGGGTGGGCGATTTGGGAGAATGGCTTGAAACATGTATAATATCATGTAGGAAATGAGTCGCCAGTCCAGGTTCGATGTACAATGCTGGATGTTTGGGGCTGGTGCGCTGGGATGACCCAGAGGGAGGGTATGGTGAGGGAGGAGGGAGGAGGGTTCAGGATGGGGAACACAGGTATACCTGTGGCGGATTCATTTCGATATTTGGCAAAACTAATGCAATATTGTAAAGTTTAAAAATAAAATAAAATTTAAAAAAAAAAAGAAAGAAAAGCTAATCATGGCTGCAGGGCAATCCTGATGTAAATTTTAAAAGATGCCCCTTCTTTTCCCTACTGCAGTCCAACCCATCGGGGGCAACATGGTGAGCAGAGTACGAGCTAGATTCCAACTCCTATTTGTCCTATGGCTGGCGTTTTTGTCCAGTACACAGGCTAATCAAGCAAATACGGCCCAACCCTGGCACCTTTGAACTGACACCAAAGTCAGCCTCTCCAGACAGCCTTCCAGGATTGAACCACTGCCTCTGTTCCCCCTTCCCTGGGCACTCTCTAAACATCAGACTCAACCGCAGACTTGGCCAGTCACCCTCCCTTGGGCTGTGCCCTGAAGGCATTGGACAGTTCAGATCATCTGGGCTTCACCTGTCCCAGGGCTCTAGCCACTTGTCCCCACAGCCACTCTGATGATCAGCTGCCTGGAGTGTGATCAGCTCTGCAGGGTACGGCCAGATGGCACCTGGTAACCACTTTTGCCTACTACTCACCTCCTCTTCTGAGACTTCTCTGTTGACTCTGAGGTGAGAGATGCCACGGCACCCACTCCTGACACTCAACCATGCATACTCAAGAAGTGCAGAGGAATAGGACCACACGGAGAGATCTCTGAACAGAGGAGGACAGAGCCAGCACATACATCTGCTTCCCCTCCCACCCCTAAGCAGGCTGCCCTGAGAAGCAGGACTCTGTGTTGTTTCTCAGAAGCAGCCATCAACCCCACTTGATGCCAAGTGGTCCCAGGTTGGCAGCACAGCCTCCTTCCCCCCTGCCCCCCAAGACTGTGGTCCTGACCAAGGAAGTGACATGGCAGCCTTGGCCCCACGCCCTCCTTTCTGAAGAACTTTGGTGAAGGCCAGCTTCCTGTCTCTCTACTGGGTTATTTTTGGTGTTCCATCTTCCCCCACCCCAAACTAAAAAGTTCTTGAGGACAGAGGCCAAGTGTTCAGATTCCTCAGTACACGTGTGCATTGTCGCATCAGTCATGTCCCACTCTTTGTGGCTCCATGGACTGCAGCCTGTCAGGCTCCTCTGTCCATAGGATTCTCTAAGCAAGAACACACCTCTTCAAACTACAGGTTTGTGTCCTCGTGCTTTCTGCCCTCACAGGCAGACAGCAAACGACAAAGAGAAGCTGCAGTAGGCATGAAGGGCCTTCCTCTCCCGCTTCTCTGGATGATGGCTCCTGCAAGGACAAGGCGGGCTGAGGGTGGAGATGATGTCTGGGGCAACAAGACATCATCCTGGGACCTGAGGAGGACTTAAGGAACATGTTGCCACAGAGGATATGCCTGAGTTCTGTTTCCTGGAGATGTAGGAATTCAGACATCACTCTGCATGTGTGCAACCAGTCAAAGCAAGGTGCACGTGCCCTTAGGTATCCCGGGCTTCACCTCTCAGTCCCTCTCTCTGGCTCCTCAGTCTACCTAAAAGTGCAGTCACTGTGTGAACTTCAGCAATTCCTTCATCTCTCAGAACCTATCTGTAAAACAAAGGACATCTCTCTCTCCCCCCTGCCATCCCCAGCTCTCTCCCTCTCTCCTCCCCTAATTCTAGCCTTCACTCTCTTTTTCTGGACTTCTGCAAGATTTAAATGATGTAACCTATGGCACAACTTAGCAACTGAACGACAACAACATATGAAGAGGCCCTTCCTTGATATCTGGTGTGTGCTCAACCCTTCTGCCATATCCACATGCATCTATCAACCCCCTGGCCTCAGACACTAAGACCCTCCAGGTCAGAGGGTCCACTCACTCCATCCTGTGGTCTCTTGATTGGTTTCTCAGCCCTCTGCCTTGTCCCACTTCAGTAGCTGTTCCCTTTCCAGGGGATCTTCCCAACCTAGGGATCAAACCCAGGTCTCCCACATTGCAGGCAGATTCTTTACCATCTGAGCCACTAGGGAAGCCCCATGCTCATCACAGCAGGTGAAATATAAGTGATGCCATGTCACTGCACTCCTTAATCTGCCCCCATGGCTCCTAGCCCCCTCAGAGGCAAGGCAAGGTCCCAACAATGGATCTGAGGCCCTAGGAATGTCTACCCCCACCCCCCGCTACATCCCACTCACTCAACTCCAACTACACTTGCCTTTTTGCTGAGCCTTCAACACCAGGCATATTTCTGGCCCAGGGCCTTTGTAAACACTGTTCTTTCAGTCAACGGAGCCCTTTCCCCATATACTTTCAGAGCTCCCTCCCTCATCTCCAGGGGTCTGGACTTAAGTTATCTTCTCATTGAAGCCGTCTCTGGCCACCCTATCCACTTAACCATCCCCGTAACTCTTTCCCTCCTTTCCTGCTGTATTGTTCTCCTTGGTACTGATCACCATCAAACAAAGTAGATACTTCTATCATGTTTATTTCCTGGATATCTTCTTCAATATGGAAGCTCTAGGAGAGTATGAATTCTTATGTGGGTTCACTATTGTCTCTAGAATACTGCCTGCCATTTAGTGGGTGCTCAATAAATCTTTGTAGAATTAATAAACCCCTCTTTTACTCCTTTATGGCTACATATGTATCTCTAATGTGTCTAAAATTAAGAATAATCTTATTTCTATGTCCATTCCCACAAAATGGGAATCTGCTCAAATTTTTAAAGGAAAATGTCAAATGTTTTTATTTGTTTTAATTATTAATTAAAGTTGTAGAGAATAAACTCCATTTTGTTCCATTTCTTAAAAATACTTTTCTGAATAGTGTGAAATACTGAGAAATGTGATGACCATCCAGCAACAGAAGCTTTAGGGAGGTAGGTTTCTTAACATCTGGACACTGATATACATGGAAGGTTATCCAATCATATTTTTTAATTGAATTTTATATTTTTCAAAATGAGACTTTAAAAGTTGCCCAAATTTTACCCAAATTAGCCCCATTTTCTTATTTGTTTAATACATTTCCACATGAAGCTCCATATGTTATCCTCATATTCCATTTGATATCCACAACTTATTTTGTATCATATTTTCAGTACAAGCATTCTAGACAATAATCTGTTTGTCAAACCAGCCCCTTTTTTAAATGAATCTCAAAGTCTGGTACTATCAATAAGATGGCTCCAGGAATAGTTATTAATGATCCTGCTGGTTCTAAAATAATATAGAAATAGTAGATACTGTCTTGACATCTTAGACCAAAAAAGACACATGTAAAACTTGACCAAGACCAGCCATCAAATACTAATTATTATCAGTGTTAATACAGGACAAAAATCAGCAATGCAGGCCTCTTAGGGAGGATAGAACCCAGAAGGAGCCTTGAAGGAAGGATAGAATTTTAAAAACACACTGGGAAAGGGGAATAAAAAACCAGAGGAACAACTGCACTCAAGGTCCAAAGAAAGAAATGTCAGAGAAGAATAAATATCTGGGTTTGATTGGAAAGGAAGGGGCTGTCGGAAGGAGTGAAAGATTAGCATTGAAGAAAAGGAGGAGGCTAATACCTAATCAGCCTTGGCCATCTTAAATTCCATATTCATAATGAAGGGGAAAGGTTGACCAGATGATCCTTCGGCCAAGTGCAATGATTCTCCAGTTCAAAAGTGAAAGTGAAGTTGTGAAGTCATATCCGACTCTTTGCGACCCCATGGACTGTACGCTCTCCATTCATGGGATTTTCCAGGCAAGAGTACTGGAGTGGGTTGCCATTTCCTTCACCAGAGGTTCCTGACTCAGGGATCAAACCTGGGTTTCCTGCATTGTAGGCAGACACTTTACCGTCTGAGCCATGTGTGATACATTTTCTCTACCTCTGGGCACACCTGTCCTTGAGGAATCATGGCTGATGCACAAAACATGAGGGAACAACAGAATACACATGTAAGCAAGTGTCAGAATGTGGCACAGACTTGGAAAGTTTCAAAAAAGGACAGATACACATTTTTAGAAGAGTCAAGGAAGAATTCCTGGGGAAGAAGAGATTCCTGGGCCGTCTCTTCAAGTGTTCTCATTATTTAAGAAGATGTGCCATTGAGGGCACTCAAGCAAGGTAACACCAGCCTGGTGGAGGGGTGGTGGAGGAAGCCTGCAAAGAATCTTGTTCCTTTGGGTCCAGCCTGATGCCTGAGCCAATTCTCATCATGCTGTCCTCTCTTCTCAGTTTATAGCCCAGCTACCCCATGAAGTAAATAAACCAAGAAGATGATATCCCCTTGGTTGGAGACAGTGGTGCAGGTAGGGAGGGGTATGCCCACCGCCTAGCTGAGACCCTTCCCATGGCCCATTTCCCTTCGGTCCTGCCACTGTGGGAGGTGCATCAGTAGACGAAGAGGTAGCAGCTGCCCTCACAGCTGTGGAGGCTGTCTCAGCACTCTCTGGCTTGGCAGGTGTCTGAGACACACACACACCTGAATATTTCCCTCAGAGTCTGCAAGAGGCTAGCTTTCCAGAAGGAAGAGCAAAAAAGCAGTGCACTTTCCGACTCTATGAATCACGTCTCGAACTGTCACCCGTCAGAAACTCAGATCCCAAAATAACTCCACTGGCAGCTTGAAACAGTCTTCAGGGGACAGCCCAAGGATGTCCTTTTCCTCCCAGAGAAGACACCGACATTTACATCTTGTTTTTAGTAATTACAAAGTTCTAAGTATTTTTAAAAAGACACTTGAAAGATTTGTTACTTTCAGGCAGTTGGTTTTAAGAAGGGACTTTTGTGTACAGCAAAGTCTGGGTTTTCTTGGGAAATTCTAAAGGCACAGCAGAAGAAAGCTGGGAAGAATGCTCTCAATACTTCCAGCCCTAAAGCAAGCACTGTAGGACCCATGGGCTGAAAGAGTCCAGTCAACCCAGTCTGCAAGCATCTGCCCTGGCCCTCAGTGTACATGATGGCACTGCCCTCTCAGTAAAGACAAGAAAATCATGAGGCTGGCCAGCTCAGTGATGTGAAATGTCTCAGTATGTTATAATATATACTGGAGAAGACAATGGCACCCCACTCCAGTACTCTTGCCTGGAAAATCCCATGGATGGAGGGGTCTGGAAGGCTGAAGTCCATGGGATCACTGAGGGTTGGACACGACTGAGTGACTTCACTTTCACTTTTCACTTTCATGCATCAGAGAAGGAAATGGCAACCCACTCCAGTGTTCTTGCCTGGAGAATCCCAGGGATGGGGAAGCCTGGTGGGCTGCCGTCTATGGGGTCGCACAGAGTCGGACACGACTGAAGCGACTTAGCAGCAGCATTATGTTATAAAACACCAACCCTAAAGTGACATCCCATGGGAATGAGATAAAGAAGGTGTCACCCCACCTAATGCTCTGTGATGGAGGACACTGAATACATGGGAGGGGTCTGGGAAAGTGAGTGCAGAAACAAAATATAGATCTCCAGACCCCCTGCTGTGGTGCAGTGGTTAAGTCATGTCAGACTCTTTGCAACCACATGGACTGAAGCATGTCAGGCAACCCTATCCTCCACTACCCTGCAGCTTGCTCAAATTCATGTCCACTGAGTTGGTGATGCTATCCAACCATCTCATATCTAACCAGACCCTCTAAATCATGTGAAATAATAGGGGGGTGGTGTGGAATCTACTCCCAGAACTGAGACTAGGAAATAGTCTTAAATCAAAAGTTTGAGTAAGTGTCATCCAAAAGCACACTTGGGAACAAAATGGAAGAGGATTCTAGGGAGGAAGTTATGCAGAGAAGGAGCAGTGGGCAGACAAACTCCTAGAGCTCCTTGCAGGGGAGCTGAGATGCGGGGTCCAGTGGGGATGAACAATGCTCCTCTCAGAGCCTCTCCCTCTCACAGCCATTAAGAGCCCAGACATGGAAGGCTCTGGAAATCCACCATGTTCACCCCACCATCTAAAGTGAAACCAATACAATATTATAAAGTAATTAGCCTCCAATTAAAATAAATGAATTTAAAAAATAAATAAATAAGGTGAAGGCTGAAGAGAAGGAAGGGACCAAGGACCTTAGGTGAACTGTTTCAGTAGCAATTAAATGCTGGAGTAAGCTGAGGAGTAGTCCAGCAACAAACACCTGGAAATTCCACTTGGAGAGACCCACTATAGAGAGACTGACTGGCACCTCCATTACAATGAACAGAATCTTTCTGGGCACCATGGAGAACTGCCAGGATTTATAATTTATTCCCTACTGTTGGCAAGAGAGAAAACCCTTGCACAAGTGCCCAAAGATAAATGCACAATTATGCTGCCTACATTATTGTTTGTATTGTCTAAATGTCCCACAACAAGGACATCAATTCAGTTCAGTTACTCAAGTCCTGTCCAACTCTTTGTGACCCCATGCACTGATGCACACCAGGCTCCCCTGTCCATCACCAATTCCTGGAGCTTGTTCAAACTCATGTCCATCAAGTTGGTGATGCCATCCAACCATCTCATCCTCTGTCGTCCCCTTTTCCTCCTGCCTTCAATATTTCCCAGCATCAGGGTCTTTTCAAATGAGTCCATTTTTTTAATCAGGTGGCCAAAGTATTGGAGCTTCAGCTTCAACATCAGTCCTTCCAATGAATATTCAGGACTGATTTCCTTTAGGATGGACTGGTTGAATCTCCTTGCAGTCCAAGGGACTCTCAGGAGTCTTCTCCAACACCACAGTTCAAAAGCATCAATTCTTTGGTGCTCAGCTTTCTTTATAGTCCCACTCTACATGACTACTGGAAAAATCATAGCTTTGACTAGACAGGCCTTTGTTGGCAAAGTAATGTCTTTGCTTTTTAATATGCTATCTAAGAAGACAGATTGTAGTACAGACCCACAGTGGGTACACTACATAGGGGCTCCACAGAGTGCACCATGAGGGCAAGGCTGCCATGTCCATCTTATTCAGTCCAGTACCCAGCAGAGGGCTTGGCATATGGTAAATTCTGGAGAGACGAGCCAGCAAATAGAATGAACATGTTACTATGCAAACTTTAGAATAGGCAAGACATATATTGACATGGAAAGATGTCAAGGTATACAGCTGTATGAAGGTGAAAATGAAATTGTCCAGTCGTGTCCGACTCTTTGCGACCCTATGGACTGTAGTCCGCCAGGCTCCTCCGTCCATGACATTTTCCAGGCAAGAACACTGGAGTGGGTTGCCATTTCCTTCTCCAGCTGTATGAAAGGAATCCAGTTATAAAAGAGTACAACTCCGTGTTTACTGTCAGTGATATGTACACGTTTATTTTTTTATATCTTTTCATTTTAAAATTACATACATTCATATAGATAGGCAGCATTTATACTGTGTTGTTCACTGATGCCCATACTCTTTTTTTTCCAGGAACATGGAAAATTGAACATTTCTGGGCCCCCTTTAGTTGGGTGGGGCCACATGTCTAGTTATAACCAAGAAGTTGTGAGCATAAGTGACATGTGTCACTTATAGGCCAGAACATTTCCATACCAGCATGGGCCTCAGAGTTCTCACCCACCTCCCAAGTTTATCTTGAAAGTAAGTGTTGAAATCAAGCCTCTAGCAACCTAGATCTTGGAGTGACTATGATGAATAGGTTCCCCAGTCAATATGCATGTAGTACTGGAGTGAGAAATAAACTTTTCTGCGTTCAACCAGGTTTAGGGTTGTCTGTTACCCTGAAGCAACTGTCTGTTGCTTCAGTTGTGTCCAACTCTTTGCAACCCCATGGATTGCAGCATATCAGGCTTCCCAGTCCTTCACTATCTCCAGAGTTTGCTCAGATTCACATCGAGTCGGTCGGTGATGGTATCTAACCCTCTGCTGCCCTCTCTTCTTTTTGCTTTCAGTCTTTCCCAGCATGAGGGTCTTTTCCCCAGCATAACCATACCCATTTCTGACAACTATAAGACACACACACAAACACACGTACATATATCTATACATGTATGCATACATATATATATGTGTGTATTTACAAATATATATGTGCAAGTATCAACATGCATAAAAATTTTGGAAGAATAATCAGATGAAGTTTCATCTCTGAAGGCAAGCTTAGGGACTTCCACTATTTGCTTTATGCAACTCTCTATTTTAAAAATTGTTTTACACTAAACACAGTCATATCTGTAATTAGTAAGTTTGATTGCTCCCTCCTCTTGACTTTGTCCATGCATAAATCCAAATCAGCCAACGGGCAATCTTAAGTGGTAGTTCTCTTTCGTCTGATACCTTCATCTCCTGGCATCAGCAGCTTTAGCATCCCTGGAAATCATTTAACTGAGGAAGCTAAAATAGAGGGAAGCTTTCTCCTTGGACCAATCTAGCGGAAGTGAGATATGAGAAGCCTGTCTTTCCCTCATTCAGCTTTCCTCACCTATGCCTTATTCATTTCTGCTCTTTCCTTATTTTTCTTCCCTATCATCCCTACTCCCTAGCTACCCAAACACTGTGCTTCTCCTCCAGCCCCATCTAGACTTCCACTGGCTCCTTCCTGTAAGCCACCAATTCTAAGCTTGGCTGTACATCAGAGTCACCTGGTGACTGCACACATCCAGTGTCAGCTGCCTCCCAACCAACTGAATCCACGTATTTAGTGGTGAGATAGAGGTGCCAAGAGTTTCCAAAGCTCCTCCGGTGATTCTAACCAAGGTTAAGAACTGCCTTGGGGAAAGGAGCTGAGGGAGAACCACTACTCCAAACTGAAAACAGCTCGGACAGTTTCGTTGACCACCTCCAAGGAGAAAGCATGTTTTCACAGGGAACAAATTTGAAGTTAGAAAACTGAAGTGCAAAGGGATTACACAGAATGGAACCTGCCCAATGTTTCCAGAAACCAGAGGCTGTCCCTCCCACCTCTCCTGGAAGAATAAGTAAATGGAAAGATGTGATGAAAGGATGAAGAGGCATCCTGAACAGCCAAGCTTTGCCTGCTATCGAAACAAACAGGAACCTTTTTATTGTAAATCAAGTTATGTCGATTCCAACTTTGTTAATATCAGGGCTGCTACTTGCCATTCCAATTCCTTGACAAAGCGGTAGTGCAAAGGGCAGTTTCAAAACCCCATTCAAAGCCCAAATATTAGCCATATCTTCATTTTATTTGAGAGATTAAAACTTGGGTCGGGGAGAGAAATGGTGAAGGATGTCAAAAGGTATAAAATTAGAGTTATAAAATAAGTCATAGGGATGTAATGAACTGCATGATGACTACAGTTAATGATACCAGATTGAATATTTGACGGCTGCTAAGAGAGTAGACTTTAAAGTTCTCATCAGAAGAAAAAAACCTTTTAACTATGTATGACGACAGATGCTAACTAGACCTATAATGGTGATTATTCCAAAGTATATACAAATATCAAATCATTATATTGTGCACCAGAAACTAAAATAATGTTATATGTAAATTATACTTCAATAAAAATAAATACAAATCAAAACCCTGTGATTTCAAATGAGAGTTGTGTGGATTTAACTGCCTTCGGGAATGAACACTGGGTGATGGATGAACTTTGTGATGACTGATGCCTCAAGAGCCCTTCAAAGCAGCCTGACTTCTGTCCAGATATTACAGGATCGAATCACATCCAAAATGAAAAGCAAAGAATTCACAGAAGGCAGGATTAAAAGGAATCTGAGAAACCTTCTTCCATAAAAGAACTCTACATCCAGGCATGATAAGGTAATATTCTGATAACAAGAGTGTCAGCAAGCAAACCTTTAGCTTATCTCATATCAACAAATTTGCAGAGGAGAGATGGGAGGGAGGTTTACAAAGGAGGGGATATATGAGTGCATATAGCTGATTCATTTTGTTGTACAGCAGAAACTAACACAACATTGTAAAGCAATTATACTCCAGCAAAAAGTTTTGAAAAATTTAGATGCCTGGCCTCCCACAGTCCCAGTCACTAGACAAAAAGAACTTACCTTCACTTTTATACTCTTAAAAGTGGTCAAGGACCTGTGACCTTCCTGGCCAACAGAGTTGAGGAGGCCTCGTGCCCTGCAGAACTCGAGAAAAAGCCATTTATGTTGTGGTCTATTTAAATACTATCACCTGAAACTCACACACCTGTTAGCTCTATCCTTCTAACACCTAACACCTGCTGGGTTAGCTATCCCCTCAAACCTTTTAGGATGTATGCGGGCATGCTAAATCGCTTCATTTGTGTCCAACTCTTTGGGAGCCTATGGACAATAGCCTACCAGGCCCCACCATGCTCCTCTGTCCAAGAGATTCTCCAGGTAAGAATATTGGAGTGGATTGACATGCCCTCTGCCAGGGGATCTTCCTGATCCAGGGATCAAACCCTGCATCTCTTCACATCTCTTGTATTGGCAGGCAGGTTCTTTACCACTAGCACCACCTGGGAAGCCCACCTTTTAGGATAGTTACTGTCAAAAAGACAAGTGATAACAAGTGTTGGCAAGGATATGGAGAAAAGGGAACCCTGTGCACTGCTGATGGGAATTAAATTTCTACAACCACTATGGAAAACAGTATGAAGCTTTCTCAAAAAATGAAAAATACAACACATGGTCCCTCAACCCCACTTCTGGGTCTATATCCAAAGGAAACAAAGTCATTCTCTCAAAGATGTACTTGTAATCCCATACTGACTGAAGCATTACTCAGAATAAGCAAGACATGCGAATGTCTTAGTGTCCATCAATGGATGAATATAAAAGAAAAAGTGGTATGTATGATACACACAAACAGTGGAATATTATTCAGCCTTTAAAAAGAGGGAAATCCTGACACTTGCGACAACATGAATGAGCCTGGAAGGCATTCTGCTGTGTAAAATAATCCAGACCAAAAAAGATAAGTACTAAATGGTATGCATCACTTACATGTAGAATCTAAAAAAATTAAAAGTTGAACTCATACAAAAACAGAAAAGTGGTTGCCAGGGGCTGAGAGGTGGGAGAAATAGGAAGAGGTTGGTAAAAAAGTACAACTTTCTATTACATACAATATGAATAAAGTCTGAGAATCTCATATATAACATAATGACTAGTTGATAAGACTGTGTTGTTTAATTGAAGTTGACTTAGAGAGTAAAACTTAAATGTTTTCACTTTAAAAACGATAAGTGTGTGTTGTAACAGATGTAAAAATTACCTCAGTGGGAGAACCATTTCACAATGTATACATCAAATCATTATATTTTAAACATCTTACAGTTTTGTCAATTTTATGTCAGTAATGCTGGGGGAAAAAAACCCACATTATTTCCTGGAGTTACAAGAAATAAAGGTTGGTAAACACTGGGATTAAAAGAGTCATTAATAGCATAATAAACTGCTCACACTTTGATAAGCCTTCTCTCTAAAATAAGACCCCTTCCAACTAGTGTCAAATGGAGTTTCCCAGGAGAAAAACTCTGGGACCCAGAGGAACACAGGAATATTGACCTGCAGGCGACCACAGCTGAGCACAGAGGCCAAAGTGAGCTGGCTCATAATGCCAGAAGGTGCAGATGATGGTAGGGGTGGGGTTCCCCACAAGAGAAATTCGGCACATTCTGAACCACTCTGGACTATGAACACATTTTTTGTAAAGTGGGAATTGGAATACCTGGTTTACTGACTGACCATCATTCATCAGGCACCTTCATTCCCCAACTACTTTACGTACCTACTAACTTGCCCACTTCTTTGGCCGTGCACGAACCTCGTCATCCACAAAATGAGGATAAGGCCCCACTGGCTAGGTTGTCAAACAGATTCAACAGAAAACTATACTGTAAACCACCTTACCCAATGCCTACGTAAAGTATATGTTTAGTTAATGTATTTCCTCTCTCTTTCTTTCTTGGCTATTAGAAGGATTGAGTGACCATCTGAAAGCAAGATTGCAAAGGACGGTAAAAGGCCTTCGTTGTTTGGTCAATGCCCTGGTTTCGACAAAAGACCAGAAGAGCAACTCAGAGGGCCCCCCTTCTATATGATGCATTCACCATCTCCCCCTCAAACCAGGCAGAGGGGAACTGGGGTGATGTCCCTAGATGGAGTGGTAGAGAGCAGGCCAGAGTATGTCCCAGGACTAGAAGGATGTGGGGCCAACATTCTTGAAGATGCTCTAAACACCAAGACTGTGGCCTCCTGTGAGGGCCCAGGTGACACAACCTGTATCAACCAAGCACAGGAACTGGAGGAGATGCCATTATGATGCATGGACTTGATCACTTTAGAAAAAACAAGACCTGCTCTAGTTTACACTCATTCAGTAGTCTTACACACATACACAGGGACACACACATCAATTTGGCGAGTGGCTCAGTCATTTGATGCAGATCAAAATCATCATGGAGACATGAAATTCAAGGCATTATACTAGCTTTGCAGGACTGGATGCAGGTAGATGGGGAGGGGAAGCTGAACACAAAATCCCTGCTCAAAGAGCATAGTCTTAAGAGGACAAAGGACACAGGAAAAAAAAACATCAGGGCTGGAAAATCTGACCTGAGGGCAACATTCAGAAACTGAGTCATTGCAGACTAGGGAGTTTTCCAAAGTACTCAACACTGTCAGTTTTGGCCATGGCCCATTAAACTCTTTTACCAAGCTATGTGTTTTGACCATGTTCAAGAGCCTTCAACTAGTTATTCCTACTACAATCCTCACAGTCTGGAGGTTTTTCCTAGAAATAAATGACCAATGTGGTTTTACATTAACTGGCTTTGGGGATGACACTAAGGTCTCCCTTAGCCAATTAAAGGTACTTTTTAAGCACTAGCTCATGTTGGCTGGCTCCAACCAGGGATTGTAGAGGATACAAATTAAGGAGCAGCAGCAATCTCTTCCTGCGAGAAGCTCACATTCAGTGGTATCCTGTCTCTTGTACCTGCTTGTGAGTACCATTTGCTAAATAATTAGGCATTTTGTGAGCAAGCTGTTAAACAGAAGTGTGATTTCTTGAATAATGGCCCTCCAAAAGATATCACATCCTAATTCCTAGAGCTGGAGAATATTAATTCATATGGCAAAAAAAAAAAAAAAAAAACATCTTTGAAGATATGTTAAGAATCTTGAGATGGGAGTATTACCTGGGTGGACCCTTAATGCAGTCTTATAGAAAGACTTATGAGGAGTGCAGAAGGAGATCTGATACAGAAGAGGAGGAGGCCATGTGACCAGCAAGACAGAGGGTGGAGGGATGTGGTCATAAGCCAAGCGCTACCAGCAGCCACCAGAAGGTAGAAGAGGCAAGGATAAGATGACCCCTTAGAGCCTCCAGAGGTCCTGCTGACGTCCTGATTTCAGCACAGTGAAACTGATTCCCGAATACTGGCCTCCAGGAGTGAGAGAGAATAACTTTTTGTTGATTTATGCTCCTAAATTTGTGGTCATTTGTTTCAGCAGCCACAGGAAACTAACACTTAAAACCCACTGTTTCTCTTTGTTGTTGTTTGTTTCTCATTCCTATCTGACTCTTTCACAACCCCATGGACTAGAGTCCACCAGGCTCCTCTGTCCATAGGATTTCCCAGGCGAGAATACTGGAATGGGTTGACATTTCTTTCCCCAGGGCATCTACCTGACCCAGGGATTGAACCTGTGTCTCCTATATGGCAGGTAGACTCTTTACCACTGAGCCACCTGAGAAGCCTAAAACCAACCGTGGTGGAGTATTTATACCACAGAAATAGGCAATGAAAAAATCAGAGCTTTTACATTTCAGAGAGCTGGTGTGTTCTCAAAGCATACCTGGGCAGTTTAGCCTGAGACAAACAACTAGAGAACATGCTTCATGGCATGACATAGCATGATGTACTATGTTATGATGTCATATGATGTCATGTGACTTCATACACCAGAAAAAGCACTTGTGACCAGGCTCCTGATTCTCCCTCAGACAGATTCTATCTGTCCTTACATAGCTCTCTTTACCTTTCTCTGTGGTTTCCTTCTTGAAAAAAATAAAAGCCTCAAAACGAACTCATTCACTTTAGGAACATTTATTAAGCACCTACTGTGTACCAGAAACAGTGCTGAAGGTACAAGGATGAGCAAGACATGATGTCTGTCATTGAGGAGGAGATGCCATTAGTTGCATCAAATAGCCATGATCAAAAGCTGCCTGTGAGGGAAAGTCAGAGATGACTGCTAAGGTGTTCCCATCTCCATGATTTTCACTCTTTCTGATCCCAGTGCCAAATCACTGAGATAGTTTGTCACTGGGAAAGGAGAGAACCTCCTTCCCAGACTAATCAAAGAGCTTTCTGAAAGGGGCTGAGTTGAAACGTTTGTTTCTCTGTCGAACATATGCCCAAACTACTATCTCCTAAAAAAAACTATGCTGGGCCAAATACAAAACTGAATCCTAACCACAGGCAGGTCGCATTTGTCAAACAAGAGGATGCCGCCCACAGTATCTCTGCAGGGGTGGTACATATCACCAAAGACGCCTCTGCTCTGGGATACTATGGTAACAGCAACTTAGCAACCATGGCTTGGATGGCTACCTGGCTCCCTGTTCCCTGCATCTTCCCCCATTACTCCTCATAAATGTCCTCACCATGAAGACCTCAGGCAGTCTCCTCTGGTGGCATCTGAAGTTAACATCCAGGAGGAGCTAATAGAAAACAGTCTAACCTACTCTTTCTAAGGCACTGCTCCTCTGAATCCTTACCCTCTCCTCATCTAACCACCCCAATAAATGCCTTGAACATTCTTTCAAACTGTAGATGTTAGCAACAGCCAAGCAAAGTGAATATCTCATGATTCATTTCTTTAATGGGAGAGGTACTATAATTGCTATCATTGGGAAATTTGCACAGGGTAACAGATTTAATCCTCCAGGTGTGAGAACTCTCTGCAGCAAAATCTTATCTATTCATTCATTTAAGAAATGCTTATTGAGGAATTCTCAATGCCAGGATTGAACAAGGTTCTGGAGATTTAAGACATTTAAAAAGCAACCCCTGCCTTCAGAAGGAGATCTACCCAGCATTAGCAAGTGTCACTGGTGGGGTGGTCAGTTGGCATTAAAATGAAGAGCCACACTCCCTAAGGGGCTCCCACTAATCCTCTTCTCTGAGTCAACATCAACAGTCTATACCATGCTAATTAGCACAATGTATATAAAAAATTATTAATGAGACCAGGGTCCTGTTCATTAGCATGATGAGTATTAGAAATGTAATCTCATTGAAGAAATAAAAAGAGGTTGAAAATGTATAAACGGCCAAGACAGTTGACCAACACTCTCTGTTCTTACATGAACAAAGTATAAGAATCCAGCATGACCAGAAACATGGACAGGGCACGTGGGGCTTAATCTTCAGTCAGCCCCACACCCACTGATGGGATTAGGAGGATGACTGACTGCACACCATCCTGCCTTGGAATGCAGCCACGTCTACCTAGAATGAGCAGCTTCAGAGAGGGGGCAGAATCCCGAAGAGGAGACAGAGTTTACTGCACAGATCTGCACACTGTTTTCTGCCTGCCTTGTTAATTAATGTTTGTCTAATAAATGTCTATATGCGTGACAGAAAAAAAGAAGTCATGATGCCTGTGCTATAAAAGAAAAAAAGAAGCCTTTTCTAATTTGGAAAAAAAATGACTTTGTAAAGAATGTAAATTACAGAACACTTAAAAATAAATTAAATATAATTATGTTTAATTAGAGCCTACTGCAGTCTAAGGAGTAAATAAATACAAATGTATAAAATTAGATTTGTTTGAAATTCAAAATAGGATGATGAAATATTAAAAGAATTCATGCTTTAAGGTCATACAAATCCTGGTTCCTCCACCAGTGAGCTATAGATCTGCTGTGAGCGTCAGCTTGCTCATTTATAGTACACAGGTCATCTATATCTTAAAGGAGTGTTATACTGGCACTTCCCTGGGGGTCCAGCGGCTAGGACTCTGAACTCTCAATGGAGGGGGGCCAGGTTCCACCGCTGGTCAGGGAACGAGATCCCACATTCTGCAACTAAGAGTCTGAATGCCACAACTAAAGATACTGCATGCTGCAATGAAGATTGAACATCTTGCATGCTGCAACTAAGACTCAATGCAACCAAATAGATAATCAAATAATCTTTTTAAAGGAGTGTTGTATTAAATGGGATAATGCATTATAATAGGGGCATTCCTGGTGGCTCAGACAGTAAAGAATCTGCCTGCAATGCAGGAGACCTTGGTTTGATGCCTGGGTCAGGAAGGTCACCTGGAGAAAGGAATGACTACCCACTCCAGTACTCTTGCCTGGAGAATTCCAGGGACTGAGGATCCTGGTGGGCTACAGTCCATAGGATTGCAAAGAATGGCACATGACTGAGCAACTAACACACAGAGTACTGACTAAGAGACCTTAGAATAGATCCCGAACACAGGAAGAGGCACTGTGCATTTTCAAAAAGTATTAGTTCCCTCTCTCCCCTGCTCCCTCTATCAATATATAGAAGTCACTAAAGAATCTAGAAATGTATAGTAGATGCTCCATATCTTCGGGTTCCACATTGCTGAATTCATGGATGGGGGACCTGTGGATATGGAGGACCTGCTGTACCACACTATCTTATATAAGGAATTTGAGCAATAATGGATTTGGGGATCCCCCATGGATACCAAGGGACAGCTATAGTCAGTACATACACAACTGTATTCAGTACATACACAGTCTTTTAAGGATGTAAAGACCATTCATGATGGCTGCCTAACTAAGTCCTTTCTCAACACTGGTCTATGGAATAAAATGATGCTGGTCAGTTACAGCTGAAAGTGGCTGTAACTTTAATATCCCTACATGGAAACGTAAAACCATTAACAAACAACCTCATGCCAACTTTTTACTTTTTAAAAACTATTCACTGAAATCCAAGTTGAAGAATCTCAGTTCTAGTCAATGATGGAACTGGTGCTAAACTCCCTTCTCCGTGAATCCTGCCAACAATACATTTCAGTCTCTGTTAGAGCTTTTTTAATGGGGAAAAACACAGTATTGAGGCAGGTACTATTTATCAAATACATAGGATACATTAGAAATGTATAACATGGAGAATATTCATTTTTTACTGTGTGCATGCGTAGTGGTGTCCGACTCTTTTTGACCATATGGACTGTTGCCCACCAGTCTCTTCTGTCCATGGAATTTTCTAGGTAAGAATATTGGATTGGGACTGGGTAGCTATTCCCTTCTCCAGGGGATCTTCCATGACCTAGGGATCAAACCCCCGTCTCTTGTGCCTTCTGCATTGCAGGCAGATTCTTTACCACTGAGCCACCTGGAAAGCCCAATTCTATAATTACTAGCACGTTACTTTCATTCTAAAGGCTGTGGGGTTGTAGTTCTTGCTTCTTTTGTTTGCCCTCTGATGGATGACAGAGGATGAGATGGTTGGATGGCATCACCGACTCAATGGACATGAGTTTGAGCAAACTCTGGGAAAGAAGGACAGTGAAGCCTGGCATGCTGCAGTCCAGGTGTTAAAAAGAGTCAGATGTGACTTAGTGACTGAACAACAACAACAGCACATAACTAGCACATTTAGAGGATTTAGAACATAGATTCTATCTAGAAAGATGGTACTGATGAAATTATTTGCAGGGTAGCAATGGAGATGCAGACAGAAAACAGACTTATGGACATGGGGCAGAGGGGTAGGGAGGAGAGGTGAGATGCCTGGAAGAGTAACATGGAAAGTTACATTACCATATGTAAAATAGATAGCCAGTGGGAATTTGCTGTATTTCTCAGGGAATTCAAACAGGGGCTCTGTAACAAGCTATAGGGGTGGGATGGGGTGGAAGACAGGAGGGAGGTTCAAGAGAGAGGGGACATATGTATACCTCTGGCCAATTTATGTTGATGTTTGGCAGAAACCAACAAAATTCTATAAAGTAATTATTCTTCAATTAAAAAATAAATAAAATCTAGAGTCTATACTAAAAACCACTATTTCTTTAAAAATGGTCACAAGATGTAAGTTCTTCTGGGTTTTGCCTCAGTAACATGCTTCCCTCCCTGCTGTGGGAGCTGCCAGTGACTGAGCCATACTTAGGAAAGAACGTGGCCTCTGGCTCTCCTTCTAGTCCATACAAAAAAATAAAAAAATAAGCCAACTGATGCTGAGGAGGAGGATGACAAATCAACAACACAATATCAGATTTTCATTTAATGTTTATTATGTGCCAATCTTTGTCAAAAGACATTTACATCTACTTTCTCACTTTCTCCTCACAGGAACCTAATGATAAAGGATCGACCATCATCTCCATTCTACAGATGAGGAAAGCAAAGATCACAGAAGAGTTATGTCATTTGACAAAGGTCACACAGTAAGTGATGGAGCTAAAAGTTGAAGCTAAGTGTGTCTGATTCTAGACACGCATTCTAAATGTGTCTGATTCCATGCTATTATCTTTCTTTGTTGTACTTTGGAATTTCAGTTCTCTTCTAATAGGCAAACAGATGAAATGTCCACCAGCAAGTCACTTTCTTCTTCTGAAATTTATTTTTCTTATCTACATAATGACTGTTGTAGGAAGAGGGAGACAAAAAGCAGCAAAGATAAAGACCCAAAGGCAGAAGGGCATGTGGAACTCTGGAGGAGATAAAACTCCAGTATTGTTGAAACAGAATGAGAACAGAGAAAAATGACTGGAGACACAAAGGAGCCAGACGGAAAGAGCTCTGTAAGCAGTGGGAAAGGGTTTAGACTGTATTCTGAGGTCACAGAAAGACATTAATGGGTTTTAAACAAGGAATGACATGAGCAGATGTACATTTTCAAAATATACAGAGGCAGTAAGTGGAAAATGAATCCCAGGGGTTAGAGTGCAGGCAGGAAGATCTTCAGTCTGCAGTCAGGGTGTGGTGGATGGCACTGGGAACGCGGTAACAGGATGGGTGACAGTGAGAGAGAAAAGAGAAACGTACAAGGTAGAATCAACAGGATGCAATGATTCATCGGCTGTGGAAGATAACAGAGGAAGGAGCCCAGAGGATGTGCAGGACTCTAGCTTGTGCCACTGGGTGATATTGATACCATTTACTGAGACAGCAAAACTGACAGAAAAGGTTGGAAAGGACAATGAATTCAGCCTTGGACAAATTGAGTTTGTGTGACATCCACATGGAGATTATCAGTAAGGAAGCACTTGGAGCTCAAAACAAAGATTGGGGGCAAAAAATAGGAATTTACAAGTTATTTCATATAGATAGAAATGGAAAAAGATGATATAGAAAGCATGGCATAAAAATGAAATCAAAGAAATGGAACTAAGCTCTGAGAAAGAGTAAAGCCAGGAAGTGGTGGGGGGTGGGGGTGGGGTGGGGATGGTGAATGAGAGATGAAGTGACCTGAAACTAACAAACTAAGAAAGTATGAAGTTCTTAGAAAACCCAGGTAAGAGTATAAAATGCTATTGAGAGTTCAAGCAAGTTAAGCCCTGAAGTGTGTTCATTGAACCCAACAGTCTAAGAGGCACTGGTGACCTTGACAAAAGAGGTTTTGATGAAAGGGGCAGGGGTGGAAGGCAGAGTATAGTTAGTTGGTGAGAGGTTAGAGAGTGAAGGGGGCAGCAGACATCTTTGTTCACATGGGAAGTTTTACTACAAAAGAGAGGAAAAGAGAAGATGGGGAGAAATTGTTTTTTCCTCTGGTGATTAGGGCATGCTTAAATGTCCAGGGACAATGGGATGAGGATGGAGCTAGAGCTAGAGACGACAAAGTAGGGTACAGGGCAGAGAGGTGACAACTGATTCTGCAAAGCACCCAAAGAAGCAAAGAGGGCAAGCAGGAGAAAGGATTCAGGAATTAGAAAAATGTCAATCTTTACGCACACTAGTGTGACTTTTTTTTTTTACAAAGGCTGTCAGGAGCCACCAAAAAGCAGAGCCTGGGAAAAGCTATTTCTATTTGCAAAGTTGCTTCAAACACAGGGGACTCTCTGTCAGCAATGGCTCTCAAGAGTTGGCTTAGTTGTGGACCATGCAAGAAGCTTTTACAAAGCCTGACCTTGGGTTACATGCCATATCAATTAAATGAGAATCTCTAAGGTGGGACACAAGCATCAGTAATTAGGAAACACCAACCCAAGAGGTTCTAATGTGCAGTCAAGTTTAAGAACGAGTCATCTAGAGATTGTATGTGATTTAATATTTACCGTTAAGAATGAATTATATATGGTCAGAACCAAAAAGCGGAAAAGGCAATGGCACCCCACTCCAGTACTCTTGCCTGGAAAATCACATGGACGGAGGAGCCTGGTGGGCTGCAGTCCATGGGGTCACTAAATCGGGCACGACTGAGCAACTTCACTTTCACTTTTCATTTTCATGCATTGGAGAAGGAAATGGCAACCCACTCCAGTGTTCTTGCCTGGAGAATCCCAGGGACCGGGGAGCCTGGTGGGCTGTCGTCTATGGAGTTGCACAGAGTCGGATACGACTGAAGCGACTTAGCAGCAGCAGCAGCAGAACCAAAAAGAGTTTTAGGGAGCCTTCAGTTTTATCATTTTCAAGTCAAAATAGAGCAGCAAATTAATAAAGGAATTAGAATAGAAAACATTCAAGTGCACTGCCCACAGAAAGGGAAAGCACAATTCTGATTAACATTTAATTGTATGGTTTCATATGAATGAACTGGGTCAAGATGTAAAATGCATTTCTTATGGTGGGTCAGGGTCAAACAAGTTTGGAAAACAGTGACTTAACTCCTTTCATAAATGAGAAAATTGAGGTTCAAATAGATTAAAAGGCTACTCTAAAGTCAAACACACACGTGAACGATGGCAAATTCCAGACCAGAATCGAGGTTTCCTGACAACTACTTCCAGGGTACCTAATGGTCCCCTGTTTCCTGGGCATGTTGGTTTCCTCTTCTCAGCAGTACTGTAACCTCCCTGAGAATAAGGGCTACATCTTAAATTCTTAAGGTTTACCTACATTTGCCAACTTCTTTGTTTTCCACATCCTTCTTTCCTTCGGGTTGGATGTGCTTATTGAAATAATTTTTTTATCAAGGTTCTCTTATTCTTTGTTTGAAATCTATTTGTTTTGGTCTCATTTGGGTCATAATCTAGTTCAAGGATTCACAAACTTTATAAGTTGTGAATATTCACAAACTTTTATAAGCTTTTTAAAACAAACGTATAAAACAAAACCCCTGGAGTTCTTATGAAACTACTGTGATTCGGTCGGTCTGGGGTGGACCCTGCATTTCTCACTTTTTCCCCGTGACGGTGTGCTGCT
This sequence comes from Bos mutus, assembly GCF_027580195.1. Lineage (NCBI taxonomy): Eukaryota > Metazoa > Chordata > Mammalia > Artiodactyla > Bovidae > Bos > Bos mutus. The sequence goes on along the minus strand of NC_091636.1, from coordinate 39,790,163 downwards.
GGTCCTCCATCGCACTTTGAGTAACAAGGGTTTGGCAGATTCAGAATTCAATGTTAACAGTCATTTTCCCCCAGGGGCCCTGTTGTATTGTCCTCTGACCTCTACTGTTACTAATGAGAAATTCTATACCAGTCTAGTATTTGCTTTTGGTGACGTTAAGTGTTTTTGATGAAATGCGCCTAGATTTATGTTTGTTTGTCCTACTCAAGGCTTGGGATGCTTCTTCCATCTGAGGATTGAGCCTCTTGTCAATTCTGGAAAATTATGAGCTCATTGGTTCTTCCCATATGGACTTCTTAATCTTACATTACATTGCAACAGAAGGAACATCCAACATAAATAAGTAAAATGGTAACTCAGAAGATATAAAGGTGCTATGGGAAAAAGACAGAGTTGCTATTTGGATGTGAGGGAGTGCAATTTCAAATATGAGGTCAGGGTCAGCCCCACGGGGAACATGACATTTTAATGAAGATAAACAGGAGGTCCAGGGGGAGAGCATTCCAGGCAGAGGGAAAAACCAATACAAATCCCCTAGTGGAGATGGTTTGAGGGTGGGAACCATAGAGGTACTAGCTTGTAGATCAATGTGTGGGAGGATTTTGGCTTCTATTTAGGAAGGGATGAGGAGCTATTGCAGAATTTTAAGCAAGAAGTGACATAAGCTGACATTTTCTCAAAGAATCACTATGACTGCCATGTAGGAGAGCTTCTTTTAGAAGCAAGGAGACAATTACACGTTTTCCTCCAATAATCTTCAAAAGATATTATATAGGGGTATAAGGATGGGGTTTAACTATGATATTGGCATTGGAATTGGTGAGAAAAATACTGAAGTTGAAATCAGGATGTTCCAACTACCAGCAGTTTTCTTAAAAGGTAGGGCCAACAAATTCCCAATGGTTTGCATGGGAAGTGAGAGAAAGATAAAAGGGATGATGCCAAGGTTTTTGGCTTGAGCAACCAAAGGATGAAGTAATCATGAACTGAGATGGGGAAAGCTGTAGGGAAAGCAAGTTTAGAGAGAGAGGAGTGGGGAGGTCCAGAGTTCAGTCTTGGATGTGTTTGAGATTTTTAGGAGACTTCCAGGTGGAGACATTGAATAATCAGTTCAATGAACATGAGGACTGCCAATATGAACTTGGGAGTCATTAGCATATGTCAGCCTATATTTGTGTTTGGTTAGATCACCAGTGAGTAGAGATAGAGAGAAATAAAAGTTGGCTACAGGTTAGTTTTAGAGCTTACTTAGTTTTAGAGGTCAAGAAGAGACTAGCAAAAGAAACCAAGGAGTGACCAATGATACAGAAAGAGTTTGGTGTCCTGGAAACCATATGAACACAGTGTAACAGAAAGGAGAAAGGGGTTATTTATGTCAAGTGCTGCTGATGGGTTCACTAAGATCTGACTACAAAATTTATGACAGTAACGGTCCTGTGAGAAATGGGTCACTAACTGCCCCATTCTACAGAAGAGGAAACTGAGGTTCACAATTTGTAAGTGTTGGAGCCAGTACCCAAACCAAACCTTCTTGTCTCTAAATCCCTCACCCAATATAATCTTAGAGGAGAATTCAAGTTCAAATCTTTTCAATGATCTGACTCTATAGTCAAACTCATTTGAGAGATGGCTGAAGACTTTGTAGTTTTTAAAATGTTGGGGGCCTGGAAGTGAGGGAGTACATAAGAGGAAGTTAAAGTTTAAATTTAACTTGCACACTCAGGTGAAAAGCACCGAAGACAGTGATGCACAGAATGATGCTAAGTCATGGAGTGCTAAGAATGCAGCAGCAATAATGGAAACACAAGTGTGATCCTCACAATGCAAAGCTCCGCCCACAAAACCCCCACCCTAAGCATGCTGCATTTTACTCTCTGGAGAATGCTATTGGATAAACAGAACATTCATCTGGTAGCAGGAAAAAAATGCTTTAAAATAGATCTGTAAAAATAAAAATCCACTAATGAAGTCAACATCCCTTAATTAAGATTTGTGTGATGAATTTCTCTTAGATTGCATACTCCTAAAATTTCCAGCTCCCTGTGACCAAATATTAAGCATGTTTTAATCAGACAATGGCTGCTACTTTTCATTTTCTCTCCAGATTTCAGAATGACAAAAACCAGATGTTTCCAACACAGTAAATCCACTAGCAAAATATTTTTGGCTTTTACATATCCCCCACCCCCACATACACTATCTTTTATGTTTATGTTATTAGTCCTGTTGAATTGTAAGCTGTCTCAAATCTATTTACCAGGAAAGTTGGATGGAGAGAATATACAAATGTAAATGAAATAATCTTTAGAAATTTGGACCTGATTCTTACGTAAATCCTATGGGATATCTGAGACCACTAAGAGGTCTGTGCGTGCTAAGTCGCTTCAGTCGCGTCCAACCTGCCAGGCTCCTCTGGCCATGGGATTCTCCAGGCAAGAATACTGGAGTGGGTTGCCATGCCCTTCTCCAGGGAATCTTCCTGACCCAGGGATTGAACCCACATCTCTTACATCTCCTGCATTGGGAGGTGGGTTCTTTACCACTAGTGCCACCTGGAACACCCTAAGAGGTCTGTGGGCACCAGCAAAACAAGGACTACAGCCAGAACAGGGAGGTAACCTAGATGTCCATCCACAGAGGACTGGTTCATATATATGATGAAGAACTGCTCAGCCACAGAAAGGAAAAAAACTGTGTCATTTGCGGAGACGTGGATGGACCTAGAGTCTGTCATACAGAGTGAGGTAAGTCAGAAAGAGAAAAACAATCATTGTATATTGATGCATATATGTGGAGTCTAGGAAAATGGTATGGTGAAAGTGAAAGTGAAGTCGTTCAGTCGTGTCCGACTCTTTGCGACCCCATGGACTGTGGCCTGCCAGGCTTCTCCATCCATGGGATTTCTCCAGGCAAGAATACTGAAGTGGGCTACCATTTCCTTCTCCAGGGGATCTTCCCGACCCAGGGATCGAACCCAGGTCTCCTGCATTAGAGGCAGACGCTTTAAGCTCTGAGCCACCAGGGAAGTGCCACCAAGGAAAATGGTATAGGTGATCTTATTAGCAGAGCAGAGATAGAGTCACAGGCGTGAAGAATGGGGGGAGGGGTGGGATGGACTGGGAGACTGGGATTGACGTATATGCACTGCTCTGTAAAGAAGAGATGACTAATGAGGGCCTGCTGTGTGGGGCAGAGAGCTCTGTTCAGGGCCCTGTGGTGACCTAAATGGGAAGGGAAGCCAGAAAAGGGGATATATATATATCTACGCCTGGTTCATGCTGCTGTACAGCAGAAGCTGACATGGCAGTGTAAAGCAACCATGTTCCCCCCAAAAAATAAAAGTACAGTGACAGATGCTGCTTCACAGGGAACTTCCCCATAGCTTAAGAGAAAGATATTTAATAGAGGGGTTAGATGATATGTGGACTTCTCACACTGAGAAGTCTAGCAATATTAAAGAGGCCCTCACTGTGGAAAATCTAATCGCCGGTTTCCATTTAGTGAAGAAAACTTCTCAATATAACTATTCAATTGCCATGCGGGCTACTGAAATGACTGTACCCTAATAAGAGCCACAGCTTTTGGCTTCATTTTTATCCATGGCACCCTATTTTCTCCTCCCCTCTTCTCCTCATAGTAAACACCATAATAGTTTTAACAAATAACACAAAAAACATACTTTGTAAGTTTTCTTAGCTGTGGACATAAATAAAAGCTTGTACAAGTTTAGAAGCCGAAATCTATGAGGATGAATGTTAAGGAGTTTAACAGTTAGAGACTGGAATTAGGAATATTAAAAATCCTGGTTTTAATAAACTCATATATATTCAACAGTCTTTATTTCAAAAGCACAAACATAAAATTAGCTTTCTGACATGAATACATCCTAGCACCTATACCCAGACAGGTGATGTAAAAAAAAACAATCTTTTTATTATTTCTTTTTATTTTATTTTTTTAATATTCTTTTTTTTTTAAAACTTTACATAATTGTATTAGTTTTGCCAAATATCAAAATGAATCCATCACAGGTATACATGTGTTCCCCATCCTAAATAGCTCTATTGAGGTATGAATTACAGACCATAAAATTCACCAGTTGTAAGTGTACAGCTTAGAAATTTTTATTAAATTACAGAGCTATGCAACTATCTTATAATCCATTTATAAAACATTGAAATATCTCTCCATTTATTGATATTTTTCTCTAATTTCTCTTAGTTGAGCTCTACACCTTCTAGTGTTCAGATATATTGCATTGCTTTTCTTAAATGCATTACTAAGTATCTTATTATTGTGACTGAAACTGATTTCTTAATATCATTTTTGGGTTACTTATTGCTTGTACACAGAAATGCAACAAATAATTGCATAATAAACTGTTTATCTTGCAATGTTGTAAAATTCATTAATCTATAATTAAAGAAGTTGGGCTTCCCTGGTGGCTCAGAGGTTAAAGCATCTGCCTCCAATGTGGGAGACCTGGGTTCGATCCCTGGGTCGGGAAGATCCCCTGGAGGAGGAAATGGTAACCCACTCCAGTATTCTTGCCTGGAGAATCCCATGGACAGAGAAGCCTGGTAGGCTACAGTCCACGGGGTCACGAAGAGTCGGACACGACTGAGCATTTATTGCCTGTACACAGAAATGCAACAAATAATTGCATAATAAGCTGTTTATCTTGCAGTGTTGTAAAATTCATTAATCTATAATTAAAGAAAGTTTTATTTTAAGAGAAAAAAAAGGAATATAACTTCACAATGCAGGAACATTGCTCTGAAGTTGAGGTATGTGGTCACTGAGGAATCTGCCCTTCTTCTGCTCTACTTCAGCCTCTGGACACGGAATCAAGCCAGGACTGTCCTCACTTGACTCCACAGCAGTCACTGGGGACAACAGGCTAGCTATCTCTAAGCCAGGGTCTGTCATTTTTATGTCCACATAGTCACCACCACTATCTTGCTTCATAACTAAATTAGGTCCCAGTCACTTCCTCTGCCCGCTGGCCCACCTCTTCACTGGGGTCTCTCCAGTATCTCATCTGCCCTTTAGTTAGAGTCATTGGCCATAGGGAATGATACACAAAGATACTGGCCTTGGAATCAGTTCCTTGAACATGAATGTACAAGTCTTGGCCCTTCCACTTCTAGCACCACAACCTTCTTCTCTAAGCTCCAATCTCCTCATTTCCACAAACAATAAATTTGGTGCTAAAAACATGTGCTCTGCCAATTCATAGGGTAAAACTAAACCCAATAACAGGATGCAAAAGCACTCTGAAAGCAGGACAGTCAAAACTAGAGCTTCCCGAACTTTGCATGTGCGCTAAGTTGCTTCAGTTGTGTCTAACTCTTTGCAACCCCATGGACTGTAGCCCACCAGGCAACTCTGTACATGGATTCTCCAGGCAAGAATACTGGAGTGGGTTTCCATGCCCTCCTCCAGGGGATCTTCCCTACCCAGTGATCAAACCTGCATCTTCTGTGGCTCCTGCCTTACAGGTGGATTCTTTATTGCTGAGCCACCAGGGAAGCCCTTCCCAAACTATAAATTGCTTCAAAATTTCCTGGGAGTCTGTATGAAGAGCAAAGACAATATGCAAAATAAATAAGTAAAATATATAGTTTGTCAGAAGATAAGAAGAAGTACAAAGGTAAAATTCAAAGCATGGCAGGGGAATATGAGGGAAAGGTATCTTAACCAGGATGGTTAGAGTAACTCTCATGAGAAAGTGATGTCTGAAAAGACTTAAAGAGGTGACAGCCATGCAGCTTTTTGGGGGGAAATGTGATCAGGAAAAAGAAATGGGAAGGACAATGGCCATATGGGGAAGGTGCACAGGCTGTGTTCAAGGAACAACAAGAAGACCAGAGTGGTTGACAGTGAAAGGATATAAGAAAAACAGTGAGGAAATGGGGCCAGACCCCATAAACCATAAACCAGACCCCATAAACCATGTTAAGGGCTCTTGCTTTTACTCTGTATGAGACGGGGGCCACAGGAGGAGTGCCAAGAAGTGACTTAGCTTTGAGTGGATGTCTGGCTGCACTTCTAAGAACAGCATGTAGCGAGGGTGGAAGCTGAGAGACCAGTTAGGAGGTCATAATGGACCAAAGTGTCAGTTCCAGTGGAGGAAGACAAAGTAGCTGGAAGCTAGACCTATGCTGAACAACCAATAGGAATTACAGATGAATTTGGCATGTGAGAGGAAGAGAGTGAATTTGGAGATGACCCAAAGGATAGGTGAGCCATTAGCTCAGATGGAAGATCTGAATATCAAAAATAGGGAGAAACATCCGGTTTAGGTAGGAGGAAGAGAAGTTCAGTTTTAGACAAGTTACTACCTTTAGCTCAAGCAAACATACAGGAAAATGCGCACAGCTTAAAGGGACAGCCCAATGAATTTGTATACAAAGAACATACCAGGGTGCTCACTACCAAGATGAAAAAGCAGAATATTTTTGCCAACACAGAAGCTTTTATTATATGCCCCCGCTTATCACCACTCACCCTAAAGGTGACTGTTATTCTGACATTCGTTATCATAGATTAGTTTTGTTTGTTGAACTCCACATTTGTTGTTTGTTTAGTCACTAAGATGCATCTGACTCTTTGTGCTCTCATGGACTGCAGCATGCTAGGTCCCTCAGTCCCCCACTAACTCCTGGAGTTTGCTCAAATTTATGTCCATTGAGTCAGTGACGCTATCTAGCCATCTCATCCTCTGCTGCCACCTTTTCCTTTTGCCTTCAGTCTTTCCAAGCATCAGGGTCTTTTCCAATGAGTCAGCTCTTCACATCGCATGGCCAAAGTACTGGAGCTTCAGCGATAATCCTTCCAATGAATATCAAAAATAGGGAGAAACATCAACAACCTCAGATATGCAGATGATATCACTCTAATGGCAGAAAGTGAAGAAGAACTAAGGAGCCTCTTGATGAGGATGAAAGAGGAGAATGAAAAATCTGACTTCAAATTCAACATTTAAAAAACTAAGACTATGGCATCTGGTCTCATCATGCATGCATGCTAAGTTGCTTCAGTTGTGTCCAACTCTATGGGATCCTATGGACTGTAGCTCACCAGGCTCCTCTGTCCATGGGATTCTCCAAGCAAGAATACTGGAGTGGGTTACCATGCCCTCCTCCAGGGGATCTTCCGGACCCAGGGATTGAACTCACATCTCTTATGTCTCCTGCATTGGCAGGGGGGCTCTTTACCACTAGCACCACCTGGGAAGCCATCACTTCATGGTGGATAAAAGGGGAAAAGTGGAAGCAGCAAAAGATTTTATTTTCTTGGGCTCCAAAATCACTGCAGATGGTGACTGCAGCCATGAAATTAAAAGATGCTTGCTTCTTGGAAGGTAAGCTATAACAAACCTAGATAGCATATTAAAAAACCAGAGATGTCACTTTGCCCACAAAAGTCTGTGTAGTCAGAGCTATGGCTTTTTTCAGTACTCATTTTTGGATGTGAGAATTGGATCATAAAGAAGGCTGAGTGAGGCAGAATTGATGCTTTTGAATTTTGGTGCAATTCTCAAGAGAAGACTCTTAAGAGTCCCTTGGACTGCAAGGAGATCAAACCAGGCAGTCCTAAAGGAAATCAACCCTGAACTCCATATAAAAGAAATCAAAGAATAAGAATTCTTGTGCTTGGCTTTTTTCATTCAATATTAATTTTGTCAGAAGCATTCACATTGTTAAGTATAGCAACAGTTTATTTTATTATTGTATATTATTCCATTGCTTGAATACATCATGGTTTATATATCCATTCGTTGTTGATGGATATTAGGTTTGTCTCTAGATTGATTCTATTACTAACACAACTATCATGAACAGTCTTGCACCATGTATCTTCTGTTGCACAAATATATGCATTTCTTTTGGGTCCACATCCATATGTACACACATGCTGCTTCCTCTAATTTAGAACCCAGCCACCATGCTATAAGCAAGCCTAAGAAGCTGTATAGAAAGACTCAAGTGAAGAAGAATTGTTACCTAATCAATAACCCCAGCTGAACTCTCAGGGGACAGACAGCACGAACTTGCAGGCCTTATGAGTGGTCTACAGTTCAGTTCAGTCCCTTAGTCGTGTCCGACTCTTTGCGACCCCATGAATCGCAGCACGCCAGGCCTCCCTGTCCATCACCAACTCCTGGAGTTCACCCAGACTCACGTCTATCGAGTTGGTGATGCCATCCAGCCATCTCATCCTCTGTCGTCCCCTTCTCCTCCTGCCCCCAATCCCTCCCAGCATCAGAGTCTTTTCCAATGAGTCAACTCTTCACATGAGGTGGCCAAAGTACTGGAGTTTCAGCTTTAGCATCAGTCCTTCCAAAGAAATCCCAGAACTGATCTCCTTCAGAATGGACTGGTTGGATCTCCTTGCAGTCCAAGGGACTCTCAAGAGTCTTCTCCAACACCACAGTTCAAAAGCATCAATTCTTCGGCGCTCAGCCTTCTTCACAGTCCAACTCTCACATCCATACATGGCCACAGGAAAAACCATAGCCTTGACTAGACGGACCTTTGTTGGCAAAGTAATATCTCTGCTTTTGAATATTCTATCTAAGTTGGTCATCACTTTCCTTCCAAGGAGTAAGCGTCTTTTAATTTCATGGCTGCAGTCACCATCTGCAGTGATTTTGGAGCCCCCAAAAAATAAAGTCTGACACTGTTTCCATCTGTTTCTACTGTTTCCCCATCTATTTCCCATGAAGTGGTGGGACCGGATGCCATGATCTTCATTTTCTGAATGTTGAGCTTTAAGCCAACTTTTTCACTCTCCGCTTTCACTTTCATCAAGAGGCTCTTTAGCTCCTTTTCACTTTCTGCCATAAGAGTGGTGTCATCTGGATTCTGAGGTTACTGATATTTCTCCCGGCAATCTTGATTCCAGCTTGTGCTTTTTCCAGTCCAGCGTTTCTCATGATGTACTCTGCATTGAAGTTAAATAATCAGGGTGACAATATACAGCCTTGATGTACTCCTTTTCCTATTTGGAACCAGTCTGTGGTTCCATGTCCAGTTCTAACTGTTGCTTCCTGACCTGTATACCTGTTTCTCAAGAGGCAGATCAGGTGGTCTGGTATTCCCATCTCTTTCAGAATTTTCCACAGTGTATTGTGATCCACACAGTCAAAGGCTTTGGCATAGTCAATAAAGCAGAAATAGATGTTTTTCTGGAACTCTCTTGCTTTTTCCATGATCCAGTGGATATTGGCAATCTGATCTCTGGTTCCTCTGCCTTTTCTAAAACCAGCTTGTACATCTGGAAGTTCACAGTTCACATATTGCTGAAGCCTGGCTTGGAGAATTTTGAGCATTACTTTACTAGCATGTGAGATGAGTGCAATTGTGTGGTAGTTTGAGCATTCTTTGGCATTGCCTTTCTTTGGGATTGGAATGAAAACTGACCTTTTCCAGTCCTGTGGCCACTGCTGAGTCTTCCAAATTTGCTGGCATATTGAGTGCAGCACTTTCACAGCATCATCTTTCAGGATTTGAAATAGCGCAACTGGAATTCCATCAGCTCCACTAGCTTTGTTCATAGTGATGCTTTCTAAGGCCTACTTGACTTCACATTCCAGGCTGTCTGGCTCTAGCTCATGAACTATGGATGGAGGTTCATGACATTGTACAGGAGACAGGGATCAAGACCATCCCCATGGAAAAGAAATGCAAAAAAGCAAAATGGCTGTCTGGGGAGGCCTTACAAATAGCTGTGAAAACAAGAGAAGCAAAAAGCAAAGGACAAAAGGAAAGGTATAACCATCTGAATGCAGAGTTCCAAAGAATAGCAAGAAGAGACAAGAAAGCCTTCCTCAGTGATCAATGCAAAGAAATAGAGGAAAACAATAGAATGGGAAAAACTAGAGATCTTTCAAGAAAATTAGAGATACCAAGGGAACATTTCATGCAAAGATGGGCTCCGATAAAGGACAGAAATGGTATGGACCTAACAGAAGCAGAAGATATTAAGAAGAGGTGGCAGGAATACACAGAAGAACTGTACAAAAAAGATCTTCATGACTAAGATAATCACGATGGTGTGATCACTCATCTAGTCCAAACATCCTGGAATGTGAGTGGTCTACAGATCATGCCAAACAAATTCCTAATGCCATATGCTAATTTAAGCTCCCATGAACCATATTTAAGAGTTCATATTACTCTACATTCTCACCAACGACTGTACTGTCAAGTGTGTGTGTTTGTTTATTCATCTTAGCCCTCCTGATTGATATATAGTGGTATCTTGCAACTTTAACTTGTATTTCTCTGATAAGGAATCAGAGAAATTATTGAGCACGTTTTCATGCCTATTGGTAATGCTAATATCCCTTTTATGCAAAGTACTTGTTCAAGTCTTTTGCCAGTCTTTAACTGGATCTTTTAGTGGATTAAAGATGGCTAAAATTTGTTGTAACCACCCACCCCCCACCCCACACACACACAGACACAGTGAGAGATGGAAGATACTTCTCTATCCCCTTGAATCTTCACTGGGTCGTCAACTACTCTGATCAGCAGAATATAGTGGAAGTGATGCAGTGGCAGTCTTGGACCTACTGTTGAGAAGGGCTGATGGCTACTGTGTCCTCTTACTTGGAACCTAGCCACTATGCTTAAGGAAGCTCAAGAAGCCATGAAGAAAGGCCCATATGGAGGAGAATTAAAGCTGCTGACAAAAAGCCCCTGCTGAATTCCCATGTGGCATCCAGCACCACTTTACAAGCCTAGAAAAGATCTATTTTGCAAATTTTTGTAAATTTTTCTCCACCTTCTTTTCTCATTTAATGTTATATCATGCAAATCATCCCTTAGTACTATACAGAGATTTTAAGGCAAGCTTTTGAATATAATAAAACATGAGCTTTTTTCTTATGAAAAGAAAACTGAGATTTACTTGTCCTAGAGATAGATACTCCACTCAGAAGAATCTGAGAGACCCAAATATTTCCCGCATGAAGCATCAAGGGGCCATCCCACAATGGTGTCATCAGTGACATACTTCCTATTTTTGATCTGGATGAGCAGAGCAGAAGGGCAGAAAAGAGAAAAGGACAGAGTACAGAGAGAGAGAGAAGTACTCACATAAAGATAAAAGTTGACCAGCTGGGAAGGGAAAAGAAAGAGTCACCATTTTCCGGCTGCCATTTTGTATCTGTGATTATCGAGCAGTAATTTCACTTCCTTTCTGTTAATGAATTATATATGCAGACTCTTCAAGATATAGTGCACCACAGGAAGCTAACATTTACTTAGGCATATGTGGCATTGACTGTGACCTTGGGAAAATCCTTTTATTTCTCTGAGTCTCAACTGTACCATCTATAAATTTTGAGACTTTTCAAATGCTAACGTTCTTTGTTTTCTTTCAAAAAATTGAAACAAAAAATTGAAATTGCCAGGACTATTGATAATATTTATAAAATTAAAAATTCAGGGCTTCCCCTGCAGGGGGAATTTCATTCTTTGACACCAAGAGCAGTAGATTTAAATTAAATGTAGAGCAGACTGCTAACAACAATCTAGCTATTATCACATTAAAAGAGACTAAAAGAGCCACACGGATTGTTCCCTTCTAATAATGCTTTATGTGTGGCCCATCTGGGAACTCTTAGAGAATAGCTTTACACATACAACCTTTAAAAATGTGTTCAGTAGATCATGTTTGGCATTTGCACATAATCTTAAGACAACTGGAAAACAATTAATGGGTAGAGGAGATAATAAACTGCTCTGAAGTCAATAGAAATAAAGCTAGTATCAGCTGAGAGAGGAAATTTTAGTTTGTAGGGATGGGTTTTTTTAATTACTGAACTATAATTTTTTATTGCTAAGTATAAAGAAAGTTTGGAAAATATACCTCAGGAAAGTAATATCAGGTAATATTATAATACCTGGTGACATTCCTGTAGCTTTCGTAATATCTATAGTCTTTATAATTTAAAATTTTGACTCATATCATGTTGTTTCTCACATTTAACAATATTATAAATTCTTTTCTTCATCATCAAATTATCACCCAAGATACTGAGAATGGCTCCTTAATTTTCTATTGCATGAAGAAAGTCTGTTTGTTTGAACATTTCCATATTGTTGGGCATTTGGTTTGTTTTCTATTTATGTCTTTTTGTTATTATGATCAGTGCTTTTGTAAATATTCTGGTAGCTGAACTTTAGAGGATATACTGGAAATAAAATCCTAGAAATGGAATCATCAGGTCATAAATCATACAAATTTTTATTTTGATCTGTATTAAAACACATCCCTCTGAACACTTGTACCATAATCCATTCCAAGCAGCAGGACATGAGTGTGCCCTCCGCCCTAACAGTGCCAATACCCATTAACTTTAAAGCAACTGAAATCTGATAGGCAGAAAATACATTTTACTTAAAATTCTAAATTAAAAAAAAAAAAAAAAAAAACTCATTCCTGAGGCTTCAGTTCAGTTCAGTCACTCAGACATGTCCAACTCTTTTCAATCCCATGAATCGCAGCACGCCAGGCCTCCATGTCCATCACCAATTCCTGGAGTTCGTCCAAACTCATGTGCATCGAGTTGGTGATGCCATCCAGCTATCTCATCCCCTGTCATCCCCTTCTTCTCCTGCCCCCAATCCCTCCCAGCATCAGAGTCTTTTCCAATGAGTCAACTCTTCACATGAGGTGGCCAGAGTACTGGAGTTTCAGCTTTAGCATCATTCCTTCCAAAGAAATCCCAGGCCTGATCTCCTTCAGAACAGACTGGTTGGATCTCCTTGCAGTCCAAGGGACTCTCCAGAGTCTTCTCCAACACCACAGTTCAAAAGCATCAGTTCTTCGGCACTCTGCTTTCTTTATAGTCCAACTCACACATCCATACATGACTACTGGAAAAACTACAGCCTTGACTAGATGGACCTTTGTTGGCAAAGTAATGTCTCTGCTTTTCAATATGCTATCTAGGTTGGTCATAACTTTCCTTCCAAGGAGTAAGCATCTTTTAATTTCATGGTTGCAGTCACCATCTGCAGTGATTTTGGAGCCCAAAAAACTAAAGTCTGACACTGTTTCCCCATCTATTTCCCATGTAGTGATGGGACCAGATGCCATGATCTTTGTTTTCTGAATGTTGAGCTTTAAGCCAATTTTTTCACTCTCCTCTTTCACTTTCATCAAGAGGCTCTTTAGCTCCTCTTCACTTTCAGCCATAAGGGTGGTGTCATCTGGGTATCTGAGGTTATTGATATTTCTCCTGGCAATCTTGATTCCAGCTTGTGCTTCTTCCAGTCCAGCGTTTCTCATGATGTACTCTGCATAGAAGTTAAATAAGCAGGGTGACAATATACAGCCTTGAATGTACTCCTTTTCCTATTTGGAACCAGTCTGTGGTTCCATGTCCAGTTCTAACTGTTGCTTCCTGACCTGCATATAGCTTTCTCAAGAGGCAGGTCAGGTGGTCTTGTATTCCCATCTCTTTCAGAATTTTCCACAGTGTATTGTGATCCACACAGTCAAAGGCTTTGGCATAGTCAATAAAGCAGAAATAGATGTTTTTCTGGAACTCTCTTGCTTTATCTATGATCCAGCAGATGTTGGCAATCTGATCTCTTGTTCCTCTGCCTTTTCTAAAACCAGCTTGAACGTCTGGAAGTTCACGGTTCACGTATTGCTGAAGCCTGGCTTGGAGAATTTTGAGCATTACTTTACTAGCATGTGAGATGAGTGCAATTGTGTGGTAGTTTGAGCATTCTTTGGCACTGCTTTTCTTTGGGATTGGAATGAAAACTGACCTTTTCCAGTCCTGTGGCCACTGCTGAGTCTTCCAAATTTGCTGGCATATTGAGTGCAGCACTTTCACAGCATCATCTTTCAGGATTTGAAATGGCTCAACTGGAATTCCATCACCTCCACTAGCTTTGTTCGTAGTGACGCTTTCTAAGGCGCACTTGACTTCACATTCCAGGATGTCTGGCTCCAGATCAGTGATCACACCATTGTGATTATCTGGGCCATGATCTTTTTTGTACAGTTCTTCTGTGTATTCTTGTTTCCTCTTCTTAATATCTTCTGCTTCTGTTAGGTCCATACCATTTCTGTCCTTTATCAAGCCCATCTTTGCGTGAAATGTTCCCTTGGTATCTCTAATTTTCTTGAAGAGATTTCTAGTCTTCCCCATTCTGTTGTTTTCCTCTATTTCTTTGCATTGATCACTGAGGAAGACTTTCTTATCTCTTCTTGCTATTCTTTGGAACTCTGCATTCAGATGGTTATACCTTTCCTTTTGTCCTTTGCTTTTTGCTTCTCTTGTTTTCACAGCTATTTGTAAGTCCTCCCCAGACAGCCATTTTGCTTTTTTGCATTTCTTTTCCATGGGGATGGTCTTGAGGAGCCTGACCTGGGTGGAGATGATAACCTCCCAGGCTGAGTTAAATGGTTGCTGCTGCTGCTGCTAAGTCACTTCAGTCGTGTCCGACTCTGTGCGACCCCATAGACGGTAGCCCATCAGGCTCCCCCGTCTGTGGGATTCTCCAGGCAAGAACACTGGAGTGGGTTGCCATTTCCTCCTCCAATGCATGAAAGTGAAAAGTGAAGTCACTCAGTTGTGTCCAACTCTTCACAACCCCATGGACTGCAGCCTACCAGTCTTCTCTGTCCATGGGATTTTCCAGGCAGGAGTACTGGAGTGGGGTGCCATTAGTTATGTTCACTTATATTTCAAGTTCAAATAGTTTCAAGTGCCTGACCCAGGACTCAAACCCAATCTATGCTCTTAACTTCTATGCTCTACCCCCATGAAGCCACTGCCAGGGGAAAGGAACAAAGTGTGATTACATGTGGGTTTGTAGCAGCCCCACTGGAGAGTTGTGGGTCTCAGAAGCCCTGGAAGGCAGCCTCCTTTCTCCAGTAAAGACCATCTGCCAGTTCATTTTAATAGAGGAATGGCCCTGAAGTTTACATTTTTGCAAGCTTCAGCTAGGCAATTTAGTCCACGTAGAAATAAGAAACAACATGAATAAGAACACAAACACGCCTGAAAAAAATAGATTTCCTCATTCCAAGTCATCCAGTTTTTATTCAGAGCAGGGGTGAAGCAGAAGAGTGCCCTGCTGGTTGCATGCAGAGCCAATCAGCTAACTCCTGTTCCAGCAATTAAACAAGGAAGTCATTATCCTGAGGGAGCCCCAATGCCATGGTGGTCCATGTAAGCAAACCAAAAATAAGCCTGTAAAATGCCTCAAGTTTATGACACTGAAACTTAAGGATAACCAATGCCAATTAGCCAACTAGGCTTTAAGCTGTGCTGTGCTGTGCTAAATTGCTTCAGTCATGTCAGACTCTTTGCAGCCCTGTGGTCTATGACCTGCTATGCTCCTCTGTCCATGGGAGATGCGGATTTGATCCCAGGTTGGGAATGGCAATCCGTTCCAGTATTCTTGCCTGGAGAATCCCATGGACAGGGTATCCCTGGCAGGTTACAGTCCATGGGTGGGTCACAAAAGAGGTGGACATGACTTAGTGACCAAACAACATTGCTAATGTAAAATATTATGTTAGTTTCAAGTGTACTACATAATGATTTGACTTTTGCATACACTATGAAATGATCAGCTTGATAAATCTAATAACCATCTATCCCATTACAAAGTTATTACAAAATTATTGGCTATATTCCTTATGATGTATATTACATCTTGATGACTTATTCATTATATACAGAGGTCTGTACCTCTTAGGCCACTTCACCTATTCCCCTCAACTGCCCCCCTGCACCCCTCTCTCTTCTGGCAATCACCCATTTGTTCTCTGATTCTATGAGTCTGTTTTGTTTTATTTTAAACTCTTCTACATTTTAATATGCCTCAGTTTATCTTTTAACATTCCAAAGAATGGCTGTCTAGGAATTGGCCATCAGTTCAGGAACACAAAGGTGGGAGAAAGGTCCTGCGATGGTATTTGTAGCTGAGCCTGCCTGTCTGTTCACCAATCCCAATTCTTTCTGTCCACACAAAACAGCCTCACTTCCCAGCATGCTTTGCTCTGTAAAGTTATGTAGTCATGGCTAGGATGACACTTCCCAGTCTGGCCCCTAGGAGATCCTCAGTTCACACCTTGATAGTTTTTCAGCAGGTGGAAAGTAAAGGATTCCAACATGGCAAAGCCACCTGATGAATGAGGTTATACTTCTGAGTCATCACTGGAAGGGGCGCCACTTCTTGGAGGAGAGCCATCTGGAAGAGATGCTGACCCGACTGGGCAATGATGTGAATGAGAAACGATATTTATTGTGACTCGCCATTAGGATTTGGGAGCTATGTGTTAGAAGCAGCTGGCAAGCACATTGTAACAGAGTTCACAAGGAAAACTAGAGAGATTTCATCTATGCCTAATCAAAGGTCCATACAGTCAAAGTTATGGTTTTCCAGTAGTCATGTATGGATATGACAATTGGACCATAAAGAAGGCTGAGCACCGAAGAATTGATCCTTTTGAACAGTGGTGTTGGAGAAGACTCTTGAGAGTTCCTTCGACTGCAAGGAGATCAAATCAGCCAGTCCTAAAGGAAATCAACCCTGAATATTCATTGGAAGGACTCATGCTGAAACTGAAGCTCTAATACTTTGGCCAACAGATGCAAAGAACTGACTCATTGGAAAAGACCCTGATGCTGGGAAAGATTGAAGGCAAGAGGAGAAGGGGATGACAGAGGATGAGATGGTTGGATGGCATCACTGACTTGGTGGACATGAGTTGGAGCAAACCCTGCAAGATAGTGAAGGACAGGGAAGCCTGGTGTGCTGTAGTCCATGGGGTCACAAAGAGTCGGATGACTGAGCAACTGAACAACAATCAAGGATAAAGTTTGCACAAGCTTTTCTGTCCTGCAAACAATCAAAGAGTTACACATGAGGAGGTCTTCAGAAGTAACTCCACAAAACCTGCTTAAAATACCCTTATCTTTGTAAAGAGTCAAATCATCTACTGAAATTCTGCACAGCCCTCTTAGCCAAATGTAAGAACACAGAGCACCCAAAAGAAATCAGTTAGTGGTCAGGAATCTAGAGATACCTCAGGACACACTGTGGACCCACATTTTTCAGGGAGGAAAACTAGGGTTGGTATGTCATTTCACTGGACAGGAGTTTTAGCCAGTGGCAAACTCTGATGACTTTCAATGACAGAGCAATGAATGTGGCAGAACCTTCTGCCAAGAGGTAAGTTTGTACATCTAGGATTTGGGCTTCAAATGCCACACAAAACCATAAGGTTCTTAACTAGTGATGCAAATGTAGTACTTGGAAATTTATATGCGAGCAGAAATGTTTTTTATTTTGGCAAAAACAGATCAGATAATTTCCAGTGGATAGCTCTAAATACATGGGGTTTTACTCAGCAAATTATGATTGAGAAGAAGTGATAATTTATTATATGAAAATTCTTTGGAAGTGAGATAGTTGGACCAAACTGCAAACAACTCTTCCCCATACAATCCTCTGCTGGACTCATAGTTCTATAGAGAAATTAGTGGAAGCACTTCTGTGATTTGGGTCCTTAATTATGTAAGCTGACGAGTATGCACCTTACTAGAATCAGGCTTATTCTAGAGAATGAGGCTGAGCCAGGTCACGTCTGCAAATTGGATTTAGAAAAATGCTACACTGAAACAGATCCCTCCCTAGCCACAGAGGAATAGGTTATACATATCATTTGACCCAGCTGTTTGACTGCATTTAGGGGAGAGGGAGGTGCTACAAAAAGCTCCTTCCTGAAAAGAAGATGAAAATATATGTATTTTCACCTGTGTATTGCTAGATGCTCTGCTGGTGATAAGAAAGACATTTCCAAGGGAATTTAAAAAATAAATTGGTTTTCTACTTCTCTTCTAAAAGTTTTTATTTGATTTGTGCCTCTTGGTAAGGTCTGCAATAGTATGCTCAGAAAAGAAGAGCTCTCTTCCTGATCCATGGAACTGAAACTTTTTTTTAATGGAAGTCTACTTAGCGGAGGCAAAGGATTCACTGCTCACCTAACTTTCCCATGTTTTAAATTGTTAATGGAAAATAATGTGGATTTGGGGAAGATGAAAACCATCGGTATGAACAATAGCATATGGGGTTGTTCAATTTGCACTTCAACATATACATGCGTACACATTTATGTACCTATATTTATAGGTACATAAATACATATACATGTCTAACTGCTTGAAAATATGTCAAAAACACTCCTGATGAAATGTGTACCACTACACATTACTTGATTGATTATATAACAGATAATAAACTAAACTTAAGGGCAATTTGTAATTAAAAATCAAGAATAATAGTAAGGGATTTCCCTGGTGGTCCAGTGGCTAAGACTCCACGCTCCTAATACAGGGGGTATGGGTTCAATCCCTGGTCAGGGAATTAGATCCCATATGCCAAAACTAAGAGTTCACATGCCAAAACTAAAGATTCTGCATGCCACAACTAAGATCTGGTACAGCCAAATAAATAAATGCATCAATAAATATCTTAAAAAAGAAGAGTAGCAAGTACGGGCTTCACTGGTGGCTCAATGGTAAAGAATCCACATACAATGCAGGAACCACAGGAGACACAGTTTTCAATCTTTGAGTCGGGAAGAACCCCTAGAGGAAGCCATGACAACGCCCTCCCAGTATTCTTGCCTGGAGAATCCCATGGACAGAAGATCCTCGAGGGCTACAGTCCACAGGGTTACAAAGAGTCAGACAGGACTTAAGTGACTCAGCACGCACGCACTCATGCAGTAGCAAATACAAAAAGCTAAGTACCACCCTGATGGTAACTGGTTAGAAGCTTCTGTTCCAAAACTGCAGAACTGCAGCCACCCCATTTGGAGGGCAGTGGGTCCCGTGCTACATTGCCAAGCATTACAGGGCCACCAGGTTTCTTCATAAAATACTGAATCAGAGTCTAAAATAAGCTCCAACAATGCATTAATTTGAGTTTATGAATACTGAAGCTTAATGACCCTTAGTAACATACAGGAATGGTTGCTATTAAATAGTTCTCAGTCATCCACTTACCAACTAAACCAGTCATCCACAAAAATTAAAACTGATGGAACTGCAAGCGTCACTCCCCTCATAAAGACCTGGCCCAATAGAAGGCTGTTCAAGGCTAACAAGTAGACCTGGAACAGCTTTCAGGATCAGCCTCAGCATGTACCTTGTGCTCAGGCGTGTCCAACTCTTTGTGACCCTCATGAACTACAGCCCACTAGGCTCCTATGTTGATGAGATTTTCCAAGCAAGAATACTGGAGTGGGTTGCCATTTCCTTCTCCAGGGGATCTTCCCCACCCAGGGATCGAGCCCACATCTCTTGTGTCTCCTGCATTGCAGGCAGATTCCTCACCCTCTGAGCCACAGGGGAAGCCCGTTCAAGATCAACCCTGATGAAATGCCCCTACTTCTGAGCACCTTCAACCAGGATCAGATCACATAGTGGGGCATAAGCAGGGGAAGGTCAGTCTTACTTACATCAAAGAAACGGATGAAAAGTTATAGATAGAATTTTGTACTTGTAGCTCAGGAAAACTATATTTCCTAGTCAATCAACAATAATAAAACATAAGACCCAAATGTTTGTTTACTTATTTCTTTAGTGGTAGTCAGAAGTAGTTTATAGCTCAAAGATAAGAGCTGAGTTCTGAAGTCACAATGGAAAATCAAATCCTGGATTTTCTAATTTTTAGTGTGAAATTAGACAAACTAGCTAACTATTCTAGGCTTTAGTTTCCTTATCCATAAAGTAGAAATAATAATAGTCTCTATATACAGGGTTCCTATAAGAATTAAAGGATATAATTCAAGGATTGGCAAACTCTGGTCCATGAGCCAAACCCAGGCCACTTGTTTTTGTAAATAAAGTTTTATTGGAACACAGTCACATTCATTCATTTATGAATTGTCTATGGCTACTTTCACACTGTAACAGGAAAGCTGAGGAGCTGTGACAGAGACTGTGTGGCTCCCGAAGACTGAAAAACTTGCTATCTAACCTTTCACCCAAAAAATGTGTTCTCTGACAGAATCCACATACATCATTTTGCACTACTGCTGGTATGTAAACATTTAGTTATTGTTTCAAATGTAGGCTTTTGCATTCTGTTACTTATAAAAATTAACTCATGAATTATCAGGAGATATGAAGCAGAGATATATGCATTAGCAGGCATATTTTTACCACTGTGCCACCTGAGAAACCTATATTATACACACACACACATATATAGGCATTAAAGTGAAAGTGAAGTCATGCAGTCGTGTCCAACTCTTTGTGACCCCATGGACTGTAATCTACCACTCTCCTCCGTCCATGGGATCTTCCAGGCAAGAGCACTGGAGTGGGTTCCCATTTCCTTCTCCAGAGGATCTTCCCGACCCAGGGATCGAACCCAGGTTTTCCTGCATTGTAGGCAGACGCTTTACCGTTAGTTTTACATATAATGATTTAGTAAAACATATACATATATGTAAAACTAAATCACTTTGCTGTACATCATAAATTAACACAACATTGTAAATCAACTATACTTCAAATTAAAAATTTTTTTAATTGAGAAAACAGTTACTTTGATTGGAGCCATGGCGGGAGGGCTGGAAAAATACCACATAATTATGTAGATGTTCCTTAGAACCAATACAAAGTAATTGAAAACATGAAGTTCAAAGTCTAAATGCCAGAGGGCTTTTTCTTTGATTCTCACGTGCATTTTTATTCTCATCTATTACTCTAGAAAGGCACAAAAGCAATGACTAGCAATAGCATAAAGTAAGTACATCCCTAATAGCCCTCCTAGAACAAATGGAGACAAATCAATGGATTCTTAGGTTACTCTGGCTGCATAAAGTCTCTTCCTTACCTCATATTTTCTACTCTATGCATTGCCAAAGGGACCACTTTGAAAAAAAAAAACAAGATGGGCAGATGTTCTACTTGCTTGACAACTTTCGAGTGTGGATTCAGGAGGAAATCTTGACATCTCAGGCAGAATCTGTATTCTGAGAAAGATTTTTCAGTAAGGAAGCTGAATTTCTGATATCAAGCAGACAAACACTAGATGCAAAAGAAGGCTGAGTACCAAGATGGTCAAGAAAACAGCCCCAGGCTAAGAGGACCTGGAAAATGTAACTGAAAAGCTATTCTTCAAAGCCAGTGGTGAACAACACTCAGCCCCTTCTTTGGGGAATGCACCTGCCGTACTTGGCAAGCTGCTGAGAACAGATGAGGCAGCCTGACAAAGTCAAGTCACTCACAAGAACATGGTGTTCTGTAACGTTCAGAACATGGACTTCAGCTTGATAAGCCTAAACTGGCTCCCTGTGTAGCTGGACTGCATCCAGCTCATTATACTCAAGGTAAGATCAAGTTCCTCATGGCACAGCCTATGATATATTTACTTCCAGATCAAGTCAAGATTTAAGATGAGGATGAGGTCTTTGCTGGCTAAAAATGTCAAATGGACAAACTAATGAACAACAACTGTGAAACTCTCTCCAGGAGATCAAGGACACTGAAACAAAACTTACCTGATAGTCCCAGGCCACTTTAGAAGTTTAGATCATCTCCAGTTATTCAATGGAACATTAATCTAGTTGCTACTGTAAAGGAATTTTGATGACATCATTAAGGTACCAAATCAGTTGACCTTAAAATATGGAGATTATCAGAGTGGCCATGATATAATCACGTTAGCCCTTTGACATCAGAGTTTTTTCTGACTTGTCATGGGGGGAGAAAGAAGAGATGGGAAGCATGAGAGAATTTGATGCATCATTGCTAGTTTGAAGACAAGAGGGTGGCCATGTGGCCAGGAATGCAGGTAGATTCTTGGAGCCAGTAGTCTCTGACTTACAGCCAGAAAGAACCACAGTCCTACAACCACAATGAACTAAGCTTAGATACAAACTTTTCCCCAGAGCCTTAGACAAAAACTCAGCCAACAAAACATCTTGGTTTTGGACATGTGTTCCTCTCAATAGAGAACCGTGCTATGTTCTGCCAGATTTCTCACCTACAGAACTCTGAGTTAATAAATAGGTGTTGTTTCAAAGTCACTAAGTTTGTGATAATTTGTTTTAGCAATTAGAAAACTAATTCTCAGCAAATTTCCCCTTGAAACCCACTTCCCTTCACTCATATGCATTTCTGTGATTAACATGTAGATTTTAATTTGTATAGGTTCCTTAAAAAATAGATAGATCCTTATTTTGAATATGTAGTTGAAGTTGTTGCTGTTGTTTAGTTGCTAAGTCGTGTCCAACTCCTAGCCCACCAGGCTCCTCTGTCCATGAAATTTCCCAGGTAAGAATACTGGAATGGGTTGCCATTTCCTTCTCCAGGGGATCTTCCTGACACAGGGATCCAATCCGTGTCTCCTGCACTGGTAAGTAGATTCTTTACCACTGAGCCACCAGGGAAGCCCTGTAGTTGAATTTACATCAATAGTATTGTGCCATGTATCCCACACTATTTATTAATTTTTTTACATCTATGTTGTTAAGATCTATACATGTTGCTATGGTGATATTTAGCAAGTTTCTTCTGTTACAAAGTATGTATTCTGTAGTATCAACTACATTTTTATTAATGCATTCTTCTAAGTTGGCCTTCAATTCTCTGATACCAAAACCAGCACTATAATAAGCATCCCTTGTATGTCTCCTCATGATCTTATCTTAGAATACCCCTGGAGTATATACCCAGGAATTGGATAAACATGTCACAGACTATATGACAGTTATCAAATCACTGTCCCAAATGTTATACCAGGATACTTGCTAGGTAGTGCAAGGATTCCTATTTTCTACCTCTTTTAAGATTTGACATGACCAACTTTGTAATCTTTGTCAGTCTCCCGGGTATAAAGTGTTATCTAGTTCTTCTAATTTGCATTTCTCTGAATCAATAATTTTGAGTGTGACTTCATATAGGTTATATGTATTAAAAATAATATGTATTAACAATTTGGATTTCCCTTTTTGTGAATTTCCTGCTTGTATGCTTTTCCAATTATTTTTATGTTTCCCATCTTTTTCTAGATTTGATTAGCTATACGTTCTAGAAATTGATTTCTAGAAAGTTCTTGTATCTTTTGGAGATCAGACTTTTCTGGTATCTCCCAATGTAACTTGGAAATCCTCAATTTTATATAACCACATTCATCAATGTTTTGCTTTATAGCTTGTGCTTTACTGGAATACTTATTAAGAAATATTTCCCAGCATTAAGTCACTGAAATAGTATTCAGTACTTCTCTGGACTTCATATTTTTACCTTTTTCATTTCAGTCCTTAATCCACCTAGAGTCCAGATCTGTATGAGACTCTAGTTTTACTTTTCTCCATATTGTAAGCCAGTTTTCTTAGCACCATCTGCTCAACAATCCACCCTGGGTAGAAGCAAGATGAGAAATATGGATGTGGGTGGGGCTGGAAAGCCAAAGTCATCCCACCATGCTCTGGAGGAGGGCATGATGCAGTGACTCAGATGTTGGTGGTGGAAGATGTAAAGGGAAGGGTCCATCCCAGGAGATACTGTCCTGAACATCCTCTCTGGCCCATGTGCTATCATTACTAACCTCTGATTTGTCTGCTTCTATTGAAAACAATAGTTCTTTTCCACTTGGGGGGTGTGGTAGAGAGGGTCATGCTGACATATGGTTAGACACATGTTTATGTAACCACGTAAGCCTTGGTTACATCAGCAGTTGGCATTACCCACACTGCGCTGAATGTGTTCCAATTCATCTTCAAATTTTTTTTAATCAAAACTGATAAAGTCTCAATAAAATTAAAAAATGGCCTAACTTCTTAGGCCAGTGATGGGTGAAGAATCCATTAAAAAGACCACACTAGTGAGCTGCACCTCCCCAAGCTGGCCTTCCCTGAACAAAACAAGAGGGAAGACCCTGGGGCCTTCCCTCAAGGAAGGACTGTAGGACTTGGTTTCAGAGACCAGGCATCCTGAATTGCCTGGTTAAAAAGGCCTTCATCTTTCATGGTATACTTTAATCTCACTGCTCTTTTTTAAAGTTTTGGGGGAAAGCTTTCCATTCCTCTTCTCACTCATCCAGGCCCTTCCCTCCCCATCTTTTCAAAAAGCACACAACTGACTTTCTGCTCTATCTTTTCCGACCCTCAACTTCTAATTTGGCCTGGAAACTCAGAAGTGATTTCCCAGGAATTGCATGGAAAGAGGATCTGACCCCTGGCCTTTGAGCTGCCCCTGCCTTCCTTAACCCCCATGGACTTTAATAATTAGGTCCTCCTGAGGCCTTTCTGTTCCCTGAACTCATTGCCTGGAAACAGTTCCCTTCCACAGCTGTGGGCAGATTCCACTAAGCGAACCGACCACGGTTAGCAAGCACAAAGCCGCCTATGGAAGCCCTGCTAATGTCAACCAGCTCTCCTCAGTTCTCATGGAATTCAGCCTCACTTTACTGAGGAATCCACTTGGCACCCATGACGGAAAGTCCAGGGCCTTCCCAGGAGAGTCACCAGTCTCAAGGCTCCTCGGTGGCACTCAGAGAGTACCTCCTGTCCATGCCCTCTTGGTCAGTCTCTATCTCTGACCCCATAAAATGTTAGTGTCCTAAACCCTGACATTATGAAGGAAGGCAGGCAAGACATCGCAGGCTAGAAAGAGGCCAGGGTCACTGGATGTAAATCACAGCCAGGAAGAGGATGTGGCAGTCATGGATTTCATGGATTAGAGGAGAAGAAAGCATGGGGCATTAGTGGGGCAAAGGGGAGGGATTATGAGGAAACAGACCTGAGCGAAACTGCCCAAATAGAGAGGTAGAGGGAGGAGTAGTAGGGAGAGATGAGTAGCAAAAAGGGGTTAGGACAACTGGAATGCACATTTGATCTACAGAGCAACTGACCTAAGTCCAGTCTAATTACATGAGGATATTTATTTTCGAAAGGGAAGATAATCACAAAATGGTCAGCCCACCAAGAAAGCAGCTGATTGATATAGAACAAAGAAAGGCCTAGGGGCAGAGCATCGTAACAACTTAAAAGTCACTTATGAAAGAATTCTGCCTTCTCGTCAACTCCTTTTGCAAAAGAAAGGCCACACTATAACTGTTGACAGTTGCTGGCTTCATGCCTCTGGTTCCTGATTTAATTCCATCTTCAAAATGATTTCCATCATAATATGTTACAGACTCTTGCCTTATGAAGCATGCACACATGCACACATACATAACTGAAAACAGCCCCAGAATACAAATGGAAAAAAATAATGGCAATAATAATAAGAGAAAACAATAGATAATATTTATGACATTCAAGACACTCTTTTAAGCACATGTTATATGTTAACTCACTGAATCTACACCCCATAAAATAGCTACTGTTTACATTCCCATATATCGAGGCAGATGAAGATTGACTATCTCATCTAAGACTGTACAGTGAGAAGGGGACAGAACTGGGATTCCATCCATGCCCTCTGGCTCCACAATTCATCACTAAAACCAGTCTGTCCCACGGCCTTTTCGATAATGGTGATTCATCTGTCCAGCAAAAATAAACGATGACCTTGAGTCAAGCTTCCTTGTGAAAGATTCCTCACTAATCAGCCCATACAGTAGTCTAGCTGCTAAAGGCAAATATTTTGCGTGACTTATTGTATCTCAAGTAACTAAGAGCAAGAGGCACATCATTGGTTCCAATTGAAGCACCCTCTTTCCATCTTGTATCTAGTTGGTCCTCAACCTGGATGACTTTTCACCCCCCAGACCACATGGGAGACAGCACTACCAAGCCAAGAGCTTGCCTCCATCTGAATCTCCTGTACAGCTTAATTACTGACAGAATGAGAGGTGCAAATTAATCTGGCCCTGCCATCATCTCTTTATTCTGGCTGCTTTCCTAATTACTAGCCCACATACCTTCACAGGAAACAAAATATGGCAAATGAACGGGCCCCAAGATGAAAACTCCAGGTGACGGAGACAATGGTGAAAACCCTGCCCCAAAGCCAAGGTGACTTTGGGAGCTCGAAGTACACAGGTCCTCTCAAATATCTCCCAGACACCCAGGGAGAGTCCTGCCAGGAATGATAAGGTAGGGCATGTTCCCTATCAGGAGAAAGGGGATCACAGGACCCTTGAAGGGAAGCGGTACCAAACATAGTTCCTCCCCTTCTGAAGAATGCAGCGATTTCCATGGGCTTCAGGTGCTCACCAAGACCACCACTGATGACCTCTTGCTAAAATCACCTGGAAAGTTTCATGTGGAAGAAGGAGAAAGAGTATCTGCCATTTACTTTCTAAAGGCAAAATCTGGAAGTCTGTGCAAACACCAATGGTAGAGTAATTAAATAGGAAATGGGATCTTTTATTCGTTTCTAAGTTGTACCACGGACTCCTGTGAGCTTCATCAAAATCTGGAAGCTTCCCATGCCTCCGTTTCCTCACTGGCACTGTACAAAGAGAGGATGTGTTTTGCAGAGACAGTGATCTAATAAATAAATGATCATTTTGTGAGAAAAAAAAAATCTACGGGCATGGGCACTGTATACCTATTTAAAGTTACAGCCTGAAAAGCAAAAATAATCAATGTAGTTGGAATTTTCACAAACACAAAATGGAATTTCCTTTTCTTGTTTCAATTGAGTCCCATTAAACTGACAGGCAGGCAAATGTGTTATACATCAAAAACTTCACAACACGTAATGGGACAATTTCTCCCACTCGGTCAGCATATGTGCAAGAAGAAAATTTCCACTCAGCACTAGAGAGGTGGTGGTGTCTTCCCTCGATATGTTTGGATTTGGGGACAATGATTCAATGTCTGCTTATTTGGAATAACTGTTTACGAAAGAGCTGAATTTCCCCTTCTTTAAATAGAACCCATACTTTGCCTCACTTAAATCAATATAAATATATGGCTCACTCCATCTGACTCTCACCCATGCATCAGAGACAACCGTGGGAGGCAGAGACCAGACTGAAACTGCCCTGCATCAAAAAGTGAAGGAGAATAAGGCCACTTGCTTATTTGTTCACCCTTTGGGGCAACTTTTTTTCTTCCTTTTTTTTTGTCTTCAGGTCTATACAGTCCTCTTATTAGCATAGATTTCAGGAACATACTTGTTTCTCTCTATTAAGAGCTATTCCAGGAGTACAACAGCAGTGAATAAGTCATTATGAATAAAAGATGTGAGTCATTGCCCCCTCATTTTATAAAGGCACACAGGACATCAGTGTGAAATGATAAAGATGAATAATGAAGGTAGGACTGTGATGGGGGAGGAGAGGAAATACAATTTCTGTTAAAAAAAAAAAAAAAAAAACAACTCTGCTTTGAAAAGTTCCAAGTCTGCCTCAGGGCACAGAGCACTTGCTTTTTTAGTTCTGAAATCATTAGACAAAGTGTTTTTTTTTTTTTTTTTTGGACTTAAGCTCAAAAGGGGCAGAATGAGAGGGGGGATTTCACTTCTCTCTTTAGTATTTTTATGAATGTGGCGAATATTCTATTAAATAAGATGTGCTACTTTTATATTTAGAAAAAACAATGAAGGTTATTTTTAAAACAAGTTCTTCACATTCTTGAGAATGGAACGGTTTTCTTGCAAAGGCACCTCCTTAACACTGAGCTGCCTGCCAGGTATGTGTCAGGGAGTGACTGAGCCCTTACTCGGGAACCCATGACCAGCTCTGAACCAGGGGCTCGCATTCCAGAGGGCTAGGGCCTGCCCTTCTCCACACAATTCCACTTCAGGAGTCAGGAGGGCAAGGCCCACCTGCCAAGGTCAGATCAACCCCTCCTAACTGCACACACACCCACACCCACACCCACACACACACATTTCACCCAAGTTCCCTGAGCAGACAGGAATTTAAGACAGATGTCACCAGATCCTTGGAGGACAAGAACACAGCGTTCCAACTGTGAGACACAGACGCTGGCCAAGAATGCAGCTTTCAAATGCCTGCCTAAAACACAGATTTAGGTCACAAGTACAAGGAGGAGGACCAGACTGATTCCAACTCACCTAAAATTTTGGGAATAATCAAGACCAAGGTGGCACTCGGGGGCAAGAAAACAAGAAGCAGAAAAGTCATCAACCTTTGTGTCAACATGAGCCACAGTAATATCAGTGGGACAGAAATAACAACCACCATCTCTCTGGCACTCTGTAACCCAGGAATGGTATGAGACAGTTTTCAAATTCAGGACAAATGCTTTCTGACTCATTGGAAAAGACCTGATGCTCAGAAAGATTGAAGGCAGGAGGAGAAGGGAACGACAGAGGACAAGATGGTTGGTTGGCATTGGTAACTCAACGGATGTGAGTCTGGACAAACTCCAGGAGATGGTGAAGGATAGGAAAACCTGGCATGCTGCAGTCCATGAGGTCTCAAAGGGTTGGACATGACTTAGTGACTGAACAACAACAATTTAACAAACAAGGAAAATGAGACTCAGAGAAGTTACTTTCCTAAAACTGCACAGTTAAAAAGCAGCTGAGCCAGGTTCAAAACCCCAGGCTAATTCCAGAGCCCCTGTCATTTGCATTCACGACCATAAGCTCCACAAAGTCAGGTCCCCAGTGGGGTCCATGATCAGCATCTACTGAAAAATGAAAGAACAAATAGCCGGCCCCTTCCCCAAGTTAGCACCATTTACTGAGAACCTACACTCCCAGGTAAGGATCTGTCAAGGATTAGCTCTAGTTCTTACACTAATTTTGCAAAATCAGTCTTATTATTCCCATTTTAGAACTGAGATAATGGAGGATTGGAGAAAATCTGTGCAACATCCTCAGGATTGGAAAATAGAGAACAGTATGAGACTTTCCCCCTGCCTGTAGAGAATTTACGATCAGACTGAGGAATATACCATTTATCTATCCACCCCACTCCAGTACTCTTGCCTGGAAAATCCCATGGACGGAGGAGCGTGGTAGGCTGCAGACCATGGGGTCTCGAAGAGTCGGACACGACTGAGCGACTTCACTTTCACTTTTCCCTTTCATGCATTGGAGAAGGAAATGGCAACCCACTCCAGTGTTCTTGCCTGGAGAATCCCAGGGACGGGGGAGCCTGGCGGGCTGCCGTCTATGGGGTCGCACAGAGTCAGACACGACTGAAGTGACTTAGCAGCAGCTATCACCTACCTATCATCCATCATCCATCTATCTACAGTCTGCTGCTGCTAAGTCACTTCAGTTGTGTCCGACTCTTCGAGACGCCATGGTCTGCAGCCTACCACGCTCCTCCGTCCATGGGATTTTCCAGGCAAGAGTACTGGAGTGCGGTGCCATTGCCTTCTCCATCTACAGTCTAGCTAGGCCATTTATGTTAAGCTTCAAATGCAAGGTATGTACTTCAGAAGCTCAGTACAGATACAAATATTCCTGATTCTGTTTGTATTTTCTTGAAAATTCACTTGTAGAAATGCATTCCTCCAACGGAAAAAGCCCAGCAAATATGAGCACCAAATCTGGAAACCACTGGGCCATGACTGCTGTGGCTTGGTTGAGTGGAGGGAGAAGGCTCTTCACCAGCTACAAGACTGCCCCCTCAGCCTGGAGAAGCAGGTGGTACCAGGCTAAAATGGCTTGAAATCAGTCATATCTTCTTGTCTTTTCATACTATTTATGGGGTTCTCAAGGCAAGAATCCTGAAGTGGTTTGCCATTCCCTTCTCCAGTGGGCAAGAATACACAGAAGAACTATCCAAGAAAGATCATCATGACCCAGATAACCAGGTGTGATCACTCACCTAGAGCCAGACATCCTGGAATGTGAAGTCAAGTGGGCCTTAGGAAGCATCACTACAAGCAAAGCTAGTGGAGGTGATGGAATTCCAGTTGAGCTATTGCAAATCCTAAAAGATGATGCTGTGAAAGTGCTGCACTCAATATGCCAGCAAATTTGGAAAACTCAGCAGCGGCCACAGGACTGGAAAAGGCCAGTTTTCATTATAATCCCAAAGAAAGGCAATGCCAAACAATGTTCAAACTACCACACAATTGCACTCGTCTCACACGCTAGTAAAGTAATGCTCAAAATTCTCCAAGCCAGGCTTCAACAGTATGTGAACCATGAACTTCCAGATGTTCAAGCTGGTTTTAGAAAAAGCAGAGGAACCAGAGATCAAGTTGACAACATCCCTTGGATCATCAAAAAAGCAAGAGAGTTCCAGAAAAACATCTATTTCTGCTTTATTGACTACACCAAAGCCTTTGACGTGGCCTTTGTTGTGTGGATTACAACAAACTGTGGAAAATTCTTAAAGAGATGGGAATACCAGACCACCTGACCTGCCTTCTGAGAAATCTGTATGCAGGTCAAGAAGCAACAGTTAGAACTGGACATGGAACCATAGACTGGTTCCAAATTGGGAAAGGAGTATGTCAAGGTTGTATATTGTCACCCTGCTTATTTAACTTATATGCAGGGTACATCATGCAAAATGCCGGGCTGGATGAAGCACAAGTTGGAATCAAGATTGCCAAGAGGTAGCATCAATAACCTCAGGTATGCAGATGACACCACCCTTATGGCAGAAAGTGAAGAATAACTTAAGAGCCTTTTAATGAGAGTGAAAGAAGAGAGTAAAAAAGTGGCTTAAAACTCAAATTTCAGAAAACGAAGATCATGCCACCTGGTCCCATCACTTTGTGGCAAATAGATGCAGAAACAATGGAAACATTGACAGACTTTATTTTGGGGGGCTCCAAAATCACTGCAGATGGTGACTGCAGCTATGAAATTAAAAGACACTTGCTCCTTTCAAGAAAAGCTATGACCAACCTAGACAGCATATTAAAAAGCAGAGATATTACTTTGCCAACAAAGGTCTGTCTAGTCAAGGTTATGGTTTTTCCAGTGGTCATGTACGGATGTGAGAGTTGGACCATAAAAAACTGAGAGCCGAAGAATTGATGCTTTCAAACTGTGGTATTGTAGAAGACTCTTGAGAGTCCCTTGGGCTGCAAGGAGATCAAACCAGTCAATCCTAAAGGAAATCAATCCTGAATATTCATTGGATGGACTGATGCTGAAGCTGAAACTCCAACACTTTCAGCCACCTGATGCAAAGAACTAATTCATTGGAAAAGACCCTGATGCTGGGAAAGATTGAAGACAGGAGAAGAGAATGAGATGGTTGGATGGCATCACCAACTCAATGGACACGAGTTTGAGCAAGCTCCAAGAGTTGGTGATGGACAGGGAAGCCTGGCATGCTGCAGTCCATGGCATTGCAAAGAGCTGGACACGACTGAGCAACTGAACTTAACTGAAAACATTCAGGTAGCTCCTCCAACCCCTATAAAAATGTCCCTCCCTTAAACCCAGACATTCTCCAATGGGTGATTCACCTCCTGCATTGGTGTCAGCCTTCCTCAAATATCCTCTGTTAAAATGCAAATCCCCATCCAGGTGGCACATTAAATTTCTGGGAGAAGAAGATGAAAGTCAGGACAACCAGCAAGGCTGGAAACAAATCCATTCATTCAGCGAATCTTTAATATTCACTAGATATGAAACATGTAACAGTGAACACACATGAATAAGACAAGACAAGGATTCCTCTGGTTTGAGGGGAACTTCCATTCTCACTTGGGCAGTGGGGGAGACAGACAATAGTTCTCAGGCAATGAAGAAACAAAAATTAAGTTCTCTGCTGGGAAAGAAAGCAATGCAGTAATGGAGTGGTACGGCGGGCCAGTGCTCAGCTGACTCTCAAAGGAGGTGATAAGCAAGCAAATGAAGAACTGAAGGGCCAGAAGGAACCAGATGCTGGTAAAGAATACTCTCGCCAAAGACAGCAGCACACACAAAGAGCCTGAGGTATCCCCAAAACATCAAAGGCAGGCAGGAAGGCTGGAGACCTGAGG
This sequence comes from Bos mutus, assembly GCF_027580195.1. Lineage (NCBI taxonomy): Eukaryota > Metazoa > Chordata > Mammalia > Artiodactyla > Bovidae > Bos > Bos mutus. Next base: position 39,758,267 of record NC_091636.1, on the reverse strand, counting down.
AGTGGTATGCAAAATGAGCAGACAAAACCCTGAAGAGAGGTCATGTCAGCTTCTGCAGCAGGCGGGAGATTTTAGCCTGTCATTGGGGAACCACTGGAGGGGCTGAAGTGCACTGGAGAAAACCCAGTTTATGTATTTAAAAGGTGGCTGCCGCTGTTCTGTGCAGAATAAATCATACAGAGGTAATGAGCCCAGGTGGGGCTGGGGCGGGGGGGATGGACTAGAGTGAGAAGGGACCTAGGGAGGAAGGAAGGACTTGAACTAAACTTTGGAGCCAGAATCAATGGGGCTAATGATGGCCGGGCCGCAGTGGTGGACGGTGCGAAGGGGGAGGGATCCCAGTCCCCATGCATTAAGCCAAGTATGTATTAATAATATAATGTAATAATAATATTACAAGAAAGTCATCATAAGAGCCCTAATCACCACACTCACACAAATAAATTCCTTTGACAATGGACCACCTGGGTCCCCCAGGAAAGTCTTCAAAAGCATACATTTCTTATAGGAATCTGACCCCATAGAGCAGGGAATGCCTTTGTTTCAGGGAATGCCTCTGTTTCTAGATGAATGGGATTCCTGGGCTCAGGTATGAGTATTTCCTCTACCTCTTCCAGCATCTGCAGATGCTTTTCTGCTTGGTGCTCCTTGGAGGGTATTATTATCTTGTGAAAGTTTTAAAGAATGAGTGGAGTGTGACAGAATACAGCCAAGGAGACAGATCCCGGACAGTGACTCTCTGGATTCAATCACGGAGTTGTCAGCACACACTTCCTACAACTAGAACACTGCTGAGAAGGAATTACTGGAAGAAACCACACTTAAAGCTTTTAACCAGAGAAGCAGATTTTCTATTGGGCAAGGCCTGCCTTTCAGAAAACTTATGTTTAAAAAGTTTAAAAGTTGTATACAGTCGTATGATTAAAAAGTGTTAAGTCATTTCAGTCGTATCTGACTTTGTGACCCCATGGACTATAGCCCACCAGGTTCCTTTGTCCATAAGGTTCTCCAGGTAAGAATACTGGGGTGCGTAACCATTCCCTTCTCCAGGGGATCTTCCTGATCCAGGGATCAAACCCAGGTCTCCTACATTGGAGGAAGATTCTTTACAGGGAAGCCCATGATTAAAAAGAAAAAAAAAAAAAAAAAAACACAACACTATCATTTATTGAGAACATTGAAATGTCACAATTAAATTAAATCAGAATTTACAGTTCAGCTTAATATCTCTCTCATTTTCTTAAAGTAAGAATCATCATGATCGCATTTTAATTAGTCTCCACAACATCACCACAGAAATGCTTACATAGAAATTCCCCCATTGACTCTGGTGGACTCATATAGGTGTCTAGACTGCCATGATGAGCAAAGACTACACCAATTGAGAAAATATGACGCAGTGGGGCCATCTTTCAAGAATCTAAAGAACGAAAGAGGTTCAATCACAAGAACAGTGTCAATTACACGGTTTATTAGTCTTAGATCAGCCAGACTCAACTGAGTCAAAGGGTAAAAAAAAAAAACCAACCTTAAAATAGAAAATGATAGCATCAGAGGAGAAAGCAGGAAACAGGAGGCAGGCAAAGAGAACTGTGGAGAACAAAGATATTAGAGGAGGAGAAGAAACTGGGGAGAGGAGAGAGAAGAAAGGAAGAGGCAGAAGCAGGAGAAAGAAGGATGGTGAGGGAGAGAACCACTGCGGAGGGGATGAGGGGACAGAAGTGTGTAGCAGGAGAAAGGAGACAGGAGGGGCTCATCATAGAATACAGGTCATTTCCTAAGAGAAGTTGTGTCCCTCGGCTAGACAACTGACTAAAACAGTTGGGAAGGACAGCATGGTTAAAGTAACTTCCTCTTGTTCTGACTGAAAAACAATGGACTCAGGACATACCTACTGATGTTAACCTGAGATGCTACCCCAGCTCTGAGTCCAGCCTCCCTCAACCGCAGTTCCCTCACCTATAAAGTGAAACAGGTCTTTGCAAATTCGACTCTTCTCTAATTAAAAAAAAAAAAAAATTAGAACAGTGCTGAGATTAAGACCACAGTAACAGGAGGTCAGCTGTTTCAATCTCCTTGATGTGTGTCCTTTAAAAAGTCACTAAACTCATTTGTGCCTCAGTTTTCTTGCCTAGAAATGGCAGGTGGTAATAATATTTATCTTATAAGTTTCTAGTAAAGATTAAGTTAGATTGAAGCCTGGTCAGAAGGGTGAGTTATTTGTTAGCGGAGATCTTTTATTGTAAATTTCAAGTATCTACTAACCCATATGCGGGTGGTGTAGGCTAACCTTGATTTAGATCAGAATTTTGCTGCCTGCTCTCATTAGATGTTTGACAGTTGAACTAATGGGCACGTGCCCCTCTAAGCCATTCCTGGTGGCTCAGATGATAAAGAATCTGCCTGTAATGCAGGAGACCTGGTTCAGTCCCTGGGTCAGGAAGATCCCTGGTAGAAGGCAATGGCAACCCATTCCATTATTCTTGCCTGGAGAATCCCATGGACAGAAGAGCCTGGTGGGTTACAGTTTGTGGGGTTGCAAAGAGTTGGACACGACTGAGCGACTTATACTTCTCAAGTCTACACATTACTGGATCACACTGAGACAAAATGCAGTCCTTTCTTTAGAGAATCCCAGGACAGCCTCCTTGATGTGTGGCTGGCACTCCTGGCTCCAACCCTGGGAGGGATTAAGAGAACAGGGGTCTGCACTCCACACTGAGGGAAGCAGACTGAACAGGGGCATCCTTGCTTGGTTCCCACTGAGGTCAAGCTTCTCACTTCCTAGGTTTGTCTACCTGGCACTTCAAAAATCCTGTTAATACTGTGCTCACTTGCCCCTATCTCCACCATCTTGATCACTGAAAAAAAGTTGTATGGAGTTGTTCACTGAAACACAAGCAGTAAAAGCATAATAACTTAGCCCTGCTCCCCTGCTTTTGTCCATCCTTTTATGTTCACTATAAATACACCACAGGATTTTGCTTGGTACTTTCATGAAATGGGAAAAAGAAAATTCTCTGTGTTTCAATAGGGTCGAATAAAGTGACTAGCTGTGGGGGAGAAAGATGCTACAAAACAAAGATGGCTTTGGCATCAAAGAATTCAAAGCTATTTTTCTAAATGTATTTTGATGAAAAGATTATTCTCTAAGCTACCGCCAAGTTCCCCATTCACTGACATTCCTGGATAGATCCTAAGTGTGTACTATTTGCAGAAAGAGGCTAAACTTTGATGAAGGAGTACATGCCCTGGGAAGGTGTTCACTTAATGCATTTTCTCTAAAGCTTTACAAAAGCAGTGTGACCCAGGTCCGGAACTCAAAAGATTAGCACAGCCTATTTTATTCTTTTTCTTTCTTCACCTCCATCTTTATAAGAGCTTAATTTAAGAAATAACAATGCTCAGACTCTAGGGTCCCCTGCAGTGTTCAGATTCCTATCCTCTCCCTAGCTGTGAACAGGCAGGTTTCCTACCCACTCCCCTGCCTCCATTTCTTCACCCTACTTGTGAACTGACCATGGTTCACGTGGCATTCTAAGAGCTCAGAATCAGAAACCCAACAACCTGAGTTCACTCAGCTGCTTACTAGATGCAAAAATTCAACTTCCTTAACTTTTCTTTGTCTCAATTTTTGCTTCTGTAGAGTGGAGAATACTATAGTACCACCTCATAGATTTGTGTGTGTGTGGCAACTCTTTGCATCCCCATGGCTCCTGCATCCCCTGCCAGGCTCCTCTGTCCATGGGATTCTCCAGGAAATTATAGTTGAAGTTAAATGAAATAAAGCATCTAGAGTAGGGTTCATCTCGTAATGTTACAGGGAAGAGTCAATTTTGACTCGTTCATGCTAGATCTGTTTCTTTAACTTTAAGCCTTGTTTGTTTGCTTTTTTTCCTTTTGTCATTTTAGTTATTATAATCATACATAATGGCCTGCCTCAGAGAATCCTGCCCCTCTGCCTGTTAAGCTAAAGTGCCTTTGTTCATAACCCGATCCACCTGTAGATTACAGGAATAAAGAAATTAATACATAGCCCTGTCTGAGGCTTGCCATTCTAGGAGATAGCTGCAAGAATTAAATGGTCTTCTCACTTTGTTTTCCACACCTCTCCCCAATTCTAATCCATAAAAGAACCTGGCATCCAGACATCGATAGAATGGTTATTTTGAGAAATTAGTCTGCCATCTTCTCCGTCAGCCGACTTTCCAAAAAAAGTTGTATTCCTTGCCTCAAGACTTTGTCTCCTGGATTCATTGGCTCCTTCTGCAGCGAGCAGATCGAGCTTGGACTAGGTTAACAGTAACTGTGCTAGCAATCACAGTATCAGCTCTCTGCTCAAGACCTTAGGAATGCAGCAGTCTTCCTCCCACCTTGGTCCTCTGCCACGCTGAGACCCTGTATCCCCAAGGCCAACCAATAGTTGTAGGAATGATCTTCAGCCCACAGATGCAGCCTCTGTCCCATTTCTGATCTAGCCTGTGTATCAGCCTCAGGCCCCAAGCTACCAAGGCCTGCAGTTTAACGCAAAGATTCAGGAGGCTAGAAACTCCCATGTCTTCTAAGCTGAGCTGCCTGCAGGCCTGGTCCTGGAATGTTTGCCCAATCTCTGAGACCAGCCTTCAGCACAATCTCTTGGTTTATACGTCAGTCCTGGATTGTCAAGGGGAACTCTAGACTACTCAGGCAGGTCCTGAAATTCACAGCCCTGATATCCCAGAGTTCAGAAGCTCGGGACACTGCTGGAGTTCCCTTTACTTTGTGAACCCTAACCGCACACTTTTCTGCAGCTTCACCCTTATCCTCCTTGTGTTAGCAGAACAGATCTGACATTGGCATCCAGCATCTCCCCATCCACCCAAACCAAGCCCTTGTCCTGAATATGCTCTGCCTGCCCGTGGACACGCTTGCACCTTAGCTGCGCCCCGTGAACAGGGATCGGTACATTGCCTTCAAAAAGCAGCATCTGGTCAACTTCGTGGGCTTCACGCCAGCCTCCGGACTAACTTGCCTCCAGCGGTGCACGCGTTCCGGAGTAGGGAGCCCAATGCCTTCCTGGGCTCCCCACTCCCAAACCCCACCTACTAGACCAAGCAGCTCTTTGCCCTGGAGATCAAAATGAAGGTGCAGCAGCAGTGGAAGGACTCGGCTCAGGTTAGGACAGCCCCCAGATGTCTGTCAGGGGCCCAGGATCTGCGGAAACCGGTGCTGTGGCCAGAAGGGTGCAGCCTCCCACCCGGCGCAGCCGCTCGAGCACACCCTGAAGAGGTCAGCTCTGGAGCAGCCAGCTGAGATGGACTTCTGCCGTCCTCAGGAAAGCAGCAGGCGGAGCGCAGAGACCTACGCAGCCATGTACTCACGAGCTCTGCGGAAGTTAGGAGGGTTCAGCTTCAAGGGGGGTGTCTCCAAGGCTGTAGGGGTGCAGCCTGCACATCAGTGACCTGCTGCTGCCTGGGCGCAGGCCATGTGCCCGAGATCCACGCCAACACCCCCATCCACGCCCGAGACCCTGGCATTATTTTCTCTCAGCTAGAAATATACAAAACCACAGACACCCTCAAAAAGTCATTTAAAAAAAAAAAAACTTTAAAATGTGGAGTGGGGGGGACTTACAATTAAAAAAATTCCCATCCAAGGCAAAGTTGTCTTCTCACTGCGTCTGAGTCTTGGACCCCCTTGCTCTTCAGGGTCCCTGTTTCATCAGTGGTCCTCTCTGTGTAGTGAGAGGCTCTCAGTGCCTTCTCTCAAGCCCCTCCCAACTTCCAAAAAGAGAAAGTCAGCTCACACATAACCCTTGCTTCCTCTCCATCCAGTGACCTGTATTCTTCTTTTTCTTTAAAAAGAATTTGGAGCTTAATTTCCTCCCATTCGCTCTACCGTGTAATACACTGGGGTTTCTGCCCTCCCCACATCACTGTTATGCATACCTAAGATTTTTAGGCCCTGACACACCTCTTCATTTTCCTCTTAACCCCACATCCTTCCTGACCCCATGATCTCACACACCTGGATAACCAGGTGAACAGAATTAACAACATCTATACATCAGATAACCCTGTCACACCCCTTCAACCATCTCTCAGCAGTGCTTCTCAATTACCAGAACAAAAGGATTATGATTTTGTGTTGTTAGGGCATCTAGGGATACAGGTTCGTCTGTAACTCACAACAGAGAGAAAATCCTGTGTAATGAGCACAGAAGTGAAATGTGTTTTCCACGTGCCCTTTCAATCTCAATTTCCTTTCATTGATTCCCATTCTTCCTTTTCAATGTTTACATAATGGCACCCCACTCCAGTACTTTTGCCTGGAAAATCCCATGGACAGAGGAGTCTGGTAGGCTGCAGTCCATGGGGTCGCTAGAGTCGGACATGACTGAGCGACTTCACTTTCACTTTTCACTTTCATGCATTGGAGAAGGAAATGGCAACCCACTCCAGTATTCTTGCCTGGAGAATCCCGGGTACGGGGGAGCCTGGTGGGCTGCTGTCTCTGGGGTTGCACAGAGTCGGACAGGACTGAAGCGACTTAGCAGCAGCAGCAGCAGCAGCAGCAGGGTGCTATACTTTGGGGTATATTTCAAGTTATACAGCTGAGTTGAAGGTCAAATAGAACTCACTTGGGGATGGCTCCCCTATAAGTAAACTAGGTTTGCATCTAGCCTCAAAGGGAGGGTTAACAAAGAAGCTTTTTAGAGCAAAAGCAGTTTAAAACAGGAGTTGTCCACACTGTGATTTTAAACAGCTCTTCACACTAAATATTTAATAATATTAAATTTTTATTAATTTAATATTATTATTAAATATTATAATTTTTGTTAATTTATTAAAATTAATGTTAATAAAATTAAAAGTTACTTTATATCCACAATGCTTCATAAAGAACAATTGAGAAAACTCCAGAGGTGGCTGGAAAAACACAGGGAAATAGGAAGCAGGCATGGTTCTGGATACTGGGGGAACTTAGTCATATAACAGTTGGTGGAGACACCCTGCAGATGATTCATATAAAGACAGAAGACCCCAAGATAACAGGATGGTGGGTGTAACAACAATAGCTAGTGTAACAGTGAGATGTGAACACTAATGATGGAAACAAAGGCCAGGACAGCTACCAAGGGCACAACCACACTTGGCAAGCACACAAGAAGTACCAGGAAAGAACTGGAAATCTGTCACCAACCCAGCTTGGGGGCGCAGAATATCTGAATTGGACAGGTACTTGGTGGCCACTGGGACAAACATGGTCAAATTACAGACAATGTGCCTTCCCTCTCCCTAGTCTCGCTCTACTTTTCTCTTCCTAAACAACTCAGTTTGATAGCTCAAAAGTAGGGTAAAGTGAAGTAAGCAACTGCAGGACTAGGGTCAGGAGACTGAAGGTATGAGAAGAGCAGAGGTGGGAATGGAGCAGAGTGAAAAAGAAAACAGGCACAGGACGGATGTGTGATGCAGGGCAACAGAACCTAGAACCCAGACAAAGGGAACAGGCATCCATGTTGATGGGAAAGTGGTACAGCGCTGGGTGTCAGAGCCAAAACAGAGAAAAGTGACAACCCCAGAGGGAGACAGGCTAGCTAGGGAATCAACAGTGGGCAGGCATGATGGTTGGAGCCCAAGTAGGGTGAGGAGGGCACTCACATGAGGCATCTGGGCGGGTCACTAGCATGGAATGGAGGAGCCCAATTCAGTCAGCATTTACACAAGAAAGGAGGTGGCTGTAGCCATAACAGCAGTGGAATATTGGTTATAAATAGGGGGCTCATCAAATGACTAAATATACTAAGAATAACGGGAACTAGTTTTGTCACTGTCAGAGAAGACAGTTTACAAATTTGTAAACAGAGAAAACAAGAATGAGTCTTATGTTGTTGAACTGGAATTGAATTTATTAGTATAAATTCATAATCTTCTAAATGTACAGATAAATATACTAATAGCTACAGATGTGACTGTGTTTTGATTTACATGTGTGTATCTATGCAGACTCACCTATTCCATTCAGTGGACCTGGAAGAGTAACACCCAATAGCAGTGAGCACATCTAATGTCCAGATCTTTGCTTCTATGTACCATTTTCAGGAAAGGGAGAAAAAGTTCCCTGAAGTAATGGCTGATTCTAGAGCTAGGAAAGTACAAGATAAGTCTAGAATATCTTACCGTACCCGAAAACAACAGAGTTGAGCAACAGAGTTGCTCAAATAGTGATAGATCAGGTCAAAAGGACAGAGACACTGATGTATAGAACAGTCTTATGGACTCTGTGGGAGAGGCAGAGGGTGGGAAGATCTGGGAGAATGGCATTGAAACATGTAAAATATCATGTATGAAACGAGATGCCAGTCCAGGTTCGATGCACGATACTGGATGCTTGGGGCTGGTGCACTGGGACGACCCAGAGGGATGGTATGGGGAGGGAGGAGGGAGGAGGGCTCAGGATGGGGAACACATGTATACCTGTGGCGGATTCATTTTGATATTTGGCAAAACTAATACAATTATGTAAAGTTTAAAAATAAAATAAAATTAAAAAAAAAAAGAATCAAAAAAAAAAAAAAAAGGACACAGATGCCGGGCTGAAGGACTTCCACTGACCAAATTGAGATACATGAGCAACACAATAAATAATGATGTATTAGGATGCACGTTCATACTAACATCAATAAATGAATGTCTATGAGAAAGAGCATGTTTACATATTTTCAAAGTCCTTTCCCCCTAAATATTTATTAATTAGGGAGAGTAGAAAAACTTTCCACTTTACACTGTTTTCTTCAGTTCCTCCAAGGTGCTTCCTTGCATATTTCCTGCTCCATGACCTGTTCACATGTTCCAGAAACGCTCTCTTCCTTTTATCACATTTGTCCTTCAAACTCAGATCAAAAATTATCTTCTCCAAAAGCTTTCTCCCAAATCCCAGACCTTACTGGGTCCCTATTTTATATGCTCCTGTAGCATTCATAGCACTTACCAACATCCCAATTATGTTTGCAATTAGTTATCTAATATCTAATACCAACAGCTAGGCACACCGACATCCTTCTTATGCTACAGACATTTATTAGTGGTAGCAGTAAATGCTGATATTCGCACTTTTCCATGTAAGCATTCGCTGTGGAATATTCCCAAGGTAGACTTTGACAAAATGCAGAGAGAACTTAGAGAAAACAGTCAACAGATGCTTTATTGCACACTCCCTGAAGCAAGCTATAGTCACAGGCTTAAAATCCAGATCTTCCAGCTCCAAGTTCAGAGCTATGCCACAAGCCTCCTGCTCTCTTCTGGAAATTCCACAGTGCCCAATTTACATACAACTTCTCCACAGAGACACTAAGCCTTTAAAAATCTACAGTAAGAATTCCCTTCCTTCTTAAGACTGACTGATAGCTTATACTATTTAACATTTAAAGGAAGACTACGAATAGCCAAAGGGTATATAAGAAGATGTTCAACATCATTAATCATCAGGGAAATGCAAATCAAAACCTCAGTGAGGTATCAACTCACACCTGTCAGAATGGCTATTAGCAAAAAAAAAAAAAGTTAGGACTTCCCTGGTGGCCCAGTGGTTGAGAATCCACCTTGCAATGCAGGGCATGTGAGTGCAATCCCTAGCCCAGGAACTAAGATCCTGTGTGCCTCAAGACCCAGCACAGCCAAATAAATATTTAAAAAAAGAATGTATTGTACAACATGGGGAGTAAAAAAGAAAAGCTGACAAGGTTGAGGAGGATGTGGAGAAACTGAACCCTTATCCACTGTGGGTGGGAATGTGAAACAGTGCCCCTGCTTTGGAAAAGAGTATGGATATTTCATAAAAACTTAAAAGGAGAACTACCATACAATCCACCAATGCCACTTCTGGGTAGATATTCAGAAGAATTGAAATCAGGATCACAACGAGCTATCTGCACTCCCACATTCATCACAGCATTATTCACAAAAGCAGAAACATGAAAATAACCAAATGTTCATCAACAGATAACAGACAAAGAAAATATGAAATACACACACACACCCACCACCATGGAATAGTATTCAGCCTTTAAAACGAAGGAAATCTTACCATTTGAGACACCACGGATGAACCCTGCATTGGTAAACAATGGTACATTAACCATGGTAAGTACCTTGGCCACAGACTGCTCACAGTGTCAGCAGTGCTGAATTCCATGAGACCCTGGAAATTGTTCAGCCTTCATTTCACAGACAAGGAAGCTTGGACTGTGGTGTATTAAGGGACTTGCCTCAGAACTCCTGAGAACTAGGAGCAGTGAGGCATAAAGTACAGGTTTCTCAACTCCAAGTCCAAAGCTTTTGATTAATAAAAAAATAATATTCTCTATAAATCTAAATCACAATGGGCTGGGCTAGAGGTTGAATTAAAAGGGAAGAACAATCCATTTATCAGACTTGCATCTCTTTATTAAAACAGTTGAATGGAAACAGAATTAACTAGTTAAAAAAAAACTGAATCTTTTCCAGAAAAGGGATGTAAAACATTTATCAGTAGGTCTCAAATCCTTTCCCGTTCATTGGACAAGGCAAATGGCATCACAATCTTCCAGAGAGAAAGGGAAGGGAAACTAGTCAGAAGAGAAACTGGATGAGTGCCTTCCATCCATCCTCCAGGTTCAGACATGCTCCCTGCTCTAGTGCCATTTCAAACAAATGACGATCGAGGATCTTTTACATCTTCACCTACAGTTGTCACTGTGATTTCATCCATATTCTGAACCAGAGCTTTAGATACAAATCCATTTCTGTGGACATCTTATCAACAAACTGTGGGAAATTCTGAAAGAGATGGGAATACCAGACCACCTGACCTGCCTCCTGAGAAATCTGTAGGCAGGTCAAGGAACAACAGTTTGAACCGGACATGGAACAACTGACTGGTTCAAGATTGGGAAGGGAGTACAACAAGGCTGTATATTGTCACTCCGCTTAGTTAACTTAAATGCAGAGTACATCATGCGAAATGCCAGGCTGGATGAAGCACATGATGGAATCCAGGCTTCCAGGAGAAATATCAACAACCTCAGATATGCAGATGATATCACTCTAATGGCAGAAAGTGAAGGGGAAGTAAAGAGCCTTTTGATGTAGGTGAAAGAGGAGAGTGAAAAAGCTGGCTTGAAACTCAGCATTAAAGAAAATTAAGATCACGGCATCTGGTCCCATCACTTCATGTCAAATAGAAGGGGGAATCATGGAAGCAGTGACAGTTTTTATTTTCTTTGGCTCCAAAATCACTGCAGACAGTGACTGCAACTGTGAAATTAAAAGATGTTTGCTCCTTGGAAGGAAAGCTATGACAAACCTACATCAGTTCAGTTCAGTAGCTCAGTCGTGTCCAACTCTTTGCGACCTCATGGACTGTAGCATGCCAGACTTCCCTGTCCATCACCAACTCCCGGAGCTTGCTCAAACTCATGTCCATCGAGTCAGTGATACCATCCAACCATCTCAGCCTCTGTTGTCCCCTTCTCCTCCTGCCTTTAATCTTTCCCAGCATCAGAGTCTTTTTCACTGAGTCAGTTATTTTCATCAGGTAGTCAAAGTATTGGAGCTTCAGCTTCAGCATCAGTCCTTCCAATGAATATTTAGGACTGATTTCCTGTAGGATTGACTGGTTTGATCTCTGTGCAGTCCAAGGGACTCTCAAGAGTCTTCTCCAACACCACACTTCAAAAGCATAAAGTCTTCAGTGCTCAGCTTTCTTTATAGTCCAACTCCCACATCCATACATGACTATCAGAAAAACCATAGCTTTGACTAGACAGATCTTTGTTGGCAAAGTAATGTCTCTACTTTTTTTTTTAAATTTTATTTTATTTTAAACTTTACATAATTGTATTAGTTTTGCCAAATATCAAAATGAATCCGCCACAGGTATACATTAATATGCTGTTTAAGTTGGTCATAGCTTTTCTTCCAAGGAGGAAGCATCTTTTAATTTCATGGCTGCAGTCACCATCTGCAGTAATTTTGGAGCCCAAAAAAACAAAGTCTGTCACTGTTTCCATCATTTCTCCATCTATTTACCATGAAGTGATGGGACCAGATACCATGATCTTAGTTTTCTGAATGTTGAGTTTTAAGCCATCTTTTTCACTCTCCTCTTTCACTTTCATTAAGAGGTTCTTTAGTTCCTCTTCAGTTTCTGCCATAAGGGTGGTGTCATCTGCATATCTGAGGTTATTGATATTTCTCCCGGCAATCCTGATTCCAGCTCGTGCTTCTTCCAGCCCAGCATTTCTCATGATGTACTCTGCATATAAGTTAAATAATCAGGGTGACAATATATAGCCTTGAGGTACTCCTTTTCCTATTTGGAACCAGACTGTTGTTCCATGTTCAGTTCTAACTGTTGCTTCTTGACCTGCATACAGATTTCTCAGGGGGCAGGTAAGCTAGTCTGGTATTCCCATCTCTTTCAGAATTTTCCAGTTTTCTGTGATTGACACAGTCAAAGGCTTTGGTATAATCAATAAAGCAGAAGTAGATATTTTTCTGGAACTCTTGTGCTTTTTCAACGATCCAAGGGATGTTGGCAATTTGATCTCTGGTTCCTCTGTCTTTTCTAAAACCAGCTTGAACACCTGGAAGTTCACAGTTCACGTACTGTTGAAGCCTGGCTTGGAGAATTTTGGGCATTAGTTTACCAGCATGTGAGATGAGTGCAATCATGTGGTAGTTTCAACATTCTTTGGCATTGCCTTTCTTTGGGATTGAAATGAAAACTGATCTTTTCCAGTCCTGTGGCCACTGTTGCATTTTCCAGATTTGCTGGCATATTGAGTGCAGCACTTTCACAGCATCATCTTTTAAAATTTGAAATAACTCAACTGGAATTTCATAACCTCCTCTAGCTTTGTTCGTAGTGATGTTTCCTAAGGCCCACTTGACTTTGCATTCTAGGATGTCTGGCTCTAGGTTAGTGATCACACCATTGTGGTTATCTAGGTCATGAAGATCTTTTCTGTATAGTTCTTCTATATTCTTGCCACCTCTTCTTAATATCTTCTGCTTCTGTTAGGTCCATACCATTTCTGTCCTTTATTGTGCTCATCTTTGCATGAAATGTTCCCTTGGTATCTCTAATTTTCTTGAAGAGATCTCTAGTCTTTCCCATTCTGATGTTTTCCTCTACTTCTTTGCACTGATCACTGAGGAAGGCTTTCTTATCTCTCCTTGCTATTCTTTGGAACTCTGCATTCAAATGGGTGTATCTTTCCTTTTCTCCTTTGCCTTTCACTTCTTTTCTCAGCTCTTTGTAAGGCTTCTTCAGACAACCATTTTGCCTTTTTTGCATTTCTTTTTCTTGGGGATGGTCCTCATCACTGTCTCCTGTACACTTCTCCCACTGGAGAAGGGAATGGCAAACCATTCAGTATTCTTGCCTTGAGAACCCCATGAACAGTATGAAAAAGATATAACACTGAAAGATGAACTCCCCAAGTTGGTAGATGCCTAATATGCCACTGGAGAAGACAAATCTAGATAGTGTATTGAAAGATAGAGACATCATTTTGCTGACAAAGGTCCAGATAGTCAAGGCTATGGTTTTACCAGTAGTCATGTATGGAAGTGAGAGTTGGACTATGAAAGAAGGCTGAGTGCCAAACAATTGATACTTTCAAATTGTGGTGCAGGAGAAGGCTCTTGAGAGTCCCTTGGACTGCAAGGAAGTCAAACCAGTCAATCTTAAAGGATATCAGTCCTGAGTGTTCATTGGAAGGACTGATGCTGAAGTTGAAACTCCAATACTTTGGCCACCTGATGTGAAGAGCTGATCCATTGGAAAAGACCCTGATACTGGGAAAAATTGGAGGCAAAAGGAGAAAGGAGCAGCAGAGGATGAGATGGTTAGACAGCATCACTGACTCAATGGACATGAATTTGAGCAAACTCCAGGAAACAATGGAAGATAGAAGAGACGGGTATGCTGCAATCCATGGGGTCTCAAAGAGTCAGACACATCTTTGAGACTGAACAACAACTCTCTGCCCCACTCCTAAGACACACACACACAGTCTGCTCCTGTATTTGCAATGAACACCAAGTTGTCTGGAAACTCTATGAGCAGATCATTTGCAGTGTTCTTTCCGTATCAAGCTACATAGAGGTTAGAAAAGAGGAAAGAAATTTATATAAATAAGTTAAATAACTTGTTATATAAGTTATATGAGTTATGTATATTTAAAATTAGATAAAGCATCAACGGATATTTGAAATATATAAATTATTTTCAAAGTTCTATATACACATGTCTCATAAGTTAAATAAGCCTTATTGAACAAACAGCTCAAACTTGTGTGTTTGTTCTGCAGACGTGCTTTTAAAAATTATAAAAATAAAAATTATAAGAAAAAGAAAAGCCAAAGAGAGAGCCCAGAAAACCCACAACTGGGGGAGAAAATTGGTCCTTAGAGATAAGCCAAGAATGTTGGAGGATCGCAAAGAGAGAAGTTCAGTTGTAAACTTAAAAAAAAAAAAAAAAAAAATTGTTAGAAGAAAGGAAGCCTGCGTGGAAGGAAAGTAGTGCTATCTGATGACCTAGTCAGAGGCTGGAAGCTGTGCCTTTTTGAATTGTGTGACTCATTCCTTGGGACCAAAGCAGAAAGCAAGTGAGGAAAAAATTTCCAGAGAAAAATCTGTCTGTAAACAGGGTGGCGGGTAGTCAGGGCCTGGTAAAGGGGTGAGTCAATGACACGAAATGGGACTGCTTAGTATGAACTTTTGTAACTGATAAACCGGTTTCTCAGAATAGCTCAGTGTCCTCCCGGCCAGTTTCACTGCAAAGCCTTGAAGGGATCGCAGTGAGGATGTGTGGTCTGGAAGGAGACACTGGCGTAGGAAAGTCACTCTAAGTGAACTCCTGGCTTGTCTCAAGCAGGGAAATCAGCAAATCCAACAACACACACTATTGGGAAATCTCAGGTCTTTTTTTTTTTTTTTTAATGTGTTTGTTTAGAGGAAGATTTTCAGTGCTAAACTATTTGAAAAGCCTTAAAAGCAGATAACCAGGTATAATCCATGAAGAAGGCAAACAGGACATCCTGGTACTAACAAATGGTTATGGAAAAGTGGAAAAAGAAACATATGTGCACTTTCTCTCAGGCCCCAATGTATTCAGTCAAAGATTAGAATTTAATGATAGTAAGGTGGCCCAGCCCAGGAGCAGAGGTCATGTCTCCCATCCCTGTGGTCTGAGCGGGCAGGGGCACTATTATAAGCAGTCCTGTCTGCATGGACAGTGTCCTCCCAGAGCTGAGAAGGGAGCCCCATTCTTGCTTTGCCTTTTATACCTAGACTTTCATGAATATTCTGGAAAATGCCACACTTACAATCTCATAAGGGAACATTTATAAACATCAAGATCTTCTCATTCTGAACCCATTCTGAAATGTAGCATCAGCAAGTCTCCATCTCTTTGGGAAGGGGATGAAAGGCAGAACAGTGTTGGTTATTATTATTTCCCTCAGGTTTCCGAGGCCCAGAAAGCTTTTCTCTTCTCAACAGCCTAGATGAAATATGGAAGCAAGAGACTGCTACTTAGCACACACACCAGAGAGATGAGAACGAAAGAGCCTGAGAATCACCGGAAGCTGTCCATGGACTCTAACATAACAAAAGACTGCAGAGAACAGAAGAGCAGCAAATGATGACAATGAGTACACCTGACCACAATAACCCATCCTACCTGGCATCTAAGGGTCCGTGTATCTTTTCCATCTTTTTCTGTTATATCACAGCATCTAAGATTCCTCTTATACCCTTTGAGTCATCAACACTGATTAGAATAGCAGTGTCCTCCAGCCCCGACTACATCTATGCATCATTAGGCATCTGAGCAAACAATTTGACAAAAGGATGTAATTTGTAAAAGAATGAACTCAAGAAGAATTAAGGTCTCTGGGTTTGACAGGCCAGTGCTTGTCAGATTTTAATGCACATGCAAATTCCATGAGACGCCTGTTAAAGTTTATGTTCTGTTTCAGCAGATGAGGGGTAGGAGCTAAGAATCTGCCTTTCTAACAAGCTCCCAGGTGGTGCTCACTCTGCTGTCCATAGGCCACAGTCGACTCAAACAAGAGACCCAAAGAGGCAAAGGATCACATCTAAGGTCACATGGTTAGTAAGCATTGATCTCAGTTCCTCTGACTCCCAAATCAGTGAGATTGCTCCATGTGAAAAATATGCCATCACCCCCAACCTGGCTGTGTCTCTCTGACATGAGTTATCTGGTGGTTAAAAATAAATTGGTCCTCTCATACTGAATGACCATCTCCAAAAATCAAGTAAAACATTTTTTCAATTACAAAGCCTAAAACCCAGGCCTCCTGTTTTCTCATTTCTCAAAATTCTTATTAATATCTGTCAATCAATGGAGATATTTTTGAAGGAAACCAGATCTTTCTGAAAGCTAATATTTAAGTTCCATGAACCTAAGAGTCATGCTAGATCAAAAAAAAAGAAGATAAATATTAATATGTAAACATCTCATGAGAAACGCTGGACACCCAGTCTTCAGTTTCTGTAATGAAAACAGAAATGAGATTCAAAGTCAAGTCTCCAAAGAAGAGGCGGGTAACGTCTCTACACGGCATTTGTGTGGACCATGAGCCAAGTAATTGACCTGATAATAAACAGAACATCCAGGCACTCATCTCCCATCACAGCTGATGGTCATTTCTCTCCTGCACAATGCCTGGACCATAGGGAAGAAGTGATTCATGATCACTGCTTCTTGAACTACTGATTCTTCAGGTCTCTCTCCCACTTTCAGTCTATCAAGCTGGGGAGTCACAAAATGAACCTGATGAACTGAAAAGTAAGCAGAAAGACAAAAAGGGAGAGAAGGGAGGGAAAGAAATGCTCATGTTTATAAGCCTGTAACATAAAGCATTAATAGTGATGAAAGGACTCTCCCACCAGCCAGGGGCCCCACTCCAAAGTCTCATATCTGAGTAAGCATGGGTCTTATCAGGCAACCCCCAAAGGTCAGGGGTCATGGAGAATTCCTCAGCCTGGGAGCAGAGTCAGGAGATACACAGAACATTTCTGTCCCTCCCCCTGGCAAGGAATAACAGACTCTGACACACAGGCATCCTGCAACTCAAATGCGTGCTTTCTGCATATGAGCCACCAAGTTCCGCATGGTGAAGCAGGCAAGAAGCCACGCTGAGGAAGTTTTCCCACACAGCTCTGCCAACGGGTTTCATTCCTCAGCTCCAGCACCCCAGGCTTCAGCTGCGGTCCAAGAACACGAAGGCAGAAACAGTTACATTTTTTGGTTGTAGAGCAAAGAATCACTAGGACTTTTCATCTGGGCCAAGAACTCAACGGCACTTGAGGGAGTAAGTGATGTAGTATAAAGCACTTCTTCTCAGTAGACACACCATCATAAAGCAGAGATTCTTAAACACCACTAACCTCATTTGTAGCATTCACATAGCAAAATGCAAGGAACACTTAATTTTCACATTTTTGAACATTCAGTCAGTTCAGTCACTCAGTCGTGTCCAACTCTGCAACCCAATGGACTGCAGCAGGCCAGTCCTCCCTGTCCATCACCAATTCCTGGAGCTTACTCAAACTCATGTCCATTGAGTCGGTGATGCCATCCAATCATCTCATCCTCTGTCATCCCCTTCTCTTCTTGCTTTCAATCTTTCCCAGCATCAGGGTCTTTTCAAATGAGTCAGCTCTTCGCATCATGTGGCCAAAGTATTGGAGTTTCAGCTTCAGCTGAAACTGAACCTTCAGTTTTTCCAATGAACAGCCTGGACTGATCTCCTTTAGGATGGACTGGTTGGATCTCCTTGCAGTCCAAGGGACTCTCAAGAGTCTTCTCCAATAACACAATTCAAAAGCATCAATTCTTTGGCGATCAGCTTTCTTTATAGTCAAACTCTCACATCCATACATGACTACTAGAAAAACCATAGCTTTGACTAGACAGAACTTTGTTGGCAAAGTAATGTCTTTGAACATTAGAACCTAACAAAATTTAAATTGTTAAAATTACTGTAACAGCACTTTCTAGCAAAAAAGCTGATACCTGGCTGGTTAGAAGCTGGAAAACAATTCCAAAGTTTCATACTGTCCTGCATCCAAAGATTGAATTTCTTTTCAGAGTATCTTTTCCATTTGTTCTAGGGACAAAGATTAAAATCCTTTCACTTCGATGTGAAGATGGCTAAACAAAGAATGAAAAGGATGCCTTCAAACGCAGCTCGTGGGTTACTTATCTCAGCAGAAATATTTCACTGTTTTGGGTGTCTTTACAGAGCCATGTTTTTTCTCTGCACATATTGACAGGAACTGACCCTTCATGGAATTGTTTCTTCATGAGAAGACCCCTCCCTTGTGTTCCAGCTTAAGCTGTTGTTCACTGGAGGTTAGAAGCAAAGACTCCAGAGTTTCAGGCAATAAGACAGGCTTGTTCTTCACCTTGAATCAAAGGGGAGACTGGGAAAGGCACTCAGTCAGGACTTACTGTAGCTCAGTTGAAAAAGATCTGTTTCTAATGCACACAGCCCCCAACTCTCCACACTGTTATTTGAAACTGAACACCTCAGGCTTTGGGAAACATGCTGAAGATGAATGGGTGTGTTCTCCTGTGACTGTCACCTGAAGTCTGCAGAGTTAAGTCCTATGGGAGAAGGGCTCTGGAACTACTGGAGAGAACATGTTTGTGCACATTGCAAGAGAGGTCGATTGCAAGAGAGGCAGATGAAATGTTAACAGATGCCCCCTCGAGACAAATGAATTTAAAAGTCACCTCATCTAAAGCTAAGTACAAAAAGATGCTCCTCTTTGGCCAAAGGGATTATAAAAAGACCCCTCTTCCTCCTAGAGCCAGGACATGGTTTAGCTGGAAGAGCCTGAGCTAGGTTCCAGCCCTGAGTCCCCTAGATGGGGTATCTTTTAGGGTTTGTAACACAAACTGCCTGATGGGACCCTATAGCGCTTTTATGTTGGGAATTTCCCTGAAGACACTAGATATTCTTTGAAAAAGAATATCTATTCTCTTCTTTTCTATTCTTTGAAAGAAACTTCTAGAAAGAAGAACTAGAAACAAAGATGGGGAAAAGTCTCCCTTTCTCAGAGGCCTCATGACTGGGGCCTAGGCCTCAGAAGAAAACTATGTTTCAGTGCATCCCTTACCCTGGAGACTGGTGTTGGGTGGTTCGTGTGTGTGTGTGTATGTGTGTGTGTGTGTGTGTATTCATCACTCAGTCATGTTCAACTCTTTGCAACCCCATGGGCCATAGCCTGCCTGGCTCCTTTGTCTATGGAATTCTCCAGGCAAGAATACTGGAGTGGGTAGTCATTCCCTTCTCCAGGACATCTTCCCAATCCATGGATCAAACCCAATTCTCCCACACTGCAGGCAGATTCTTTACTGTCCGGGCCACCAGGGAAGTCCAGGGCAATTCTTGCTACACAGCAAAAGGCCAAGGGCTTGATTAGAGATTCTCTTGAAGCTCAGCCTAGGCTCAAAGCACAACCAAGGTGAGCAGAGGTTTTAGGTTATTATTTGTTTTGTACTTTCCTTCCTTTTGCATGCAAACCTTTAAAGAAATCTTGCTGAAAAGTCTGGAAAGATTCCACATGCCGAGGAGCAACTAAGCCCATGTGCCAAAACTACTGAGCCCACACTCTAGAGTTCAAGAACTGCAACTACTGAGCCCAGGCTTCCCAAGAAGAGAAGCCACTGCAGTGACAAGTCCACCCACCACAATGAAGAGTAGCCCCTGCTCAATGCAGCTAGAAAAAATCTGCACAACGAAGCAGTGATAATCCAGCACAGCCAATAAATATATAAATAAAAATTATAGTATGGACTCTGATATGTTTTGCAGAACTAAGGAAAAGCCTGAATGAGAATAGCAAAGTTGACCGCAGTATCCACTTGCCAAAGTCAACATGATGGTGGCAGTCACCACACCACCATCACTTATAGAGTGATGGACCCAGGAGGGCCTTGTAGCAGAGGCAACATCACCTTGCCATGATGGGGAGCCAGAGCCCTGGGAACCCACAAGAAGGGGCACAGGGACCATTTAAGCAGATTGAATTCTGGAATTCAACAAGTGGCATTAAACCATTGCCTGGGTAGGTAAGGATCTATAATCTCATTGTGAAGCCACAGGCTGGAAAGGTCTGCAGAAACCTGGAGCAGTATAAAGATCAAATAATGAAATGAACACTTTCACTCATTCAACTACTATTTACTGAGTGCTTATTATGAAACATAGCTTAACATGTGTGAACAAGACAGGGTGAGGGAAAGAAAAGTTAAGCAGAAAAGAGAAGAAAATATCAGGTACTGTAGGTTACCTACATTATCTGGGTTACCTAGGCAATGTGATAGAATATTGGAGGAGTGTAGACTTTAGACTGTGCAGTCAGGAAAGACCACACGCTGGGATCTGAAAGATAAGAAGGAGCAGCTATGTAGAAAACTGAGAGAAGAGTGTTCTATGGAGACAGGAAACTGTCCATGCAAAGACAATAAGGCCAGAGTGGGCATGATACTTTGAAAAACAGAGAGAAAGTAAGGAAAGTGGGGTAGGGGGAGAAGAAGAGGAAAAAGGAAGGAAGGAGGAAGGGAGGGAGTGAGGGAAGGAAGGAGGGAAGGAAGAAAAGAAAGAAAATGAACCTTTAACTAAGTCTCACACTTTATACAAAAATTAACTCAAAATGGATCATGAATTTAAATATAAAATGTAAACATAGGGGGGCTTCCCTAGTGGCTCAGACAGTAAAGAATCTACCTGCAGTATAGGAGACTCAGGTTCAATCCTTGGGTCAGGAAGATGCCCTGGAAAAGTGAATGGCAATCCACTCCAGTATCCTTGCCTGGAGAATTCCATAGGGTGGCAAAGAGTCAGACACGGCTGAGCAATGAACAGTTTTACTTTCACTTTTCAAAACCTAAGGAAAGGATGGAGGCAGGAATGAAATAAGTGTGTCTGAAACAGCAACGTGAGTGATAGTTGTGATGATAATCTCGGGCATCTTGACTTGCCAATCCTGTCTGTGATACTGGATAGTAATTTTGCAAGATGTTACCGTTGGTGGTGGGCAGCGGCAGGGGAGTGGGGAAAGGGTACATGGGATTTCTCTGTCAGTTCAGTTCAGTTCAGTTAGTCGTGTCCAACTCTGCAACCCCTGGACCACGGCGTGCCAGGCCTCCCTGTCCATCACCAACTCCTGGAGTCTACTCAAACTCACGTCCATTGAGTCAGTGATGCTATCCAACCATCTCATTTTCTGTCATCCCCTTATCCTCCTGCCCTCAATCTTTCCCAGCATCAGGGTCTTTTCAAATTAGTCAGCTCTGTGCATCAGGTGGCCCAAGTATTGGAGTTCCAGCTTCAACATCAGTCCTTCCAATGAACACTTAGGACTGATCTTCTTCAAGGGACTCTCAAGAGTATTCTCCAACACCACAGGTCAAAACCATCAGTTCTTCAGCACTCAGCTTTGTTTATAGTCCAATTTCACATCCATACATGACTACTGGAAAAAGCACAGCCTTGACTAGATGGACCTTTGTTGGCAAAGTAATGTCTCTGCTTTTTAATATTCTCTGTAGTGGTTCTTATAACACCAAATGAATCTACAACTATCTCAAGATAAAAAGTTTAACTTTAAAAAAACTAAAAATAATACCTTCTCATAATTTTAACTCATAGTTGAGGTCAAAACAAGACAGGAAATCTCAATATGTCCAAATGGAAAGGGAAAGAGAGTTAACTGGGAGTTGAAGCTGAATAACCCTATTATTCAGATTAGGAATCAGCATTTAACTCTCTAGCAGCGGCTGGAGTTGAAGCTAGGGTTTAAGATGGAGCCAAGAACTGTTTTCACCTTAATAAGAACTGAGAAATACTGTACCTGACTGTGAATAAAAATCAAAAGTATTTGTTTACTGACTCCAGTATGCAGTCCAGATCATGGTGCCTAGCTCAAGCCCTTGATGGAAGTGGGGTACCCCATGAAGAGACAGAATCCCAATCCTGCATCATGCATAAGTGTGGAGCCTAACACTCTGCACTGTCCTCCCAGTCCAGAAAACTAAACTGAAAGATGAACAACAAAGTAGCCTGCAACAAATCCTATAGGGCCCTTGCAAAGTTGCAAAGTGAAGTCGCTCAGTGGTAGCCGACTCTTTGTGACCTCATAGACTATAGCCTGGAAGGCTCCTCCATCCATGGCATTCTCCAGGCAAGAATACTGGAGTGAGTTGCCATTTCCTTCTCCAGGGGATCTTCCCGACCCAAGGATCAAACCCAGGTCACCGGAATTGAAGGCAGACTTTTTACCGTCTGAACCACCCTTGGCAACTGCAAATCCAAAACCACCCCAAGGTTCTCACAGGTAACACCTCCCATTGAGGATGAATTCCTAATCTAATTGATTAAAGAATACAGTTTCTCCACCAAAGAACACAGAATTAAACAAATCAACTAAACTGTTCAAATGAAACAAGTTCCATAACTTCAAAGTTAGACAAGCGTTGAGGGCAAATAGAGGGTGAAAATGGGGAAGACGATAGAGGGAGAGTCGCTGAGTCAGGACGTGGGCTGACCTGATCTGCAAGCAGCCTCCGAGAGGATGGGCACCAGGGTCGTGTGAGAAGATACTAACTGCAGGAAGGAGGTCATCTCCATCTTGTCATGGGTGACCTTTCTTGGGGCTTCAGTTTGCAACCAGCTGAGTCTTCTCTAAGGCAGACTAAAGGAACCTCAAATTATAGACAACTCCAAGGGAACACAGCCCCTAACATTAGGACTACCACATCTGAAGCAAAGAATAAGCCAGCCCTGAGCCATAAGAATGAGAAGCAGATGTCCTGCTCCACAAAAGAGGGTTTCCTGCATCAGAAAGCCTTCCCAAATGCCACCTCTGTCCTCAGGAGTGCGGGGAGGCTTAGAGCTGGCAGATCCTAAGCCGGTCATCCTGCGAATCTGAGTGTGGGGTCATCCCTAGGTGAAAGGGAAGAGAAATACCCTGGAGATCAGCCCCCAGACAACTGGTCAAAAAAATCAGACACAAGTCCAACCACTAACTTTTGACTAGATCCACTGTAGGTGAGTGTTGTTGAACAATGGTGCATAAGCAACTGAACCCGAAGCCAGCCAGCTTGTGTGCTCACCAAAGAAACTCATTTGGCTTTTGGTGCCTTTTTTTTATAACCATCCACTAATTGTCCGATTATGTGTCAAAAGCTCTTAAACAATCCCAGTGGATTGGTTCTCCTGGAAAACTCATTCAATGATTTGAATCTCAAATTTCCCATCACCTTAGCTGCCACGTAAGTCTATGAGTTCACATTGCTTCTTTGCGCTCATGTGTTTAACATGAATCTGAATCTGAAAAGACCCACATGGTGGTTCTCATAGCTCCCTGGGGCCATTAAAAATTGCAAAGCTCCTCTTCTATTCCCAAGTTTAATTCTAAACTATATACAATTTCCTCTAGAGAAAACAAGGCGAAATTAGGGAGCAATTGAAGGCAATGGTCCTCAATCCTGGCTGCACACTAGAATCCTGGGGAGAGCAGCTACTTTACAGCAATATTGGCTAGTACTGCTAATTAACACCCACTCACACTAATTCAGTGGTTGGCAACACCTAAGGTACATCAGACTCTCCTAAAGAGCTTTTAAAAACACTGATCTGGGCCCCACTCTCCTCTGACTAGTCAAATCAGAGAATCTGGGAGATGGGGTTGGGCATAGGTAATTTTTTAAAGCTTCTTAATTATTTACTATATAGCACAGGGAACTATATTTAATACCTTGTAAGAATCTAAACAAAAAATAATCTGAAAAATATACATATATAAAACAGAATCATTCTGCCGGACACCTGAAACTAACACAGTATTGTAAATCAATTATACTTCAATCCAAAAAAAAAGAAGCTCCTTAATTGATCCTAATGATCCGCCTGGGTTAAGAATGACTGCCGTAGCCCAGCAGTGACTGCCTAGCTCACTCATACTTTAGTGAGCATCAGAGTCTCCTGAAGAGTTCATTAAATCAAAATTTCAGGTATTTCACTGGTGGTCCAGTGATTAAGAATCTACCTTCCAATGCAGGAGATGTGGGATCCCTGGTCAGAAAACTGAGGTCCCACAAGCTGCAGGGCAAGTAAGCCTACGCGCGGCAACTGAAGAAGCCCATGAGCTGCAATGAAGACCCAGCACAGCCAAATAAATCAATTATTCAATAAAGCAGATAAGAGAGATCAAAAGTAGATCCATGGTTCCTGAGGAGGAGTGGAGATGGGAGGATTGGAGAATGACTGCTAACAGTTTCTTTGGGGGCTAATGAGAATGTTCTAAGATTGATTGTAGTGATGACTGCACAACCCTCTGAATATATTTAAAGTCATTGGATTATACACATTAAGTGGTAAATTCTAAGTATGTGAATTATATCTCAATAAAGCTTCAAGGGCTTCCCCAGTGGCTTAAGTGGTAAAGAATCCACCTGCCAATGCAGGATTCCCGGGTCGGGAAGCTCCCCTGGAGGAGAAAAAGGCAACTCACTCCAGTGTTCATGCCTGAAAAGTCCCATGGACAGAGGAGACTGGTGGGCTACAGTCCATGGGGTCACAAAAGAGTGGGACAAACTGAGCAACTGAGCACAAACACACACACATACACACACATACACACACAAAGTTGTTAAAACACACTCATATAGGTTTCTGCCCTCCCACAGAGATTCTGATGCAGTGGGTGTGAAGCGGAGAAATCTCAGGAGATACTGATTCTGTGAGGTCATAGACCAAACGGCTCTAGGGCACAGAAAGGCAATGGTATTTAAACTTTCTAAAATTTCATGAGCACAATAATGGTTTAGGAATGGTTAATTGCTATGTGTGGGTTCCACACGAGTATTTCCTGGAGCAGTGTGGCCTTTGCATGCTTGTCTTGTGGATCACTTCACTCTTATGCGCCTGTCTTCCTAGAACAAAGGCTCTTTCTTCTGTTACTCTGGGAAGATCAGGTGACACTGAGGCTTCCAGGGTTGTGTCATAGAAATGAGAGCAGGGAGCACAGGGAAAACATCATATGAACCTAGAGGAAACTGAGAAGATGAGGACCACAAAGCCAGGAGATATCCTGCAGTTCACCCGAGCGATGAATGAGGCCTAGGGAGACGAAGAGGGCATAATTTATTGTGCTGTTTATGATCCAATTAAGGGGAAATGATACACGGCTATATATGAAAATCTAGATATACTAAAAAACGGCAAAGCAAGACTTTCTACTTTCTGTACAAAACAATTCATCCCCAGAGGTCCTTCAGAAAGTTGAACTTTCTCAAGACATTTACACTGATGCAGTGTTTTATGGGGTTTCCCAGATGGCTCAGTGCTAAAGAATCTACCTGCCAACGCAGGAGATGCAGTTTCAATCCCTGGGTCAGGAAGATCCCCTGGTGACGGAAATGGAAACTCTCTCCAGTATTTTCACCTGGGAAATCCCACGCACAGAGGAACCTGGTCAACTACAGTCCATGGGGTCCCAAAAGAATTGGGCATGACAACAATGTTTTATGTTAATCTTCCCACAGTTTTCTAGCAAAGCCAACTCAAACAGGTACAGGATAAACAAACTTAAATTATGAAGAACAAGATTCCCAAGAAACAGGCAGTAAGGATGGAAAATCTGAAATAAGCGCCTCCTATAGGAATGCGAATGCCACTCAGAAGTTTATGCAAAAACCAGTTCTGGCACAGTGCCAAGGCAGATGCCCTAGGCTCTGCCAACAACTGGCTCCAGGACTCCAGCACCTCTCCTCCTGCATTCGGGCCCTAAGCACACTTGATTGGTACTGACCCCTGACTCCTACTCTAGTGTGACAAAAACCTCAACATCATTCTTAGGCACTGTTTGCCAGGCCGCTGCCAGAGGGGCAGTCACTGCTGTCACTGCTAGAAGTACAGGGGAACAAAGGGGCCACTTTTTTTTTAAAGTTTAAATTTTGAAAAACAAACTTGATCACATTTTGAGATGTAGCACAGAACACCTGAAAGACGTAGGCTGAAATTAAAAACAGCACAATAAAGATATTCAACATCTCCAAACTTCATCATCTGTTAAAACATAACCAAAATGGTGGTGAGGTGGGTAATGCTGTAAAGAGGACAATAAGCTTATAAACCACACATTCAGGTGCTTGGTATATTAGAAACATAAATAATAATAGCAGCCAATATTCATTATGTCCATTATTTACCAGATACTCTTCTAAGATTTATATATATATATATATATTTATTTATATATACAAATGCATTTAATACTCACAGTCCTGTATTACAGAGATTAACATACTTTTCTTGCAAAGCACAGACAGCAAATATTTGGGGCCTCATAGTCCCACACAGTCCCTATCCTGACCACTCAGCTCTGCTGTTGTAAGTCAAAAGCATGGGCATATCTGTGTTTCAATAAAACTTTATTTATAAAAACAAAAGGTGGCCTAGGTTTGGCCCATGGGCCGTAGTTTACCAACCCCTGCTTTGTGAGTTGGGGGCTATTATTATCTCCGTTCCACAGAGGAGAAAGCAGAGGCACAGCCCAAGGGTCCGTGTGCAGTCTGACTATAAACTAGCCAGAATTGATGCTTGATGCTTTTGAACTGTGGTGTTGGCAAAGATTCTTGAGAGTCCCTTGGACAGCAAGGAGATCCAACCAATCCATCCTAAAGGAAATCAGTCCTGAATATTCATTAGAAGGAGCAATGCTGAAGCTGAAACTCCAATAATTTGGCCACCTGATGCTGGGAAAGATTGAAGGCGGGAGAAGGGGATGACAGAAGATGAGATGGTTGGATGGCATCACCGACTCAATGCACATAAGTCTGAGTAGACTCCGGGAGTTGGTGATGGACAGGGAGGCCTGGCATGCTGCAGTCCATGGGGTCGCAAAGAGTTAGACATGACTGAGCAACTGAACTGAACTGAACTGAGAATCAACAATGAGCTCATAGCAGCTCACCATCTTTTTTTTTTCTGGCTGTGCCAAAAGATATACAAGATCTTAGTTCCCTGAGCAGTGATCAAACCTGGGCCCCCTGCACTGGGAGTTCGAATTCTTAACCACTGGACCACCAGGGAAGTCCCTCACCATCCTTACTATATGCCTCACACCCAGTGCAGGTCCAGGTTTTCCTAACTCCAAAGGGGCTAGCCAGCCAACCAGTCACCAACACCCTCAGAGCTGCCCCAGAGGTTGAAGACTCAACTCTGATCCACCACCACTTCTTGCTCTGATATTCTTGGTTGAACTTCTCCCTGGACCCTCAATTCCATTATTCTCTCCATTCCATCCAGATGGATTGACTTTTAATTGTATGCACTTTCTCTCTAGCCTGTTTGGGAACCTGGATCATGCATATCACAAGTGCTCAACTCATATGTGTTGAATGTGTGTGTGAATCTGTCTACAGTGGGTTCTCCAGGCCATGACAGCCAGGGACTGAGGGCAGAGAAGAAAGAGGACTCACCAGTCCATGGCAGGTGCTGAGGGCTGCAGTCCCGACCCTGGTGCCCTGCTGCAGAACTGTGCCCCTGAGATGGCAGGGGGGCCCCGAGGAAGCCTCCATCTTCACATGGGAGAGATTCCCGTATCTCCTCTCCACGATGTAGTTTTTGGAAAGTAATCCCTGATTGACCGTCAGGTTAAAGAACAAGTCCTTCTCATGGTGTGAAATTCTATAGTACACTCGGCCCTCTGGATCATCCAAATCTCTCTTTTTCCTGCCATTGGAGACAGAATGGTGCAAGCCGTAAGACAGAAAACGCCCGCTCGCGTCGACTCGGACAGGAGCCACCACGTGGTATTCTGGCAGGGCCTTGATAAAATGCTCTGGGGGCAAAAAGGAAACACAGAATAAGACGAAGAGATCCTTTCAACATGTACACACTGCTATGTTTAAAACGTATAACCAACAAAGTCCTACTGTAAATCACTGGAACTCACCTCAGTGTTATATGCAGCCTGGAAGGGAGGGGTGTTTGGGGAGAATGGATACACGTATATGTATGGCTGGGTCCCTTTGCTGTCCACCTAAACTATCACAACATTGTTAATCGGCTCTCCTCCAATATAAAATAACCAGTTAAAAAAAAGAGAGAGAGACTAAGAGATCCCTGCTGAATCGATGGTTAAGACAAATACACTCCTGTTTGAACTTGGATTTTAGCTTGCTGATTTCAAAATTCTACTGTTGACCTGAAGTTTAGAGATCGTTTCCATGGCATGAACTCCATCCCCATCAAGTTCCCTAAACAACTCAGATCGACCTAGGGCTCTCTCACAGATGACAGGCAACTGTCTGAGCTGACATCAAGACATAGCTCTGGATGTCAGATGTTTCACCTGAGACAAACTAAGACCAGAATTAATGCATGAGGAATATGGTTAGGAAAGTGGCGAGATCAGTATGGCGAACAGGAACATTTCAGGTCTAGAGTTCATTCATACAAATCACAGAGCTTCACCGTTGATCATAAGGAATGTAAATGCCTCTAAAATTTTCGTTTAAGTCAGGTTGAAGGAAAAATGCAAAAGCACAGTAAACCCATCAAGTAGACCCTGAAAAACCTTGCATAGTTACAGCATAAGTGTTCTGTAATGTGACAATGAGTACGTAAAAGAACTTGGATGTTTCTTTTTTATTTTTATAAAATATACAAAATAAAATCGTAGGTGAACATATTAGATTCAGAAGCATGGGGTCAAAATATAAAAATTTCCACTTTTTTATTGGGGCATAGTTGCATTCCAATGTTGCGTTAGTTTCTGCTGTAAAGCGAAGTGAATCAGCTGTATGTATATACATGATGTGGTACATACATATACAATGGAAAATTACTCAGCCATAAGACGGAACAAAACTATGCCATTTGCAGAGATGTGCATGGATCGAGAGAAGCAAATCAAAAATAGAAAAATAAATATTGTTTATTAACACATATATGTGGAGTCTAGAAAACTGCCACTTCAAAAATGCAAGACATGAACACGTCTTCCTTTCTTCCACACATCAGAATGAACACATCTTTTGATTTCCTTAAATTGAAATCCCTACCACTGCCTCTTCACTTTCCTATTTGATAAAAACAAGAAATCTATTATATCTAGTGGAGAGTAAGCAGCAGGTTCCACATTACAGACTACCTAAGCAAGCCATTAACCACTTGAGCTGATAAACTACTCTTTTGCTTCAGGCCAAAAAAAAAAGTGGCGGTGGGGGGTGGTGTGGGCGGGGGAGGAAGAAGAAAACAAAGGAGGGAGGGAGAGGGACTAGGAGAGAGACAAAGGGGAAAAAATTTTACTTTTCTGTTTCCACCCTCCAGCTGTACCCCTGCACTTTGTAACTTGCATTACTTTTTCAACTTATTTTCCCCAGCTAAAATGTCTTTTGCACTATCAAAATCTTATATTTAACATAATCTTATGCCTTTTTAGCTTTCCTGGTGGCTCAGTGGTAAAGAACCCACTTGCAATGCACAAGATGCAGATTCAATCCCTGGGTGGGGAATATCCCCTGGAGAAGGAAATGGCAACCCACTCCACTATTCTTGCCTGGGAAATTCCATGGACAGAGGAACCTGGCGGACTACAGTCCATGGGGTCACAAAAGAATTGGACACAACTGAGCAACAACAACAATAACAACATGGTTTTGTTTTTTTTTTAATCTGGCCTCACCCCATGGCATGTGGGAACTTAGTTCCCTGACTAGGGATTGAACCCATGCCCCCTGATTGGAAAGCAGAGTCTTAACCTCTGGACCACCAAGGAAGTCCCAGCTTATGCTTATTTTTTAAAGTTTCAACTCAAATCCTCCCTCTTCTTTCTCCTAAAGTCCTTAAAGTTCTCTCTGTTCTGAACTGCCATGTCCTCATTTTCTGTAGCTCCCAGAACAGCCTGATTCTACAGAGCCATTTGTTTATTATATTGCTGCTGCTAAGTCGCTTCAGTCATGTCCGACTCTGTGTGACCCCATAGACGGAAGCCCACCAGGCTCCCCCGTCCCTGGGATTCTCTAGGCAAGAACACTGGAGTGGGCCGCCATTTCCTTCTCCAATGCGTGAAAGGGAAAAGTGAAAGTGAAGTCACTCAGTCGTGTCCGACTCTTAGCGACCCCATGGACTGCAGCCTTCCAGGCTCCACCATCCATGGGATTTTCCAGGCAAGAGTACTGGAGTGGGGTGCCATTGCCTTCTCCATTGTTTATTATATTACTGATTCCCAAACCCTTTAGAGGTCAGAATCTTGCATATCACAAGTGCCCAACTCATCTGTGTGCATGTAACACTGAACATATTTGTAGCTGACTATTCAAAAAAACCTGATTTAATGGGATACAACTATAAAATAGCTTTTTTTTTTTTTTTTTTTGCAGAAAACTCTCTTCAAACATACTTGTAGTTCATCTGTGCCTTGGATAAGTAAAATAAGAGAAAGATAAATACCATATGATCTTACTTATATATGGAACCTAAAAAACAGAGCAAATGAACAAACATAACAAAACGGAACAGACACACAGATACAGAGACAGAACAGGTGGTTGCCAGTGGGGAAGAGGGAAGGGGATGACTGAAACAGATGAGGGAGAGTAAAAGGTACAAACTTCCAGTTACCAAATGAGTCATGGGGAAGAAATACACAGTGTGGGGAATATAGGCAATAATACTGTCATATCTTTGTACAGTGACAGATGGTAACTAGACCCACCAGTGATCATTTTGAAATGTATAGAAATATCACTGAATCACTACGTTATGTACCTGAAACTAACAGAGGTCAATTATACTTCAAAAAAAGAAGGAAAGAAAGAAAGAAGGAAACATGAGACAGAGAACAGCTTTCACTCCTAGGTACTAACAAAGTCTCAGTTTTTAAGAGTAAAAACTCTAGACTCCTTGCTTCTGACTGCAGTGACTAAGAGCACCAGAGCACAGAGCAACACAAACAAACCTTAACAACAATCCTCAGTGAAAAGTAAGAATAAAAACAACTTAATACAGAGCCATTTACATTCAGGGAAAATACATGCAAAAACCGTAGTACAAAGTTTCCCAGGCCAGGACATACACAACAAAAAAAAACACATATGGAACCCATTAAAACAGTTTTCTATGCAGAGGACTGAGAGTGGAGAATGGGGACCAAAAGGCATAAATAAACAAAACAAGAAAGGCATTTTGCACAAATTAATAATGTGAATGTACCATGAACTAGGAGTCAGATTGACTCAGGCCTCTGTACTTCCCATCTCCAAGGAATATGTGGGCCTCGTAAGAATCAGAACTTCACTGCCCTTTCACATTCAGATCTCAGGAAAGGAATGGCCAGGTTGGCTGAGGATGGATGTAGCTCTAGTATTTCCCTCCTGTTGCTCTCTTCTTCTATGATTCCGTAATATCTCTGGTTCCCCCAGGGTTGGTGCAGTGGAGAGCAGAATGGAGTAGAAAAAGTCTTATTCAACTGAGTACAACCATCACCTTGCAACGGTACCCCTGTATGCTGATTCCTCTCAAGAGAAGCTTATGTACCTTCGAGGACCTGTCTCTAAAGATACATCCAAAGAATTAAACACGGCAGGTATAAAATAAAAGACTAACTTGCCTGAACCCCAGCGCCTATTGCCCAAAGAATAGAAAAGCAAATACATTTGCAGTTTTTGACCTAGTTGTTTTTGATCTACTGGGTTTTCTTAAGAGAGTCAGCATAAGCTGGCTGTGTAATAATATAATGATTACAATTATAGTAACCATTTAATGAACACTTGCTATAACTGTGCATGTGAGTGTGTTCAGTTGTATCCAATTCTTTGAGACCCCATGCATTGTAGCCCACCAGGCTCCTCTGTCCATGGGATTTTCCAGGCAAGAATGCTGGAGTGGGTTGCCATTTCCTCCTCCAGGGGATCTTCCTGACCCAAGGATCAAACCCACATCTCCTGCACTGCAAGCAGATGCTTTACACTGAGCCACCAGGGAAGCATTTGCTACAATAGTGCTCATTTAATCCGCACAAGACTCTGTGTCACAGATTCAGTTACTATCATTTCATAAAAAAAGAAACAGAATCTAAGAGAGGTCACAGAACCAATATGCAACAAACTTAGATTAAAATCTTGAGATTCCTATTTCAAAATCATGTTCTTAGCCTCCACACTTCGTGTACATAAGCAGTTGCACTTGGCAGAGGGTACAGAGAGTAGAGGCGAGAACATTGCCCCCGAGCACGATGCTGCTGCTGCTACTGCTAAGTCATATCAGTCTGTGCGACCCCATAGACGGTGATGATCTGACAAGAAAAGAACTGGCTGACTTCTTTGAGAGGCCTCAAGTCACTCAGCAGTAAATGGAGAAAATAACTGCTCTTTATCTGGTGAAGTAAGGGGAGATAAAATCACCTTCACCCTTGATTTTACTGCAAAGGAGGTGGCTAAGCCACAGCAGCCAATACATGTGGACGGAATTAGGAGGCTACTTAATGGAGTGTGTTTTATGTGGGCAGTCCAACTGCACTAGCCTCATCTATACAATGGGCATAAAAATAATAGCATCTTAGGGTGGTTGTGGGGCTTCCCTGGTGGCTCAGATGGTAAAGAATCTACCTGCAATGGGGAAGACCTGGGTTCGATCCCTGGGTTGGGAAGATCCCCTGGAGAAGGAAATGGCAACCCACTTCAGTATTCTTGCCTGGAGAATCCCCATGGACAGAAGAGCCTGGTGGGCTACAGTCCATGGGGTCGCAAAGAGTCAGACACAACTGGGTGACTAAGCACAGCACACAGGGTGGTTGTGACAATCAGGGCTGGTGCACTGAGATGACCCAGAGAGATGGTAGGGGAAGGGAGATGGGAGGGGGTGTACACCCGTGGCAGATTCATGTTGATGTATGGCAAAACCAATACAATATTGTAAAGAAATTAGCCTCCAATGAAAATAAATAAATTTATATTAAAATAATAATAAAAATAAAAGCAAATATATATATATACACACACATAATAGATTTAGAACAGTGCTTAACAGATAATGCTCACTATCTAAATACTAGCTACTCACTCTTGGTATTAAATATAGAGACTTGGCTACTAGTGACCCCTGTGGCCTTAAATATATGTAAGCTCCAAGCAGAGATGGGGAGAGGCCCAAGCTCATCTTGGCTTCTCAGTGGGCGTTTAGTTTGGAGGAGTAGTTAGCTATTGTCCTGGCCAATAGAAAGCAGAGCTCAGAAGGGATATGACAAAGATGGAGAAACAAGATGTCAAGGAATAAGAATAACTCCTACTTTTTTTTTTTTTTTTACCAATTCTATTATCAAACATGACATTTAGAGTATACCAAGAATCCCAGGGACGGGGGAACCTGGTGGGCTGCCGTCTATGGGGTCGCACAGAGTCGGACACGACTGACGCGACTTAGCAGCAGCAGCAGCAGCAACTTGGTTTCCTCTAATCCTCACAATTGTCTGGGTTATTACTGACAGTGTTCCTTGTCTGAGCCTTCATTCCCACCTCTATAAAAGGCAATAAAGAGGAGTAAGGATTCAGGCTGGGGCAACCTGAACCCAGAGCACACCCTCCTAACTTCTGCCCTCACTACTTCTCAAGGGTCTACCAGTGAGAGCCAGAAGTCAAGAGGGGGGGCATCAACAAGGCTGTGGGTGGGACTAACACACGCCGTAATCACAGCACAGTCTGCACTAGGATTGGTGGGTGTAAAACACAAGCCACAAATACTTTGATTTGCCTTGTTTAAGATTAGATTTGAAACCCTAGGCCACAAGTTTAGATGATACTTCACGAGAAACTTTGGGGAAAGCCTGTTGCTATAAGCACTTTTGAAAATACAAACTGCCAACCGACCTTTTACCCTCTCTCAGAAAGGAGAGAGGCGAGAAATTATTGACCTGCCAGATTTTGTAAAATTTAAGTTAAATCTATACTTATTCTTTATATTTATTTCTATATGAGAGAACAATTGAATTTCTAAGACTCCTTCCTACAAAGGGCAATGATATCACTACCTGTAATAGTAGGAAGTTTATTTTCATAATTCTCTTCCATGTGTTATTGTAACCTTTCAATTGTATTTTTATTAAGGAAAACTACATGCATGGAAAGGTTGTGGAGAATCGTACTGATTCAAAACTTTGACTCAAAGTTGTAAAATACACCAGAAGAAATTGAGTTTGCTCACCAGCCCTACGTTAACTAACCCACAGACAGTAAATGCTGATGAGAATGGAGACAAATCCCATACCAAAACTGTGAAGGCTCTTCTTACGTTAAGATCTGAAATCATTTACTCTTTACAGAAGTTATCTTTTGCAAATGGCATAAGCATATGATCATGACATTGGTCTTGAAACACACTGTAGCTCTCCCTCGGTTCTGCACAAGCCCATGCAGGGGATGGGCTTCATGGAGTTGCCAGCAGCAAAAGAGATCATGGAAGGACCCGTGACCTGTAAACAGTATAAGGTGTATGAACCTGAGGGGAGATTGCCAGCTGCAGAAGAGAGGCAGTATGTTGTGCGCAAGATTAATATTTCCTATAGTTCTGATGTTGAAGCTAAAACTCCAGTACTTTGGTCACCTGATGCGAAGAGCTGACTCACTAGAAAAGACCCTGATGCTGGGAAAGATTGAGGGCAGGAGGAGAAGAGGACGACAGAGGATGAGATGATTGGATGGCATCACCGACTCAATGGACATGGGTTTGGGTAAACTCCGGGGGTTGGTGATGGACAAGGGAGGCCTGGCGTGCTGCGGTTCATGGGGCCACAAAGAGTCAGACGTGACTGAGTGACTGAACTGAACTGAATGGTTCTGATACTAGGTTGGGAGCCTTGTGGAAGTCATCACACACTCGTGTATATCACCACTGAGCACTGAGGCAAGAATATTAGGCAGAGATTGTCCAATCTACCTGTTTGTAGTCCTAGTAAGTATTGGATTCATCTCCATGGTCCTTTCTACTTCCCTTGTGGTACAGTAGACAGGAAACTGCCTGCTAAGGCAGGGGACACAGGAAGCTCCCACTAAGCCCATATGCCACAACCACTGATCCTGTGCTCTGGAGCCTGCGAGCCATAACTACTGAAGCTCCTGTGCCCTAGAGCTTGTGCTTCTCAACAGGAGAAGCCACTGCAAGGAGAAGCCCATGCACGTCAACAAAGAGTAGTCCCCGTTCGCAGCAAGTAGAGAAAGCCCAGGCAGTAAAAGAGTCCCAGTGCAGCCAAAAATAAATAAATAAACAAAATTATTTTAAAAACAATAATGTTGACTCTCCTGCCCTGCCCCTGAGAACTAGAAGGAACGTTAATAGTCATCAAGGTTCTGAGTCTGCCTCCCACTGCGGGACCCTGTGTGATGCCCCTCAACCTGCTGCTGGAGTGGCAGTTAGCAGGTACTCAATAAATGCATGTTGACTGACTGGCCAACCAGACCTCCCATTTCTCATCTGCAGAAATAAAAAGGATGACAGACATGATATCTGAAGTAATTTCCAAGTTTAAAAGTTCCGAACTTGGGTGCAATTGAAAAATGTTGTCAGAGTGGAAATGGAACTCTTTATAGAGTTTGAGTAATTGTGAAGCAGCAGGCAGTAAGGCAAAGCTCTAGTCTTCTTATTTCCAGAAAGCTTTAAAGATTTCCTTTTCAGTGCAAATCAAATTTACACTGAGGTATCACCTCACATGGGTTGGAATGATCATCATTAAAATATACAAATAACAAATGCTGGAGAGGATGTGGAGGAAAAAGGAACCTTCCTACACTGCTGCTGCGAATGTAAATTGGTGCAGCCACTACGGAAAACAGTCTGGAGGTTCCTCAAAAAACTAAAAGTAGAGTTGCCATATGATCCAGCAATGCCACTCCTGGGGATATATCCAGACAAAAGTCTGAAAAGATACATGCACCCTATGTTCATAGTAGCATTACTCACAAGACATGGAGACAACCTACATGTCCATTGACAGATGAATGGATAAAGAAGATGCGGTATACAGATACAATGGAATGTTGCACGCATGTGTGCTTAGTTGCTTGGTCGCAACCGACTCTTTGTGACCCCATGGACTGTAGCCCTCCAGGCTCCTCTGTCCATGGGATTTTCCAGCCAAGAATACTGGAGTGGGTTGCCATTTCCTCCTCCATGGTGTCTTCCTGACCCAGGGATAGAACCCGAATCTCCTGGGTCTCCTGCATCACAGACAGATTCTTTACCACTGAGCCATGGGGAAGCCCACATATATACAATGGAATATTACTCAGCCATAAAAAAGAACGAACTAATACCATTTGTGGAGAAGGCAATGGCACCCCACTCCAGCACTCTTGCCTGGAAAATCCCATGGATGGAGGAGCCTGGTGGGCTGCAGTCCATGGGGTCGCAGAGAGTCGGACACTACTGAGTGACTTCACTTTCACTTTTCCCTTTCCTGCATTGGAGAAGGAAATGGCAACCCACTCCAGTGTTCTTGCCTGGAGAATCCCAGGGATGGGGGAGCCTGGTGGGCTGCCGTCTATGGGGTCGCACAGAGTCGGACACGACTGACGCGACTTAGCAGCAGCAGCAGCAACACCATTTGTAGCAACATGAATGGACCTGGAGCGTATCATACTAAGTGAAGTAAGTCAGAAAACAAATATCATCTGGAAGCACTTATAGGTGGAATCTGGGCTTCCCATGTGGCTCAGTAGTAAAGAATCCACCCACCAATGTGGGAGATAAGGGTTCGATCCCTAGGTCAGGAAGACGCCCTGGAGGAGGAAAGGGCAGCTCACTCCGGTATTCTTGCCTGTATATACTGCCATATATAGAGTAGCCTGGCAGTCTACAGTCTATGGGGTCACAAAGAGTTGGACAAACTGAGCAACTGAGCACTCACGCACATATGTGGAATCTAAAATATGACACAAATCAGTCTATCTATGAAGCAGAAACAGACTCACAGACATAGAGAACAGACCCCAAAGAGGAATAGGGGGTGGATGGATTAGGAATTTGGGATTAGCAGATGTAAATTATTATATATAGAATGAATAAACAACAAGGTCTTACTGTATAGGACAGTGAGCTGTATTCAATATCCTGTGATAAACCATAATGGAAAAGAATGTGGAATTGAATCACTTAGCTATACAGCAGAAACACAACATGCAAATCAACTATACTTCAATTAAATAAATTTTTTAAAAAAGAATTTCCTTTTCTATCTAATTTACCTTCATTCTTATTCTCTCACTTATCTCCCTCTTTCTCTCTCTCTCTAAGTTCTAAAAGGAAATGTGCTTAACCATGTCTCCTTTGCACCAGATGGGGATTACTTGTAAATCCACCAGTGAGTTGACTGAGAACAAATATTTTGGTGAAAAGACTTTTAAAAATCTGAATTTTTTCCTGGTTTTATTTTATTTTAAGCTATTACAAAATAATGGTTATATTCCCCTGTGCTGTACAATATACCCTTGAAGTTTACTTATTTGATATATAGTAGTTTGTATCTCTTAACCTCTATCCTTGTCTTGCCCTACCCTCTTCTCTCTCCCCATTGGTAACCACTAATTTATACTCTATATTTGTGAGTCTGTTTCTGTTTTGTTATATTCAATCATTTTATTTTTTAGATTCCACATATAAGTAATATCATATGATGTTTGTCTGTGTCTGACTTATTTCACTAAGCAAAATGTCCTCTAGGTCCATCCACATTGTTGCAAATGGCAAAACTTGATTCTTTTTATGGCTGAGTAGTATTCCATTGTATCTATGTACCACATCTTTATCCATTCACCTACTGATGGACACTTAGGTTTCTTCCATATCTCGGCTGTTATAAACAGTGTTGCTATGAACATTGGGATACATGTATCTTTTTGAATTAGTGTTTTCATTCCCTTCCAGTATTTTCCCAGGAGTGGAATTCCTAGATCATAACGTAGTTCTATTTTTATTGTTTTGAGAAATCTCCATACTGTTTTCCAGAGTGGCTGTACCAATTTATGTTACTACTAACAGAGATCAGCCCTGGCTGTTCCTTGGAAGGAATGATGCTAAAGTTGAAACTCCAGTACTTTGGCCACCTCATGCGAAGAGTTGACTCATTGGAAAAGACTCAGATGCTGGGAGGGATTGGGGACAGGAGGAGAAGGGGACGACAGAGGATGAGATGGCTGGATGGCATCACCAACTCGATGGATGTGAGTTTGAGTGAACTCCGGGAGTTGGTGATGGACAGGGAGGCCTGGCGTGCTGCGATTCATGGGGTCACAAAGAGTCAGACATGACTGAGCGACTGAACTGAACTGAACAGTATACAAGGATTCCCTTTTCTCCACATTCTCACCAACGTTTATGACTTGCTGACTTTATGATGATAGCTATCCTGAAAGGTGTGAGGTGACGTCTCATCACAGTTTTGGTGTGCATTTCTCTGATGATCTGTGATGTTGAGCATCTTTTTATGTGCCTGTTGGCCATCTTTCTTAGAAAAAACATATATTCAAGTCTTCTGCCCATTTTTTGGTTGTTTGCTTTTTTTATATAGAGAGTAATATTTATATGTATATATATTTGGATTTTAACCCCTTATCAGTTACAGCATTTGCAAGTATTTTCTCTCATTCAGTCGATTGTCTTTCATTTTGTTGATGCCTTCCTTTGCTGTGCAAAAGCTTTTAAGTTTAATCAGGTCTCATTTGTTTGCTTTTGCTTTTGTTTCTTTTGCCTTAGGAGACATATCTGAAAAAATATTTCTATGGTTTATGTCAAAGAGTGTTCTGCCTATGTTCTTTTCTAGAAGTTGAATGGTTTCAAATCTGACATTTAGGTCTTCAACTAAAATCGAAAAAAATTTTGGAAATTATTTTTAATATCTATGCATCACCAATAAGCTCAGAGTACTGTACAGCTCTTTTTTGGTATCAACGCCTCTCAGCACACAACCCTAAAGGTGACTTATCTCTTGCATTCCAGAGAGGAGAAAGCAAGTCCCAGTGGAGTCTGCTCCACACTAAGCTGAATTCACTTACAAAGAAGATGTGGAGCAAGCAGAGCTGAAAACCAGCCCAGGAGAATGTGTGGTTTTGAACCAAACCATCTCCAAATGCCCTGGGAAGTGCTTGCAAGCTTTGTTTGTGCTGCCAGCAAAAGAGACTTTTCATAAAAGGGCTGTTTTTCAAAGAACAACAAATGCTGCTATTTTAAACTTGGGGGTGGGAGATCTATCTGGACCTGGACCGTTTACACAAGCGAGTGCTGGCTGACTGACATCTCACCCCAGTGTCTGCAGCTCTGGCTTCCAAGGAAAGCAAAGGGTCCCGCTTCTGATGGCTCTGGGAGTCAGCATATGAGCTCTCCAGCTGTAGTTGAACTTTGCAACGTAGGCAGAAATCCTCAACAAGGTCAGGCTGGTGATGTTTACCACCCAAGTGGTCTTGGAGATTAAAGGGGGCCAGGAAGCTATAGAAGACTTGAGCACAGTCCGCAGACACAGGACTTAATGGACACTAACCCCCATGCTCTGTGTGTGTGTGTGTGTGTGTGTGTATGTTGTCCCTATTATTGCTCTAGGACAATGCTGCTTGACTGTAAGAAGCCAGCCGCTGGAGTCAGGCTACCTGGGTTTACAGCCTCACTTCACCATAGCTAAGCTCATAAACTCCCCAGGTTTCAGCTTCCTTGTGTGTAAAGCAGAGGTGGTAACAAAGGTGCCTGCACCCAGGAGGCTGTTGTCAGCAGTCAAGAGGCTGACACACCAGAGTGCTCCCACATCCAACCACACCAGCCATGGCTGCTGCCATGACTGTTGGCTCTCAGAAGCCCAATGAACTGCCCACCAAATGGGAATGTGTGTCTGGCCTTCGCAAATCCAATGAAAAGGCAGAGATGACAACACCATCCTGCTCAGGATGTTAGATTTTAAAAACATGTAATAATAATAATAAAAACAACAACGAGTATAATCACCAATTTCCATCACAATTCCAGTGCTTTCTCTCGCATTATAGAGATTCATGAAATTCTGGAAGAGAAGCAGCCAGAGGCGATCAGCAGGACAGAACAGGGAAAGGTGAGCTCCTACGGTAGGACATTTTCTCTAAAAGGGCTGTTATTTTTACAACACAGCCCTAAATCTTTCCAGGAAAGGAAAACACAGCCAAGCTCACTCAGCAGGGGGGGGTGCGGAATCGCATTTCCCCTCCCCTCACCAGAAGTTTCAAACTAATGGCAACGACTGCCAGCGGCCGGTTGGAACTTTAATTTTTTTAAAAAAAAAGTCATTTTCCGTGTTCAGAGTCTGAGAAACAGGGATTGAAACAGTGCAGTGTTCAGAGGAGAAAAAGGCGGTAAGGAGTTACTAGCTAACTCTCGAGTCTTCGCAGCAGCATCCTTCGTGTACAAGAGTCCCGACCTTCGGTTTCCGTAAGAAGTAAGGACTCGACACGTTAAGCACTGAATTCCGAGATGCCCAGGGTTACCCAGCTCCCAGCCCAGATTTCTTTGCAACTCAGCCAAACGGCTTTGCGGAGTTCAGCTGAGTGGGGGAAGGGAAAAAAGAGCAACCAACTTTGCACGCGTCTTAGCCTGCGGTTTTCAAAGGAAATAAAGAAAAGACACTAACCTTGCCTCTTGTCTGGGAAGCGCACCGGGCCCGGCTGAGGTTGTCGCCCATAGCAAAGGGCCCCCAGGTTCAGGAGCTGAGCCACCACGGAGAGCTTTGCAAGCCAGCTCCTCTGGGCACATGGCATGATTCAGTCGTTGGGGAGAAGAAAAGTCAACAAGTTGTAGCTCTCAGCTCAAGAAATCAAGTCCTCGCCCGTGGCCAAGCAGGAAGATGCAGGGGTGCATGGTCCAGGAGTGGGGAGAGGGAGGCTGCAAGGCTGCCCACGAGCTCCCTTTGCTTTTTTTAAGCAGAAAGGGGCTTGTTACCTTTCCGTCCCCTCCCTCCTCCTGAAAGGGGAGTGATTCAGCTGACAGTGTCTGCTTTCCGAGGGCTGTGGAATGGGTCGGAGCGGGAGGCCGCAGCCCACCCCCGATCCCCACCCCTCTGCCTTGGGCGCCCGGCCTCCTTCAAGCCAGCCCCGCGCATCTTCCTCCCGGACTCCCACCCCCGCGCTTCGCCGCCCCGCCCAGAGCCCGACCGAGCCGGCCAAATAGGGGAGCTCAGGGAGAGTCACCCTGGGCGTGACCGCGAGTGAGAGGCCCCCAGGCCAGTCCCTCATACACGAGGAAAACATTGAAGGCAGAGATGGGGTAGAGGGGACCCCACTCCTGACCCTCCTCAGCTCAGTGCTGCCCCCTCTCCGCCCTTTCTCCTCCGCGTTCCTGAACTTTTCCTACCCCTACCAAGCCTCCTCTGCCGGCCCTCTGTCTCCAAGATTCTCTTCCAGGGCCGGCTAGGGCTTACCTTTCAAAAAAATAACAAGCAGTTTTTCCTTTTGCCCGGTTACACAAAGGGAAATGGTGTGTTCACACGCTAGTGCAACCCTGGACAAGACTCTGTGCCGTGAGGTGATGGGACCAAAGGACCAGGAACAGCTTGGAGTCTGCAGGCCTCTTTGGGGCTTTTCTAATCTTCCTAAGCCCACCTCCACTCACCCAAAAGGAAACCGGAAGAGTAGAGGAAGTCAGTCAGCCCCAGAAGGTGTCAAAGTGTTTCTCCAGTTTACCTGCATATGGAAGGCGAAACCATCCAGAGGCTCAAGCTTTACATCAATGAGACTGCTGCAAACTAGGGTGCTTGCCAGGCATCCTGAGAATTTCCTGGGATAATCCACTCAAGGTTTTGCACCTCAGGGCTGAAACAGGCCTCTTTATTCCATTCAGGAGGAATTTGGCCCCATACTGGTTCTCCGTGGCTTCCTGCACCCATATGTGTTCAGTGAGTGGAGTGGGTACCAACTCATCTAGCCCAGGGCCAAGCAGTGAGCCAAGCAAAAGGTGGTGCTCACAGACCCGGGGTGGGTAGTTTGAAGGACTTTAGACTGGATACATACATACCACATTTCTTGTTATTGCCATTACAAATGCCCATAAGTTTGGCAACATGAAACAATACAAATTTAGTGTCTTACAGGTCTGGAGGTCAGAAGTCTGAGATGGGTCTTGCTGGGCTAAATCAAGGTTAACACAGCCGCATTCCTCACTGAAGGCTGTTTCCTTGCCTTTTCTGGGTTCTAGAGAGTACATCATGAGAAACCTGGGCTGGAAGAAGCACAAGCTGGAGTCAAGATTGCCGGGAGAAATATCAATAACCTCAGATATGCAGATGACACCACCCTTATGGCAGAAAGTGAAGAGGAACTAAAAAGCCTCTTGATGAAAGTGAAAGAGGAGAGTGAAAAAGTTGGCTTAAAGCTCAACATTCAGAAAATGAAGATCATGGCATCTGGTCCCATCACTTCATGGGAAATAGATGGGGAAACAGTGGAAATAGTGTCAGACTTTATTTTTTGGGGCTCCAAAATCACTGCAGATGGTGACTGCAGCCATGAAATTAAAAGACACTTACTCCTTGGAAGGAAAGTTATGACCAACCTAGATAGCATATTCAAAAGCAGAGACATTACTTTGCCAACAAAGGTCCATCTAGTCAAGGCTATGGTTTTTCCAGCAGTCATGTATGGATGTGAGAGTTGGACTATGAAGAAAGCTGAGCACCGAAGAATTGATGCTTTTGAACTGTGGTGTTGGAGAAGACTCTTGACTTGTGGTGTTGGAGAAGACTCCTTGGACTGCAAGGAGATCCAGTCCTGGGTGTTCTTTGGAAGGAATGATGCTAAAGCTGAAACTCCAGTACTTTGGCCACCTCATGCAAAGAGTAGACTCATTGGAAAAGACCCTGATGCTGGGAGGGATTGGGGGCAGGAGGAGAAGGGGACAGCAGAGGATGAGATGGCTGGATGGCATCACCGACTCGATGGACATGAGTTTGAGTGAACTCCGGGAGTTGGTGATGGACAGAGAGGCCTGGCATGCTGCAATTCATGGGGTCTCAAAGAGTCGGATACGAATGAGCTACTGAACTGAACTGAGAGGCTGCCCACATTCCTTGGCTCATGGCCATCTTCTCCCATTTTCAAAGACAGTAAGGGCCAGTTGGGTCTCTTAAGTCACATCATCCTGACACTACCTCTTTTTCCTCCCTTTTCCATGTATAAGGACCTTTGTGATTGCATTCTAAAGCCACCCAGATCATCCAGGTTCATCTTTTTATGAAAAGTCAGCTGATTGTTGCTATTGTTCAGTCACTTAGTCATGTGTGACTCTTTGTGACACTGTGGACTGTACATCAGGCTCTTCTGTCCACCATCTCCCGAAGTTTGCTCAAATTCATGTCCATTGAGTTGTGATGCTATCTAACTATCTTATCCTCTGCCTCTGCCTTCTTATTTTGCCCGTAATCTTTTCCAGTGAGTCGGCTCTTTGCATCAGGTAGCCAAATGGAAGAACTTCGCATCAGTCCTTCTAATGAACATTCAGGATTGATTTCCTTTAGGATTTGACTGGCTTGATCTCCTTACAGCCCAAGTGACTCTCAAGAGAGTCAGATGATTAGCAACTTTAATTCCATCTGCAACTTTTATCCTCCTTGCCATACAACATTACATGTTATGTTGTGCTGTCATAGATCAGTCATAGAACTGGTCTGAGCCTCTGTTCCTTTCATATAAATATTAGTTAAGAAGAGCTTAACTTTAGTCCAAAGGAGATTCAGATAAGACATGCATGTCTAGTGAAATGTCATGAAGATCCAACAGAAAGGCAATTGCAAGGGTGTTGAAGAACCATTTTGGGCTAGAACTCTTTCTTTCCCTTTTGTCCTCTTCCTCTTGTCCTTCTTCTCCTCCTCTTCTTCCTCCTTCTGTTTCTTCTTCTTCTTGTAATAGCAAGCAGAGTCTCACCTGAAGGGTGAGGAAAAAGAGTTTCTTGCTGGCATTTAAAGACCAGAGATGCTGCTAAACCACCTGCAAAGCATAGACTTCTCTCCACAACAAAGAATATGCCAATAGTGCCAAGGTTGAGATAACTTTTTCTAGATACATGTACAGCAGTCAGAGTTCTTTTTTACTTTTTGCCATTAAAAGAATTTTTTTTCTGGAGTAATCACTTACTGGATTTCACTTACAATGCTGTGTCAGTTTCAGGTATACAGCAGAGTGTTTCAGTTATACATATACCTATATTTATTATTTTTCAGTGTCTTTTATATTTTTCTTTTTTCCTTCTTTTTCCCCAAGTGCTGTTGAAGAGACTCACATAATTGTCCCTAGTGGTGCAACGACCAGTTCATCTTCCAACTTCAGCAAGTTTTCAACATGGCTCAGCACAGATATGCATCCTGCTGCTGTTCTAAGACCGAGTTCCTCTTACTCTCACCAGAATTTATGAAATTCCTCCAAAGCCTGCTGTTACCTGGGAGCAGAGGGAAGAATTAACCCTCTTCTTGTCAATGGGAAAAGGAAACAGATCCTTTTGGTGACCAAGGCTGTAGCAGCAAAAGAGCTCACAGTCTTTCCTGGTGTGTCCTCAAAAGAGAGCACAGCTGTGAAGCAGTGCATCATCTCCTAAACCTCCCATGACTGATGCAAATATGCTCCCATTGAAGAAAAACTACAAACACATACAGAATGCCAGTGTTTTATAAGAGGTCAGGACAGTAAACACAATATTTATCACACGCTGACTATTTACTGGGTATTGTCCTGTATCTGTATTACTTTATTTACTCTTCACAAAACCACGTTAGTTAGACAGT
This sequence comes from Bos mutus, assembly GCF_027580195.1. Lineage (NCBI taxonomy): Eukaryota > Metazoa > Chordata > Mammalia > Artiodactyla > Bovidae > Bos > Bos mutus. Next base: position 39,713,424 of record NC_091636.1, on the reverse strand, counting down.
TACTATTATTAGCCTTGATTTGTGGATGAGAAAACACACACTGAAAGGTTACATAACTTGCCTAGGATCACATCACTATGAAGTGGAAAATCAGGGTGAAGCAGTGAAGGTAAGAAAAAATGAAGACTTAGCCAAGATGCTAAGTAGAACCAAATATAGATGTATCTTACTTACTCGCAGTGTCTTCATCCACAAGGCATGGAGGGACTAATACTGACGTACAGACATCACCAATGTGTGCCAGGCAGTGGTTCAGTCTGTAAGTAAAGTGTTTTCCATGTAAAAATACAAATTGAGTCAAAAGATAAAATGCCTCACAAAGAGTTCCATCTGTTACATAGGCAAACAGCAAAGTTCATACTTACCTTAAAAAGGCATAACGAAGTTCATACTTTCCTTTAAAACCTGTAGAAGAACAAGGGATGGCTGAAATTCAAGGAACATTAGCTCAAGGCATTTTTCACAGCTCTTATTAACACTGGAAAGACAAAAGTAACTGACATAGACCAAGAAGACCAACTCTGACTTGGCCCCAGGAATCACAAATTAATACTACGAAAAGTTAACCCTACCTTAATACCATCATCAGCACCACTTCATAATGACAATCATGGTATCATGCTTTATAGTTTACAAGATTCCTTTAGTAAGCCAAGTTAGAGGATGAAAGGGAGAAAAGTCTTCCTCTGAACTTTTCAAGCATAGTTAGACCTTAACTCTGCTTAGAAGTCAAAAAACAATGTCTTCAAAAATCATACATTTTAATATTGCTGTCACATGTACTATTTTCTTTTAAACCTCTCTGCATTCCTTCAAAGTAGACGGAGATGGTATTTGAAACCCTCGGGATTGTCAGTTCACTTCTATTTTTCCACCTACTTGTAGTCAATGTATAATTTTATCAATAATCAGCACTGCCCATTCCCATCACCAAGACAGCCTGTCTTCCTCACTCAGCCTGAAGCTCCTGGAACCTACTTGGCTCTGTATTACATGAATGCCATTGAACCATTCTTCAGACATTGTAATTAATCCATTTGACTAAAGAAACAATGTCATGTCAATGCCTCTTTTAAAGCCATGGCTGAAAAGGCTATGGATCCCTGATTTATGAAGCATATTATTGGCTGAAAGAAAAGAGCACTTCTCAGAAAAAGATTGTGTAGCACTTGAATCAGAATGCTGCAGCAAATTGAATCTAAAGTTAGTTTGGAAACATCTTAAGCCTAATCAAAATGAAACATAACAAGGGTTTATTGTGGTTGATGGAAGGAGATCTACATGGGTCATAGGTCAGAGGGAGTCCAGGTGAGGTGAGGGGGAATATGGTGTTGCCTGGTAAAAGATATCAGAACCTCAGCAGTGTAAAGAGAGTATCCCTGTAGGACAGCTGCCCAGGACGTGTATCAGAACCATGGCAGAGGGAGAAGGGCACCCACCTAAGAGCTGATGCCCCAGCAGAGTGTTGAAATACTGGCAGGGTAGTGGGATGATGGTGGCAACTGAGGCAGTGACTGGAGAGTATTTAGATGCAGGGGGATTGATCAAATATGTTAACAGAACAAGGATAATGGAAGTCAAGTTTCTCACTGCCAGTGAAGAGAAGTAACTGTAAGAGAAAAGAGAAGAGCAGAATGAACTCAGGGATGCTGTTTTGTAACTGAATCCATAGTTGGAACCCATAGTTGTTGATGTCTATATAGATATGTGCAGAAATAAAGATATGACTGTGTGAAAGTGTTATATATATGTGTATATGCATATATATATATATATATATATTTCCTAGGCCTGTCCATTTGAATATGTTGGAGCAACAATACCCCAAAAGCAATGAGCGCACCTGACAGCAAGGTCTTAAATTCTAAAAATACCATTTCCCCCTAAAAGAACTAAGAATCCTTAAAGAAATGACTGATTTCAAAACTAAGACTTGGAAAAAACAGAAGATCAGCCTGAATTGTTCCAAAAAAATTTATTGTTCAAAAAACAAACAAACAGAAACAGCCAACAACAACAAGGAAAGACTCAAAGGAAGATGAGGGCACATCAGAAGGAGAGAGAAGCTGGCCTGAAACAGTGTCCACTAGCCAAATCTAAGAAAGTTTAAGCAAAAATACACAATAGTAATAAATTATTAGACATACAATAAAATAAGAACCTCAAATCCATTCTGATACAAATAGATAAATGAATAGAAAGAAAGGTCAATGAGGAATGGAAACTTTATATAATTTTATGTTACCTCCTCCCAAATATTTATTATGAAGTACTCGAAGAGTAGACTGCAAAAGCCTAGCAGGTATCCCCTTAATTAAGTTAACAAAGTAAGCAGAATCAGCAATGTGGAAAATCAAAGCTGTGCACTACCTGATAGGCTTCAGTGAGAACATGACTTCTGTGAAATCTCTGCCAGAGATACATAACCTGAATATAACAAGAAGGAAATATCAGATAAACCAAAATTGAGAGACATTCTACAAAACAGCTGGCTTTTTACCTTCAAAAGGCCATGAAAGTCAAAGGAAAACTGAAAAACTCTTCTAGATTGAAGGAGATCAAAGAGATTTGACAACTAAATCCAACATATGAGTCTGAATAGGATCCTTTGCTTACAAAAGACATTGTTGGATCAATTAGTGAAATTTGAAAGAGGACAGAGGATTGGATGGTAGTATTGTTTCATTTAATTTTCTGAACGTGATGTGGTTTTGTAGAAGAGCTTCCTTGTTTTTTAGAGGTACACCTTAAAGTACATGAAAGTGATGGGGCATCTAGCTGATAAATTCCTCATCAATAATTTAGAACACAAAATGGTTTTTTGCTTTTTTTAACTTTCAACTTTTCTGTAAGTTTGAGAATGATTCTAAGTAAAAAACATCAAATGTAACAGTCTGTTCTCATTCTGTATTTAACACTTGGTGGCAATGCTATAGAATTGGAAATTAGAGAAGCCTAACAATGAGAAGATAGATGATACCACCCTCCTGGTAGAAAGTGAAGAGGAACTAAAGAGCCTCTTGATGAAGGTGAAAAAGGAGAGTGAAAAAGCTGGCTTAAAACTCAACATTCAAAAATCTGAGATCATGGCATCCAGTCCCATCACTTCATGGCAAATAGATGGGGAAAAAGTGAAAATATTGACAGACTACTTTCTTGGGCTCCAAAATCACTGTGGATAGTGACTGCAACCATGAAATTAAAAGATGCCTGCTCCTTTAAAGAAAAGCTATGACAAACCTAGACAGTGTATTAAAAAGCAGAGACATCACTTTGCCAGCAAAGATCCGTCTAGTTAAAGCTATGGTTTTTCCAGTAGTCATGTATGGATGTGAGAGTTGGACCATAAAGAAGGCTGAGCGCCAAATAATTGAAATAATTGATGCTTTCAAACTGCAGTGCTGGAGAAGACTCTTGAGAGTCTCTTGGGCAGCAAGGAAATCAAACCAACCAATCCTAAAGGAAATCAATGCTGAATTTTCATCAGAAGGACTGATGCTGAAGCTGAAGCTCCAATATTTTGGCCACCTGATGCAAAAAGTGGACTCCATTGGAAAAGACCCTGATGCTGGGAAACATTGAGAGCATGAGGAGAAGGGGGTGACAGAGGATAAGATGGTTGGATGGCATCACCAATTCAATGGACATGAGTTTGAGCAAACTCTGGGAGAGAGTGAAGGACAGGGAAGCCTGGCCTGCTACAGTCCGTGGAGTTGCCAAGAATCAGGTACAACTGAATGCCTGAAAAACAAGCAACAAAGTAGCCAATTAAATGCTCATGTATGATAGTCTCTGAGCACCCATGCAGACAGCTGTGAATGTTACTATTAATCAGACTGGTATGTGTTGGTCCTGAGCCACTTAGGCACCAGTCCTGTCTGTCACTCTGCATTGTGATTAAGTCTAAATTAAAGAAGAGTGTTCTCATTGTTCCCAAGGAGAGGAAGAAATTAGGGATGGAATGTACTAGGGAACCTTTGAACACTACTACCTTAGCAAGAAGAGAATACTTCATTTATTCATTCAACAAATATTTATTGACTGCCTATCATATCCAGGCATTGAAAATATAGCAATGAAGGAAACAGAGACTCTTTCTTCATGCTGGAGTTAAGTTCTAGTTTGGGAATGTGTGAATCAGGGAGAAAGGAAATAAATAGGTAAATATATAGTACGTAAGACAGTGGTCGGAGAAGGCAATGGCACCCCACTCCAGTACTCTTGCCTGGAAAATCCCATGGACGGAGGAGCCTGGTAGGCTGAAGTCCATGGGGTTGCGAAGAGTCAGACACGACTGAGCGACTTCACTTTCACTTTTCACTTTCATGCATTGGAGAAGGAAATGGCAACCCACTCCAGTGTTCTTGCCTGGAGAATCCCAGGGGCAGGAGAGCCTGGTGGGCTGACGTCTATGGGGTCACACAGAGTCGGACACGACTGAAGTGACTTAGCAGCAGCAGTAGCAGCAGCAGCAAGACAGTGGTAGGAGCAATGGAGAGCAATAAGCAGGCTAAGGAGGACAGGGAGTGGTTGAAAGGGGTGTATATCTATTTTATATAAGGGGACCAAGAATGGCCTCTCTACTAAGGTGATATTAAAAAAACTTTAAAAAATTAGCTATCTGGCAGAAGAATATTCCAGGCCAAGGAAACAGTAACAGCAAAGATCCTCGATTGGGAAGACATAGGCTTGGAGGACATGGAAAATTGAGGAGTGGGTGGTGTGGCTGGAGTGTGTGGGCAAGGGGAGGGTGATGGGATAGGGGAGAGGGAAAGATTTGAATGTCCCTAGTAGAGACTTTGAATTTTACCCTGAGCAAATTAAGAAGCCACTGCCAGTTTTGGATAGAGAAGTGATTTAGAATTTATAAAGATCTCTTTGGTTGCTGGGTTGAGAATAGCTATACAGAGGGAAAGGCAGGAGCATGGAGAGCAGTTAGGAGACTACTGAACTAACTCTGGTAAAAGATAAAGGTGGATTGCCTTAGGTGGTAGCAAAAGGCATGGTGGGAATTACTCAGATGCTGAATTTATTTTGAAGGTAGAGCCAACAAGACTTTCTAATTAATTGGACATGTGGGACAAGAGAAAGAAAGAACTAAAGGATGATTCCAAGGTTCAGAATTGCCAAGAACTGAGATGAGGAAGATGGAAGTTAGAATAGATTTGGTAGGGGGGTGGGGATCAGAAGTTCAGTTGGAGACTTGTTAAGATGTCTCTGAGATATTTGATATGAAATGTCAACAAGGGCATTGGATATACAAGCCTGGAGTTCAGAGACATTCAGATTGGGTGTACATATGGACATCATAGGTATATGCATATTACTGACCACCATGAAATAGAATGTGTGACTGTACCAGAGAAGAAAAGAGGAATGAGGACTGTACCTTGGGTGCTGCTGTTGTTGTGTGTTAGTCATTCAGTCATGTCTTTGTAACTCCATGGACTGTAGCCCACTAGGCTCCTCTGTCCATGGAATTCTCTAGGCAAGAATACTGGAGTATATTACCATTCCCTTCTCTAGGGGATCTTCCTGACCCAGGGATCAAACCCTGGGTAAAGGCAGTAAAGGCAGATTCTTTACTGTCTGAGCCACCAAAGAAGCTCTGGGTGCTGAACACTAAATATTTGTGTCTCCTCAAAATTCATATGGTGAAATTCTAACCCCCAATGTGATGGCATTAGGAAGTAAGGTCTTTGGTAGGTGATTCAGGTCATGAGTACAGACCCCTCTTGAATGGGATTAGAGTCTTTATAAAAGAGCTCCCAGAGAGCCTTCTCACCCATCCACAATGTGAAAACCCAGCAAGAGGTGATTGTCTGTGAACCATCACGCATGTCTCACCAGACACCAAATGTTCCATTGCCTTGATCTTGGGCTTCCCAAGCTGTAGAACTGTGAGAAATAAATATCTCTTATTTATAAGCCACCCAGTCTGTGGTATTTTTGCTATAGTAGCCCTAATGGACTAAAATATTGACGCGGAAGGGGTGGTACTCCAACATTTAGAGTTCTAGGAAATAAAGAGGAATCAGCAAAGAAGAGTGGGGGATGACCAACAAGACAAGAAGAAAATCAAGAAAGTGTGATATCTTTGAAACCAAGATACCACAATGATCCACTAGCTCAGACTGGAGGTAGGGACAGAAGAGGAGTCCTAGATCTATAAACTCACCTGCATGGAAGAAAAAGTAAAAGAAAGAGACCAAAGATTGTGTTTGTTCAGTTAACAAACAATAACTCCATCTAATAATAAATGCAGCCCAATTGATGTCCTTGAAATCTGACCAGATTAGAAATTTTGTCATGAAAAGTGGTGTCAGGAAGGGACGAGAGCACCAAGGAATGTCCACAAACCTAGCTCACCTCACTATTTATATTCTCTTAACATGTTGAGCCCAACCAGATCCTATGAGTGTCCTGGACTGAGGTCCTCATCAGAGGAGACCAGCTAAGTGTCAGTATCACTGTTCTTTGATCTCTTCCTGGAGCCACCAAGAGCAGAACATCAGCTGTGCCCCCAGAAACTTTGAAGTGAGTAAATGAGATTAGTTCACATAGCAGTAGGATATATCATAATAGTACCTACTCTTTTTTACCCCTTTGTTGAGGTATAAATGGCATACAATGAACTGAACAATGTTTAAAGTGTACAGTTTTATGTATTTGCATATATATATATGTATATGTATATTCATACACATCTGTGAAACCATCACCACAATAAACTTTGACATATATGCGTGTGTGTGTGCAAGTGTGTGTATGGACATGTATGTGTGTATCTGTCAAACCAGAAGTTTCCTTTTGCTCCTTTGCACTTCCTTCCTCCTATCCCTACTTGCATCACCCCCAGCCGCAGGAAGTCACTATCCTGTTCCTCCACTATCACTGGAGATTAGCATTTTCTAAAATTTGTATCCCCTTTTAAAAATATTTATTTATTTGGCTGCACCAGGTCTTAGCTGTAGTACACAGGATCTTTAGCTGCGACATGTAAACTCTTAGTTGTGGCATATGGGGTCTAATTCCCTGACCAGGGATCGACCCCAAGCTCTCTGCATTGGGAGCTTGGAGTCTTAGCCATTGGACCACGAGGAAAGTGGCTGTACTCACTTTTATCTGTCTTCATTCACTCAGCATAATTACTTATGTGCTTTGTGTGCCAATACTCTTCCTTTTTACTTCTGCATAGTATTCTATCATACGGATCTACCATAATTGGTCTGTTCATTCATCTTGTTACTGGTTTATCTGATAACCACTGGGGAAATGATGGCAAGAAAGCTTAGTCCCAAGCACTTAGTCTAAAATCAGGCAGATGCATGCGTAACACTAGTTTATGTTAGAGGCCTTTCCTCACCATTTATGAAGTAAGGGCCCTAATTTCCATGGGCAGTGTACATTTCTCCTCAGGATGAAGTGCCTTTAAAAGTTGCACATCCAAATAATGAAAGCTCATCTTTGAAGTCGACCCTAGATTAAGATGGAGAAGGAAATGACAACCTACTCCACTATTCTTGCCTGGAAAACTTCATGGACAGAGGAGCCCGATGTGCCCCAGTCCATGGGGTCGCAGAGTCAGACACAAGTGAGTGACTGAGCACACTGGCTTAAGATGAAAGATCTCTCAGTGGTGTCATAGAGGGTTTCAACATAGCTTGCTCACACTGCCAGATCCAGGGGGAGGTTACCTCCACAGCCACGGGATAACAAGTCTTTGCAACCCTTTGATTTTCCATAGCACAGAGAGTCAGACTCTCTGCTCTTGTAAAGCCCAGGGGCTGGCTGGCTGAGGGCAAGATGCCCTGCTAATACCTTTATCCACTTTGGCTCTCCAAATGATGTTGCCAGGGTCTTCTCCTTGGCAACAAGAAGGCTCTTGGTTCAGAGTCCCTCTGAGTGTTGCTGATAACACAGGCTCACACTGTTAGTTACTTGTTTTGCTGTCCTGCTAAGTCTGTACCAAGTCTCATGAGAAACCCCCAAGAGCACAGAGTTCTTTTGATTCAGTCATTGTTTCCTGTGTAAAGCAGTAGCCATGATCAGATTAAGGTGTTGTGATTCATCTTTTGAAGGGGAGAGAGGTGATCTGTCTATGGTTAGACAGATGGATCCTTTGAAACCCAGGGTGAGAAATTTGGTACACAGGGTATGTTTAACAAATACATGGCTTAGTGTGTAAGGTGGGCTTCCCAGGTGGAACTAGTGGTAAGGAACCTGCCTCCCAATGCAGGAGACTCAGGTTTGACCCTTCAGTCAGGAAGATCCCCTGGAGGAGGGCTTGGCAACCCATTCCAGTATTCTTGCCTGAAGAATTCCCATGGACAGAGTAGCCTGGCAGGCTACAGTCCATGCGGTTGCAAAGAGATGGACACAACTGAAGCAACTCAGTGCACACACACATGCACACAAAGAGTGTAAGACAAGCAAAAACTTATGAAAGACTTTCAGAAAGAACTGATGTTATCACGTGATGAATTAGAAAGTGGCAGCCGAGCTGCATTTCATGCAGTGAGATTCAAGTTAATGTATCTTAAGATTTGTTATGATTGATTTTCCACTTGATTAAAAGCTGTAGGTACAGGATGATGTTTTTTTTTTATTTCTGCATTTCCCTCAAAGATAAAAATGGTAAATGAATATCTGATCAGAGGATGGGTGTGTGGGTGGGTGACAGTGGAGAATATTCTGAGGAATGATCTGCCTTGAGGCTCATGGAACACCCCTCTATTAAGAGCAGGTGATTGGGACTGACATATATACACTATTGATACTATGTATAAAATAGATAACTAAGGAGAACCTACTGTATAGCACAGGGACCTCTACTCAACGTTCTGTGGAGACCTAAATGGGAAGGAAATCTAACAAAGAGTGGATATCTGTATATGTATTAGATAACTGATTAACTTTGCCTTACAGCAGAAACTAACAACATTGTAAAGCAAGTAAAAGCCAATAAAAATTAATTCAATTTTTAATTCTATTCAATAAAAATTAATTCAATTTAAAAAAAAAAAAAAGAGTTGGCTTCCTGGGAATTCTCTGGCCATCTACTGGTTAAAATTCTGTGCTTCCAATGTAGGGGGTGCGGATTCGATTGTTCCTGGTCTGGGAACTAAGCTCCAGCAAGCCACAGGGCACGACCTGAAAAAAGAGTTGACTTCCTCTCTCTAATCCCACCTTACTTTGAGAAATAGATTCTGGTCTGAGTATTAGACTATCCACTCCTCTTTCTGCCCTCAGGAAAAAAGCACTCTCCGTGTATTTCCTAAAAGCAAAAGTAACTATTGAAATCACCAGTCACGGCAGCAAAGGGAGGTTTATTAATGTTGACGCTTGTTCTGACAGCAAGAGCACCAGGCGTACCTCAGCAGAAGGAGGGTGTCGGCCGCTGTTCACAGGACTGTGGCTTTTAAGCACTGGACCCCCAGGGATGCCCCACTGTTAGGTAATGTTTAACCAAAGGTTCACAGGACAAGTCAGCATTTAAAAGTATTTTAGCTACGTTCATCTCTGACAAAGGTCAGATTTTTTAAACTAGAATTTTTTTAACACCTTTTTTTTTTTTCTTTAACTAGAAAGATATGTGGCTTGAAAAAGATATTGTAGAAACACTCCCAACCTTATACAAACAGGATGCAATATCAAGCAAAAGTGATTTCCAGTTTCAGCTTTTTGGAGTAACAGAAATGCGATTTCCCTTTCAGTGTAAATGACTAAATATATAATGGGCAAAATATACGAAACAATGGTTTCAGACGCTACAAGCAGTATAGGACAACAATCCCTGAAGGAAGACAAACAAGTGATGTGAGCCCTGCAATTACCCAAATGACAGTCTAGAGGGAATTTCCAGGCTGCAGTTCAGGGAGGGACCCCAAACTGCTTAATGGTCTCTCTGAATTGAGGAAACCGTTAAGGACTCAAGTAAGCCAAAGCAGCTAAGAGTTTACGGGTCATATTATGGAGGAGGAGAGACCTACACAGACAGGTGAGAGCTGCATATAGAGTTTCAGAATTGTACAGCAAATTCCCTGCAAGGCTTTAGCGGAATACTCCTCAGCCCATACATGAGAACAAACTATCTGAAACAGGAGGAAAATTAAAAACAAAAACAAAAAAACACTGAAAAGATTCAGGTAGAACAACTCAAATGATTACACAGGGCTAGGAATAGTTTGCTTTCCCACCAGTCAAACTGGAAAAAAAACTTAAAATACACAGGGCATCAGACAAATGTTGCCTCAATAGTGAGGCAAAATTAAACCTGGAATAAACGTTTTCCTGGTCTCACTTAACAAAACTTAAAAGCAAGACTTCATGGGATTAACATATACACACTACTATACACAAAATCGGAGAAGGCAACGGCACCCCACTCTTGCCTGGAAAATCCCATGGATGGAGGAGCCTGGTGGGCTGCTGTCTATGGGGTTGCACAGAGTTGGACACGACTGACTGAGCGAGTTCACTTTCACTTTTCACTTTCATGCATTGGAGAAGGAAATGGCAACCCACTCCAGTGTTCTTGCCTGGAGAATCCCAGGGACGGCGGAGCCTGGTGGGCTGCCATCTCAGGGGTCGCACAGAGTCGGATACGACTGAAGCGACTTAGCAGCAACAGCAGCAGCATACACAAAATAGATAACCAACATAGACTTACTATATAGCACAGGGAACTATACTCAATATTTTGTAACATCCTATAATGGAAAAGAATCTGAAATAAAATAGAAGTACATACATACATATACATATAATCATATACATACATATGTGTATATATATAAAATCATTTCAGTAAATGATGTGAGAAGAATTGGGTAACTGTCTGAAAAAATTAACTTTGACCCTGAACTCATACCATATACAAAAATTAACTTGAAAGGGATCATATTTTTTTTCAAGTGAAATTTATGAGCTAAATAAATAGAACTTTAGAAGAAAACATGGGAGAAATCCTTAGTAAATTTGAGTTTGGCAAAGCTCTCTTAACTAACAACCCCAAAGCACAAACTCTAAAAGAAAATAAATCAATTAATTGGCCTTCATCAAAATTAAAAAATTCTAATCTTCAAAAGACACTGAGAAAATATTTGTAAAACATATATCTGAAAAACAGCATGTTCTTTTGAATACATAGAGATCTCTTATAATTCAATAAGAAAAAGACAAACAACCAATAAAAATAGGCAAAATATTTGAATGGGCACTGCACATAAAAGATAGCTAATAAACACATGGAAATATTATTAATATCATTTATATACAGTTAGGGAATTGCAAATTAAAACTAAGATATCATTAAATAGTGGAATGGTTAAAATTTAAAAGTCTGATTATACTGATATTGGCATGGCTGTATGGAGGAACTTAAACTCTCACATACTGCTGGTGGGACTGTAAAATTGTATATCTACTTTGGAAAACAGCTTGCTAGTTTCTTAAAAAAATTAACTAAACAACCTAAATGTCCATCTACAGATGAACAGATAAAGAAAATGTCATACACATATAAAATGGAATACTACTCTGCCATAAAAGAATGAAATAATGCCATTTGCAGCAACATAGATGGAATTAGAGATTATCATACGAAGGGAAGTAAGTCATAAAGATAAAGAAAAATACCATGTGATATCACTTATATGTGGAATCTAAATACGACACAAATGACCTTCTATATAGTGGTGGTAGTGGTAAAGAAACCGACAGCCAATGCAGGAGACTAAGAGACACAGTTTGATCCCTGAGTCGGGAAGTTCCCCTGGAGAAGGGCATGGCAATCCACTCCAGTATTCTTGCTTAGAGAATCCTATGGACAGAGGATTCTGGAGGGGCTACAATCCATGGGGTCACAAAGAGATGGACAGGACTGAAGCGACTTAGCACATGCATGAAACAGAAACAGACACAGAGAACAGACTTGTGGTTTCCAAGGTGAGGACTGGGAGAGGGGGGGATTAGGAGTTTGCCCACAGACTCCAGCCACCCCACATCACTAACTGTACACTTACCAGGATCATTTAACTGTACACTTACCAGATGACCCAGCTGTCCCATTATGGTATTTACCCACAGAAAATGAAGATATATGTGCACATAAATATTTATAGATGAATGTTCATAGCAGTTTCATTTGTAATTGCTGAAAAGTGGCAACAATCTAAATCTATCAACATTTGAAAGGATTTAAAAATTGTGGTATATCCATACTGTTAAAAAGGAGCAAGCTACAGTCAGCAACATGGATAAATCTCAAAATACTTAGGCTGAGTGAAAGAAAAGCAGACTAAACAAATAAACATAGATACATACTTTATGGTTTACATAAAATCCTATAAAGGCAAATCATCTGTAGCGACAGAAAGCCAATCGGAATGAGTGACTATGAAAGAAGGATAGATAATGATATTCGAGAGGAAACTTTTGGGCATGATAGAATAAAATTTTATAAGTATATACAGTTTATTATATGTCAGTTATATCACAAATATCACTTTTCAAACATGTTTTGAAATTAGAAAATAATCCATCTTTATAAATGACATCACTGCCCTGATCGATGAATAGATTTACCTCTGGTCTCTGATGATTATTAGTTTGATTCACAAAAGAGTCACACACAACTGAGTGATTAAGCAACAGCATCCTCTACTGATTAGTCATATCCTGCGTGTTCCTCAGGTGAACCCTTTACCCTACATGCTGGCTGGATGCACTGGGCCTACAAAAGGGTTGTATGTCTTTGCTTTACAGATAAATATGTGTGGCACAATGTGGACTGAGATAAGCTTCTTTGACATCTGGTATAGAGGTGGTGGGGCAGAGACCACAATCATGACTTACCCACCTCTAACCCTAGGTGACTATTGATTTTTAGCAAAAGAAACCAAGAAGCTATAGAGGAAAAGTCAGCTGAAGTTCATTTGTGATGCTGGGAGTGAGAAAAGCATAGGGACTGATACTCAAAAGCATTCCTCACTGACGTTGTAATTGTTAGGCCTATATGTGAATGCCAAAAGCAAGAAAAAGAACAGAAGTGTCCACGCTTGACTGAATAGGAGGCAACTGGGAGAACCTAGGATTGAAGGTTTCCATTCCACCCCAAATTGAGTTACAAGCAAGCCTAGAAGATAATAGATAGTTAAAATACCTGTGTCCTCCTTAAACAAGGAAACAATAGGGCTTCCAGGGCAATGATTTTCAGCCTTGGCTGCACAGAAGAATAACCTGGGAAACTTTGCAGAAATAACATCTGGATCTCACTCCAGACATATTTAATCAGAATTCCTAATGGGAGGAATCCAAGGATTGGAATGTTTCTAAGCTCCTCAAGAGAGTCTAAGACAACTCAAGAAACAGACATCAATAGGTCATTCTGCCACAGAAATTTTGTTGTGTTTAATTTTTTCCTCTTACTGGCTTTCATAGCCTTAGAAGGGAAAGATAGTCCCCATACTGTCCCTCCTTCCCTCCTATCACATCCTTGTCTCATTATCAGGTTTCTTTGGGGAAAGAGAGATTAACAGCCTTTTTTAAAAATGAGCTTCAGAGTAGGAGTTGGGGGAAAGCTACTTCTTTGTTTTAGAATTTGGTTCTCAAATCTTAGCACATCAAAATCACCTGGAGGCCTTGCTGACCCCTGATAGCTGGACCCCATCCCTATGGCTTCTGATTCAGTAGGTATCAGATGGGGTCTGAGAATTTGTATGCTGATGCTACTGGCTGCAATCCCATTTGGAGAACCACTATTTCAGAGGTCACAGGGTGAGTAGGTTGAGTTTCTCAACTGTGAAAGAAATGGAATTTCAACAAACTACCAAAGGAGGTGCTCAACCTAGAAGATAGCAAACCTTAGGAAGTGGGATAGGAGGAAGGTTGGAGATTTCAGAAGTGTTCAGAACCTGCCTCAATGCAGCATCCCAGAGCAAAGATGACTACAGTGGATGACTCATGGCGTTAGGGTCATAACTTTGAGACATCTAACACAGGGTCCACTTTAAACATAGTCACAATCTAAAAGTTGAGAGTTATTATTTTACTTAGTGGGAATTTTTAGGACTTCAAGCCTGGGAGATAGAATCTCAAGTAACCATGAGAGAACTGCTCAGAGGAGGGGAGGGGAGGAGCCAGATTATATAGAAGTTTTACAACAAAGGGCAGGTAATCTTAATATCAAAAATTATTGTTAATTAAAGAAAACCACACTTCCCAAGTTAAGGAATTTAGTGCTGTTCTTTGTATGGAAAGATGCAAACAGTCTAGGCTCACTGAAGTCATTCCTTTCATATGCATCTCTGCTATTTGAAGCCAGCACCCCGTGTTTTTCACATCCTGAACTCTCTTGGGGCTTACCATAGGGAGAGGTTGTGGTTCTGATGGCTGCCAGTATTCTCCTTCCTGACTGCCCTTGTTGTTGTTCAGTGGCTCAGTCATGTCCAACTCTTTGGGACCCCATGAACTGCAGCACTCCAGGCTTCTCTGTCCTTCACCATCTCCCAGAGCTTGCTCAAACTCAAGTCCATTGAGTCAGTGACACCATCCAACCATCTTGTTCCCTGTCTTTCCCTTTTCCTCCTGCCTTCAATCTTCCCCAGCATCAAGGTCTTTTCTAATGAGTCAGCTCTTCACATCAGGTGACCAAAGTATTGGCACTTCAGCTTCAGCATCAGTCCTTCCAATGAATATTACAGAGTTGATTTCCTTTAAGAAACTGCCCTTAGGGCTCAGGAATTCATGTAGGAGGGCTGCAAGTGCTGATGACTGTGACATCCTTGTTTACTGATATGGTAGGAAATACTCCAGGGTTTCCCTGGTGGCTAAGATGATGAAGAATCTGCCTGCAATTCAGGAGACCTGGGTTCAATCCCTGGGTTAGGAAGATCTCCTAGAGAAGGGAATGGCTACCCACTCCAGTATTCTTGCCTGGAGAATCCCATGGACAGAAAAGCCTGGAGGGCTACTCACTCGCTCCATTTCTCAAGAGGAATACTCTTGAGAAATGAGTAATAACCTATATGGGGAAAGACCCTAAAGAAGAATAGATATATGGATATGTATAACTGAATCACTCTGCTGTACATCTAGAACTAACACAACATTGTAAATCAACTATACCCCAATGTGTATATATGTATATAAAGTTATTTCAATGGCAAAGAGTATAAAAGGACTGAGTGTCAGAAGCTTAGCTCTGGGGACTTTCCTTGTGGTTCAGGGCAGGGGGCCTGGGTTTGATCCCTCGTCAGGGAACTAGATCCCACATTCCACAACTAAGAGTTTGAAAGTTGCAACTAAAGATTCCACGTGCCACAACTGAGACCTGCTGCAACCAAATAAGTAAATAAATAAAAACAAATATTTTTTAAAGAACCCTAGCTCTGACTACTGTACATGTATCTAGAAAAAGTTATCTCAACCTCAGCACTATTGGCATATTCTTTGCTGTGGAGAGGTCTATGCATCATAGACTGTAGCAGCATCATTGGCCTTTACTCATTAAATGCCATAAGAAACTCTTCCCCCTGAAACATAACAGCCAAAAATGTTAAATATCCCCTAGAGGTCAAAAAAACTTCCTTGTTAACAACTGATCAATTCATACCTACTTAGTGTTGTGTCAATCGCTTAGTCGATTTGTGACCCTGTGGACTGCAGCCCTCGAGGCTCCTCTGTCCATGAAATTCTCCGGACAAGAATACTGGAATAAATAACCTAACTCTACACCTAAAGCAACTTGAAAAGGAAGAAATTATGAACCCCAGGGTTAGTAGAAGGAAAGAAATCTTAAAATTTAGGGCAGAAATAAACACAAAAGAAACAAAAGAGACAATAGCAAAAATTGCAAAAATCAACAAAGCCAAAAGCTGGTTCTTTGAGAGGATAAATAAAATTGACAAACCATTAGTCAGACTCATCAAGAAACAAAGGGAGAAAAACCAAATCAAAAAATTAGAAATGAAAATGGAGAGATCACAACAGACAACACAGAAATACAAAGGATCATAAGAGACTACCATCAGCAATTATATGCCAATAAAATGGACAATGTGGAAGACATGGACAAATTCTTAGAAAAGTACAACTTTCCAAAACTGAACCAGGAAGAAATAGAAAATCTTAACAGACCCATCACAAGCACGGAAATTGAAACTGTAATCAGAAATCTTCCAGCAAACAAAAGCCCAGGTCTAGACGGCTTCACACTGAATTCTACCAAAAATTTAGAGAAGAGCTAACACCTATCCTACTCAAACTCTTCCAGAAAATTGCAGAGGAAGGTAAACTTCCAAACTCATTCTATGAGGCCACCATCACCCTAATACCAAAACCTGACAAAGATGTCACAAAAAAAGAAAACTACAGGCCAATGTCACTGATGAACATAGATGCAAAAATCCTTAACAAAATTCTAGCAATCAGAATCCAACAACACATTAAAAAGATCATACATCATGACCAAGTGGGCTTTATCCCAGGGATGCAAGGATTCTTCAATATCTGCAAATCAATCAATGTAATACACCACATTAACAAATTGAAAAATAAAAGCCACATGATTATCTCAATAGATGCAGAGAAAGCCTTTGACAAAATTCAGCATCCACTTATGATAAAAACCCTCCAGAAAGCAGGAATAGAAGGAACATACCTCAACATAATAAAAGCTATATATGACAAACCCACAGCAAACATTATCCTCAATGGTGAAAAATTGAAAGCATTTACCCTAAAGTCAGGAACAAGACAAGGGTGCCCACTCTCACCACTACTATTCAATATAGTTTTGGAAGTTTTGGCCACAGCAATAAGAGCAGAAAAAGAAATAAAAGGAATCCAAATTGGAACAGAAGAAGTAAAACTCTCACTGTATGCAGATGACATGATCCTCTACTTAGAAAACCCTAAAGACTCCACCAGAAAATTACTAGAGCTAATCAATGAATATAGTAAAGTTGCAGGATATAAAATCAACACACAGAAATCCCTTGCATTCCTATACACTAATAATGAGAAAATAGAAAGAGAAATTAAGGAAACAATTCCATTCACCATTGCAACAAAAAGAATAAAATACTTAGGAATATATCTACCTAAAGAAACAAAAGACCTATATATAGAAAACTATAAAACACTGGTGAAAGAAATCAAACAGGACACTAATAGATGGAGAAATATACTGTGTTCATGGATCAGAAGAATCAATATAGCAAAAATGACTATACTACCCAAAGCAATCTATAGATTCAATGCAATCCCTATCAAGCTTCCAATGGTATTTTTCACAGAGCTAGAACAAATAATTTCACAATTTATATGGAAATACAGAAAACTTCGAATAGGCAAAGTAATCTTGAGAAAGAAGAATGGAACTGGAGGAATCAACCTGCCTGACTTCAAGCTCTACTACAAAGCCACAGTCATCAAGACAGTATGGTACTGGCACAAAGACAGAAATATAGATCAATGGAACAAAATAGAAAGCCCAGAGATAAATTTATGCACATATGGACACCTTATCTTTGACAAAGGAAGCAAGAATATACAATGGAGGAAAGACAATCTCTTTAACAAGTGGTGCTGGGAAATCTGGTCAACCACTTGTAAAAGAATGAAACTAGAACACTTTCTAACACCATACACAAAAATAAACTCAAAATGGATTAAAGATCTAAACGTAAGACCAGAAACTATAAAACTCTTTGAGGAGAACATAGGCAAAACACACTCCGACATACATCACAGCAGGTTCCTCTATGACCCACCTCCCAGAATATTGGAAATAAAAGCAAAAATAAACAAATGGGACCTAATTAAAATTAAAAGCTTCTGCACAACAAAGGAAACTATAAGCAAGGTGAAAAGGCAGCCTTCAGAATGGGAGAAAATAATAGCAAATGAAGCAACTGACAAACAACTAATCTCAAAAATATACAAACAACTCCTCCAGCTCAATTCCAGAAAAATAAACGACCCAATCAAAAAATAGGCCAACGAACTATACAGACATTTCTACAAAGAAGACATACAGATGGCTAACAAACACATGAAAAGATGCTCAACATCACTCATTATCAGAGAAATGCAAATCAAAACCACAATGAGATATTATTTCACACCAGTCAGAATGGCTGCGATCCAAAAGTCTACAAGCAATAAATGCTGGAAAGGGTGTGGAGAAAAGGGAACCCTCTTACATTGTTGGTGGGAATGCAAACTAGTACAGCCACTATGGAGAATAGTGTGGAAATTCCTTAAAAAACTGGAAATAGAACTGCCATATGACCCAGCAATCCCACTGCTGGGCATACAGACCAAGGAAACCAGAATTGAAAGAGACGTGTGTACCCAATGTTCATCGCAGCACTGTTTATAATAGCCAGGACATGGAAGCAACCTAGATGTCCATGAGGAGATGAATGGATAAGAAAGCTGTAGTGCATATACACAATGGAGTATTACTCAGCCATTAAAAAGAATACATTTGAATCAGTTCTAATGAGGTGGATGAAACTAGAGCCTATTATACAGAGTGAAGTAAGCCAGAAAGAAAAATACCGATACAGTATACTAATGCATATATTTGGAATTTAGAAAGATGGTAACGATAACACTATATGTGAGACAGCAAAAGAGACACAGATGTATAGAACAGTCTTCTGGACTCTGTGGGAGAGGGGGAGTGTGGGATGATTTGGGAGAATGGCATTGAAACATGTGTAATATCATATGTGAAACAAATTGCCAGTCAGGTTCGATGCATGATACAGGATGCTCTGGGCTGGTGCACTGGGATGACCCAGAGGTATGATATGGGGAGGGAGGTGGGAGTGGGGTTCAGGATGGGGAACACGTGTGCACCCATGGCAGATTCATGTTGATGTATGGCAAAACCAATACAATATTGTAAAGTAAAAATAAATAAATAAATAAAATCATTGCTATGTAAAAATAAAATAAAATAAAAACTGAAAAAAAAAAAATACTGGACTGGGTAGCCACTTTCTTCTCCAGGGCATCTTCCTTACCTGGGGATCAAACCTGAGTATCTTGCATTGCAGGCCAATTCTTTACCATCTGAGCCACCAGGCAAGCTTCCTACTTAGGATGGCTATAATTTTTAAAAAAGAAAATGCCAAGTGTTGACAAAGATGTTAAGAAATTGGAACTCTTATGCATTACTGGTGGGAATGTGAAATAGTATAGTAGCCATGATGAGAACAGTTTGACAGTTTCTCAAAAAGTTAAATATAGAACAACTATGTGCTCTGGCAATTCTGCTTTTAGGTATTTATCCAAAAGAATTCAAAGCAAGGACCCAAATATCGGTACACAATGTTCCAGAAATATGATTCACAATAGCCAGAGTGCAAACAACATATATGCCCATCAACAGATGAGTAAACAAAATGTGATATATATATATATATAAATATATATATCTGGAGTGGGTTGCCATTTCCTTCTCCAGGGGATCTTCCTGACCCAGGGATCAAACCAGGTTTGAATCCAGGCAGATTCTTTACCACTAGCATCACCTGGGAAAACTTCCAGTGCAGCTGTCCCCAAATGCTAGGTCCCGTCTAGACAGGCCACCACAGCATGTGTGTTGGCATGGCATGAGGACCAAGATTCCCCTTTTTTCTCTAGACTGCATGAACCCTGTGATTGAACTCCCATGAAGAGCAAGAAGTCACTAAATTTGACCTGTCTTTATTTCCCTCCAACTTAGGGGGAAACTTAAGCCAGGTTTAAGTTGATTCAGAAAAATAATGAAATGTGACATTTTTTGCCCACAGAAGGCTATGAAGGGATCCAGATTTGTTTTAATATCTTCTGACGAAACAAGTCCCCACTAACCATTTGACTAAGAGCTGTATTGAGATTAGTGGATGTAAACTAATGTATACAGGATGGATAAACGACAAAGTCATACCGTATAGCACAGGGAACTATATTCAATATCCTATGATAAACCATAATGGAAAAGAATTTTTTAAAAAGAATGTCTATATGTGTATAACTGGATCACTTCATTGCACAGCAGGGATTGGCACAACATTGTAAATCAACTGCACTTCGATTTTTAAAAATGGAAAAAAAAAGAATGGCATTGTTTCCCTAATTTGAGAAGTCCCTGAGGGCAAAGATCAGGGGAAACATCATTTTCTGTGCATTGAGAATGGTAATTGCCAAGTTGTGAGTGTGTAGAATGTGGTGAGAAAGACTGGAGAAGCCTTTGCCACGGACTTTACAGTCTGGATACTCCAACTGGGAGTTGCTTTTTTATTGTTGAATGAATCTTTGTGATTAGTAAAGAAATGGTATTAATGACTCATCCATGGGTTCAAACTGCATGCATTTTTCCAGGCTCTATGGTACAAAGATGGATTAGATATGGGCTATAGTTCTCAAGAGGCTTTCAGTTTAGAGGAGGACTAGTTTATTTTGTGTCTGAGACAGTAATAAGCACTAAAATCAACATTTATACAAAGTCCTAGGAGGGCACAGAAAGAGTGACTAATTATCTCTAGGAAATATTGGGAATAGTAAAATCCTTCAAAGAGGAAATAAGGTGTGAGTTGAACCTTGAAGAACAATTAGTAGGTCAACAGTAAGGCAACAGGGATAAGAGAGAAATGTCCACTTAGGCAAAGAGAGCTCTGTGGGCAAATAAATGGACTAGGAGGTTGCCTACTAAAATATGGGAATGATCTGTGGGGTAGTATGAATGCAAATCAGTAAGTGTTAGGGACGTGGTAGCTCATGGGGGAAAGTTGATATGAAAATACAAGGTTAAATAGGAGGTGGGGCCATAATGAGAAAACTTATATTCAAGTGGTATGAGAAAATATAATAGTTACTGCTTTATTATTATTATTATTATTATTACTTGTTTATGCCAGGTCTTAGCTGAGGCATCCAGGATCTAGTTCCTGGACTAGGGATCAAACCTAGGCCTCCTGAATTGGAAGGGGAGGGGTCTTAACCACTGGACCACCAAGGAAGTTTCGACAGTGATGGTTTTTAAGAATGTTTATATTCTTTGATTGTTGTTGTTCAGTTGCTAATTCATGTCTGACTGTGAGCCCATGGACCACAGTTTGCCGGGTTTCTCTGTCCATGAGATTTCTGAGACAAGAATACTGGAGTGGGTTGCTGTTTCCTTTCCAGGGGATCTTCCCAGATCAGGGATCGATCCCTTGTCTCCTGCATTGGCAGGCAGATTCTTTATTACTGAGCCACCAGGAAAGCCCATATACTTCCATATCTAATGCTTCACCTCTGCCCCAAGCCCCTGAGTAACCCCACCTGGGGCTGCTCTGGTCCTCTTTTGAGACCACTCCACCCATCTCTCTAGGATCCAGTAACTAGAAGGTTAATCCCTGACATACCAGGGGCTTGCATGTATCTCTGCTCTTATCTTTAACATTTCCATATACTTCTTTCTTTGGATTTAGTATTTTACATCTAGTATCTTGAGTTAAAAGCTTAGATCATTGATCTTTAACATTTCTTCTTTTTAAAGGTGTGTACTTATGCTTTCATTGCATCCCACAAAATTTGATGTGCCATACTTTATTGCGATTAACTTTAAAACATCTTATAACTTATCTTATGTATTAGTTCTTTAGTTATGGGGTTGCTCAAAGTATCGCTTAATTTTGAAATATGTGAGGGCTTCTCCATCTCCCTTCTGATGTCTATGTCAGAAGATTTCTCTGTCTTTTTTCACTGTAATAAAACTTATGCCACACAAAAGCTCTGAGTGATCAAGTCTGGTCCCTGATCCTGAAGCTAAATCTTCTTTGGAAATCACGAATCCAACATTGTTCACCGTAAGCTACCATCTTGGGGGCTCGTCCAGGATCTTCACGACAAGGCAAGAACAGTCAGAGTTCTAGCCCCTCTGCTTTCTCAGTATACACATTTCCTCCTTTATTTTACTAACTCTACATTGTACCTGTGTGTGTCAGTGGTCGAAAGCCTATGGGCAAAGCATGTGGACAAAACGTTCCTTTCTCGCTCAGCTTTTCCTGGTCTCTTTGACCATTCCATAACTGCCTGGGGAATTAGAACTACAAACCTAATCTTTCAGACCATAGACTTTCGAAGGACTTGCCGTTACTGTGTACTTTTACTTAGACTCCCTGTCCACCCACCCCACCCCAAGCTAGGGCTTTCCTGGTGGCTCAGAGGGGAAAGAAACTGCCTGCAATGCCGGAGACCTGGGTTCAGTCCCTGGGTCAGGAAGATTCCCCTGGAGGAGGAAATGGCAACCCACTAAAGTATTCTTGCCTAGAGAATCCCATGGACAGAGGAGCCTGACAGGCTATAGTCCATGGGGTCACAAAGACTCGGACACAACTGAGCAACTAACAACAGTTATTTCTTCATTGATTGATTTCTAGCTTGATTCCACCATGCTCAAAATACATGTTCTATAGGCAAACACTCTCTGATGTAATGGGACCCAATCAGACTTATAAGCTTTTGTTTTGTTTTATTTATTTGACTTAGTTGTGATATGCAGGATCTTTTTTGTGGCACTTGGGATCTTGCATTGCAGCATACGGACTTTTTAGTTGTGGCTCTCAGGCTAAGTTGCTCCCCAGCATGTGGGATCTTAGTTCCCCCACCAGCAATCGAATCCACATTCCCCACATTGCAAGATGGATTCTTAACCACTGGACCACCAGGAAGTACCCTGGTAATTTCTTACAGAAACAAATCTGTTACCTAGGAAAGCGTGTGTATGTGTTAGTCGCTCAGTCCTGTCTGATTCTTCGCAACCCCAGAGATTATAGCCAGCCAGGTTCATCTGTCCATGGGATTTTCCAGGCAAGAATACTGGAGTGGGTTCCCATGCCCTTAGGAAAATCTTGGAGGAGTCCCAGGCCTCTGTTGATCTGTAAAGGGTCTCAGTAGATGGTATGTTTTCTGTATTTAGTTGAAACATGTATCATATTATTCAAGGTCTCAAGTCTAGTAAACATATGCTCAACTTCCCTTTTCAAGAGTTTCTATTTGTCTCTATTACCTGCATTCAGCTTGGTGGAGATAGTTCTAGTTTCCTCCTGAGAAGCAATTCTTCAGAATAGATGATAAAATTAAAAGGCTCATTGTGACAACTTCCTCCCAAAAAAGTCATAGAAACCTCATCTTCAGAAACTGATGTTTCCTGAACTACCCATGATGGTTTGGGCTTTCTTTCCTATGCTTTCTTCTTGAGTGATTTCATCTGTTCTTATAACTTTAAAGACCATCCAGCCCTAACTTCAAGCTCCATGTAACCATGTTCTGCCTGCCTGTTTGAACTCTCCAACTGCATGTCAAAAAAAGGCAATATATACATAAGAAATCTGTTTGTCTTTTACCAAAAGCTTTTGTTTTCTAGCCTTTCCATCACAGCAGATTCCTGTTAACCACACCTAGGATGAGATCATATTGGAAACTACTCCTTGTCTCCCCTCAAACACCATCTAATCCATTACCATCACCACACCCTGGTAATTCTACTAGGTTGCTGAAAAAGTAACTGTGCTTTCAAACCGTGAATTTTAAATCATTATAACTCGGTTCAAACACATTGCTATTAATCAAAATAGGAACAATCAACACACTTTTGCCAACAAGAAATACGTTTGTGTATTCCGGTAGCATAAAAATCCATGCTTCTGTATTCGACAAACTCTTGGAAAGCATTTTCTGCCTCCCGTGGGTTGTGGAAGCATATTCCCTGCAAAATGTTATCAAGATGCTTGAAGAAGTAGTAGTCCATTAGTGAGAGGTCAGGTGAATATGGCAGATGAGGCAAAACTTCATAGCCCAATTCATTCAACTTTTGAAATGTTGGTTATGAGATGGCATGTGGTTGGGCATTGTTGCAGAAAACAATTTGGCCTTTTCTGTTGACCAGTGCCAGCTGCAGGCATTGCAGTTTTTGGTGCGTCTCATCAATTTGCTGAGTGTACTTCTCAGATGTAATGGGGTTTTTTGGGGATTCAGAAAGCCGTAGTGGATCAGAGGGGCGGCAGGCCACCTGCAGTGACCGTGACTTTTCTTTGGTGCGAGTTTGGCTTTGGGAAGTGCTTTGTAGCTTCTTCTTGGTCCAACCACTGACCTGTTGATAAAATTCAAATTATGAACTCTCTCCATCTTCACCATCCCCACCATTAAAAAAAAAAATTATTTATTTATTTTTGGATGGGCTGGGTCTTAATCTTCGGGAAGGCTTTTCTCTAGTTGCAGCGAGTGGAGGCTACTTTCTAGTTGCGATGTGCTGGCTTCTTATTGTAATGACTTCTCTTCTTGCAGAGCACAGGCTCTAGGGTACTCAGACATCAGTAGCTGCAACATGTGGGCTCAATAGTTGTGGCTCTTGGGCTCAGAAACACAGGCTCAGTATTCTGGTGAAGAGACTTAGTTGCTCCTCGGTATGTGGGATTTTCCTGGATCAGGAATCAAACCCTTATCACCTGCATTGGCAGGGATATTCTTTATGACTGAGCCACCAGGGAAGTTCCATCCTCATCTTTAAGCTGTATAATGGACTGGATGTTTATGTCTCACCAAAATTCATAGGTTGTAATCCTAACCCTCACTGCAATAGTATTAGGAGTGCGACCTCTGAGACGTGATTAGGTCATGAGGGTAGAGCCTTCATGACTGGGATTGGTGTCCTTATGAAAGAGATCCCAGAAAATTCTCTTGCCCTTCCTCCCATAAGAAGACCCAGCAGAGAAGAACAGAAGATGGCCCTCTATGAACCAGGCTCCCACCAAACACGAAATCTGCCAGTGCCTTAATCTTGGATGTCCCAGCATCTGGAACTATAAGAAATGTTTGTCGTTCCATCCACCCGGTCTCCAGTGTTTTTGTTACAGCAGCCTGAATGGACTAAGACAGCCTGCCACCATCTTCCACCCAGACTTCTGCAGTAGTCTTTTTCCAGGCTCCCAGTTCGCACACTTCATGCCTTATAACTGTTTCACCAATCAGTACGGTCTTTATAACATGTGAACTGGACTGCATAATTTCCCTTCTGTCTTGACTTGGACTCCTCCCAAATTAGATCAGGAGCCAGAAATTCTAGTGAAAGTAATTCATTTGGGAGGAGACCCCAGAAAGCACTGGAAGTGAAGTGATAGGAAAGAGGAGAGACACAATAAACATGTTAAATAAGCTACCACTCTGCCAACTGAAGCTTATCTCTGAACTGTGGGGAATAAGTTAAAATACACACCCAGAATTATCTTCCAAAGGGGCAAGGAAACTGGGGTATTTGTACACCAGCTCCCAACAGTCACTGGTTGTAGGCTCCTCTCCTCTGAGAGTGAGATTAAGTCCCCACTGCTGTAGGCTGTCCCACAAACAAGCAAAGCAGCTTCAAAGAAAGGCCACTACGGAAATCACAGGAGCTGATACTTTCAAGTACTTGTCAAGTTGGCAAATAGGGAACTGGTACGTGCCAAGGGGAGATGGGCAGGGCACTGACAACATCTACTGCAGCTGCTGCTAAGTCGCTTCAGTCGTGTCCAACTCTGTGCGACTCCATGGACTACAGCCTACCAGGCTTCTCTGTCTATGGGATTCTCCAGGCAAGAACACTGGAGTAGGTGGCCATTTCCTACTCCAATGCATGATAGTGAAAAGTGAAAGTGAAAGTGAAGTCACTCAGTCATGTCTGACTCTTAGCGACCCCATGGACTGCAGCCTACCAGGCTCCTCCGTCCATGGGATTTTCCAGGCAACAGTACTGGAGTGGGGTGCCATTGCCTTCTCCTGACAACATCTACTACACCTACGCAAATCCCTCCAGTAACTTCCTGTTGAGTTTTGAATGAAATCTGGACTCTCAGTCATGGCATCCCAGACTGATCTGACTCTTGCCTACCCTGGTCTCAGGTGCCATTCCTGCCAGCATGGTCTCCCACCCAGAGGCAACTTTTGACTTTTTGCTCTTTGCCTGCTGGAACAATCTGCCTAATTCTGTTGGCCAACCCTTCTTTAGAGTTGGAGTAAGAGAACTTCCAACCACTGGCAGACATATTATCCTGGTGTTTTCCTTTTAAAGAATATTCTTCTGCTGGAACCCATGTAGACAAACTTGAATTCACATCTGTCTCTGCCTCCAAGGCAGATGATGTGCAGAAAGTTGATGACCTTTGGCATGGGGCTGCATACTTGCCTGCCTTGGAACTCAAACAAGCAGAAGGAAGAGATCTCGTGGGCAGTACAGGAGCTGTGACCCCAGCTGCTGCCCAATGGCAACAGGGTGAGCCAGTAGGTCACTGAAAATGTGGGTAAGACACAGCAGTGCGTATTGTACTATATGGGAATGGCTGCTGCTTCACTTCAAACTCTACATCTTTGAAAGTCTTGAGAACGCTAATTTCTACAAGATTTCTTCAGGTTGGTAGTGTGACTTTGGTTTAGTATTTTGGTAGGTAGAAGCAGTTCTAGTAGCTTTGACTTGGTCTTTCCTACCATAGTAACAAAGATAATTATTAATTCCATTGGAGACAGAAAGCTATGAAAGGAAAGAATAGCTCTCATATACTCTATGGCTCAGTTGTTAATGTTTGCATAGTCATTGCAGTGTAAACGCTGGGGACGGATCTTTCAAAAGTATAATACAACGAAATTGGAAGGTGTCCGAAGGCTGGCAGAACTACAAGGAGAGTGTGTGTCAGAAAAAAAGCTAAACTTTCACCGTCCATGGTAAGGAGTAAAAAATTCATGCCTAAAATGAAAAAATAAAGTAGCAATACAAGCATTTCAATCAGAGTTATGCAGTATATAGCAAACGAATCAAAAGATTTGAATGTGCCTCTGGGCAGAAGAAATATGGAGGGCACAGCTGGAAGGGAGCTGCAATTTTTTAATAATAAGCCATATAGAACTACAGATCTTGCTCTTAACAAATGATTCCCATTTTATTGGTGTAAGGTCAGCACTCAGCATCAATATTTTTAAATTAATTTTTTTTTTTTTGGCTGCTTTAGGTCTTCATTGCTGTGTGCAGGCTTTCTCTAGTCGTGGCAAGTGGGGGCTGCTCTCTGCTGTGGTGCAAGGGCTTCTCACTGCCTTGGCTTCTCTTGCTGTGGACCACGGGTCTAGGTGCAAGGGTTTCAGTAACTGTGGCACGTGGTCTCAGTAGTTGTGAACCTAAGCGTGGGCTTAGTTGCTCCAGGGCATGTGGAATCTTCCCAGACCAGGGATCGAACCCATGTTCCCTGCATTGGCAGGTGGATTCTTAACCACTGGACCACCAGGGAAGTCCTCAGCATCAATATTTTTAAGTGGCTTTAGTATGCAGGTGGCTTTATAGCTGGAGGTAAAGCTTAGGCTTCCCCCAGTGGCTCAGCGGGTAAAGAATCTGCCTGCAGTGCAGGAGACACAGGAGACAGGGGTTCGATCCCTGGGTTGTATTCTTGGCTGAAAAAATTCCATGGACAGAGGAGCCTGATGGGCTACAGTCCATGGGGGGCCCAAAGAGTCACAACTGAGCACACACACATGCACCTCATTGACAACACATTCATTAATACTCTTAAGATAGAGAAAATTTGGGGATATATTCACACTCACATAGTGTAGGAAAAAATGAAACATATTTTAAATAAATCAATTGTCCTGGAGTTGGACTTGGATACTCTATAGGAGTGGATAGTTAAGAAAAACTTCGAAAAAAAAAAAAAAAAAGAAAAACTTCGAGTTATTTTTTAAAGGCACTGCCTTAGTAGGAAGATTGCATCTGAATGCAGAGTCCAATCTATAAATGTGTTCTGTGCTCATACATGTGAAAATCCTAGGCTCAGCACTAAGGGCAGACAGCAGCAATATACATCCTGCTCTGCAAGACTGACACTTGAAATATTCAGAAAGAGCCACAGCACTCCTTGATCAAAGGCATGCCTTAAGAGATGTGCTGATAGAGGGCTCAAGGATACTCAAGAGGGGAAAGGATCAATACCTATTTCTTAGAGAATTCAGAAAAAATCCCAAAAAACAGTAGCCTTTTACTAGTAATTGTAAGCAGTATAGGTAACATCGAAATACATTGAATTTGGGGAAGAGAGAGAAGAGAATAGAGGAAGAACTTTCAGAAGAACATTTTTTAGCAAAGACACTAACTTGGGAAAACAGATTGCCATGAGTGGATCCACAGCAATAAAACTTAACAATTAGACTCACGGGGCAAGGGAAGGAATCATAGCTGGTTTATTAAAAACAGACAACTAAAAAAGCCCCTCTTTTAATTTTTCCACAGGGTTGATCCTTATAAATCTACATACCCTTTGAAAATTTGTCAGTTTTCCAAATTTTCCATTAGGAATTTTTATGGTAAGATTTTGGTAATATTTTAACAGTATACCTAAATGATATTTGACCATAACTGATATGCCTCTCTCTTTGAATATATTAGATGCTGTCTGAGAAAAACATGGCCCATGATTTTAAGAAATACAGTCTAAAATATCTTAAGGTCATACTGAAAAAGAACTTATTTGAAAAAAGACCATCTTGCTTCCATAACACAGACTTCCTTAAGTGATACTATAAATTCCTGCACACAACTTGTACTTCACTTTCAGAGAACACAGATTTGGAAATGAAGAGAATTGTAGGCTCAGAAGCACTCCAGCAGCATTCTCTGGGAGTCGCACTTGGGAATAGCCTCTCCTGGGGCCTCAGTCTGTCTTGCCCGCCAAGTACTTAAGGCCTGGCAGATCTCAGAAGCACATGGTCCCCTCACCCTACAATGAAGGAAATGTCATTATTGGGTCTAAATGTGATTATTAAGGAATTCAGCAAGACCCCCTTTTCTTTCTTTGCTTCCAATCCTAGGATGAACCAACATTGAAAATTAAGATTTCTTTGGGACTTAAATGTTTGCACATGGAGAGCTTAGAGAATGAATAAAAATTAATCCAAATGTTCCCAAATTTGGGGGGAAATTAGAATCACCTAGAAGAATGTTTAAAGTATAGACTGTTAGGCCCCTTTCCAACTCCAATTCCAACTCTGATTCGTTGAATCAGAATCTCTGTGACCACATGGGGCTGGGAGGAGAGCTGCAACTTACATTTTAGGAAGCTTCCCTCCGCCACCGCCCCCGATTCAGATGTCACCTGCTCAGTACTTATCCTCAGAATATTTGAAAACCACAATTCCTCCCATGTACACAGGAGGAAACTGAGGCAAAGGGCTTTCAGGGTATATCCCAGGCTTCCTTGTTTTTCAACAGCACCTTGAAATATTTTTAAACTTTTTTAACTAAAGGAGAAATAAAAATTTGATGGAGAAAAAGCTAGTAAAAATTGGAGTGAGAACTGAGCTTGAAGAAGAGGCTACTTATGCAGGGATAAGAGGTGTGCACAGAAGCAACTTGTGTGTTATATTGGTTCAGAGAAGGGCTGAGCTTCTTCAGATTACAGCTTCTCAAAGGAAGTGGTTTGCCTTTGTTTTTGTTTTCCTTGGTGGCTTAGTGGTAAAGAATCCGGCCGCAATGTAGAAGATGCAAGAGCCGCAGGTTCGATCCCTGGTTCGAAAAGATCCCCTGGAGAAGGGAATGGCAACCCACGCCAGTATTCTTGCCTGGGAAATCCCCTGGACAGAGAAGCCTGGCGGGCTACAGTCCATAGAGTTGCTACAGTCCATGCAGAGTCGGACACAAATGAACGACTAACACTTGTTTTTATTAAAACTCTCGCGCCCCCTAGCGGGTAAACAGAGCAATACCGAGACTATAGTGAAGATGTTCTCTGAAACTGTGCTCCGATTTTGGAATCATGATGTTTCCTTTTCTCTTCTTAATTTTGCATGAAGTGAAGTGCAAGTCCCTCCGTTGTCTTCGACTCTTTGCGACCCCATGAACTATACAATCCATGGAATTCTCCAGGCCAGAATGCTGGAGTGGGTAGCCTTTCCCTTCTCCAGGAGAGCTTCCCGACACAGGAATCGAACCGGAGTCTCCTGTGTTGCAGGCAGATTGTTTACCAACTGAGCTATACCGTGGTTTGTTTGTTTGTTTGTTTGTTTTTCAGTATGCTTTTCTATCTCCTCTGCTTTAAAGTCATAATCTTTTTGTCTCTGTAAGTAAAGTCAGGCGCTCTGCAAGAGTGAGGACAATTACATTTAATATACTTTTGTTTCCGTTTAGTCCAGCACAATGAGGAAAACATTTCAAATTTCTTAAGTGTTTCATAAGAAGCGTACATTTTACTCCAGAGCAGTTGATCTGGCACTTAAACTGCAATTTAAGAAGTGACTCAAATGGTTTATATTGATTCCTTTTGCCCAAAGGAACTTAGAAGAGTCTTTAAAATTTACTTCCATTGGTTTGAAGCAAACAAACAAGCAAACAACACCTGGTTAAGAGTTCTGATTATAATAGTAGTGTGGGTACTGGTGCCAAAAAACAGCCCTATGAAAACCTCTTTTCCAACTGCATCAGATTAAAAAGAGTGTGGTTGAATGTGAGTAAACAATCTATTGAAGAGCTGTGGGCTAAGAGCTAAGCATCTAATGCCTGTGAGGTTAGCGCACCAATTAATTACATGTTCTGCTTAGCTTCAGTTCTCAGAATACACCAAAGCAGATACCAACACCTGAACCCAGAGTTCTGTTACGTGAAGACGCTTTGAAAATCCTGACAACCACAGACGCCAATTACAGTCAGCTATTAGTAAGGGGAAGTGGAGCTGGCATTTGGGTATTCAGTAAGAGCCCACCATCTGATTTAATGTATGGGCATGAAAAGAGACAACTATCGTTGCTTTTAAAAAAGAAAAATGGGCAGAAGATTGTGCATTTGGAACTGAGAAAGAAAAAATTCTCATAATTATGTTGGGGGATGAGGAAGGAAAAGCGATCGCAAATCAAAGCCGACTTTCTCCAGCAACAGAGGGAAATAAAGGACTTTACGACCTTTTGAAACTGAAAAGGGAGACTGGCCCCGCGGCTCGGCGCGTGCGACGAAGTTCAGCACCTCGGAAAGCGCCCCCTCTCCTGGCGCTAGGGTTACGCATGCTCTTCGGGAGCCCGCAGCCTCGGCTGTGCGGGTGGAAATACAACTCGCGGCAACGCGGCTGGCAACTCACTGCGAGTCGACAGCAGCGGAGAGACGGAGATGCGAGGCAGCGAGGCAGCGAGGCAGCGAGGCCGGCATCGAAAGCCCTCCAGAGTCTCAGCGAGGTAGACTGAACTCTCTTCGGAAACCTCGTCGGAGCAGCTGCGGAGGAAACCTGCAAAGGTATTTGAAAGGGAAAGAGCGGGCCCCCAGGAGCGGTCTGGAGCTGCAGGGAGGGAACGCGCTAGTGCCAGCGGGAAACGCTGGGGGCAAAAAATCTGAGATTTTACAGTAGAGACCCGCAGACTCCAGCCTTGGCCGGACAACCTTTCGACGCCGTTCGCTCGCCTTGGGAGCTGTGCGTCTCTACTCTCGAATACCCCTCCAGAACCGACGTTCGGCGCCCATTTTCACGCCCAAGGCCAAGCTCCGCGCGCCGGGGACGCGCCTGGCGCCCGGTTCCTAGGCGCTCTCTTCCACAGCTACTTTGCAAGCCCCCGCGTGCGCCGGAACCCCGGGAGAGCCGGACTCCCCTTAGGAGCTATCTCCCGAAACATGACCTAGAGGCACCAGCGCGGGCAGGTGGCCGCGGCAGCCGCGCCAGCCACCATGAATAAGGCGGCTGGCGGGGACGAGCTCACAGAACTCTTCGATCGGATCCCGGACCTTCTGCAGGCGGCCAACTTCAGCGGCAACGCGTCGCTGCAGCTCCAGGACTTGTGGTGGGACCTGGGGCTGGAGTTGCCGGACGGCGCGGCGCCGGGGCACCCCCCGAGCGGCGGCGGGGCGGAGAGCGCGGACCCCGAGGCCCGGGTGCGCATCCTCGTCAGCGTGGTGTACTGGGTGGTTTGCGCGCTGGGGCTGACCGGCAACCTGCTGGTGCTCTACCTGATGAAGAGCAAGCAGGGCTGGCGCAAGTCCTCCATCAACCTCTTCGTGACCAACCTGGCACTGACGGACTTCCAGTTCGTGCTCACTCTGCCCTTCTGGGCCGTGGAAAACGCCCTTGACTTCAAATGGCCCTTCGGCAAGGCCATGTGTAAGATCGTATCCATAGTGACGTCCATGAACATGTATGCCAGCGTTTTCTTTCTCACCTCCATGAGCGTGGCGCGCTACCACTCGGTGGCCTCGGCTCTTAAGAGCCACCGGACCCGAGGGTACGGCCGGGGAGACTGCTGCGGCCGGAGCCTGGAGGACAGCTGCTGCTTCTCCGTCAAAGCACTGTGCGCGATGATCTGGGCCTCCGCCGCGCTGGCCTCGCTGCCCAACGCCATCTTCTCCACCACGGTCAAGGTGATGGGGGAGGAGCTGTGCCTGGTGCGCTTCCCCGACAGGTTGCTGGGCCGCGACAGGCAGTTCTGGCTGGGCCTCTACCACTTGCAGAAGGTGCTGTTGGGCTTCGTGCTGCCGCTAGGCATCATCAGCCTGTGCTACCTGCTGCTGGTGCGCTTCATCTCCGACCACCGCGTGGCAGGGACCGAAGGAGGAGCCTCAGCGGCCGGGGGAGGCCTGGCCGGAGCCAGCGCTCGGAGACGCTCCAAGGTCACCAAATCAGTGACCATCGTGGTCCTGTCCTTCTTCTTGTGTTGGCTGCCCAACCAGGCGCTCACCACCTGGAGCATCCTCATCAAGTTCAACGCGGTGCCCTTCAGCCAAGAGTACTTCCTGTGCCAGGTGTACGCGTTCCCCGTGAGCGTGTGCCTGGCGCACTCCAACAGCTGTCTCAATCCCATCCTCTACTGCCTCGTACGCCGCGAGTTCCGCAAAGCGCTCAAGAACCTACTGTGGCGCATCGCGTCGCCTTCTCTCACCAGCATGCGCCCTTTCACCGCCACCACCAAGCCCGAGCCGGAGGACCAGGGACTGCAGGCCCTGGCGCCTCTCCACCAAGCCGCAGAGCCCGACCTGCTCTACTACCCTCCTGGCGTGGTGGTCTACAGCGGCGGGCGCTATGACCTGCTGCCCAGCAGCTCGGTCTACTGACGCGGGCCGAAGCCCAGGGTGCACGCAAACTGCAAAGCGCTTTTTCCTGGATGGAAAAGAGCAGAGCGGGTGAAGGGATGCGAGGGGGACCTCCGGATCAAGAGTTTAGGAGGGAGCAGGATGGAGAGGAGCACAAAGGAGCAGCCTAAGAAGAGGTTGGGGACCTCCTCCAGAGAGGGGAGGCTGAGAACCCAAGTGGAGAGACGAAGCTGGCAAAGGGGCCGAGCTCAACCTTACAGGCCCAAGCCATCAGCCTCCGTTCCCCTTCTCTCTACACGCACCCCCTTCCTCCTCTTAGGCTATGTAGTGTAGGCTGGGCAGTGTAGGGCGCCCAGAAGGAGGAGAAAGGCATCCTGAATGTAGAGCAATTCGGGGTCGAGGAAGTGGCCTCAGCCAAATGGTGCGCAGACTGTTGAGCGCATGTATTACAGAAACTTTTGGGGGGCAGCTCTTGAAAAAGTCCTCAAGGTGCACGCAGCCGGGGGAGCCACCCTCAAAACCTTTGCGCTCTGGTTCTGGGACAGCCGCGGCGCGAAGGTCTGATCTGCTACTTGGCTGCGGGCAGGCCTAAAGTATGGGACCCGGAAACTTTTTCGGAGTTGAAAGAAAGACGTGACAATCTTGTTCCGCCCGCGGGAGAAATGCACCGAGAGAGAGCCACCTCCCGTGAGGCGTATGGTTTATCTTTTGGGTCCGGGAGCGTGCGCACACCCGGAGCCGAACTGGGACTCTGCACCGCCCAAGGGTCCCCGGAACCAAAACGCTCGCGTGTACTAGAGCTCTTTGCCGGGGAGTGGCTTCCCTGCGAGAGTGAGCGGACTCAGTGAGGTTACAGAGGCTGAAGAGAGAGACTTCAGGCTGCTGCTGCTGCTAAGTCGCTTCAGTCGTGTCCGACTCTGGGCGACCCCATAGAAGGAAGCCCACCAGGCTCCCCCGTCCCTGGGATTCTCAAGGAGAAGGGGGGCGGGGCACGTGCTCTCTTGGTATTCCAACAGCAAGTGAGTGCGCCCTGCGCTGGAAGCTGGGCGTCTGGATTCCCTTGAGAGCCCTGCGGGTGCCTGGAGACACTGTGTCCGCTCGGGTCGGGTCCGTGCACTGCAGGTGAGCTGTGCCCAGGAGCAATTTGAACAGGTCTGAGGAGACACGCCACTGGGAGTAGAGACTTTTCTGCAGCCTCACCCTCTCACTCTTTGGGAATCGGAATGCGTGTTTGATTGAGGCTCTAGACCAGCAAGTAGAGGAATGAGTCGGCCGCGTTTTTTATAGGCTTAGATACAAGATTAAGAGATGCTGTAGAAACGTGGTTCCTGAAAACCAAATTCCCGGAAGCCGGAGTCTGATCTTTCCAGAGGAGTTGTGGGGTAGGAAGGGGAATGGGAGACTCGAGTAAACTCTGTGCTGAAGGGGAAAGAGTAGGGAGAGTCTGTTCTGGGTGAATTACCAGGATTTCAGGTGTGGGGTTTCTTATTGCTCATAACACTGAGCAGAGAAGGCAAGAATCAGAATTCCCATAGGACTCTACCTTAACCAAGTTCCATTCATTCTAAAGAGTGTTCAGCACGTTGACACACATGATGAATTTTTCCATAACCCCCAGTCTAACGGGACCTTCTGAAGGGTGACACCTTTCTCATGACAATTCTGTTCTGGTCACAGCAGTATAGTCCTTTCTTGAGGCTGCTCAGAGGGCGGGACGGAATGATCTACCCATCCAGCTGCCAGTTTTGACAGAGGTGCTACTGTTTTTCTCTTTGGTGACCTAGTTTGAGATCACAAACAGGCAATGTGGGCACCTACTGGTGTGCTTATTTTCATAGCATAAATCATCACTATACAAGCATGTCTGCTTCTGTAGCCTCTTGAACCATAAATTACTTTGTGATTTTGTTGGAAATTCCCAGGACTGTCTGAGATTTAAGGTTCAAAATGTGAATTCCTCAGCTCCAGCGTTCATGTCCCGCTTTATGTAACACACACAGTGCAAAAATTAAGACCCTGCCACAAACACAAAAGCTGTTTGACCTCCTCAATCCTGAGCAGGCTTGAAGGAGGTAGCTTTTTTAGAAAACAGAATAATGCTAAGTAGTCAAATTAGCCTCTCTTTGCCATTTAGGATGAAAACTTATTGATACTGAGAACCAGTGGGCTAATAAACATTGAACTATAATCCCAAGTCTCCAAAATATAAAGTAAATGAACAAGTAAACACCTACAAAGAACAAATAGTAGCATGGTAGTGTATCTCTGTGTTACACTGATATTAGACACTTACTGAGATATTCTCTTTATTAAGCAACTTGCTGTTTTGAATTTAATAATAAACAATGTGTGGGTTGCCCAAGGTTTTTTGGAAAGTATGTTGAAGTGTGTACTTCTGGTATGATGGGCACTAGAAAAACAGAAGGGGTGGGGGCAAGGACTTCAGGAAAGAACTCTATGAAAAGAGTCACCTTGTCCCCACCCACATCTGTGGACTTCTGAGAACATGGCTAGAGGGAGCCAAGACCAAAACTCCTATCTACACAAGGACAAAAGCATCAACAAGGAAATGGTCAAATCCAGTTGAGATCATCAATTTTTTTTTGAATGCTTGTTGTGTGCCTAGCTCTGTGTTGAGTTTTGGGGTTACATACACATTCCTGACATTTAGAAAGGGACAGTACCATGTACATGAGGCAAATGAGTCATGGGATAGTAAGTTAAATGTCATGTTGTTGCTGTTCAGTCACTACGTTGTGTCGGACTCTTTTTGATCCCATGAACTGCAGCATTCCAGGCCTCTGTGTCCTTCACTATCTCCCTGAGTTTGCTCAAACTTATGTCCATTGAGTCGGCGATGCCATCAAACCCTCTCATCCTCCGTCTTCCCCTTCTCCTCCTGCCCTCAATCTTTCCCAGCATCAGGGTCTTTTCCAATGAATCAGGTCTTCACATCTGGTGGCCAAAGTATTGCAGCTTCAGCATCAGTCCTTACAATGAATATGCAAGGTTGATTTCCTTTAGGATTGATTGGTTTGATCTTCTTGCTTTTGAATATCATAGTAAGGGCTAAAAGAAGTGCTGTTTACAGGAACACAGGGATGGAGAACTTGATTCTGTTGGGGAATCAGAGGCTTCCTGGCCAAAGCAGTATTTGAGATGGACCTACAAATATGGGCTTCTCTTGTGGCTCAGCTGGTAAAGAATCTGCCTGCAGTGTGGGAGACCTGGGTTTGATCCCTGGGTTGGGAAGATCCCCTGGAGAAGGGAAAGGCTACCCTCTCCAGTATTCTAGCCTGGAGAATTCCATGGACTGTATATAGTCCATGGGGTCACAAAGAGTATGGATGTGAGAGTTGGACACAAAGAGTATGGATGTGAGAGTTGGACTGTGAAGAAGGCTGAGCGCTGAAGAATTGATGCTTTTGAACTTTGGTGTTGGAGAAGACTCTTGAGAGTCCCTTGGACTGCAAGGAGATCCAACCAGTCCATTCTGAAGATCAGCCCTGGGATTTCTTTGGAAGGAATGATGCTAAGGCTGAAACTCCAGTACTTTGGCCACCTCATGCGAAGAGTTGACTCATTGGAAAAAACTCTGATGCTGGGAGGGATTGGGGGCAGGAGGAGAAGGGGATGACAGAGGATGAGATGGCTGGATGGCATCACTGACTCGATGGACGTGTGTCTCAGTGAACTCCGGGAGTTGGTGATGGAGTCAGACACGACTGAGCGACTGATCTGATCTGATCTGAGTGACTTTCACTTTCATGTCACTTTCTTAGGAATATGAGTACAATTTAGATGGGCAATCTGGCAATTGAGACAGAGAGTAGGTGCATAGCTAGGGCATTTGAAGCTGGGGAAATTCAGTGATCAAAGGTTTTGAGGTTGGAAGGCCAGGTGCATGGAGGGAGAAGCAAAGCAGTGTGGCCTCCCTTTCTCCTGCAGGATTTACTGGGATTTCTAGGAAGAATGTAAATGTCCCTGCACTTGCTTTATTTGTCTGGGAACAGGACAATTTGTCCCAGAGGGGATATGTCATTGGTATACTAAGAACAAGTACTTAAGTTCCCAAAGGTGGTTAAGAGAGTGTGAAAGTCTTTCAGTTGTGTCCAACTCTTTGCGATCCCATGGACTATACAGTCCATAGAATGCTCCAGGACAGAACACTGGAGTGAGAACCTTTCCCTTCTCCAGGAGATTTCCCAACCCAGGGATCAAATCCAGGTCTCCCACATTGCTGGTGGATTCTTTACCAGCTGAGCTACCAGGGAAGCCCTGGTAGATTAAAAGCCTTTAAAAGTCTTTAAGGTGGTTCAAGTCTTTTAAAATTGGATTCTATCTGCTCATTCAAATCTCAATGAAGTTGAGTTCAAGGAGTAAAGTATCACTTAAGTGTGAGTGTGTGTGAGTGTGTGTGTGTGTGAGTGTGTGTGTGTGTGTGTGAGAGAGAGAGTCTGTGTGCTCTAGCTCCCTTTTCCATCCCATAGCCCACCCAGTGTTCCATCTGAAAAGAGCTTCACTTGTAATGAAGACCATGCCCTGTGGTTGGCCACAGATGACTACTCTTGACTTCCTTGGGGGTCCAGGGAAGATGGCTCTCAGTTGCAGGTCACCCTTCCAGCCCACCCAGTCATTCATTTCAAAATCTTTAATCAGCAGAGCAGTGCTTGGAGAAATGATCAGAAGATACACACTGAACTCAGCAAATAATTCCATTTCCAAATGTTGCAGACGTCAAGAACAGGTAGGTGAGGCAGGAGAGGTGGCCGGATGCTGTTTCTTTCTTAAGGCTGTGTGCTGTGTCATGTGAAAAAACTTCCCTGGTGGCTCAGATGGTAAAGTGTCTGCCTGCAATGCGGGAGACCCAGGTTTGATCCCTGTGTTGGGAAGATCCCCCTGGGGAAAGAAATGGCAACCCACTCCAGTACTCTTGCCTGGACAATCCCATGGACAGAGGAGCCTGGTAAGCTACAGTCCATGGGGTCTCAAAGAGTTGGGCACGACTGAGCGACTTCACTTTCCTTTCCTTTCCTTTCCTGTGTCATGTGGGGCCCTGAGAGCACTGGCTCATTCTCATCCTAGGCCCAGGGCAGGGGTCCTGTGTGGGATTGGGAGCAGGTGTCCTCCCTGGGTCCTTTTCTAAGTCAGTCATGACCTTGCTGCTCTTGGATGGATAACATGACGGGGAGAAGGAGGAAGGAAGACTGGGGAAGATGGGGTCTTTTTGCTGGTGAATGTAATAATTTCATTTGTGAGTGTATATTCCAATAGTGGGCGTCCCTGGTGGCTCAGATGGTGGAGTCTGCCTGCGGTGCTTGAGACCAGGGTTCGATCCCTGGGACGGGAAGATCCCCTGGGGAAGGAAATGGCAACCAACTCCAGTATTCTTGCCTGGAAAATCCCATGGGCGGAGGAGGAGTCT
Source organism: Bos mutus (assembly GCF_027580195.1). Lineage (NCBI taxonomy): Eukaryota > Metazoa > Chordata > Mammalia > Artiodactyla > Bovidae > Bos > Bos mutus. Next base: position 39,674,944 of record NC_091636.1, on the reverse strand, counting down.
GGCGAGATACAGTTCATGGGGTCACAAAGAATATGACACCACTGAGCGACTTCACTTTCACTTTTCTTTTCACTTTCATTCCAATAGGTGGCGCTAGTGGTAAAGAATCCGCCCGCCAATGCGGGAGACACAAAAGACATGGGGTTCGATCCCTTGGTGGGGAATATCCCCTGGAGGAACGCATGGCAACCACTCCAGTATCCTTGCCTAGAGAATCCCATGGACAGAGGAGCCTGGAGGGCTACAGTCCATGGGGTCACAAAGAGTTGGATACGACTGAAGCAACAGCACACGCGTGCGCGCGCGCACACACACACACACACACACACACACATACTGATGGAAGGCAGGGGGCCTGGATTGGACAGAAAATAAGTGCCACTGTGAACAGGAGGGAGGCAAGGCTCAGAGGTTGATCAATGGAGCCACAGCACACTGAGGTCTGAGAAGAAAGCTCAGCTCAGTCTGGAAAAAAATTAATCTGGAGAAAATGGGATAAACTGCAGGAACCCAGAGAACCTGGTGCTGAATGAGGAAGCTGTGTGTGTTCTGCAGGTGGCAAGTGTGGGCAGGGAAAGGAAGGAGTGACCACTTTGGTGTAAGGCTTGCCCTCCTTCCTCTCCTGCCCCACCCTACACAACTAGAAGAGCTCAGATCCACAGGGGTACCCCAGAAATACCACCCCACACCCTAGCACTCCCCCTGCTACAACCCAAGAGCACAGAGATCAGGCTCTTAAAAGGGAGGCAACCAAGAGAACTGCAGCCTGGAGCCATCAGACCTGGGCAGCCAGGACCCCCACCCCGGGTCCCCTACTAGAGAGTGCTGCTCAATCCTCCACTCCCACCTGTACCCCTTCCCACATAGCAAGGAATCCATGGAGCTGCCTGGAGCCCTGCACCTCCACCCCCTAGGCTATGCTTTGGTGTGCAAGACGTCGAATTCCCCATCTAAATGGCTCTGAGTCTCTAAGGGCTTCGTGGGTCCTTTCCTTTTGAAGGTGGTAGACACCGCTGAGTCTGTGCACCCTTAGGTGTGAGGGGAGGCTGAGGGTGACTGTTTGCAGGTGTGATAAAGGGTGGGGAGTTGGGAAGGCTATGGACGTGCAGGTGTCAAGGTGCCCACAGGGGCCCTCACAGTGCTGGACTGGGATAAGGGTGGGAAAGGGACAGAGGGGCCTTCATCAGCGGTCTCTTCCCCAGGCCCTGCAAATGCAAACGTTAGGAGTGGACCTGCACCCCTCATTCCCCTGGAGGTTTTGTGAAAGGGAACCCAAAGAACCCCCAAGCACAGTTCTCCTTTGCAGTACCCCTTCCCCAAATGAGCCTACACTGCAGGCTCCTGGCCACGCTACCGAACCGTCCATTCTGCTATGCACCAGGAAGCCAGACAACAGCCAGAATCCCTGTGTCCTTGTTCTCAAAGCAGCTCATTTCGTGTCTCCAAATTCCCTTCCAGCATGGGAGGTCTCCATAATCTACAAATTCATCTGAGGCAGCGATTACACAACCAGCTCTAAGATGAGGCAGGAGAAGGAACCATAAAACATGTTTTAACTTGGAGAAACATGTGGGCAAATCATTCTGCACCACTCAGGCACATCTTGAATTATATAGAAAACACTTATGAAGGACAGGTGATGGGGAGATCTAGGCCTCAGGAAGCAGGACGGTGAGCCTTTAAAAAATAACGACGATGGTTGTCATGTATCAAGTGCAGACCAGCGGCCAGCCTCCAGGCTGAGTGCTGCTCTTATAGGAAACAGCAGAGCCCAAGTGCCTGCGTTCAAAGCCCAGCTCTGCCACTTCGGAGCTATGTAGCTTCAGATGAGAACTATAAACCTCTCTGCCTCTGTTTCCTCATCTAGAAAATGGAGATCAGTAGCAGCAGGTTCTCCCAAGATTGCTGTGTTAACATGGGTAAAATGCTGAGAATGGTGGTAAGCACTCTGTACGGCTTAGGTATTACAAATGGTCACCACTCTCTGCGGTAGGAAGTATTGGGTGGGTCGTAAAGTTCCCTCGGTTTTTTCCATAAGATGTTACAGAAATCTCAAACGAACTTTTTGGCTAACTCAATATTACCCCAAATGTACAGAGGAACAAGTGCAGCTTTTGAGGTTCTGTAGCTTGCTGGGGAGCAGCAACGCCAGGATCCCAAACCAGCCCAGCTCTAAAGCTCATGGTCTTTCTGTTAAACCATGTTGCCATCATGAACTTCAAGGGGTATGGCTGAGAAATGCTGCTTTACTTGGAGAAGAGAGGATCACAGGAGAAATGGGAGGCAGTTCTTTGAAAGGCTTCCATTGAGACTCCAGGGGCTGGAACAAAAGTGCAGGCTAGAGAGAAAGATTTTTACTATATCAACAAGATGAGCTGTTTCTAAGTGGGAAATCCTCTAGCATGAGATGTTCAAGCAGACTTGTAGGGATAGTATAAATTAACATGAATTAATTATGAGTGAGTTAAATATGAATTGAATATGAATGAATTAATACCTCAAATCACCAGCCTTATTTTGCATAATGATGCACTGGATGAAAAATATAACCTTCCTGTCTATATATGGACCCCTAGTTAAAAAATAAAAATTAAAAAATCACATCACAGGATAAATTCCAGCATCACAAGTGTGTGTTAGTTGGCGTCTCAGGTTTCATCAAGGCCTAAAATGCCCTGTGGAAAACAGACCCTGCCTCCCCATTCCACTGCAGTGACTTAGGGAGAAAGTTGCAAGGAGGTGCTGTCACCATACTCGCCCTTTGCCACCAGCGAATGGAGGCATGACCCAGTCTGTCCTAAGACAAGTCATGCTTGAAATACTGAGACTGATGTGGACAGAGCTGGCTGGGAATAAGGGGTAGTTACGCACAGAGTCGGACACGACTGAAGCGACTTAGCAGCAGCAGCAGCAACTGCAGTTGAAGTCATAATACGTGGCATCCAAAGGGCAGATACAAAACACGCAGAGCTAGATAAAGACTGATTTCATGCTGCATGTGCCACTGTGTCTGAAAGTAGGGACCATGTCTCTTTATTGACCTAATCCACATATCTAACAAAGAGAGCCACAAAGCAACAGCCGATCAGCGCCACCGCAGAGGCCGTGATCACGACGACGACGACGCTGCCGGCCGTGTTGACCAGAAGGCCCAGGCCACCTCCAACCAGGATCTGAGCCAGCTGCACCATGCTTGTGAGGGCAGCGCAGTCCAGGCCCTGCCCTCTGCCGCTGCCATCCGGGCCCCCACCCAGGGCCCGTTGCTTCTGCAAGGCAAGAACAGGGACAGCATTTGATCTATGCCAACTGTTCCATAGGGCAGAGTCAGCAAGCAAACTTGTTCTTTAGAAAGCCAGATAACAGATACCTGCAGCTGTGGTTACAAACACATGACTCTGCTGTTGCAATGCCAACGTAGTCACAGCACACAAACATGTTCCAACACAACCTTAGGACCCTGCTATTTGATTCAAGCTCCACCCCCTGCCTTTCCCCTACCTGCCACAAAATCTTGAATATTAACTATGAGAGTTAAATGATTAAGAACACAAAATTCTCTCTTCCTAAGCATTCAATGGAGAAGGCAATGGCAACCCACTCCAATACTCTTGCCTGGAAAATCCCATGGACAGAGGAGCCTGGTGGGCTGCAGTCCATGGGGTCGCCAAGAGTCGGACACAACTGAGCGACTTCACTTTCACTTTTCATTTTCATGCATCGGAGAAGGAAATGGCAACCCACTCCAGTGTTCTTGCCTGGAGAATCCCAGGGATGGCGGAGCCTGGTGGGCTGCCATCTATGGGGTCGCACAGAGTCGGACACGACTGAAACGACTTAGCAGCAAGCATTCAATAAATACAGTGGATTAGGAAAAATAATTTTCCCTTTTCATCCCTTCCTTAGAGTTGAAAGTTCAAACACTTTCAGGAGGATGTTGAATCACAGATATATGTTAGGTGAGGCAACATAAAAAAGCAATTCAACCTTTTAAAATAGGGTTGTTGTTTGGTTAGTAGATTAATGTTTAATTACTATTTGACATTTGGTCTGAATTGGCTGATAGCATTGCCATTTGTCAGGTATCATATACGTGCTAGGGCTTGAGCAAGGCTCTTTCACTTACGTTATTTCATTCATGCTTACCACCTTTCCAGAGGCACATGGTGACACCAAGGAAGCCCCTAAGTGTTAGCCCCTCAGTCATGTCTGGTTCTCTGCGACCCCATGGACTGCAGCCAGCCAGGCTCCTCTGTCCATGAGGATTCTCCAGGCAAGAATACTGGAGTGGGTAGCCATTCCCTTCTCCAGGGGATCTTCCTGACTCAGGGATTGAACCCCAGTAACCTTCATTGCAGGTAGACTTTTTTTTTTTTTTTTTTTACCATCTGAGCCATCAGGGAGGCCCATATTATTATCGTTAACCTCATAATAACAATACTACTACTACCTACCATTTTTTGAGTCTTTGCAAGGTGCCAGGGGCATTATGATAAGCAGATTACCTATACTATCTCATTTCATTTAATTTTCCAACAATTCTATAAGGTGGGTGTATCATTCCCATTTGATTAGAAAACTAAGGCTCTATGAGTCTGAATGATAATTCCTACACTATTAAATTTAAAAAAATCATTGTGCAGGAAAATGCATAGTATCCTTTGAATAAGAAAAGGAAAATGAGAAAATGCAATTTGTAATTGCTAGATTTTCATTCAAAAATACTAGAAAGACAGACAAAAATCTGAAGAAAATGGTTACCTGTAGGGGCCTGGGGTAGGGGGTTGGGGAAATAGGGAAAGCGTGAAGGGTGAGGTAGGCAGGTGCCATTTGATTCACGTGTGCACATCATTGTGGCTGCTGAACCATGTCATTGTAGTTCCCATCTAAAAGTGAACTCATTTGGAGTGACACTTAGTAAATAAATGGAGAAGATCTCTGGGCTTCCCTGGTGACGAAGACGGTAAAGAATCCGCCTATAATGCAACAGACCCAGGTTCGATCCCTGAGTCAGGAAGATCCCCTGGAAAAGGGAATGGCAACCCACTCCAGTATTCCTGCCTGGAGAATTCCATGGACAGAGAAGTCTGGCGGGCTACAGTTCATGGGGTCACAAAGAACTGGATACAACTGAATGACTATTTTTTCCACTTTATGACTCCCCAGTGTCCCATAGCTGCCAAATGGGGGAGGGACGATTTGAATCCAGGTTCTTCTGAGTCCATAGCCTCTGTGTTTGGGGCCTGCTGCTGCTGCTGCTGCTGCTGCTAAATCGCTTCAGTCGTGTCCAACTCTGTGCAACCCCACAGACGGCAGCCCATCAGGCTTCCCCGTCACCGGGATTCTCCAGGCAAGAACACTGGAGTGGGTTGCCATTTCCCTCTCCAATTCATGAAAGTGAAAAGTGAAAGTGAAGTCGCTCAGTCGTGTCCAACCCTCAGCAACCCCATGGACTGCAGCCTACCAGGCTCCTCCATCCATGGGATTTTCCAGGCAAGAGTACTGGAGTGGGTTCCCATTGCCTTCTCCAGTGTTTGGGGCCTAGTATCATACAACTCTGTCTTGGAGGGGCGGTTCTCAATGCCAGCTGTATCTCTAGCAGCTAAGTGCCTACCATGCACTGAAACATTAGTGACAATGTCTCCCAGGGGTAAGGACAGCTACAACTCTTGTTTAAAGGTTTTAACACCTAGTGCAACCCTGCCCCACTGCGCTTGCCAGATCAAATGATAAAAAAGAAGGCCAGTGTTCTAGTCACATGGACATGCGTTCAGCGTTTTTGCAGTTTCCTGCTGGGATGAATAAGCTAATTGTTCTCTTTAGCTTTTACATTTGGGGAAATGTAAGCCTATTTTCAGGGGGACAGTTGCATATTTTGATAAGAAAAGGTGGTAATTTTAGAGCAGAAATTCCCAACCTAATGCTTTTTTAGGGCCACATGGTGTCTTGCCCTCTGGCTTGAATTCCCAGATGGAAACGGAGATGGGGCGGGCCTCCCTTGAGGCAGCTAGAGAGTTAACCAGCTGCCACCAGCTTTCCTCCCTGCACACAGGGCGTGACTTACTAAAACCCCATTTCCAAGGAAAATATTGCTCAACCAGTAACTCCCAGAAATGGCACCGAGCCTCTGTAGTGGTTGAGGGCCAGGGCCCTCGCTGTGGCACCCAGAAATGACTGCAGGTGCATGGCACATGTCAGAAGCCCAAAGTTTCCGCTGCTTTGTCTCTGTGTGATTGTGGGCTGGCTTCTCAGCATTACCAACCCTCCCTTTTCCAATCTGACAAGTGGGAGTAATGGTGCCTGTCTGACTGCTCCCAAGTGCACTGGGCTTCAGAGTAAGGAGGAGAGGGTGGGCTGGGAACGTGGTCATGCCTTGGCCAGGCCATCGTAGCATCTGGCTGGACATTTTAGTGATGCAGTTTCAAGAACCCATATTTTCCAGCTCTGCTCTACACTTTCCCAAGTACCCCCCCCACCTCCCCCGCCTTCCCAGGGGGCTCCAGATGTCACTCAGCACTGGGGTTGGACCACAAACCTGCTCCTCATGGTGATACACAGCGATGAGGGTAAAGGGTACTGTGTACAGGGTGCTGGACATCACGCCAAACAAGGTGCACATGGCCAGGGTGGAGTAGACATTCGGGAAGAGCCCGATGAATCCCGTTCCCAGGCCAAACAGCAAATACCCCATAAAGTACAGACCCTTTAATCCGATGCAGGGAACCAACACTTTCTGAAAGTCTGTGGGGAGAAGAGAGGGAGAAATTATAGCTGGCAGTGCCTCACAACGTCTCATAATTTCAGACAACCTTTGCTTTTGAAGATTCACTTTTGTTTTTTTAAATCTTCCCTTTGATATTGAGTCAGGAACAAAAGAACCCCCTTATCTATGCTTGAAAACAGCTGGTTTTGGGAATCAGTTTTGAATCCTTTGCATAAAGGAGAGCTGGAGATTGCTTTCCTGGGTTGATTTTCTTTTCTGCAGGGAAGGACCAGGTACTGCGTAGTGGGCAGTTGTATATAGCCACAAGATGCAGAAGAGATGATTGAAAACCCACCTTTGTTATGGGACCCTGGGGCTGTAGGACATGCGAGAAAAGTGCAGTTCTTTCTAATTCACAGGGATCTATCCCAGCAGGACCAAAATGACAATCCAGGTCTATCTTGACCCAAAGTCAGGTTGGAGGAAATGAGCATAACCAGAGTTTATGGAATAAGCTGAGACATTGAGTTTTTCTGCCCCACCCGAATGCTGTCTCCACAACCTGAGAAGCAGGTAAAGAAGGTACGTCATCTGCCGACACTGGCCCTGACATACCAGCCCTTCCTGGTCCGGTCAGGGGACCCTGCTGTGCCAGGCACCTCCCCATCGCTGGCACCCTCACACTCTGGACAAGCTCTGTAACTTCTCCAAAGCCTCAGCTTCTTGATCAGAAAAATGGAACTAGTAAAATCCTTGCTGGCGGTTGTTACTAGGATCAAATGAAGTAAAATAGCTGTGAAATCCCCCAGCCGAATGCCAAGCACACAGAAGACATCAAGTTAACATGGATTATCATAATTTCAAAAACACAGACTTTGTTTAATATGGTTGACTTTTCACTGGGGTCTCCTTGAAGCAGGTAAACTTGGCTTGCTCATAAAAGACTTATGGTACAGCTCATTCTTTAAAACTGAAAATTTTGCTTTAAAATATTTTCCTGTTTTTCACCACAGTAGGGAAAATCCCTAAGAACGTTTTATCTTCCTTTTTTAATCATTTATTTTAATCCATAGTTTTATCTTTCCTCTACCCCATGCTTCTAGAACAAATGAATCCAGGAGATAGATACATGATAGAAGCTAGAAATGTGCCTACTTAAGAGTGAAATTTCCCATGTCTATTGAAATAATTATTAGATTTACATTGCATAGACAAGAAACCTCATCTGTATTCCATTTGTATTATTGTTATATCAATTATGCATTAAATATGTGAAGAGAAAGTCGTTTAGTCATGTCTGACTCTTTGCGACCCCGTGGACTATACAGTCCATGGAATTCTCCAGGCCAGAATACTAGAGTGGGTGGCCTTTCCCTTCTCCAGGGGATCTTCCCAATCCAGGAATCGAACCCAGGCTTCCCTCATTGCAGGTGGATTCTTTACCAGCTGACCCACAAGAGATGCCCAAGAATACAGGAGTGGTAGGCCACCCCTTCTCCAGTGAATCTTCCCAACCCAGGAGTTGAACCAGGGTCTCCTGCATTGCAGGCGAATTAAATTTGTATCTATTATGTATTACATTGGTATCAATTTGGAATTCTGAAATGTTAAAGGAACAACATTGCTTCCTCTATTAAATTCATGCCATGCTTGGAGGGGTGTTGTCAAGGCTGAGAATAAAAGCAGTGTAAATCTAGTTTGCTTAATGATTACATTTATGCAGAAAGTGGAATATAAGTTGTCTCAGTACCTGAAAGATACCATCAGTATTATTTAGGTAAATGCTCTCACCAAGTAGATGGGCCAACCAGAAAGAAGGCAAAAGGTGATAAAAAGATATTTGGAAACACAACTAACTTCACTATAAAGACTGAAAATCTGGCAAAGAATGCTTTATTTATGAAGCGAAATCAGTAACTGTCAGCCAAGTTGACTTGCCCTCTGCTGTGTCTGATACTAAGTAACATTGTGCCTCTCCTTAGGGTTGGAGAGAAATGACTGATTAAGGCCCCAGCTTTGAATAGTAGTCTATGCTATGAACAATTGGCTATATTTCAGTACTCAGTGTGACTATACTCATCAATCTAAGTGTACCTGCTGTGTAAAAGGAGCTTTAAAACAGTCCTTTATCGCCATCCCCCATCTCTTACCTCAGCAGCCAGATTGCCCTACCAAAGTCCCTCTGGATAGACATTTTGGGTCGTCAACCTGGTGTTATGTGATGAGTCCAAAATACAGGGTTATCTAGTGTACTCTGGAATTGCGGCAAATGATCGATTCTGCCCAGAGTGGATTGGAGTGCAGAGGGAAAGACTTGAGAGATGGCACAAACAGGGGCATTTTGGAGTTGGGTCTGGCTGGGTAGGGAGGGAGAAACAGCAGCTTAGGCGGAAGAAACCAAATATAAATACACAGACATGAGACCGGCTGGGAAGTGGGTCACTGGGAGAGTTCCTGCTTGGGAGTGACTGAGGTCCAAGAATGAGCCAGGCCAGACGGTGAGTCCTGGAGCACCAAGGTCAGGACCTCCACTCTATCTTATGGGAGCCCCTGAAGATCTTTAGGCAAGGCTTAAAGGTTGGTATTTTATAGAGAATATTTTAGTTCTAACTCACTGTCTTAGGAATATCACAGGTTTATACATTAATATAACTTTCAAAAACTATTAAAATAGGAGGGATTCTTGTATAGAGAGATTTTAAGTAGAAAGGGTCTAAAAAATAACATGCTCTTGAATTTTCAAAAGCCGTGAAATTCATGTAGGAGCTCAACGTAGATAATGGAAGAGTCCCTGGGAGGGATTCTTTGAGGAGAACAAGTTAAAATTGACATAAAATTAAAAGGCTAATGACTTTTAGAAAAATATTTTCCTCTTAAAAGAATGAGGATGGTAGTAAATAGTTGCCCTACATCTTGAAAGCACAAAGTGGATGGATAAGTTATTAAATCCTTTCAGTCTAATGCTCCCTGATTGTCCTCCTGCAAGTTTTTTTTTTTTTTTTCCCTTCTTCTTAATTTGTATACTCTGGACCCAAGGATCAAACCTGTGTCTCTTACTTCTGCACTCGCAGGCGAGTTCATTACCATTAATGCCATCTGGGAAGCCCAAGGTGGGCAAAGGGCTTCCCTGGTGGCTCAGTGGTAAAGAACCTGCCTGACAATGCAGGAGATGCAGGTTCAATCACTGGGTTGGGAAGATCCCCTGGAGAAGGAAATGGCAACCCACTCCAGTTTTCTTTGCCATGGGCAGAGGAACCTGGCTGCAGTCCAAGGAGTTGTAGAGTCAGACATGGCTCAGCAACTGAACAACAAGGGGAAGAAAGGGTTTTGCTAAGGAAACGTAAGCTTCAAGCCACCACTATTTGGTTACCATAAATTTTAAAATAATGAATTCTATGGTTTTATGATTATGAAACACAAGCTGGAATCAAGATTGCCGGGAGAAATATCAATAACCTTAGATATGCAGATGACACCACCCTTATGGCAGAAAGTGAAGAGGAACTAAAAAGCCTCTTGATGAAAGTGAAAGTGAAAAAGTTGGCTTAAAGCTCAACATTCAGAAAATGAAGATCATGGCATCCGGCCCCATCACTTCATGGGAAATAGATGGGGAAACAGTGGAAACAGTGTCAGACTTTATTTTTCTGGGCTCCAAAATCACTGCACATGATGACTGCAGCCATGAAATTAAAAGACGCTTACTCCTTGGAAGGAAAGTTATGACCAACCTAGATAGCATATTCATAAGCAGAGACATTACTTTGCCAACAAAGGCCTGTCTAGTCAAGGCTATGGTTTTTCCTGTGGTCATGTATGGATGTGAGAGTTGGACTGTGAAGAAGGCTGAGAGCCAAAGAATTGATGCTTTTGAACTGTGGTGTTGGAGAAGACTCTGGAGAGTCCCTTGGACTGCAAGGAGATCCAACCAGTCCATTCTGAAGGAGATCAGCCCTGGGATTTCTTTGGAAGGAATGATGCTAAAGCTGAAACTCCAGTACTTTGGCTACTTCATGCGAAGAGTTGACTCATTGGAAAAGACTCTGATGCTGGGAGGGATTGGGGGCAGGAGGAGAAGGGGATGACAGAGGATGAGATGGCTGGATGGCATCACTGACTCGATGGACGTGAGTCAGAGTGAACTCTGGGAGTTGGTGTTGGACAGGGAGGCCTGGCGTGCTGCGATGCATGGGGTCACAAAGAGTCGGACAGGACTGAGCGACTGATCTGATCTGATCTGATGATTATGGGGTTCATGGATATGCTTATATTAGGTCCCCTTTCCCCACTTGGGCTATACTTTAAAGAGATTTTCTTGACCTCAAAACAGGTTTTTAGCTGTGTTTTAGCTGGGCAAAGGGCTAAATGCCAGGCTAGGGGACATTGTGTACATTCACTTTCCTCCCCAACAAGAAGCACACTTCAGTGACAGAATGATGCCCCTGGGAATGGTACCACGGATTGTCCTCCATTGCCTCCCCTGCTTCCACCTGGGCCATAACCCTGCTGTCCCCTGGGCCTGTCCAAAGTCTGGACCTCTGCCCTGCGGATCAGCTATTTTTCCCACAATACTGAAGAAGCTTCCAAATTTCCATTCCAAATGAGGGACCTGCATACATTTTAAAGGCCTGAGTTTTCATTTAACTCAATGTGTACAGCACTTGGAGATTTCCATACAAATTAGCAAGCACAAAATGAGCCTGTGTGATGCCCTAAAGTTAGAGGACATCCATTTGGACATAGTTAAATCCAATCCCAGAAATCCCTTTGAATACAGTGTCCCCATAGATAAATTTAGCCAAGGTTGGGGGTGGGTGGGTGAAGTTAATAGACCCCATGGAAAGCTGATGCCTGAGAAGAAAAGCTGTCCTTCTCAATCTAGAAGAGGGCTCCTATAACATACCACCCTACTGATCGGAGCTAAGGTTATGTTACTTTTGTCACCTATCATATTAACCATCCCTCCCATTTTCTGTCTAGATTAATAAGTGTACTTATGAAACCTCATGGTGATCTCACTGCAGCAGAACCCAGACCTGCTGTTAATCAGTCATCTTGGCTGTGATGATCCTTCACGCATCCAATACTTTACCATGTTGTTTCCAAGGTTTCCTCTTATTTCCCAAAATATCTTGATCAGGAGCCCCCTGATTCCAAGTACAAAGTAATTGCTGTGGAGAATTGTACCCAGGATTCACTGGGAAAAGGCTACTTGATGAAGTCTCTTCTAAGGGAAAAGGGTTTTCCTGATCTCCATATATTTACCAAAAATAAAGTCCAAGATTCTGCTAGACCAGAGCCCTTAGGAGACACCCTCAAGAGGAGGAGGCTTACTTACAAGAATAAAGTGAGGAGAACATAGAGTTGATGCACAAGCCCCAGCATCCAACCTCGACTCCTCTTTGGTAGATGAGGAACTCTGTGGAGTTGTGGGCACCGTAGGGATCCCCGTGGTACACGATCTGCAAGAGAGATTTGGGGCCGCTGAGTTCCCAGTGCAGGTTGGTAAGGACCCCTTCTCATGTGCTCTGTGTCTCTTCCCCTTGCTGGGGGCACAGACCTCAGGGTGTCTGTGTCACCCTTTCATCCTTTCACACCTCCACTCAAGGACACTCAGGACGACTTAATGCCTACTGCCTGCAATCTAAACATCCTTCACATGTTGAACATCCCTCCTCCTGTCTAACATCTGGCTCCACCTGGCTTAGGCAACCCTGTCACCCCTATTCTGGTACAGCCAACAGGCTTCAGACTCATCTCCACACATGCCAGTCCTATCTCCAACTGGAATGTTTCCTTCCTGTCCCCTCCCTCTCCAATTCCTACTCACCCTTCAAGACGCAAATCACACTGCCCCTCCTTTATTAAGCCTGCTGTGACCACTACCGCTCACCTCAAATTTTCCTTACTTGTTGTATTTGATCGAGTACTGGTCCCATAGTGTCTTCTAACTGTTCAGGGTGTAGAAACTTCCCTCTGGAACTTGTTTATAAGCCAGCTCCCTGAAGGTACTCTCTCTTCTGCTCTTACTGTGCCCATCCTAGAGGTGCTCAGAAGCTCCATAGGTGCTGATGGAGCAATCGGTGTGTGAGACAAAGAGCGTGTGCAGACAAGTCTGTTACCTGGCCCATGAAGTCTGTGAAGAAGAGCATGTTGGACAGGAAGGCAGTCCATCCAATGAGGTGGCTGATGCAAAGGCAGCGGTAATGAGGGGGCATGCTCCTCAATGCCCTCAGCAGTGACCTCAAGGTCATTGTCCTCTGAGTCTGGAATAAAACACCAAACAGGTGTGACATTCAGTGTAGACACACAGCCCACTGTGGGATCTGTTAGTAGTCCATCACACAAGGTCACACCATTTGGGCATGGCACCATCATTTCCATGGAGTGTTCTCATAGGAGGTGTTTTGTTATGTATGTGCAGATACTTCACAGCTTCAGGCCAATATGAGGGCTTTAAGGACATAAGAGCGAAGGGACTAGAAATAGACTTGCTTTAAGCCAAGACGTAAGAGCCACCCATCAACCTTCCTGTCTTTGAATGACAGAACCACTGTATAAGGATAAAGCTCATGGATTTAAGTGAGGCCCTAGATGGTTATAATTCTTAGATCTCTTGGTTCTTAAAATCTGGTCATCCAAATTCCAAGATGGCCTCTATACTCTCTGTCTTCATGATTCTGTTCTATTCTATGGCAAAAGGATTTTGCAGAAGTAACTAAGGTTACTAACCAGTTGGCTTCAAGTTAATGAACAGGGAGATTATCTGGGTGACCCTAATGAAATCATATCAACCGTTTAAAAAGCATAGGTTTCTCTCTGGCTGGGAGCAGAAGGGGAAGCCAGAAAGTCTCAAAGCACAAGAATTGCTGGGCTTTGAAGGTGAAGTGGGCTACAGGGGAGAACTTCAGTGTGACCTCCAGGAAGTGACTGATCCCTGGCCATCAGTTAGCAAGAAAACAAGGACCTCGACAACCACAAGAAGCTGGCTTCTACCTGCATGAGCTCGAAGCTGATTCTTCCCCATTCAAACCTCTGGATGAGAAGGCAGCTACACCAACACCTTGATTTCAGCCTTGTGAGACCCTGAGCAGAGCACTTGACTGAGCCCACCCAGACTTCTGACCTACAGAACTCTGAGATAATAAATGCATGTGGCTTTAAGCTGCTAAATCCGTGGTAGTTTGTTATGCTGCAGTAGAAAATTACTACATCGAGCCAATCAGCTCCCTGCTCTGGGTCAGGTACCTCCTCCTGGTATATTTCTCTGGATCCTGCCATCAGTCAACATGTGTAAATGAGCCCTAAGTCTAGTCAGAAGTGAGAACATTGTAGATCATACACATATGCACAAAACTAGACACATGTAAGATGAATACATATGCCCCCTAATTCTTTAACCTAGACTTGAATTATGTTAAAACCAGAGGCTGTAATTTATTGGTGTCAGTAGCTTTGAGAGAATGAAAAAAATTGAACTATTAACACAACTGTTTTGAAGTAAAAGAAACAGCCTTTAATAGCTTGTCATATGAGAGAAGAAAAATATCTTGGGAATATTAAGAAATCAGCTGCCCTGAAGACACTGAGACAGAAAACATTAACCATGGTAGGGTGATGGGTCTTTCTTTCTGTCTGATTTCTATTTGTCCTGAATCTTGACATAATAAAATTGGATCTTAGCTAGTTTATTTACAAGATAGTCTCCCAAGATTTTTCCATTTTAACTATAAGAGAAAATTGTTTTATAACTCTTAATCTTCTATGATAATGCTTTTTACTTCTTTGATGCAGGAAATTATATTCACTCATTGTAGGGTTGTTGTACAAGTTGAGTTTTTATTTCGTGGATTTTATAGTATTTAACCTAATGACCATGACTCCACTGACTTTTTCTACTTACTCAGTATTTTTAAAAAAATACATAGACATTACTATGGAGTAAAGAAAAAAATATTTTCTGCATGTAGCACATGGTATTTGTCTAAATAAATGGTGACCATAGCAGAAATCCAACGTAGAACTATTACTTTTTCCCTTGACTACAGGAAGAAACAATTAATGATATAGACTGAGGAATAACAGCCTGATTTTCATATCTCAGACCACGTGATTCATCTTTAATTTCTTTCCCTTCTTTCCAAAAATTCAAAAATTTAAAAAGTGAATTTGACCAGCCTCATTTCAAATATTAATTTATGCTTTGGCCTTATATATAATTTCAGCCTGTTTTCATTGTTAACCTAATTTTTTCCTTTCTCCCCAAAATAAATAAAAGCTTCAAAATTATGCCTTTCTGTAAAAGCTGTGAATATAAATACTCAGTCTTTCTGGATATTTTAACTCAGAATGAAAATTCAGCTAGCATCTTATTCACTGACTCATCAGTTCCCTTAGTAAAGCCCTTGCGATGATTTTGAGCTGTTGGGAGTTGTTTTACTGCATGCATTTGTCAACTGGAGATTGGGTCATGATGGATCTATAAATGAAAAATGAACAGAGCCATGAGGGGGAGACAGAACTGCACAAAAGTACCCTCGGAAGGAGACTAAATATTGAGCAACTGATGGTGGGGAGGAAATAGAGATGGATTTTTATGGTATGCAGTTTGAACAATGAAATAATTCAGGCCTCTTGACATTAAAAAAAAAAAAAAATCCCAGTTCTCAAATTGCACAGCCACCCTCATTTTGGAAAGTAATGACTTTGACAAACAAGAATGTTAGGACCTGACACTGTGGAGATGCCCACTATTCAGCTGGAAGCTCCCGAGATGCACTATTGGAATAGCAGTCAGGTGCTTGACTTTGAGCCTAAGATATATTATTCTTTTTTTTCCCCTATGTAATAGAAGCATTCAGAGCCTACAGTGTTGTGCACGTGGCATATGCTGATACAAGTTAATTGTATTTGATGCATTTCTTCTCCTAATGGTGTAGAGGGTTTTATGCCTTTCAAAAGACTTCCACACACTTGATTTCATTCAGTCATCACAACAGCCTCGGGGCAGACTGAGACAGCCTCTGCTGGGTGACTCTTTGAGAGCCAGTCAACGCAAAGAGGGCAAAGAGGCAGTCATAATCCATCGTATCTACTTATCTTAAGTAAACTCTGTCTGGTTTTATTCCTTTAACCCTGACATTATTTTTTCTTTATTTTCAAAGTAATACGTGTCTATTACAGAAATGCTGAATACACTGAAGGGTTTAGAAAAGAAAATAAAGACCACCTGTTAGCCCACCACACAAAGACAATAATTTCAATGAGCATTTTGGGTGTATATCTTTTCTGTTTTTTTCTCTGTGTCTGCATAGCTTTTCCCACAATCTCCATTGTGGAAAATTCTTCGCAGTTAAACACTTGGTTCTGCAAATGACCTCTGACATCCTTGGCATCTCCATGATCGAATAAAGAGCATGGTTGTCTAATGGTGAGGTGATCTAGTCACACCACATATCCTAGAACTGCCCTCTGAACCTGCAACAGTGTTACCACCTCCAGGGCTTCCCCTTCTCCCTGAAGCCTACCAGGGCATCTACCATCCAAATGGGTCACTGTATGTGCCATTGATCTGTTTAAATATATGCACATCACCCATAATTACATATTCTTTGTGGGCAGAGAATATATGTTTTTTCATCTCAACCCATTGGCCACTGTTTCCTTTAATTCCACCTTAAAATGTTTTGTCACTCAGGGCATGATAAGGATGCTGTCTTTTTGGAATTTCATGGTTAAACAGTTGTTCATCTGTAAATATCCTTTATGGCAAATTTTCAATCCTCTCTTCTCTCAGGGAATGGGAAAAAACATTCATTTTGTATATATGTGTGTGTTCTATCTGATATGTCTTAAATAAAGCTTCAAAAACACACACATCTAATGATCAAATGGCTTCCATTGTGTAGCTATTCCATGAATCCCATGCTGCTGCCTTGCAGAACCACAGAGCAAGGGGGCTCCATCCTACCCGATACCAGCAGGGAGTATAAATGTTTTCCCACAGGCAGTCTGGAGCCCCAAGGTCTCAGCAGGTCTATGGAGGCCTAGATTCTCCTATTTTCTCTATTCACTGTATGATCAAAATAAAATGAAGGCTCCATCCCAATAGCCTCTTAGTTCCTCCAGTTGCCAACTGGGGATGCTGTTATTTGGAATAACAAATTTATAATCCTAATTTAGCCTGAGGATGGATAATTCCAGGCTTATCTTATGGCCTAACATTTTACAGTCAGCTTCATCTTCCCTGATTTGATGGTCTGCAAAGAGTCAGAGGCAGAAGGACAAGAGGGAAATGCACACATTTTTCTATTAGGTGCAAAGTTTTAATTCCAAGGGATAATAGCTAATGGGCATTTGCAGATTCAATTGGTAGATTCACAAAATTTCAATTTGAGGATAACAAAACTCTTTACATCAAATAATCAAGCAAAACAAAGACAAGGATCAATGTTAAAAGAATGAACACAAGGAAAGAACAAGAGTATTTTTCCTGAGTAAATAAAAAGGAACTTGCATCTTTACCTGTTCAGCAGGGTTTTTGGTTTTTCCTCCCTGCAGCACCAACTCTTGGTTTACATAACCATTTTTTACTTTCTCAATAGACCCATACTCGTACATTTTGTCTGATGACAAGGCAAGGTCCTGGGGGGCTTGCTGTGGGGGAATGTCCTTTGCAACATCTCTAAGTGGGGCTTCAGGGATACTGCACAGATGGATAATAAAACACAAAGTGAGCACCAGCGAGGAGAAGAAGAACATGACCTGGAATTCCGTGCCCAGCAGTCTTCCCAGTTCCAAGTGGGCCCAGTCAATGGCACCCAAAAGGTAACCGAGAGCACCTCCCAAACCTGCAAAGAAAGAAGGAGCTGTATTAGCATTAATTAGAACTGTCTTCTCTCTCATCATGTGCAGGCCCTCTACTTCAGTGGGAAAGTTCCCTGAGGACAGCAGAGGTGGCCTGGTTATAACTGGAGAAGTAACACAGGGAGAGGCTAAGACACCTGGGCTGGATGTGTGGGTTCAAGGCCTGGCTCTAGTATACACTTGCTGTGAACTTGAACTTCCTCATTCATAATATGGGGATTATGATTTTTTTTAAAAAGTAACATGCTAGACACATAGTAAGCACTTAGTAAACATTGCCACCATCTGAAGTCCCATGATTTTCTAAACTGTACTCTCAACATGGCTTAAGAACTAAAACTCCTGGCCCTAAGAGCCCTAGTTTCTGATTGCAATAAAATATAATTATTGCATTGTCATTGATCTATTAATAAGTTTCTTAGAGTGACACAAGTTTGCAAAGATCAAACAGCCTTGGAATCTCTCTTCTTTCCCCTATGACAAGTTAAAAGTGTGACTTGGGGGGATAAGTTAGGAGTTTGGGATTAACAGATACACACTACTACATATAAAAGAGATAAAAAAACAAGGACCTACTATATAGCACAGGGAACTATATTCAATATTTTGTAATAACCTATAATGAAAAAGAACCTGAAAAAGCCTCTGTATAACTGAACCCCTTTGCTGTATACCTGAAACATTGTAAATCAACTATACTTCAATAAAACAAAATAGAAAACAAAAGCTAAAGGTACTTGATACCAGTTGATAGCCACAGAAAAAATAAAAACAAAAATTTAAATATGAATTTAAAAATATTTATTTCTTTATTTGGCTATGCTATGTCTTAGTTTCAGCACTTGGGATCTTCAGTCTTCACTGTGGCATGCGGGTTCTTTAATTGCAGCATTTGAACTCTTTAGCTCTGGCCTGTGGGATCTCGTTCCTTCATCCAGGCCCCCTGCATTGGGAGGATGGAGTCTTAGCCACTGTACCACCAGGTAAATCCCTAAGTATGAATTTTTTAAAATCCTGTTATCCTGTTCCAGGATCCTGACCTGAAGTCTTTCTGGTGCTTGCCTTATCTGCTGTTGCTAAGTCACATCAGTCATGTCCGACTCTGTGTGACCCCATAGACAGTAGCCCACCAGGCTCCCATCCCTGGGATTCTCCAGGCAAGAATACTGGAGTGGGTTGCCATTTCCTTCTCCAGTTCATGAAAGTGAAAAGTGAAAGTGAAGTTGCACAGTCGTGTCTGACTCTTCGAGACCCCATGGACTGTAGCCTACCAGGCTTCTCTGTCCATGGGATTTCCCAGGCAAGAGTACTGGAGTGGGGTGCCATTGCCTTCTCCGGTGCTTGCCTTATCTGCTTACACTTAAAGACAGTGTGATCTGAGGGACATTGAGAAGCGATTTCTCAAAAAGAATCCTGCCCTTACAGCCTAACATTTGAAATTCTGCCATTAGTGATTCATTCTTTGGGGTTCCTGTTTTAAAAAGCAAGTGCTCCTGGTACAGACAAGCTATTGCAGGTCTCAATATTGAAGCAGTAAGTGCTCCTCAGATGGTCTGCCTGGCCGTGGGCACCAGTGACATCCGAGAGTGCTGGGCTGCAGCAGGAGCATACCATGGGGTCGGAGGATGTCCAGGGGAGTAAGCAGAGGGATGCCAAACACATCTACCTACAACGAAGTGTAGGGCCGATCCTCCTGCAAATATCTTTAAACATCAACCTTCCATCCTGTCTTACCAAAGAGAAATATCTATCTACCTAGTCAGATCAGCTGTGTGTTTGTTTTTCTAAGGCAACGGTATCCCACTCCAGTACTCTTGCCTGGAAAATCCCACGGATAGAGGAGCCTGGTAGGCTGCAGTCCATGGGGTCGCTGGGAGTCGGACACGACTGAGCGACTTCACTTTCATGCATTGGAGAAGGAAATGGCAACCCACTCCAGTGTTCTTGCCTGGAGAATCCCAGGGACGGGGGAGCCTGGTGGGCTGCAGTCTATGGGGTCACACAGAGTTGGACACGACTGAAGCGACTTAGCAGCAGCAGCAGCAGCAGCAGTGAAGTCTCCATTTTATCTGCCAGGTAAAGACAACATCCTGGGTAGGGAGCCTGGGTCCAATTCCTGGTCAGGGAACTAGAACCCACGTGCCACAACTAAGAATTTGCATGTTGCAGCTAAAAGATCCCACATGCTGCAAAGAAGATCGAAGATCCTTCAAGCCACAACTAAAACCTGGTGGAGCCAAATAAATAATTTTTTTAAAAAAACCTAAAAAATACAATATTCTCACAAATCAGAGAATTAAGGAATAAAACAGAGCTTAAGGAATTCTCTCTCAAACCTTAAACATTTAAACTTACCTAAACCCTGATCCCAGGAACACAAATCTGAATGCCAGGTAATATGAATCCTAATTTATCCAGAATGTTGGAAGAATGGATGATTCTAGTCACCTCACATTCTGTCTAATTGCAGTTTACCATAGAGAGTATTTACAGATGAACAAATGTTTAACCACTGAATTCCAAGCACATCATTGTCATGCTCTGAGTGACAAAGCATTTTAAGGCAGAATTATGGGGAACAGTGGCCAGTGGGTTACAATGAAAAAAACATATGTTCTCTGCTAACAAGGAATATGTAGTCTAGTTATGGGTGAGGTGCATGTATTTAAACAGATAAATGGTACATAGAGTGACCTGTTTGGATGGTAGGGGCCCTGGTAGGCTCCAGCAAGAAAGGGAAGCCCTGGAGGTGGTTACATTGTTGCTGGTTCAGGGGGCAGTTCTGGGACATGTGATGCGATGGATCACCATTAGACAGTGATGCTCTTTATTCAATCATGGAGATGCCAAGGATGTCTGTGCTGAGCCAAGCAGTCAACCAAACAAAATGTACTAAAAGCCTAGCTCTATTGGAGGGTCTGTCTAGACCAGAGTTTCTCAGTCCCAGCATGACTGACATTTTGGGGATGGATAGTACTTTGGCCACCTCATTCGAAGAGTTGACTCATTGGAAAAGACTCTGATGTTGGGAGGGATTGGGGGCAGAAGGAGAAGGGGATGACAGAGGATGAGATGATTGGATGGCATCACTGACTTGATGGACGTGAGTCTGAGTGAACTCCGGGAGTGGGTGATGGACAGGGAGGCCTGGCGTGCTGCGATTCATGGGGTTGCAAAGAGTCAGACATGACTGAGTGACTGAACTGAACTGAACTGAACTGAAGTCTTTGTTGGAGGCTGTTCTGTGCATTGTAGGATGTTTTGCAACATGTCTGGCCTCCTCCATGGGATGCCAGTACAACCTCTCCTCTAGTCAACAGACACAAATGTCTCCTGACATTGTCTAATGTCCCCCAGGGGGACAAATGGGCACCAACTGAGAACCCTTGTTCTTAATTGATCCTATGCAAAACGTATATATTTGTTTCTCAAAACTACCATTTGTGACTAGATCAATGGTTGTTATACTGCCATTAAGTTCTCCTATCATGTATGCCTCTTTTCTTCAAATTTACTTTTCCACTGAGCAGAGGAAATACAGAGCAGAAGATCCCTGCCCATTTGAAAGAACTGATGTAGGGTTCAGGATGGATTTTCAAAAAATTAAAAAAAAAAAAAATGAAAGAACTGATGTGCGAAATAAACCTTCCACTGTGCAAATAGAATGTTGGTTTTATTTTATGAATATAAATATATGGATATAATCATAATGGTGGATTATATTAGATACTGACTTGAACACTTGACTGCTACAATTGGAGGGTTTCCTAGTCTAGTTTTATGTCTACCCACGTCATGTACTTCAATAAATATATTTGAGTACTAAATTTATACAGAAAACCTCTACTAGCTTCTGGGGATATAAACATAAATAAGACATAGCACCTCTATCCTTTCCTCCCCAGAAGATAGTTCCAAGGAGAAGAAGCAGATAAACAAACAGCTGCTGCTGCTGCTGCTGCTAAGTCACTTCAGTCGTGTCCGACTCTGTGCGACCCCAGAGACGGCAGCCCACCAGGCTCCCCCATCCCTGGGATTCTCCAGACAAGAACACTGGAGTGGGTTGCCATTTCCTTCTCCAATGCATGAAAGTGAAAAGTGAAAGTGAAGTCGCTCAGTTGTGCCCAAATCTTATCGACCCCATGGACTGCAGTCTACCAGGCTCCTCCATCCATGGGATTTTCCAGGCAAGAGTACTGGAGTGGGGTGCCATTGCCTTCTCCGAAACAAACAGCTACTTAAAAAAATAAAAACTGTAACAAATAGAGAACTGTGAGCTAGATATTCAAACAGAATAGAGGCGCTTTGATGAGTTTATTATTACTAATTATTATAGAATTCTTAATTAGCAATGAAGCTCCTAAGAGTTCACTAAATCAAGGAATCCAGAGATTTTAGAGGTGGAAGGATGTTTGCAGCTGGTCTAGTTGAATTAGATAAGAGAACTGCAGGCTGCAGTGGGTGACAGGAGAACACATAGAAGGGAGGGTTTATAATTATGCTGATTTCAATGCCCACTTGTGTGTTTTCTAACCATGTGACCTTGGGCACTTCTCTGAAAGTGGGCATAGTGATGCCTCCTTATATGGGTCTTGTGAGGGTTAATGTGACAATACATATAAAGCAATAGCACAGATAGTAGAAGAAGGAAGGAAGCAGGAAGCGTTGTCCCTCAGTCGTGTCTGACTCTTTGCGACCCTGTGGACTGTAGCTCACCAGGCTCCTCTGTCCATGGGATTCTCCAGACAAGAATACTGGAGTGGGTAGCCATGCCCTCCTCCAGGGGATCTTCCTGACCCAGGGATTGAACCCAGGTCTCCTGTATTGCAGGTCGATCCTTTACCATCTGAGCCACCAGGGAACCAGGTTTCAAATGGAGTGTGCTACTGACTTCCTACAGAAACCTTAATCCCAAAGCCTTGCTCAGAGGCAAGAGAAGCTGACAGCTGCCTGGAGCTGGCAGAAAGGACTTAGTCATTCTAGGTCCAGTGACTAGAATCAGGGAATCACACTGAGTACTAAGACTAAGTGTGGCCTATGGCAACTGTTGTGGGAAAAATAAGTATCTCAAAGCTGGAAAGAGCAAAAACTATTTAAAAGGGCCTTATTTCTTAAAAATCTCATTATAAAGCAGGGCTTCTTAAACGTTAATGTGCACGTGAATCACACGATGCCTCGTCATGATACAGGTTGTCTCAGTCTGTTCCAGCCGCTATAACAAATATGCCATAAACTTCATGACTTATAAATACCAGACACTTATTCTGACAGTTCTGGAGACTGGGGAATGCAAGATCAAGGTGCCAGCAGATGTGGTCTGGTGAGGACCTACTTCCTCATTGACAGCCATCTTCTAACTGTCATCACTAACTTGGCATAAGTGGCAAAGGAACTGGTTTGGGCAACTTTTCTAAGGGCACTAACTCCGTTCATGAGCCTTCATGACCTAATCACCTTCTAAAGGCTCCATCTTCTAACAGTATCACATTCAGTTCAGTTCAGTTCAGTTGCTCAGTCGTGTCTGACTCTTTGCGACCCCATAAACTGCAGCACGCCAGGCCTCCCTGTTCATCACCAACTCCTGGAGTTCACCCAAACCCATGTCCATTGAGTCGGTGATACCACCCAACCATCTCATCCTCTGTCGTCCCCTTCTCTTCCCGCCCTCAATCTTTCCCAGCATCAGGGTCTTTTCAAATGAGTCAGCTCTTCACATCAGGTAGCCAAAGTATTGGAGTTTCAGCTTCAGCATCAGTCCCTCCAATGAACACCCAAGACTGATCTCCTTTAGGATGGACTGGTTGGATCTCCTTGCAGTCCAAAGGACTTTCAAGAGTCTTCTCCAATACCACAGTTCAAAAGCATCAATTCTTCGGCGCTCAGCTTTCTTTATAGTCCAACTCTCACATTCATGCACGACTACTGGAAAAACCATAGCCTTGACTAGACGGACCTTTGTTGGCAAAGTAATGTCTCTGCTTTTCAATATGCTATCTAGGTTGGTCATAACTTTCCTTCCAAGGAGGAAGCGTCTTTTAATTTCATGGCTGCAATCACCATCTGCAGTGATTTTGGAGCCCCCCAAAATAAAATCAGCCACTGTTTCCACTGTTTCCCCATCTATTTCCCATGAAGTGATGGGACTGGATGCCATGATCTTAGTTTTCTGAATGTTGAGCTTTAAACCAACTTGTTCTCCCTCCTCTTTCACTTTCATTAAGAGGCTCTTTAGTTCCTCTTCGCTTTCTGCCATAAGGGTGGTGTCATCTGCATATCTGAGGTTATTGATATTTTTCCCAGCAATCTTGATTCCAGCCTGTGCTTCATCCAGCCCAGTGTTTCTCATGATGTACTCTGCATAGAAGTTAAATAAGCAGGGTGACAATATACAGCCTTGATGTGCTCCTTTTCCTATTTGGAACCAGTCTGTGGTTCCATGGCCAGTTCTAACTGTTGCTTCCTGACCTGCATACAGATCTCTCAAGAGGCAGGTCAGGTGGTCTGGTATTCTCATCTCTTTCAGAATTTTCCACAGTTTGTTGTGATCCACACAGTCAAAGGCTTTGGCATAGTCAATAAAGCAGAAATAGATGTTTTTCTGAAACTCTCTTGCTTTTTCAATGATCCAGCAGATGTTAGCAATTTGATCTCTGGTTCCTCTGCCTTTTCTAAAACCAGCTTGAACATAAGGAAGTTCATGGTTCACAAATTGCTGAAGCCTGGCTTGGAGAATTTTGAGCATTACTGTACTAGCGTGGGAGGTGAGTACAATTGTGCAGAAGTTTCAACATTCTTTGGCATTGCCTTTCTTTGGGATTGGAATGAAAACCGACCTTTTCCAGTCCTGCGGCCACTGCTGAGTTTTCCAAATTTGCTGCCTATTGAGTGCAGCACTTTCACAGCATCATCTTTCAGGATTTGAAATAACTCAACTGGAATTCCATCACCTCCACTAACTTTGTTCATAGTGATGCTTCCTAAGGCCTACTTGACTTCACATTCCAGGATGTCTGGCTCTAGGTGAGTGATCACACCATCATGATTATCTGGGTCTTGAAGATCTTTTTCGTACACTTCTGTGTATTCTTGCCACCTCTTCTTAGTATCTTCTGCTTCTGTTAGATCCATACCATTTCTGTCCTTTATTGAGCCCATCTTTGAATTAAATGTTCCCTTAGTGTCTCTAATTTTCTTGTAGAGATCTCTAGTCTTTCCCATTCTATTGTTTTCCTCTATTTCTTTGCATTGATCACTAAGGAAGGCTTTCTTATCTCTCCTTGCTATTCTTTGGAACTCTGCATTCAAACGAGTATATCTTTCCTTTTCTCCTTTTCTTTGGGCTTCTCTTCTTTTCACAGCTACTTGTAAGACCTCCTCAGGCAGCCATTTTGCTTTTCTGCATTTCTTTTTCTTGGGGATGGTCTTGATTCCTGTTTCCTGTACAATGTCACGAACCTCCATCCATAGTTCATCAGGCACTCTGTGTTCAACATCATCACGTTAGGCATGAGGTTTTCAACATATGGATTCTGAGGGGGACACAAACATTCAATTGATAGCATGTGAAGTGAAGTGAAGTTGCTCAGTCATATCCGACTCTTTGTGACCTCATGGACTGTAGCCTAACAGGCTCCTCCGTCCATGGGATTTTCCAGGCAAGAAGACAGAAGTGGGTTGCCATTCCTTCTCCAGGAGATCTTCCTGACACAGGGATTGAACCCAGGTCTCCCAAATTATAGGCAGACACTTTACCGTCTGAGCCACCAGGGAAGTCTATAGCATAAGTTCTGATTTTAAAGATGGCAGTAGAACCCAAGGCTCTGCATTCCTTTCAAGCTCCCCAGTGCCAATCCACCCCTGTTAGTCCAAATATCACTTTTTGAGCACTCAGGGGATAGAGCAATTTCTAAGCAACCTGCACCACCCTCATCTGATATTTGACCAACAAGCCACAACTGATAAAGCGCAATGATGTACAATCCTGTAAAACTAAGGATAATTTGCAGACATTAATAAGGTTTGTAACCATATTTTCATAACCTGGTAGGACTATTATAGAGGAGCTACAGTTATATTACCTTGTAGAATGTTAATCAGGTTTGTATCTAATCTAGCATTTTTTTTCTTTTGCTAAACACACACACACACACACACACACACACACACAATTTATCCTGAAAGAACTTGGGGAAACTCTTTGTCTTCCCAATCAGTTCCTCCACTAATCAGTTAAGTAAAACATGCTACAAGTATCTTAAAAAATTTTCCAATCCTCTCTTCTCTCAGGAAAGGGGAAAAAACAAAACAAGCAAAACTAATTCATTTGTCTCAGCACTACTGCGGGACACAGCTAAAAGTTATAACAGTATGCCTTGCTGAATAGTGGGGCCATGCTGAATGCTAAGTTGCTTTAGTAGTGTCCAACTCTTTGCAACCCTATGGACTGTAGCCCACCAGGCTCCTCTACCCATGGGATTCTCCAGGCAAGAATACTGAAGTGGGATGCCATTTCTACTAGGCAGCATCTTAAAACTCTGGATGGAAACATTTATCTATTCACACCTTCAGATCTGATGAGGCCCAGCAGAGGGCTGTAGGAATTTACTGAAAGCTTTCCTTTTAACATCCTCTATTTAAACTAAGGATTTTATCTTCAAAATAGTCTCCTAAACAAAGTCTAGTCATCAAAGTTGCAACAAAGGCTAACATCAGCTCCCACATTTACATCAAGGTTACATTTATCTCTACTGCCAACATCAGCCTTCCTGGGGCTCTTGGAGTCAGTCCCCAGGCTATTGGCCATATGATAAGCTGGGGCATCTCAAGGGCATCTGTCACCACATTAGATAACCAGCCTCTGCAAAAAGAAGGGTCCAGCTAGCTCTTATCCTAGCCTGACAGAGCCAGGCTGTGATGTCACTCACACCAGAGCCAACCCCCTGGAATGAATGGCTCAGCAGTGTATTTCATATCTAACAATATAGCTTAAACAATGGTTCCTCCTGGAAGAAGTCCAAGCATACAGAAATATGTATTATTTCTTTCTGTAATCTACAACTGTAATAAGTAAAGGGCTTCTCTGGTGGCTCAGATGGTAAAGAATCTGCCAGCGATGCGGGAGGCCCAGGTTCAATCCCTGGTCAGGAAGATCCATGGAGAACGGAATGGCAACCCACTCCAGTATTCTTGCCTAGAGAATTCCACAGACAGAGAAGTCTGGCAGGCTACAATCAACCCACAGTGTCACAGAGAGTCGGACACGACTGGGTGACTAACACAACATGTAATAGGTAAAATGGGAAACTGGGAGAGTTTCAGGAACAAGGAATCTAAAGAGTCAAACTCTGCACCTACCATGCATCTGTAATTGTTTTCCCGGCTTCAGGCATGTGACTAAACAACCTCAACAGCAATGGAGAAAGAGCTCAAGGAGAAGAGAGTTATCAGTGTGCTGCCGGCTTCAGTACCTCAGCAAGGGGACAGATGAAAGACCCTGCATTCCTGGAAGGTTCATGGAAGAGTCCTTCTGATTCTTTTCTGTGTGTTGAGAAAATAGCAATGAAGGTGTCAGATTAGTTCCTACCTATACCATACACACAAAATCCCAGAGACTTAACATAAGTATCAGCTACTAGGTGTGTGTGTGTGTGTGTGTGTGTGTGTGTGTGTGTGTATGAGAGATATTTTTTAATCAATAGAAATGGATGGAACACCAACTCTCACCAAGAACTGCGCTGGGCACTGCAGACACAGCAATGAACCAGGCAGACATTACTTCCCTTCTAGAGACTGAGCATCCAAGACCTGACATTTCTTGAGATTTGCAAGGCAACTCATCTCCTAAGAGATGTGAGAAAATATATTTAAGTGCTGACCACAGCTTCCGTCCACCCACAACTGCCCTGGTATTTCCCTGGGCCCTTCCTTCATGTTCAAACTGAGCCAGGCTCATTGCTTTTGGGGAAGAACATGAAAGTAGAAAGCAGAGAAATAAGAACGTGTCTCCTTGCTTCTGAGTTTCAGAAGCCCTTAGGTTCCAAAGGCACTGATGGTAGATTTGTTGCTGGCCAAAACCTTGGCTCTCTTAGCCCACCGGAGCTGAATAAAAAATACAGAGACCAAGTATGGAGGAAATAGGGAGGTGGCTTTAATTCTCAGCCAGCAGAGAGGGAAAGACAATAGGTTCATGCCTCAAGAACAATGCTCCCTCTCCATGGGAGTCTAGGGGCTTAGTCAGGAGTCAGGGATGAGGAACAAAGGTGTTAGGATCTTGATTTCTTCCTCTTGCAGTGTTTCAAAGACAGTCAGAGTCTGGTGTCAGTAACCCAGTAATTGAGTCTGGCAGTTTGGTGGCTCTGATATGTAATTACAAAGGGAAGGATGTTGTAAGGGCAAAAACTAGATGCAGGATGTATTTAGCATAAAGTCAAAGGTAAAGTTGGTGAGAAATGTAGCTCCTGCAGAGTTAGGGGGAAGAAAAGCAAACTTAAACTATAGACATGCAGAGTTAGGACCAGTTAGGATTGTTCAGGCCTGCTCACTATTCTCTTTTATCTTCTTCACTGGACTTCCCTGGTGGCTCAGACAGTAAAGCATCTGCCTATAATGTGAGAGCCCTGGGCTTGATCCCTAGGTCGGGTAGAAACCCTGAAGAAGGAAATGGCACCCCACTCCAGTACTCTTGCCTGGAAAATCCCATGGACGGAGAAGCCTGGTAGGCTATAGTCCAGGGGGTCACAAAGAGTTGAACACGACTGAGTGACTTCACTTTCTCAGGAAAGGAAAAGAGAAAAATTCATTCCTCCATTCTCTTTTTTACTGCAACAGATTCAGTAAAAAAAAAAAAGTGATTTAAGAACAAGGCTTCCCAGGGTAGGCAAAGCATTTACGAAGGGTGAATTGGTGTGTCCCTAAAGCTGTAGTGGTTCTGCTCCTCGATCCTTGGACCTCGCTGGGATAGGAGGATGAGGGGTGGGGAGCAGAACCTCCCAGATGGCTTGAAGAACCCAAGAGCAGAAGGGATCAACACTTTATTTCCTAGGAAGACCCCAGGGGGACATTCAGACTTCAAGGAAGCAAGGGCTCTGCGGTGGGTAGAGATAGATGAGCCCGAGTGTCAGGCTCCGTTCTAGGTGCTTGACGTTTACAACTCACTTAATCCTCACAACCACCCTTTGAGGAAGTTACTACCGCTGCATCTTACTATTACCAGTAGTTACGTTCCAGAAAGTTTCCTCAAACCCTGAATTGGTGAATAGTAAACTCCTGCCCTAAGGGTTAAGTTCCTGTGAGCCTCAAGTCTTCGTTTTCATCAGTGAAACAACACAGAACCTTATTTTACATGTGTTTCTGTTTAAAGATATCTCATTGAATAGCCTGTGGCCAACGGCACTGTAACTCACACCGGAACAACATTTAGGACACATATTTTCTCCAGAAGTCACGTCACAACATTCTTGCACTTATGAACCCAAAGCAGTGCCTTCAGCACCACATTTGGAGCCACTTTAGATACTGAAATAACCAAGAAAAAAAAAAAAACAGAAAAGAAAAAAAAATGGCACTAAATATATCACAAAAAG
Organism: Bos mutus; assembly: GCF_027580195.1. NCBI lineage: Eukaryota > Metazoa > Chordata > Mammalia > Artiodactyla > Bovidae > Bos > Bos mutus. Next base: position 39,645,796 of record NC_091636.1, on the reverse strand, counting down.
GACATCTGTTTACAGTGTAAGAATCAAAACAAGAAGGCAGAGTGTCACCTTGCTCAACCACAGTTGGAAGCAAGCACACTGGGTGAGTCGCATTGGTTTTTTTCCTCCTCCACTCTGTAGATGCTTGCAAATGTTGGAGAATGAGCTGCAAGTATTGATTTTGGTGGTACCAGTAAGTTTTAGTAAGCAGATGACTTCACAATATAGAATCCCTGAATAATAAGGCTCAACTGAATTTCCACCTCTCTTTTAGAGACAAGGAAACCAGAGCATGGAGAGTTTGCAGCTCACATCTGTAGGCCTTGGAAGAGCAGGATGCCATGTGGGTGGTGGGGAGCTGAGAATCCTGGGGGTTCTGAAGGGGTCCTGTGGACAAGGATGAGCGAGAATGTGACTGTGACCAGTTCAGCCTCACAACTGGGAAACGCAGGACCAAGGACGGCCTAGTAAATGCCAGTGAGAACACATGATACTGAAACCCAGATCCTTGCTACCTGAAACTTTTGCACTCTAAGCTCCAAGTTTTTAGATGCAAGACTCAGGGAAAGGTGTAGGAGAGTATTCCAAAGGGACTGACACTAAGTTTTCACCATCCTGGGCCAATGGGGCTCAACACAGACACAATTAAACTACATTTGGGTTGGGGTGGTGGTTTAGTCGCTAAGTTGTGTCTGACTCTTTGGAAGCCCATGAACTGATGCCTGCCAGGCTCCTCTGTCCATGGGATTCTCCAGGCAAGAATACTGGAGTGGGTTGCCATTTCCTTCTCCAGGTGATCTTCCCAACCCAGGGATCAAACCCCGGTCTCCTGCATTGCAGGCAGATTCTTTACCAGCTGAGCTATGAGGGAAGCCCTTGGGTTGGGGATTCACTTCCATTTCAGACATAAAGATTGATTCAATATCTTCCACTAGCTGTATTCCCAGGTGGCGCTAGTGGTAAAGAACATGCCTGCCAAAACCGGAGACGTAAGAGACCCAGGTTCGATCTGTGGGTTGGGAAGATGCCCTGGAGAAGTGCATGGCAACCCTCTCCAGTATTCTTGCCTGGAAAACCCTATGGACAGAGGAGCCTGGTGCGCTATGGTCCATAGGGCTGAAAAGAGTTGGACATGACTGAAGCGACTTAGTACATACATCCAGCTGTGTGACCTTGAGTTAGTCACTTACCTCTCAGCAACACAGCTTCCTCACAGGTAAAAGGAGGATGTTAAAATAGAATATTTGTCTCATCAATATTTCTTCAGCATATTTCCAGGACTATTCTAAGCACTAGTGATTTTGGAACAAACAGGAAATATTCCTGTCTTCAGATAGCTTATATGTTGGCTCTAGAGGCAGATAATAAACAACAAACAAATGAATAAATAATATATTATCAAGTAATCATGAATCGCTGAGGAGGGGCTATGTGACCAGAGATTGTAACAAAGAGAGGAAGCAAACCAAGCCAGCCAGTTGGTATCTGGGGAAAGAGATTTCTGGTAGACAATTCCCTCATGGCTCAGATGGTGAAGAATTAACCTGCAATGCAGGAGACCCAGGTTCCATCCCTGGGTTATGAAGATCCCCTGGAGAAGGGAATGGCAGCCCACTCCAGTATTCTTGCCTGGAGAATTCCATTGACAGAGGAACCTGGCGGGCTACAGTCCATGAGGTTGCAAAGAGTCAGACACAGATGAGTGATTAAGCACATACACAGTATTGAGTAAATGAAAAAATATCCTCAGGGGCTCCTATCTCTAACCTGCCTTTGAGATTCCTCGAGAGGTAGGTGCTGAATTGGGATAAGAAATGGCAGTTTGTAGACCTTATCTGTTTCGCCCGAAGTTATCCATGTCATCCTCAAAGCTGAAATTCCTGTACCCTGGTTTCTGCTCTGGCCACATCCTTTCCTGCCTGAGTGAGGAGACATGAAAGTTCACTAGGGGCAGAAACTTCAAAGGAAACTCAGCTAATGAAAGAAATCCACTCATGCAGCAATGAAGCCTGAAGGAGGAGTTAAAATCGACTCTACCATGAAACACAGCCTTTTTCCACTTGTATACATTTGGTCAAAGGGACTCATATCTAAACTTCATTTTTAGAACTCTTTTTTTAGCTCTTAATTATTTCTATTCTGAGTATTTGTTTCAAAAGCATTTTTTATGCAAACTTTGAAGTATTAAAGAAACCAAACAGTCAAAAGAAGCTAAGCCTAACACATTACCCATTCTTCTTCCAGAGATGCACTTGGGGCAAGTTCCTTACAAGTCATTACAAACAAACGCAAGTTTTGCAAGCCTGGTGGGAATGGAGAACATATAGTAAATATATACATTTGGTGCTGAATCCTATTAAAGGGTTCCTTTCTCAGGAACCATTGCTTGAGACCATTTGCCAGAATGGTGGCAGTGGTTGGTGATTCAGTTGCTAAGCTGCATCCACTTCTTGCAACCCCATGGACTGTAGCCTGCCAGGCTCTTTTGTCCATGGGATTCTCCAGGCAAGAACACTAGAGTTGGTTGCCATTGCCCTCTCCAGGGAATCTTCCCAACCCAGGGATCAAACCCAGGTCTCCGGCATTGCAGGTAGATTCTTTATCGACTGAGCTATGAGGGAAGCCCCAATATATTGCCAGGATATTAGTAACTAACATGGTGGACAGATTCACAACCCTGAGAAGAAACAGAAGTTCAGAAACACTAGGGACTGGGCAGGAGGAGGAGCCAGGATTTGAACTGGCACAAACTTTACTGACCATCAGCCCTCATCCCAGCCTCCTTGGGTGGAATGGAGACTGCTGTTCAGGAGAGCAAGGCCTCGGGTTAATTTACTAATAGCAACAGATCCTCAGTTACAAGCATTTTGACTCGAGGGAGGAATTTCCTTTCTTTCCGGTGAGTGAGGGTTCCACAGCCCCAGAGGTAAAGGCATGAGGTGAAAGGATGAGGCTGTGCTGTGCTTAGTCACTCAGTTGTGTCTGACTCTTTGCGACCCCAGGTGCTGGAGCCAGCCAGGCTCCTCTGTCCATGGGGATTCTCTAGGCAAGAATACTAGAGTGGGTTGCCATGCTCTCTGCCAGGGGATCTTCCCAACAAAGGGATCGAACCCAAGTATTCCCCATTGCAGGCGTATTCTTTACTGTCTAAGCTACCAGGGAAGCCCAAGAATACTGAAGTGGGTAGCCTATGCCTTCTCCAGGGGATCTTCCTGATCCAGGAAGTGAATCAGGGTCTCTTGCATTGCAGGCAGATTCTTTACCAACTGAGCTACCAGGGAATCCAGAAGGGATGAGATGGATCCACTAAACCCAGCATGGCTATCACATACACCAGGGGTGGAGGGCAGGTAGAGTTATCTTTAAACATAAGACAGAAAAAGTTAGAGGACTAAAATTCCCAGAAGCCAGTAGGGTCTTTTCTTTAAAAAAAAAAAAAAAAATTCAGAAACATGCTGGAGAACATTTTGGCAGTGAACACTTTGACACTTATTTGAAAAACATTTGGAATTGCTGGGCCTAGATTTAAATATAACACTTTCCCCTTTGGGCCTCCTCCCTCCCCTGGAGTGTGCAATATGCATCTGCATGATCAGTTCAGTTCAGTTCAGTTGCTCAGTCATGTCCGACCGAGGCAAAGGTAAAGACTCTCAGACTACAAGTTAGAGAACCTCTAGCCCAGAAGATTTCCAAGTACTCTGAACCCAGAGGGTTCTTTCAGTTCAGTTCAGTTCAGTTCAGTTGCTCAGTCAGGTCCGACTCTTTGCGACCCCATGAATTGCAGCACACCAGGCCTCCCTGTCCATCACCAACTCCTGGAGTTCACCCAAACTCATGTCCATTGAGTCGGTGATGCCATCCAGCCATCTCGTCCTTTGTCGCCCCCTTCTCCTCCTGCCCCCAATCCCTCCCAGCATCAGAGTCTTTTCCAATGAGTCAACTCTTTGCATGAGGTGGCCAAAGTACTGGAGTTTCAGCTTTAGCATCATTTCTTCCAAAGAAGTCCCAGGGCTGATCTCCTTTAGAATGGACTGGTTGGATCTCCTTGCAGTCCAAGGGACTCTCAAGAGTCTTCTCCAACACCACAGTTCAAAAGCATCAATTCTTCAGCGCTCAGCTTTCTTCACAGTCCAACTCTCACATCCATACATGACCACAGGAAATACCATGGCTTTGACTAGACGGACCTTTGTTGGCAAAGTAATGTCTCTGCTTTTGAATATGCTATCTAGGTTGGTCATAACTTTCCTTCCAAGGAGTAAACGTCTTTTAATTTCATGGCTGCATTCACCATCTGCAGTGATTTTGGAGCCCAGAAAAATAAAGTCTGACACTGTTTCCACTGTTTTCCCGTCTATTTCCCATTAATATATTAATCAGACCACAGTCATAGAAGTCACAGGAATACTTCCTTGACAGCAGCAACTTTCTCCTGGCACCAGCAAGGGAACTCCTTAGCAGATAACAGTCCTTTCTCAATCCTTTAAGCGGTCACAATGACCCACTACTCGCCTTGTATGTACAGACCCGGACTACATAAACTGTCAGTACGTCATTAGATGTACAACACTTTGTCTCATATTTCACTGTGCTTTGACCTCTGATGGGAGGAATAGTTCTGAGAGCTCTCTGAGAGACTGTTTCCCAATTTATAATCTTTAGGTTGACTTGAATAAAATTCTCTATTTCTTTCTTAAATTGACTATTGATTAATTCATTAATTTTTTTGTCAACAGGAGCCACTGCGGGTCATTGAACATGAAAGTGTCCCAGTCAAAGCTGTCTTTTAGGAATGTGGCTCTAGAAGCTGTGTGTTAGCACTATTGGAATAGGAAAAAATTAGAGACTGGAAAATCAGTTAAAGGGTAAGTACGAAAGCTCAGACAAGATACAGTGAAAGCCTGAAATGAGGTCACATGAAAATTACACATGAATTATATGCTTGCTGAAACCACAATACACTAATATCAAAAGAAAACCTCAAGACATTTTATCAAACTCAACAGAAATACTACCACATATTAACCCTGGAAAAGTTCCCAAAGTACAGAGCTCAGTCTTTTAATATCAGAGGCAGCAAAGCAAAGGTTGTTAGGCCAAGACTAACACTGATATAAGCTGGGAAGGAGTGACCACATTTCCCAAAGTACTTAGAGCAACAAAACTCTCAACGTGTCAGGTTCAAAAGCCAAAAAGCCTCCCGCAATATCATAATTAATTTCAGCAGATTATTACATAGCAGTAGGAATTGTGGGATTTAAGTTAGGAGAATGCAGTTTGAATCTCTATTCTGGGACCTTCCAGCTGGTAGACAAAGTGTTCAGGGGTCCCAGACAGATGGCCTGGACTCCTGCTCCTCCAGGCCACTCTCTGCCGGGCAGCCCCATTCTTCCCAGTGTTCACCATTCAAATATCTGCACAAACAACAAATTGTTGACCGAACGGCTTCTGTGGGCAGGCCTGCTTTTGGCTGTGCAGATATAATCTGAACAAAATTCAAGATTCTGTTTCTCATGGGACATACCTGACCATGGGAGGAGACAAAACATAAAATAAAAATACCTTGGCTGGGCCTTGGAGAAAATGAAATAAAGTCCTCACATCTAGACCTAACAATGTTCCCAGGACAGGATCATGCTGTTGTCCTGTGGATGACACCCCAATTCTAGAACAGTCCCAACTGGAAGGACAGCAAGGAGATCAAACCAGTCAGTCCTAAAGGAAATCAGTCCTGAATGTTCATTGCAAGGACTGATGCCAATACTTTGGCCATCTGATGTGAAGAGCAGTCTCATTGGAAAAGACCCTGATGCTAGGAAAGACTGAGGGCAGGAGGAGAAGGGGATGACAGAGGATGAGACGGCTGGATGGCATCACCGACGCGATGGACATGAGTTTCAGCAAGCTCCAAGAAATAGTGAAGGACAGGGAAGCCTGACATGCTGTAGCCCAAGAGGTTGAAAAGAGTGGGACATGACTGAGTGACTGAACAACAAATGGAGCTCTAGAAATGCATGTTGAACATTAGTAGCATTGCTCTACATGAAGGGCCCAACAGCTACAAAAGGCCAGCAATGGCCCCAAGAAGTGTCCTCTTGGCATGGCATTTTCCAAAACAGGAGGTTGAGGATTTGCCAACTGTTTATATAACTAGGACATCTCTAGGACTTTCCTGGTGGCCCAATGGCTAAGACTTTGAGCTCCCAATGCAGGAGGCCTGGAGTTCGATCCAGTCAGGAAACTAGATCCCACATGGGGCAACTAAAGGCCCTGATTGTTGCAACTAAGACCCAGTGCAGCCAAATAAGTAAATAAATTTAAAAAAAGGAAGAAGTCCCTAAGACTTGGGGCTTTGTATTTGCTTGGTTTGTTCCTATTTCTGTTTTTAAATGTGGTTCATGTGATTCCTGGGACACTTGCCACAGAATCATCTGGGAAAGTCATTAAAAACGCAAATTTCTGGGCCCCACCCCGAACCTGCTGAATTAAAATAACAGGAAGAGGGGCCCAAGAAGCTGCAAGCTTCTAAATAATGTTGATGATACACATTACTGACTAAAGAACAAAACAAAATATGAAGTTTACAAGGCTTCTTTTCATTTCATTGTAAATGTCTCCACACATGGCTCTTCAGAGAGCTCTCCTACAAACTTCCTTTGCAGAAACTCCAAAGCCTGGTCACAAGAGGAATGCCCTGGAAGACAGAGGCCGCGTGATGGGAGCGATGCATCAACAGATCCATTCATTCAAAAAATCTGAGTGCTGAGACACTGGATGGCTTCAGTGGAAGGGCTTCCCTGCCCGGAGACCTGAAGGATAGACTTTCTGGATATTCCCTACCTGTGAAGAGGGCATGGTAGTGGAGGCCCCTCTCCTTATCTCGATGAGTGCAGACATCAAACAAGTAGGCTTTGATGGGCCCATCAATGAAGTCAGCAGCAAAATCAAAGAGAACCACACCTATCATGGTGATACTTATGGCCCAAATCGGCTTCCTCCTTGGGTCAGCAATCAAAGCTAAAAGAGAAACAACCGTTGGTCTCCTAAATCCCGGTTTAGAACAATCCACATTTTTATTTCCACACAAACTTCCTGTCATCATATTACCTCCCTACTCTTTCGTTGTGTTTGCTCTTCCAAATAAAATACAGCTTCATTATTTTTTCAAGTTTTGAAAGTCATGCAGTGAATGTCCAGAAAAGACAGCTCTCTGGAGACAGAACGTAGATTGAGCAGTTACCTAGGACTGTGGGGGAGAAGGAAATGGGGAGTGTCTGCTAATGGCTACCAGGTTTCTGTAGAGGGGAGATGAAACTGTTGTGTAATTAGATAGCGGTGGTGGTTATACAACTTTGAGAATATACTGAAAAGCACTGAGCTGTTCACTTTTAGATGGTGACTTTTATGGTATGTGAATCATCTCTCTTTTAAATAAACCGGTTTAAAAAATTATATGTACTGACTGTAAACCACTCCAACCATGTAGGAAAGCTGGGGAAAATACTTCAAGATCCCAGGCCCAAGAGATGGTCATCCTTCAGACATCCCTTTATGCACAAAAATAGAGAGAGGTGTGCATCTGTGTCCTCATGCAGTGCTTCTCAGACTTTAGCTCCTTAACCATTACCGGGATGACTTGTTAAAACCGATTGTTGGGCCTCACCTACCATGAGTCTCCTATGATTCCTCAATAGGCGGAAGGTAGGGCCTGGGAATTTTCATCTCTATCAGCCTCCAGTGAGGCTGATGCCACAGGCTGGAGGGCTTGGCTTGGAGGAGCACTGAGTAATGGGAGCAGGTTGTAAGTGAGCATCTTTAACCAACTCTCTTCGTACCTTTGCCTTTTGGTGGATGAAGAGCAATGTCACAATTTTAACACCTAAATGATATTCATCCTATGACCATACCACTGTTCATTCACCCCCTCATAACTATTTCTCATGCTTTCAGTTTATTTTTTAAACTTAAGAAAATGTGTAATATATGCACCTGATTTTAAAAATTCACTACAAAAATAAGTGAACGACAAGCTTAACTTCCCCCTCTCACCCCCAGGCCTTTAGCACCCTTCCTTAGAGGCAAAATTTCTTTTCAGGTATTTTTTTTTAATAAATTCTTCCAGAAATATACTACATTTATAGATTCATGCCCACTTTTAAATACATAGAGATGATAACTGATTATCATGGCTCATTATCATCCATTCTGCTACCCTGAGAGTTAATGGTCAGAAAATGTGTGCTATTTTTAAGTTTAACAATTCTTTCTTTCAATGTGATATATACTACCACCAATTACTGATTAATCAGCGGCTGTTTAATGGCTAGAAAAAGTGCTCACCATCAGGTCTATGTCCATGATTTGCAATGAAAAAATGTCCCCTTGAGCTGCCAGGCTGATGCCCTGTACCTGTTACAAGACTCCATATAAAGCTGTGAACATCATTAACTCTTCTTTGGACACATTTATTGGAAAAATTTATGGAGCCATTAGGCAGCTGGTTAATTTGAGAAAGTCCTAAATAAGGTATGGTGGGCACACACACAAAACCCCATAATTGATAAACGTAACAATACATAATATAATAAAATAGGTAAAAATATAATCCCATTTTTAAGTTCTCACAACAATTAAAAAATAATGTATCCTGAAGTTTCTAAAAGTAAAGGTGCCTAACTACAGAATCTGGGTCACTCAAAGGTGGAAATTCAATGTAACTTAGGGAATCAGTTTTAACCATTTTTTGACTGTCACAGAAAGAACTTTGCATTCTCCTTGTCCTGAGTTGCATAACAGGACCTTCTCCCACCCAGCCTACCTAGCCTACCAGGTGCAGTCCACTGACCTGATATGATCGCATCCCCGTTGAGGTACATGGCCATGCCCAGGAGCATCATGAGGCCCAGCGAGAGGATGTAGGGTCTCCGTCGGCCCCACCGGGCCCGGCAGTGGTCGCTGGCCGATCCCACCACGGGCTGCAGCAGGAACCCCAAGATGGGACTCAGGAGCCACACCATGCTGTACAGGCTCTTGGGCAGGCCCACGCTGAGCAGCACTGGAGTCACGTAGGCCGCCTCCACCGCATAGCAGAACTCCCGGCCGAACATGGCCATGCTGTGCATAACCAGGCTCCCCGTGGGTCTTTTGGGCAGCTCCGCAGAGCCGAAGAGGCCCTCCTCATCAAGGGATTTATAGGTGCGTAGGGGAGACTGCCCGCTCTTGTCGCCCATGGCCACTGGGCGGGGAACCTGCCTGCAAGCCCACCACCTTCTCCGTGGCCCTGGGGTTCGCGCTCCCAGGTGGATTTGACATGGAGCCTGGCTGCACGGCCCGCAGAGACGGTCAGGCTGGGGGCGGGGCTCAAATTCTTTCATGCCTCTAAGATCACAAGTTATGATGAGAAGGAAGGGGGAGGGGCCAGGAAAGCATGATGGAGATTAGCCAGCTGGGAGCCCTCTGGCTCCTTTGAATGTGTTTCTAAAGGAATCTTCCTTTGTACTGTTCTCTCTCTGATTCTGCCTCTTTCTCTCTCTCACACACACACATTTACACACAATCACACATAGCTTTGGGACAATAAAGCCCTATAATGTAGATGTTAAGTATGAAGGGGGTCAATGTTTTTTCTAAACTTTTTCTGGATATAATATTCTGTCCTTCCTTGAACACAAGTTTTCTACATACACACACATCGAGTCAATTAACTAGACTTAAAATAGTGAGAGGCTGCCCCTTCTAAATTACTAACTCTCCCACAGCACTGCAATATTTTTCTTCCATACTTGACATAGTTCTGTTTATTCTCCTGCTTTTTTCGTTTTTTTAATTCATTTTTTTTATTGAAGGATAATTGCTTTACAGAATTTTGTTGTTTTCTGTCAAACCTCAACATGAATCAGCCATGCTGCTGCTGCTGCTGCTGCTGCTAAGTTGCTTCAGTCGTGTCCAACTCTGTGCGACCCCGTAGACGGCAGCCCACCAGGCTCCCCCGTCCCTGGGATTCTCCAGGCAAGAACACTGGAGTGGGTTGCCATTTCCTTCTCCAATGGATGAAAGTGAAAAATGAAAGTGAAGTTGCTCAGTCGTGTCCTACTCTTAGGGACTCCATGGACTGCAGCCTACCAGGCTCCTGTGTCCATGGGATTTTCCAGGCGAGAATACTGGAGTGTGTTGCCATTGCCTTCTCCGTGAATCAGCCATAAGTATACATATATCCCCTCCGTTTTGAACCTCCCTCCCACCTTCCTCCCTATCCCACCCCTCTAGGTTGATACAGAGCACCTGTTTGAGTTTCCTGAGCCATACGGCAAATTCCTGTTGGCTATCTGTTTTACATACGATAATGTAAGTTTTCATGTTACTCTTTCCATACATCTCACCCTCTCCTCCCCTCTCCCCATGTCCATAAGTGTATTCTCTATGTCTGTTTCTCCTTTCAGTTCAGTTCAGTTCAGTTCAGTTGCTCAGTCATGTCTGACTCTTTGAGACCCCATGAACCGCAGCACGCCAAGCCTCCCTGTTCATCACCAACTCCTGGAGTTCACCCAAACCCATGTCCATCGAGTCGGTGATGCCATCCAACCATCTTATCCTCTGCTGTCCCCTTCTCCTCCTCCCTCAACCTTTCCCAGCATCAGGGTCTTTTCAAATGAGTCAGCTCTTCTCATCAGGTGGCTAAAGTATTGGAGTTTCAGCTTCAACATCAGTCCTTCCAATGAACAGCCAGGACTGATCTCCTTTAGGATGGACTGGTTGGATGTCCTTGCAGTCCAAGGGACTCTCAAGAGTCTTCTCCAACACCGCAGTTCAAAAGCATCAATTCTTTGGTGCTCAGCTTTCTTTATAGTCCAACTCTCACATCCATACATGACCACTGGAAAAACCATAGCCTTGACTAGATGGCCCTTTGTTGGCAAGGTAATGTCTCTGCTTTTTAATATGCTATCTAGGTTGGTCATCAGAGAAGGCAATGACACCCCACTCCAGTACTCTTGCCTGGAAAATCCCATGGACAGAGGAGCCTGGTAGGCTGCAGTCCATGGGGTCGCTAAGAGCCGGGAACGACTGAGCGACTTCACTTTCACTTTTCACTTTCATGCATTGGAGAAGGAAATGGCAACCCACTCCAGTGTTCTTGCCTCGAGAATCCCAGGGATGGGGGAGCCTGGTGGGCTGCCGTCTCTGGGGTCGTACAGAATCAGACACGACTGAGGCAACTTAGCAGTAGCAGCAGCAGGAGGTTGGTCATAACTTTCCTTCCAAGGAGAAAATGTCTTTTAATTTCACGGCTGCAATCACCATCTGCAGTGATTTTGGGGCCCAGAAAAATAAAGTCAGCCACTGTTTCCCCATCTATTTGCCATGTTGCTGCCCTGTAAATCAATTCTTCAGAACCATGTTTCTAGATTCTGTATATGTGCATTAGAATATGATATTTATCTTTCTCTTTCTGACTCACTTCACTCTGTATAATAGGTTCTAGGTTCATCCACCTCATCAGAACTGACTCAAATGCATTCTTTTTTATGGCTGAGTAATATTCCATTATGTATATGTACCACAACTTCTTTATCCATTCATCTGTCATTTCCTTCTGTTTTAGTCTTTGATTCTCTAATGAGCAGTGATCAGGTCTGTTCTGCTCATATGGCATCTAGCATGATACCTGGCACCTAGTAGGTCCTCAGTAAATGTTTGCTAAAGGAATTATAAAGTATATATGCTACACTTTGCAGTGCTGGTCAACTGCCTGTTTGCTCAGATCCATTCCCTCCTCCTCATCTTATGCTCCATACCTAAGGGACTACATTTCCCAGGTTCCCTTGCTCTCTAGCTTCCAGGTAGATTTGTCTAGTGGGAGGAACTCGTGGGAAGACAGGAGGCAGGTGAAAGGAAGATATCAGGATACTTCCTCCCCCTCTTTCTGTATCCTGAGACATCTCTGGCAGTGGCTGCATTTCCACTGTGGGTCCAGCTGCCAACCTTAGCTTCTGGGTCCCCATAACACTACCTTTCCCATCGATCCTGCACCTATGGGAGTGTTCCTAGATTCCTATGGTTGCTTGTATCTGTGTTGCCTCCCTTGGCTTCTCATCTCTTTTATCACTAATGTAATAATTGGTGATATTAATTTCCTCTGTTTTGAAGACTTCTAGTGGGTTGTATTTTCCTTGTTGGACATTGAATTCAAATGAAAGTCTTCGTGGCAAGGGAAACATGATCTCATAGGAAAGACAGTAAAAATGGTCTAAGAACAAGCCTTGGAGTCAAAATATTAAAGTTTAAATGCTGGTTCTGCCTGTTTCTTCCTGTATTTCCCTGAGTAGATCACTTAAACTGGTATTTCTCAAACTGTGTGCCAAGGTAACCCAGGGAGCCACAATGAACTCAAAGGGGTATCTCAGGAGATTTAAATTTTTTAAGGCAGTAAACACAGTGAAACTCAACATCTTTCAGATAACACCTGAAGGAAGAGTGAAACAGTTCATACTCGCAACATAAGACTGCACTACAATCCTTTCACTGACTTTAGATTATTGTAAAGCTGGGTTTTCCACAGACACAAGAAGCATTACGAATATCAATGTGGAACAGAAAATGAAGATACTGACATCCAATCTGATTCCAAGACATGAGAAGCTGCACAGTGTACAACAGGCACTTATGACCCATTAGTGATTAAAAATGATATAAGGAGGAAAATCAAGATGATAGGGTAGGAAGATGTTGAGCTTAACTCCCTCCACAAACACAACAGAAATACAATCTACTAAAACGGAGTCAAGAAGAAACAGGTAATGTGAACAGACTGATCACTAGAAGTGAAATCGAACCTATACTTTAAAAAACAAAAAACAAAACACGTCTTGCAAACAAAAGTCCAGGACTGGACAGCTTCACTGGGAAATTTTACCAAACATACAAATAAGAACTTACACCTATCCTTCTCAAACTACTCCCAAATATTAAAAAGGAGGAAACATTCCTAAAGTCATTCTATGAAGCCACCATCACCCTGATACCAAAATCAGACAAAAAAATATTACCAATAAAGAAAATCACAGGACAATATCTTTAATGAAAAGCAAAAATCATCAACAAAATATTGGCAAACTGCACCCAAAAATACATAAAAAGGATCATATACTATGATCAAGTGGTATTTATTCCAGGGTCACAAGGATGGTTAAACAAGCACAAATCAATGCGAAGCATTATGTTAACATAAAAGAAAAGACAAAAACCACATGATCATTTCAATAGACACAGAAAAAGCATTTGAAAAATTCAACATCCATTCATGACAAAACCTCTCATCAAAATGAGTATAGAGGGAACATATCTCAACATAATAAAAGCACTTACCACAAACCCACAACCAACATAACACTCAACAGTGAAAAACTAAAAGCTTTCCTGCTAAATTCATAAATAAAACAAGGATGCCCACTCTTACCACTTCCATTCAACACAGTATTAGAAGTCCTAGCCATAATAATCAAACAAGAAAATGAAATCAAAGGTATTAAATTTGGAAGGGAAGAGTAAAATTGTCATTATTTGGATATGACATGATACTCTGTACAGAGAACCCTAAAGACTTTACACAAAAACTATTAGAACCAACAAATGAATTCAGCAAGGTAGCAGGATACATGATTAATACACAGAACTCTGTTGCATTTCTTTATACTAACAATGAACTATCAGAAAGTGAAAGTTAGAAAATAATCTTGTTTAAAATTGCATTTAAAAATACCTGGAAATAAACTTAACCAAGGAGGTGAAAGACCTATATGCTGTTAACTATAAAACATTGATAAAGGAAACTGAAGATGATTCAAAGAAATGGAAAAGACCATGCTCTTGGACTGGAGGAACTAATATTGTTAAAATGGCCATACTACCCAAAGCAATCTACACATTTAGTGTGATCCCTATCAAAATACCCAAGACATTTTTCACAGAACTAGAAAAATGTAACTCTAAAGTTTTTATGGAACCACAGAAGACCCAGAATTGCTAAAGCAATCCTGAGGAGAAAGAACAAAGCTGAAGGCATAACCCTTCCAGGCTTCAGACAATACCACAAAGCTATAGTAATCAAAATATCATGCTATTGGCACAAAAATGGACATGTAGATGGAACAGAACACAGAGCCCAGAAAAAATCCACACACCTATAGTCTATTAGACAAAGGAGGCAAAAATACACAATAGAGAAAAGACAGTCTCTTCAACAAGTGGTGTTAGTAAAGCTGGATAGCTATGTGGGTAAATCAATGAAACTAGAAAACTCCTTCACACCATATACAAAAATAAACTCGAAATGGTTTAAAGACCTAAATATAAGATATGACACCATAAAACTCCTAGAAGAGAACATAGATAAAACATTCTCAGACATAAATCATTTCTTTCTTAGATATTTTCTTAGATTAGTCTCCCAAGACAATAGAAATAAAAGCAGAAATAAACAAATGGGACATAATCAAACCTATAAGCTTGTGCACAGCAAAGGAAACCATTAACAAAATGAAAAGCCAACCTATGGTATGAGAGAGAATATTTGCAAATGATGCAGCCAACAAGGGCCTAGTTTCCAAAATATACAAGCAACTCATACAGCTCAACATCTCAAAACAAACAACTCACATAAACAAATGGGCAGAGGACCTAACAGACATCTATCCAAAGACATACAGATAGCAAACAGGTATATGAAAAGATGCTGAATATCACTAATTATTAGTGAGATGGAAATTAAAACCACAAGGAGATATCACTTTACATTGGTCAGAATGGCCAGTCTAATAAATGCTGGAGACAGTGTGGAGAAAAGGGAACCATCCTACTGTTGATGGCGGTGTGTGCTGGTGAGGTCACCATGGTGGGGGGAGGAACGGAAGTTCCTTAAAAACTAAAAATAGAGCTACCATGTGAACCAGCAATCTCATTTCTGAGTACATAGACAGGAAAGACAAAAACTCTAATTTGAAAAGATACATGCTCCCCAATGTTCATAGCATCACTATTTACAATAGCCAAGACATGGAAACAACCTAACTGCCCATCAACAGACAATTAGATTAAGAAGATGTGGTATATATATACAATAGAATACTACTCAGCGATAAAAAAAAGAATGAAATATTGTCATTTGCAGCAACATAGATGGACCTAGAGAATATTATACTTAATGTCAGAGAAAGACAAATATTATATAGTATCACCAATATGTGGAATCTAAAAAATAATACAAATGAATATATATACAAAACAGAAACACACTCATAGAAAACAAACTTATGATTAACAAAAGAGGAAGGGGAGGAAGGGGTAGAGAAAGGATAAACTAGGAGCGTGGGATTAACAGATACAAACTACTATATGTAAAATAAAGATTTACAATCCTTGCATAGCACTGCTGCTGCTAAGTCGCTTCAGTAGTGTCCGACTCTGTGCGACCCATAGACAGCAGCCCACCAGGCTTCCCGTCCCTGGGATTCTCCAGGAAAGAACACTGAAGTGGGTTGCCATTTCCTTCTCCAATGCATGAAAGTGAAAAGTGAAAGTGAAGTCACTCAGTCGTGTCCGACTCTAGCGACCCCAAGGACTGCAGCCTACCAGGCTCCTCCGTCCATGGTATTTTCTAGGCAAAAGTACTGGAGTGGGGTGCCATTACCTTCTCCATGCATAGCACAGGGAACTATATTCAATATCATGTAATAACTTATAAAGGAAAATAGTCTGAGAAATATATATACATAAATGAATCACATTGCTGTATTTGAAACACAATGTTGTAAATCAATGATAATTTTTTAAAAAAGAATAAAAAATTAAAATTTTTTAAAAAGAATGAAAAATAAATGTCTTCTTTCAAGTGTGTACACTATATTTTTCAATCAGCTAATAAGTTGTTAGAACAAAAATACTTAAGTTATTGGGACCTAATTATTTACAAACGGAATGATTATGTATTTCTTTTGGCTTAGGGGGCACCAAGAAAAAAATCAAGACACTAAGGGACATGTGAACTAAGAAGGTTTAGGACCATCTGAGCCTTGTGTCCGCATCTATAAAGTGTAGAAACCTACCCTGCCTTCCTCTTGTGATTGGCAAAAAGCAATTGAGATACTGCATGTCAGAGATGTTAACATAAATTCTCTACTCCTCTATCCTGATGGAATCTGGACCAACTTCCAGAATCCACCCCTCCCTCAAACACCCACACGCTTCCAGGAAGTTGAGTCCAGGGGAGCTCCAGGAGCAGGTTAGTTTTATCTATGGATAATCCTACCTTCTCCACCAAAGACCAGTATAGGGCTGGCTTGTGACTTAACTTGACCCAAGGAGACATGCTTGCTCCTTGGAAGAAAAGCTATGACAAACCTAGACAGCATATTAAAAACCAGAGACATTACTTTGTCAATGGTCCGTCTAGTCAAAGCTATGGTTTTTCCAGTAGTCCTGTATGGATGTGAGAGGTGGACTGTAAAGAAGGCTGAGTGCTGAAGAATTGATGCTTTTGAACTGTGGTATTGGAGAAGACTCTTGAGAGTCCCTTGGATGGCAAGGAGACCCAACCAGTTGATCCTAAAGGAAATTAGTCCTGAATATTCATTGGAAGGACTGATGCTGAAGCTCCAATACTTTGGTCACCGGATGGGAAGAACTGACTCATATGAAAAGACCCTGATGCTTGGAAAGATTGAAGGCAGGAGGAGAAGGGGATGACAGAGAATGAGATGGTTGGATGGCATCACCGACTGAATGGACATGAGTTTGAGCAAGCTCCAGGAGATGGTAAAGGACAGGGAAGTCTGGTGTTTTGCAGTCCACGGGTTGGCAAAGAGTAGGACATGACCGAGTGACTGAACAACAAAAGGAAACACTAGATAAGGTTTGCAGAGGGCTCCTGAGACCCTCTCTTCTTTTGGATGTTGTGCTATGTAGAAATGAGATTCCAGATCTTGCTAAGGTTGGGGGGTGGAAATTGAAGGCAATGATACTAGGGGTGTAAAGCTGGGACGGGAAGTTGAACAGTAATCCAAGGAAGAAGTGATACGGTCCCGATGAAAGAAGCAATGGAAGATGGGGATAGGGAAGGAGATGGGAGCTCTGAAAGTGGAACTGATAGCACTTCACTATTGAGATTCATCTCTTTAATAAATATTCACAAAATTTCCAATATGGGCCAGGCACTATTCCAGGAACCAGGAACTGAGCAATGAATGAAACCTACAAAGTCCTTCATAGAGTTTCCATTTTAACACGCCCTAATTAAGAAGGAATGCTGCTGCTGCTACTGCTAAGTCACTTCAGTCGTGTCCGACTCTGTGCAACCCCACAGACGGCAGCTCACCAGGCTCCCCCGTCCCTGGGCTTCTCCAGGCAAGAACACTGGAGTGGGTTGCCATTTCCTTCTCCAAGGCATGAAAGTGAAAAGTGAAAGTGAAATCGCTCAGTCGTGTCCAACCCTCAGCGACCCCATGGTCTGCAGCCTTCCAGGCTTCTCTGTATATGGGATTTTCCAGGAAAGAGTACTGGAGTGGGGTGCCATTGCCTTCTCCAAAGAAGGAATGAGGCAGGGGTTAATCCATACAATGTCAGTAGTGATAGGCAGTATGAAGGAAAATGAAACAGGGTTCCGGGAGAGTGAGTGATAAGGCAGTTGCTATTTTCGACAGGGATCAGGAAAGGACTCTCTGTAAGGGACATTTGAACAGTGGCCAAATGAAGTGATAGGTAAACTGTGGGGTCTATTGAGACAGAGGTAGACATACTGGGAGTGGAAGCTGGAGACTAGTAAGAGGAGGGAAAGTCTAGTAAGACTTTCAAATGGATGATGGTACAGTTTATTGATAAAGAGACACAGGTGGATGATGCTAATAACAAGCAGTTATATACAGGAGCTGGTCTAGATGGAGAGGTGGCAGTTATCTGAAGGAAACCTCAAGGACATTTTCTACAATTTCAATTCAGAGACACCAGCTGAATGGTTTCCTTACCAAATTAAAAGGATCGGACTTTTCCACCTAAGGACATTCATTCTGGTTAACAGTAGAGCCTAAAATATTTCAATGAGCAACAAAAGGCTATTTTAGTGCTACTGAAAGAACTTTCTTGAAAGCTTTTCACAAACTTAAAAGCAGGAGTAAACTTTATGGGGAATAAAGCTTTATTTAATAAAAAGCATTATATTAATGCATTTCAAGTATTTTATAAATATATAAGCATTTTAAATTGACAAATATAACCTATCAAGTAAATTGAAAGGCAGAAAAACTGCCACAATTTAGTACAGGCAAACTAAAAATATTCCCAAATCAAAAGCCATGATAACCATTTTCAGAATTCCGTCATTACTGTATAATCAGTCTTGTTTCCTGATTAGAATAATTAGACCACTGTGATACTGTTTTTTCAAGTTTCCATGCACACGATTTTTTTATATTATACTGTAAATGCAATATTCACATTCGTTTGCACTGTGGGGCTTGGAACTTAGAGATTAACTCTAAGTTTATGAATTTCAATAATATTATCTAACTTAAGCTGATTGATCTCTTTCTGGCTGAACCCAAATTCTTTAAGAATCTCTTCAGTGTGTTCTCCTACAAAAGGATCCCTTTTAATCGAAGGGAGAGCTGGGGTGTTGGACAGCAGAGGAGCAGGGCGGGGACTCACACGCTGCTCTGTATCAGTAATAAACGAGCCCCGATCTTTGTTGTGACCATGATGGGTAACCTCTTCAAAAGTCAGCACAGGAGTCACGCATGCATCAGTGCCGTCAAAGATCTGACACCACTCTGCCTTTGTCTTCTTTGCAAAGATATCTGCAAATTTCTTCTTCATTTCTGGCCAATCCTTCATACTTATCTGATTGGGAAGTTCATCAGACTTTAGCCCAAGTCCTGAGAGAAAAACAGAATTTCTTAAATCACCATGCTTTGGGTGCAGTAAGTATAATCAGCGCAAATGAGTTTTGAACTCATCATACTTGCCCCAAATGGGATATTTTATAAGAATTCTCAAATGAGTCAAGAGAAGAAATTCACTCAATTTGAAGTTGGAGCCAAAGCTGGAGAAGGCAGTAGCGTAACAGGACTCAAAACAGACTTTCTAAGTCTTTGCAAGATCTTATTATTTACATTTCATCAAAAGCAGTCTATTTTTAATTGTCTAGTTTCCAGAAATCAACTTCTTCCCTCTGAGAAGTTTTTCCAAAAGAGACTTTGTCATGAAGTTATTATCTGCCATGTGTGTGCTCAGTCGCTAAGCTGTGTCTGACTCTTTTGTGACCCCTTGTAGCCCACCAGGCTCCTCTGTCCATGGGATTTCCCAGGCAAGAACACTGGCGTGGGTTGTCATTTTCTTCTCCAGGGGATCTTCCTGACCCAGGAATCAAACCCGAGTCTCCTGCATTGGCAGGTGGATTCTTTACCACTGAGTCACCTGGGAAGCCCAAAGATACATGCAAATTGTTCCGACAGCAAACATGACAGCAAGTTATCAGCCACCCAATCAACAGGGACACAGAGACTCTCTCTCTCAAGTACAAAGAGTTCTGAAGGGCCCCTCAACACAAGGGACAGAGAAGATGAGAGGATTTGCCAGGGAATATCACAAGAAGGATGGCTTCTCCAGTCCATGACTTGATCTGTGCTCCCTTTATTGACTACAGGAACCCACCCACCCCTGTAGATACACCCCAACTCCAGTGCTGATTAAATTATACCCAAAGGGCAACTTTGCCTTTGGGGTTTGGTGTAATTCATTTTTATTCCCTCTTGTATAAGAGGGTTTCTAAATTTAAATTATGCATAATATTTTGCATAAGTTTAGCCAAGTTAATCGAGCAATTCTCATTTTTTTTCATCCTCTCCTTACCTACAGTGTTGAAAAACAATGACCAATAATTGTAAGCTGCTCTGAAGATGCAGAAGTGCCTACAGAGGTAAGAAGACAGGAATACTACAGGCTCTTCGTAGAGTTTTTAGGGATGTAAGGATATAAGAACTCACATAATTCTGAACAGCTGTGAAAAAACACCTGTGCAAATACATTGTTCTCTGTAGCCACCTGTCCCATTGCAAAACCAGGAAAGATATAAAGCCATAGTTTCAGATTTACCACAGTAACCTATGAAGAAATATTTCTAAGGATGTCTTTCACTTTGCTTTCTTCTTCTTGATTGTCCCAAACTCTGTGATTAAGAAGCATATAAAATGAGCAGTTAGCCAAAGCGCTTAAGTAGACCACGGCTAACTGCTGGAAACATATATGCATGCTTTTATAAAGTTTTCTTTTTTTTTTTTTAATCAGAATGTGATCAGAATCATCAACTAGAAGTGCAGCCAACAGTTCTCCAACAAACACTAAACTTAAGGTCACACGGGTTTGTTAAGGCGCACAGGTCTATACACCGGAATCAGTTCAGTTCAGTTCAGTCGCTCAGTTGTGTCCGACTCTTTCTAGAAATCAGAACACTTCTAGCCCTGACTCTGACACACCAGCTGTGTCAACATGGCTGCTATTTAAAAGGGTGAGGCTGAAGATATTCGGTATTGACAAAAATGATGTCTTTGCTATATTTTTAATTAAAAAATTATTAATTATAAACATGTGGTTATGTATTTTACACATTATATAAATATATAATATAATGTATATAATTATATATATATTATAAAAATTATATAATATACATATATTTATATTATACAAATTATAATATATTTATATTATATAGATTATTAAAAAATTTAATCGTGTCTGTATGTGTACAGGGAAAATTCTTAAAGGCCACATTCCAAACTTTCCTAAAGTAGAAGGACAAGGGATAATTTTTACCTCTTACCTTATAAATTCTGTATTGTTTACACTTTTTTCATAAAAAATACATTATTTTGAATTTTTTCATTTTTTAAAATTGTGGTAAAATATACAAAATATAAAATTGACCATTTTAGCCACTGGAGAAGGCAATGGCAACCCACTCCAGTACTCTTGCCTGGAGTCCCCCCATGGACGGAGGGGCCTGGTAGGCTGCAGTCCATGGGGTTGCTAGGAATCTGACACGACTGAGCGACTTCGCTTTCACTTTTCACTTTCATGCATTGGAGAAGGAAATGGCAACCCACTCCAGTGTTCTTGCCTGGAGAATCCCAGGGACGGGGAGCCTGGTGGGCTGCCATCTATGGGGTCGCACAGAGTCGGATACGACTGAAGCGACTTAGCAGCAGCAAGAATATAGTACTATGTTATTAAGTACATTCAGATTGTTCTGGAACCATTACCACCATTCATCTCCAGAACTTTTTATCTTTCCAGATTGAAACTGTACCAGGTTCCCTGGTGGCTCAGATGGTAAAAAATCTGCCTGCAATGCAGGAGACCCAGGTTCAGTTCCTGGGTTGGGAAGATCCCCTGGAGAAGGGAATGGCAACCCACTCCAATATTCTTGCATGAAGAATTTCATGGACAGAGGAGCCTGGAGGGCTACAGTCCATGGGGTTGCAAAGAGTTGGACACAACTGAGCAACTAACACTTTTACCCATTAAACACTAACACTCTATTCTCTGCTTCCCCCAGTCCCTGTTCAAATATCTGTTTAAGTTCCCACTTTTAATTCTTTTGGATATATAACCAGAAGTGGAATTGCTGGATCATATGGTAATTCTATGTTTAATTTTTTGAGGAGTCACCATATCATTTTCCACAATGGCTGTATAATTTTACATTCTTACCAGTAATGCATGGGGTTCCAATCTCTCCACATCCTCACCAACACTTATTTCCTGGCTTTCTTTTAATAATATTTTGAAATCTTAAAGCAACTTTAAAAAATTCTCTATTGCCTTTACTACAAGAATCTTATGTCATGAGAGTCTCAGTATTTTCAGATTTCTTTGCCCTGGAAGCATTAGAAACATAGCACAGAGGAGTCTGAGCCTTACAAAAACCGTGTGTATTTATGCTCAGACACTGAGAGCTAAATAAAGCTATGGTCTCAAAGATCTCAAAATGTACGGTGAAATAATAAATTAACACTAACTCAAAAAAATCATTACCGATGTGGGAGTTTGTCCACACCTCTCTGTTCTATCGTTCTTCTAACTTACAGTTAAGTTAGGGAAGGTAATATAGTTGATCACAGAATGCATTCTGATGCTTACAAAAACCATCATTCCAGCAACATACAGACTACTCTGAGTAGCATTTTGCATCTGAAAAGCTATCAGACATAAAACTCCAAACTTAAAGCTGGAAGATAAATGTGCTGCAACACATGTGCTTGTCACACCGCTTCAGCATATATTCTAAAACTTCTTAGAAACGAAATAATCTGTGAAGTGAACTTTAAATTCACATTTCACAGGGACAAGATAACTTCAGTCCAATTATCAGTCAGGGCAGAAGGGATCCCAAATTTTTCTGCTAACCTGTGGCAACATATCAGTAAGACAAGAATCTGCAGGAAAGGTGAACCACAGAAGCATCAGGTGACGGTGACATATCCCAACAAACTCTCACTTGCCAAAGTCTCTCTGTGCTCTGGTGACCCCATTACTAAGTACCAGGAGGGACACCTATCCATCAAGGAATAAAAACTGGTAGAACCAGCAGATCATTTCCAGGCAAGAACAGACTGTGGCCGTGCAACGGGCAGGATAAATATCCAGCACCACTGAGTATGGCTCCCCAGGCTGCACCAGTGGTGGAGAACCTGCCTGCCAGTGCAGGGACAGAAGAGCTGAGTTCCATCCCTGGGTTGGGAGGGCCCCTGCAGAAGGGCATGAACCCACTCCAGTATTCTTGCCTGGAGAATCCCAGAGACAGAGGAGCCTGGTGGGCTACGGTCCATAGCGTCGCACAGAGTTGGACACAACTGAAGAGACTTAGCACAGCACTGAGTATGAAAGGTAATAAAAACACTGAACGCCCACAAAAAGGATTATGATCTTTTTAATCTGAGCTATTTATAGACCTTTTTTATAAAATTACTTGTCAATTTAAAAGATGGGGGAAGTGCCTCACAATATAATGATGACCATCATTAGGCTAGTTATAAAGTGGGTATATACATATAATAAAAGACATCATGAACTTCAAAAGACCCCAAAATAGAGGCTGGAAAACATCCACAGAAAAGAGGTTCCTGAAAAGTTACTCACCCTTGATCAGCAGCTCATAGAACTGGGGCTCTATTGCTCCGACAGCCATGAACCCCCCGTCGGCTGTCCGGTAGGTTGTATAGAAAGGAGCTCCACCATCTAATATGTTCTGTCCACGGGGCTGCTCCCACAATCCTGTTTCTTGGGTTTTCCACATAAAAGAACTTAGATATGCTGTTCCTTCCACCTTTGAAGAAACAGAATACAACGTGAATCCAGGTAATGCAACTGTACAAATTATGACTGATTCCTACTTGGGTTTTAAAAAAATGTTTGTATAAAAATGTTTATCTTAGAATATAGAAAGATTATACCTAATTATACAACTTCTTTGAATATGTAGAGAAAGTGAGTGAGGACAGGTTTATGATAGAGCTCCTGCACTATTCAGATCAGGGAATACTGTTCAGAAAAGACTTCGAGGAACTACTTCTGCTCTTCTTTTCAAATAAGACTGGCAGAATGTTGACAATTTCTGAAGCTAAGTGAGGCTAGCTTCACTAGTAAGCTTACTTCACCATTAGGAAGCTAATTATATATTCTCTTTACTTTTATATATGTTAAAAATGGTCAGGATAAAAAAGCTGAAATAAAGAAAAAGGTTTTTGAAAAATCTATCATCTGATCTCAGTACTTATAAACACATACACACAAACACATGAAGCAGATCACATTTTAAAGGTAAATTGCATGACAATTATATTTAGTTGATTCTAGTTTTGATACCAAGCGCAAGAAAAACAAATTTGAATATTTAACATATTTTAACTTTAATTATCACTAGAAAGTTACAGAATAAACATAACAATGTGGCTGGCAGGTGATAAAGGTTTGCTGAGTACAGACAAACTAGTTTGGGAATGCCAGCTTCCCACTAGTCCTGAAATAAAAAGGATTCACATCTCCGGTATGATTGTCATGAGACTAGACGCACTGAGCTAACTAAAGAACACTTCCCTGTCCTTCTGGCACTCCAGGAAGAAGGCCAGCAAAGCATCCTCATCTCTGAGGTTAATAATAGAAAGGCCCCAACCGTGAGCATGCGATTTCTCACGGATTCTGGCTACGAAACAAACACAAAATTTAACAGGCAAGAAGACTGCAGTGGGTTGCCAATTCCTCCTCCAGGGGATCTTCCCAACCCAGGGACCGGACCCTTGTCTCCAGGGTCTGCAGGTGGATTCTTTACCACTGTGCCAGTTGGGAAGCCCATCTTTAGATATGTCTCAGTTTTCCCTTTTAGCTTGAGGAAGCTCATGAACACTTGAATCCATGGATCTGCCTGGTAGGCTACAGTCCATGGGGGTCTCGAAGAGTTGGACATGACTGAGCGACTTCACTTTCACTTTTCACTTTCTTGCATTGGAGAAGGAAATGGCAACCCACTCCAGTGTTCTTGCCTGGAGAATCCCAGGGACGGGGGAGCCTGGTGGGCTGCCGTCTACGGGATCGCACAGAGTTGGACACAACTGAAGCGACTTAGCAGCATACACTGGATGTACTGATGAGACTATTGAAAAAAGATGTCCTGACAGTGTTATGGGTCTATTTTGGCTCACTCAGGATACAAACAGGCTCTAATCTAACTCCACCTTTACTTGGCGCCATAGAAGGACACAGGACAAGACACAGCAATTATAATCCTTATCTCATCAACAGGCTACCGAGCACATACCTCTCTTCCCCCTCATCCAAATGCAGCATGTGCTGCCACAGATGACAGCCCTTGAGGCAGGGAAACTGCAGCCTCAGTTTCCCAACTTTTTATATTATTCTCATCACATAGGCCAATGGCCTGAATGCCAACACGCAGTCCCCCAGGTCAGAAGCGCTCCCTTAGGTCAGGAGTAAACACAGTAAAACAGACCCCACATGCCATGTGCGTGCATGCTGAGTTGCTTCAGTCCTGTCTGACATCCAGACTCTTTGTGACCCAATGGATTATAGCCCACCAGGCTCCTTTGTCCATGAGGATTCTCTAGGCAAGCATACTGGAGTGTAGTGCCATGCCCTCCCCCAGGGGGATCTTTGCAACCCAGGGATTGAACCCAAGTCTCAGGCATCTCCTGTATTGGCAGGTGGGTTCTTTACCACTAGTGCCCCCTGGGAAGCCCTAACTCTACAGTTTCTAAGGGAACAGTCTGATGAAGAGATGACTCCAGGTCATCATGGGCAGGCCTAGGTCACAGATTCTGCTGCTAAAGTCATTTGGAAACTATTTGTCTAAAAGAATAAGATATATGTCCCCTCCAATCAGCCTCCTCCTTCAGTGGTTCTCCCCAGGGTACCAGAGCCACCATCCACTGGGTCTTCTAAGTCAGAGATCAGGGCGCGATCCTTGATTCCTTCCTCTCCCTTCACTGCCAAATGTGAATCCTTAAATCCAGACCTAGTCTATCATTGACCATTTTAGTACTTGCCTTTATCTCTCAGTCTTGTCTTCATCAAATCCACTCTCCAGCCTACCAGCAAAGATAGGTCCAAATGTAACCTGTATAGTGGCACTAGACGGCTCTCATCAACTAGCTGTGAGAACTCAGGCAAAGTTCTGAATGCGCTGATGAGTGTGTTGAAAAAAGATGTCCTAACAGTTTTATGGGTCTGTTGCTCACTCATGTCCTACTCTTTGCAACCCCATGGACTATAGCCCACCAGGGTCCTCTGGCCATGGGATTTTTCAGACAAGAATACTGGAGTGAGTTGCCATTTCCTCCTCCAGGGGATCTTCCTGACCCAGGGATCAAACTCACATCTCCTATATTTCCTGCACTGTAGGTGAATTCTTTACCTGCTGAGCCATGAGGGAATCCCTGTTACAGGTCTAACTGGGTTCAGTAACAATGTATCCCAGGAGAGGGGAATGGCAACCCACTCCAGTATTCTTGCCTGGAAAGTCCATGGATAAAAAAGCCTCATGGACTGCAGTCCATGGGGGTCACACAACTGAGTGCCCATGTGTGAGGGGTCTGGAGGGAGATGGGTTGGTAGCAATAAACAGGTAGAACTGGAAACAAACAAACAAACAATGTATTCCAAGTGAAATTGTTGTTTTGGGGATTAGGAGAAATCACATAGGAGAAGTGCCTAAGAGAACATGAAGCAAGTGCTCCGTGTGTGAGAGTGACGACACTGAAGCAGCCTGACATTCAAATCTTCGCTACACAGTGCAGCAGGAAGGTCTAAACTGGTCCATTTTACTTGAGCATCATCAAGAATCTCCTCTTCCTGCTAAAGGAGACTTCCTGGGCCCAGTTTTGAATGAAGATCTCTTAAAAATCACATTCAAAGCACAAGACATAAGACGGGGAAAATCACTGAAACACAACGTAGTAATCAAGTGAGTCATGAACAGTTTAGAAAGTTGACTCCACAAACAGACGGTCAAAATATGACAGTCTGACACATGTCAAACATATGAAGCTATTTTAAAGAGAAGGCTATCTTTGGTAACTTGGATTCAAATTTCAAATCTCAATTTATCTCCTGTCTTGTTCAAAAGAGGATTTGAGGCAGCCATGTATCAACCTTAGGAACAAACGCTAGGCTTATCATTTTCCCCAGTTAACACTTACCATGCTTGCGTCAATGACCTGACCTTTGCCAGAGCGTGTGCGTTCAAACAACGCCATAATGATGCCCATTGTGCACATGAGGCCACCACCACCAAAGTCAGCCAGGAGATTCAACGGGGCATATGGATTCTCACCACTTCTGCCAATTCTTGATAAAACACCTATACCACGGGGAAAAAAAAAAAAAAAAAAGGAGGACCATAAAGGGTAAATTTAATGTGCATTTAAAATTTTTATTTATTTATTTTTGACTGTGCTGGATCTTCGTTGCTCTCTCTGGTTGTATTGAGTGGAGGCTATTCTCTAATTGCAGTGCATGGGCTTCTCATTGCAGTGGCTTCTCCTGTTGCAGAGCACAGGCCCCAGGACACACAGGCTTCAGTAGCTGTGGCACGTGGGCTCAGTCATTGCAGCTCTGGGGCTCTCAAACAAAAGGCTCAACAGTAAGCCTGTACTTTACAGGCTTAGTTGCTCCATGGCATGTGGGATCTTCCCAGACGTGTCTCCTGCATTAGCAGGCAGATTCTTTACCAATGAGCCATCCAGTGGTAAATGGGTTAAAAAGCCCATTTAATGTATACTTTAAATAAATACGTGAACATCTTAGAAGGGAAACCAATCTCTCTAGCTACTAGTTGTAAGTAAAAATTAATATCTAATCCCTTTCTAAACCTAAACTTCTTCGGTATATTTATAAGATGGTTTTCCTTTCCTTGTTTTTTTTTTTTTTAATGTCTTTATTTTCTTTAAAACTTTATTCCTACTAACATTTTCAGAATTCTATGGCTAAGTTTTTATTCACTGAGTTGTGTGTGTGGGGGGGAAGGTTGCTATCCACTTAGTTTATGACTTAACAATGGTATAAGGCACTTCCATTCTTATTAGAAAGAGATGCAAGAAAATAAACACAAGAAAAAGAAAAGGAATTGCATTTTTAAATAGATGTGAAAAATCAATTCTCCACTCACTCTTTTCCTCAACCTTTAAATGTATACACACAGAATATTTGAGACTTCTTTTACTCGGCAATACGGTTCTTAGAAATCTAGAATTAGGTCATTCTAAGACCTCCTTATTGCCAAATTCAGACTTAAGTTGAAGAAAGTAGGGAAAACCACTAGACCATTCAGGTATGACCTAAATCAAATCCCTTATGATTCTACAGTGGAAGTGAGAAATACATTTAAGGGACTAGATCTGATAGATAGAGTGCCTGATGAACTATGGACAGAGGTTCGTGACATTGTACAGTAGACAGGGATCAAGACCATCCCCATGGAAAAGAAATGCAAAAAGCAAAATGGCTGTCTGAGGAGGCCTTACAAATACGTATGAAAAGAAGAGAAGCGAAAAGCAAAGGAGAAAAGGAAAGATATACCCATTTGAAGGCAGAGTTCCAAAAAAGAGCAAGGAGAGACAAGAAAGCCTTCCTCAGCGATCAATGCAAAGAAATAGAGGAAAACAACAGAATGGGAAAGACTAGAGAGCTCTTCAAGAAAATTAGAGATACCAAGGGAACATTTAATTCAAAGATGGGCTCAATAAAGGACAGAAATGGTATGGACTTAACAGAAGCAGAACATATTAAGAAGAGGTGGCAAGAATACACAGAAGAACTGTACAAAAAAGATCTTCATGACCCAGATAATCACGATGGTGTGATCACTGACCTAGAGCCAGACATCCTGGAATGTGAAGTCAAGTGGGCCTTAGGAAGCATCACTACGAACAAAGCTGGTGGAGGTGATGGAATTCCAGTTGAGCTATTTCAAATCCTGAAAGATGGTGCTGTGAAAGTGCTGCACTCAATGGGCAGCAGATTTGGAAAACTCAGCAGTGGCCACAGGACTGGAAAAGGGCAGTTTTCATTCCAATCCCAAAGAAAGATAATGCCAAAGAATGCTCAAACTACCGCACAATTGCACTCATCTCACACGCTAGTAAAGTAATGCTCAAAATTCTCCAAGCCAGGCTTCAGCAATACATGAACTATGAACTTCCTGATGTTCAAGCTGGTTTTAGAAAAGGTAGAGGAACCAGACATCAAATTGCCAACATCTGCTGGATCATGGAAAAAGCAAGAGAGTTCCAGAAAAACATCTATTTCTGCTTTATTGACTATGCCAAAGCCTTTGACTGTGTAGATCACAAGAAACTGTGGAAAATTCTGAAAGAGATGAGAATACCAGACCACCTGACCTGCCTCTTGAGAAACCGGTATATAGGTCAGGAAGCAACAGTTAGAACTGGACATGGAACAACAGACTGGTTCCAAATAGGAAAAGGAGTACATCAAGGCTGTATATTGTCACCCTGCTTGCTGCTAAGTCACTTCAGTCGTGCCCAACTCTGTGCGATCCCATAGACGGAAGCCCACCAGGCTCCCCCGTCCCTGGGATTCTCCAGGCAAGAACACTGGAGTGGGTTGCTTAACTTATATTCGAGTACATCATGAGAAATGGGCTGGAAGAAGCACAAGCTGGAATCAAGATTGCTGGGAGAAATATCAATAACTTCAGATATGTAGATGACTTCACACTTACGGAAGAAAGTTAAAAGGAACTAAAAAGCTTCTTTATGAAAGTGAAAGAGAAAAGTGAAAAAGTTGGCTTAAAGCTCAACATTTTGAAAACTAAGAAAGTGGCATCTGGTCCCATCACTTCATGGCAAATAGATGGGGAAACAGTGGAAACAGTGTCAGACTTTATTTTGGGGGGCTCCAAAATCACTGCAGATGGTGACTGCAGCCATGAAATTAAAAGATGCTTACTCCTTGGAAGGAAAGTTATGACCAACCTAGATAGCATATTGAAAAGCAGAGACATTACTTTGCCAACAAAGGTCCGTCTAATCAAAACTATGGTTTTTCCAGTGGTCACGTATGGATGTGAGTTGGACTGTGAAGAAAGCTGAGTGCTGAAGAATTGATGGTTTTGAACTGTGGTGTTGGAGAAGACTCTTGAGAGTCCCTGGGAGTGCAAGGAGATCCAACCAGTCCATCCTAAAGATGAGTCCTGGGTGTTCATTGGAAGGACTGATGCTGAAGCTGAAACTCCAATACTTTGGCCACCTCATGCGAAGAGTTGACTCACTGGAAAAGACCCTGATGCTGGGAGGGATTCGGGGCAGGAGGAGAAGGGGACCACAGAGGATGAGATGGTTGTATGCATCACCGACTCGATGGACATGAGTTTGAGTGAATTCCGGGAGTTGGTGATGGACAGGGAGGCCTGGCGTGCTGCGATTCATGGGGTCACAGAGTCAGACAGGACTGGGCGACTGAACTGAACTGAACTGAAGAGCTTCCCTGGTAGCTCAGAGGGTAAAGAACCTGCCTGCCATGCAGGAGACTCAGATTCTATCCCTAAGTCAGGAAGATCCCCTGGAGAAGGGAATGGCAACCCACTCCAGTATTCTCACCTGGAGAAGTCCATGGACAGAGGAGCCTGGTGGGATATAGTCCATGGAGTCAGGAAGAGTTGGACATGACTGAGTGGTTAACACTTTCAAGATATGTTTGTACAGGCGAAAACCATGGGCTTTTTCTAGTATTCATAGAATTTCTAAAATCATGACTCAGTCGACAATTCACAATAAAGTAAGGGGGTACCAGATTGAAACTATTAATGTATCTTTGCAAACTACAGTACAACCATTTCTAC
Source organism: Bos mutus (assembly GCF_027580195.1). NCBI lineage: Eukaryota > Metazoa > Chordata > Mammalia > Artiodactyla > Bovidae > Bos > Bos mutus. The sequence continues at coordinate 39,615,399 of NC_091636.1, read as the reverse complement.
TACCAATAAGTCTCCTACTTCCTAGCAGGGGCTTGTTGGAGAATTCACTCCACAAACATAGTCAGTAAATGTTACTAGTGAGTGTATTACCCCTCCCTGTGTGTTAAGGCAGGGGAAAGTGAAAGTGTTAGTTGCTCGACTCTTTGCGACCCCAGGGACTGTAGACTGCCAGGCTCCTCTGTCCATGTATTCTCCAGGCAAGAATACTGGAGTGGGTGGCCATGCCCTCCTCCAAGGGATATTCCAAACCCAGGGATCAAACCCATGTCTCCTGCATTGCAGGCAGATTCCTTACGATTGAATCATCAGAGGGAGGCTGACAATGACTGTTCCAAGACAAACCAATCTTTTTTAAAGAAGTACACGCTCTTTATTAATTCCAATAAATATTCCAAACTTCGCCTTTAAAAAATTCTAATGTGTAACTGTAGATCTTGACTGGGGGGAAAAAAAAGAGTGTAGAGAAATTGCTTTTTTTTCCAACATACCTGACAAAGCCAAATAGTTGATGTCATGTCCAGCCACCTTGGAGAACCTTCCTGACTGGCCGAATCCACTCAACCTGGCATAGATAAGCCTTGGGTTCTCCTTCTGCAGAATCTCGGGACCGAGCTGGAGTTTTTCCATTACCCCTTAAGAGAAAAGTTACATTTATTTTTTAAGGACAGCATGAATTGAAGATGGGTATAATCCCTTCTTTGTGGCAAATATAAAACAGCACTTTTTTGCAAGGAAAACTGGTAACATTTGTTGTGAGTTTATAATGAACGTATTGCCAGTAATTAAGAACCCAGACAGTGAAGCCCCCATTTCTGGAATGTGTGGCAGATCCCCCCACCCCAAGAATGCTATTTCCCTTCAGCACTGCCCTACATCCCTGCAGGCATACCCAAGCATCTTCAGAGTAGACATTCCATCCCTTCAGTCAGCCCCTTCAGAGTTTCCCCAGTTTGCTCCTAAGTAATTTATTAGAAATGGTCTGTTCTTTTGGAAGTTACTCTGGGTCTTTAATTGATCAAAAATTCACTTTTGGAAGCTGCTTTTCCTTTCAGGACCTCTTTTATGTCTATGCCTGCATGGGTGCCTGCTATACTTATGCATGTATATATTCCAGCTTCCCAAACAGCTCAGATGCTCCTCTGGCAGGATTCATGCCTCATCTGTTTCCACAGCCTCTAACATGCCCAGCAGTTCCTCTACAAAAAGGCTCAGTATAAATATCTGGTGGAAGAAGGGTTAGCAACAGCAGCATTTAATCGCTCTTAAGTTATCAGTGAGTACAGCTGACCCTTGAACAAGGTGAGTTTGAACTGTTTGGGTCCACTGACATGCAGTTTTTCAAAAGTAAATACTACAGTATTACACAGTCTGTGGTTGATGGATGCCGAGGAACTGTGGAGGACCACTGTAACTAAAGTACAGATTAGCCCTGGTTTGTTCAAGGGTCAATCAATATTTATTCTGCTAAAGCCAGGGAACCTAAGGAGTCCTGGGGTTAAAGATATAAAATTAGATAATAAAACTCACTGACTTTGTCTCCACAAAGCTATGATAAGTTACAAAAGGATTCTATTCCTAGACTGGTGGTTACCAAGGGTGAAGGATAGGAGAGGGATGAATTGGGAGCTTGGTATTAGCAGATGCAAACAAGTATATACAGAATGAATAAACAATAAGGTTCTACTATATAGCATAGGAAGCTCTATTCAATATCCTGTGATAAACCTGTGATAAATGGAAAATATGAAAAAGAATATATATGTAACTCAGTGGCTCTGCTGTACAGCAGTAATTAACACAACATTGTAAATCAACCATACTTCAATTAAAAATAAACTCTATTTCTCTAACTAGAAAGACATCAGCCTCAATCCACCCCAACACCCCCTGCAGCTATATCTGTATTCACAGCTCCACCTCTCCCCTAATACTAAGACAAATGATTTACCCATGTGGAGCCTCCTTCAATTTCAAGTTGTGTATTATTAAATTATAATATAATCCTGATTACTAAATTATTATTGTTATAATCTCAGATCTGAGGGTGGATTCACTCACACATTTAAATACACCTGGTGCCCGACATAGCCGATTCATTCCCCGTTTACCGACTTCCAGCTATATACCAAATGGGATTTGTACTTGAGCAAGAGCAGGTGTCTGAGGAAAGATCAAAGTGGTGCTAGACCCAAACATCAGCTTTAAAAGGCTGTTACAACTGTTATCAATGAAGCTGCAGCAGGCGTGCAAAGAATCCAGAAGTCACAGAAAGGAGGAAGAATGATGGGACTGATGATAATTGAAAGCTGGTGGTGGAAAAGGAAGATTTGGGAGCCTAGACAAAGGTAGGAGTTTTTCATTCAGGCAACTGGGTGGACATTGGTTCTATTCACTGAAATGATACAGAAAGAGGAGAGGACATTTTAGTAGGGAAGACGTGGGGCTCAGTTTGGAATATGTGGAAGCTGCAGTGCCCAGGAGACGGTCAGATAGAAGTGGGCAGAACTTGCCTATTCTGGAAGTCTGTGGCTCTAAAAGAAGGGGGCACAGTTATAGACTTGGCCATCACCTGCCTATAAAAAATAAAAAGAGAAATGGATAAGGGTTGCAAGAAACAGAGTGTAAAGGAAATTGAGCAGAAGCTGGAACCTGAACACCAGCATTTAAGGCAGCAGGTGTTCGCCTGGATTTACCCCGGTACACCAAGCTCCAAAATTTAGCAAAGTTTGACTATGAACCTACATGCAGTTTTCCAGGGAGAGAATCTATGGCTTTCGTTTGTTTCTCATAGGGTTCACGACCTTCACGTAATTAAGAAACGCAAATACAAAAGAGTAACTAAAAAAGGGGGGGAACTTGGGAAGGAGTCAGAGAGAGGTATAAGAAAAGTGAGGACATCAGCATTATCTCGGACTCTCAAGAGTGGAAGATCGTCTCAGGGGGCGAACGATCAGCAACATCAAATGCAACAGCAAGGTCTAGAAAGTAGGGACGGAAAGGGTTCGGGTGGCAACAGGGCAAAGGTATGCGGGGTGCAGCCCCAAACGGTCCGGCGCGGCGACCTCCCTTCTGCGGGGACCGTCCCCTCTCTGGCCCCGCGTAGGGGCAGGAGGCTCACCGGGGCGGAAAGGTTCCAGCATCACGTCCGCCCGGGCGCACAAGCGCCGCAGCACCGCCGCTCCCCGCGGCTGCTTCAGGTCCACCACCAGAGAGCGCTTGCCTCGGGCCAACCGGCTCGGGCCGCTGCGGGCGCCGGGTCGGTCCACACGCACCACCTTCGCCCCGAAGTCCGCCAGGACCATACCGCAGAAGGGAACCGGGGCCAGGCCGGCGAGTTCCACGACTGTGATGCCCCTAAGCGCCATGGGCCCAGCGTCTCCTTCCCAAACCGAAGAAGCAGCAGCTGCCTGAACTTCGGTTTCTACAGCCCAGGCCCTGGGCGCACGCTCCCTCCCTCGTGGCCCCGCCCCCACGCGTCTGCGCGCAGCCGCAGAGCCTGCGAAATAGTGCGTCTTCGGACCGCCTCCGGATCTGGGCTGTTAGTGGCCTGAGGTGGCTTAGATTTTAAAACTCTGCTGCTGTTGCTGCTAAATCGCAAACTTTAGGGGATCCTAAATTGTGCCCTAGGGGTTGACCTGGGGGTATGGGGGTGGGGGGTGGGGCCCATGGCTGGTCCTGGATGTTTCAGGATGGTTTTTCCCAGCCGCTGTGCTCTATGGACCCGTTTATACCTCTCTGCCCTTGAAAAACATGAAAAATACATAAATATTTAAGAATAATGTTAAAGTGTTGTTTTTAGTTTCTCAGCTATCTGGGGTTAGTATCCTGTGTTTTTGCAGCCTGAGTTTCCTCCCTTTTTTTTTTTTTTTATTTTATTTTATTTTTTTAGTTTCCTCCCTTTCACACCGAGGGAATGACTGTAGTCTCATGACTGTCGGAAGGAAGGCACTCTTCTTTCCTGAGCTGGTTAGGCTCACGAGCTCACCTTTGGCAATAACTACAATGGACCCTTCGTTTAGTGACATGGCAGGCAATGTGCCAGTTATGATTATTCACCACCCACAAAAAACTTGTGTGCTATCATGGAATATAAAAAGCACATATGAGCAGGTGGTGCTCATCAGAGACAAATCTGAGAAGTTTAAAAATATTTTTAATTTGTCACCTGCCATTTCTACAATAGTTTGGCGTTTTTAATTTCAGTGCATTTTAAAAGTACAATAAAATAAGAACAAATAGCTCCACTCCTTGCAGTTTGGAGTCTCCAAGAACTAGGGAGAGACTTTAATAGAGAAAAGTTGAGGCAAGGAAATTACTCATTGACTAGATGTAATTGCCTAGTTGACTGTTTGGATTTGTTTCCTACTTTGATTTCTGGACTCTCAGACCAGGCTAGATTCAGCTTGCTTACAGAGGATGCCAGGGCATGAGAGCCACATCACTCTAATGGCTTCCTTGTGTAATTAGCACCTATTTGTCCCCTCTAGCCCTTTGTTCAAGCATGAATTTTCTAACCCAGCCCTCTTTTATTTTGATTTTGAGAAACGTAAAAGATAAATGTATAAAAAATACTCTAGCAAACACCCATAGATGGAGGTACTATTATTTCATAGTGACCCCAGTCTAAAAAATAAGCAGTACAGATAGTGCTTAAGCTAACACCCATGATTAGAGTCACATGAATCAGATATCTTACCAGCATTAAGCTTTACTAATAAGGTCAAAGACGCAGATCGTAGAGATATTCTCAGACAAAGCTGAGGTCCTGGAAATCTCACTTGACACTGCAGGCCCTTCCTTCCTGCATGGGCAACATACTCTCTGTTACTGATCTCGAGAGATAGCAGTGAATGGTCCTGAAGAGAGATCTTAGCTCCCTGCCTAGGAATTGAACGTGGGTAGTCTGGATGAAAACCAGGACTCCTAGCCACCAGATCATCAGGGCGTTAGAGGCCAGAAGCAGCGGCCCTGACTCTTTCCCCCATTTGAAAGCGAGAATGCTTCAAAAGAGGCAAAAACTGTGAAAACAGGTACAAAGTTTATTATAAGAGACACAGCATAGCATGTGAGAGAACGTTCAGAGAAACAATTTATTTATTTAAGACTGAAGCTGGAAAGCCAGGTGGCCCAACTGTAAAGGATCTGCCTGCCAATGCAGGAGACACAAGAGAGATGTGGGTTCGATCCATGAGCCAGGAAGATCCCCTGTAGTAGGAAATGGCAACCCACTCCAGTATTCTTTGAAAAATCCCACGCTCAGAGGAGCCTGGAGGGCTACAGCTCATGGGGTTGCAAAGAGTTGGAGGGAAATGAGCACACACACAGGCAGAGATACAGACCCAGAGAGAAAGGGTATGGGCCTCCTCTCTCATGACACATGCAGTAGTGAAGTGGTTGAAATCAACTATATAGGACAGTTCTTCCAGGTCTTTGTTTACCTTTGGCCAGTTTTCTCGTTTCTTTTTTCACACTTGACTGGTCCTAGGACCCTCTCCAAGATGGGTGCACAACTCTTTGTTAAGATGGATCCCACCATGTAGGACTGTGGGTGCATGTCCACTCATTATGGGGTAGCAGCCCCTCCCTTTTTGACCTCCAAGGAGTCTTCCTGTGCATGTGCAGACAGGGAAGTTCTCCTTGACCTCAAGAGTGGTCATCTTATCTCTTTACTTCTGCAGAGCTCAGCTTCTGCCATTAGCTTTGTCCTTGGACAAAAATTCAATTTTACTCCATTTGACAAATAGCAGCTATCCAGTCTTAGGGCCCATCAGTTTTCTACCTTAATACAAGCTGAATTGTGTCTCTTTAAAATTCATATATTTAAGTTCTAACCCCAGTACTGTGACTGTATTTGGAGACAGAGCCTGTAGAGGTAATTAAGACAAAAAAGAGGTCATATGTGTGGGACCTAATCCAATAGGACTGGTGTCCTTATAAGAAAAGATTAGGAAAACAAGGACCAAGGGACGACCGTGTGAGGACAGCAGAAGGCAGCCGTCTGCAAGCCAAGAAGAGAAGCTTCAAAAGAAAGCCTTCCCGTTGACCCATGATCTTGGACTTTTAGCTGTCAAAACTGTGAGAAAATAAATTTCTATTGTTTAAGCCACCCAGTCTGTTATTTTTTTCTGGAATTCCTTGCAAATTAATATATTCTCAGATCCATGGTTACAGATGAGGATCTAATGAGGTCGCTACTGAGGTTCTCAGGTCACCAAACAGACTATTTTCTATTCCAGAAAGTTACTTAGCCATGGAACCATGTTTCTTAAATTCTGGGTTTATTTAACATAATCAAAGGAAATCCAACCAGTCCATCCTAAAGGAGACCAGTCCTGGGTGTTCATTGGAAGGACTGATGCTAAAGCCGAAACTCCAATACTTTGGCCACCTCATGCGAAGAGTTGACTCATTGGAAAAGACCCTGATGCTGGGAGAGATTGGGGGCAGGAGGAGAAGGGGACAACAAAGGATGAGATGGCTGGATGGCATCACTGACTCGATGCACATGAGTTTGGGTGAACTCTGGGAGTTGGTGATGAACAGGGAAGCCTGGTGTGCTGCAATTTATGGGGTAACAAAGAGTCGGACATGACTGAGAAACTGAACTGAACTGAACTGAATCAATCTTGTGGCCAGGAATAACCATTAAGTCTATTCAATAAGTAAATTCTCTCAAGCCTGGTGTGTTGCAGTTCGTGAGGTCACAAAGAGTTGAACAGGACTTAACACCTGAACAACCAACTTCCTCTTAGCAAGTATGATTAATTTCTTTACCTACAGTCCAGTGGAGTCACGTGCCCTTTTGTTTGGCCCCCCAGGGCTTCCCTGTACTAAACAGAGTGAATCGATCAAAAGTCAGCTACTTTCAACTCTTTCCAAAGCTTAAGTCTCCTTTAATGCTCACCTGCAGCTACCTAGCATTGCTCCTATTCACCTCACTGTTCAAGGCACAAGCACTCCCATGATTTTGACATATGGTCCACATATGAATGCTATAGCTATATTATTTATATACAATAATTGTGGTTTTAATTTTCACAAACAATGTTACATTGCACCCACTTTTCTGAATTTACTTTTGCACTCCATATTGTGTTAACTGGTCTCCCCATTTCTATTCTTTCCTATTAGATCAACAGAGATTCTTGGCTTGAATACAAAAGAATTCACTGGAAGTCTATGAAGTAAAACTCATGTAAGTGTGTGAGAAAGCTGAATTCAGGCAGTTGACAGGACTCAGGCTGCTGGAATCATGTTCAAGGTCAAGTGTGGAAGACTGATTAGGCTAGAAATCTGCATAGTTTCCACACACCTCTGCCCATCTCTGAGGGATTCACATGAACCTGACTCTGAGTCAGAAGGATAGAGGTACTAAATTGAAGGGTCTCCCACTGACACGTAGGATGGGATCATTAAAATTAAAACCATGACTGTGGTGGGTTGTGTTGACTGAAAAAAAAAAAAAAGCACAATGTGAGAGATGCGAGTTAAACTTTATTTGGGGGCAAAATGAGGACTGCAGCCTGGGAGACAGCACCTCAGATAGCTCTGATAGACTGCTCCAAAGAAGTAGTCTGGGAAGGTCAACATGTAAGATTTTGGTGAAGGGGTAGTTCAGTGAAGTTAAGCACTTACATTACAAAAGTTTTCTGCTAGTCATAAGGACCTGATGACCTAGATATGAAGAAATGCAGAGACTGGGATTATGAAATCAGTCCCTGTAAATATTTGGCTGTTTAAAGACATCTTCCTCTAGCCTCCTTGGAACACAGAGTGTCTCCTTTTCCACCCTGAATTCACCTCAGGGGATGTTGAAAGTTGCCAGCTGCAGCAGCACACAGCTCGATATCCTTGGGACACATGGCAAATGCCCTTGTTGTTGTTGTTCAGTCAGTCAGCCAGCTCAGTCGCTCAATTGTGTCTGACTTTCCGTGACGCAGTGGACCACAGCATGCCAGGCCTCCCTGTCCATCAGCAACTCCCAGAGTCTACTCAAACTCATCTCCATTTTGTCAGTGGTGCCATCCAACCATCTCGTCCTCTGCCATCCCCTTCTCCTCCTGCCTTCAATCTTTCCCAGCTTCAGGGTCTTTTCAAATGAGTCAGCTCTTTGCATCAAATGGCCAAAGTATTGGAGTTTCAGTTTCAACATCAATCCTTCCAGTGAATACTCAGGACTGATCTCCTTTAGGATGGACTGGTTGGATCTCCTTGCAGTCCAAGGGACTCTCAAGAGTCTTCTCCAACACCACAGTTCAAAAGCATCAATTCTTCAGCTCTCAGCTTTCATTATAGTCCAACTTTCACATCCATACATGACTACTGGAAAAACCATAGCCTTGACGAGATGGACCTTTGTTGGCAAAGTAATGTCTCTGCTTTTCAATATGCTGTCTAGGTTGGTCATAACTTTCCTTCCAAGTAAGTAAGTGTCTTTTAATTGCATGGCTGCAGTCACCATCTGCAGTGATTTTGGAGCCCCAAGATCAGCCACTGTTTCCACTGTTTCCCCATCTACTTCCCATGAAGTGATGGGACCAGATGCCATGATCTTAGTTTTCCAAATGTTGAGCTTTAAGCCAACTTTTTCACTTTCCTCTTTCACTTTCATCAAGAGGCTTTTTAGTTCCTCTTCACTTTCTGCCATAAGGGTGGTGTCATTTGCATATCTGAGGTTATTGATATGTCTCCTGGCAATCTTGATTCCAGCTTGTGCTTCTTCCAGCCCAGGGTTTCTTATGATGTACTCTGCATATAAGTTAAATAAGCAGGGTGACAATATACAGCCTTGACGTACTCCTTTTCCTATTTGGAACCAGTCTGTTGTTCCATGTCCACTTCTAACTGTTGCTTCCTGACCTGCATATAGGTTTCTCAAGAGGCAGGTCAGGTGGTCTGGTATTCCCATCTCTTTCAGAATTTTCCACAGTTTCTTGTGATCCACACAGTCAAAGGCTTTGGAATAGTCAATAAAGCAGAAGAAGATGTTTTTCTGGAACTCTCTTGCTTTTTTAATGATCCAGCAGATGTTGGCAATTTGGTCTCTGGTTCCTCTGCCTTTTCTAAAACCAGCTTGAACATCTGGAAGTTTACGGTTCACATGTTGTTGAAGCCTGGCTTGGAGAATTTTGAGCATTACTTTACTAGCGTGCGAGATGAGTGCAATTGTGTAGCAGTTTGAGCATTCTTTGGCATTATCTTTCTTTGGGATTGGAATGAAAACTGCCCTTTTCCAGTCCTGTGGCCACTGCTGAGTTTTCCAAATTTTCTGGCATATTGAGTGCAGCACTTTCACAGCATCATCTTTTAGGATTTGAAATAGCTCAACTGGAATTCCAACACCTGCACTAGCTTTGTTCATAGTGATGCTTCCTAAGGCCCACTTGACTTCACATTCCAGGATGTCTGGCTCTAGGTGAGTGATCACACTGTTGTGATTATCTGGGTCATGAAGATCTTTTTTTGTACAGTTCTTCTGTGTATTCTTGCCACCTCTTCTTAATATCTTTTGCTTCTGTTAGGTCCATACCATTTCTGTCCTTTATCGAGCCCATCTTTGCATGAAATGTTCCCTTGGTATCTCTAATTTTCTTGAAGAGATCTCTAGTCTTTCCCATTCTATTGTTTTCCTCTATTTCTTTGCACTGATCACTGAGGAAAACTGTATCTCTCCTTGCTATTTTTTGGAACTCTGCCTTCAAATGGGTATATCTTTCCTTTTCTCCTTTGCTTTTTGCTTCTCTTGTTTTCACAGCTATTTGTAAGGCCTCCTCAGACAGCCATTTTGCTCTTTTGCATTTCTTTTTCTTGGGGAGGGTCTTGATCCCTGTCTCTTGTACAATGTCACGAACCTCAGTCCATAGTTCATCAGGTACTCTGTCTATCAGATATAGTTCCTTAAATCTATTTCTCACTTCCACTGTACAATCATAAGGGATTTGATTTAGGTCATATCTGAATGGTCTATTGGTTTTCCCTACTTTCTTCAATTTAAATCTGAATTTGGCAATAAAGAGTTCATGGTCTGAGCCACAATCAGCTCCCAGTCTTGTTTTTGCTGACTGTATAGAACTTCTCCATCTTTGGCTGCAAAGAATGTAATCAATCTGATTTCAGTGTTGGCCATCTGGTGATGTCTATGTGTAGAGTCTTCTCTTGTGTTGTTGGAAGAGGGTGTTTGCTATGACCAGTGCGTTCTCTCGGCAAAACTCTATGAACCTTTGCCCTGCTGCATTCTGTACTCCATGGCCAAATTTGCCTGTTACTCCTACTTTTGCATTCCACTCCCCTCTAATGAAAAGGGCATCTTTTTCAGATGTTAGTTCTAAAAGATCTTGTAGGTCTTCATAGAACATTCAACTTCAGCTTCTTCAGCATTACTGGTTGGGGCATAGACTCGGATTACTGTGATATTGAATGGTTTGCCTTGGAAATGAACAGAGATCATTCTGTTGTTTTTCAGATTGCATCCAAGTACTGCATTTCAGACTGTTTTGTTGACTATTTTGGCTACTCCATTTCTTCTAAGGGATTCTTGCCCACAGTAGTAGATATAATGGTCATCTGAGTTAAATTCACCCATTCCAGTCCATTTTAGTTTGCTGATTCCTAAAATGTTGATGTTCACTCTTGCCATCTCCTGTTTGACCACTTCCAATTTGCCTTGATTCATGGACCTAACATTCCAGGTTCCTATGCAATATTGCGCTTTACAGCATCGGACCTTGCTTCTATCACCAGCCACATCCACAACTGGGTGTTGTTTTTGCTTTGGCTCTGTCTCTTCTTTCTTTCTGGAATTATTTCTCCACTGATCTCCGGTAGCATATTGGGCACCTACTGACCTGGGGAGTTCATCTTTCAGTGTCCTATCTTTTTGCCTTTTCATACTGTTCATGGGGTTCTCAAGGCAGAAGTGGTTCGCCATTCCCTTTTCCAATGAACCATGTTTTGTTAGAACTCACCACTAAGACCCGTCGGTCTTGGGTGGCCCTACACAGCTTGGCTTAGTTTCATTGAATTAGACAAGGCTGTGGTTCATGTGATTAGACTGGTTAGTTTCTGTGATTGTGGTTTCAGTTGGGAGACCTTGGGGATACCTAATTCTAGCCTGGGGGTCCCAGGAGGTGGACTTGCCTAAACCTGCCTAGCGATCTGGTCCCTGGGAGGTTGTCACGCCTCAGTCTGCTCTGGGATCCACCAGCTCAGGGTCCTAGGAGGTTGACCTGCCTTGACCTACCTAGGGATCTGGTCCCTGGGAGGTTATCATGCCTCGACCTGCCCAGGGACCCAATTCTCCGGAGGCTGACATGCCTTGACCTACCCGGGGATTCAATCTCCAGGAGGCTGTCATGCCTCAACCTGCCTGGGGAATCTGCACTCTGACCCGGGGACTCCTGACTGTCAAGTTGCAACAGTACTGGGTAGGATAAGCTTAAGAAAGACTCACCCTTAAGGAAGTCCACCCATGGAAATAGAAGGAAGCCTATTACTTGTGGGACTGTGCCCTATCTCAGCAATAACTCAGTAGCCCAACAAGAACCTCACTGACTTTCTCAAAAGCCTAAAAGCGGCCCTCCAAAAGTTTATCAATCTGGACTTCGACTCTTATGAGGGACAGGTGATTTTAATGGACAAATTCCTGTCCCAACGTGCATCACACACCTGAATAAAGTTACAACAGCTATAGCAGCAGGGCCCTGCTCCGTCTTTAGATGAGATGGTCCAGACAGCCACCAATACCTCTTATAACAGAGAACAGGAGAGGGAGGCCAAGGCCCAGGAAACAGAGAGAAGGAAAGAGACAATGCAAGCTCAGATGCTGGCCGCCCTCCAAGGATTTGCCTCCTATGGCAAATCCCGAGTCCTTGAGGGATAAGGCATGAGGCAAATGCCTAATCTGTAGACAGGCCAGACAATGGGCCAAAGAGTGTCCAAACTGTGACAAGTCTCCTAAAATGGCTTGCTACAAATGTCATCAAATGGGACATTGGGCAGCACTTTGCCCTTGGGAGCCAAGAGCCTCAAGGTCAAGCATCAAGCCTACCCTCATGATGGTTCAACAGGACTGAAGTGACCCACTATAGCCAGCCCACCTGTCACAGATAACCATCAAGGGGCTGGAGCCAAGGGTGCAAATGGATGTGGCAGGTAGGTCTGAGAATTTCTTGACTGACACAGGCTGCTACTTACTCTATCTTGACCTCCTGCTCCTTCTCCTCTCAAACCTGTACCATTTTGGGTGCTACAGGAAAAACAATTACAAAAACACTCACCTGAGCACTTTGTTGCTGGGGTGGACAAATATTTTCCCACCAGTTTCTGGTGGTCCCTGAGTGTCCTACTCGCTTATTGGGAAGAGACCTCTCCCTGCCTTCGAAATCTTGCAGCTATTGCAGTCCTGATAGAAGATGTTTTAAAACTCTCCCTTGAGGGCAAACTATTTTTACTAGCCACCAAGTGAAACAACTCCTGAATCAGAGAGGCCATTTATGGATGTCTGTTCAAAGGATCCTCAGATATCAAGTAGTGCTGATGGAAAATCCAGGCCTCACTATATCCCCTTGTGAGGTTCTTAACCCAGCTACCTTCCTACCTACCCCCGAGGGCTCTCTCCCCTTTCACTCTTGCCTAGAAACCTTGGGCCACTGGACAAAACCCTGAGAGGGATTGTCAGAAGATCCTCTGACCAATCCTGAGGAAATCTGGTACACTGATGGAAGCAGCTTTGTCTTGGATGGAAAAAGAAGAGCTGGATATACAATAGTCTCCAATTTTGAGACCATAGAGGCTAAACATTTGCTACCAGGTACTTCAGCCCAACTGGCTGAGCTCATAGCCCTGACTTGAGCTTTAGAGCTGGGAAAAGGAAAAGAAGTAGCCATTTACACTGACTCCAAATCTGCCTTTCTGGTGCTACATGCACATGTTGCTATTTGGAAAGAAAGAGGCCACTTGGCCACCCAAGGGTCCCGGATCAAGTATGGTGATCAAATCCTTAGACTCTTGGAGACAGTCCATCTGCCTGCTGAGGTTTCAGTCTCCCACTGTAAAGGACAGCATAAAGAGAGCATGGAAGTGGCATGAGGGAACCAAGCAGCTGATCAGGCAGCTAAGAGAGCAGCATTACAGAACAATGACCTAATAAGCATTGCCACCTTAGTTCCACAGACTAATTTGCCAGAAACTCCTTCATATACTGAAGGTAAGATTCTTAAAGCTAAGAGTGAGGGCTTTCAAGAGGATCATATGGGGTGGTTCCAAAAGGAGGGACTCCTTTTTCTGCCTGGGGCCGTCTAGTGGAAAGTTGGTTAATTCTTTACATGTCACCACTCATTTAGAGGAGAAGGCCCTCCGAAGATTACTAGAAAGGTCTTTCAAAGGAACAGGCCTCCAAACAACTACAAGGCAAGAAGTCTCCTCTTCTCCTACTTGCCAATCAAACAACCCCCAAGGAGCTCAAAAACTCCAGCTGGCCCAGCCCATCCAACAGTGTGGGACCTACCCAGGAGAGGACTGGCAGATGGGCTTCACCCAGATGCCAGTTTCTCAAGGGTATGAATACCTCCTAGTCATGATATGTACATTCACAGGATGTATGGAAGGTTTTCCCACTGGACTGAGAAGGCTGAGGAGGTGGTAAAAATATTGCTCCATGAAATCATTCTGAGATTTGGTCTGCCCAGGTCATTACAAAGTGAGAGTGGGACATCATTTACTTGTAAGGTCACCCAAGGGGCCTCTAAAACATTGGCATTACTTCTTGCCTCCATTGTGCCTGGAGGCCTCAGTCTTCAGGAAAAGTAGAAAGAACCAACCAATTCTTAAAATCAGCAATAAAAACGATAACCCAGGAGACCTCCTTCAGATGGAAGGAGGCTTTACCAATAGATCTCCTCTGCACCCATATTGCCCCTAAGGAACAGGTTGGTCTTAGTCCTTATGAGATGCTATATGGGAGACCTTTTGTTTATGTCAATGACCTCTTCCTAGATCCAGAGGCTCAGACCCTCCAGTCTTATACCATGGCCACTGGGCAATTCCAACAAGATATATGCTTGTGGGGTGTCAACCAGGACCCAAAAGATTCTAAAGAGCCACTATGCTCCAGGGACTCAAGTTCTAATTAAAGTCTGGAAAGATGGGTCCCCAAAGGCTCAACTCCAGCCCACACAGAAGGGCCCCTACCCTTTAGTATTTTCTATCCCCACAGAAGTCAAGGTACCAGGACAAGACTCCTGGATTCACTACTCATGAGTCAAGCCATGGAAGAAAACATAACAGCACACTCAATATACCTGTGAGCCCCTGGGAGCTCTCAGATACCTATTCAAGACTACAAATGAGTGCCATTCTAATGAACACCCCAAAAATTAAGTTTCCAGGGATAAGATTTCTTAGGATAGCTCTAAAGAGCCAACACAGCTTGGCAGGTGTTGTACTCCAAAATAGAGAGGAGACAGATCTGATCCCTGAACAAGGAGGGACTTGAGCCATCTTGAATGAGACGTCCTGTTTCTGGGTAAATACACCCAGCTAAATTAAAGAAAGTCTCGTGGTCCTCAAGGAAAACATTCAGATCCTACAGGATCTCAAAGAATGAGCTGGAGAGTTCTCGGGGTGGCTACAATCTCACTTTGGGAAATCCTTCTCCTGACGAGGGGGAATTTGGTTGTGGCTAATGCCCCTACTAATCCCTGTTATCACCATATTGATGCTGCTTATGATTGCTCCATGTATTATCAACTGTCTAACCCATTTTGTCTCTGCCCAGGTCAACAAGCTACAACATGCAGTGACAGTTCAATAAGGATATATAAAACTACAGCCGACCACAGAAAATATCACTCACCCTTAGATGAACACCACTATAAAGACTCTGAGGCTTGAGACTAGCAAGAGGGGGAGGCCCAAAGCCCCTCACCATCCCAGCTCAGCAGGAAGTACCCAGAGAGACCTTGATGCCCCTATTCGAAAGAATTGGGCCTCCCATCTCTAGAGGGGGGAATGTTATATAATTAGAATAGGAGAAAGGAATCCAAAATGGCAGTGGCTAAAAGACAAAAAAAGGAAGAAACCCACGAAAATGGAACAAAGTAAAATCTGAGGACCTGAGTGAGAACCTCAGGTGAAACAAACAGCCCTCCTGGCTAGCCTAATTTACAGAGGGCAGGCTCAAGGAGAGGAGAAAAAACATAAAAAGAGGAGCCAAAATTGAGCCCCTCTCTTCTTTTGGGTTGGCCTGCCCTCATGCCTCATGGATGTATTTTCCTTTGCTTGCCAAATAAATCTGAGCTGTAACCAAGCTGTAACACTAGTCTACCATTTCAAATCTTTGCTGCAGTGAGACAGAATCGAGAAATTACACACTCCCCAGATAAAACCATCAGATCAGATCAGATCAGATCAGTCACTCAGTCATGTCTGACTCTTTGTGACCCCATGAATCCCAGCACGCCAGGCCTCCCTATCCATCACCAACTCCCAGAGTTCACTGAGACTCACGTCCATCGAGTCAGTGATGCCATCCAGCCATCTCATCCTCTGTCGTCCCCTTCTCCTCCTGCCCCCAATCCCTCCCAGCATCAGAGTCTTTTCCAATGAGTCAACTCTTCGCATGAGGTGGCCAAAGTACTGGAGTCTCAGCTTTAGCATCATTCCTTCCAAAGAAATCCCAGGGCTGATCTCCTTCAGAATGCACTGGTTGGATCTCCTTGCAGTCCAAGGGACTCTCAAGAGTCTTCTCCAACACCACAGTTCAAAAGCATCAATTCTTCGGCGCTCAGCCTTCTTCACAGTCCAACTCTCACATCCATACATGACCACAGGAAAAACCATAGCCTTGACTAGATGGACCTTTGTTGGCAAAGTAATGTCTCTGCTTTTCAATATGCTATCTAGGTTGGTCATAACTTTCCTTCCAAGGAGTAAGCGTCTTTTAATTTCATGGCTGCAGTCACCATCTGCAGTGATTTTGGAGCCCAGAAAAATAAAGTCTGACACTGTTTCCACTGTTTCCCCATCTATTTCCCATGAAGTGATGGGACCGAATGCTATACTGACTTATAATTACATGATTATTCAACTTAATTAAAAACATTCTAAAATAGTACATTTAACAAAAGTGGGTTTATTTCCATGTAATACTTATTACATTTTTCTTACCTCAGTTTTATTTAAAGCCAGGTCAATATCTTACTCTAAATCACTTTATTAGTAATGCATGCTCTTTAGATATAAAGTCCTTCTGGAAAACATGCAACATTCAGTTACCTATTGGCAATGCACTTCAAGGAAAGTTTTGAAATTTGGTAAAAATAAACTTCAACCCCATGACCCCATACCAGGGTGAGGTGGGACAGGGAAAATATACACAAAATCACAAAGACATTACTGTCAAGCACCTTAGAGCTAATATCCATTTCACTTTAAAATAGCATTGCATATGGATTCAGGAAGAATTTCAAAATATTTGAAGATCAAAAGGAAAGAGTCAAAGACTGACATGAATGTGGAACACATTAAATTAGCTAACAGGGTAGCTCTCATTCATTATTTCCATTTCTAGCTATAGGGGGGTAATCAAATACAAGTAAATTTACAGTTAAAAAGCCTTTGTGAATATTCAAATTGTAACAGAAAATAAATTTAAGGGTTTGTTACTTCTAAGGGAATTCATTATGTAATATTTGTTAGATGGACATCTCTGTAGTGCATTTTAAATATGATTCAACATCAAGGTAAATTCATATTCCAATAATTCTTTGCTTAAAGTGAACTCATTTGGGGTTCTATCATCAGAATTTATGGCACATTCTCATGAGTATAGTTTTCGTGGCAAATTTAATCCTTTCAGAATTGATTTTGGGAAAGGAATAGGCAAAAGTCTAGCTGAATGGCTGCTCCATGAAAATGGATTAAATATGGTAATCAAAGAAGTCATATAACTTTTTAAAATACACAGATTTTAAAGAAAATTTGGCCCTACTATGCAGCTTGTGGGATCTTAGTTCCCTGACCAGGGATTGAACTCAGGCCTGGCAATGAAAGCACTGAGTCCTAACCTTTGGACCACCAGGAAATTCCCATATTATTTTCTATTTTTCAAAAAGCTTAAGCAATTTTATGATATGTCTGCTGAGTGAAATGCCCTTATATTTTGTACACATCAGTTTGACTGCATATGACTGGGTTTACAATTCTT
Source organism: Bos mutus (assembly GCF_027580195.1). Classification (NCBI taxonomy): domain Eukaryota; kingdom Metazoa; phylum Chordata; class Mammalia; order Artiodactyla; family Bovidae; genus Bos; species Bos mutus. Next base: position 39,598,196 of record NC_091636.1, on the reverse strand, counting down.
AAATACTCCATGCCAGTGTGTGTAAAGAATATTAGGCTAATTTCTAAGCGGACAGAAAAGTAGGTGATTACATTTGCACAATATGAACCTGCACTCACTGCCAGCCAGAGTCAACAGAGCTCTATTGTTATGCAAGAAACCCAATGGAAAAAGGGTCCATCTGATAATCTGACCTAATAAGTCCAATTTTGGATCATAGGAAAATTCTATTTCCAAAAATAAATGCTATTAGAAGTCAAGATTTAATTATAGCAGTATCCTTATTAAAAAGGAGTCAATTATTTGTGAGCATTGTGAATACTTCTGCTATCTAAAAGCTATCTGAAATTACTAAAAAATATCTACTTTATTCATGAATATTGACCCACTGGATCAAAGTGTTACTCCCCAGTTTAGACTTTACAAATATTTCTCATATCTTGATCCAGGCAAGTGCCCCCTATTCTTTTCTTGTCCCCACCATAATCACTGCACCCTATTCTCTGAAATGCTCCAAAGAATAAGGAACCCCAAACCTCAAGGGTTCCTGAAAGCTGTTATTAGAGCAGCCAAAACTCTTTGCAAATGACTTTTCTGATGGGAACAATCATTTCTAACCTGTATGAAGAGGGGAATTCCCTTTTAGGTGCCTAGAAAAGAGCAATAAAGGTTGCTGGGTATATTAGTCAAGGTCTCTTGGGAAGACTGTTTTGTGGTTTATTCTTCTGAGCCCCTGAGTCATCCCACATTTTTGATGTACCTGTACTGTGATTAGCAATGTAACCAATAAAAATGTTTTTAAATACAACATGTAGAGCCATCAACTCTAAAATCCCTTGGATCATGACAACACCATCTCAGCGATAAGTCTTCCCCATAGTGGAGCTGGTCTATTGATAGTTTTACTTAGTTTCGAAGAGCAGGAAGCCTGCAAAGGTAGAGAAGCGCTGGTGGTCCCCATGAAGAGCACCATTGCCCATTCTCAGCCACACCTCATCCCCTTTGGCCAGCTTCAGCACCGCATGGTTGCTGGATGTATCTGATTTCCCCTTTGTTTCATAGCTAAAAGGAAAAAGAAAATGCACCAACTACTTAGTCTTTGAAGAGAATAGTCAGATCTTAACCAAAATCTATCCCCGCTCTCTCCCAGAGTCCCATACATTTAGGTATAATCTGGATTAAATTCTCTAAATGACACATGAGCAGAAATTACATGTGCCACTTATAGAACTGGCCAGTAAAACTCCCACAAACCATCCCCCTTGATCCTTCCTCATTACGACTGTGTGGAATGCTAATGACAATGACCAGAATGAACTTGGAAACCTTTTGTTGAAACCTGAGTGCTTGAAGATTGTGGCATGAAAAGAAAAGGAATTTCTATCATGTTCAAGCCCTTGGGTCAATGTTAGAGCAGTTCAATCCACCTTAACTAACAATAGAATTTGTATCTAAAGAAGTGTGCTGCCCTAACCCAAACTAAAACATGTTGCATCAGCTCATGGTCAGGGATGGAGCAATGAGGAAATAGATATTGTGGGCTTCACAGCTGGAGATCCCTGTCATGTTAGAGAAAACCATCTGGGAAAATGTGGTGACTTGGAGTAGAATGTCTGATGCATCAAAGCTTGTTGTTCTTTCCACCTTCTGACTATGGCAATGATAATGACCAGTGCAAATTTGGGAGTCAGTTTTACAGATGGCAGAAAAGCTTTTACCAGCCCACATCCCTCAGAAACCTGTTGGAGCAATCCTCCATCCAACTTCCACACATTCTCCTCCTCTCTTTCAACCCCATTGCTCCCCAACCTGGAACCAGCCAAGAAAAATAGAATTCTAATATGTTCAAGCCACAGTCTTCTAGATCTCTTTGTTGTAGCAGTTTCACCTATCTAACTCATCTTTTCTCTTTTGGCTTTTCAAATACACTATCTTACTAGAGGCCAGGTTCCAAAAGAAAAAAAAGATGGCAATCCTCACAAATCATCAAAAATAAAAAAAAAGCAAACATAAAGTTTTTCACAGTTTCTCAACACCCATTTCTTTAATTATGGGAAAGGTGTTGGCTCTCTGCCTCTTCTCTACAACTTAAGCTTGCTGCTAAGCTGCTAAGTCACTTCAGTCGTGTCCAACTCTGTGCGACCCCATAGACGGCAGCCCACCAGGCTCCCCCGTCCCTGGGATTCTCCAGGCAAGAACACTGGAGTGGGTTGCCATTTCCTTTTCCAATGCATGAAAGTGAAAAGTGAAAGTGACGTCACTCAGTCGTGTCCGACTCTTAGCGACCCCATGGACTGCAGCCTACCAGGCTCCTCCATCCGTGGGATTTTCCAGGCAAGAGTACTAGAGTGGGGTGCCATTGCCTTCTCCGACATCTTAAGCTTACATCAGAGCAAAGTGCATTTTTTCTTTTTTATATGGACTTTTCTCCAAGGAGCCTTAGGGCCAGGTTGCTAAGATAAACATCAGAATTGCAACACAGCCTAAAGAGGGAGACTGGTTCCCAGCTCTTAATCTGCCAGCTCCAGGGATGATAGAGAAGGCCATCAAGAGAGCTAAACTCTAGGCAAACGGAGCAGAGAGTAGGAAAGGAGAAGGAAAGCCTGAGAGAGAAGGAAAGCCTGAGAGAGAAGGAAAGAAAGAGTTAAGAAAAGAATGCAAATAATTAGTTATGATGAGCGTTGCTAGTAATCAACTTAAGACCTCTTATCAACCTGCATGTTTTCAAGTTTATCAGATTCACTGCCCCACAAAGAGTAACGGTAATCTGACCATGTACTTGTGTATGGGAGCTCTGGATAACAAAGTTTGTGCTGGTCTCTGTTGAATCCTATTCACGTCCTGACATTGGCTATCCTTTGAGCAAACAATGGCAGCGTGCATACCTACGCTAGGAAAGACCACTTACCTGTACATGCTGAAGACCGTGTTGCCATTGTGCATGAGGTATACATACACTTCCTCCACATCCTCATGCTTCATCATGCTGAAGGTGAAGAAGTACACACCTGGAAGAGGCAGATATGAATCCACACTTCCGTTAACTATTGAACACTGAGGACTGGGACCTCACATTCATGTCACTGGACTTCACATTTCATTTATTGCTATTCTAAGTGGTATGTAGGTTCTTTCTTTCTTTTTTTTTTTTTTTTGCTTGGTTCTGTCTGACTCTTTGCAACCACATGGACTGTAGCTCACCAGGCTCTTCTGTCCATGGAATTCTGCAGGCCATTTCCTTCTCCAGGGAATCTTCCCTTCCCAGCAATTGAAACTGGGTCTCTTATATTGAAAAGAGATTCTTTACCATCTGAGCTATCAGGGAAGCTCATGTTTTTCGTGTTTTTTTTTTTGGCTGTCCTTGGTCTTAGTTACGGCACTCAGGATCTTCAGTCTTCATTGCGGCATGTGAGATCTTTAGTTTCAGCATGAGAACTCTTTGTTGTGCCATGTGGGATCTAGTTCCCTGACCAGGGATTGGACCTCAGGCCCCTGAACTGGGAGCACAGAGTCTTAGCCACTGGACCACTGGAGAATTCCTGTTATGTAGGTTCTTCTTGGCCTTTATTCCTATGAGTATCCATTTATCTGCTTGCACCTTCAAACTCCTTTAAATTTTTATGAGACTTTCTCAGTGCATAGAATAAGGTATAAAAGCCTGTCCCTTAGGTTTAGAGTAACCATCAGCAGCACCTTCCTCAGAACATATATGAACACAGTAGAGAGCCCAGCATGAAGGTACCCATGGCCTCCTGTGGCCCGACAAAATGACCCAAGGACAGCACTACCATTAACCAAAGATAAGGAAATCATATGGCACAGAGAAACGTTCATCACTTCTAATGACTGCAGCGATTTCTCATGTTATTCACTGTAAGTAGGTGAAATTATGTACAATAAATAGATTGAACTTTGACTGAGCAGCGTGACCTTACTACTAAAAATATGAACACTTTTCATTTAAAAAAGACCAACACACTTTAAAATATGTTAGTTTTCTCGTAAGGGCCTAGGGTTGCTAATTGAAAGCAACTTAATATACCTGATTCACTTTAAATACCAGTTTAGAAAATACTTTTACTGAAAGATTAAGAGGAATCCAATAGTAGAGAGATGAATGAAAAGGAAAATCTTCCTAACTTCAAATGATCTTGGTTTTGAGAGTGCATTTTAGAAAGATGAATGAACATAAAGTAGCACATTCTTACTGATTTCCATGTTACATGTTTAAACTAATAGCCTTGCCTTAATATATTTGAGCTGCTATAACCAAATACAACAGACAGCTCGTGCTCAGTTGCTCTGACTCTTTGTGACTCCATGGACTGTAGCCCACCAGGGTCCTCTGTCCATGGGATTCCCCAGGCAAGAATATTGGAGTGGGTTGCCATTTCCTCCTCCAGAGGGTCTTCCCAACCCAAGGATTGAACCCGGGTCTCTTGCATCTCCTGCACTGGCAGGTGGATTCTGCCACTGCACCACTTGGGAAGCCCCAGACAGACTTAGTAGCTTAGAAAGAGCAACACATTTATTTCTCACAGGAAATAAATTTCTGGAGGCTGAAATTCCAAGACCAGGTTAGGGCCCTCTTTCAGGTCACTGAGTTCTGGTTGTGTCCTCTCATAGCAGAATGGACCCCATAGACTCTGTGGGGTCTCTTCTCTGAGGGCACTAATTCCATTTACGAGAGTTCATTGTGATGCCTAACCCCATCATCTTGGGCATCAGGTTTTCAGTATGTGAGTTTTGGGGGAACACAATCAGACCATAGTATACTTTGTGAAAGAAAAACCCAGAAACATCTGGAAGGAAAAAAAAAAAAGCACCACACAGTTCTATGCTGTTTTCCAAAGGTGCAATCAAGTAAAAGAGAAGCTATAAGGCTACCATGTTGATCCATCTGCCTCTGAGTCAAGTTGAACCACATACAGATGTTATCAGTTCAGTTCAGTTTAGTCGCTAAGTCGTATCTGACTCTTTGTGACCCCATAGATTGCAGCACACCAGGCTTCCCTGTCCATCACCAACTCCCGGAGTTCACCCAAACTCATGTCCATTGAGATGTATGATTTTGCTTAATTTGGAGCCAGGCTTGCATTTTCAATGCGCTGAGAATAAAAGATACAGTATAAAAATAAGCCACATCCATTCATATGCCTAAAGGTGGATCTATAGATGAAAGATAAAGGCAGATAGAAATCAGAGACTCAAATAAAATAATTTCTACGTGTGCAGTTTTTTGCATTTTACAAAACTTATTACTTACACACACAACTTTCAATGCCTCAAGAAGATAAAGTGGGAATAAAAATGACAGAAAAAAAATATTACTTTTCCTGAAGAAAAATGATGACTGCTATTAAAAAAAATAGATGTAGAGGTATATTAGAAACACTAAGAAACCAGATGGCAAATAAATGAAATGACTAGAATTGGAAATATAAAAGTGCATCTATATTACATCCACACATGGCTTTTCTCTGCAAGGGAACATACTGAAATCAGAGACAATATATTTTCACTCTGGTTTTTACATCTTCATGTGAAATTCAACCTTCTCTGTCCCATAACTCTCATATGGTCATTTATAATCAATTCAAAGTTTAAACAGTAAAGTGGGAGTCTAATGATGGTTGTTATTGTCCAAATTATGTCCAGCCCAAGAAAATTCTAAAAAACAACTAAATCCTTGAGCTTCAATTATAAAATCATTGAAAGCAATGGAACCACTCATTGGGCATATCTAGAAGTGTTTAACAAAACAGTTATAGGAAAATTTAACACAAATCTTCAGAGCAGAAAATCACATAAAAAGGTTTAAAGCTAACTGAAGGGTGATGAAAGATTGCTTCTTTCACTTCATATGTCAGCTCATTTCTGACTTCAGCTGGGTAGAAAAATAAATCAAAGCACACATTAAAAGTATTTGTGACAAATCTAACATGGCCACTGCCTCCATCAGAATATTCTTCTTTTCCTTCTCAATGGCATAGACAGAGACAAAGAAAATTGAAAACAAGCACCAAAAATATCCATGCTCTGCAAAACTAGGAGACCGGAAAGAAAATCAATCAACTTGAAGTATCAGTTAAGTGCTGTCCTATGTCAGTGATAGCAGGCAGAGTCACACGGAGGCAACATGGAGGTTGGGCAAGGAATTTTGAGGAGGCCAAGTGGCAGCAGATCTCAAACAATTCCCAGGAAAGTGCCCTCCCCTAACCCCCAGTACAGAAGGGTCACTCTGAAGTACTGATGCTGAAAAGAAGCTCCCTTGAGCAGAGCCGGGATAAAGCAAAAGTTATGTTTGGGAGGAAGTTTGCCAGATAAAGTACAGAAAGTGTGAAAGGTCCTTCTGCAATGGTGGATCCTGGGATCTGCCAGCAGATAGGAGGCAAAGGAACTGGCAAGCGCAAGGCTGGCTTCATGTTTTTCTAGACCCGGTGTAGTCTGGGAAGACAGAAGAGTGTGGCCACACAGAAAACACACAGAGCTGCTGTAGTTGAAAGAAATGGAGAGTGCCCGCTTCGGCAGCACATATATTAAAATTGGAACAATACAGAGAAGATTAACGTGGACCCTGTGCAAGGATGACATACACATTTATGAAGCATTCTATATTAAAAAAGACAGAGAGAGAGAGAGAGATGAGGAGTCCCCTGGCAGCAAGGGAGGAAACATTGAATTACCAAGCCAAGAAGTATGCTGAGGTCCCTTCCCTTCTTCAAGAAACTATGGCATAGTGCTGATCTAGGAAACCCATCAACCATCAGTTAATTTTAGAAAGTAGAAAAGAACAAAAATTATCAATAGATAAAGAATACTCCACAAGAAGAAATGTCGTCATGTGGGAGATGGAAAATAAAACCAAAGGTTCCATCATGGGTTTAAAAGTATATTAATGAAGGAAATCCCTCTATGAAAGAACATTGTAAGACAGAATGTGGAAACCCATGGTAGAAATGATCAGACAAGAGGCAGAACTGAAAACCAGGATGACAAGACTAATGTAAAACACAGAAAAGGTTAAAATAGTACCACAGAAACAAGGCAGAAGAGAGAAGGAACTGGGAGAAGAAAAGGAGAATTAATCCTAGGAAGAAGCAATTAAGCCTATGCAGGATGTGTGTGTGTTGGCCGCTCAGTCGTGTCTGACTCTTTGCAACCCCACGGACTGTAGCCCATTAGGCTCCTCTATCCATGGAATTCTCCAGGCAAGAATACTGGAGTGGGTTGTCTGTACCTCCTCCAAGGGATCTTCCCAACCCAGAGATGGAACCTGCATCTCGTGTCTCCTGCATTGGCAGGTGGGTTCTTTACCACTAGTGCCACCAATGGAAAAAAGCAAACATGAAACGGAAGTAAAGAACACCAAAAAATTAGAGAAAATAATACATGTAGAAGACAGAGGAAAGTTAAAAACAAAACAAAGTGTGATCAGAGTTCTTAAAAAAGTTAACAAGTGTTGTACTAAGATGGACGGGGTACTGTTTGTGAGCACGTAAGAATATCTTATATCTGACATTGTTCGGAACTGCCAGTCTATGATGATAAAAACCTAGTTGACTTTTAATTGGGTTTATTATAACTGAAATATGCTATAGACAATATAGCCCATTATTGCCTGATTTCCTAACACAAGACAAACTGCTCCCAATGCCACCTCACCTTAGTACAACAACGAGAAGAAAAAACTGTATTTATATTTTAAGATATAATTCAAAGAAACTCTCCTGGACAAAAAGAAGGGTTCCATACACATAATGAAGAGACACAACAGGAAAATTTGATCCAGAATGATTAACATTTCTTCTGGAAAAATCACTAAACTTTGAAGATAAAGAATTCTTTGGGAAGTCAAGAAAAAGATTAAGTCATTTATAAGAGGAAAAAGCTCAGATTTATGTCTGAGTTCTCCAGACCAAATGCCAGAAAACAGGACCAGAAAAAAATATATAAACTAACGTTTTTATTTGCAGCCAAGGTTATAACAGTTTAAAGCAGGTAAAGTCTTAGAGAATACTGATGTCATAAGCTTTTTTGAGAAAATAATTAAAGGACAAGAATACTGGAGTGGGTAGCCTAACCCTTCTCAAGGGGATCTTTCTAACTCAGGAATTGAACCAGGGTCTCCTGCTTTGCAGGCAGATTCTTTACCAACTGAGCTATTAGGGAATCTCTAATTAAAGGACAAAGTTTAGCTAATAAAGAGATGTTTGGGAAACTTTGGAAAAATGACCAATGGTGAACAATGAATATATATAACTACAGGATAAGTTCAAATTATAGAAGAGGATAATGTTGATAAACTAAAATGCAATTATTTTATACCTTGACAATGTACAAATGATTCAACTGGCAAAAGTTAAAAATTAAGAAAGCGAGAAAGATAGAATAAGTTCATTGACTGGCTTATTTGTAATAATATATATAATATATTATATATATATATATATATATATATATATATATATATACACACACACATATATACATAATACTATCCAAAAGAAAACTGAAGAAGCTGTAATGTATTAAACAAAGTAGTTTTTTGCCGGGAGCCAGCGTGAGGAACTCCACCCGTGGCAAAGGTCATGAGGAAGGAGGCTCAGCATACACAAAGGCGGGATCGAGCCTCAGGAGTCCCCCTGGAAATTCTTGAGCATCTACCCCAAAAACCAGAGTCTGCCTACTTTACTGCTTTGTGTTCTCACCTACACCTCTGATTTACAGGGGGCTGTCCCCCACCACCTCTCTCTGAAAAAGAGTTAACTTACAGCTCCAGTTAATAAAGTTCCTGGGTGTGACAAGAGTGTTTCAACCTACAAACTCCTTTGGAAGTCCTCTAGCCTGCCTGAACAGGTTCTTCTGGCCACATGTGATTATTCACAGCCTCCCAACCATGAGAGGCATGAGATGTTCTACACTGATTACAAAGGAATACAGATTCCTTTGAGCAGTTAAAAGATTGATTAGAAACTGTATTGGTGAAGGGTTTTTCACTTGTTGGGCCAATGTTTGCTGCTAAGTTTCCATATCCCTTACCTACTGTGTCCCTGGGAGTGTATTGATTAATATAATTGGTGTATAGGAATGTAAGTAGTAGCTTTAATGTTTGTAACCTTGAACCCTTGAGTTAATTCTTTTCTTGTTACAGCCCACCACACCTTTGGCCTATAGGAATGCAACTTTATCTAATGCTTTCAGAGGGTGGCACCTAACTTTAGAATAATCACCTTTAGAGAAAAATTAGTTTTCTGAAGAAAGAGTCATAAAATGTTAACAGGCCTCCTGGCCAGAAGATGATGTAAATCACCTAAACTTTTGCATATGATAAATTTGCAGGAAGAAAGCCTGGCTTCGATTAGGATCAAGGACTGCTGTCCTTGCATGACTCTACCCCTTCCCCTATTATCCTCTATACACAACTTAAGGTATAAAAACTACTTTGGAAAATAAAGTGCGGACCTTGTTCACCGAAGCTTGGTCTCCCCATGTCGTTCTTTCTCTCACCTTCTGGCTGAATTCCCATCTGTAGCATGGAGACTCATCAAGCCTACTAATTTTGCCTGGGCTTCTAAGATCCGACCGGGGAGGCCTTAGTGTCTCCTCTCCTTCGGGAGAACGGGAGGATGCCTGCGGCCTACGTAGGTGACGCAAATTCCTTATCTTGGAATTTTATTAGCTTTCCACATAAACCAAGTTATTCAGCCTCTTTTCTCCACTGAATTTTCTCACTGAGCTATCCTTATTTAACCACTCTTTATATCTTTAATTCTATTGTATCCTGATCGCCAAAGCCGTCTCCCCTTCGAATTCCCTGGATCCACCGGGGCTGGACCCCGGCAGTTTTTGTTTTTTAGTCGCAAAGTCGTGTCCAACTCTTTTGAGACCTTGTGGATGGTAGCCTGCCAGGCTCTTCTGTCTATGGGATTTCCCAGGCAAGAATACTGGGTAGTTATTCCCTTCTCCAAGGAATCTTCCTGACCCAGGGATTGAACCTATGTCTCCTGCTTGGCAGGTGTTGGCAGGTGGATTCTTTAACGCTGAGCCACCAGGGAACAAACAAAGTAGACCTCAGAAATATTATTAAGGACAAATAGAAACATTATATGATGATAAAGGGTCAATTCACCAATAATCTAAATTGTTTTTTTAACTCATGAATGGATAAATTAATATCGCCACTCAGTGAAATACATAATCAGAAAAAGGAACACACTGCTGATTAATACATAGACATGAATAAATATTAAATTAATTTTGTTAAGTGACTTATATTCTACTATTTAATACCAGAAGACTATATGACAATTCCATTTATATGATATTTTAGAGCTCTAGGGATGGAAAATCAATCAGTCATTGTCAGGGGTTGACTACAAAGAGAGCACAAGGGAAATGGGGAGATGAAAGCTTGTTCTGTTTGAAACAATAGTGATGGAGACATACCTCTATGCACTTGTCAAAACTCGTAGAACTGTACATCACAAAGAATACATTTTGCTGCAGGAAGAATTTTAAAAGCTCAAGTAGAATATCAGAGAATCTCAAAATAAGATTATGACAAATGAATCTAACTGTATTATGAAATCAATGAAGTAACAGAACTAAATGGCATGAAGAAAAAAGATGATCGGTTTTAAGGACTTCCCAGGTGGCTCAGCTCTGCCTGCCAATGCAGCAGTAGTGGGTTTCATTCCTAAGTCAGGAAGATCCCCTAGAGAAGGAAATGGCAACCCACTCCATTATTCTTGCCTGGGAAATCCCGTGGACAGGTGAGCCAGGTGGGCTACAGTCTATGGGGTTGCAAAAAAGTTGGAGACAACTTAGCCACTAAATAACAACAGCAAGGGTTTTAAAGATGGCATTTTGAATTGATACCATAAAAAGAAAAAAAATGTATACAAACATTGCACCTTAGTTGGTAAATTTATTTTTCATGGGACATGGGTGTGCAATTTTTTAACTACTTTATTTGTATACTGCTGCTGCTGCTGCTAAGTCACTTCAGTCATGTCCGACTCTGTGTGATCCCATAGACCGCGGTTCAACAAATAAGTAAATATATTACAGATTAAGAGGGTTGGGGTTCTCCTTGTCAAAAAAAAAAGCTGCAAAGAAACAAAGAGGATGCTAGGATGAACCCAGTGGTGCTGGATTTGAGTCAGAGGTATCATAATTAACTCATGTTTCTTTCTGTTTTTTAACATACAAGATAGATAGATAGAAAAATAAATATAGTTATGTTTTATAGTTTATAGTATTTCCCAGCCCTGCCCATGGATAGGACCCAGAAGAAGTGACATCTTCAGAGCAATGAGTATGTTTAGCATGGGTCTTTGTTTCTAAATATTGCTGCTGCTGCTGCTAAGTCACTTCAGTCGTGTCCAACTCTATGTGACCCCGTAGACAGCAGCCCACCAGGCTCCCCTGTCCCTGGAATTCTCCAGGCAAGAACACTGGAGTGGGTTGCCATTTCCTTCTCCTTCTAAATACTGCTCCTCAACAAAAGGAACCACGGCTCCTTGGAAAAGTGAGTATTGCTAGAGCTGGGACAGAAGAAAATGGAATATGAGCTTGAAGCAGCTTGTGGCACAAGAAGTAAGAAAGTTGTTGGGGACTGAATAATAGACTCCACATATGCTCATGTCTGGGCTTCCCAGGTGGCACGAGTGATAAAGAATCTGCCTGCCCATGCAGAAGGTAGATATAAGAGACCTGGCTTTGATCCCTGGGTTGGGAAGATCCCCTGGAGGAGGGCATGGCAACCTACTCCTGTATTCTTGCCTGGGAAATCCCCCGGACAGAGGAGTTTGGTGGGGTATGGTTCATGGGGTTGCAAAGAGTGGGAAAAACTGAAGGGACTTAGCATGCAGGCATGCATACTCACGTCCTAAAATCCCCAGAATCTGTGACTGTTGCCTTATATGGCAAAAGGGATTTTGTGGGTGTGATTAAATTTAAGGTTTTATGATGGGGAGCTTATCCTGGATTGTCGAGGTAGGCCCAAAGTAATCACACCATCTCTGTGAAAGAGCCAAGGAGGTCAGAATCTGAGAAGACAAAGTGACGTGACAATGGAAGCAGAGCCTGAGATGTTGTGGGGCTGGTGACAGCCTCTGGAAGTTGGAAGAGGCAAGACACTAGAGCTTCCAGAGGAACCAGCTTTGGCCACACCTTGACTTTAGCCCAGTTGAACTCATTCTGAACTACCAATCTCCAGAACTATAAGAGGATAATTTTGTGTTGTTTTAAACGTAGTTTGTGGTAATTTGTTTCAGCAGCAATAGGAATTGAGTACAGAAGTACTCAAAAATTTTTTTTAACGTTTTAAAAAAATTATGTGAACTTCCTTAGGGGTCAAGGCGAAGGGATGAACACAGCTATGACATGTTTAAATTGCAATGAACTCAGTTATAACATATTTAAATTGTGAGAATATAATCTAAAGGGTTTTTTCAAGTCGGAGATAACTGTGCCCTCTCACTGAACTCTCAGTTCAAATGAGAGTTAAGAATGTAAGTAAACATGGTCATCATTTTTAAAAATATTTTTGTCTTTTCAGATTCTAATTCATTTATTTTGAAATCCAACAGGGAAAAAAATTATATATATATTATAGATATATAGCATATATACACATATGTGTATATGTATTTACACACACATATACATATGTGTATGTATAAAAGTGAAAGTGTTAGTTTCTTAGTAATGTCCAACTGTTTGCGACCCCATGAACTATAGCCTGCCAAGCTACTCTATCCATGCAGTTCACCAGGCAAGAATACTGGCGTGAGTTGCCATGCTCTCCTCCAGGGGATCTTCCTGACCCAGGGATCAAACCCGCATCTCCTATGTCTCCTGCATTGGCAGGCAGGTTCTTTACCACTAGCGCCACCTGGGAAACCAGGAACTGAAGATTAACTGTACCTACAACAATCAAGATGATGTTGGTCAGATGACTAAAGATGACTGTCAGAGCTGACTGTGCTGTTTCTGCAGGTAACTTTCTCCTTCTGTATATAAAAGCTCTTGCCCCATTGGTTGCCTGGGGTGGGGGTGGGGATGGGCAGTTGCTGGCATCTGAAATAAAGCTAATTTTCCTTTCCACCCCTGGCCTGTTTATTGGTGGCAAGCAGCCAGACTCCCCCACCCACCACCCTTTCGGTAACAGGTTGACATTTCCTTCTCCAGAGGATCTTCCTGATCTAGGGATCAAACCTGAGTCTCCTGCATGGCAGGCAGATTCTTTATTGTCTAAGCCCCATGTATGTGTATATATGTGTATATTTACATGTGTGTGTATGTATGTGTATACACATATATGTGTGTATGTGTATATATATATGTGTATGTGTTTTATATATATATGTATGTTTTAACCAGAAATACAGAGAACTCATTCCCTTCCTCCCTCTCTTCCTCCCTCCCCTCCTTCCTTTCCTCCTTCCTTCCTTCCTTCCCCATTTTGGTTGCTAGATTGATTAATCCACTCATTTATTTTTACCTCTCACCTGATACTGGGGCCCCAAATCTCCCGGTCATGACATCAAAGAAGTTTCCAATGTTGGTTTCAACACTGCTGAAAATGATCCCACTGTTTTGATTGGTGAAGTGAGTTGCCAGGGAAGCCATGAACGCAATCTAAGGAAAGAGTTAGAGGTTAAGTAAAAGGCAATTTATCTTAGAGAAACAAGGTTTCAGAACAAGTATTATTTCAACAATATTTGTAACAGCAAGAGTGGGAATAATATGAACATTAATCTATGGAGAAAAATTGAATCATGGTGATTTTTAACATTTTAATGCTATGCAGCCACTGGAATGACAGTATATATCAATAGTTGTGAGCATGGGTTTCAGTGAACATTAGACTTTAAAAGGCTTTTTGAGATATTAAAATTCTATTAGCAAATAATACTGGAAAATTTTGACGAAATCTTCTATGTACAGTTATTAAATGCCCATTGGCATATACTAAAGGATCTGAAAAGTCCTTCAGCCAAATAACTTTTTAATTTTATTTACCTTGTGTTTTTTCCATAAAAGACACCTGTGACATTATGATTTATGATAAATATATATTTAATATTTGTCCCTCAGTTTTGACAGAGACCTCCTAAAATCCTCAGAATTTCCTAAGTGTTAAGGGCAATCAAGGTGTGTTTTGTTATGTTAATGAGGTAATTTTGGAAAAGCCCCTCAGGAGGGTCTGGTTGCCTGTAAAGCCAACTGAAAGTTTTGAACTCTCAGTGCCTCCTGATGAAAGTGAAAGAGGAGAGTGAAAAAGTTGGCTTAAAACTCAACAGTCAGAAAACTAAGATCAGGGCATCTGGTCCCATCACTTCATGGCAAATAAATGGGGAAACAGTGGAAACAGTGAGAGATTTTATTTTCTTGGGCTCCAAAATCACTGCAGATGCTGACTGCAGCCATGAAATTAAAGGACACTTGCTCCTTGGAAGAAAAGTTATGACAAACCTAGATAGCATATTAAAAAGCAGAGACATTACTTTGCCAACAAAGGTCTGTCTAGTCAAAGCTATGGTTTTTCCAGTAGTCATGTATGGATGTGAGAGTTGGACTATAAAGAAAGCTGAGAGCTGAAGAATTAATACTTTTGAACTGTGGTGTTGGAGAAGACTCTTGAGAGTCCCTTGGACTGCAAGGAGATCCAACTAGTCCATCCTAAAGGAAATCAGTCCTGAATATTCATTGGAAAGACTGATGCTGAAGCTGAAACTCCAATACTTTGGCCACCTGATGTGAAGAACTGACTCATGGATAAGACCCTGATGCCGGGAAAGATTGAAGACAGGAGGAGAAGGGGACGACAGAAGATGAGATGGTTGGATGGCATAACCACCTCAATGGACATGATTTTGAGTAAGCTCTGGGAGTTGGTGATGGACAGGGAAGCCTGGCGTGCTGCAGTCCTTGGGGTCGCAAAGAGTCAGACACGACTGAGTGACTGAACTGAACTGAGCTGTGCCTCCCATCCCCCATACCTCTCTGCTCCCAGCCCTTCCCTGACAGATCTCTGCAGAGAAGACCGGGCCTGGACAGAGAATCCAGTAGCTAGTGATTTAATCATTTATGCCTGAATAATGAAGCCTCCATTAAAACCCAAAAGACAAGTTTTAGAGAGTTTTCAGGTTGGTGAACACATGGAGATTTGGGGAGAGTGCCTCTCAGCCCCCTTTCTCCACACCTTGCCTTATGCATCTCTTCTATCTGGCTGCTCTTCAGTTATATCCTTTTATAATAAATTGGTGAGAAAGTAAGTAAAATGTTTCTCTGAGTTCTTCTATGAGCCTCTTTAGTACATTAATCAAACCCAATGAGGGGCTCATCTGGAACCTTTGATCTATAGCCAGACAGAAGCACAGGTGACAGCCTGAACTTGGATTGGTGCCTAAAGTAGGGGAAGGTGGAGCAGTCTCAAAGGGCTGAGCTCTTAACGGTCAGAATTGAGCTGAACTGTAAGACATCGGCTTCCCAGGTGGCACTAGTGGTAAAGCATCCACCTGCCAATGCAGGAGACGTGGGTTCAATCCCTAAGTCAGGAAGATCCCCTGGAGAAGGGAATGGCAACCCACTCCAGTATTCTTGCCTGGAGAACCCCATGGACAGAAGAGCCTGGTGGGCTACAGTCCATGGGGTCACAAAGAGTCACGACTGAGTGACAGCACACACACACACATAGGACATCTAGGTGGTGCTGGGGAAGTGCTCAGTGATGTGGGAATAACCCACACGTGGAAATGGTGCCACCACTAGAGAGTCACATTTGAAAGTCAACGCCAATCCCCTGTCCAAAGGAGTCATTGAAACTGAGTGTGAATTAAATCAATAATTTCTTTTTAAAAAATAAAATTATTATTTCTTGGCTGTGCTGGTTCTTCGTTGCTGCATGTTCTTTTCTCTAGAGCCAAGGATTGGGGTTCACTCTCTAGTGTGGTGCGTGGGCTTCACATTGCACTGTCTTCTCTTGTTGCAGAGTACGGGCTCTCGGGCGCACAGGCTTCAGAAGTCAAAAAAGGGGGCTTGGTAGTTGCAGCGTGGGCTCTACAATGCTGGCTCAGTAGTTGTGGAACACAGGCTTAGTTACTCCATCACATGTAGGATCTTCCCAGGCCAGGGATCGAACCTTCGTCTCCTGCATTGGCAGGCAGATTTTTTTATCACTTAGCCACCAGAGAAACCCCTAGATCAGTAAGTTCTTTCATTTGGGGGGTTATCTTCTTGAATGAATGGAAGTTTTAAGTGAGAAGAGTGAGAGAAGAAAGAGCAAATAACGTGAAGTTCTGGAAGACTTGGGGCAGAGTGGGAAGGCAAGCCTGGGAGAATCAACACAGAAAGGATTTGGGCAGTCAGAAGGACCACATGAGGGCACTGGATGCAGAAAGATGAAGAAGGGGTGACGTCAGACGAAAGATTTAGGAATGGGGATCAAGGGCCAGAAGTTACCCTCCTTTACAATCTGCCTAAGACCAATCTTCTATCCTCTTTAAGGCTTCCTTCAAAATGTGTGACTGTAGTTCTCCCAAATGATCATATTATGGTTTTAGGGTCAAGAAGCTGACAGAGCAAAGGTAACAGTTGCCAAGGTGTTCTCCCTTAAACTGGCTACTACAGGGCCCCTTAACTAGAATATAACCATTCACACATTTGGGTTAATTTCTAGCCCTGAGAATGTTTATCATCTATCTTAATAGGTACCTATAACCTGGACAGGGAAGCCTGGTGTGCAGCAGTCCATGGGGTCACAAAGAGTCAGATACAACCGAGCAACTGAATAACACTAACAATAACCTGGGCAGCCCTATCTGTCTCCTTTTCTTTCTAAATTTATACTGGCACCCAGACCCCAGGTTATTAAAATTATTAAACAGCATTCATTAAAAAGTTACAAAAACACAAACACTGGTTGAATAACACACAGGACCTCTTAGTTCACCCTTTAAAAAAAACCTGAGACCCAGAAAAATGATGGAATTTATCCAAGGGTAATCAACTACCACATGTGCTCAAATAAAGGGCAGTTTTCCCCCCACTGATCTTTCAGATAGTTACTGTACTTTCTAGTTCTTTAAAAGTTTCTCATGTTATAGTATTGTCCATGAAAACATTAATAATCTATGAAAGAAACTGGAAAGTTTTATTAGAGCCAACCTGAGGATTCTAACCCAGGAGACAGTCTTTCAGAAAGCCGTGAGGACTGTTGTGAAGAGGTAAGGGGGTCAGCGCAGAGACCAGCGTGTACGTGGTTTTGGTGAAGGAGTGCATGCTGTCATACTCGCATCTCAGTAGAAGATGACTGCTATTCTCGAGGACCAGACGTCTTAGTCACTGGTTTCAGTGCTTTTTTCTAAGTGTGGGAAGATCCAGGAAACTGGGTCCATGAGATTCTCTCCTGAAAAGATTTAACTGTCTGATGGCCAATTCTGCCAGTTTTCCCAGAGCACAAAGTACTTCATCCTGATCTTCACCTTGAATTCCTTTCAGGGTATACTGTAGATCGGCGACTGCAGTGGCTAACAACTTGGTTCTTATAGAACTGGCTGGTGGGCAACACTCTTTATTTTACAATCCTTTCCCTTTTGCCCTTAATTTCAACCACGGTCTGGGAGGCATTTTGTGACCAACTGTCCCATTGCCCTAGGGATGCTCATTCCAAGGCCAAGCCAAGATTTCCTTGATAAGACACTCCATGTACTGTTACTGGATGAGGCCCACTTAACAGTAGCCAACAGCCTCTGGACCACCTGCCTTACTAGTCTGTAATGGTCCAAGAAATGGTTCCTCCTTGTTGCTTCTTTCTGTATCTATTACAATCATTGATCTTACAGAACTGTTTATTTGGTCAATTGTTTTAAGTTCCCTGCTGCTGCTGCTGCTGCTAAGTCGCTTCAGTCGTGTCCAACTCTGTGTGACCCCAGAGACGGCAGCCCACCAGGCTCCCCCGTCCCTAGTCATCACTATTTTTATCAGAGACTCAGTCACTTGCTGGTAATGCAAGAAACAATAATCTTGTAAAATAGGCAGAATACAAGTAATATCGCTAGTAACATTAATAAGGTTGTAAGTAAGTAGTGTTATCTTCTAAGGAGTTACATGTCTGCTGTCAAAAGAAGAGAAATTGAGCTTTATGGTCGAGTAGGTATTTCTGCCACTGGCGTGGTCTGGTTAATGCATAATGCAGATGTACAGTGCACACTAGAAGGGAGAGAGGAGGCCCAAATGGGCAGAGAAAATATTATGTATAAATTTTCCTTGACTTGCTTTAAAATATAAGTTTTATTTCATCAGTATATTCTCTCAATTACTTAATTTTAATCACAAGTTATTATTTCAGAAAGACATTTCAGCCAGAAACAAGCAATATAAAATGCTAGATTTCAGTGTTGATAGGTGTTTCTTGGAGGAGTCCATTTTAAAAATATTAACCAAATAAATAAATAAATAAGCAACTCAGACTTAGTAATTTTCTTGGTGTGACCTAATCTCACATTTGCGAGTTTTAGGTGTTACTGACAACGAGAATTTCGGAAGATCACTTAAAAGAGAAATAACAGATAAATGGGTAGTTGGGCTTGAGATTAAAATGTCCAATGATAGCCTCATAAATGAATTTTAAAAACTTTAAGTTGAAGTGAATATGGTCTGGTCTGGAAATATGTAGGTGAAGGGCTCAGAATGTCTTTAGTGATAAAGAAGATACTGATGAGAAAATTTAAGTAAAAGTTAATGGCACAATGGCAGTTAATGGCTGATTTGATAGACAGCAGTATTTGTGCATTAATATCTATCCGTGTGACCTAAACATGCAAATGTAACAAAATTGATAAATAAATGGAATGGTCAAGTGTCTAATAATATTTCATGCATCTAAAAGTTTATATATTCAAGTTGCCAAAAACCTTTTTATTGCACATATGTTTTCATTTGGAAAGTGGAAATTAGCTGATGTTCAAGGTTACTCTGTATTTGGTCTAAAGAGGGTGCTGAATTTCACCCTTCGTACATTTCTCTTCTCCCTAAGAATGATTTCAAAGCACTTTGACAGCATTGGTCTTAGGCAAATATCCTATGGTGAAAAGACTGAGATGAACACATTGAGACAGGGTTTGTTTACTCAACACTGAGGATGAAAAAACGCTCAAGCCTTCTGACTCCTGGACCCTAAGGGTCACCTGGAGACGTGCCAAGATGGTTTACCTGCAGTTCTGGTGGAATCCCCGGGTAGCCCTTCTCTCCTTTGGGGCCATGCTGCCCACGCTCCCCTCGTGGTCCCAGGTCGCCTTTGTCTCCTTTCTCACCTTTGGCCCCTTCGTGGCCAGTGGCTCCGTTATTGCCATTGTTCCCATGGTTTCCTTAAACAACCAGACATCATCATGAGAAAGCCTAGTCACTCATACTCACTGTCTATTTCTATAGAAACATAATTCCTTTCTTCAATAATACAGATTCAATGGCATAAGGGGACCATTTGAAACAAGCCTAAACACAGCCATGAGGTCATCATGGAATAGGATCTCTCTTAAATGGAACAATGAAAACAGACTTAGATACTCTTAAGTCTCCAGATTCTAAAGCCTATTTTTCCTATAAAGCAAGACTTGGAAGAATAGTTGCATAGAATGCTGATTATCAAAGGATCCTTTATAATACCAAAGATTAGAAACCACCTAAATGTCCATCAATACTGAAAGGGTAAAATTTTAAAATGGTAGGGAATTCACTGGTGGTCTAGTGCTTAAAACTCTGTGTTTTCAGCGTAGGGGGCATGAGTTCTATCCCCGGCCAGGGAACTATAATCCTGCAAGCTGCATGGCACAGCCAAAATAATAATAATAATAATAATAAAGGATTTGTAAACAGAATTGTTTAAAAATGGTATATATATATATCCCAGTAAATAATGTTATATAGTCACAAAAAAATAATGATGAAGAAAAATATTAAATAACATATGTTTTAGATAAAAGAGGCTACGAATCAACAGGGTTCCCATGATACTACGTGTAGGTATGTATATTACATATACATATATATATATATATATATATACATGCTTTATCCAAAGGGGGAAAAACTATAACAAATTACATAAAAATATTTTACAGTGATTCATTTTGCTTGGGAAATCGGACAGAAGAGCCTGCCAGGCTAGAGTCCATGGGGTCGCAAAAAGTTGGACGGGACTTAGCAACCAAACAATAGCAATCTTTTTTCTAAGTGGATGGAACACAGGTGATTTTTGTATTATCCTATATAACTTTCTGCATTTTTAAAAATTTCTACAATAATATGTACCACTTTTATAACTGAAGGAAAAGTAAATCATTGATGAAAATTATAACAATAATCTTGAAAGCAAGACTTGGATAATGATTTCAACTCTTTACTCAGAGGGAATTTCTACACCTCTTCCTTTATTTTTACACTTGTTGAATTCCAGGCCCTTCTGCCATTTATTTTGTGTGCCACCTTTGGTCAGGTTTCATAACAAGCTTGCAATTCTTCCATACTGATGAACTTTGACTGTATTTGCAGGTTAACGTGCTGATGACAAAACTGTTTCTGATGGGAAACATGAGGTCAAAGCCAGTCCATCCTCTGGCCTCAGAAGAGTGTAGACCTAAGAAGATTTTAGGAGGGTCTGAATGTTCCCTACCCCTAATCACTGCACCTGCTGCCTGCTGCCCATGATGGTCAGTGACATAGGTTCCAAGCTACTAATCATAAAGTCTAACAGAGCACTTGCTCGTTCTATATTTGGTTTTGTTTGAGAAGCCTCTCAAAGGTATTAAGAAAAATTAAGTCTCATTGTTTTTTAACTACTAACATCAATGTGAGTAAGAGAAGAGTAAGAGGACTTTTGCCAAACCTTGAGAAAAGGTTGCACTCCCAGGAATTGACCTGGAGACTACAGAGTCACATAGGCCCTCAGATTTGGAGGTCGTGCACCTGGCTGCCCTCTCCTTGCCTGACCCAGGAGGCTAGCGAGTTCCCCAAATGATCCATGCCTGGAGCCCCACTCAGTAGAGTAGATTTGGCTGAGCGGTGGCTCTAGAGGGTCCCAGTGGAGCTCGACAGCACACCCCGTGCCGCCATATGGTGCTCTAGCCCAAAAATGTTCCCATGAGTCCAAGAGAAGTACAAGGGTCAACTGAGAGATAGCTGAGCATGGAGCGCCTAGAGGCTAGAGGAAGACAAACTCAGCTAGACCTAGAATCAAACAGAAGGATGTGTCATTCAGTGAAAAGGACTGTGAGGATGACTATAACCCAGATCAGCAATCTCTCCTCCCCACTCTCACTTCCCAAATCCCCAGAAGGCTAGATCTAGAGTGCCCTATGGAGCACACAGTGGCAGAAACACTGAAACAAAAGTATGAACCTGTTAAGCTCCAGTGATTCCACATTCCACGCTGGTGAAGGGCCTCCTGGCATGTAGGCTGAGGTCCCAGTATGCCTAATGCCTGTGGGATTCTGTGCATGGTATGGATAATAAATACTATATCTTATATACTTCTACCTCATGGACTCAGTAAACTCAGTTGCCTACCCCACTCTCTTTTGGATTTTCCATGCGCAAGCTCTGGATCATACACAAGTGATCCCAGATCACTGAGGTTCACCCCTGGCTCCTGATTTGGTATGGTCTGCAAGTAGACTGGAGATAACGCATCTCTCTCATCCTTACCTGGAATGCCAGGGGGACCGGGAGGTCCAGGGGGTCCTTGGTAGCCTCGGAAGCTGTAGTCTCCATGGCAACACTTGCTGCAGTCTGGGGGCAGTCCTCCGGTTTGTGGAGACTTAAAAAAAAAAAGACACAAAAAGAAACTTCAAAGAAAGGCACATGTGAGTACTTAGAACTTTTGAATTTCCTCTGGCTTTGGTGCCTAGGTAAGTTTAATTCCAAACAACCCACAACAACATCAGAAAAGAAGGTATGGGGTGGGTATGTCAATGGCAAAGGAGTCAGGGAATAGCTCAGGTGAGGTGATGATCAGAAGGCAAAGGAAGCAACAGAGTGGGTAGAAGAACAGGCTCCTTGGAAAGTGGGAGTGGGAGTGGAGGATGGGGGCAGTGTTTCAAGAAAGTATGTTCCAGAAGCTATGGGAAAAGAGAAATCTCCTTCAGAAGTAGACTTGGAAACATTCCTTTTCTTTTCCAACTGTCTATAGTCTCAGACATAGCTAAACTGAGTAGATGACCCACAAATGATAAAATTACCAGCATCAAATACAGTAATTAAGACTATGTATATTCATGATACTACTATGTTAAAAGTTCTTAGAAATTTTAAATTGCAACTCTAGTTTTTCCAACAGTCACAGCACACAAAAATTGCCTTAGAAAATTAAGATTCATGACTCCAAAAAGTTATTATTAATTATTTACAACTTGAAGCAATTTCACTTTTTTAAACTTCTGCCTTTAACATGCAGATCTGTTTCATATTCCACTTGAAAATTTAAGTGATTATTGCATTGTTTGAATCAGGATTGAATGTCCATTGAGTCAGTGATGCCATTCAACCATCTCATCCCCTGTCATCCCCTTCACTTCCTGCCTTCAATCTTTCCCACCATTAGGGTCTTTTCCATGAGTCAGTTATTCGCATCAGGCCGGCCAAAGTATTGGAGCTTCAGCATCAGTCCTTCCAATGAATATTCAGGGTTGACTTCCTTTGGGATTGACTGGTTGGATCTCCTTGCAGTCCAAGGGACTCTCAAGGGTCTTCTCCAATACCATAGTTCAAAAGAATCAATTCTTTGGTGCTCAGCTTTCTTTATGGCCCACCTCTCACATCCATACATGACTACTGGAAAAACCACAGCTTTGACTAGATGGACCTTTGTTGGCAAAGTAATGTCTCTGCTCTTTAATATGCTGTCTAGATTTGTCATAGCTTTTTTTTTTTTTTTGCACTTTATTATTTTTATTTTTTGAAATTAAATCTTCCTAAAGCAGTACTGTTTACAAGTTGGCCAGAAGGGCCTGGAGCATATGTGTGTCCATGTGCGTGTGTGTGTGCACTGCCCCAGGCGTGCCCTGTGACTCCTGGGGAGGGAGGTGTTGAGCTCTGCATCTGGACTGAGGAGCCGGAGGAGAGCAGGTGGGGCTCGTGTCGTGGAGCTTGTCTTCCTCCTTGTGTGTGGTCTGCTGCATCGGCATCGTCCTTTTCCCTTTTATAACGCTTTCCTTCCAGCATTTACATTTTTAAACTCTGGATCCTCAAACCCACTGGCTGAAGGTGCTGAAGCTCCAATGGGCGCCGGGTTGCTTGTGAGCAGCGGGCGGAGGCTGGGATCTGGGGTCCACGTCCTCCATGGCAGGAGGAGTGAGGCGGGCCGGGCGCAGTGCTCAGTGGTGACCCAAGCGGCTTTGCCTTTGAGCGGGGATTTCTCTGTGCTAAGCCCTTGCTGGTTCTGGTTGGTGGGTCTCCGGCAGTCTTAATGTGCTATTGAATGTCATGACTTCTGATCACTTGGCGAAAGCCACTCAAGGTTTCTTGAGGAAAACACCAGAATTAAAGAATGCTGATTTATGTTCTCTGTGGTAACTGGTAGCAGTCTGGGCCCACAAAAGCCCGGTTGGTCCCAGGGTGCCTCCGGGACGTCAGCACCGCCTCCTGTGTCTGGTGTCAGATGCGGCACTGGTGTGTCCTGCGGGGCCCTCCCAATGCACGGGGCACACGCTCACGGGAGACCGAGAGGCTGAAGTGTGACCCACGGCCAGAGCGCGTGCTGACGCCGCCTGCCCACGGCAGGCTGACACCTCCTCGCCCACTGAGTCTGGAGGGGCTGGGTCCTTTGCCAGCTCCAAAGGGACAGACAGCAGCTCGCTGTTTTCCTGGGCCTCCTGTTTCTCCTGATGTCTTAGTTGTCCATTTCCTCAGAGTAAAAGTGCTTCTTTGTGCCTCCTTGACGGAGGTTGGCGTGTTCTGGATTCCACCCCTCACCCCTCCTCAGTGCTGAGGTGAGACGTGGCCCCTTTCCTGCCCGAGGCCCCTGTGCTCTCCCCTCACCTGCGTCTGTGCCTGTCGTCAGGGGAGGCACAGAGCTCGGCTCTGGGAAGAGCATGCTCTGCTGGAAGCAGTGTCGGGAGAACGCACTGGAGGTGAAGTGCAGTGAGGACTGAAGACTCCGTCCACATGGTACCTCCTGCCCTCAGCTCAGGAGGGCTCCCTTCAGACCACCAGCCTTGTCTGACAGCAGCCTGAGACCCACTGGGCGCAGCTGGTGAACTTTTCGAGAATGAAAGTGGCTCCAGGGCTGTGACCCCAGAGGCAGCTCAGCCGTGGGCGCTGGGTCCTCAGGAGCCCATGTGCACAGCAAGCCCGCCTCCAGACTTCCAGCGACTGAGCATCTTCTGTTTTCTGTAACCATCACTTAATTCAAGTAATGGTGCATGTCCCCCTCTGTCCACAAGGATCTTGACCTAAGAGGCACCAGCTGCTCGGACAGGCCGAGTCAGGCGGCTGGGACACACTCGGGGTCGGGACGTCCACACGAGAGACAGCCGGGGGGAGAAGAGCCACACCACTTATCTTGCTTCGAGACCGACAGTATCTGTCACTTTGTCTAGAAAGTGAAGTGAAGTCAAGTCGCTCAGTTGTGTCTGACTCTTTGCGACCCCATGGACTGTAGCCTACCAGGCTCCTCCCTCCATGGGATTCTCCAGGCAAGAATACTGGAGTGGATTGCCATTTCCTTCTCCATGTCATAGCTTTTCTTCCAAGGAGCAAGCATCTTTTAATTTCATGGCTGCAGTCACCATCTGCAGTAATTTTGGAACTCAAAATGATAAAGTCTGTCACTGTTTCCATTGTTTCCCCATTTCTATTTGCCTTGAAGTGATGGGACCAGATGCCATGATCTTCGTTTTCTGAATGTTGAGTTTTAAGCCAGCTTTTCACTGCCCTCTTTCACTTTCATCAAGAGGCTCTTTAGTTCTTCTTCGCTTTCTGCCATAAGGGTGGTGTAATCTGCATATCTGAGGTTATTGATATTTCTCCCTGCAATCTTGATTCTAGTTTGTGCTTCATTCAGCCTGGCATTTCATATGATGTACTCTGCATATAAGTTAAATAATCAGGGTGACAATACACAGCCTTGACGTACTCCTTTCCTGATTTGGAACCAGTCTGTTGTTCCATGTCCAGTTCTGTTTCTTCATGACCTGCACACAGATTTCTCAGGAGGCAGCTAAGGTGGTCTGGTATTCCCATCTCTTTCAGAATTTTCCACAGTTTGTTGTGATAAACACAGTTAAAGGCTTTGGTGTAGTCAATGAAACAAAAGTAGATGTTTTTCTGGAACTCTCCTGCTTTTTCTATGATCCAACAGATGTTGGCAATTTGATCTCTGGTTCCTCTGCCTTTTCTAAATCCAGCTTGAACATGTGAAAGTTCTCGGTTCACGTACTGTTGAAGCCTTGCTTAATGAATATTAAATGTATTCAGATATGACTCTGAGTTCAACACTTACGTATCAATGATAAATGTCTAAAATTTGGGCTTACTGTCAAGGAGGTAGAGATTTTGCAGAAGTTGAACCGCAAAAGAGTTAGAGTCATTCATAAAACTTTGAGTCTCTTCTAAATGGGCAACTTTTAATTATAGATAGCATACAAAAAACTTGTGGAAACTTTCCTTGACACCAATTAAAAATCAAAGTTTTTTTGAAAATAGCATGTTGTTGCTAAGGGATTCATTTTTTAAAAGGAAGGGATGGGGTGAGAGAGGAAGGAAGGAAGAGAGAGAAATGAAGAAAAGGAGGGAGGAAGAAGTCATTTAAAATTCAAGTTTTCTCTGCCATTAGAAATCCAAGCAGAACAATGTATCAGCGCTTCACGTTGTTGCACCTCTAGACATTCACAGCGCAGCAAATTCTACTCAATACTCTGTAATAGCCTGTATGAGAAAAGAATCTAAAAAAGAATGGATAGAACATCCCTTGTGGTCCAGTGGTTAAGAATCTGCCTGCCAATGCAAGAGACCGGTTTGATCCCTGGTCAGGGAAGATTCCATGTGCTGTGGGTCAACAGAGCCTGTGCGCCACAACCACTGAGCCCACGTGCCCTAGAGCTGATGCTCTGCAACAAGAGAAACCACCACAGTGAGAAGCCCAAACACCACAACTAGGGAGGAGTCCCCGCTCACAGCAACTAGCCAAAGCCCATGCATGGCAATGAAGACCCAGTGGAGCCAGAATAAAATGAATAAATAAATAACTTTTTAAGAAAGAGTGTATGTGTGCTAAGTTGCTTCAGTTATGGCCTACTCTTTGCAACCCTACGAGCCTTCCAGGCTCCTCTGTCCATTGGATTCTCCAGGCAAGAATACTGGAGCGGGTTGCCATTTCGTCCTCCAGGGGACCTTCCCAACCCAGGGATTGAACCAGAGCCTCATATGTCTCTTGTATTAGTAGGCAGGTTCTTTACCATTATCACCACCTGGAAAACCCCATGTATATGTATAACTGACTCACTTTGCTGTACACCTGAAAGTAACACAACATTGCAAATCAACTATACTCTGATAAAAATTATTTTTAAAAACTAAATTTGCACAAACAAAACATAAAACAAGCTAGAATTTTTTCCCTGACTCTTATTTCTTTTTTATTTAAACAGGTTCCCACCTAGTTATAATATTAAGAAACAAATGCCTCATCTGTAGTCCAGCAAAAGCTGCAACAGCTGAGAGCCCAGACTCAAGGTTTCAGGAGCTAGGATTTGGACCAATCTCCTGGTCTAGTCTTCAGTCCCTCAGACCCAACCCTGGACAGGTATGGGAGTCTACGAAAACCTTCTACGAAGCCGGTAGAGGAAAAGAAAATTAGCCAAAGCAATTGGTTGGAGACAAGGGATTTCAGACACTTGGGAAGTCAGACACTGCAGACTGCCCCACCTTCTAATCCAAAGATGAAATCTGAGGAGTAAGTATTCTGTAATTTCCTGGTATAATTTTGCTAATATGAAATACAGATTTTTAAGCTCCAAGAAATTCTAAGCTCTGCCAATAATGAATTTAAGGGAAGGAGACGGGTGGGGATGAGGGAAAATCCTGAAGTGGAACCATTTATTTAAAAATAGAATTTAAAAACTGAGACAACCAAGAATGTCAGAAAGAGAACTGGACTGGAACCAGAACTCCCATTACAGGTCTGTGTGACTTTCATGAAGTCATTTTCTCCCAGACATCATTTTTCTTGTCCACTAAATTAGAGGACAGGGTAAAAATGGTCATGAAATTTCCTTCCAGCTCTATAACACAAACAATGATACTGAAGTCTTTCCCAAAGCCTCAGATGGTGACTTAGAAAGCTTTTGTTTTGAAGGCTAGTGTCTGGGCACAGGAAATCAGCTCCAGGAGATGAGGTGCACACCCAAGCACTTGGAGAGCACGGTTGTTGTTTAGCCGCTAAGTTGAGTCTGACTCTTTTACAACTCCGTGGACTGTAGCCTGCCAGGCTCCTCTGTCTGTGGGATTTCCCAGGCAAGAATACTGGAGTGGGTTGCCATTTCTCAGGGGGATCTTCCCGACCCAGGGATTGAATCCGTGTCTCCTGCATCCCCTGCATTGCTAGGCAGATTCTTTACTACTGAGCCATCAGGGAAGTTGAGAGCACAGAGCTACCACCAAAACAGGGAGAGATTTCTGATCACTATGTGGGCCCCCTCCTAAGAACCCTCTTGGAACATTTCACAACACGGTCCTCCCTCTGGCCTGGTCTTTGAAAAATCAATCAAATGGAACAATGTCTGTGAGCCTTGGAACAAATTAGACAGGATGTGTTAGTTGAGAAGTTTTCTCCCAGGCAAGGGAGATTCACATTCTTGGTAGTTCTGCAGGTCACCTTGCTATTGACTCTTCCCAAAATTAGGTCAAATTTGAGCACGAAGATCATGCAAATGTGTGGTATGAGAGGAAGAAAGTCCCTAAGACGGGTTTCATCTATTCTGAGGATGGAGGCCTAGGGGCAGCTATCGAGAATGAAGCTCTACTATTGGGAAATGACTTCAGGAAAAAGGGTCCACGGCTTCTTCTGTGGAAAGGGAAAAGCGAAGATAAAGAAAGTGAAGGGAAGTGGAGGAGGGAGAGACAGGCGCCTAGGAAGAGCAGGGAAGGTTGATAAAGGTGGAAATGGTGAAGAGCTGCAGAGAAGAAAATGCCAGGAAAAGGGAGAGCAGGTCTCCCTGGGAGAGTGGTCCCCCACCTCTACACATCTTTGCACAAACCCTATGGCCAGAGTCCTCTTTTTAGAACACAACCCTGACTTCACTGCCCTGCTATGCACGAACAAAACTTCTGCTTGCAAAATAAGGTCTAAGCTTTTTAACCGGTCAACAGAATCCATCAAACGGCACTAAAATCATGGGTGTCTTCCTTCCACAGCCCAGGCACTCCACTGACACCCACTCCTCCAGGCTCTCTCAAGGCTCTTTCTGTCACACAAATTTATTTTATCTTTTCTGTGAATAGCCATCCTTTTTGTCTCATCCTTTGAGATTCAACTCAACAGCCACCACCATTCTGACCCTTTCCTCCCAACAGTCTTTTGTGTGTGAACTTTATCACATGGCATTGAATTATCTGTTAATTTATCCCCACGAGAGCCCTTCAGAACTGTTCAGCAATAGAAGCTTGAGTGTATCTATCCCCATCCTAAAATGTGACTCACAGAGAAGCACAGGAAAAGATTGGTGAAGGAAAAAAAAAAAGATTAGTAAAGGAGTGAATGAGGATTAAGAGAAGAGGTGGGAAGTTGGGGGAGTGAGGAAAGAAGGAAGCACACAGAAAAATCCTAAATTCAACACGGGGCTCCATATCCATGGGCAGAGAATTGTACTAAAACTTCTAGAGTATCAGTGGCTAAATCTCCACAGTGACTCCTGTTGGGGGCTGATTTGGAAATACTGTAGGAATCCAAGGGAGTTTAAAAGCACCCCCCTTCAAAAGAAAAAAAAAAGGAAACCCCAAAAAGGCTTCTTACCCACCTCATCTGATTTTAATATGCTAGATGCCTAGGGCCGCTAGCAGGCAGCATGGAACAGAAATTTGAATTTCAGTGGCCTGCTGGATGCCAAGAAATAATGACCCATGACAGCCCTCATCTGCCTTCTGCTGCCTCTGGGGGCTCACACAGCCATGGCCAAGAAGGATCCAGCAGAGAGCCCATTTACTGAAGTGGAAAGTCCAGATCAAGGCTCAGACAAAAGCACAGATATCTTCACCACTGATAAACACAAATCAGTATTAATCACTCTTCAGCCAAAAGACTATCAGATGAAAGGATAATCTCTAAAAGTGGCCTTCAAAAAACAGGACTGGGGACTTCCCTGGTGGTCCAGTGGTTAGGGCTTCTCACTTCTACTGCAGGGGACACAGATTCGTCCCTGGTTGGGGAACTAAGATCTCACTTGCCACACAGCATGGCCAAAATAAATAAATAAACAAACAGGATTGTGTATAGAGTTTATCTTTTCTCCCGCAGCTCCACCAGTTCAACCAGGCCCCACAGAACGGTTTGAACAACTGTATCTGTGGTCAAGTCAGAAGTCCAGGTTTGTCTCAGATCCACAACTGCTTCTGCCTGTGATCTTGGTGTGATCTTCTACCGGTCTCAACCCACACGTCAGTCTGTGGTTGGCAAGGCTGAGATTTCAGCGGCATGGACGTTTTCAGGGCCTATCCAATGCATGTGTGTGTGCATGCTCAATTGCTTTGCATGCTCAGTCACTTCAGTCGTGTCCCACTCTGTGACCCCATGGACTGTAGCCCACCAGACTCCTCTGTTCATGGGATTCTCCTGGCTAGAAAACAGGAGTGGGTTGCCATTCCCTTCTCCAGGGGATCTTCCCAACCCAGGAATCGAACTGGGGTCTCACACATTTCAGGCAGGTTCTTTACCAGCTGAGCTACCAGAAGCAGTTAATTCTTATAGTAAAATTTATCTGTTCAAAAATCATATAATTCAGAGTAACTCTCCTTGCCCCCTCATCTGATTTCATCATGCTGATTCCTGGAAGGCAAATCAAAATCTTCTTCTTCCTTATGTTGTATACCTGAGACTAATATCATGTTATATATACCTCAATTAAATTTTTTAAATAAAAAATAATAGACAGTTAAAAACCTGTGTCTTCCTGTTCTTAATGTTTTCAATGAAATTGAGTTTCATCCATTTGCTATTCACTACACTAAAACATGAACTCACTCCCACACCACCCTCAAAGAGTTAAAGATGCCTCCTTAGATGCTGAGCTTATACTCAGCATTTTACACAAATCCTCTGATTAGTAGGCCCTGGGTCATACAATAGCATGAGGTCTGCATTTTAAATACAGATATATGTTTTTGTTTTAACTCCTTTTTAAAACAAAGTGAAAATAGAGTGCTATTAAATCAAATAATCAAGCCTGGCATGAAATGTCACAGTAAACTCGCAAATCAAATGAAAAACTCAAAGGGCAGCTTCTCTCTGCCAGGAAGAATTAAGAAAGTCCAATTTATGATCTGTAAATGATTATCTCCAGCAACCCGTCTATCGGCAAAGGTCAGCTCTCCTCCTCCTTTCCACACCAACAGAGCAAGAAAGAAACAAAACCACAGCAGAGCAGGGCTGATGCTCCACTCCCCTTTCTGATGGGGCGTCTGTGGCTTCTCGTTATCTCAGTACATCAGTGCTACCTCTGCTGAGTGTCTAACACACACTGCCAGCGCCCCTAGCATCCCACAGCAAGCCAGAGAGACAGACCCGCGAGCAGTTCAGCCAGCTTCTGGAAAGCACTGTTCCCGGGAATCACAGCTGAAAAAAAATAAAATAAAAGAGCAAAGACAACAAAACTCATGAAGCTTTGACAGTAACCCTTAAAAGAGAATTCCGAGTACCTGGCCCCAGAATGGGGTGATCTGGGCTAGGTCATCTACCTCGGGGGGCGGTAGCTCATCCGGCCTCAGGGATTTTAGGTCTGTAGAAGTGTTATTATCCACAGTCCCAGTTCTAGGATGGCTCCGCTCTCTCACTTTCTCCCTTCTGGAGCCGCTACGGCCAGTCTGCTGATGGCTTTGCACTATTCGCGCCACCACTTTATTAGCTCTTCCGCTCACCTCCATGTATTCATCTTGACACAGGCAAAAAGGGAGGAAAAGCAAAGCCAGAAGGTGCCAATAGACGAGCTGCCTCCCCAGCATGGTTCTCAACAGAGCCACAGAGCTTCCCGGGGAAGACGGCTGGGGCTCTGGCCGCCGTGGTCTCCTCGGGCAAGCGCCAGGGGCTGGAGATCAGAGCTGCCTCCGGCCGGGCGGTTTTTATAGTTCAGTGTGTAATAAATAAGGCAGCAGGCAAGCCAGAGGGAGAGCGGTCCTCCTCCGCGGGCAGAAGGGGCCCCATTCATCACTTTCCCATACCACAGGCAAAACGATTTGTGTGCACAGCTCCCAGTTGGTGGGGTTCATAAATGTCACACCTTGGCACGTTTTTTTGTGAAAGTGTGAAGGGAACATACACAACCAGCTGGAAACAGGCAGCATGTGTCCAGCGGTTTGCTTTTGCGATTAGACATGGAAAGGCTGCTCCTTTGTGGTCTAAGATGTCTTTTGGAAAAAACTCCTCCCGGGCTTGCCAGGAAATTCGGGCTTAACTGCATCAGTTCCATCTGAAATGGCAGTGGGAACGTGTTCAGGGCCATCGAGAGAGCTATGCACTCTCATTATACAGTTCATATTTCCCCCACTTAAAGGAACTAATTTCCCGTTCTGGCTCCGGCAGCAGAAGGTAGTTGGGTGACTCCAGAACACTGAGCTGGATTCAGGTTCAGAGTTTCTGGGTTTAGCAAAAGCATCTCCCCATCGTAGGTTTCATTTCCTTTTCCCTGGAGTTTTCAAAAGCCAGAGTTAGATCAAAGTGGATGAAGTCGCTTCTGGCCAGATGAATATCTGACATCCTGCTTCATATTAAAAGAAAATTGTCTCTGGCTCCTCTTCCTTCTGACACATTCTTGATTAAAATGAAAGAAATGCAAAGATTCCAACCAAACACCCTCCTCCAAGTAGATCAGGCTGGAGAAAACTGTCATTGCCTTTAGGATGCTTGCCACATTTTAATGAATTCAGCCAAAGAGAAGGTGGACTTTCCTAACTCTTTTTTTTTCTCTTGGCCTGCTGGGTCTTCCTTGCGGTGAGCTGGCTTCTGGAGTTGTGGCACCAGCTTAGTTGCCCTGCATCGTGTGGGACCTTAGTTCCCCAACCAGCAATTGAACTCACGTCTTCTTCGTTGTGGATTCTTAACTGCTGGACCACCAGGGAAGTCTCGCTAAGCTCTTTGTGATAATAAAGAGAACTCATATAGTTTTGCCGTTAAAAACTGCCTCTATTTTCGCATCATTTTATTTAATAGTGCTCATTCACTCACATAACACAAAGTCACTGTCCTCCCCCGTGAGAAGAGACCCTGGGACTTAAAGGCAATGAGTGGCCAGTATGTGTGATGCTAAGAGGACAAGGGCAGCACTGTCAGAAGCCACAGTGGGGGAAGCCAGGCCTGAGGATGAGGTGACAGCCACTGGAGAGAGGGGAGGAGCTGCTCACAGCTGTCCTCCTCACTCAGCAAAAGGGGCCTGGGAACCAAAAGCCATCTCTCGCTGCAGGACGCCTCATTCCTGCCTCTGCCTGAACAGCGGCTTCTAGAGACCACACTTCGGCATAGAAAGGATTCGGTATGGAGGATGGATCGAGAGAGTCAGTAAAATAAAAGTTCACTGGTTCACAAACACAGGGGTCTTTGGAGTAATGCTTCTTCCAAGCAGGCCACTCCCCCCTCAGTCAGTTCAGTCACTCAGTCATGTCCAACTCTTTGTGACCCCATGGACTGCAGCACGCCAGGCTTCCCTGTCCATCACCAACTCCTGAAGCTTGCTCAAACTCATGTCCATCTAGTAGGTGATGCCATTCAACCATCTCATCCTCTGTCATCCCCTTCTCCTCCTGCCTTCAGTCTTTCCCAGCATCAGGGTCTATTCCAGTGAGTCAGTTCTTCACATCAAGTGGCCAAAGTATTGGAGCTTCAGCTTCAGCATCAGTCCTTCCAATGAATTTTCAGGACTGATTTCCTTCAGGATTGACTTGTATGATCTCCTTGCAGTCTAAGGGACTCTCAAGAGTCTCCTCCCAACACCACACTTTAAAAGCATCAATTCTTTGGTGCTCAGCCTTCTTTATGGTCCAACTCTCACATCCATACCTGACTACTGGAAAAACCATAGCTTTGACTAGATGGACCTTTGTCAGAAAGGTAATGTCTCTGCTTTTTAATATGTTGTCTAGGTTTGTCATTGCTTTTCTTCCAAGGAGCAAGTATCTTTTAATTTCATGGCTGCAGTCACCATCTGCAGTGATTTTGGAGTCCAAGAAAATAAAGTCTGTCACTATTTCCATCGTTTCCCCATCTGTTTGCCATGAAGTGATGGGACCGGATGTTGGGCTGTTGAGTTTTAAGCCAATTTTTTCACTCTCCTCTTTCACTTGCATCAAGCGGCTCTACCCTAGTGGAATGTAAGAAACTCGGCCATCCCCACTTCATAAGTCTTCCCTTAGATGTCCAGAATGTACCCCCTGGAGGATTTTTTGAGTTCTTTGATGAACACTCTTGAGCAGATATCCCCAGGGAAGGCAGCACATCAAGATATTATCTGCCATTAATTCTTAACAGAGTATTTTTGAACAGATCTGGAGCAGGAGGCTGGGGAAGGACAGCTCTTAGGTCTGGTGGATAAGCAAGTGTATGGCAGATTGCTGTGGGAGAAAAGGCCTAGGGT
Organism: Bos mutus; assembly: GCF_027580195.1. NCBI lineage: Eukaryota > Metazoa > Chordata > Mammalia > Artiodactyla > Bovidae > Bos > Bos mutus. Next base: position 39,564,378 of record NC_091636.1, on the reverse strand, counting down.
CTCTCAATGGGGATGCACCATCATCAGGGAAGCCCAGAAAACATTCTACAGGGAGACTACAAGGCAAGACATGTCTCTGAAATCTAGGTCACCTCATTCACAAGTTTTCTAAGAGCTGTTTCTGGCAGCTCTACTAATCCGGATAAGTAGCTTCAGGTCAACCTGTTCTGACTTTCAACTGCGTTGAGATTTTCTATTGGTGTTTTCCCCTCTTTCATTTATTCTTGTGGTTCTCAATCCTATCTGTGTAATAAATAAACCAGGGAGCTTCTAAATATATCATGCCTGGATCTCATCCCAGACCAATTGAGTCAGAATCTCTAGTGGGGCCTGGGCACTAAGAGCTTTTGAAAATTCCCTGAGATGATGCTAATGTGTAGTCAGGGTTAGGAATCGCTAACCTAGCCTTTCCTTGACTCAATAGGGATGTTGTTGTTGTTGTTTAGTGGCTAAGTCGTGTCCAACTCTTTGGTGACCCCATGAATTGTAGCCTGCCAGTCTACTCTGTCCATGGGATTTTCCCAGACAAGAATACTGGAGTGGGCTGCCATTTCCTTCTCCAGAGGATCTTCCTGACCCAGTGATTGAACCTGCGTCTCCTGCATTGGTCAGCAGATTCTTTACTGCTGAGTAGGAATAAATGACAATAATATCTCTCCTTTGTTGATCATTTACCATATGTCAACTGAGTACTTCTTTGCTTTAGCTCACTGACTTCTCTCAGTAAACCTATTGGTCTCATTTTATAGATGAAGAAATAGAGGTTCAGAGAAATAAAATGACTTGCCTGGTACTGCAGTTGGAAGGGGGTCATTAGGCTATGCCTCCTTCTGTCCTCCTGCCTTCCTACAGCAAAACAAGAGAAAACCAGTATCAGGCAGACCGCAGAGAGAAGGCCAGCTCCATAGCTTCCAGGACAAGAATTTGGGTCTGAGAATTATGAGCTGAATTGTAGGACCCCAAAAGACATTGAGATCCTAACCCACAGTACCTGTGAGTATGACTTTATTTGGTAATAATCTTTTTAGACAATCAAGTTAAGATGAGGTAATTAGTGTGGATCCAGATATGACTCTGTTCTTATAAACCAGGGGAAAACTAAACAAAAAAACAGATATGGACACAGGGAGAACACCGTGTAAAGATGAAGGCAGAGATGGGGTGATGCATTTATAAATTAAGGAATGCCCAAGATTGCCAGCAAACCACCAGAAGCTAAAAGAAGGGCATGGAGGAGATTCTCCCACACAATTGTCAGAAGGAACCACCCTACTGACACCTCCATCTCAGACTTCTAGCCTCCAGAACTATGAGACAATAAATTCCTGTTTAAGCCGCCCAATTTGTAGAACTTTATTATGGCAGTCCCAGCAAACCAATTAAGAAATCATGTAAAGAAGTCTTTAAAAAACCTCCAGACCTTATCATTTTATAGACATGGAGGTGGCAGTCTAAAAGATTTAGCCAGTTGTTCAAGTTCATGGACAGAGAATAGCAAGCCTGTCCCAGAGAAGAGTCCCCAGCCCTTAGTATGTCTTCTCAGGCACCTTCCCAGGAAATGCATTTTAAACCTTGGCTTATTATTAAACCTTATTTGGATGCTCTGGCAATGTCCCTTGCTCAAAGATGTGAATCAGAATCAGGTATAATTTCTTGTCTGTGGACTGAGGGTTGAGAATATCTACCTTCAGAAAATCCATGGAAGGTACCAGAGTCCCAATTCTGCACAGTGATCTCTGGCTCTGAAAGCCCACAGTAAATGCCTGGGGACAGCTGGCTGCTATCATGCCCTGGGACTGCCACAGCTTGCTTGCTTGGCTCCTATAGTATAGTCAGGATGTTGGCACAGCTGAAACAGGAGGTAAGGGGCAGGGCATGACCTTTAAAAGAATGACATCGTGGTAGGACATGACAAAGACTGGTTAGAACCATGTCCAAGATGGTGGAAGATCAGATTTTCAGTAGACCTTAAGCCTCGTTATATGCTCATTGTAATGCATTGTTGTTCAGTCATCAAGCTGTGTCTGACTCTTTTTGACTCCATGGACTGCAGCACACCAGGTCTCTTTGTCCCTCACCATCTTCTAGAGTTTGCCCAAGTTCATGTCCATTGAATCAGTGATGCCATCCAACCATCTCATCTTCTGTCACCCTCTTCTCTTTCTGCCCTCAATCTTTCCTTGCACCAAGATCTTTTCCAGTGAACCAGCTCTTTGCATCAAGTGGCCAAAGTAGTCCAGCTTCAGCATTAGTCCTTCCAATAAGTATTCAGGATTGATTTCCTTTAGGATTGTCTGGTTTGATCTCCTTGCTGTCCAAGGGACTTTCAAGAGTCTTCTCCAGCACCATGTAAAACATTGAAAAAAGTGAAAATGAAAGTCGCTCAGTCATGTCTGACTCTGCAAGAGTCGGACCCATGGACTGTAGCCCACCAGGCTCTTTTCATGGAATTCTCCAGGCCAGAGTACTGGAGAGGATAGCCGTTGCCTTCTCCAGGGGATCTTCCCAACCCAGGGATTGGACCCAGGTCTCCTGCATTGCAGCTGGATGCTTTACAGTATGAGCCACCAGGGAAATCCATGTAGTATATTAGTATATGCTAAATGATACACCTACAGGCACCACAACCAGTCTGAGACCAACTATAAAAGGTCAAAAAGTAGGCAGAGGCCCAATTCCTGCAATGCCAATCCCTGCCTCTTCTCCCCAAATGATTGCAATAACCCTCCCACTCAGCCTATGTAACTACCCAGTCCATAAAAACTAAGCACGTCATATTTCAGGGCTCTCTTGCCTTCTGCAATGGCTCATACTCTGTCTGTGGAGTGTGTTTCTCTTTAAATAAATCCACTTCTTATCACTTCATCTCCAAATTCTTTTGAGATGAACCAAGAACCTCAGATTCACGGGGAACACAGTCATCATCGTGAATGTAGAGGCGGAGACACTGCAAATACGTGTGAAAACTCAGCTCCACAGACCAACTTTGCAAGCCAGAGGCAAATATTTGTTTAACGTCACAAAGAAGGCTGTTATGAAATGTGTAGGTATCCTGTGGCTTCCCCCAGGGCGCCCCACTGTGGTCTTGGCCAAAAGGAGATCAGCTCTGGTCTGGCAAGGGACAGTTGAGACTTGTATGGGATTGAACATGTCTTTATATCAGCGCCAAATGAAACAGTAGCTGAGGAAGGCATATGTTTGCATGAGTTCTAGAAAGGATCAGTTGGAGTGTGACCTGCCTCTCTCCTACCCCTTCCCACTGAAAAATTTCCCCTACACTCAGTTAGTGAATTCTGAGGTTCTAAATTCAAGGCCTGATCCGTTTCATGGGAACCAATTAGAGGTTTGCATGCATGCCTGCGTGCTCAGTCGCTTCAACTGTGTCTGACTCTGTGACCCTATGGTTTGTAGCCAACCAGACTTCTCTGTCCATTGGATTCTCCAGGCTAGAATACTGGAGTGGGTTGCCATGCCCTCCTCCAGGAGCCATTTTATACCATTTGAATAAAAACAGGTTCATGCTTGACACCAACATAAAGCAAAATCAGAGAAGGTATTGGTCAAGTAGTCAGAATGTCATTGCCTCAGTGGAATTACATAGTTTATGGTCTGACCCTCATTAGGCAAGTGAAGGAGACCCGTTGCCAGTGTCCCAGGAGAGGACAGGTCTCTATGACCAAAAGAAGGCTGTCAGAGACTGATGTTTAAAAATACACATTCAAACATTTTCACTTATAATGAAAAGTATGACTCTCAAATGAAGTATACATGTTGTACTCATTTGCTGGACAGCAGATGTTCTTTGTAGAAATCTCCAAAAGATGTCAAATTCTAATCAGAGAGGTGTGTCATAAGCATGAAATTGTGTGTGTCTGTGGGTGTGTGAAATGAAATCTATTTGTTAGCATTAATGACTGGTATCGTCAAGCATTTTTATCAGTAATTAGAGTCCAAGCAGAAAATCATATACCACACCAGATATTTCAATAGAGGAGAATTTAATATCAGGAATGGGTTCAACACAGAGACAGTAATCACAAAAAGTAACCATCTTTCTTACTACCCCTGGAGACGGCACCCGGACACCTGGACTGGATTAGAGCATTCATAGATGACCTTTTGAGTCATTCTCTTTCAGGGAATAGGGGACACTAACAGAATGACCTCCCCTAAGAGAGCACTACCCCATTTTCTTCATTCAGAAACTGAGGTTTCACTTCTACCAATGGAAGCCAAATGAACTTGATCCAGATGCTGAAGAAGCCTGAGGCAGAAGAAGCTGACACTCAGGAATTCCATTTTCTAGCAGGGGCCAGGCCATACCATCCTCCTGGTCACTTAAGGCATAGTATAGTCACATAATCAAGATGAGACAAGGGTTGTTTCCTCAGAGATCTTGCTGGACTTAAAGCAAGATCCAGCAAATGGAATCAATGGATGCATATATACATATATATACATATAGGTGTGTATATATATGTGTGTGTGTGTATATGCATACATGTATCTATGTATTCCTGCTGTGTGTGTCTAAGTTGCTTCAGTCATGTCCAACTCTTTGCAACCCTATAGACTGCAGCCTACCAGACTCCTCTGTCCATGGGATTCTCCAGGCAAGAATACTGGAGTGAGCTACCATGGCCTCCTCCAGGGGATCTTCCCAACCTAGGAATCAAACCTGTGTCTCCTGCAGCTCCTGCATTACAGGTGTATTCTTTACCACTGGGGAAGCCCATATCTATGTATATCTATGTATCCATGTATAGATATACCTGAGAGATTTGGATGCATATACACATAAAGAGTGGAGTAGGAAATGACAAGCCACTCAGTATTCTTGCCTGGAAAGTTCCATGGACAGTGGAACCTGGTGGGCTACGGTCCACGAGGTCACAAAGAGTCAGACACGACTGAGCGCACACACACACACACACACACACACATACATAAAGAGAGGGCTTCCCAAGTGGCGCCAATAATAAAGAATCGCCTGCCAATGCAGGAGACGTAAGAGATGCAGGTTTGACCTCTAGTTCAGGAGGATTCCCTGAAGGAGGGCATGGCAACCCACTCCAGTATTCTTGCCTGGAGAATTCCACAGACAGAGGGGCCTGGTGGGCTGCAATCCATAGGGTCACAAAGAATCAGACAGACTGAAGTGACTTAGCATGAAGTGCCCACACATACAGAGATTTACTTGAAGGAATTCCACGTGCAACTGTGGAGGCTGACAAGCCTGAGACCTATAAGACAGACAAGCATTCTGGAAATTCTAGCAAAATTCCATGCTGCAGTCTTGAATCCAAAGATGACGTGGAGGCAGAACTTCTGTCCTCCTTGCGGACCTCGGTCTTTTCTCTTAAGATCTTCAGCTGATTGGATGAGGCCCACCCACATTATGGAGGATGACCTACTATACTCAGCACCTACTGATTTTGGTGTTAATCACCTCTTTAAAAACACCCTCAAAGCAACATCTAGACTGGTATTTGACCCAGCAACTGGACACCAGGGCTTGGCCAAGTTGACCTGTAAAGTTAATCACTACAGGTGTCATTATAAAAGGTGAATGAATAGATATCTCAGGAAAGCTGGGTGTCTTTGGTAACCACAAAGATTAATCCAAGAGTCTTTGAGATTCTGGAAGAGAATTTTCTCATCCTGAAATATTCCAGAGAGGACTAGCCCTTGGGCACAGGCCTGTGGGGTCCCTCACTCTCCCTACCTCCAGTGTCTCTAGGTCCAGGCTTCCTTAGCCTTCCAGAGATGTCCTCGCCCCAGCCTGACCCTTCCTTCCCATGCGCAACAGTCATACGTTCTTCTCTCCTGGTTAGTCTCCTTGCCTCAAAAGCCCTCCATGATGGCAGAGTTTTTCATCACATTTTGCCAGTCTTAAGCAGATGACACCAGATCGGTTTCTCTCACTGTTATAATAAATGTCTAAACATTCATTTCACACTTAGCATCATCTCCATGGAAGACACTATTTGTTTGAGGCCCAATAAATACTATTCTCTTTCTTCCTTGTAACAAATCTTGATTTTGTTCTTCTTTCTGAGGAAGCAAGTCTCAGCCACAGGCAATAAATCAGGATTGATGTCATTTTTCTGCCTGTGATTACTTGGGGCATCAACATTAACATAACCCAGTGGGAAAGGAATCTGCTAGGGTACTTAGGGAAAGGACTCCTCACTCTTAAAAACAAACATGCAAAATGGAAAATACACTTCTTCTGTCTCTTCTTTCACTTAATCATGTCATGTTTACAGATGAAGTGGAACAACCCCAAGGACAGCAGAAGGGAAAGATGTAAAGAACCTGATCCTCGAGAGCTTCTATGAGCCATCGATTCTAAATGCCACTCGACTGTCTTGTTCTGTGAGAGCATACATTTGTATTGTTTATACCTTTTATAAACAGTACTGTCTTTATTACGTTATTTCTTAATACTCTCTGCACATTTGCCGTCTTTCAACTAGACAGAAGAGATCCTTGAGGGAAATAATAACACCATGTTTATTATTGTACAGAGCCTTATTCTGCAACTTTCACATAGTAAACATTCCATAAATGCCTTTCATTGGTAGAATAAGTAAACGGAAAATATAACCCAAACTAATAGGTTTATGTGTGGACCACTTAGTGAAAGCTTGCTTTTAGTGGAGGTAAATAAATCAATTATAAAGAAACCAAGGAATTTGGAGGCTGGGGAATTCTGCCCCTACTCGCAGGTCTCCCGGTACTTCCTAGAGAGGCAGTGTACCCCCACTTCATGTCAGTCCCTTTTTCCTCCAGGAAGGCTTGTATGACGTCTCACAGCAGAAACAGTGCCCTGTGTTGCCATTTCATTGTTCTCTTCCTAGACATTTCCCAACCTCCCTTGCTGCACAGTTGGGACCAGGTGACTGGATTTTGGTCGATGGACATGGGTGAGGTAAGACACTTCTGAACTTGGCCTTGAAAATCTCCAGTGAGATTGTCCTATTTTTCTTCTCCCACACTGACCTTGGAGGCCACGTGTTCCAGATGCAGGCTGTGACGGCAGAGCCTCTGTTAGCTGAGTGCCTGGATGGAGGAGAACCCTGCTCACCCCTGTAAATCATGTACTGTAAGTAAATGATGAACTTCATTGGGTTAAACCACTGTATTTTGAAGATGAATTTATTCATATGAGTAGTCTATATCCTACCCCACTTAATTGGCATCCTTAACTAGAGCAGTTCCTTCTATGTTCTTGGAGCACTAAAATCCCTTCTTTGTAGTACTTTCCCAGTTAATATTTGTGTTTGTTTCTTATATTCTTTTTATTGAAGCATAGTTGATTTGCAATGTTGTGTTAGTTTGAGGTGTACAACAAAGTGATCCATATGTGTATATATATAAGTGTATGTGTGTGTGTGTATATATATATTTTCTTCTTCTTCTATATATATATAAAGCACCACATCTTCTTTATCCAGCCATCTATGGACATTTAGGTTGATCCATGGCTATTGTAAATAGTGCTGCCATGAACACTGGGGTACATGTATCTTCTCAAATTAGTGTTTTCCAGGTATATGATCAGGAGTAAGATTGCTGGTTCATATAGTAACTCTAGTTTTAGTTTTTTAAGTAACTTTCATACTGTTCTCCATAGTGGCTGTACCAATTTACATTCCTATCAATAGTGTAGGAAGGTTTCCTTTTATATGTACCCTCTCCAGCATTTATTATTTGTAGACTCCAATGATGTTGTATTCTTTTATTAATGTTGTTCTGTTCTCTAGAATGTGTATTCCATGTTAGATCTTTTGTTTTATATTTTTAGTATTCAATATAGCACCAGGAATATAAGTGCAAATAAATATTTGCTAATGATGAACAGATGGATGAGTGGATGAATGGATGAATGATTGACAGATGAATGAATGAATGATGAATGATGGATGAGTAGATGGGTGAATGGATGGATGATGGATGGATGACAGATGGGTGGATTTGCAACTCTATGGACTGTAGCCCTTCAGGCTCCTCTGTCCATGGGATTCTCCTGGCAAGAATACTGGAGTGGGTTGCCATTTCCTTCTCCAGGGGATCTTCCCAACCCAGGGATCAAACCCAAGTCTCTATGTCTCCTGCATTGGCAGGCAGGTTCTTTACCACTAGTGCCACCTGAGAAGGCCATGTATGAATGAAAGGATGGACAGATGGATATTGATTTTGACTTCAGACTCAACTTGAGTTTGAGTCCCAACTCCCAACTTTTAAGCTGTGTTTCCTTAGCCATTCTAAGCCTCAGGTTCCCCATTAATAAAGTGAGACTAATCACATTTATCTCTCATGGTTGTGGTGAAGATTAAAAAAGATGGTTCTGTAGTGAGGCACTGTCTTCCCAGCACATTGCTTGGCACCCACTAACTATTATTATAGCTCAGGGATAGAAAAAAGGAATGGAGCTGGAGGAAATTATTAGAAAGAAAACATCTGGTCAATATAAACTTTATTATCCTTCTTGCTAGTGAGTAAGCAATTAAAAATAACATTTGAGTCATTAGACCTATTAAGAGATTTCAGATCAATAAAAACAGTGTGTTTCTTTTTGTAAGTGCTGGGAGAAACGTTTCCTCCGTTGAATTCAGCTTCAGGAACTATGGGGTGTTGGTGTCCAGTAAATAGCTTGGAAGACTTGTGTAATTTTAAAAGATATTTCATTAACTTCTTTTATTTCTCAAAGATACATTTGAGGAAATGAGGATAGATTTCTTTTCTAGGCAGAAACAGAGATAAAGCTCCTGAAGGAATAAAGCTCTGAAGGTATATGAAAAACTCATAGAACACTTTTAATTCACCTTGAAAATTAATCATTTGGTTCAGCAAATAATAGAGCAGCCCTGTCTTGCCTGCTTTCATGGTTTGCCACAGGCCGTTCCAGGATCTTCTGGAGGTATTAAAGAGAAAAATGTTTCCACATGAGTAATGCTGATTCCAGACACTCCACCCCAACCACAGAGTGGAGTAGATCTGGGGTTGGCGTCCCAAATACATTTCTTTATTCCAAGCCTTAAAGTAGGCCATACAGGAAAGACATTCTTGGATTCTAAACCAAGAGTCTACCCAGCCATGTTGGCTAGTTAGCGTCTTCATCCCATTGGTCCCTATCCTCTGGTGTGACACGGTGGTCTCATCTTTCAGAGCCATCTTTTCTTTCAGGCTGCAGGACTTCCCACGAAGCCAGTCGAATGCTCGTGTCCATGACTACATCCCTGGCTGGCCCCACTGAGGATGAATTTGGAAGCAAAATCAGCCAGCTTTAAAAAAATAATAATTTTATTTATTTATTTATTTTTGGCTGTGCTGGGTCTTCACTGTTGCTCGGGGTTTTCTCTTGTGACGAGCAGGGGCTACTCTCTAGTTGCAGTGCATGGGCTTCTCATTGTGGTGGCTTCTCTTGCTGCAGAGTACAAGCTCTAGGGCACATGGGCTTCAGTAGATTGCAGTTCCTGGCCTCTAGAGCACAGGTTCAGTGCTCATGGTACACAGGCTTTGTTGCTCCGCAGCATATGGAATCGTCCCTGACCAGGGATTGAACCCTTGTCTCCTGCTTTGGCAGACAGATTCTTAACCACTGAGCCACCAGGGAAGCCCCAGATCAGCCAGTTTTTATGCACTTAGCTGGGATGTGCATCCGTGGAGAGGTCACATGATTTATAGCAACAAGAGCATCTTAAGAAAAGCAGATTTCATCTAATTCCCCCTGCCCTGTTATGTCTGAGCAGATAATGGCCCAGGAAAGGAGAAGCAATGTGTCAAGGGAACTGAGCTAGTTAGTGGCAGAGTTAGAATGAAAGCATGGGTCTGCTGACTTCTAGATCGGTGACCTTCATGCTTCATGAATGGTGCGGTATGTCTCTAGCACACCGAAATGCTGCTCTTCAGCACTTGGGTACTGAAGGGAGATGAAATAATGGTCTTGGCTTGGGTGGGTCTCATTCTGGATTCTAAGGGAGACTCAGCTCCCACCATCTCCTTTAAGGCTTCCCTGATGAACCAGAGTGACAGCAGAGAGGGCGCCAGGCTGGTGTAGGAAGACTTGGCTTTGGGTCATAGTTCTCCTTCACTAACCAGCCTGTGGTCTTTAGCACTTGGCTTCCCCACGCTGCCTCCAGAAGGGTCCAGGCCCCCAGGGAGCAAGGCTGGAGAGCTGCTTCCATATTCTGTCCCTGGTTGGTTCCTATCCTCTAAGAACACGAATCCCAGGCCTCCGAGATAGGACAGGCCCCTTGAGTTAACCTTCAGCATGGGGAAAGTTTACCTTGGGCACACTCCTTCTCCTTTCCTGGCCCTTTATCTGCTCAGACATAACAGGGCGGAGGAGGAGGGATGGGGATTAGATGAAATGGACTGTAGCTGGCTCTGCTTTTCTTAGGATCCTTGGCTGGGCTGCTCCTGTTGCTCATAAAACTTGTGACCTCTCCATGGATGCACAGCCCAGCTAGGTGCATTAAAAACTGGCTGATTTTGCACCCAGATTCACCTTCAGTGGGGTTAGCCAAAGATGCACTCATGGGGCTGGAAAGGGTGGGCCTCTAGGTAAATAGTGAAAAATAAGAGGAAAATAGATTCCTGGGGAGGAGCTAAGATGGCGGAGGAATAGGACGGGGAGAACACTTTCTCCCCCACAAATTCATCAAAAGAACATTTAAACGCTGAGTAAATTCCACAAAACAACTTCTGAATGCCAGCAGAGGACATCAGGCACCCAGAAAAGCAACCCATTGTCTTCGAAAGGAGGTAGGAAAAAATATAAAAGACAAAAAAAGATACAAAAGAGGGAGGGACGGAGCTCCATCCTGGGAAGGGAGTCTTAAAAAGAGAGAAGTTTCCAAACACCAGCAAACATTCTCACTGCCGAGTCTGTGCCAAGCCTTGGAAGTACAAAGGGCAACATAACAGGGAGGAAAAATAAATAAACAATTAAAACCCACAGATTACGAGCCCAACGGTAACTCCCCCAGTGGAGAAGCAGCGCAGATGTCTGCATCCGCCATTAGCAAGCGGGTGCTGGGCAGGGAGGCGCGGCACGGGCTGCATCGCTTAGAGTAAGGATCTGGCCTGAATACCCCGAGCGCTACCTGAGCGAAATAATTTGGGCTAGCAAACCAGACTGTGGGTTATCTACCACGCGAAAAGCCAGCCCTAACCTAAGACACCACCAGGCCCGCGCACAGACCAAAGGACTGTACAGAGATAGCCAGCTGCAGACCATCCCCCTCCAGTGACAGGCAGCCAGAGCCAGAAGGGGGCAATCACAGCCCCAGAGAGACATTATCTACAAAACTGTAAGCAGTCTTCTTTGCTAACTAAAACTTCTTGGGGTTCTGGACAGTCAACATCCGCCTGAGAAGGTGCGCCGGTTGTACACCCAGATAACCGAGCGGCGGGGAGGCGATAAGTCGCAGCAACCACACTCGCCAAACACCTCATCATTGAAAGACAAGTATATGTTTTGTCTTTCTTGTCTGAGCTGCTCAGACCTGGGAAGGGCACAAAACGCAGGCCCAACCGAGTCTGTGCCTCTGAGGACTACCCGAGTGCCTGAACCTGAGCGGCTTAGACCTAGGAGGTGCAAGCAGCCCAGGGCTGGCCACGGATGATTCCCGGCAGAGCAATCTAGAGCCTGAGCAGTGTTGGCAGGAAGGCCACATGCGCCGTGAGTGGGGGCAGGCCCAGTGTGGCTGAGGCACTGAGAGCACACGCCAGTCTTATTTATTTGCAGCTCCCCTCCCTCTCCACAGCACGCCTGAACAAGTGAGCCTTAAAAAAAAAAAAAAAAAAAGGTGTCCACCACCGCCCCCTTTGTTATCAGGGCGGAAATCAGACACTGAAGAGACCAGCAAACAGAAGAAGCTATAACAGAGGGAACTGCCTTGGAAGCGACAGGCAATAGATTAAAACCTCGTAGTTAGTACCGACTACATAGGAAGGGGGCTATAGATCTTGAGAAATATAAGCTGGAACAAGGAACTAGCCGAAAATGAACTGAACCCACAATACCCACAACAACATCAGAGAAAATCCTACATATATTTTTACTATTTTTATGATCATTCTTTCTTTCTTTTTTTTTAATTTAAAAAAAAATTTTTAAATCCTCTATTACTCCTCTAATTTTCACTTTTATAACCCACTATTACATTGCAAAAAAAAAAAAGACCCTTTTTTAAAAAAAAGCAAACTTCATATATGTATTTTTAATAACTTCTGTCACCTTTTTTTTTTTTTATTCTTCTTTTCTTTAACATTGTATTTTGAAATTCCAAACTCTGCTGTAGATTTTTAATTTTAGCTCTTTGGTATTTGTTATCAATTTTGTACCTATTTTTTTTTATATAACTTTTGTGACTTTTTTTCTTTCTTTCTTTCTTTCTCTTCATCTGTTCTTTAACATTGTATTCCTGAAATTCCAAACTCTACTCTAGATTTTTAATTTATGTTTTTTGGTATTTGTTATCAATTTTTTACCTATATCTTCTTTATAATTTTTGTGACTTTGTTTTTGTTTGTGTTTTTTTCTCTTTCTTTTTCTTCTTCTTTTCTTTAACATTATATTTTTTGAAATTCCAAACTCTACTCTAGATTTGTTAACTTTTGCTTTTTGGTATTTGTTATCAATTTTTTACCTATATTTTCTTTATAATTTTTGTGACTTTTTTTTTCTTTTTCTTTTTCTCTCTTTCTTTTCCTTCTTCTTTTCTTTAACATTGTATTTTTGAAATTCCAAACTTTATTCTAGATTTTTAATTTTTGCTTTTAGGTATTTGTTACCAATTTTTCACCTTTAAGAACCCAATCTTCAGTACCCAGTTTTTACTAGGGAGCGAGATTACTGGCTTGACTGCTCTCTCCCCCTTCAGACTCTCCTTTTTTCCCACCAGGTCGCCTGTGTCTCCTCCCTAACCCTTCTCTACTCTACCCAACTCTGTGAATTTCTGTGTGTTCCAGATGGTGGAGAACACTTAGGGAACTGATTACTGGCTGGATCTCTCTCTCTCCTTTTCATTCCCTCCTTTTATCCTCCTGGCCACCTCTGTCTCCTTCCTCCCTCTTCTCTTCTCTGTATAACTCCGTGAACATCTCTGAGCGGTCCAGTTGTGGAGTGCACATAGGAAGTGATTACTGGTTAGCCCGCTCTCTCCTCTGTTGATTCCACCTCATCTCATTCGGGTCACCTCTAACTCCTTCCTCCCTCTTCTCTTCTCCATGTAATGATGTGAACCTCTCTGGGTGACCCTCACAGTGGAGAAACTTTTCATCTTTAACCTAGATGTTTTATCAATGGTGCTGTATAGAAGGAGAAGTCTTGAGACTACTGTAAAAATAAGACCAATAACTGGAAGCAGGAGGCTTAAGTCCAAACCCTGACTCCAGGGAACATTAATTGACAGGAGCTCATCAAATGCCTCCATACCTACACTGAACCCAAGCACCACACAAGGGTCAACAAGCTCCAGGGCAAGACATACCAAGCAAATTCTCCAGCAACACAGGAACACAGCCCTGAGCTCCAATATACAGGCTGCCCAAAGTCACCCCAAAACCAAAGACATCTCATAACTCATTACTGGACACTTCACTGCACTCCAGAGAGAAGAAATCCAGCTCCACCCACCAGAACACCGACACAAGCTTCCCTAACCAAGAAACCTTGACAAGCCACCTGTACAAAACCACACACAGTGAGGAAATGCCACAATAAAGAGAACTCCACAAACTGCCAGAATACAGAAAGGACACCCCAAACTAAGCAATTTAAACAAGATGAAGAGACAGAGGAATACCCAGCAGGTAAAGGAACAGGATAAATGCACACCAAACCAAACAAAAGAGGAAGAGATAGGGAATCTACCTGATAAAGAATTCCAAATAATGATAGTGAAATTGATCCAAAATCTTGAAATCAAAATGGAATCACAGATAAATAGCCTGGAGACAAGGATTGAGAAGATGCAAGAAAGGTTTAACAAGGACCTAGAAGAAATAAAAAAAAAGAGTCAATATATAATGAACAATGCAATAAACGAAATCAAAAACACTCTGGAGGCAACAAATAGTAGAATAACAGAGGCAGAAGATAGGATTAGTGAATTAGAAGATAGAATGGTAGAAATAAATGAATCAGAGAGGAAAAAAGAAAAATGAATTAAAAGAAATGAGGACAATTTCAGAGACCTCCAGGACAATATTAAATGCTACAACATTTGAATCATTGGGGTCCCAGAAGAAGACAAAAAGAAAGACCATGAGAAAATACTTGAGCAGATAATAGTTGAAAACTTCCCTAAAATGGGGAAGGAAGTAACCACTCAAGTCCAAGAAACCCAGAGAGTCCCAAACAGGATAAACCCAAGGCGAAACACCCCAAGACACATATTAATCAAATTAACAAAGATCAAACACAAAGAACAAATATTAAAAGCAGCAAGGGAAAAACAACAAATAACACACAAGGGAATTCCCATAAGGATAACAGCTGATCTTTCAATAGAAACTCTCCAAGCCAGGAGGGAATGGCAAGACATACTTAAAGTGATGAAAGAAAATAACCTACAGCCCAGATTATTGTACCCAGCAAAGATCTCATTCAAATATGGAGGAGAAATCAAAAGCTTTACAGACAAGCAAAAGCTGAGAGAATTCAGCACCACCAAACCAGCTCTCCAACAAATACTAAAGGATATTCTCTAGACAGGAAACACAAAAAGGGTGTATAAATTAGAACCCAAAACAATAAAGTAAATGGCAATGGGATCATACTTATCAATAATTACCTTAAATGTAAATGGTTGAATGCCCCAACCAAAAGACAAAGACTGGCTGAATGGATACAAAAACAAGACCCCTACATATGTTGTCTACAAGAGACCCACCTCAAAACAGGGGACACATACAGACTGAAAGTAAAGGGCTGGAAAAAGATTTTCCAGGCAAATAGGGACCAAAAGAAAGCAGGAGTAGCAATACTCATATCAGATAAAATAGACTTTAAAACAAAGGCTGTGAAAAGAGACAAAGAAGGTCACTACATAATGATCAAAGGATCAATCCAAGAAGAAGATATAACAATTATAAATATATATGCACCCAACTCGGGAGCGCCGCAATATGTAAGACAAATACTAACAAGTATGAAAGGAGAAATTAACAATAACACAATAATATTGGGAGACTTTAATACCCCACTCACACCTATGGATAGATCAACTAAACAGAAAATTAACAAGGAAACACAAACTTTAAATGATACAATGGACCAGTTAGACCTAATTGATATCTATAGGACATTTCATCCCAAAACAATGAATTTCACCTTTTTCTCAAGCGCACACGGAACCTTCTCCAGGATAGATCACATCCTGGGCCATAAATCTAGCCTTGGTAAATTCAGAAAAATAGAAATCATTCCAGGCATCTTTTCTGACCACAATGCAGTAAGATTAGATCTCAATTACAGGAGAAAAACTATTAAAAATCCCAATATATGGAGGCTGAACAACACGCTGCTGAATAACCAACAAATCACAGAAGAAATCAAAATATGCATAGAAACAAATGAAAATGAAAACACAACAACCCAAAACCTGTGGGACACTGTAAAAGCAGTCCTAAGGGGAAAGTTCATAGCAATACAGGCATACCTCAAGAAACAAGAAAAAAGTCAAATAAATAATCTAACTCTACACCTAAAGCAACTAGAAAAGGAAGAAATGAAGAACCCCAGGGTTAGTAGAAGGAAAGAAATCTTAAAAATTAGGGCATAAATAAATGCAAAAGAAACAAAAGAGACCACAGCAAAAATCAACAAAGCCAAAAGCTGGTTCTTTGAAAGGATAAATAAAATTGACAAACCATTAGCCGGACTCATTAAGAAACAAAGGGAGAAAAATCAAATCAATAAAACTAGAAATGAAAATGGAGAGATCACAACAGACAACACAGAAATACAAAGGATCATAAGAGACTACTATCAGCAATTATATGACAATAAAATGGACAACGTGGAAGAAATGGACAAATTCTTAGAAAAGTACAACTTTCCAAAACTCGACCAAGAAGAAATAGAAAATCTTAACAGACCCATCACAAGCATGGAAATTGAAACTGTAGTCAGAAATCTTCCAGCAAACAAAAGCCCAGGTCCAGACGGTTTCACAGCTGAATTCTACCAAAAATTTAGAGAAGAGCTAACACCTTTCCTACTCAAACTCTTCCAGAAAATTGCAGAGGAAAGTAAACTTCCAAACTCATTCTATGAGGCCACCATCACCCTAATACCAAAACCTGAAAAAGATGCCACAAAAAAAGAAAACTACAGGCCAATATCACTGATGAACATAGATGCAAAAATCCTTAACAAAATTCTAGCAATCAGAATCCAACAACACATTAAAAAGATCATACACCATGACCAAGTGGGCTTTATCCCAGGGATGCAAGGATTCTTCTATATCCGCAAATCAATCAATGTAATACACCACATTAACAAACTGAAAAATAAAAACCATATGATTATCTCAATAGATGCAGAGAAAGCCTTTGACAAAATTCAACATCCATTTATGATAAAAACTCTCCAGAAAGCAGGAATAGAAGGAACATACCTCAACATAATAAAAGTTATATATGACAAACCCACAGCAAACATTATCCTCAATGGTGAAAAATTGAAAGCATTTCCTCTAAAGTCAGGAACAAGACAAGGGTGCCCACTTTCACCATTACTATTCAACATAGTTTTGGAAGTTTTGGCCACAGCAATCAGAGCAGAAAAAGAAATAAAAGGAATCCAAATTGCAAAAGAAGAAGTAAAACTCTCACTGTTTGCAGATGACATGATCCTCTACATAGAAAACCCTAAAGACTCCACCAGAAAATTACTAGAACTAATCAATGAATATAGTAAAGTTACAGGATGTAAAATCAACACACAGAAATCCCTTGCATTCTTATACACTAATAATGAGAAAATAGAAAGAGAAATTAAGGAATCAATTCCATTCACCATTGCAATGAAAAGAATAAAATACTTAGGAATATATCTACCTAAAGCAACTAAAGACCTATATATAGAAAACTATAAAACACTGGTGAAAGAAATCAAAGAGGACACTAATAGATGGAGAAATATACCATGTTCATGGATTGGAAGAATCAATATAGTGAAAATGAGTATACTACCCAAAGCAATTTATAGATTCAATGCAATCCCTATCAAGCTACCAATGGTATTCTTCACAGAGCTAGAACAAATAATTTCACAATTTGTATGGAAATACAAAAAACCTCAAACAGCCAAAGCTATCTTGAGAAAGAAGGATGGAACTGGAGGAATCAACCTGCCTGACTTCAAGCTCTACTACAAAGCCACAGTCATCAAGACAGTATGGTACTGGCACAAAGACAGAAATATAGATCAATGGAACAAAATAGAAAGCCCAGAGATAAATCCATGCACATATGGACACCTTATCTTTGACAAAGGAGGCAAGAATATACAATGGAGAAAAGACAATCTCTTTAACAAGTGGTGCTGGGAAAACTGGTCAACCACTTGTAAAAGAATGAAACTAGAGCACTTTCTAACACCATACACAAAAATAAACTCAAAATGGATTAAAGATCTAAACGTAAGACCAGAAACTATAAAACTCCTAGAGGAGAACATAGGCAAAACACACTCCGACATACATCACAGCAGGATCCTCTATGAGCCACCTCCAAGAATATTGGAAATAAAAGCAAAAATAAACAAATGGGACCTAATTAAACTTAAAAGCTTCTGCACAACAAAGGAAACTATAAGCAAGGTGAAAAGACAGCCTTCAGAATGAGAGAAAATAATAGCAAATGAAGCAACAGACAAACAAGTAATCTCAAAAATATACAAGCAACTCCTACAGCTCAATTCCAGAAAAATAAATGACCCAATCAAAAAATGGACCAAAGAACTAAATAGACATTTCTCCAAAGAAGACATACAGATGGCTAACAAACACATGAAAAGATGCTCAACATCACTCATTATCAGAGAAATGCAAATCAAAACCACTATGAGGTACCATTTCATGCCAGTCAGAATGGCTGCCATCCAAAAATCTACAAGCAATAAATGCTGGAGAGGGTGTGGAGAGAAGGGAGCCCTCTTACACTGTTGGTGGGAATGCAAACTAGTACAGCCACTATGGAGAACAGTGTGGAGATTCCTTAAAAAACTGGAAATAGAACTGCCTTATGATCCAGCAATCCCACTGCTGGGCATACATGCTGAGGAAATCAGAATTGAAAGAGATACGTGTACCCCAATGTTCATTGCAGCACTGTTTATAATAGCCAGGACATGGAAGCAACCTAGATGTCCATCAGCAAATGAATGGATAAGAAAGCTGTGGTACATATACACAATGGAGTATTACTCAGCCATTAAAAAGAATGCATTTGAGTCAATTCTAGTGAGGTGGATGAAACTGGAGCCTATTATACAGAATGAAGTAAGCCAGAAAGAAAAACACCAATACAGTATACTAACGCATATATATGGAATTTAGAAAGATGGTAACGATAACCCTGTATACAAGACAGCAAAAGAGACACTGATGTATAGAACAGTCTTTTGGACTCTGTGGGAGAGGGAGACGGTGGGATGATTTGGGAGAATGGCATTGAAATATGTATAATATCATATATGAGACGAGTCGCCAGTCCAGGTTCAATGCACGATGCTGGATGCTTGGGGCTGGTGCACAGGGACAACCCAGAGGGATGGTGTGGGGAGGGAGGAGGGAGGAGGGTTCAGGATGGGGAACACATGTATACCTGTGGCAGATTCATTTTGATATATGGCAAAACCAATACAATATTGTAAAGTTAAATAAAATAAAATTTTAAAAAAGAAAAAAAAAAACTAATAAATATTGTAACAATTACCTGTAAGTCCTATTAAAGGAAATAAATGTGATTATATACTCATATTAAAAAAAAAAAGAAAGAAAATAGATTTCTGTACTTTAATTCCCAGAGATTCAGATGTTCTGGTCAAGGGATCAATCACCTCTTCTGAGAAGGGCCTTGGAGTAAGTATTTTAGGCTTTGCTGGCTGTACAATCTCTGTCTCAACCACTCAACTCTGCCTTTGCAGCTTGATGGCAGCCATAGACAAGACGGGAATGAATCAGCATTTCCTTGGTCTCCAAAATCACTGCAGATGGTGACTGCAGCCATGAAATTAAAACATGCTTGTTCCTTGGAAAAGTAACTATGACCAACCTAGACAGCATATTAAAAAGCAGAGACATTACTTTGCTGACAAAGGTCCATCTAGTTAAAGCTATGGTTTTTCCAGTAGTCATGTATGGATGTGAGAGTTGGACCATAAAGAAGGCTGAGTGCCGAAGAATTGATTCTTCTGAACTATGGTGTTGGAGAAGACTCTTGAGAGTCCTTTGGACTGTAAGGAAATCAAACCAGTCAATCCTAAAGGAAATCAACCCTGAATATTCATTGGAAGGACTGATGCTGAAGCTGAAGCTCCAATACTTTGGCCACCGGATGTGAAGAATTGACTCATTGGAAAAGACCCTGATGCTGGGAAAGATTGAAGGCAGGAGGAGATGGGAATGACAGAGGATGAGATGTTGGATGGCACCACCGACTCTGATGGGCATGAGTCTGAGCAAGCTCTGGGAGTTGGTGATGGAGAGGGTGAGGGACATGAGTTTGAACAAGCTCCTGGCGTGCTGTAGTCCATGGGGTTGCAGAGAGTCAGACGTGACTGACTGACTGAACAGTTCTGGTAAAACGATTTACCAAAACAAATGGAGGCCCACAGGTTGCAGACCCCTGGTTTATTCTAAGCCTGGTCTCTCCAGAGTCTTCTGGACTGAATTAGGGAACAGTTGTTATTTACCAGGAATACTATCAGTATTTGGAAAGATACAGTTTTTTAAAAAATAAGGGATAACAGATAATGCTTCTAAAAGAGCTGTGGGAATCTAAATTTTTCATCTACTTCATAACTTTTCTATTTGTCTTTTGTCTTCATCTATATGTTCATGGCTTCCCTCATAAGTCAGTTGGTAAAGAATCCACCCACAGTGCAGGACACCCCAGTTTGATTCCTGGGTTGGGAAGATCCGCTGGAGAAGGGATAGGCTACCCAGTCCAGTATTCTGGCCTGGAGAATTCCAAGGACTGTATAGTCCATGGGGTCGAAGAGTTGGACACGACTGAGCAACTTGCACTTGCACTTTCATATCTTCATGATATTTCTATCATCTCCTCCTTTTTGATTACCACTATGGGCCACTTGTTCCCCACCACACAGAGACCAAAAGGCACGTGTATCAATCAGGGATGTGGGTGGAAGCAACGGAAGCTATCAGAGGATGTCTTAGGCAAAAAAGTTCACAATGGGAAACTGTGAGATGCTCATACAATGGACTGACAGCTAAAGGACCAGACTTTGAAAACATGTCACAAAGGCACTATAGAGGCTCCTATACAGGACGTGAATCAATTATCTTGCAGGAGGAAACGTAAGGCTGCAGTGTCATTGTCTTGGGATCAGATCCTGTGTCCTCCTGGAGACCCATGAACCCACCATGACTAAATTTTAACTGACCCTTCATTCTTTGTTGTTTAGTTGAAGTCCTGCCTGATTCTAAACCACACCCAAACCCACTCCACAGTTAGCAGTGGGTAGGTAGGACAAGAGATCTCTATATTTCAAGTGTCCTAGTGGACAGCAGGCCATTGAGACCCACAAGCACTACACACAGTGGGGAATTCTCCCATATGGACAGGGTAGGGGCATGGGATAGCCAGTGCAATGCCAAAAGTCAATTAGCACAGATGAGAAATTCAAAGCCAAATTTGACCCCTTTGTGAAATACCCAATTCACATCTGTGGACTGACATCTGAGGGGTAGATTCTAAATTGACCAGAACATTGTTCCATGTGTTCTGGCTACGGGCACAGGCATGAGCCAGGGGTATGGATTGTCAATATAATCAGACCCACATTCCTTGCAGTAGAAGGATTTTCAATTCATGGAGGGAGTGCAAGGCTACAGATTAATCACTGACATGGGATTATACCCCTGTCAATGCTGGCTGGGCCACATGTGTTTTCTAAGTCCACAAGGTCTTTATCAATAAATTGAAACTCCAGAGACCAACACAATGGCCCAGCAGTTATGCCTGTGAAAATCTCATATTTTCCAGCGTGCAGTGGGGAATGTGCATATGTTCATCACTTTTCAATCCTGAAAGACACAGCAGCTGGGAGACAGCTGCTTGGCCTGGGGATAACAGAGTTCATTGCCCCTCACAGCCACTCTTCATTAGCTGGTCATTTTGCTCAAGTGGTTGCAGTTCTAGGTAACAAGCCTCTCTGGGGATGTATCACCTAACCTGGTCATTGTCATTAGAATTTCTGGGATTGCTCTTCTCCAATTTAGGGGCAGCATTCCTCAATTTTACCTTGAAACGCATGATTTTTACAAAGCAAAAAACAAACAAGTGTGTGTGCTCAGTGGGGTCTGACTCTTTGTGACCCCGTGGTCTGTAGCCTGCCAGGATGTTCTGTCCTTGGAATTTTCCAGGCAAGAATACTGGAGTGGGTTGCTATTTCCTACTCCAAGGAATCTTCCCACCCCAGGGATTGAACCCAAGTCTCTTGCATCTCCTGCACTGGCAGGCGGATTCTTTACCGCTGTGCCACCTGGGAAGTCACCATGAGTTTACCCTTGTTCTCCCCAAATTTCATTGGTTTGCATGAAAAGATTCTCTGCTTTGATTGAAAGTTATGCAAGACTTCGATGAGTTCTAACCCATTACTCTGTAGTTTCATAATAGGCAACACATTGGAAAGGGAGAGAATATGGAGACTGGATGAATACAGAATAACAAAGCTCAACTGTAGGTATTCATCATGATACAGCCTCTTTGCCCTTCTCTTACAGTTGTTTGTGTATATTTATCACACTCATGGTTTTACCTGTCCCAGAACACACACACTTATTAGTCACTATTTACCCAAGACCCCTAGTTCACTTTTTTAAAAGTTTGACATTATTTTGGGTTGTAGAATTTTACTTGTTAATTTTTATCATGACTTTATAGTCTAGTGAACCTGTCCAGGTAATTAATGCACTTTTATGAATTGAGATATAATATAAATAAAAAAGAAAGAATAAAAAAAAAGTAGTTAAACAAGCATGAACAACAACATACTCAACACCATAACAACTTAATGCCATCAGCAGACTCCGATGTCATCTTTAGCTGAACCTGAGCAGAGTCCAGTGGACCAAGCTCTACCTACATTTTTGTACACCCACTTATTTATGTCTGAAACTGTCACACTACCTGCTCACCATGGGATGGAGATGTGATCAACAGTTGTTTCAAAGCCCACACTTTGAAAAGTACTTGGCTTTCACATTGATGAAATAAAAGTTATATCTGAAGGCAGGACAAGAAAAAGATTAAACCTAGAATTCTCTCTCTGAGTTTGTGTGAGCCTCCTCCCTCCCTCGCTCCTTAATATGCAGTGTGCATCTGCATTGCATTAACCACAGCTCCTCAAAGTGCCTGCTTGACCATAAAGATTGATTTTTTGCCTTTTCTCTGACACTAGCAATGTAACTTCTTAAGAACAGTGTTCTTTCCCAGCTCTGTATGGGATCATGGTGCCTTGGGGCTTGCTTTGTACATGCATCACTGGAGTATGTATCCTTTGTGAAGTTTATGTAAAATATCAGTATGTCATTTTAATTACGATCACTTATCTCAAAAATGTATATGACTGTGCCTTTGACTTCTAACAGGCAGAACAGTTCTCAGAGCTTCTGAGAATCTGTTTTCTGGGTCATGATCCTTGGTTTGGCTCGAACAAAAATTCCCTTTTTCTTCTGAACTTAATAGTTCATTGAATTTTTGTCAACAATGTCAAGTGGTAAGTAGAGCAAGTGGCATGGAAATATTTAGACCCTAAAATCATTGAGTTTTGGGTTGAAAGGATCTCTAGGAATCATCTATAACACCATTGAAGTTCATGAGCTGTGTGAATGGCCGATTATATGTATCAACTTGTCTGCACCACAGTGCCCAGATACTTGGCCAAACATTATTTTGGACGTATTTATGAGTGTGTTTCTAAATTGGATTGACATTTAAATCAGTGGACTTTGAGTAAAGCATGTGGCTCTCTATAATGTAAGTGGGCCTCATCTGATCATTTGAAGGCCTTGAAAGAACAAAGATGAACTCCTCCCATCCTTCCCAAGTGAGAAGGAATTCTGGCAACAGATGACCCTTGGACTGGAACCACATTAACTTCCCTGGGCTTTTAGCCTGACAGCCTACTGTCAGATTTTGGACATGTCAGTTTTCACAATTTGGTTAGTCAGTTCCTTATTTCATGCTTTTGTTTGGTTGGTTTAGTGACATGTGCAATTATTAAAGTTAGCTGATACCTGTGCTGTGCGCTTCAGTCGGGGCTGACTCTTTGTGACCCATGGACTGTAGCCCACCAGTCTCCTCTGTCCATGGGATTCTCCAGGCAAGAACACTGGAGTGGGTTGCCATGCCCTCCTCCAGGGGATGAGCCAATTCCTTAAATAAATCTCTGCCTCTCTGTCCATATATTGGTTCTGCTTCTCTGGACAACCCTAACACAAATCACTAAGGATGAATATGTGAAACTGAGTCAAGCCCAGGACAAAGGTGACAATGAACTTATAATAATAAGGTATGACTGGCCTTCTTCTTCAGGAAATGGTTTGCGTGGACACAGATGATGTACAGGAACATTTATCTTCATGCTACACACCATGAGGGCAAAAATGTGCAGCTGTCTCGTGAGCCATTTATTCCCAGCTTCCTTTTGCCAATTGACAGATCTTCCCTATAATCTTCTTTCCCATAATCCATTCTCCAGGAAGATGTGCCCTTCAGCAATTCTAAAATATTTATAAATATGCTTTCTAAATCTTTTAGCAGCAATCCTTTGCTGAATGTCTTTTTTTTTTTTTATGACTAGGGAAAATTTCTCTGTATCCAGGAAACTTGTCTTCATAGCAATGAGGAAGGCTGGAAACCTGAGGCATATGCTTCACATTGACTGGTTTAATTCAAGGATAATGAGGCCTTCCTGTCTGTGAGCTAAGGCAGAAGGTATCTTGAGTTCCTAGAATCCACAGTTCCTCCAACAGAGCCAGGTAAACACTTTTCTTCCCATTGTAAACATGCCTGTGGATACTTGAAGTAAATGGCTTTCGAATGAAGTCCTAAATTGTTTTCCTGGGCAGGAGGCAGGCCTCCCTTGGCTCCTCAGACACCTGAGCTCCAATCTGGACCATTTTTGGTGAGAAGGAAGAGGATTGCTGCTGCTGCTGCTGCTAAGTCGCTTCAGTCGTGTCCGACTCTGTGCGACCCCAGAGACAGCACCCCACCAGGCTCCCCCGTCCCTGGGATTCTCCAGGCAAGAACACTGGAGTGGGTTGCCATTTCCTTCTCCAATGCATGAAAGTGAAGAGTGAAAGTGAAGTCGCTCAGTCGTGTCTCACTCTTTGCGACCCCATGGACTGCAGCCTACCAGGCTCCTCCGTCCATGGGATTTTCCAGGCAAGAGTACTGGAGTGGGGTGCCATTGCCTTCTCCAAGGAAGAGGATTGCCTCTGGCTTATTCACGAAGATGGCTCAGTCCACTGAAAGCATGTCTGTGAGTTTCTCCAGACAGTCTTATAGAACAAAGAACAGAGTCAATGATGGGGAAGTTCCTCTGGAAAGTCTCAGCCTGATTTATTTTCCCATCATATGTATTTCCCCTCTGTGGATATGATAGGAAGCTTCTTTTCACCTCAGACTTGGTTTCCCCACCCCTTTATTTTGCCTATCTTCTCTGAAGTTTAAATGAAGACTATGAGCTCTTTGTGAATTCTGACTCTGCCAACATTGAGTAAAAGTTGCTGATGTTGTATGGAGGGTAGAAGGAAAGCAATAGAGTGGGAGAGAGAGAGAGAAATGAGGGGCAAGGCAGAGACCTGTTTAACCACTTTTCCTACAAGAGTTCCTGTCAAAATCTATAACTCACCCATACATTGTTTCCATGGCTATTGAGCAGCTACTCTGCATGCATCCAAACAACCCAGGGGGCTCAGAGAAATGTCATTCTCATCAGAATATGATAGTTTTCAGCCCCAGGGAAAGCCTAAGTCAGACAAATGATGGGCTGGCAAGGGAGGCTTGGCCAGCTCTCAGTGCATACCAGAGCACGGAGGAGATGGAAATGTTGCTGGCAGCTAGCTCTGCGTTTTCCCCTTCCTCTAGCAGTTGGTCTAGCTCAAAGCCTTATACAATGTGTTAAGTTGCAGAAAGTAGACTTTCAAAGCCCACTGTTGGAATCACAATTGTCCTAACATTCTATCTGCCATCCTGCATGAGGCTCAGTCAACTGCCCCATTTATTTCAACCAGTCAATCTAAGGGAAGACCTTAAAGGCACACATAGGGACCTCTTCTTGCTCTCTTAGGAGTGGAAGACAGGCATGATTTACTTTCCTTCCCTACTAGAAAGAGAAAGGGAAAACAACAACAACAACAACAAATATATATATATATATATATGTATTTTGTTTATGCCAGGCTGGATGAATCACAAGCTGGAATCAAGATTGCTGGGAGAAATATCAACAACCTCAGATATGCAGATGCTACTGCACTAGTGGCAGAAAGTGAAGAGGAACTAAAGAGCTTCTTGATGAAGGTAAAAGAGGAGAGTGAAAAAGCTGGCTTAAAACTCAGTATTCAAAAAAATAAGGTCATAGCATCCAGTCCCATCACTTCATGGCAAATAGAAGGGAAAAAATGAAAACACTGACAGACTTTATTTTCTTGGGCTCCAAAATCACTGTGGATAGTGACTGTAGCCATGAAATTAAAAGATGCTTCCTCCTTGGAAGAAAAGCTATGACAAACCAAGACAGTGTATTAAAAAGCAGAGATATATCTTTGCCAACAAAAGCCCATCTAGTCAAAGCTATGGTTTTGCCAGTAGTCATGTATGGATGTGAGAGTTGGACCATAAATAAGGCTGAGTGCCAAAGAATTGCTGCTTTCAAACTGTGATGCTGGAGAAGACTCTTGAGAGTCTCTTGGGCAGCAAGGAAATCAAACCAGTCAATCCTAAAGGAAATCAACCATGAACACTCAGACTGATGTTAAAGCTGAGGCTCCACTACCTGGGCTACCTGATTCGAAGAGGTGACTCCTTGGAAAAGACCCTGATGCTGGGAAAGAGCAAAGGCGGGGGAGAAGGAGATGACAGAGGATGAGATGGTTGGATGGCATCACTGACTCAATGGACATGAGTTTGAACAAACTCCGGGAGATAGTGGAGGACAGAGAAGCATGGTGTGCTACAGTCCATGGGGTCACAAAGAGTTAGACACAATTAGAGACTAATAACAACAAGAATCTACACTATCATACTAATTTAGGTTCCAAGAGTGACTATGTGTTACTCTTTAAATGACCAAATGATTATTGGCACAATAACTGAACAAATGAATAAATGTTTACATCTTCAGCATGACAGGCACAAAAGTCCCTAGTGATACTTCTCTTAAACCTTCACAATGGATTCAAAGTGCTAGGTGTTAAAAATACAAGTGGACCCAAACAGTCCCTCCTCTTTATGGAGTCACAGTCAGAGGAGGAGGCTATAAGGAGAACAAAGAAGTACAGCCATGTGAAAAGTTACAGTGAAGGATTGCACCGGGTGCAGGAGATCAGAGGGGAAGACGGAGGAGCCAAGAGGCTCCCCACCCCTTAACAGCTCTATTGGTTGGCTTGAGCCGTCACCACGAGGTACCACAGGCTGAGCAGTTTAAACAACGAGAATTTATTTTTTCAAAATTCTGGAGCCTGGAAGTCTGAGATCGAGGACCCAGCAGGTTTGGTTAACCCTGAGGCCTCTCTCCTTGGCTTGCAGATGGCTGCCTTCTTGATATGCCCTTACATGGTCATCTGTGTGCATTCAAACTTCTTATAAGAGCACTGGTCAGACTGGATTAGGGCCCACAGCAAAGGCCTCATTTTAATTCAATTATCTCTTCAAAGGCCCTTTCTCCATATATAGTCACATTCTGAGCTACTGGAGGCTAGAGCTTGAACATGTGAACTTTCGGGGAACATAGCTCAGCTCTTAACCAGAGCAATGGCTACTGAGGAGCCTGGCCCATACTTCAGGCCCCAGCATCCCAGCCTCCAAAATGTGCCAAGTCCACCACAACCACCAGAGCCCCCGGACTCTGTCTCTGCAACTCCATCTCCGAGGGTATCATTACACGATGGGGAGTGGCTGCCTTCTTCAGCCCCTGATGGAAGGGTTAGTCATGTCCTTAAGTGATACCCTTCTGAAGATGCAATCAGCCTGTAGAATGTGACTATTTATACCAGCTTGACCACAGGGGCTTTCGTGCAAATATTTCCTCACTGAAATGACCTCACCGTCTGACACTGTGGAAGTGGCCTTGAGCAATGTTAGAAAGCTGACAACATGCTTCTCCACATCTGCCCTGGTCTTCGATTGACACTTCTTCTTTTGTCTTGTCCACAAAGGTCTGGTGTTTCCACATAGCCCATTCCTCCATGTGAGAGGAGAGGCCCACTGTGTTCATGGATAACCTGGCCACTGAGGCATTAACCTTCCCATGATGGCTACATTTAAAGAGGAAAGGACAGAGAAAATTTTAACTCAAAAGGATACATGGCTATGACGCTTTTCACAAATTTCACAAAGTGCTTTTCCTAAACCTTAAGTATTCAGAGAATTCCCTTTTGAAATGCCTCAACAATCTTTCCTTCTGTAATTGCTCATTAGTCTCACTCATTAGAGGTGCTCATTTGTCATTGGTTTTGCTGGGCTGCAAGAGGTTCCCTAATAGCATTTCATGGATTTCATGAAACCCTGGACCTGTTTTAATATCTGCAGTGTTACTTTGCAATCAGCTTGCTTGGCACTTGCCTGTTGCATGGGCTAAAACTCTGGGAGAGGCTGAAGACAGAGTTGTGAAGAGATGGATAGTGACAGATGTTAAGTGAGGAGGGAGAGACGGTGGGGGTGACATTTCCATACAGTTAGGTCATTAGTGACCTTTAATTCCTTGTTTGGGGACTTAAATAAGGAGCCTTTGAATAGTAAGGCTCCTCTGTATTTCCTTCACATCTTTCTGGCCATATCCACAGCTCACCAGGCATGGCTTCCTCATCCTGCGGAATGAGGAGTCAGAAGGAAAAGTGAAAATAATTTTAGATTTAGATCTAGAATGGACTACGGGTTTCACTGCAGTATCTGTTCTCCTCTACTTCCTTATTACTGAGAACATGCAGGGTATAATAGGCTTTCCTGGTGGCTCAGATGGGAAAGAATCCACATGCAATGCAAGAGACCTGGGCTCAATTCCTGGGTTGGGAAGATCCCTTGGAGAAGGAAATGGCTACCCATTCCAATATTCTTGCCTGGAGAATTCCATGGACAGAGGAGCCTGGCAGGGTATAGTCCAAGGAGTTTCAAAGAGTTGGACATGATTGAGTGGCTGAACACACACACAAGGGCATAATGGCCACTTAGACTAGAGATTGCATTTCCCAGGCTTACTTGGGGTTAGGGGTAGCCATATGAGCAAATTTTGGCCAATGGGATAGAAGAGGTCTTAAGGGTGATGTCCCCATCCTTTCTCCTTCCTGCTGATGGGAATGTGGATGCCACAGCTAGAACTCAAACTGTTCTTTTGTACCATGAGATGGAAACCATATGGGGAAAGTACTGCAATTAAATAAAAAGAGCCTTGGTCCAAGACTACTGTGCCATCACTGTACCAGCTCTTGGATTCAATTTAATTCTGGATTTCATTGCTATGAGAGAAATGAACTTCAGCCTTATTTATGTCCCTTTACCTCTTTAAAGGTTAAATTGTCTCTCACCTGGAGTTGAGCCTAATTCTAAGTGATACAAGATTTTTCCAGGTACATTACTTTATTCCCCTCAATCCTCAATTCTACATTCTTGTGCACAGGGAGAACTAAGTGTCTTTTCCAAACGAAGATTACAGCTGTGGTCCTTGTTCTCACCTTAAGAGTTAACCTCAGGATGGAGGATATCTGGAATATGTAAGATATGGCTCAGGTAGAACAAGACAAACAGATTCATTGTAATGAATGCAATGTTATCTACAGCTAAGAGCAATATGA
Organism: Bos mutus; assembly: GCF_027580195.1. Classification (NCBI taxonomy): domain Eukaryota; kingdom Metazoa; phylum Chordata; class Mammalia; order Artiodactyla; family Bovidae; genus Bos; species Bos mutus. Next base: position 39,535,087 of record NC_091636.1, on the reverse strand, counting down.
AACTGAAAGACCAGAAAAGTGAGACAATTCACATTTATAAAGTACCTACCTGTACGCATACCTCATACAAAGCACTGCAGCAGGTGGAACAGGCCCCAGAGATGTTCACGCCATGATCCCTGGAACCTGGGAAGATGCTCTATTCTGTGGAAAAGGGACTTTGCAGATATGACTTAGATTACAGACATAGAATAGGGAGGACCTTGGAATTGGTTGGAGGCAGAAGAGATGAGCTGTAGGGGAAGCTGGAGAAATTCCAAGTGTGAGAAGGCCTTAACATATTTTTTGCTCACTTGAAGATGAGGAGTCAGCTGATCAAGGAATGTAGGTGGCCTCAAGGAGCTGAGAACGGCTCCCACCTAAGAGAGGTTCCTGTTTGATCACCAGGAAGGAAGGGAGGGAGGGAGTAAATGATGGTGCAGTTATTCAACAGAAAGCCTGTGACTATAAAAAATGAAAACCTTTTCCTTGACATGGAAGATGCTCACCATACATAGTGTCAAGAAATGTCGGGTGAAAAACGTACTTACACAATTAGCATATGTGTCTACAATGCAAAATTTTTCAAAGTCACAGAACTCATCTGTAACACCAATTTTTAAAATTTGTTCCAAACTTAAACTAAATTTGTATCTTGAGCTGTCATTTCCTTTAAAAGCAATGCTGCCAGTGCAAGACATTTGGTTAAGTTAGTAATAATTCAATCACTTCATATATGAAAATTTTCAATTTCAGGCAGCTCTGTGAAATTTTCCCATTTTTTCCCCTTAGGATGACAACTAAGTTCTTAAGAGAAAGATTATACCTCAAAACTACAGCTAAAGGACATCTTTAGGGGTGTTCTGTGTCCCTCTGGGCCCAGGGCAGCCACTCAGGGGATTCTCTCAGGCTCAGCTCCAGTATTATCCAGCAGCCATTTCTATTTTCTGCCACAGAATCTTTTCTGGTGTGTGCTTCCATGCGGTTTGCCCTGGAAGTCAGACAGAGGGTTTCTCTATTTTCAGGAGGAGTGAGGGAAGGAAGGAAGGTTGGGTAGGAGCATTTGGGACTGTACTACTTCCAGGGAAGTTTGGCAAGGCTGATAGGTGACCAACATCACCTATCCCAGCAATGAGCCTGCTTGCTGTCCCTGCCACCACTGAGCAGCCCAGGGAAAGATTGGTCTCCGTGGGAACCTGATGATGGATTTCAACCACAGCAGCTGGGATGTTGGTCATTTATGAGATTAAATAATGAGATCTAAACATGCAGTCCATGGGGTCGCTGAGTCAGACATGACTGAACGACTTCACTTTCACTTTTCACTTTCATGCTTGGAGAAGGAAATGGCAACCCACTCCAGTGTTCTTGCCTGGAGAATCCCAGGGATGGGGAAGCCTGGTGGGCTGCCGTCTATGGGGTCACACAGAGTCGGACACGACTGAAGTGACTTAGCAGCAGTAGCAGCAAACATGTCCAAAGCCTTGAAGGTCAGAATCTTTTTAAGAAAGCCATTTATAGCTAGGCATGTCTGACTCTTTGTGACCTTGGGGGCTATAGGCCACCAGGCTCCTCTGTCCGTGGGATTTTCCAGGCAAGAATACTGGAGTGGGTTGCCAATCTCTTCTCCAGGGGATCTTCCTGACCGAGGGATTGAACCCAGGTCTCCCGCAATGCAGGTGGAGTCTTTACCACTAGCGCCACTGGGGAAGCCAGGGCATGGTAAGAGGCTGAAAATATAATACATTTGATTGCTAGAAATTCTTCACTTGTTCATTTGTTTAGAAAGTCATTTTTCTTTCGCAAGTTACAGTTGCCACTCAAGGAGGATTGCACTTAGGTGGGGAGACAGATATGAATCATCAACACAGGTACAAATGCAAATATATTTACATATGCAAGTATGCATACATATACATTTTTAAGATAATTAGGACCATATTTTAGCCATTTTCTTTATATTCTTTTATAGAATTTTAAAAATTGTGGCAGATTCGTATCTTTGTAACTAAAAGTTCTTGCAATGATGGCAATCAAATGCCTCTGTGCCTATGGAAATTACTTAAAATGCACAGCCCAGGGGGCCCCTTTCTTGTGATGGCCACCAGAAAGATGCTGGTACATGGTTGAATTCCATGATAGCAAGAAACAGCATCAGAATATGCTGCTCCAATATGCCACTTTGGCATAAAGATCATTTAGAGCTGAAAGCAACTGACAAAGAGCAGATATGACAGTCTCTCCCTGACCAGGCTTCCCAGGTGGTGCTAGTGGTAAAGAACCCACCTGCTAAGGCAGGAGACCTGGGTTTTACCCCTGGGTTGGGAAGACTCCCTGGAGGAGGGCATGGCAACCCATCCCAGTATTCTTGCCTGGAGAATCCTATGGACAGAGGAGCCTGGCAGGCTATTGACCATAGGTCCCAAAGAGTCAGATACAACTGAAGCGACTTAGCACACATGCACTCTCCTTAACCAAACTTCAGTTAGGCTCTTCTGAGCACTGCTTGGCTAAATCTTGACTTTTGTACTTGTATTTTATCTCTACACTATCCAATTAGCAATCCTGTGGTCAGTTTAGTTAGAATCCCCACCTTCAATATCCGATCATCCTCCATATTTAGTCAGGTCCCTCGCCTCCACCAGTCCTGGGATGTCTAATGACTCTGGCCTGCCTTTACCAAGAATCAACCTCCTCTTCCATGTTTTCTTGGTAATTTTCCTTCCACTGACCCCCACCCTGCTTCTTGGCTATAAATCCCCACTTGGCCCTGCTGTAATTGGAACTGAGCCCAGTTCTGTACTGAGGTCTCTTTTCCCCTACTGGAGTAGTCCTGAATAAATCCTGTTTTTACCATTTTACTATCCAGTTATGATATTTCTTTAAAAAGACACAGAAACACTATTTGTCTAAAATCAGGGCATAAATTTCCCTTTGTGGAGGTTTTCCCTATTCGTTTTGCATACCAAGAAGGACAGAACAATTCTAACTCACCATTAATCGCCAGAGAAGACTCTATAGACTCTTATCAGCCCAGGGACACAGGGAGAGGAATCTACACAACAAATCTTACTGATTGACCCTTACCTCCCATGACTTTCCTCTATGTATTTACTTTTCCACAATATACTGCCTCTAAAAGTTCAAACTTCTTTTCCTGTCTGTCCCATGTCTTCAATGTATCTCTTTATGACAAAAATGGTCTATAAGCTCTCAGGCCTAACCACCTCAGAGGGTCTTCATTTCTTTTATATGAAGGATTACAAGTACACATAAAAATATTAACATCAAATAAAATGTGTATGCCTTTTCTCCTCTTAATCTACCTTTTGTCAGTTTAATTTCTAGGGCTCCAGAGGCAGAATCTAGGAGAGCAGGAAATTCTTTTTTTTTTCCTCCTCCACAGTTTAAAAAGGGTGAAAATCAGCATGGAATGAGGAAGGGAAAAGAACATAAGTTTCATCAGTGAGAAGAGTTTTGTTGTGTTGTGATCTAGTGGTTACTCTCAAACTGAACTCTGTCTCAAATAGACTCTGACATTTGAAAGTGAGCATGGTCCTTAAATGTATCCTCTTGGTGTTGGTTGAACTTTGGGGATTGGAACCTGGAGTTGATTTGCCCACAAGACCCTGGAAACAGATAGTAGCTGATTGGTTAGTTTGAATGTGCCTTTGACTGTGGTTTAGTAAAATGGGTCTGCACAACATACACAGCCCAGCATCCATTTGCTTTTACTTATTAAGGTGACAGCTATTCCCAGAGTCATCAGGGACCAGTTTTGTAGAATTTTTTATGTATCTGAATCCCCTGAGTCCAGTCCCTATGGGTTAGGGTCTTGCCTTCTCCTCCCCTCATGGATTTCCACTGCCTGATCACTACCACCAGGTTACAGAAAGCTGAGCCCCAACCCAATTTACTGGGACAAGGAGGTGCTCTAATCTCTGCTTCTTCGTCACAGGCTTTGTTATCAGGGGAAGCTCACTTGTTGCAGTTTGTGGGGGGAGGCTCTGTACAAACAGGCTTTGTGGCTCTCTGATTGCAGCCATGAAGTCAGTTCTCAAATGTGATTCCCAGCTGCTCCCTCGGATTTGACCACAGGCCACATGGCAACTGGCTAACCCAGTATCAAAGCCAAGCCACTCTCGGCGGCTCATCTGCAAATCTTATTCTCCTGGGATTATAGGAACATCTGCAAGGTTCATTTTATCCTGTAGAGTAAGGAAAAGAAAAATGCCACATACTGGCCTGTTTGTTAGAAAGGAAAGACTTTTTTTTGGAGCTGGGCCATTTGCTTCTGAAGAGCAATGCAAATGAAGTCGCTCTGCAGCTGGAGCCTTTGCGGCCACTGAGCCCAGGCTCAGTGATCTTGGCAGAAGGAAGGGTTTAAGGACAAGCACGCCCAGGCAGCAGTGTCTGTCCTGAGACCCCTACACTCAAAAAGGTGGGGTTAAAGTAAAGCAGGAAACATATGAGATTTGAAGAACTCTCAGAGCTGTAAAAGACTAAAGCAACAGCAAGTTCAGTTCAGCTCAGTCGCTAAGTCGTGTCCAATTCTTTGAGACCCCATGCACTGCAGCACGCCAGGCTTCTCTGTCCATCACCAACTTCTGGAGCTTGCTCAAACTCATGTTCATCAGCTTGGTGATGCCATCCAACCGTCTCATCCTTTGTTATCCCCTTTTTCCCCTGCCCTCAATCTTTCCCAGCATCAGGGTCTTTTCCATTGAGTCAGTTCTTTGAATCACGTGGCCAAAGTATTGGAGCTTCAGCTTCAGCATCAGTCCTTCCAATGAATATTCAGTGTTGATTTCCTTTAGAATTGACTGGTTTGATCTCCTTGCAGTCCAAGGGACTCTCAAGAGTCTTCTCCAACACCATAGTTCAAAAACATCAATTCTTTGGCACTTAGCCTTCATTACGGTTCAACTCTCACATCTATCCATGACTACTGGAAAAACAATAGCTTTGACTAAACAGACTTTTGTCCGCAAAGTAATGTCTCTGCTTTTTAATATGCTATCTAGGTTGGTCATAGCTTTTCTTCCAAGGAGCAAACATCTTTTAATTTCATGGCTGTAGTCACCATTTGCAGTGATTTTGGAGCCCCCCAAAATAAAGTCTGACACTGTTTCCATTGTTTCCCCATTTCTATTTGCCATGATGTGATGGCAATGATCTTCATTTTTTGAATGCTGAGCTTTAAGCCAGCTTTTTCACTCCCCTCTTTCACTTTCATCAAGAGACTCTAGTTCCTCTTCACTTTCTGCCATAAGGGTGGTGTCATTTTCATATCTGAGGTTATTGATATTTCTCCCAGCAATCTTGATTCCAGCTTGTGCTTCATCCAGCTCAGCATTTTGCATGATGTACTCTGCATATAAGTTAAATATGCAGGGTGACAGTATACAGCCTTGAAGTACTCCTTTCCCAATTTGGAACCAGTCCATTGTGCCATGTCTGGATCTAACTGTTGCTTCTTGACCTGCATACAGGTTTTTCAGGAGGCAGGTCAGGTGCTCTGGTATTTCCATCTCTCCAAGAATTTTCCACAGTTTGTTGTGATCTACAGTCAAAGGCTTTAGCATAGTCAGTGAAGCAGAAGTAGATGTTTCTCTAGAATTCTCTTGCATTTTCTATGATCCAGTGGATGTTGGCAATTTGATCTCTGGTTCCTCTGCCTTTTCTAAATCCAGCTTGAACATCTGGAAGTTCTCAGTTCACATGCAGCTGAAGCCTGGCTTGGAGAATTTTGAGCATTACTTTGCTAGCATGTGAGAACGTTAAGATCTCATTGACCCCCAGCATCCTCAAGAATTAACCCACTCCATTCTCCATCCAAAGGTAACACCCACTGCCCTAAGACATTCATCTCCACATCACGGTCTTCTTTCTGGGTTCTTCTCTGGGGGCATTTGACATGAGGTTTCTGAATTTATGATACAGGCCCATTCCTCCAGAAAATGATGGCAAACATAATAAACAGGTTTGAAATGTCCAGAGATGGAAGCTAGCCTGTGAAAGGTGATCCCAGCCATCAGGCGGGTAAACCTCTCAGTAGAGGACTGGTTTCTCACTGATGTAGAGTCTGAAATGAAGTCTCTCTCCTGCTATGTACTGAAGAAGGTGTCCTATACAGTTATAAGAGCACCTGAATTGTGCCTCACAAAAAGATAGACTGAAGTCTTACCACCATCCCCTGTAGCTATGAATGTGATGTTATTTGGAAATGAAGTCTTTGCAGATGTGGAGGAAAAATTAATTAATAGTCAATCAAAAAGGAAACAGAAAACTTTATTAGAGACAACCTGAGGATTCTAACCCAGGAGAAAGTCTTTCAGAAAGCGCTGAGGACTGTTGTGAACAGGTAAGGGGGTCAGGGGAGAGACCAGAGTGTATGTGATTTTGGTGAAGGGGTGCATGCCATCACGCGCGCATTTCAGTAGAAGGTGACTGCTATTCTCAAGGACCAGATGTCTTTGTCATTAGTTTCAGTGGTTTTCTAAATGTGGGTAGATGCAGGAAGCTGGGTTCATAAGATATTCTCCTTAAATGGCTCAAAAACTATCTGGGGACTAATTCTACCAGCTTTCCCAGAGCACAAAATGCCTCATCTTGATCTTCACCCTGAATTCCTTTCAGGGAGTATCGTAGGTCAACGACTGCAGTGGCTAATGACTTGGTTCTTGTAGAACTGGCTGGTGGGAAACATTCTTTATTTTATAATACTCTCCCTTTTACTCAAATTCAGCCAAGGTTTGGGAGACATTTTGTGACCAGCTGGCCCACTGCACTAGGAATACTCATTCTCAGGCCAGGTCAAGATTGCCTTGTTAAGACTCTTCATGTACTATTCCTGGGTCAGGCCCAGTTAACAGTGGCCCATAACCTCTGGACCACTGTCTTACTAGTCTGTTATGATCCAGGAAATGGTGGCTGCCTGTTGCTTGTTCCCATATCTAGAGCTAAGCTATTATAATCATTGATCTTACAGAACTGTACATTTGGTCAATTGTTGCAAGTTCCCTAGTCATCATTACTTTTATGGGCATCTCAGTCACACATTTGGTAATACAGGAAACAATAGCCTTGTAGAACAGGCAGAGTACTGCTGACATTAGTAAGATCACAAGTATTTAAGCTCAGAACTTCCGTTAGGTTGGTTCAGTATCTCCCCAGGTCATCTGATCCGGTCTCTTCCTTAACTAATCTCTAGTTTTTAAGGGAAATGACATACTGGACATTGCACATAAAATTCATCAAAGATTTCTGCTCATACATGGAGAATGGTGGGTCACTATGACCGTTTACAGGACCAAGAAAGAAAATCATCTCCCAAGGAGTTACAAGGCCAAAAGAAGAGAAATTGAGCCTTATGGTTGAGCAGATATTTCTTCTGTTGCGGAGGTCTGGTTAAAGCATAATGCAGATGTACAATGAGCACTAGAGGGGAGGGAAGAATAGGCAAAGAAAAAAACCTATGTTTGAATTATTCTTTTCTTGCCTTAAATATAAATTTTATTTCAAGACAGATATAATTAAATATAAGTTAAAATAAATTCATACTTACATATGATTCACATGTAATTCATATGTAATTTATATATGATTCATAGGTACATATACTCCAACAACTGTTGGACAAGGGTGGACTCTAACCCAATGATTGATGGCCTTATAAAAAGAGGGAAATTTGGCCACACTGGAAAATGCCAGGTGATGACAGAGGATGAGATTACAATTATGCAGCTGCAAACTAAGGATGGCCAAGGAAAGCCAAGTACTGACAGCAACACTGGAAGTTACAGAAGGGAGACAAGGGTTCTACCCAGAGTCTCAGATGGAGCATGGCCCTGTCCACAGCTTGATTTTGGACTTCTAGCCTCCAGACCTGTGAAAGAATACATTCCTGCTATTTTAAGCCATCCAACCTGTACTACTTTGCTACATCAGCCCTAGGAAACAAATGTGGGACCGTAGATTTTCTTGTCCTCTTTAGATAAGAATCACTTGAAATAAAGTTCATCAGAATTCCTGTGTATGTGTACACAACCCTATAGCAGTCTCAGAAGCAGTAAGTGTGTGGAATCATAATATGAATACTTAAATAAATCATGATAGAGTAAACAGAACTTCTTTCTATTGTCTGTACAGAAAATGAAATTATTATAAAATTATCGTCACGTGGAGAGGCAGCCAAAGAGTACACAGCCAAAAAAGTTTGGAAAAAGTATTCAGAAGTGTGTCAGATGGTTATTTAATAAAAATGCAATATTATCTTCCTGATATTTGTCAGGTTTATAGTATTTGTCAGTGTAGTGAGTTGAACAGTGGACTCCAAAAATATAGGTCCACATCCTATTCCCTGGAACCCATGAAACTTACCTTATTTGGAAAAAGGGTCGCTGCAGGTATAGTTAAGTTAGGGTATTGAGACCGATTATCCAGGTGAGCCCTGAATCCACTGACAAATGTCCTCATAAGAGATACAAAGAGGAGCCAAAATAAAATAAAGGGAGGCAAAGTGACCACAGGGGCAGAGACTGGAGCGATGCGGCCACAAACCAAGGAAGCCAAGGCCTGCTGCGGGAGCTCCCAGAAGCTGGAATAGGCAGGAAACTGTTCTCCCCTAGAGCCGCTGGGAGGGAGGGAGTGTGGCCTCACTGGCGGCTTGGTTTCTAACTTCTGACCTTCAGGACCATGAGAGAATCAATTTCCCTTAAGTCACTAAGTGTGGGGTAATCTGTTAAGGCAGCCACAGGGATCTAATACAGTCCGCTGTTGAAATGTTGTCATTTGGTGTTATTTCTGCTCTTGTTCTGAAAGAACAATCACTTCCACACCTCCTTGTGTATTCATAGCCTTGTATTGTTTTTCTTAAAGAGGGCTCTCCAAGTTTCCCAAGTGCTGAACTCCACAAGCAAGGAGTTGTGTGCTGCTGCATTCACACACAGGTGATGAGAAATGCAAACCCAGTCACCTTTGGGGGTGTCTTTCCCCTCCAGAGTCGGACAAGAAGAATCCAAAGAGCCAACATTTGGAAAGAGGAACTCTAGATGCGGTTCTTTCCCAGTCACCCTGAGGGGTGACTCCATCTGAAGATGGGCGGCTCCATCTCTTCTGAGCTAAGTGAAGCAGCAGGAATGTTTTGCCTCAGTCTCTAGGCCATGGCTGTTAGCTTTCTTCTCTTGTTGCCATGGTTGAGCCCTGCAGAAATCCTATACTTGGCCTTGCAAGCTGTGTGCTCATAAGGCACAGGCCCCCACCATTCTCAGAAACTCCCCAAAGGCCCAGCACCCTCAGCCGTCACCAGGAGGTTGGCTTCTCTCCACTAGGCCTCTTGCTTCCCCAGCTCCCAGCACCCACCTCTTCTCAAACTGAAGCCTGTCTGGGAGCTGGTCCATGCCGTGTCATTACTACTTTCCAGTTGGTCACACTGAGGTCTTTGAGGTAAAGCAACTGGCCTGACCCCTCCCTGGTGGTGAGTACAGCACTATGTCAGAGAAGGGGGGACCTGGCCAACCTTCCAGGGGCCCTGTCTCCCTCCTGGGACCCCTCCTGGCACTTTAAACTTGAAGAAGTCGGGGTCTTCAAGTCCAGACAAGTCTCGCCTCCAGTGTCACAGCATCTTGGACAGCTCAGAGTTTTCCCACCCTACAAGATGAAGTCTGAGGGGACACGACATTTGTCAGCAACACTGACCACCCTGGGACATGTCATCTCCTACTGACCTTTGCCTGGACAGTTTGAGGGAAAACATGCCTGGGGAGAAAAAGACAACCGTGCCTGGCTGGAGGAACAGTCCTTGGCAAGCTGCCGGCCTGAGTAAAATTTGTTCTTCCTCCAGGTCAGTGAAGCAGTCGCCTGACGGAAGTCACCAGTTGCTGGAAGCCTCTGGAAGTTGGAAATGAACTCCTTGTATTCATTCTTTAAAAATAGCCCTCTACTATTAATAATTCTGGTTGTGTTTCTGTTATTTCACAGAGGTAAAAAAAAAAAAAAAAAAACACAAAAAAACCAAGAGCCTTTCCCTTCAAAATATCTCTGTTAGTCCCTTTCAAGTTTTCGTCACCATTTTCTACATCTTTGTTTCAGCCCTTCAGGGTCCTGGTCTGCTTGCTGCTCTTATGTCCAAATAACTTCTCTGTCTCTCCCCTGCAGTCTTCACTCCACAGGACCCCCAGAAAGCCCTTCCGACATCCCCACTTTCAGAACGGCTTTCCCTGCTCAGGTGGAGGACACAGGGCCAAGGATTGGGCCTCTGATATCCTGGCCGTTTAAGTTGCGGTTTCTCCGACAAAATCCACATGGTTCAGGGCAGACGACTTCCGAGCCTTGCCTTGGACCACTCCGCCTGTCTTGCGCTGTGCGTTAAGGATGATTTGTAAGTAGTTTAATTGCCATGCTGATGGCACTCTCATGCTGCCTTGCATTTTTCCTTTTGTTGTTCAGTTGCTAAGTCATGTCCAACTGTTTGCGACCCCATTAACTGCAGCACGCCAGGCTTCCCTGTCCTTCACCATCTCCTGGAGTTTGCTCAAATTCATGTCCATTAAGTTGGTGATGCCCTCCTAACATCTCATCCTCTGTCATCCCCTTCTCCTCCTGCTGTCAATCTTTCCCAGCAACAGGGTCTTTTCCAATGAGTTGGCTCTTCACACTTTTCCTGTTACAAACATTTAATTTGTAAAAGATAAATATTGGAATGTGACTCTGTATTCAGACCCTGTTTGGAATTGCTCCTGTTTCTAATAGACTCATTTCACATACCTTGAAATAAAACCCTCATGATGCCTAAGACTCAGCCCCAAGTGCTCAGCACAGGGTGGACCAAAAGGCCCGATTTTCAGCAGTGCTCAGCACTCCTCTGCATCCCCGCCCCTATAGGCGGTGGGCACTGGTTTGGGAGGGTTCTACCTGGGCCCGAGGCAGTCCTGGTTCCAGGATCCAGGGTAGATGGAGCTGAGCTGGGCGAGTCTCCTCAGCCTTTGGTTCCTCTTACCTTTCACTTTGGTGTTTCCCTTCACAGTTTGCAAAGTGCCTGCTGAGCTCTTCTGTTTTATTCTCCAAATAGCCCTGAAAGGGTAGAAACTGACCCTCAGGGTGGTTGGGGGTGGGGGGAGGGGAGCGGATAACTGGCTTCCTCAGGCTCCCCTCGCTGGCTGGTGCAAAGCAAGGCTGGAATTAGGTGTCCTGACTCCACACTCAGTGCTCAGGTACTAACAACAATGCAGGCCTTTATGGATGCAACTAGGCTCCAGTGGGCTAAGTGACGTGCCCACGGTCCCCTCTGAGGTTCTGAGCAGTGTCACAAGATGAAGCAATGGGTTCCAGGCAGAAGAGGGAAGAGATCTCTCTTGCTGCTTCCTTGGGGATCTGTCCTGGACATGAGGGGCAGGAGGCAGAGATTAGAGGAGCAGAGTGAGCTTCCCCCCACCGGCCACTGGGGAAGACACTGGGATGGCTTCAGTCCCCTCTAGGGCCAGGCTCACAATAACCCATCTGCAAGGGTCTCTGTGGGGAAGGAAGTCAAGTAAGGAGAATGGGAGGGTGCAGGAGAGCTGAGGGTGGCAGGGCAGTGTTTGTTCAATACATTTACTGAGTTTGTCCCTGTGATCTTCAAACAAAGAGCTAATTCATTTAGCTGAGTTTTTTTTTTTTTTAAGTTAGTTAAAATGGATATTTAGTGCCTCCTAAACTAAACAGCCAGTGGACTGAACTTCTCAACAAATTCTGACATTGAATATATCAGTTATGATTCAAAGGTATGTATAGGCCTTAGTATGTGGAAGGGAGGGATGCCAGGCCCTGGGGAAACAGTTGTGAACCAAAAATCCCTGCTCATTGTGACCAACTGAAAATCCAGTGTGTGTGTGTGTGTATGTGAGAGAGAGAGCGAGAACCCACTTCATTGTTTAGGGTGTTCAGCCCTCACTGTTCTCCCTCCTTCATTATCCAAACTCCCTTTGCATCTTTGCAGTGTTTGCAGACTTGGCCTCCTAAACACAAGAATGACACCTATTCTGTGTGCAACAAAATAACGCTGCCCAAACTGTCATCTTCTGTGTTTCTTTGGGCTCCACCAGGATGTTGAATTACCCAAACCATACAGCATATGTTCGGCAGAGATACTGTTGTAAACAAACATCTCCACCACAGCTGAGCAGGAAGCTGGAAAAATGAATTCAGTCTGGGATTGCTCAAAAAAGATGAATTTTCATAGACTGGAGTGGGAGGGGACGATTTACCAAAGGATTGGAAAATGGTTTGGCGGCGCTCTAATGCAGTTACCGTTGGGTGACAGCGCCATCTGTTGGTTCCTTTAAGGAAAACAGGCAGGGTTTGAGAGCACGGTGATAGGAGAGCTGCTGCTGCTGCTGCTGCTGCTGCTAAGTCGCTTCAGTCATGTCCAACTCTGTGCGTCCCCAGAGACGGCAGCCCACCAGGCTCCCCCGTCCCTGGGATTCTCCAGGCAAGAACACTGGAGTGGGGTGCCATTTCCTTCTCCAATGCATGAAAGTGAGAAGTGAAAGTGAAGTCGCTCAGTCGTGTCCGACTCTTGGCCACCCCATGGACTGCAGCCTACCAGGCTCCGCCGTCCATGGGATTTTCCAGGCAAGAGTACTACACACACTAAAATTTTGGTTCTGGTGGGAAAAGGCCAGTGGTTTGTTTGTGGGATTTGTCAGGGTGTTGAGGTGCCAGTTTGTCAGGATAGTCTCATATTCAGTCCAACAGGTGTGAGAACCACCCGGTCACTCAGAACTGCCTTCCCAAATGTTTATTCTCAGGCTTCTCAGAACTCCTTTTTGGAACCTTACCTGTACCTTGCCTTCTGAGGATGGTGGCCCGAGGCCTTGGGATTCTGTAAGATCATCGTGCTACCGGATTGATGGATACAAACAAGACTAAAGAGGCTCCTCTCTGACAACATTATTGGTCCAAAGACATTAATGGGTAACTTAGGGTGAGGGAGCAGGGGAGGGCACCTTGTGGCTTGTGGAGTCTGTTTAAAATTGCCATTCAAGGGTGCTCTGAAGAACGAATTGCCGGCTGTTCTGTCATTTGGCAAAGAGCTCATTTACTTCAATGAACATTTAAGATGGAGAATATGAATCTGGCAAACAATGTGCCAAGGTAGAAAGTTCCCAAGGTCCAATACAGCCAGAGGGACATGTAGAACCCGTGTAGTGGCAGAACAAAATGGATCTCAAGCACACGATGCCTTCTGCAAGTGCAGAAGAGATGTCATACCTCATAGACTAAGGGAGGAAACACTTCAATATTATTTCCTCAAATTAGAACAGTAGGCAGCAATGACTATAGTGATGAGTCATGAACATTTCAGAAACATATCTTCTTTGTTAAGAGTGGTAAACAAGGAGGGCATTGGACCGATGTGGCTCTAATGTGGTGATGACTTACTTAAGAAACCAAAATCTAAGCCTGTAAATGCCTCAAGATCCCAAATTAAAACACTAAGAACAACCAAATATAGTCAAAGCTACGGTCTTTCCAGTAATCGTGTGTGGATGTGAGAGGTGGACCATAAAGAAAGCTGAATGCAGAGGAACTGATGCTTTTGAGCTGTGGTGCTGGAGAAGACTCTTGCAAGTCCCTTGGACTGCAAGGAGATCAAACCAGTCAATCCTAAAAGAAATCAGTTCTGAATATTTATTGGAAGGACTGATGCTGAAGCTGGAGCTTAAATACTTTTGGCCATTTGATGGGAAAAGTCAACTCATTGGAAAAGACCCTGATGCTGGGAAAGATTGAAGACAGGAGGAGAAGGGAGCGACAGAGGATGATATGGTTGGATGGCATCATTGACTTAATAGACATGAGTTTGAGCAAACTCTGGGAGATGGTGAAGGACAGGGAAGCCCGGCATGCTGCAGTCTATGGAGTTGCAAATTGTTGGACACGAATGAATGACTGAATAACAAAAGGACAACCAATCAGAGATATTCATCTAGGCTTTGATCTACAGCCTGTCAACAATTTCCTTACTTTGCTTCTACCTTTTCTTTATAAAAGTCTTTCTGTGGCTCCAGTCAGTGGAGTCCTCCTAACCACTTCTGGTTTGCCACAGCCTTGTGTGAATCAATTTTTGCTCAGGTAAACTCCTAATGTGCCTCAATTTATCTTTTAATGAGAGTCAGAGATTCCTCTTTCATGAAACTTCCATGGTGCCCCTCCTGGAGGGCTCACAATACCATGGAATACCTCATCATAATATCATAATATGTCTGCAGGAACTATGTAAGGCTGGCCTGCCCAAAGTCACTTACACAGATGTTTTAATATCTGGTAGATACAAATCTAGGGGCTTCCGCAGTGACTCCGTGGTAAAGAACTCATCTGCCAATGCAGGAGACATAAGAGACTCCAGTTCGATCCCTGGGTCAGGAAGATCCCTTGAAGGAGGGCATGGCAGCCCATTCCAGTATTCTGGCCTGGAGAATCCCTTGGACAGAGGGAGCCTGGTGGGCTACAGTCCATATGGTCACAAAGAGTCCGACAGGACTGAAGCAACTTAGCAAGCATACAATTCATTGCTCAGCCAAATTCCTGCTGAAATGAGTACCTTGTCTCAACTAGAGCTAAAGGTTTAAAAGAGTAAAGACTCATCTGTAAAAATTTTGTTGTAACCTAATGAGACTCCCACTCTAGTTGTGACAGTTAGTGGAGTGACTGGCAGTGACAGCATTCAGGTTGGGTTTCTACCCTGTTAGAAAACTGGCACAGAGGGAGAAGGTGAGGAAATTGGTGGGTTCTGCTGTTAGCACTTGGAGAAGGCAATGGCACCCACTCCAGTACTCTTACCTGGAAAACCCCATGGACAGAGGAGCCTGGTGGGCTGCAGTCCACGGGGTCACTAGGAGTCGGACACGACTGAGCAACTTCACTTTCACTTTTCATTTTCATGCACTGGAGAAGGAAATGGCAACCCACTCCAGTGTTCTTGCCTGGAGAATCCCAGGGACGGAGGAGCCTGGTGGGCTGCCATCTATGGGGTCGCACAGAGTCGGACATGACTGAAGTGACTTAGCAGCAGTGAGACCCCAGGCCCTGCACTGCTGGAAACCAACAGCTGACTCTCACCCACAGAGGATGCTTTGCAGATGTGTCCTTGCTGTGGGCACGTGAAGACCAAAGTCCACAGCCTGGCCAAAACATTGCTGAGAATGAACCCTAGTCCACAAGGACACAGCTCTTCTCCCTGGCTGGGTTACTCCATCGCTGATATTTAGCACCTTCATGTGAGGTCCATGAAGGGGAGGTGGCTTCTTACTTCAACTACTTACTGATCCAAAGGACCTGAACTCTAATTTTTTAAAAAATGAATAACTAAACAGAGGAAAAGGTAAGAAAATATTCCAATCTGTATTTTCCGATTCAGTAACATTCATGTGATTTTCCATTTCCCATTTGCCTAGCAAATTCTACCCTGGGTAGCTTGGGAGGCATCACTGAAGCCCTAGGAAAAAAACCAACAACACATTTAAGGTCCACACAGATTCATTTTAAGGTGAACTTCCTTAGTTCAGTTCAATTCAGTTGCTCAGTCGAGTCTGACTCTTTGTGACCCCATGGACTACAGCACACCAGGATTCCCTGTCCATCACCAACTCCGAGAGATTGTTCAAACTTATGTCCATCAAGTCAGTGATGCCATCCAACCATCTCATCCTCTATCGTCCCCTTCTCCTGCCTTCAATCTTTTCCAGCATCAGGGTCTTTTCCAGTCAGTTCTTCACATCAGGTGGCCAAAGTATTGGAGCTTCAGCTTCAGCATCAGTCCTTCCAATGAATATTCAGGGTTCATTCCCTTTTAGGACTGACTAGTTTGATCTCCTTGCAGTCCAAAGAACTCTCAAGAGTCTTCTCCAACAACATAGTTCAAAAGAATCAATTCTTCGGCACTCAGCTTTCTTTATGGTCCATCTCTCACATCCATACATGACTACTGGAAAAACAATAGCTTTGACTAGACAGACATTTGTCGGCAAAGTAATGTCTCTGCTTTTTAATATGCTGTCTAGGTTAGTCATAGCTTTTCTTCCAGGGAGCAAGCGTCTTTTAATTTCATAGCGGCAGTCACCATCTGCAGTGATTTTGGAGCCCAAGAAAATAAATCTGTCACTGTTTCCATCGTTTCCCCATCTATTTGCCATGAAGTGATGGGACGAGATGCCATGGTCTTAGTTTTTTGAATGTTGATCTTTAACCCAGCTTTTTCACTCTCCTCTTTCACTTTCATCAAGGGTCTCCTCAGTTCCTCTTTGCTTTCTGCCGTAAGAGTGGTGTCGTATGCATATCTGAGGTTACTGATAATTCTCATGGCAATCTTGATTTGAGTTTGTGCTTCATCCAGCCTGGCATTTCACATGATGTACTCTGCATTTAAGTTAAATAAGCAGGGTGACTATACAGTCTTGACGTACTTCTTTCCCAATTTGGAACCCATCTGCTGTTCCCTGTCCTGTTTTAGCTGTTGCTTCTTGACCTTCACACAGATTTCTCAAGAGGCAGGTAAGGTGGTCTGGTATTGCCATTTCTTTCAGAATTTTCCGGTTTGTTGTTATCCACACAGTAAAGGCTTTGGCATAGTCAATAAAGCAGAAGTAGATGTTTTTCTGGAACTCTCTTGCTTTTTTGATGATCCAGAAGATGTTGACAATTTGACTCTGGTTCCTCTGCCTTTTCTAAATCCAGCTTGAACATCTGGAAGTTCTTGGTTCATGTACTGTTGAAGCCTGGCTTGGAGAATTTTGAGCATTACTTTGCTAGCGTGTGAGATCAGTGCAATTGTGGAATGGTTTGAACATTCTTTGGCATTGTCTTTCTTTAGGATTGGAAAGAAAACTGACCTTTTCCAGTCCTGTGGACACTGCTGAGTTTTCCAAATTTGCTGGCATAATGAGTGCAGCACTTTAGAAGAATCATCTTTTAGGACTTGAAATAGCTCAGCTGGAATTCCGTTACCTCCACTAGCTTTGTTCTTAGTGATCCTTGCCAAGGTCCACTTGATTTCAGACTCCAGAATGTCTGGCTCTAGGTGAGTGATCACACCATTGTGGTTATCTGGGTCTTTAAGACCTTCTTTGTATAGTTCTTCTGTGTATCCTTCCACCTCTTAGTATTTTCTGCTTCTGTTAGGTCCATACCATTTCTGTCCTTTATTGTACCCATCTTTCCATGAAATGTTCCCTTGGTACCTCTAATTTACTTGAAGAGATCTCTAGTCTTTCCCATTCTATTGTTTTCCTCTATTTCTTTGCACTGATTGCTGAGGAAGTCTTTCTTATCTCTCCCTGCTATTCTTTGGAACTCTGTATTCAAATGGGTATATCTTTCCTTTTCTCCTTTGCCTTGTGCCTCTCTTCTTTTCTCAGCTATTTGTTAGCCCTCTTCAGACAACCATTTTGCCTTTTTGCATTTCTTTTTCTTGGGGATGGTCTTGATCACTGCCTCCTGTGCAATGTCACGAACCTCTCTCTGTAGTTCTTCAGGCACTCTATCAGATTTAATCCCTTGAATCTATTTGTAACTTCCACTGTATAGTTGTAAGGGATTTGATTTAGGTCATACCTGAATGGTCTGGTGGTTTTTCCTACTTTCTTCAATTTAAGTCTGAATTTGGCAATAAGGAGTTCATGATCTCCTGTACAGATCTCTATACAGTTGCTGACTGTATAGAGCTTCTCTATCTTTGGCTGCAAAGAATATAATCAATCTGATTTTGGTGTTGACCTTCTGGTGATGTCCTTGTGTAGAGTCATCTCTTGTGTTGTTGGAAGAGGGAGTTTGCTATGCTAAGTGCATTCTCTTGGCACAACTCTGTTAGACTTTGCCCTGCTTCATTTTGCACTCCAGAGCCAAACTTGACTGTTACTCCAGGTATCTTTTGACTTCCTACTTTTGCATCAGTACCTTGTAATGAAAAGGACATCTTTTTTGGGTGTTAGTTCTAGAAGGTCTTGTAGGTCATCACAGAACCATTCAACTTCAGCTTCTTTGGCATTCCTTATTTTTCTGTAACTACTCTCACTCTTACAACTGTTTTCTGTTTTGATGCCACCAATTCCCCTGGGCCAGACGGTGATGGATATGATTATTATTCGCAGTCGATGGGAGGGAGGATCAGAGGGTTCAATGGGTCTGCTTCAAAAGCGTAGGTAGTGAAGTTGCAATGGCCTTCATCTGGTTCTCTTTCTATTAAATAACACAATCATGCCCACTTTACAGATTAAGACAATCAAGGCAAAGTGTCACCTTTGCTTCAGTGACTTTTGAGACCACCTTTATCGTTTAGTAAATGTCCATATGCATCTGGGTCTGCTTCTGGACTTTCTATCCTATACCGTTGGTCTGTCTTTGCAACGCATTAGTGCCACACTGCTTTGAGCTGTACTGGATGTTTTAAGGTCTGGTAGACACTCCCCTTCTGAGGGATTCCTGCCCACAGTAGTAGATATAATGGTCATCTGAGTTAAATTCACCCATTCCACTCCATTTCAGTTCGCTAATTCCTAGAATGTCAACATTCACTCTTGCCATCTCTTGTTTGACCACTTCCAATTTGCCTTGATTCATGGACCTGACATTCCAGGTTCCTATGCAATATTGCTCTTTACAGCATCGGACCTTGCTTCTATCACCAGTCACGTCCACAGCTGGGTATTGTTTTTGCTTTGGCTCCATCCCTTCATTCTTTCTGGAGTTATTTCTCCACTGATCTCCAGTAGCATATTGGGCACCTACTAAGCTGGGGAGTTCCTCTTTCAGTATCCTATCATTTTGCCTTTTCATACTGTTCATGGGGTTCTCAAGGCAAGAATATTGAAGTGATTTGCCATTCCCTTCTCCAGTGGACCACATTCTGTCAGACCTCTCCACCATGACCTGCCCGTCTTGGGTGGCCCCACAGACATGGCTTAGTTTCATTGAGTTAGACAAGACTGTGGTCCTAGTGTGATTAGATTGACTAGATTTCTGTGAGTATGGTTTCAGTGTGTCTGCCCTCTGATGCCCTCTTGCAACACCTACTGTCTTACTTAGGTTTCTCTTACCTTGGATGTGGGGTATCTCTTCACAGCTGCTCCAGCAAAGCACAGCCGCTGCTCCACACACACATTAATCCAAGTCTATGCCCCAACCAGTAACACTGAAGAAGCTGAAGTTGAACGGTTCTATGAAGACCTACCAGACCTTTTAGAACTAACACCCCCAAAAGATGTCCTTTTCATTATAGGGGACTGGAATGTAAAAGTAGGAAGTCAAGAAACACCTGGAGTAACAGGCAAATTTGGCCTTGGAATACGGAATGAAGCAGGGCGTTTTACCAAGAAAGTGCACTGGTCATAGCAAACACCCTCTTCCAACAACACAAAAGAAGACTCTACACATGGACATCACCAGATGGTCAACACCGAAATCAGATTCATTATATTCTTTGCAGCCAAAGATGGAGAAGCTCTATACAGTCAACAAAAACAAGACCAGGAGCTGACTGTGGCTCAGATCATGAACTTCTTATTGCCAAATTCAGACTTAAATTGAAGAAAGTAGGGAAAACCATCAGATCATTCAGGTATGACCTAAATCCAATCCCTTATGATTATACAGTGGAAGTGAGAAATAGATTTAAGGGACTAGATCTGATGGACAGAGTGCCTGATGAACTATGGACTGAGATTCATGACATTGTACAGGAGACAGGGATCAAGATCATCCCCATGGAAAAGAAATGCAAAAAAGCAAAATGGCTGTCTGGAGAGGCCTTACAAATAGCTGTGAAAAGAAGAGAAGCAAAAAGCAAAGGAGAAAAGGAAAGATATAAGCATCTGAATGCAGAGTTCCAAAGAATAGCAAGAAGAGATAAGAAAGCCTTCCTCAGCAATCAATGCAAAGAAATAGAGGAAAACAACAGAATGGGAAAGACTAGAGATCTCTTCAAGAAAATTAGAGATACCAAGGGAACATTTCATGGAAAGATGGGCTTGATAAAGGACAGAAATGGTATGGACCTAACGGAAGCAGAAGATGTTAAGAAGAGGTGGCAAGAATACACAGAAAAACTGTACAAAAAAAATCTTCACAACCCAGATAATCATGATGGTGTGATCACTGACCTAGAGCCAGACATCCTGGAGTGTAAAGTCAAGTGGGCCTTAGAAAGCATCACTACCACAAAGTTAGTGGAGGTGATGGAATTCCAGTTGAGCTATTTCAAATCCTGAAAGATGAAGTGAAAGTGCTGCACTCAATATGCCAGCAAATTTCGAAAACTCAGCAGTGGCCACAGGACTGGAAGAGGTCAGTTTTCTTTCCAATCCCAAAGAAAGGCAATGCCAAAGAATGCTCAAACTACCGCACAATTGCACTCATCTCACATGCTAGTAAAGTAATGCTCAAAATTCTCCAAGCCAGGCTTCAGCAATATGTGAACCGTGAACTTCCTGATGTTCAAGCTGGTTTTAGAAAAGGCAGAGGAACCAGAGACAAAATTGCCAACATCTGCTTGATCATCAAAAAAGCAAGAGAGTTCCAGAAAAACATCTATTTCTGCTTTATTGACTATGCCAAAGCCTTTGACTGTGTGGATCACAATCAACTGTGGAAAATTCTGAAAGAGATGGGAATACCAGCCCACCTGACCTGCTTCTTGAGAAATTTGTATGCAGGTCAGGAAGCAACAGTTAGAACTGGACATGGGACAACAGACAGGTTCCAAATAGGAAAAGGAGTACTTCAAGGCTGTACATTGTCACCCTGCTTATTTAACTTATATGCAGAGCACATCATGAGAAATGCTGGGCTGGAAGAAGCATAAGCTGGAATCAAGACTGCCAGGAGAAATATCAATAACCTCAGAAATGCAGATGACACCACCCTCATGGCAGAAAGTGAAGATGAACTAGAAAGCCTCTTGATGAAGGTGAAAGTGGAGAGTGAAAAAGTTGGCTTAAAACTCAGTATTCAGAAAACAAAGATCATGGCATCTGGTCCCATCACTTTATAGGAAATAGATGGGGAAACAGTGGAAATAGTGTCAGACTTTATTTTTTGGGGCACCAAAATCACTGCAGATGGTGACTGCAGCCATGAAATTAAAAGATGCTTACTCCTTGGAAGAAAAATTATGACCAACCTAGATAGCATATTGAAAAGCAGAGACATTACTTTGCCAACAAAGGCTCATCTAGTCAAGGCTATGGTTTTTCCAGTGGTCATGTATGGATGTGAGAGTTGGACTGTCGAGAAAGCTGAGCACCAAAGAATCGATGCTTTTGAACTGTGGTGTTGGAGAAGACTCTTGAGAGTCCCTTGGACTGCAAGGAGATCCAACCAGTCCATTCTGAAGGAGATCAGCCCTGGGATTTCTTTGGAAGGAATGATGCTAAAGCTGAAACTCCAGTACTTTGGCCACCTCATGCGAAGAGTTGATTCATTGGAAAAGACCCTGATGCTGGGAGGGATTGGGGGCAGGAGGAGAAGGGGACGACAGAGGATGAGATGGCTGCATGGCATCACTGACTCGATGGACGTGAGTCTGAGTGAATTCTGGGAGTTGGTGAGGGACAGTGAAGCCTGGCGTGCTGCGATTCATGGGGTCACAAAGAGTCGGACACGACTGAGCAACTGAACTGAACTGAGACACTCCCCTATAGCTTTTCTTTTACAGTGTTTTCTGGCCACTCTTGCACATTTATTTTTCCACATGAATTTCACTATCAACTTGCCATTATATTCCATTATATTTAAAGTCTCATTACCTTGGTCTTTGACAATGGTCTTTGTACTTTGAAACCAGTTCAAAATGGCTTAGTGAATGGAGGGCTACCTTGTAACCTCTGAAGGCAGAGATACTTGGGTAGAAAGGCAACTTCCTTCAGCTGATTTCTGACATGAACTGGCTTCCAAGATCTGTCAAAGAATTCTTAATGGAAGAACCTCAATTAGCACTATAGCACACAGCCTTTCAGAATGCAGAGGGTAACGATTTAACTAAATGTCTTGCTGCTGCGAAACAAAGATCCCCATGTTCTCAGTCTACAGTATCTGAGTCTTCACTGCCCTTTTCTTTACCACTTCCAATAGACTGTTACTAATAATTTATTTTCTATGACATTCAAAAAGTCATTTCTAGGTATCAACTGCCATATTAAACAAAATCTAAATTTATTTCTTTCATATCAAGTAGGTCTGGAAATAATCTGGAGTTGGCATGGCAGCTCATCAAGTGTCAAAGACTCAGGGAACTTCTATCTTGATTGTTCTGCCAACTTCAACAAATTCTTCTGCCTCTTGGTTCAAAAGTGATTCCTTGAACTCCAGCCATCACACTCACATTCCCGCTAGTCAGAAGAAGTTGTGGATAAGGGCAGAACTGAGTCATAAGCTAAGAAATTAGATCTTTATCCCATGTGACAGCTAGGAATTAGGGGACAGACTTCTTAAAAAGTGGAAAATAGATATTGGGGGATGCCAGAACATAAGCATGAACTCTTAACACAGTATTTATTACACAAGCTATCACTGCCCACTCTCAATAAAGTTATAGCAATTCTGATCTGGCAGTTGGGGTTGGTGAATTGTTTGTTAATTGTGATGATTTTGTTTAAAAACATTCCTTACTCTATAAGCCTACTTACGCATTAAGTACTTCTTATTTCTAGAGAGACTGGGAGACATTAGAATTATGCTACCTAATTACCCAGTTCCAGCCCTTTTTAGAGGGTCTCCCCAATAGCTCAATGGTAAAGAATCTGCCTGAAATGCAAGAGACACAGGATACTCAGGTTCCACCCCTGGGTCGGGAAGATCCCCTGGAGGAAAATATGCAACCCACTCCAGTATGCTTGCCTGAAAAATCCCATGGACAGAGCAGCCTGGAACGCTACAGTCCAAAGGGTCACAAAGAGTCAAACACAATTGAGCACACTGAACAGAACAACCCTTTTTGGAAATTCTGTTTGTTGAGTAGGCTATCTTTCCCATCTTTGTTATTTTATGTGGTGTATTTCTACTGTTTTGAATTTCTCCAGAAAAGAGAGAAACAAAGAATACTGAGCCTTAGGTATGTGGGCAAATGCTGTTATGCTATATAACCACTAGATGGCGATCATGTCCAGGCTGCTGGAACTCCTCTTTTTCCTGAACCCAGCTCCTTCTCCAATCTTGGAATAAGGTTTAAATCTCCATCAGATTTGATGGAGGGAAGGGAAGCGTGGGGGCAGCGAAGCATGAATCTCCGGGGTGGTTCTGTAAGGACAGTTAGAAAAATAAAGTGCTTTCTTCATTACCCTTGCCAATCCAGCCTATTTCACATAATAATGTTTACTAATCGCTTTCTTCTCCAGGCACTTTTCTAAGCCTTTTATGTGAATTAATTCCTTGGCTCCTCCTTATTTCATACATGAGGAAACTGACACATAGGCTGTGTTATTTTGTCCTGGTTAGGGGGCAGTGTTAGGACTCAGGCTGTCCAACTCACATCCATACATGACTACTGGAAAAACCACAGCTTTGACTGTATGGCCCTTTGTCAGCAAAGTGATGTCTCTGCTTTTTAATACACTGTCTAGGTTTGTCATAGCTTTTCTTCCAAGGAAAATACTTGTACTGATTGCGCATCTTGAAGCAATGTCTGTGTTTTCCTCCTTTCAGGGCTAATGTGACCTAAGGGCAATTCTCACCCTGATTCGAGTTTCAGGAAAACCATCTGCTTCCTACACGTTAATCTCTTGTCTTTGTGAGGAAAATTATTTTGCCCCTTTGATAACCACCTGCTGTTTGTAGTCAAAGGGACAAAACACAATTGCTCCTAAATGGGCTCTTACGTTGAAGGCAGATGGGATTTGGGAATTCTTTCTTTGTCTTGGCGCCTCTGTTGGTCACAGGGCCCAGTTAAGACCAGGTGAGAATCACGGGACTGGAGACACATGAAACATGGCTGATAATTCACCAACACTTGAGTAAGAACCACAGGACTGGAGATGCATAAAACATGGCCAGTATCCAGGTCACCAGTTACTCAGTTTATTGCATACATTTATCACACAACAGAGGTCTGTTCAAGTAGGGAGAACAGGAAAGGGGGTAACAAGCTGCTTCAAGAAGTCTGGAAGGAGGTCTTAGCAGGAGTAGGGCTCTCTGGGTCTGATGCGGGTCCCAGGACAGGCATGAGCGGGTTTACTCTCTGCTCCTAGGGAGCCTCCAGCAGCTCCACCTGTAACAGCTTGGAGTGGGTCCTCCAGAGAAGAGCCTTCAAGTCACTGGGCTCAGAGGTCTCTTTTTAAGAAGCAGTGGTTATGCCCCGGGGGATTGGGTCTTGTCTATCAGTTGCTCCTTTGACATACATTGTTACTCATCAAATTTCTTTTGTTTTGGGGAGGACCTTAGGGTAAGAGGCTTGTGGGGTTTTAGTTCCCCAATCAGGGATTGAACCCTGACACTTGGCAGTGAGAGCACTGAGTCCTAGCCACTGGACTGCCAGGGAATTTCCACCCATCAAATTTCTGATCTAAAGTAACACTGTTAGAGAATGAACTTACGGTTGCCAGGGGGAAGGATGGAGGGAAGGGACAGTTAGGGAGTTTGAGATGGACAGGTATATACTGCTATATTTTAAATGGATAACCAACAGGGACCTCCTGGAACTCTACTCAATGATATGTGACAGCCTGAATGGGAGGGGAGTTGGGGGAGAATGGATACATATATATGTATGGCTGAGTCCCTTCACCGTTCACCTGAAAGTATCACAACATTGTTTGTTAATTGACTATACCCCAATGCATGGAGAAGGAAATGGCAACCACTCCAGTATTCCTGCCTGGAGAATTCCATGGACAGGCGAGCCTGGCAGGCTACAGTCCATGGGGTCGCTGAGAGTCGGACACAATTGAGTGACTGAGCATAACCCAATACAAAACAAAAGTTTTAAAACAAATTAAAAACTAAAGTAACACTGTTAGCATACCATTCTAAGACACTCATAGTCCTACAGTGAACATTTCAAAACAACCATCGTGGAGGCTTACCGTGGCTACTGTGACTCCACTGTGGACTAATTAATATGGCCTATGGGCTTCCCTGGTGGTGCGGTGTTAAGACTCTGAGCTTCCACTGCAGGAGGTACAGGGGAACTAAGATCCTACATGCTGAGTGTACCGCCAAAAATAAAAAGGCCTAAAGTCATACAAGACGAACAGGAATCACATGATTGCAAATCACAGAGACAAATCGATGGAAAGATGGGGCCAACCAAGTTCTGGAAGACTATACCACCAGTCAGCTGGGGGTGTCTTGATGCCATTTTCTGAGCAGGGAAGAAGCAGGGCCACCCACTGGATGTGTGCTTCACTTGCATATTTGCTCTTTTCTTCATCCTCACATCCTCGTCCTGCCGGAGCACTGCTCCCCCTCCGAGCTTCGACTTAGGATCATGATCAGTGACAAGCAGATGGGACCTGCTGGAGCCAGTAAGACCAGTTCTTTTACCTGATCATGTAAAACAATCAGGGGCTTAGTGCAGTTTAAGAGGGGAAGAAGGAAAAGGTGAGAAGAAGATCTAGTAGTGGACTGAGAGGGTAACAGGATGCTCAGGGAGGGTTAAGGAGGAAAGGGAAGGGGCAGATGGGATCTGCTGGAGCCAGTTACACCAGGAGGAGGCTAGATTAGAAAGTGACCTACAAGAGGAGGAAGGAAAAGGTGAGAAGGTCTAGTAGTGGACTGAGAGGGTAAAAGGATGCTTAGGGAGGGGTAAGGAGGAAGGGAAGGGGCAGAAGAGGTGTCCTGGGTGCAGTAACAAGCCACAGAAGGAATGGGGCCACATGCAAAGCAAAGTCCAGTTTGCCCCTCCTTCCACTAGAAACATGCATTCTGGTCCTATAGAAACTCCTGTAGCCCACTTGGGACCTGCCATGTCTCCCACAGGCTGACACCAATGTACCCCATTTCTGAAAAGCCACATTGGAGCCTCTGCAGAGGCCCCACTGATGATGCAAAAGCCCAGACTTCGGCCTCTCAGGCCTGTCCTGCCCACTGCGGTCTCCATGAGCTGAGGAAATAATCCTTCGTGTCGTGATCTTGGCGAGGCAGCAGTGAGCGGTGGCCTGAAGCGAGATCTTCATCCCCTGCCCAGGAGCTGAACCTGGAAAGCCTGGATGAGAACCAGGAATCCCAGCCACCAGACCAGCAAGGGCTAGAGGCTAGAAGCTATTTTCCTGTGGATCTTTGCCCCCAGTGAAAAAATGCATTTATCAGGGAGGCAGACACTGTAAATGCAGGTATAAAGTTTATTATTAGAGACATAGCACAGCAACAAGTGGGAGAGCACAGAGAGAAATAGTTGGTTTACTTAGGACAGAAGCAAAGCACAGAGCCACACCCCGAGAGAAAGTGTATGGGTGTCCCTCCTAGTGAGGAGGACTGCAGTAAGGAGGCAGTTAAGCCATTCATATAGATCAGTTCTTCTGGGTCTTTGTCTTTCTTCATGCCAAGTATCTGGCTTCTTTTTCCACACCTGAGCTACCCTGGGGCACTCCCCAGGTGCGCATACAACCCTCAGCTAAGACGGATCTTGAAGTGAAGGCTTCTGGGAGGAGCAAGGCTCATTATGGCCCCGAGTTATCGCCTGACTTTTGACCCACAAGGAGCCTTCCTGTGTGCGTGCAGTGTCTCCTTTGTCCCAAAAGAGGGGAGAGCAGAGCTCCCTTAATCTTTTACTCAAATGAAGTTTTGCCCCTCTTTGTCTTTGCCATGACTATTTCCTTGACTATCGCCATGACTATCACCTTAAGGAGTTTACAAGAGACAAACATTGGCTATTTACCCTGTTTCTGTTGTTACTTCTACTACAGAGGGCAAACAGGAGGCTGATTGTAAATGCCTTAACTGGAGCCCACCTGTCTCTTGTCTCAGAAAATGCTAACAGTTCTAAGAATCCAGGCTGAAGACCATTTCTTTGTGCCCCGTGTAATGCAAACAGAAGGCCAGTTGTAAACATCTAACCTGGAGCCCATGTATCTCCTACATCAATCACAGCCTCAGTTTCCCCATCTGTGATCCTAGCCTAGGGGTGATTCTGGAGTAAGGAAAGAGCAGACCTCAGGGTGGGTTGTGGGGTGGGAATGGAGTGGAGATTTGGGGGCAGGGTAGAGCTAGGTACGTATTCTTGCAGCCTCCTTCACATCACCCTGTCAGAGAGCCTGACAAGAAACAAAACCAAAGGGTTCATCTGGGAAAGCGCAAACGGGCTCTCCGCGCAGCCACTGATGACGCTGGCTCTCAGCAGGGGCTCAGAGGCCAGACAATAGAACTGTGACTCTGCTCAGCCCTAAACTTCTTTCCCAGCTTTGCAGTGAGTCAGTGGCTTTGTGTTTATAACCATTGTCCTTGGAGTCTCTATGTGTTAATTTAAACACACACACACACTTAAGGCTATTTGGTAACATTTTTCCTACCTTCAAACAAAAAGAAATTCAAGTTAGATAACTGACTTTATTTGCCAGCAAGAGGACAGTAAGAAAGTAAACTACCTTTAACAGAAAAAAAAAGAAAAATCTGGACAATTTGCATGAGAAAAGAAGTCAACTTTAGGTTCAAGATCTGGGCTTTGCTTCTGATTACAGTGAGCAATGAGGGGCTTCATCCACTCGCAACTAGATTTCCTCTTCTGCAGAGCGAAGCAGTTGACTTGAGGGTTTTATGGTTATTTGTTGTTGTTGTTGTTCAGTCACTAAGTCGTGTCAGACTCTGGGACCCAATGGACTGCAGCACATCAGGCTTCCCTGTCCACTATCTCCCAGAGTTTGCTCGAATTCATGTCTAATTATTTATTAGTAACACCCAATTTTGCCCCCAGAATTCTACTATAAAAAAGATGTAAACATGCAGTATAAATTCATGAATGTATACAACTTCAAATGCATTGGATTATTACAAAGTAATGAAACAAGGCTATCTATGTATGTATTTCAGTTGCACTAATCACAACGGAGAAGGCAATGGCACCCCACTCCAGTACTCTTGCCTGGAAAATCCCATGGACAGAGGAGCCTGGTAGGCTGCAATCCATGGGGTCGCTAAGAGTCGGGCACAACTGAGCGACTTCACTTTCACTTTTCACTTTCATGCATTGGAGAAGGAAATGGCAACCCACTCCAGTGTTCTTGCCTGGAGAATCCCAGGGACGGAGGAGCCTGGTGGGCTGCCATCTATGGGGTCGCACAGAATCGGATACAACCAAAGCCACTTAATAGCAGCAGCAGCAATCACAAAGATCCTGATACAAGTGAGTGTGAATACTAATGGTCTTTTTCTTTCTTTTTCTTTTGTTATTTGTTTTGCTTTGTTTGTTTTCAATAATGCTTTGCCAATTGAGAGTACTACTTAACTGGGGCAGAGTGGGTTTTAATCTGGTATCATCAAAAACAAAACAATCCCCCCAAAACTAGCTAATCAGGCAGCATAAATTAGTGCATTTGTGTGGGTCAATGATTTTGAGCATATATATACTTTTTTTTAATTTTAAACTTCTATTTTTGTATTGGAGTATAGCTGATTAACAATGCTGTGATAGTTGAGTACATATTTTAACAGCACTTTTTATCACAAGCTAAAATATATTTTCAGGTGAAATCAGGATAAAACATTTGAATAGCCCTAAAAAACTAAGATCATGTCATCTGGTGCCATCACTTCATGGGAAATAGATGGGGAAACAGTGGAAACAGTGTCAGACTTTATTTTTTGGGGCTCCAAAATCACTGCAGATGGTGACTGCAGCCATGAAATTAAAAGACTCTTACTCCTTGGAAGGAAGGTTATGACCAACCTAGATAGCATATTCAAAAGCAGAGACATTACTTTGCCAACAAAGGTCCATCTAGTCAAGGCTGTGGTTTTTCCTGTGGTCATGTATGGATGTGAGAGTTGGACTGTCGAGAAAACTGAGCACCGAAGAATTGATGCTTTTGAACTGTGGTGTTGGAGAAGACTCTTGAGAGTCCCTTGGACTGCAAGGAGATCCAACCAGTCCATTCTAAAGGGGATCAGCCCTGGGTGTTCTTTGGAAGGACTGATGCTAAAGCTGAAACTCCAATACTTTGGCCACCTCATGCGGGGAGTTGACTCATTGGAAAAGACTCTGATGCTGGGAGGGATTGGGGGCAGGAGGAGAAGGGGACAACAGAGGATGAGATGGCTGGATGGCATCACTGACTTGATGGACGTGAGTCTCAGTGAACTCTGGGAGTTGGTGATGGACAGGGAGGCCTGGCATGCTGCGATTCATGGGGTCGCAAAGAGTCGAGTGACTGAACTGAACTGAACTGAACTGAAAGAACCCTCTGGGTTCACAGAGTACTTGGAAATCTCCTGGGCTAGAGGGTCTTTAACTTGTAGTCTGAGAATCTTTACCTTTGCCCCTTCCCCAAACATGATTCCCTCCTCTGCCCCCTCATGCATTCTAGAAATTCCTACTGTGAATCTGGCATAGTTCTAGCCTTGGAATGCTTTAAGTGAATCTCTCCCAAATAAGTGACACAGATGTCTACTGGAAGATGAATGGATAAGAAAGCTGTGGTACGTATACACAATGGACTATTACTCAGCCATTAAAAAGAATACATTTGAGTCAGTTCTAATGAGGTGGATGAAACTGGAGCCTATTATACAGAGTGAAGTAAGTCAAAAAGAAAAACACCAATCAGTTTAGTTCAGTTCAGTCGCTCAGTCGTGTCCAACTCTTTGCGACCCCATGAATCGCAGCACACCAGGCCTCCCTGTCCATTGCCAACTCCCTGAATTCACTCAGACTCACGTCCATCAAGTCAGTGATGCCATCCAGCCATCTCATCCTCTGTTGTCCCCTTCTCCTCCTGCCCCCAATCCCTCCCAGCATCAGTCTTTTCCAATGAGTCAACTCCCCGCATGAGGTGGCCAAAGTATTGGAGTTTCAGCTTTAGCATCAGTCCTTCCAAAGAACACCCAGGGCTGATCCCCTTTAGAATGGACTGGTTGGATCTCCTTGCAGTCCAAGGGACTCTCAAGAGTCTTCTCCAACACCACAGTTCAAAAGCATCAATTCTTCGGTGCTCAGTTTTCTCGACAGTCCAACTCTCACATCCATACATGACCACTGGAAAAATGATAGCCTTGACTAGATGGACCTTTGTTGGCAAAGTAATGTCTCTGCTTTTCAATATGCTATCTAGGTTGGTCATAACTTTCCTTCCAAGGAGTAAGCGTCTTTTAATTTCATGGCTGCAGTCACCATCTGCAGTGATTTTGGAGCCCCCAAAAATAAAGTCTGACACTGTTTCCACTGTTTCCCCATCTATTTGCCATGAAGTGATGGGACCAGATGCCATGATCTTCGTTTTCTGAATGTTGAGCTTTAAGCCAACTTTTTCACTCTCCACTTTCACTTTCATCAAGAGGCTTTTGAGTTCCTCTTCACTTTCTGCCATAAGGGTGGTGTCATCTGCATATCTGAGGTTCTTGATATTTCTCCCGGCAATCTTGATTCCAGCTTGTGTTTCTTCCAGTCCAGCATTCCTCATAATGTACTCTGCATATAAGTTAAATAAACAGGGTGACAATGTACAGCCTTGACGTACTCCTTTTCCTATTTGGAACCAGTCTGTTGTTCCATGTCCAGTTCTAACTGTTGCTTCCTGACCTGCATACAGATTTCTCAAGAGGCAGGTCAGGTGGTCTAGTATTCCCATCTCTTTCAGAATTTTCCACAGTTTCTTGTGATCCACACAGTCAAGGCTTTGGCATAGTCAATAAAGCAGAAATAGATGTTTTTCTGGAACTCTCTTGCTTTTTCCATGATCCAGTGGATGTTGGCAATTTGATCCCTGGTTCCTCTACCTTTTCTAAA
Organism: Bos mutus; assembly: GCF_027580195.1. Taxonomy (NCBI): domain Eukaryota; kingdom Metazoa; phylum Chordata; class Mammalia; order Artiodactyla; family Bovidae; genus Bos; species Bos mutus. The sequence continues at coordinate 39,504,207 of NC_091636.1, read as the reverse complement.
ACCAGCTTGAACATCAGGAAGTTTATGGTTCACATATTGCTGAAGCCTGGCTTGGAGAATTTTGAGCATTACTTTACTAGCGTATGAGATGAGTGCAATTGTTCGGTAGTTTGAGCATTCTTTGGCATTGCCTTTCTTTGGGATTGGAATGAAAATTGACCTCTTCCAGTCCTGTGGCCACTGCTGAGTTTTCCAAATTTGCTGGCATATTGGGTGCAGCACTTTCACAGCTTCATCTTTCAGGATTTGAAATAGCTCAACTGGAATTCCGTCACCTCCACTAGCTTTGTTCATAGTGGTGCTTTCTAAGGCCCACTTGACTTCACATTCCAGGATGTCTGGCTCTAGGTCAGTGATCACACCATTGTGATTATCTGGGTCGTGAAGATCTTTTTTGTACAGTTCTTCTGTGTATTCTTGCCACCTCTTCTTAATATCTTCTGCTTCTGTTAGGTCCATACCATTTCTGTCCTTTATCGAGCCCATCTTTGCATGAAATGTTCCCTTGGTATCTCTAATTTTCTTAAAGAGATCTCTAGTGTTTCCCATTCTGTTGTTTTCCTCTATTTCTTTGCATTGATCACTGAGGAGGTTTTCTTATCTCTTCTTGCTATTCTTTGGAACTCTGCATTCAGATGCTTATATCTTTCCTTTTCTCCTTTGCTTTTCACTTCTCTTCTTTTCATAGCTATTTGTAAGGCCTCCCCAGACAGCCATTTTGCTTTTTTGCATTTCTTTTCCATAGGGATGGTCTTGATCCCTGTCTCCTGTACAATGTCACAAACCTCATTCTATAGTTCATCAGGGACTCTGTCTATCAGATCCAGACCCTTAAATCTATTTCTCACTTTCACTGTATAATCATAAGGGATTTGATTGAGGTCATACCTGAATGGTCTAGTGGTTTTCCCTACTTTCTTCAATTTAAGTCTGAATTTGGCAATAAGAAGTTCATGATCTGAGCCACAGTCAGCTCCTGGTCTTTTTTTTGCTGACTGTATAGAGCTTCTCCATATTTGGCTGCAAAGATTATAATCAATCTGATTTCGGTGTTGACCATCTGGTGATGTCCATGTGTAGAGTCTTCTCTTGTGTTGTTGGAAGACGGTGTTTGTTATGACCAGTGCATTTTCTTGGAAAAACTCTATTAGTCTTTGCCCTGCTTCATTCCATATTCCAAGGCCAAATTTGCCTGTTACTCAAGGTGTTTCCTAACACATATATATGGAATTTAGAAAGATGGTAACAACGACCCTATATGCAAGACAGCAAAAGAGACACAGATGTATAGAACAGTCTTTTGGACTCTGTGGGAGAAGGCAAGGGTGGGATGATTTGAGAGAATATCATTGAAACATGTACATTACCATATGTGAAATAGATCACTAGTCCAAATTCAATGTATGAAACAGGGCACCCAAAACCGGTGCACAACCCAGAGGGATGGGATGGGGAGGCAGGTGGGAAGGGGGTTCAGGATGGGGGACACATGTACACCTATAGCTGATTCATGTCAATGTATGGCAAAAACCATGACAATATTGTAAAGTAATTAGCCTCCAATTAAAATAAATAAATAATTTTTTTTTAAGTAAGCCATTGACACTGGGTCCATTTTTTATTTCTTCAAGGATGCTCTTAAGGAGGTTGCATTTTTTTTTGTAATATGATGCTCTACTCAGAAAAATCCAGAGTCCTGTCAAAATGCCCCCAAAGACTGACCAATGGAAAGATGGCCTTTGTAAACCTGGAGAATAAGGCATTGTCAAAGAAACTTGTCTTATTAAAAGACTTCTGTCCCTTTAGAACCAACACTTGATAGCCTGGACAAGCTAGATGTAGAATATTTAATTGTTCAGACTCTTAGAGAATATCAGTAGGGATTCAGATTATGTCATTTGGGTTCTGACCAAGAATAGGAAACAGAAAGCTGAATAGATAAACCTGAGAGTTCTTGTCCAATACCCTTGCTTTCCCATGAGTGCCAGAAAGACATGGGGTTGGTGCTGCACTGTCCTTCCACCGGGTGCGATTCACACGTGCTGTTGGGAGCAGACATGTAGGAGGATAGGGCAGAGACACATATGGGAGGAGAATGGAGAGGCAGTTTTTTTAAATCAACTTTCTTAATACCGCATGACCAAGAAAACCCATCTGAGCTTCCCTGGTGGCTCAGACAGAAAAGAACCTGCCTGCAAGGCAGGAGACCCAAAATTCAATCCCTGGATCAAGAAGATCCCCTGGAGAAGGGAATGGAAATCCATTCCAATATTCTTGCCTGGAGAATTTCATGGACAAAGGAGCCTGGTGGGCTACAGTCCATAGGGTCACAAAGAGTTGGACACGACTGAGCAGGACTAACAACAAGCAGGCAAGCTGGACTTAGAAAAGGCTGAGAAACCAGAGATCAAATTGCCAATATCTGTTGGATCATAGAAAAAGCAAGGGAATTCCAGAAAAGCATCTATTTCTGTTTCAGTGACTATGTGAAAGCCTTTGACTGTTGATCACAACGAACTGTGGAAAATTTTTAGAGATGGCAATACTAGACCACCTTACCTGCCTCCTGAGAAACCTATATATGCAGGTCAAGAAGCAACAGAACTGGACATGGAATAATGAACTGGTTCCAAATTGGGAAAGGAGTACATCAAGGCTGTATATTGTCACTCTGCTTATTTACTTTATATGCAGAGTACTTCATGGAAAATGTTGGGTTGGATGAAGCTCAAGCTGGAATCAAGATTGCCAGGAGAAATATCAACAACTTCAGATATGCAGATGTCACCACTCTTATGGAAGAAAGTGAAGAGGAACTAAAGAGCCTCTTAAAAAGCTGGCATAAATCTCAATATCCAAAAAACTAAGATCATGGCATCCAGTCCTATCACTTCATGGCAAATAGATGGGGGAAAATGGAAACAGTGACAGACTTTATTTTCTTGGGCTCCAAAATCAATGCAGATGGTGACTGCAGCCATGAGATTAAAAGATGCTTCCTCCTTGGAAGAAAAGCTATGACCAACCAAGACAGCATATTCAAAAGCAGAGGCATTACTTTGCCGACAGAGGTCCGAACAGTCAAAGCTTTGGTTTTCCAGTAGTCATGTATGGATGTGACAGTTGGACCATAAAGAAAGCTGAGTGCCGAAGGATTGACGCTTTTGAACTGTGGTGTTGGAGAAGACTCTTGAGAGTCCCTGGGACTGCAAGGAGATTAAACTACTCAATCCTAAAGGAAATCAACCCTGAACATTCATTGGAAGGGACTGAAGCTGAAGCTGAAGATTCAATAATTTGGCCACCTGATGTGAAGAGCCAACTCATTGGAAATGATCCTGATGAGGGCAAGAGGAGAAGGGGACAACAGTGGATGAGCTGGTTGGATGGCATTATTGATTCAATGGAAATGAGTTTGAGCAAACCCAGGGAGATAGTGAAGGACAGGGAAGGCCAGTGTGCTGCAGTCCATGGGGTCACAAAGAGTTGGACACGACTGAGCTACTGAACAATAAGTAGGCAAAGGAAATCATGCCAAAATTCATGAAACAATCTGTCTTACTTTTTAAGGTATAAAAACATCCTTTACCAAGTTTAATTTAATCAAGAATGATAGTATGCTTAGAACTATTTAATCAACTGCTTGCTAACCTGAAGCCTGGAAAGAGCCCGACTTCAGAGACTATGTTGGTTTCGTCCTTATCCATTAGGGGGCACCAAAATCCTATAAACTGCTTTCAGAGAGCCCTGGAAGGTTTCAATCAGGAGGAAGGGGATGAACAGGCGGGCTGCCCAGATCCGATCAATGCTCTAAAAGTAGTAATGCCCAATGACTGAAACCCTCCACAAGAGTCCTGTCATGTTGCTGTATAAGAATGTGTGGTATTTGCATTAAGAAGTGAGTCTCTCTAAGTGACTCTTGCCATCTGAGGTCTCATAGAACAAGTCTTATCCAGCTTATTCATGGCCAGACATTCAAACACAAGCCTCCAATTTTCACATATCTTCCGTCTTTCCTTCTACAGAATAAATACCATGGAAGTTTCAGCAGTTCTTAAATGTATTAGTGAAGGTTCTTCTTTCTGTTCTGTTGCAGGCTGCAGAGCTGGGCCCTGGTTAGCTTTCCCTGGGATGTCTCACAGGATCAAGAGAACAGTTAAACACCTAAAGCCTGAGAAAGCGGCTGCTAGGAGTTCACAGCAGCAGTCCAAGGCCCTCTTACTACAGCCTTGCCATTCACATGAATCACATAGGTGACTCACGCTCATCTCCGTGTCTCTCAATTCCACATTTCATCTTCCTGTAGAGACTCTGGTGGCTCAGACAGTAAAGAATCTGCCTGCAATGCAGGAGACCTGGGTTCAATCACTGGGTCAGGAAGATCCCCTAGAGACGGAAATGGCTACCCACTCCAGTATTCTTGCTTGGAAAATTCCATGGACAGAGGAAACTGGCGCGCTACAGTCCATGGGGTTACAAAGAGTCAGACACGACTGAGCAACTGAACTCACTGAAGTCCTCACCAGGTGGGAGAAGTTAACAAATGGTGCCCCAAAGCATGTAGACCCCAGACGGGTTGGGAACAGAAGGTGGAAGATGGTGACTCCCACCTACCTCACCACCAACCAATCAGAAAAGCGTCCACAAGCTGACCCTCCCCTTTTTTAAGCATTACTATAAAACTTCTCACTACCTCCTCCAATCAGGACACGGTCTTGAGGCATTAGCCTATGGTGGCCCTCTTTTCCGAGTGAAGCAATAAAGCTGTTATCCTCTACTTCATCCAAAACTCTGTCTCTGAGAATTAATACAGGGTTGGGTACAGAGGCCCGATCCAGCTCCCATCTCTCCTCTGAAAATTGACCGTTTGTTCATATTCTCTTTACGTTGGCAGCCAAGTGTCGAGGGTGGGTCTGAAACCATGCAGAGCAGGGGACTATCACCCTCTGATTCTGAACCCCATGCTTCTATTACTGTGATCTAAGATATGAGCTTTTTTTGATTCACATGACTCTTCTCGGCTCTTGATACATCACCTTCATCTCCTATTTCAGCCATCTGATCTGGTGATTTAAATGCCAGGTCATTACCCCAAGAATTTTCATCTATAACATCTGAATTACTGTTCCAGCTTGCCAAAATCTTTTGCATTTTGATTCTATCACTCATTAGAGCACAGAGTTATGCCAATATTATGTTTGGCTATTAATTTAGCAAAGTTCTGCTTTGTTTTAAAAAACTGAGTTTGGCAGGAGAATGAGACAATAGAAATCACTGAGCTACCCAGGGAAATTGTAGAAAATGTGTAAGAGAACTCCTTACTTTTAGGAATCCATCATACTTTCAGGAAATTTTAGTTCCATAAATACAGATTTGAATACTTAGGTTTTTGTCTTATTATTTATAATTGCAAAAACATTGGAAACTCATTTACTGCCTAATGGTAAAGGAATGCATAAATAAATTTTGATATAGTCATTCAATGAAATATTTTTGCCACCAATAAAAATTTATTTATAAAGACTTCTTTAAGATATAGAAAAACATGTATCAATATATGCAATATATTTTATATAAATTTAGCAGAAACTTGTATTCTCATTATATTTTGATTTTTTATTTTCCATATTTTTTTCACTTTTATGATGAAATAAATGGGAAGTCTTCTCTCATGCAAGTCTGTCTCATGATCGTTCTCAGCTTTTGATTATGGATAAATTCTTTGCATTTTTATGTTAAAGGAACTTTCGTTTTTTTAAACTATCTTGTAATATGGGGTTTCCTTCACTTTGTCCCACTCACATATGTTTTACAGTAGAGCCACCCCAATGCGATAATTAGCACTTCCTGTTGAGCTTATCTGGTAGAGCTCTGAAGCCTGCTGCTGCTGCTGTTGCTAAGCCTGAGTCTCTGTCAAATGTTGTTGTCATTCAGTCACTAAGCTGTGTTTGACTCTGAGACACCATGGACTATAGCCAGGCAGGCTTCTCCGCCCATGGGATTCTCCAGACAAGAATACTGGAGTGGGTTGCCATTTCCTCCCTCCAGGGGATCTTCCTGACTCAGGGAATGAACCCTCGCTTCTTGCATCTCCTGCCTTGGCAGGTGAATTCTTTTACCACTGTGCCACCTGGGATGCCCCTCCTAAACCGGGAAATCTGCAGTGTCAGCTCCTCAGAGCCCCTGTGTGGTATGAAGTGCCTGACTCTAAGATTCGCTGATTGCACTGTAAGGGCCGGACATGAAGATTTTGATAGTGAGGTCTCCATCTCAAAGATATCTATCTCCAATAAACACTTTGCTAGCAACACAACCAGATAAAGTGCCAAGTTGCCTCACCCTTGAAGTTCCCCTTGTAGGGAGCCCTGGGTGAAGTAGATAACTGTCCCCTTGCCTGCTTTTCTCCTCTAGCACCACAGTCCCTGCTCTTATGTTTAAAGAGAGAAGTCCTAGCCCCCTCCCACCCTCAACCCCAGGAAAGGCAGAGCCCCCGGTCTGCACTGTTTCTCTCTCTCTCCAGGACCTCACTATGTTGCCTCATGTATGCTGTGTCCTTCCAGGACTTAGGAATCATAAACCTTGTTGTTGTTTTTTGAATTTTCCTGTTGGTTGTAGCTGATGTGCCTCTTACAATTACAAAACAACACAGGGGCTGGTCCAGCCACAGTACTGGTTCCAGTTCTGAAAACTTCTGTGAGACTCACAAGTGTGAGTGTGTGTGTTAGCCACTCAGTCATGTGACCCCACGGACTGCAGCCCACCAGGTTCCTCTGTCCGTGGGATTCTCCAGGCAAGAATACTGGAGTGGGTTGCCATTCCCTTCTCCAGGGGATCTTCCCAACCCAGGGATCAAGCTCAGGTCTTCTGCATTGCAGACAGATTCTTTACTGTCTGAGCCACCAGAGAAGCGCCACAGATAGGACAGCCAAAGTGAGTGCACGCAGAGGTTCTGAGAGTGTCACTAACCAGAGGCTGAGATTGATGGGAAACACCCTATCATTGCCGTCTTCTACCTGGAGGCTCAGCTTTGCTCTTTTTCTGAGTTAATCACTGGAGTTGCAGAGAGACTAATGGGATCTGAAATTATATCACAGGTCTGGTCTAGGATACTGTGTGCTGGGAATGAACCACATTCCTCCATGTCATGGAGGCTGAAGCAGAAGGATCTCTACTGCCGTTCAGCAAAGAACTGAGCTTGGCATTGTTTCCCCACCACTATCACGGTCTGCCACACCTTCCACGCTAAGACTGGCTGTGGGGCACCAGCCTCTTTGGCTGGTGTCCTGTGGTCCTTGTCCTCCATATCCTCTGCCTGCCTTCCATCTGTGAGAAAACTTTAGCCAAAGAACAATTTTAATCAGAGAGGTGACAGAATGCAGAAACAAAGGGAAATAGTCAAAGGAGACCAAATAATAATAGTTTCGTCATTAGGCATAGTCAAGGACTGTAGTTCCTTCTCAAGAGCTATAGATAATATTTTGAGCCATATTCTGTGAGCTGTCTTACAGATATTAAAACCTCCACCAGGTGGAAGAAGTTAATTACATGATGACCAGACCATAGCCATGACATTGCTGTTGCTCTTCAGTTGCTCAGTCATGTACGACTCTTTGCAACCCTATGGACTGCAGCATGCCAGGCTTCCCTGTCCTTCACCATCTCCCAGAGCTTGTTCAAACTTATGTCCATTGAGTTGGTGATGCCATCCATCCATCTCATCCTGTGAAGTTCCCTTCTCCTCCTGCACTCAGTCTTTCCCAGCATCAAGGTCTTTTCCAATGAGGCAGCTCTTCGCATCAGATAACCAAAGTATTGGAGCTTCAGCTTTAGCATCAGTCCTTCAGTGTTGATTTCCTTTAGAATTAACTGGTTTGATCTCCTTGTAGTCCAAGGGACTCTCAAGAGTCTTCTCCAGTACCACAATCCAAAAGCAGCAATTCTTTGGCATTCAGCTTTCTTTATAGTCCAAGTCTTACATCCACAGGTAAAGCTTTGACTATTTGGACCTTTGTTGGCAAAGTGACGTCTCTGCTTTTTAATATACTGTCTAGGTTTGTCACAGCCATGACGTAAGCTGCCGCAATTTTGAGAACTGGCCTTAAAGAAATGGAAACAAACCAGCCTTGGAACTGAAGAATAACTAACTGTACTTTAACATAATAAAGGTGTGGCTGCTGCTGCTGCTAAGTCGCTTCAGTCATGTCCAACTCAGTGCGACCCCATAGACCGCAGCCCACCAGGCTCCCCCGTCCCTGGGATTCTCCAGGCAAGAACACTGGAGTGGGTTGCCATTTCCTTCTCCAATGCATGAAAGTGAAAAGTGAAAGTGAAGTCACTCAGTCATATCCAACTCTTAGTGACCCCATGGACTGCAGCCTACCAGGCTCCGCCGTCCATGGGATTTTCCAGGCAAGAGCAGCAGAGTGGGTTGCCATTGCCTTCTCTGAAAGATGATGCTGGTCAGTCCAATTTCAAGATGGTGGTCTGACCAGCCATCTTTCAAGATGACCAATTTCAAGAAGACTGTCAGAGCTGACTGTACTGTTTCTGCACGTACCCCCTCCCTCTGTCTATAAAAGTTCTTTCCCATTGATTGGCAGTGGAGGGGAGTCAGCCTTTGGATAGATTTCTTCCCCAGCCCTCCTTCCCCTCCCTCCCCCTTACCCCCTTTGCCAACCCTGGTTGCTGGCATCCAAAATAAAGCAAATTTACCTTTCCACCAGCTTCCCTTGTGGCTTAGCTGGTAAAGAATTCACTTGCGATGCAAGAGACCTGGGTTCGATCCCTGGGTCGGGAAGATCCCCTGGAGAAGGAAAAGGCTACCCACTCCAGTATTCTGGCCCGGAGAACTCCATGGACTATTTAGTCCATGGGGTCGCAAAGAGTCAGACACTTTTCACCTTTCTACCAACCTGGCCTCTTTAATGGCTTATGAGCAGCTGGACCCTCATTTTTGGTTACACTGCACCCTATTCACATATTACCAGTGGACCCTTTATCCTCTCCTTTCACTCCTTACCTGAGCTCCTCAGGATCATCCTGGGACGAGAGCACCTGAGCCCAGAGATCCTCCTCGCCCCTCTGCCTGCCAGGCTCAGCTCTTGTTGCCATCACTTTCCAGCCTTTCTTCTTCTCGTCTGAGGGTCCTCCTCCCGCCCTGCCTGCCTAAGAAATCAAGGACCCAGGACACCTCCTCCTTGGCCCCTAAGCTGCCTGTGACATTGTTAAGTCTGGTGTGCACACCTGGCTCTGGGAAAATTGGGGGACAGGCAGAAGAACTAGGGCGAGGGTACCATCTTACAGTGTATTTTTTATTATTGAAGCAGAAAGTAAAAATTATAACGCTCTCACTTTAGGGATAATCTTCATTCCTTCACATCTTATATGTTGTTTTTCTAGTCTTTTATGGGTTATGTCATTTTTATAGCAGCTGAAACCATATAGCAGCTTTTTATAGTAGTTGAAACTATTTAAAGTACCCTGGAAAGGTACTTCTTTGCTTTTTTATGCTCCCTTTCCTTTTCTTCCCTCCTGCACATCCCTTTTTGATTACTGGTTATTGAGGTAAGTTCATCTGAGAGGGGAGGTGAGATCAGCCTAGTTAGCCCCGTTGCTAATTGCAATTCCAATGTTAGCTGTACTGCCTCCTTTAGGCTCCAGCCTCCTTTCAGGGTGAAAGCCAGGTACTAGCGTACATCGTCTTTTATGTTTGAGGAAACTTAATATTCAAGGAGTTTTAGTGGCTGGACCATCATGACACAGCAAGAGGCAGGGCCAGCACCAAAGCCCAGCCTTCACAGCCCCGTTTCTATGTCCCTGCTGTCAGCAATGGGTGTGGGCTAATCTGATAAGGATCTTCTTGGGGTCTGATTCCAAGTGGCCAAAAGGAGAGGCCAGTGAATGAAGCTGCGAACAAAAGCAGCAGAGAGCAGAGAAGCCAGTGCAGGGTGGGCTGGCTCCCCATAAGCCTCCTGGGCTTCCGGGAGGTGTTCCAAGGAGCCTGGCTTCTATTCCCAGAGGAGAGTTCATATTTGTGCTCTCAGTCACAGACGTTTACAGCCCATTTGTGCCTACCTGATGGGCTGGCGATTAGAGGGGCAGCCATGGGCTCACCAGGGAGTGCAGGTTTGCTTTCTCTGGCTTCTGAATGTGAGTGGGAAGAGACCTTCCCCTCCACTCCAGGGTACAGAGGAGTCCCCGGGGTTTTCACAGAACTGCCGCGTCTTTGATGGCCATTCTGCCATGGGCCCCTCCCAGACCTTCTCCTTGGGTTTCTAAATGACTGCTAATTCTTTTTTTTTCCCTGAAAAGAAGAAAGGATGCTAAACTGCACTGTCTTGGTGTCCACCCTCTGGGAGTTCTGTGTTTCCTAACAGAATCCCTGCCCTGGAGCTGGAGACGCGGCCCTTAGAGAGCCTGGGCCGGGCCCTGCGTGGGATGTCAGCGGAGCATCTCAGCACATGCACCCCCCCAGCTCCCCGGGTGTGGGTCCTTTTGTGGTGGGCCTTGTATGAGTCATTCATTTCTTAGTCCACAAACACTTACTGAGGAGCTGCTAAGTGCTAGAGAGGGAGGGGACACAACCCCCGCAGCTCTCTGGTGACGGGACCCAGGGGCAAAGCTTTGAGAGTCTGCAGGGGCGCCTCAGGTCCCTGCAATCTCCGCAGACCAGCGAGCAACGGCAGGAAGATGCGGAAACAAAAGTCGGTGGGAATTTCACTCTGTCGCAAAGCCCTTCTCCTACCTCCGGAAGGACCCCAACTCTGTTAGATGCTTTCCTGTAAATAAACAACGGAGTTTATCCAGGGTGGCGACAGAGCTGAAAGTCCGAAATGATTTGAGCCAGAGGGGATTTTGAAGGTTAAGTGTGTTAAGCTAAGGAAGTATGAAACAGGATGCTGTGCCTAATAAGCACCATGACTTTAAAGCCGTAATGATTACTTTGCTCGGGAAGAGATGACTTTCTTCCTAAACATAAAGATTCTTGTTCGTTTACAGTTTATAAGCTCACATTCTTGACAGGCCACTTAAAAGAGAATTGTGTAAAAATCTGATTTTAAGTTGCAATTTTTCTGCTTATCCAAAAATTAATGTTTCCCATAAATATTAAAATGTACATCATATACTAATTCTCTTATAAGGAGGGTTGTCCTTTTTTCTGAATGTATGTACTTTGCAATTAGTTAAGGTGTTAAAGGAAAATGAAAAGATGATAGTAGTAAAGAGTAACTGCTTTTTAAATATCCTTGTGTAAAAAAAAATAAAATAAATAAATAAATAAATATCCTTGTGTGATAAAATGTTGACACTCCTATGTTAATCCCCATATTCTTAAGTTTTATTATTCTTTATTATTACACTGATATAATTTATTTTATTTATTATATACAACATTATATAATGTAATTTATTATATAATAATATAGTAATGTTGGACTTCCTGGTGGTTCAGATGGTAAAGAGTCTGCCTGCAATGCAGGAGACCTGGGTTTGATCACTGGGTCAGAAAGGTCCCTGGAAAAGGAAATGGCAACCTACTCCAGTATTCTTGCATGAGAGAATTCCATGGACAGAGGAGCTTGGTGGGTTATAGTCCATGGGGTTGCAAAAAATCGGACATGACTGATTAACACTTTTACTTTATAGTAATGTTATTATTATTTACACATTTATTATTATTTAAGTGACAGAGCAAATATGTAACTACCTCTTTCTTCTTAGAAGATTACCACCACCACCCCACACTGCCCACCCCCCACCAAAAAAAAATCAAGAAACAGAAATGCAGCTTCATCTGTGATGGGACCAGGCAACATCTGTGACCTCACTGATCCCCACTGCAGTACCTGGAGTGAAAGTGTTAGACGCTCAGTCGTGTTTGACTCTTTACGACCCCATGGACTATAGCCCACCAGGCTTCTCTGTCCTCCACTGTCTCCTGGAGTTTGCTCAAACTCATGTACATTGAATCAGTGATGCCATCTAACCATCTCGTCCTCTGCCATCGCCTTTTCCTTTTTTGCCTTCAATCTTTCCCAGCCCTGGAGCAGTTGCTATCTGCTGGCTGGAGAGAAACAAAGGTTATCTACTCACCCATTCAAAGAAGCTCGAGTTCTGTGCTGTGATCTAGGAAGAATCCTGTGTGTCAGGAGGCTCAGTGTGTCAGATATAAATTGCTGAGTAATGAACAGTCAGTCCCCAACACAGTAGCTTAAAGAAACATCCCGGGGGACTTTCCTGATGGTCCAGTGGTTGAGAATCCACCTTCCAGTGGAGGGGACTCAGATTTGATCCCTGGTCAGGGAAACAAGATCCCATATGGGGACAACTAAGCCTAAGTGCCACACCTAGATAGCCCTTGAGCCTCAGTGAAGGATCTTGTATGCCTCAACAAGGACCCAATGCAGTCAAAAAAAATAAAAAAAAAAAAAAAAAAAAAAAAGAACATATGTTTTATTTGCTAAGGATCCTGGGGGTCAGCGGTTGCAATGGGTTCAATAGACACGTCTTTGAGTGTCTCTCTCGGGGGTACTTACGAGGCAGAAGTCTTCCTGTTTGGCTGGGACTGGTCCTTGATGGTATCCCTTATGTGTCTGGCAGTTGGAGCTGGAAAAACAAATTCAAGGAATTCAGCCTGCCTCAAACTTTCTCCATAACAACTTACAAGATTAGAAGTCAGTAGAGCAATGCCTTCCAAGTTTAAGAAGGAAAAAAGTGACCTGGAAATAAGGCTACAGAAACATGTTTTCAAATGTACAAGAATTCAAGGAATATATCTTCCACATGTTTTCTTTGAATTAATCACTGAAAGGTGAAGTTTAGCCAACTGTTATGGACTGGATTTTGTATGCCTTCCTCATCCCCCCACACACAAAATATTTATATATTGAATCTTCATTCCCAGTGCCTCAGAATGTGACTGTATTTGGAGGCTGAGTCTTTAAAGAGGTGTGTGCATGCTAAGTCACTTCAGTCATGTCCGACTCTTTGAGATCCTATGGACTTTACTCTGCCAGGCTTCTCTGTCCATGAGATTCTCCAGGCAAGAATACTGGAGTGGATTGCCATGTCCTCCTCAAGGGGATCTTCCCAACCCAGGAATCGAACCTGTGTCTCTTACATCTCTTGCATTGGCAGGTGGGTTCTTTACCATTAGAGCCATCTGGGAAGCCCCTTTAAAGAGTTAAAATGAGATCATTGCAATGGGCCTGAATTCAGTATGACTAGTCCCAATAAGACGGAGAAGGCAATGGCACCCCACTCCAGTACTCTTGCCTGGAAAATCCCATGGACAGAGGAGCCTGGTAGGCTCCAGTCCATGGGGTCACTAAGAGTTGGACATGACTGAGCGACTTCATTTTCACTTTTCACTTTCATGCATTGGAGAAGGAAATAGCAACCCACTCCAGTATTCTTGCCTGGAGAATCCCAGGGACAGAGGAGCCTAGTGGGCTGCCGTCTATGGGGTTGCATAGAGTCGGACACGACTGAAGCGATTTAGCAGCAGCAGCAGCAGTCCCAATAAGAAGAGGAAATTTGGCACAGGCCCATACAGAAAGCATATAATGTGAAGACACAGGGGGAAATCAGCCATCTACAAGCCAAGGAGTGAGGCCTCACAAGGAACCCACCCTGAAGACACCTCGATCTCAGACTTCTAGGCTTTAGGACTGAGAGAAAATAGCTTTCTTTTGTTTAAGACACCCCGTGTGTGGTACTTTGTTATGGCAGCCCTAGCAAACAAATACACCAACCAAGAAAAATGAAAAAAGAAGTGGGGTGAGCACTGAAGCATGTCACCACAGGGCTAACTCTAACACAAATGGGGCAAGCGTTACACATGGGCTGAGCATCTGTAAGCTCATAAATCCGTCTTTAAGGGACTTGGGCTCCACTTGCACTGAGGCCCCCAGGTAACTATCATATCGGGCCAGTCATTTGGGTTCACTGGGCCGCACTGGGCTTCAACATAATGAATAACTTTCAAGTCAGGCTCTAGAGAGTCCTAGGCATTCAGGACAAGGGCTTCAGGGATTTCCAAGAAAATGAGGAGGTGAAGAAATTCTTTATCAATGTTATTCTTTGTCATTGTTATTCTTCTCTCCCCATCCTCAGTCAATGACTAGGTTCTCACAATCAGACATCAGTGGGGCGGGGAATTTGGCTTAATAAGAAGACAAACAGCAAAAAGTTTTTGCAGCAACATTGATGGACCTAGAGATGATCATACTAAATGAATGAGTCAGAAACAGAAAGAAAAATACCATATGGTATCACTTACAAGTGGAATCTACTTCTGCTTTATTGACCATGCCAAAGCCTTTGACTATGTGGACCACAACAAACTATGGAAAAATCTTAGAGCTGGGGATACCAGATCACCTGACCTTCCTCTTGAGAAATCCGTATGCAGGTCAAGAAGCAATAGTTAGAACTGGACATGGAACAACAGACTGGTTCCAAATAAGGAAAAGAGTATGTCAAAGCTGTATATTGTCACCCTGCTTATTTAACTTATATGCAGAGTACATCATGAGAAATGCTGGGCTGGATGAAGCACAAGCTGGAGTCAGGATTGCCAGGAAAAATATCAATAACCTCAGATATGCAGATGACACCACCCTTATGGCACAAAGCAAAGAAGAACTAAAGAGCCTCTTGATGAAAGTGAAAGAGGAGAGTGAAAAAGTTGGCTCAAAACTTAACATTCAGAAAACTAAGATCACGGCATCTGGTCCCATCGCTTCCTGGCAAATAGACGGGGGAAACAATGCGAACAGTGACAGACTTTATTTTTTTGGACTTCAAAATTACTGCAGATGGTGATTGCAGCCATGAAATTAAGACGCTTGCTCCTTGGAAGGAAAGTTATGACCAACCTAGACAGCATATTCAAAAGCAGAGACATTACTTTGCCAACAAATGTCCACCTACTCAAAGCTATGGTTTTTCCAGTAGTCATGTATGGATGTGAGAGTTGGACTATAAGGAAAGCTGAGTGCAGAAGAATTGATGCTTTTGAACTGTGATGTTGGAGAAGACTCTTGAGAGTCCCCTGGACTGCAAGGAGATCAAAACAGTCCATCCTAAAGGAAATCAGTCCTGAATATTCATTGGAAGGACTGATGTTGAAGCTGAAACTCCAATACTTTGGCCACCTGACACAGAACTGACTCATTTGAAAAGACCCTGATGCTGGGAAAGATTGAAGGCAGGAGGAGAAGGAGATGACAGAAGATGAGATGGTTGGATGGCATCACCGACTCAATGGACATGAGTTGGAGTAAACTCCAGGAGTTGGCGATGGATAGGGAGGCCTGGCATGCTGCAGTTCATGGAGTCACAAAGAGTCGGACACACCTGAGTGGCTGAACTGAACTGACAAGTGGAATCTAAAATACGACACAAATGAACATACCTACAAAACAAAAACATCCCCACAGGCATAGAGAACCGACTTGTGGTTGCCCAGGGGGAGGGACTGGGGGATGGAAGGATTGGAAGTTTGGGATTAGCAGATGCAAACTATCATATAAAGGATGAATAAAAACAAGGTCCTACTGTATAGCACAGGGAGCTATATATTCAGTAACCTGTGATAAATCATAATGGGAAAGAATATGAAAAAGAATGTATATCTGTATAACTGAGTCACTTTGCTGTGTTCAGTTGCTCAGTCGTGTACGACTCTTTGCAACCCCATGGATGGCAGCACACCAGGATTCCCTGTCTTTCACCATCTCCCAGAGCTTGCTCAAACTCGTGTCCACTGAGTCGGTGATGCCATCCAATCATCTTGTCTTCTGTTGCCCCTTCTTCTCCTGCCTTCAATCTTTCCCAGCATCAGGGTCTTTTCTAATGAATTGGCTCTTCGCATCAGGTGGCCAAATAATTGAAGCTTCAGCTTCAGTCCCACCAATGAATATTCAGGGCTGAATTCCTTTAGAATTGACTGCTTTGATCTCCTTGCAGTCCAAGAGACTCTCAAGAGTCTTCTCCGAATCACAGTTCAAAAGCATCAATTGTTTGGTGCTCAGCCTTCTTTATGGTCCACCTCTCACATCCATACATGACCACTGGAAAAACCATAGCTTTACCAGACAGACATTTGTTGGCAATGTAATGTCTCAGCTTTTTAATATGCTGTCTAGGTTGGCCATAGCTTTTCTTCCAAGGAGCAAGCATCTTTTAATTTCATGGCTGCAGTCACCATCTGCAGTGATTTTGGAGCCCAAGAAAATAAAGTCTGTCACTGTTTCCATTGTTTCCCTATCTATTTGCCTTGAAGTGATGGGACAGGATGCCATGATCTTAGTTTTTTGAATACTGAGTTTTAAGTCAGTATTTTCACTTTCCTCTTTCACCTTCATCAAGCTCCTCTTTGCTTTCTGCCATAAGGGTGGTGTCATCTGCATATATGAGATTATTGATATTTCTCCCAGCAATCTTGATTCCAGCTTGTGTTTCATCCAGCCCAGCATTTCTCATGATGTACTCAGGATAA
Source organism: Bos mutus (assembly GCF_027580195.1). Taxonomy (NCBI): domain Eukaryota; kingdom Metazoa; phylum Chordata; class Mammalia; order Artiodactyla; family Bovidae; genus Bos; species Bos mutus. Next base: position 39,487,703 of record NC_091636.1, on the reverse strand, counting down.
ATGATGTACTCATGATACATTATAATGGGGAAGAATATGAAAAAGAATGTATATCCATATAACTGAATCATTTTGCTGGACAGCAGAAACTAAACACAACATTGTAAATCAACTCTACTTCAGTAAAATTGTTTTAGAAAGCTTCTTAGTGGCTGACCTGGAATTATTCCTTAATTTCTCCTTAAGGAACCTCATGGAAGGCAACACCCATCACGTAAGAGGCACCATCACACGCTGCACATTTTTAGGGGAAGAAATCTTCTCTCCCTTGTCAGGATCTCTGGAAGACTTTTAACGGAGGGCTGCAATGTTCTCAAGGTGTGTGGCGTGTAGGGCGAAGGAAGGACGGATGGCCAGAGAGCATGGATGAGCATTGTCTGAAGAGAGACGGCCAGGATGTTCCTCTGGGGCTCACGTTCTGGCTGCAGCAGTTGTTTCCCTTCCAGGAAATTTCAGACAAGTTCACAGACCACCATGAGCTTGCAAACAAACTGCTAATAAAGAGGCTTCCAGCTGGGGTGGAGCAGGAAAGGGAGAAGCCCTGAGACCATTCACCAAACAGAAACAGAAAAACAAGTGGTGCACGGAGGACAGGGGCTGCACGTTAACCTGTGTGCTGGGGGGCCCAGAGGCCACGGGAAATGGCCAGGGCTCAACAAAGGCTTCAGAGGCAGGCGAGTATCAGGCCCTGGAAGGCAGCCGGGGTGACCTAGGTCTCCTTTGCTGGGTTTCTAAGGGCTCCTCTGAGAACCGGCGCTGGAGGAGAGTGAGGAAAGCAGCCGGTTGCCGGACTGAGTCCCCGCAGAGCAACTTGGACGGCCTTTTCCTGTGATTTAACAGTCTTGGTTGACTCTGAAAGGGGAACGCAGTGCAGCTGGCCCATAAAACTGCCGCACTTCAGGGTTTGGAAAAAACCCTCTTCAGAGAGAGTCAGAACGCCGGAGGGGTGACCGGGGCCAGAGCTCACGGCTGGCTGGGGAAAGCAGCTGTCCCCAGGGTGGCCGGGTCAGCGAGCGAGACATCAACCCCGGCAGAGCTGCGGCATCACAAGTGCGTGGGCGCATGCGCTGTGGTCCTCACGCAGACAGGCTCGCTTCCATTTCCTGGGTGGCCTGAGACCTGGCCGTCCACCCGGGGCGATCCTTGCGTCTCTTGGCTAGGAAGCAGAGGAGGACGTGCTGGGAGATGGGGCCATGCGGGACGCATGCTTTGTCACAGCGAACTCTGTTCTAACAGACCCCACGAGCGGGTTCAGATTTCAGCTCCCCACTCGGCCAGAGACTTCCGCTTGTTGCTTCTTTCTGGAGAAGGGAATGGCTACCCACTCCAGTATTTTTGCCTGGAGAATTCCATGGACAGAGGAGCCTGGCCGCCTGCGGTCCATGGGATCCCAAAGAGTTGGACACTGCTGAGCCACTTTCACCTTCTCCCCCATGCAGAACATCACTTGGTTATTCATTGACATGTTCAGTTGGTATAAAAGAGCCATTAGAATGGCAACAGTGATGACTTGGCCCAGCACTGTGCCAGCTGCTGTAGTGAAAGAACGGAGTTAGGCACTGTCTTAAACAGAGTTAGGCACTGTCTTTTGAGGGTATCAGATGGGTGGAGGAAATGCATGTTATTTCTTTGATTTGTTTAACTCTCATGTAGTAAGTGCCCATTTATGCACAGACCACTGTTCTTAGCACCTAATACATTTAATCCACCTCACAATCCCATATCGCCATTTTACAGAGGAGAAAAATAGAGGCAAAGGAACCTGCCCCAGCACCACACAGCTAGGAAGAGGTTAGCTGAGGTCAGTCGGGCTTTAGCACCCATTCCTTTAAATGTTACACCATTAAACAGATAAATGGAATGAAGAGTCTATAGACTATGCTTGAATGAAGAGTCTGCTTGGTGCTTGGAAAGTACAAAAGGGATTTTTCTTTTCACAGAGATTGGGAGTCAGGGTGGATTTCTCTGAAATGGTAACAGAAAGGAGGAAGTCTGTTCCACAAGAAGAGAAATACGAAAGCAAAGGTCTGGGGTGAGAAAAGTCATGGTGAACTCACAACCCTTGGAGGGAAGTCAGTGCTGTCATGGGAACGAGGTGAGCACCAGGCAGGATGGGGAGAGACAAGGTTGGAGGGTAAGGTCAAGCCATGTTCAGTTTCCTTTGGCAGATCTCAAGGTAAGGTGATAAAGGGTGTGGCAGTGGCAGGGTTGGGGGTGGGGGGTCTGTCTTTAAGAAATCAGACATATAATATAGCATGACCGTGTGGGGAAGTTGCCAGTATTCATTTTGAAAAGCCCCCGTTGCATATTTCACATATACTTGACACTCACAACCACCCTGTAAGGAATTAGATAAAATTAACCTCTTTGTGATTGCACCCCACCCCACCCCTTCCTCATACCCACTCCCCCTCCTTCCTACTGCTAGTGGAGCTCTGTTCTGGGAGGCCATGCATTCAGCCATGACAAGCACCCCCATCCTAGCCTCCACCACGGCTGGGGTGGCTCTGCACCCTTACTGGCCAATGAGACATTGGCGGGGATTCTGGGAAGCCTTTTGCTTTTCCTGACAAGAGGCACAGATGTGAGTCCATCACCACTTTCTCTTCCTCTGTACCTGGAAAGGGACAGGATGTCTGTAGCTGCAAGAACTATTGTGCAACATGATGCAAGAAGCGTAGGAGAAAAGCCAAGAGACTCTGAGAAGCTGGCTCTGAACTGGTGTCAGCAGCCACCCACAGCTAGACTTGTTATGGGGGTGAGGGGTCAACCCTTATTCCTTTCAGCCACTTCTATAACTGAGAATTCTATTACTTGTATGTTCCTCCTAAAGAAAACACTGTTACACTCTATGCAAACTCAGGATGAGAAAATTTCAGACTTAGCAGAGAGGAGATTTAACCCCCAATTCACCTGAGTCTTCATCCAGTGTGCCTCCACCATTCTTAAAAGAATGCTTACCTTGCCTTTGGTATTTCTATGTGTGTTTACCTTTCTTGGCATTGCACATGCCAGACTCCAAATCTGCATTGCCCCGAGCACCTTCCAGGCAGCCATGATTTGAATCAGGTGGCCCCACCCTCTTTAAGGGACCAAACAGAAGTCTCTGACCCAATAGCATCAAACTAGTCAAAAGCCCATGATATGGTCTGCTCTGGAAAAGAAGAATTGGCCAAATAAGGATTTCTCTTCCAGGGATTTGAACTAGGGAGTTCTGGGTTATTGGAAAAGGAAACAGAAGAGCTGAAGTGGGAAGGTAAGACCACCTGGAAGGATCTCGTGTCATCTAAGTTATGAGGAAGCCAAAACCATGAGAAGCGGAAGTTGCAAAGTAGAGAAAGTACATAAAAGCAGAGAAGATGGGCTAGTATACCAAGAGTAGGGCAGTAGAAGCCGTCAGCCCAAGCTGTGAAGTGCAGGCTTTACTTGGACAGAATTTAAACACAGTCATGAAACCCACCTGTAACTGATCTTTTACAGTATCACTTGGGCTTCCCAGGTTGCGCTAGTGGTAGAGAACCTGCCTGCCAATGCAGGAGAATTGGAGATACAGGTTTGATCCTGGGTTGGGAAGATCCCCTGGAGGAGGGAATGGCAACGCCCGCTAGTATTCTTGCCTGGAGAATCCCATGGAGCGAGGAGCCTGGTGGGCTACCATCCATGGGATCACAAAGAGTCAGACACAACTGAAGCAACTTAGCACACACACATGTTCCCTGGCAAGTCTAAACAAGAAAAGAAAATAACTCTTTTGTTGGTCTAAGTTCTGAACTATTGCTGTGATTATTGCTGAGTTTTAATAATACATATGGAAGTTTCAAATGAACATGCTTTTCATAACCAACCCTTTGAGAAACACTATATTCTATGCAGAAGTTAATTCCGAGAACTTGAAGTTTGTGGTCAGACCCAACACATGTAGACTCAGCTCCACATATTCTTTTCAAGAATAAATTTTTCACAGTTTAGAACTGATGAAACTATCTTAGGATATATCTTATTTCTCCAAAACCCTGGAGTATGACAGATGCCTGTGTTTAAATACTAATTCAAAATAGACCATGACTACGTAATGTTTGTAAAGAAGAAGCACAGTTTGGGTTACTCCAATGCTGTCATTGCCCATGACTACTGGAGTTTTCAATTTGTGCTTAAAATCTAAAATCACAAAGTAGATTATTTTTGTTTAGAAAGTGCAAAATTAAATTCATTCATGTTTACATTGAAATATAGTCTTCTTTCTAGATTGTGAATTGGAGTGGGTTACCATGCCTTCCTCCAAGGGATCTTCCAGACTCAGGAATCAAATCCAGATCTCCCACATTACAGGAAGATTCTTAAGTGAAGCCCAAGAATACTGGAGTGGGTAGCCTATCCCTTCACCAGGAGTACTTCCTGACCCGGGAATCAAACCAGGGTCTTCTGCCTTGCAGGTGGATTCTCTACCAGCTGAGCTACCATAAAGCCACTGAAATACAGGGATACTTTCTTATAGCCACTAACTGTACATAACTATTATGCCTAAGAGTTTTGTCCTTTTTTTTTTTTTTTACAAAGTTCCAGTTATTTATTGAAACTCATCTGATTTCTCCTTTGTGAGTTTAAAAAATTTTGTTTATTGGGGTATAGCTGATTTACAGTATCTTAAAAGGTTTTATTTATTTTTTTAAACACATGATTTTATTTATTTTTTAAAACACATGATTCTAGGCACCACCAAAGACTACAAGATCAGAATCTTCTGTCACTGTGTCTGATGATGTATAATTTTAAAATGTTATTCTGCCTGAAACGGCAGACTATATAGTCCTTGCCACCCCCCAACCCCCACCATGTTGTCTGCCTGCTTTTTGCCTGTAAAAAAACTTTAATCAAAGAATAAGTTTAATCAGAGAAGTGAGAAATGATGAAACAAAGGAAAACAGTCTAAGGAGACTAAATAATAATAATGTAATCATTAAGCATAGTTGAGGACATTTAGTTCTTTCTCAAGGGCTGTAGATAATATTCTGAGCCATATCCTGTGAACTAAACCCCCAGGTGGAAAAGTTAATGACATGATGACCCAGACTGTACCCAGGACTTGAGCTACCACAATTCCAAGAATTGACGGCAAAGAAATGGGAACAAATGCGCCCCGGAACTGAAGATTAACTGTACCTAAAACAACCAAGATGATGCTAGTCAGACTACTGATGATAATTGGAAGATGAGTGTACTGTTTCTGCATGTAACCCCCCCACATACACACTTTGTCTATAAAAACTCTCACCCCCTGCTTGTCAGGAGTGGAGGGGAGTCGGCCTTTGAACAGATGTACATCACCCTCCTCCCCAGTTGCCGGCATCTGAAATAAAGCAAACTTTCCTTTCCACAACCTGGCCTGTTTACTGGCTTTTGAGAGGCAAACAGCCAGACCTCCCCGCAACGCATACTTTTTGGTAACATGCCTGGTTTGGGAACCAAAGCTTAAATCACCCTAAAGAGATAGATATATGTTTGCATTCACCAAGTAGTAACTACCCAGAGCATAGATATGGTACTTAGAGTTACTCCAAATCTTCAGAATTAACCCTGTATTTTTAACTGCTCTCCATAATAGAAATATCACTGATGGATTTAGTGTAGAGATCAGCATGAAGTGATTTGTGGAGGTATTTGCCATCCCCAGCAGAAGAGTTTTCAGATATAGTGACTGCCTGCCAGCATTGACTGCCATTGAAAACCATGCTTTTGCTAAGCATGTGGCAGACACTGGGCAGATTTGCACAATAACAGACAATTGCTGGGGCTCCTTGACCCGAGAACTCAGGAACTCCCAGCATGAGACGGTCTGACACAGCTTCTCTCACTTGCCTGGATTTACACTTGCTTTAGTTTTTGTGGTGTTTTCCAGGTGTCGGCAGTAGCTGAGGCATGTACTTGGTAACAGGTATCTTCTTTCAGGGGTCTCCCACACACTTTGGTTTCCAGGCCAGGTGGCAAGGCTTTTGGAATGCAAGCGAGAGCCTAGAAGAGTGAAGGAAAAGGCAGGACCTGGTTTAGAGGTTTCATCTGATGACAAAGGATGATGGTGAATGTTGTTGATGGCCAGCATGCAGCAGGACCATCCCTGGGCTTCTTAAGGAGCTCTAAGTGATCACTGTGATTCTGTGTCTATACTGATGGCAGGAGAGCAGAGCAGCAAAGGGAAAGCATCCCCTTGACAGGTTCCAGGCAACTCCTTCCTGAGATCTTCATACTTAATAGAAACTGGAGCAATCAAAGGGTCTTCCCTCTGCCTTCAAGCAGGATGCCCACCTAAACAATTCACACTGCTAAACAAAAGGACTCCTGGAAAGCTTATGGGCATGTTCCCACAACAGCCCAGGAAAGCCCAAATTAGCAGTAATTATAGCTGAAGAGCTAACATATGTATAACATATATATTACTTTGCCAACAAAGATTCATATAGTCAAAGCTATGGTTTTCCCAATAGTCATGTATGGATGTGAGAGTTTGACCATAAAGAAGGCTAAGTCCCAAGAACTGATGCTTTTGAACTGTGGTGTTGGAGAAGACTCTTGAGAGTTCCCTGGACTGCAAGGAGATCAAACCAGTCAATCTTAAAGGAAATCAATCCTGAATATTCATTGGAAGGACTGATGCTGAAACTGAAACTCCAATACTTTTGCTACCTGATGTGAAGAGCCAACTCATTAGAAAATACCCTGATGCTGGGAAAGATTGAGGGAAGGAGGAGAAGGGGATCACAGAGGATGAGATGCTTGGATGGCATCACCGGCTCAATGGACATGAGTTTGAGCAAGCTCTGGGAGATGATGGACAGAGAAGCCTGGTATGCTGCAGTCCATGGGGTCACAAACAGTCAGACACGACTGATCAATGGAACAACAAATAGCTGAAGAGAGAAACATAGCTTGAAAGAATTATGGGTGTGACTTTTGGCAGGTGGCATGGAATAGAATGAAATAGAGAAAACACTGTGCATTCCAAAACCCACAACAAAAACACACAAAGGCTTTTTAGCATATCAGTGAAGTCTTCAGGCTACAGTCCCTAGGCTATGGCCTGGACTAAGAGACTGTGATGATTTGAAAGGTAAGCAGACCTTGGGCCCCTAACATTCTGCAACAAGGAAACAAGTAGTGAAAGCTGCTTAGCCACCCAAAATGACATATTTGGCTTCCTCAGAAATGGGCAAGGGGCATGATGAGGAAGCAACATCTTCCAGACCTAAGAGGGAAAATAGACTTGGCAACTACCCCCTGAACTGGGACCAAAATAAGAAACTTAACCTATTTCCAGAGTAGGGAGATCCCACCACAGTTCCCAGGAGTCTTCAGGGACCAGTAATTGCTATGGGCTCACATCCTTCCCCTGTGTGAATAGGAAAAGCTTTGCTGATTATCCCTCCCTAGTTCAGCTTTAATCTTTGGTGTATATGGAGAAGTTAACTAGGTTGCACCTGTATCCTGCCGTTCAAGGTGGTAGGCAGAATTTTAAAGATGTTTGTCCAAGACTACTGTCTCCTGCTGTTTAATAAAATACTAATCCATTTACCCATCACTTCATGGCAAATAGATGGGGAAACAGTGGAAACAGTGTCAGACTTTATTTTGGGGGGCTCCAAAATCACTGCAGATGGTAATTGCAGCCATGAAATTAAAAGACACTTACTCCTTGGAAGGAAAGTTATGACTAACCTAGATAGCATATTTAAAAGCAGAGACATTACTTTGCCAACAAAGGTCCATCTAGTCAAGGCTATGGTTTTTCCTGTGGTCATGTATGGATATGAGAGTTGGACTGTGAAGAAAGCTGAGTGCCAAAGAATTGAGGCTTTTGAACTGTGGTGTTGGAGAAGACTCTTGAGAGTCCCTTGGACTGCAAGGAGATCCAACCAGTCCATTCTGAAGGAGATCAGCCCTGGGATCTCTTTGGAAGGAATGATGCTAAAGCTGAAACTCCAGTCCTTTGGCCACCTCATGCAAAGAGTTGACTCATTGGAAAAGACTCTGATGCTGGGAGGGATTGGGGGCAGGAGGAGAAGGGGGTGACAGAGGACGAGATGGCTGGATGGCATCACTGACTCGATGGACATGAGTCTGAGTGAACTCCGGGAGTTGGTGATGGACAGGGAGGCCTGGTGTGCTGCAATTCATGGGATTGCAAAGAGTTGGACACAATTGATCGACTGAACTGAACTGAATCCAGTTACACCTGTCAAGGGTCTATGAAGTGAAAGTGAAAGCGTTAGTCATTTAGTCAAGTCTGACTCTTTGCGACCCCATGGGCACTGTAGCCCACCAGGCTCCTCTGTCCATGGAATTCTCCAGGCAAGAATAGTAGAGTGAATTACCATTCCCTTCTCCAGGGGATTTTCCTGACCCAGGGATTGAACCTGGGTCTCCTGCATTGCAGGCAGATTCTTCACCCTCTGAGCCACGAGGGAAACTGTTTAATAAAATAGCAAACCAGTTACAGCTGTCAAGGGTCTTTACAGATTTAATTAAGACTACAGTTGGTTCTAATATGGGGAGATTATCTTGGATTACGTGGGTGCACTCAACCTAATCACACAAGTCCTTAAAAATTGAGAACTTTGTCCAATGAAAGCAGAGATGAGACAGAAGGGGAGATCACAGAATCAGATGAACTTGACCTGCCATTGCTGGTTTTGAAGATAAAAGAAGCCAAGGAATGCACGTAGATTCTAGAAGCTGAGATTAAACTTCAGCCAACAACCAGTGAGGAAATAGGAACCTCGGTCTTAGAATTGTATGGAATTGAATTCTGTCATCAAGTGAAACTGGAAATAAATACATTTCGAGAGCCTCCAGAAAGAATGACATCCTTGCCAAAACCTGATTTCAACCTGGTGAAACTCTCAGCAGAAGATCATGCTGTATCCAGACTCTTGACAGAAAGAACTGTAACTTAATAAATTCATATTGTTGTTTGAAGTGAATACATTTATTTCAGCAGCAATAGAAAATGAATACATACCTTCTCCCATCAACAGCTTTCAAGAAATGACCTCTAGCTCTAGTCGCTTGCCTCTTTCATTTAAGACTTACCAGAATTGCAAGGTTCAGATAAGAAAAATGAATGTAGTTGATGCCTAAGTGCCAATAGAGATTTAAGAAGCAATAAGTCACAAATCTGATCTTGCTCACTGACTTGAACCCATCTACGGTCATCATTTAAGAACTACGAGGTCTTCAAATTTGTTCAGGTAGGATAAAGATAAAATATGTCAGCAAATGGAATTGTGTACAACCCTCAAATCTATGTGTTTATGGGGAACTGAAAAACAATGTTTGAAGCAGTTTGCTCGGATTACGAGTATCCTTGTTGTTCAGTTGCTCAGTTATCTTTGACTCTTTGTGACCCCATGTACTGCAGTACGCCAGGCTTCCCTCTCCTTCACCACCTCCTGGAGCTTGCTCAAACACACGTTCATTGAGTTGGTGGTGCCATCCAACCATCTCATCCTTTGTCCTCCTGCCCTTAATCTTTCCCAGTATCAGGGTCCTTTCTAATGAGTAGGCACTTCACATCAGGTGGTCAAAGTATTGGAGCTTCAGCTTCAGTATCAGTCCTTCCAATGAATATTCATGGTTGATTTCCTTTAGGATTGACTGGTTGGATCTCCTTGCAGTCCAAGGGACTCTCAAGAGTCTTCTCCAGGACCACAGTTCAAAAGCATCAATTTTTCTGCACTCAGCTTTCTTTATGGTCCACCTCTCACACCCATACATGACTCCTGGAAAAACCATAGCTTTGACTAGAGGGACCTTTGCCAGCAAAGTAATGTCTCTGCTTTTTAATATGCTATCTATGTTGGTCATCGCTTTTCTCCTAAGGAGCATTCTGGCATTGTGGAAAAAGCATCACATTATAATCTCTAAACTGCAGTTTTACTTTCTGTAAAGCAGAGATGATATGATCTCCACGACAGATTACATTACTGTGTTGCCCTAATGGTCCGGGAGTGAACGACAGGAATGAAGACAGAACACGAAATCTGGGGCAATGGGTCACAGGACCTGCAGCCTCTATTGGACTGAGGTGCAGAGTGTACTCTGAGTCCAGCTTTTATTTCTAATTGCAGACTACAAGACTTTCTCAGATCTTTTCTTTCTTAAGACACATGCTGTGTTAATCACCTACTTCTAAATGTCATGGGTTACACTGAAATCATCCAGATTTCCTTGTGTTTATCCCAGGCCATTCCCTACTGAGCTAGTCTTGGGAACAATTAGCAAGTGATGTAGGTAACGTTCATGCCTGGTGCCAACCCCGTGTTCCAAGGTCCATGCTTTCATGATCCCAGTCATACTCCCTTCTGGGTCTGGCCTTGGGGTTTGTAACAATGAGATAACTCTTAAGAAAAACATGAAAGATAATCATTAACACAGTTTCTTAATATATGCTGTTTTTCCAGGTGTTATTTCTGTGGAATTTCTCAAGGCTATGAAAGTACATTATTAGGAATTCCCACTACTTTACTGTAGAAGTTCAGCCTTATGATATTTACCCACCTTGAATCACCCAGGTACATTTTTTGTAAATTTTACCGTATCTGCATGCTGCTTATTCTACTCTTTACCTAATATTTTCCTTTAATTTATGTACTTTGTACTTTTCACTTTTCAACATGCAATAAAATAATCACACAGCTATTAAAAAGTTTAAACCACTATCCATCTGTGCAAGTCCTAAAATTATTTCATGTGCTGTTTTTTTTGAGAAGCCATAAACTGTACAGTCAAAATAAATAAATAGTAGCATATACTATACAAATGTTAAAAAATGAGTTATATATTTTCAAGCATTATTCAGAAATTTTATTTGGGGATAACAATTAAAAACAGAAACTTCCAGGGCCAGATATGTATGTTAATAATGCCCTGATCACATGAAGTTTTGTGCATTTGTTCAACAGATACCTCATGAGCATGTACTATTTGTTAAACACCATGCCAAGCTCTGGGAACAAGGATGAAAAAACAGATGCAATTCACAGTCCAGTGGAATAATGGAAATTCAACATTATACAAATAATGATTTAATTGCAAACGTTACATGTGCTGCAAAGGACTTTCATTTCTAGATATTTGGTAGCCATCTCCCAGTTATAATATAAACTAAGCACTCTGTGGCTATTTAAACTATGTCTGCAAATATTTTGACCCTCTTCTTTCTGAGTGCTTAAGTTGGCATCCCCTCCCCTTAAATCTGGGTTCTTAATCAATAGAATAGCGCTTCCCTGGTGGCTCAGAGGTTAAAGTGTCTGCGTCCAATGCAGGAGACCCGGGTTTGATCCCTGGGTCGGGAAGATCCCCTGGAGAAGGAAATAGTAACCCACTCCAGTATTCTTGCCTGGAGAATCCCACGGACGGAGAAGCCTGGTAGGCTACAGTCCACAGGGTCGCAAAGAGTTGGACACAACTGAGTGACTTCACTTCAATGCTACCTGAGGTCTGAGGTTCAGTATCAGTCACCTACTGTTCCACAACAAATTACCCCTCAAAATCAGTGACTTAAGATATCCAAGATTTATTATCCACAGTCTCTATGGCTCAGGAATTTGGGAGTGGCTTACCTGGTGACTTTTGTCTCAGGGACTTTTATGAGGTTACAGTTAAGATATCAAACAGGGCTACAGTCATATAAAGACTTGACTAGGGCTGGAGGACACGCTTCCAAGATGGTTTGCTCACATGGCCGCTGGTAGGAGGCCTGTTTCATACCCTGTGGCTCCTTTCATAGGGTTGCTTGAGTATCACGGTAGCTGCCTTCCTCCAATCAAGTGACTCAAGGGGAAGCAAAGAGGAAGGCACAGTGCCTTTATGTCCTAATCTCAAAAATCACATTCTGTCACTTCTATACCATTCTGTTCATTAGAAGTGAATCACTAAATATATTTCATACTCAAGGGAGGGAAGTTAGGTGACCCTTTTTGAAGGAAAGAGTATCAAAATTTTAATACTAACATACCTTTCAGAAAATTGATGCTGTTTCCATGCAGCTTGCTGGTTAGGCTGAAGATGCATAAAACACTTCCTCCATGAGTTGCCATTAAAAAAAAAAAAACATTCACATTGTCTAAGCAGGCCATGCTGTGAGGAAGTCCAGCCCACGTGCAAAGACCAGTTGGTGCACCAGTTGGGAGCCCAGCTTAGGTCCCAGCAAGCAGTCAACATCAATGAAAGAAAGATAAATAGATGTTTCCAGATGATTCCAGCCCTCAATTGTTGAGACACCCTCAGCCATCATCTCTCTTAGCCATTGAATTTTCCCAGCTCCCCAGACATAAGTCGTCCCTAACTCTGAACTCAGCTTCTTCTCAGTACAGAAGGGGAGAGAGTATAGCACAGGGATTATAAGCTGTGGCTCTGGATTTCTGGAGCCAGGAAGCCCGTCCTGCTCTGCAGGCAATCTGCGATAACTCCCTGTGCCCCAGGCGTTTCATCCCTAGGAGAACTAGTGCAGTCAGTCCTTTGTACCCTCAGATATGGAACTCTTGGGTATAGAAGACCAACTGCAAGGAACTTGAGCATCCACAAATTTTGTTTTCTACAAGGGTTCACAGATACCGAGGGATGACTGTACATAAGTATGTGGGTTTTGAAGACTGAATGGAGTAACAGATTCAAAGTTATCATTATATAATGTATGCCAGATATTGCTATTGGGGCTTCCCAGGTGGCACTAGTGGTAAAAAACCCACCCATCAATGCAGGAGACATAAGACACATGGGTTTGATCCCTGGGTCGGGAAGATCCCCTGGAGGTGGGCATGGCAACCCACTCTAGTATTCTTGCCTAGAGAATCCCATGGGCAGAGGAGCCTGGTGGGCTGCAGTCTATAAGGTTGCAAAGAATCAGACATGACTGAAATGACATAGAATGCACTGACGTTGTTATTATCAGTATTTTCATGATTATTTTAAATTCTCATTAAATCTGTTCCTCTTCTGATATTTCCCATATCAGTTCATGTCACTCCTGGCTCAACATTAAAGAAAAAAAAAAAAAAAAACACTTCAATTCCTCCTTTTATTTCACCAACTGTTTTTTTCTGGCTTTATTGAGATATAGTTGATACATAAAAATTTATATATTGAAATGTACAACTTGATATTTGATATACATGCAGTCACCACAATCAAGTTAATTAGCAGATCCATCACTCCACATAGTTACCATTTTCCTCCTTGTATGTATATGTGTGTGTGTGATGAGAAACTTAAGATCTACCCTCTTAACAAATTTGAAGTACACAACACAGTATTGTTAACTATGAGCACACTGCTGTACATTATTATCTCCAAAACTTATTCATCTTGCATAACAGAAACTTTGTACCTTTTGACCAACATCTCCCCATTTCTTCTTCCCACTACCCCCTGGCAACCACCATTCTACTCTCTGCTTCTGTGACTTTGACTATTTTGATTGATTGCAGCATTATTCACAACAGCCAAAATATGAAAACAATCTACATGTCCATCAACAGATGAAGGGATAAAGAAGATACAGTGCATGTATACAGTGAAATAGTATTTGGCCTTTAAAAAGAAGGAGATTCCACCATTTCAACCACATGGCTGAACCTGGCGGATGTATGCGGAATGAAGTAAGGCAGACAGAAGACAAACACTGTGTGACCTCACTTATGTGGGGAATCTAAAATAGTCACTATTTATAATTGGTTGTCATCTTGTTGATTCTACTTCCATAGTTTCCATTATCTTTACACTCTCAAAGCCAATTAAGGAGAAGGCCAAGTTCTCCATGGACACCAAACAATGAAAAAGGAAAAATAAACACCCTTGGGAATAATGAAGGCACTGTATCTACCCAAAGGATAGTGGCGAGTATAGTTGGAAGGAAGGTTTGGAGAAGTCCATGGTGCAGTCATAAGATAAGCTCTCAACAAAAGATCATGAGGAGAAATGTTTTGAGTAACTTCTCTTTCACCTATTTAAAAGGAATAACTTGCTTGAACTTACTCCCTCTTCTCCAACCTGTGATCTGGAACATGAGTGCCTGAGTCTGACTTTGACCATGGAGAGGAAGAAATGCATACTTTAATGGGTGGTGGAATAATCAGATGGAAAGAACCTGGTTCCCCGAATGATGTCATGAGGTCATGTTGCGCGCCAGCCCTGACCGCTGCATGAGAAAGAGAGAAATAAACTTCTCTTGGTTTTCAGAGTCTCTGTGTTACACCAGCTTTGCCATCGAGTCCCTATGACCTGCTCCATCCATTGCCAAGGCAGGATGGATAGGGGCAGGGCATGGGGGTGGGGGGAAGACGAACCACTGTCTCAGATATGGTACTGGCTAGTCAAGATCCTGGAGTAGAAAATGTGCACATGTCTAGACAGACAACCTCAGACAGCCTCACAGAGCTCTGTCAGGCTGGCAAGGGGCAGGTGCAGTACAATAACCCCATGTTCCCCAGAGGAGCAAAGGAGTGGCTAAGAGAACTTGACCCACACCACCTGGTCCTATGCCTAGGCCCTCAATTAATTAATGTTCAAAAATAAACACAATTTCAGGTTATTTCTTCAGAGGTTCTATTATTTGAAGTTAGTTAGATTGCTGACAAAGGATTGCTACCAAACTTTTTTTTACATCTAATACACATACAGAAAAGTACACAGAAGTGTATGACTCTAAATTATCACAAACTGAACACACCTATATAAACAGCACCCAGTACAAGAAAAAAAAAAAAAAAAACCAGGAGCAGAACCCCAAGGTCCCCGACTGTCACCCTTCTGGTCACTACCCCCGCCCAAAGGCCAATCATTTCCCCTGAGCCCACTGTTTTTTGCTCCATAGAATCAGACGTCAGTTCTTGCAGGTTTTTCCTTTGTGGGTCCAGCTCATGAAACCAGCAATCTCCATTCTTCTTTTTAAACCTATTTCAAAAACAGAAAAGAAACTAAAACTTCGCATGCTCAACTTACCAGCTTTCCTCTGTTGGAGTTTTTTCGATCAATTCGACTTAGCAAACATTTACTCAGCTGTAAGCGGGGCGCTTTGTGTCTATTGAACAATGGGTTAGAAAGGCAAATTAGACAATTGTGTCCCTGTCTCCTAAAGTATCATGGACTATGACTGGGTACCAGTGTGCTTTTAACCCTCTTTGGCAACTGTAAAGAGCAACATTCAATGCAAGAGACATAAGAGATGTAGGTTTGATCCCTGGGTCGGGAAGATTCCCTGGAGGAAGGCATGGCAACCCACTCCAGTATTCTTACCTGGAGGATTCCATGGACAGAGAAGCCTGGTGGGATTGAAAAGAGTTTGACAGGACTGAAGTGACTTAGCACCCACACACGTGAAGACCTGCATACCTGCAAGATGGCCTTATGGATTGTATACGGCTGGCTTGCCAGTGCCCGGTAAACTGTGACTGGCATCTCAAGGTGTCTGGACTGGGTGCTTTTACAAGGATCCCTTAGATCTCCTAAGTGATGTGGAATTGGATAATATGTGCAGATCTATTTGGGGTCACACTATTTGAGGGAAATAATTTCCATAGCTGCTGATGAAAACCCGTTAAATGTCAAATTGTCCTTTGGGTTTTGCAAAGTTCTTGGGTTGTCATGAAGACATCTCAGGGAAGGAGGTGGGCCTAGATGTAGCCACTTCTTGTCTGATAGCCTGTTTTCTGAGTGTATCAATCAGGGTTCCCTGTAATTCTCTAGGCACACCAGTAATAGACAACCCATATGTGTGTGATGTGTGTGTCTGCATAAAAATGTAGACACTACAGACAAACACAATTTTCACTTTAATTTCCACATTTAAGGAGAATCTTTCCCCTGTTTCCAGTTTTCAGAAGTCATGCTTCAGTAGTCATTACTTCTCAGAACCCACATGATATTTCTGTATCTTTGAAAAGCAGTTGACCGGCTTATCTTTGGTTTGTCCACCAAATCCCGCTTCTACCTTCCTGCCTCCTTCTCTGTGCCCCAAGAGAAGACCTCTGGCTCTGCTCCAACAGGCCCCTGGCCCTCTGGCTGCACGATTGTGTTCTGACCACGGGAAACAGTGCCAGATCAGAAGAGGAAGAGAGACGGCTGGGAGCGTATGTTCCTCTGGCTCCCTCCCTGCCATGTCGCGTAAGGCTGGCTGCATCCCTCTTCCATACTCAAGCTCTTTTCCCCTCTCTCTCCATCCCGCTCTCTCCATCTCTCTCTTGATGACTGCTCCCTCTTCTCCTCTCTTTCAGGCTGGCAAAGTGACCCATCACAACCACACATGGGTTCTGTTGTCATTTTATAAAACTTTCTTCAAAATATCTAGACTGAATGTGCCAGAAACATCCTTTAACTGATACAGCAGCCAAATCCAGTACTGAAACCTAGGTAGTGGCTCTCAGTGTGGCCCTCCCAGGCTTGTCGATAAAGATACTATCTAGTTTCTTTTAAAAAAAAATTATTTATTTATTTTGGCTTCCTCTGGTCTTAGTTGTATATCTGGAGCACATGGGCTCAGTAGCTATAGTGCAGGGGCTTAGTTTATGTGGGATTTTAGCTCCCTGACCAGACATTTCCAGAGGTTAGGAGTCCTTGTGCCCAGTGGAGACTCAATAATAAAGTTGATGCCAGAGACATAAATCTACCACGATGACTGGATTTCTAAAATGCTTTTTTTCATTGATGATCTTCCTAGAAATTATTCCAGAGCATCTCTGCCCACCTTCATACTGTTCTAGCATTTTGGGGGAAAAGGTTGAAATGCAAATTCATGTCTGCATTTGATGATTGTTAGGGCTGTATAATGGGGCTTTCCTGGTGGCTCAGATGGTATGGAATCTGCCTGTGATGAAGGAGACACAGGTTCGATCCCTGGGTTGGGAAGATCCCCTGGAGAAAGAAATGGCAACCCACTCCAATATTCTTGCCTGGAGAATTCCATGGACAGAGGAGCCACGGGTTCACAAAGAGTCAGACATGACTGAGCAAGTTTCCCCTTTTCAGGGCTGTATAATATTTAGGCTCCATTCATTCTATAGATTTATTAATACTTAAACATAGTATATACATAACTCATCATACTTTTAGAGAGTTCTCCTCCACTGCTAATTGTCTTTCATTAGGAACCTGATAGCAGGATGTTTATTTTTTATTTTCATGAACTGGTCTGGATGTAGGCAGGAGGATAAGAACATACTTAAAAGAAATACTCAGTAAACAAAATGCCACCCCCAAATAAAACCATTCAAATATCCTGATATGTTATATTCAGATACTTTTCCAAGTAGAGATAAGTTTGTTTCACAAACTATTAACTGTACATACTGCTTGTTTCTAACATTTTCTACCTTATCAGATATTTTAGAAAATTGAAATGCAGTTGATTTACAATATTAGTTTCAGGTGTACAACATACTGATTCAAAATCTTTATAGATTATACTCTATTTAAAGTTATAAAATATTGCCTCTATTTCCTCTGCTGTACAACAGACCCTTGTAGCCTATTCACTTCACCAAATATTTACCTTTTACAACATACTCATAATTAAAATTTTAATCATCTTTTTCAATTCTCTACAGTTAGAGATTCTAAATGTATTCTAATTTTTTCCAATGCAAATAACTTCTTTATGAACACAATATAAAAAGCATTTTTATGGTTTTATTTATGATTATTTCTTTAGGAATCACTCTCCCTCCCCTCCAAGAAAGACCAGGTCCAAGTACTATGGTCTCACAGCTCCTTCTATATCATAATCACATTTTCTATATTTGAATCATTACTAGATGAATGTCTGTCTATTAATGCTCAAAACTGATGACAGTCTGTTAAAGAGAGTCACATAGTTTGCTAGAAGGAGTTGACTTTGGTACAATCTTTCAAAACCTTTGATAAACATTTCTTATTTCAATATATGTCACCTCTCTTAACCACTGCCTTGTTTTTGTATCCTTATATTTATTTTGTATCAACTAAACTGTACATTGACTTGTTTTCCCCCATAGCATAAGGACATATACATATCCATTCTTAAGTAAAAATATTAAAGTGAAAGTGAAGTCACCCAGTCGTGTCTGACTCTTTGCAACCCCATGAACCCTAGCCTGCCTGGCTCCTCTATCCATGGGATTTTCCAGGCAAGAATACTGGAGTGGGTTGCCGTTTCCTTCTCCAGAGGATCTTCCCAACCCAGAGACTGAATCCTGGTTTCCCGCATTGCAGGCAAACTCTTTACTGTTTGAGCTACCTGGGAACCCCAAAAATGTTAAAAACCGTATCTTTTTGCCACAAACAACTGCTATTATCAGCATTATTATTTTTGAACTTTGAGTAGTAGAAATTAATTTTTTAAGCAAGTCATGGTTATGCCACTGGTCTCAGCTCTTTAACTGCTCTTCAGTTCAGTTCAGTCGCTCAGTTGTGTCCGACTCTTTGCGACCCCATGAATCACAGCACGCCAGGCCTCCCTGTCCATCACCAACTCCCGGAGTTCACTCAGACTCACGTCCATCGAGTCAGTGATGCCATCCAACCATCTCATCCTCTGTTGCTCCTTCTCCTCCTGCCCCCAATCCCTCCCAGCATCAGGGTCTTTTCCAATGAGTCAACTCTTCGCATGAGGTGGCCAAAGTATTGGAGTTTCAGCTTCAGCATCAGTCCTTCCAATGAACACCCAGGACTGATCTCCTTTAGGATGGACTGGTTGGATCTCCTTGCAGTCCAAGGGACTTTCAAGAGTCTTCTCCAACACCACGGTGCAAAAGCATCAGTTCTTCGGTGCTCAGCTTTCTTCACAGTCCAACTCTCACATCCATACATGACTACTGGAAAAACCATAGCCTTGACTAGATGGACTTTTGTTGGCAGAGTAATAGCTCTGCTTTTCAATATACTATCCATGTTGGTCATAACTTTCCTTCCAAGGAGTAAGCATCTTTTAATTTCATGGCTGTTCTTACCAAGCTGTGTTTCAAGAGCTTCTCTCTTAAGGAACCCTTTTGCATCCCATGCCAAGAGTTAGAAATGGATAGAGCAGATCTGGGATAAGGAGGCAGTTTTTCAGGTGAGTGCTTGAGCTCTCTTGAACTAGTGGCATGGAGAAGTGAAGGAAAATCGTATTAGAGAAAAATAAGTGATGACTTTGCATTGCTTTACAAACAGAACTAAGGGGGCGTGCAATAAAAGAGAATGGGAAAACCAATTGAATTGAGGTCATCATTAGCAGAGCATGACGCTGTTGTCCTCAGCAGTGGGTACAGTAGGCTGCAGAATTCCTGGACCCTCCAAGTAAAGCTAATGGAAACCAGTAGGTGGCAGTCACATGTCTAAAATAGCCCAGAACACCGCAGACAGAGTAATGAGTCTTCTGGGTGTTCAGGGTGTGCTTCCTCAGGCCACCTAACATCATGAATTCTCATTTCAGATTCAATTTTGGATGTATTTTACTGTTTCATGACATTTGTCAGTACTCATGATGACTGATGAAAATCATGGCCCAAAGCAATTACTGTTCTCAAAGTTACCAGTGTGTGGTTTTTCCTTCCATTGTCCAGGAATTTATACTTACACACTGTGTGCTCCTATTTTTCCCCCCACCTTGGGAACTTGACACTACTTCTGCCTTAGAATTGATCATAAATGATATCCCAGGCAAATGTTTTTTTACAAAAAGGATGAGCAGAACAAGAAATTGGCCATTTGGGGTTTTGCTTTGTGTTAGCTGGGTTTTCTTGTTCAGTAGGTTTAAACAAAGCTTTTCGACATTCTCCTTTCCAAGCAAGACCAAAACTAACAAACCAGGTTAGATCACAGCAGTGTGAGATGCTAATCTATTTTGATAGATTCTTCTGTTGTAGGTCCTCGCTCTATTCACTATGCATTGAAGTCTCTGAGTTTGAGCAGCAAGATATAAGAAATACAGATTGTTGCTGTTGTTTAGTCGCTCAGTTGTGTCCAATTTTTTGTGCCCGGTGGAGTGCAGCACACCAGGCTTCCCTGTCCTTCACCATCTCCTGAAGCTTGCTCAAACTCATGTCCATTGAGTCAGTGATGCCATCCAACCAGCTTGTACTCTGTCATCCTCTTACATAGGGAGCTGGGTGTTTGGAGTTTCATTTTGTGGGAGAAAGAAGTTTCTCTGAGCCTTTCCATATCGTATGATGGAAAAATATGATAAACCACTATTTCATGTAACAGAGCCCAGCAAGGCCAATGGACTGAGTGTTGGTTACAGGTTACTCCTCACCTGAGTTCACAGGAGTACTGCTCTCTGCAAAAATCTCTGACTCTGGCCCCGGGTCGTCAGGGGACTGTGCCCTAAGTTGCCATGTTTGACAACTGTCTGCAAAAATAAACTGTTTTGGCTGCCACATAAGATTGAGAGGTTCTCAGTTTCATTGTATTGACCTCCCCAAATGAAGAATGTCCTCCACACTCTGAAACAAGAAGTCATTCCGAGGTTATATATAAGCACAAGTTATTTATGGATACACTGATTACAGAACATGTTATAGCTGAGCCCTAAGTGCTGCTGAATTCACAATAACATCAACTCTGGATTATGTTTCATCAGTGCCTATGGGGCACACTGGGGATAGACCCTCCCCACTCACCAAACACTCGTTTTGTTTCAAACACTCATTCTTGACCAGGAACATTTCATTATGGAGGACAGTTTCACTCTTCATGGTGGTAGAACTTTGCCCTGTGTCCTTTACTGCCCACTCTTTATTCTTCTCCTTTAAAATAAAAATGTTCATTTATTTGGCTGCACTGGATCTTAGCTGCAGCATGTGGGATCTAGTTCCCCAACCAGGGATCAAAGCCGGGCCCCCTGCAACTGAGAGGGCAGAGTCTTAGCCACTGGACTACCAAGGAAGTCCCCCACTCTTTGTTTTTTTAATCAGGAGTTTATTTGGTACTTTTCACTCTCTTTCTGTACTTAGTCTTCAGTCTTGGTTAATGCCAAAAATGAATCACTTAATTTCAAAATCAATTTCAAGTTCATTTTATATATAGATATGTTTGAGCATATATGCATATGATTATCTTTGCATATATAACTATTCACATATTTATATCACTCATATGAATGCATGTGTATAAAATGATTTGGCCTTTTTTGTTCAAAACTAAGAACATATTATGGACTGGATATGTGTGTACTCTTCAGTTTCATATGTCAATGTCTTAGCCTATAATATGATGGTATTAGGATGCCACGCTTTGGGGAGGTGATTAAGTTTAGATGAAGTCATGAGGGTGGGACCCCAAGAGAAGGAGAAACCAAGCTTCCTCTATACACCATGTGAGGACCCAGGGAGAAGGTGGCCATCTGCATGACTGGAAGGGGGTCCCCATCAAAAACCAAATTTACCAGCTCTTTGATCTTGGACTTTCCAGGCTCCAGAACTGTGAGAAACAAATACCTGTTGTTTAAGCCTCTCAGGCTATGGTATTTTGTTTTAGCAGCGCACTCTGGCTACCACATAATGTATTAATATATGTGAAGAGGGCACAATATGGAAAGCCATGCACCCACCTGTTGCCAGCAGTTACTATCTATTGTGGAATCGCTTTCTTTGCTGATTGCTCTTCCTTTCTTTTTTATCTGTGTTTTCCAAGTTTGCTATCATAATCAAATATTACTTTTATATACAGAAAAAAGCATAATGTAGCAGTTTTGGAAAAAAACATAATAATAAAGCATATACGTGCGATTGGTCTTAGAGCCTGTCAGTCAGGCTGATTCTCGAGTCTCTGTTTACTAGGCGCTGACACTGCCAATGTGACTTGAGTGTTTCCTCATTTTAAGCAAAGGTAATAATATGTGGCTGATCCTATTCAGGAATGTTGAGCAATCAGAGGAAAAGGTGATATGAAAGCTCTGTGCGTGTACCTAGACTGCCTATGTGAAAATGTGCTGACTCACTTCAGTTATATTTGCACTTTCCGTGAGCTGGCTGTGTGCCCTTTACAGGGAATTCCTGGCAGCTGGGGCCATGCAGAAGCCTTCCTGTGGAACTCCCCGAAACCCCTGTTCCAGGGCTTGTAAACAGTAACAATAGGGCAGAGGTGCCCACGTCAGGGCTGGATTTTGTTCCAACAGTCAAGAGTCAAGATGTGTTTCACAGGATATCCGGACTGCAGAATTCCATAGCAGCTGGGGTTGTCAGCTAAAATACAGGCACTCAGTTAAATTTGAATTTCAGAGAGGGATGCACAAGAAATAATTTTTAGTATGACTATGTCCTGAATATTGCACAGGATATACTTACACTTCTTTTTCTAAATGATTCATTGCTTATCCTGTCTACTAAGAAACAAAAAGTGCACAACCTAAAAGTTGAGAATTGTTTTATTCACTGGACTTTCTGAGGACTTTAAGCCTGGGAGGTGCCCTCTCAGATTGCTCTGAGAGGCTGCTCTGAAGAGGTAAGGCAGGAGCCAGGGTATATAGGAGTTTTTGTGACAAAGACCAGGTAGCTGGAATATCAAACGATTACGGTTCATTCAAGAAAACCAGACATCTCAAGTTTAAAAATTCAGTGCTTTTCTACATATGAGAAGATGCAAGACTCTGGGTTCACTGAAACCACTTCTTTGATGTGCTTCTTAGCAATCTCTGGCCAGCATCCTGTTCTTTCCTGTCCCAAGTCCCCTCAGGGCTCACTGTGTGGGCCGCTGCAGTGGCTTGACAGCTGTGACATTCTTTGTTTACTGAAATGACAGGCAGCATTTTTCATTCACAAGCTGAAATTCAAATTTCACTGGCATCCTGCATTTTTATTTGTTAAATCTGGTAACCATAATGAGGAACATTCACCCACCTCCCTTCCACTTTTGTTTGTTGGTTGGTTTTTATTTATTTATTTATTTATTTTTTGAGTAAATTACATGGTTGCATTTATTTATTTATTTATTTTTATTTTTTTTAACTGTACAATATTGTATTGGTTTTGCCATATATCAACATGAATCTGCCACAGGTATACACATGTTCCCCATCCTGAACCCTCCACCCTCTTCCCTCCCAATACCATCCCTCTGGGTCATCCCAGTGCACCAGCCCCAAGCATCCAGTATCGTGCATCAAACCTGGACTGGTGACTCGTTTCATATATGATATTATACATGTTTCAATGCCATTCTCCCAGATCATCCCACCCTCTCCCTCTCCCACAGAGTCCAAAAGACTGTTCTATACATCAGTGTCTCTTTTGCTGTCTCGTATATAGGGTTATTGCTACCATCTTTCTAAATTCCATATATATGCGTTAGTATACTGTATTGGTGTTTTTCTTTCTGTCTTACTTCACTCTGTATAATAGGCTCCAGTTTCATCCACCTCATTAGAACTGATTCAAATGTATTCTTTTTAATGGCTGATTAGTATTTATTTTTACTTACTAAACTTATCTACCTCATCTCACACGCTAGTAAAGTAATGCTCAAAATTCTCCAAGGCAGGCTTCAGCAATATGTGAACCATGAACTTCCAGATGTTCAAGCTGGTTTTAGAAAAGGCAGAGGAACCAGAGATCAAATTGCCAACATCCACTGGATCATGGAAAAAGCAAGAGAGTTCCAGAAAAACATCTATTGGCTATGCCAAAGCCTCTGACTGTGTGGATCACAATAAACTGTGGAAAATTCTGAAAGAGATGAGAATACCAGATCACCTGACCTGCCTCTTGAGAAACCTATATGCAGGTCAGGAAGCAACAGTTAGAACTGGACATGGAACAACAGACTGGTTCCAAATAGGAAAAGGAGTACATTAAGGCTGTATATTGTCACCCTGCTTATTTAACTTTTATGCAGAGTACATCATAAGAAACGCTGGGCTGGAAGAAGCATAGGCTGGAATCAAGATTGCCGGGAGAAATATCAAGAACCTCAGATATGAAAATGACACCACCCTTATGGCAGAAAGTGAAGAGGAACTCAAAAGCCTCTTGATAAAAGTGAAAGAGGAGAGTGAAAAAGTTGGCTTAAAGCTCAACGTTCAGAAAACGAAGATCATGGCATCTGGTGCCATCACTTCATGGGAAATAGATGGGGAAACAGTGGAAACAGTGTCAGACTTTATTTTTGGGGGCTCCAAAAGCACTGCAGATGGTGATTGCAGCCATGAAATTAAAAGATGCTTACTCCTTAGAAGGAAAGTTATGACCAACCTAGATAGCATATTGAAAAGCAGAGATATTACTTTGCCAACAAAGGTCCATCTAGTCAAGGCTATGGTTTTTCCAGTGGTCATGTATGGATGTGAGAGTTGGACTGTGAAGAAAGCTGAGCACCAAAGAATTGACGCTTTTGAACTGTGATGTTGGAGAAGACTCTTGAGAGTCCCTTGGACTGCAAGCAGATACAACCAGTCCATTCTAAAGGAGATCAGTCCTGGGTGTTCTTTGGAACTGCTGCTGCTGCCACTGCTAAGTTGCTTCAGTTGTGTCCGACTCTATTCGACCCCATAGATGGCAGCCCACCAGGCTCCGCCATCCCTGGGATTCTCCAGGCAAGAACACTGGAGTGGGTTGCCATTGCCTTCTCCAGTTCTTTGGAAGGACTAATGCTAAAGCTGAAACTCCAATACTTTGTCCACATCATGCAAAGAGTTGACTCATTGGAAAAGACACTGATGCTGGGAGGGATTGGGGGCAGGAGGAAAAGGGGACGACAGAGGATGAGATGACTGGATGGCATCACTGACTCAATGGACAAGAGTTTGGGTGAACTCTGGGAGTTGGTGATGGACAGGGAGGCCTGGTGTGCTGCGATTCATGGGGTCGCAAAGAGTCAGACACGACTGAGCGACTAAACTGAACCTAACAATTTGGGGCTTCCAAAGTGGCGCTAGTGCTAAAGAACCTGCCTCCAATTCAGGAGACATTAGAGGCGTGGGTTTGATCCCTGGGTCGGGAAGATCCCCTGGAGATGGATATGGCAACCCACTCCAATATTCTTGGCTGGAGAATCCCATGAACAGAGGAACCTGGTGGGCTACAGTCAATTCATAGGGTTGTGAAGAGTCGAGCATGACTGAAGTGACTTAGCACGCATGCACACACACACTTAACAGTTTAGATATTATAAACACACACGTGTGAGCCTCTCTGGAAGGCACCACTGCAGGTAAAGCTGGTGTGCAGCAGACAATGAGAGGCCACCTCAATAGTGTCAGTGGTGGGGCTGGCTAGGGGCTGGGGAAGCACAAGTTCAGGGTTCCATGGGCCTTCTGTCTGGACATTGTAAACTGTAAAGAGCCTCTTGATAAAAGTGAAAGAGGAGAATGAAAAAGTTGGCTTAAAGCTCAACATTCAGAAAACTAAGATCATGGCATCCTGTCCTATCACTTCATGGCAAATAGATGGGGAAGCAATGGAAACAGTGACAGACTTTATTTTGGGAGGCTCCAAAATCACTGCAGATGGTGATTGCAGCCATGAAATTAAAAGACGCTTACTCCTTGGAAGAAAAGTTATGACCAACCTAGATAGCATATGGAAAAGCAGAGACATTACTTTGCCAACAAAGGTCCATCTAGTCAAGGCTATGGTTTTTCCAGTGGTCATGTATGGATGTGAGAGTTGGACTGTGAAGAAGGCTGAGAGCTGAAGAATTGATGCTTTTGAACTGTGATGTTGGAGAAGACTCTTGAGAGTCCCTTGGACTGCAAGGAGATCAAACCAGTCCATCCTAAAGGAAATCAGCCCTGAATATTCATTGGAAGGACTGATGCTGAAGCTGAAACTCCAATTCTTTGGCCACCTGATGCGAAGAGCTCACTCATTGGAAAAGACTCTGATGCTGGGAAAGATTGAAGGTGGAGGGAGAAAGGGATCACAGAGGATGAGATGGTTGGATGGCATCACCGACTCGATGGATATGAGTATGAATAAGCTCTGGGAGTTGGTGATGGACAGGGAAGCCTGGCGTGTGGCAGTCCACGGGGTCACAAAGAGTCGGACATGACTGAGTGGCTGAACTGAACTGAAAGAGCTCTAAGGGTGCTGGTTAGGGCCACATCTTAGCCTTCATCTGGCCGTGGTACAAAAGAAGCACCTGCAAAATGCAATGAGCTCACCTACCTGTAGACTGAAGCCATTCATTGTTCACCCCAGTGAAACTTGCTAGGGGCGAGGAAGGATTGGGAAACAAGAACGGGCAGCCAGGCGTGAGGTCACGATTGGGCCACAGCCTGCCTTTCCACAAGGACTCTCTTGTCTCTGGATGGTGAGGGTGCTGACGTAAGGGAGTCCGGGATAGAAAGTCAGCTTCCCCTGTTGGTGATGCAAGCCACCAGCCAGGTGGCAGAGCTCAAAGGCTGAGAGGGCGAGGGCCCTGACCTAGTGATTCTCGGCAACCAGCCAAATGCCCCAAAGCCCCACTGTGGGCCTCACACGCAGGGGACACCTGAACATTTGAACTGGATGATAGCGTTCTCCTATCTAACAAATCATTCAGAGGAATTCCTCTATCTGGCTAATTATTTCCTAATAGACAATAGAAAAGGGGGGTACAGTATAGAGAAGAGCCATAGACCGGGAGTCAGGAGTCCTGGTTGTGTGACTTGAGTTGCATCTCTTCCCCTCTCACCTCTGGGCCCTTATTTATGAATTAAGTGGTAGAACTTGATGACCACAGAGGCACTCCCAACTCAACAATGCTGATAGATAAACGAGTGAGATGCAGGGTCAGTAAACTTTGGTAAAGGAAAGGATTCTGTGACAGGATCCTTTCTAGACAGGATTCTAGACATCTAAAGCTCAGCTCATGTCTCAAGACTGGCTTTCAAATGGGGCCCTAAGGTGATAGGGGGTGGTCTGAGACCACCAAGGAGTAGCAAGGAACAGGGGGCTAAGGAGGAGCCCAGTCCTCCAAGACCCAGCACCTGAAACTTTTCATTCCACTCCCCTAAGGCCCAGCTCTTCATAATAAGGCCATGTGTACTATATGGAAGAAACTGATGCTAAATTCATTAAACATTTACATGTCCTTTTTCCAGGCCAGGCAGGTCTCGGCATCAGAGTTTACACTATAAAAAACTGCTGGTATGGGCTGAATTTCTCTCATTCAGTACTAATTCAACAAATATTTATTGAGCATCTACTCCATGCCACCATCGTTCTAAGCTCTGAAGAGATGGTATTGAAAGCCCCCGTCCCCTCTGTCAGCAGAATGTGAGGAAGTAGTTCACAGGGCATCACTGCTCCTCTGCTTGTTAAGCGAGCAAAAGCTGATTCCATGCTTATGTGGTGCTTCATGTTTATTCTACCTCATTCCCCACCCTCACTCTACCGAGCTGGTTTCAACCGGCCCTGGAGAAGCAAGAAGAGTCTATAGGTTGAATCAGGTCGCTCCGCCCACCACCCCCCAACCCAGTAGCTCAGAATGTGACCTTATTTGGAAATAGGGTCTTTGCAGATGACCAAGTTCAGATGAGGTCGTGAGGGTGAGTCCTAACCCAACATGATTGTATCCTTATAAAAGGGAACTTTTGGACACAGGGAGGATGTCTTGCGAAGATGGAGGCAGGAATCAGGGTGATGCCTCTACCAGCCGGGGATGCCAAAGATGGCCAGCAAAGCACCAGAAGTGAGGAGACAGGCATGGAACAATTCTCTCTTACAGCCTCAGACAAAGCCAGTGCTGCAACTCCTGGATTTCTAGCGTTCAACTAGGAGACAGTAAAACTCTGTTGCTCAAACCGACCAGCTTATGCTCCTTTGTTATGGTAACCCTAGGAAATTAACACAGAAAGTCTGGAGCAAACGCTGCTGCTCTCTTTGCTGAAGGCTGTCTCCTGTGTCTGAGCATGCAATGGCTCAGTTGTGTCCAACTCTGCAACCCCCATGGACTGTAGCCCAGCAGGCTCCTCTGTCCATGGGATTCTCCAGGCACGCCCTCCTCGAGGGGATCTTCCCAACCCAGGGATGGAACCCAGATCTCCCGCATTGCAGGTAGATTCTTTACCATCTGAGCTATCGGGGAAAGTGGGTGTGAGTATTTCCAGGTGCCTCAGAACACCATTACTCCTAATTCTCAGTTCAAAGGCTCAGAGATTTGGGGAGAGTTGCAAAGACTGAGGCCGGGTCTGGGGATCTGCCAAGGGCTGGAGTTTTGGGACCAACTTGTTCATGGATGCTGCCAGCTCTGATGTCATAAGCGCTCCACTGACTCTCTTTACCATCTTCCCTTGCTCCTCGTGGGTTTGGGGTCTAACTTTGCCCCTCCACAGGGACCTCTGATACCCAGTCTGGGTCATGGCCACAATCCATCTCTGAAGACTAAATTACAGCTTCATTTTGTGTTCTGTAAAAAGTCACTCAGTTGTGTCGAACTATTTGTGACTCCAGGGACTGTAGCCTATCAGGCTCCTCTGTCCATAAGATTCTCTAGGCAAGAATACTGGAGTGGGTAGCCATTCCTGTCTCCAGGGGATCTTCCCAACCCAGGGGTTGAACCTGAGTCTCCCACTTTGCAGGCAGAGTCTTTACCATCTGAGCCACCAGGGAAGGCCATTTTATGTTCTCTTGACCTTGTGTTTCTGACCTTGCCTTGACACTGAGGGCTCACATATGCTCTGCCCTAATTTAAACTGATGGTAAGACAAGAATGCTGCAAGCTGTTCAGGGATCATGGAGGGGAGTGAGGAACAGGGAAGAGGGCTCAAAATAAGGATGCATTTGACACAGATCATAGGAGAGGTCATAACCACTCACCCTTGGAGCTTTCCCAGCACTTTCGTGTATAGGGACTTGAAGTTACACAACCACCTGAATTTCAAGACAGTTGAGACAGATGTCATGTTTGCCCTTATCCAATCTCTGTGCCGCCAAAGATGAAACTGAGGCTCACCCAGGCTATGAAGCAGTGGATAAGTGAGGTGGCATCTGGCTTTCAGTACAAGTTTTTTCTGCCCCACCAGACTCTCTCCTGATTGCTTGGCACTCAGAAACTGAAGCAGGGTGCAGAATCAGGCTGAGATGCTACAAGCAGAGGCAGACCAAAGCTATCACTGACTCGGCTCTTCCTCCTTGTCAAGTACAAACTGGCCAAATACCACACGCTAATAACAAAACACCTTGCGTTCAGGCAACACCCTACAATCCACAGTATTCCTACAAGCATGATATCATTTGAGCCTTACAAATAACCCTGTAAGGTAGGCATGGTAAACCTGGTCATCCTTATTTTGCAGATGAAGGTTATCTAAGCAAAAGAGGGTGAAATACCTAACACCTGGTCACAGAGCCAGCAGGCGAAAGAAACAGAACTCATGCCCAGTCCTTCTCTGCAAGTCCATCTTCTTTCCTAACACTCAGGAATGGCAGGGCTTCCCAGGTGGCACGAGTGGTAAGGAACCCACCTGCCAATGCAGGAGATGCAAGAGACACAGTTTAGACCCCTGGGTTGGGAAGATCCCCTGGAGTAGCAAATGGCAACCCACTCCAGTATTCTTGCCTGGACAACTCCATGGACAGAGGAGTCTGGCGGACTACAGCTTAGGGAATGGCAAAGAGTCAGACAAGACTGAGCATGCATGCACGAGCCAGGAATGGCAAATACCTGGTCCACATGCAGCCCCATTTCCCACCACACCCTGAGCAGACATTATTCATCAATCACAGCACTGTGCCCAGATTTAGCCTCAGGTTCCCCAGGTGGCGCCGGTGGTAAAGAATCCACCTGCCAATGCAGGAGACACAGGACACACACTTGGGTTCGATCCCTGGGTCAGGAAGAGCCCCTGGAGGAGGCCATGGCAAGTCACTCCAGTATTCCTACCCAGAGAATCCCATGGACAGAGGAGCCTGAAGGGCTACAGTTCATAGGGTCACAAAGAGTCAGACACTGAAGCGACCTAGCACACATGCACTTCCTCAAAACAGTCTCCAAGCAGCCATTATCGGTTAAACAGTCCAGGTAGGTGAAAACTGCTTTCCGACCTGCTCTAAGCAGTGACTATAATTGGCCCAGGGCACAGGGGCCTGATGCAGTGTGCATGCATCTGATTAGAGATCTGGTTCAAGACTCTAAAAGACCCTGATAACATGGCTGTTCCCCTATGGTCAGTCTTACATGTTAATGTGTAACCACAGCAACGATGACAATGATTAGCTTTTTGGAGCACTTCCTGCCTGCTGGGGCACAATATTAGGCCCTTCACATGCATTTTCCTAAAAAGTAAGTCGTATTGTTACCGTTTTAGAAATGAAGGGATGGAGGCTTGGAGGATTTCGGAAACTTGCCAGATGCAGGTTGGTCCTGCCAAGGCCTGCAGACTCCCCACCTTATACACAGCCCTGTGTGCTCCTAGACTGCAGACCAGTGGGGAAGCATTTCTTATTTTCCCAAACACTTAAAATCAAAAGAACGGAGTTAACGCCAAGAATAAAGCTGAGCAAAGCAAAGTCCCTCAGAGGTGGCTTTGGGGAGGGTAGGGGAGTTTGCAGTGTGAACAGAGCTTGGCCATCTGAGCTGAAGCATCCACACTCATGGGCACAAAGTCATGTGGTACAGGATGAGTCCAGGGTTAGAAACTGGGGCCAGGGGCTAACTCTGCCACACTGCCATATTCTGACATGGTCTTCTGAGGCATTCAAGAACCTAAATTTGGCTCTGAACGTCCACACTGCTATGAAGGTATGTTTGTCAAGGGTAGAACACTTCTGCAGCTTGATTCGTAACTTGTAGCAATTAATACACATGGTCAGCGGTCCTACATTTGTTCTTTTGCCCAGCGTTATGCACTTGTTAAAGGTGCAGTGAAAGTGAAACTTGCTCAGTCGAGTCCAACTCTTTGCACCCCCATGGAATATACAGTTCATGGAATTCTCCAAGCCAGAATACTGGAGAGGGTAGCCTTTCCCTTCTCCAGGGTATCTTCCCAACCCAGGGATCGAACCAAGGTCTCCCGCTTTGTGGGCAGATTCTTTACCAGCTGAGCCACAAGGGAAGCTGGATTTGATAAAAAGAAAATGAGGCTTCCCTGCTCCTACTGTTTTTGCTGCTTCCACAGGCAGGCCTCCCCTGCCATCGGGTGTTGGAGAAAACAGAGGCCCCTGCCATCCGTCACTGGCTTCCTCGAGTTGGAGCAGGTGCTTTGCATTCGTTTGATGGTGCCGACTGCAGCAGGACCAGTAGGGACTGGGGATGGAAGTGGTTCCTGATCAGAGCAGCCTCCTGATCTTGGCAATAGCAGGGGATTCTGGAACCAGCTCCCTGATTGAGAAGGCAGCCTCCAAATGTGGAAGAAACTTTGGCTCCCTTTGGTGCCCTGGTTCTTTGGTTTCATTTAGGAGTTGTTCCTGAGTCTTAATTCTGAGTCTGCTTCTTCAGCCTTCTCAGTGATTCTCTAAAGCATATAAATCCTAGAAATCCTTTCTGAATGAAATAACTCCAGTGGATCCTGCTCTGTGTAACTGACCTACACAGGGCAGTTCATAGCCTGCTTTCCATGACTAAGACTCTAGTGTCTAAGGAAACGTGCTTTTTGCTACATTGTTTGGCCTCATTGCCCCTCTGACGAAACATCAGACACATATCTGTCAAGGCTACGTGCAGCACAGCTGGGTGAGAGCCCTCTGAGGACGGTCATTGGGACTGTACCCAAAGAGAGTGCACTTGAAGACGGGGTAGGAAGGACTATGGAGATAAGTCTGACCTTATCAACTACTGAGAATCATGCTCACTGAAATCAGTGATTGCAAAAGCAAACAGAAAGTGCTCCTTGCTTTCAAGTTCTTCTCCTACAGTTTCTCTGAGAGTCTTTCAAGGGCTTAGGTGAAACCAAGCAGTTTCGTTTTACTACAAGTCCCTGCAAGAAAGTTTCCAAATTCCAGTGGCCTGGTTTTATCTACTTTTGCCTCTTCAGGTTTGAATGATCCTACACAGACTTACAGCAAGTCCTCTTGAAGCCATTTTTGTCTCGTTGGGTTTCATCTCCCAGCTCATGAGCTCATGGGTTTTGCATGATTTCTATATGAAGTCATCAGCTAGTCCCTAGATTCCCGGACAGGCTTGAAAACCTCAGGATTCTTTGAATAAACCAGAGGTAAACCTCTTGGTTTGCACTGAAACCTGAAACCCAGACCTTCTCCCAGGTGTTCTCATGTATGTATATTTAAGCTTATTATACGGTTCAAATCTTTTTCTTTTACTTTTATTTTCTTATTTTTTACCCTTAGTATTTTTTTCACTGGGAGGTAGTTGCTTTACAATGTGGTGTTAGTTTCTGCTTCTGTACAATGAAGCGAATCAGCTATGTGTTAGTGTTAGTTGTTCAGTCGTGTCCAACTCTTTGCTACCACATGGACTGTAGCCCTCCAGGCTCCTCTCTCCATGGAATTCTCCAGGCAAGAATATTGGAGTGGGTAGCTTTTTCCTTCTCTAGGGGATTTTCCCAACCCAGGGATCAAACTTGGGTCTCCAGTGTGGCAGGCAGATTCTGCATTTATCAGGCTTCCCAACTTGTGCAGTAGTAAAGAATCTGCCTGCCACTGGCAGGAGACACAAGAAATGCTGGTTCGATCCTCGGGTTAGGAATATCCCCTGGAGAAAGAAATAGCAACTCACTCCAGTATTCTTGTTTGAAGAATCCCATGGATAGAGGGGCAAGGTGGGCTACAGTCCCTGAGGTCGCAAAGAGTCGGACAGAACTGAGCACACATGCGCGCACACACACACACATATACATCCCCTCCCTCTGGGATCTCCTTCCCACCCCTCAGCCCCCATCCCACTCATCTAGGTCATCACAGATCACAGCACTGAGCTGCCTGTGCTATACAGCAGGTTCCCACTAGCCAACTATTTTACACATAGTATATAAGAAATGCAAAAAAGCAAAATGGCTGTCTGGAGAGGCCTTACAAATAGTTGTGAAAAAAAGAGAAGCAAAAAGCAAAGGAGAAAAGGAAAGATATAAACATCTGAATGCAGAGTTCCAAAGAATAGCAAGAAGAGATAAGAAAGCCTTCTTCAGCAATCGATGCAAAGAAATAGAGGAAAACAACAGAATGGGAAAGACTAGGGATCTCTTCAAGAAAATCAGAGATACCAAAGGAACATTTCATGCAAAGATGAGCTCGATAAAGGACAGAAATGGTATGGACCTAACAGAAGCAGAAGATATTAAGAAGAGATGGCAAGAACACACAGAAGAACTGTACAAAAAAGATCACGACCCAGATAATCACGATGGTGTGATCACTGACCTAGAGCCAGACATCCTGGAGTGTGAAGTCAAGTGGGCCTTGGAGAGCATCACTACGAACAAAGCTAGTGGAGGTGATGGAATTCCAGGTGAGCTATTCCAAATCCTGAAAGATGATGCTGTGAAAGTGCTGCACTCAATATGCCAGCAAATTTGGACAACTCAGCAGTGGCCACAGGACTGGAAAAGGTCAGTTTTCATTCCAATCCCAAAGAAAGACAATGCCAAAGAATGCTCAAACTACCGCACAATTGCATTCATCTCACATGCTAGTAAAGTAATGCTCAAAATTCTCCAAGCCAGGCTTCAGCAATATGTGAACCGTGAACTTCCTGATGTTCAAGCTGGTTTCAGAAAAGGCAGAGGAACCAGAGATCAAATTGCCAACATCTGCTGGATCATGGAAAAAGCAAGAGAGTTCCAGAAAAACATCTATTTCTGCTTTATTGACTATGCCAAAGCCTTTGACTGTGTGGATCACAATCAACTGTGGAAAATTCTGAAAGAGATGGGAATACCAGACCACCTGATCTGCCTCTTGAGAAATCTGTATGCAGGTCGGGAAGCAACAGTTAGAACTGGACATGGAACAACAGACTGGTTCCAAATAGGAAAAGGAGTATGTCAAGGCTGTATATTGTCACCCTGCTTATTTAACTTCTATGCAGAGTACATCATGAGAAACGCTGGACTGGAAGAAACACAAGCTGGAATCAAGATTGCCGGGAGAAATATCAAGAACCTCAAATATGCAGATGACACCACCCTTATGGCAGAAAGTGAAGAGGAACTCAAAAGTCTCTTGATGAAAGTGAAAGTGGAGAGTGAAAAAGTTGGCTTAAAGCTCAACATTCAGAAAACGAAGATCATGGCATCCGGTCCCATCACTTCATAGGAAATAGATGGGGAAACAGTGGAAACAGTGTCAGACTTTATTTTTCTGGGCTCCAAAATCACTGCAGATGGTGACTGTAGCCATGAAATTAAAAGACATTTACTCCTTGGAAGGAAAGTTATGACCAACCTAGATAGCATATTCAAAAACAGAGACATTCCTTTGCCAACAAAGATCCATCTAGTCAAGGCTATGGTTTTTCCTGTGGTCATGTATGGATATGAGAGTTGGACTGTGAAGAAGGCTGAGCACCGAAGAATTGATGCTTTTGAACTGTGATGTTGGAGAAGACTCTTGAGAGTCCCTTGGACTGCAAGGAGATCCAACCAGTCCATTCTGAAGGAGATCAGCCCTGGGATTTCTTTGGAAGGAATGATGCTAAAGCTGAAACTCCAGTACTTTGGCCACCTCATGCGAAGAGTTGACTCATTGGAAAAGACTCTGATGCTGGGAGGGATTGGGGGCAGGAGGAGAAGGGGACAACAGAGGATGAGATGGCTGGATGGCATCACTGACTCGATGGACGTGAGTCTGGGTGAACTCCAGGAGTTGGTGATGGACAGGGAGGCCTGGCGTGCTGCAATTCATGGGGTCCCAAAGAGTCGGACATGACTGAGCGACTGATCTTATCTTATCTTATGTATGTCAATCCTACTCTATCAATTCATCCTATCCCCCCTTTCTCTCTTTTTAAACTCTAAAACTTTCCATCTTGCTTTTCTTCTCCTCAGCCTTTGCACCCGCCCAATCAAAGAAGGAGAAGACCCAGAAGGAACTCAGACCTGGAGGAGAAAGGATCAAAGCTCGGGAAATACTGAGCCCTCTGTTTTACAAAGGATCATGTAAGTACACGCTGGGAGCTGAAACAACACTGAGATTCTAGTGGGAAGAGAAAAGAAAATTCCACCCTAAGACAGTTGCATAAAGAGTGGAAAGTGGTATATATTTCAAGTATCCATTAATAGAGTCAACATACTGGAAACAAGCCAGAATGTGTAGGCTAGGAATTCTGGAATGTGTATTGACGGAACATTCCTGATTTCCAAAGTCATAGCCAGTAACAAAAATCCCATTGTGGTCTCAGGGCTTCCATTCTCTTTTGTATACCCATGGGTTCTCTCTGAGCATAGACCATGAAAAAGTTTATAGAAAATAACAAGAAAGTTATAAAGATGGTAACTTTGAGTTTATAGTTTGGATTAAAAAAAAAAAAACACAACTCTGATCAAATCCACATAACTCCATCGAATTCAATTCAAAGTACTTTTAAATTCTGTCCCTATTACATTCCCAATGCTGGATTAAGTTGTAGGAAATACAATAGAACTATATGAAATGATGATTTCTTTTCTAGAAGGGTAAAAGAGGCAAATATTAAACTTATTAGATAGAGGACAAAACCAGGGGAGATAACCTGAAGCGTGTTATTGACATGAAATCTGGGAGGCAGTAAACAAAAGAACAGGGTAGACAAACAGATAGGAAAGTATGAGTTGGAGGCAAAGTCCTTGAAATAGTCCTTGAGGTTTGCAAACAGTTTGGGAGGTTTCTGATCTTGCTAGTGTAGGTAAATTTTTTTTCTGAAAGAAAACAAATCTAAATAAAACTTGTCCCTGGGAGAGTCTGGGGAGTGGTCAGGTGAAAAGAAACAAAGCTCAGTACCCATCTCCTGACAAATCTGAGCTCCTCCAAGGACTGGAAAGCCCCCAAGTGAGAAGATTGTAAACCCAGTGTGGAAAAGTGGAAAGGAAGTCAATGTGGGTGATTAGCCATGGCAGAGTGCCAAATCCCACATCTCAGCCACTGTATCTTTGCTTCCCATCTGTCCTTGGAAGAGATATTGTCCAGAATAGTATACGAATCTAGAATGAGGAAGGAGCAAGACCCAGCGGTGAGAGGTGAAAAATGTCTGAGAAGACTGGGTGGATATAAATCCTATGGTAAATTAACTCCCACAATACTCTTAGGTACATAAAAATGAAATGAATAGTCTCTGCTATTTTCTTCCACACCTGGTCATCTTTTATGTTGCCCATTGTATTTAATGCCACTTTCATGATACCAGCCATTGAGGATGGAAATTTCTTTCTGGCGATGAAGAAGAAAAACTTTTCTTTGATTCTCTTATGTTTAGTGGCTGGGGCCTATGGATTAAACTAACAAAAGACAGATTAACAGGAAAAAAACTTTATTTACATGTGCAACGTGCATAAATGCAAGTACTCGGCGATGAGTAACTTTAAGGGTTATTAGAAATAGTAGATTAGTAGAAAAGGGGAGGAGGGAGAAACACTCCTATGGGAAGAACAAATAGGTTTCCTTAGAAAAGACAAACAGGGTTTTTTTAGAACAAACAGGAGATAAAGTTTGTGGTAATGTTTGTCTCCACAGGTATGAGCAGTCTTTCTGACTTTATCAGGATCAAATTTCCCCCAGAGAAGGGTTTTAAGATAGGTTTTACTCTTGGTCTCTCCTGGGGGCAGACCTGTCCCAAAGAGAGAATTTATGGCACACGTCATTTCTCTGAAGTTTCTGCCTTAAGTCAGATAAGAGAAGCTCTGAGAAGGCTTCTTTCTGTATCTGCTGAATCTCAAATGTCTTCAGTTTAAGAGTCTTTGTAACAACCCTGGGGTTCTGAGTGGTCCCCACACCTGCAGCTCTGCTTTTAGTTCGTGACCTAATCCTCTGATAAGGCTGTGAGTTTCTGAAGGATCTTATTCATCATTTACCCCTAGAGTCTAGGATGTGTGCATGTGCTAAGTCACTTCAGTCACATCCGACTCTTTGTGACCCTATGGACAGGCTCCTCTGTCCATGGGATTCTCCAGGCAAAGAATACTGGAGTGGGTTGCCATGCCCTCCTCCAGGAGATCTTTCCTACCCAGGGATCAAACCCGTGTTTCTTATGTCTCCTACATTGGCAGGTGGGTTCTTTACCACTAACACCACCTTGGAAGCCCTAGAATCTAGCACATGGTTTACATACTCGTTAAGTTTGAATGAATGAGTAAATAAACTAAAAGAGTATTGTTTTCTTAACATTTGTCAAAGGGCAATAAACAAAAATCATGACACCTTTTAGAGGACAATTCCCAGAGATGTCTTTAGCCTTGATCTCTCTCCTGCAATATTGTTTAATCACTAGCTCGTGTCTGATCCTTTGCAACCCCATGGACTGCAGCCCCTCCAGGCTCCACTGTCCATGGGATTCTCCAAGCAAGAACACCATTTTCCTTCTCCAGGGTTGCCATTTCCTTCTCCAGGGGATCTTCCCAACCCAGAGATCTAACTCAAGTCTCCTGCATTGAAGGAAGATTCTTTACCACTCAGCCATCTGGTAAGCCTTATTGTCAACTCTTTGTAGCCTATCTCCACCAGGTTTCATGGGCATCTCAAATTCAGCCTATCCTACTATGAACCCATTATCTTTCCTGAAAACCTGTTCTTCATATGTTTCCAAATTCAGGGAACGGCATGTCACCAGATACACAACCACCCAAGCTTTATAAATGTTATTTCTATTGACTCTTCTCTTTCCCCCTATAGGGAATCATCATACAGTTCTACAGACTCTACCTCCAGAATAAACACTCCCTCTGCCCCCGTTCTGTTCTCATCATCCTTGCCTGGTGTTCCAGCAATCTTTTAACTGGTTCACTGTTTCCAGTGTTGTTGCTCTCCAATCCAGTTGCTCTCCAATCCATCACCACATTTTTTCAGAACAGGTAACCCAACAGTCTGCTGCTGAAAATAATCTAATACTCAGTGCTCAGCAGTCATCTTTCCTTAGTTATGAAATGACATTGCTGAGGCCTCACCCTGTATTACTGCCAGACATAGTCTCCCCATCACACTTTTAAGGTCACAGCCCAGCTCCATCTCTGCTTCTTTCCCCACTCTGGCTCCTCAACTCTGCTCCCAGCTCACATGCAGATCTTGGCTCTCTTTGCCTCTGGTCACCTTAAAGAATTTCAGAGTTACTAGCTGCTTTCTTCATTTTGATTCCATTAAGCAAAAGCAGGTTTTTATGGAGAATCTCCAGAAATGATTGAGCATAAATGGCACAGTCAGAATAACCATCAACACAATTGTTTAAAGATACAGTGAGTCCTCTACATTGGAAACCTAAAGTTGCAGACTTTCAAAGATGCCATTATGTGTTCCATCAATATGAGGGGCACGGGTTCCATCCCTGGGCAGAGAACTAGGATCCCTCATGCTGCATGGTACAGTCAAAAAAAAAAAAAAAAAAAGTTTTCTTTATTTTTTGAGTTTGTTTTTATGTATTATTTGTGTGAAAAGTATTATAAACCTATACCTGTACAGTACCACCTAGCCAATTGTGTTAGTTGGATACCTAGGCTAACTTTGTTGGACTTACAAACAAATTGGACTTAATGAACATGCTCTTGTAACGAAACTCATTTGTATGTAGGGGACTTGCTGTACTTCTCTGGCATTTTCTGTGTTTCCCTGGCTGTGATCCGCTCAAAGCCATGACCTCACCCTCTGCCATGTTCCTCATTAGAGTAGAACCCCTTCCCATCTTCTCTGCCAAAGTCCTAACAGCTTCCACTCCCAGCTCTTGCCACCCTATGGACTGTAGCCCACCAGGGTCTTCTGTCAGTGGGACTTTTCAGGCAAGAATACTGGAACGGGTTGCCATTTCCTTCTCCAGGGGATCTTCCTGACCCAGAGATTGAACCCGTATCTCCTGTATTGCAGGCAGATTCTTTACTGCTGGCCCGCCAAGGATTCCTCAGCTCTAGTAGACAATACTGAAATCTTCATGTTTGTTAGACAAGCAATTTGACTCTTCATGTGGAGCCTGCTTCCATCTAGCTATGACCCCCTGAGCTCACCTTTTATAACCAATCAGTTCCATCAAGCTATTTTCCAGGACAAAGGTGCAGTTCCCTCTTCAGGAGGAATTCTACCATCCCCTGAGCCAAACAACTGAAATTATAGTTAGTTTTAACAACAATGTGCTTTGTTTGTGTATTATTAGGGTTAACACAGATCTTTTTTTTTCCCCAACTAGTTAATATTTGTGATTCACTATTGTCCAGAAAAATAGCGAAGAGAGAGAACCAAAGGTGTTAGGAAGAAGATCCATTGGGATATGCAAAGAAATTATTGCAAGTTCTTTATTTTTCAAATTATTTATTTTTGTTTATGTTTATACATGTTAGTCTATGTACAGTACTGAATATAGTATACTATATTTGCATGTCAAGGCAGGTGGTTAAAAATATTTGCTGACAAAGGCATATAATAAAAAAGTTTAAAGACTATTGCTCCAGAAGGCAGAATCACAATGATCTTAGTGCAGTTTCCAAGCCCTTTCCAAACAGTGCCCAGCAGTATTTGTTAAAAAGATAATTTTTTTTAAAAAGACAAAATCATGACCATCCTGTAGATAAAAAATGAATGCATGTTAAAGATTTTATTTAACTCATTATTAATGAAGGAGGAGAACTGGAGAATACAAAGGGTAGATATTTTTATAGATCAGGAATATTGAAAGAAATGTGCAAATTCAGGCAAGACTGCCTTCTTTCAGAGGCAGAGAAGGAAGTCAGTTGAACTTCCCAGGGTCAAAACTTTACGTCTTTAGGGTCAAGGATGTTTTGCATAGCTATCATTTGTCTGTGAGCTGTAAAATAGTTCAAATGACAGGCTCAGAATCTATATAAAATCAAAATCAGGAAGGGTGTGCTCTAGACCAGGGCACTTAAGGCCTGCAGGCCCAATCCAACCAGCCACCTGTTTTTGTAAATAAAGCTTTATTGGAACATGGCCACATCCATTCATTTAGGCATTGCCTATGGCTACTTTCCAGCTACAAAGGTATTTTTGAGTCGCTCAGAGAGAGAGAAAATACTTCTTATCTAGCTCTTGACAGCAAGTTTGCCAACACGTGCTGTAGAAAACCATGCACAGTTTTCCCACGAAGCACAAAGTTTTCTCTGCACATCTTTATCCCAAGAGGGTCTCCCTCCCAGCAGTCCCACCCACCACCGCAGTTTATATTCTCACTGCCCCCCACCCCATAAGGTTCCTGGGCCTCTGTATTAGTGAATCTCAGCACATGAATTGTGAGCCCCCCAGAAGTTCCCTCAACAGGCCTCAGACTGCTTCCAAAGGCTATAGCTCTCTCTCTGTTTATTTGGCAGTGGGACCTGTTGGTAGTAAACTAGAGAACCTGTGCTAGAGCCTGGTAAGGACTGAATTGTGTTCCCCAAGAGTCACATGTTCAAGTCCCAACCCCCATTCCAGAAAGAAATAGGACCTACAAAGAGATGATTGAGTTAACATGAGGCCTTCAGGGTGGGGCCCCAATCCAATTCAACCGGTGTCCTGAGATGAGGTGGTGACACTAGGGATGCACAGAAGGAGAAAAGGCCACAAGAGAGCTGTGAGGGGACAACCACCCGCAAGCCAAGAAGAGTTCCCAGGAGAAGCAAAACCTGCCCACACCTTGTTCTGAGACTTTCAGCCTCCAGAACTGCAGGAACATAAATATCTATCATTTAAGCCACCCAGTTGGTGGTCTTTGTTATGGTAGCCCTGGCAACCTAAAACAGGGCCATTCATATTACCTTCCCTGAGCACAGCAGCAGGGCTTAGAAAGTGGCCTGCGGAAGTCTGGAGCAGATCACTTTATTCTTTGGGGACTGAAAGCAGTGATCAGCCATAGACTGGTCCAGATAGAGTCAGCCTATTGGGGGTGACTAATGTTAGAGTATATTTTCTCCAGACACTCACAAATTCATTCATTAATCCTTTATAAGATGATGTGACCACAGAGGGATGCATATGTGTCAGCGGTGGTGGTGACAGAGGGGTGCACAGGATGAGTTCTCCTCTGGGGAT
The DNA here is from genome assembly GCF_027580195.1 of Bos mutus. Lineage (NCBI taxonomy): Eukaryota > Metazoa > Chordata > Mammalia > Artiodactyla > Bovidae > Bos > Bos mutus. The sequence continues at coordinate 39,446,697 of NC_091636.1, read as the reverse complement.
TCATGGTCTAGGAATGGAGACAGATACAAAAAACACAACCAACTGTTGCAAGTCCTCTGTACACTGGCCTGAGGGTGTTAAAGCACAAACCAAGAAGAAATAACAATACCAGGTAACAAGTCCTGTGAAAGAGGGTATTCTTTTTCAAGTGAGAGCCCAGAGGACAAAGGAGTTGATTTAGTCAGAGAAGAGCAGACAAGAGGGAGAAGGGGGATGGCTATGGAGGGATTCAATGAAAGGAGTCCTACTGAAATGAGACTTAATGTGTGTGGGGACGTACAGAGTTTTAGCTTTCTAGGCTTGAAATGCATGGTAGGCTTAAAACAGATTAGTCAAGGCATAAAACCCTAGTGTCAGGCATGCCCTCTTTCTTAGGGGCTAAAACTCAAGTGGGCAAGAGAAAGGTGCAAAAGTGAAATTCTTATGTTCTCCTGGGACTTCCTTGGCTAAGATTCCATGCTACCAATGCAGTAGGGCCAGTTCCAGCCCTGGTCAGGGAACTAGATCCCATATGCCACAACTAAAGATTGTGCATACTGCAACTAAGACCCAGAGCAGCCAAAGAAATTCTGATGTACTTCTGAAATGAGATTGATATTTTATTTATTTTTTTAAAAAGCCCTATTCACATTTTAATTGCCCTTAATAACCCAGTAGGTTTCTAGTCAGTTGAGTTCAGGTCAGTTGCTCAGTCCAGTTCGACTCTCTGCGACCCCATGGACTGCCACACACCAGGCTTCCCTGTCCATCACCAACTCCCAGAGCTTACTCAGACTCATGTCCACTGAGTCCATGATGCCATCCAACCATCTCATCCTCTGTCATCCCCTTTTCTCCTGCCTTCAATCTTTCCCAGCATTAGGGTCTTTTCAAATGAGTCAGTTCTTAGCATCAGGTGGCCTGAGTATTGGAGCTTCAGCTTCAGCATCAGTCCTTCCAACAAATATTCAGGACTATTTCCTTTAGGATGAACTGTTTGATCTCCTTGCAGTCCAAGGGACTCTCAAGAGTCTTCTCCAACATCACAGTTCAAAAGCATCAATTCTTTGGCGCTCAGCTTTCTTCACAGTCCAACTCATATTCGTACATGACGACTGGAAAAACCATAGCTTTAACTAGATGGACCTTTGTTGGCAAAGTAATGTCTCTGCTTTTTAATATGCTGTCTAGGTTGGTCATAACTTTTCTGCCAAGGAACAAGCGTCTTTTAATTTCATGGCTGCAGTCACCATCTGCAGTGATTTTGGAGCCCCCAAAAATAGCCTGTCACTGTTTCCATTGCTTCCCCATCTATTTGCCATGAAGTGATGGGACCAGATGCCATGATCTTAGTTTTCTGAATGTTAAGCTTTAAGCCAACACTTTCACTCTCCTCTTTCACTTTCATCAAGAAGCTCTTTAGTTCTTCTTCGTTTTCTGCCATAAATGTGGTGTCATCTGCATATCTGAAGTTATTGATATTTCTCCCAGCAATCTTGATTCCAGCTTGTGCTTCCTCCAGCCCAGCATTTCTCATGATGTACTCTGCAAATAAGTTAAATATGCAGGGTGACAATATATAGCCTTGATGTACTCATTTCCTGATTTGGAACCAGTCTGTTGTTCCATGTCCAGTTCTAACTGTTGCTTCTTGATCTGGATATCAATTTCTCAGCAGGCAGGTCAAGTGGTCTGGTATTCCCATCTCTTGAAGAATTTTCCACAGTTTGTTGTGGTTCACACAGTCAAAGGCTTTGGCATAGTCAATAAAGCAGAAATAGATGTTTTTCTGGAACTCTTTTGCTTTTTTGATGATCCAGTGGATGTTAACAATTTGATCTCTGATTCCTCTGCCTCTTCTAAATCCAGCTTGAACATCTGGAAGTTCACGGTTCATGTATTGTTGAAGCCTAGCTTGGAGAATTTTGAGCATTACTTTGCTAGAGTGTAAGATCGGTGCAATTGTGTGGTAGCTTGAGCATTCTTTGGCATTGCCTTTCTTTGGGACTGGAATGAAAACTGACCTTTTCCAGTCCTGTGGCCACTGCTGAGTTTTCCAAATTTGCTGGCATATTGAGTGCAGCACTTTCACAGCATGATATTTTAGGATTTGAAATAGTTCAACTGGGATTCCATCACCTCCACTAGCTTTGTTCATAGTGATGCTTTCTAAGGCCCACTGACTTCACATTCCAGGATGTCTGGCTCTAGGTGAGTGATCACACCATCATGATTATCTGGGTAATGAAGATCTTTTTGTATAGCTCTTCTGTGTATTCTTGCTACCTCTTCTTAATATCTTCTCTTTCTGTAAGGTCCATGCCATTTCTGTCCTTTATTGTGCCCATCTTTGCGTGAAGTGTTCCCTTGGTATCTCTAATTTTCTTGAAGAGATCTCTAGTCTTTCCCATTCTATTGTTTTTCTCTATTTCTTTGCATTGGTCACTGAGAAAGGCTTTCTTAACTCTCCTTGCTGTTCTTTGGAACTCTGCATTCAAATGGGTATATCTTTCCTTTTCTCCTTTGCCTTTAGCTTCTCTTTTTTTCACAGCTATTTGTAAGGCCTCCTCAGACAACCATTTTGCCTTTTTGCACTTCTTTTTCTTAGGGATGGTCTTGATCACAGCTTCCTGTACAATGTCACGAACCTCTGTCCATAGTTCTTCAGGCACTCTGTCTATCAGATCTAATCCCTTGAATCTATTTGTCACTTCTACTGTATCATCATAAGGGATTTGATTTAGGTCATACCTGAATGGTCTAGTGGTTTTCTCTACTTTCTTCAATTAAAGTCTGAATTTGACAATAAGGAGTTCATGATCTGAGCCACAGTCAGTTCCCCGTCTTGTTTTTGCTGACTGTATAGAGCTTCTCCATCTTTGGCTGCAAAGAATATAATCAATCTGATTTTGGTGTTGACCATCTGGTGATGTCCATATGTAGAGTCTTCTCTTGTGTTGTTGGAAGAGGGTGTTGGCTATGACCAGTGCACTCTCTTGGCAAAACTCTATTAGTCTTTGCCCTGCTTCATTCTGTATTCCAAGGCCAAATTTGCCTGTTACTCCAGGTATTTCTTGACTTCCTACTTTTGCATTCCAGTCCCCTGTAATGAAAAGGACATCTTTTCAGGGTGTTAGTTCTAAAAGGTCTTGTAGGTCTTCACAGAACCATTCAACTTCAGCTTCTTCAGAATTACTGGTTGGGGCATAGACTTGGATTACTGTGATATTGAATGGTTTGCCTTGGAAACGAACAGAGATCATTCTGTCATTTTTGAGATTGCATCCAAGCACTGCATTTTGGACTGTTTTGTTGACTACGATGGCTACTTCATCTCTTCTAAGGGATTCCTGCCTACAGTAGTAGACGTAATGGTCATCTGAGTTAAATTCACCCATTCCAGTCCATTTTAGTTTGCTGATTCCTAAAATGTGGAAGTTTGCTCCTGCCATCTCTTGTTTGACCACTTCCAATTTGCCTTGATTCATGGACCTAACATTCCAGGTTCCTATGCAGTATTGCTCTTTACAGCATTGGACTTTACTTCCGTCACCAGTCACATCCACAACTGGGTGTTGTTTTTGTTTTGGCTCCATCCCTTCATTCTTTCTGGAGTTATTGCTCCACTAATCTCCAGTAGCATATTGGGCACCTACCGGCCTGGAGAATTCATCTTTCAGGGTCCTATCTTTTTGCCTTTTCATACTGTTCATGGTATTCTCAAGGCAAGAATACTGAAGTGGTTTCTAGTCAATAACCCTTATCAAAATCAAAGTTGGTTATGTCATTTGATGAGTCCAGGGAGCCCTACGAGGTGTGTGCAGCATACTCTCCTGATATAATTATCAGCATCAATATCACTGGGCAGATTTATGCTGACCTCATTGTCCAGATTTCAACTGTGTGTATCACTGCCCCTTTTACTGGCAAAGGAAAGCAACAGTGCTTTCTAATCCTATGACTTCTGTTTCTCCTTGTTTTTGTTTTGGCAGGGTAAAGGCTATTTCTCTTTTTTATATTTTCCACGATGAAAATAACTTATTACTCTAGTTATATAAATGACCCGTGTAAAACACATTCTAATGATGCCACTTCACCTCTACCCCAATGAGATCATCAGAAATCCTCTGAACCAGATAGAACAACAATGTACATTAGCTTTTCCCTTCATACCACTTAAGAAAGCTATCATACACAGTTAGCCACTCTTAGAAGAAAGAGGGAATATAAATTACATTTAAAAGAAAAGTAAATTTTGAGGAGGGATGGGTAGTGTGGGAATTACGTGGTCAATTTTCATGAACTCCAGGGAAGCAGCTGGTGAATTAACCACAGTATTTGATCAAACAAAACAAAACTCTCCAATTACATTGAAGTGTCTGGGCTTTTCTAAGGAAAACAGACTGGGGTTTGGTAATTGCAGTGTTTTGGTTTGTTTTACCAACTTGTAAAATTTTTGAGATTGTATCCTTTAAAAAAAATCAATAAATAACCGTAGATTTTTAGCTCTCATTTCCAGGAAAAAAATCAGCCTACCCTCAAGTTGAACCTGTATCCATGTGGTCATAATTAAATGCCACAAAAGAACTGAAAATCTTCTGAGAACCTGATCACATTGTCGCATGTTCAGCTACACATAATCAAATGTTGCTAGACAACAGATTGCTGTTTCTAAAATGACATCTATAGACTCTTTGCAACCCCATGGACTGTAACCTGCCAGGCTTCTCTGTCGGGATTTTCCAGACAAGAATACTGGAGATGGGTTGCCATTTCCTTCTTCAGGGGTCTTCCTCACCCAGGAATGGAACCCACCTCTCCTGTGTCTCTGTCATGGAACCCATGGATGATGGGGAGAAAATGATGAATGAGCATCTGGACCAAAGTAAGAAGGAAAGAGATTTTTTTTTTTTTAATCATATATCTGAGTCCAGGTGTTCAAAAGCTGTAAGCTTCTCATTGTAATATGAATTCAGTGTGGTCTCCAAAACCTCCTGGGGGCTTATGGATGCTGCTCTTGTCAGATGTAGAGCCATGGAAAGAAAGATACAGCAGAAAGGAGCTGGGGAAGGAAGAGTGTTCTACTGGGGGCATCCCAAGAGGCTCTATACGCAACAGTAGCCTATGGTCAAGGTCATAAAGGATGAGGAGGGTTTGAAGGGTCAGGAAAGTGAAGACAGGACTCAAGATGGTCAGGACATGCCTGTACAGCTGGGAAGAGAGGTGGATTTCAGGAATGTTCCCTAGTCAAGGAGGAAAACAATATAAGGTTTAGTGTATGAAGGGAAACAATCAGATTTGTATTTTTGGACACAAAATATAGGCAACAGCACAGAAAATGAATTAAAGAGGTGAATCTTTGGAAGTGAGGAAATGGGTTATAAAGTTAATGCAATATAGGCCTTGAATGTGGCAGAGTCAAAGGAGTAGAGATTAAATGTAGGCAGACCCTAAAGTTGAGTGCATGCTCTCAGTCGTGTCCAACTCTTTGCAACCCCATGGCCTGTACCCCGCCAGGCTCCTCTGTCCATGGGATTCTCCAGGCAAGAATACTGGAGTGGGTTGCCATTTCCTTCTCCAGGGGATCTTCCCAACCCAGGGATTGAATCCGGGTCTCCTGCATCTCCTGCATTCCCTGTGGTTCAGATGGTAAAGAATCTGCCTGCAGTGCTGGAGACCCAGTTTCAATTCCTGAGCCAGGAAGATACCCTGGAAGAGGGCACAGGCAACCCACTCCAGTGTTCTCACCAGGAGAATTTCATGGACAGGTAGCAGGCTACAGTCCACGGGGTCACAAAGAGTTGGACACAACTGAGCAACTAACACACACAGACCCTAAAGTTAGAGCAAGCACTATTTTTTTTTCCTCAAAACAATTGTTTTCTCTGTCCACTGATGAATCTCAGCCTGGAAACCCCCACTTCACAGATGACATCCTTTCTCTTGTTTCTGGGCTTGTGCCCCACCTCCCTGCCATGGGAGAGAAAGAAGGGAAATTCCTCTTCCCCAACAAAGGCAGGAGGGGATGGAGGGAGGCACCTTCACCCCACATTGCAGGGACAGAAAACAGCATCACTGGCACGCTGGCTTCCTCTCCTGCTCTCTAAAGGACCAGTGGGATAAACAGTGGTTCTGTTCTAGACTCCTAGTCATACACTCCTCTGTTGCTTTCTGAATGTAATCATGCTCTCTTTCTAGCTCTCTCAGGTTCGCTTCAACGGCAAGAAAAGGGATGCAGTCCAAATACCTGCCTTCCAACGGCACTTGTATAACCACCTGTCGTCCCGTGGTGGTTGACAGCCAGGCTGTCTGGATCCAGATCCTAGTTGTGCCACATCCTCAACTAAGGATGACTTAACCTCTCTGTGCCTGCTTCCCCACGGGCCCACGGGGCACCTGCCTCATAGGATGGTTAGGAGAAATAGACAGTAGTGTCTATTCGCTCGTGTCTAATTGCTCAGTTGTGTCCAGCTCTTTGTGACCCCATGGACTGTAGCCTGCTCCCTGTCCATGAAATTCTCCTGGCAAGAACAGAGGAGTGGGTTGCCCTTGCCCTCTTCCGGTAAAGTACCTCCAAGTAAAGCACTTGGACCAGTGCCTGGCATGGAGTAAGTCCTTAATAAGCATTAGAAATTATTATTACCTATCAAAATAGTCATGTCTCTTTACTAAAATGAGAACAACAGTAGGTGAGAGAATCTTAGCAGGTGGTAGTTCCACCCTGCAGACAGGGTCAGCATCAGAATTCTAGTGGGTGAAGAGTAAAGGGGGTTATGACTGCAGTCGAGTGTTGGGGAGGGTGGCTTTGGGGAAAGGGGTGTCAAGTGGAGACCACTAGCCTGTAACCAACTAGGTTTGGAACTGCAGCTGCCCAGGACTCCAGGATACATGCCAGTTGGTATCTCCACTGGTTGACAAAAGCTGTTACTACTCCAGACACAGGCAGATTCTTATTCACCAGACCATCACAGAAGCCTGAGACTAATTTTAATAGAGACACACGGGATCTTAGAACTGGAAGGAAATCAAGAAATCCTTTAGCTGTTTTCTGGACTCAAACTTTTTTTTTTTTTTTAGCAGAGCGCTTTATTCAAACAAAAATTTTCCTGGAATCTGTACCCATAAAACAGATAAGCCCAGAATCACTTTAAGAAAGCAGTGCATACAAAGATGGGAACTGGTGGGATCAGCCTGTCTGAATTATCCACCTAGGGGACAGGTGAGAGGGGAGTGCATTATTTGTAGAGAATTGCAAAAGAACAATAAAACCAATTAATAGCTGGTCTGCTTCAAACCAGTCCATTTTAAATGAAATCAACCTTGAATATTCATTGGAAGGACTGATGCTGAAGCTTCAATACTTTGGCCACCTGATGGGGAAAATTGACTCATTTAGAAAAGACCTTGATGCTGGGAAAGATTGAAGGCAGGATGAGAAGGGGACGACAGAGACAAGAGGGTTGGATGGCATCACTAACTCAGTGGACTTGAGTTTGAGCAAACTCCAGGAGATAAGAAAGACAGGAAAGCCTGGCGTGCTGCAGTCCACAGGGTTGCGAAGAGTCGGACATGACTTAGCAACTGAACAACTGCTTTGTGTTATTGCTGTGCACTGACAATTCTATATAACATCAGCAATTAAGGGCTTCCCATGTGGCTCAGCTGGTAAAGAATCTGCCTACAATACAGGAGACGTGGGTTCTATCCCTTGGTTGGGAAGATCCCCTGGAGAAGGGAAAGGCTACCCACTCCAGTATTCTGGCCTAGAGAATTCCATGGACTGTTCAATCCATGGGATCGCAAAGAGTCGGACAGCAGTGAGCAACTTTCACTTTCACTTTTTCAGCAATTAAATACTCCCATCTGCCAAGGTGGATGCCCCTCCTCCCACCCCCCCCCCCACCCCCGCTGGCACATCACTGGGTGAAGTGAGGAGAAGGGGTCCAAAATCTGCCAACATAACTGCCAACCCAAACAAGTCCCAGTGGCTCTGTGGAACGAGATTTTAAAACCATCAATCCAGCCCACTCTGCTTATTTGTCAAACCCAGAAAGGTTAACTCATAAAAGTGACATTCAAATTCAGAGTCAGTGCTCTCTGTCTACTCCCCAAAACCTTCATCTGGGTGAAGAGAAGACAGCATCTTGTTCTTTATTTCCCCTGCTTGATGGTGGTATGGGTTGATTTGTCCCCCTGACCCAGAATTCCTATATTAAAGTCCTAATGCCCAATACTTCAGAATGAGACCCTATTTGAAAAGAAAATAGTTGCAGATCCAATTAGTTGGTCATAACATGAGGTCATTAAAAATGAGCCCTAATCCAATATGACCATTGTCCTTATAAAAAGGGGGAAATTTGGATAGAGACACACACACATGTAGAGACAATGCTACATTAGGATGAAAGCAGAGACCAAGGCAATGATGTATAAGCTGCTACTGCTGCTGCTGCTAAGTCGCTTCAGTCATATCCGACTCTGGGCGACCCCATAGACGGCAGCCCACCAGGCTCCCCCGTCCCTGGGATTCTCCAGGCAAGAACACTGGAGTGGGTTGCCATTTCCTTCTCCAATGCAGGAAAGTGAAAAGTAAAAGTGAAGTCGCTCAGTCGTGTCCAACTCTTAGCAACCCCATGGACTACAGCCTACCAGGCTCCTCCATCCATGGGATTTTCCAGGCAAGAGTACTGGAGTGGGGTGCCATTGCCTTCTCCGGTATAAGCTAAGAAACACCAAAAATTGCTGGCAAACCACCAAAAGCTAGGAAGAAAGCCTGGAACAGATTCTCCTACATAGTATCAGAGGGAACCAATTCTAGTGACCTTGATCTTGGACATCTAGCCTCCAGAGCTGTGAGACAATAAATTTCTGTTGTTTAAGCCACTCAGTTTGTGATACCTTATTACAGCAGCCCTATAAAGTTACTTGTTCAGTTGCTAAGTCATGTCCAGTTCTTTGTGACCCTCCATGGACTATAGCATGCCAAGCTTCCCTGTCCTTCACCATCTCCTGAAGTTTGCTCAAACTCATGTCCGTTGAGTTAATGATGCCATCTAACTACTTCATCCTCTGTCACCCCCTTCTTCTCTTGCCCTCAGTCTTTCCCAACATCAGGGTCATTTCCAATGAATCAGCTCTTTACATCATGTGGCCAAAGTATTGGAGTTTCAGCCTTAGCATCAGTCCTTTCTATGAGTGTTCAGGGTTGATTTCCTTTAGGATTGACTGGTTTGATCTCCTTGCTGTCCAAGGGACTCTCAAGAGTCTTCTCCAACACCACATTTCAAAAGCATCAACTCTTAGGTGCTCAGCCTTCTTTATGGTCCAACTCTCACATCTGTTCATGACTACTGGAAAAACCAGAGCTTTGACTACACTGACTCTTTTTGGCAAAGTGATACTTGGAAGCCAGTACACCTAGTAAAAGGCAAATGGGACATCACTGCAGAGCTGTCCTCAAAGTAATGCACACCAGTGAGCTCAAATTCAGGTGGAAAGAGCCACAGAATTCAAAGCCACAGCACCTTTACAAAGATTCAGAAATACAGTCCTTGGAGATGGTTTCCGATTAGTTGCCAGTTGCAAACCCAACTTCACAGAACTCAAAATAAGATCGAGTTATTGTCTCCTGCAAGTGGGAAGGGCAGAAAAGTGTCTCGAGGAGACTGAAGGCTGGGCCTAATTTCCCCATCATTTCTCTGTTGTCAGCATCTTTCTCTTCTACCCAAATGCAAGGAGTGTGGTCCCCTGGCCACCACCAACAGCTTTGGGCACTGAGTGACAAAAATGAGCCTCTTTTCTATCAGCTACAGCAAGGACAATCCCTGGGGAGGGAGCCAGCTATGCAGTCATCAGTGAGAGCAGTGCCAGACTATAAGAGGGGAGGTGTGCTGGGCAAGACAACACCAACCACTCAGATACTCTGGGACCCATCCACTGTCCCCAGCAGAACCTAGGACTTGGGGCCATTGTTCCTTCCCTATGGAAGTGCCTCCATTCAAAGACAAACCACACTTTCCTTGCTTTCTCAGAAACATGCAGGAAGCAATTTAGACTATTTGGACCACCCATGAGAGCCATCTGTGCGTGGGAGGAACGGAAATGTCCATGCAGGTGCTGGTAGCGCTTCCCAGAACCACAGGGCGTGGAATCAGATTGAAAGGACCCCTGAGAGGAAACTGCCTTCTCCTCCCTGCCTTGAGCAAGGGGATGCAGCTTTATCATAATCTGCAGCAAAATCCAGGAAAGTGCTCCCCAAACAGCATGAGATTAAGAGCACATACTCTGAAGCCTGGGCTTCCCAGGCAGCATTAGTGGTCAAAACAAAACAAAACAAAACAAAACAAAACCACCTGCCCATGCAGGAGACACAAGAGAAGCAGGTTCCTTTCCTGGGTTAGTAAGATCCCCTGGAGGAGGGTATGGCAACCCACTCCAATATTCTTGCCTGGAGAATCCCAGGGGCAGAGGAGCCTGGCGGGCTACAGGATTGCAAGAATCCTACATGACTGAGTCAACTTAGCATGCATGCACTCTGAAGCCTAGATTCAAATTCCAGCTCTGCCCGTTAAGAGCTGTGTGACCTTGAGCAAGCTCCTTAATGTCTCTGTGTTTCAGCTTACTCCTGTGTAAAAAGTGGGATCATATGTCTACTTTCCTCCTATTCTGAAAATTATAGGAGCTGATTTGCATAGAATCCTCAGACTATTGCCTGGTTGTACAGCATTTGCTGTTTTATTAATTTTGTTGTCATGATCACTCTGAGGAACATGAGCTTAGAAGTAGGACAGCCAGAGCTCATCCCATAGCTCTGAAAAGTGAAAGTGTCAGTCACTCAGGCATGTCCGACTCTTTGTGACTCCAAGTCACCTGCCAGGTTCCTCTGTCCATGGGATTCTCCAGGCAAGAATACAGGATTTGGTTGCCATTCCTTTCTCCAGGGGTTCTTCCCCGACCCAGGAATCGAACCTGGCTCTCCTGCATCGTAGGTGGATTCTTTACCAGCTGAGCCACCGGGGAATCCCCTAGCTCTCACTCTTACTAATGCAAACTTGGGCAAGTTGGTTAAACCAGCTGGTGCCTCAGTTTCCCCTTCTCTAAACAGGAATGGTAGTTGTACCTTCCTCCTCTCTTTGCTATGAGAACCAACTGGTATCAGACATTCCAGGTGCTAATAAGGACGGTGCTTGCCACATGCTAAGCATTCCGCTGTCACTTTGTATTTAAATGCATTCAGCCCTAGCAACAGAAGCAGTTATTAAGACCTACTACTACACACTCTGTATGGCTGGGGCTGTGTGCCAGTATCTCAGGGGATACTGGGAAGAGGAGGACTGGAATAGACCTGGAAGAACTTGTCCAACTCTATCACTTGCTGGATTTTAGCTCTGAGCTCCAAGCATCTACATCTCCATCCACAGAAAGAGACAGGACCCATCTGTCAGCTCTCAGGAGAAGGGAAACTGGCGGCAATTCAAAAACTATGAGATTGACTGGAGGATGACTTGTGTTGTACCTCAAAAGTGGCTGGGTTTGCTGGCAGCGAGCAGCTAATTACTTGAAAAATCTGTGGGAAGGCAGAGTGGTTAATGTCTGCAGAGTAGTGAGAGAATGGCCCACTGTGAGAAAATGTCAACTCCATATGGGGTTGGAGATGAGACTGTATTCGGCAAGCTGTTCTCCATCCTAAACAGTCCTGCTGGGTGAGACTTAGTGGGCGTCATAGTGAGCCAAAGAAGGAAGTTTTTGACTTTGCTGCTTTTTTAACTCCAAGTACTGCTGGAGTTAGCATATGGCATCTCAGATGTGAGAATGAACTGTAATTTGTGCTTGGGATATCTGCAGCTTGAAGTGATCTATTTGGCAAAGAAGAAGAAAAAAAAAAAGAATTACAGAATATGATAGAGACCTGGGTGTCTTTAAAGGGAATAGCCTTCTGGAAAACACGCTCTGACATTCAGGTGCCTTGCCAAAAATTATCCCAAGCCATCCATCTCCACAGTTCCACTTCAGCGCTTGGCAAAGGCGGGAATGAGGCAAGGCAGAGCCTCTACGTCCTCGTGCTTCTGTGGTTCCAATAATGACATCATCTGTTACCGTGCTCTCCTTTTCCAACAATGGAAATCAGACTTGGAAAATCGCAATCACTCAGAATCAGCTTTTTCAAACGCCTCTCTTCCATCTATAAATTTACATAAACAGTTCCTCAACTTTAAAAATTCCTTTATTTGCAAAGAATGGGCAGCAGCAGAGTGGTATAAGAGGGGACAAGGATCATATGCCTAGAAACATTGATCCATAATGCCTTTTGCTTGCATGTGTAACCCTCTCTGCCTGAATAACATCCTCCATAAAAGTCTCACGTTTCCATCCAGGTGCCCTAGATGTTCAGACCTATGGTTTCTGTTTTTGTTTTTAAATCTGGAAATTATTGTTTCTCATCTTTTGAGAGAATGTGCTTATAAACCAATGCTCACTTCCTTTGGGGGAATTAAAAAGATGAAGACAGTGTGGCCTGGATAATTTTTTCTATTAAGTTAATTAAACAAGAAGACCATTATTCTAAGAAGACTCCAATGACTTAGCAGCCTATGCAAGCAAACTAGAAGGAAGCCAATAAATGCCTTCAAGTTATGAAATGAAACCCAAGGACAACCAATCACAGTTAAGCAACTAGGCTTTCCCTAATAAGGCACTGCTTAAGCTATAGCCAGTCAAGTCCTTTCTTTGACTTGCTTGCTGAATCTTCTCAATAAATCTTGCCCCTAACTCCCTTGGATGAAGAACTACTAACTGCTTTCTGTTTGGTACTGCCAATTGGAACTGACATTTACTCAGATAAATATTTCCCTGATGGCTCAGATGGTAAAGAATCTTCCTGCAACGTGGGGGACCCAGGTTTGATCCCTGGTCGGGAAGATCCCCTGGGGAAAGTCATGGCAACCCACTCTAGTATTCTTGCTTTGGAGAATCCCATGGACAGAGGAGCCTGACAAGCTTTGTCCATGGGGTCAAAAAGAACTGGACGCGACTGAACGTCTAACACTTTCACTTTTACTTTCAAACAGATGCTTAAAAATGTCAGTATGTCTCCGTTTATTTTTTAATACTCCCCCTCCCGGAAAAAAAAAAAAAAAAGATGGGATGGAAGGTGAAGACCAGGAGACTGCTTTGTCTCCAACCTGATGTTCTATATTCCACTCCCAGTGATGGCACCCATAGAAATGAAATGGAATTTAGTGTCAGCATTCTCAATAGTGGATAGCATCCATTTCACCAAGCAGTGTCTAATATTAATTAATTCATTCATTCAAGAAGTGTCTATTGCATACCCACTCTGCCCTGTGCTGTGCTGTGATTAGTCACTCAGTCATATCCGACTCTTTGTAACCCCATGGACTGTAGCCTGCCAGGCTACTCTGTCACTGGGATTCTCCAGGCAAGAATACTGGAGTGGGTTGCCATGCCCTTTTCCAGGGGATCTTCCCAACCCAGGGACTGAACCCAGGTCTCTCAAATTGCAGGCAGATTCTTTACCATCTGAGCCACCAGGGAAGCCCAAGAAAGAGTACTGGGAGTAGGTAGCCTATCCCTTCCTGACCCAGGAATTGAACCGGGATCTCCTTCATTGCAGATGGATTCTCCACCAGGTGAGCTACCAGGAAAGCCCCCACTCTGCTCTAGGCACTAGATAATGCTGGCAAATTAGACCTGGCTGCTGTTCTGTAATAAATAGAAAGGTATATCAAGATGAAATGAATATTTGTCCTCTGTGGTATTAAAACTTGTTGGTCTACATGTACTTTGAATGAATCTCTTACACACACATAATTTTTTAACATCATATGCTGGTCATTTGGAAAATCTTGATCTCCAAAAGGTTTTATTATACAATATCAGTATCACGTCTCCTAGAATAGGTCCTGGATTCCCAGGAGCTTGACAAACATTGTTACTGGCTATAATAAGCATTTGTTCCTCTTTTTTGGTAGCTCAGCATCTGAACTGTTCTTCAAGATCAAGGACTGCCCCCTCTTGATAAGTCCTGGTGGAAAGCAGACACCGATCCCCAATGCTGGAGTCAGGATTTCTCAGCCTCCCTTGCAGCTTGACTGACTGAGGACAAGTACAAGGCTCTGACAATCACAGCATCCATGCTGGGTTGTGACTTGGGAGGCCAGAGCCTGGCATCCACTCTAGTCCTGCTGGAGGCAGCCTTAATGGTGAACTCTAGGGGTAGTCATGGCAGGAAGATGAAAGGAGTGGAGTCTTCTTGGGACCAGATCTGTTGTGTTGGGAGGCTTACCTGGCCATGTGGCCTAGTTCTCTGATGTCCCTAGAAATTCAGAAAGTGACCCAATATTTTAACACATTTCTTTCTGCTTAAATTAGCCAGGTTTGGTTTCTGTGTACTCGACTTCCCAATACCTATCTCTCTTCAAACTTGAATCCATAACACCATCACTGCAAACAGCTCTGAGCACCCAAGTGCTAGAGACCTGAAGTGTGTAGGAAGCTGGCCATCCATAACAGAAAGCTCTATTTGACCTACTTTGGCCATAATGCAATCATCATTTTCAAGTTACATAATTTTAATTTAATCAAACTGCATTTTGGAATTCCTGTTGATATAGTAATCCCATCTCTAGGAATCTATCCTGTACAAATAAATCATCAATGTTTCTTTAAAGATATTCATCACAGTGTTATTTATTGTTTAAAAACAATAAACCAGAAACAACATAAATGTGCATCATTGAAACATATTAGCACTACTAAAAATAACATTTTCAAAGAGCAATTAAGGCCGTGAAAGGTACAAAACTTTATATAAAGTAACATCCCAATTTTCTGTAAAATTCTCATTTTATGTGGATGATACATATCTTTGAAGGTGATAGATCAAAATATTGATATCCTTTATATCTACATTATGAGATTGCAGGTGCTTTCTAATTTTTCTAAGCTATAAAACAACTAGATATTATTTATTTTGCAGATAATTATTTTATTTACCTTGTGTAATTTAAAAATTTTCTGCAATGAATATGCATTAGTCTTACCTTAAGGACAAATAACAAAAATATAAAATATGTAATTAAAACACATAAATATGCTTGGAATCTGATTTTTCACTGATTCAGACTATTACCCCAACAGTATTTTAGGTTAGGGAGGTTCAGTCATATTTGCAAGAGCTCATCAAGACAATGATGCTAGTAAATTAGGATGCTTCACTGTATCCTACCAACAATAAGTATGAAAGTGAAAGTGAAAGTCCCTAGGCCCAGCCATGTCCAACTCTTTGCAACCCCATGGACTATATAGTCCATGGAATTCTCCAGGCCAGAATACTGGAGTGGGTAGCTTTTCCCTTCTTCGGGGGATCTTCCCGACCCAGGAATACAAACCAGGGTCTCCTGCATTACAGGTGGATTATTTACCAACTGAGCTATCAGGGATATAACAATAGGCATATACATGGATTATCCTCATACCCTCCCCTAAAGGCAATAAGACAGATTTCTGGCTTATGAGAAGCCAGACCTATTGTGGACCTATTGCAGGACCTATTGTGGATTTTTTAAAATGTATTTTAAAACAGAGAATGACAAAATAAGATAACACCAAGTGACAGAAGAGTAGTACAAGTTTAAAGTCTACAGGAATTCAAAAAAGTTTGCCCACCTCTACTGAATGTTTAGACAGTTTTCTTGAAGGTGGTAGGACTTCTACTCTAAGCCACTGATTCACTTAAGACCTTCTTTATCCTCTTGAGAATGATCGAAGACACGGAAGAATTTTGTTTGTGTGGATTAAATATTTACCCAGCTAGAAACTAAAACATATTTTTTAATTGTTTATCAAATCATTTAAAAATAACAATAATAAACCCAGTTACATGCTAACACAAATAACGTATTTTTTGAAAAATAACTATTTTCTAAAAGAAAAGGAGAATTGGTGGGAAATTCTATTTTGCAAAGTTCTTTAATGAGTGGTTTAACAGAAGACAGCTGGGTTCTTATATTTGCTTTTGTATTCAGCCTGTTGACACATGTTGTTTGGGTTGAAGTATATGAATAAAACACGGCCTTGCACAGATAAGAAGTTGGAAAAGGGGAGAATACATAACCTTTTTCAGATAATTATAAATATCTTTTTTCTTTGATGAGACAACAAATCTCAACAAAAAGTAATCTCTTAAAGGTTAGTTTCAAGGTGGAATCTGAAAGCGTATCAATGAACTTTTGTTCTCTGTTACATTAAAACCCATTGGACTGCATGTACTTTCAATGTGTCTTTTACCCACACATGATTTTGTAACCTTATACACTGGTCATTTAGAAATTTTGATCTTTAAAATGTTGACATGTTTTGTTACACAATAATAAAAGAATCACATTTTTTAATATTACCATGGAGCTCATCAAAAAGGCTTCAATTACTGAGAATCTGTCAAGCTCACAGTTGTATACAAGTTTTCCAAAAGTCTAATTTTGCTGGAAAGCCCCAATTTTATCATTTGGCAACAAGGCTTAGTTGTTTTCCTCGAAGTGACAGATTCAGTTTATTTTTGAGAAAAGTTTCGCCAAATATGCAAACTTGAATGAGTACAGTTTGTTTATAAGTTATTCTATCAGATAAACTGATATTCCAGGAAAAAAAAGTAGCAGTTCAACTCACAATTCAGTTGCACAAATACTTGTACTCTAGATAACCATTGACTGTTCACATACAGCAGAAGTGCTTTTCCACTTCATCACACAGAATATTAAAATGATGTGTGCTCAAAGGGCAATATTTAATAGAATTAATATTTTTTTGTTTCTTTAAGCACAATCGTATGTGAAACTGGTATTTTCCTCCTTGTAACTGGGTGGTGGATTACCACCCAATTATAGGATTACCTATAATGGATTAATGGATTACCAATAAATAGATTACCATTACCCACCAGTGCTTTTGCACATTTGGTACAAATGTTAAAAGTGAAAAAAGAAACCAAACAACATCTTAGCATTATTATGAGCGTTATTATTTCTTGGCAGCATTGCACATCTTGTGGGATCTTAATACCCTGACCAGGGATTGAACCTGGTTCACAACAGTGAAAGTGCTGAGTCCTAACCCTTGGACTGCCAAGGAATTCCCATCTTAGTATTATTATGATGATAATTTTGACCTCAAGACCCTCTGAAAGTGCCTCAGAGACCCGCGCCTTCTCAAGATTCCATAGACATACTCTCATACTCTGAGAATTGTGCTAAACCTCAAAAGCAGGGAAGACTTTGACAGTCATCAGGAAATGAATGCCCCTGGATGTTGGCTGGATAGTGAATGGAAGGGAGCCAAGGCAAACGCTGGAGAGCTAAGTAGGTGCTAAACTATGGAAAGTCTTAAGTACCAGGGAGCAGAGCTTGAATATTATCCCATGGACAAATGGGAAACTTTAAAAACCATAGCTATCATTTATTTAGCATCTACTGTGTGCCTGGCATTTTGCTCATATTATTTAATTAACACTCCATGTTAATCCTGAGCTTCCTAGGTGGCACAGTGGTAAAGAATCCTGCTGCCAATGCAGGAACCGCAGGTTTGATCCCTGGGTCGGGAAGATCCCCTGGAGGAGGAAATGGCAACCCACTGCAGTATTCTTGCCTGGACAGAGGCGCCTGGCGAGCTACAGTCCATGGGGTCGCAAAAACTTGGACATGACTGATCAACTGAGCATGCAAGCACAGCACACACACTTAATCCTATGAGGCAAGTATGATCATCCTCATTTGTTGGAAAAGGAAGCTGGGGCTTAGAGAAGTTAAGGAATTTACCTTAACTCATTCAGCTAGCAAAAGTAATTTACCTTAACTCTCACAGGGAGATGAGACTGCAAAGATCAGGTGGACAAATTCCAACTTCCTGCATCTCAGGATTTCTTCCAGGTCATATTTTTCAGCTGTGCTGGGTAGATCCTGGAACGTGTATGTTTTTAACATGTCTAGTCTGCTGTGAAGCACTCTGGCTGTAAATCTTGCCTATTTACTCTGGGCTCCCTAAGGGCAAGGGTCAAGTCTGTTTATATGCCCAGCACAACGTGATCACTTAATAAATCTTTAACCACAAAGGTAGTGGTTTTTATGGAGCCCAATTCCACCCAGATCCCTTGCAACTTTCCCTGGGTCTAAACTACACATGCCAGAGTAAGAGGATTTTTTTTTTCCAAAGAGAAACTTGGAGGCCCATATTTTCTGAATTTGATTATGACCTTCAATGACCACAACAGTTTTATCTGAGCAATTATAGCTGCATATTCATATGGTGAGCAAGGCTTGTCTTTTTCACCTTTCCATTTCTTGAACCATTTGGATCTTACTCTGGATGGAAAATGGGCTTTAGAGCAGGCTGACTTGAATGTGAATCCTGATTTCACCACTGACAAACTGTGTAACCACGAGCAACTAACATAACGCCTTTCAGCCTCCATTTCCCTCCTGAAAGCATGACGACAGTGCTGTCTTCTTCAGAAAGTTGTTGAGTGAAGTAAATGAAACAGTATAAGGAAATCACTGCTCCTGGGCCTTTTCTTCCCCCCACGCTTCCAGTCTGGGCCCACAGAGCCCCTCCCCAGCTCTCAAGGGTCCCGGGTTTTCCCAGAGTCAGGCAGGCCTGGTAACTTATCAGCTCCTACCTCATCACAAACTACCCCTTCCATCAAATATTCTCTATTTTCATATCTTGGGTTACTGCTCTCAGTGTTCTCACTTAAGAGATGATCTAATAAACATACGAAAAATCAAATGCAAAACCTTATGTTTACCACCATAGAAATTTTAAAAGGTATTCCTAATGGAAAAAGGTATGCATGGTTTTGCTGGTAAAATTATTTTTAAAATATTCATTTATTTGGCTGCATCGGATCTTAATTCAGACATGTGAGATCTTCATTGCATCATATGGGATCTTTCATTAGGGTGCAGGGGCTCCAGAGTGTGCAGGCTCAGTAGCTATGGCACTCAGACTTAGTTTCTCTGTGGCATGTGGGAACTTAGTTCCCTGATCAGGGACTGAACTCATGTCTCCTGCATTTCAGGGTGGATTCTCAATCACCAGGAAAGTCCCAACTTGTCAAATAATTTTGAGAAACTGAAGACTAAATCTCTGTCCTTAGTTGGAGCAATATAGCCTGTTAATAGTTCTGAGAATTCCCAAAGAGAAAGAGAGTTCTGTGACTTCATAGCACAGCTAAATAAACTGTGTGCACTGATGGTAATCATCTGTCTCACCCTCAAAGTTTTCCCCAAAACTATTTGAGAAGCACTAACTCACTCTCACGGAGAAGGCAATGGCACCCCACCCCAGTACTCTTGCCTGGAAAATCCCACGGACGGAGGAGCCTGGTGGGCTGCAGTCCATGGGGTCGCTAAGAGTCCGAGACGACTGAGCGATTTCACTTTCACTTTTCACTTTTATGCATTGGAGAAGGAAATGGCAACCCACTCCAGTGTTCTTGCCTGGAGAATCCCAGGGACGGGGGAGCCTGGTGGGCTGCCGTCTATGGGGTCACACAGAGTCGGACACGACTGAAGCGACTTAGCAGCAGCAGCAGCAACTCACTCTCAAAACTATGATTCCTTAAGGACGGCATCTCAGGCACTGGGCATTCTCCAAGCAGACTAGGACACGCTGGCCCGTATCTTGAGAAGTCTGTGAGTGCTAGGTCGAAGAACAAAATGCTAAAGGCTGGCACAGGCAGAAAAGAACACAGATTTGAGGAGAATTCAAGTCCAATAATGGGCTTCCCCAGTGGCTCAGGGGTAAGAATTTGCTTGCCAATGCAGGAGACACAGGTTCTATCACTGGGAGAATATCTGGAGGAGGAAATGGCAACCCACTCTAGTATTCTTGCCTAGAAACTCCATGGACAGAGGAATTGTAGCTTGGTTGGCTACAATCGATGGGGTTGCAAAGAGTTGGACACGACTGAGTGACTAAACGCACATACACCCACACACAAATCCAATAAATAAACCTCTACAACACTTTTCAGCTTACAAAACATTTAAATACATCTTACCGCTTTCAAATATGCTATCTCAGTTTATTCCTAAAAAAAGTCTTAGAAAGCAGTCAAGATATGGTTCTCTCCCTTTCTAGGTTCTGAGGTTAGGGCTCAGAGAGATGAAATGACTCCCCCACTCCCCAGGCCCTTTAGTCAGGAAATCTCTGAGCTGAATCTAAATCTCTGGCTGGACTTATGGACCAGCAATGCATCTGAGCGACCAGAAAAGCAAAAAAACGAGGGGGTGGGAAGGAAAGCCCAAAGGACAGTTGCAGGGGGCTCTATGGGTTATCCCCTCTACTCATGTGCATCGTGTCCACACGTCTGTCTGCTCTGGCACCTGCTCTTCTTTCAGGAGACCCAGAGTTCCAGGAAAAGAGAGCCAGGACTCAAGAACAGCTTAGTCCCCGCCAAACGTGAGGCCTGGAGGCAGCCTCTAAGGCATTGGAGGGAGCCATGGCCACCTTCCACACCGTCCCAGCTGCCAGCCTGACAGCGAGCAGACAATGCACAGCTAGGTCCCAACCATCCCTCTTCCTTCTCTCCCCTGACACATTTCCCCCAGCTTTCCATCAGGCTTGCCTGGTGGATGTCTACCAGAGCCACACGCACCCAAGGCTTCAGATCCAGTGTCTCTGGTTAAAATGATAGGTGTCCTCTTTTGGATCACCTACACTCTTCCTAGAAGCCCAGAGAAGAAGAGAAAGAAGGAAGGAAGGGGAAAATGAATGTGAGAGGTAGCGATGACTTGTGCATTGGATTCATTTTTCTCTGGAGCTCAAGGCCATTTTCAGGATTTTGTAAACTCTTCATGCTAACAGCTCACTGATGTCATCTTCTAGTCCAAATGCTTTATGTGAGCTAGTTGTCATAAATCTGAAATTGCCCCCCTCTCCTTAGCAGTCTCTGAGGTGCTCTCACCTGTTGGAATGAACTGTAATGAATGTAATGAAGACAAAGAATGTATCACAAACATGGAAATTCTGACCTGTAATATCTCTGAAAATAAACCAACACTGGTCACGGGCACTGCTGTGCTTGGATGCCTGCCCAGAAACTTCCCATTCCTGGGAGGAGAGATTTCTCAATTAACTTCATCTTCCTTCTTGTGTTAAAAACAGCATGCTTTTACTTTCTGGTTCTTTTGACAAGAAACTTTTGGGTTTCTTTCCAAAGTAGTCAGGCTTGAGACAGTTAGAAAAGATTTTGGAACATTATCCGCACGGCTGAAGCTCATGTTTTCAGAGGAAGCAGAGAGTGACTATTTCTTTGTTTGGGATGAGGAGGTAGTTTCCTGCACAGTAGTTAATTAAACAGTATTTTTACTAGAGAAGCAAGTCAGCTTGCCTACAATAATCAAAAAATATCTAGAGTTAGGGATGCTGAAAAATTACTAGTTGTTAATTCCCAGCCTAAATGAAAGTTAAAAAAAAAAAAGAGGTAGTCACTGTACCAAATTTATGTTCCTTTTTTGTATCCTAATATACCTAATTCACATATAGAAGAAATTTGCTTTGAAATCAAAGAAATATATCATTTTAATTTTATTTGTTAACTCCATGGGTAGGACTAATGATGTAAGATGGAAAGAGGTGAAGTTTTTATCTTTGTTTTTTTTTTTCTTTTTTCTTGTTTTCCCCTCAATTTGTTTTTTTTTTTAAATTATTTTTCTTTTTTGATTTCACCTTGTGGCATGTGGGATTTTAGCTCCCTGACAAAGGATTGAACCCATGCTCTCTGCATTGGAAGCCAAGAGTCTTAACCCTTGAACCATAAAGCAAGTCCCTCAATTAATTTTTTATAAGGAATTATATTATTTTGCTAGAGCTGCCATATGAAGTGCTGCAGGCTGAGTGGCTTAAACACCAGAAATTCATTTTCTCACAGTTCTGGAAGCTAGAAGTTCAGGCTCATGGCGTTTAGCAGGGTTGATTTCATCTGAGGCCTCTCTCTTTGACTCATAGATGGCCCTCTTTTCCCTGTATCTTCATGTGGTCTTCCTTCTGTGTGCATCTGTGTCCAAGTTTCCTCTTATGAGGGCATCAGTCATATTGAATTAGGGCACATTGTAATAACCTTATTTTACCTTAACTACCTCTTTAAAGACTGCCTCCAAATACAGTCATATGCTGAGGTACTAGGGCTGGAACTTCAACATAAGAATTTGGGGGGAACACAATTTAGTTCATAACAGGAATCGTTGGTCATCAGAGGTCTGTGGGTGACAGTACAATGGAATGAGAAATTAAATGAGGAATGGCAGAAACAATAGATGAGGAATTGAAAGAACTGGCTTCCAGCCCCAGCCTGACTATGTACTGGTTATAGTACCCTGAGCAACTTTCTTACCCTCTCTGGCTATCTCATCTTCCAAAGTCAAATGAAAAAAAGAGAAAATGCCCTTGATGATTTCCGGGAGACATCAAATCCAAGGAGAGGCAGAAGCAATAACACCCTGCACTGACTCCTTGGTGGCTGGAGGGAGAAGCTTGCATCTCAACCGTGGAACACAGTTTCTTTCAAATGGGAACCAGAGGAAAGTTAGCTCAATGCTTTACATGAACACTCAAGTGAAATTAGCAGAGTCTTCAACAGGGGGCATGAAATCCAATTTTGCACACCTTGGGGTATCAAAATGACAAAGGGCATGGAACACTTTTAAGACTGAAAGAAAAATGGATTTTTATTCACCTTTAAGTTAAAAATAGGTATGTATGGGGTGGTGAAAGCAAATAAACTGTGATAGGAAACAGCAGCTTCTAGGGAAACACTGTGAAGGCTTGAATCTTATATATATTTTCATTTAAAAAATTTAAACCCTTAAATGGCTTGAAGCATCACTTGAAAGTGTGAGAACTGTGGAGTGAGTGAGTACAGCTCTCAGGAGGCCCTCCCTCCTCGAGGAAGGGTTGCCCCTGTGCATTGCTCACATCTTGAGAGCCCTGAGTGCTGAGACCTCCAGGAAAAGCTTTCATCAGCCTGTTCCCATTGACCTTCATGCCAGTGCCCCAAAGCAGGGCTTCACACCATCATGCAGATGGCAAAAGCCATGCCCTGTGTCCACTACACAGTCCCTGCCCTGCAGGATTCAATCCCAGTGCAGGAACAGAGGGTGTGAGTCAAAATCTTGACATTCTGTGAAAAGGAAAGGGAGATTTAAAACAAAAAAGTTTTATTGTGGTAATAGGCTCCAAAATCACTGCAGATGGTGATTGCAGCCATGAAATTAAAAGACGCTTACTCCTTGGAAGGAAAGCTATGACCAACCTAGACAGCATATTAAAAAGCAGAGACATTGCTTTGTCAACAAAGGTCCGTCTAGTCAAGGCTAGTGGTTTTTCCAGTGGTCATGTATGGATGTGAGAGTTGGACTATAAAGAAAGCTGAGTGCCGAAGGATTGATGCTTTCGAACTGTGGTGTTGTAGAAGACTCTTGAGAGTCCCTTGGACTGCAAGCAGATCCAACCAGTCCATCCTAAAGGAGATCAGTCCTGGGTGTTCATTGGAAGGACTGATGCTAAAGCTGAAACTCCAATACTTTGGCCACCTCATGCAAAGAGCTAATTCATTGGAAAAGATGCAAAGAGCTAATTCATTGGAAAAGACCCTGATGCTGGCAAAGATTGAGGGCAGGAGGAGAAGGGGACAACAGAGGATAAGATGGTTGGATGGCATCACCGACTCAATGGACATGGGTTTGGGTGGATTCTGGAAGTTGGTGATGGACAGGGAGGCCTGGCGTGCTGTGATTCATGGGGTCGCAGAGTCAGACACGACTGAGCAACTGAACTGAACTGAATTGAATAGTCAAATAGAAAACATACTATTTAAACCATCGCTAACTGTATAGTTCACCGGCCTTAAGTACATTCACACTGTTGTGCAACTCTCACCATCATTCATCTCCCAAACTGAAACTGTGTTCCCATTAAACACTAACTCCCCATACCCACTTCCCACTCCTCCCACCCCCACCCCCCCAACCCCTAAACCAACTCCACTCCTGACCCCCTCCACTTCCCCACCCCCAGACCCTGACATCTACCGCTGTACTTTCTGACTCTATGAATTTGACTATTTGGGTATCTCATATAAGTGGAATCAAAGAGTATTCATCTGCACCTAATGAATTCAGTTTTTTATTTTGTATCAGGGTATAGTCAATTAACAATGCGGTGATAGTTTCAGGAGAACAGCAAAAGGACTCAACCATGCATATACATGTATCTATTCTCCCACAAACTCCTCTCTCATTCAGGCTGCCACATATCACTGAGCAGAGTTTCATATGCTATATAGTAGGCCCTTGTTGGTTATCTATTTTAAATATAGCAGTGTGTGCATGTCCATCCCAAACTCCCTAAATATCCCTTCCCCCAATCCTCGACTCTCCTCCCCATAGTTACAAATTCCTTCTCTAAGTCTGTGAAGGGACTTCCCTGGTGGCTCAGCTGGTTAAGAATCCGCCTGCAATGTGGGAGACCTGGGTTCCATCCCTGGGTTGGAAAGATCCCCTGGAGAAGAAAACAGCTACCCGCTCCAGTATTCTGGCCTGGAGAATTTCACGGACTATACAGTTCACGGGGTCGCAAAGAATCGGACAAGACTGGATTGTTTCTGTTTTGTAATTTCATTTGTATCATTTCTTTTTAGATGGAATGCCTTTTTAAGGTTTAGTTCAGTTCAGTTCAGTTCAGTTACTCAGTCATGTCTGACTCTCTGTGACCACATCCTACAAATAGATTGTACCTTCTTTTATTTTCCCCAGTGCTATACAGTAGATTCTGGAGAAGGCAATGGCACCCCACTCCAGTACTCTTGCCTGGAAAATCCATGGACAGAGGAGCCTGGTGGGCTACAGTCCATGGGGTCGAGAAGAGTCGGACACGACTGAGCGACTTCACTTTCACTTTTCACTTTCATGCATTGGAGAAGGAAATGGCAACCCACTCCAG
This sequence comes from Bos mutus, assembly GCF_027580195.1. Taxonomy (NCBI): domain Eukaryota; kingdom Metazoa; phylum Chordata; class Mammalia; order Artiodactyla; family Bovidae; genus Bos; species Bos mutus. The sequence goes on along the minus strand of NC_091636.1, from coordinate 39,421,704 downwards.
TGTTCTTGCCTGGAGAATCCCAGGGACGGGGAAGCCTGGTGGGCTGCCGTCTGTGGGGTCGTACAGAGTCGGACACGACTGAAACGACTTAGCAGCAGCATACAATAGATTCACCTTTTGTTGTTGTTGTTCAGTTGCTAAGTTGTGTCCAATTCTTTGTGACCCCAAGGACTGCAGCACACTAGGCTTCCTGTATCCCAGAGGTTGCTCAAACTCATGTCCATTAAGTCAGTGATGCCATCCAACCAACTCATCCTCTGTCGTTCCCCTCTCCTCCTGCCCTCAATCTTACACAGCATCAGTGTCTTTTCCAGTGATTGAGCTCTTTGTATTAAGTGGCCAAAGTATTGGAACTTCAGCATCAATAGTTATCTATTTAATACATGGTGGTGTGTGTATGTCAATTCCAATCTCCCAATTCATCCCACCACCCCTTAAGGAAAGGGTACTTTTGTGCTTGCAACCATCTTGGTTTTCCCAAGTCCTCTCCCAACTGCCCAGAGTTGGGACTCCCTAATCAGGCTGTCTTTCTGGCAATGCTCCAGGCTCCAGACCTGGCCCACTTCTCTGCCCCCCCCCCTTTTTTTTAACCAATGTTTGCTGAATACTTGGAGAAGGAAATGGCAACCCATTCCAGTGTTTTTGCCTGGAGAATCCCAGGGATGGGGTAGCCTGGTGGGCTGCCGTCTATGAGGTCGCACAGAGTCGGACACGACTGAAGCAACTTAGCAGCAGCAGCAGCTGAATACTTAAAACATGCTGGGTTCTGTGCAGGCACTGTGGATAGAAATAAAAACAAATCCAGATACAGTTGTTCCAAGAGCTCACGGTGGTGGGAGAGACAAACCAACAATTCAAATCTCTGTTCAGGCCTGTGAATATCACCTGGATTGGGTCCTGAGAGCCATGGAAGCCCAGAGAAGGTAGAGGGGTGTACAGGGACCAGAGTCTGGGGCGGGGCGTGGCAGGGATGAAAGCATCCAGCAGGAGGTGGTCCTTAAGCTGAGACTTGCTGAGACTTGAAGGCCCACTGAAGCAGGCTAACAAGGGGCATGGATGAGTCAGGTCACATGGAGGAAACATCTGGTCATGTGGAATGGCTTAGGATTGGTCTACGTGTAGAAGCCTGAAGACTGTGAGTCACAAGGCTAAAGATAGAGTCCCAGCTATACACTAAGGAATTTAAACTTAACTATGAAGGTTGTGGAGTCAAATCAGACTGCCCTGGTCTGCTTGTTCTAGTGGCATGACCTTAGATGAACTGATTGACTGCACCAGGCATCAACTTTCTCACTGTGAAATGAGAATTATAATATTCCTACCTCACAGGGCAGTTGTGTAGATTAAATAACATCATTAGTGCAAAATCCATAGCACAGGAGGTCTTAAGCAATGCCATTCATTCCCATTATTGTTATTATTATTATCACCATCCTCATTAGTAAAGGAATAACATGAAAAGCTGTTTATGCTTTAAAAAATCTACTAAGGGACTTGCCTGATGGTGTAGTAGCTAAGATTCCTTGCTTCCAATGCAGGGGGCCCAGGTTTGATCCCTGGTCAGGGAACTATACCCCATATGCTGCACCCAAGACGTAGCACAGCCAAATAAATAAATATTTTAAATAAAATAAAATACTACTGATTATTCTCTGCTTTCACCACCAGATCCATTTTCTTCCTTTCCCTGCCCTGCTGTGTCTTGGAAGGCTAACCCCCAAAATTGCAAGTCCAGGCTCCCTTGTTTGCTGCTTTCTTGCTGGTAGAGCTAAGAGGAGGCAATAGCAGGAGTCTGTAGAAAAGATAGAGGGTGGGTTGTCATTGTTATTCAGTCACTAAGTCCTGTCTGACTCTTTGCAACCCCATGGACTCCTCAAACTCGTGTCCACTGAGTCTGTGATGCTATCCAACCATATCATCCTCTGTCATCCCCTTTTCCTCCTGCCCTCAATCTTTCCCAGCATCAGAGTCTTTTTCAGTGAGTCGGCTCTTTGCATCAGGTGGCCAAAGTGTTGGAGCTTCAACTTCAGCATCAGTCCTTCCAGTGAGTATTCAGGATTGATTTCCTTTAGGACTGACTGGTTTGATCTCCTTACTGTCCAACGGACTCTCAAGAGTCTTTTCCAGCAACACAATTCAAAAGCATCAATTCTTCAGCGCTCAGCCTTCTTTATGGTCTAACTTTCACATCCATATACAACTGTATACAAAACAACTGTATACAACAACCGTATACGAAAACCATAGCTTTGACTGTATGGAACTTTGTCAGCAAAGTGATGTCTCTGCTTTTTAATACACTGTCTAGGTTTGTCATAGCTTTTCTTTCAAGGAGCAAAAGTGTCTTTTAATTTCAGAGTTTGGGTATTTCTTCCTGAAGTGCTCCGTGATTAAGGATAGCTCTTCCGGTCGTGGCTGTGACCCTCCACATCTTGGATGGGCTCTCGTGCAAGCAGAGCCTGAGGCAAGGACTTGGGTTCCGGAAATTTTTTGGAAGAAGATTCCAGGACTGAAGGAGCAGGGAAGGTCAGACTGGGGAGAGAGATAAACAAACGGAGAGTGTAATTGAAATCGCTGCTGGGAGTAATCGCAATGCTTCTGTGGAGACCTCTGAGAAGATACAGAATGCCTCTGGGATTTCTGCCAGAGGGTGGAGGCTCTCGTGCCTCACCCAGATTGCTGGGTGTCCCCAGGGCATCAGCACCCCGACTTCTCCAGCTGTACTTCCCAGCAAGCCAAGCAGGTGCAGCTTCAAGACAGCCCTTAGCAATAAATCAGAAGGACACTTGCCTCCCTCCGGGTGCAAAGCTGTCAGGACGAGACCGCAGCTGCTGCTGAAGCCACAGGGAAGCTGAGGGGATGTGACAGGGACACAAAAGCATTTGCTGGGCATGCCAAACTTGGTTTCTGCAGGGCCACTCTCTTCTCTATAGCTTCGGGGCCTCCCTTCTTTATTTTTTCTCCCTTTAAGCCTAGAGGAGTTCCACTTCCCATGCTAATCTCCGTGTCCTCAACTCCTCTGGTGTGCCCAGATCTCTGAGTCCACTTCGGTAAATACTTCCTTCATTAAAGTGCTTCTGTTTGGAGAAGAAAATGGCAATCCACTCCAGTATTCTTGCCTGGAGAATCCCATGGACAGAGGAGCCTGACAGGCTTCAGTTCATGGTGTCTCAAAGAGTCAGACATGACTTTGAGACTAAATATCAGCAACAACAAACGTCTGAGTCTTTCTAGTTTCTAAAATAGAAAGAGAAAGATTGAGAACATGTCAATGAGAAAAAAAACATCCAGAAGGTTGCCATATTTTCAGAAATCCATAGTAGACTTTTGTCTGCAAAGTAATGAAATCAGCACTGATTGTGGAAAATATGTTATTTGTACATTTCAATATTTCTACACTCTTGTCCGTGTACAATCCTTTTTGGATTCCTTAGGCAATACAACTCAACTTTCCTCTGAAAAAAAAAAAAAAGAAATAAGTCCTGTTGAACCAACAGGGTGGGACTCTATTTCCTGTTGGGACCCTGAAAAATACAGATTACTCTAGCTGTAGAACTACGCTTGCCAGGGTGTGAGATGGCAATCACGAGTGTCAGTTGGGTCATGTATTCAGTCATTCCAGCTGAAGATGCTGAAACTGTGAAACTTGACCGAGGCATAGGGAAAGGAGTTGGACTGGAGTTGACATTTAAATGAGCCCCACCCCTACTCCTGGAGATGGTGAAGGATGGGGAAGCCTGGCGTGCTACAGTCCATGGGATCGTGAAGAGTTAGACACTACTTAGTGACTGAACAATAACAACCCCTACCCCAGGAGCTTCTGGTGGCTCAGCTAACCTAGGAAACAAGAGCTGCCATGCTGATCAGGCCTTAACAAGGGTCCTCTCCCTGGGATATGGCGAGGGTGACAAAAGCTTTCATGTCAGAGCAAACAGTTTAACTGGATATTCAGAAATGAAGAAATCAGGAGCAGAAAAGCCTTGGACGAGGTTATGTTGTCAAGTTCCTCTTTGTATCCTTTTTCCTCAAATCCCCACTGCCAGCCTCCCTCCCTCTGCACCCTCTGCAAAAAACAGATGATTTCTGAATAAACCTCCATTTCTAGTGCTGCTGTCCTTCTCACATTTGTTAACAGCTATCTTATGGTAGGGGCTTCCCTGATGGCTCAGTTGGTAATGAATCTGCCTGCAATGCAGGAGACCCTGGTTCGATTCCTGGGTTGGGAAGATCCTCTGGAGAACGGAACAGCTACCCACTCCAGTATTCTGGCCTGGAGAATTCATGGATTATACAGTTCATGGGGTTGAAAAGAGTCAGACACAACTGAGTGACTTTAACTTTCAATTTTTCATCTTATAAAATAGGGCTTCCCAGGTGGCACCAGTGGTAAAGAACCTGACTACCAGTGCAGGAGACATGAGAAATGGGTTCGAACCTTGGGTCAGAAAGATCCCCTGACTAAAGGAGACCATGGCAACGCCTGGCAGGCTACAGTTCGTGGGGTCACAAAGAGTCAAACACGACTGAAGGGACTTAGCACACACGCGCACACACATACACACACACATCTTATTAGTTCAGTTCAGTTCAGTTGTTCAGCCATGTCCTACTCTTTGCAACCCCATGGACTGCAACACGCCAGGCTTCCCTGTCCATCACCAATTCCCAAAGCTTGCTCAACCTCATGTCCTTTGAGTCAGTGATGCCATCCAACCGTCTCATCCTCTGTCATCCCCTTCTCCTGCCTTCAATCTTTCCCAGCATCAGGGTCTCTTCCAATGAGTCAGTAGATTATTGTTATGGACTAAATGTCTGAGTTCCCTCCCAAACTCAAATGTTGACACCTTAACCCCCAATATAATGATATTTGGAGGTGGGGACTTCAGGAGGTAACTAGGTTCAGATGAGGTCAGGAAATTGGGGCCCCTTGATGGGATTAGTGCCTTTTAAAGGAAGAGAAACCAGCATGCTCCCTCTCTCTCTGCTATGTGAGGTGCAGGGAGAAGGCGGTTGTCTGTAAATCAGAAAGAGAGCCTAACCTGGAGCAGACCTGCTGGTACCTTGGTCTGGGATTCATAATCTCCAGAACTGTGAGAAAATACACCAGGTAAAAGAGGGCATTCTAAACTAAGTGAAATTTAGAGTTTAGCTATTGCAGTAGATTTCACTTTTTATAATCTAAAATGTTTTGGAAAAGCAATGAGTACTGCATGAGACTTCTTCCAGGGTAGGGAACACACAATGAGTTTCCCAAGGAGGGTAAAAAAGAATTAAGTTGTTTTGTCTTATTCCCTTTCAAATTGCGTTGCTTTCATAAACTGGTTTCACTAAGGAGTTGGTCCTTTGGCGCCTTCCTTCCACTGCTCTTGCTGCCTCTATGCCGGTAGTTCCACCAACAGCCCAGGAACTAACCAGGTGCTCCATCAGGCCACTTGACAGAGTCCTGATGCCCAGTGCAGGACTGTGGCTTTGAGCACAGGACGGGGGCCATGTGCCAACCCCAGCTTTACCCCCTCACCAGCGGCATAACCTAAAATTCTCTGTGCCTCACTTTGTGTGCTAAGTCACTTCAGTCATGTCTGACTCCTTACAACACTACTGACTGTAGCCTGCCAGGCTCCTCTGTCCATGGGATTCTCCAGGCAAGAATTCTGGAGTGGGTTGCCATGCCCTCCTCCAGGGGATCTTCCCGACCCAGGGATTCAACCCACATCTCTTGTGTCTACTGCATTGGGGAGCAGGTCCTTTAACACTAGCACCACCTGGGAAGACCATGCCTCATTTTACTCACCTGTAATAGAAAATATAATCATCCCTACCTCATGGGGTTGTGTGATTCACAGGACAGGAAGGTGGATTTACGCAGCCCAGAGAGTCACGCTGGTCCTTAGTTCCGCCCCAGTCCCCAAGGACTGGCCAACAGGACATGCTGATGAAGCCCAGCCTCTCCCACCACAAACAAGCCACGGGCCCCTCCATTCCTCTACTTCTAGGAGCTCCTTCTCAGAAGAGAGGTGGGGAATTTCTTGCTTATCTTCCCATCACTCTGGTGGCTCAGAGGTTAAAGAGTCTGCCTGGAATGTGGGAGACTTGGGTTCGATCCCTGGGTTGGGAAGATCCCCTGGAGAAGGAAATGGCAACCCACTCCAGTACTCTTGCCTGGAGAATCCCATGGAGGGAGGAGCCTGGTAGGCTATAGTCCATGGGGTCGAAAAGAGTCGGACACAACTGAGCAACTTCACTTTCTTTCCCATCACTCTACGGAGAGAAAACATTATCTGTTTCCTTCCAACTCGTAATAGCTGCCCTGTGTGGGAGGGAGGGAGGGGACATGGAAATAGAAAGTCTGCTAATGGAGTCTGAAATCAGTCTCTAAAGAGTGTTAGGTGCCCCTCAGGTAACATGGAGTTTACAGATGAGAAGGACACGATCCCAGTCATTCGGTTCAAGGACAATCCAATGCCATGTGCAATTCAGGGCTAAACTGTGTCAGGCTGAGTGCAGTGGACTGAGAGAGAGGCTCCACGAGGCCTGAAGCAGCCTAGAGGCCACATCTTGGCCAGGACTGTCTCTCCCACATAGTCAAGGACGCCTGAGCGTCCTGATTCTGGGTGTTACTCTCCCAGAGCATGCAGATCCTGGGCGTGTCCTGTCATCAGGTCTGACGCACATCTTTTGCCTGGGGAATCACCAGATTTTCAAAACCCATGACTCAGACCTTGACCAACTTTGATACCACAGGAGTGTTTCCTTCTGACAGTATCCGCTTCTCACAGCTGCTGCCACCCACCCGGGGCACCTCTGAAGTCCCAGGGTGGACAGCTTGGATAAAGCATTTGGCAGGGACATGCTTGAGCACCGGCAGAGCTGCTCAGGGCTACTCAGTCATGCCAGATGCTTCTCTTGTTCCCTCTTCCTTGTAAGAGGGATCTCTGCTCTAGATATCTCTGCTCTAGAGATCTCTGTAGGACCAGCTGAGGCCTTTGTCACAGCTCGACTTCTCCCTTTGCCCAATCTGACTCCCCTCACCACCCCCAACTGAAGCATTCTTCAATCGACCCTGAGTGCATTGTTCAGAGGCTCAGGGTATGTTCCTTGGAGATTCCAACCTGCCCCAGTGTGGCTGTCAGGAATCTCTCTGAACTCCTCAGCAACTAGGCTGGACTCAGGTGAGGACGAGGTAGTCCCAGGCATGGAACCAGAAGGATGTGTTCCTACTTCTGGGTCCACAAGACCTTGGTAGGGCTGATGCAGGGTACAAGACCTCCTCCCCTGAGCCCAGTGCAATGTTCAGTCCAGGTTCCTTCTGAGTGATCAACACCAGTGGTACCATCTTTTGATATCACTTCAGCTTCAGCATCTTACTTTAGGATGGCCTGAAGCCTTTCAGGGCAGCTTCCTGAATTTACATCAAAAGTCTACGAAGCTCAGGAGTCCAGCTACCTCTGGTGTCTGCAAAAAAGTGCAAAATCCTGCAACATCTAAACTCCAAAGTCCCCACAGCGCTCAAGGAGCCAGCCCAGCATCCTCAAAGTTTTGCAGCATCATTCTAGTCCTGCCCTCTACCTACCTTCTAGTCCCATCTCGGCATCTCACTGGCTATGAGAACTGGGCATCTCATCTCTCCTCACTAATCCTTAGTTTCCTCATTTGTAGAATAGTGGTAATAAGGAGCACTCCATTTCTAAACACTTTCCAGAAACATCTAGTCTAACACCTACTGAAGGCAGGAATTCCCCTTGAACAACACTGTGGCCAGTTTCTGTTTGACTACCCTCTGGCATCCCACCATTTCATGAGGCCTTTCAACTTATTGCCCGATGTTCTAGTTCTTAAAAATTTTTCTTTATTACAAACTGGAGTTTCCACCCTGACTTTCTACCACTTGATCTACCTAGATCTGCCTTGCTGCTGCTGCTACTGCTGCTAAGTCACTTCAGTCATGTCCGACTCTGTGCGACCCCATAGGTGGCAGCCCACCAGGCTCCCCCGTCCCTGGGATTCTCCAGGCAAGAACACTGGAGTGAGTTGCCATTTCCTTCTCCAATGCATGAAAGTGAAAAGTGAAAGTGAAGTCGCTCAGTCGTGTCTGACTCTTAGCGACCCCATGGACTGCAGCCTACTAGGCTCCCCTGTCCATGGGATTTTCCAGGCAAGAGTACTGGAGTGGGGTGCAATTGCCTTCTTCAAGATCTGCCTTAGGGGCCATAACAAATATGTTTAAGCTTTGCTCTACATGAAAAATATTTAAACATCACTCCCTTCTCCCCACCAACTACCAGGTTTCTTTTTTCAGGCTACCCTTTCCTAGTCCCCTTTTCACATATGTTCCAGATTCCCCATCATTCTGGTTGTTTTCCTCCAGGAATCCTCTAAGCTTCATTTTTAAATATAAGACTTTAGAATGGAACCCAATATTCAAGATGCTGTCTGAATAATAATTTCATTTGTGCATTCAAAATAATATTCAACTTGATAGACGTAAAGAAGTTAATACTTCTTTACATCTATCTGTTCAGCAAGATGTTTGTATATAAAAATATATTATTCTACTGCAAACTTAGAGATTTTCTTAGACTTGCAGGGTTTGAGTGGGTTAGCATGCATCTGGCTGCAGTGATAAAATACCCAACTAACAGTGGCTTAAAAAATAAAGATATTTAATTGTCTTGCAAGATGCAACGTGTAATCAGAGATTGGTCATTCAGATTTGATTAGAGGCTCAACATTGTCCATCACAGACACTGGTCTGAGACAGCTGTTGCACTTCTGTGTGCCACATTCTTATAAATATGTTCTTGTGCATGAGTGCTAAGTCACTCAGTCGTGTCCAACTCTTTGTAGCCCCGTGGACAGCAGCATGCCAGGCTTCCCTGTCCTTTGCCATCTCTCAGAGCTTGCTCAAACTCATGTCCATTGAGTTGCCGATGCCATCCAACCATCTCATCCTCTGTCGTCCCTTCTATTTTTCTATTAATATAGCCCACGATCACATTAGACATCACGTTTTGTAAGTTCCCCTCATCACAATTTCCTAATTCAGTTTATTACTACTGAAAATGTATAGTCAGTACATTGACTACACAAGTATTTATGTGTACTGCAATTCAACCAAATATCCTCCTTCTTGTAGAATTTATTCAGCTGGCTCTGTGGGCCAAGTATAGAACCTTTAATTTATGCCTAACATTTCATCTTCTTGGATTTGACCCATCACTTTAACAAAAAGGTCTTTGGATACTGATTCGGTCATCCAACAAAGTCCATATCTCCCTCTTAACTCTAGGAACTGCTGTGGAGAATGTTCTGTAAATGTCAGACAGTAATATGTGACTCATGTCTGCTGCCAGGAATTTCAGACAATTTCACACTACATTTGAAGCTAAGCTTTGCAAATTTAGGACAAAAGAGGGCTGCTTGTTTTGTATCTTCTCCATTTTGCATAAGTATGCCTTGTGAAACTGGCAAGGAATTTAAAGAAAACAGCTCTTCTAGGGATTCAGAAAAGGTAGGATGACCACAACTGCAGATGCATGGGAGACTAGCCTGTACAATGTTGCCTACCTGAGCCCTCATGCACAGTCCTTTATGAAGGTTTTGTTTCCAGAGGCTTCTCCTCAACCTAGATACCAAGTCCAAGTGCCCTTCTCCATCTCTTTCCCTAGCTTTCACTTTCCTCTTCCCCCAGCTTCAAAAGGCCCTGTAACAGGTTTAATAAAGGCCTCCAAAGATTTGCTGTTGTTGCTGTTTAGTCGCTAAGTCGTATCCGACTCTTTGTGACCACATGGACTGCAGCACACCAGGCTTCCCTCTCCTTCACCATTTCTTAGAGGTTGCTCAAACTCATGTCCATTGAGTCAGTGATGCCATCCAACAATCTTATCCTCTGTTGCCCCCTTCTCCTCCTGCCCTTAATCTTTCCTGGCATCAGAGTCTTTTTCAATGAGTCAGCTCTTCATATCAGGTGGCCAAATTATGGGAACTTCAGCTTCAGCATCAGTCCTTCTTTTGAATATTCAGAGTTGATTTCCTTTAGGATTAACTGGTTTGAACTTGCAGTCCAAGAGACTCTCAAGAGTCTTCTCCAGCACCACAGTTCAAAAGCATCAATTCTTCAGTGCTCAGTCTTCTTTATTGTTCAACTCTCACATCTGTACATGACTACTGGAAAAACCACAGCTTTGACTATGGATCTTTGTCAGCAAAGTGATGTCTCTGCTTTTTAATACACTGTCTAGGTTTGTCATAGCTCTTCTTCCAAGGAACAAGCATCCAAAGATATCAGGTCCTAATCCCTGGAAACTGGAAATGTTAATATCCACAGCCAAAAAATTAAAACATAAAGGATCTTTGCAGATGTGATTACGTCAAGGATGTTGAAGTGGCAACATAATTCTGGATTATCTGTGTGGGCTTTAAGTGAAATCAAAAGTATCCTTCTAAGAGGGAGACAGAGGGAGATTTTACTGCATGCAGACAGATGGGAGGAGGCAACGTGACCACAAAGGCAGAGAGTGGAGTGATGTGGCCACAAACCAAGGAATGCTGGCAGCCATTCCAGCCATGCTGGAATCTATAAGAGGCAAAAACACATCCCCCCTTGGAGCTTCTGGAGAGAGCATGACCCTGCTGATACCATAATTTTGGCTCAGTGAAACTGATTTATGCTTCTCATCTCTAGAACAGTGAAAGAATACATTTCTGATTAAGCCAACAAACTAAGTTTGTGGCCGTTTGTTACAGCAACCATAGGAAACGAGTGCAGACCCTAAGGACTCTGCTAGGAAATGCTCAAGTCCCAGTGCTCTTCTTTTCACTGCAGATCTACTGGAGTTCTTCCTACATCCCCCATTCTGGGTTGTTTATATATGCTTTTGTTATATTGTCCCCCTTTTCTTTCCTCACAAATACTTTTCATGCTCTTCAAGATTCCAGTCCACCACATCATTGCTCCGTCACTGCTTTATCAGGAAGTGCAGAACTTCAAGACTTGAACTCCCTCCTTTGACTAGTACCAGGAACTCTACCTGGAAGAGATCTGCTCAGAGCACAGCTCCAGAGGGGGACCATTCACATTACAGCCTGTGTGAATGTCCTCTATGACCTGCCTGGAGGACTCTCTCTCTCTCTCTCTTCTCTCTCTCTCTCTCTCTCTCTCTCTCTCTCACACACACACACACACACACTCCTCTACTCTACCTGTCTGAGTTTTGGCTTACATATCTCACTCGGCTTCCTTGGTCACTCTGGCCAGAGGTGCTCTTTTTTTGTTTTTTCTCTTTCGGTCTTCTTTCTGAAGTTATGAAGCTCCTCATTTTTTATCCAGTTAAGACCTTCCTGCTATAGTTGGTCTTGACTTTGCCTCTCAGTGCTGTCAGCTCTCGAGAGACACAGTTAATTAGGTTCCGTAAGCCTTTGTGCCCCCAGGGCACTTTCCCACCGTTGCCCTCAGGACAGGTGAGACCAAGAGGTCAGCAGCTTGACCATGGGTTTGAAAGTCCCATAGCTTGCTGGCCTTTAGGATTTATTCAAGATGGACATGAGCTCCAAGCTCACAGAGGGTGGGAAGAGATGGTGGTAGGTGAGCAGATGGAAAGGTTTATGGGTCAAATTCTGCTCCTTCTGTGTTTCCCCTTCTGTGCATCTCTTTTCTGTAGCATCTCCCATTATGCCTCTGGGTGTATTTCCTTCTTTCCCTCAAAGGACAATTAATACAGGGCTGCACATTCAGGAAACTTTTTGTGATGGTTTGATGCAACTAGATTGGGCAGTTACGTCATAGTCGCACACAACCCACCTTAAAACTGGACATCAGCCAAGGTTCTTCTTAAAAGACCCTGGTGGAGCCCACTGGCCAGTGCCTTCTGCAGGGGCCTCTCTGGGTAGCATCTGGGCCTTTCCATCTTATGTGCTCCTCTTTCTCTGCCCCACAGTAATCTCTACCCAAAATGTCTTATTCTCAGTCATGCCAAGAAACTGAGCAACCTACAGCTTCTTCCTAAGCCCAGACTCCAGGCCGTAATTCTGCTAACAGTCAGTCAAATGATTTGCTAAATAGGCCATTTGAGCCAGGGCTCCACCTCTGAGAATCAAAGCAGACATTTGAAATTATAGTTCTGTCTTTTTTTGCAGACCAATTCAGATTCTTAGTCTAGAATGACCTCTCTTCAACCCCTACTCACCCCACACCGCATTCCCCAAAAGAGGCAGAAAGAAGGGCACGTTTGAACTTTGCAGCCTTACTGGTTGACTAATGAAGATGGGCTGTCCAAGCAGTCCATCTTTGGGGACTGGTTTTACTTTACCAAGAGATAATGACCCATGGGACAATTTCACTCTCCCTTAATCTGAGTGGGCTGGATTTCTGTGAGGTTTAATCAGAGAAAGAGGAAATGAGCTAATGCAAAACTAAACCCCCCAGAGCCTCAGATTCTTAGGTTTTTTTTAATTTGAGTCATCTGTGCAGTGCTTTCCTTCACTTCACTGGAAGGTGGCGAACAGGGAAGAAGATGTATTGGTTTTCTAGGGCTGCTATAACAAGGTATCATAGATTGGGTAGCTTAAAACCAGAGAAGTGTATCTTTCCTGTTTCAAGGGCCAGGAGTCTGAAAACCAAGATGTCAGCCAGGTTGATTCCTTCTGGGGGTTCCCAGGGATCCTGTTCCAGGCCCCTCACCTGACTCCCTGGGGTTTGCTGGCAATCCTTGGAACTCCTGGGCTTGTTGAGGCATCACTCTGCCCTTGTCTTCACATGTCCTTTTCCTGTGTACCTGTCTGTGTCCCAATTTCTCTCTTCTAAGAACACAAATCATATTGGATTTAAGGCCCACCCTAATCCAGGATGACCTCATCTTAACTAATTACATCTGCAGATTGTGTTTCCATTCTGCGGTTCTGGGTGGGCATGAACTTCATGGGGAGAGACCTTATTCTACCCAATACAGGAGAGAAAAGAAGTGTGAGCATGGTTGGCAGACTGCTGAACTCCTCTCTTATTTCCCATCAGCTGGCACCCATCCTGAAGATGCATTTTTCCCCAAAACTTTAAACACTTCGTTTTATATTGGGGTATAGCCCATTAGCAATGTTATGATACTTTCAGGTGAACAGTGTAGGGACTTAGGCATACATATACATGTATCCATTCTCCCCAGCACTCCCTCTCATCCAGGCTGGAACAGAACACTGAGCAGAGTTTCCTTTGCTATACAATAGGTCCTTGTTGGTTATCCATTTTAAACACAGCAGTGTTTACATGACATGAAGATGCATTTCAAAGGCAACATGGCAGAGTGGGTGAGGTTCCAGGCTCTCAGCCAGTGTCTCTGTGTGCATGTCAACCCAGCCTTCACCTTGTGTGAGCCTCTTCTCTTTTTTCACCTCTGTCTCCTCACCTATAAAATGGGGATAATAATAGGCTTACTTCAAAGGCTCATTGTGAAGATCATTTGCATCCATCGATGTGGAATACTTGGAACAGTTCCCAGCACATGGTTTGTGCTCAATAAATGTTACCAGCTGACTTTATTTTCTAAGTGCTTTTTGCTTGCAGGGGCCATCGGAGGAGGCATTAGGAACAAAAAGTGACTTAAGCAAAGGTTCTGCCCCAGAGGTACTTTTCATCTAATAGTGGAGACTTTAACAGGATAATGATACAAATTTGTATACACTCCTGCTAAGTGGTGGGTGGCTTTGCTGGTAACTGAAAAGGAGGACAGCCTGTGTCCTCTCTGGGGATGAATCCGTAGAAGCCCTTTCTACAGGGAGCAATACTCTTCAGGACTTACAAGGATACTCAAAAACTATATATAATATTGACACAGAGACAGCACTTCACAGATCATCTCAAGTGATCCACACAATGACCTGGTCTCATTTTACAATTGGAGACAAATGAGAGTCAAACAGGTTAGTGATTTCTCCAAGGTCACCCAGCAGATCCCCATCCTAAAGCCAGTCCTCTTTGCCTGATGCTACAAATCACTCAGTTGGACACGCCCTGGGCCCATGAACCAGACAGCTGCCTTAAAGGAGCAGAGGTCACGGCTCCAGGAACACTGCATCTGCTGATAATGACGACAGAGATGACAAAGATGCTGTCATGCCTTGGTTTATGTTTACCCTGGGATTTTAAAGGTGGTTTGGGAATTGCTGACAAAACTTTAAAAATAGGTTTCAAACTGAACTTGGCAGCTTGTCTTTTAACTGAATAAAAAGTGGCTGTCATTAAATAAACCATTTAGTGCTGAGTGCATCCTGGCCATGGGGAAAGGGTTGCTCATCACTTTGTCTTTATGTCATGGGGCTTTACTTGAAAATACAAAAGCAAATGATTTTGAACATCAGATTGTCTTCCTAAGAAACTCTTCCACCAGAACTGAGGACCAATCCATAAAAATTTAACTTTAAGCTCCTATATATTCAGCCTTCCTAGTCATTCATGATATATAAAAAAGGTACTTAAAGTACAAGAGTCACTACTCTTTATGTAAAGAAAGGAGCAATGTTGTAAAAATGTACAAATCCTTCTATAATACACTAACCTTGACAACATAGGTTTAAGATCCAGCTCTGTCTCTTTGGTAATTTATGTAAATTTTCTTTTATCTATAAAATAGAAATAATAATAGTTACTTCTTTGATATTAAATAAAGGATTAAATAAGGCAAGTTATAAAGGCTTAGAGCACTGCTTTAGTCTTGAGATTTTTATTACAGGCCTCAGCGTACTGATTATAAAATTTGTATGGAAACACAAAAGACCAAAGCAATCCTGAAAAAGAACAAAGCTGGAGACAAACATTTCCTGATTTCAATTGTATTACAAAGCTATAGTAATCAAAACAGTTTGGTACTGGCATAAAAACAGGCAAATAGACTGACTTGAGAACCCAGAAATAAACCCTGGCATGTATGGTCAATTAATATTTGACAAGGGAGCCAAGAGTACTCTATAAAGAAAAGACAGTCCCTTCAATAAATGATGCTGGGAAAATTGGATATCCACATGCAAAAGTATGAAGACCTCCTCTCTTACACCACTCACAAAAATTAACTCAAAATGGTTTAAAGTCTTAAACATAATACCTGAAACCACAAAACTCCTAGAAGAAAACTTGGGGGAAAGTTCCTTGACATGAGTCTTGGCAATGATTTTTTGGATCCAACCGTAAAGCACAAGCAACAAAAGCAAACATCAATAAGTGGAACTACATCAAACTAAAACACTCTTGCATAACAAAGGAAACAACCAACAAAATGGAAAGGCAACCTACAGAATGGGAGAATTATTTGCAAACCACATATCCAATATGGGGTTAATATCCTGACTACATAAGGAACTCATTCAATGCAGTAGATTCAGAGTTTTCTTAAACTGAGGCAATATGTCTCCTCTCTCCATCCCCTTCACAGTCACCTTCACGTATGTCCTTCACATATGGTCACTTTTACCTCTCTCCATCACCTTCACCTATTATAAGCAGAAGCAAGTTGCCTTGGCAACTTTGGAGCAACAGTTGACTTCAGGACTTCGGTGCCCGACTGAATGCTGCCTGGCTCCATACTCTTCCCTGTACCATTAATAAGCACATGGAATCAGGTCGTTTGCAGAGCTGACTTGAGACATTACTTGTTTAAGGAATTGAAAGAACCAAAATAGAGAGAGCAAAGACAATGTGAGAGGAAAATCATCCCAAGATGAGCCTTTGGCCCTTTGAGGTTGTTTGGCTACCACCTTCTCCACGTCTGTAGGGAAGGACCAGCCTAATGAAACACTCTTGGAAGGCTGCCAGAATCCAAACATCTGTCTCCAAGGAGGCTGGAGATGAGTTCAGTGAGACCCACTTAAGGAGCAGCAGGCTCGCCTCCTGAACACCATGCAGACACACTCAGGACAACGCTCATTTCTCTTCTTTGGCAGCTTCTTAATTAACCATCCTTTTAGTGAATTCAGCTGTGTGCAATTCATGAGGCATGGGTATGTTTTAATGAACTTTAAATAATAATTTTTATAGGACCAGCCTCAGAAATTAAATGAGAAGCCTCTGCCTGAGCCTTTCATCTGGAGCAATCAGCAAACGTCAACAAAGCTGCCTGACTGATTTCCAGAGGTCAAGCACATGATCCTTTTTCTCCCTCCTGAGTTTGTCCAGGTAATTTTAAACCTCTGCCGAGTTTCTTCATCTGGGGACTAAGAGAACCAAAAGTATTTTGCAGAGAGATTTCAGCATGTTCATGAAGTCAGGGGGCTCAGAAAGAATATTTAGAATTTTCCTGAGCCTGGCAGGTTCCAGTCCATAGGATCGCAAAGAGTCAGACATGTCTGAGCACACACCTCCTCTCTCTCTCTTCATTATAAAGGTTGCCAACAGCCATAGTCCTTATAGAAGTCCCTACAACTTTTTTTAACCAGGAAAAATCAAGGATATTTTCAAGGGAGTCATTGCAAGTTGTTGTTCAAGTTGTTGCCCCATTTACTAACTTCACTACCTCTAAAATAATTTCAGACTCACCATTATTAAATGTATAAATGCACTGTTAATGCATCTAATGCATTAGCCAAAAAAGCATGTGCATTTTATATCACGAATTTGTCTGTGAAGCATTTTGATAACCGTATTTCAACATCATTGTGGTCTTCTTTGGAATCCTAGGAATTTTATTTCATACATTTTAAAGCATTCTTTTGAGAAAATGTCCCTGGGCTTCATCAGGCTGCCAGGATTCCAGGGCACAAATAAAGTTAAGGACCCTGCAGCTGGACTCATGGTGGGCCTCCTTCCTGTCCTCCTGCCCACCCCAGCACACCTGTCTTCTCTCATCCTCACGTGCAGCTTCTTTTTGTCCTTCCCTTAGCTAGCCCAACTCTTTCACCACCCCCAGACACTATCCTGGGCTCCATTTCTGCTCGATCTTCCTAAAATATAAACTAAAAAGTATGAGCATTGCTTAATAAGCATGTGAAACGCGGCCCCTCAGAGGGTTGTGGGAATGTTCATTTGGAGCTCAAAAGTACCATAAAGAACTTCAAAGTGCAAAAAAATAAAGAAAGAAGCTTTGCTGCTGGGCCAGCAGGCAGTGGGTTCATCTGAGGGCAGCAGCCAATGACTCCTCCATATGCTCCTCCATGAGGCTGGGAGGCCTGGGTCTACTTAAGTCAGCCACAGAGTTTCTCAGCAAGTGGCACTCCTTCATGGTCACACAGATGCACCATCCTGGAATTTAGTCCTTGGAGGAGGTCTTGCAGTTAATCTTCAGCATGAGTTCATGGGACCATTGGTTGCGTAAATGACACCTGACCAGATTTCAAAAGTTAATGCACAAAAATATATTACCTTTTATGGTCAAAGAGTGGCTGACTCATTAAAAAGGCTCACAGGACCATAAGTCTTTAAGAGGCTCTTTGGCGTTAATATTAAGTTCTTAGGCCTTGCTTCTCTTTTTTTGCCTTTCTTTTTTTCTCCTCCACTCTCTCCCTTTTCCTACACTCTTCACAGGCTCTCTCTCTAAGGTTGGGATTTAAGGAACTTTCTGGAAGGAGTTGCCTTCAGTGGGTTCATTCTCTGTTTCATAAAAGAAATTAGTTTTGAAAGGAGGTCTGGGCTGGGACTTTGTGGGTTGGTGAGTAGGAACAACTTGACTAAAAGCCCAGGATATAAAATGTTATGAACATAATCATCTGCTCTGGGATTGAGGCCCCATGTCTGGTAGTACTTAAGGCTGGAGACCAGCCCTACAAATATTCACAAGGGAGCAGCCTGGCATCTTGGGATCCTCATGTTCCCCAGAGCAGTGCTGCCTTTGACAGAGGGGAGCTGTTGCCTGAAGACCAGCAGATCTGACCTTTTCATCTCACATTTAATCTTTTTATTTATGTATTTTTTATTCCAGTTTTATTGGTATATAATTGACATATAGCACTGTATTCGGTTTTTTTTAAGACTTTTTTTCCTTTTGGTGTGGACCATTTTTTTTAAAAAGTCTTTATTGAATTTGTTACCATATTGCTTCTGTTGTTTATTTTTATGTTCTGGCTTTTTGGCCCTGAGGCATATGGGATCTTATGTCCCTGAACAGGGACTGAACCCCCACCTCCTGCACTGGAAGACGAAGTCTTTTTTTTTTTTTTAATGGAAGACGAAGTCTTAACTGCTGGACCTCCAAGGAAGTCCCATGGCACTGTATAAGTTTAAGGTGTGCAGCATAATGATTTGATGTACATACATCATGAAATGTTTATCATGATAACTTTTATGAATACCCATCATCTCCTATGGGGCTTCCCTCATAGCTCAGCAGTAAAAAATCTGCCTGCAATGCAGGAGATCTGGGTTCTATTCCTGGGTCAGGAAGATCCCCTGGAGAAGGGAACGGCTACCCACTCTCCAGTATCTTTGCCAGGAGCAGTCCATGGACAGAGGAACCTGGCAGGGTACAGTCCAGGGGGTCATAAAGAGCTGGACACAACTGAATGACTAACACTTTCACTTCATCATCTCCTATAGATAAATAAAAAAAAAATTATCCTTTCCTTATAATGAGAACTCTTAGGATTTACCCTCTTAATTATTTTTTTGACTTTTTGGCTGCACCACACAGCATCCAAGATCTTAGTTCCCTGACCAGGGATCAAACCCACCCTCCCTGCATTGGAAGTGTAGAGTCTTAACCACTTGACCAACAGGGAAGTCCCAGGAGTTATCCTCTTCACAATCTGTATATATAACATACAGCACTTTTTGAGTATATTTATCACACTGTACTTCTCTAGTACTTGTTTATCTTATACCTGGAAGCTTGTTGGTACCTTTTGACAGCCTTCATCCAACTCACCCTCCACCCAGCCCCCACCTCTGGTAACTACAGATCTTATCTCTTTGTCTATGAGTTTGTTTGTTTGCTTGTTTTTAGAAGTGTAATTGACCTAGAACATTGTGTTAGTTCCTGTTATAAAACAGACTGATTCAAAATTTCTGTACATCACAAAATGATCACCGTTCATCTCACATTTTAATTACTGAACAGGATCTTGTAGGGACAGACAAGTACTGATCAGAAACCCCAAGCTGGTGTGTGTTCATGTGAAGAGATGAAAGAACATTGATCAGAGTATAGGGAATTGGGTCCTGCTCCCTTCCCTGTCCCTACACACTGGGAGGCCTCAGCAAGACTCCGGTTCTTTGGTTTAAAAAAAAAGAGAGAGAGAGAGAGAGTGAATATCCACAGTTATTATGAGGCTGTGAAGAAATAATGGAGGGGAAAAAGAAATAGTTGGAAAAGTAGAAATTTTCTGCTCAGATAGATTGCATTTTTATTATATTTAGAAAAATACATTCTTCATGCTTGGTGAACTTATTTTGAAAACTGTTCTCCATGTTTTTTGAATGATTCACCTATACCAGTAAAAGTTTCAAAGTACACAACGATCTTGATACATTTCTTAAGAATATGACACCCTCCTCAGGGTTGCCATTCTTATAATGTAGAAAGAAATCATTAGGTGATATTTATGTTGAGTTTGAGGCTCTACCAATAGAGGCCCAACATTAAGGTAAGTCAGATCCAGATTATTTTAAAAGGTAATCAGGGTTATGTTGGTCCAAGAGGTAAAAGGGAGCCATTGTATGTTCTTGAGCAGGGCAGTCACAGGAAGTACCATTTAGGAGAGTAAAATTGACGAGAATGAGCAAGCTGAATGGAAGGGACATGAAACTGCAGTCACTGTGACAACCTAGAGGGGCGGGATTGGGTGGGAGATGGGAGGGAGGTTCAAGAGGGAGGAGACATATGTATTGTTCAGTCACTCAGTTGTGTCTGACTCTTTGTGACCTCATGAACTGCAGTAAGCTAGGCTTCCCTGTCCTTCACTACCTCCTGGAGTTTGCTTGGGTTCATGTCCATTGAGTCAGTGATGCCATCCAACCATCTCATCCTCTGTTACCCCCTTCTCCTCTTGCCCTCAGTCTCTCCCAGCATCAGAGTATTTTCCAGCAGGTCGGCTCATATGTATACCTGTGGCTGATTCATGTTGATGTATGGCAGAAACCAACACAACATTGTAAAGCAATTATCCTCCAATTAAAAATAAATAGTAAATTAAAAAACAAAAAAAAAAAAAGAAAGAAAGAAACTGCAGTCAAAGCAGTGAAATGGTGACTCCTACACTCTGACTGGCCTCCCTGTCCATCGTAAACTCCAGGAGTTTCCTCTTCTCACCTGAAAGCAGGGCCAACCAAGGCAGATTTTTCAAATCAAGATATTTTTATTTCTAACTTCATCTCTTAACCTCTGAGCCTCAGGATATAGAGGATGTCATGCTATTCTAAGACCTTCAATAAGCACCCATCCACATGGGTCCCACACCATAAAAGATCCCCACTTCGACTTTGCTTCCTACCCCCACCGCCCACCCCAGAGCAAGCCTTCTCCAGGTGCAACTCATCCCAGCTGGGCCAAACAAGATCAGTCCCCTTGCCTTCAGTTTACAACTGATGGAGACATTTACCCTCTCCCAGAGGACTCGTGCTTTCAAAAAGAATCCATGTTCACACAAAAGGATCTGCAATCCATGAAATCTTGTGCTGTGTGACCTAGTGTATCACAGGAGAGTGTGTTCTTGCCAGGCTTGGGTGGAGAGGAGGGAGTCAAAGCTCCTTCCTGTCCTCTCTGAGAAGCCAGGCTTCTCAGACAGCTCATACAATCAGTATAGGGACAGCCTGTTACTCGGAGAAGGCTGGTGCCCCATCTACCATATGGAAGTTGGGCTTCCCTGGGAGAGGTGGTCCCAGGCCTAGGCCAGGCCAGCATGGGGGGCTCTGGCTACTGACATCATAGCCTCACAGAAGGATAAGGGCAAGAGGAGAGACTAGTGGTGGGAACAACTTCTACAGTCCAGGGAAATCCTCACCACCAACTAGAACACTTTCCTCATCAGGAAAATGAAGCCCTTTCAGCTACAATATTTTAGGATCATTGACTTTCTTAAGGTAAACTAGCAAGACGCAATCTCTTGGTCATTGCAGGTCACCTCCCATCACAACTAAAAGTAAAATTGGCCAATTAAGCTGTTACTTCTCAGCAGTTGTTCCATGGGGCCATTGATCAGCCAACTGGTTCACAGATTCCGAGTCTCTTCTCTATTGACTGGTGGATTTTCCCAAAGAAAGAACTCAAACTTCAACATCCAGCCCATCAGACATTCACAGTCTGGGATGCCAGAATCAAGGATGTAGAACAACTTACCTGAAGCCAAGTGCTGTATAATAGCATCCTGAGTCTATGGGGGTTCAGGTACCATGGCATGAAGCAAAAGCTAAAGAAAAATCTGGTTGACTGAAAAGTTCTTGTGGAGAACAGCATCTAAGGCCACAGCCTGCTTCCCTTTTCTTTCCACCTACCAGTGGGCAGCTCAGGGTCTTGGGAGAAAGAGACAGGAGGCAGGCTTGAGGCAACCATTGCAGAAGCCACTAAAATTGGTATGTCCTATAGTGGCACAAAAATGGTATGGACAGAAATGGTATGGACCTAACAGAAGCAGAAGACATTAAGAAGAGGTGGCAAGAATACACAGAAGAACTGTACAGAAAAGATCTTCACAACCAAGATAATCACAATGGTATGATCACTCACCTAGAGCCAGACATCTGGGAAGATGAAGTCAAGTGGGCCTTAGAAAGCATCATTAGGAACAAAGCTAGTGGAGGTGATGGAATTCCAGTTGAGCTATTTCAAATCCTGAAAGATGATGCTGTGAAAGTGCTGCACTCAATATGCCAGCAAATTTGGAAAACTTAGCAGTGGCCACAGGACTGGAAAAGGTCAGTTTTCTTTCCAATCCCAAAGAAAGGCAATGCCAAAGAATGCTCAAACTACCGCACAATTGCACTCATCTCACACGCTAGTAAAGTCATGCTCAAAATTCTCCAAGCCAGGCTTCAGCAATACATGAATCATGAATTTCCAGATGTTCAAGCTGGTTTTAGAAAAGGCAGAGGAACCAGAGATCAAATTGCCAACATCCATTGGATCATTGAAAAAGCAAGAGAGTTCCAGAAAAACATCTATTTCTGCTTTATTGACTATGCCAAAGCCTTTGACTGTGTGGATCACAAGAAACTGTGGAAAATTCTGAAAGAGATGGGAATACCAGACCACCTGACCTGCCTCTTGAGAAACCTATATGCAGGTCAGAAAGCAACAGTTAGAACTGGACATGGAACAACAGACTGGTTCCAAATAGGAAAAGGAGTATGTCAAGGCTGTATATTGTCAACCTGCTTATTTAACTTATATGCAGAGCACATCATGAGAAACGCTGGACTGGAAGAAACACAAGCTGAAATCAAGATTGCCAGGAGAAATATCAATAACTTCAGATATGCAGATGACACCACCCTTATGGCAGAAAGTGAGGAGGAACTAAAAAGCCTCTTGATGAAAATGAAAGAGTAGAGTGAAAAAGTTGGCTTAAAGCTGAACATTCAGAAAACGAAGATCATGGCATCTGGTCACATCACTTCATGGGAAATAGATGGGGAAACAGTGGAAACTGTGTCAGACTTTATTTTTTTGGGCTCCCAAATCACTGCAGATGGTGACTGCAGCCATGAAATTAAAAGACGCTTACTCCTTGGAAGGAAAGTTATGACCAACCTAGATAGCATATTCAAAAGCAGAGACATTACTTTGCCAACGAAGGTCCGTTTAGTCAAGTCTATGGTTTTTCCAGTAGTCATGTATGGATGTGAGAGTTGGACTGTGAAGAAGGCTGAGTGCCAAAGAATTGATGCTTTTGAACTGTGGTATTGGAGAAGACTCTTGAGAGTCCCTTGGACTGCAAGGAGATCCAACCAGTCCATTCTAAAGGTGATCAGCCCTGGGATTTCTTTGGAAGGACTGATGCTAAAGCTGAAACCCCAGTACTTTGGCCACCTCATGCAAAGAGTTGACTCATTGGAAAAGACTCTGATGCTGGGAGGGACTGGGGGCAGGAGAAGAAAGGGATCACAGAGGATAAGATGGCTGGATGGCATCACCGACTCGATGGATGTGAGTTTGAACTCCGGGAATTGGTGATGGACAGGGAGGCTGGCGTGCTGCAATTCATGGGGTCAAAAGAGTCAGACATGACTGAGCTACTGAACTGAACTGAATAGTGGCATGGGTACTCTCTTGAGTCCCATTTTTCCATAAGCACCTCTGGGGATCACCTATTCCCCTGCTCAGTCTGAGAAACATCCCGGCCCTGCCTCAGGCCCTGGGCCACCATGGAGCTGTAGGATAACATTACAGAGTTTCTCTCAAATGACACTCTCTGTCCCATGGCTGATGCTGGGGATATTTAATGGGCCCATGATTTATCTTTATAGCTGTCCTTGTTTGTTTTGAAAACATTGGAGTTATCAGTTGGCTCCTTCAGATGGCCTGGCAACTTGGAGAGCGGAACCTCTTCATGAAAAGGGAAAACGAGCCTCAAAGAAATGACTTTTCTAAAAAGTTTCAAGAAAGAAAAATGGTGTTAGAAGTGGAAGTCTACCTAAGGATGAAACAGAGGGCAAAGGCCCCCTTCATGGGTCTCACGAGGTCCCTCCTTCAGAAGGCCCCACACTTGGTTAATGCATGGTTGTTGCCATCTTGAAATTCTTTAAAAGTTTGGAAGAAGGGCCACTGTGCTTTAATTTTGTACTAGACCTCATGAGCAATGAAGTTCTGGCCAGCTGGTCTGTTTTCAAAAAGTTCTTATTTGTGTTCTCAGAGCACAAGGCAGAAGCTCAGAGGAGAAAACGGCCATCTTAGCTGTAAGCCTCGAGTCAAGGCTGCCCTGGGGTACACTGGGCTCCAGGCTCACCCTCAAGATTCTGTCTGAAACTGACTGGGCTTCATCTGGGAGAAACATCTTGTCCTAGAGCAAAAAGCCTTCCTTGGACTAGGGTATCCACTTTGCATCCACACACTCCCCTGGCCACACTCCCTGAATGACATGGACTCTCAGGTAATGGAAGCCCAGAATTGGAGGACCCAGAATTTGGGTGGACTGAGGAACTGCATTCATTCCCTACAGCTGTTGTTACCACCTCCCACAGATGGGAGCTTAAAACAATACATTTATTCTCTTACTGTCTGGATACTGGAAGTGAGTACTCAGTCTTCCTGGGCTCAATCAAGGTGTCTGCAGGCTCCAGGAGAGAATCTCAATGTTACCTCTTCCAAATTCTGGTGGCTGGGTGCCGGCCATCCCTGGCTCATCACGTGGCCTCCTCACTCCTGCTTCAGATTACTCCTGCTTCAGACTCTGTGGTCACAGTGGCTCCCTCTTTTCTATATTACATTCCACATCACTCACCTAGAGCCAGACATCTGGGAAGATGAAGTCAAGTGGACCTTAGAAAGCATTACTACGAACGAAGCTAGTGGAGGTGATGGAATTCCAGTTGAGCTATTTCAAATCCTGAAAGATGATGCTGTGAAAGTGCTGCACTCAATATGCCAGCAAATTTGGAAAACTCAACAGTGGCCACAGGACTGGAAAAGGTCAGTTTTCTTTCCAATCCCAAAGAAGGCAATGCCAAAGAATGCTCAAACTACCACACAATTGCACTCATCTCACACGCTAGTAAGTAATGCTCAAAATTCTCCAAGCCAGGCTTCAGCAATATGTGAACCGTGAACTTCCTGATGTTCAAGCTGGGTTTAGAAAAGGCAGAGGAACCAGAAATCAAATTGCCAACATCCATTGGATGATCGAAAAAGCAAGAGAGTTCCAGAAAAACATCTATTTCTGCTTTATTGACTATGCCAAAGCCTTTGACTATGTGGATCACAAGAAACTGTGGAAAATTCTGAAAGAGATGGGGATACCAGACCACCTGACCTGCCTCTTGAGAAACCTGTATGCAGGTCAGGAAGCAACAGTTAGAACTGGACATGGAACAACAGACTGGTTCCAAATAGGAAAAGGAGTGCGTCAAGGCTGTATATTGTCACCTTGCCTATTTAACTTATATGCAGAGTGCATCATGAGAAATGCTGGGCTGGAAGAAGCACAAGCTGGAATCAAGATTGCCAGGAGAAATATCAATAACCTCAGATATGCAAATGACACCACCCTTATGGCAGAAAGTGAAGAGGAACTAAAAAGCCTCTTGATGAAAGTGAAAGAGGAGAGTGAAAAAGTTGGCTTAAAACTCAACTTTCAAAAAACTAAGGTCATGGTATCTGGTCCCATCACTTCATGGGAAATAGATGGGGAAACAGTGGCTGACTTTATTTTTCTGGGCTCCAAAATCATTGCAGATGGTGACTGCAGCCATGAAATTAAAAGACGCTTACTCCTTGGAAGGAAAGTTATGACCAAGCTAGACAGCATATTAAAAAGCAGAGACATTACTTTGTCAACAAAGGTCCATCTAGTCAAGGCTATGGTTTTTCCAGTAGTCATGCGTGGCTGTGAGAGTTGGACTGTAAAGAAAGCTGAGCACTGAAGAATTGATGCTTTTGAAGAATGGTGTTGGAGAAGACTCTTTAGAGTCCCTCAGACTGAAAGGAGATCCGACCCGTCCATTCTAAAGATCAGTCCTGGGTGTTCATTGGAAGGACTGATGCTGAAGCTGAAACTCCAATACTTTGGCCACCTGATGCGAAGAACTGACTCACTTGAAAAGACCCTGATGCTGGAAAAGATTGAAAGCAGGAGGAGAAGGGGACGACAGAGGATGAGATGGTTGGATGGCATCTCCGACTCAATGGACATGAGTTTGGGTGAACTCCAGGAGCTGGTGATGGACAGGGAGGCCTGGCGTGCTGCAGTCCGTGGGGTCACAAAGAGTTAGAAAAGACTGAGCAACTGAACTCAACTGCACTGCCTCTCTCATATAAAGACACCTAGGATTACATTTAGGGAGCACTTGGGTAATCTCTCTATCACAAGACAAAAATCACAACCACAATCAGAATCCTTTGCAAAAAAGGACTTTGCAAAGTCACTTTTACCATATAAGGTAACATTCACAAGTTCCAGGTATTTGAGGGAGGGTGTCTTTGGGGAGCCATTATTCAAGCTGCCTCAAGGGCAGTTGTGAGTTGGAGTTCTGCCAAGAAGCTCAAGGGTCTTCCTGCTTCCTGAGGTGGCTCTAGAGCTTCCCTCTCAGAAGCTCCTTACCCTGGGTGTGAACTCTAGAGGGTCCTGGCAGCCATCCACACCTCTGCAGGGCCCCCAGTCCCACCTCCACCAGCTTGTACCTGTAAGCAAACAGAGAAGGAAAGAGGGGATGGCCCCAAGACCTTGCTCCTCACCTCCTTGGCTACTAAAACAGTTAGATCTGAGTCAAGATGAGGGTCGCTTTTAATGCTGGCATGCATAATCTTATTACTTAGTTGGACTCAAAGAAAGAACAAATAAAATAGTTTCAACCCTGGAAGGGCCCATGAGGAGGAAATTTTCAGTTAGGCCCTGGAGAATAAACGATATCAACTTACTAATAGGCAGGGGAAGCAGGAGCAGCTTGAGCTCTTTATAAACACAGTGAAAGAGAAAGTATTAGTCAAGTCTGACTCTCTTGTGACCCCATAGACTGTAGCCCACCAGGCTCCTCTGTCCATGGGATTCTCTAGGCAAGAATACTAGAGTGGGTTGCCATGCCCTCCTCCAGAGGATCTTTCCAACACAGGGATTGAATTCAGGTCTTCTGTATTGCAGGCAGATTCTTTACCATCTGAGCCATCAGGGAAACACAGTGGGATGGCCTATAAACACAGTGGGATGGCCTAAAATGAGCTCTCTGGGGTTGGGTCAGCCTCTGTTTAGCCGCCTAACTTGACTAAGGACAGAACCAGACAGGCAGGAAATGAGACCAAGTAGCCAATTATCCCAAAGGCTGCTGTTCAGCCATCTCTCACTCTGGACAGTTTACACAGCAGAGAAAATGGTCTCAACTTATCCCCCAGCAGTGAAAAGCCTTCACAGTATTGTCCCTTGGAAATGGGAAGGACACCCTCAGTGGTACTGGGTCTACACCTGGTGCTGTGTGGAGCCAGCCCTGAGCTCCTGTGGGGTATACAAGTTTTCCTCTGAGTTCCTCTTGTCCCCTAAAAACCTTTCTAATCCCCACCCTGTGCCACCAAGGTCCCCAAATATGCAACCTGTGGTACCCAATGCTGGCCCCATTTTTAGGGTCCTGTCAGGAAGGGTTCAGGGAATAGTGGAGGAAACTTAAGACATTTTTAACAGAAAGGATTAACAATATACTAAAGCCCAAATGCCGGATGCAAATAGTTTGTACTGAAATTCGGGAGGAGAAGTGCTTTGTGAAGAAGGTGGTACTCAGAATTGACCTTGGAAGGTGAATAAGACTTAAGCAAACAGAGGTTAGGGTAGTAGGAAGAGGACCAAGGAAGAAAGGAGAGAGTTAGCAAGAAGACCAGCTGCCTTGAAAGGGAGGGGCTAGAACCAGAGGTCTGTGGAGGATAGGACATTGCTATAGTCCAGGACGAGCTTTCCTGATGGCTCAGCATGTAAAGAATCCTCCTGTAATGCAGGAGACACAAAAGATGTGGGTTCGATTCCTGGGTCTGAAAGATCCCCTGGAGGAGGGCGTGGCAACCCACACCAGTATTGTCGCCTGGAGAATCCCATGGACAGAGGAACCTGTCCTCTGGGGGTCCATGGGGGTCGCAAAGAGGCAGACGCGACCGAGTGACTAACACACATACTCCAGGACAAGGCTTAAACTAAGATGATGGTAATAAGGATGAAGGGCAATGGGAACAGAGTTAATAGGGCCCAGTGAGAGTCATCCATCCACCCACCCACCCTCAAAGGTAGCCATCTGGCCCTCCCCACACAAATAACCCTCCTACCATCCCCTACCCAGAAATCACCCTTGATTCTTTCCTCTTTTGCTCAAGGCCCTGTAGTTAAACATCATCAGCTGTTTTCAAAATGTATCCTGAACTGGATCACTTCTAATCACCTTCATGGCCACTCTTCCAATTCAAATCACCATCTCTTGTCCAAGTTACTGAAATAGTCTTCTTTAGATCTATTGTTTCATGGGAATCATTTCATTCCTCCTGAATGATCCTATGAGTTAAATTCTATAGCCTTATCTTAGTGATGAATAAATTGAGACACAGAGAGAGAAATTGAGAGAGCTTATATAAATGGTAGGTCTGGGGCTAGACCCCCAGCTCCCTGTTATGCTATACTCTTCCCCATCTTCTGTGACCAGTTGAAGAAATGGTGCAGACCTAGGAACAAACATGGAAAGATGCTCAAGATGTACTGCAAAGTGAGAAAATAAGATCTCTGTGTGAATATGAGCAGGAATGCATCTCCTATGAAAAACAGTACATGTTCATACAGGCATTGAATGTAGTGTACAAAGATACTGATAAAATTAAAATGGAAGAATGGGTCATTTCTGTGGTCATTTTTCTTGAATTTATAATTTTTTAAAATTTCTGCAGCAACCTGGAATAGGTCTTTGCTTACATTTCACCTTCTGGGTAAGTCTTCTCTAAGACCCATACACCCATTCTCACAAGTCACCCCCTCCCTCCCCTGCTTTATCTTTCTCCATGGCACTTATGAAATTGAAAGCACTAGTTGCTCAGTCGTGTCCGACTCTTTGCAACCCCATGGACTGTAGCCCCCAAGCTCCTCTGTCTGTGGAATTCTCCAGGCAAAAATACGAGGGTGGGTTGCCGTTTCCTCCTCCAGGGGATCTTCCCGACTCAGGGTTCAAAGCCAGGTCTACTGCATTGTAGGCAGATACTTTACTGTCTGACCTACCAGGGAAGCCCATGGCACTTAACGCATTCAGTAATTAATTATTTTAGTGATTCTCTGTCTCTCCTCTAGAATGTAAATTCCATGACAGTGAGATTATTACCTGTTCTGCTCAGTCCTATATTCCTAGACCCTAGAACAGATGACTCATATAGTAAGCACTCGTTTGTTGAACAAATGAAATTGTTGAATGAAAGGAAAAAGCGTGTCATTTTTATAAGCAAATTTCATAGGCAACCTCTTCTCCTAAGTCAGACCCAGAGGACACTGACACTGACACTCCTGTGACTCAGGTATCCCTATCAGCTTGGGATAAGGTGTTTGTTATCTCAATGCCACACCCTCAGGGGATGTTACTGCCAGAGGGCAGCCAGCCCTTTGCTTCCTTGGTGGCCTGCAGTGTTACCTGCCCATCCAATTCTTTCTTCTGTGTGTACAGAAGCCTGCAGCACCTGGAGGCTGCCCTCACAGCCAGCTTCATGTAACTCTGCTCACCGCTGTCAGTGGAAGTGGTCCAAATCTCTTCCTGGCTGCAGTGGGGCAGCTGGTCAGGTCACTGGAAGCAAAGCCAGGTGCTAACTGCTTCCTCCTCAGAGACTTAGCTCAACCCTCAGCCTTGAATCTGCTATGCAATCTGTGTCCCTCCTTCAAAAGACCTGAGGGAGAAATTCAGCCCCAAAGCCTTCCCTGGTGGCTCAAATAGTAAAGAATATGCTTGCAGTACAGGAGATCCAGGTTCAATCCCTAGGTTGGGAAGATCCCCTGGAGGAGGGCATGGCAACCCACTCCAGTCTTCTTGCCTGGAGAACCCCATGGACAGAAGAACCTGGCTATAGTCCATGGGGTCTCAAAGAGTTGGACACGACTGAGTGACTAACACACACATACAGCCATCACACTCCAGATAGTCCAAGAGCTGAGGACATTCCTGGCCGTCCAGTGGTTAAGACTCCATCTTCCACCACAGGTGCATGGGTTTGATCCCTGGTCAGGGAACTAAGGTCCCACATGCCCCGTGGCATGGCCAAGAAATGATAGCCCAAGAGCTGAAATTTTCTAAACAGCATGGGGACTTTCCCGGCTCCATCAACTTAACAGTTTGGTTTTACAACTGGGGGAAAACCTAGAGAATTCTTGCTTTTAATCTCCTGGAGAAATGTTGTATATATGAGTATTTTTAATTTGATTTCTTTTAATTGTTAAACTGTTATTATAAAAACGCCAAAGAAAATCCATCAAGTATCATTCCACCACTCTCACAATACAGTTCTCATTTTCCAAGGTCCGCTTCCTCTCTTTGATGACACATACAAACATCAGCACACCATTACAGTCATGTTCCACATACAGATTTGCACTCTGCATCTAAATTTTTTTTTTTCTTTATAGAAGATTTTTTAAATCTTCATAAGTCTAGCTTCTAATGTTGGTATTCTATTCTTAGGGCTTCCCTGGTAGCTCAGTTTGTAAAGAATCTGCCTGCAGTGCAGGAGACCCAGGTTCAATCCCTGGGTTGGGAAGATCTCCTGGAGAAGGAAATGGCAACCCACTCCAGTATTTTTGCCTGGAGAATCCTATGGACAGAGGAGCCTGGTGGGCTACAGTCCATGGGGTCACAAGAGTTGGACACGATTTAGTGACTAAAGCACCATTATATTCTTGAGAAGATAAGGTGTGAGAGAAGATGGAAGAGAATCCTTGAAATACCAACCAGCCATACCCTGCTGACATTGCCATCCAATTCTGTGTTCAGTCAAATACCCTAGCCCAGCAACTCTCATACCTTTGCTTTGGGGTTTGTTTTTTTATTCTTCCCTTCCTCTATCCCTCTTTTTTTCTTTAAACTGAAATATAGTTGATTTACTCAAATCTCTGGTTTAAAAATATATAAGCAAGAAACACTTTTAGTTTTGTGACCTCATCACATGCTTAAAAGTTATTGAGGACCTCAAAAAACTTTTGTTTATGTTGATTATCAGATCAGATCAGATCAGATCAGTCGCTCAGTTGTGTCCGACTCTTTGTGACCCCGTGAATCGCAGCACGCCAGGCCTCCCTGTCCATCACCAACTCCCGGAGTTCACTCAGACTCACGTCCACTGAGTCAGTGATGCCATCCAGCCATCTCATCCTCTGTCGTCCCCTTCTCCTCCTGCCCCTAACCCCTCCCAGCATCAGAGTCTTTTCCAATGAGTCAACTCTTTGCATGAGGTGGCCAAAGTACTGGAGTTTCAGCTTTAGCATCATTCCTTCCAAAGAAATCCCAGGGCTGATCTCCTTCAGAATGGACTGGTTGGATCTCCTTGCAGTCCAAGGGACTCTCAAGAGTCTTCTCCAACACCACAGTTCAAAAGCATCAATTCTTCGGCGCTCAGCCTTCTTCACAGTCCAACTCTCACATCCATACATAACCACTGGAAAAACCATAGCCTTGACTAGACGAACCTTTGTTGGCAAAGGAATGTCTCTGCTTTTGAATATGCTATCTAGGTTGGTCATAACTTTCCTTCCAAGGAGTAAGCGTCTTTTAATTTCATGGCTACAGTCACCATCTGCAGTGATTTTGGAGCCCAGAAAAATAAAGTCTGACACAGTTTCCACTGCTTCCCCATCTATTTCCCATGAAGTGGTGGGACCGGATGCCATGATCTTCGTTTTCTGAATGTTGAGCTTTAAGCCAACTTTTTCACTCTCCACTTTCACTTTCATCAAGAGGCTTTTTAGTTCCTCTTCACTTTCTGCCATAAGGGTGGTGTCATCTACATATCTGAAGTTATTGATATTTCTCCCGGCAATCTTGATTCCAGCTTGTGTTTCTTCCAGTCCAGCGTTTCTCGTGATGTACTCTGCATATAGGTATCAATATTTGCTGGAGTAGAGATTAAGACCATAAAATTTTAAAAATACTTATTTATATATTTATTAGAAAATAATGCCATTGCATGTCATCATAAATAACATATTTTGATGAAATATGTTACTTTCAAAATACTTTTTTAAGACAAAGGGAAATATAGTGGCAAAGTGCATTGGTTTGCATATTTTCAAATTTCTTTATAGTCTGGCTTAATAACAGACATCTGGATTCTTCATAACTACTTCTGCATTCAATCTTTGTAATATACAAAGAGGATTTTGGTTGAAGTATATGAAGACAATCCAGCCTCATCCAGAAGTGTAATTGGAAAAGGAAGGAGTATTTTAATAGACTTTTCAAATAATTATGGATGTTCTTCTTTGTTCCTATTCAAATCTTGACAGGTGGAGTTTTTTAAAGGTCAGTTGTAATGTGGAATTTGAAATGATATCAATAAACGTTTTGTTGATATATGACAGAAATCAAACTAATATTGTAAAGCAATCATCAATCAATTAAAAATAAATATTAAAAAAAATTTTTATATCTGTCACATAAAAAAGCGTTTGTCTCTCTTCCACTTGAGATGGCTCTTTTACCCATGCATGATTTCGAAACACAATACATTGGTCATCCGGAAGATACTGGTTCACTGAATCATACAGAGTTTCCTAATGTTAACACATTTTACTATATAAAGTATTTTAAAAATCACATTTGTTCATATCACCACTGAGTTCATCAGAAAATTCTTGAAGTATTGGGAAACTCTCAAGCTTGTAGAGAAAACACAAACTTTAAGAAAAAAAGTTGGGGTTTTTTTGCTTAAAAACTTGAATTTTGTTATTAGCAGCACATGATATCAGTTGTTTTTCTTGAACTGAGACTCATTGTGTTCATTTTTGGAAAAATGTCTGAGAAATACTTTTATCTCAATAACCATAGTTTGTCAGTTATTCTGTTAAGCAAAAATGGTGCTCCATGAAAAATGCAATTAAGTTCAGCTTGTAACTTGATCAATTACACAAGTGCTTTTCCTTATGGCCATGGTGTCCTTAGTTTTGCTGCAGAAATGCTTTATACTTGTCATTTCATCACACAGAAAATTAAAAAGATGTTATTATGTGAACTTGACTCTTTTTTTAAAAAAATGAATGTATGATGATTTTTTAAAAAATACAGTTTTAACACCACACTGTATTAAGGCATAAAGTCAGTACTTTGATTTTGTGGTACCAAGAGTTTAACTCACTATTGCTTTTGCACTGATCAGTAAAAAATGTAAATAACATCATAGTATTAGTATGAAGATGGTTTGAGCTTGCAAATTTCCTGAAGGGTCACAGAGAACCGTGCCCTGCCCCCACTCCGCCCCACACCCACCAAGGGTTTATAGATCACAGTTTAAGAACTGCTGCTCTAGGAAAGCATTGAGATGAATCACTCTGGGCAAAGGAATATTTATTACAATTGCATTGGCCTTAGATGCCTATCTGGGGTGAGCTGAGTGGGACATATGTAAGTTAAAAGGACTCTTGATCCTTCTACTCTAAGACTGTACCCAAAAGAGAACTAACGGTCCTTGGTCATTTTTCTAAATCACAACCTTTCCCTCAACCCCTAGGTCTTACCAATCTGATGGTAAAAAGAAGGACCCGAAAATACCCCAGAGTGACATCACCAAGATGAGGACCCGAATTGTCCTGACATTGCTCCTTCTCAGAAGAACAACTAACAACTCTACAAGAACAAGACACCACTGAAAGGATACTAGGACACGAGGGTGAGGCTGAGGCACCCCCGGCACCAGAAAGCCAAAAACAGACTGCATTAGAAAGTAAGAAACAGCTACACACTGACTACCTTGCCCCTCCTCCCGGGACAATGCTACCTCTGACTCCTCCAGTGGGAAAAGAGAACCCAGGGTGAAGACAACCAGCCACCCCCAGCATTGTGGGTGGCTCTGCAGAAGCTCCTACTCTGATCTGGCCCCATGAGGATTTCAGGAGAATCTGTGGGGCGCAACCACCAGGAATCTGGCTGTGAGGGAGAAGGGAAGAGAGCTTGCAGCAGCCAGCACAGGGATCTTGACTGAGTTCACATCTGTGGTCCCAAGTAGCAAACCCAACCAGCAGCTTTGTTCATCTGCAGGACCAAGTCAGGGGTGCACACTGACCGGGAAACTTAGCAAGGGGGTCCAGATCTACCTGATTCAGGTCCTCTGAGAGGTTCTGCTCTCCCTGGAGCCGGGTCTGCCCAGTCTCAGATGAGGAATGGAATCATAGCCCTGCCCACTATAGAGTGTCTCCTGCCCCTGTCTCACTGGAAGGGCTGGAGACAACACCTGCAAGTTGTACCATCCAGCAGTGCTTGAGTTGAGAGGTGGGCCGGCAAAGCCAGTAGTTTGCAGGGCAAAGCCATGGCCCTGCTCATTCAGGGAACCTGGGATGTGAGTCACCCTGAGTTAAGACAACAAAGAGCTTGACCAGTTTTAAAGCTGCTTCTCCCACTACACCCAGGTACAGAATCTAATTCACATTCCCACTCATTGCTGAATATACGGTTCAGCCTCTCTGACCAGGGAACCTTTCCAGAGCACACAGGAAGCTGCACAGCCCATTCAACAGTCCTATTTACAGCAGCACTTGAATAGAGAGTGGCTCTCCACATCTGCAGAGCAAGACTGCCGGACTCAGCTAACCAGGGAATCCAGTCCACATTCAGGCTGACTCAAGCCCCCAGTGAGTTGTCCAGTCCCTGAGTCTCATCCTGCTGCCTTGCCAGGGAAGGGAAGCTAATTCATAGCCCCATCTACTGTGAATCAGTACCCAACTCATAGCCTCGTCTACTATGAATACAGTACCCAGTCTTCACCATGTAGTAAACCCAACCAGAGAATTCAAGCAACTATAGAGCCTCCCTTAGCTTCACAAAGGGCTCACCCACCAGCAGTCCTACCCAGCTGCTCTCAGCCAGGGGCACACACCCCCCATCCCCATCCCTCAAATGGGGAACAGTTAACTTGCCCCAAAATAGACCATTATAGCAGGACCCACTTGCCCAAGGACTTTATCAGCAAGTACACTCAGAAACTCAAACTGAGCTGAGTAGAGAAGAACTGTCTCTTCCAAAGTAAACCTATAAAGTCAGGAAGAGGAGCCCAGTTACTCAAATGCATAGATACTCAATGTAAAGAATCAAGGATCATGAACAATCAGGTAAATATAACACCACCAGAGGAATTTAATAAGTTCCAATAATTGATCCTAAAGAAATGGGGATTTATGAACTGTCATATAAAGAATTCAGAATAATCCTCTTAAGAGAGTTTATTGAACTACAAGAAAACAGATAGCAATTAAACAAAATTAGGAAAACAATGTATGAACAAAACAAGAAGTTCAGTAAGGAAACAGTAGCCATAAAAAAAAATCTTAGAGTTGAAAAATACAATAACTGAACTGAAAAATTCAATAGAGAGTTTCATAAGTAGACTTGACTGTGCAGAAGAAAGAATCAATGACCTGAAAGCTAGGACATTATTTGCTCCTGTCAGAGGAGCAAAAAGGAAAATAAAAAAAAAGAAAAAAGAAAAGAATGAAGAAAGCCTATGGGATTCATGGGACACAATGAAAAGAAATAATATTTGCATTATAGGAATTTCTAGAAAATATATTTAAACTAATACTGGCTGAAAACTTCCCAAACTTGGGGAGATAAACGGAAATGAGGATAGAGCCATGAGGTCCAAAAGGCCCCAGAGAAGTTGAACTTGAACAGGGCTATATTGAGACACATTTTAATTAAATTCTCTAACGTCAAAGACAAAAAAAGAATTTTAAGAGCTTTAAGAGAAAAGAGAGAGGTTACATACAGCAGAACCAACATAAGACTTCAGTCAGATTCCTTGACAGAAAGTTTTCAGGTCAGGAGGTAATGGGATTACATATTCAAACTACTGAAAAAAAATAACTGTCACCCAAGAATTGTATACTCTGCAAAAGTGTCCTTCAGATGTGAGAGAGGGATAAAGACTTTCCCAAACAAACAAAAGCTGAGACATTATTACCACCAGACCTGCCTTATAAGAAATGCTAAAGGGAGTTCAAGTGGAAATAAAAGAAGATGAACTAGCACCATAGAAACATAAAAAGATCGATGTAAGAGCCTGTTGTGATAATCGTTTCACAATATATGTAATATATGTAAGTCAACCATCATGCTGTAGCCTGCCAGGCTGCTCTGGCCACAGAATTCTCCAGGTCAGGATACTAGAGTGGGTAGCCATTCCCTTCTCCAGGGGATCTTCCTGACCCAGGGGCTGAACCCAGGTCTCCTGCATTTCAGGCAGATTCTTCATCATCTGAGCCACCAGAGAAGCCTTATCATACTGTACACCTTAAACTTATACAGTGATGTATGCAATTAATAAAGCTGGAAAATTTTTCTAAGAAGTTACATGTATCCCAAAAAAAAGACTGTCTTTCAGACCCTCAGCAGAGTTGCCCAAACCACTTCCTCTGATTTTTTTCTTTGGGCTGACTAAGCTTTCCCAGGGCAGTAAATCCCCTCAAGAGGAACAACTCCCACCTTGCCCAATCCTCACCTACCTAAGGCCAAAAGCGTGGAGAAGAGTTTTTAACTCTTGTCCCTCTTACTTTGTTCCAAGTTTTGTTCCCTCTTACTTGGTCCAGAAATATGTCCTCAATTTTTATCAGAATGCAGAGATGGGCAAGGGGAAGTTTAAAGCTCTCCCCACCCAGTATTTGATGAGTGACACTCATACTGGCAATTTCCCCTTTTTGGACACTTGTGCTGCTTCTAATAGTTCACTGTTACAAATAATGCAAAACCAAATACCTTCAAGTATATATATTTTTATATTTGAAATTTTTTCTTAAGGCTAGTCATTCTACCTGTTGATTTTAGCCAGCAGACATTTAACATCTGGCGGGAGAGCACTTTTATATTAGGACATTAGGTTGGCTACCTGGGAACTCTATATTGTGTATACCGCACCCTTGATTCCAAAAGAACTGTCCCTTTTCCGCAGGAAATGTTAGTAATACAAATGGTGTTAAGTGTCGAACAAATGTTCAGTTGCTAAGACCAGGGAGAACCAAGGTAATGTTGGGGACCAGAATCCAAATAATGAGAAATAGTCACAAGATGTAAAAGGTTCTGAGTTCTGTGCAAATTGGGCTCTGTAATGAAGTAGGTGGGCAAGAGCTAAAATATCAGATTTGAAGATTAAAGAAAGAAATAGTCTGCTAGGCACAGTCTAGTACAGTAGTTAACAAACGTGGTTTTGAAGTCACATGTGCGTGCATGCTAGGTTGCTTCAGTCGTGTCCAACTCTTTGCAACGCCATGGATTGTAGCCCGCCAGTCTCCTCTGTCCATGGGGATTCGTTAGGCAAGAATACTGGAGTGGCTTGTCATGCCCTCCTCCAGGGGATCTTCCCGACCCAGGGATCAAACACGAGTCTCTTAGGCCTCCTGCACTGGCAGGCAGATTCTTTACCACTAGTGCCACCTGGGAAGTCTGAAGTCACATGTATCTAGATTTGATTTGCAGCTCTACAAATTGTGTATGACCTTGAAAGTTGCCCAAACTATCCAAAGCTTGGTTTCTTGTCTTTAAAATGGAAAATGGAAATGTTATGACCTTGAAAGGGCTCCAGTGCCCTCAGACTTCCTTTTGGGTTTGGGCAACAAGCTGATGATACTAGCTGATGAAAAGTAGGGAAGAGAAGAGAAGAGAAGGCCCCAGGTCCTCTGTACTAATCCTTGTGGTTCCTCAATTGCTCCCACATTCTTTTGTAATTAAGCCCTTAGGAAATAAACCCTCCTCAAATTATCCTATTTTCTTGTGCATATCTGATTCCTGTTGGGACCCACACTAATACAAAGTCCTTCCTCTGCTTTTCTCTGTATCGCAAGGAACAGCACTCTCCAGGCTCTCTGGCTTCCAAGTGAGCTCAGTCAATAAGGACAGTGTTGAGTACTGGATAGTGGAAGGCAGGGGCTTGCTCATGTGTGTTCTTTTCTGCTTTCAGTGGTGCTCCTGAGCTTCCAGCTTCTACCCTGCACTGGATCCTGAGCTTCCACAACCTGAGCCTTTCTCTTTTGCTTTCTGATCTTGCTAATCTCTCAGCTGCTTCACCATCGCTATCTGATTTCTCATCTCTTCCATCACCTGCAGAACCAGTTCCCTAGATTGAATGTCCTTTGTTTGGAGTACTCAGAGGGTCTCTGTTGCTTGTTTGGACCCTGATTGAGACATTCCCTGAGTCTTAGTCTCCTCATTTGTAAAACAGGTAAATACCCATCTCTGAAGGATACTGTGAGAATATCAATGTGTGAAAACTACACATAGTGTATATAGTAACTATTGAATAGATAGATATTGACCATTATCTATCTTCTCAGAGTTTCCAGTGGTCTTTGGGACAAAGTTCATCCTTTGTAATATAACTTAAAAAATCTGACCCCTGTCTTCCTTCCAGCTCATGGTGAGTCAGGAATCCAGTAAGTCATGGGTAAAGGCATATAAAATATCTACTTGTCATGAGGAAGCAAAGGATCAGAAACCTGTATGGAAAACAGTGCAAGGTTCCATAAACAAAGGAACCACACAGTGAGCACGAAACTGAGATAAGCTTCCAATCCAGTTAGAGGCCCTTTATTCACTTCCTGCTGGGACAGGAAACTGCTCCACCTCCCATTATGCAAAGAAAGAGAGGCAAATGGTGGCATCTGGCTGGAAAAGAAGAAAAAGGGATTATGGGTTAACTAATTCTGACAGAAAGGTTATAAAGCATGGATTGTGTTCCTCCAGTTAAGTGATTCCAGTGGCATTTACAAGTCCTAGTACACAGGGTAAATCCAGAGCCCTCTCTTATTTCCCCTTTCACCATGGAGTTGAGTTTCTTGACTGGGCTATCTGTACCATCAAATCAACCAGAAACCTAATCTTCTCTTGCCGTGGTGCCCACATCCCACAGAAGGGAAAGCAGTTAGCTCCCTCTTCTCCTCACAGCTGGTAAGAACTGGGTGGGTACGTCTCGTGTTCCTGTTGTGAAATGGAATGCACAAACAGGGGATGTGATTCATGTCTGTAGACACATAGTATTCCTGACAGCTAATCAGGAAATGCCTTTTTATGTCTGGTCTTGTAAATCCTCTTCAAAAGTTTGATGGAGGCTAGATGGGAGCCATCGTGTTAAAAGAGAGCGCTTGTTACCTCTTCAAGGACCGACGCCACATGCCCATCACCACCGAGTTCTGAGAAAACTCTGCACCCTCACCGCTTTTCCTCTGCCCCACTCCCGTCCCCCACCCACACCTCCAACACACACACATTCTTTGGAAAAGAGGTCACATAACATGAGGCATAATTTAGACTGAAGCGTGTTGTTTGTTTTCATGGCAGAAAAGCAGTTTCGCTTAATTTATACAAAGTAGAGAGAAATATTTAAAAGCCTTGTAAGAACAAATAAATCCAGCGCTCATCTGGTGCTCAGGAAATGGCGAAGAAAGGAACAGGTAGGGAGAAGAGTCATCTATAAATCAAGTGGATTTAACAACTAGAATTGTGACTTACTCCTGAAGGAAATGAAAACTGCTCCTCTGATCAGAGAAGCACAGCTTGTTATTTTATTTTTCATTCATTCACTTGTTTTGCAGGAAGGCGTCTAAATTAATGAAAAGGGCTAGATGTCAGGGAAATACAAGATCTTCATGGAAAGATGATGGAAACCACAATTTACTGGTGGCAACAGTGTGTTAGAAACCATTTCTTAAATATCCTAACAAAAATGAAAGTCTGCATTTTAGTGAACTTAGGCCAAGGGAAGCTGTGTGTATAAAACCTTCTCAGGGTTAGGACTTTTGCTCAGTGAGTAAATAGTGTTTGACTGGTTGATTAATAAGGACGTATTTTGAATTCCTTGAGATTTAACAAGACAACAAATTGGACTTGTTTAGATTTCTTCTTTGGACCAGCAGGAACACTTTGACACACCTCCCCCACTGGGAGGATGGGGAGGGTGCTTCCTTGAACCCTTTCCCAGACTCTGAGCCCCCCAGTGCTGAAGTCACACATGGCTCAGGATACACAGAGGTGACCTCTGAGTTGAGAGATATT
The DNA here is from genome assembly GCF_027580195.1 of Bos mutus. Taxonomy (NCBI): domain Eukaryota; kingdom Metazoa; phylum Chordata; class Mammalia; order Artiodactyla; family Bovidae; genus Bos; species Bos mutus. Next base: position 39,381,914 of record NC_091636.1, on the reverse strand, counting down.
TATTCAAAGCCTTCTCTAAACTATCAGATGTGGAGATCGAGGAGCTTTTTGTAAGACTACATATCACAACCTTCCCCCCGCCCCCCCAGAAAAAAAAGTAAAATTTGTTTCTCTGATCAGAAGAGCAGCTTTCATTCTCTTTGGGGGCTTCCACTCTGTGTAACTGAGGTACATAGATGGCTCTTCTTCCTCTCTATTTGCTTGCCCCTGTTTTTGAGCACAGTGAAAGCAAATGAAGTCATCCTTGTTTATCCACTCTATTTTCTCACCAAGTCTGGCTAGTTCTTTTGAAGGGGGCTCCAGCTTTCTCTTATCTCCATCCTTGATACTTTGCATGAGCATGTATTAACAGCCTCCCTTCCTCTCCTTTGCCCCTGAAGTCATTAGCTCCCTAGCACTTAGCTTTCATGTGCTGCTGCCCCTCTGCAACTACCATGGGTTCCTTTTGCTGCCGGACTGAGTCTAAAATCCTCTTCAGAGCTCTCAGTAACTCTCCCATTCTTTTCCAAACTCCTCCTCATCTACTCAGTTCTCCCTCTAGTTCCAGTGGTTTCCTCTTCCACTGTCTGGGCTTCTCTCTGTCTTCCTTCTCTTTTGACACGGATTTCACCTTCCATGGACATTACTTCCTTTTCTCTGCAAAACACACCTGCCCATCCCAGCCCTACTTCTCTAGGACTTTACTTTCATATTCTTCTCTTTCTTGAAGCTCCCTCAACATGCTGAGTTTGTGGTGCTCAGTTTAGCCCCTGATTCGCCACACACAGAGATCGTTTTCAAACTGCTGCATTTGTGTGACTCTGGTCTTCCGTCAATGTGACAAGATTCTCAAGGACAGAAAGCCATTTCCAAGGCTTGCCTGTATTTGGTGACTGTAGAAAAAGTTTAGAAATGAATGCATGATTCAAAATGGATCCATTGACATCATCGTGTAGTAGAAAAGTCTTTGGAGTCAGACAGACCAATCTCAAAGCTGCTACCTCTTCACCATGTTGCTGAAACTCTGAGTCTCAGTGTCCTCACGTGTACAAAGAGGACATTAATACTTGGCAGAGTTGCCATTCATATTAAATGGCATGAAATTTATGAGGCTTATGAGATATGTTTGGCCCATAATTAGATGTCCAGGAGGTGGTAGTAATTTCTGTTATTATTGAACTCTGGAGAAAGTAGGTGGCAACATTCAATTCTGGAACTGAGTGGGACTTACTGTGGGAGACCCTTGCCCTTTGATCCCTAACTGACAGCCAGAGAGAAAACAAGTGTAGCTTTACTGTCTGCTCAGCCCAGACAGAGTTGACTTGTGTCTAACTCTCTGAAGGAGATTTACTTTATAAGGTGAGAATGCAAGCCTTTCCAGATGGGACCAGCATACCAGAGGCTCATTCCCTGAGCCCAACTCATAAGCTCCTTGCCTCAGAGATAATGCAGGGCTCGGTGGTAGAGGTCAACATTGTCATCCAAGAGCAATGCCCCAGAGACAAGAAGCAGACACTTGGCCTTGGCAGAGAGATTCTCCAGGCAGCAGGCTGGCGCTAGATGCATAAGGAATAGCTCAATCAATCCTGTGGCAACCTGGATGCTGAAAAGCACAGAGAAATGTGAGGAATGGAATAATAGTAACAGACCCGGAAATAGTTCTTACTATGTGTCTGCATTGCTTTAAGAATTTCTATATAGCAACTTATTTAATCCTCACAACCACCTATGAGGTACCTACTATTATTAAGCTAGATCGCCTCTGTCTACCCCTCACCTATTGCAAAGGGACAGGGCATGGAAGCTTTTCCTGTTTCTTTCTACTCTCTTTTCCTCCCTCTGAGGATGAGGGTAATTCACTAAGATCCTAACAAAACTTCATGTGGAGGAAGCCAAGGTTTCTGCTCTGTGTCTGGGGCAATATTTAACTCAGTTGGTAGAAACAACTTAAAAGTAAACACAATTTTGCTTTACATGTTGTCGTTTCTTAGAGAGGTAGGAGGGGCTGCTCTTTGAGTGTCATGAAATCACTCTTTCCTCAAATGTGAGGAAGTAAACATTAAGTGAGTAGATTCCCATCTAAATGGACAAGAAAAGAAAGGGGCATCCAAATGAATGTCACCTAACTTTCCTATAGACATTGATACAAAGTTAAGTGCTATTTTGCAAAAAAAAACCAACACTCAGCCACTTGGAATCATTAGATTTTGAGACTGCCTTTAAGGATATTTCGAACGTTTTCCTCCTCTTTGGCATCCATTATATTTATGGGACAATTCTTTAATTCACATGTAGTGGTTACGAGCATGGACTCTGAAGCCAAACTACTTGAACTCTATTCCAGATCACCAACTGTTGGTGATTGAGTTCACCCAGAAGCTGGACCCGAGATAAGGGTTTGGGTACAAGTGGCTTATCTGAGAGCTAAGGCCAGGAAGTAAGGGAGTGGAGAATTTCTTTAGGAAAGGCAAGACAGACAGCAAGGAGTGCATTACAGGGCCAGGCTACCTAGGGGTGCTGAGGGTTCTAGTCCAAGAGCATTTCTCCGGAAAACTGTAGAGAATACACTTCAAAGACATCCTACCCAAGGGGCAAGCAAGCTGAGGATTTATCAACCATGTCGCATCCCTCATTGGCTGAGGGCTGCCCCCTAGTATGTGAACTCTCTGGGATTTCTGGCCTCTCCTCTTACAAACCAATCTTGCTCTTGTGGCCACAGAGGCCCTCTGGAAAGAGTGGGGACCTGTCTGCCTACATGGGACCAGGGAGAGCCAAGGGATGCAGGTGGAGGACAAACAGCCTCAGCTATAGTCCACTCCTGTAATCACACAGATCTATTCATGCATCTGTCTTGTCACTGAGTTTGAAGGTGGCTGGTCACAATTCCCAAGGGGAAAAAACAGTGTACAACAGGCACATGAATGAGATAAGCCACCATCACTTCTGCTGCAGTTAGTGTGAAGGCTCTGATTCTGGTCTTCATCATCTGGTTCTTCTACCCACTCACTTTACTCTGAATTCCTCTGACCCTCAGCCAGTCCTTCTGCTGGTCTAGGTTGTGTACCTGGTGGGATAAATTATACCCCCATCCCTGAGGGGTCTGAACCCCCAGTTTCCATGTCCTTGTCAGAGTATGGTTGCTACTATTGCCCATCCACAGTCTAGGAGCATCACGTCGGGGGGACCAGACTGTCCGATGAATTCCAGATACACTTCTTCCTGTTCTCACCATGTAGAAAGAAGCCTGCTTCCTCGAGATAATCAAGATCAACTATTCCTGCCAGTACATAAAGTCTTTTTTGTGTGTGTGTGTGTAGGGGGGAAGCTTACTGTACTACTGACCCAGGAGTTTTAAGGGACTAGGTGACAGACACAGCTTTAAATTTAGTGAAGCCCTGGCTAAATTTGTATAGGTGTTCCTCCTATTTACTTCAGGAACCACAGTCTTTAGGGAAAAATAGGAAGCACAGTCTCTGCAAGTAGGTCACTAGGAATGATGGTGAGAGGGCCACGTCCTGCTTTATTTCCTGGATCTGTGAATTCTGCCTACCAGGGTCATGACTTGATGCATATACTGTACCTTGAAGACAGTGCCCCAAGCCCATGGTGTGTCATCCCCAGCTTGTATCTTAGCTATGTCTTTACGAGGTCATTCCAAAATTCTACCCAGCCAGCAGCCCCCAGATGATGGAGTGTGTGACAGGATCAGTAGATCCTGTTGTTGTCTTGTAAAGTGGCTCATTTGGCCTGAAGTTAGGTAATGTGGATTCCCATGTTGGTAAACCAGACATTCTGTGAATCCTTGGCTAAGGGTGCTGGCACTGTCCACCCCCACTAAGCACAAGTCTGTGTTTCCTTCCAAGTGGGATGGGTCCAATATAATCAACTTTCAACCATGGGTAACTGACTCCTTGAGAGATGATACAAAACAGAGAGCTCAGCATTGGTTTCCACCTTTAGTAGGTCAGGGAACAGATGCAGCAGTAGCTAGGTTACCTTGATAAGGGGATTCCATGCTGGTGCCTCCATCCTTGTCATCTTATAATCGAATGATAGGCCTGGCTTTCAGCAGTCTGCCCTCTGGCTGCAGAAGATGTGAGTCTCTTTATACGGCAGCAGAGCGGACTCCTCACCTTCTCCTTCTTCACGGACATGAAACTTTTAACTTCTTTTTTCAGAGCGAATGCTGTAAACAACAGACAATCAATCCCCTAATCTTTGTAGTTAGCATTGCCCCCAAATCTTTCAAGAGCTGGTATGTGTTAGTTGTTTAGTCATGTGCAGCTCTTTGTGACCCCCATGAACTGTAGCCCAACAGGTTCCTCTGTCCATGGGATTCTAAAGGCAAGAATACTGAAGTAGATTGCCATGTCTTCCTCCCAACTCAGGGATCGAACCCCAGTCTCCCACATTGCAGGCAGATTCTTTATCATCTGAGCCACCAGGGATGAATCACTCAAGTGTTGGAGCTATGACATAACCCAGGGTACCCTTCCATCAGTTCAGTTCAGTGGCTCAGTTGTATCCAAGTCTTTGCAACCCCATGGACTGCAGCATGCCAGGCTTCCCTGTCCATCACCAATTCCCAAAGCTTGCTCAAATTCATGTCCATTGAGTCCGTGATGCCATCCAACCATCTCATTCTCTGTTGCCCCTTCTCCTCCGGCCTTCAATCTTTCCCAGCATCAGGGAATTTTGATTCCAGCTTGTGCTTCATCCAGGCAGCGTTTCTCATGATGTACTCTGCATATAAGCTAAATAAGCAGGATGACAATTTCACCAGTTTCCTGATTTGGAACCAGCCTATTGTTTCATGTCCAGTTCAAACTGTTGCTTCTTGACCTGCATACAGATTTCTCAGGAGGCAGGTCAAGTGGTCTGGTGTTCCCATTTCTTTAAGAATTTTCCACAGTTTGTTGTAATCAGTACGCCATCTCAATCCCCATTGCTGAGAGTCTGTAATGCTCCAGCATACAAGGGGTCTTCAGTGCCTCACTTACCACCAACAAAGGATCCTTGTTACCTTCTGGCCAGACTCAAAAAATCCCATTTATGAGTCTGTTTTCTAGGACCACTTCCAGTTCATCCCACTGTCTTGGCTTGAGTTTCCAGAAACAGATCCTGAGACAAAGATTTGAATGGAAATATTTTATTTGGGAGTCAAAACCAGGAAGCATCAGTTAGTGATAGATGCAGTGGAAGAGAGCAAATGTAAGGTCTGTTAAGGAACATTTTAATGTTGTGGGCATTGTGGACACAGTCCCAATGGAGAGCTCAGGAAGACCACATAGACTATGCACTCTTTTCGACCCCATGGAGTGTAGCCTGCCAGACTCTTCCATCCATTGGATTCTCCAGGTAAGAATATTGGAGCGGGTTGCCATTTCCTTCGCCAGGGGATCTTCCCAACCCAGGGATTGAACCGGGGTGTCCCCCATTACAGGCAGACTCCTTAATGCCTGAGCCACCAGGGAAGTCCAAAAAAACCCCATATTCCAAACATGATCTTGTGCTAAATCGTTTTAGTTGTGTTCAATTCTTTATGACCCTATAGACTGTAGCCCACCAGCCCATCTGTCCATGGGATTCTTCAGGCAATAATACTGGAGTGGGTTGCCATGCCCTTCTCCAGGGGATCTTCCCTATCCAGGGATTGAACCCATGTTTCTTAAGTGTCCTACTTTGGCAGGCGGGTCCTTTACCACTAGTGCTACCTGGGAAGCCCTTAGGACCTATGTTCAGACCATAAAAACTAATGCGAGACTTTACATGATGAATCCCAAGGTGAGAAAACTCGGCAGTTTTCAATTTAAACGAGGTTGAATGCTTCAAGTTAAGGACCAAAGTCATGAGGCTGTCTTCCTTTGCAAATAAGGTGACTAGTCTCCTCCCTAAAAGAGGGGGAGATTACATAAGCAAATTAGTATTTCTTAAGATGTATAAGTTTCCACTGTGGGACAGGTCCCACAAATTTTGTGTAAATTTCCCCGTCTTGCCACTGACAGTCCCTTTCCATCTTCCTATCACATGGTCCTGTAGTCTGGGTCAAAGCGGTATGAGAAATGGAGGTTGGAGAGTTCTCACCCCTGCTCTGGCATCAACCCATCACCAAACATTGGGTTCTGTTCTCAGCCTCTTTGGAGTTCAGTTCTCTCATCCATAAAACATGCGTGAAATAGCTTCATCCATTACGTACAGATTAAATAAGATATTGTGTATATGTAAGGACTTCCCAAGTGGCTCAGTTAAAGAACCAGCCTGCCAAAGCAGGAGATGTGGGTTCAATCCCTGGGTTGGGAAGATCCCTTGTAGAAGGGAATGGCAACCCTCCAATATTCCTATCTGGGAAATCCCACGGACAGAGAAGTCTGGCATGCCACAAAGAGTCAGAGATGACTTAGTGACTGAACACACATGCATGCGTATATGTGAAGGGTTTGTAAAGTTAAAAATGCCATTTAAAATGAGTTTATATTAAAAAATAATTGTCAACTCTGCAAGAGGTGGAACCTGGGCCTTTGAATTTGGAGCCAGGCATCTGTAAGAATTACCTCTGGCTCCAGCCTCTTGTGTTCACTCTGGGCCATGATACCTGGCCTGGCTAAACTTATGTCTTTCTTCTCCCCTTCAGCTACCTCCCCTGGGCTCTGTCCAGGTCTCCATGCCCTTACTCTGGCCACTGACCCTATTCCTACATTTGTACCCTGTGTTTGGTGTAACTCCTGGGAATATCCTGAGTCACGTTCCAACATCTCATCTCCCTTGATTTGAACTTGAATGTCCTGTTTCTCTTCCTGCCTGAATTCTTCTTCCTTTGCCCAGCCTTCCACACTAGGACAATGACTCTGCTATGTTCATTTTTTATCAACATAGATCCTAGATGAGGGGGAGAGTATGATTTTTAACCAGCCCATGTGAACCACCAGTCTCTAATTCTCAAGTTACACACACAAAAATAATTCAGAAGGGTTGGGGTATAGTTTGTTGATCTCTTTCCACCAGCCACAACTGCTCAGACTCCCTTTATCTTTCCATGGCATCTGGACATGCCACACAAAGGGAACCCACACTTCAAGGTAGCTGAAACTCAAGTCACAGTAAAAACTCATCAATTGGAAATCGATTCTGAATCAGTAAAGAATAGGATCAAGTAAAAAAGCATAACACTAGGTGCCTGGCACATAATGAAAGCCCAATAACATCAGTTGAATGAGAGTTCCCATATGTGATTTTTGGGTCCATGCTTAATTGATATTTATTCACAATTATGTCTGGATAAAGGACTTTACCCTCTGGCCCTTGGTTTCTTCATAGAACACAAGCATCTCTGGGATCCCTTCCAGAACTAAAATTCTCTTCTATGTAACTGGGCTAAAGTCCACTTTTGCATCACCAATGAAACAGAGGTTTTCTTCAGTTCTCTGCTCAAATGTCTCCTTGCCGGAGAAAGCTTTCTTGATAATTCCATATTAAAAAGCATCTCTCTCCTTCCCCTGTCACGCTCTCTCCTCTTCCTCCGTTTTATTCTTCTTCATGGCACTAACAGACACTTACTCATAATTTATCACCTGTGTCCTGCCTCTAGAGAGGAAGTGCCTCCACAATAGAGATTCATTCATTTGTGTCCATAGCTGTGTTTCACTCCAAGCACCTAGAACAACACCAGACATGTAGGAGGTTCTCTATACAGAACCCTTGAATTAATGTGGGATTTAAACAAGCTGCAAGGAGTGTAAATTGGGAATAATATGTACCTATTAAGAAATCAAATTTTTCCAATGCTCTGGACACTGTTTCAGAATGACTCATTTGCTATGAAATTAATGCTGCTTCCTGCAAACCACCTGTCTCCTTTATAAACCTAGCCCCTTCAAACCATCTCTTAAGCAATGCTTTATAACCTTGATTCTAATTATTCTTAATCTTGAAGGTCATCCAATTGCACACATGAATAATAATTAAAATTCAGTTTTATTTGTTCAAGGTGGATTTCCCTGATCACAATATCCCAGACCAATAAGTTTGGTAGCTGAGAGTTTATGACCACACGCTGGCTTCTGTACCATCTGAGAATCTGTTTTAAAACATAGAGATGCAGTGAGACTTCCTGAGTTTGAATTCTGGCTCTGCTAGTTGCTACCTGAGTGATGGGCTTCCCTGGTGGTTCAGATGGTAAAGAATATGCATGTAATGTGGGAGAAGCAGGTCAAGCCTGCTTCAGGTCAAGCCCTACATCAGGAAGATCCCCTGGAGAAGGGAATGGCTATTCACTCCAATATTCTTGCCTGGAGAATCCCGTGGACAGAAGAGCCTGGCGGGACACAGTCCATGGGGTCACAAAGAGTGAGACACGACTGAGTGACTAACACAGACAAGCGAACACCTGAGTGATTTGGAGCCAGTTACTTGGTGTCTCCTTTTCATGTATAAAAGGGAAGGGATAGTCATTCTGCTTTCCTCCAGTTGCCTTTGCCATTCTGTATCCTAATCCGTGTTCTAGGAGGCTTAACTTTGCTGACCACAGCCCCTGGGCTCTTGGGTTGGGTGACAGGAAGACCCTGGGCAGGAGATCAAGGGCAACAGGAAAGGGGGTTGAAACTTTTCTCTTCCACACCCTTCCTCCTTACCAGGATTTGGTAATGGCCATCTTTCTTGAGTAAAGTATCTGACAAACAGCTCAATTGCCATGACTGAAGATGTGACTGTGTGAGGTGACACTGTCCTCTCTCCACCCCCTGTCCCGCTCCTCCCAGCCTGAAATAGTGTTTCCCAGGTTTGTTAGTTTCAGATGTACCTTATTCCTCTAAGATACCCTTCGTCCTATCCATGATTCTGAAAGCAATCCCTTCACTGAAACCTCTTCATCTCATCCTTTGAATTGTGCTTTCTGCCCTCTGCCAAATCCTAGCCAAAAAGTATAAGACAATGTTAGTTGCTCAGCCGTGTCCTACTCTTTGCAACCCCATGGACTGTAGGCCACCTCCCCTGTCCCTGGAATTCTCCAGGCAAGAATACTGGAGTGGGATGCCATTCCCTTCTCTAGGGAATCTTCCCCACCCAGGGATTGAATCCAGGTCTCCTGCACTGTAGGCAGATTGTTTACCAACTGAGCCAGCAGGGAACCCCAAATCCAAACCCAAGCATCATGAATGCACCACCAGGCGTCAAACGAGTGAAAAGCATGTGAAGCAACAAGAACATTGCCTGACACCCTCAAGTTCTCAATTTGCATTAATGATTATTATCTACATAACAAGATGAAGAGAAATTGTACAAGACAGCATGTGTGAAAACACTGATACATCGTTCAGAACTGATGTACATTCTGCCTGGTGGGAAAAAACTGGCATGGTATACAGTTTTCTGTGTATGATCCTGAGTAAGTTAAGAAATCTCCCAGACTCATATGGTTGCTGTGGAAATGACAGAAGATGATGCATATGACAGTGAGGTACAAGACCTGATAAACTGTAGGCACTCATACCAGTCAATCAAAAGGGGCAGGAAAGTTGAGCCGGCTTCACAGGTGTGTGATCTGTGCTTAGTAGGGACACTCCACCTGGTTTAATGTTCTGCAGTTGCAATTTTGAAATTCTTAGTAATTTTTGAACAAAGGACTCTTTGTTTAATCTTTCTTTCTGTACTGGACTCCACAATTTATGTAGCTAGTCTGGGAGGAAGGGCTCACTCTATTTTTCAAATCATTGATGTCACACTGTAATTCACGATTTCTTTTTGTGTCAAACATGAACATCTAGCTGAAGGGAAATGAGACTCTTGAAAGATGGCATCTGGTGTTAAGTTTGCATTAATCAATTAATAAATACCTGCCAAAGAGCTGGTATGTGTATGCTTCAGGCACTGTGCCAATTACTTCTTTGAGCCTAAAGTTTCCTGCTTTGTGATTCCAGGCTGAGTTGATCAACATGTGACCAGATTGGAACTGACCTTTTTGCGAACCTTTCAGTCCTATCTGTGGTATCTGAGTCTTGGGAGAAAAAAAAAATCCGTTTCTTATTTCATCACAGGACTGTGACTAGAATTTGGACAGTGAATCATCTAAACTCAGAAGAACTGGCAACTAAAATCCTCCAATTAAAGGATTTTAAACTCCAGGAACAGCATACCAAATTTGGTACGACTTGAGGGATGATGCATAACTTTTCCAGGGTCTTAAGTTTGCAAAATTGAAAATGCGAAACACTCAAAATGATTACCTCCTCAAGGTAACATTTTATACTGGAAGGTGTGCTGTGACCTTGAAGGAGAGTGAAGGAGTAAAAACATAACATAGGCTTGTCTATTTAAGGAAAGAATGACTGTCAGGATCAGAGAAAGCAGGACTGCTCCCTGCGAACCTTGGTGGCAGCCCAATAATACGTGTCACCCTTGGAGATGCTCCTTGCTCATTTTTTCTGTACAGAAAGGAGGTAGACATACATTCCGGATGAAAGATGCCTCCCAAACAACAGGCAACACATGCTAACTTCTCAGGTGAAGGAAGAAAGGCTAAGAAACGGGTCTTATATGTTTGACTGGAATCTAGAGAGACTGAATGGAGTAACACCTAGGAGCACAGCTCTGGGCTAAAGGACAGGCTTTCTTTAAAATGAAGCATTAAATTAGAGCACTTTTTCTTGCTTACACATTACAACACACACACACACAAAGCCAGTATTGCCATCTTTACAATACTAGTTAATTCCATTTCTAGAATGCAATGAAGTAATGCTGCCAATGAATTTAAGATTCACGCTTTATCATGAAAGAATTCAGAGATGAAGTGATAGTAAGAAGTGGGTTTATTTAGAGACAAACACACTCCTCAGAGTGTGGGCCATCTCAGAAGAAGAAACAGAGAGAGAGAGAAAAAGTGAGCACATCCAAGGGAGTGCTGAAATGTGGCCTGCTTAGTTTTTAGGGGTTGGGCAATTTCATAGGCTGGGGCTTCCCAGGTGGCTCAGTGGTAAAGAATCCACCTGCCAATACAGGAGATGCCGGTTCAATCCCTGGGTCGGGAAGATCCCATGGAGGAGGAAATGGCAACTTACTCCAGTATTCCTGCCTGGGAAATCCCATGGACAGAGAAGCCTGGTGGGCTACAGTCCATGGGGGTCACAAAAGAGTCAAACATGACTTAGTGACTAAGCAACAACAACAATTTCATAGGTTAGTGAGTGGGAGGATTATTCCAGTTATTCTGGGGAAGGGATGGGGATTTCCAGGAATTGAGTCACTGACCACGTTTTAGCCTTTGATGGTTGGCCTCAGAATTGTCATGTTGCTGGTGGTTATCATTTAGATGCTAATGTATTACAATGAGTATATAATGAGGCTCAAGGTCCACTGGAAGTCAAATCTTCCACCATCTTGGACCCAGTTGGTTCTAACTGGTGTTTGTCATGTCCTATGGCCATGCCTTTCTTTTAAAAGTTGTGCCTGTCCCCCTTCCCTCCTGTTTCAGTAAGAGACGAGAACAGATATGGGGGATGGATGGGAAGTAAGAAGCTGATAGAGAAGGTGGCTCTCTATTTGTATAAGTAGTTCTAAAAACAGAGACTAGTATTCATATAGATGAATTGGACACGACTGAGCGACTGAACTGAACTGATTCATCTATATGATTAATATGTTAATCATCTATATGATTAATAAGTTCTCCAAGTTGCTTTTGCATGAGGCTATGGGCTCCTCAAGGCTAACACTTGGCACAGAGTTGATCTCCATATGGGTTTAGACTGGAAGAAAACAAATGAAATGTAGTGATCTTTTTCAACCTCCCATAAGCAGGCTGAAACCAGTATGGAACATCTTTTCCCTATAAGAGTGCCTTTGATGCTCTGATACAAGGGGGGAAACAGACATAAAGGGTGATATGTTCTGGGCTTCAAATTCCCTAGAGTGCAGTCTCTAGATGGCAACTAGGAGGTAAATCAAAGCAAGCTCATGCTGTTGGTTATCTTAAGCTTTTGAAAGTGCATACTGAGAGAACAAAAGGACCTGAGGAACCCTGCAAGTCCAGGAGCATCAGCCTCAGAATACGCTGCAGGCAGACAGGGGTGGGAAACTGTCATGGACCAAAGGTCAGTGGTGAGTCAAAGAGGCAGCCTCATCAAAATGCCTACAGCTGTGTGTTGTTTACAGCCAGCGTTATCAGATTCTGAGGGTTTCTATATTATGCAATAGGATATGGGTGTGACTAATCCATATGTAGGATATCCTATATCCAGACATCCTGGAATGTGAAGTCAAGTGGGCCTTAGAAAGCATCTCTACGAACAAAGCTAGTGGAAGTGATGGAATTCCAGTTGAGCTATTCCAAATCCTGAAAGATGATGCTGTGAAAGTGCTGCTCTCAATATGCCAGCAAATTTGGAAAACTCAGCAGTGGCCACAGGACTGGAAAAGGTCAGTTTTCATTCCAATCCCAAAGAAAGGCAATGCCAAAGAATGCTCAAACTACTGCACAATTGCACTCATCTCACACGCTAGTAAAGTAATGTTCAAAATTCTCCAAGCCAGGCTTCAGCAATATGTGAACCGTGAACTTCCTGATGTTCAAGCTGGTTTCAGAAAAGGCAGAGGAACCAGAGATCAAATTGCCAACATCCCCTGGACCATGGAAAAAGCAAGAGAGTTCCAGAAAAACATCTATTTCTGCTTTATTGACTATGCCAAAGCCTTTGACTGTGTGGATCACAATAAACTGTGGAAAACTCTTCAAGAGGTGGGAATACCAGACCACCTGATCTGCCTCTTGAGAAATTTGCATACAGGTCAGAAAACAACAGTTAGAACTGGACATGGAACAACAGACTGGTTCCAAACAGGAAAAGGAGTACGTCAAGGCTGTATATTGTCATCCTGTTTATTTTTTTATTTTTATTTTTTTTAATTTTATTTTATTTTTAAACTTTACATAATTGTATTAGTTTTGCCAAATATCAAAATGAATCCGCCACAGGTATACATGTGTTCCCCATCCTGAACCCTCCTCCCTCCTCCTTCCCCATACCATCCCTCTGGGTCGTCCCAATGCACCAGCCCCAAGCATCCAGTATCGTGCATCGAACCTGGACTGGCAACTCATTTCTTATATGATATTTTACATGTTTCAATGTCATTCTCCCAAATCTTCCCACCCTCTCCCTCTCCCACAGAGTCCATAAGACTGTTCTATACATCAGTGTCTCTTTTGCTGTCTCGTACACCGGGTTATTGTTACCATCTTTCTAAATTCCATATATGCGCGTTAGTATACTGTATTGGTGTTTTTCCTTCTGGCTTACTTCACTCTGTATAATAGGCTCCAGTTTCATCCACCTCATATGCAGAGTACATCATGAGAAACGCTGGGCTGGAAGAAACACAAGCTGGAATCAAGATTGCCGGGAGAAATATCAATAACCTCAGACATGCAGATGACACCACCCTTATGGCAGAAAGTGAAGAGGAACTCAAAAGCCTCTTGATGAAAGTAAAAGTGGAGAGTGAAAAAGTTGGCTTAAAGCTCAACATTCAGAAAATGAAGATCATGGCATCCAGTCCCACCACTTCATGGGAAATAGATGGGGAAACAGTGGAAACAGTGTCAGACTTTATTTTTCTGGGCTCGCAAATCACTGCAGATGGTGACTGTAGCCATGAAATTAAAAGACGCTTACTCCTTGGAAGGAAAGTTATGACCAACCTAGATAGCATATTCAAAAACAGAGACATTACTTTGCCAACAAAGGTTCATCTAGTCAAGGCTATGGTTTTTCCAGTGGTCATGTATGGATGTGAGAGTTGGACTGTGAAGAAGGCTGAGCGCCGAAGAATTGATGCTTTTGAACTGTGGTGTTGGAGAAGACTCTTGAGAGTCCCTTGGACTGCAAGGAGATCCAACCAGTCCATTCTGAAGGAGATCAGCCCTGGGATTTCTTTGGAAGGAATGATGCTAAAGCTGAAACTCTAGTACTTTGGCCACCTCATGCGAAGAGTTGACTCATTGGAAAAGACTCTGATGCTGGGAGGGATTGGGGGCAAGAGGAGAAGGAGACGACAGAGGATGAGATGGCTGGATGGCATCACTGACTTGATGGACGTGTCTGAGTGAACTCCGGGAGTTGGTGATGGACAGGGAGGCCTGGCGTGCTGGGATTCATGGGGTCGCAAGGAGTCGGACACGACTGAGCAACTGATCTGGTCTGATCTGAATCCATATGTTAATGAGCTATCTGATAATAGGAGTACAATAAATATTTGTTGAGTGAATGTTGTTGAGTGAGCAGGGCTATAAGGATTCACATATTCATTATGACAAACACTAATTTGTCCTCACAGGTTAACTCTTGTCAGAAAGACTAGAACATCTCATCCTGGGTCAAAGGTGAAGGATTCTAAGTCTTCCTTGCCTGGGGAAGGATGTGGCCCTGTCATCCTTGTCATCATACTGTTCTTTGTTGACTTCACCCTCATAACTTCTCCTATCCCTTATCCTCCCTGAGAGAGGATGTAGTGTCAGGTAAAGTTGATTTTACTAGAAGAAAGGAAGACCCACCAACATCTTCTCATCTCTTTCTGATCCTTTCTGTCCTATCCACTCTTAACTCTACCATCCGCCTCTTCTCCAATGCTGCAGTGTCTATCTTCTCATTTAGAGCCTCTTGTTTCTCCATCTCTCATCTAATTCCTTCTATATCTATCTTCTCTCATCTAATTGCTTTATCATATATTTTGTTTGGTTTCTTTTTTAAATTTTTATTGGAGTATAGTTGCTGTACGACGTTGTGTTAGTTTCTACTGTGAAATCAGCTACACATATACTCCCTCTTTTTTGGATTTCCTTCCCATTTAGCTCACCACAGAGCACTGAGTATAGTTTCCTGTGCTATACAGTAGGTTCTAATTAGTTATCTATTTTATGCATAGCATCGATAGTGTACATAGGTCAATCCCAATCTCCCAATTCATCCTACCCCTGCTTTCCCCCTTGGTATCCATACACTTGTTCTCTACGTCTGTGTCTCTATTTCTGCTTTGGGAATAGGATCATCTATACCACTTTTGGGGCTTCCCCCGTGGCTCAGTGGTAAAGAATCTGCCTGTCAAGCAGGAGTTATGGGTTTGATCCCTGGGTAGGGAAGATCCTCTGGAGAAGGAAATGACAACCCACTCCAGTATTCTTGCCTGGGAAATCCCATGGACAGAGGCACCTGGAGGGCTATAGTCCATGTCCATGGGGTTGCAAGAGTCAGACATGATTTAGCGACTAAAGAGCAGCAGCATAACATTTTTTCCCAGATTCCACAAATGTGCTAATATGCAATATTTCTTTTCTTCTTTCTAACTTCACTCTGTATGCCAATCTCTAGGTCCATTCACATTGTTTCTTTTTTTTTTTTTTTTTCATTCACATTGTTGAGAAAGCTAAATACTAAAAGTCATGAGAACATGCCACCTGGGAAGTCATATGAACATGCACATTTCATGTTTTCCAACAGATTGGATATTATTTTATTAATAGTAATACTTGAATGTACTTTTTTTCTTTTCTTTTTTTTTTTTGCTACTACCCTCCTGTTTTGACATCCTGGGATATATTCCTTGGTCTCTCACATTATTTCCAAAGTCTGGAGTTAGAGTTTCTATCATCAAGGTGTTTTCTCTGAAACCAACCTGTTTTTCTCCATTACTATAAGCTATTGTAATATCAAAACAGTTGTTAATGGAAAAAATGCACTAAAGATGTTTAAAAGAAGGAGGATTTGTTGTGGACTGGGGAGCTTATGGAAGACTTTACTTAGAAGGGCAAACTTGAGTTGACCTTTAAAAATGTGTAAGGTTCAAGTAGGCCAAGAAGAGAAAGAGAATACTTTAGGTAGAGGAAATTATGTGGAATAAGGAATGAGACAAAAATATAAGAAATATAAAGTGTGAGAGGAGGAAAGAAGGCAGACTGGCATTAATGAAGCTCTCCGTAGGATGGCAGGGGGACATGACGATGAACACAATACGCTACAGCCACACCTTCATTATCAAGCCAAGTCTTTGAGCTTTAGCTTTGCCTTGGCCAAGGCGGTTTTGGATGAAAATAACAGAAAACCACTCAAACTATGTAAGCTCCAGGGAGTGAGGTAACTTAAAAACAAAAGGATCTAGGTAAACTCAAGGGCAGAATGGACAGCTGGGTCACCCCAAGGCTTGGAACCAGGAATGAAAACCTAGCAGGAGCTAGAGCTACAAGTTTCCTAGTCTTCATCACACAACTCCACCCCAGTCAGGTACTGTCTCATCTTGCCTTCTCTCTGCATATCTGCCTCATCCTTCCCCATGAATGTGGTAGAAGACAATTCTTCCCACAGCTCACATGCTTACATCTCTTCAGTTCAGATGACCAGCAGAGGCTACCCACATCTTTGACTTCCAACTCAAATTTCCATGAAAGTGAATTTGGTTGTCTATTCCCAGGGCAACAGTAGAAGTGATGTCATACTGAGTAAACATGGCTTCTGCGGCCTACCTGTAGGATGCAACAGCACTCAGAGAAGGAGTATGGGACTGAAGCCTGGACAGATGCACCAACAGATGTCTTTAATGCTTTTAGAACCAAATGAAGGCTTGGCAGTGGGTGAAGAAATAATAGAAATGATCTCAGGAAGCTTCAGCAGGGAGATGAACGGTTTAAAAGTGAAGATTCCCAAAGCAGGAAGACCAAAGAGCAGCTATTTGAATCTAAGCATTGAAAACTTAAAATAACGGGGTCATAGTCAACCTGATCACTATTCTCTAGGAAAAATATACTTGTTTAACAAGCATAACGTTGTATTCAGTTATGACAGTTGGTTTTTTAACAACTCTATTAGAATAGAACAGAAAATCCCACTTAAGTGACTTAAAAAAAAACAAAAAACTGTATGGCCTTATAAGTCAAGGGCCAAACGTCAGGCAGTATATTGGTCTATAAGAGCTGCACCTAACTAAGGAGCGCAGGCTGTGTGGCTTGAACAACAGGAATTTATTTTCTCTTCGTGCTGAAGGCTCAAACTCTGACATCAAGCTGCGGGAGCTTTGGTTGCTCCCAGGGCTTGGCTTGCTGCCTTCTCTTGGCCCTTCCATCTCTGTGCCCCTCCTTGAATGTCCTACTCTCCTCTTCTTATCAGGACACTAGTCTGATTGAATTAGGGCCCACCCATGAGATTTCATTTGACTGTAATTACCTCTTTAAAAGGCACTATCTGGCAATATAGTCAGATTTCAAGGCACCGAGGGTTAAGACTTCAATGTATGAATTTTGGAAAAACACAATTCAATCTACAATAGGCTCTGTGGTTGGTTAATTCAGTGCTTCAGGTATAGCCTCAGGCCCCAGGGGTTGTCGGGGCGTCCCTGGTGGCTCAGATGGTGAAGAAGCTGCCTGCAAGGCAGGAGCCCCAGGTTTGATCCCTGGGTCAGGAAGATCCCCCTGGAGAAGGGAATGGCAACCCATCCATGGCAATCTCATCCTCTGTCGTCCCCTTCTCCTCCTGCCCTCAATCTTTCCCAGCATCAGGGTCTTTTCAAATGAGTCGGCTCTTCACATCAGGTGGCCAAAGTATTGGAATTTCAACCTCAGCATCAGTCCAATGAACACCCAGGACTGATCTCCTTTAGGATGGACTGGTTGGATCTCTTTGCAGTCCAAGGGACTCTCAAGAGTCTTCTCCAACACCACAGTTCAAAAGCATCAATTATTCAGTGCTCAGCTTTCTTTATAGTCCAACTCTCACATCATACATGACTACTGGAAAAACCATAGCCTTGACTAGATGGACCTTTGTTGACAAAGTAATGTCTCTGCTTTTCAATATGCTGTCTGGGTTGGTCATAACTTTCCTTCCAAGGAGTAAGTGCCTTTTAATTTCATGGCTGCAGTCACCATCTGCAGTGATTTTGGAGCCTAGAAAAATAAAGTCAGCCACTGTTTCCACAGTTTTCCCATCTATTTGCCATGAAGTGATGGGACCAGATGCCATAATCTTAGTTTTCTGAATATTGAGCTATAGTTCAGTAAAAATTCAAAACTGTAAAAGAAGAAAAAGAAATAAAAGGTTGTATTCTACTAAATGTTAAAATAGGTTATGACATCTACAAATATTTGTGATATTGAAAATGCATTTACTTATGCTAATATAAAAATTTACATAATTTTTTCAAAAAGGAGATTCTTTTGCTTTGTTTTCCCCCCAGACCATCCCAGAAGAACTTTAGAGTCTCTCATGTACTGAAAAGATGCTCAACATTGCTAATGATTAGAGAAATGCAAATCAAAAGTACAATGAGGCAACTACCACCTCACACAGTCGGAATGACCATCATTCAAAAGTCTGCAAATAACAAATGCCAGAGAAGGTATGGAGAAAACAGAACCCTCCTACACTGTCGGTGGGGATATAAGCTGGTACAGTCACTGTGGAGAACAGTATGGAAGTTCCTAGGAAAACTGAAAGTAGAACTGTATGATCTAGCTATTCCACCCCTGAGCATATATCTAGATAACACTGTAATTCAGCACTACTTACAATGGCTAAGACACAGAAGTAACCTAAAGGTCCACTGAGAGATGAATGGATAAAGATGATGTACGTATAATACAATGAAATACTACTCAGCCACGAGAAAGAATGAAATGATGCCATTTTTAGCGATATGGATGCAACTAGAGATCATCATATTAAGTGAAGTAAGTCAGAAAGACAAATACCATATGATATCACTTATGTGTGGAATCTAAACTATGACACAAAAGAACCTATCTATGAAACAGAAGCAGACTCATGAACAGAGAGAACAGACTGTGGCTGCCATGGAGGGGGTTGGGGGATGGATAGATTGGGAGACTGGAGTTAGCAGATGTAAGTTATTATACATAGAGTGGATAAACAAACAGGTCCTATTATACAGCCAGGGAACTGTATTCAGTATCCTATGATAACGCATAATGGAAAAGAATATTTTTTAAAAAAGAATGTGCATATATGTATAATCAAACCACTTTGCTATACAGCAGAAATTAACACATTGTAAATCAATTTACTTCAATTAAAAAAAAGAACCTCATAGTGCAATGAAAAACCCACAGTCTATTTTTAATCTCCCACAAGCCTCTTATTCTCTGGCAATTCCACTTTTTTATTTGAGCTCAAAATGACTTTGCTTCCAAGAAATAAAAGTTATTTTGTTTCGCTTTCTGATGAGCAAACAGCAACGTGTGAATAATTAATACAGAAAGAAAGCTTGCTTTCTTCTTAATTTCTACTTATTATCATCAAGTTCTTTTAAACTATGAGCTTCCTATGTCCCTGATTACTTATTTAGAATCACTTTCCCTATTGCAGCTCACCTTTGGCCGATGAATACTACATCGGAGTTGATTCTTATTTGTGTGCCTGTATATATATTTTGCCCACATCAACCAATCACAGCTGCATTCTGCTTTGGACATTTGTTTCTGATAAGCATGGAGCAGAAGGGTGAAAGGAGCCTTTCTCTGGAATGAATTGAGCCAGAAAATGTCAAAGATAGCAGGTCACAAGGAGCACTGGTGACCACACATTGGCAGCTGGTGCACCTTTTGCCAAGTAAGAGGATAGGGGCCAGGAGGGTCAGGAACTAAGGCTTAGGCTTAAGTCATCAGGAAAAGTAGCCTTGAAAAGAGATGGAAACCTTGATAACTACCTTTAAGCACTTTTCATGAAGAAAAAAGAAAATGACAGTAGTCACAGCTAGATTTTACTGAGTGTTTACTTGGATAAAGATTTCAAAGAAGCAAATTATGCCCAATCATGAAAGACAAACATAGCCATCTGAGGCTAGAGTGGTTCTCCGGTAAATTGCTGCCCCTGGGGTATCCCAGTGCAAGCCAGCTGCTTCTCTGTCAATAAGACCCTGGAAAGGACTTCTTTTTTGAAGTGGAATGTTGAACCAGGTGATTTCTCATTTTCCTTTGTGCTGAATCTGTGGTCTCTTAAAAGCCAGGAAAGCCATTTGATGAATGGAAAACATTTAATCCAAGCAACACCACCATACAGAAACACCTCCTTTGGCATCTCCGAATGCTCTCCTAGATTCCTAACACCAAAATGGTGCCTTCTCTCTCATTCACTCATGCACTCATTCATTCACTGTACATAAATGTCAAGAGCCTCTGTTATGTGCTAGGTTCTGTGCTAGGCACAGCAGACACCACGTGAATAAAGACAGAGGTTTGTCCTCAGGGAGTTCCTAGCCCATTAGAGGAAGCAGACAGAAAAAAAAAAAAAAAATCAAGTAGATAAATTACACGGCTTTGGATAAGTACAGCAATCAGAGCGTGCACTTGGCAGAGAGGGAGCTATGAACTCTGTCTCTGAGATCAGTGAAAGCTTCCCAAAGAAATGAGAGGTAAACTAAGTTCGATAAAAACAAATTCAAATTTTCAAACAGGCAAGGGAAGAGGATATTCCAGAGAGAGAGAGAGCAGAATTGTCAAGGAATCAGGAAGTAAACAAACACTAAAGTTGAGTCAAATCTTGATGCCTGTACTTTTGCCAGATTAAGCAATTTGGAGATCATCTTGTAGGGGATGGGAGCCACAATCAGACCTGCATTTCTAGAGCTCATTTGATTCTACTGCTCTGTCTGCTCTGTCCTATCCACCCTCCCAGGTTCCCTTTCCTGTCTACTTCTAATTTTCCCATGCTCAGCATTGACAACTAGAAGGGTGAAGATGGTTCAGTGGTCAGTCCTTTACCTCTGACATATAGATTCTTCTCCACTGCCCCAGGCACACTGCCTGGACACATTCCATCCCATGATAAGCCTTGCTCCTCCACGCCCAGACACAGACAAGATTGGACTTCATGAGTAACTTCTAATCATCTCATAGGTTTTCCAGAGTTTTATGAGCTGCCTCCCAACTCTTATTTCTTTGAAAAATAAATGCTACTTCATTTCTGGAGAGATGCTTTGCTTATGAGTGATAGATTCTATCATTTTACAGCTAGTTTGAATAGAAATTTGTCAAATTAATGATCAGAGTTGTTGCATGACTGATAGTTATAAAACTAAATTGAAAAAGTACTAGAAAAAAAATTGCCCCCAAAAGACTCCTACCTTGGCTCAGAATAGCTGGGTCAGGATGACTTCATCATGGGTTATTCCACGTCTAATTTCTAGATTGCAGGATAATTTCAATAAAGATAATGCTGGGCAGTTACTGAGTCAGCCACACACTTGAGTTACTGCCTTTAGGACTTTTACAATGGAGTGAGGAGGTGAGTCACATTTTATTACAGAGTACTTATGTTCGATAGAGCTTCAATCCATCAGACTATGAAGATGTCGAGCAAGAGAAAATATATCCTAAGGAATCCACAATAGAGGGAAAATGATACACAAGACTACCCCTTTAACTTCAAGCACTGTCACATCCCCAGAGGCTATTCTTAACCATCTATGAATGTTTTAAAAGGCAAAGATGACCTTAAATTGTGAAACATATTGTCAGTCTAATTTAATGGAATATAGTAAGACATTTTTTTTTCCCTGTTTTAAACTGGCAGACTGTGTTGCTTAAGTCTTGGGTTAGATCTCTCAGTTGTGAGCAAATGCATAAAAATAGCTTTCCATTCTGTAGTTGGGTCTAAGCCAATTAATAAAAATAAGGAAATGACTCAGTGGAGAGTCTGAGATACTCTACATTTTAGAATTCATATTGTCCCCCATATGCACTCACTTAAAAACGGACTTGAGCAAGACCTCAAAAAAGTTTAAGATGTTCCCGTCACAAGGATAGCTATGTTCCAGAGACACTCCAAAATAGACACATGTCCAGTGATAAAGACTCCCAAGTAAAGGATACTGTTTTTCATGCAAAGCACATCTCGTAACTGTTCACTGTTCAGAGTTCTGTTTTCAGTTCTCCTTCACGTTTCCCTTCTTCCACAAATCAAAGAACATCTCAAGGTAATCATCTGAGTTTAACACCTCTCCCTAAACGTCTGTAGCATTCGGATTAGTGACCTTAGAGCTGCGAAGTTCCGCTTTGACAAGAAGGGTGAATTTTAGCTCAAAACATCCATAAACAGCAGAAGCAGTGAAAGAGAAAAGGGGGATGAATCTGGTGATAAGAGTGTTCCATAACATTTAAGAAAGCAACACTGAGAGCTCAGAAATACAAATCATGAACCTGCACGTCCCCGGTGTGTTCTATACAGAGCACAGGGCTGTTTCTTGATCAGATTTATAAAAGAAAAAGCTGAGGATTCTATTTGAGAGAGTCAGTAATCTAGGATAAACTGAAACTTTTTAAGCTGACACTCTAATTTCCTTTTTGAGCCTGGGAAGAAAAGGCTTTCTTCATCTTAACCATGCAGCAAACCTCAATTGAATTTGACAGGCATGGAGAAAAATTAGACCATTGGGAGAAAAATGAAAATAAACAAGTTTGGGTAGAAAAGCAAGGGAGAAAAGCTAAGTAACAATCACCAGCGTAAAAGGAAATGTGTTGGAGTTGCTACAAAGAAAACTAAAAAGAGACGTGTGAGTAAGCTCTGAAAGTACTGAGAATGAGTGTAGGCAAGGAGCTGGAAACGGAAAACAGGACTGTAGAAAAGAAGGAGAAAGAAGAGACAGAAGCAAGAAAATAATATATACTACTTTTAATGAGGAGTGGTTAATTCATATTTAATGCATTTTTAAAAGAATGAACCATTGTACCATGGGAATTCTAAGACTGCCCACTGCAAAGGTTATATAATCCATTGCATTATTGTGTAGGAAAATAAACACACCACAAATCCAAACCACTAGTCAGTGAAAATGACTACCAGTGTATATTGGTGGGTAATGGTTTTTCCTGACATTAGGATGTATTCCTGGAGCATCACCATAATCCGCAAGAGAGATTTATCTTCAAAGGACATTGTACATCACACATCCACTCAGTAGAAAGTCTCTGTCTAGCCTATAATACTTTTAAGAATTCAGATTATATATCTATCACCCTATAGTACAATAATAAAATCTTTGTTGACTAAAAAAATAAATAAATGCAAAAGGTCCTATGATCGACCCAGCCTCTAATTTCCAGCTGCACTTCTGGTTGATTGACTTATGTTTCCCTCTTATTGATTTTTTTTTGCAGAAGCAGGCCTGCCTTGTAGAGAAGGATTACGAATGGATTCCCTGAAGAGAAACCTGATACAAAATTGGATTGGGGATTATGAAGCTCAGTGTTTATAAACATGAAAGAGATTTGAGATGAAATTTTTATTTACAAAGGAAGCTGAAGATTAAGGAACTAACTTGTGAATAGTTAGACATAGTATAGGACTTCTGCTTCTCTATGTGACAAAAAAGAAAAATGCTAAAAGCATCTGGAAGAGGAGAGGGGCAGGGAAACCAATCCAGCCAAAAATTACTAATGATTAATAATGAGAAAAAAAAAACCCAAAGTCTTGTTTTATTTATTTTTTTAAATTATAGAATGTAGATTTAGTGTTGTTGTTCAGTCACTAAGTCGTGACTGTTGCATTTCCCTGTTCTTCACTATCCTCCCTGAGTTTGTTCAATCTAGTGTAATTTTTATAAATCCTTGATTCAATACCATGTGATTACATTGTTACTTAAAACTAGAAGGTGCAATTATATGCAAATAGAGTGTTTGGATGACCTCTTGGCAGTAATCTCTTTAGGGAGATTTTCACTCATACTGATTGCTAGACTACAAATCATAAAAAGTACCACCATTTGCACTCTCATCTTTTTGATCACTTGTGATTCTAGAAATTCCATGAGTTTTCAGAAGGAGCCTCTTCTAGGTGTGAACCTCCCACGCACTCACAAAACCATGTCTCCATGGGACTCTAAGAACACAACCCAAACTGGTCTACGCTGCTGGTGGGAATGGAGATTGTTTCAACAGTTCTTTGAGGCAACTGGACTAGGATTGTTCAATATGTTCACATCTTTAATCCAGAAAACTCACTTCTAGAAAATTATTCTAAAGTGATGGATGATTGCAAAAATAGCTATAGGCCTGTTCATCACAGAACTGTTTAAAATAGCACGGAATGAGGATCCACTTAAGCATTAAGCCATAGAGGCAATTCAGTAAACTATAAATTTTCTTAAAATTATGTTAGATTTAATGTGATGCAGTAGTAAAATATATAATATATAATGTGATGTAGTAGCAAAATATATAATATATAAAATATATATAATAAAAGATATAATGCATGTGGTCTTCCCTGGTGGCTCAGATGGTAAAGAATCTGCAGATGAATGGATAAGAAAGTTATGGTACATATACACAATGGAGTATTACTTAGCCATTAAAAAGAATACATTTGAATCAGTTCTAATGAGGTGGATGAAACTGGAGCCTATTATACAAAGTAAGCCAGAAAGAAAAACACCAATACAGTATACTAACGCATATATATGGAATTTAGAAAGATGGTAACAATAACCCTGTGTACGAGACAGCAAAAGAGACACTGATGTATAGAACAGTCTTATGGACTCTGTGGGAGAGGGAGATGGGGGGAAGATTTGGGAGAATGGCATTGAAACATGTATAATATCATGTATGAAATGAGTTGCCAGTCCAGGTTCGATGCACGATACTGGATGCTTGGGGCTGGTGCACTGGGACGACCCAGAGGGATGATATGGGGAGGGAGGAGGGAGGAGGGTTCAGGATGGGGAACACATGTATACCTGTGGCGGATTCATTTCGATATTTGGCAAAACTAATACAATATTGTAAAGTTTAAAAATAAAATATAAAAAAAAAAAAAAGAATCTGCCTGCAACGCAGGACACCCAGGTTCCATCCCTGGGTCAGGAGGATTCCCTGGAGCAGGGAATAGCTATCCACTCCAGTATTCTTGCCTGGAGAATTCCATGGACAGAGAAACCTGGCAGGCCACAGTCCATGGGGTCTCAAAGAGTCAGACACGACTGAGTGACTAACACACACACACGGACACACACACACACACACACACACACACGTTTCCACAATAGCTTTAAAGATTTTAAATTTTACACTCCTAATAAAATGTTTGGGCTTCCCAGGTGGCGCAGTGCTAAAAACCCACCTGCCAATGCAGGAGACACGGGTTTGATCCCTGGGTTGGCAGGATCCTCTGGATTAGGAAATTGCAACATACTCTAGTATTCTGGCCTAGGAAAATCCCACGGACAGAGATGCCTGGTGGACTATTGACCATGGGGTCTCAAAAGAGTTGGACATGACTAACTGCACACATATATGTTTATCTGTCCATTAAAATATAAATAATGATCATCTCTGGGGAGTGAGACTCTGGGTGATATTTACTTTCTTTCTGCTCATCAGTAATGAAATATTGTTTCTCAACAAATATTAGTCTATAATAAATAAAAAAGTTAACTTCTAGAAAATGAAAGTGTTTTCTAAAATAAAAGGATTTTTAGAAAGTTCCAAAGCTTGCAGCCTGTTGGATACCGAACCTGTTTCTCATCTGACCTTGCCCAATACTCTGTTAAGTAGATTAAGTAGGTATGTGGGAAAAAGATCCCAAACAAGAGACTAGTATTATTCTTGGGGGCATTCCATATCTTCTTGGCATTTGGGGTTGGGCGCCAGGCAGGCCCCTGCCTCTTCGACTTTAACTATAACAAGATGGAACCTTCTGCCAGGTGGTGGGCAGCACCCTCTGCCCCTGCTGAGACTGGGGGATTTGTGGCCCCCGTTCAGTCCTGAACCCACACTCCTGGATCTGTCAGCAGTGTGTTGGCTAATCCCCAAGCTCTCTCAGAAGAACTAAAACTTTGGCAGTGTTCTGACCTGGCCAGACCACTCACTGTCTCTGAGGCTAATATCCTGAGACACCAAGCAAAACCAGCTGCATAATTGGCAGGTCTCAAGGCAAAATGTGGTGATTGTGGTGTTGGAGAAGACTCTTGAGAGTCCCTTGGACTGCAAGGAGATCCAACCAGTCCATTCTGAAGGAGATCAGCCCTGGGATTTCTTTGGAAGGAATGATGCTAAAGCTGAAACTCTAGTACTTTGGCCACCTCATGCGAAGAGTTGACTCATTGGAAAAGACTCTGATGCTGGGAGGGATTGGGGGCAGGAGGAGAAGGGGACGACAGAGGATGAGATGGCTGGATGGCATCACTGACTCGATGGATGTGAGTCTGAGTGAACTCTGGGAGTTGATGATGGACAGGGAGGCCTGGCGTGCTGTGATTCATGGGGCTGCAGAGTCGGACATGACTGAGCGACTGAACTGAAGGCAAAATGAAAATGCAGAGCTCCCTGTTCAAAACTTAGTAAGAATTGCAAGATGGCGACCACAGAGCATTAACCAAGAGCAGGCTCTACAGGCATATGGGCCCTGTGTGACTGCCCAGGTCACTCATCCATGGAGCTTCCCTGGCACCAGCCTTCTTATTTCTTATCAACTCTGTTCAACTGCAAACTGTGGGCAAGTTAGTTTGTTCTTGACCCCGAAAATGTGACCCCAGAAAGAGAGGCAGCTTAGACAGAGACAAGAGGACAGTCAAGGTAACATAATTTATCTTCCAAGGACCAAACTCCCTAAGATAGTATTGCAATAATGCCACATTGTTTCAGAGTATGTCTGTGTGCAAATGAAAGGAGCACAGGGACTAGGAAAACCTCACAGCTGTCAAATCAGTTCCTCTCCCGCAACTTTAAAAACAACTAACTTCCAATTATTTAGCAGTTTGTTATCCAATGGCAGGATTATCTTGGCCAATTCATTAGGAAGTCAAATTATAAATTTGTTGCCAGTGGGGCTTCCCTGGTGGTCCAGTGGTTAAGGCTCTGAGCTTCCACTACAGAGGGTTCCATTGAATCCCTGGTCAGTGAAGTTTCATGTGCTGTGAGGTGCAGCCAAAGAAAAAAAAAGAAAGGAAAAAAAAATGAATCTGTTACCAAGAGTTTAGTGGCAATGAGCGCTCCAAAGTGATATTAGCACTTTCTCTTCCTCCAACTTGAACTTTTCAGAAAATTCCACCAAAAGGATCTCACAGTGCGGGCCAAGCATGTGGGGTCAAACTGCCAGAGGAAGTACTCTGGGGGAAGCAGGCTGCGGAGTCTGAAAGCAGATCTGAGATCTTCCTCTGTTACCTATGCTGGGTGGTCTGGGAACAAAGACTTAATTGCTTTCTGCCTCACTCTCCTTGACAGTAAGCAAAGATAACAATACTCACAGAGCTAGCTGTTGCGAGAATAAAATGAAATAATATAATGAACTCTGTAAACTTTTTTTTCTAAGTCTATAATAGGCTTCCCTGACTGTCCGGTAGTTAGGACTCCACACTTCCACTGCAGGGGGATGCAGCTTTGATCCCTAAGTGGGGAACTAAGATCCTGCACATTAAATAGAAATGAATGAATTAATTAAAAAGTAAAAGTCTACAATATGTTATAATTATTAGTAAGTCATTACCCGAAAAGATAGCCATTGGGATAGGCCACAAAAGGGAAGTGATCAGGTACTAAATTGATATCCTGCTTTCTTTTAGAAGGAAATAGTTTGCTTTCCTGTCTCTGTACATCTGTACAGAATGTCTCTGAAAAAGGAAAATATCACCCCTTGTATCCTTCAGCCAAAGGTATATGACTGCCTTTTGTTCTGGAAATTGGACACCTAATGACCCCTCCAACTTTCAGCGTCACTATAATAAACGATGGATCGGGGAAGAATGCCTACCCATAGTTGTAACTCATTTATTTCAGCTAATGTTTTACACTTCAAACTGCCTTGTGATAGCAGACTTTAGACCAACCTTGAAATATCATTCAACTTGCACTTCACCTGATATCTCAAATGCCTTTCCCGAGTATAGACCTAGATTACACAGGCTCAGACCCTACACACCAATTAACCCTGGGTCACTGAAGGTCCTTGAGACGGTAATAAGGGAGGCAGGCTTTGTGCTATTGTCAACATTTTAAAACTTGTAGAGATTTAAAACTAAATCTGCCCATGGTGAGACTACACATGGAAACGAAACAAAAATTCACTGCTTTTGACTGGAATCTAGTGAATTCCACATAAGAATACTAGTTACTAAAAAGGATCAAAACCAAAACAAAAACCACCCTAAGAATGCTATTATGAAGAGTGTTCTAAAGTATGAGTCACTGCAGTGACGTGGCTAAGCAGTGACACATGGATATCATAGGGATAAAATTTTCCATTATTTCACATTTATCATTTGACACGTGGAAGTTCTCATAATATATTAGGCCCTGTTTAGAACACACTCCTCTCAGGAAGGTTGGTACAAATTTACAGAAGGGATCTAGAAATAATAGAGCAGGAAGTAGGAGGACTCCCCAGAAGGCATGGATTTATCATTGATTTATTTTATGGCCGTGCTGGGTCCTCGTTGCTGTGCAGGCTTTTCTCTAGTTGCAGTTAGTGGGGGCTACTCTTCGTTGGGGTTCTTGGGGTACTCTTCATTGTGGTGGCTTCTCTTATTGCAGAGCACAGGCTCTAGGCACACAGGCTTCAGAAGTTGCAGCCCGAAGGCTCTAGGGCGTGGGCTCAGTAGTTGCAGTGCGTGGGCTTAGCTGCCCCACAGTATGTGGAATCTCCCCAGGCGGGCCAGGGATCAAACCCATGTCTCCTGCATTGAAAGCCGGATTCTTATCCCCTGGACCACCAGGAAAGTCCAGGAGGCATGGATTTAGAGGCGGGTCCTGAAGGAGAGGGAGCATGCTTTCCTAAGCCCTGAAAAACAAAGGCCATATAATTTAAATTTAAGGGACGAAGTGGCTCAACAAATGTTTATTGCTAAGGACCCAGGGCTGATCAAAATAAAGTCCCCATCCTCATAACTTTACTTTCTATTCAGAGAGAGAGAACACGAAGCCAGAAAAAATAAATTGAAAAAGGAGAGGATTGCAATTAGCAGTTAAGTGCTTCAGGGAAATAACCAAGAACGATGGTAGTGAGTGATTGGGGTGGGGGGTCTGCCACATCCAATGGCAGACTTGGGGTGTGGAGGGGTCTCTGCCAGAGAGGGGCTATCTGAGGAGAGCAGAGACCTGAAGGATGAAAAGCGTGAAGAGGTAGAGAATGCTACTCCAGGCAGAGACCAGCCAAGTGCCAAGGCCCTGAGGAGGGAAGGGCCCTTGGTTTGTTGGGGGAACAGAGAGAAGGTACTTCTGTGGGTGCCTGGTGAACAAGAAGAGACTGGTGTCGGGTGAGGCAGAAGGGGAGGGTGGCCAGATCTTACAGGGTCCTGCAGGCTGGGTGAGGATGGGAGGCAGAATGAGAGCCCATCGACACGTTTGAAGCAGGAAATTGGTTTACCATGTTTGAAGATAAACTTGGCTTTGGCAATTGGGCAGGAGAGGTGAACACAGGGAAGAGGGGAAGCAGAGACACTGGTGGGAGGTTCTACCATCACCCAAGTGAGAGTGGAAACAGAAGGTAAGATTCCTTAGAAGCCAACCACAGGCATTGAAATCCACTCTGCCCTGAAGCTGTTAACCTGTTTGAATCTGCTGTGAACCAAAGACTCCCCTGCAAGAATACCCAACCTCTTCCTGTGCAATTTCCCCAAAACTGGGCCACGTTGGCCACGTGCATCTGAAGAGATGGCTGACTGCTAAGAGAGGCCATAACGGGAATAAGGGACACGTTGCGATTACAGTGTGAACACCTCCTCATGCTGGAAATTCTAGAAGTCCAGTGGGTCAGGAAGTGGAACATGGCAGGCTCCCCAGACTGGAGATTCACAGTATGAGGTCAAAATGTAGATTAGAGTCAATAGGAGGGCCTCTGCATAGCACCCTAAGGTGGGGAGTTGGTGGGGTGGGGCCATGGCAGTATCTACAGAGAGGGGTGATTATCATCCATTTGGAAGTGACTGTATCCTCATAGTACCTTCGGTTCTCTTTCAAATTAACTCAAATTTATTTTTAATGTTTTGTAAGCTCCCCATAGATACTATATATAGCATGTTCTAAACTGATAAGATGATAAAAATCTCATTCCTTTCTCTATTTTCAAGATAGTTTTCTAAGGACTTATTCCAACATAGGCTGGCGAGTTCACTTGGCTGCAAGTAGAGTGGAAAGAATGTAAGTTTTGGAGTCAGAGAAGAATGAGTTCAAAGCCTGGCTCATTCATAGTCTTGTTCTATTGTCTTGGTTAAGTTATTTGAACCCCCTGGTCTCAGTTTGCAGATCTGTCTAATGGGAGTTATAAGGATTATGAATAGTGTAATTTTCTGGTTGCTGCTAGACACTTAATAAATGCCAGTATTATAAATACAGAGCCAAGGATACAGATTCCTTTCTCACAGGAAGTTGATATCTTATTTTATTTATTTTTTAAATATTTTGGCCAGACAGAGTTTAGGACCTTAGTTCCCTGACAGGGCATCAAAGCCTCGTCCTCTGCATTTCAAGGTAGATTCTTAACCACTGGACCACTAGGGAGGTCCCTGGATATCTTATTTTAAAAAAGAGAGAGAGAAAGAAAGAAAAGAAACCTCTTTCTGCCTCTGCAGATTGTATCAAGCCCTGACATATACAAGCAGTTACACAAAGAGACTCTGGGTTGAGAGGACAACTGGTTACAGACCCCCTCCTACATCCCTCAACAGTAACAAAGACTCAGGAGCGACATCCCCACCACACCCAATTGTTATTTTTTACCTTCCTTTTTGAGGTTATGGCTGGAAACTATTAAAGTTATGGAAACGACCAAAATACCTTTCCTCAGTCATGAAATTATTGTCAATATGAAAGTTCCAAGAACATTCAGCAGCCTCAAAGCACCCCAGGGTGGCAAGCCGGAACCTATTTCCTTTTGAAACATAAATGAGGATGGTTCTTTAAATGTAACTTCTCACTGCGCCCAGAAATGAAAAATTCCAGCTTGTCACTGATCTCTTACGAAATTTGGAAGAAGCTACTTCTTTTACAGGCAGGATTCACATGAAACAGCCCAACTTGGCCCTCATTCCTTTGTTCACTCCGTGTTTGGTTATAATTAAGCGTTTCATTCTTGAAGTCCTATATCCACCGAGCCTCCCTGTAGAAGAAAAGTTATCAGAGGCTTATTTCTGCCTCTGAGAAGCAGGGGGGAGGTCCCCCACCCACCTCTGTCTGAACATTAAATCAACAGGCGCTGGAAGTTGGATGGGGCCCCATTTTCTAATCCTTTGATATTCCTTCCAATATCCCAGCAAGCAGGACAAACCCAAGAAAACTGTATGTAATTTTTAAAACCATTCTTGCTTATTTAATTGATACCTGTAACTAGTGTTTCCTTCTTCAACTTTTCCTCATTTAGGTTAGACTTTTGATGGCTCAGATGGTAAAACAATCTGCCTGCAATGCAGGAGACCCAGCTTGGATCCCTGGATTGAAAAGATCCCCTGGAGAAGGAAATGGCAACCCACTCCAGTGTTCTTGCCTGGAGAATTCCATGGACAGAGGAGCCTGGCGGGCTACAGTCCATGGGGTCACAAAGAGTCGGACACGACTGAGTGACCAAGTGACTAACACATACAGTTGGCAGTTCAAGCAATGTGGAAGAGGGTTGTAAGAAGATCAAATGTTGGAAGTAACTTTTATTTTTGGAAACTTTGAAAATAAAGGAGAATGAGATACACCTAGGATGCAGGTCAAGAAGTAAGATCTGGAAGCGATTCAGTCTTTTCCTCACTTAGGGAGAATAGAGTATTGTGACTTGAGTTGGGTATTGTGACTCTTGGTTGAGGATGATGGAACATGGTTGAGTTAGTCAGAGCAAATGGGTCATGCTGCGGAGAAGAGGAAACTTGGTCTCCTCTGGTGCCTCCCTTACAGGTGGAGGTGGGCCACCTCTGTCCTCAGGAGTGTTGGCTCTCTTGCCCAATCCATTTCCATAAAAAGTGAAAGAGAGTATCCCAGAGCGGGAGACTGCAATGCAAAGATGAAAACAGGCTTTCCTGAGTGGATCATGACTGTAGTATGGCCCCAAATTAGGCCATAAGGTGAACTCAGGCAGCCATTTAAGTGGTATGATTTTAGGGATTCAGAAAAGCAGCCTGTCCTCACATAAGCCCAAAATGTTTATCAAGATTCTCTTCTGTGTGTTGGCTCCTTCTAACTTCCTGGCAAAAGGTCATGAGCTCTCTGAGAGGGGTAAAAACGATGCCATTACTGCCCATCAGAATTTTAGTGTGACTTGGCTCCCACATAAGGCCATGTGGGAGAGTGGAGGACAGTGCACTCTGGCATTTTTACAATGACCAGTAGGGAAGGTCAGGGGTGGCTCGCTGCCAGAGAGGACCTGGGACAGACAGGGGCTGTCCTATCCAGAACTTTGCAAGCGGCTGGTCTGAAAGATGAACCCTGTCTCCTAGGATTCACAAATCAGTCATGAAGCACTTCCTGAGGGTCTGTTATGTGTCAGACACTCTACTAGATATTGCAGATCTCCTCAGGTTAGCAAATGGTTAGGGGACCACACGGCTGCCCAGCTCTGCATTCAGCAGCATCAGATAGGCAGGTCAGTGTGAAAGCAGAGATGTGCACAGGGTCCTGTAGGGACACAAGGAAGGGTGCTTAGCCCAGCTGCAAGGGAGAGAAAGAAGATGGTTGGAAAGGCTTCGTGGAGGAAGTGATAGCTGAGTCAAGTTGCTTTCTGTGGTAGAGATGACCAACCATATTTCACTGATTCTAAGATGTGCTGTTTTCCACATTGTAACATCTCTGAGCTCTGTCTTATAATTGATGGAGACGTAGAAGCTCTAGGCCAGGCAAACTGTCATGACGTAATTGTCATTACTGCATAGAAACAAACTTGGTCACTTTGTCATCAGTTCATTTACTTGCAACATTTAATGTGGAGTTGAACTGCCATTTAAAATGTTCTCTAGAGATTACACATGATTTGCCATTACTGTAAAAAGCTATTGTCTACATAGAAAAGTATGGGAACAGAGTAAAAGACCATTTATGATACATTCATCATTAAGAAAGCAGAGACATGTCATTGGAAGATTGACCACAGTTCTATATTTTCTCCCAAAATAACAAGTATTTTACAAGAATCAAGAAAAGAAGGTAGAAGTAAATGAAGCTCTGTTACATTTTGTTACTAAGATACCAAAAAAGAATCACCTATCACACACTAAGCAATACAGCTAAAGGCAGGATAAATTGGTAAAACTAGAGAAATAAGAAATTGTCAAAGAAGCAAAGGCTGGTGGTCCTGATTCATATATGGCACAAAACAGCCCTTAAAGCATTATGGCATAATTTTAAAAGTAGAGTGTTTTTTCCTTATTGATTATCTACAATTTAGCCAATCAATAATGTTTAGCTTAAGCCCAAATCAATAGTGAGCTAGAGAAAGCACAGACAAGCTCACAGAAGGCAAAAAGCAAGTACACATCTCCGGCAGTGATATCAGTGAAGTCATGATAGCTTGAAATAGTCCAGAATGGGAGTATTTACACCTTGGAAGTTGGCAGTTGCTATAAATTAGGGGTTTGTTGTTTGTTTATAAGAACTGGCTAACCAGTATCTCATTGCCAAAGTGGGAATTTGTGGATTATACAGAAGTATCTCTTGCAAGTCTTGTAGGATTTGGAAACCAGGTATTGGGGCTTCCCTGGTGTCTCAGGGGTAAAGAATCTGCCTGCCAGTGCAGGAGACCTGGGTTTGATCCTTAGGTTGGGACGATCCCCTGGAGAAGGAAATGGCAACCCACTCCAGTGTTCTTGCCTGGAGAATCCCACGGACAGAGGAGCCTGTCAGGCTATAGTTCGTGGTGTCACAAAAGAGTCAGACATGACTTAGTGACTAAACAGCAAATTTACCAAGAACAGAGATAACTTCTTTATATGTTTCCATCAGTCTTTTCAGAACCACATGGCCTCTTATCTTAGGTCCACACATCACTTTCTTCTCTCTCTCCACATTTCATGGCCACCTCTGGTATGATCAGGTTTAGTTAAAGTCAGGTAGTGTGCAGACCTGCCTTTTTAAGAATTATGGCTAAGGTGGGTTCTCAGGAAGGGAATGTAGGAGCTGGACAAAAGTGGTGAGCATCTCAGGCCTCATTCTTAAAGGAAGTTGGTTTGGGTAATGTACTCAGGTGGAAGGATATGAGCAGAAGTAACAGTTTTCAGAGCTGCTAGAACAAAAAGTGGAACCTGGGCATGGTAGAAGATGAGGTTAAAGAGTTGCACAAAGATGAGGCATAAGAGGGGATGTTAGTTCCACACGTGGCAGGGTTTTCAAGTCCAAAAGTATCCAGCCTAAGGGAACTGGAGTCTAGACAGTCCCATAGGCATGCAAAGTCCTATGGCATCCTGCTCTTCGGTGAGAAGGCCACCAACAAGGCAGTGGAAAGCTTGAGCAGTAGATGTGTCCATTGACTGACCCCTTCCATAGCTGGGCGAGTCATTCATCCTCCCAGTGCCTCCATTTCTTTATCCACAAAGTGGAGATAAATAAAGCTACCTTCTGACTACCTCAAAGGGTTGTTGGGGAGGCAAATGATCTACCGTATGAAAACCCTTTGAGGACTGTAAAACAAGATTCAAGCATATGGTATTTACTCATCTGTAAAATAAGGGGGTTGGCCTAGATGGGATTTAATGTTCTAGTCTTAAAGTTCTACAACTCTATTATTATCCTTATTATCTGATGATTATGCTAAAATTATGGGTTTTATGGACATGAAACACCCTTCTCTCATCTTGCCAAGAAGACTTAAGGCAAAGCTCTTAGGCTGAGAAATACCACTTCCTAGGTGGTTGTTTCCACAGAAACACCAATAACCATAAACTTATGCAGGAATGTGAACTGTTTGGGTTTAAATAGGAAGAGGAAATTGATTTATAAACCAGGAATAGAACCAAACCCCTAAAAAAGAATAGTTTCTTTCTGTACCTTACATGTAAGTATGTAACCTGATCCCTCATTTAAAAAATACTGCTTTTTAGATATCTGCTTTAAAAAATATTACATATTATGCTACAACTGAAATGCCAAAAGATTTAAAAGTGGTTTTAGAAAACTGTGGCTAAAATTTAGAGGTTTAAAATGATGAGGTCTAGAGATTTTTTTCATTCCTAAATTGCCCTTCATCCATGGTGTTTAGTAAGTCTCTTGTATTTTAGAAAGGAAAGAGGAAACATCATCTTCTTTCTAGAAATATATCACCAAAAGTGGTGCAGTTAATGACCAGTAATAGTTCGGAACCACTGCCGACACTCACAGAGGGCTTCCCGTGTGTCAGGCCCTGGGCTGAGTGCTTTACTTGCATCTTCTTATTTAATCCTTGCAAAATCTCAAGTGAGGCAGGCAGTCTTATTAGTCTCATTATATAGATGAGAAATCAAGGCCTCAGGAGAATAGTTGACTTGCTCAGCCAGCAATCGGTGGCACTGGGATTCAAAGCTCCCTTGCTCCAGCCCTCATCCTTGCTATCCTGTGCTAGCTTGCTTCTGAAAACTTAACATGATTTTTCAAAAAATAGCTTTCCCAAAGGGAAAGAGAGACCTCATGTCCTATGTTGCGGGGTGGTTAGAAAACGATCTGATTGAAAATAGAGGCTCTGTGATACTTCAGTTATTAAGAGCTAAGAGTGAGTAGTATGAGGCCATAAAAAAAAGAACAAAGTTTTGCCATGTGCAGCAACATGGATGAACTTAGAGGACATTATGCTAAACGAAAGACATCAGAGAAAGATAACACTGCATGATGCCACTTATATGTGGAATCTAAAACACACAGCAAACTAGTGAATATAACAGAAAAGAAGCAGACTTACAGAGACAGACAACAAACTGATGGGTACCAGCTGGGGGGAGTGGAGAGCACCATTGTGGGGGAATGAGGAGTTTAAACTATTGGGTGAAGGTAGGCTCAAAGACGTATTATACAACATGGGGGTGTATGGCTAATATTTTGTAACGACTGTAAATGGAAAGTAACCTTTAATAATTGTATAAAGAGACTTTCCTGTTGGTCCAGTGGTTAAGACTTTGCGCTTCCAACGCAAGGGGCATGGGTTTGATCCCTGGTCAGAGAACTAAGATTCCACATGCCACAGGGCCAAAAAAAAAAAAAAAACTGTGTAAAAATTTATAAAATTTTTTTTTCTAAGAATGAATAGTATGTTCAGTGTTCTCAGCACATACAAACAGACCATGTTTTCCAGAATGGCCAGCCTCAAACATTAGAAGCATCGTGTCTCAAGAAAGGCTTGGACTTTCAAAATGCCTTTTGTTCCATAAATAAACGGGAAGCTTCCTTAACTAGCAGGGATTTGGAGAGAAAGCAGGAATTCTCCATCCAAAACTTGGCTTCTTCTTTGCTGTTGACTGAAGCATCAATTGCAGCTCTTTCCGCCTATAGTTCAGAATTGGTAAACCTTGTGGAAAGTGAACGAGACCCTGTGGAAAAGATTCTCTCCCCATTTTCCAGGCAAAATGTTTTAATCAAATATTTCTTTGTACATGCATTCAGACTTTAAAAACCCACTTACAGACAACTAAAAAAATCACATTCAATTCTCCCTTTTTAGGTTAACCATAAATGTCTGTGAGGCACAAAAGCC
This sequence comes from Bos mutus, assembly GCF_027580195.1. Lineage (NCBI taxonomy): Eukaryota > Metazoa > Chordata > Mammalia > Artiodactyla > Bovidae > Bos > Bos mutus. The sequence continues at coordinate 39,345,327 of NC_091636.1, read as the reverse complement.
CATAGTGGAGAGGAAAATAATCCAGCTGAGTAATAGGCTTCTATTTCTAGAACATAATTACCAAGAGGAGTGATCAAGGGGCAGGCATTTACTGAGCATTTACTAAGTGCCTCGCTGCGTGGGATAGAAAATAAGAGCAGTAAGATCTTAATTAAAAGATCCCTGAGAACTAAACATTGTAAAAACAAAAAGCACACAGAATTTCTATATAAACTGTGCAAGCAAAGTTGCCTAAGGGAAGGAAAAAACATTAGATGGATGAGGAATTATGAAGCCGATCTTTTCTTGCCAAGTCTTTGGGAGTCCTTTCCCCTTCAGGGGAGAAATATCCTCTCTCAAATCTCTTCACATTCTCTTCCACTCAATAGATTGGTGGGTTCATAGAAACTGGGAACGCAAAGAGGAACTAGATCCTGCTAAGAAGCTATGATTCTAGCCAGGATTTACACAAAGCCTTTCACTTTCCTCCTCTGCCCACCTCTCCAATCAAAACAGGGTATGATCATCATTCCCACTGATGCATAGATTGGCCGATGCTTTTTCACACAAAGCTCATGCACACTAAAATGTGACCTCCATCATGCTTTTGCATTTTAAATCTGTCTCTTCTGATTGTGGATAAAAAGTTTCAGATACCACTATACGGGTTTTAAGCAGAATAAAGGGAAACAATTTAAATGTTCATCAACAGAGGAATGGATAAAGGAGAAATAATACATTTATACAATGGAATATTACTCAGCCATAAAAAAGAATGAAGTTATGTTGTTTGCAACATGAGTCTAGAGGTTATCATACTAAGTGAAGTTAAGTCAGACAGAGAAAGACAAATATCATAATCACTTATATGTGGAATCTTAAAAACTAACACAAATGAATTTACTTATAAAACAGAAACAGACTCACAGATTTTGAAAACAAACATGATTACCAAGGGGAAAAGTGGCAGGAGGGGTAAATTAGGACACACGCATAACATAGACACACACATATATAAATTAGTCAATAAGGAAAAAAAAAGAGGAAGAAGGCAAACTAGAGTCACCTCAGTCCTGCTCATCTAGCTGGCACTGAAGGTCTCAGCTCAAATGTCACCTCTTCAGAGAGTCATTGTATGACACTGGATCAACCATTGGTACTCTACTACTTTAAATTTCTATTTTATCCATCAGATCAGATCAGATCAGTAGCTCAGTCGTGTCTGACTCTTTGCAACCCCATGAATTGCAGCACGCCAGGCCTCCCTGTCCATCACCAACTCCTGGAGTTCACCCAGACTCACGTCCATCGAGTCAGTGATGCCATCCAGCCATCTCATCCTCTGTCGTCCCCTTCTCCTCCTGCCCCCAGCCCCTCCCAGCATCAGAGTCTTTTCCAATGAGTCAACTCTTCGCATGAGGTGGCCAAAGTACTGGAGTTTCAGCTTTAGCATCATTCCTTCCAAAGAAATCCCAGGGCTGATCTCCTTCAGAATGCACTGGTTGGATCTCCTTGCAGTCCAAGGGACTCTCAAGAGTCTTCTCCAACACCACAGTTCAAAAGCATCAGTTCTTCAGTGTTCAGCCTTCTTCACAGTCCAACTCTCATATCCATACATGACTACTGGAAAAACCATAGCCTTGACTAGATGAACCTTTGTTGGCAAAGTAATGTCTCTGCTTTTGAATATGCTGTCTAGGTTGGTCATAATTTTCCTTCCAAAGAGTAAGCGTCTTTTAATTTTATGGCTGCAGTCACCATCTGTAGTGATTTTGGAGCCCAGAAAAATAAAGTCTGACACTGTTTCCACTGTTTCCCCATCTAGTTCCCATGAATTGATGGAACCGGATGCCATGATCTTTGTTTTCTGAATGTTGAGCTTTAAGCCAACTTTTTCACTCTCCACTTTCACTTTCATCTCCTATTTCTTTGCTATATGTTTTCCTGCACTTTTTCCTAAGCATTGTGAGAGCAGAGATCTTGTCAGTTTTGTTTTCTACTCTGTCCCCAGGGCCTAACACAGTGGCTAAAACACAGAAGATTATCACAGTATCGAGCTCAGTGGATGAATGAGTGACTGAGTGGGTGAAGGAGTAAATGAATATAGCTGACCACCTGACTTAGTTCCTCAAGTGTGGTTGGCAGAGTAAATCCTAAGATTTCTCATGACAGGAAAAAGAATAGATCTTATCATTTTAAGCGCTATGATCCAGCAATCCCACTTCTGGGTATATATCCAAAGGAAATGAAAACAGCATCTGGAATAGATATCTGCAACCTATGTTCACCGCAGCATTATTCATAAAATAGCCAAGATGTACAAACTACCTAAGTGTTTCTCAACAGATGAATGGGTAAAGAAGATATGTTTATATACATATATACACACATATACAATGAAATATTATTTAGCCATAAGGAAGAAGGAAACCCTGACATTTGCTACAATATGGATGAAACTTAAGGGCATTATGTTAAGTGGGATAAGCCGGAAAGAAAAAGACAAGTATAGTATAATATCACTTATATGTAGAATCTAAAAAAGCCAAACTCATCTAAACAGAAAGTAGAGTAGATGTTAACAGGGGTTGGGGGTGGGGAAATGGGAGATGTTGGTAAAGGGTACAAGTTATAAGATTAATAAGTTCCAGGCATCTAATTTATGGCACTATATATATTCTATATATTTACAGCGTTCTATATATATATATATATAAGATCTACTATCTTAACAAATTTATATATATAATACATATATATGTGTATGTACACACACACACACACATATAGTGATTATAGTTAATGACAGTGTATTATACACTTGAAATTTGCTAAGAGAGTAGATCTTAAGTGTTCTCACCACAGTAAAGAAATGGTAATTATGTGCTGTGATGGAGGAATGAGATAACGCTATGACGATAGTCATTTTGTAATATACAAGCATATTAGCTCAACACATCACTCCCTCACTTTAAGCTACACAATGTATGTCAATCAAAACTCAAAGCAGAAAGGAAAAAAATAAGAGTGGTTGGCAGGGGTTTGGAGAATCAAGGGCTCCCATGTTGGTCTCTAGGCTCTAGACCAGAGTAAGCAAATGATGAGTCAGCCTCCTGTTCCTATAAGTAAAGTTTCATTGGTACACAGCCACACCCATTAGCTTACTCATTACCTATGGACATTTTTGAGCTCCAATGGCAGAGTTGAGTAGCTGTAATGGAGACCATATGATCTGCAGTCTGAAAATACTCACAGTTGGTCCTTTAAGAAAACATTTGCTGAATGTTTCACCTAGACTCACCCCTGGGAAGTAGAACTGAAACCATTAGGCACCCAGTTTATGAGCTGTGGGTTACAAAGGAGTTAGTGCCTCTTCCTCATTTAAATGTTCGTCTCCTTTCATTAATACACACTATCTTCTTGAATACAATTTTAAATCAAAAGCCTTTTTTACTTAAATTTTTTAAAAGTTGAATAATCTAAAGATAATGTAGTATGATAAATAGATGGGCTAGGTTTTGCTGCAGTAACAAACAACCCCAAAATCTCAGCAGCTTAAAATAGCCCAGTGCATCTCTTGCTCACATGGTATTTCCCATGTTGGTTGGCGGAGGCTCTTCACAATGTTTGGAGAAGGAACTGGCAACCCACTCCCACTTCACAATGCTGTCACTCAGGAACCTCAGGCTGATGGACACCTGTCTCCACTCTACTGCTACAGCTCCCCAGAGTGGGAAAGAAGACAGCACTGAATCAGGCACTAGATGTGGACGCTTCTACCTGGAAGTGACACGTATACTTCCTCTCACACTGGATTACCCAGAGGAAGACTCATGGTCACATCTTAATTCATCAGGGTGAGGATGTGGAATCCTCCCACAAGAGTGGGCACTTATATTTGTGGGAACTTATAATGATCTATAATTATTCTCTAAGTACTGAGTTAAAAGGAAATGTAGTGGGTTAGGGTCAGGGCCATGGGTGCTCATCCCAAGTAGAATTGAATCCACAGGGATGACAGCCAGAAGGAGGGGCCCCTTTTCCTGAGTTCCACCCCCTAAGGTACCCCTGAGAAACCACAAGCTCCAAGTTCCATTGTGTTTTAAAAAAAAAAAAAACAATGGAATTTGAGATAGGCTGCAACATACTATCAGATGCGTTACTAACTTTAACATTTAAAACTCCACTGAGACCAAAATAATCTAGCAAATAATATCAAAACAATACTCAGGAATTTAGAACTTTTTGAGTTTCTTTACATAGGTCTATAACTCTCAAGGCTAAAGAAAAGCTCTCCCCAGGTCCAGCTGCAGTGAGAGTGCTCTGCATTCCTTCACAGACAGCAGCAGGCCTCTGGTGAAGAGCACAAGAAATGTTTGTCTTCCAAAGTCTCCATATCTGGGGTGGGGAACTGTCTGGCCTGGGCTTTCAAAGTCTTTTTCATCTCACTTCTAGAAATCAGTGCAAGCCCAAGAGCCAACAAACTGAGCATCTGGGGTATGGTTGGTGCAGGGAACAGAGGTCATGGTACAGTTGGGGAAGATTGATCTTTTGCTTTTCGAGAGTCTTGGGTGAGAAAAAGAGCACAAGGAGGAATTCTATGGAAAGAAAGAAGGAAGATCTTTAATGATCTCACTCGGACCCAGGACTGAACTAGCTGTTGGTGCAGAGCAGCGCGCATGAGTGCCCAAGAGGAGTCAGAAGGGAGTATGCTTTATCTCACTTACCCAGAAGAGGAATCTTGACCCAGAAAACGGAAAGCCTCATGTCCAATAACAAAAAGCAGAGCCTGTTGATGAGCGTTACCCATGGAGGGAAAGCATGCACTGAAAAGAAAAAAGGGGGTTGTTTTAGTTTGCTAGGGTTGTCATAACAAAGTACCATGGGTTGGGTGACTTAAACAACAGAAATTAATTTTCTTGTAGTCCTGTAGGACAGAAGTCCAAATTTAAGATGTTGGCAGGATTGTTGTCATCTGAGTCCTCTCTCCCTAGCATTCAGATAGTCACCACCCTCCTGCCTCTTCACAAGGTTGTCCCAAGCGCATACACACCCCTGGTGTTTCTCTGTGTCCTTACCGTCTCTTCTTACAGGGACACCAGTCAACCTGAATTAGAGCCCAGCCTAATGGCCTCACTTCAACTTAATTACCCCTTTAAAGTCTCTCCCTCCAAAAACAGTCACATTTTGAGGTACTGGGAGGTTAGGGCTGCAACATAGGAGTTTAGACGGGATACAGTTCAGCCCATAACGTGGACTCTTCGCAGGGATATAAAAATATCCCAAACTCCTCAACTTGTTCAAATCGATAATGGATATTGAGTATGACTGCCCTGACCTTCCTGTCCTCACAAAATCTCATCTGACAGAACCTTCCCAACACTGTGTGTATATGTGTGTCTGTGTGCAACTCAGATGTATTCTCAAACATAAAACTAAAAAGCGGGGTGTACAAAATGAATGACTAGAATCTCGAGATAAGCACAGTGTCATCTAACATAAGGAAACTATTAGCCTGAATACCCTTAAAAATATTTCCAATGTGGTAAAATATAGGTACAGCACCATCCATACTTTTTATGACCATGGAAATTTGAATGACATAGAGACAGGCATGGAGACTCTTCTGAAGAAATTTAGGCGTTCCCAGAGTATAAGGCTGTCTTCTCACATTCTTCTGAAAATGTCTTATTTGCTCCTTGTCCTAGATGATGTAGGGTACACAATTTCAGGGGCACTTATTTTCTCTCAGCACTTTGAATTGTTCCTCTGGATTCTGAATCCTCTCGTTGTTGTTAAGACTATTATATAATTGTTGTTTTTTTTTTAATAATAATTTCTTCTTTCTTTCTGGTTCTTTTTATGATTTTTTTTCTTTTTGTTTTGTTTTTAGTTTTCTAAAGCTTCATTTTGATGTTTGTAGCAATGAATTTCATTTTTATTTATTTTGCTTCAGATTTGATGTATTTCTTCAAACTTAGAATTCAGATCTCTCATCAGTTCATGTTTTTTCATTATCGCTTTGAATACTGCCATTCTTTCTTCTGTCCATTCTCCCCTTTTGGAACTCCAATTAGATACATTTTGAAGGTCTACTTTTCTCCTCCATGTCTCAGCCTCAATTACATAGTTTCCATGTCTTCACCCCTCTCTTCTAGGTTAATAATTCTCGCATTAGTTATGATATATCTGCCATTTAATCTACCCATTATATTTGAAATTTTAAGTATTACATTTTACATTTCTAAATATTCTATTTGGCTCTTTTTAAAAGAACATTTATTCTTGATGGTCTTTTGTTCATTTCTTATGGTTACAATTCCTTCTGTTGCTTCAGAGACCTGGGTTCGATCCCTGGGTTGGGAAGATCCCCTGAAGAAGGGAAAGACTACCCATGCCAGTATTCTGGCCTGGAGAATTCCATGTTCTGTATAGTCCATGGGGTTGCAAAGAGTCAGACACAACTGAGCGACTTTCACTTTCACTTTCATGCCCGAAATTCTTATTGTCTAATTCTATTGTCCATTGTGCCTGCTGAGCCCAGTTTATGGTGGCTTATCTTCTCATGTGCTTCTCATTTTTACACTCAGTACAAATAAGGCTACTCTTAAAGGTAATAATCCTGAAGACTCTAGGTTGAGGTTGCATCCCATCTGATACCAGGTGCCTTGGAGTGTTATGAACTAGATGCACTTTTAAAATAATTTTGCTCCCTGGAGTTTCCTGGGCCGTGCAAATAGAGTAAATACTAAATCACTATAATGTCAGGCTTGGGATTATAAATTCACAGTAAAGAGCTATTTTGTTTTCATTTTCAACGCCTTTGACCAAAGCTGAAATAGAGATATTTCCTTATTGGCTTCCTTTTGCTAGAGGATGAATTTTTTTTTCCTAATCCAACTTTTTACTTGAGAATGTAGATGTTTGAGACCCCTAACTTTTTCTAAGATCTCAATTTCCATCTTAACAGGCCTTTGGTCTCCCCATGGAGAATCAAGCTCCCTGGATTGGCAGATAACCCCCAAGTAGCTCCATGCTTCAGGGTTTGCTGACCACTCTGGTTTCAACTTTTTTTCTTACAGCCTGTGAATTTACTGTCTTACAAATTTACCTTTGCTTTTGACCAGATGTGTGGTGTGTATTACTCAGTGTTTCTATGTGCTTGTGGGGAAATTTTTTTCAGAATTTCCAGGCAGCCATACTGTTGGAGACCAAAGTCCACTCCCCGGCTCTGAAGCACAGTCACCTTCAGTTATGCCTGAAGTAACTTGTTCTTGCTTCAGTCTAGTGGGACAGAGTGCCTCCTTTCCTTTGTACATCTATGAAATTCCAATAATCCATGGACATATCTTATTTTTTATAATGGGAGGAGGGGTAAAAATGTGACAAGTGGGTGTAAAAACACTTTGTTAATTCTAAGGAGTGGTTCTAGCCACTCTGTAACTAAGGTATGGTATCAGGCTCTCCTTTGGAAAGAGAATGCTCTGATATACCTCCTCTGGCTGGAGTTATGGTATCAGGCTCTCCTTTGGAAAGAGACGGCTCTGATATACCTCCTCTGGCTGAGTGGTGGGCGGGGGAGGTGGGGGTAGGGAAATCTGCTTAAGTAAGGTATCCAGATTCATTTGCAAGGATTAAAAATCTACTTTTGAAGGGACTTATGTTGCAGAGAAGAAATCCTGACTCCATGTTGGAACTGTTTCTTTGACTTGCTTTTTATTGCTTTTGTTATTACAATCATACACAATGGCATGTCTCAAAAGACCCTGTTCCTCCGCCTGATGGTAAAGTGCCTTTGTTCAGCTCATAGAGATAATCTGACCCTGCCCACCTGTGAATAGAGGAGATTAACACATCCCTTCCAAAGGCTGACATGTCCCATAGATATTTTGCAAGACTTGAGTCCCCTGGACTGCAAGGAGATCAAACCAGTCAGTCCTAAAGGAAATCAGTCCTGAATATTCATTGGAAGGACAGATCCTGAAGTTGAAACTCCAACACTTTGGCCACCTAATGCAAAGAACTGACTCACTGGAAGAGACCCTGAATGATGGGAAAGATTGAAAGCCGGAGGAGAAGTAGATGACAGAGGATGAGATGGTTGGATGGCATCATTGACTCAATGGACATGAGCTTGAGCAAGCTTTGGGAGTTGGTGATGGACAGGGAAGCCTGGCGTGCTGCAGTCCATGGGGTTGCAAAGAGTTGAACACGACTGAGCAACTGAACTGAACTAAACTGAAGACCCTTTTTACTTTACTTCCTCACTGCCTCTCCCTCTCCATGCTGCCTTTTGACTTTAGATCCTCATTGTTTCTCTCTCTGACTCTGTAAAAGAACCTGGTATCCAGAACCCCCAAAAATGATTGCTTTGAGACATTAGTCTGCCATCTTCTTGGTCAGTTTGTTTTCCAAATAAAATCATATTCCTTGTCTCAACTCCTTGTCCCTTGGATTTATTGGCCTCTCATGAAGCAGGCAGAGTGAGCTTGGACTTGGTAACACTTAGCACAGAGTGTATTCTACCAGTATGTTCCTTCTGCTTATAAACAGCACAAAACCACACAAAAAGCAAGGATTGGGAAGAAAACAAACTCTTAAATACAAATTGTGTATTTTTGCACCTTAGAAGTTCAGCCTATCTAAACATTTGTGTTCATTTCGTTCTATTGACTTTGCACCGAGTTTTTAAAAAAATCTTTTGGCCATGCCATACAGCATGTGAGATTTTAGTTTGCTAAAACTGTGCCCCCTGCATTGGCAGCAGGGAGTCTTAACCAGTGGACCAGTCACCAGGGAAATCCCACTATCTGACTTTTTCTGAGTTTCTTCAAGTTCTTTAAAGATCGTGTCAGCTCCTCAGTCCAGATTCACTATAAAAACACCTTCATCGCTGTTCCTTGTTGCAACTGCCCATCTGTCTCACCTTGACCAAGGGAGTCTGTTCTGGATATCTCTAAGCTCCTTCTTTTTTTAAATCTTGTTTTAAAAATTTTACTTTATATTGGAGTATGGCTGATTTTCTGTGTTGTATTAGTTTCGGGTGTATATAAACTCCCTCTTTTGCTACCAGGTCTGTGTCTTTTATCAGTGACCTGTCCCTTTGGAAAGGGCAGTGACATCTGTCTTTCCCACAGATGTTTAGTGGGCACCCACACCTTGACTCCCCTTGTGTTTGTCTGCCTCCCTATTTTTAGAAATGGAAACCCACTTCAGTATTCTCGCCTGGAGAATTCCATGGACAGAGGAGCCTGGCGAGCTACAGTCCATGGGGTGGCAAAGAGTTGGGCATGACTGATGGACTAACACTTTCACTTTCGAAGGGTTTTTTGTTTGTTTTTCCCTCCAAGGTTTTAAAACTTGGCTACAAGGTATGGGGCGTGATTCTTCAGACCAGCATGAGGGGTGGGACTTTGTTAAAAATGCGGACTCTCAAGCCTTTCTTCAAGACCTACTGAATCAGAACCTGCTTTTTAAAGAGATCTCAGGCAACTCAGATGCACGTTTGAGAAGCCCTGTTTTAAAACCATCATACTGAAAGAACATTTTAAAATCAGTCAATCATAAATAAAATAAACCAATCATTTGCAAACGTATTATTTATGAGTCCCATGGAATGCTCCTTAAACATGCAGATTTTCTGATTCGCCCAGTGAAGAGCCTGAGTCAGTACTTCTGTGGACAGGCTAGTGTGGAGACCACACTGGAGAAGATGACTTTTAAATAGAAAAAGCATTGCATCTTCACTATGCTTTTCATTCATAGATGGTGTTTCCAGCATGTTAGGGTGATTCACTTCTGGCACACTTGTACAGGTATAAGTTCAGCAAATTTCTTTTTTCCCCCACTTTTATTTTTTCCTCAAATTTCCCAGGGTAACTATAGCCATCCCAGCTTTAACCGGTTCATATGTGCTTTCACCGCTGCCTTCTGCTGTGTACACTCTGGGAAGAGGGGTCCAACGTGCACTAGATCACCCGCCAGGAAGCCAGTGAGCATCTTCTCAATACAGTCCTTCAACCTTGACTCTGATGGGCAGGGACAGCTTACTTTTCTCTCTGTACCTGCTACCAGATCAGATCAGTTGCTCAGTTGTGTCCAACTCTTTGCAACCCCATGAATCGTAGCACGCCAGGCCTCCCTGTCCACCACCAACTCCCGGAGTTCACTGAGACTCATATCCATCGAGTCAGTGATGCCATCCAACCATCTCATCCTCTGTCGTCCCCTTCTCCTTTTGCCCCCAATCCCTCCCAGCATCAGAGTCTTTTCCAATGAGTCAACTCTTCGCATGAGGTGGCCAAAGTACTGGAGTTTCAGCTTCAGCATCATTCCTTCCAAAGAAATCCCAGGGCTGATCTCCTTCAGAATGGACTGGTTGGATCTCCTTGCAGTCCAAGGGACTCTCAAGAGTCTTCTCCAACACCACAGTTCAAAAGCATCAATTCTTCAGCACTCAGCCTTCTTCACAGTCCAACTCTCACATCCATACATGACCACAGGAAAAACCATAGCCTTGACTAGATGAACCTTTGTTGGCAAAGGAATGTCTCTGCTTTTGAATATGCTTCCTTATATGGAAGGTCATAACTTTCCTTCCAAGGAGTAAGCGTCTTTTAATTTCATGGCTGCAGTCACTATCTGCAGTGATTTTGGAGCCCAGAAAAATAAAGTCTGACACTGTTTCCACTGTTTCCCCATCTATTTCCCATGAAGTGATGGGACCAGATGCCATGATCTTCATTTTCTAAATGTTGAGCTTTAAGCCAACTTTTCCACTCTCCTCTTTCACTTTCATCAAGAGGCTTTTTAGTTCCTCTTCACTTTCTGCCATAAGGGTGGTGTCATCTGCATATCTGAGGTTATTGATATTTCTCCCAGCAATCTTGATTCCAGCTTGTGTTTCTTCCAGTCCAGCGTTTCTCATGATGTACTCTGCATATAAGTTAAATAAACAGGGTGACAATATACAGCCTTGACGGACTCCTTTTCCTATTTGGAACCAGTCTGTTGTTCCATGTCCAGTTCTAACTGTTGCTTCCTGACCTGCATACAGATTTCTCAAGAGGCAGATCAGGTGGTCTGCTATTCCCATCTCTTGCAGAATTTTCCACAGTTTATTGTGATCCACACAGTCAAAGGCTTTGGCATAGTCAATAGAGCAGAAATAGATGTTTTTCTGGAACTCTCTTGCTTTTTCCATGATCCAGCGGATGTTGGCAATTTGATCTCTGGTTCCTCTGCCTTTTCTAAAACCAGCTTGAACATCAGGAAGTTCACGGTTCATGTACTGCTGAAGCCTGGCTTGGAGAATTTTGAGCATTACTTTACTAGCATGTGAGATGAGTGCAATTGTGCAGTAGTTTGAGCATTCTTTGGCATTGCCTTTCTTTGGGATTGGAATGAGAACTGACCTTTTCCAGTCCTGTGGCCACTGCTGAGTTTTCCAAATTTGCTGGCATATTGGGTGCAGCACTTTCACAGCATCATCTTTCAGGATTTGGAATAGCTCAACTGGAATTCTATCACCTCCACTAGCTTTGTTCGTAGTGATGCTTTCTAAGACCCACTTGACTTCACATTCCAGGATGTCTGACTCTAGGTCAGTGATCACACCATCATGATTATCTGGGACGTGAAGATCTTTTTTGTACAGTTCTTCTGTGTATTCTCGCCATCTCTTCTTAATATCTTCTGCTTCTGTTAAGTCCATATCATTTCTGTCCTTTATCGAGCCCATCTTTGCATGAAATGTTCCTTTGGTATCTCTGATTTTCTTGAAGAGATCTCTAGTCTTTCCCATTCTGTTGTTTTCCTCTATTTCTTTGCATTGATTGCTGAAGAAGGCTTTCTTATCTCTTCTTGCTATTCTTTGGAACTCTGCATTCAGATGTTTATATCTTTCCTTTTCTCCTTTGCCTTTTGCTTCTCTTCTTTTCACAGCTATTTGTAAGGCCTCCCCAGACAGCCATTTTGCTTTTTTTTACATTTCTTTTCCAGCGGGATGGTCTTGATCCCTGTCTCCTGTACAGTGTCATGAACCTCATTCCATAGTTCATCAGGCACTATCAGATCTAGGCCCTTAAATCTATATACAGGAGGGAACAAAAGAGAATGGTATTAAAAACATGGATCTCTTTTAAATGGCCACTTTGTTAGATCCCTGTCATTTGATTTCCTCCCACCTTCCTGCAACCAGAAGGTACTCACAAACCCCTGTCCAAGATGAATATTCAGGTTGGGCTCAAGTTCTAGCCCTGGTGATTTCTTACTATGTGACCTTGAACAACTTTCATAAGCTTCCCTGATCTATTTCCTCATCTCTAAATGGAAATAGTAAGAGCATATAGCCCAGAGTTTGTTGGGAGGATTTTCAGAGTTAATGCTTGCCAAGTATTGCTCTACATTTGCTGCAAAGTAATCATTGATGAATTTAAACATGTGATCAAAAAAAAATCACTTGGTAGCTAAATACCTACCAGTGGTGGACAGGTACTTTGTTGATCCCTGATGAGCCATGATTCCTGGCTCTTATGACTTTCTGTAATTGCTTTCTGCTTTGACTTTGGACTTGGCTGTGCCATTGAATTATGGATGGAAGTGGGGCAGGGCACAACTTTTAAAAGAATGATGTAGCCATAGGACATGATAAAGACCAGTTGGAAGCAATGAGGTCCAAGATGGCAGAGGATTCAACTTCCAGTGGACCTTGAGACTCACTATAGGCTCATTGTGATACACTAGCATGCTCAATGGCACCCCCACTAGCACCGTGACAGTTCTGAGGCCAACCATAAAAGGCCAAAAAGTGTGTGGTGGCCCAATTCCTGGAAATCCCTGCCCCGTCCCCAAAATAATTGGAATAACCTTTCCACTCATTAGCCGATGAAATTATCCAGCCCACAAAAACTAACTATGCCTTATTTCAGGGTTCTCTCTCTCTTATAGTCTGAGATGGCCCACCCTCCATGGAATGTGTTTCTCCCAAGGCCTCTTGCCTTCTGAGATGGTCCACACTCTGTAAAGTGTGTTTCTTTCTAAGTAAATCCAGTTCTTACCTATCACTTTGTCTGTGAAATCTTTCATGATGAAGCAAGAACCTCAAATTCATTGGCAATACTGAGGCAGAAGGCAGATGGGCTCCCCATGGGGTAAAGTAATTGGAGATTCATTCTCTACTGACCAAAACTCCAAGATAAGAATAGCATGACAATTATGGGAGGAGGCTGCTCAGACTATACACATTTTTCCTTCCTGAAATCAGGAGACCTCCCCAACCATACATGCACAGAGAAGCTTTTTGGAGGTCAAAGGGGAGTGATGCTAACTAATGCTAGGCTGCTAAGATGCATTTTTGGTAGGATCCACCTTGGCTGAGATGCGTGCACACACACAGAAGGATCCTAAGATATAGCCAGTATGACTGTGAACCAGACAATTCATAATGATTGGCCAAAGGAAATCCAGAAGAAATATCCCATAAAAGTAATTCAAACTGCCTTGAGGGCGCAACTCAGGGACTCTCCCTCTGAGTCTGCCCATGTATAGATACACACATACTGTACTTTTTCCTCTTAATAAATACTTGTATGACTACTTTCCATCTTTGTGGACATTCTTTTCTGCAAAGCCGAAGGGCCAGGGCCCTTGTCACTGACTACTTGTTTAGTGGCTAGGATCTGGAGCTTTCACCACTGCTACCCAGCCCGTTTCTGGCTGGAAACCGAAGCTCCACTGCAAGCCATTGTAGACTGAGGCCACCCGAGATCAACACCTTTAGCTTTGGCCAATGGGACTGTGGCAAGCATGGTGTGAGTAGAAGCTTGATGAGCACTTGTAGACTGAGGTACATCCCCTTGGAACATTCCTTCCTGGAACCCAGCCACCAGTCCTTGAGGAAGCCCAAGAAACCACAAGAAGGAGAACCAAGATCTCAGCCAACAATCCCCAGCTGACCTCCAACCAGGGAACAACACTAACCACAGCTCTCAGAGGGAGACATTTCAGGTCTGGCCATTCCAGAATCACCTAGTCAACCTACAGAATCATGAGGAATAACAGACTCTACTGTTGTTGCTTGAAGTCACTAAGTTTTGAAGCTGTTTGTTTTACAGCAACAATAAACCCAATAAACATTCTTCCCATTTCCATATTAGCAGAATCCCAATTTTATTTGGTGTACAGTGTACCCAGTTTAAAAAATATATATCTGTGTTCCCTTCCCTTTCAGAGGAAGGCAGCCATGTGATACAATTTTGATCAATAAAATTAAGTTGGATGGGGCTTTCAGAAAATCTTCCTGAGAGGGGCAGACTAGACTGGCTATTCGCTCATCCCCTTCTGCCTGCCTGGAACACAGAACTGATACTGTAGGTGGGTTCGTTACTGAATCCAAACTCCCTCTGCTCACTGCACTAGTAACTGGAGAAGCTAGGGCTCAGCCTACAACCTAACAGTATTTCTTCCTTTTAAAAACTCTCTCATTTCTCATCTTTACTCCATGTATGAAAAAGGAAAAAGAAGCAGTCAATCATGATTACTGCCTAGAAGCTGACAAGCAGCTTTGGGCTGAGAAGTCCCCTCTCTGGGCCATACTGTGAGGGCTCCTGCTGGGATTCAGCTTCTCTGTTCTCACCAGTCTTCTGCAGATCTGGCCTCACACTTGATACTCTAAAATTTTTGCAAGTGCCTCTCTGACCTTGAATTGTTTTCTGTCCCTCTGAACTGAACATGCAAGTAAGAACTTGGAGACTTGAAGCAGAAGGCAGTGTGATCAGGGAGGTGAACTGGGATGAGAGGGCACACACAGAATGTTCTCATCATCTATGTTTCTTCATATGAGCATGTTATGCTGGATGTGAATGAAGAGTTCTCTTAAGGCACACAGTTTAAATACAATCTTTTAAAATATCCTGCAGAAGTCCACAAAGCAAATGTGAAACCCACTCAGACCTCCACCTTCTCTTTGCCCCAAAGACCTGGGTTTTTCAGTGGCAAATTTCCCAAACTAACTCAGTGCCAACCTATCTTCTGATTCTCCCAAATGGCCTCCAAAACTCCCTTCCCTGTTACATATTCAAAAGGACAAACTCCTCTACCTGGTCAACGGTGACCTCCATATCCTCACCACCAGAACCCTGCCCTCCTGCCTCTTAACTGCTCTATTATTGTAAAGCCAATTTGTCATCTTGGCGTTTGTGTCCCGAGGGTTCTAGGAATGCATGGCAGGCGGTCACCATGGCCTCTTTGCTGGCTTCGGCTGGTTTCTGTGCACTTTCCCCGTCCCACCTAGGCTCTGGGGAAGGAATCCGGTCCACAGCGATCTTTCTGGCGGTGGTGCCTCTGCCTTCTGGCATGTCATGCGACAGTCAGAAACATCTTCACAGCCTTAATTCTGTTCTGAAACTCAAACAGGAAGTCTAGAACAAGAAATCACAGGACTCTTCTCAAAGAAAGCAAAGGAGGAGTGATAACTCGACCTTAGAAGAACCCCACCTCCAATGAGAGAAACCTGCTTACAATGCATGTTTGGATCATTGAGGAATTTGTATTAAGGGCAAAGCAAACAAAGGGTGTGTGGAATTTTGTTAAATATCTTCATAGTAGTGTAGTCGTATGTCTTAAGTATGAACTGTCTGCCATAGAATGTCTCTTAAAAATGTGTTCTCTCACAAAGTCGAAAGAGCAATTTTGAGAACAAGAAGCAAACTACTTCATGTCTTCTAAGGATGTTAAAGAAAGCCACAAAACTGGGAATGTGAAAATGAATAACAGAAGCCAAATGGCTACCAAACCTTAGAAAAACATAAACAAGAAGCCATAACAGATGCAAAATAACTCATCAGCCAAAGTAGGACACAGATGTATTATGTGTGCACTGTTTAGTTAAGGAAGAAACACAAATTAAAATACCTTATAAGCAGAAGTTGATCTTACTGAAGAAGACAAAAATCTGGAGCTCAGTTTTAGTGCCATAACACAAAACAAATGGACCAGGCCAACAAAAATAGTGGCTTTGTTTTAGAATCACTCTATGAAGAGATCATTCTGAAGCATCAGCTTTTGTAAGGCCCGTTAATAACTTACCCACCCTCTTCACTTAAACTCACTTTGCTTACAATGCTAAATCAAGAACTAGATGCTCCAGGCATGGCTGGGACAGTCAGGACAGCCAATACTGCCATGGTACCCCTTTATGACAATCTAGGGGGAAAATATAAAATACCAATGCCCGGGTCCCACACCAGACCATTTAAAACAGTCTTCCAGGGTGTGGGGCCAAGGTAATGGGGATTTTTAAAGGCAAGTGATTCTAAGGAGCAGCTAAGATTGTGATCCACTGCAGAGGAAGCCAGTAAAGCTGCCCCTGCCACATTCATGGAATGATGTACCCTGTTATTACTTCTGACTGTGGAGCTTTGTAAAAGCCCCTGCTCTTAGCCTTTAGATAATCAGCTGTCTTCTTGATGTTTGTGAGCTCCTCACAATACTACCTCCACAGCCTCAATGGCAAATATTTTCTGGAATTCCTGACATGCACAGCAGAACAACCAACTTGGCACATGGATGGCTCTTTGGATTATCTTACAATGCTCCTTCCGAGAAAGGAGAGGCCATAAAGATGGAGCTTTTGGTATTAGTTGCCTGTCCCAAGGGGATGACACCTGCATTCTCATCTTCTCTCATCCAGTCCTCTGCCAGAACGGAGAGAAGGATGAGAGTCAATTCAAGAGTCGTTTATAAACATAGGTGGCCTGAAAGCAAAACAAAGTGGTAGTTAAGAGGACCTCTCTGGAGTTGGTCATCCCAAACCTTGATTCTTGGCTCCATTCTTTCCGGCTCTAGGATTTGGACAAGTTGCTGGAACTATTTAAAACTCAGTTTCTGCACTGTAAAAACAGAACAATGCTCTGTCCAAGTTGCTGTGAGAATTAAGATAAATGGCATCTACTAGAACCTCCGTCCATATTAACTCTTGAGCAGACAGTGTTGCACGGCAGTTGAGGGAAGGGTTGAGAGCCAGACTGCCCTAGTTTGAATCACAACACTGCCACTTTCCAGCTGTGTGCCCTTGGGCAAGTTACTTAATCTCTCTGTGCCCCAGTTCCCTCGTGTGCCCCAAAGGGATAATAACAGTACTTATATGTTTGATGTTGGAGAAAGAAATGGTAATTCACTCCCGTATTCTTGCGTGGGAAATCCCATGGACAGAAGAGCGTGGCGGACTACAGTCTGTGGGATCACAAAAGAGTTGGACACGGCCGAGTGACTAAACAGCATAGGTTTGATGTAAGGATTACTTTGACCTAACATTAAGGGGACTTGACATCTCAGTTTTCTCAGGACAGTTTCAGTTTATGCCTCTTGTCCTGATGTTGTGGCTGGTTTAGCATCTGCTTGCCCTACTTCACTCTCAGAAAATGTCCCAGATTGGATAATTAAGTACCTGGCCATGGTAGTTAATGCATATATCACTTAGAAGAGTGCCTGGTGTATAGAAGGTGCTAAATGTGTACTAGCTGCTAATATTAGCCCCCATAGCAGTGCTATCCAATAGGAATACAATGTAAGCCAGATAGTAATTTTTAATTTTCTAGTTAGCCACATTTTATTGTTATTTTATTTACTTTTATCTTTTGGCTGTGTTGCATGGCATATGGGATCTTAGTTCCCTGACCAAGGATTGAACCCATGTTCCCTGCACTGAAAGCACAGAGTCTTAACCACTGGACCACCAGGGAAGTCCTCTAGTTAGCCACATTTAATAAAGTAAAAAGACATAAATGATATTCAGTTCAGTTCAGTTCAGTCTCTCAGTCGTGTCCCAGTCTCAGTCGACTCTTTGCGGCCCCATGAATCGCAGCACGCCAGGCCTCCCTGTCCATCACCAACTCCCAGAGTTCACTCAGACTCACCTCCATCGAGTCAGTGATGCCATCCAGCCATCTCATCCTCTGTTGTCCCCTTCTCTTCCTGCCCCCAATCCCTCCCAGCATCAGAGTCTTTTCCAATGAGTCAACTCTTCACATGAGGTGGCCAAAGTACTAGAGTTTCAGCTTTAGCATCATTCCCTCCAAAGAAATCCCAGGGCTGATCTCCTTCAGAATGGACTGGTTGGATCTCCTAGCAGTCCAAGGGACTCTCAAGAGTCTTCTCCAACACCACAGTTCAAAAGCATCAGTTCTTCAGCACTCAGTCTTCTTCACAGTCCAACTCTCACACCCATACATGACCACAGGAAAAATCATAGCTTTGACGAGACGGACCTTTGTTGGCAAAGTAATGTCTCTGCTTTTGAATATGCTATCTAGGTTGGTCATAACTTTCCTTCCAAGGAGTAACTGATATTAGTGTCAGTTATATATTTAACTAATATATCCAAAATATCAGCATTTCAATATGTAATCAACATAAAAATTTTTTGTGAGATGATTTTCTTTTTTAGCCTTTGAATTTTGGTGTGTGTTCTGCATTTATGGCACATCTAATGATGTTTTGAGTGCTCAGGAGCCTAGTTCACTAATGATGTCTCAGGTGTCCACGTGTGGGTAGAGGTTACAATACCAGATAGAACGTTCTGCACACTTTCCGTTCCTCGTGGACAGTGATGGGTCTTAAGACCTTCTCAGGTTTGTAGTGTCAAGGCTCAGATGCTTATCTTCTCTGCCACATTCCTATGAGCAGGGCTTTGATGCAGGGCTGTGGGATGTATTTTTACCAAGCATCTTAACTTCACCTCCCCATCAGGTGACCAAGGTCACTGAGAAGGGGAGGGTAGTAATCTACTGTTGGAGAAATTTCTGCTGGCTTCCTGGCAAGTGGAAAAACCATGGACCAATCAGCATTTGCGGGTTTCTTTATTATTAAGGTCTTGTTACATGATGAGAAGAAATGTCAGAGTTATTTTATTTTCTCCCATGTCACAGTTTCCTCCTATTTGGAAACATCACCAAGAAAACACAGAAGGTGGTTTTGTTGTGAATATTTGGGCTTTTGGGACTTCTCAAGTGGCTCAGTGGTAAAGAACCTGCCTGCCAATGCAGAAGACACAGGAGATGAGTGTGATCCCAGGGTCGAGCAGATCCCCTGGAGAAGAAAATGGTAACCCATTCCAGTTTTCTTGCCTGGAGAATCCCATGGACAGAGAAGCCTGGCGGGCTACAGTCTATGGGGTTGCAAAGAATCAGACATGACTGAGTGACTAAGCACGCACACATATTTCGGCTTCTCCCCACAGATCATCTCTCTCCAGCCTTCTGATTGTGTTTTTGTTCCATTCTCTGGACGGGGCCCAGTAACACCACATTCCTTTCAATTATGCTGCCTCTAACTAGACCCAGAGGTGCGGTCAGAGCCTGACCAAACACCAGAGAAAGTGGAGGGGTAACTTTGGCTCTGGCACTTTTTGGCCAATCTCTATTTTCTCCTTCAGAGACAGTTTTTTTTAATCCCAACAAGTCTTACCTTTGGTTCCTCAAACTTAAAAAGTCCTTAATTTGGGAAGAACTGATATTGGTAAGAGATGGAGCAAGAAAGAAGGGATGTGACATTATTTAATTTCAAAAATGAAAACTGAGCCCTACCAACCAATGGATTTCATGTATGGATGCTGCTAAGTCCTGGATGGCAAGACTCTTAGGATTTACAATCTTGTTGGTATGGCAAGACTGACCTGCTAGATCAGATACTTTGCCAAACACATGTGAGAGCGACATAGCCGGTGAAAGCTGTTCAAACTAAAGAAATGGTCTTAGGATGCTAGAGGCCATGTAATTCAGTGTTCTGTTTAACTGAATGGGAAAGTGGCCCAGGAGAGATCCAAACATGTGGTGAAGTTCAAATGAAAAGTGAGTCAAACAGAAGGGTTGGGAAATCTGGTCCCCTGGCTCTTCTTACTCTTAATACTATATATCACACCATAGTTACTTTGATTTGTGGGTTATTCTCCTATTGAAGTTCAACATGCTATTTACAGCCCCAAAAAGTTTTATACAGTTGAGATGCTTCCATGTCTCAAACACTTTCACCTGGGTCAGGTCTCCTTCAGAGGCTCTCATCAATGTATCCCAATCCCAACTAGCATTTTCTAAAAGGTCTGGGTGAAAACAACCAATGAGAAAACGCTGCTCAGACATACACTTGACCACCAATCTCCCTACAGGTGGCAGAACTTCTGTTGTGGTCTGAAGCTGGTGGTCTGCGTTTCAGCAGAGGCAGAGATCTGGAAAAGGGTCTTAGCACAGTGGATTAACTATAAGAGTCCTTTCCTCCACAACAATCTCTCACTCAGAGCTGGACTTGGTGATGGAGAAGGTGGGATTATAAATTAAGGAGAATAAGCACACGAGCCACCTGTGGGAACCATTCAGAGCTGACAAAGGCGGGTGGGCTCCCAGGCAAGTGGCTGGGACAGGGTCTGGTCATGTAAAAGAGAAAAATAATTTATTCTATGAATAATGTTCTTATTTTATGAATAAAAGGCTGATGACCCTGTGTGTGTTAAACACTCAGTTGTATCCAACTCTTTGCGGCACCATAGACTGTAGCCTGCCAGGCTCCTCTGTCCACGGAAATCTCCAGGTATGAATACTGGAGTGGGTTGCCATTCCCTTCTCCAGGAGATCTTCCTAACCCAGGGATCGAACCTGGATCTCTGGCATTGCAGGGAGATTCTTTACCATCTGAGCCATCAGGGAAGCCTTACACAATTATTGTTTGCTATTTTAACTCCTTCAGCTACAGAACGTGTGTGTGTGTGTGTGTGTGTGAATTCGCTTCAGTCGGACTCTTTGCAACCCTAGGGACTGTATCTCACCAGGCTTCTCTGTCCGTGGGATTCTCCAGGCAAGGTTCTTTACCACTACCACCACCTGGGAAGCCCCAGCTACAGAGTACACACATGTCAACTTTCCAAGGCGGGCTTCCCTGGTGGTCAGACGGTAAAGAACCCCCCAGAGCCCCCACTCCCTCCACCCCCACCCCGTCCCCTGCAGTGCGGGAGATCAGGGTTCAATCCCTGGGTTGGTGGAAGGTGGTACGTATTCTGTAGCTGGGGCTTCCCAGGTGGCGCTAGTGGTAAAGAATCCGCCTGCAGTGCAGAAGAGGTGGGTTCCATCCCTGGGGCAGGGAGATCCCGTGGAGGAAGGCAGGGCAACTCACTTCAGTATTCTTGGCTGGAGAATCCCCATGGACAGAGGAGCCTGGAGAGCTGCAGTCCATGGGGATCACAAAGAGTTGGACACCACTGAGCGACTACGCACAGCACACAACTTTTCAAGGCAGCACAGGACAGTGAGCTCCAGTGCACATCTTCCTAGCTGCCACTGTTCAGCGAGACTGACCTGCTGAAAGGGGAACAGAAAACCAACACGTGGCAGTATTGTTCCCAATAAATACCCTACATTACACCATTCATGTGAACTGCAATGAATAACTGTACTGTGGAAATTGCCAGCATTAAACCAAAAAGAAGTTTATCAGTTCAGGTGTCTTTTAGATGGTGATTTTATTTGAGAGGGATAAAAGACAGGAAGAGGAGTGTACATCTTGCTTTAAACCAGCTATTCATCACTTCTCTAAGGAATTGCTGACCTATGATTTAGGAAGGGAAGACCACGCAGCTAGTTGTCTCTGATGTCACCTGTCAAAGCTAAGACAGGCTGTTCCTTTGGCTTGCTGCTGGTGGTGGTAGTGGGGGGCTAGGGGTACAGATAAAGTCCGACTGGTAGTCGTGGGGATCTGTTTAAGACATTATAAACTGAACTTAGATGAATTTCATTTGTATTGGATTTTTTAAAAAATTCAATTGCTTTAGATTTGATCTCACCAAAAAGGGACTCATACCACATATTTATTTCCAGAAAGCTTCCTGCAAAGGACTTGGTCTTTGGTGAAAAGACTTTTAAAGTCATAGCTGGTTGGCATGACCAGAATGAATCGCAAAGGCGTCCCAAATTAATGGAGAGGAGGAGAGCTTTGAAATCCTTGGGAGTTGAAGCAAGAGTCCATTACGATTCAAACGCAGGGGGCTCAGGGGGGTGGGGAAGGGAGAGGAGCTCCGGGGCTCTGAGGCCGGGCCCCTCGGCATTCCAGACCCCACAGGGAGGGCGTTCCGCACGGTGCCTCTCAGTTCAGACAGTAGGCGTCTCCTTCCTAACTCGCGAGCAGCGCTGAACGCTGGTAGTTTTCTCTTGCCACCTGATGAACGTTAGGAAACAGTCGCTCCGACCAACTGGTTCAATCCAGAGACTCTGAGCAGGTTTTAGTTTCCTTTCTGTTCAATAATTTTGGAAACTATGACCGATTTGATTCTGGGTAGAAGGCGCTTGGATTAGTGACTTGCAAACACCAACACGACCACAAACGACTTTGGACGTTAACCAGAAATGAATACTATTCAGTATCTCATCCGTTCTAAAATCCCGGGGGTCGGAACACCGGTGGTTTCCATTAGCTTCAGGTGACGATGATGCAAACAGATTCACCGGGCAGAATCCCACGATCCGCGGAAAACTACAAGCAGGCTGCGGACGCTTGGGGCGCGCGGGCCGGGAGCACCTCCCGCAGGTTGCGGCCGGAGCGCGGGGCCGGATCACCTGACTCGCGGAATTTGGGGCCGCGCGCGGTGGAAGAGGAGGGGAATGGTTAGCACCTCCCTCCCGGCTCCCGCGGGATCCGGGTCGGCGGGGGCCGGCGCCGGGCGGCCACGTGGTGGTGCTGCCGCCACCCCCGCCCCGCCGGCCCAGCCCGGGAGCCGCGGCGCCCACGGACCCCCGCAGCGGGGGGAGGAGGAGGAGGAGGGACCGAGGCGCAGGAAGCCGAGCAGGAAGCGAGCCCGGCGGCCGCGTTTTCCTGGGGAAGCGGCGGGCGGGGTTGCGCAGCCAGCGGGGCCGACCCGGGGAGCCGCTGCCGCCGCCTAGATGGGGTGAGTGCGCGGCGCCGGGAGTTGGGAGGCTTCCCGGCGCGGGGTCCTCAGCTCGGGTCCCCGCCTTTGTGTCTGGGGCTCCGATGAGGGTAGGAGGCGCGGAGGACGCGCAGGGCGGAGTGGCTGCGAGGGTCCCGCCACCAGTCCCTTTTCCCCGCCTGCCGCCAAGTGTCTGCAGAGGACAGGCGGAGAAACAGAGGAAGAGGGGAATGGTGGGGGTCCGAGTAGAGAGGAAGGGCGCGCCAAGTCAGGAGAGGGGCTTTCTCCTGCTGATTCCCCGCCACTCGCAGGCCGGCTGGGGTAGGGGTAGGTGCGGAGGGACCGCGGGTGGGAATGAATGACTAGCCCCCTCCACTCCCGGCGGGGCGTTCTGGGTACCCCGAGCCTGCTTCCAGTCCCACCTGCCCGGTCCGCCCGGCGTCTGGCTCCCCCAGGTCCCCGATTCTGGACTCGACCCGCCTCCGCGCTGAACTTGGAGGAGCTGGGGAGGAAGGCGCGAGCGGGAGACTCGGAGGGCTCGGGCGACTGAGGGTCCGCTATTGTTCTCTTCCTGACTCCGGGAACCCTCAGGGTGCAGGCGGGACCACTCCAGGCCTGCAACTGCCCCCACCACCACCCCTCAGCTCCCCCATCTTTCGAGTCCTTTTCCCCACCGTAGCTCCGAGGAGGGCCGGGAGGAGGGATGCTGGAGTTCGGGCAGACTTCGGAAGGAGGGAGTTCTTGGAGCCTCAAGAGGGGCGCCCGCCCGCCATCTACCCCATCTTCTGCCCAGAAGGGTGGGTGCCCTCCCTAACCCACCCTCCTCCCTTCGCTGCTGGCTCGGGCAGGTTGTGTGCCCGCGGTTTAGTTTCTGCAGTTTGCGGAGTCCGTTTGCTAACCCTAGGCTCGCACTCTCCTTTGCTGTGGACCTCGTACCCCGCTTTTGTGGAGGGGGGTGGGGCTGAGAGCCGGGAGAGACCGCAGACGCGGCAGATGGAGCCCGGGGCTTTTAAAGTGGAGAGGTTGCAAGTGATCTCCCAGCGCCTGAGTTCTGTGCCTAGGCTGGCGCTTCTCCGAAGAGCCCAGTTCAGCGCAACTTCGTCTCCGACGATTGGGGAAATGTGCGAACTCGAGGTCGCTCACCTGGACCTGCGGCTTCGCTTGGCCGCAGGCTCACAGGTGATTTAGATGGGCTCTGTTTTCTTTCCGGGAGAGGAGACTCCCGAGCGCCCTGGGATGGGGAAACGTTGCCAGTTCCCTGGAGAATGTGATCTCAAGCTCCTCAGAGCCTGGCAGAGGGAGGAGTTGGTTTTGTCGGTCAGTAAGACTTAGCAGAAGCTCATCTTAGCGAGGAGACTCTCACCTTCTTGAGATTTGGACAAACTTTAAAAGGAGACAGCGCATCACAGGGAGGCTGGATTTTGATTGCTTGGTCTCCAGCCTGCGGAGTCCTGTTTACAGGTGTGGCTGGGAATTTTATTACTGATGGATGTAATCTGATTATCCTTTCTTAGTGATGCTTAACCAGTGTCATATTTTTTTCTATTTTGCTTGTAAAATAGTTGATTTTATGTGAGGAATTGTATCCTGTTCTTATAATTTTTAACTAGTCCTTGCATGACTTGGAGTGGGAGAGGTGGTCCCATTCTGGGCTGTCTGCATTCATCGAGATGCTTCAGTAAAGCATTTATTGTGTCATTTACACTCCTTGGGGAGGGGTTATAACCCTCTTGAAAAATCTTATTACTATTATCTGTGAAATTGAAATAAAGTAATGGCTGCTGGGCCCTGGAGATTCAGTGGGGACACGATGTAGTGCCCTTGTCTGCCAGTATTGTATCTGACAATGAAGTTCTGTCTCCAGACTGCCACTTCTGTGGCGTCTTTGAGACAGGCACATCTAGCATCACTCACCTCTTAAGGGTGAAGAACCCGAGCTTTGAAAGTTAGGGAAACTTGGCCTTGGAGTTACTGGAATGTGATGGAGGAGCTTTGTCTATCCCTTCCTTCTATCCTTCCTGTTTTTTTTTTTATAAAGTAAAAGTATGAAAAATTTCAAACATACAAAAAGAGAACATAGTAAGGCTTCCATTTTCCACTACTTATGTTTGAGTTCCTAATCTTTCCATATTTGCTTCATATCCCCCTCTCGTCAAAAATAAACTGCAACTGAAATATTTTATCCATCCCTCCTCTTCTGCATCCATTCTCAGATAACCACTACTGTGAAGTCAGTATACAAAGTGTCCAAACGTGTTTGTACTTCTGTGTTACATATCTACAAACCATATCCCCAAGCTTAACATTTTATTTAAGTAGCATAATTCTATATACGTACAGCTTGCATTTTTAAATTTGTCTATGTGTTTGAGATGTCTGTAGATCTTATTTACTTTAGCTGCTGCAGAGAATTCTAGTGTATGAATAAATTATAGCATGCTCTTTCCCTTGCCAAGAGAAAATTTGAGAGTTTCCAGTTTTTCACTGTTACACTTTTTCTGCATAGGACAGTTGATCTTTTTCTACTTTTTTTTTTTTAACTTAACAATGCTACAGTCAACATCTGAAATGTGTTCTGCTTGAGCAATTTCTCTGTGAAACACACCTATACAGTTGATTGCTGAGTAGTGGGATCTAGGTAATGATGCATTTATTATTTCTTCTTCAGCACGTATATAGGGTATATGTAGGGTCTCTCAGTTACTTGCTGAATGAAAAGTGAAATTAATCAGTTTTAGCTTTTAAGGTTATGTTAGTTGGCTGAGTTCTTCAGTTTTTTCAGTTTTTTTTTTTTTTTTTTTTAGAAAAACGAGTGCCTCTTAAAGTGTGAAAGTGAAAGTCGCTCATTTGTGTCCGACTCTTTGCAACCCTGTGGACTATACAGTCCATGGAATTATCTAGGCCAGAATACTGGAGTGGGTAGCCTTTCCCTTCTCCAAGGGATCTTCCCAATCCAGGGATCGAAGCTTGAGACAAAAGTGTGATGCGATTTTGGGATATTTATACTAAAGCCTTTTCTTGGCCAGTCACTCAGGTGTAACCCTGGATTACTTGCTCAACCTTCTCTTCCTCATTTCTTCAAGCTTGGAAAGATTAGGGGCTTAAGTGAAGTGAAAGTCAGTCATGTCTGACTCTTTGCGACCCCATGGGCTACAGCCTGCCAGGCTCCTCCGCCCATGGAATTCTCCAGGCAAGAATACTGGAGTGGATAGCTGTTCCCTTCTCCAGGGGATCTTTCCAACTCAGGGATCAAACCCAGGTCCTTGGCATTGCAGGCAGATTCTTTACCGTCTGAGCCACCACCCATTTACAGAGGCATGTACCTGCTCTATGCGTGTATGAAAATATGGCTGTGTTCATGACATTTCCCATCTGATTGTAACTCTGTTAATCTGGAAGCAGTTTAAGGCATTAAAACCCTTTGGTTTCCTCATTGTTACTTCAAGTTGCCAGGCACACTTCTGCCTCAGAGCCACTGCATTTACTCTTCCCCATTGTTTGGATCACTCTTCTGCCAGCTGTCTGCAGGCTTATGCCACTCAACCCCTCAGCTCTTCACTCAGAAAAATCACCTTCTCTGGCCACCCCTTTATGGCGTACCCTGGTGTTCTTCTCTGTCTCTCTCTCTTGTTTTTCTTTTGGACCAGGGATCGAACCTGGGCCCTTGGCAGTGAAAACTCTGGGTCCTAACCACTGGACCACCAGCGAATTCGCTTTTCTCCTTTATTTTCTTCCTAGCACATAATTGCCTTCTAATTTGCCAGGAATTAATATTAGTTTAGTTCACGTTAGTAGAGTGTCTGCACTAGAATCTGTACTCCATGAAGACAGGGTTTTGTCTCTTTTGTTTACTAGTGAATTGGTAGTGTCAAGAACAGTGTTGCACACAGTAAGTACTCAAATATTTGAATTTCATGCCTTTTGTTGTGATTTTCTACTTAAAATTTTTCTTAGCACATATTGAATATCCTCAGTGGTGCTGGCTGTTACCCCGGCTGCAACTGAGTGCCCCAGATGTCTTATTTACAGGTTCTATCAGGATAAAAATATAGGTTCTTATAAACAGAGCACTCTATTAAATCCATGTGATCTATCCCACAAAGCACTTGTGTCTTCAAATTTTTCTTCAACATTTGCCTTAACCTGAATTCAGAGGAAAATATAAGTAATACGATGCTCAGAAGCATGCCCATCTTTCCTTTTCTTAGTACCTTAGCCTTCCAGCAGTTCAGCTATGGATGAGCATGACCAAGTGATACTCATTCTCCATTCCATACAGGATCCAAACAGACTAGAAATGATCTCGAGTAACACCCACCACATTGAATTTCCAAGAATAGAAAGTGTATCTCTCTGAATTGTTGCAGAGGGTTTATTCATCATTGCTTTGATTTTTGTGCATTCATCCTGAGGTCATGTTTTCTTTTTTCTCTGGTTGGGGGGAATGGTGACCTTAATATGAAGATCCAGGAGCAATCAACATATAAAATAGTATACCCAGAAATACGTAAAAGAAAAACTGTCATATCAGACAGTCCTTAACTCATGGTACTGAAAGCATTCACTGTTAGTGCTGTGCATTATTTTGCTAGAAGCCAACTGAATATCCTCTGTGTAGGAGAAATGATGAATATAGGAGTTGACAAGACTAAGCTAAATATATCAAAAGCCTCGGGTGTATTTTAAATGGGTGATAGTGAAAAGGATTCTAGATCCCCCCATTAATTATTTACATAGGTGTATGATACTGATGGTATCCTTTTAAGAAAATCATGAAGATGCTGCGTGATTTAGAGATTATTTCTTGTTTTATTGCTACCCATGAGCTGAAAAGTACAGGTGGTAGTAGTTTAATGAAAGATTGTTAATCAAACTCAGTTTCCCATCTCCAGCCATCTGCAATGAACAGACTGCTCCAGCCTTTGACATCAGGCTCACCGATGGGTATTAGTAATTTTAGCAAGTAATTTTACGGACTTAACATGTGTTTTAAAACAAAACCTCTTCTCATTGAAGTATGCCTCATTCTTCAGTTTTATAATCTGTGTATAGTAGAGTGTCTGCCACATAGTAGGTGGTTAACATTGAACTATACACATCCACCCATCCTTTCGTGTTGCCATAAAGCCCTTCAGGGTGTTCATCAGATATTGAACTTTCGGGAGCCTGGAGGAGAAGTGAAACAGAAATCTAAAGGCTGAGGAGTGGAGGTAGTTAGCCAAATGCAGGCTGAAGTTCAGAAGATGTATTCCTTTTCAGGGAAGTCAGATCACCTCTCTGAGCCTTGGTTTTCTTTTTCTTTTTATTTGAAGCTGCTCAGTTGCAAAGAGTGAAGTTTAGCCAACTGTTATGGACTGGATTCTGTATGCCTTCCCCACCGCCCCTCCCCCCCACACAAAATATTGAATCCTCATTCCCAGTGCCTCAGAATGTGACTGCATTTGGAGGTTGGGTCTTTAAATAGGTATGTGCGTACTAAGTCATTTCAGTCATGTCCGACTCTCTGCGACCCCGTGGACTGTAGCCCACCGGGCTCCTCTGCCCATGGGATTTTCCAGGCAAGAATACTGGAGTGGGTTGCAGTTTCCTTCTCCAGAGGATCTTCCTGACCCAGGGATCGAACCTGGGTCTCCCTCACTGCAGCCAGACTCTTTACTGTCTGAGCCTTACCTATAGTTTAAAAACCTGCTTCCCGCCTTTGGAACAGTTACTGTGTCTTGCCTGCTTCACCAGCTGGTTTTGTGCGATAGGTCTCACCTCATCTAACCTGAACCTGGGACCTAGTCCAGTTCTTCCTGTAGTAACTGGCCTTCACTGGAAACAGTGTCTTGCCTTATAAATTCCACAGCCATCGGTCACCCCTGGGTAAGGGGCAATCTTTGGGAGTTCATCACTCGTTCCTCCCTGCTTCTAAATGAACAAAATCCAGTTGTGAGAAAAATTGGTTGTAGGCCAAGGAGTTTATTGTACAGTGCAAGAAAATACATAATTTTTTCCTAAAATTGGCATTTAGTAAACAGCAAATTCGGAGAAGGCAATGGCAACCCACTCCAGTACTCTTGCCTGGAAAATCCCATGGACAGAGGAGCCTGGTAGGCTGCAGTCCATGAGGTTGCTAAGACTCAGGCACGACTAAGCGACTTCACTTTCACTTTTTACTTTCATGCATTGGAGAAGGAAATGGCAACCCACTCCAGTATTCTTGCCTGGAGAATCCCAGGGACAGAGGAGCCTAGTTGGCTGCCTTCTATGGGGTCGCACAGAGTCGGACACGACTGAAGCAACTTAGCAGCAGCAGCAGCAGCAAACAGCAAATTTATCATCAAGTAATCGAGCATAAGCATTTTGTCCTCTACTGTATCAATTTTCCTCGCTGTCAATAATTACTTTCAAACCTTAACTCTTCTTGTCCCTGTTAAGTATTGCAATTGGTAACAGTGATATATAAAGTGAGTTAGCAGTAGCAGCAACAGTGATATCAATCTACAGTTTTTTTTTTTCTTTCCTTCTAGATGAACTCAGTTTGCTTAATCCAGAATATTTTCTTTTTAAAGAGCTAAATGAGTCTAGAATTAACAACCCCAGCAGCATCTCTCTCTTCACTTTCACTACGTCTGTCCAGTTCCTTTTGCTGGCTGAAATGACAGAAACCCAGCCAGGAAAGAAAGCTTTGGCAGAGCTCACTGGTGGGGAATAAAAGGCTGCGCAGCTTCCTTTGCTCTAGGGCAGCACAGAGTCAAGTGTTTTCCTCCAAGAGAAGTTCATTTTGCAGACCGAGGCAGGCCATCTAGCAGGAATTCTTAAATATTTTTGAGTCAAAGATGGACATTTTTGCAAATTGGATGCAGGTGTTGGACATCTTTTCCTAGAGGGAAATTCACTTACATGCAATGATGCTATCCACTTGTAATCTTTGTTGGTTTCAACAGGTTCGTGGCAGTCCCTGGGCTCAGCTAGTTGTGAACATCTTTGGAATCCCCAGGTTAACCCAAGATCTGTTGAATGTACCTAGAAGATCTTGTTGCATTTGTCCTATTTACTTTTAACAGCCACCTTATAAGGTCGGGAGTACAATGACAAGGGGTCTGTTTTCTAACAAGTGCCACTATTCCTCAGACCTGACAATATCATACGTGTATGTGTGCTGTTGCTCAGTCATGTGTGACCCTTTGCCACCTCATGGACTGTAGCCCACCAGGCTCCTCTGTCCATGGGATTTTTCAGGCAAGAAATACTGGAGTGGGTTGCCATTTCATTCTCTAGGGGATCTTCCTGACCCAGGGATCGAACCTGTATCTCTTGTGTCTCTTGTATTGCAGGCAGATTCTTTACCACTAGCGCCACCTGGGGAGCCTTATCCTACAAGAGTGCAAAGTAATAACTGTGGGTCTTTTACCCTCAGTAGGAAAACCAGTCTATGTACCATCGAAAATTTTTAGGAGCTATTTCTATTGGAAGCAGTAAAACGCTATTTAGGAGTAATAAGTAGTAAACCTGTCGTATGACTATTTCACAGAGATGTGCTGGATTCTAAGGCTGGGTCTTGAGTTCCTCACCCCAGGGATATTTCTTGGTCTAGTGCTGGTACATACCGTTTTCTGCTTTCCAGGGGACAGCAGTTTCCTCCCTTTCCTGTTGAAGGAGGGAATGATGTCCCTGGGTCCAGCACACGACACTTCTAGCTCACAGGGTCAATCTCTGACTGCTCAACCAGGTGGGGGGGAGTATCTCCAATTCTCTGTGTCCTTCTCCTCTCAGTCTCCTAGCCTATGGGGCTGCCTCCAAAAGGGACCCGAGGAAGATAGGGTCACATTTCCTAGCTGGGGAGCTGGTCCTCAGAAGCTGGCTTTTTCAGAGGAACTAGCCCATCTCTGGGAAGTAGCAGATGCTGGGAGAGAGTCATCCCAGGGCCATTAGCCATGCTCAGGAGCTTGTTCTGTCACTGTCCACTTTAGGTGACATCCTCTATCTCTTTAGTGAATATTTGAGCTGGCTTTAACAGAAGGTGAATAATGTAAGCTGTTTTCGACAAGTTCTTTGAATTGACTTGAGCGCCTTCTCTGTCTGCACCAGTCACTTTGCTTCTAGACTGGCAGATTCTGGAGGTCTGGGCCGTCTTACTCAGCATCAAATCCCTTGTGAGCAGTACATGTTGGTGGAATCATTGAGTGGTAGATAGAAGATCTGGGGATGAACAGTATGGAGCTTTGAGTTTTAATGAGGTTAACACATTTTCATCCCACTGGAGTACAGGGCTCTAGTCGTTGGAATGGGGTCGTGGGGGGAACTCAATCGACAGCAGGTGTTGAGGTCTAGGAAAGGGAAATGAGCCCTCTGAACATGGCACAGTCAATAAGGGGCGAAGCTAGAGGTGAGCCTAAGTTCTGGCTACTCTTGGCACAGGGCTTCTAGATGTTGTCCTTTTCTTTTTCTCTCTGATATAGACAGTGACCTTGGGAGTCCCACAGGTAGCTAAGGACAAGTGTTATGAATGAAGAGGACTGGTATAAACTCTGACTTGCTGCAGTGGAGTCTGGTGGGGAGTCCGAGGTGAGGCAGATGGCTTTGAGCAGCAACAGGAAGGTTGGAAAAGGAACTGGAACCCAGGCCCTTGGGATCCTGCTAGGCAAGAACTACATAAACAAACCCATTTGTCAAGCTTTGTCAGTGAGTTAACAAGATCTGTGCTGAGCCTCTTAGTTTGATGAGAAGGCTCACATAACTTGACCATCTCCTCCTACGAGAGTTGACCTGTTTGTGATTGATGGCTTTTCAAAAATGGAAGGGAGTGCTGACTTTGGGTGGATGGTTTTGACCCATAGACATTTCACTGGTGGGAGAAGCAGCCTGTACACAGTGGCTCCTCCCAGCTGCCCCAGAGGACGTGGGAACCTCTGAGCTGGAAGGCTAATGGACTTGTGAGTTGCTTTTTCTTTCTTCCTTACCAAAGGCAGCCAGAAGCAAAACACAGTTGACCCTTGAACTGTGTAGGGGTTTAGGGGGATACCTCCCACCCCACTACCACCAAATTGAAAAATCTGTGTATCACTTTGACTCCCCTAGAACTTAACTTCCAATAGCCTACTGTTGACGAGAAGCCTTACTGGTAATACAAATTGTTGATTAGCACATATTTTGTATGTTATAGATATTATTTATTGTTGTTCAGTCTCTCAGTCGTATCTAACTTTGCGACCCCATGGACTGTAGCACGCCAGGCTTCCCTATCCTTCATCATCTCCCAGAGCTTGCTCAGATTCATATCCATTGAGTCAATGATGCCATCCACTATCTCATCTCTGTCAGCCCCTTTTCCTCCCGCCTTCAATCTTTCCCAACATCAGGGTCTTTTCCAGTGAATGGGCTCTTTGCTGGAGTATCGGAGCTTCAGCATCAGTCCTTTCAATGAATATTCAGGATTGATTTCCTTTAGGATTGACTGGTTGGATCTCCTTGCAGTTCAAGGGATTCTCAAGAGTCTTTTCCAACACCACAGTTCAAAAGCATTAATTCTTCAGCACTCAGCTTTCTTTATGGTCCAACTCTCATGTCCATACATGACTACTAGAAAAACCATAGCCTTGACTAAACGGACCTTTGTTGGCAAAGTAATGTCTCTGCTTTTTAATATGCTGTCTAGGTTTGTTATAGCTTTTCTTCCAAGGAGCAAGCGTCATTTAATTTCATGGCTGCAGTCACTATCTGCAGTGATTTTGGAGCCCAAGAAAATATAAAGTCTGTCCCTGTTTCCATTGTTTCCCCATCTATTTGCTGTGAAGTGATGGGACCGGATGCCATGATCTTAGTTTTTTGAATGTTGAGTTTTAAGCCAACTTTTTCACTCTCCTCTTTCACTTTCATCAAGAGGCTCTTCAGTTCCTCTTCACTTTCTGCCATAAGGGCGGTGTCATCTGCATATCTGAGGTTATTGATATTTCTCCTGGCCATCTTAATTCTAGGTTGTGCTTCATCCAGCTGGAAATTTTGCATGATGTATTCTGCCTATAAGTTAAATAAGCAGGGTGACAGTATACAGCTTTGACGTACGCTTTTCCAAATTTTGAACCATCCATTATTCCTTGTCTGGTTCTAACTGTTGCTTCTTGACCTGCATACAGATTTCTCAGGAGGCAGTAAGATAGCCTGGTATTCCCATCTCTAAGAATTTTCCACAGTTTGTTGTGATCTACAACAAAGGTAGTCAAAGACTATAGCATGGTCAATGAAGCAAAAGTAGATGTTTTTCTGGAATTCTCTTGCTTTTTCTATGATTCAGTGGATGTTGGCAATTAGATCTCTGGTTCCTCTGCCTTTTCTAAATCCAACTTGAACATCTGTTAGTTCTCAGTTCACGTACTGTTGAAGCCTAGCTTGGAGAATTTTGTGCATTACTTTGCTAGCATGTGAAATCAGTGCAGTTGTATATTGTAGCCTTACAATAAAGTAAGCTAGAGAAAAGAAATGTTAAGGAAATAGTGTAAGGAAGAGAAAATACACTTCCAGTACTGTATATATATTGATACCCTACAATACAATACAATGTATTGATACCCTAAGTTCACGTCTGTTTATGTGATTAATTGCCAGTATCCACATCAGTGTAGTCTTATGATACAAAACACTGTCGATGTTGTATGTATTATTAACATTGGACATCAAAAATGAAAAGTTGTGAAAAAATTCATATTTATAGGAAGAAACAGTGGTGTGATTGCTTTAAGGTGGCTTAGTATAATTGATACAATTGCTTCATGGTAGTGTAGCCTAGGCACTAATGAATGAATCTTTATAAAATTTTATGGTATACAGTATTAAATGGCACCCCACTCCAGTACTCTTGCCTGGAAAATTCCATGGACAGAGGAGCCTGGTGGGCTGCAGTCCATGGGGTCGCGAAGAGTCAAACACGACTGAGCGACTTCACTTTCACTTTTCACTTTCATGCATTGGAGAAGGCAATGGCAACCCACTCCAGTGTTCTTGCCTAGAGAATCCCAGGGACAGCGGAGCCTGGTGGGCTGCCGTCTCTGGGGTCGCACAGAGTCGGACACAACTGAAGCGACTTAGCAGCAGCAGCAGCATTACAGTTATATTCATAATACAGTGTTGAAAACTGTTACATTTTTAAATGAAGCTGCTTAGCATGTTGATAGGCTGATAGGCAGTTTCTCCTATTATGAGAGAGA
Organism: Bos mutus; assembly: GCF_027580195.1. Lineage (NCBI taxonomy): Eukaryota > Metazoa > Chordata > Mammalia > Artiodactyla > Bovidae > Bos > Bos mutus. Next base: position 39,311,259 of record NC_091636.1, on the reverse strand, counting down.
GGCATACTGTAATGTTTTTAAAGCAAAGTTAGAAAACAGTAAGAAATCTAATGCATTACTAGTTTTATATTAAATATCACTCACCTTATGCCTGTTTAAGGATAGACTGGGATCTGCACATTTTATGCATTCATGATATACCTTAAAAATTTTTTTTTCTGTTTCTAGGCTACATGGTTCATCCGTGAGGTTTTTCAAATTGTCCCAAATCTCCAAAAAGCTTTCCAGTCTATTTATTGAAAAAAAAATTGCATGTAAGTGGACTTGCATAGTTCAAACCTGTGTTGTACAAGGGCCGTAAACATATGTGGGGCCCTGAGGTCCCACGTTGAACCATGTCAGGAAGGCCTCACCCACAGCCAGGTGGGGAGAAGCCTACCATTCTGTCTCCAAGTGCATCTTATTTTGGGCTCAATCCACATTCATCATGGATGCAAGTTACTTCGACGAATATGCTCAGGCCCTTCTTGAATCTTCATTTTAAAAAATCCTTAATTTTCTTTGGGGCTATATCATTTTTCTCTTTTGAGAAAAAAGTTTCACATTTCTTTCCTTTGAGCTTTATCATTTACTTAAAAAAATCTCTGTTTGGCTATGCTGGGTCTTTCAGCATGCAGAATCTTTAGTTGCGGCATGTGGATCTAGTTCCCCGACCAGGGATTGAACCTGGGCCCCTGCATTGGAAGTGTGGAGTCTGACCACTGGACTCAGCAGTGTATATTAGTCACTAAGTCGTGTCTGATTCTTTGCAATCCCATGGATTATAGCCCACCAGGCTCCTCTGTTCATGGGATTCTCCAGGCAAGAATACTGGCGTGGGTTGCCATTTCCTTCTCCAGGGGATCTTCGCTACCCAGGGATCTAACCCGGGTCTCCTGTGTTGCAGGCCGCTTCTTTATGATCTCAGCCACCAGGGAGGCCTCTGGACCACTAGGGAAGTCTCTTTGAGCTTTTTTTTTGAAATCGGAAGAAACTGGAAAATATAGGCATAGACACTAACCGGTATCTGTATACCAACCAGGATTTCCTAAGAGTTTTTTTTTAAAGGAAAAACTCCTTTCTTCCACTAACCTTGTGTATACATCCAGTCAGCAACACCTTGATACTTAGATTCTTTCTGTGCTATACAACTTTAGGCCGTGTTCGGTGTGCTGTTTGGTGACTTTTTCTATTGCTTTTCCTCTAGAGTCTTTAACAGCTAGAAAGAGATGACCCCTGTCCCAGCCTGTCTCCCAGCCGATCTGTGGACGGCTGTGTTACCACTTGTGACTTGTCTGGCAACAAGCTTGCTTTCTTCTTCTGCTTTAAAACAACCCCTGATTATTTTAAGTGCAAACCCCTTGGAACAAAGCGCATTTGATTTTCATTACATTGCAGATGGGTGTTTTTGTCCGCGGTGGCAAAAGAAACAAAGAGTAGCTCACCCTATCCTGGTGATATCTGAGGTGGCAGCCTGCTGGCTGCGGGTGCTTCTGTGTGTGGCTTCCAGAACAAACACTGCCTTCACCCCCTGCCCCATTACTGTCTCACTGGTGATTGTTTTAGGACACACTTTTATTATGGTTGTAAATATAATGGTTGTAAAATATTGTAGTATTTCATTTTTTTTTTTTAATAGCTTGGAAAGAGGTATACAGGACACAGGTATACAGTATACAGGACATCAGAATAATTTCCTAAGGAACACAAATGTCCTAGTGATAGGGAAGGATTTAAATATCTAGCCGTTCTGCTTTTTCATATGGTTGCCAAAGCATGGAAACCTCCATTCCAGTCTGTAGTTTGCCAGCTCAGCTGAGTATAAAAATAGCCACTTCACTTGTCTGTAATTATCTTTACATTTTATGTTATTGACTGGGTATCTTTAGCCAAGCTGTATGGAAAAGGATTTTTATTTTCCTGGACTGGTGAGCTCATTACATTTATTCACTATGTATATGCTTCACATGTTAAAAGGACAAATAAATAAAATGCCACCTTCCCCTGGAATGTTGTGAGGGCGCACAGCCAGAAGGGAATGCCTTTTTTCATATTGGTTTGTTCAGACTTCCTAGGGGGAGCTCTGTATATGCCAGTGGCTGATCTGAGGACTGTTCCATCTTTAAAGGCAACAAAATTTTAAGTTGTAAAAAGGTTGGTCTGTTGGTCAGACTTTTTTTAAATTACTAGTGCTGTTTAATATGCAGCCCAGAAACTGAACTTGAGTGTCAACCCAGCCTTCTCTATTTGTAAATTGTGCCACTTTGGCCAAATAAACTTTCTGGGTGGCAATTTCCTAATCTTGAAACTGAGAACAAAAGCAATAGGATCTAATTTTGAAGTGGTGTGAACATTAAATGAGATAATACTAATTTAAATCAGATAGTAAAAAAAAAATTTTTTTGCAAAGTAATCATGTAAATCATATTGTTATTATGATTTTTGTTGTGCTGTTGTGCTATGATTATGTTATGCTATTGTTAATATTACTAAGGTTATCATGTTCTGTATCCTACCTTTGAAGAACTGTTGGTAGATTGGCCAGTATGATTGTACCTGCCGTTATAAGCTATAGCACTAAAAAGGGGTTGCCCTCATATGTCATTGACACACATTTGCCAGGTATCTTCTGTGTAGTTTGGGACTATGTTTTCCTGTGTTATCATTCCTCCATTTAGTCCTTCTTTATATCCTTAGGTAATGTGGACCGAATAAAGGCATATTTACTATAGTTGTGATCAATCCTATTCCCAGTTGTATTAACAAATTCCGTTGTGTCTCACCAGACAACTTTTGTTTCAGTCACCATCTAGGCACAGAGGAGTAATCTTGTGGTTAAAATGAAGATAGTAGTGTCTAGAATGAAGTGATGGGGAAGTTAAATTCCCTTTTGAATCCTTTGGAAAATTGTCCACCTGTTGATAGAGAAAAACAGAAATGTTTTCTGAACCATATATAACAGAGTAATAGTTTGCATAGAAGTCCGTCAGTCTTGAAATGAAATTTAAAACAATTTTTTACAGTGGAGGATAATTGCTTTACAGTGTTGTGTTAGTTTCTGTTATATAGCAACATAAGTATACATATATCCCCTCCCTCTTGAGCTTCCCTCCCACCCCCTTCATCCCATCCCTCTATGACATCACAGAGCTCTGAGCTGAGCTTTGAAATGAAATTGTTGATTAATCATCCCTTCTGCATGTGGCAGAGTGAATCTTTTAAACTTTCATCCATTATCAACTTGCAGGATTTACTAGATCTGAGCTTTATGATTTGATAGTAAGTGAATGTTAAACATGATAACCTATACTTTTTTCCCTTAATTTTGTGCCTGCCTTATAATAATAATAAGATGTTGTAATTGCCAGTTGTGCCAATCTTTGAGGGGAAAATGTGAATCATTACTGTCTAATAGAATATAAGCAAGCCATAAATACATGTCATCACAAGTCACTTCAAAGTTTCTAGTAGACACAAGAAGGAAAATGAAGCAACTGAGATTGTAATCATCTTTTATTTTTATCTAGTATATCCAAAAATCTGTCAACATGTATTCAGTCAAGCTATTAATGATATAGTTGACATTTTTTTTAATAGTAAATCTTTGAAATCCATTGTGTATTTTCCACTTACAGTGCATGTCAGTTTGTGTTAGCCATGTTTCAAATGCTTAGTGGCCACGTGTGGCTAATGACTGCAGTATGGGACAGCACTGGTCGAAGTAGTATGTCGTTTTGTAGGTCCTGTAACCCCAGTCCGACCTGACACTTAGAATGGCCTCAGTAGATGCAGGTTTGATTAAGCTTCCCTGTGTCTTTACCTAGTTATCTGGGATTTTGCCCTTCATTTTCAGTGTTTCCTTAGAGAAGTATGATAGCTCACTAGCTTCATCATAATCTGATTACACATGAAATAGTGGACATTTGTGTTCTTGGTTTACAAATCTGTGTGTCTCTGCTTTCTTGCATGTGCGTTAATCAGCATGGACTTTTTTTTTCTCTGTTGTAGGCAGGGATTATGTATGGGCCAGTTTTCTACATCCCCCTATGTACTTGGCCCAGAGTTGGTAGGCAGTGCCTCTGGGTAAACAAGACAGTATAGATTTCTTAGTTTTCCTCTTAAATTGCGAGTTCTTGAATAGCCGCGATGTTTTTGCTCTCTAAAGCCTGATGGGATCAGATGCCAGGTATGTGAGTTTGTGTGTGGGGCCCAGGGTGGAGGGGAGTGCGTTTTAAATTTTTGTTGCAGGTGACAGAAGCACTCCCCATCCTTTATGTTAAGGCTGTTTCATTCTATCCCTCAATACAGACAATGGTTGAAAATGGAAAGAAGGTCCAGGGTCTCAAACTCCGTCAACAGAGTCTGTGTTCACTATGCAGGTGGTTCTAGGGCCCCCGACAGAGCACGGGCGTGGAGTGGCCTGGGGCTTCTAGTGGAGAGGATCTGGAAGGCTTTTCCATTTGTGCTGCCAGGACAGTAGTGTGGCAAATCCAGGCCAGCCTAACCCCTAGGGGGTGATGCTTGGTGGCTGAGCTACTGTGTCGGGCTTCTCTTCCAGGTGTCTTGTTTAGAATCAATTAGGCTGAGTGAAAGCATGCGTCCTTATCATATCTTCAGCGATATTCAAGGATTAACTGCTCTGAGAATTATCCTTGGTGCTTCAGGTCTCCTGATCCAACTGAACCCCACTGTTCCACCCCCTCCTCCAGGCAGCTTCCCCACTGTCTGCCCCCATCTCCTTGCCCCACCCACCCAGAAGTCTCTATCTTCCTCCTGAGCCACATCACAGGGTCCTTCAGGACCCAGCTGTTAACGATGGTTTTTCATTTCGTGAGGGTTTTTAACAGTCTAATCCTATTCATTTCCAGTTACTCGTGATTGTTTTCCTTGTTGGCAGGTTCCTGTAGGAGAGCAAAAGAGCTGGTCATATTTTCAGAGTGGAAATAACCCAGAAGGTGGGGCTTGCTGGCCAGGTCTTCTGTGGTGAAGAAAGAATGGAATGCTGGAGGTGGGGATGGGTGAGGGTATGCTGGCAGATCAGGGAGCAGCTAATAACCAAACAAATGGATGATAAATAGGCCCTCCCTAACCTATGGGTTCAGAGGGGACCTTATAGGTCACCCCACTGTATTCAACCACTTAGACTCTGGAGTGTGTATTTCAGTTCTGTAGGTTCTTAAAGTGAATTTAGCTACAGGCTTCCAAATGAGCTGAACAGACAGACATACAAACTCCAGCAGTGCTGCCGAGGTTCTGGGCTCCTCTTTTACTGTGGCATCTAAGGTGACAGCCTGAGCGAGATTGACTAGGTGAGAAGGCACCAGAGGATTTGTCAATATTCGTTGATTGCAAGTCACAGAAACTCAACTTGAACTAGCTTAGGATAGGAGGGAGGGCTTTCCTGGTGGCACTGGTGGTAAAGAACCCACCTGCCAGTGCAGGAGATGCAAGAGACATGGATTTGATCCCTGGGTCAGGAAGATCCCCTGGAGGAGGGCATGGCAACCCACTCCAGTATTCTTGCCTAGAGAATCCTATGGACAGAGGAGCTTGGCAGGCTACAGTCCATGGAGTTGCAAAGAGTCAGACACGACTGAAGTGACTTTGCACTCACGTAGGTTGGGGTGAGGAGTGGGGGTGCAGCTTGGCTCATGGGATGCCAAATTCTGTGCTAAAATGGTGTCGGGGCCTCTCTGGTTCCCTCCCTCAAACCAGCTCTCTGTGCTGGCTTAGGAGTGTCTTGGACAGCTGCCAGGCTCACATTTTCCTAGTTTCTCCACCAGAGAGGAAGGCTTTAATCTTCCTTTTCTTCCCCATTCTACTCCCTTCTCTTCCTTCTTCTTGTAGTCACCCCTTCCCTGTCCCTTTCCTCTCCCACCACCCAAAATCCCAGGGAGGGTTTCTGATAGCCTTCCTAAGGACACCTTTCCATCTCTTGGGAACAGCTATGGTCAGGCTATAACCTGGTTGGAGTGGGGTCGGGGGCAGGGGCAGGGAATAGGAGGACAGCTTTCTAGAAAGAAATGCAGTTATCAGAAGAAGGCTGGGCACTGAGAGTCATGGGGCAGACCGTGTGCCGCATGGTAATGTGTTAGAGAAAATGCAGAGACTTGTCTTCGAGTGAGCAAGGCTGGAGATGAGAATAAACAATTTGAGTACGTGGTGTTCGAATGACGTCCCAACATGGTAGCTGGGGCAGCAGAAATGATTTTTGTGCTCTCCATCTGCTGTTCCACTCCTGCTTCTAGGGCATCAGAATTCACAGTATCCATGTTGTTAACTTATTTATCCCTTACCCTCAAAAAGTATTTGAGGCACTGGATGACTGATTCATCAGAAACATTGTGACCATCGTAAATGACACTAATGCATACAAGAATGTGGAGAGTCTGAGTTACCCCATTTTAAAGCCAAGTCAAAGAACCGATGATGTCACAGTAAGCCAACATTTGACCATTAAATCTTTCTAGAGTAAAACCAAGGGAATCTGGTATAACCATCCAGGGAGCTACCCTCTCGCACTCTAAAGCTCTTTCTCACTACCTAACAACTCAGCATTTCACTTTTTGTATTTCATCTTGTTAAAAACAGCTTCATCGAGATATGATTTATATTCCACAAAATTTACCATTTTTAGTATACAGCACTGCTCAATGTTTAATAAATTTACAGAGCTGTGGAATCATCACAATTGAGTTTTAAAACATCTCTCTCACCGTCCCCAAAGAGCCCTCATGCTCATTTGCAATTCCTCCTTATCATCCCCAGCCCTAGGCGACTGCTAATCTACTTCCTGTCTATAAATTTGCCGGTTCCAGACATGTCGTACAGATGGAATCTTACACTGTGTGGTCTCTGTGTCTGACCTTCACTTGGTGCAATGGTTTCGCGCTGCATGTATCAACCCTTAGTTCCTTTTTGGTCCTGGAGAGTCCGCCTTCCCCTGTATGGAAATGCCACGTTTTGTTTACCTACTTGGTGGATGTTTTAGTTTCCACTTTTTCACGATTATGAGTACTGCTGCTATAAACATTCATGTGCACATCTCTGTGGACACGTGTTTTCTTTTGGCAAGACACATCATATAATTGCCAGGTTGAATGGTAAATGCGTATTTAACTTAAGCTGCCAAACTACTTGCCACAGTGACTTTGTGCTTTCCACGTTTTATATATTCACCAGTAACATTTGAGGAGTGGCCCTGTCTTTTCAAACTTGAATGATTCTTATGGATTTTAAGGTGGGGAAAGCCAAGAAATGGACTTGAGGTGCAGATGGTAAGGCACTTAGCACATACCCCTTGCTGTTTGGGTTTGATTACTAGATGTGTGCAGGGCAGCTTTTTTTTGCTTGAGAGGTGAACACAGTGTTATGTCTTGATAGAGCTGTTGACGCCAACATCAAAGATTTGGAAATACACCCTGGAAACGGGGCATTTTAGAGATCAGCTTAAAAATAACCTCAAAAGGAGGGATAATCACATGGTGTTTCTTAGTCCTGGAGTGGTTTTTGTATTCCAGAGGTAGCTTGTTTTGTTTAAACCCATGCTTTTTAAATTGGATGGATTTAGGGCATGAGGTAACCTTGGGGCTTTTCTTCGGTAGGTTTATCGGAGCATGTGAGCAGCAGATTTGACAGTCCAGATAGTGATGTTGCCAGAGCCCTGACCAGATTTACATCAGTGCTGGTGGCTCTGACTGATTCATGGACCAAGATCAGTCCTCATTGATGGCAGGTTTTATTTTTAAAGAAGAATGATGTATTTGTTTCTCAAAAGAAATGTCATCCCCTGATAAAGGCAAGTTGTGAATATAGGGAGGAAGATTAATGCTCTTAAGAGTTTCACTTCATGATCATTATGGTACATTATCTGGATGGCATTTATGGTTTTAAAAGAGTGTGGTCATTTTTGGGGGGAGGGAGTGAGGTACTACAGTATTTTAGGAAGGATTCATCGCCAGAATGAAACCACTGCCTATGTCTTTTTCTCTCCCTCTTACCTTTCCCTCTTCTTTATCGTCTGGGCAATCTTTTATCTCACCTGCACCTTAGTTAATATATGAGAGCACTCAGCCCATAATTAATGCTTAGTAAAGTTTGCATGTTTGTTGAGTCATTCATTCATTTATTTATATGTATCTGGTCTGCGGAATAAATAAGACACCTAAATTGTGATCACAAAGCAGCTTTGTTTTGTGTCCCACTGACTCTTTAAAATTTATTCAGAGAGGTTAGTCCATCTCATGCCTCTGGGTGAAATATATAACTTTTCTGATTAGATTTTTAAAAAATTCTACAGTCAATTTCAGTTGCTAAATACTCTCAATTTAGAACTCGGAATGCCTGATTTAAAATAAAAATTTCAAATTCGACTTAAAAGAAAATATCTTTTTCTTTCTCCATTTTCTCCTGTTACTCTCCTCGCTTTATCTGACTGTCATGGTTTGGGTCCCCTCCAGGGTTACAATGCAAACTGGAGACAGGAGGGGGGAGATGAGAGGTAAGAAGAATGAGAAAGTTCTTACTTGATGGTATGCAGGAAGACAGTGCTCTGCTCTCTAATCCTGACAGATATTTTGAGCTGATTCTTGCTCTTTGAGGAGGTATTTTCGGCTGGACCATGTGCTCCTAAAATTCATGTGTTAAAGTCCTGACCCTGGTACTTTGGACGGGACTGTTTGTGGAGGTAGGACCTTTAAAGATATGATTAAAATAAATGAGACTATATGGGTGTGACTGGTGTCCTTTTAAAAAGACATTAGGACAAAGGCATGCAAAGAGGAAGGGCTCTTGAACACAAAGGGAGAAGGAAGCCATCTACAACCAGGGAGAGAGGCCTTAGTTCAGTTCAGTCACTCAGTCATGTCTGATTCTTTGCAACCCCATGAACTGCAGCATGCCAGACTTCCCTGTCTATCACCAACTCCCGGAACTTACTCAAACTCATGTCCATTCAGTTGGTGATGCCATCCAACCATCTCATCCTCTGTCGTCCCCTTCTCCTCCTGCCTTCAATCTTTCCAGCATCAGGGTCTTTTCCAATGAGTTGGCACTTCGCATCAGGTGGACAAAGTGTTGGAGTTTCAGCTTCAGCATCAGTCCATCCAGTGAATATTCAGGATTGATTTCCTTCAAGATGGACTGGTTTGATCTCCTTGCAGTCCAAGAGGCCTCAGAATAAATCAGAATTGGCTTTGCTGTTACCACTGTCTTGGACTTCTAGCGCCCAGAATGGTGAGGATACAGATTTCTGTTGCATAAGCCACCAGATGTGACACTTTGTTACACAGTCCTAGCAAACCAGCAGAGGAGGCCTTGGAAGATCCCTCTCTCTCCCGGTTCCACTCCTGGACCGTCACTAGGGACGCCTCTGATTCCTGTGTTGCAGGTTCTGCTTTGTTGCTTTTCTGTCTGGGACTTGGACTCTCTCTGCTCTCTTCACCCTGTAATCCACTCTGTTAGGCAGAATCCAAGACAGCTTACTACCCTTCCATGCATTGCCTATGTCTGGTTTACAGGAGACAGACATCTGTGCACAGATAAACTTCAGCATCAGGCTGATCACAGCCCAGCAGCTACCATGCCTTCATTCCCACCCTTAGAACTTAGGCCAATTTCTCTCCAAACTTGTAGATTTTCCAGGCGAGGATCAGACCCCTGTCCAGTCTCTCTAAGTAGTCCTGTGGGCCTTTCTCATTAGGTTGAGTAGGCCTGGTGGGAATCATTGCATCATTCCTTCCCAAGAAAGCTGCTGCTGCTGCTGCTAAGTCTCTTCAGTCGTGTCCAACTCTGTGCGACCCCATAGACGGCAGCCCACAGGCTCCTCTGTCCCTGGGGTTCTCCAGGCAAGAACGTTGGAGTGGAGAAAGAAACTCCCCCAGTCTCCACGTGCTCTGACCCGTTTAAACCCTGGATGTGAGTGAGGGTTCAAGAGTCCTGTTACCAGTTTTTAGCTAAATCCTTTGAAATTGGGCATCTTGGACCGGCCGCAATGAAATGTCTGTTGGATCTTTGTGCTTCCAATTTGACACCCAGTGCTTGTTCGGGTGGCACTGAGTGGTAAAGAACCTGCCTGCCAATGCAGGGGACCTAAGAGACGGGTTCGATCCCTGGGTCAGGAAAATCCCCTGGAGGAGGGCATGGCAACCCACTCCAGTATTCTTGCCTGGGAAATCCCATGGACAGAGGAGCCTGGCAGGCTACAGTCCATAGGGTCACACAGACTCGGACAGGACTGAAGCGACTTAGCATGAACGCTTGTTCACCCATCCTTTCTCTCAGCCTCAGTGAACTTCCTCTGAGTGTGGACCATGGAGAAAGTCCTGCTGAGGTCAGAGGTGAACGCTTGGGTGTTGCTCACTTCAGTCACTCAGTCATGTCCGACTCTTTGTGACCCCAGGGACTGCAGCTTGCCAGGCTTCCCTGTCCTTCACCGTCTCCTGGAGCTTGCTCAAACTGATGTCCACAGAGTCGGTGATACCATCCAACCATCTCATCCTCTGTTGTCCCCTTCTCCTCCTGCTGTCAATCTTTCCAGCATCAGGGTCTTTTCCAATGAGTCAGTTCTTCGCATCAGGTGGGCAGATGCTAAAGCCTCAGCTTTAGCATCAGGTGCAGCTAGGGTGTTGGAGAAGGCGATGGCCCTCCACTCCAGTACTCTTGCCTGGAAAATCCCATGGGCGGAGGAGCCTAGTAGGCTGCAGTCCATGGGGTCGCTAAGAGTCGGACACGACCGAGTGACTTCACTTTCACTTTTCACTTTCCTGCATTGGAGAAGGAAATGGCAGCCCATTCCAGTGTTCTTGCCTGGAGAATCCCAGGGATGGGAGAGCCTGGTGGGCTGCTGTCTATGGGGTCGCACAGAGTCAGACACGACTGAAGCGACTTAGCAGCAGCAGCTAGGATGTACTTTTTCCTTGTTGAGAGGTTCCCTACCTGGAAGTGGTAGAATCTCAAGCAAAAATAATAGATCAGGCATGCAGATCTGGTGGAGCCCTTGGCCTGCTTTGCATGAGGCTGATAAAATCTCTGTCCTAAGCACTTGCCCCCTGGGGTTTTAGCAGCTGGTTCTTGCTCTCTGTTGACTCTTACATTCCATTATTCAAATGGTCAGCTCCCTTGGCTAAACTCAGCATGTAAAGATTAGGGAGATGCTGCAGGAGGTGCACAGCTTAGAGAGAGGGAAGCAGAGGGAGCAAAGAGGAGCAACTTGATAAGATTCATAGGCCAAATGAGATGGTAGTTTGGGGTTTTTAAAAACGTAGTGCTTTTATATGTACATGTGAAAACTGATCACGGCATTTACTTAATCCCATTGCAGCTAACCCAGTCCATTTAGGACCATAAAAAGCCTTGCTGAGGTCAAAGATGAAGTCTACAGTCTACCCAGGCACCTAACCTGTATCTCTGTCCTACTCATTCCTTCGGGAAACATTTATTGATTTTTATGCCATTGGCTAGCACCCAAGTAATAAGCAAAATGAAAACTCTACCCTGAAAGTCCTCCATTCCAATGTAAATAGCCTGAGGTGTACATTTTCAGATTTGCCAGAAAAACTGGTAATTGGGACTCTTGAACCCCTCTTGCTTACATCCAGGGTCTAAAAGGGTCAGGGAATGGAGACTTTCTTCAGAGAGAAGTTTGCATCAGTTCCCACCATGCCCGCTCAGCCTCCCAAGAGAAGCTTAAAGGACTGCTGGCAGAGTTTGGACGGGTGTTTGACCTTCCCCTGGGACTGCTGTGCCCCGTCTTGTCAGAAAGGCCCGACGAGGAGCCCTCTTCTCGTCAGCTTGCCCAGATCCTGAGTTTCCTTTTAGAGACACTCGGACCCCTACCTTTGTGGTGAAGACTTCTCTGATTTTTCCTAGCCCTCAGGGATTTCCATCCAGGAGGCAGAGTCTTAAAGCAGCTTCTGCCCCCAGGGGCAGTTTAGATGGCAGGACAGGCTCTCTCATCAGGCACTTCTTTATCCAGGGAGACCTTTTACAGCATGTATTTGTTTTGCCACCTTGAGTGTGTATACAGCTTTGGGTTAAAATTCCATTTGCTGGAGAGGGATGATTGTAGAAGCAGGTACTCAAGGGAGAAGGGGTGGATGCTGAGCAAGAGAGAAGTGTTGTAATTTCAGTGTCTTGCATTTGTTCAGTGTCATCTCCAGTGCTTTGGATTTTAAGTCTCATGTACTTTTCACTTGGAAGAAAAATTCTTGAAGTCTGTCCGGGGGTGCACATTTAGTATTTCTGGTGTTGCTGAAGATTCTGAGGAAGCATCTCACATTCCATGATGGAGGGATTAGTTAGAGCAAGAACATTGTTATTCATTCAGGTCCTCCAGTGACTCAGAGGGAACTATTTTAAACCATTGCCCTTGAATCCTGGGGTATGGCATCTTGGATGCTAATACATCCCTGTGATTCAGGAAAAGGCACGTGTGTGTATAGCTGCCATTTGCCTCTGTGAGTTATTGTTTCTTAGTGGCCATGGTAACCAGCTAGTTTCTCTTTTGCTTTTAATGTAGAATGCTCCCCTCTCATCCACCCACAATATTTTGAAAGATTCTGTCAATGTTCAGAAATAATGATCTATAATATCTACTTATGCAGTGTCTCTAAATTATTTTTAACGAAATTGTCAATTATAGGTATGATTAGGTGGTATGATAGGTATAGAACAGTGGTTCCCAATCTCATTGAGCATCCAAGTCACCTTGTATGTTAAAAAAAAAAAAAATTACAAGAGACTTCCTTTGAAGTCCAATGGTTAAGACTCTGCACTTCCAGTGCAGGAAGTGTGAGTTCAATCCCTGGTTAGGGAACTAAGATCCCACATGCTGTGGACCATGACCAAAAAACAAAGAAAAAAAACCCAATTCTGAGCCTCACTTCTGTTTACAGAATCCAAACACCTGGCTGGGGCTCCAAGGGGGCCCTTACGTGCTGACATAGTTGTCAGCATTGTCTTATGAAATAACCTTTGGGTCACATGCAGGGATGGAGGAGGGGGTGAGTGAGAGAAGGAGTAGTTTGGTGATAGAAGAAAGGAACTTTTTGCCTCTCTTTTCCTCATGATTACATTTCGGTTGGAGATGGCTTGTGGTAGAGAAATAGCTAAAGAGAATTTAGGAGCAAGGAGCCTTTTAGCGCTACGGGCATTGCTTATTAACCTTTGTTCCTTCAAAATTCATTTTTAATCAAAGAGGTTCTCAACCTGAAATTTTCCTAGCTCTACAGATTGGAGAAGAATGAAGGTTATTAAACTATTAAAAAAAAAATAAGAGTTAAAGAATTAACATCTTTGTTGAGATAAGTCACATGCTATTCAATTTATCCATTTGAATGGTACAGTCGATCGGTTTTTGGTGTGTTCACAGGTTGTACAGCCACCATAGCAATAAATGTAGAACATTTCCATCACCCCAAAAGGAAAATTCTATATTGGTTATGTCATTTTTAATACTCATAGAAGTCTAACTTATTAGTTCACAGTATAGCTCTATAGGCTAACATCAAGGCTTTTTGATTCAGGCTAGAAATTCTATTCGATAAGGGTAGTTCATGTTAAGCTTTGGTTGAGAGTTACATTATTTTTAAAGGGAAAATGGATTAACAAACCCTGCTTGTTGGCTCTAGTCTTTCAGATGAAAGGGGAACAGTCTGTGCCTCCCTGCCCTATTCCATCCTCACTGATGGAGTGACATCGCTTGGTAACTGGCAATGAAGCAATGCTTGGTGACTTATTTTGGGTTGAGCATGGAGTAAACTGACCAACATTTCTGCTCAGTGGATAGACAGGCTTTTTCATCTGCTTGAAATGAGAAGATTTAATTCAAATACCTTTTCCTGTATATGTGAAACATGCCCTTCTCTTTTTGAACCATCCAAATTAGACTCCCATGCAGCTAATTCAGCTTAATCACAGCTCTTTTGACCTAAGCACCTAGTTACTTTTCCAAGGACTGCTCTTAGTTTGGTTTAACTAAGTTGATAGATGTCACTTTATCCAGTCTGGGTTTTGAAAATTTGAATCTGCGAGTTGGAGCCGAAAGATTCCAGCTGACCCAAGGAAGGCAAGTCATGATTGACTCTTGGATCCTCTTGGGGAAGAGGGGGCTACTGAGGCAAAGGGAGCCCAGGTGACTTCCCACAAGTCCTGACTTCCAGGATTAGGTCCTGGAGTTAGGTCCTTTTACCAATTCTGGGAAAGCAGTGATTTGTTACTAACTTTAATTATCCCCAGCTACAGTTCTTGTTTCTAGTTACTATTTTGTGGGTTTCCAAACCTTTTTACCCTTGACCCCCATCTCTGTCATCCCAGAGTTATACCCTTGGACCACCCAGCTCTCAAACACCCAAAGCTTCCAGGAAAACATTCATTTTCACAGCTAATACCTCCCCCTGGGAGTTTTTGGAATTACTTGCTTTATTTACTTAATCCTCTTTAAATGAGCCTTTGCATACTTCTCACTGCCATACTGAGGGGTGAGGGGGAGACGAAGACAAATACACCAAGCTACTAGTGCCCACACCCGTGAAACATGCCCCCCCACCTCCGGCCCTACGTGCCCCATGACGTCAAACAAAAATCTGACCCAACTTTGCCTGAGACATTGTGTTCTTGCCTGAAAGGATGCTTTGGGTGGTTCCACCTTGGTGGGTTACACAGTTTGTGGGTTATCCAAGGCTGGATTTCTCTTTGCTTCTTTTCCTGGTGCATGGATTTGTCCTGTTTTCTTGGTTGGTAGCACTTCACCCGGAGGGTGGAAGGAATTGAACTTCAAGGGCAATTTCCATCTTCTAGCTGCATTTGGTGGAGAACCATGAGGCACTGTCAGGTTGGGAACATCTGCTTATCATGGTTTCTACTTGGATTCATCAAAAGATGGTTGTTCTGACATGATGAAGGGCTGGTTCATAAACCAGCACAGCTTTGATAAGGATATTTCCAGTTCCACATACCTCATTTCTAACTTCTCAAACTTGTATGCCAGAGTCAACCAAGCAGATGCCTAGGCCCCGCCCTTGAGATTCAATTTCCAGGGAATTTTACATTCAGCAAAGTGTCCCCAGATTCTTCTGATTCAGATTAAGTTGGGGGGCCACCTTCCAGAAGCACTGTCCTCAGAGTTTGCACTTTGCCATTCAGGTACCAGCCCAGCCTTCTCTGTGGTTAAGTACATGGCAATTAACAAGGTGTAATTACAGTGTGTGCGGTTTCCAAGGCAACGGACATTCTGTCACTCCTGCTGAGGCTGGGAAGATTGAAAGGGACCACAGGGAGGCCACAGGAATGGTGTGGCCTCCAGATTAATGTCATTGAGGTGCTTTGTGACCGGTCCAAAGGGCCCTGCTTAAGGGTAGCAGCAATAATGAAAGTCAGAAATTAACAAATTCGAACCCAGGGAGCCACTGGACCACTTCTGGAGGTGACAGCAAAGACCTCAAGAGGAATGGGTCCAGCCGTTCAGTTGCCTGCATTTCCTACCCGCCCCCACCGTGCCATCTGTTTCCTCAGATCAGTTTAGTCCAGAATAAAGATGGTGGATGAACATGATGACCTTGAAAGGCTTTTGAAAGGTAATGATCAACCTAGTCAACATCTGACCATCGTTCCTTAGTCCTCAAATAGACTGACCTGTTAATGTTCCCCTGTTCTCACTTTGTCAGCTGAGGCTTGACGTTACATTTCTTGAGTGCTTTCCAGGTGATGAGAACTTGCACGTAGATTTTTCTGTCATTTTTGACCTGAACATACACTTTCCAGGTTTCAGGATGGAAGAGGTCAAGTTCATGCCATGTTTTAGCCCAGGAGTTTACTTTCAGGTTTTAGTTTTAAAGCTGTAGGGCAGTGGAAAAGGCATTCACCCATCAGTCCGACTTTGGTTCTGAATTATATCATGCAGAGGTGTGGGGAATGCAGACAGGTGTCTTCACTTTGAGGTTCCATCTCTCCCTCTGGAAAATGAGGGGCTCTCACTGGATCCATAGTGGGATCCATAGTGGGATCTTACCTTTTGAAGGGTGACAATGCCTTTGCAGAATCTAATGAAAATAGGAACTTCCCAGAAAAAAGTACAGGGACTTCGCTGGTGGTCCAGTCGATGAAGACTCCGCAATCCCAATGCAGGGGGCCTGGGTTCGATCCCCTAGTCAGGAAACTAGATCCTGCAGGGATGCACATAAGACCTGCCACAGCCAAATAAACTAAAAAAAAAAAAAAAAAGTACAGATATACTGTCATTCCAAAAATTTACCTTCATTTTCTAAAGGCACCACAGATCCCTCCTGAATGAGGTGGTTTCATAAGACTTTTCAAGCTCCGGATTGGAATCACTGGGTCCCATGAGGACCTGGGGAGAGTCTTTCACTGTTTTGAGTGGCTTCCTGAGGAATGAGGTATTTGATGAGGGAGGTTTTGTTTTTTTCTCACATTTTTCCCTCATTGCCCTGTGCATCTATGAGGGGGGAAAAAAACACACTGAGAAAAATAAATAGGGAATGAATGGCATCTGGAATATGAGCTGCGCTTCAGTATGCCTCACTCCTGTGGCCCTTTCAGAGGAGGTGGAGGCTGTAACTGTACCGTGAAGGGGATGGAGAGGAGGGAGTTAGGCACTGAGTTTTGTGCAGTGACAGGCCAGCCTTTACTTAAGCTTGTGCTACTTTGAATGAGGAGTTGGAAGAAAATGAAAAGTTTCAGTTAACTTGAAAATGTTGGATGCTTCAAAGGAGTATCACAAATGGGAAGAACATAACATTCTGCACCACTTCCCAGCCCTTAACCCTGACCACCTTCCTAACTCAAACCCAGACGCTTACCCATGGCCCAAAGTCCCAGTCCACTTGGGAAGGAGTCACTGTAGTGTTTGTTTGGAAACCTTGAAGTGTGTGCATGTGTGTGTGTGAGTTGCTCAGTCATGTCTGATTCTTTGTGACCCCATGGATTATAGTCCACCAGGCTCCTCTGTCCATGGGATTCTCCAGGCAAGAATACTGGAGTGGGTTGCCATTCCCTTCTCCATGGGATCTTCCCAACCCAAAGGATCAAACCTGGGTCCCCTATATTATAGGCGGATTCGTTACCATCTGCGCCAGGAAACCTTGATACTTAGTTTCTTTTTTTCTCCTTCTGGCTAGATGCTGAAGGTCTCCTCTAGAGCTGTGGAAGGCTGAATGGACTAAACATGAAGAGCTTGAAAGCCAAGTTCAGGAAGAGTGATGTAAGTACTTGTGACTCACGTCTGGCTGCAGAAACACCCTCCCTTGGACCTTGATAAGATGCTGGGTTAATCAACTACGTAAGTCAGAAGTGCTCTGGGTCCCAGCTCAGCGTGGCTTTTGTGAATGATGTGTTCTTGCTGTTTGTGTATATACCTTCTAAAAAGGACTTTTTTTTTTTTTTTTACTTCTGATGTCAGTGCCTTGTAGAGAAAGAAACAGTCAAATTAACATCTCAAAAAAAAGAGTAAAATACCTCAGCATTTCTAAATCCCCCCAAATCTGACACAGAATGTCATTTTTAGAGAGCGGTTAAGGAATTATGTGTTAACGCGGTTCATGCCGGGCGTTTAGAAAACTTAAATTCTGTTAAGGCTTTTGTGGTAAAACAGCAATATCTATTGCCGCCTGCACCTTTATTCCCCCTTAATTCCTGGGGTTCTTCCTCATTTGTTATTCATCATTCAAGCCTTTGAATTGGAGTAACCAGTGATGCTAAAGCTGAAACTCCAGTACTTTGGCCATCTCATGCGAAGAGTTGACTCATTGGAAAAGATTCTGATGCTGGGAGGGATTGGGGGCAGGAGGAGAAGGGGACAACAGAGGATGAGATGGCTGGATGGCATCACCAACTTGATGGACGTGAGTTTGAGTGAACTCCAGGAGTTGGTGATGGACAGGGAGACGTGGTGTGCTGAGATTCATGGGGTCGCAAAGAGTCGGACATGACTGAGCGACTGAACTGAACTGAACCAGTGATGATGCCTGAATTATGAGACAAAGTCTCCCAGAGGAGAAAATGGAGAAAAGGAACATAGCAGTAGGATTATATGTGATGCTATTATAACAGAAGGTCAGCTCATAAACCCTGCCGAGGCTCCAGTCTTGTGCTAGCTGCTGCAGATACTTTGAGCAGAGTTGTTGAAGGGGAGAAATACATGGAAGGATGTTTGATGGAAGCTCAGCAATGTCACCCTCCTAATGGGCTTGCTTGGCTGTCATTTAACATTGGGTAATTAAAAGTAAACCTGGATTTTATTGCTTTGCTGTGAATTATATGACAGCTTGGCACAACCACATTTTTACAATGAGTGGAGACCGTGTCTTACGGCTAACACGTCACACACGCACATACACACGCGAACACACATACCTCCTCTTGGCTGAAGCTTATCTCCTGAGGCTACATCATGACATGTAACTTACTGCCCTGATAAGCCCCAGACTGGAGGAGGTGCTTGTGGAATGATTGCAGAATCTTGTTATGCCGAAAGGAAGTTTGAGCTCTAAGGAGAAAGGGTTTTTGGGGAAAAGCGGACTTGACTTCCTCATTCTTCAGGTAAGTTATCTAAGACTCAGAGAATGTGACTTGGCCGAAGTTGTCCAGGTAACCTTTGGCTGGAGTGACAGCGTTGGTCATCTGACTTCCTTGACCTCTTGCCCTGCCACTCCCATGAGAAAACTCCCTTCAGTCTTCTCATTTGTTGGCCAAGTGATGCTACAGCCTCTAGATCTCATTGGACTTTCAGTTAATAAGGAAAAGGCAGTTAAATGGAAAATGTTGCCCAGCCGGGCCGATTCGGGTTTATAACTTGTGTGACTAGGTTCACAAATGCCTTTTCCATTCCATTGGGCAGCTTCCGTTTGTACAAACTGAAATTGTTTTAGCAAAATTTAATCAGTCTAGACTTCCATGATATATGAACAGGGGCAGGGGGGAAATAATAGGAGCATACACTTTAGGTTTATAAACTGGTGGCTGTAGGGAGGGTATTGCTGGAATCTAGTTTTTTAAATAAAAACTGAAATATTTCCATGGTTTAGGGGAAAAAAAAGTCACAGTAATAACACTATTAAAATCTTCTGGAATTTGGCAGTTGAAAGGCTTAGATTTTGGCACTTAGCACAAAGGGAAGAAATGTTAGAAGAGCAAGCTTGGGAGAGGAGAGCAAAAGAAATTGGTATTATGGGGTCAGATGGTATCAGATGGTTCCCCAGTTTCACCCCAAATTTCTTCCCAAAGCGTAATCCCTCCACTGCAAGATGGAGGGAATAAAAGCAGAAAAGAAAATCGTTTCAAAGCCCAGCTTGTTAATCAGCCGTAGGATAGCAAGAGCTAACCATTATAAAATATTTGCTTTATGTCAGGTGCTGTGCCAAGCTCATTATGTGAACTTTGTTTAATCTTGCTGCAACCCTTATGTGCTAAGTATTATTGGCAGGCTCATTTTCCAGATGAAGAAACTGAGACCCAAGGAGCTCCAGTCCCTTGCCTGGGCCTGTGTTCTTCTAGCTAAAAGTTGTCAGTGTTTGTGCCCAAGTAGCCTGATTCCAGCCCCCAGGTTTTGCAAAAGAGAAAATGTGGATGCAGGTCTGATTTTATGAAACAGCAATCCAGGCAGTAGCTTGGGAAAGCCACTTCAGACCTAGGTCTGTGGCCTTGGGCAAGTCTGTTCCCCTTCCTGAACCCCCAGGCTCCTCACCTGAAAACTGAAGATAGTATTACCTCGTGAAGTTGTGAAGGTTAAGTGTTCTAATGCCTGTAAGGCACACGTTTTAGGCCTGGCATCCTTGAGGTGCTTGGTACATCTTTCTACCTCTTTCTTACTCGCAGACACCCATGCTGGAGTTGAGAGGACTTCGGCTGTATGGTTGGCAGACAGGTTCAGACTCACCACAAGCTTTACTTGGGAAGGTTACTACCTCTTGCTCGGGCATTGTAAGTGGTCTTCAGAGCACAAACCTTGGCAGTGAGGGCCTTTTCTCTCTTACAACATGTACTTTAAGCAGTAGATTTTAGATGAAAATTATATCAGTGTGATTGTAACACGAAAGAAGCAGCTTGTTCTCTCTTATTCTCTGTGTGACCACTGGGAATTTTTACTTGTGTCTAAAATTTAAAACAGTCAAATAGGACAGACTGCAAAATGATATTTTTGCTGGTGCAAACTTAATTTCATGTGTGAAATCTTTTACTGACTCTGAATATTTTTAAAATTGAAAATTATTATTGAAAAAATAAAGAGGGAAATTCACTACTGATGACCTTCCTTTGAAAAGTAATTGGAGATGAAATGTAAATTGTCATGTAAAAGCGTTTTAAAAGGCAAAATAAAAGTGAAAGTCGCTCATTTGTGTCCAACTCTTTGTGACCCCATGGACTATGCAGACCATGGAATTCTCCAGGCCAGAAAACTGGAGTGGGTCGCCCTTCTCCAGAGGATCTTCCCAACTCAGGGATCTAACCCAGGTCTCCCACATTGCAGGTGGATTCTTTACCAGCTGAGCCACCAGGGAAGCCCATGAATACTGGAGAGGGTAGCTTATCCCTTCTCCAGTGGATCTTCTCGACCTAGGAATCGAACTCGGGTCTCCTGTATTGCAGGCGGATCCTTTACCAACTGAGCTATCAGAAAAGTAAAAAAAAGAAAATTATTATGTAGAAATTGCTGATTGAAAGTAAAGAGTGAGTCGATAGTATAATTATGGTTTATAAAAAAAGCAAACACAATGAGAAGTAGGCAGAAAGGCCTATGTGGTCTGGAGAGCAAAATAACCTGGTAACTAATTTGCTATCTCTCGGGAGGGACACAGAACTGGGAGTGGGTTGGGGGCGGGGTGAGGGGTTGGGGGGATTTTGCTTTTCACTGGGTGCTTTAGGCTTTCATTTTTTGGTGTATGTGTATGCATCCCCATGTGTCACTTGTTACAAGAAAAACAAGTTCTAAACTGTTTACATTCAGTGCAATGAGCCAAACTGTAATTTTCTTTACCCGTAGTGAGTGGTGTCTCTTAGAGAATAACCCTAAACCCACCCATCAAATTTGCCCGCTAGTCTTTGTGGGAGGCTGAAAGGAGGAGAAAGAAAAGGCCCTTTGTGTTTCTGGGGGGTAGGAGGAAGAGGGGCAGCAGATCATGTTCGGGCTCTCGTAAAGAGAAGGCAGGTGACCCGCGGGCATGATCACATTTCAGCCAGCCTGTGTCTGGGAGGTCTTGCAGCCAAATGAGTTTGTGACCATTGAGCATAAAACCCAGGAGTGAGAAAGGACAAGCGTGGCCCAGAGGAGCCCCCGTGGACGCCTTTAAGGTCATTGTGCTGCACTAGGACCATCAGGCAGGCAGAGATTTCTTCCGAGCATCCTTTCCAGAATGCTTGACTCAGGCGGCTGAGTTTCTGTGCATGACCTAGGGGAAGGACCTAGCCTGTGTCTTTGGGCTGTGGTTAGATACCATCCTTGTCTAGTGGCTTCCATCCCTAAACTTAATAGGGAGCCTGCAGGTAACCCACAGAGGCCAAAGAAAGTCATGGAGCTTAACAAATGTTCCCCTAATATAGGTGACATTTTCCAATTCCTGTTTCTAACTTGATTTGGTCATCTTTGAACTGGGTTAGGTACTGGAAGGGATACTGGAGAAATATGCAGGATGCTGGTTGTCTTGAAGAAACTCAAAAACCCATGTGGGAGGAGAAAAACTACACACAGGCAATAACTAAGGCAAAATACAAATCCTATAGAATGTAGATATTAATAGGATATCCAGGATGATATATCCAGTTGTTAAATTAGGAGACCTGAATGATAAATGCTACAGATTTTCAAAGAGGAGTGAATCACTGGAAATGGGGAAATTGGTAGGAGGTTTATGGAGCTGAAGCTTCTTCTAGGCCTCAGGGAGGCATAGGATTGGAAGGGTGGTTAGGAGAGGAGGAGAGGGTCATGCTGGCGAGCACGTCGTGAGGCACAGTGGGTGGACTCGCTTTCCAAAACCAGCCCTTGTCCTGCACACCAGTGACGCTTAAGGAGCCCAAGAGAATGCCCATGGCATGGCTCTGAGTCTTTGCGTAAATTTTTCATTCTAGTCTAAAAAATGGATGAACTTGAGTTTTTATGCTTGTAAAGTAAGTACAGGGTTCTAAATCATCATTATTTCTTTCTTTTATGACTAGTTTGAAAGTAGCTTCTTTACCTCTTTAAATATTTGCAGCAACCAGTACGTGGTTCCACTTGGAAAAATGAGCTGTCATCATGAGAAATGAAGCCAAGAAGGTTGGGATTTCCCTTTGCTAATAAAATGCTCAGGCTTCTGGAATTTCTTTGTAAATGCCAATTTTTAGTGCCTTGAGTGAAAGGGGTGGAGGTTGAAGGATGCGGAAAAAAGGGTTGAAAGCTCTTTGTAACAAATCTTGAGAACTGCCTCTCCAACATGTTCGAGGCCTTCAGAGTTTACTTTGTGGGTGTGTGCTTAATTTTATGAAAGATTTGTTCCCAATTATGTTTTCCACTGTAACAGGGAAGCAGTGGACATGCCATTTAGGGGGGAAAAAAGAGGCATCCAGTTTGAAATGGCTGTATCAATGAGAGATTAAATTAATGGTATTTCTTTATGGAGCAGCTACTAATGATGGCAGCTTTCAGCCAAAGAATGCACACACCCCATGAATCTTGAGGAACCAGACACATCCTGCTTAGACAGGAGTCTGAATTTGTTGCCTGTTGAGAGAGTGGCTCTTGTGAAGGTCAATAATCAGCATCTCTGCCAAGGTATTTTTTCAAGTTTTTAGTTGTTTATAATAAGTTTTTACAGATGCCCAAGCCTCCCTCCCCCACCTCACATGCAAAAAAAAAAAAAAAGTTTTTAAAATCCGAGCCTCTTTTGACAGAGGAACCTTAGCTAAATCTATTGTAAAGCTTAGCCTCTTTTTTTCCCCCATAGATTTAAAAATACATCAGAGGTGACCTTCTGGGGAAGAGGCCTGAGTCTCTTGTAAACTTGAGCAGAGAATGTGTCATGCTACATAGTTTCCAGGTCCTGTCAGCCCATCTTAGTGAGGAATCTGCTGCTGCCTGATTTTACCTTGTATTAATTTCCTGGGGTGGGGGTGGGGGGAGTGAAAGTCTATCCCTCAGTCCTCTGAATCTTTTGCAACCCCATGGACTGCAGCCCGCCAGGCTCCTCTGTCCATGGGATTTTGCAGACAAGAATACTGAAATGGGTTGCCATTCCCTACTCCAGGGGATCTTCCAGACCATGGGATCAAACCCCTGTCTCCAGCATTGGCAGGTGGATTCTTTACCACTGAGCCATGAGGGAAACCCATTAGTTACCTAGACTTGCTGTGAACATGCCTTGAGTGGCTTATACAACAGTGGTGTATTATCTCACAGTTCTGGTGACCGGAAGTTTGAGATCAAGGTGTTGGTGGGGTTGCTTCCTGCCCCCTGAGGGCTGTGAAGGTGAATCTGATCCGTGTCTCTCTCAGCTTTGTTTGGTGGTTTGCTGACAGTCATTGAGATGCATCACCTTGGTCTCTACCTTCGTCTTCACATGGCGATCACTCTACTTGTCTCTGTTCCTCTTCGAATTCTCCTTTTCATGAGAAAACCAGCCTTATTGGATTAGGGCCCACCCTAAGGACCTCATTTTAACTTGATGACCTTTGTAAAGACCCTATCTCCAGATAAGGTCATATTCTGAGTACTTAAGACTTCAACTGATAATTTCACAAGGTGTGTGTCAGGCGTGGGGCTCACAGTTCAGCCCCAAACATGCCTCCATCCTTTTCTGTCCTAGAACAAATTCCCCAAAGCCCCGGCACCTCCAACTGAGCTCGTGTGCTCATAAACTTTAGCTTCACAGTTTCTTCATCTTTTGGACTGTACATTTTCAGTGTCTAATAAAGTGAGGCCAGAGTATCACAATTTTTTAATGGGTGTTGGTGCCTAATTTTGTTGTTCAGTTGCTAAGTCGTTTCTGACTCTTGGCGATTTCGTGGACTGCATCACGCCAGGCTCCTCTGTCCTCCACTGTCTCCCGGAGTTTGCTCAAATTCATATTTATTGAGTCAGTGATGCTATCTAACCATTTCATTCTCTGCCGCCCCCTTCTTTTGCCTTCAACCTTTCCCAGCATTAGGATCTTTTCCAATGAGTTGACTCTTTGGATCAGGTGGCCGTATCTTCTGAATGGTCATATCTCTTTGCCTTCCCTACCATCCATGGAGTTCTCTAGGCAAGAATACTGGAGTGGTTTGCCATTCCCTCCTCCAGTGGACCACGTTTTGTCAGAACTCATCACTGTGACCTGTCTGTCTTGAATGGCCCTGCACAGCATTGCTTATAGCTTTACTGAGTTGCACAAGCCCCTTCGCTGTGACAAGGCTGTGATCCGTGAAGGGGCAGTGCCTAAACATAATGTTAATCACAAGAATAAATACAATCACACAAGTAAACATGTATTGACCACTGACCTACTACAAGAGAAATTAGGAGAAGAGTTCCCATTGATTTAATTCTTGCCATGTGTCAGGCACTGTACCAAAATCCTTCACATGTAATGCTTACAAAATTGTATCCAATAAAGACTATTCCTGTAATAGCAATTTACAAAGAGAAGTTAAGGTTGAGAGAAGTTAAGTAACTTGGGTAAAGTTGCACGTTTGATAAATGGCAGAGAGATCTGAATCCCAGTTTCTCTTAATGCCAGAGCAATAGTTGTTGACATAGGGCATTCCCTTTCTTAAGTTTCAAAGCTGCAGACTGCAGAAAGTAAATTTTGCTTCAATGCTCTAATGCTTTAGAGCATTAAATGCTTTATTTAATAAATAGATAAAGACCCATGGATTGATTTTGTCATTATCAGCGCTTGCCACTGGTGGCGGCAAAGCTCACTAATAGTGTCATTCCGTGGGCAGAGGAGGCTCTGGGTTGCTTTGAGGGAGGCAAAGCACTTGAAACTGAACTTGCGAAGCAAGAGAGGACAGATGCTGCTGCTTTCTGCTCTTCCTCTGTAGTTCAGAAAACTAATTCTAATTCTAAATGGAAGCCCCATTACTGGCTAACTAGACCACAACCTCATTCTAGTTGTTCAGTCAGCCAGTTGTGTCCGACTCTTTGAGACCCCATGGACCCTCCCCATGGAGGCAGCATGCCAGGCCTCCCTGTCCTTCACCATCTCCTGAAGTTTGCCCAAGTTCATGTCCATTGCATTGGTGATGCCATCTGGCCATCTCATCCTCTGATGCCCTCTTCTCTTTCTGCCCTCAATCTTTCCCAGCAACAGGGCTTTTTCCAGTGAGTCAGCTGTTCACATCAGATGACCAAAATACTGGAGCTCCAGCTTCAGCATCAGTCCTTCCAATGAGTATTCAGGGTTGATTTCCCTTAAGATTGACTGGTTTGATCTCCTTGCTGTCCAAGAGACTCTCAGGAGTCTTCTTCAGCACCATTGTTTGAAGGCATCAATTCTTCAGTGCTCAGCCTTCTTTACAGTCCAGTTCTCACAACTGTACATGATCACTGTGAAGACTATAGCCTTGACTATACTATACTATAGCCTTGACTGTATAGTCAAGGCTATACAGATCCAGAAAAACATCTATTTCTGCTTTATTGACTATGCCAAAGCCTTTGACCTTGTGGATCACCACAAACAGTGGAAAATTCTTAAAGAGATGGGAATACCAGACCACCTGACCTGCCTCTTGAGAAATCTCTATGCAAGTCAAGAAGCAACAGTTAGAACTGGACATGGAACAACAGACTGGTTCTAAATAGGGAAAGGCGTATGTCAAGGCTGTATATTGTCACCCTGCTTATTTAACTTATATGCAGAGTATATCATGAGAAACACTGGGCTGGAGGAAGCACAAGCTGGAATCAAGATTGTCAGGAGAGATATCATTAACCTCAGATATGCAGATGACACTATCCTTATGGCAGAAAGCCAAGAACTAAAGAGCCTCTTGATGAAAGTGAAAGAGGAGAGTGAAAAAGTTGGCTTAAAGCTCAACATTCAGAAAACGAAGATCATGGCATCCAATCCCGTCACTTCATGGCAAATAGATGGGGAAGCAGTGGAAACAGTGACAGACTTCATTTTGGGGGTTCCAAAATCACTGCAGATGGTGATTGCAGCTATGAAATTAAAAGATGCTTATTCCTTGGAAGGAAAGTTATGACCACACTAGACAGCATATTAAAAAGCAGAGATATAACTTTGCCAACAAAGGTCTGTCTAGTTGGCGCTATGGTTTTTCCAGTAGTCATGTATGGATGTGAGAGTTGGACTACAAAGAAGGTTGAGCACCAAAGAATTGATACTTTTGAAGTGTGGTGTTGGAGAAGACTCTTGAAGTCCCTTGGACTGTATGGAGATCCAACGAGTCCATCCGAAAGGAAATCAGTCCTGAATATTCATTGGAAGGACTGATGCTGAAGCTGAAATTGCAATACTTTGGCCACCTGATGCAAAGAACTGACTCATTGGAAAAGACCCTGATGCTGAGAAAGGTTGAAGGTGGGAGGAAAAGGGGACGACCGACAGAGGATGAGATGGTTGGATGGCATCACCTACTCAATGGACATGAGTTTTAGTAAACTCTGGGAGTTGGTGATGGACAGGGAGGCCTGGCATGCTGCAGTTCATGGGGTCGCACAGAGTCGGACACGACTGAGCAACTGAACTTAACTGATACAGATCTTTGTCGGCAGAGTAATGTCTCTGCTTTTCGACACAGTCTTGGTTTGTCAAAGTATTAGAACTTGTAAACAGTGTACCTGAAAAACTGTGGATGGAGTTCTGTAATATTGTACAGGAGGCAGCAAACAAAAACATTCCAAAGAAAAAGAAAAGCAAGAAGGCAAAGTGGTTATCACTCTAGTTACCCCAGACCATAATTGCAGGAATTCTTGGTTAAACCTGATATCATTCCAGCTGTAGCTGGAAACCAATATGGAACTCAGAAGCTGGCCCCTAAACTTGGGGAAATCTGATCGTCTCCACAAGCAGAGAATCATCTAGGTTATTACCTCTTATCTCTTTATTCTGAAATTAATTACCTAATCATCTTGAACTATGGCTGGCATCAGTGTTTTTTGCTTGACAAATTCTTGTATGTAACTTTTCTTTTGAAGTGAAATAGGAGTTGCTTCTGAATTCATTCCGTGGAGATTTTTCAGTTGAGTTTCTTTCCACAGATCTTTGCCATAGGAGGTGGTTCTTTGCATTTCTATGGCAGCAGGTATCAGCATGAGTTGAAGGCACAGTGTCTATTAAGATGACATTAGTGACAAGCATTGACTTTCCTTTTGAGTCCCCATCTCCCTTTAAACAAGGAAAGTCAGTATGTTCTGATTGACTTCGTTTTCCAATTATTAGTTGTTACCATGTGAAATTAGTTTCACTTTTTAAGAAGCACTGCCTGAAAGGATTTCATTTTCTATCTTCTCAGTAGGTTGAAGGACATGGTATCTCCCTTCCTCCTTCCTCTTGGGCTGTCCAGTGGGCTGACTGACCGGGAGGTGCAGAGATTTATAATGTGGGAAAAGAACAAAAAAAGTCTGAGGAACCACATGTTCTCCTGGGATGGGTTTATTTTGAAATGTATTTTTCAATGCTGAGAATGTTTCTATGGTAATTTTTCAAACTGGGGCTGTGATTTTGGAGGTTTCTTTATTTTTCCATGAGAGTCAGTGTCCATGCTTTAAAGGGTTGTTTCATAACTGAGAAGCTGCAGGGTCCTTCTGGGAGACCCCAGAGGACATATTTATTATGATATGGGGTAGGCTGTGATAACAAGATACGTGAAATTGAATAGATAGAACTGTTTCCTTAAGTAAACATTTCCAACACTCCAGAGCCAGCAGGACAGGTCTGCTTCGTGGACTCGTCCAGGGACCCAGGCTCCTCTATAATGTCCTTCTGCTGCCCTCCTGAGCTGCACTGTATTTTGTAATAGGCGGTTGCTGCCTGTGGCTCTTGAGCACTTGAAATGTGGCTAGTCCAAATGGAGGTATTCCATAAATGTGAGATACCCACCAGATTTCAAAGATTTAGTACCAAATACCTTAATAATAATATTTATAATTACACATTGAAATGCTAATATTCCAGACGATGAATTAAGTAAATTTAAAATTCACTCCCCTTGTTCCTTCTTCTTTAATATGGCTCCTAGAAACTTTAAAATGCCTTATATCTTACTAATTCCTTTGGACAGTGCTGGTCTAGGCTGTTCATGGTGCATATTCTGTATATGAGAACCAGAAAGAGGGAGAATGAACCCCAAGCATCTCCTTTAAAAAAAAAAATTATTTATTTATTTGGCTGTGCCAGGTCTTAGTTGTAGCATGTGGGATCTTAGTTTCCTGACCAGGAGTGGAATCCAGGTCCCCTGCATTGGGAGAGTGGAGTCTGAGCCACTGAACCATCACGGAAATCTAGTAGCATCTTCTTTTTTTAAAGGATGTGACCCCAAAGTCACACAAATCATTCTCCCCTCACATGGAACTTACTGGAGCTTTAATCACATGCCCCTACCTAGCTGCTGCTGCTGCTGCTGCTAAGTCTCTTCAGTCGTGTCCGACTCTGTGCGACCCCAGAGACGGCAGCCCACCAGGCTCCCCCGTCCCTGGGATTCTCCAGGCAAGAACACTGGAGTGGGTTGCCATTTCCTTCTCCAATGCAGGAAAGTGAAAAGTGAAGGAATTCTGAGAGGAAAACACTCTCTCCGGATGGCAGCCATGAAACCAGCGACACCTCAAGGGATAGGAGGAATGGGTCCTGGAGTAGATCAACTCAGTGATCTGGGTTGAATTGCTACCCATCCCCCAAAAGATATATTGAAGTCACATACTGAGGTCCTCAGTATGTGACCTTATTTGGAAATTGGATCTTAATAGAGGTAATTAAGTTAGAATGAAGTTATTAAGATGAATGCTAATCCAATATGACTGATGTCCTTATGAAAAGGGGACACTTGGGCACAGACCTGGGCAGAGGGAAGACTATGTGTAGAGACAGGAAGAACACCACGTGGAGATGAAGGTGGGGAACTCTGTGATGCACCTGTAAGACCGAAGATTGTCTTCAGACCCCTAGAAGTGAGGAGAGAGGTGTGGAGCAGATTCACCCTCAGGAGGAAACAGCCCTGCCGACACCTTGATCTTGGGCTTCTAGCCTCCAGAACTGGGAGACGGTACATTTTTGTTGTTTTAAGCCACCCAGTTAGTGGTATTTTCTGGTGGCAGCCCTGGAAAACCATTACACTTGGCCACAGGCAGTTTCCACATGGAGTTTCATCTGAAGGGTTAGGTGGTAAAGGTGTGTCGTATGTCCTTCGTTTTGATTGCTTTTACCCCGGTAGTGAACATCGGTTGCCATTTGTCCAATTCTCCATTGTTCTGTTGGTGGACATGCTGTTCATGTGACGTGAAGTGCTTTTTCCATGTTTGAAATGGAAACTGCTCCTAAGTGTTACCAACGGGTGACATTAGGTTGTCAATTAGGTTTTTCCTTTTAGTCCAGTAGTAGGTTGGGTTTGATAAGAAGTGGGATTAAAAGGACCTGTGTTAAGTATACCATACAGTCATCATTCTGAGATTGTTTGTGGTGATGGGAACTGTCCTGACCTGATCCTATACCTTCACAGGGAAGTTTGGGAGTGATGTCAGCCTACAATTATACATTTTAAACTTAGTTGTAGGTTACACTAAAGTGCATACATTCATTTGGTCTGTGCAGTCGATGAAATTGTGAAACATGAGGATTCTTAATTATATCAGTTTCATTTGAACATATATGCCCGTTTGACATACTTTCAAGCTGAGGCTTAGAATTCTGAGAAAAACATTAGATTTGTTGCAAAAGAACTTAAAATAGTGGCATTTTCCACTTCTAAGTCATGTAGCTTAATTACTATAACCTGACATAATTTTTTTTTTTTTTTTACCCGCATTCCCCTTTGCATTCATAGTTTACTATTCTTTTCTACCTCTGTTGCTTGCAAAGCC
Organism: Bos mutus; assembly: GCF_027580195.1. NCBI lineage: Eukaryota > Metazoa > Chordata > Mammalia > Artiodactyla > Bovidae > Bos > Bos mutus. The sequence goes on along the minus strand of NC_091636.1, from coordinate 39,281,276 downwards.
TTGTCATTCTCTTTGTGGGCTTGGGCTGTTGAATATTTGAATCCAAATGCAAGACATTATATTTATCCCAGTTAAATTTTATTTTCTTAGTTAAGTTTGTTCAGTAATTCTGTTGCGCTGGTTTTTGCACTAAATTCTAACTCTTTTTTTTTTTTTTTTAAATTCTAACTCTTACCATAATCACATTGTCATCCATCTTATCCTGCTCAGCCACTCAGTCATGTCTGACTCTTTGCAACCCCATGGATTGCAGCTGGCCTGGCTCCTCTGCCTATGGAATTTTCCTGGCAAGAATACTGGAGTGTGTTGCCATGCCCTCCTCTAGGGGATCTTCCCGACCCCAGGATCGAACCTGCATCTCCTGTGTCTCCTGCATTGCAGGTAGATTCTTTACCACTGAGCCACCTGGGAATCCCCAAAACTTAGTAGGCATGCCTATTTAATCTAAGTCATTAATGTATGGTATAGCTAGCTCTGTCTTCAGATATGGATATATAACCAGACTCCAAAGAATAAGGGCAATGCCCATTTGGAAGGATGCCAGTGGTTAATATGTATCACCTTGTCATATATGAGATATAATATATATATATATCTCGTATACAAGCATACCTCATGTTATTGTGCTTTTCAGATATTGCTTATTTTTTCTAAGAAAATTGAAGGTTTATGGCAACGCTGCATCGAGCGAGTCTTTTGGCACCATTTTTCCAACATCATTTGCTCACTTCATTTCTCTGTGTCATACTTAGGTAATTCTTACAATATTTCAAACCTTTTCATTATTGTTATATTTGTTGTCATGATCTGTCATCTTTTATAATGCTGTTGTTTTTTTGTTTTATAATTTTTCACTGTTATGCACATTGTTTCTTTAGACATAATTCTATCACATATTTAATAGACTATAGTGTAAACATGACTTTTATATGTACTGGGAAACCAAAAAGTTCCTGACTTCCTTATTGCAATATTTGCTTTATTACAGTGGTCTGAAACTGAACCCATAATATCTCTGATGTACGCCTGTATATAATTATTAGCATCCTTCCAAATGGGCAGTGCCTTAATTCACATTCTTTGGGGTCTGGTTACAGCTGACCCATTATACTATTTCTCAACCCTGTTTATCTTGTCCCAGTTTTATCCTTTACTATCTATACAATATTGTACAGGTTACATAATCTCTCATCTTTGATTTTCTCATCTGTAAACCAGGGTGATGCCAGCACCTTCCAGCATCATTGTGAGGATTAGGATAAAGTCTGGCACATAGTAAGTTTTCAATAAGTACTACCCAATGATACCTGTTAACCCTGCTGCCTTGCCTGGTGCCTGGCATTAGTAGGTCTTCAGTAGTGTGTGATGCATGGATGGTCTCTAAGTTTACTGTCTAGTTGAGATACTGTGATTGACATGCATGAAACAGATACAGCAACAGAAGGCTTGTGTCACTCAAAACAAAACCAGGAGCCCCAGTGATAAATACTATAAGGGTTAAGGGAGGGCTTCATTGGAAAGGGTGAGTTTGGGGCTGGGCCTTCTTGACTGGTAGGTTAGGATTAAGAGAGGAAGTCAATATTGGTGGGGGGCTGTCCAGAGGAGAGATCGACAAGAGGGAGATGAACCGAATAACTGAGTTTAGGTGGGAGGGATGGACTTCTGCACAGCATTGGAAACTAAGGGCGGGTGATGTTGATAAAGTTGCAGAATGAGGGTTGAAGATGATTGCATTTGGGGTGGTAGGACGGTTTAGGTTTTTGAGAGACTAATGGGAGGAAAGGGCCAGGACTCTAGGGCCGAGGCTCCGGTGGTGGCTGCTGTGGGGAGGGAAGGGATATGGTGCTTTGAGTGGGTGTGAGACCAAGAGCAGAGAAGATGATTCCTGTTGCACCACACCCTGCCTCGGCACGCCAGTCAAGGGAGGGTAGTCCCCATCTCCTGAGAAATCTGGCGTGGGCTGTTATCACACTCGCCTTTCACTAAGCAGCTTTGTAGGAAACTTCAAGAGGTTTAAGACAAAAAAAAAAGAGTGAGAATCTCCTTGATTAAAAAAGACTGTTTGGAGAACATTAACATTCAAATGCACTGCTCTGCCAGGCATTGTTCTAAACAACAAATTGTAATCTGCTTCTTGTCTCTGTTAGAGGAGTACCTTTCTTATACCCATTTTACAGATGAGAAAGCTGTGACACAGTAACTTGCTGTGTTAGATTGCTAGCATGGTTGTAACAAGTAGTATAAATGGAGTGGCTTAAATAACAGGGATGTATTGTTTCATACTCTTGGACAACGGGAGTCTGAGATCAAGGTGTCAGCAGAATGGGGGCCATGAGGAAGAATGTGTTCCCCACACCTCTCCTTGCTTCTGCTGGTTTGCTGGCAATCTTTGGCGTTTCCTTGGCTTATGCGTGCATCTCCCAGATCTGCCTTCATCTTCACACACATTCTCTGTGTGTGGGTCTCTGTCCAAATTTCCCCTTTTCATGAGGACACCACTATTATTGGATTAGGGGCCCACCTTTCTTCAGAATGACTTCATCTTAGCTAATCACACCTGTCAGCACCCTATTTCTAAATAAGGCAATAAGGGGGTGAGGACGTGAACATGTGAATTATAGGATCAACATAACATCTGTCCAAATCAGAAAGGTGAAGCAGGAACCAGGATTGGTGCCTGGGGACTCTGGCCCCACAAGCCATGCCTTCCCACTCAAGCCATGCCTTCTCCACAAGCCATGCCCTCAAAAGCCACGCCCTCTCCACAAACCACGCCTTTCCACAAGTCACGCCCTCCCCAAAGCCACGCCTCCCCAAGCCATGGCTTCCCCACAGTGTCTGTAGTGTCTGCTGTGCACAGGTGTTGGCTGGCGGAGCTGCAAGATATTCCAGCCAGCCAAGTAAAGTCCTGAGATTGGATTTCAAATTCCTCTTTCCATAGTACCATGGCAACTAACCAGTGATAATTATGGATAAACTGTAACCAAAACATGTTCTGGTAAAGCCCAGTAGCTAGATTCCCACTGATTGGTCTGAAATCCTTCGGTGTCAGAGATTAACTGGGGCAGAGAACATGGAAAGCAAAGCAAAGCAAAGCAGTTAGACCTGTTCCTGGAAGATCCGGACCTGCAGATACATTGGGACCTGTGACTTAAGGAATGTGTGTACAGTTTTTTGTGTTGAAAATTACAAAGGGCTGGACTTAGGCCAGCCTGGCTGTGCCTTAGACTGTTAGGGGCACAGCTATCCCTGAGTGGTGGATCTGGCCCTGGGACGGGTCTCAGGGCATCAGCTGTGCCCCATGAAGAGCTGGAAGATGGGTAGTTTGGTAAGTTCTGCTGAGTGTTCAAGTAAGTCCCATAGTCGTGGGACCCTGGTACTATAGATTCCTGCGTTTTGGAGTGCATTTGGAAAGCCACTTCTGCCCTTCCCACACAGAGAACCATGGTAGGCAGGATGAGATCATTGTGCCTGCTCTGTCTGCAGCATCAAGCCCAGCTCCCTTCTCCAGAGAGTGTGATGAATGAATGAATGAATGAATGAATGCAGCATGGAAACACTGCTCATTGTCAACAGCCCCACCCCCAGCCCCCTCATTCCTCTGGCTCCTGTTTGCTCAATATTTACTACTCTCCCCATGTGGACAGAAATAGACGGGCAGAGGGATTTTCTGGGTGGGTTTCCTTCAGAGTGGTCTGAATGTCCTCTTGGCCACTTCTGATTGTGTTATATGACATTAACAAGCATCATCAGAGGGCCTGGCTTGTTATGTACAACCCAACTGGGTTTTGTATCCATGCTGTGAAGTTATTTGGTGTCTGTAGTTCATTAGCTGAAGTGGTTGGAGAACCACGCCAAGACCAGTCATGAACTTGGATCTGATGTAGGCTAAATAACTAGCTTGTGTCCTATAGGCAAAAATTATCTAAATTGAGACCCAGTTTACTGACTAGCATCTGCGTCTCCTTGGTCATGAGAGAGCTGGAGTGTTTGATTAGGAATATGGCCACTCGATACCAGAAACAAAACAGTGCTTAGGTCGTGGTTAAGATGGAGCGGCTATGCCAACCTCATTTAAAGGAAGCCATAATATCATCATTATTCATTTTTAAAAATGTATTTCTAAGTCATTTCGCCAAAGTTGGTCAAAAAGAGTCTGTACAGCTTGTTCCTCGCTGCAGAAGAATTCTCTCAAATAGTCAAGCAAGTCCTCAATCAGACAGAGGTCTCATTTCATGGCTCCAGGTATAATGTGGTGAATGTTACTTATCTTTGAGGTTTTGATAACTTTTAAGCCCATTGTGAGCCCTGTTCACACATTCATTTCTCTACTATAAACCTGTTTAATAAATAATACTATTGGGTTAGCCACGGTTATGATTTTTGATCCACTTAAGGGAAGTTATGTGAAGGAAAGAATCTAAAACATAGAATTTTTTTGTCATATTATTTACATTAATAAAAAATGGAGAGAAACCCATATTTTGGAGGAGTATGCAAATAAATTATTCCATCCACAGAGAGGAATGTTCTAGAGTTCTTACAAATACTAAGCTTAAAAAATTATGCAGCAACTGGGAAAGTGCATTTAATAAATTAAGTGGAGAGAGATTCAAGTTACAAAATTATATGACATTATACTTACAAAAAGCAAATATATATGGTACATATCAACACTTAGAGGAATACTTAGGAAATAAGGATGGGTGAAAATATTTAGCCTTAAGGATATTCACCCTGGTGATACTCTTAAATATATGAAAACTAGAAACCACTTTAGCATTATAGTAAAAAAAAAATTGGCTGAGTACATTTTTGAGTACATATTACAAAGCCGTTAAACATGTTGTAGAAATCTGTTAGTGAAAGCTATTTTGTATATTACTGAGAGATAACAGGAAGTTCTTAAACATACTTGTGATGGAAGGTACGAACAAGGTAAGAGACTTCTAAGGACAGATCCAAGTTTTGTGGAAACTGAGGGTTATACAGAAGTATATGGGAACCCTCCTTTAAAAAAATTTTTTTTTTTACTTTACAAATTTTACAAAGACCAAAACAAACAAAAATATACGTACATACACTGGGAACATATTGCTAGGCCTTGAAAGGGACTCATACAGGGAAGGGGTCCCTTAGGTTTAAGCTTCAGTAGCTTCTGGGTGTTTTGGTCTGCCTTTTTGCATCTTCTGACCTTAAAGTAGAAGAAGGCCAAGCCTGTGGCATTCAATCCATCTCAGATTGCAGCAGTTATCTCCTAGGGGCCCTCTGCTGATACCATCGCAGGCCTAGTAAATTGCCCTACACAACAGGATTCGTAAAAGACTTTGTGGTGGTTCTTTTCTTCATCTCACTTAAGTACATTTATCTTTCTTTTAGTTTGTTCGTTCTCCAAGTGCATTGTCTGGATCAGCCACTTAGCATTCCTGGGGAACTTATTAGAGCTGCAAATTTGGGGCTACCTGACTAGAAACTCTGGGAGTGGAGCCCAGCCAAGCCCCCAACCCCAGGCTATTCTGGTGCCAACTCAGATTTGAGGTCTAGTGCTATAGCTGTCAACCCTCATTTTACATGACAACCACCCAGAAAGCTTTTGTAACTGCTGATTACTGGGACTCACCCCCAGAGATTCTTTGTGCTATGAGAGGGAAAAGAAATCCTTCACCACTGAAAGTGAAGGATTTATCACTTATGGCGCTTACAACACAGATGGAGAGCTGTGTAGATGAACACTTTGTTAGCATGCGTTGTCTTTCCTGAACTCTACAAGGGAATCAAGATCTGTAATTACTTGACTGACTGAACGGTGTTTTTGCACAGAATCCAGAGTTATCTCCTGAGAGTTAATTTCATTCATTAGTTAAGCCCAGTTTCTCGGACCTCCCTGTGAGTCCAATGGTAAAGATGCCGCACTTCCAGTGCAAGGGGTGTGGGTTCAGTCTCTGGTCAGGGAACTAAGATCCCACATGCCAAATGACACGGCCAAAAAGTAAAAATTACAGAAAAAAAAGAAAGCCCAGTTTCTCTACACTTCACTAAATAGCTCTAACCTCTCTGAACGTCTGATTGCTATTCAATAAAATAGTAATATGAGAAAAGTACACACACCGCCCCCCTCCAGGATAGTGTGAATATTAAATAAGATAAAAGTGTTGAAGTTATTCAGATCCCTTTTGCAAATACTTTCTAATTTGTCCCAAGTAATAAACTCATCGGTCAAATCTATTTTTAAAAAGTTTCTTCCATTTCTATATTCAATAAGCTGAATTTCAGGACAGTTTTGGATAGTGAAGGAATTTTTTTTTTTCTCCTTATGACTAACTGTTATTGCCCAGTTTTTCTATTCCGTGGGCAGTTGGAGGGAGCAATGATTCCTGTGATGGTGGGACAGGGATGGTTGTCTGAGTCCTATGTTGTCCCCTCCTGTAGCCCCTTGAAACGTGGCTAGGGTGGCAAAGGAATGGAATTGAAATTTTATTTTCAATTGCAATTTAGAAATGGGTTACTCAGTTCAGATGTTGGAAACTTTTTACCTTGGAACAACTTAAGTTTGTGAATTTACCTGTTCAAGCATAAATTATGTGAAATCTAAATACACATCAGGTATTTCTGATAAAAATGTAGCATTACAATTGAGATAGAAGACTGTCGACAGTCCCTTAGACAGCAAGGAGATCAAACCAGCCAATCCTAAAGGAAATCAGTCCTGAATATTCACTGGAAGGACTGATGCTGAAGCTCCAGTACTTTGGCCACCTGATGGGAAGAGCTGACTCACTGGAAAAGACCCTAATGCTGGGAAAGATTGAGGGCAGGAGGAGAACGGTGCATCAGAAGATGAGATGGTTGGATGGCATCACCGACTCAATGGACATGAGTTTGAGCAAACTCCGGGGGATGGTGAAGGACAAGGAAGCCTGGCGTGCTGCAGTCCATGGGGTCACAAAGAGTTGGACATGACTGAGCTACTGAACAACAATAACATAAATATACAGGATGTTGAAGACTTAGTATGAAAAAAAAGGATGTAAAATTCCTGTTAATAGTTTTCATGTTGATTTCATGCTGAAGTGATAATATTTTGGTTATATTGGGTTATATGAAACATTAATTTTATCTATTTCTTTTTATATTTTTAAATGCAGCTCTCAGAAAATATAAAATACAGCTTACATTACTTCTCTTGGACAGCACTGATAGACACTAATTAGAAACAACAGAATTGAAAAAGCAAGCCACAGAACTGTTAAGACAAAGTAAAATGATAAAACTGGTCTCCTAAGTCATTTCTTTACCTTAACCCAGTCAGCTGTCTTCACACTTGGGAGCACTGCACTCCCTTAAATTTGCTTTTGTGGGAGCAATTTAGAGCCCTTCTCCTTTTTCTCGTGATGTTTGCCAACAGCCTCTGTGTTGGAAAAAGTCACAGCCTACCATTTGCTGTCCAAACCTGAGAGGAGTTTGAGCTGTAGCTGCTGGTTTAGCCACACAAATTTCAATATGGAGTATCTCAATGAAATTTGTTTTTTAAAATATGTGATTTTGGCCTTTGTGTGTTTTTTTCTGTGAAGTGCTCTTTTAGCATAGGAATGTAATTGTTCTGCCCTGGAGTTTTGCTCTGTCCATACAAGGGAGTTACCATTCTTAGAATTCAGATTTATAACCACTTCCTTATTTTGGTACTGCCTCCTAATCTACTTTTAAAAGGGGACTTGACCTTCATATAATTCATATTTTTCCTTGAAATGTTAAACCACCCACTTAAGCTGCCTTGGCTTTAGGTGACCCATGGAATGTATCTTCCCGGATTGAATGGTACTCATTAAACTGAGCACAGTGAAGATTTCTTGTAAGGTAAACATCAATATAATGCCACTTAAGGATTATTTTCTGCCATTATATGGCTTTTGTCCCATTTGGGGGGCCCTTAGTCAGAATATCTCTAGCTGAGTAATGGATTTGAGGCTGCTTAGACACTTATGTTGACATCTTAAAGGTGACACTTGAGCCATGAAGTTCTGAACTTGTGGAAGAAATTTTTTATTTCAGAACGTCACTGCACGGGTGTTTTGCCTACTGTATCACCATGCACAAGCTACTGCAAGCTTTTTCGTCTTGATCTGTGTAGTATACTATTTGTTGGTAGCTCCTGTTAGAACAGGAGTGTTTTTTCTCAGCTTGGAATCCTAGGTTATCTGTGCCACCATTGGGGCCCCAAAGTTATGCCTGTGCCCCCTCTGGATATGCCACACGTGGTTCTTTGACCTTGAACTTTTGTACGGAGAATTGCGTGTGTGGGGAGAAATCATCTTTCCACTCCAGAAAAGCTTTTTATCATCTTACCAAGAGGCAGTAACTCAATCAAGACCTCCAGCTCTCACTGCTCCCCACATCAATTATAGCATATTAAGAGATGATAAATATGCAAAACATGAGGCCCACAGAGGCAAAGAGGTTGTTGGCTCAGCGTTTTACTGTTTCTTCCGAATGGCGTCAAGGCTTGGCAGCCGATTTTGTGGACAGGGCTGCGGGCTACATTTACGAATCTTAGCTCTGCCAATTACATGCCTGAGACTCCTGCAAGTCAGTTCACCTCCCTAGCTTTCCGCATGGGTAAAATAAGATGCTCTCAAAAGTCTCATTAAGCTTTAAAGTCCTGTATTTCCTGGTAAAGTCACTTTCCAACCCCCCCTGTGCTCCCATTCATCTCTGCATCCACTGGGCATGTGGAAAAAAAAGAATACACATCTTAATTCTGTAAAGAGAGTCAGAATGTACCTTCTTCTTCCTCTTGTCCTTGGCATTTCTTATATTTATTTTTCCTGGAACACCAGTTGGCTGTGAAGTCCCAAATAATAAATGGGCATGTGGAAAAAAACCCTCTTACACTGAATAATGCAAACTAGTACATCTTAATTGAAAAGAGACATGCATGTTTATAATAGCAAGTCTCCCAGCAGATGAATGGATAAGAATGTACCTTCTTCTTCCTCTTGTCCTTTGCATTTCTTATAATTTCTACTAACTAAGAAAAACACTACAGGAAGAATGTTTAGAAAGATCCTATTGTATTGTGATTATAATGGACTTTTTTTTTGGCAATTGAAACATGAGGGTCTTTTTTGGATGCTTGGGGCTGGTGCACTGGGACGGCCCAGAGGGGATGGTTCACGGAGGAGGGAGGAGGGTTCCACATTATACCTGTGGCATTCAAATTTACAAAACTAAGCAGAAATTTAAAATAAAATAGAACAGGAAATCTGTCTCTTGACCTGATTATAATGGAAAATTTTTTTTTTTTGAAACATGAGGGTCTTTTTTTTTTTTCACGTTTCCTACATTGTAAAATGGCCAAAGAAATCTGTCTCTGACCTCTCAAGGGAAAATCAAAGATTGAAATAGGAAGAAAGAGATTGAGATAGGAATAGAGGAAGGAAAAGGCTCTTATGTCATAGATGTCTACTGTATTTATGAATTTGTTTTGTTTCTGAAGTAGAGTAAAGAAGGGTTAATTTTTTTTTTTTTAAGGAAAGGTTAACTTGTCCAGAAATTAGGTAGTATAAAAGCTCAACTCCTAAGTTTTACCTACCTATAATTGAAGATATAGTGTAATATACTCTTTAGAACTGTATTGAAAATAACAAAGCAGCTAAGCAGTAAGAAATTTAGAATTTTTAAGAAGTCTTTAGAGTTCTGATCAGTTGAATAAACATGCCAGTTGTTAAATAGTTGTCAAGTAATTTCCTTGCCCCTTTCACCAAAACAAAACAGGAAAAACTTGGCTTCAGTTTATTCAGAACATATTTCCTAAGTGGTGGGTAGCTCTGAATTTGGATATTTTGCCAACTTGCAATAGTGAAAGTATCAGTAGCTTTAAAAAAATGACTAAAATTGTTGCTTTCTGTTAAAACTATGGAGGGTGAGATTGAATATAAAAGACTATTTTGCCACAGATAAAATTAAATGCATAAGAGCCTGCCTGGAGCCATTTAGTGAAAACGTTGCTAATCAAACCATGATGGAACAGTTATTCATACGGAAATTGATTTCTGAAGTCAGCTTTCAAAGTCTGTAGCTACTTAATGTCAGTTTCACACAGAATGGGTTTTCCTATTATTTCTGAATTTTGGACACCCCCCCCCAACACACACACACACACCGAACCCAAACACAAGCCGTTGATTGAAAAAAAAAAACCTAACCCCTATAATCTTGGGCAGTTGTTTTAACTCCCACTGTACATTAAGATTGCCTGGAGAGCTTCAAAAAAAAACTAAATCCTAAACTATTTCTGCTTCTTGCCCCTTGGCGCGCCACCCCCCGCCTCCCCAAACCAACTGAATCAAAGCTTCTGGAGAGGAGCCTGGGCTGGGTGAATGTCCTGAGCTGAAAGATTTTAGAACCACTGATCCAGGATAGCAAGTGATCATGTCGCAAGGAAGTAAGTATTGTAGATACTTCTGATCTGAGAAGCATTTCCATGAATTACCTCCATCTTCACCTACTACCGATCCCCCAGTGATAAGAAGTAGAAAAATTTGGTTTTCAAAGCATCCTGGAGAAATCAAATGCAATGGAAAGCTGCATTTAGAGCAATTTGAATTGTTTTCAAGTGGACGTTTGCAGTTTGGCTTTCAGACTGAGTTGTGCAGGCAGATAGCTTCAGTCTTAGATCAGGGAGTTTGAATTTGACCTTGGTGAAGAAATACATTCTCACTAACCAATTGTGTTTGTTTGCTAGAGCTGCTGAAACAAAGCTCCATAATCGAAGTGGCTTAGAACAACAAAAGTATATTGTCTTTGGGCTCTGAAGGCTAGAAGTCTGAAATCAAGGTTTGCAAGATTATGGTCCCTTTGAAACTTGTCGTCCATGTTTCTTCCTGGTTTCTGGTAGTGTGCAAGCCATCTTTTGACTACTTTGGCTTAGAGATTCATCATTCCAATCCTCTGCCTTCCCTCCAGGTGTCTATCTGTCCAAATTTCCCCTTTTTATAAGGACAGCAGTCCATTGGATTAGGGCACACTCTGTTAACCTCGGTTTAAATTAATTACCTCTAGAAAGACCCTATTTCCAAATGTGGTCACCTTCTGATGTACCAGAGGTGAGGACGTCAATACATCTGTTTTTTGGAGGACAAAATTCAGACTGTAATACCGACACATGAAAAAGAATCTTCCTTTAACGTGTTTACTTCATTCTTTTATTCATTCTAAAGGTGTAATTCTTTCCTCATAAAGAAGCATCAGACTAAATGTAGGTTGGACTCATTTTCCTCAGTAGAAAGATTATGGCAGATAGAAGCTGAACTGCTAGAATGGTAGAACGCATGATCCTTAGTACATTTGTTTGGAGGAAATGTTGCGATGGACAGGAAAACTAGACTCCAAGTCAGGAACGAGTGACTTCTACGTGTTACAGCATGCACTGCACGTTTGATCTGTGTGTGCATGCATATGTGCTCAGTCACTCAGTTGTGCCCGACTCTCTGTGACCCCGCCAGGCTCCTCTGTCCATGGGATTTCCCAGGCAAGAATACTTGAGTGGGTTGCCATTTCCTCCTCCAGGGGATTGAACCCACATCTCCTGCCTTGGCAAGCAGATTCTTTACTACTGAGCCACCTGGGATCTATAGTTTTACTTCAAAAAGATGGAATTCCCTGGCAGTCCGGTGGTTAGGACTCAGCCCTTTCACTGCTGGAGCCTAGGTTCAATCCCTGATCCAGGAACTAAACTGTGCATGGCCAAAAAAAAAAAAAAAAAAAAAAAAAATCTTCAAAGAAAAACCCATCCAGCTACAGGCTAAAGGCTTTCAGACAATCTGCTGGAGAGTCCTGACATGCTGCAGGGCACCTGGAGCCTGGGAGATTCTGATGCTTGTCAAACATATGTCCCAGTTGGCAGAACAATATGCTCAAAAAAATTAGAGAACAGTCATCCTCAAGCTTTCTTTAAGGAAATGGACTGGTTTTGTATGATCATGTTAAGAGACAAAATTCAACCACGTCCATTTGAAGGTTTAACTAATTTTTTCAGGTGATTCACGAATAGGGCAGCACTGCATCCAGCAACCAGAAGGGTGCTTCAAGGGATTGTACAACATGGAAGATGTAATCAGAAAGAAGGGGCTTTGGGCTATTAGTCAAGGAAAGAAAGGATAATTTTTTTTTTTTTAGGCAGGACATTATCCTTCTGAGGGAGGGAAGCCGACAGGGCAGGGGCCATTATGCAGACTGCTGCCCCTTCCTCTGCAGGGTGAGAAAGGGCCCAGGAGACCTCACTGGTGCTGATCAAAAAATTCCAGACTAGATTTCCCTAGTGGCCCAGTGGACAAGAATCCACCTGCCAATGCAGGGGACACAGGTTCGATCCCTGGTCTGGGAAGACTCCATATGTCGCAGAGCAGCTGAGCCCGTGCTCCACAAATACTGAGTGTGCGCTGTAGAGCTTCAGAGCCACAACTACTGAAGCCTGGGAGGTCTCAGGTCGGTGATCTGCAGCTACTGAGCTTGTGTGCTGCAGCTAGTGAAGCCTGCACCTGAAGTCTGTGCTCCACGACAAGAGAAGCCATTGCAAGGAGAAGCCCAACGAAGAGTAGCCCCGGCTCACCACAACTAGACAAAAGCCTGTACAAAGCAGTGACGACCCAGCATAGCCAAAAGTTAAAGAAAAGAATTCCAGACTGGTTGATTAAGATTACACTTCTAGTGAAAGTCAAAACTGCTGTTAGGTGTGGGGTATTAAATCTAGGTTTGGTACCATGGGCTTTAGCACATGTGACACCGTTTGGGGCTTGTGGTTTTTCTCTTTAGCAATCATGTTTGTTCATGTGATGGGGTTGGTGGGTTAAGCACTTGGCTGCTGGATTCATAATTACTTTGGTATGATTCCTTACTGGTGAGGGCACCTTGGGTTCTTCCTGTGGGGTTGGCACTCTGATGATAGAAGTTGTGTCAGTATGAGGGAGTATGTCCATGTCTCGTGTTGCTCAAGGATGGACTGACTGCCTTTGGGGCACCGAGGCCCAGGAATTTGCTGAAACTGCCAACCAAGGGGAAAGAGTAGATTTCAATGGTTCCCAAACTTGCTTGATGATAAAAATCACCTAGAGTGCTTGTTAAAATCTCTAGGTCGTCTCCCTGGAGATTCTGGTTCCATAGGTCTGGGTGGAGCATGGGAATTTATATTTCAAAGAGGATATTCCCTCCTACCCCTCTACCACCCACCCCACCCCACATGACTCTTACCAATAAACTTGAGAAACACTGGACTAAATGATTTCTGACCAGCAACCTAAGACAGTAAGGTTCTAATATCTTATTCCATCTTCCTGGCAGAGATTGCTAGTCGACTACCCAACAATCATTTTCCTGTTCTTTCTTAGTAATAGGACTTCATTTTTAAAATTTGGGATTCAATGTACTCAGCTTGGGGTAAGTCTCCATAGGGATCTTACAACTTTCCTGAAAGCTACTTGTTTTTCACCTATTCCGCCATCATCCTCTATTTTTCTGCCTGGGATCAGGACTTGATGGCTAGCATTCCAGCTGCCATTTTGGGCCCTATGGTGACATTAAAGATGGAAGCCTTGTATTAAGGTGGTAAAACAGATAGAGTCCCAGTCTCAACTGCCTTGTCAGCTCTGGACTGACTCTTCTCAGACTCTGTTTATGTGTCAAGACTTCTATCTTGTTTAAGCCACCATTTTGTTGACTTTCCTTTCATATATGGTTGAACCTAATCCTTAATGATGTATCTCTAAATGTGGAACTTTGATTTTCCTCTAAGCTAAAATCACATTACTGACCAAGTCACCCAATTTCTTTGTGTCTCTAAGGTAGATTTTCTAAAATTAAAACCTGCTCTTTCTCCCCACAAGGGTAAAGGGAACAATTTGTAATTTATATCTAAGGACTCTCTCAGTTCCAAGATGTGGGAACAAGTCCCTTTGTGGAAAAAATAAGTTGTCACATATCCGTACTGACTCAGAGTCGGAAATAGAAGTTTTCAGTCGATAGATACATAAATAAAGGGATGTGAGTGAGAAGTCAAGAGTGTTGGAGGAAAGGAAGATAGTTTCCTTACTTTTAAAAATTTATTACTTTAAAAATTTCTTACTTTGTCTGTTGAGGGAGTTCAGTCATCATCATGTATTGAAAGCACCTTGTGAACTATACCATGTCTCATGTATGTTATTTACTGAGCACTTCATTGTATATATGATGATGTTTCAGGTACTTTAGGAGAAGGCAATGGCACCCCACTCCAGTACTCTTGCCTGGAAAATCCCATAGACGGAGGAGCCTGGTAGGCTTCAGTCCATGGGGTTGCTAAGAGTCGGACACGACTGAGCGACTTCACTTTGACTTTTCACTTTCCTGCATTGGAGAGGGAAATGGCAACCCACTCCAGTGTTCTTGCCTGGAGAATCCCAGCGGGAGAGCCTGGTGGGCTGCCGTCTATGGGGTCGCACAGAGTTGGGCACGACTGAAGTGACTTAGCAGCAGCAGATACTTTAGGCCAATTTCCTCAAGTGGCTCTGCTGAATTTTTAACAAGTATTATAAGGAAGAAAAGTTTCCTGTGTCAGGGAAGTTTGGAGCATGTCCCTTTCAGCAAAATAAGTAAGTTTGTTTATTACAGGATTGCCTATACCTTTAAGCTGTTAATGTACATTGTAAATGTCTAAGAAAGGGGAGGGTTGTATGTGTGGGGTTGGGTGGGGTAGAGAATGCCATGTGATAGGTAATCTTTTTACTTCACAACCATGGGTTGTGCCTCTTGGACAGGACCACCTTGGAGAAATGCAGCTTTGTAGGGGAAATCATAGAATATGTAAGAACACAGATTTAGTGCCGGCCGGACGCAAGGCCCTGGATCCCCACAGAAAATTGGAGACGTGGTTCTTGGTGTTGGGGAGCTGCACTTTTCTCTGAGAGGATAAGACATTTACATGAAGAAGAATAATATTCAGAATAGAATCTTAAGTGCTGCATGAGTGATTAAAAAGAAAAAAAAAAACACAGGCTTTTTAAGTTCAGATGAAGGTACAGTCAATGCCAAAGCCTTTGACTGTGTGGATCACAATAAACTGTGGAAAATTCTGAAAGAGATGGAAATACCAGACCACCTGACGTGCCTCTTGAGAAACATGTATGCAGCTCAGGAAGCAACAGTTAGAACTGGACATGGAACAACAGACTGGTTCTAAATAGGAAAAGGAGTACGTCAAGGCTGTATATTGTCACTCTGCTTATTTTACATATATACAGAGTACATCATGAGAAATGCTGGGCTGGAGGAAGCACAAGCTGGAATCAAGATTGCTGGAAGAAATATCAATAATCTCAGATATGCAGATGACACCACCCTTATGGCAGAAAGTGAAGAAGAACTAAAGAGCCTCTTGATGAAAGGGAAAGAGTGAAGAAGTTGGCTTAAAGCCCAACATTCAAAAAACTAAGATCATGGCATCTGGTCCCATCACTTCATGGCAAATAGGTGGGGAAACAGTGGAAACAGTGGCTGACTTTATTTTTCTGGGCTCCAAAATCACTGCATATGGTGATTGCAGCCATGAAATTAAAAGACACTTCTTGGAAGGAAAGTTATAACCAACCTAGACAGCATATTAAAAAGCAGAGACATTACTTTGTCAACAAGGGTCCATCTAGTCAAGGCTATGGTTTTTCCAGTGGTCATGTATGGATGTGAGAGTTGGACTATAAAGAAAGCTGAACGCAGAAGAATTGATGCTTTTGAACTGTGGTGTTGGAGAAGACTCTTGAGAGTCCCTTGGACTCCAAGGAGATCCAACCAGTCCATCCTAAAGGAGATCAGTCCTGGGTATTCATTGGAAGGACTGATGTTGAAGCTGAAACTCCAATACTTTGGCCACCTGATGTGAAGAGCTGGCTCACTGGAAAAGACCCTGATGCTGGGTAAGACTGAGGGCAGGATGAGAAGGGGATGACAGAGGATAAGATGGTTGGATGGCATCACCGACTCAATGGACATGGGTTTGGGTAGACTCTGGGAGTTGGTGATGGAAAGGGAGGCCTAGCATGCTGCAGTTCATGGGGTCACAAAGAGTCAGACATGACTGAGCAACTGAACTGAACTGAAGGTACAGTCTTTGTGAGGTGACTATCAACATGAATTGAGTGAACATTTCAAAGCACCTTCCATGAGTGCTCCAAAAGATGCTGAGGTTGTCTATTTGAATTTTATTTTCTTTTTGAGTAATGAATTTTAGTTCTATTAAAACTGTTTAAAATTCTTCAGATAGAGTTCTATTTTTTTATTATTATTTTTTTATTTTTTAACTTTACAATATTGTATTGGTTTTGCCATATATCAACATGAATCCGCCAAAGGTATACACATGTTCTCCATCCTGAACCCTCCTCCCTCCTCCCTCCCCGTACCATCCCTCTGGGTCGTCCCAGTGCATCAGCCCCAAGCAAGCATCCAGTATCATGCATCGAACCTGGACTGGTGACTCATTTCATATATGAAATTATACATGTTTCAAGATAGAGTTCTAAATTTCAACCATAAAGACTCCATTACTAGATTTCTCTATCACTTTCAAGCATCCATTAATAAGTCATTTTAATCCTCTACTTGCTGGCTTCTGTTGCTCAACCAGTGTTGTTTAGAATAGCTTTTAAAGTTACATTAAACATCCCTGGGTCAAGAAGATCCCCTGGAGGAGGAAATGGCCACCCACTCCAGAATTTTTGCCTGGTTAAGCCCATGGACAGAGGAGCCTGGCGGGCTGCAGTCCATGGAATTGCAAAGCATTGGACAAGCCTGAGCACACACACACATAAACCCAACTGAGATTTGCAAAATTATTTTACATTTTTAGGCAGCCATGTGAAGGTAGCATTGGGTTAATTGGGATAGGAAAGTGAAGGGAGCCAAAATTAAGTATATATACTTCCTAGTGGACATTCCAGCCAATAAACCAGAAGCATGATCTTCTGTTTGATTTTCAGGGCTGAGTGGTTTCACTCCTTTCTGGACTCAAGGTCATATGATTGTGATCATATGTTGCCATAAGTAAGAAATATTGGCCTAACTAATTATTGGACAGGAAAGGAAGCAAGAACTCCCAGTTTTAAAAATCGAACAGCATGTAATAATAATTAAGCCTCTTCTGTTGAGTAAAGAGCCAGGAGTGTTTAATATGCAATTAGCAATACTATGTTCAAATACCTTCCTGACATTCTCAGAAATTCTTGGCCTTAAGGATTCTGTTTTTCATTTACTATTCTGTCCACCTCTTGGATAAGGGGCATGGATGGTGTTTGCTGATTCTATTAAGATTAGAACTTGAAACCAGCCTTGAAAACAACAGCAGTAAACCAGCCTTGACAACAACATATATGTAATGAAAGTCAATTCCGGCCATTGAAGAAAAGGTGGAGCCAGAGAAGGGGACTTTAAGGCCATGAACATTCTCCTGACATCTCCCTACAGGAATGTTGTTGTGTTGGGGGTCAGAGATATTTGGGTTACACAAAGAAAAGATTGTTTTTCAAAAAGCACCCCAGTATTTTAATAGATGCTTGTATATAGTATTTCTACTTTTGCAGTAAAGGCAGTATTTCCTCATTTTATAGAAGGAGCTGAGACTCAAAAATGGAAAGTTTTCTCCAATGTCACAGAGCTAGGAGGTAGCAGAGCTGGAATTCAACTCAGGCCTGTCTGATGCAAATGCCCGCAACTCTGTGTCACATCAGCAAAACTATTTTTTTTTTTAATTTTTAATAAAAAGTCTTTTAATATAACAAATTCTCAGGTGTTAGAAACCCGTTCTCTAACTAATAAATTAGTGTATATTGAAAACTTCAGATTTTTTACTCTAACTTTGTAATTGCTTAAGTATGGGAAGCTCCAGTGATGTAGATGGTAAAGAGTCTTGCCTGCAATGCAGAAGACCCAGGTTCAGTTCTTGGGTCTTGGAGAAGGAAATGGCTACCCACTCCAGTATTCTGGCCTGGAGAATTCTATGGACAGAGGAGCCTGATGGGCTACAGTCCATAGGGTCACAAAGAGTCGGACATGGCTGAGTGACTAACACTTAAGTTTTTATGGGCTTCCCGGGTGGCACAGTGGAGAAGAACTTGCCTGCTGATGCAGGAGGCACAAAAGACTATGGGTTCGATCCATCAGTTGGGAAGATCTGGAGGAGGAAATGGCTACCCACTCCAGTATTCTTGCCTGGAGAATCCCATGGACAGAGGAGCCTGGCAGATTGCTGTCCATAGGGTTGCACAGAGTTGGACATGACTAAAGTGACTTGGCGTGCATGGTATCCCACTCAGTCACGCAAAGTCCTTCCAGGTCTGGAAGCCACCCTCTTGTTTATTCTGCTCCAGGCTTGCTTATAAGTTCCTGAGCCCACCCAGCCTTCCATGTACTATTCCCACTCCAGAAGGCTCCTCCCCAAGGCACCCACAGGGCTGCCTTCCTCCAGGTCTCTCTGCTCAAATGGCACCTGGAGAGCTCTTCCCTCACCCTCGTTGTGATTGTTAATTCAGTCGCCAAGTCATGTCCAACTCTTCATGTCCTTGCGACCCCAAGGACTGCAGCATGCCAAGTTCCCCTGTCCCTTCACCATCTCCTGGAGTTTGTCCAAGTTCATGTCCACTGAATCCCTGACACTGCCCCGGACCCCAATCACACATTCCTCTAGCTTGCTATCCTTACTTCCAATTGGTAAACCTTTGTCACCCTCGGCATGTTATCTGCTTATCTTCGACTGACTTCTTAGTGTCTGACCCGTCTATAGACTTGTTTCTCCCCTGAGAGCAGCAGCCCTGTGAGGACCTAGGCTTCGGCTAGTTCACTGCTGGATCCCCTGGCACATAAGAGGTGCTCAAGGGATCTCTGTTGAATGAATGAGTAAGTGGATGCATGAATCATGGTTACCTCAGTTATAAATGAAGAATGTTATCATCCATCTTCCCAGAAGTTTTATAAGGCTGGATACTTTGAAGGAAATGAGGCTTTAACAACAACAACAAAAAGGATTTCCTGGCTGAAATTTATGTCTTTGTGTGCAATATTTGGGTAGTTACAGTTTGGTACAAGAAAAACAACTGTATTTCCTGTCCTCTAGGAATTTGTGATCTGTAAGGAGCTCTGACCTTGGAAATGCCTGATAGTATACATCTGGAGTTGTTTGTGGCAACAGATGAGGCAAACAGACAAATATTCTATATTATAGGAAAGGCATAAGTTTTAAAGGATAAGCATGGATGGATTCATGGGGCCCACATCTTTTGAGATAATGGGAATTTGGTGGCACTGGTGGTAAAGAACCCACCTGCCAATGCAGAAGACATAAAAGACATGGCTTCGATCCCTGGGTCAGGAAGATCCCTTGGAGTAGGGCATAGCAATCCACTCCAGTATCCTTGCCTGGAGAATCCCATGGACAGAGGAGCCTGGCAGGCTACAGTCCATGGAGTCGCAAAGAGATGGACATGTCTGAGTGACTTAGCATGCACACATGTAATCCAGGTGAGGCAGAAGCTCCTGGTTGTGACCAGTTCCGCTGGGGGCCATGTACCTCCTTGGTCAGCAATCCTGCCTCGATTTAGAAAATGAAGTGGTGAAAGACAGAGATAGGTCAACTGCTTTTGTTATGTGGCTAGCGAATTATGAATTTAGGGTTAATGTCTTAAAATATCTTCTCCTACTGTTCCACTTATTCTCTTGGTTTCTAGGTTCTTTTTCTTTAAAAGGTAAGGGGGAGAGCATGGGTAGACCAGATAACTGTCCATGAAACTGTCTTCCCCCTCCTGCCTTCACTGAGTTGATCTAGGAGAGAATGGAGGACCTTTTGGGCTAAAGCCTCTGCTGTGCATTTGGGAGGTAGGTTCTCTGACTGTTGGTGGCCAATATGTGAATCTTAAAAGTGTGTATTTGTGCATGTGTATGTATGTAATGGGTTCTAGTTGTGCACTTGAGATGTATTTTTTTAATTTATGAATTAAACTGATTAATTGGTAGCTCATTTTAAGACTGTTTATTTTGAAGAGTTACCACCACCAATAATCCTTAAATTTTTCACATACCTAAAGTTAATGGTAATAGGAAATGTGTTTTCAAAAATCTTGAGTCTCATTTTCTTCTTTTGCCATTTAATCAGAGCTGAACAGCTCACAAGCAGAAATCATGGGGTTTGGTGTATAGACACAGTTGTTAAAACCGCACTTTGATTTTTAAAAAAAATAAAACATGATTTTATGAATTGGAATTTTAGTTGTTTTGGCACCGACCACCTTCATTAGATATTGTAATTCCCCTCCTTTATCTCCCCCTTTTTGAGAAGAAAGAAATCTTTGTGGAATGCAGTGATTTAAGAGCTTAGGGCTGGGGAGAGTAGCCTGGGGGCTGTCACATGGTAGGACTTGCCTCCCAAAGCAAGGCCTTCTTAAGGGAATGAATGCTGATTACTGCAGCTAAAGAAAAGAGCCCTGGGAAGAGGGAGTACCTCCCACCCACCCCAGACATGCCCATTTGTCTCAGGCTGGAGGTTGCTTCTTGCTCAGCATCCCATGTGAATGTAATGGCAAAGGACTCTGGTGAAACTGCCTTTCTTTTCTGAAAGAAGCCTTTCTAAGGCACATGAAGTACCAGCATTCTCGCCTCTTTAGCACAGATCTGAATGGAGCGGGCTCCCATTTCTCAGGGAGGTAGTGAACTTGCTGTACATCCCTGATGAATAATAAAGTTGTCTATCTATCACAGCCTTCCCCTTCCTACCCCAAGGGAAGCAGAATGCCTGCTTAGTAGGATTTCCTGAAGGACAGAGGCAAGCTGAGGACGGAGAAAGGTCCATTCTTCTCTGCCCACCATCCCTGTCGCTTGCCTGTATACGGAAGTGGAAAGACACATACATCATCATTAGCTCAAGAAAAAATGCTGGCCAGTGGTCAATGGGAAGAACAATTAGCAAATCAATGAATTGTGGCTGGGGGAACCTTCTCAGTGCCCTGGGTAACCACCTTTATTAAATCAGCACAGATGGAATGTTGTTCATTTGCAACTCTTGCGTTTTTCTGTGGTAACATAGCCCAACTTACCAGGCATGAATGTGAATTCTACGCATGGAGGTGTATAGTTCATGGTTCCCAACTTTTTTGTTGTTGTTGGTTTGTTTGTTTTAAAAGAACATGGTAGATTTATTAGTACTAACATGGAAAAATGTCCAAGGAACAGTGATAAACGGAAAGGCACATTGGAGAACATTGTATGTGGTGCAAGCTCACACGTATAAAGAAAGAAAACAAATATATTCGTATGTGTTAAAAGATATCTAGAAAAATTCATAGGAAATTTTAACAGTAGTTACTACAGCGGGGAGTAAGTTTAAGGCTGGAGATAGCAAGAGGAGTTTTACTTTTGGCTTTATATCCTTCTCTACTATATGGATTGTTTTATAATGCCCATGTATCACTTTTATAGGAGAACCAGTTTCAGAATTCTCAATGTTTTTTAAGTATGAAAACCCTGTTCTACTATACGTATAGGAAGTTTACAGACCTTTAACTTCTAGTATCTCTTCTGTTATCATCTCTTAGTTGAGAAGATACATAATTAGGACCAAAATCATAATCAAAACCGAGATCAATAATGTACAAAAGGAATTTGAATTGTAATTATTATGAAATTTACTGTATTCAAAAAGTGTGTGTGTGGCAGGGGGTGAGAGGGCAAATGACACAGAGGGACTGATGCTCATGGATTAATGAAGCTTTCTGATTGCCACCAAATTGAGGCTCCTTCCCCTTAGCCCCATCCCTGTCCCAGTCCAGCGCCAAGGCCCCCATGGTTGGGCTCCACTGGGAGAGCAAAAAGATTATGAATTTTAGAGTCAGGCAGGTATGGGATCAGAGAATTCCCGGGTGGCTCAGTAAAGATTATACTTGCCAATGCAGGAGACACAGGAGATGTGCGAGTTCGATTCCTGGGTTGGGAAGATCCCCTGGAGAAGAAGATGGCAACCCTTTCCAGTATTCTTGCCTGGGAAATCTTATGGATGAGAGGAGCCTGGTGGGCGACAGTGTGTGGGGTCCCAGAGTTGGACACAACTGAGTAACAGCGTACATGCACAGATATGGGAACAAACTTCAGCTCTCCCACTGCCTGTGTGAACCTGGAAGAGGGAATAAGCCTTTCTGTGCCTCAGCTTCCTCGTCTTTAAATGGAGATTGCGCTTAAACCTCACAGGGATTTTGGGGGAGTTGAAGTTTTGAAGTTTTCTCATATGTGACATGGTGCCTGGCTCAGGGGAGTTGGCATTTAAATATTTGTGTTTCTGCTTCCTGCCTATGCTTTCCTACCTGTAAGACAGACCCAAAGCCAGTTATGTATAAAATCAAATTAATCAGTGAATTCTTTTTGCTTGTGAGTATTAATGTGCATTCCAGCTACTAGGACTGTTTAACTGCCAAATTTAGTGGCATGAAACATTTACTACACTCACACTCTTCTGGATGGGGTACACTGGGGCAGCTTGTCTCTCTGATCCATGAGGTGCGACTTAGCTGGGGAGACTCGAAGCCTGGGTGTGGGAATCACCTGGAGGCTCATACCTTAGGCTTTCATTGAGTCTTTTCAAAGCATTTTTGTCCCCTCCATGTAGCCTGGGCTTCTTCACAGCATAGTAGCTGGGTTCTGAGAGAAGCATCCTGAGAGAGAGCCAGACAGAAGCCACATCACCCTGGTGTTGCCTCTGCTGCTTTCCATCACTTGAAACAGTCACGAAGTCTTCTCCAGATTCAAGGGGAGGAAAAATAGACTCTTGACTCTTGATGCAGGTGGCAAGGTTTTGGAATAGCCGTATGGGACCAGAAATCTTGTAGTGCCACTTTTGGAAAATACAACTTGCCGCAGTATATAAACAGTTTATAAGCTTATAGGCAGAGGTGCTTCCAGAAGGTTCTAGCACTGGTGTTCCTTTGGTTACTGCATTACCTGCCGGCAGGTGCACTTACCAGAAGCTGAGAACTGAACATAAGGAAGGGCCTGGAATACGGGGTTTTGAAGTCTGTCCCAGGATACATATTACCTTCCAGCTTTGAACTTGAGCCTGAGTTTTCATGTAAAAGCCACAGAAATGTTTGGTTGTCAACCACAAACAGAACTCAAAGGTGTAAGACACACTTGGAAAACCTAGTGCCATAAGGTTATTTTATTTCCTGACAAGAGCCAAGTTACCTGTATACCCTACCTTGACCCCACTGATAACAGTTCATGAGCTCTTTTCCTGAGATTTATTTTAAAGTCATTTAGATTGTTCTAGGAAAGTTGTAGTGTTTGGAACAGCAGCTCTGGAGGAGAGGAGTTGACCTCTTCAGATGTGATCACTCTTATTTTTCCCAGTAGATAAACATGTATCAATCACTTTTCTCTCAGCTTGTTTGTCTAAGAGCTATCTTTAAAGCTAAACAAACCAAACCCTCAGGAGTATAAAGCCAAAAAGAAATTTTGCGGAGAAAGAGTGAACACAGAACTTAAAAAAAAATTACATATAGATCACATAGTTTGATTATGAACCAGAAAGCCTAAGGGAGGAATGGTGGGGTGAAAAAGGACTGTAGTTGTCGATCATTTCTATGGACTAGAATTAGTCTGTGAAATATTCAGTTACTTGAGATTTTGCAAGTCACTTCAATGACTCTGTCTCGAATTTTTGAAAAACTGTCAAGTAAAAATAACAGTTCTATCGACTGAAAAAAATTGCACAGCGTAAACGTTGAGAATTGTGTTTAATTTGGCGGACAGCTAAGGACTTCAAGCCCAAGAGAAAGGACTCTCAGAGAGCGCAAGCGCTGAGGGACTGCTCCAAAGAGGTAAGGGTATATATAGGAATTTTTGCAATAAAAAGCAAGGTAGTCAGAACATCAACAGATTCAAGAAAACCAGATATCTCAAGTTAAGGAATTTAGTGCTCTTCTATGTGTGGGAAGATGCAAGAGTTTGGGCTCAAGAAATTATGCCTTTGATGTGCACCCCAGCTATCTTGGGCAAGGATCCTGTTCTTTTCTGTCCTAAGTCCCCTCAGGGCTCATGGTAGGGAGCAGCTGTAGTGGCTGTGACATCCTTTGTTTACTGATGTGACAGGCACCATTCTTCATTCACAGTTCAATGAGATCTCACAGGGCTGTTTGGGATACACCAGGAATTGTTGTTCAATCACTAAGTCGTGTCCGACTCTTTGAGGCCCTGTGGACTGCAGCACATCAGGCTTCCCTGTCCTCCATTATCTCCCGCAGTTGGCTCAGATTCATGTCTGTTGAGTCAGTGATGCCATCTAATCATCTCATCGTCACCAGGGGTAACAGAGGTGAAGTCTTTGGAAATGTACAATGCTATTTACATGTGAAGTTCTGGCTTTTTTTTTTTCAGTCAAGGTAGGACCCTGGCATAGTGCAGTGCTACTAAGAGAGGAAGGACAAAGTCCAGCCTCCCCATGCTGTTCCTTTCCCATTTCTTGTCTTTCCCTCTTCTTTCCAACCCCTTTCTTACCTCTGTTCTGCCATCTTCCTACGTCATTCTTTCCCCTTCTGTCTAAGGCCTTGGATCTCTACTGATGCCTGGCGATAGTGCCTGTTAGATGAAACACCTAACTATGTCTTTAATATATATTTACAAAGATTTCACATCCTGCCTGGCCCCATGCTTAAGAAGGTTTGGTAACTGATTTTATGATTACTGTCTAGCCTGTGGGGAGACTCACTTGTCAGGGTCAGATAAACTAAGTCCTTGCTGCTTTCTACACCCGAGCAAGATGTAAAATATTGCCCAAGTGACAGATTAGTGCCTGAAATTCAGAGTGTCTGCTTCGATGCCTTGGACTTGGGCTCTTGTTTAAAATCATCTCTTTATTTTTTCTGCCAGACAGTGTTGTAATGGATTTGCATATTTTTCTTAATTGGACATTTCTGCCTGATCTAGAGGAAAATAAAAGTCACTCAGTTGTGTCTGACTGTTTGTGACCCCATGGCTTGCCAGGCTCCTCTGTCTGTGGGATTCTCCAGCAAGAATACCGAAGTGGGTTGCCATGCCCTTCTCCAGGGGATCTTCCCCACCCAGGGGTCGAATCCCTATCTCTTACATCTCCTGCATTGGCTGGCAGGTTCTTTATCACTAGCGCCAACTGGGAATCTAGAGGAAGATTATCTCTAAATTGTTGTTCAGTCACTCAGTCATGTCTGACTCTCTGCAACCCCATGGACTGCAGCACACCAGGCTTCCCTGTCCTTCACCATCTCCAAGAGCTTGCTCAAACTCATGGCCATTGAGTCGGTGATGCCATCCAACCATCTCATCTTCTGTTTTCCCCTTCTCCTCCTCCCTTCAATCTTTTCCAGCTTCAGGGTCTTTTCTGATGAGTCGGTGCTCTTTGCATCCAAATTGCTTTCCCCCAAAAGTGAGCTTTATTTATCCATGTAGCCTAATAGTAAGTAAATCATATTTTTTTCAGAGAGCCCCTCCATTTTGGACTGGATTGTGCCTCCCACCCCATTCATATGTTGAAGCCCTAGCCACCAGAACTTCAGAATGTGACAGTGTTTGGAGATCAGGCCTTGAAAGAGGTGACTAAGTTAAAATGAGGCCTTTAGAATGGGGCCTAACCCAGTCTGACTTTTGTCAAAAATTTGAACCCACGGGGAGACACCAGGGGTATTCGAACCCAGAGGAAAGACTGTGTTGAGGACACTGCATGAAGGTAGCCGCCTGCCAGCCAACGAGAGGGGCTTCAGAAGGAACCAAACCTGCTGGCACATCGACCTCTGGCTTCCCAGCTGCCAGAATTGGGAGCAAACACATTTCTGTTGTTTTTAAGACTCCCAGCCTATAGCGTTTTGTTACAGCAGCCCCAGCAAACTAACATGCCTCCAGTTTTAGGGAAAATTTATAAAGTCAGGCTTGTATAATGTGGGGACAATCAGGTAAATATAAACTTGTTTCACTTTTTGGGAACAGCTATAGAATGATGGTGAACCAGAATGGGTGTGTGTGTGTGTGTCTATGTCTGTCTGTGTCTCTGTATAGAAATTCTAGGGAATGGGCTCACACAGCCATGGGGCTGACAAGTCTTAAGTCTTCCGGTTCGGCTGAGGACCCAGTGCAGAGCTGATACTGCAGTCCCAAGTCTGAAGCTAGCTGGCAGTCAGAATTCCTCTTCGGGGGGATCTCAGGTTTTTTTTTTTAATTTTTTTTATGGTCTTCAGGTGTTTGAATGAGGCTGTCTTATGTTATGGAGGATAATCTACTATCCTCAAAGTTTACTGATTTAAATGTTAATCGTATCTACAAAGTACCTTCACAGTAACATCTAGGCTTGACCAACAACTGGGCATCAGAGCCTGGCAAGCAATTTGACACTTGAGGTTACCTATCTCGTGACAGTGATGCCAAAGTGGTATCCTGAACTCACAGTATAAGAAAAGTGGGATTTCAGAAGCTGACTTAAGAAAAGCTAACTTTCAAATGGTATTAATAATGATGTGCTTTTGCATGTATAACCTCATTTGATCCTGTCAACCAAATGTTTTTTTTCTCTTCCAGTTTTATTGAGATATAATTGACAGTGTGTAAATTTAAGGTGTACAACATAATGATTTGATTTACATATATCATGAAATGATTACCACGATAAGTTTAGTGAACATCTGTCATCCAACCTCTTGGTTTGATACATGAATGTGTGAGTTAACCACACATTCAGTCATAATGTACTCATTACTCCTAAACTTCTGTTCATGATACAGTCATTAAGTGTGATGTCAACTGTGCTGGTATTTACACAATGCTTCTGCATTTCAACACTCTTGCTACACTCATTTTATAAATCACTTGGTCTACAGGTTTTTTTGGTTTTGTTTTTGTTTTTGTTTTTGTTTTTCCCCTGCCTTTGTGTCTTAAGCAGGGTATAGAAAACTGGTGAGACTCGTACTTAATTTTCCTTGGGACTTTGTATCATAATCCTACTTTGCTACCGTGGGAATTCCTGCTTAAAAAAAAAAAAAAAAATCTAAGCTCTAATTGAGGTAATATTTGAGTTTTACTTTTCTTCTGTTAGGCCATTCGATTGAGGCTTAGAAAAGTAGCCATCTAGTAATTCAAGCTGCTTTTCTGAGGGGACAGTCTCTGTTAGAATGGAGAGGTGGGATCTCCTAGGTAACCAAATTTGTACCTCATAATTGCCCTCCTTTTAAAAGAATCTGGGTCTATTTAAGATGTGTTGGTAACTGTTAAAAAGGAAGCCATTAACCAACTCTCTCCCCCCACCCCAACCAACTGCACTGTGATTTAAATTAATCCCTGCTTTTCATTCTTGCAAGGAACTAATTAACACCCTAATGAGATAGAGTGCTTTAAAAGCAGGTGACTGGTCTCCCCTTTCTCTGGAAGGGGTTAGAATTTTTCTTTGGGAGCAGTGGAAATCTATGGGTAGTTTACTAAGGGATTCAAATAATTTAGAAATATGCTTCTATTATTAAACTCTATTCTCTATCTGTGGCTTAGGGATTATGGAGATGAATTCTGGGATTCACACAACCTAAATAGCTTTCTGAGTATATGACCTGAATGTACTTAACAATGCAGATTACTTAGAGAAACTAGAAGAAAATAGAATTGAATAGTCATTATATCTTTGAAGGAAGGGAGGCATTCTGAGCTAAACAGCAATAGAAGGACTCAGGAAGTGCACTTAAATTAGAAAGCTTAAGTTCACTGGACATAAGGACATATGGACATAAGGGCAGACTGACTCAGTCCACTTCCTATTAGTAGAGGGACAGAAGACTGAGAAAATATTTGTAGCAAAAAAATGGTCATCAGTCTTTATTATTTTCAACCCATCAACTCAATTCAAAACAAGCAGAGGACATAGCCAGTAAATAAACACAGCAGAAGTGTTCTCACTCACCAATAATCAAATGCTACACATTAAAGTCAAATGCAAAAGTATCTCATAATACAGGGGAGGGAATGTGAATGTGCTGTGCTTAGTCACTCAGTCATGTCTGACTCTTTGTGATTGCATGGACAGTACCCACCAGGCTCCTTTGTCCATGGGGATTCTCCAGGCCAGAATACTGGAGTGGGTAGCCTTTCCCTTCTCCAGGGGATCTTCCCAACCCAGGGATTGAACCCCAGTCTCCCACATTGCTAGAGGGAAGCCCAATACAATGGAGGGAATGTGAATTCTGAGCAGATATTTGATATTAAGGAATTATTATTAAAGGTCTTAAGCTTTATAATAGTATTTTTTTTTTTAATCACTGTCTTTTAGAGATAAACACTGAAATGTTGAGAGATAAAATTATATGATGTCTGGGATTTACTTCAAGATATTCTAGATTTGGAAGAGAGAGAAGTGAGTAAGGGTGTGGATAAAATAGAATAAGGGAGAGGGAAGCCAGTGAGTTTAAAGCTGGGTGATGGGTAGATGTGGATTCTTTTTTTTTCAGATTTGCTTTGATGTGGGCCATTTTTAAAGTCTTTACTGAATTTGTTACAGAATTGCTTCAGTTTTATGTCTTAGCATTTTGGCCACAAGGCATGTGAGATCTTAACGCCCCAAGCAGGGATCAAACCCACACCCCTTGCATTGGAAGACAAAGTCTTAACAACTGGACAGCCAGGGAAGTCTCCACTGGGGATTCTTTATATTCTTTTCTCTCCCTTTGTTTGAATTTTTTTTTCAATAAAATATTTTAAATGCTTTCTAATAAAAAGTTAAAAAAAAAAAAAAAAAGAAAAACAGACTCCACACTAACTTCAAAGAAAGAGGAAACCAGACATGTTGTACCTTCCAATGGAAGTCCACAACACCTTCTATGAAATATTTGTCGTTGCCAAAACATTGAACTTGAATTTAATCAAGTATTGAGATCCTCCTCCTGATTTACAGGGAATAGGGAGATAGAGAAACATGTTATAAATGTCATTATGAGATGCAGTTAGTACAAACTCTGTAGGACGGTTGATCTCACTTCCCTGGTGGCTCAGATAGTAAAGAATCCGTCTGCAATTTGGGAGACCCAGGTTCAATCCCTGGGTCAGGACGATCCCCTGGAGAAGGGAGTGGCTACCCACTCCAGTAGGAGACCCAGGTTCAATCCCTGGAGAAGGGAGTGGCTACCCACTCCAATATTTTTGCCTGGAGAATTCCATGGAGAGGGGAGTCTGGCAGGCTATGGTCCATGGGTTTGAAAAGAGACAGGACTGAGCAACTAAACTAACACTTTCACTTTTCATTTTCTTCAACAAGTAAATTAAAGAAAAAGAGGGGTGGGGAAGGAGGAAAACCTACAGATGAAGAGATTGAAGAATGGAGCCACCATTTA
Organism: Bos mutus; assembly: GCF_027580195.1. Lineage (NCBI taxonomy): Eukaryota > Metazoa > Chordata > Mammalia > Artiodactyla > Bovidae > Bos > Bos mutus. The sequence continues at coordinate 39,251,892 of NC_091636.1, read as the reverse complement.
CAACGTAAGGACCTTATTTGTATCCTGATCTCAACAGACCAAGAAAAATTTATGAGACAATCGGCAAAATTTGGATTTGCCTAAATGTTTGATGTATTAAGGCATTAGTGTAATTTTTTTTCTTAAAGATATGATGTGGTATTGTACTTATGTTCTAAAAAAAAGGTTCTTATCGTTTAGAAATATTTACTTAAGCTATGCTATGTGATTTGGGATTTACTTCAGATGATCTGGGGCGGGAAGTATTTAAAATGGGAGGATAAATGAAAGGACACCGGCACCGGTTGATAGTCTTGGAAGAGGAGTATGAATTATTTCCTCTACTCTTGGATACTTTAAAATATTTCCATAAAAAAATACCAGTTTCTGCTCATTGTGGTATAATCGAAAACATTTTTCCACAGTGATGATACCCAATGCCTTCATTCTTTGCTGGTATCCTTTACAGAAAGCAATTTTATCTGAGATATTTTTGAAAACTATATGCACAGATATGTTTCTGGCTGTGTTCTTTGTGTCACTTCCCTAAAAATAGCCTAAACATTAAACAACAAAGGAATGTTAATTTTTTCAAAGTAACTTATGGAATTTTCTATATTCTATTAATGTAAAATAACAATGAATTGCCCTGTAAAGTTGCTTTTAGGATAGTATTAGCATAAAAGAAAGCAGGGCAAAAATTATGCTAGAAAAGATATGCTTAGGAAAATTGACTAAAAAGAAAGCTAAATTTTGACTTTTTTTTTTAGCAGAATATCAAATTATGGATGGGGATGTTTCTCTTGTGTATCTCTTTCTAATTTGCTCTTATGTGATTATATTTTGTTTTTAAGATCTTAAGGTACACAGATTAAAATGTATAATCTTGTGAATTGAGAAAATATACTCCCATACCTACATTTAAACTATAGTATTTATCTTCACCTAAAATAAAGATACTGTATTTAAGAAAGTAATATCCTGGAGGCTTATATTTTAAGTGAGTGGTAAATTTTTTGGCAATTTTATGCCCTAGAAAACTCTTCTACAGGATGTTTATTTATTTGCATCTTTTTACATTTACTTATTTTGAAGTAAGCAAGAGTAAGTAGCCTTGATACTTTTGACCTGTGGGAGATTTTTGCATTTTTCCTTTTTATTACCCAGTGTGGGGAGGCTGCTGGCAAAGTTGACTTACACATTGCTTTTCCATTTTCTAGTTTCTTGGCACTCAGCTACCTAAGTGCTTCCCTTTTGTAGGACCTAAAAGGAAAAAAGAAAGAGTAAGTGGCATCTTGTAAATAGTTTGGGGAAAAATAATTTGAGGAAATGACTAGTCAAGTCACTGACAATCTGGTTACCTTTCTTGGTAAATGTTGTCATCTCAGCTCCTGTTTTGATAGAGGACAGTTGAAAGCACTGGGGTTGCACCAACTGGGTGAAGTTTGCACAGATTCAAAACAGGAAAGTTGAGGATTAACCAGTGACGGATGGCCTGACCTTCCCGAAGAAGTCTGGCCAGGGTGCGTGTTGTGCTGAAGTGCTAAAGTTAGAGCCGTGGTGAAACGCTGCCTCACCCTTCCTCGGCCTGTCTTCAGCTTTAAAGCTGCAGCAGGGAGTGAATCACAGGCCCCGAGTGGAAGTGGTCCCTGGAGATGAGACAGATCTGGGCCCAACAGAGACCTGGGCCCAACCAGGTGTACTCAAGAACCACCAGCCCACCCAGGGATTGCTCAGGAGCCTAGGGCCTGAAGGCTCAGCTCAATGGGGCTACCCTGCTGTGGGAAGGTGCCATCTGGCCACGTGGTGGGTTCTTTTCTGCTCAGCAGTGGTGCTGAGCTCCCACCCACGGACCAGTGCCCAGGAGGGGCCTGATTCTCTTCAGGTACCCAGGAAAATCTGGCTCATGGGTTAACTTTATTTTTGGGGGCCATGGCATGCAGCATGTGGGATCTTAGTTCCCTGACTAGGGATCGAGCCCATGCCTCCTGCAGTGGGAAGTGCAGTCTTCACCACTGGACCCTCAGGGAAGTCCCTGGCTCTTGGATTTGATGGTATTTATTAGACAGAGCCCTTGTACTGGATGTATTGAGTCACCAGCGCTAATTTTACCAAGACAGTTCTGAGTTTCTCCTACCTTATAAAAGTACTAGTACTTACCATTAATTTTGCAAAATATTTACTCGCTCTGGGTAGTTTAAAATCATTTGTATAGATGATTTGGTACTTACAGGGTTTTTTCCCTCCCTCATATCCAGAAACTGTGATCATGAGGCAAGAATTAACACCCAGGAGACAAGCTATTCGGAGAAGGCAATGGCACCCCACTCCAGTACTCTTGCCTAGAAAATCCCATGGACGGAGGAGCCTGGTTGGCTGCAGTCCATGGGGTCGCTAAGAGTCGGGCAGGACTGAGGGACTTCACTTTGACTTTTCACTTTCATGCATTGGGGAAGGAAATGGCAACCCACTCCAGTGTTCTTGCCTGGAGAATCCCAGGGACAGAGGAGCCTAGTGGGCTGCCGTCTATGGGGTCGCACAGAGTCAGACACGACTGAATCGACTTAGCAGTAGCAGCAGCAGCAGACAAGCTATTACTGGTATCCTCCCACAGCCTCTTGCCCACCTCTACTCTGGGAGCCTGGAGGAATTTCGTTGTGCTTAGAAGCCTCCAAGTGACTTGTGCCAGGGTTTCTGAAACACAAGCTGTTCATCTTGTGATAAATTGTAAAAAAAAAAAAAAAAAGTTTTATTATACTTAATTTCCAGGATCCTTAGAAATTTATTAAGGTAAAATAGGAGAACAAGATTCTCTGAGGAGTCTAAGGCCCAAGAAGTTTCAGAGAGTTGTCTGGAGTTGTACATTTTACCTGGAAGTTATTAATAACTTCCCATAGCACAGGGCTTTATCATGGGTCTTGTTCCCTGCTCTGTCCAGTGCACTGGAGGTGCTCAATAAGTTATCTGCTGAATGAATGAATGGGCCAAGCCAGCCTGGGCCAGTACTGTGGCTCCCTTTATTGAATATGTGCACTTTACCCTATTGGAGCCGTAATTGATCTGATGAACTGTCTCAGGTCTGTGAGGTATAACATTAAGAGGGTCTTTATTTCTCCTCAGTCCTTGCTTTCAACCATGCCTACTGAATCTCCCTTTCCTGTCCCTTCACAGCTGCAACCTCCACAAATTTCTAGAAATGAATCCAGTTTGGGAAATTAACCTGCAACATGATTTAGATTTTCTCCTCTCTTTCCTCCAGTGCAGCTTGCCCCAGGCAGCACTGGACGTGAGAGAGACATGGGGTATCCTGCCCTTTCACTCTGGCCCCTTGCTCTTTGGGGATGGAGCCCCTCCTGAACCACCCCACCTCCCCACCTGGAGCAAGGACAGGGAAGAAGCGTGGAGGTGGCAGGGAAGCTGAACAACTCTAGACTTAGCTAGTTGCAGCTGCTGCCCTCCTCTTCTCTCTGATCCAGGCTGTTTCTCATCAGCGGCTCGCTCGGAATGTGTCGCAGGTCTCAGTAACCTGACTCAGGGCTCTGTCTCCAGCTGGCCCCTTTCTAGCCCCTCTCCCTACCCTCTTGCCCTCAGACAGCCGTATTGGTCAGGGTGTCAGCAAGATGACTCAAGTAAGGCTTCATAACGTGGAATCCATTTGAGTCCCAGGAAGTCCACTGGTCCTTGTCTCTCCAAACTGTGGGTGCTGCTTTCCTGGGCCTGCCTCCCTCCTCTTCTGCTCCCTCCCCTTTCTCTTCTCTCTTCTGTCACTCAGGTCATTTCATTTCATTCAGGGAAATCAGTCAGTCCACTGCCTAAATAGACTGACAACCAGTGAAAGAGATTTTGGTTTTTCCTTCTTGAAGGCGTCCCCCCATCTCATGTTGTTGGGGGTGGGGAGTGAGCTGGGTGGCTGGGGTGCTTGGAAGTGAGAACCCTGCCGTCCCCTCAAGGGTCTCTTGTTCTCCCCCCTGCCCTAGTTCTACTAGAGACTGGGAAGCTGGTATTAGTAACTTTAGTTACTTTTTAGTAACTTCTGGAGGAAATATACAACCTCAGTTGTTTAGAAGTTGGGTCACTTACTGGTTTTTTTTATCCAAAGCAGAAGGCTTTGTCTCTCATGCTCAGGCAGTAAGGAAAATGATATCAAGATTTTATCAGACACTTAGGTGTCAAAGACATTTTGGTAGAAGATAAAGCAGTTATATTGAGTGACACCATTAATGGTCTGAAGGGTTAAAAATAATTGTAAATTTACGACCCGGGATGTTAACTGGCAGGCTGGATAGATTCCAGTAGTATTTGTGCCCCACCTCATGCATTCTTCAAGTCGCACTAGGCTGTGCAGACATAAATGTTCAGTTGAAGACAGAGCTGTGCATAATCATGAGGACCTGGTAACAACCTAGATGGTGTGAGAAACTTTTGCTGTAGCTCATTAGTGATATGGGAAAATATTCAGCTTATATTACCTGTTGAGAAAAGTAGGTCATAGGGTTATAGAAGAAAATATTTGTTTTATGCATAGAAAAAATATGACTGGTACAGAAATTTAGGGCTTCCCAGGGCATTGGAAAAGGAAATGACAACCCATTCCAGTATTCTTGCCTGGAGAATCCCAGGGACAGAGGAGCCTAGTGGGCTGCTGTCTGTGGTGTCGCACAGAGTCAGACACGACTGAAGCGACTTAGCAGCAGCAGCAGCAGCAGCAGGTGGTGTAATGGTAAGGAAACTGCCTGCCAATGCAGGAGACTCAAGAGATGCGGGTTCAGTCTCTGGGTGAGGAAGATCCTCTGGAGTAGGAAATGGCAAACCCACTCCAGTATTCTTGCCTGGAAAATTGCTTGGACAAAGGAGCCTGGAGGGTTCATGGGGTTGTAAAGCGTCAGAGAATGAGTGACTGAGCACTTCAGCACAGCACAAAAATATACAGGTTTATTAATCTTGAATGATAGGATTGAAAGTGATTCTATAAATTTTTTTCTTTTTAATTCTCTGTGGTTTTTGAACTTTTCTGCAGAGAGTCTTATTTACATGTATGAAACATTTTAATAAGAAATTATACTATTAACTTAATGAAAAGCCAGAATATGTATTTGTATAAGCTCTTTTGTCTTTTACATGTCTTATATCCTTAATTACTGACGAATTTATACATTTCTTATAATTTCTAAACTTCAAGACTCTTCAGTCAGTTTTTCTCCTACTTGGCCTAATAACTATTACTTCATTCCACATTCTTGCTTATATTTCAACAACTGAATGTCCTAAATATTATTTGGCACTTATAAAGGCATATGGTAATTTGGAAAAATGCCTTTATTACAGTATAAATCTTCCAAGTAACTTTAAAAATTATGTTGTGGTCTCCATTTTGAAGACCAGAAAATGTGAACACTCTTAACTTGCGGAAAGAGCCTCCAAATGCTATTTATCTTATATCTTGACTGTTCTGTAATTTATTGGAATCACTGAAGTGTTTCAGGGAAATAAATTCCACAGGGTTTATTTAAGTGCCTAGGGCTTAATAAATTAGAATGGAGTTTTAAGCACGCAGAGAAATGTTACGTCATAGGTCTGCATCTCTTCGTCTGTGTGAGTCGAGTATCAACCTATAAAATCTGTGGGTTAGGAACCTGGCTATGGATCTGGTTTTCTGTGGGCCACCCCCCAACCCCCGCCCGAGTCTACAATCCATGGGGTCACAAGAGTTGGACACAACTGAGCAGCTAACACTTTCACACTTTCCCCAGGCCTAGCATGGTGCGTGGTATATGATACACTGATGGTTGTGATAAAAGCAAACATTTACTCAGTTCTTGATATGTGCAAAGTGCCTACTATGTGGTTTTCATGCATTATCCTGTCTAGCCCTTAAAACAACTCAGGAGTAGGTGATTTTTAATGTTCTCTGAAGGGGGGGAGTGTGCAGAGCTATAGTATATGTTGAGTGATACATGAGAAAAATGTCAGTGGTTGGGATGCCAAGCTGGCCTCAAAGTCCACAGTTACAGACATACCTTGGAAAAGCTTTTGATTAAGTTAAAATTCGGGTTAAATTAAACCGTTTTCATGAAAGTCCGTGTACAGCATAGGTTGGTATAAATTGAGATAAACAGAAGGCACAAAAATTCTATAGTGTTATGAGAAAACTTCATAAGAAGGATCTTTTCAATGGTTGCCACATTTACTTTATTTAAAACCTGTCAAATCCTCTCTCTGTTCTGAATACTGCCATCGGAATAGTTAGGATACTAAATAGAGCAGTTCAGAGCTAGGATGAGCATGCAAATAATTCTATTATGGTGCAGGATGTGCTGGGGGTAAAGGTGGTGGCATTTAAGCTGTGCTTGAAGGGTTTTTGACAACGTAAGGAAAGTAGTACTATCAGCATAAAATTTTGGAGGCCGATCTTGAGAATGGGTTTGGTTTTGTTAAAAACACTCTGGGAGGGCTTCCCTGGCAACTCAGTGGTAAAGAAATCCTCCTGCCAGTGCAGTAGATAAGGGTTTGATCTCTTTGCTGGGAAGATCCCACGTTGCCATGAAACAGCTAAGCCCCTGCACCACAACTATCGAGCCTGTGCGCTAGAGCCCGGGCACAGCAACTACTGAGCCCAGATGCCATCAAGCCTGTGCTCCACAAGGGAAGCCAGCGCAATGAGAAGCCTTTGCACCACAACTAGAGCGTAATCCCCCTGCTCACTGGACTGGCGAAAAGCCCACACAGCAGTGAAGACCAGCACAGCAATAAATAAATAAATAGAATTATTTTAAAAAGGAAAAAAAAACCACTCTGAGGAATCATGCAGTTATCTGAATGAATACATCGTTCATTCGAAGACCACCATCTCCAGCAGGATGCTCTTTACATAAAGAAGAGTGTATTGGAGCAAAATGTGCTGTCTTACGCTTTGAAATATCAAGTCTAAATGTTTAGAGTGGTGGCAGTCAACACTGCATTCTTGTTTTCAAGTTCCAAGGTGGTCTACATCTTCGTTGTTTTGTGTATTAACTGTTTTACTCCTTATGCTACACACCATTTATGTCAACCAAATTTTCTATATTTGGGGGTTCTTATTTTGATTCATTCCTTGATTAAGGGGACCATGGTTTTGAAACTTAGTGAGCATTTAGGTGAGGGCATACTCATGATTTCTACTCAGGTAGAATTGCCACATGATGCTCAGTGCCTCTCAAAACTCTGTTGGTTTGTATTTATTTTAATTAAAATATAAAAATAATAGTTAAAAAACAAAACTCTGTTGGTGTTGGGCCACTGCATCTTGGTGTTCAGTGTTGTAGGGAAATCTGAGCCAACTTAATTTGGGGAGCCTTTGAAAATGATCTGTTTTCAAATTTAAAAAAATTTCAACAAAATGTGTCTCAAGATGCTGGTCTCTTTTCCCCTGCCCTCCATTCCCTAATTCTAGCCACACTTGGAGACACACTTTTCTTTAGCTCATGGTAGTTTTCTTCTATTAATTCTTTTATTTCTTTATTTTGCTTAGATTTCTGCATCATATTTTGCCAGGATTCCTTTCTTCATATCTTTTTTTCGTCTTCTTTGTATTATATCTCTCCACTTTTCCTTTGAGTTAAACTTTTCTTATACTTTAGCTCCAGATTTCCAAGATTCCTCAGTCTACTCCTCACCATTCCCCACACATTTTAAATTTGGCATCTTCTTGTAGTCATCTTTGATTTCAGATTGTTCTGTGGAATAGTTTCAGTTTTTTTCCTCCCGAATCTGGTCACAAGCACACATTTGAAAACTGCTCTAGTTTCTTAAAGCATAATTCTGTTTCATGGGAACAAATGTGCTCTGATTCCTCGAAGAAATTTGCCTCTTTTGAACTTGTTGAAGCTGTTTTTAGGACCTGTGCTGTGTCTGGCAGCTAATACTTACAGAAAGATGGTTGTGCTCATCCGAAATGGAGGGGAGAGGTGGGTTCAATCAGATACAGTAACATTCCTATTTGAATATTTCAATCCACAAACCCATTTCAGAAGGCCAGGAACCTGAGGAACGGGTGAATCTGAGGTGACTGTAACAAGAAGCTCTCATCTACGCTGGAGCTCAGTGTCAGGGGCAGCCTGCGGTTCGCGGGCACAGTGCCCCTTTCTGGGCTGCCCCTGGTGCCTCTCGTGTTTTTCAGTGTCCTGTTGGTATGGGGTGCACTCCATAGTGACACTGAGTGGTCACCTTCACCATCTTCCTTTATCCCTTTGATTAGGCATCATGAATGGAGTTCGCTAGAGTCTGTTCCTGGCAGGCAAGCTTGTCGTCGTCATTAGTCCATTGGCTTTTCGTCCAGCTTGTCCTGTCTGACCTAAAACTAGATACAAGAGCTTCCCTGGAGTTTCTGGCTTGTGGCTATCATCCGTCTGTAGTTTCCTGAGCAGATGCAAGTTTTCTCTTCATTTTATATTCTGCAGTTCATTTTAACAGGACATTGATAAATCGGTCAAGATATTTAAGACATGGATGAATTTTCCTGAGATCTCAACCACTTTAGTAGCTTAGCTGAGAGTTGTAGCTGGAGCCTTGGGACTTGCAGACAGTCTCATCTGTGCTGTTGCCATCAATCTGGGATTGATGGGAGTGTTTGATGAACGTGAACCTCAGCCAGTCTTCCTAGAGGAAGAAAACCATTGTTTTCTTCCTCTAGGCAAAGGGCCTGCCCTTACGAGTGTGAATAATAAACATATTAGCAAACACATACTGAATGCTTACTATGTGCCAGACCATGTTCTAAATGTCTTGCAAAATTTGACTTATTTAATTCTCACAATCACTCTATGGTAGAAGTGACTCTTATTATCTTTTATTTTTATAGCCAAGGAACACAGGAGTTAAGAGACTTGTGCCAGGTCATGGGGCTGGAACCAGGCTGTGATCCTAGGAAGTCTGGCTTCAGGGTACCTGCTTTAAAGTACTACCTTATACTGCATTTCAGTAAGCAGGCATGAAGTTGGGGATCTGATAGTGAAAAGAGTTGGATTTGTTAGAATAAAGAGGAGAGGGTCCGTTGATGGCCAGTAGTGCAAGAGGGGTGTCAAGATGACAGTGTCAAGATAATAACATTTAATTAGCTCCCAAGAGGAAAGACTGTCTTGGGAGAATGGTTAGATATGGCTACTTTCTCAGTGGTTTCATAGTAGCACTGCTGCTGCGAAGTCGCTTCAGTCGTGTCCAACTCTGTGCAGCCCCACAGATGGCAGCCCACCAGGCTCCCCCGCCCCTGGGATTCTCCAGGCAAGAGCACTGGAGTGGGGTGCCATTGCCTTCTCCTGCTATCTTTAAAAAGCCCTAATGCTTTACTAGAGTCTTTCACTTGGGGAGACATTCAGTCATTCGATGAATGTGCGTTCATCACGGCCATGTGTCAGCCCGAGTGCAAGGTGCCTGGGATACAGATGTAAAAGCCAGAGCCCCTACCCTTGAACTTGACAGTCTGAGATACCACTAGAGACACACCAAGCGACTTTCAGTAGAAATGGACCATGAGTGATAATAAGCTGTGTGTAACATGCCCTGGAAAATGGAGTTTCAGAATTTCAAAAGCATCCATGTTGTTTATTTTTACTTAATTGTTTTATCAAAAGACTCCTTCATTTCCAGTATGTATATCCAAACTGCAGATTCCCGACTTCTATATTAGATAAAGGTTAAAACCATAGCCCGAGGCCACACATTAGCCTTCCAATATTGCTTGACTAGAATTTTCCCTCTTTAGGCGACTCTTGTCTGAGTTTTCTTGGCACTCAGTGCCTAGTTGAATCATACAATTCCAAGCAAGACACTTTTCTGGGAATCCCTTGTAGACCCTAAAAGGATAATGAATGAGGCTTTACATACGGGAACCTTGATGAGTTTTCCAAAGTTCTCTCCCTTGGTTTTGACTTGTCTGTTGTGCTTTTTAGGAAATGTGCAGTTACATGCTTCAGCCTTCTTGGGCTCTGCTTGGGAGCCCTTTGTCTGGGGGCATCGGGGAGACAGTGATACAGGAGGGCCGTCTATACACGAGCTCAAGGGAAGTCTCAGAAAGATCATACTGTTGGTAAACGTCACAGCCCTTCGTCTTGTGTGCAAAACTGCTGCCCTCTGCCTTCAGACTTCAGGCTGAAATAATTTGTAGAACCAGATTTTTTCTCCTGTGGGTGGATATTGAAGTTTATTTTGGGTTGGCTATTATTGGAGTGAAGAAAGACTATAACAGACATGCCCTTTCTTGAGAACTACAAGAATTTGGGTGTAAATAAATCAATGGTATCTCTTGCCTCAAATACATTAAAATAGCCAGACTGTTTAAAATTAACCTCTGATAACATTAGACAGTGTGCTTATGTGTGTGTAATGTTTTGATTATTTAAGTCACTTTCTGATCCTTGAGGCTTCTAAACCCAGTGACAGCACAGCTAGAAATTTGGAGTGGTGGTGATGAGTGGGAGCCCTGGGAAACTGGGAACCCAGTTTCCTCCAAAGTAGAAAGGGTTTATTTTAATGTATTGATTCATTTAAAAAATATCCAGATTACTCCGGAGGCAGGGGGCATTGTGGATGAATATGAAATTTTCTGTCACCAAGTACAGTCTGTTTGGGGAGTCAAATATTTTTAAATGTGCTGTTATCTTCTATTTTACAAATGAGGAAACTGAGATATAGGGAGTTAAATGACTTCTCCAGGGTGCACAGAGCAGGGTTTGACTCCAGGAACCCAGACTCCAGGCTCTTAGCCCTGTACTCCATGGCCACTTGTGAGACTTGAAATGGGAAAACCACATATTTCAAATGCTAGTGTAAAACTTTGTTAAAACGGAAGGCAGGGAGCAACTTTATGCCTCCTTAGCAGAGAGAGACGGCAAGATGAAAACAAGAGCGAGGAAAAATTGAGTAGTTTCATGTAGAAGGGGAAAGAATGACTTGGATTCTGGAGCCCAACAGATTGGCTTGAGAACGTTTGTGTGTGGGGGTGGCAGGGGCCAGAGGGCGAGCTGGGCAGAGTGGAATTGAAGGTTTGAAACTGAATTAAGGGACGTCCTCCTTTGTATGTGTGTGTGGAGAGCTGCTAAAGAATATGGGATCCCCTGTTGGCCATAGATAGCCATGGATGCTTTTGTGAGCCAGAGCAAGAAGCAAGAGCATTTAATCTCCAGGATAGTGGGCTTGGGAGAAGGGAGGGCTGGGGGTGGTGAGGAACTGGAGGTAGAAAGGCCAGTTAAGAGGCTGTTGAAATGTTCTAGATAAACAGTGAGCAGTGTCAGAGCCTCTTCCCTGGTTCTTTAAGTATCTGTACCTGTCAGCGTGCCCAGGACTTGGCAAAGAGGAGAGCCCCATCCAAAGTGTCTAACACGATGCCTGGCAGTAGCAGCTGTTTGTGGAACTGAACTGGATTAATTAAAGGCAGTGGCTATAAGGTGGAAACAAATCAATGCAAGGGAAACCGTAGAAGCAGTTGTCAACAGTGGTTGGTGAGTAATCAACTGGGGAGAGAGAGGGAGAGGTAAGCCAGGGTCTCTGGCTTGATTGGTAATATGATTTTAGTAACAATTACAGTCGGTGGGGTTTTCCACACACCTTCAGGCAATTCACTGACACAAGCCGGGTGTCCTACTAGTCAACCCAATTCTGTCACTGTCTACCTGGAAGTGACACCAGATTCCATAGCTTAAGGGCTCAGTGCCACAAGACTACCCCCAACCTCAAGTCCAGGTCATCACCTGTACTTTTGACTGTCTAGCTAAAAATCAGAGGGTCTCATAACCCTTCCCACCTTGGGTTTGATGAATTTACTAGAACAGTTCATAGAACTCAGTGCCTGTGTGCGTGCTCAGTTGCTTCAGTCGTGTCCCACTCTTTGTGACCCCATGGACTGTAGCCCACCAGGCTCCTCTGTCCTTGGGATTTCCCAGGCAACAATACTTGAGTGGGTTGTCATGCCTTCCTCCAGGGGATCTTCCCAACCCAAAGATTGAACCTATGTCTCCTGAATCACCTGCATTGTAGGTGGATTCTTTACCTCTAAGCCACCTGGGAAGCCCTTTTACTTACTAGAACTCTGGTTTATTATAAAAGGATGCAACCCAGGATCAGCCAGATGGAAGAGATACCTAGGGCGAGGTATGGGGAACAGGCATGGAGCTCCCATGCCCTCTCTACATCTACAGGTATTCACTAACCTGGAAGCTCTCCAAACCCTGTCCTTTTGGGTTTTTACGAAGGCTTCTTTACACAGGCATGGCTGATGAAAATCATTTGCCGTTGGCAGTGGATTAAACTTCCAGCCCCCTCCCCTCCCCTGAGGTTGGGGGAAGGGACCAAAAATTCCAACCCTCTAATCACATGGTGATTTCTTCTGGCAGTCAGCCCCCATCCTTAGATGTGGTCCAAGAGTCACCTCATTCATATAACAAAAGACCCCCCCTTTTTTTTCCCTTTTGCTCTCACCACTTAGAAAATTCCACGGGTTTTAGGAGCTCTGTGCCGGAGATGGGAGCGGAGATCAGGTATACCTTTCTTATTATAGATCACAATGTCACAGGTGAACGTTCCTCTAACCAGGGCATGGGCATCAAGACGAGGGAACCATCGAGAGGAGGGTGCAGTGAGCGTGGTTCAGGCTCTTTTCTCATTGTGAGGCATCTTGATTGCCTACTGGGACTTGTTCCATCTTTAGTGCAGAAAGGTAGGAAATTTTGAGATTCACCCTCTTGTCCAGTCAAATGCAGTTAATATCAGGCTAATTTGTCATCTTCATTGTTGCCCAGGGAAGAATAATTCTGGCTGATCATAGAATCACATAGAGAAATTTTAAAAGCTAACCCTCGTGTTTTTTTCCAGAGAAATAGGTGATTCTATTATGTAACCACCTAGAGCCACCTAGCCCTGCTCTTTGAAAAACATTGGGTATAAAGAGTTATGCTGTTTATTTTAATCATAAGTTTTTTCCTCTAAAAATTTTGAAAAACTTAGAGGAGTGGATTTTTAAAAATTTGGCAGTCCCACCAGCCTTGAGATAGACACTAGGCACAGCCACCTTGACGCAGGCTCACTGTATCTGTGTGTCTGTACCCTGGTGACTGTGAATGAACAGGAACCGAATCAGTGTCATCTGTGGGTCCCCCAGAAGGTTTCTGTTGACCTACAGTCAGTGGGGGTGGAGTCCTTGCAGGCTCTTTTGTGCTGGGTAAGCAACCCTCTTTCCATGTGTCATTGTCTTAGATTCCTACCACAAACTCGATGGCTTAAAACAACAGAAATGTGTTCTCTTACAGTTCAGGAAGCCAGAAGTCCAAAGTCGAGGCCCAGGCAGGGCTGGTTCCTTCTGGGGAGTGCTGATGGAGAAAATATCCCATGCCTCTCTCCTCACTTCGGCTGACTGCTGGTGTCCCTTGGCTTGTGGACACAGCACTTTAACCTCTGCCTCCCACTCACTGCCTTCACCTGGCCTTCTTGCCCGTGTCTATACCTTCACATCTTATAAGGATACCAGTCATTGGATTTGGGATATCTCAAAATCCTATTTCAATTAAGGTCACACTCTGAGATTCTAGATGGATATGAACAGGGGACATTATTTGATGCATGGTAGTCACCTGTGACTTGCACATGGCTAGGGTTAGGGGACAGTAAGTAGGGGGAGCTGCCTTGGCCTCCCACCCTGAACTTGGGATCCTCAAATATTCTCTGAGTCTCAGAACAAGAAAATGAACCATTGGCAATGGAGATAACTGTAGTCCTAGGTGGACACCTGCCCCATTGAGGAGTCCAGCTTTCACTGGTTGAACTGGCTGGTTCTAGAAGGGAGAGTTGAGAGAGGGGAGGACAAGTGCAGGGGTGGAGAAGGGACAGCAGAAGATACAGAGAAGTCAGATCTGGTAGAATTTGTAACTCCAGGGACTGTTTCCTTTGCTCATAGATTTCTTTAGCTCTTATTTTGTCCCTTGGTCTTCATTTAACATCTATAAAGGGTATGATGCCTGGGCTTGATGAGGGCAAGGGACCACCCTGGTCCTTTTCTTTGACCCCTTAGACACTGACCGTGCATTCAGGCATTTGGCTTAACAATGTGTGGATGAAGTCATTTCATCTGGATACTTCATGTGAAATCTATATTGTGTCCCTTGGGTAAAGAGCAAATCTCAGGAGTTGTGTTTGTCTGTCATGCTCAAGTTGAGGCCAAAAATACCTGTGGTTTGTGCTTGGATTATAGCCAGACATGTCCCCAAGTGTCCTGTCTGTGTGGAAATAAAGTCTTGCTCAGGCCTTAAGATGTTCGCTGTTACGCATATATCACCCTTTAGGCAATTAATATTATTTGATTAAATCAAATCTTATTTGTATATGAATCATAAATATGTATACAGTGCCAAAGAATGTTCACACTACTGCACAATTGCACTCATCTCACACGCTAGCAAAGTAATACTCAAAATTCTCCAAGCAAGGCTTCAACAGTACATGAATCGAGAACTTCCAGATGTTCAAGCTGGATTTAGAAAAGGAGAGGAACCAGAGATCAAACTACCAACATCCGTTGGATCATAGAAAAAGCAATAAAATTCCAGGAAAAAACATCTACTTCAGCTTCATTGACTACACTAAAGCCTTTGACTGTGTGGATCACAAGAAACTATGGAAAATTCTTCAAGAATTGGGAATACCAGACCACCTTACCTGCGTCCTGAGAAATCTGTATGCAGGTCAAGAAGCAACAGGTAGAACCGGACATGGAACAACTGGCTGGTTCTAAACTGAGAAAGGAATATATCAAGGCTGTATATTGTCACCTTGCTTAATTTATATGCAGAGTACATCATGTGAAATGCTGAACTGAATGAAGCACAAGCTGGAATCAAGGTTTCCAGGAGAAATATCAATAACCTCAGATATGCAGATGACACCACCCTTATGGCAGAACGTGAAGAGGAACTAAAGAGCCTCTTGATGAAAGTGAAAGAGGAGAGTGAAAAAGCTGGCTCAAAACTCATCAAAAAACTAAGGTCATGGCATCCGATCCCATTACTTCATGGCAAGTAGATAGGGAAACAATGGAAACAGTGGCAGACTTTATTTTTGGGGGGTTCCAAAATCATTGCAGATGGTGGCTGCAGCCATGAAATGAAAAGACGCTTGCTCCTTAGAAGAAAAGCTATGACAAACCCGCTGCTGCTGCTGCGTCACTTCAGTCGTGTCTGACTCTGTGCGACCCCATAGACGGCAGCCCACCAGGCTCCCCCGTCCCTGGGATTCTCCAGGCAAGAACACTGGAGTGGATTGCCATTTCCTTCTCCAGTGCATGAAAGTGGAAAGTGAAAGTGAAATTGCTCAGTCGTGTCTGACTTTTAGCGACCCCATGGACTGCAGCCTACCAGGCTCCTCCATCCATGGGATTTTCCGGGCAATAGTACTGGAGTGGGGTGCCGTTGCTTTCTCCCATGACAAACCTAGACAACATATTAAAAAGCAGAGATGTTACCTTGCTGACAAAGGTCTGTCTAGTCAAAGCTATGGTTTTTCTAGTGGTCACGTATGGATGTGAGAATTGGACCATAAAGAAAGCTGAGTGCTGAAGAATTGATTCTTTTGAACTGTGGTGTTGAAGAAAACTCCTGAGAGTCCCTTGGACTGCAAGGAGATCCAACCAGTCCATCCTAAAGGAAATCAGTCCTGAATATTCATTGGAAGGACTGATGCCAAAGCTGAAGTTTTAATACTTTAGCCACCTGATGGGAAGAACTAACTCATTGGAAAAGACCCTGATGCTGGGAAAGACTGAAGGCAGGAGGAGAAGGGGATGACAGGATGAGATGGTTGGATGGCATCACCAAATCGATGGACATGAGTTTGAGCAAGCTCCGGGAGTTGGTGATGGACAAGGAAGCCTGGCGTGCTGTGGTCCATGGGGTCACAGAGAGTCAGACACTACTGAGTGACTGAACTGAACCGATATGAGCTTACTGTTCAAAGAGGCCTTACTTTGAACATTCTTATGAATAAAACCATACTTTAAATGCTTTTGTCTGTAAAGTTCATGTATCATAACAAGTTTGCTTTTGGGGAGTTCCTGCTTCTAAAGAGACTTAAAGCTCAGAGTTTCCAGTCTCAGTGCCTCCAGACTGAGGTCTGTCCCTCTGCTGCATGTGGCCCACCTTGCCACCCTCTTTGTTCTTCCTGGTTTTCTCCAGTGCAGTGAGCATATGAGAAGAACAGGACTGTACAGTGGAAAAGACCCAGAGGTCTGGGGTTTGAATCCTGATTCTCCACTTTTTCTGGCCTTGTGAGCTTGGCCAACATATGTATGTTTGCTGATTATCCGTTTTCTCATCAGCAAAATGAGGATAATAATAGGAACCTGATTGGATGGTGTGTTAATTTCCTAGAACTGCCATGAACTGCCATAAACCAAGCAGCTTAAAACAACAAATGTGTTCCCCTCACAGATCGGAGGCTAGAAGCCCAGATCTGTGGGCTTCTACTACAGATCTGGTAGATCTGTAAGTAAGATCTGTAATTAAGGTGTCGACAGGCCTATACTCCCTCCAAAGATTCTAGGGGAGAATTCTTACCTCTTCTAGATTGTGATGGTTGCCAGCATTCTTTGTTTAATGGCATCACTCCAGTCTCTGTCTCTGTTATCACATGGCCTTCTTCCTGTTTCCTCCATGTCTTCATCTCTCTCTCCTTGTAGGGACATCAGTCAGGAGCTTGGAGCCTGCAAAAGCTCTCTTTCAAAAGAAGGTCAGGACTTCCCTGGTGGTCCAGTGGATAGGAATCCATTGCCTGCCAATGCCAGGCACAGGAGTTCAATCCCTAGTCTGGGAAGATTCCGTATGCCAAGGGCAGCTAAGTGTGTATGCCACAATTACAGAACCCGGACCACAACTCCTGAAGCCCACACACCTAGAGCCTGTGCTCCGCAAGAAGAGGAGCCACGGCAATGGAAGCCCATGCATCACAATGAAGAGTATCCCCTGCTCGCCGCAACTAGCGAAAGCCTGCACACAGCAGCAAAGACCCAGTGCAACCAAAGAAAAGTTAAAAACTGAAGCTTAAATAATTGTCACACTCTAGGGTTGGGCAGAGGGACATGGATTTTGTAGGGACACGATTCAAGCCAGTACAGGTGCTTAGACTGAAATGAAAGCAATTCTTTAGAGCATCCAGGGAGGACTAGTATGTAGTAGAAACTCATAAGTCCCAGGAAGCCATTTCTTTAAAATATAGACTTGATCCCTTTGCCCAACACCCCCATCACCCCCTTCTCTTCTTGGTTATGCTGGGCCACCCTCATCTCACTTTCTTAACATCTTTTGGGGGCTGTTTCTCCAGGAATCTGGCTACCAGCTTCTGTTTTTCCTTTCTGCCATCATGGTGGAAACTCTGACATTCATCTAAATGACCCACCCAATAACCTGCCTCTGGTCTGTAGCACTGTGCCCTGGACCTTACCCTTATCTGCCCTGATCCCACGGTCATTTCAAATACCTGTTCACTGACACCTCCCGTCCTCTTGACCCTGGAATCTCTGCTTTCTCTGTCTTCCCAGTCTCCGGGCATGGATCAAGCTACCCACCCTCTGCTCCCATCCTACCTAATGCTTCTGGTGAAAAATCATACGACTCCACTAAATGGTTTCTTTATGGAGTTATAATTCTTACTCTCAGCTGGACCTTCAGGGCTGCTTGAAAACCCCTTTACTCATTTCAGCTGGGTTTCCTTTCTCATTCCCCCAGGAGCTATTGGGAACATTTGCTACTGGGAACATTTTTCAAGCTCCTTAGCCCCCCACTGACTCAGCCTCCTTTACCGCCTGCCTCCCCGAGCAAACAGAAGCTGTAAAACATGAATTGACGTCTTCTCTACTACCGTGACTCTGACCACCTTCCTCTTCCACACTTCTGTCTTAACACGACTCTAATTCACAGATCAGCTTTGTGCCTGAGTTGAATCCTCTCTTCTGCCCACTCCGTCCTTATATTTTTCATTCCTCCTTTCTCCATGGACCTCTGTGCTTGCCTCAGTCTGTAAACACACTTAAATCTTGCTCATCCTGAAAAGTGCATCCATTTTCTTTAAATTGAACTGCTTTTAGCTTTCTTCTCTTGAGAGAACCAATAATAACTTTACATGTTTCTTAGCTTCTCTGTGCCCGTTTCCTCATCTGAAGTGAACTCAGGATGGTACTTGCCTCATAGGGTTATTGTTAATATTAAATTGTATTTATATCCTTAGGTCATGTTGTTGAAAAGTGAAAGTGTTAGTTGCTCAGTCGTGTCCAACTCTGTGATCCCATGGACTGTAACCCATCAGGTTCCTGTCTATGGGATTCTCCAGGTAAGAATACTGGAGTGGGTAGCCATTCTCTTCTCTAGGGGATCTTCCTGATCCAGGGATTGAACCCACATCTCTCCCATTGCAGGCAAATTCTTTACCACCTGAGTCACCAGGGAAGCATTTATGTAATATTATGTAACACTGTATGTAATTGCAATTACGTAATATTAAGCAGGAACTATAGTACAGTTCTTAGAGCTATATGGTTTTAGCTGTTTGGGTAGTAATAGTATTCCCTGTGGGCTTTGATAGGATTCAATTCACATCACTGGCCGAGCACTGACAGATGATGAAGTTATTGTGTGTGTTTCTGTCCTCAGAAGTATGTCAATTTCTTCAGGGTCAACATTACTCATGTCCATTTTTTTATCCCTAGGGCTTTGTGTAGTAACACACACAGACACACACACTGGGTTGATGTATGTAAATAAATGAGTGCCAGAGCCCAAATGAATTGGATGGAACCATCTTCAGGGTCAATATTACTTCATATCCATCTTTTCATCCCTAGGGCTTTGCATAGTAGCGTGCACACATGCATACACACACACACACACTGGGTTGATGTATGTAAATAAAATAAATGAGTGCTTGAGACCAGTTGAATTGGATGGAACCATTTTTCTCCCTGAAGGGTAAAATTGGTTTGACCTATTTCCAGGCTTTTGTCTGTTCCCATGAGACTGTTTTTACCTCATGTGACATGATTTTGAAGTCTAGAATAATGTTTTTAACACTAGCTAGCATAGTCAATGGAGAAGGCAATGGCGACCCACTCTAGTACTCTTGGCTGGAAAATCCCATGGATCGAGGAGCCTGGTGGGCTGCAGTCCATGGGGTCACTAAGAGTCGGACACGACTGAGCAACTTCACTTTCACTCTTCAACTTTCATGCATTGGAGATGGAAATGGCAACCCACTCCAGTGTTCTTGCCTGGAGAATCCCAGGGACGGAGGAGCCTGGTGGGCTGCCGTCTATGGGGTCGCACAGAGTTGGACACGACTGAAGTGACTTAGCAGCAGCAGCAGCATAGTCAAAGGAACGCATTTGATAGGAGCATGGAGCCTTTATGTACCTTTGGGACTAAGACAAAGGCATCAAAGGAGGAGGGGTTAATCAGTAGTGACTCCCAGAGTAAAAGGGAGAAAAACAAAGCTGGTGAAGGACCAGCTCTGAATTGAGCCCCTACCATCTGGCAACAGTGGGCCAGGGGCCAAGGCTTTATGACAGACAAGACAGATCCTGGTCATTGGCCGGCCATTGGCCATTGGACTGGATTGAACTCATAGTCCAGTGAGAGTTGACAGACCTTTAAAGATATTTTAGGAATACTGTTTAATTACAGTTGTGTCAAATGCTATGGAAGAGAAGCACAGGAGAGCCCAGCAAGGGAAAGTGACCTGGTCCAGTGATGAGCAGTGAGTGAGGGGCGGGCAGAAATGAACAGGGGGATCTGTGAAGTGGATCAGGTGGAGGGACCAGCCTGTTTCTGGATGGAGGTGTTTATGGTAATGTGTTATGTCCATGTCATAGCATTCATCGTTTATGTGGAATCACATAACACAGTCTGCTAAAGGGAAGCTGACAGATTTCAGAGTGATTTGCAGACACACCATAACCTGCATGTGTGAATAATCTGACATAAAAATGTGGGGAGAGGGAAACTCATTTTAGATTAACTTATGTTTTGGTCCAAAGTAACTAACATTATATAGAAGGCTCTTTATGACACTGCTGGGTTTGTTAGACAGGAGGATGGTGAGATTTTAAAGTCCTGGTGTATTAGTAATTTCCTGGGTTTTCCATGCACGCTAAAAAGGACAGTCTTGTAAGGCCTCACTTGGATCAGCTCACTATTTACACTCTCTTCTAAATACATCTTGCATTTTTCAATTGTTGTGTCTTCTCTCCATTAATGTAAATATTGCTCATCACAGAGTCTAGTTTATCATCCAGTCAAATAGCCTTCCCGCCCCAGCTGAAAGTTGTCCCTCTCTTTTATTGGACTGATTTCCAATTTTACTCCCTTTTTCACTCTAATGTCTTGTTTCATATTGTTGACATATTTCTCATATTTCTATATTTTGTCTCAATATATAGAAAGTTCAGTAAAGACTATACCAATCATGTAAAAGAGTATGAATGATTGAAAGAACAAATACATGAATGTAAGATCTGTAGAGTGGAGAAGATCCCCTGGAGAAGGAAATGGCTACTCAACTCCAGTATTCTTGTCTAGAGAATTCCACGGATAGAGAAGCTTGGCAGGCTGCAGTCCATAGGGTCACAAAGAGTCGGACACGACTGAGCGACTAAGCACCTTAGCACACCTAGCTGGTAGATATCTAATAATTACTGACTGGTACAGTCAATAGGGAAAAATATCATCTGGCTTAAAGTATGTCAGCTCCTTGTCCTCTTTCTTAAAATAAGAACTATGTTCTTTTTTTCTTCTCGGATGGTATGAATCTGAGGCCTACCCAGTGGTGAAAACGGTGTCTCCTTTGTCTACTGTTCATTTTAGCCTAACTGATTGTTTTGGCAAAACAGTCTCCTTTCCATAAACTAGAGAGAGAAATGCTGTCTTTCCAAAGATAATCTCTTAAATAGACTTCTCCAGATGGCTGCTCAAGCTCCATCCAACGGGAGCTATGCAAGTGTTTGATCCTTAGGGTTTTCAGCATTTTTCCTAAAGGAAGTCAAAGAAACTTTCTCTTCCTGGATCACTGTGCCACTGGATTATTTTGGTTTGGGCTGGTATATTACAAAACTTGAACCTGCCCACTAGCCTGATGCCTGTGACCACTCAGTTTCCACTGGTTTTTCAGTTCCCAGTGATTAAACCAAAATAAAAGAAGGTGATGCCATGTCTGGCCAGGGGCAGACGCTGCCAGTTGCCAAAGCCCAGTGTTCATCATACGGTTGACAGGGTCTCTGCTATCCTGGCAGGAGGCACGTTAGACTTTCAAAAGGCCAAGCTTGAAGGAAAAGCTCTTAAGTGAGTGAGTGTCATTTGAAAATGATTTGATGAATAGGACAGTTACAGGCCAGCCATTGAAAATCCCCTATGTGATATATTAGCAGGAATGTTTGGAGCCCACATGGAAGGTAAGGTCTGCCTTTCCCACATGCTGCCCTTCATAGCTGACACATTACACATGTCTCCGGAGCGTAACATATGGCTTCCTGAACTTGCAAATGGGGCCCAGCGTGCTCTGTTGAAATAGTGTCTGTTTAAACAGTCTCCTGGAGAAGTGAGCCACAGTCACTAAAATAGTTAATTTCATGTCTGCGAATGTCTTCTCTAGAGCCCTTTAAAATGTGTGTGTGTGTGTGTTTAAGGAGCATAGTAAAAAATTTGCAAATTTAAGGCTTTGACTGCCTTTGAAGGGGTTGTGAACCATCCTTACTAATTTGTACATTTTGAAAGACTCAGAGCATAAACCAAAAATGGAACAGTGCAGATCATCTAATTCAAGCCTAATCATAATCACCTTTTTTTTTTTTTTTTTTTTTTGTCTTATATGTGCCAGGCCCTTTATATTAGGCTGAGCGGTAAGGAATCCTCCTGCCAGTGCAGGAGACATGGGTTTAACACCTGGGTTGGGAAGATCCCCTGGAGAAAGGAATGGCTACCCACTCCAGTATTCTCTTCTGGAGAAATCCCATGGACAGAGGAGCCTGGCAGACTATAGTCCACCTGGTCGTAAGTTGTTTAGCGACTAAACAACTACATTGTATAACCAGGTAGAATTCCTTCCAGTTTACTCATAGGAATAGAGAGACTCAGATGTGAATGACCTGCTCCATACCACCTAAATGGGAGGTTTTGGTGCTGGAATTTCAACTCAGAAGCACTAAAAATCTGAAGCGTTATCTTTCTCTATGCCAGGAATTCTTAATTTGGGCTTATGGATGGGTTGGGGGTAGGGATTTTAGCTGGAGAACCCTCTTTTGAATGCAAACATTTGTGTATTTGTGCATTATCCTGAGTAAAGTCCATATGTTTATCAGATTCTCCTGGAGGTTTGTGTGGCCTCCTAACAACTGTATTTTGACAGCAGGCTCTGTTCAGTGTAGAGACAAGAAGACAGCAAGTTAAGAATGCAAACCTTCCAAAGGCATTTGATCTGGTGTTGGTTTGACCAGAAAATGAACCACAAGTCTTCTTTCTAAACTCTGTGTGTGTGTGTGGGAAATAAATCACATATAGAGAAAAGTGCAATAAACGAGAATGTAGCCTTTAGTGAACATCTGTGCATGCTGCATGCTGTGTCGCTTCAGTTGTGTCTGACTGTGATCCCATGGACTGTTGCCCACCAGTCTCCTCTGTTCATGGGATTCTCCAGACAAAAATACTGGAGTGAGTTGCCATGCCCTCCTCCAGGGAATCTTTCTGACGCAGGGATCAAACCTGTATGTCTCGGGTCTCTTACATCTCCTGCATTGACAGACAGGTTTTTTACCACTATCATCTGGGAAGCCCAGTGAACATCTGCAAGAGGCACTATAACCAGGTCAGGAAATTGAGCCAGACTCTAGAAGATGTCCCTTTTTTCAGATGCCATGCCTCTACCCAAACTACTATCTTGATCTCTATGATAACCTTGTGCTTTTCTTTATGGTTTTACCATCTTTATATATATGTACCATTAAACAATATGGATCCATTTTTCCTATTTTTATCTTTATACACACACAGTCATACTATCATGTTCTTTGGTGTTTTGCTTAGTTAATTAGTGAAAGTTGTGTCTGACTCTTTGCGACCCCATGGACTATACAGCCCATGGAATTCTCCAGGCCAGAATACTAGAGTGGGTAGCCTTTCCCTTTTCCAGGAGATCTTCCCAACCCAGGGTTCTAAGCCAGGTCTCCCGCACTGCAGGCAGAATTTTACCAGCTGAGCCCCGAGGGCAGCTACTTTCACCAGTATCGTTTTAACTGTCTGTCCCTGCTGTTGCGTGCGGTTGTAGTTCGTTCACTTTCATTGCCGTGTTGTATTCCATTGCTTGGTTGTATTGTAATTTATTTATCTTCTGTTATTGGATATTTGATTATTTGTAAATTTTGCCTATTATGAGCAATGCTTTCATTAACATTTTATACATGTCTTATACATGGGTTCCACATGCAACTCCTAGGGAAAGCCTAGTATATTTATTAAGCTTTTGTAGGAAGTGAAATACTTACTTCCATGAGGCAAAAGTGAAGAATTCTTCTCTTCTCCCATCCTTGTCCTTAATAACACTTTGTGGAGGAAGAAAATTCTTTCAAGTAAATTCTCTGCTTAGGCTTAGCATGGGTTCTGATTGTCCCCAAACTTGCAATCAGAGCAGTCGTTGAACCTGGATCGGTCCAGGGCTCTCTCCCCAGCCCTACCCACCAGCTCACTGAGACCGGAACCTCCAGGATGGGGCCTGGGGGGAGTCTGTGTATTTAACCAGTTCCCAGACCATTCCCGTGACTGGGAGACCCTGATGAATTGATGAGGT
Organism: Bos mutus; assembly: GCF_027580195.1. Taxonomy (NCBI): domain Eukaryota; kingdom Metazoa; phylum Chordata; class Mammalia; order Artiodactyla; family Bovidae; genus Bos; species Bos mutus. Next base: position 39,228,081 of record NC_091636.1, on the reverse strand, counting down.
GTGGATCCTTGGTTGGGAAGAGGTTTGGAGGAAGTGTATCTATGATTAAAATCTTGGAAAATTGGCCTTAGAAAGAAAAGTTGAGGGAGCTGGATTTGTTTAGCTTGTGTAAAAAAAAATCTGAAACATGATTAAATAGGTTTTTTTTTTGCAAAAGGATGAAAGAGTTTTAGAAATGAAAAAAACATTTCCCAAGTTAGAGATTGTGGAAGAAACTCCTACTAAAGTCAGCAGATACTGAGCATTTACTCGGCACCTCGGGGGTAAGAAATAAAGGCTGTTGTCAGTGCCTTGAGGGAACTGGGGACAAAATGAGTACATGCTGAGCTGGCGCACAAAAGCCAGGACGTGATATTTCATCCAGTCTAGACTGCAGGCTTCAGTGGAGGTGAGTGGGCAGGCCCTTGGGAGGAGAAGCCGAGAGAGAGGTCACCAGCAAAGGCCGGAAGCGCCTGCAGGGTGTGCGCTGGGCTTTAGAAGGCTGCCCCTCTCTGGGTGGAGGGATGGGATGACTGCACTCTGAAGCAGTGATGTCTATTTATTTTTTATTGTGATACCCCAGTAGGAAATATATTTTATATCACTACATACTTAAAAGTTTCATGGAATGTTTAGCCTTATTACATATTATGCATGTGATGCTTAAAATTTCTTTTTATATTTTGTTATTATTTTTTTTAATGTTGGATTAACCCAGTACGAGGTTGAAAACACTGTTCTTAGGGGGCCAGGAGCCCAGTGTGAAGCAGAGCTGAGTCTGCCCTGAGCCTGCCTTATTGGGATTGCCAATAAGGGAGAGGGGTTCCCTGAGAAGTGGTGAGAGAGGACTTGCTGATGTGAAGGTGGGCTCCCGAAGTCTTCCTCGATTCCAGAATGTGAGTGAATTACTTTGGAATGTTATGACAAAAGTTCCCACTTTACCTATCGTGGGTGTTGAGCCAATAGACACAACCAAGCCAGAGATTTGGAGAAGGAAGGATTAATTATTGAAGCAAGTAAGGGGGACACTGGGAATCTCACCCAAACCAGTGCCTCCCCAACAGCAAAATGGAGGAAATTTTAAGCTAAGGGTACATCCATATTCCACTAGAAAAGACCCTGATGCGGGGAAAGACTAAGAGCAGGAGGAGAAAGGGACAGCAGAGGACCAGATGGTTGGATGGCATCACTAACTCGTGAATTTGAGCAGACTTCAGGAGATAGTGGAGGACAGAGGAGCCTGGCATGATGCAGTCCATGGAGTCACAAAGAATTGGACATGACCTAATGACTGAACAACAACATTCATATTCCTGCAGGGGCTTGAGCAGAGGAGAACTCAGCATAGAATTGGAGTGTAAAGATCAACACAATCCGAGCTTTAGTTAATTGAAGTCAGGAGGGTCAACATTATCATCTCATCCTCCACCTGGGTGGGGGCCTTAGTTCCTGCCGGTATGTGGGTCGGTTAGTGGCTCAGTCGTGTCTGACTCTTTGCCACCCATGAACTATATAGCCTGCCAGGCTCCTCTGTCCATGGACTTCTCCAGGCAAGAATATTGGAGTGGGTAGCCATTCCCTTTTCAAGCCAGGGATCGAACCTAGGTCTCCTGCATTGCAGGCAGATTCTTTACTGTCTGCCACCAGGGAAGCCCTTCTCAAAAATGTATTGTTATTATGTCTATCCCTTGAGGAGGAACTAGGACTCTGCTTTGTCACTGCATATTGTTTGGCCGCCTTTTTCTGTTTCTGCATTCCTTGTTTTCCCTGATTACTGAGACTTGTTCAAGGGCAAGCACTGTGGCCAGACTCATCACAAAATGGCTTAGGACAGAGTGGCTTCTCTTTTGTCAAGAAAGCCATTCCTGGATTTCTTTCTTTAGGGATCCCCTAACCTATCTGCTTACAATACCAGATATGACAGTGGGGCGTCCTTCATATGAAGAAAGTTTTTCAACTTTCCTGACAAAAATGGGGTGTCCAACAATTCAGTTCAGTTCTGACACTAATGCCCTGGAGTTAACATCTGATTCCACAGGTTAAAGGGCTCAATCCCACAAGATTGCCCCCACTTCAGATGCCAGATTCAAGTCCTCGGCCAACCATATGTCTCACTGACCAGCTGTAAAGTCCAAGGGTTCCCACGGCCCCTTGTCCAGGATTGACAATTCACTAGAAATACCAAACAGAACCCAGGAAGGCACTTCACTTTCTAGTGTCAGTTTATTGTACATGATACAATTCAGAAATAGCCAGATAGAAGAAATGCTTGGGGCAATGTATGGAGTGTGTGCGCACATGCGTGTGGGCGCCCAATTCTTCCATGGCTTCAGCAGCAAAACCATGCTCTCAGCATGTTTTTTTTTTTGTAACTAAGCAGGAAGCCATGGGGCCCCCCAAGACAGACCCCTCCCCTGTATCCTCTGCTGTGGGTCCTCTCTGAAGTACCCAAATAATAGTATCTCATACACATTTCCTGAGTTTTTCAGATGCTAGAAAACCACCACTAAATGGAAGAACTACTTGGTGATCAGGAGCACGGAGCCCCCAGACCTTCTGGGCCCTAAGAACAGATGCTGTTAACCACCCATCAACCAATCAGAGAATTGTGCAGGAGCCGATCACATACCCTCGAACGCCCCCTCCCTCACCTGACCTTTAGAAATGCTTTGCTGAAACCTTCAGGGAGTTCAGAGTTTTGGGGGGGCCATGAGCCACCCTTTCTCCTTGCATCTCCCTGCAATGAACCATTCTCTGCCCCAGATTCCAACATTTCAGTTTCTTGGGCCTCGCCGTGTGTTGGGCACAGGAATGTGTGTCCGGTAACAGATGCACATGTAACTAATTTTAGGGAGCCCCTGCAATCAGATTTTTCTCAACCAAGAGTTGAGTGCCTTAGTTGCACTGAGAAGGAAAATCCTTTCATGTGGCCTTTCTTTGCTTAAGTACTTTCAATCATGTCCTCTGAGATTTAATATCCTTTTGATCTTCCCAATCCAGTTTTAATTGGGTCAGTTTAAGTTAGGGAAGGATTTTAAAAGACAACACTAATAATGGAGCAGTTGGGATGATGTAGATAGGAATAATTGGTTGGAAATGTGCTTCAGTAAACGTTTTTTGTTTTGTTGTGGCTTGTAAAGTGCAGTCTGGAGGAAAGTAAGCTGCAATCCTTTCTCTTAGTGTTTGCTACATTTCGTCATTAAGTAAAGCCTGCGATTCTACTGACACACACTTGTGCCTTGGGCAATGTATTTGTTCTGTTCCCCTTCAATAAGAAGCCTGATTTGTTTTTTATAAGTAGTATTTTAAGACATGAATTTATTTTATTATTGTTATTTTTTTGGCCAAGCCATATGGCATGTGGGACCCTAGTTCTCTGACCGGGGATCAAACCCACGCCCCCTGTCTTGACAGTGTGGAGTCTTAACCGCTAGACCACCAGGGAAGTCTCAGGAAACTTGATCTGTAATAAAAGATAAAACCACGGTCTTCTCTGTGAGTAAACTGTAGGAGAATGGTGGATAATTTGGCTTAGACACGTTCTTTCTTTGCTAAACAGTTTTGAGCTGCACTGTTCTATGTGATATCCACTAGCTACTGGCACTTGATATCTAAAATTAAATTTTGAAATTCATTTCCTCAGTCTCACTGGCCACATTTCCAGGGCTCAATAGCCACACGTGGCTAACGTGAGGTTGGTGGTTGAGGCCAGATAGTTGCTTGTTGCGGGGAGAGGGGTATCCCGAGCATTGTAAGGTGTTTAGCATCACCCCAGCCTCCACCTACCAGATGCTGGTAGGACTCCCTAGTCATGACAATCAAAACTGCATGTCAGGATTGCCAAATGTCCCTTGAGGGGCAGTCACCCCTGGTTGAGAATCACTGGCCCAGTGGCTACAGTTTTGGGACAGTTGCAGATATAGAACATTTCCATCATCACAGACTGTGCAATTCTAGAATAATTCCTAGCAGAGTTTGGCTTTGGACATTTTCTAGATTAAACCTTTTAAGCTTTAGAGCAAGGACAGTGATCATTCAGTTCAAAGCCTTGGGAAACTGAGACACACACAGGTTTTTTTTTTTTTTCGGATGACTTAATATCTGAAGCATGTAAGTACCCATGTGGTGTTCTGGACTTCATGCAGCCTAGAGGACGGATGCACTTTCTCTGTGTTCTTGCACTCAGTGATGGCAAGGAGAAGGAGGACTTCCCCTTCATGAGGAAAGGACAGAGTCCTGAGAAATGGAAGATGTCCAGCCCTGAGACTCTCAGAGAAGGAAACTTCTGACTTGAGCCCTGGGTTACCTCTTCTGTGGCCTGTGGCTTTCTTGAAAGCCCTGCCTCTAGGCTAGGGTTGGAAGGGGTGCTAGGGCCATCTACTGGCCCCACCCTTGCTCTGAGAGGCACAGTCTTACTGGGTTTTCTGGTTCGATGAGTGCAGAGAGATGCAAAGTGTCCTGAGCCCATGGAAGACTGCAGTCCTTTAAAAGATTCCCTCTTGTTACTTTTAAATCTCCAGTATCTCCTCTACATTTTCCTGGAAGTGGTCCATGGCAGAGTCTTTACTATGAATTGCCTGGTGATTCTTATTTTCAGGGTCACAGGAAAGCAGCCAGCCCTAGAGACCTGTCTGTAGAAAGTGCTGGGGAGAAAGGAAGATTCCCTTTCGGGGCAGAGGTGTCCATCCCTGGAAGCGCCAGAAAGTACGCTTAGCAAGGGTGCGGTGGGGGTATGTCTGGAAGGCAGGCTGGGCTTGCAGTTTCCCAGGGGCTTTGAGGTGATCCAGGGTCTTTTCCTCCTCTGTGAATCCCACGTGCCTCACACGCCTCCTGTTGACTCTTCTTCCATCACGAGTTTGTTCTCCACTCTAAAATCTTCAGTGGCTCACTGCTGCCTTTCCACGTTGGACACTTCTTAGTACTCAAGGCTCTTTTTGCTCTGATATCAAGGTCTTCTGTATCCCTTAATAAGATTAGAAATTAGTTTTTGTGCTGCCGAAAGCTTTCCTGTTACTGCCATTTGCAGAATTATTCTCTCGGGGCTGAGGGTCCGTGGAGGTGGACGCTTTGCTCGGGGCCATTTGATGTGTAATAGCTTGTTCAGGAAGTTTTGTTTCTGGTAATATTCTGTTGAGTTGGAAGCCTAGACAACTACTTAAAACCAGCATACAACTCAAAACTGCAGTAAACGGGCCGGGAGAAGTGACAGCAAAAGTAGATGGGGGCGTCGCATGTGTAAATCCTCAGGCTGCCTTGGGCTGGTGGCCGGTTGGTCCTGTCCCTTTATGGGCCCAGTGAGCTGTGGACCAGGTCAAAGGTCAGTGTTCTGCGGTGCCAGCTGTCAAGTTTAGCCGCAAATAAGCTAATGTGTAAACTGGCCTCTTGGTCTTTGAAAGTTGCTTCATCTTCCCCATTTCAGTTGAAAAAAGTTGCTTTGTTTCAGAGTTTGGTGACCGGCCACTATTTCATTGAACTGTGGATGTTTTCTTTTGGGAAACCAGCCTTTTTAGGTGTCTCCATGGTGAAGGGAAAGGTATTTTTAAAGTTGCCCATTGCGGGGCAGGTTCTCATTTGAGTGACGGGGAGGGTGGAGAGCGGGGACGTTCTGGATCCTGAAGGCAGGATAGCTGTGGCTGCTGTCACTTACTGGCTCTACGTGTCCTCTTTGCTCCACAGACCAACGAGTGGAACAAGAATGATGACCGACTGCTGCAGGCCGTGGAGAATGGAGATGCCGAGAAGGTGGCCTCGCTGCTGGGCAAGAAGGGGGCCAGTGCCACCAAGCATGACAGCGAGGGCAAGACCGCGTAAGTTAAAGAGATCGGCTTCTGACAGCTGCTTCGGGGTTCTCAGCTTGTTCTCTGACGTTCTCAGGATCCCTAGGGAAACTTTGCAAGTGCAGCTAGTACTGCCCCCACCGCCCACCCCTTGTTAAAATATGTAAGAGGATATTTTAGTCTAGTTCCTCTCCAAGTTCCAAGTAACACATTTCAGTTTTGCCTTGAATGGTTACATTTGTTCCTGGTGTAACCAAAGATTTTGCCAGAGAACAAATAGCACCAGCCTTGTAACCAACTAACTGATAGGTGGGAAATGAATCTGATCCCAGATTAGAAACAGCATAAAAGAGAAAGTTTTTTTTTTTCTCATAACCTTATTATTTATAGTATTTGTTGTTCAGTCGCTCAGTCGTGTCCGACTCTTTGCGACCCCATGGACTGCAGCACACCAGGCTTCCCTGTCCTTCACCATCTCCTGGAGCTTGCTCAAACTCATGTCCATTGAGTCAGTGATGCCATCCAACCATCTCATCCTCTGTCTTTCCTTACTCTGGTCATTTTACAGAGAGGTTATTGACTTTAGATTTCTAATCTGGACTTTTATCAGCTAGGATTGTGTAGTCCTCACACCTCAATTTCTTCACTATGCAGTGGAGATGACAGTATTCAACCTCTAGGGTAGTTATGAGAATAAAACAAGATACTGACATTGGTTGGGTGACCCCAGAAGCAGGCTGTGAGGTATGGATTTGAGTGGAAGAAGTTTTTATAGCCCGTGATCTCAGCAAGTGGACAGTAAGGGAATGAAGCCTCTATAGCATGTTATTGATAGGTTACTGCTATGAGCAACTGAGACTCATTCCTGCTAAGGACCTCTGGGAATCTGTCTAGACTTAGAGTAGGTGTTGGCCAACTATGGCCCAACTGTCTGCCTTTGTAAATCGGGTTTTGTTGGAATGCAGCCACACCTATTCATTCAGCATTGTTTGTGGCTGTTTTCTGCACTGCAAAGGCAGATTTGAGTCTTAAGACAAGGACTGTGTGGCCCACAAAGCCTAACAATTTAACTAGTTTGCTTACCCCAGGTTTAAAGTATGCTTCAGAGTTGTCCCAGTATCCTTGCCTAGAAAATTCCATGGATGGAGGAGCCTGGTGGGCTACAAGTCCATGGGGTCGCAAAGAGTCGGACACGACTGAGCGACTTCACTCACTCACTCACACAGAGTTGTCCCACCCAAGGGGTAAAGAAACTGGGATATCTCTGATCTCCTAACCCTGCAAGGTTGAGTGCCTTTGCTAGGGGCGATAACGCTTATGGCCAGAACACCTCTAAAAGGATGAAGGAGGGGCACCTACAGCCATAGATGCCAGGTGTAAAAAGCTGCACAGTGCCCAGCCCACAGTAAGCACTTGATAAAGCCAGCTCCCTTCCTTTCTTGTCCTAGATTGCTGTTGCTCAATTCTGGCAGCTCTGGCATTAGACTCTCTTGGGATGCTTTTATTTTTATTTTTTGTCAACTTTGTTTTTGATTCTGCTGCACCTCTTGTGGGATCTTAGTTCCCCGACCAGGGGTTAAACTCATGTCCCTTGCATTGGAAGGTAGATTCTTAGCCACAAGACTGCCAGGGAAGCCCACCCTGGGGTGCTTTTTAAAATATGGATGCTATGCCCATCCTGATGTTCTGAATCATTTGGTCTAGGCAGAGGACGAGGAATTCATATTTTTAAAAGTATCCCATGTAGATTCAACCAGAGAGAACCATTCTCTGGAAATTAGATTGAGTGTAGATTGAAACATAGGTATCAAGAATAAATGGCAAATTGTCAGGGAAAATTGTCCCACTGAAAGTGCTATGCTGCGTGCTAAGTTGCTTCACTTGTGTCTGACTCTTTGCGACCCCGCAGACTGTAGCCCGCCAGGCTCCTCTGTCCGTGGGAGTCTCCAGGCAGAATGTGGGAGGGGGTTGCCATGCCCTCCTCCAGGAGATCTTCCTGACCCAGGGATCAAACCCACATCTCTTATGTCTCTTACATTTGCAGGCATGTTCTTTACCACTAGCGCCACCTGGGAAGCCCGAGATTAACCCGTCTTCCCAGCACCCACAGAAAAGGGTGATCCCATAGAGGAGCCACAGGAAGCTCAAAGGGCTAAGCTTTCTGTAGGAACCAGGCTAGCCAGCACATAAAGGGGAGAGGGTACACGTTCTCACACAGGTCAGGGTCTGGTTCTGTAGGTGATGCGCTTGTCCTTTCAGCCAGTCACCCTAAGTTGAACCCCACGCCCCCAGCCTCAGCTTGACTTCTTCTTGGCAGAGGCCTGTCTCAGGTGTGGGCACAAGGCCATATCCCTGGGAGCCCTGACTCGCCAGTCAGGGTAGTAGGCTGGCTTTGGGGGTTGCATCAGTTGCCTATTCAACCTTATGTAACTGTTAGTTCTTAGGTCTCTTGCACTCTAGACTATAATTTCCTTGCTAGAAGGGACTGTGACCTTACAGTTCCCAGCTGAAATTATCTAGCCAGTGGCTTGGTTTATAGTATTCTTTTTAAAATAATTTTATTTATTTTTGGCTGCACAGGATCTTCATTGCCGCACGGGCTTTCTCTAGTTGTGGTGAGCAGAGACTACTTTCTGTTGTGGTACATATGCTTTTCATTGTGGTGGTTTCTCTCGTGGAGTACAGGCTCTAGATGCCTGGGCTCAGTAGTTGTGGCACATGGGCTCAGAAGTTGCAGCTCACAGTCTCTAGAGCACAGGCTCAATAGCTGTGGTGCAGGGGCTTAGTTCCTCTGGCATGTGGGGTCTTCCCGGACCAGGGTTCGAACCCGTGTCCCCTGCATTGGCGAATTCTTAACCACTGGACCACCAGGGAAGTCCTATAGTAGATAGCCAATAAATATTTGTTGGATGAGTTAATTAACCTTTTCTTGTGATGCTACATTTGGAGTTCATGCTCTCTGAGCTACAGTGGCAGAGGCCACCCTCTTAAGCCTGTGCTGAGATTTTTAGCAGTAGGCCCGGTGCCTTTGTATTACTCTATGTACCACCATACAGCTTTCTAGGCTCCTCCTCCTCCCAGTCTGGCTCTGCAGATGTCTGCACAAGACAAGCTTTATAGCCATCCCAGAGAAAGGGAAGGGAACTGTTCATGAGAGTTTTGTCCAAGACAATACTCACTAAAAAAAAGAAAACTTAGATTAGCAGCTTTGCCATAATTATGATCACCTTGATCAATCTGTGCCTTTTGTTAATAAGATATTCCTTATGTATAGAACAGATGGTCAAATTTATTTTCTCTTATCTCTCTTTTTTAATTGTAAAATATACACATCATAAAACTTACCAGGTTAGCCATTTTAAAGTATCCATTTTCGTGGCATTAAGTACGTTCACAGTACAACCATCATCATCACTAGTTCCAGAAATGTTTCATCACCCCGAAAGGAAACCCACACCCATTAAACAGTGACACTCCTTAACCTCCCCTCCCACTCTTCCTGGTGACCACTAATCTGCTTTCTGTCTTTATGAATCAGCCTGTTCTGGATATTTCATATAAACCGAATCATACTATATGAGGCCCTTGGTCTCTGGCTTCTTTCAGCTTAATGTTTTCAAGGTTCATCCTTATTGTAGCATGAATCAGTAGTTCATTCTGTTCTTTTCAACTAGAAATGCACACAGAAGTTATAAAAAAAAAAATCACCACCTCCATTTAAAAGATGATAAAACTAAGGTCCATGTGATGCATCGCTCCCTGAATTAACCCTGAGCCATTTCTAACATCTCTGCCTTTGCACTTATAAGCCACCATTTTTCTCTTCAGTGACACCTAGGTAGAAAACGAGAGAGACTCTATGCAAAAGGAAGAGAGGAGGTACTTAATTTTTCCGTGCAAGATTTTTCATAAGACATCATCTGCTAACATTAAACTTTTCTGGTTGGACTGTTCCTTTTTGATTTTTAAAGTTATTAACTGATAATGGTAAGAATTTAGTTTTCAAAGCCACCATAGAATTAAATCTACCTGACTTCATATTTTCTTTCAAATCTAATGGTCTTAGTGTTGAGAAGGAAGAGGGGGTGCTGTGGGGTTAGAAATCATCTCTCTTGTCCCTTTGTTTCTGTGTGTGTTAGTCGTTCAGTTGTGACTGACTCTTTGCGACCCCGTGAACGGTAGCCCTCCAGGCTCCTCTGTCCATGGTATTCTTCAGGCAAGGATACTGAAGTGAGTAGCTGTTCATTTCTCCAGGGGATCTTCCTGACCCAGAGATGAAACCCAGGTCTCTTGAATTGCAGACAGATTCTTTACTGTCTGAGCCACCAGGAAAGCCTGTCCCTTTGGTACCACGTAATTCTGCAAGGCCAAGTGTCTGCTGTAACAGTGAGCTCCAGGTAGCATTGTTCCCTTGGTTTCAGCATTCTTACCTTGCAAGTCTACACTTCTGGCTTTGGGTTAGTCTAATCTGTGCATTCCTACCTGCGTGTATGTGCATGTCCCTCAACCTATAGAGACTTTGCTGTTCTTGTTCCTGTTCTTTCCACGTGCATCTGGTTTGGTGTCAGGGGAGTGGGGAACTCCCTAGGAGCAGTTCTGAATTCAGGGCGGACCAATGCAGAGTGTTCCTCCCTCAAGAACGCTTGCTCCATCAGCCCCCTGGAGCTTGCAGGGCCTGCATTTGTTTGAGGATGTGTATAGAATGTTTTGCATTTGTCTCCAAAGGGTAAGACTAGATCACATACCTGGAAGTTAGGTCCTTGACAGGACTTGGCCTCGTTCTCTGCCCACTCATTAGGGTTTACCCTTTGATTTATGCATACCTCTGTATCAAAATGAATTTGGAGGCCTGTCTTCTAGTGAGCTTTTGTGATAACCCATTTTGTCATCTTGCTCAGTGATGCACAGGGTTTTCCTATTGCCTAACAGCCTGGAGTCCTGACTTTGACTTTCAAGGGCCTCCTGGTGGCCCTGCCCTTGTTTTGCTGTTTTCTTACTCGTTTCTTCTGCTGGAGGTGGCACTGTCTGCTCCCTGCCTTCCTCTCCTGTGAGACCATTTAGGTGTTTGCCCCAGGTTCTCTAGTCCAGAATGCCTTCCTCCCTGATATTCTCAGTCCTTTAAAAAAATTTTTGTCTTCTCTTGGAAATACTAGAATCTTGATTGAAAAACTTGATGTAGAAAAGCCTCTACAGCTTAAATATGATCTATATTTTTTGGGGGGCCATGCCATGTGGATGCAGGATATTACTTGCCTGACCAGGGATTGAACCTGTGCCTCCTGCATTGGAAGTGCAGAGTCCTAACCACTGGATTGCTAGGGAAGCCCCCAAGATCTGTGTTTTCTGAATGACTCAAATCCCTTACAACATGGAAGCTCTGTGAGGACAGGGATCCTATGATTTCAGTGATGGTGTTGGTTTCTCCCACTGTTCCAGGCATATAAGAGGCACCTGGCTGCTATTTGTGTAAGTGAACTTTTCAGCATGGTTCTAATGGAGAAAACACTCTTTTTTGCTGGTACTATCTCATAGGTAAAGTTGTTAGGGTTGAACTATCATGGGGCTCAAGAGGAAAATAGCTGTCCTGGTGAACATCACAACCCGACACATGTCTCTCCCAGCTTCCAGTGCAATTTCAGTAGAGACAAACTCAGCCCTCACTACCTAGAGAATCAGACAACCCAGAAAGTCCCAAGAATGAGGCAGCCATCTCGGTTGACATTCTCCAGAAGCTTCCATAACCCAAGGTCAATAACCAGATGGGTGGTTTAGTAATTCTTCAAACTTTTCAGTTCTTCCTGGAATATTTCCTTTAGGGAGAGATAAGAAACCTTGTCTGAATTTTTTTTTTTCCCTCTAAAACTGATCTAAGAGGGGTTAAAAAGGGGGTGGAAGCAATCAAATAACTGAAATTCATTTCACAAAGAGTAAAAGAAGGGTGATGTCTTGGGTCAGAAGAGAACAAAATAGAGCCGGGCAGAGAGCTTCAGCTGCGGGCTGTGTTTATGGCGTCAAGCTTGGCCTCCCTCAGCCCATCTGTTCTCTTTCCATGGTGGAGGTGAGGAAGGGGGAGATGCCATTGCCCTAAAACCTCTCACCATAGAACAAGCTAATTGTTTCAAGATTGTTTCCCCTACATTTGGATGTGCGTTTAATTAAAGTTATGTGTGTTTGTTTTAGGAACAACCAGACTAAATAAAATCACTGCTGGGACTGTGGTATTTGAAGAAATACCACCCAGCCGTGTGTGAATAGAGACAAATATATATATATATATACACACACATATATATATATATGTATGTTGTCTGCATCCATGTTTAGCCCACCTTTCAAAGACCTGATCTTTTTGGCTTTGAAAACAAGAACTTGACTTGGTGGCACTTACATGTAAAATAGAGGAGGTAGTCCTCGAATTCTGCAGATCAATATGAAAAGGGGCTTCTCTGGCCGGTGGTTTGTTGTACTTCTGACTCTTCCTGTTTTCTGGAAGAGAAAACAAGAGATTTCCAAAACTGAAAACCCTTGGAAATCAGTCTTGGAAATCAAGTCATACCACCTGGTTGCCTTCTCTCACAGCTCTCAAATTCATTTACCTAAAACTGCAGTATACTTTATGTGTAATTGCAGCCTCCTTCTCAGCAAAATCGCCTTCCAGGCAAAACCACCCTGTGTTTTGTCTATATCCTGTTAATATCTGGCAGAGGGATGAACTGAAAGCTATAATTTCTTTATAGCATATCTACTCTGCTTCTGGTCAAGTGCATTTTTGAAAGTGACATAATGTCTGTTCCTGTCTTGCAAATGTACCCAAATGTTTGCTTCTAGTTGGGAGGTATTAAAGTGCTCCAAAATCATTCATAAGCACATAACAAAAAAAGGGAGAAAATATGGTCCTTGCCTACAAGATGCACAGCATCTGGCTGAGAAGATAAGACCAACGGAAGTACTGGAGAATAATTAAGTGCTAAATCATAACATACTAACTGTAAGGGGTTCAAGATGGGAAGAGGTGGTGATGCACTGGAGTAGTGAAGGAATGCTTCCTGTGATGCAAGGTGGCCCCGAGAGAATGGGTTGGGAGGATGTGGTGGGGACAGAGGAAGTGGTAACATCCCAAATGGAAAAGAAAAACAATACCATGGTCATTATTTCCTTCCCTTCCTCCAGAGCTTATCATAGCACTTCAAGGTCAGGGACCCACTTGGCAACTAGATCCGTGGTTCTCAACCTAATTCCCATTAGAAGCTTCCTGGACAGCTTTGAGAAGTGCTGGGCATCACCCTCAGAGCTACCTGTGTAATTCCTATGGGGTGCAGTCTGGGCATGGGGTTGTTTCAGCACATAGGTGGCTTGAATGGTCAGCCCAAGCTGAGGACCATGGTGCTGGTCACTTTGCAGTGAGACCCCAGGCTTTATAGCCCAAAGCTTCCTATGGGTTTTCCCTCATGACAGGTTCCAGGGGGACTGAGGAAGGCCCAAGGAGCCCAGGTGAAATGTTTTCTAGCATACATGCACGTGTGTGTGTGTGTGTGTGCGTGTGCGCGCGCACGCGCTTAGTTGCTCAATCGTGTCCAACTGTTTGTGACCCCATGGGTGGTAGCCTGCCAGGCTCCTCTGTCCATGGGGATTCTCCAGGCAAGAGTACTGGAGTGGGTTGCCATGCCCTCCCCTAGGGGATCCTCCCAACCCGGGGATTGAACCCAGTCTCCCACATTGCGGGCAGATTCTTTACTGTCTGAACTACCAGGGAAGCCCATCCACACATACATGTATATATCATGCTTGTGCACAGAGTAAAATTAAAATGAAAGATAAATTTTGTCATAAATTACGTTAAAGTTATATAATTCACAAGGTGTTTATAGGGAAATAGTGTCATGGGTTAAAGCTGAACAGATCAGGTTGCAAAACTGTGCTTTGGAAGGAAGACTTGTAACCAGGAAGTGGTGCAAATTGATGAGAATAGATACAGGGATTAAGAACTACAGTGATTAAAATATTGGTGGGGTCACAGGACTTTTTCATTTTGAAACTTTGCAAAGTCGGATTAAGTATATTGAAAAGGAAGGATTTTAGACACTCAGATGTCTTATTGTTGCCCAGGGTTGCAGCAATCTGGCTTTGCCTCAGGGGCGAGGCCTGCCGCCACATGCAGAGGTCAGGAGAGCCTGGGAAAGGGAGTTGTGATAGAGGGCGGAGCCGGGGCGAGTGGGCGTGGCCGGCAGCACACGCAGGCGTTGACCTCCATCCAGACTAACCTCTCGGGAGGAGGGGGCACCTGGGGCAGGAGGTTCTCACGCTGGCAGCCACCAGACAGTTCAAGGGTTGAGGCACATGACATCACTCAACACATGCCTGTCCTTTAGAAATGCTCCTGCTTCCTTGCCTGCATCCCTGAAAGTGACACTTTACAAAAGGCCGCCACCACCACCACCACCACCACCACCATATAGGCTGCAGAGTCATTCAAGGTCCAGTTTGCCCTCTCTTTCATAAAGTCTTTTCTAATTTCCAACAGGGCTGAGCTTGACCTCAACCACTACCTCTCTTAAACTTGATGGGTCTTGTTTACTTATGTACCTATCTTACACAATTAACAGTTGTTATTTGTCATGTTAATATTGAGTACCCAACACTGGGCTGGGGCTTTCATATGTGTTCTTCAGTCAACAGATAGTTGATCTGTCACCCATTAGAAAGATCATGTCAGTTTCTCCCAGTATTTCTCATCTGATGCTTTCAATCACCCTGGAGTAATTTGTGAAGAGAAAAGTATGGGTCAGAAAGGTTTGGAAATTGGTACAAATCACCCATTCTGGGTAACAGAGTCTGGGAGTCATGAATCAGTTCAGTTCAGTTACTCAGTTGTGTCTGACTCTTTGTGACCCCATGGACTGCAGCACACCAGACTTCCCTGTCCATCACCAACTCCTGGAGCTTGCTCAAACTCATCGAGTCAGTGATGCCATCCAACCATCTCATCTTGTGTCGTCCCCTTCTCCTCCTGCCTTCAGTCTTTCCCAGCATTCAGGATCTTTTCAAATGAGTCAGTTCTTCACATCAGGTGGCCAAAGGCTTGGAGTTTCAACTTCAGCATCAGTCCTTCCAATGAATATTTAGTATTGACTAGTTGCATCTCCTTGCAGTCCAAGGGACTCTCAAGAGTCTTCTCCAACATCACAGTTCAAAAGCATCAATTCTTTGGTGCTCAGCTTTCTTTATAGTCCAACTCTCACATCCATACATGACTACTGGAAAAACCATAGCTTTGACTAGATGGACATTTGTTGGCAAAGTAATGTCTCTACTTTTTAATACGCTGTCTAGGTTGGTCATAGCTTTTCTTCCAAAGGAGCAAGCATCTTTTAATTTCATGGCTGCAGTCACCATCTGCAGTGATTTTGGAGGGTCACTGTTTCCATTGTTTCCCCATCTATTTGCCATGAAGTGATGGGACCGGATGCCATGATCTTAGTTTTCTGAATGTTGAGCTTTAAGCCAACTTCTTCACTCTCCTCTTTCACTTTCATCAAGAGGCTCTTTAGTTTTTCTTCACTTTCTGCCTTAAGGGTGGTATCATTTGCATATCTGAGGTTATTGATATTTCTCCCAGCAATCTGATTCCAGTTTGTGCTTCATCCAGCCCGGCACTTCACATGATGTACTCTGCATATAAGTTAAACAAGCAAGGTGACAATATACAGCCTTGACATACTCCTTTCCTGATTTGGAACCAGTCTGTTGTTCCATGTCTGGTTCTAACTGTTGCTTCTTGACCTGCATACAGATTTCTTAGGAGGCAGGTCAGGTGGTCTGGTATTCCCATCTCTTGAAGAATTTTCCACAGTTTGTTATGATCTGCACAGTCAAAGGCTTTGGCATAATCAATAAAGCGTAAGTAGATTTTTTTCTGGTATTCTCTTGCTTTTTTGATGATCCAGCAGATGTTGGCAATTCGATCTCTGGTTTCTCTGCCTTTTCTAAATCCAGCATGGACATCTGGAAGTTCACGGTTCACGTATTATTGAAGCCTGGCTTGGAGAATTTTGAGCATTACTCTGCTAGCATGTGCTGCTGCTGCTGAGTCACTTCAGTCGTGTCCGACTCTGTGCGACCCCATAGACGGCAGCCCACCAGGCTCCCCCGTCCCTGGGATTCTCCAGGCAAGAACACTGGAGTGGATTGCCATTTCCTTCTCCAATGCATGAAAGTGAAAAGTGAAAGTGAAGTCACTCAGTCGTGTCCAATCCTCAGCGACCCCATGGACTGCAGCCTACCAGGCTCCTCCATCCTTGGGAATTTCCAGGCAAGAGTACTGGAGTGGGGTGCCATTGCCTTCTCCATGCTAGCATGTGAGATGAGTGCAATTGTGTGGTAGTTTGAACATTCTTTGGCATTGCCTTTCTTTGGGATTGGAATGAAAACTGACCTTGTCCAGTCCTGTGGCCACTGCTGAGTTTTCCAAATTTGCTGGCGTGTTGAGTGCAACACTTTCACAGCATCATCTTTTAGGATTTGAAAGAGCTCAACTGGAATTCCATCATCTCCACTAGATTTGTTCACAGTGATGCTTTCTAAGGCCCATTTGACTTCACATTCTAGGATGTCTGTCTCTAGGTGAGTGATCACACCATCGTGATTATCTGGGTCATGAAGATCTTTTTATATAGTTCTTCTGTGTATTCTTAATACACAGAATTAATACACAGATGATATTCTTAATATTGTCTGCTTCTGTTAGGTCCCTACAATTTCTGTCCTTTATTGAGCCCATCTTTGCGTGAAATGTTCCCTTGGTATCTCTAATTTTCTTGAAGAGATCTCTGGTCTTTCCCATTCTATTGTTTTCCTCTATTTGTTTGCACTGATCATGAATACAAGAGACAGATCATTTGCCCTAAAGATTTCATATTTCCTAAGTGCTACTTTCAGACTGCATTCGTGAAACCAAACAGTCGTGAGGAAAAAGAGCTAATGTTCAGCTTAAGTGTCTCGGGGTTTCTTAGCTCTGGGTATGTGATCTTTCATCTAAGCGTCTCCTCCTCCTGTCACTAGGAGACCTCTGCCCTGAGAAGAAGCATGGCTGACTCTGTTAGCACATTATGGGCACTTAATAACAATAATCCTGTTTTTACTGTCTTTATTTATTTTATGCCAGTCACCTTTTATTATATCTACCTGAAATGTTTACCAGGAGAAGGCAACCAATGTTTCCATTTTTCAAACTTTCTGCCGCCTCAGTTACTGATAATAGCAGTGATCAGAGTCACTGTTGCACCTGCCTTTGAAATAGCTGAAACATAGGCAGGCTTACTACTTCTCTGCTGGAGGCGATTTCTCTTGGTCTCTGGAGTTGATCCCTGCTACAAGAGGAGAATAGTTTCAGAGGAGAATAGTTTTTCAAGGCTTTTTGACTAGAAGCTATTAGACAGGGATGCCGTCCTTTCCCTCAGATTGTAATCTGAAATGGAAATCCTGGTCTAAGGATTAAGGATTGTCCCACTGAAATATTTGATGTATGCTAAGCCTCGTTTGAGCTCAGTGACCTCATTAAAATTTAGGTGTTGCAGCAAGTAAGTCCCATGAAACACTTGGTAGGCTGGGTTGAAATCACAGACTTTAGAGCTGTAGAAGGCTTCCATGATCATATGGACCAGGTGAGTGAACTGAAGCTGACGACTGTGGGTGACTTTATTGTCTCATCCTTGGAGATTGCTAAATTGAGACCAAAACCAAAGAGTGCTGACTTTTAGTTCCTGCTTCTGCCTACAATGCTAGTGGTCCTAAAAATTGGACATGTTTCAGAATCACCTAGGGGGCTTGTTGAAACACAGATTGCTAGGCTTCTTCCCTGAGTCTGAGCAAGATCCTTAGAATCTGTATTTCTGACAAGCCCCCCTGTGATGCTAAAGTCTTAGCTGGTCCAAGGGACACACTATATGATATGATGTTGGGGAGCAAAGTTAATAACATAACACATAACACAGCTTCTCTCTTAAGAACTTACCACCTGAAAAAAACATGGTCATGCCAGTTTATAGGTGTACCTTGGTTTGTTGTTTTTTAGTCACTAAGTCCTCTTTGTGACCCCATGGGCTGTGACCTCCCAGGCTGCTCAATCCATGGGATTTCCCAGGCAAGAGTAATGGAATGGGTTGCCATTCCCTTCTCCGGGGCATCTTCCCAACCCAGGGATTGAATTTGAGTCCCCTGCATTGGCAGGCAGATTCTTTACCACTGAGCCACCAGGGAAGCCTGTGCCTTGGTTTAGTGAAACACAAAATAGAAACTTCAGATAGAAAAGACAAATTCAAAACTGAAACCTGTATTACCCCCATGCCTCACCCCAGATCACTTCTCTGCTAGGAAAATTGCAATAGGCTAGACAAAATCTCTGCCATCAAGGAAGGTATATTCTAACAGGGCAGTCAGACAATAATCACATGCCTCTTTAACATAATGTCAGGTGCACTGAAAAAAAAAAAAAAAACAGCAGCTAGGGGCCACTATGAATAAACCTGGTTAAGAAAGGCCTCTCTGAGCAGATGCCTTCATTTGAGCAGATTCCTGAATTGGAATGAGGTACAAGCCATGCACTTTTCTAGAACTGTCCTGGTGGAGGGAACAGCTGGGCAGATGCTCTGAGGTAGGAGGGTGTTTGATGTGCCCAGCGAACAGAGAATCAACTAGAAGATGAGATCACAGTGGGAGCCAGTAGCCCCTCATATAGAACCTGGTGGGCCACGGGAAGATTTTGGATTAAATCCTAATTCCAAATACTTAATTTCCCTTATTCATATGATCTAATATTTTTTTCCCCTTCCAAAAAGATGCCTTACAAAAGGAATGCAGTTAAAGTATAGACAATTTGGGGGAAATGCTGATGTTCTTAGTTCAGTTCAGTCGCTCAGTCGTGTCTGACTCTTTGCGACCCCATGGACCGCAGCACACCAGGCTTCCCTGTCCATTACTAGCTCCCGGAGCTTACTCAAGCTCATGTCCATTGAGTCGGTGATACCATCCAACCATCTCATCCTCTGTCGTCCCCATCTCTCACCTTCAATCTTTCCCAGCATCAGGGTCTTTTCCAAGGAGTCAGTTCTTCACATCAGGTGGCCAAAGGATCAGCATCAGTCCCTCCAATGAATAATTCAGGACTGATTTCCTTTAGGATGGACTGATTGGATCTCCTTGCAGTCCAAGGGACTCTGAAGAGTCTTCTCCAACACCATAGTTCAAAAGCATTAATTCTTTGGTGCTTAGCTTTCCTTATAGTCCAACTCTGAAAAGCTAGTTATTATTGTGAAATAATAATATAAATAATAAAAGGAAAAGTTGGTTATTATTGTGAAGTATTTCTGAGTCTCACTGACCATTGTTACTCCTCTCTTGGAAATAAAGAGCTTTAAAAAGAAAGAAGGGAGATGTGAGCTTAGCAGGGAGGAAGTGCTAATAGGGTCAGGGCAGTGAACTCAAGTCCTGATCTTTTCCACATTTCCCTAACCTCTCTTTTCTGGTGGCTCAGAGAATGGTAGAGAATTCACCTGCAGTGCAGGAGACCTGGGTATAATCCCTGGGTCAGGAAGATCCCTGGAGAAGGGAAAGATAACCCACTTCAGTATTCTTGCCTGGAGAGTTCCATGGGCAGAGGAATATGACTTCCATGGACAGAGGGGCCTGGAGGGCTACAGTCCACAGGGTCACAAAGAGTCAGACAGGAACGACTGAGCGACTGACACTTTGACTACTTTCAACCTGAGCCTCACCGACTTCATCTATGAAGTGAAATGTTAGACCAGTTTATTCTTCTCAGTCTTCTAACTTGCTGGAATTCTGGGTGTGTCTGATGGTGCTAGTAGGGTTTGGTGTATGGTTATTTTCTATAGCTTGACTTGGGGAGTAAAAAATTGGTTGCAGAAGCAGTGGACAGGACTAGAGAGTTGCTGGTGGTGGCCAGCCTGTTGCATTCCTGACCTCACTCGGCTGGCCAGCTCTTTTGGGATCGGGAGTTGGGTTGCTTGTGAAGAAAGAAAGAGTTGGAGTGAAATCCTTCACTCAAGAAAGAGTTCAAGTGAAAGCTATGAATGAACATGCATTAACAATCCAAGTCTTCTGAAAGTAGCCCTGCGAGTTTGTGTTTCCTCCAAATATATGGTTCAGCTGGCAAACAGGAACCAAAAGAATTGTGCTGGTAATAGCTCTGCAAGATAAAAGGAACCTTCATGGCCATCACTCACAGGCTTTTGAATAGCAGCAGTTTCAGATCCCCTTCAGGTTAAGGACCTTGAAGAATATCGTGGCCTTGTCCCGAGGTTTTGAATTCGAGAAAGTTTGCACAACTTGCTGAGTGATTTTGAAGGATATGAAGCCTCTGTTTTGGGCTCTGTGTGCTGTGGCAATTGGATACATTCCTTTTCATTTGAGACCAAGGGCAACCCTCATCTGCCCCAGTAAGAAGCCTGTATTTGCCTTTTGGCCAAATATTTCTAGTTATTTTAATTTAAACTTTGTTTCTTTAAGAGCGGCATAGCCAGTAAGTTGTATTATGTGGTGTTTCATAGCTTGCAGGCAGATCTAACAAGTACTG
This sequence comes from Bos mutus, assembly GCF_027580195.1. NCBI lineage: Eukaryota > Metazoa > Chordata > Mammalia > Artiodactyla > Bovidae > Bos > Bos mutus. The sequence continues at coordinate 39,207,735 of NC_091636.1, read as the reverse complement.
TGGTTTCTCAGTGCATGGTGATGAAGGGCCTACTCTGCAGGCAGAACACCAAGGTCAGAATTCAGGCTCCCCTACTTACTGGTTCTGGGACTTTGTGCAAGTTCACTGGACTTCTCTGTGCCTCAGCTTCCTCCTCTGTAAGATGGGATGATGATAGTTATTCCTTCCAGAGCCTTGTTGGGGGATGTAATGAGTTATGGGGCATGGTATTTCAATAGATAAGCAGCTTTTAAAAATATTTTTTAAATTTTTGTTTATTTTTATTTTTCGCTGCTCTGGGTCTTTGTTGCTGTGTGCGGGCTTTGGCTACTCTTTATTGCAGTGCATGGGCTTCTTTTGGTGTGAAGCACGGGTTCTAGGCACAAGGGCTTGGTATTTGCAGAGTGCAGACTTAGTTGCTCCAGGGCGGGTGGAATCTTCCTGGACCAGGGATAGAGCCCATGTCCCTTGCACTGGCAGGCGGATTCTTATCCACTGTAACGCCAGAGAAATCCTGCTATTATTGTTGATGCCACTGTTTTTTTTTTTTAGTTGCTTAAATATGGTTTAGAGGCAAGAGAAGTGAAGTTAGTACCTCAAGCATGATGACAAGGCAGCAGGCCCAGCGTGGTGTTTCAGCCTCCTGGGCTACTAGTTTTTTTCCTGCTGTTCTCCTTCTGCACCTTTGGGCTGCCACACAGCTGTTGTTCTGGGCTCTCCAGGTCTTCTTGGTCTTTTTATGGGAGTGGGAGGGAGGGAGGAGGAAGAGGAAAGGATGGTTGGTGGGTTCTGGGCGGGATGGGGAATCATAAAACTCTTAAGCACAGAAACCTTGGGAACTTTCCAAGTGACAAAAACAGAGAAATTCCAAATATCAGTAAGCAGCAAAGGGATCAAAGGAGCATGAAGTAAATCTGCAGGCCACTCTGTTTGTGCCTTTTAGTTACCCCTCTGTTGAAGGGCCCAGCTGAGTTTTTTTTACAAGAAAGCTAAACATGGCCTATTATAATGAAACTTAAAACAGCATCGATTCCTTTTTTGTGGGGCAAATCCACAAGATTGCTTTCAAGGCTAAAGGATTATGTTTTCAAAAGAAGTTTGAAACAATGGGTGCCTTGGTGAAAGGGATGGTGAGAGGTTCTGAACTCGCCCTCTGTTTAGAGCAGCAGACTACTGCAGCAGACTACTTTGAAAGCAGTCACGTACATGGGGATCAACTGGGAAACTTGTAAACACAGCTTTTGGATCAGTGATGCTGGGTGGCGCCTGAGAGCCTGCATGTCCAACAGCTCCTGGTCCATGGATCACCCCGCGAACATCCAAGATTCAGGCTACTGAAGTGCTGTCACTTCAGCTGTACTGGAGTCTGGATGGCCACCCTGCTGTATCCCTGGGCAGTGATGAGTGTCCCTGTCACTGGGCCTGGGGTTGGGCAGATGGATAAAGGTTTTTATACCCCTCCCTCCTCCACGGAGTTCTTGACCTCTCTAAATGAAGGGATAAGCCAATAGACTGTCTCATAAAATATATTCCTATCGACACTTGAGTGACATTTCTTGTCTTTAAAAGGAAACTGGAGCCTATTATACAGAGTGAAGTAAGCCAGAAGGAAAAACACCAATACAGTATACTAACGCATATATATGGAATTTAGAAAGATGGTAACAATAACCCTGTGTACGAGACAGCAAAAGAGACACTGATGTATAGAACAGTCTTATGGACTCTCTGGGAGAGGGAGAGGGTGGGAAGATTTGGGAGAATGGCATTGAAACATGTAAAATATCATGTATGAAACGAGATGCCACTCCAGGTTCGATGCACGATACTGGATGCTTGGGGCTAGTGCGCTGGGACAACCCAGAGGGATGGTATGGGGAGGGAGGAGGGAGGAGGGTTCAGGATGGGGAACACATGTATACCTGTGGCGGATTCATTTTGATATTTGGCAAAACTGATACAATTATGTAAAGTTTAAAAATAAAATAAAATTAAAAAAAAATTGAAGTATAGTTGATTTACAAAAAAAAAAAAAGGAAAGGCCCCACTTTTTAATTAGGTGTAAAAGCCTACAGAGACAAAGCCCAAGGATGTTCTGATTTCATTTTGCCTTCACTTTTCTATTCCTCTAAGGAGAAATTTCAGCTGATAATTAGTTACAATAACTACCTCAAAGGGTTCATTAAGAAAGACTTAAGTGTTTCTTCTGTGGGAAATTTAGGTGTAATTAAAATTCTCATCTCTCAAATTAAAATTTGCCAGACAAGCCTTGGCTAGGATGTGGACAAATTAGAGCCCTCATGTTGCTGGGGATGTAAAATGGTGCTTTAGAAAGTAGTCTCGCATTTCATTAAAGACTTTAACATAGTTACCGTTGCTGCTGCTGCTGCTTAAGTCCCTTCAGTTGTGTCCAACTCTGTGCGACCCCATAGACGGCAGCCCATCAGGCTCCCCCGTCCCTGGGATTCTCCAGGCCAGAACACTGGAGTGGGTTGCCCTTTCCCTTCTATGGTTCAGCAATTCCACTCCTAGGCCTGTACCCACTAGAACTGAAAACAGGCGTCTACACAAACACTTGTACACAAATGTTTTAGCAGCCTTATTCAAAATAACCCAAAAGTAGAAACAATGCAAATGTCCATAACCAATGAATGAATAAACACAATGTGATATATCCGCTCAGTGGAAGGAATATCATACTGGTATGTGCTACACATGGGTGAGCCTTGAAAAGAGGCCAAACGTGAGAAGACAAACACAAAAAAAATATCCTACTGTATGACTCCATCTTGATGAAATGTCCAGAATAAGCAAATCCATAGATAAAGTAGATTAGTGATGGCCAAGGGCAGGCATAGGAGGGGAAGTGAATATTAGTGCATATGAATTTTCTTTTTTAAGTTGATGAAAATATTCTGGAATTAGATAGTGACGTTGGTTGCACAACTTCATGAATATACTAAAAACAACCGAATTGTGCATTTTAAAATGCCGAATTCACATACCGTAAAATAAAAATTTGGGGATCTGCCCATGCTGTTTCTTAAGTCTTTATTTAATTTGTTTTAATAGGATTATCTTTCAGCATCATGCATTTGTTTTAAACAGTTTGTCACAGTTTCTCAACCTGGGCACTACTGACATTTTGACATGTTGGTACGATTCACATTTTAGTCCGAGAATTGTTTGTTTTGGGGAGCTGTCCTGTGCACTGTAGGATGTTATAACAGCGTCTCTGTTCTTTCCTCGGTGGCTCAGTGGTAAAGAATCTGCCTGCCAAGCAGGAGACATGGATTCAATCCCTGGGTCGGGGAGATCCCTTAGAGAAAGGAATGGCAACCCACTCCAGTATTCTTGCCTGGAGAATCGCATGGACAGAGGAGGCTAGCAGGCTCTAGTCCGAGGGGTCACAAAGAGTCGTACATGACTGAGTGACTAGTCTCTTCCCTTTCCTTCCTGGTCATTATACATTAGAAACCACCCCCCACCCTGTGAATAATAATCACAGCTGTGTCCAGGTGTTGCCTAATGTCCCCTGGGTGGGGCAGAATCGCCCCCCGTGGAGAATCACTGGTTTATCTTTAGTCTTCCTGTGAAAAGCTGAGATCCATGAGGGCTTCTTTATTCACCACGTGTTTCTCAGTGCTTAGAACAGTGTCGGCACATAAATAAATACCTTACTATGGTAAATATGTAAATTAATTAATATACTTAGCTATAGCAGTTTATAAAAATAGACAACTATAGAAATGATTCCATGCTCAAATTAGTTCCAATGCCCTGGGATTAACTTTGTCAAGAACAGCCTCTGTTTTGGGGTGAGGGGGGCTGTTCTTCAGCCTAGTACTTTTCCTACCCACCTCCCCCAAGTCTGCAAACTGCCTTTACCTAGAGGTGTGTTCTTCTATCAGCTATCCAGGGTACAGGCTGTTAGAGGCCACCAACCAGGAGCTTCCGTAGTTGTGTGCGGACTCGGGGTGCCATCTGCTCCTCAAGCCTGAGGTAACACCACAGATGCCACCTGCAGCCCCGACCAGCACCCACCAGTCGCCGGGACTGCTGCCCTGAGGATGCCTGCGTGTATCGGGCACTGCATAAGAAAGGAAACCTACTCACTGTCATTTTCAGATCTGGGTTCTGTGAATGACTAGCCATGCTTTCCACCCAGCCAAACCCAGCTCTCCACTTAAGTATCTTATAAAAAGTTACTCAAGTGGAGGCTAAATGCTAATGACTTGTTGCTGCCACACCCTGCTTTGGGGATTGTCACTTCTCAAAGGTGCCTGAATCTTAGGGGCTCAAGCGTAAGCATTAGACAAGGCTGATCTCAGATGGTTTTTGTTTTTGGTGGTGTTTTGTTTTGTTTTGGTCATCAATGAGTGTCTGTAACTCTGTCTTTCTTGCTTTTCTTTCTTTTTTTCTCACATTTTTTAAAAATTGGAAGATAATTGCTTTATGACATTGTGTTGGTTTCTGCCATTCAGCAGGAGAATCAGTCCTAAGTATACATAGATCCCCTCCCTCTGGAACCTCCCTCCCGGGCCTCCTTGCTTTTCTTCTTGCTTTTCTCCTCCTCCTCCTCTCTTCTTTTCTTTTTTTTTTTTCATTTTTTTTTTTTTATTGGAGTATACTTCTTTTACATTGCTGTGTCAGTTTATACTGTACAGCAAAGGGAATAAGTAATGTGTATGCACATATCCCTTCTTTTTTGGATCTCCTTTCCATTTAAATCACAACAGAGCGCTGAGTAGCATATACCCAGAGAAAACCGTATTTCTTTCTTCATTTCTTAAGCAGTGATGGTTCTGACCTAATTTCTGTTAGTCTGTCTTTTCTGAACATTGAGACAAATCCTTTTATTAAGCAGAATGCCTCCGTCCCTGTTCCTTGCCTTGTGTTGATGAGGCTCTGATAATTGGTGGCATTTCTTTGGATATGTATCCATGCTTCACATTTTGCTAAGCGCTTTTTGCATATACCTCATTTCATTCCTCACAGCCCATTTTACACATGTGGAAACTGGGATACAGAGACCACTTGCCCAAGACCACTCAATGTTAATAAGCGGCGGAGTACAGATTCAAACCCAGTTAGCCTGAGCCCTTGAAGATTATGTGTATTGCCTTCCCAGTATCCTGCTTCTTGTTATACTTCCTCATCTGGCTGCACATTTGTCCTTCCTCTAAGCTTTAATAAAGCTCTAAAGTTTGGAAGTTTTGTCTGATTTTTCAAAATCTTGGGTGTTTGGAATAAGGACCAGATGTTCTGAAGTTAAAACCTTATAATGACTGGGTATCCAAATTGAGTACACACAGAATAGCAAGGTAGTTTTCCCACCTTGTCCTTCTGTCTAATGGCTTAAGAGCTTGAGAAGAGCTGCTTCTAAAAAAAAAAAAAAAAGAGCTGCTTCTAGGCACAGGGCTGGGGGAATGAAAGAGGGAAGATAGGGCTTTCTCTTCCAGCAGCTGGAGGAGAATTGACCAAATGACACAGCTGCATTTGTTGGTCATTTGTTGCTCTTCGGGTGTGAGGTAACTGCACTGAATGTGTAAGTGGTGTTGGTGTGAGGGACTTGCTGACAGTCATCTCATTGTCTACTTTGTACCTTATTTCTTGTGCATTTGTACAGCTTCCTTAAGAACAGGGCAAAGCTAAATCAGTACACTGATCATTTGGGTTGTTCTTTGATGTGATGATTGATTTGGCAAACTCAGGTTACAGACATTTTATCCCAAATTAGGTAGTAAAATGATTTTTGGATGTATTATTAAATAAAGGGATACTCTATAAGTATCAGAGTATTTTATCACAGTGATCAGTAAATACCAAATAACTATATGTCTTGGTGGTTATTCTTATTTTATATTTTCTCTTTCTAAATCTAGCCCACATATTTTTAAATGATAGATCATAGTATAAAATAGCATATATAGTATGTATTACAAAGAATGGTGTACCGTATTTATATAGAGTGTAAAATGTAGTATATGGTGTTGAAGATGAAGAGGCCTTGTTATTTCACAGGATATGCTCGTAGAACTTTTAAAAACCTTCCCAGTTTTAGAACATGGCTGTAGTATGTACAGCCCTGTGTGTGCCCATATGTGTTGTAGATGGGGTGTTGGTTATTTTATCAAGAAAATCTACAATTTAAAATCTGAATTATAGCATTTCTTTTTTGCATCATGTTCTAGACTGAGCACTGGCTCTTATTTGTCAACTGTTTTTCTTATCCTTGGAGTGGGGTCTCTTAAACCTTTTAAACTGGCTTATACTTTGGCCTTAACACTATATCCAAAAATCCTTTTGAAGTCACTTATCATATTCTGTGCAATTAAGGTAATTTGACACATTCTCCCATCAAAGCATTTTAGTCACTATGCCCAAATATCTTAAAACAGTCAACTCAATTACATGCAGAGTTGAAATATTTTTGGCAGTGGGTTTGACATGCATTTATTGTAGTATTAAATATGGGGATGTACAGTGGTGAAAATGCTTAAATTTGTTTGTCAAAAAATCTGGAGAACTGATTGGCTATCATACACATGTCTATTTAACTTACATACATTAATCTTCTCATACCACACTGGTCTCCTTTAGAAGACACCAGGCAACCAACTTGTTCTTAAGAAGGCTTTCATTTAAAGTAAAAGATCAGATGTTTCTTTTTCCTGTATGAACTATATTTCTGGAAAACTAAATTGTCATCAAGGGAATTTTTTCTCTAGAAGAATTCCAGCTAATGAATAAGAAAAAAATCATGGATTAAAATGTCACCACTTGGCAAACCACAAATCAAAGGATGACTCCAAGTAGTGATTATCAGTGGTTGCTAACATCACTGAAACGGAGCCAGCTAGACATTACGTGTCTTCAGTGAAAGTACATGATACCACTCATAAAGTTGCTTTGCCAAAAACTGAGCCTGTATCAAACCAAGCCTCTAAACCTAGCTACAAGTTTACAGAACAGGTAGAGGCAAGAGAAACATGTTAAAAAAATACTGTGGGGAGGGAGATGCAGAAAAATCCAGATACTGAAAATTCTACAGGCCCAAATGTATGGCTTTTTCATAAAACAAATTGCAAGAACCAAAAAAGAAAAAGGGAACTTTATTAGACATCAACCGGATCTCAATATGTTGACCTTTTTTGATTCCCATAAACTATTCAAAAATGATAATATTTATGAAACAATTGGAAATATTCAATGCCTGAATATTTGGCATTATTGAAAAATTACAAAATTTTAAGTTGTGATGATATTACTACATTTTCATTAAGAGCCATTTTATTTTAGAAATACATTGAAATATTTAAGAATGAAATGATATGACATGAAATTTGCTTCAAAAAATAATAATGGTTGGTATGGGTATACATGAAACAAGGTTGTTGGATACAAAAGATTTCATTGCATTATTATTTCTACTTTGCAAAGTGCTTATCTTTTAAGTATATGTGTAGAAAAATTCAGAGATGAAAAGATACGATAAATGAGATCCTTAAGAACAATTTTTATGTGACATCCACAATAAACACCTGGAAATGAGTCTCCTTTCAGAAACACCTTGAAATATTGGTTTAGCTAGTTGAATTACATCAACTAAGAATGATTTGATTAGCTAAAAATATGAGATTCTGCAGTATAAAAATACCAGCATGAATATCTATCATTATATATGGATAATTGGCTGTTTATTATTATTTATCTTTATACTAGTTCATTTTCTCTGTAAGAACAACGAGTGCTGAAGTTTCAGGTGAAATGTATGAGGATAAAATTATGAATTGGGAAAAGACTCGTTTTATTTTTTCATCAGAACACAGTGTTCTGCAGAAGAATAATTGGAGATTTCCCAAAATAAAGGAAAAAGTCTCTTCATGATTTAAACTCTAAAGAGAGACAGCAGAATAAAATCACATGCACACAGTTTATTAAAACATATGCAGTGAAACCTTGATTAACTGGATCCCTCAATACAATGTGTTATAGCCATCAAAGATGGATTGCTATAATAATTTCATTTTAAAAAGCAATGTCTAAGAAAATTGGATTGGATAATGAGCCTAACTTCCTAACACCTCACTTCTTTTGACTTATAATGACCACTGACCTTTCAAATATGACGCTGAAAATTACACAACTGCCAAGCCATCCATAGAATATCGTGTCACATTCATCAGAGCACATTTATCAGCATGCAGGATTGGCCTTACAGAAATGGTTCATTGTCACATGTGTCTGCAGGTTCAATGCCCTGTAAATATAGTGTGCAATCCAGAGAAAATACAGAGCTTCCCCTATGACTCGGCGGTAAAGAATCTTCCCATAGTGCGGAGGATGTGAGTTTGATTCCTAGGTCAGGAAGATCCCCTGGAGGAGGAACTAGCTACCCAATCCACTCCAATATTCTTGCCTGTAAGATTCCATGGACAGAGGAGCCTGGTGGGCTACGGTCCATGGGGTCACAAAAGAGTTGGGCGTGCCTGAGCAACTGAGCATGCGTGCTGAGGAAATCCAGGAAGTCTTAGAGTAGGAAAATAGTTATCACAGGGAGAAAGGAGTTAGCAACTAGAAGGGGCACATGGAGATCTTCTGGGGTGCTAAGAGGAGATACAAGGAGGGATTTTGGGTCTCTGGCCACATTGTGTTTCTTCAGTATGAAAGCAGAAGGGACATGTTCCACTTGAGAAGTTTTAGCAAACTACACAATTATGACATGTGTAGCGTAAATATGTTAAAGTGAAAGTGAAAGTCGCTCAGTCACGACCAACTCTTTGTGACCCCATAGACTATAGAGCCTATGATTCACTGTTTAAAGATGAAGTTTACTAATTATAAAATTAAGTTACCCCAACAATGCTGAAAATGGCTGTTATTATTTATTGTCCTGCCTTTTGGTTAAGCAGTATTTAATTAGAAATTTCATTTAAACAAGTTGCATGTTCCCAAGTCATTCCATATGATCAAAGCTTTACTGTAATGTGTAAACATTACACAAAATGTGTAAATCTACTATAAAGTAGATTTTGACTTTAAAGAAACATTACACATAAGTTGCTGCACAAATGAAGAAATGGTCGATGTGATCAGAGCCAGGGAAGCTAAAATGATAGAATGTAAGAGCTGGAGGGAACATTAGAAAGCATCTGAGTCTATCCACACACTTTACAATGAAGGAAATTTAGGCTCTGAGAGCTTAAACTGACTTCCCAAAGATACATAGCTGACATACGGCTGATCTGCAACCAGAACTGATATAACCCTATTTGCTGACCTGCCAACCCTCAGTCAGCCCAGTTCTCCAGAGCAGAGATGTGGGGTCAAGCTCACCTGAGTTTAAATCAGTTTAGCTCTTGGATTTGCTACTTGGGTGTGACTATGGACCCCAGTGACAGATCCTGTGCTATGGAAGAATATTACCTGGGCATTAATTCAGAGTTACAGACACCAAGTATCCTGAGAAGGTAACTCCCTAAGACAGGTCTGAGGCAGTTGGAGAGCTCAGACGTGCATTAACCTCCTTCTCAAGGCATGGCTGCTCAGTGGACTTCTGCTTTCCTTCTGCCCGTGGAAGTGCCCTTCACCCCTGGGATCTGCGGGGAGGATGGGTGTGGCATTGGATGTTGTCTCTTTTTTAAAATATTTATTTATTTTCATTGGAGTATAATTGCATTACAATGTTGTGTTAGTTCTGCTGTAAACAAAGTGAGTCACCTATATGTGTACATATATCTCCTCCCTCTTGACCCTCACTTCCATCCCACCCATCTAGTTCATCACCGAGAACTGAGCTGAGCTTCCTGTGTTATAAGGATATTATCTCTTTCTAATGATAAGTCTAAATGTGCTGAGCGAGGTTTGTGCCCTCAAGTGTCACTGAGCTCCAGTGCCTGACTGTGGGCTTCCTTTAATGCTGTTTGTACCTGAGTGTAGACGCCTGCCATCTAATGGAGATGGTGTTAGGACTCATGTCAAAAGGCTTTTATGGTGAATTCTCTGGTGGTCCAGTGGTTAAAACTCCCTGCTTCCCATGCACAGGGCACGAGTTTGGTCTCTGGTCAGGGAACTAAGATCTCTAACATGCTGCTTGACTTGGCCAAAAAATTTAAAAAAAATTTTTTTTAAAGGCTTTTATGAGGATGAAAAGAACTAATGTACTAAAGTGGGTAATAAGATGCTTGGCACACATTAGGCATGTAAAAAAAAGTTGTGTAGTTGTGTACAACTACAGATAACTATTGCTATCTGCTAAAACACAACAGTGGATTTGATACTGATGCTGTCCAAGAACCCTGATCATTGTTTGACTTGGACAAATTTGCCTTCAGAGAGTGCATTGCTTAAAAATAATGGCTTTGTTAAAAAAACACTGGAAAACAGAAAAAAGTTGATAAATTACTTATATATTTAGGAATTGAATCAAGTTGGGACTCTGGTTATTTTTTCCTAAAGGGGTAAGAAATGTCATTGAATTTTACTTTTTTCAAGCCTGTCTTTACATGGGAAGACCTAAGATCTAGCTCCTTATCCATTACTTAATAAAAAGTATCAATGAGCAAATTATCAGACCACTTCGAGCCTCTGTTTTCTCCTTTTTAAAATGAGAAAAAAGTAAGACCTACTCTCGAGGTGGTTTGGAGCTTAAGTGAGAGATAGTATACACAAAAGGCAAAAACATGGTCGGGGTAAGTCTGTAAAGAGTGGCAATCTTAAGGAGATTGTGTTACCTCTTTTCCAGTTTTCATCTTGCTGCTACAAAAGGACATGTGGAATGCCTCAGGGTCATGGTTACACACGGCGTGGATGTGACAGCCCAAGATACTGCCGGTATGTAATCTTCTTCTCTTAAGTCAACAGGCCAGCAGGAAAGTAGGTATCACAGAAATGATATGTATTCCTTGTGGAAGATTTACAGTCTATACAGATCAACCAAAAGAAAAACATAGAATCTCCTCCAATGACTAGGCTCTGACGTGGTTTCATTATTTGAGCCTTTACAAGTGTTTTCATCTTATATGTGGTTAATCAACTAGAGACTATGCTTCTTATCCCTCGTTTAAAATTTTTATTTTCTAAGATGATATATATGGACCAAGTACTCTCCCCCAATTTTTGTTCTTATGAATCATTCTACAAAGTGATGAATGGAGGGAATTGTTTAGGTGCTCATTTCATCAACTAGCTGAAGTGGGTTCTGTGGACAGAAGGCAGGATCTTCATGTGGATCAGCTGCCCATGGTCTGCACCCCTTACTGTGTTTTAGTGCATCTGAATCACCTAGGAACTGGAGGGGAGGAAGGGCGAAAGAGCTTAAAAGGGGGAAGAAGAAGAAGGGAAAGAATAAACAGCACACACACACACACACACACACACACACCCCTACAGACAACACCATGCATATATATCCCAGCTCTGTCTTCAGAGATTCAGAATTTCTGAACATTTCCAGCCAGTTGGTACTTTTGTAAAGCTCGCAGCTGATTCTAACGTGAAGCCAGTGTTGATAAGTGATGATCGAGTCAGATAGAAAAGGAAGTGTAGTCCTGTCTTTTATGAACGTTGTATTATAGGAAGGAGTCCCTGGGTTGCCAGCCTGAGTTTCTGCCCCTTGTTGTCCAAAAGGTGGAAGCAAGTACTGGTGGCTTTTCATTTCTCTATTGTACTTGAAAATCTTTGTCTTCTAATAGGCTTTTGTTGGTTTTTACTAGAATATAAGCTTAGTCTGTTCTGTAGTCTTTAATTGAGGCTTTTCATTAATCTGTGATGGATCCCTTTTGCTTCCCACCTGAAAACACACCTCAGAGTAGTCATCTTGGGGCCAGATTGGTCAAGTGTTATGAAAATACAATTATTACTCAAAATATGGCCGGAAAACTCATGTTTCAGACTTGTTTTCATAAAGTCTGTGGCACTTGAAAAATAATATCAGGGTCTGGGAGTATTTATTCTTTGAGAATAGACTTGTTTTTTTATGACAGATGAAGAGCCAGTTAAAGTCAAGTCAGGTAAAGGAGGTGTCAATCTGGTAAAACCATTTTTGGTTAAAAATAGGGAGTGATTGAAGTAACAAAATGATTTTCCAGAGCAGTGCCACAGAAAGCTCCAAAATAAATATTTTGAGAGATGGCAATACTTGAGGTGACACTCATGGTAAAGAACTTGCCTGCCAATGTAGGAGACATACGAAACACAGGTTTGATCCACGGGCCAGGAAGATCCCCTGGAGAAGGAAATGACAACCCACTCCAATATGCTTGCCTGGAAAATTCCATGGACAAAGGAGCCTGGCAGGCTACAGTCTACGGGGTCTCAAAGAGTCAGACACGACTGAACACAAATTATTATAATACCAGCAGAAGAAAGAATGCTTTCCTAAGTGACTCCCTTGAAGGGAACACTAATTTATGTTGCTAATTAAAAATCATCTCTAATGCCAAGATCCAGTTATTTTGTTTTTAAAGTTTATTGTTACTACTTTTAAAGTTGTACCACAGACACATCGAGCAGTAAGAGTAGCTACCATCCCCTTGATGAGGTGTGTCCTCTTATAGATGGGATTTCTTTAAGAAAATCATAATCTAAAAAAGTTTGTTTAGTGTGAATAAATTTGAGCTGTAATATAATTTTGTTTAACTGCATTTGATGTTAAAAAATAGATTAGATAGGAGTCTCATTATTTCCATTGTAACTGAGTATCGCTCCCCCATGTTTTTATTAAAGGGAAAAAAATGTTTAATACATGTTCATTCTAGAAAATTTGGGAAATACAGAAAACTACCAAGAAGATAACCAGTGGTTCTACTCCAAGAAAAAAATTTTTTTACTGTTTTGCAGTATTTCCTACCAGATTTTCCTGGTGCAGTTTTACATAGCTGAGATCACAGTATATAATAAACTCTAAATCCTGCCATTAAAAAAAAAAAAAAAGATAACCATGATCATTTCCTGTACTAAAAACTCTTAAGCATAGTTTTTTGTGGCTGTCTAATACCATGTGGATAGAGTTTGTATTTACTACCAGAGCCCTCACTTATTTCCTGAAAGCCTGGGGAGTCATGCAGTGAGACCTGGACACCCCAGCACAGTTCCCTCTTCCTTGCCAGTGGAGATGACAGTGCTATCCAAGAAGCTGGAGGGGAGGACTTCCCCTGGCAGTCCAGTAGTTAAGACTCCATGCTTCCACTACAGCGGGGCACAGGTTCAATCCCTGGTCAGGGAACTAACATCCCACATGCCACAAGGCATGGCCCAAAAAAAAAAAAACGAACTAAAAACAAGCTGGAGGGGAAACTGCAGACCCATCCTCCCGTCCTGGACTCTTCTCTGGGCTGGTTAGTGGAAACCGTCACAGCCCATTTCTTTCAACTCTGATTGAAACTGGTAGAATCCATAGCACTTGGCAGCCCCAGAAGAGCTTCCATACATCCTGTGAGTTGGAAATGTCTCGAGCTGCCTGTCACTCTTCTCTCATTTCTAACAATGAGGTCAACACTCTGGTCCTTGGGCTTATTGTTTTGCTTTAGTCTGAGTGAGGTACTGACTTCTTGTGATTTCTTGAAAGCATGCAAACAGAACCCAGGAACAAAAGAAGGAAAAGCGGCATGGATAAAAGTACGGAAAATCTGTTGCGTTATCTAGAACAACACTTCTCGGAGTTTTTCCTGTTACAGTGAACAAGATAAATGTGATGGCTTTTACTGCTCATGCCCTTCCTGTTGGCTGTAACACCCACTCCTTTCTCTCCTTCTCAAGAATGCGAGTCAGAATCCAAGCGAATGGCAAGGACATTAGTCACTGTGCTTAATGGTTGTCATTAGCCCAAAACATTTGATGAAAGGATGAATTAAATGGCTCAGTCACTAAGTTGTGTCCAGCTTTTTGCGACCCCATGGCCTGCAGCACACCAGGCTTCCCTGTCCTTCACTATCTCCTAGAGTTTGCTCAAACTCATGTCCATCAAGTCGGTGATTCCATCCAACCATCTCATCCTCTGTCATCCCCTTCTCCTGCCTTCTATCTTCAATCATCAGGGTCTTTTCCAATGAGTCTTCTTATCTCATCTTCTCACCATAAAGCTCCAAAGTAGTGGAGCTTTAGCTTCAGCATCAGTCCTTCCACTGAATATTCAGGGTTGATTTCCTTTAGGATTGACTGGTTTGATCTCCTTGCTGTCCAAGGGACTCTCAAGAATCAGCTCATAGATGCTGTCTTTTCAGTCAACCTCCCTGAAGTGTTGCTATATTATTGCTAAGATCCAGTTATCTTCAATTCTAATACCCAGTGAGAACTCGTATGAAAATCTGTTACCATAAATCCAACTGCCCTGCAGAGTTTCAGAAAAAATCCTGCTTTCAAAATATATCATTACACTGACCCTTTTAATTCTTTATATCCACAAAGTGTACAGGATGGTTAACTTGGTACAGTTTACCTACTTCTTAAACTGGTGACTGGATTTAAGTTCAGAAGCAAAGGGATTTTAGTATCTTTCTTTATCAACTATCCTTCCACATCAAATGTTTGGAAGTCTGACCACAGACTTTTCATAAGTGCTTTACAAACAATCTCAGGAGCAGAATACTGTCAGTAGATAAAGCCTTGTGTGTAGTACCGGTAGTGTGAAAGTGTTAGTCACTCAGTCATGTCCAACTCTTTGCAACCCCATGGACTGTAACCTGCCAGGCTCCACTGTTCATGGGATTCTCCAGGCAAGAATACTGGAGTGAGTTGCCATTTGCTTCTCCAGGGGATCTTCCTGAGCTAGGGATTGCACTTGAGTCTCCTGTATTGCAGACAGTTTCTTTACCGTCTGAGCCATCAGGAAAGCCCAGTACATCTCAATTATTATCATTTTAGATGGCTTTGGAGGCTTGGGTGAGAGGATACATGTGAACATCCTAGCGCCCAGTCTCTCTTGCACATCAGGTTTTTAAAATGTTTCACATTTTAAAAAAAAATAAAAAAGCTGTGATTATCACCAAGCCAAACACTCTCATAGTACAAATCAGAAAAAGAAATCCCCAAACTGGAAGAAGCTCATGACTCATGTTTTTGGTTTGTGGGATTCCCCCCATTCCTTGGCTTCCCTGGTGGCTCAGCAGTAAAGAATCTACATGCAATGCAGGAGACACAGGTTCAATCCCTGAGTTAGGAACATCCCCTGGAGTAGGAAATGGCAGCCCACTCCAGTATTCTTGCCTGGAAAATCACATGGACAGAGGAGCCTGGTGGGCTACCGTTCATGGGGTCACAAAACAGTCAGACACATCTTAGCAACTAAACGCACACACCCCATCCCTTATCACCTATTTGCCAAACAACACCATAGACATAGCGATAGCAGTCAGCTGGGAAAGTCTGCACCTAAGCTCACAGTGCTGACTCTAAAGAGGACCTTTGTGTTTGCTTCTGTTCCTCACTGATTTAGGAAGTGGCATTCTGTTTCTTTAGAAATGAATAATTTCTCCAAGACTTCTAGGCTTTTTTTTTTTTTTTTTGATGCCTGTAATTAGCACCTGGGAAGATAAGATAGGATTAAACAGAGCATTAACAGAAGATTGAAGAAGACCAAAGAATCTTCTATTATCAAGTGCTTGTCTGAAGCATTAACTTTCAGACTTTGTTTTTTAGCAAATGTATGCATTTGACACAATGTGACCCGGTGGCTTAAACAAGATAGACTTTTCTCTCTTTCAATTAAAAGTCCCAAGTTGCTATGGCCACTCAGCTCCACACTGAGAACTCTTACCCAGACTTGTTACTCCACCATCCAGGGTATTGCCTTGGTCCTAACAGCCCAGGGGGGCTCCCCCGCTGCATCCACATCCCAGTCCCAGCTGGCAGAAAGGAAAGCCCAGCTCATGAAGTGGCGTACACTCAGATCTCACTGGACACAGAGTGATCTGTGGCCACTCCTGCCTTCAAAGGAAGCTGGGAATTCTGGGCAGAGCAGCAAATTGTCCAGTTTAATAATATAGGAGGGGGACTTACTTTGTGGCCCAGTGGCCAAGACTCCATGCTCCCAGTGCAGGGGGCCTGGGTTTCATAAGATCAGGGAGCTAGATCTTATCACATGCCACAAGTAAGAGTTCAAATGCCGCAACTGAAAAATTCCCACGTGCCACAACTAAGACATGGCGCAATCAGATAAATAAATAAATGTTAAAAAAAATGTATAGAATGTTTTGCTGTAGAAGGAAGTGTAAATAGAAATTGGAGAATGATGTGTGATTTGTCACACTCCCATATCTTAAATTTTCCTCGATCCCTTTGCACACAAAACTTCTTTTCTCATAGAAGAAGAGAGTCTTAGGAGAGAGAGAACTGAGCTATGGAATATGGAGATACCATAATGCACAGAGGCTTGAGGAGGGAGACACTGGAGAACCCTTCTTCTTTTCTGGGGTTTCTGGTATTGGCTTAGCTTTTGTTTGGGTTTCTGGGTGGCCCTCCATTCTATTATGCCCTTAATCTAGCTCACATATAATACCAATCTAGCTCACATATTCTAGCCAAGAACAGTTATGTCTTAAAACTCAAGTACTTGAGAGAATGGATCATTTAAAATGTAATGGCAGACTGTAGTCCATTAAGTATTTCATATTTAATTTGGAATAAAGGCAAGCCCAAAACTGACTGCATGATTATAGGTCTTTACTTGCCGGTTGTGCACATGTATGCATGTCTGAAGGGCCAACTATATACAGTGATCAACACAATCTGGCCATGAAAAGATTTCAAATGATGTATACATGCAGGTGCAAAAAAACCCAACTTTTGATTCAGTATAAATCACCATGCAGATCTACTTTGTAGAGATTAAGGGATAATTTCAAAACTCTAATAGTAAGAATGGTTATTAGAAATTTCTCTTTGTGTGTGTGTGGTATTTGTATGTGTCTATATATACACATATATACACACACAACTGAATCACTTTACACTGGAAACTAATACAATATTATAAATCATTATATATACTTCAATAAAAAAAGTCACAAAATTTTATTTTTCTTTATTGGCATATAGTTTATTTACAACATTGTGAATTTTTTTCTTTTTAAAAAAAATATTTATATTGGAGCATAGTTAATTAACATATGTTAGTTTCAGGTGTACAGCAAAGTGGTTTAGTTATACATGTACCTATTCTTTTTAATAAAATTTTGTTTAAAAAAATACATCTTTAATACTCTGATCTCTCGCCTGGAACTATAACTAGGTGAATAGATTTATGCTTCAGTGATTGAAAACTTGATGTAAAGATAAGCATTTCTAAGAACAATGTTTAAATATATTTAAAGGTGTAAATAAAAATCAAATTAATTACTACTTTTATTGTTTATATTTTATCGTTAATACTACTTTTATTGTTATATTGTTTATATTGGGCTTCCCTGGCTGCTCAGACAGTAAAGAATCTGCCTGCAATGCGGGAGACCCAGGTTCGATCCCTGAGTCGGGAAGATCCCCTGGAGGAGGAAATGGCAACCCACTCTAGTAGCTTGCCTGGAAAATCCCATGGGGAGAGGACCCTGGTGGGCTACAGTCCACAGGGTCAGACATGACTGAGCGACTAACACTTTCTTTCCTTGTTTATATTCAGCATTTTGAAACTCTGGTTCTTAAGTAGATATTGCAAACCATATGTATCTTTTAGTTCTCTTTATTTTTCTAAACGTTCCCATATTACAATTTGAAACTATGATTTCTCAAACTTCAGCCTTTTGGTGTTTGTTTGCCTTGTCTTTGTCTCCTAAGACTTCATCAGTTTAAAATTTTGTCACCTGCACTCGAAGACCGTGATCCTAGTCCCATCAGTAATTCCTCCACTATATGAGCTCTGCTCTGTTTCTGCAGCAGTCTGAAATCATTGAATAAGTGGTTAATGTCCAAGTTAGCTTGGGGGAAGGTGTTCCGTGGCTGGGCCATCCTTCTTAGACTCTTTGCATAGCAGGATTCTTAAACCACCTGGAATAGCCTCTGACACTTGACTTACGAGTAGCACTGGTGTCTTCACTCCCAGGCAGAATTCTGCTGAAATGCACTTGAATTAGGGTTGCCTTGTTATTTTCCTATAGGGAAATTGCTTTCTGATATTCCAGACAGATCCACAGCCAAATGGGGGCCAGTCTTATGTGGGGGCTGGTTACAGTGAAGTTCTGTCACTAATATATTCTCTCCAGAAAATTTTGCAGTTGGAAAGAGAATTTTGTTTTAATGGTATCTGTGAGACATCTCACTCCAGGGTAATGTTGTCCAGGGACTGATGCATCGTTTGAATTTAGAGACTCTTTTAAGTGAAAAATGCTTTTGTGCTCCTGGTTAGGGAAACCCATCACAGGGCCAAGGAATAAGAGAGTGTTGTTTCTGTAGAAACACAGTCTTATTTTCAGGTATGACTGGAACACTTGCACTGAAAATGAAGGCCTGTTATTTATTTTATGATGGTTGTTTAAATCTCCCTACCCTCTTGTCTTTGGAGAACTGTGCCTTTTTCCAGTGGATGCTATTTATGTATTAGAAGAGCTTTTGTCTACAGGATAGACAAAAGTTAATGCATTGCATACACGACATAAACAGTCTTCTACTTATAATCAGGATGGGTTCCAAAAGTTCATCTGTAAGGCATTTGTTTAAAACACAGAATGTGCTCCTCCTTAGAAACACTGATACAAATGATGGTCGAGGGCCCGGCTAACCCACCAAAACTCAATTTGTAGTTTAAGCAAACTCATTATTGTGTGTTATACTTCCTGAAAAGAGGTCTCCTGTGGTAAAAGGAGGAAGGGGAAAAGAAGCTACTTGTCTTCCTACTTCCAAAGATCCCATTGCCTTATTTCCTGATCTTCTTCATCCTCATCCATTTGGGCGGAGGTCAAATGGAGTGTTCTACCTCCCCCAACCAGCTCCCTCTATGCATACCCTTAAAATCTCTGTGCAGCTTCTCAGCAAAGAAGGTATCTGATCTTTTAACCTTATACATGCTTTTGGGCAGCTCACTGTGGTCCTAAAACCTTCTAATTTTAAATACGATATTTCCTAGCTATATGATTCTTTAATAATTAGTGGATTTCTGGTCAAGACTAATTCAGAACAGAGAAATGGTATTTGGAGACCAGATCACCATATAAAAGAAGTTGTTCCTCTAAGCCAGGGGTTCTCAACTGGGTTATGTGATTCCCACCTATCCAAGGGATGTTTGGCAATGTCTGGGGACATTTCTGCTTGTCCCATCTGGACATTCAGTTGATAGTGGTCAGAGATGCTACTCATTATCTTATGGTACATAGGGCCACCTTTCATAGCTTCGAATTTCACTGACGCTGAGGCTGAGAAACAAGCTTTAAGTGTGGGTTGCTTACAGGCGTTACATTGGAGGTATCTTGATCAGTTTACAAATGCAGGATTTAGGAGTTTGGTTCCCTGCCCCCAAGTCCCCCTCCCCAGACACTCATAATGGACAGACTCTCTAATTGAAATTAACAAGTGTGTATGGAGAGCCTGGTCTGTGTTAGCACACACATGCTGTTTCTTTGGTCTTTGTTTAGGCTTCCCAGGGAGTGCTAGTGGTAAAGAACCCATCTGCCAATGCAGGAGATGTAAGAGATGCTGCATCAATCCCCAGGTTTGGAAAATCCCCTGGAGAAGGAACTGGCAACCCACCCCATATTCTTGCCTGGAGAATCCCATGGACAGAGGAGCCTGTCAGGCTACAGTCCATAGCATTGCAAAAAGCCAGACACGACTGAAGTAGTGACTTCAAACTTTATAGGGATACAAACTTTATATTATAGAGGGAAAGGAAGAATGGTTGACATAAATGTGTGTGTGTGTGTAGGAGGAGATGGGAGTCAAGTGAGAAGGGAAGGTTGAAGGTGCTGAGTGCTATGAAGGACAAAGAAATGAAGCAAAGGGATGAAAGGAGTGGGAGAGGAATTTTAAGTGGTGAGATCAGGAAAGATCTCATCAAGAAGCTGGTTTCAGTGGCATCAGGCAGGTTAGTGGGCAAGCTGCATGGTTATCCTAGAAGAAGAGGATCCAGGCTAAGCAAAGAGCAACTCTCTAGGGCCCGAGAGTGGAAGCCTGCCAGCCTGGCAGCCCCACTAAGGCTGTCCCTAAGCCCCTCACCCACAGATGTTCTATAGGCCCGCTAGGTAGTACAGGGGAGGGCACTGGATGTAATGTTGTTCAGTCGCTAAGTCGTGTCCAGCTCTCTTGCAACCTCGTGGAATGTAGCCTGCCAGCCTCCTCTGACCGTGGGGTAGAATTTCCTAAAGTTATCTGACCACAGAAACGTCAGAGAGTCTCACGTTGGCCTCACATTTTTTGAAGGGAACGTGAAGAGATGCTCCTTTGATAGTGTTGTTTTTATAACTCTTTTCCTTCTTCCACCCATTCCAAGTTTGAACATCTGAACTACAGGTAATTCCCCTGCAGAGCTGGAGTGCATTTGGAGGAAAGCGAAAGGACAGGTGGAAGTGGGGTTTCATGTGGGTGTTGGGTGTGTTCTCTGCCGCTGCCTGGGCTGGGTTCCGGGGCCCGTGGCCGCCGTGGTCTGCTGTCACTGCTGTGGACGCAGGGCATCTGGCACCCATGCTGACAGCTGAAAGCGGAATTTCCAAGCTGCATACCTAGAGTCTACCGCAGGCTTCTAGCCCACAGCTTAATTGTACCCCAGGAGAACGGCAGCTGGCGTGGACCCTGCATGTTATCCAGGGGTCAGGATGCTGTGTTCTCCCCACTTTTGTCACAATGAACTTTGCAGATAAGAAGTGGAGGCGTTACTCTCAAGAATAACAATTCTGTCTTTGTTGGAGAACAGTTCATTTCCTCATAGTTGTCTTCATTACAGAGATAAGAGATTTAAAATGTGGTCTTTTCCTTCCAATTTTTTTTTAAATCCATTTAGGACACAGTGCTTTGCACCTCGCAGCCAAGAACAGCCACCATGAATGCGTCAAGAAGCTCCTTCAGGTAAAGTGGAACAACTTAAAATTATAAATGTGTCGTTTTAAAAAATTGAAAGCAACCTTGTGTGTGTGAAAGAGCAAATAAATACACGCATACTCCTTTAAATATTATCCCAGAACCTGGGTTCCCTAAGAAGCTTCATTATTAAAATTTCAGATAGCTAAGAAGATTTCCATAGCAGTCCCACTGGTGGAGAAGAGGATCCTAATAAATTTGAGGTGCCTTCCTGGGATCCAGCTCTTTTGTCCCCTTTATTCAGCTCTTTTTTTTTTTTTTTTTTTTTTTTTTTGGAAGGACATGTTCCCTTTAAACAGTCACCTTAAAAAAAAAATACCTGTGCTGTTGGAGATCCCTACAATACAGGATCTCTAATACCCTAGTATTTATTCTCCCTCAATCATTAGTAGAATGCAGCTTTTCCTGAGAAGCAAAACTTCCGCCACTGTTTCCTTGTATGTAACTTGATGAGCTTTTAGTTCTTAGTTTTTGTTCAAATTCTTGGTTTTATTCTTCTTTATAATTTTAGGTCAACTCCCTGGTTGGAAACTTCCTTGCCAGGAAGTTTTTATAACGATCACTTAGGGCGACAGCTTCTGTCTATCTTTAAAGATGAATATTTAATGAAATCCCGATAGTTCATACAGTAACTTCCAGCTGTTGCCAGTCAAAATGCAGTCTTGGCTGTTTTCAGGAACAGCACAGAGCAATAAACTGCGTGTTTGGAGTACTGTCTGTTCTGTTGAGCTGTCGTCTCGGCCTTCCTGAGCGCTGTTTGGGACCCAGCATCTTGCTTTAATTTGGCTTCGCGATTCTGATGCAGAAATGTGGGCACATTCTTCAAGTTGTCTGCTCTGTTGATCACACAGCTTCTTGTCTTGCGTTACATGATGCAAGCTACCTCCAGTGCCAGGAATGCTTAACCTTAACAGGTCTTTGAAGTGAAATTCAAGAAAGATAGATCAACATCTGTGATGATGAAGATGGTTTTTATTATGTGGCTTCTCTCTAAAGAAAGTTGCAATAGAACTTTTCTTCTCTGCCTGCTCTGGGGCTGGATACAGTGGATGAGTGAAAATCATTGACTTGCCCAAGTGCCCTGCCTCCACACCCATGGTCTTACCTTCAATTTTTAAAAAAAAATCTTATTTGTATTCCACGTCTCTGTTCCCATCCTGGCTTGGCTATCCAGACTTTGCATCTGGCTCTGATTTGAGGGAAGAATGAACTTGACAAGCTAGAAATCCTCATGGGCAAGGACCAGATATTCTAGCCTCTAATGTAATTTTATATCTGGTTATGCAAATGGATTGGTTTTTCTCTGGAATCTTTGAAGCCTTTAAACAGTTCCTTGTGCTGTTCTAAAATTAGGCCAAAGCATGGTAAGTCGTAACATGATCTCTATTCTTATTACCACTGAAGGGCAGACAGACATTTCCAACATTGCCTGCTCTCCGCAGATCATCTGAATGGTGTTCTTCTTTCTGGATAGTTGTGAAAACCAGAGGCTTTGATGGCCTCCTACTGAGTTGTTTACCTTAAGTCCTGCACCCCTCTGATCTCTGCTTCACTTCTTGTCTGGGCAGACCACACCCTCTGCAATGGGACCACTGCTGTCTCCTGCCAGCCCCTCACCCTGCACCTTCTGCAGCTACTCCTTTCTCTCTGGCCTTTTGCTCTTTCTGTCTGTCTACTGGAGAGACTTCCCTTCTCCAGGGGCTACCATTTCAGAGTTCTCCCTCCTCAAGGCAATGAGCACAGAGAGCATTGTGAGAGTCTTCAAATTCAGATGACCTCTCCTCCTACCCCCCGCCCCCCATCCCCTTGCTCTGTCTTCTAGCAAGTGGTCCCTGGGCCCTGGGCACTGTGTCAAATGGTGAGTATTTACTCATGAACAGAGCAGCCCGCATCCTGCTGGAGCTTGCCACTTAGTGAGCAAAGACACAAATGCCCACGACAAATTGCACATCACTAAGAAGCAAACTGACAAGAGTATTGTGAGAGGTGTTCAGGAGGCCCCTGTAGAGGAGCTGAGATTCAAGCTGAAAATTAAGCGGTGCAGAGAGCCATGGGAGAGAGTATTCCAAGCTGACAGAAGAGCAAGTGCAAAAGACCTAAGGTCAGACCTTTTGCAAAAGACCTTTGACAAGTACAAAAGGTCAGAAGGGCACTAAGTAGTCAGGGAGGAAAGAAAGCCAGTGAGGGGACCTGGGGGGAAGTGAGGGAGAAAGAAAAAGGGCCCACGGGACTTTCCTGACAGTCTGTGGTTAAGACTCTGGGCGTCCACTGTAGTGGGTTTGATCCCTGATGAAGGATCCCTCATGCTACACAGTAAGGCCACAAAAAAAGAAGGGCCCAGGATGCAGCCTTGTGCAGCCTCCTTGGAACCGAGGAGGACTTGTAAGTAAAGAGCTACATTGACAGTTTAGGTCTCTCTATTTGTATAGAGAATTGACTAAGGAAGGAAAAAGCAAACCATGAAGACAGCCGGGTGGCCGTCAGGGCTGTCAAGGTGAGCAGGTATTGGCTCAGACCAGGTGGTGATGATGGGGGAAAAGAGGAGAGTTGATTAGGGTGTGTTTGGGGTACAGAACTGACAGGCATGGTGGTAGACTAGCTGTGGGGGAGGAGGAGGAAGCAGAAATCAAGGATGACTCGGTGGTTGCTCAGGGACCAGAGAGATGAATGTGCTGTTGACAGTGGCAGGGTGGGTCGGGAGGATCGAGCTGCGCCAGGAGGAACCCAGAAGTTTTGGTTGTGTTGCGTTCGAGGTGCCTATGAGAAATGGGCAGTGGTTTATGAAACCCAGGGCTCAGAGATGCCATCTGCTGTGTACTGACATGAACACAGGCTCCATGCAGCCTGTCTGGGTCTGAGTTCTAGCTCTGCCACACTGTGACCCGAGCAAGTTACTGATTTCTTTGTACCTCAGTTTTCTCATCTGTAAATGGGTTTAATGGTATTTAATCAGGGTTGTTAGCAGCCATAAAACTATTCTTTGAACAGTTCCTGGCACATAATAGCCAATACTTGTGAAGTAGTTTTGTTGTCATTGTTAAGATATACATTTGGGAGGCATTAGCTTCTAGATGGGGTTTCAAGCTGTGGGTGTGGATAAGATGACCCAGGGTGATGGCGTAGAGAAGAAGACACACCGGAGAGCCCTGTGTTCCCCTCTGGGGGAGGGTGGCCAGAGCAGTGGGAGGAAGACCACAATTGGATGGGCCAGGCAGGACTCCAGGAGCTGAGGGGAGAGTGTTTGGAGAAGAGGGAGTGGATTGCAGGTAAGAGGTTGATGAGAGGAGGACAGAAATGTTTGTTGTCATTAGAAACATGAAGGTGGTTGGTGACTTGGATTCCCTGATCCAAGGAATATTGAGGACAGACGCCCAACCGCAGTGGGGCCAGGAATGAACAAGAGGCAGGGAGATGGTGTGTGTGCAGGCAGTTCTTAACAGCAGGTTGGTTTTGTGAAGGGGGATAGAGAATTAGGGCAGGAAATGGGGGGACAGGTGGGATCATGATGAGAAATCCTAGAGCATGTTGTTTTGCTGGTGGGGATGACCTGTTGGTGACAGAGCTGATAGAAGGGAGAGGTGACAGTTCACTTGTGTCTTGACTGCTTCGAGGTGAGTCTCTCTCCCCATGAGACCGTAAGCTCCTGGAGCACAGCAGCTGGGGCTTATTCAGGTTTATACTTTGCTTAGTAAGTTGCATCTTACCTTGCAGAAAGAGGATGAACTGAATAGAACTGAAATTTACTATACGTATTTGTTGATTTTTGTCTTATAGTCTAAATGCCCAGCTGAAAGTATTGACAGCTCTGGGAAAACAGCTTTACATTATGCAGGTAATTTTCCTTCTCTTATTTGCTGTCTTCTACCATGAGAAACAGTACATTTTCATTTTCCTTATTTAAGCTATTAACCTTACCATTGTTATTCCTGGTGCCATTTTCTGTCATCACTCCTAGACAATATTCCCCTTTTCCTCAGTTTGCAGATTGTGTAGGGTTTTACTGAGGAATACAGCTAGAATTTGTCAATTGCCTGCCAAACAACTAGTAAACACTGTCATGATTGTTATACTTTAATTTTCCCACCACTTCATGGGAAATAGATGGGGAAACAGTAGAAACAGTGTCAGACTTTATTTTTCTGGGCTCCAAAATCACTACAGATGGTGACTGCAACCATGAAATTAGAAGACACTTACTCCTTGGAAGGAAAGTTATGACCAACCTAGATAGCATATTCAAAAGCAGAGACATTACTTTGCCAACAAAGGTTCGTCTAGTCAAGGCTATGGTTTTTCCTGTGGTCATGTATGGATGTGAGAGTTGGACTGTGAAGAAGGCTGAGCACCGAAGAATTGATGCTTTTGAAGTGTGGTGTTGGAGAAGACTCTTGAGAGTCCCTTGGACTGCAAGGAGATGCAACCAGTCCATTCTGAAGGAGATCAGCCCTGGGATTTCTTTGGAAGGAATGATGCTAAAGCTGAAACTCCAGTACTTTGGCCATCTCATGCAAAGAGTTGACTCATTGGAAAAGACTCTGATGCTGGGAGGGACTGGGGACAGGAGGAGAAGGGGACGACAGAGGATGAGATGGCTGGATGGCATCACTGACTTGATGGACGTGAGTCTGAGTGAACTCCGGGAATTGGTGATGGACAGGGAGGCCTGGTGTGCTGCGATTCATGGGGTCGCAAAGAGTCGGACACGACTGAGCGACTGATCTGATCTGATCTTGTTTAAGAGATTTATGAGCATTTGTAGATATCAGGTACTGTGTGGTACAGATTATTTTTTCTTTGCTTGGGGATCAAAAGGAACTTCAATGAATTTTATATATCAAGGTTTGGTTTTACTATTGGTCACACAGTTTCAAGGGACAAAATGTTGATACAGAGCTCTGGGATGATTAGATTTACAAATTTCTTTTAGTGCTAGTTGTAGAAAACCTTGGTTTGGGAAGATCCCCTGGAGAAGGAAATGGCAACCCACTCCAGTGCTCTTGCCTGGAAAATTCCATGGATTGAGGAGCCTGGTAGGCTACAGTCCATGGTATCGCAGAGTCGGACACAACTGAGCGACTTCAGTTTCAGTTTCAGTTGTAGAAAACCTTGGGGCTTCCCAGGTGGTGCTAGTGGTAAGAAACCTGCCTGCCAATGGAGACAAGGGACGTGGGTTCAATCCCTGGGTCGGGAAGATCCCCTGGAGGAGGGCACGGCAACCCACTCAAGTATTCTTGCCTGGAGAATCCCATGGACAGAAGAGTCTGGTGGGCTACCGTCCATGGGGTCACAAGGAGTCAGAGATGACTGAAGTGACTTAGCATACATGAAGAGCTAAGCCAAATGTTTCCCTAAAGGCAGCCAAGAGCTGGTAAGCGCTGCCTGTAGGTCTGGACGACGCTGAAATTAAACAGTATTTTAAAACACCACTTATTTATCCATCCTGACACCGTTTCTCTTCAGTGCAGCTAAGTATCATCTGCATACCGGGTAGACGTGAACTTTTCTTTCCCAGAAGTGTTTGATGCCCTTGGTTGTGAGTCTAGCTTTGTGATTTGCTGTGGTTTCTGTGTCTTCCTTCCCTTAGCCGCACAGGGCTGCCTTCAAGCTGTGCAAGTCCTTTGCGAGCACAAAAGCCCCATAAACCTCAAGGATTTGGTAAGTACCAGATGACCATTAGAAGTGGAGATGGACCCTGGTCTCTAGAGTACCACGGGCTCCTTCTGGAGCATTTGGCAAAAGTCTGCTGCTTTCTGACCTAGATTCTCTTGTGCAAAACAGATTTCAGTATTAGCCCCATTGGTCCTTAAACTGTTAATAAAACGTTTTGCAGCATGCACGTTCAGTATTTATTTCAAAGGATGGACACATGCCTTACTATCAACCTAGATATTAATAAGACTTATTTTCTTGACTTACAATAAATAAAAAAAAGTCTAAACAGTTCTATTATTTTCTTTCGGCACCCATATATCACCTTTGGTGCTCCCGGATAGTGTTTTCCAACTGTAAAAACCACTTATAGCCTATTTTAACCTTGCTGGACTATTTGAAGAATAAATTGACATGCCTCTTGCTCCTGTTTACAGCACTGAATTTCCTGCTCTAACATGGGACTTGGCATGTATAAGTTACACCTGATGGGGATATTGTGAAGTGAGCACTTAGAATCTGTAAATAAATTCACACTTGCTGAATCTCAATAGTTTATAACCAGAAAGTATTATAACTTCACAGAGATAATTTTCTAGGAATTCTGAAGTTCTGCTCTGAGTAAATACTTAATCTTTAAGTATCAGTTGTATTTTTAAATATCCCCACATTAAAATAGTTGGATATACTGTAACTATTTTTTCCTTTGCCTATTTGAATACATTCTGCCTTAAAATTGTTGTCAACCCCATAGGTGGGGTATGCTCAATGCAAGAACCAAATAAGAGTTTCTCTTTATGGCTTGCATAATTTGAGTCAGGTCCCTTCTTCACCCTAAGATTGTGGAAATTGTCACCTATAAATTCTGGTATTTTTTTCATTTGTTTTATACTGTGATGTTGAGATTCTTAATTCATTTTGCAGTTTGTATGAGCTGGTAATCTAATTTTTTCCTAAAGGAATTGTCAATTGTTATAGTAAACCTTTCTTTCCATCAATCTCTTTATCTTGTCATGTGTCAGTAATGGACAAATAAACTCTTATGTTTTGATACCTAGTAAAATTATGAAAGCATATGCTTTCCGAGAAGACAGTTGATGGCATGGCAGGATGCTAGGATACTTAGAAGAAAGTGCTTAGAGAGCATGGGGCCCGGTAATGCCATGAGGAGACAACCCTTCATTTCTCTAGAACATGGAGAGCTGTTTCTCGATAAAAATGGTATACTTGCCTCAAACCTGGACATACTTCATGTTCCACTCTCTCTCTCATCATCACCAGACTGACAATCAAGGGATCAAGGAGCCCAACAGCCTGGCTCCTTAGGAAAACCCCAAAGTCAGTGAAATTCCATAAGAAGAATTGTGTTAGTGTGTGATTTTGGCCTTCTCAGGGGGCAGACTATATTGGTGGGTCAAATATAAGGCCAGCAGGACTAGTCAGGAATAAGTACAGAAGGAATCGGGACCTTTGCAATTCTGGTATTTGACTTCTAAATTAAAATCTTAATCTGAATTTGTCTCCTAGGATGGGAATATACCACTGCTTCTTGCAGTACAAAATGGCCACAGTGAGGTCTGTCGCTTTCTTCTGGATCATGGAGCAGATGTAAATTCCAGAGACAAAAATGGAAGGTACCACAAATTAGAAAGCATGTGATTTCCCTGATATCCACATTCTGAGAAGTTTTCACAGCTGTACTTTGGATCATTTGTTTTAAAGCAGTTTTAACTTCTTTACTGTTTTCTGCCTTTTTGGATAATTAAGAATCTGTTTTGACTTAAAAAAATATTTTCTCCAGACTTCTGGGAGCATCATAGCTGACTGTGTCTATGATGACATTATTAAATGTTAAAATGGATAGGCCATTTCCTTTGACTTTTCAGGCAAAATAAAAGTAAACATATTGTTTAAAAAAAAAGTCTTAATAATGTTATAGGTTCTTTATAAAACTTGATTTGAGAAAAAGACAAGATTTGTGCCAATCATATTTAAATTGCATCATAGTTAGAAGATTATGTCTGTTATTTGACCTAATATTTTTTATGATTTAATCTGAGGTTTTATAAAATAGCTACCTGATTTTGGTAGCATTCCACTTTGAATTTCCTGGAGCATTAAAAGTAGTACAGGTTTAATTGCACTTAATCTCCTTTTCTCTGTTTTTAAGACAAATGAAATGATTTCCTAGCAAAAGTTTCCAGATTTTGTTAGTACTGATTTTTTGTCTCCTCACTCTTTAGAACTGCTCTCATGCTGGCTTGTGAGATTGGCAGCTCAAACATCGTAGAAGCCTTAATTAAAAAGGGTGCAGACTTAAACCTTGTAGATTCTCTTGGACACAATGCCTTACATTATTCCAAACTCTCGGAAAACGCAGGAATTCAAAGCCTTCTATTATCAAAAATCTCTCAGGATGCTGGTATGTGAAAGAAAATAGCCAATGTTGTTTCAAATTTATCCCACTCCATTTTCCCCAAAGAATAAAGGAATTTGTATAATATATTATTCTTTTAAATATATTCCTGGGGAAAAATGAAGTGTTGAATATTGTATATGTTGTGTATATGGGTGTGTTTGTGTGCGAGTGTGTGTTTATATACCCCCCCACCCACCCAAAGTGGATATGAGTCATTATGGTTCTTATGGTTTTTTTTTTCTCTCTCTCTCTCATTTTTCTTCTATAGATTTAAAGACACCAACAAAACCAAAGCAGGTATTTATCTTTGGACGAGGAGATTCTTTTTTATCATTGCTTGTGGGAATTTGAGCATGTTCTGATTAAACTACTCTGTGGGCCATTAGGAAAGTGATTAAGACTAGGCTGAAACTACTTAAGAAGTAAAATATCTTTGGAATAAATGATTCATTGTAAGGTGGTAAATATTTTCTTAATGATTTAACCTGTTCCCAAAGCATGTAACTTTAAACTTGCTACTCATATATTCATCTTTTTCTGAAATGTACTAATATTTCCTACTGGTGTGAAAAGGTTTGATGTGATTTTTAACTCTGAGAACAACAGTATTTTAACTACTTGTAATATCACATGAATTACAGAACTCTATCCATATCTGTGTTAGATATTTGGTGAAAATATGAGATTTGCCACTTTCATTTTAATTAGATCTTTTCTAAAATGTCATTCATTTTACACAAACAGAAATTGAGAAGTTTACCCTGTTACTTTGGAGTTTTTCTTAAAAACATAGTCACTATTGTTTATTAATGAGCTATATATTTGACTATTTTATTTATAAGTCAAGGTTCTTGGAAAAATTATCATACTGAGCAAATACTTGATAATTTATTTTGTACCAGTTGTGTTATTTATCCATAACCATCAGAGATGAAGTTCTCCCTTTTCCCCATATTCATAGTCATTCCTTGGTATCTGCAGGGAATAGCAAAATCTGCAGACACTCAAGTCTCTTATATAAAATAGTGTGGTACAGTTGGCTGTCTGTATCTGTAATTCTAGGATATGCAGATGGTTGAATCTCTGGGTGTGGAACTTGTGGATATGGAGGGTCAACTGTACATTTTTAAGAAAAGAAATGGAAGTAATGAAAAGGTTGGGGAAATACCACTTTTTTGCATTAAAATGGGAGCTCGATTATGAACATACTCTGGGTTCTAAATTGTGGTAAACAATTCCTTATCCTCTCCTTTCCAAGTTCTGCACACCAACTTAATCTGGTTTTGTCTTGTGTTTTTTATTTTCTTACTTTAAAGCATGGGCTGCTAGAAGAACACTTGGAGCATGCATATTACTTTATGTTGGTAGCAGGTTTCAGAACTTGATAAAGTAAGAAGTGCATGAACTGTTGAGGTTTTTCTCATTTGTTTGATGAAGCTATTTACTCAGACTTTACTAACCTAACTAACCCACCTCCATTCTTTGGACTGTGATAACTTTCAGCATGATCAAGTCTCTAAAATAAGCTCAGAGAGAAGTGGAACTCCAAAAAAACGCAAAGCTCCACCACCTCCTATCAGTCCTACCCAGGTAAAAATGAAAGAAAACCAACAATGAAAAAACATAGAACAACAAAGCCATAGTTTTGTCATTTTGTGTTTAGGTCAAAAAGAACTGTTTTAAAATTGACCATTAAATGCACATTAAAATTTTTCTTTAGCAGTTTTAAACTACAAACGGTGATATGAAGAATTTTGATTATAGTAGGGAAATAATGTTGATTCTTACTTATTTCAAAGCTGAAGAATTAGACTGTATCATTTTTAGAAGTTTCAAAATTCTCAAAATGTATGACAGGACCTTTTTCCTTAAGATAATAAGCTCAGTCAGAGCTCACATTAACAGCTCGAGTAAAGTAGGGAGAATGTGTGACTGGTGAAACATTAATTGAAAATGAATTTAGTTGGTTTATCAAACATTATTGAAATATATTTGCCTTTCATATTACATTTAAGGTTGACTAACATTAAAGCAGCTTTCATTTTTGAGCTTATAGTGATTACTGAGTAGAAGAGGAAGCTTGAATAACTATGAAATGGTAAACAAAAACAAGCCAGGGTTTGTTATTAAAAGAAGCATAGGCCATAAAATGAATAATCCTTATCAAGTATTTGAGAGGAATATTTCCTTCAATAGGCAATATTAAATATGTTAGCATATTCATTAATAATATTCTCAATATGCAATAGAAGTTTTATAAATTTGAAAAGTTAATTCTAGTGAATATAGGAGCAAAGTTCCTTAGTTAATTCTACTCTGTAAACTTTCAGAAAGTATTTGAGATAGGTGAATTGTATTGAAAATATATTACCCTTGAATTAATTGAAACTAGGCATAATTACTGTTAGATTTATTTGCATTGGTTAAATAGGCTAATTCTTTGGCACTGGAGAAAGAAAAACTTTTGAAGAAGGATTCCTTATTGATGGTTTTCATTTTGGTTTTTTAGTTGAGTGATGTGTCTTCCCCAAGATCAATAACTTCAACACCACTTTCAGGAAAGGAATCAGTATTTTTTGCTGAACCACCCTTCAAGGTATTTCTTTTCTGTGTCCAACTTATTACTTAATTTTAAGATATACAATAGATTTGACTTAAGTTATATGGCACTGAGTAAAACAGAATATACTTCTCAGTCATTTGGTTTATAGCCTTTTCATCAGAAAGCATCCTCTGATTATTTTTTCTGGTGAGTACTCCATAAAAAAAGAGTAGACTGAATATATTTATTAACTAATATTTAATTTTCTTCATTTAAAAAAAGGACAAAGATAAGAACTTACCTGATAACCAGTCATCTTTCCAAATTGAGTTGACATAATATTGATCAAAAAGAAAGAAATGGATAGTCTCTGATGTCTTACTAAGAAGTAATTATATATTTTTATATAATTATAAAAGTAATATGTATTTTAGAAATGTTAGTAAATCCATTCAACCTGATTCTGTAGATTTGTGGTTGGAACGTATTTTAAGGAATGAGAGGATATTTCAATTTAATATTTGTTTACCTAAGTATCACTAGGAAATTATACTTGGAAAAAAAGTAAAATTTATAATTGTTAAAGTGTAATTTCAATGGCATAATTGCATATTTACTTCCCCCATCTAAGAATTACTAAAAATAAATTTGTGTTTAACTTAGATGCACATTGATCTGAAAAAGATTCTATCAACCTATCATCTACCTTATGTTAACTAGATTTTATTAAAATATAAGGCAAGGAAAGGAAGTTATACCTTTATAATTACCATCCTAATATCTTCTAATATGATTATGGCTCAAACGGGGTAAATGCATTACAAAGAACAATATGACAAATTATGTTTTTCAGAAATAGAGTGTAAAAAGACTTATTTCTTTAAAAAAAATCACAGAAAGATAAAAAGGACACCATTTGTAATAGCTAAAATTTAAAAAGGTTAAAAAAGTGCCAGTGGGTGGTGATGATGTGGAAGAACTAGAACTCTCATACTCTGTTTGTTGGATGTGAAATGGTGCAGCTACTGCAGCCCGCCAGGCTCCTCTGTCCATAAGGATTCTCCAGGCAAGAATACTGGAGTGGATTGCCATGTCCTCCACCAGGGGATCTTCCCAACCCACAGATTGAACCCAGGTCTCCCACATTGCAGGCGATTCTTTACCATCTGAACCACCAGGAAAGCTCACAGCTACTTTGGAAAACCATTTGACAGTTTCTGTAAAAGTTTAATATATACCTAATATATCATCTAGCCATTCACTCATAGATGTTTACCCAAGAGAAATTAAAATATGTCTCAAAAAGTACACAAATGTTTATAGCATCTTTTTTCAAATATCCCCAAACTAGAAACAGTCCACATGTCTTACAACAAGTGAATGGATAAAGATAATGAGATATATCCATATATAAGAGTATTACTCAGCCATAAAAAGAGAATGAAGTGCTGGCCAAGCAGCATCATAGATGAATCTGGAAACCATCATGCTGAATGAAAGAAGCTAGGCTCAAAGAAGTTCATCCCTTGTAACACTCCATTTATAGCAACTCTAGAAAATGAAAACAGGAGAGTAGTGTGATTGCCTGGGAATGGCAGGGATTGGCTAATGAGGCATGAGGAAACTTAAGAGGTAATGGGAATATTCTGAATCATGATTATAGTGGTATCTTGGGTGTATATCTGTTAAAACTCCTTAAATTAAAAGCTTTCAATGTATATACTTTATTGTACTGTAATAGAGTTGAAAAATAAAAATAAGCACTTATTTTTTAAGTGAAAATAAAGCTTTTGTTATGATAAGCACTTGCCAAAAATGAGCCACTCTATTTCTAGCATTTGAGCCTTTACAAAAGTTCTTTTGCTGAAAAATTATCTCTCTTATCATGATCTGTGGCTTATCTAGATAAAACTTAGTAATTTCTGGCAAGTAACTGTATTTTGTTTTGGAATGAGAGTTTGGCTTTGAAGTTACAAGAATTTTTCCAGTTTATTAAAAGGCAGATATTCGGGGATACAGGTTTAGAGGAAATCTTTAGGGGATTGTCAGTCCACAGCCATAAGAATTCTTATTCCCTTATAAAATTACCTGCATTTTCCCTGACAGGTCTCATTGATTACCATTTCTCTTAAAAGCAATTCATATATTAACAGTTTATCCATAAAGTGATAAAGCTAAAAACACTTCTAATGTATTTTAGTATATTAGCCAGATAAGTAAAACTTCTATTTGTCTCTATTATGAAAGTAGTATTCACAATCTCAAGTTTGAGCACAAAGCACATTAATTAGCTATTATGTAATTTTATTATAATCTTCAAAGACTTTTATAATATTCGTGAGAAGCTTCATTTTGTAATATTTTGAGAATATATCCTTAGGAACCTCTAGATCAAAATTTTACCTCAGGGGTTAATTGTTACTTTTATGTACTTATATTTTAAAATATCTTCTTTCCTGGAGATAGTCTGTTTTCGTAGTAGGATCACACCAACCTGTGTAAACTCAAGGAGGAAACTTTGCTGGACTCTTTTGTAGAGTGTTACATTCAGGAATATATTTTAAGTCATTTTTGTGTTCCAGCAGGCTGAGATTAGTTCCATACGAGAGAACAGAGACAGACTAAGTGACAGCACTACAGGTAAGATGAAGGGGAGTGTGTTTTTGTTCCCATGACTGGTCTCTATTTCATGTCCCTCTAAGAGAGCAAAGGCCAAGGAGAGGTGCCCTGTCTGGGGCGGTCAGAGAACCTTGGGTACCACCCAAACACTGCCAGTATGTCACTGTCTGATGCTGTCTACTTCAGCGGGCTTTCACCTGGATTTTAAGGAGTCCCTGAGCTTGGGTATGAACAAAGAAATCTCTGTTTTCATCTGGTCCTAATTTAGCATTGGCACTTCTTTCAATGATGACTGTAGACAGTAAGCTCCCGTAGTGTTAGCAGATCAGTGATTTTGACACCAAGAGAACCCACAGATGGTATCATATCCCCTTACTGTTATTACAGATATCTTGAAAGATCATTTATAGTATCTCTACTAGAAATTATGCCAGTTATGAGACCTGCTTCTAGATCTTGTTATTTGGTGGGTTACAAAAGAAGCCTGCTGATTGCTATAGCTTGTACATTCTATTTTATGCATTTTAAGACACTGTTTTGAGATGAGGTCCATGGGCTGTGAGCTGTCAGCTAGTGGCCCTCATTGCAACTGAGCAGCAGGTTATTTCTTGAAGAGAGAGCCAACTGAGCACTTCCATGGCTGCCATAGTTGAACTTTTCTACTTTGGATTTTAAACAGACGTGAAAAGAGTGTCAATGAAGTCATATATGATCATATTGTCTTCAAGGAGGTTTGATTCATTGTATTGAGTTCATCCTGTTGCTTTACCCTTTAAGAATGTAGTACAGTACCTTCAGAATTAATCTGAAATGTGGAGTAGATTATTTCAAAGGCCCCTTTTTTGCTCCAGCATTCAGTTTCTCAATCTGTTACGCATATCATATGTGTTTGGAGCACTTAACTTAAAGAATTTAGACATATAAACACATTGTTGACTGGGGAACTTTTGCAGAAATTAATGCTTGAGACGTTAATACAGCTCCAGTTAATAATGTATTAAGAAATATTCCTGGTAGAGAACAATGTTAATATAACTGCACAGCTGTTACATCGGATATTTTAAAAGCCATCCAGCCTATCTTAGAAGTAATTTTTGATGCTTAGAATTACCCTCCTGCTCCCAAATCCCCTGATTCATTCCAAGCTGACCAGACTTGTATGTCAAGAACACTCATAAAGCTGTGGTTTAGGCCCCAGATATCATTAGTAAGCATTCCTGTGAAGAGATGTCATTTTGCATCCTTCCAAATTAAGACTCAAGTTTTCATCCTTGCATTAGGTTTTGAGAAATTTTTTAAATAGTGGTGAAATTTGGATCAGTGCTGTTCACATCACACTGTTCAAAGTGTGGTCTCTAAACTGTTGCCAGTCTAAAATTAAAAAAGGGGATTACTCCAGAAAGTCATCCAGCCAAGCACACTGTTTTATCCACCTGACAGTTTTTGTTTTTGGTTTTTCTCTCCATAGGAAGACTTTCTGGGTGTATGAAGCAGTACATTGAATGACATTCTGCAGCACATTTCTTGTCTTGTCTCAGTGAGAACTTTGAGTAGCATAGCTTTACATGTTATTTCAGCATGATAATCAGGAGAATGTCAAACAGTTGTGGTTTACCAGCAGTGTTTATTGTGGGATTCGGAGACTCCTGTTTCATGCAGGGGTGGTCAGCAAATGCCTTAAGGAAGAGGCAGGGCCTGATGTGGGTCTTGAAGGATGCCTAAGAGTTATACAGCCAAAGAGATGCTACAAGGGCAATCGTATGGATGAAGAATTAAAGAAGCAGTCTTGTGTTGAGAATAGAGAGGGTGTGAATCTGATGAAAATGGGATACTGGGGAAAGACATGATGAGTCATAAACCTGAAAAACAGTAGACTGGAGCCAGATCCGAGAGGCCTTAATCCAGATAAAGGAAGTTGGAGATTATTTTTGGAGGGAGAGCAATTAAAGCACTTGAACCAAAGGCATGACCCCATCAAAGTATGTTTTAGGAAGATTAGTCTGACAGTGTTGTTGGTACAGGCTACATTTTCACTAGAGGAGAGAGAGAAAGATTTGTTAGGAAGCCATTTGTACAG
This sequence comes from Bos mutus, assembly GCF_027580195.1. Taxonomy (NCBI): domain Eukaryota; kingdom Metazoa; phylum Chordata; class Mammalia; order Artiodactyla; family Bovidae; genus Bos; species Bos mutus. The sequence continues at coordinate 39,171,453 of NC_091636.1, read as the reverse complement.
TTACCAGGTATGGTGATGAAGTTTGAACTAGGGTACAGGGCATGGGGATAAGAAGTGAACCAGATTCCAGAGATCTTTCTAAAAGGATTCATGGAGTGGGATGTACAGAGCATGGGAGGAATAAAAAACAACCGAGGTGTGGCACTTAATCAAGTGAACAGAAACTGTATGACCCAATCCATCAGTTTTCAAATGAGTTTATTTGTATCTAGGCATCTAGTATTGTGCTAGGGAGTGAGGAGACCCCAGTACTTGAGAATTTCTGTTCATCTATCCAGCTGGAGGGGGCTTTCATCCCTAGTCTGGACGAGAAAGAAGAACTGGATTGGGTAGAAAGTGAGTTTGTTAAAGGTCAGAGACATAACAGTTAAATTTTTAAAATATTATTTTAAATTGCCTTTCTCTTTCCTAAGGTGCTGATAGCTTATTGGATGTGAGTTCTGAAGCTGACCAGCAAGATCTTCTTGTCCTATTGCAAGCAAAAGTTGCTTCTCTTACCTTACACAATAAGGAATTACAAGATAAATTACAGGTAGGTAAATAGATCACTACCATAGTCTGTTCAGTCGGGTCAAGCTATTTGATTTCTCAGGGTTAGTTGGGTATTTTGTTTTAGACACCAACATTGGTTTCTTCTTTTTAAAATATAATTACCCTTTAGCATTTTATACCTTCAAATTTGTTTCTTGAGACTTAGTCTTAACTTATTATTTGTATAAACTGGTAAATTATATAATTATATACTTAGTATGATATATATGACAATAGATAGCTATATGCACACCATATATATGACTAGTCATTCATTTAGTAAAGTTGATCATTTCGCAGATTTAAGAATGTGGTAAGAAGTAGGGCAACTACAATAATATGAGAAACAAAGAAAAATTTGAGTCAGAAGCTCTGCAGCCAAAACAGGTCTTGCGTTTTTAAAGTGGCAAACATAATCTGTCCTTTGAGAGCACAGAATAAGCTTAGTGTTGTTAAGCCCGACTCTTGTGTCCCAGACCAAATTTTTTCATGGGGCAAGAGGATGCATGCAGAAGGATACTGCTGCTCCCCCATACTCAAGGTTTGGATTTGCTCCCCAATTGCAGTTGCTTGCTCATCTAACCACACCTTTGGTGTCATTTCATTCTTGCCTTCTTTCCAGGCCAAAACACCCAGGGAAGGGGAAGCAGACCTGAGCTTTGACTCTTACCATTCTACTCAAACTGACTTGGCCCCATCCCTGGGCAAACCTAGTGAAAACCCTCCTCTAGACTCCAAACCATCTCCATCTGTCATAACACATTCCTCAAGTAAATCCACTCTCGACAGTGATGTCAGAATCCAGCAACTCCAAGAGGTTTTACACGACTTGCAGAAGAGACTGGAGAGCTCTGAAGCGGAGAGGAAACAGCTGCAGGCCGAGCTCCAGACCAGGAGGACAGAATCAGTGTGCTTAAACAACGCCGAGATCTCGGAGAACGGCTCCGACCTCAGCCAGAAACTTAAAGAGACTCAGAGCAAATACGAGGAAGCTATGAAAGAAGTCCTGAGTGTGCAGAAGCAGATGAAGCTGGGCCTGGTCTCACCAGAAAGCGTGGACACTTACTCGCACCTGCATGAGCTGAGGATCACCGAGGAAGAAATGGACGTGCTCAAGCGGGACCTCCAGGGCGCCCTGGAAGAAAGTGAACGAAATAAAGAGAAAGTGAGAGAGTTAGAAGAGAAGCTGGCAGAAAGGGAGAAAGAGGCAGTTATTCAGCCACCAAGGGAGGAGTACGAGGAAATGAAAAGTTCCTATTGCACGGTGATTGAAAATATGAATAAGGAGAAAGCATTTTTGTTTGAGAAATACCAAGAGGCACAAGAAGAAATCACAAAACTGAAAGATACATTGAAAAATCAGATGACCCAGGAGGCGGGTGATGAAGCTGAGGACATGAAAGAGGCCATGAACAGGATGATCGATGAACTCAACAAGCAGGTGAGTGAGCTGTCCCAGCTGTACAAAGAGGCCCAGGCAGAGCTGGAGGATTACCGGAAGAGGAAGTCTCTAGAAGATGTCACAGCTGAATATATCCATAAAGCGGAGCATGAGAAGCTGATGCAAGTGACCAATGTATCCAGAGCCAAGGCTGAAGAGGCACTGTCCGAAATGAAGTCTCAGTATTCAAAAGTGCTAAATGAGCTGACCCAGCTCAAACAGTTGGTAGATGCACAGAAAGAGAACTCTGTCTCCATCACGGAGCATTTGCAGGTGATAACCACTCTGCGGACCACTGCCAAAGAGATGGAGGGAAAAATAAGCAGTCTGAAAGAGCACCTGGCGAGCAAGGAAGGGGAGGTGGCAAAGCTGGAGAAACAGCTCCTAGAGGAGAAGGCGGCCATGACCGACGCGATGGTGCCCCGGTCTGCCTACGAGAAGCTCCAGTCGTCTTTGGAAAGCGAAGTGAGTGTGTTGGCCTCAAAATTAAGGGATTCCGTGAAAGAGAAAGAGAAGGCCCATTCAGAGGTTGCCCAGATTAGAAGTGAGGTCTTGCAGATGAAAAGGGAAAAGGAAAACATTCAGACTCTCTTGAAATCCAAAGAGCAGGAAGTAAATGAACTTCTGCAAAAATGCCAGCATGCTCAGGAAGAACTCGCAGAAATGAAGAGACATTCTGAGAGCTCCTCAAAACTGGAAGAGGATAAAGACAAGAAGGTTGGTGAGACTGTTGCTATTGAATTTCTAGCTAGCAAACGCTAGCACTTTGAACCTTCATTTACTGAAGTTAGCATTTTTAGCATTTGTTAGCACTAAGCTATTGTGAAAGCGCTAAGGCTCCACACAGGACTCCATTTGTCCCCAGTGCCACATTAAAAATAGTAGGGTGGACATTTATTTAAAAAGAGAGAGTGAGAAAGCCCTCATCTACTACTTCCCTCACACCAGAGTATTTTCAAATGTGTGGTACATATTTTCCCCTTAAAAATTATTTTACAGAAGCTCTGCCAAGTGTCGGGGGCCAGAAGTGAACCCACCAGCTGAGAAGTATTTGTGGTCCATCTTAAACTTCTACTCTGTTGGAATCCAGACAGATTTCCTCTGTCATATGGAAAATCAATTACTGCCAGACTTGATACTGCTTCCCTAAACCCCATGAGCTTTCCCTGGAGTCAGTGTAAAAGCCCTCCCTGGTCCTCATTTTCAAAGGTGTGCAACAGGAGAGAAAGGGAGGAATGTGGGGGGTCAGGCAACTCGAGATGGGCTGAGCATGGAGGAAGGCGGAGAGTAAAGGGAGAAGTGAAGCATGCTTCTGTGCTGGGATCTGCTCTGCATCCCCAGATGCCCAGTCTCCTGGGTTAGATGTTCTGAATGACATTCACTAGAGAATTATTTATCTTTTATTCCTTTATTATAATGAATGTTTCCAAAAGAGCTTCCAAAGCCGTGGGGGTGAGGATTGTCTTCACTACAAGGTAGGATATCAGAGATACCAGGGTTCCCAGAACTTATTTCTGATTGCCTATGGCAGCAGTAGGGAACAAAGCCTAGCTGGTTCCAAATATAGAATACCTGAAATTCAGTTTTTTTTTTTTTAACAGTCCCCCATCTTAAGGATGAAGGGAATCCACATAACAGCTATTGTTACCTTCATGGCCCCAAGCATAGTCTCATTCCTGGGCTCTTGTCTGCATAGGCTTGTTGGTTTCCCTGATTCTTACCTGTTTTTGTTTCATTGTATGGCTTTTCTTTGAAAAATTAAGAAAAGGGATTGCTCCAGGCCCAGAGGCCAGTCGAGGCTGTGTTCCAGTGGAGAAACAGCTGGTGTTTTGCCTCTGTGGGTACCTGCTCTCCTGATAAGAGCTTTCCTTTCTCGCTAGATAAGTGAGATGTCCAAGGAGGTCACCAAGTTGAAGGAGGCCCTGAACAGCCTCTCACAGCTCTCCTACTCTGCCAGCTCCTCCAAGAGGCAGAGCCAGCAGCTGGAGGCGCTGCAGCAGCAGGTCAAACAGCTGCAGAACCAGCTGGCGGTGAGTGGGCCTGTTTCCATGGCTGGCTGGGGGGTAGGGGTGGGGGACAGGTGGGAACGAGCAGAAAGCTGCCCAGCCTAAAGAGTGTCATGCTTCAGTGAGCAGTTAACTAAAGACCTTTAGGTGAGGGCCAGAGAGGGAGCTGGTGGGTTTCCCAGTCATTATCAGCAATGAGAATGGGTTCCATGTGTCACTGGGAAGGGAGGAGTCTGCGAGATAGTGGCAGGAGCCTTCTTGTCTTGTTCCCTCTTCCACTTACTTGCTCCCCTTTCTCCGTTTTTCTGCTTCAGTAGTTACTGTCTCTGGCAGCGGCTCGAGATGTTTCTTATTAGGGGGCCATGTTGTCTGGTGGTTGTATATCCACATGTCTGAAGCTGCTTCTTGGCCCCTCTCCTGATTTCACCCAGGAAAGCTCTTTCACGTCTGTACTCGTTTCTGGTGGCTGTTGGAACAGAGCAACAGAAACTTGGTTTAAAACAACACAGATTTATTACTGACAGTCCTGGAGATCAGAAGTTCAAAGAAATCAGTTTCACAATAGTAAAGTCAAGGTCTCAGCAGGCTGGTTCCTTCTCAAGGCTCTAAGGGGAGAATCTGGTTGTCTTTTCTAACTTCTGGAGGCTGCCTACTTTCCTTGGCTCGTGGCCCCTCTCTCATCCCCAGAGCACATCACTCCAGCCTCTGGTTCTGTCCTTCCATTTCCTCCTTCCACCTTTGACCTTTTCCGCAGTCCATGGGGTCGCTAAGAGTTGGACACGACTGAGCGACTTCACTTTCACTTTTCACTTTTATGCACTGGAGAGGGAAATGGCAACCCACTCCAGTGTTCTTGCCTGGAGGATCCCAGGGACAGGGGAGCCTGGTGGGCTGCCATCTATGGGGTCACACAGAGTCAGACACGACTGAAGCAACTTAGCAGCATAGGACCCTAGTGGAGAAGGCAATGGCACCCCACTCCAGTACTCTTGCCTGGAAAATCCCATGGACGGAGGGGCCTGGTAGGCTGCAGTGCATGGGGTTGCTAAGAGTCGGACACGACTGAGCACCTTCACTTTTACTTTTCACTTTCATGCACTGGAGAAGGAAATGGCAACCCACTCCAGTGTTCTTGCCTGGAGAATCCCAGGGACAGGGGAGCCTGGTGGGCTGCTGTCTATGGGTCGCACAGGGTCGGACACGACTGAAGTGACTTAGCAGCAGCATAGGACCCTAGTAATCACATTTAAGGTCCACCCAGATAATCAGTATAATCTTTCTTTCCATCTCAGGATCCTTAATCTAAAAGATCCCTTTTGACTGATAGGTAACATTTACAGATTCCAGGGATTAGGATATGGGCATTTTTGAAGGGCCTCTCAGGTTGAGAGACTGAGAGGCCAGGGTGGTGGGTGGTTCCTTCACGTGGATACTGAAGTCAACCAAGCGATGACAGAAGCAGGACCAGAAAGGAAGACAATGATCAGAAGACAAAGCTATAGAATATGTAAAGTTTTAACTGTTGTGTGCTCACTCAGTTGTATTCGAATCTTTGTGACCCTGTGGACTGTAGCCCACCAGACTCCTCTGTCCATGGGATTTTCCAGGCAAGAATACTGGAGTGGGATCCATTTCCTCCTCCACCTCCCCAACCAAGGGATTGAACCCAAGTCTCCAACATCTTCTGCATTGGCAGGCGCATTCTTTACCACTGAACCATCTGGGAAACCCTTTAGTTGATAAGGGTATGTGATGTTTTCTACATGAAGATTAGGTTACCCTGGACTGTTGCTGGCTTCCACTTACATGAACTTGGATTTTGTGATTTCTTCAGTACAGATCAATAATAGTGAATTCAGATTTCTACAGTCCTTACTCCATCTGGCCACAAAGTTCAAAACCAGCTTTTTTTATGTTACCAGCTCTAGCAGTGGAGTAGTAGTCAGGGAAGGAGAAGATGCTCTTGACTTTTGCAGTCATTTTTCTGATCAAGTGGTTATCACAGACTCATAGATAAAGTAATAATGGTTTATATAGTCATTCTTACAATTATCCAATGTGCATTTAATGAGCTTCTATGTATCAGTAATGTACCAGGTGTCCATGATTCAATAAAAATGAATAAGACACAGTCCTGCTTTCATGGAATATAATGGCTTACTGTGTACTCAGTGTGGTAAGCGTTCGTTGAGAGATGACCAACATCTCTCAACATGGGTGTAGAAAGGTGTAGAAAGGCAATGTGCATAGCCAATCTGGGTAAGTCTTGGAAGGCTTCCTGCAGGAAGTGATGCTTGTACTGAATCTTAGATGAGTAGGAGGCAGCAGGGATATGGCATTTAGATGGCCCATGGTGGCTGTAGCAAGCACAGTTCCAATGGAGTGGAGGTGTGGAGTGTGGATGGCTGGAGGCTGGAGAAGTGACTAAGGAGCTAGGTATCTGCAGGAGCTGAAGAGAAACAGTGGGAGGCAGGAGAAGTCTAATGCAGATTTACTAGAAAGACAGGAGATGGTGGGGGGGGAGTGGGATGCTTTCAACTGAGATCTTGGCGATAATGACTGAGGCAGGGAGGTAACCATAAGAGTGAGTGGCTGGAAGGAAGAGAGACAGGTCATGAAGCTGAGATTGAGGGACTGAGAGGCCAGGGTGGTGGGTGGTTCATCCACGTAGATACTGCAGTCAGCCAAGTGATGACAGAGAAGCAGGACAGGAAAGGAAGACAGTGATCAGAAGACAAAGCTATAAATGATGGAGTGGAGGGAACCAAGAGGTGGGAGGAATCAGCACAGAGAGAGCTACCAAGTACACTTCCTAGTGGCATGAACTTCAAAGATCGAGGTTTCCAAGGTTGTCCTTGAATGGGAAGGATACCTTATATCTGACATTGATGGGAAGGAGGTAAGAATAGATACTGATGGACTTCAGTTGATTTTTTAAGTGATCCATACGTGATAGTTTTGATTTCCATCAGGAAATAAGAAGAAAGGCCTCTTCTTAGAAGAGTTAAGAGCCGAGGTGAGATCCTTGAAATAGTCACTGAGAGGAACTGGAATAATATCTCAGCAAGAAGAAATAAGAGCATTAACAGTTGTACTGAGGGGCCATGTGAGATTGGGGTCATCACCCTGTTCACCTCCTCAGTACACTGACAACTAAATCACTGAATTCCCCAGGGGTTATATACCACTGACCATACAGTAGGTGATCAACAACTCTTTTTATAAGATTACATTTTAAAAATTAAATTAATAAATATTTGCTCATTGAGAAAAGTTGAAAGATTAAAAACAACAACTCTGAAGAAGCTACTCTAGAAACACATTGTCTATAATTTAACCACTCAGAGACAGTAACTGCATTTGATGTAGTTCCTTGCACTGTTGTTTACTTTGTGTGAATACATTTGCCTAAGTATGTGTACATATATTTGTTTAAACAAACATGGGATTATCAACTACTTTTTACAGGAATTTTCTTCCGGAGTTCAAGATATGTAAGATTTTTTTCCCCTAAGAATATTGACAAGTGTTCCAAACCACACACCCCATCAAGTCCACAGCAATTTCAAAAACTTCCTGTGCTAGTTGCTGGAAGGAATCACTAGGGTAGCATTTGGCCACAGTCTTCTCCTAGGATTTTTTTGAAGGTCTCCTAAGCCCCTGATGGTGGTTCAGATGGTAAAGAATGTGCCTGCAATGCTGGAGACTTGGGTTCAATCCCTGGGTCGGAAAGATCCCCTGGTGAAGGGAATGACAACCTACTCCAGTATTCTTGCCTGGAGAATTCCATGGATAAAGGAGCCTGGCGGACTCCAGTCCATGGGATCTCAAGAGTCAGACACGACTGAGTGACTCACACACAACAAGCTCTTGAACAGTGTCAAATTGTCTCTTTCTAGGAATGCAAGAAACAACACCAGGAAGTGATATCTGTTTACAGGATGCATCTTCTGTACGCCGTGCAGGTATGATGTCTGGGGATCCTAAAGAGACACCGCAGCAGGGCTTGTCCAGATCCTCGTCCTGAAACTAGCAGAACGGATGCGAATTTGAGGAGATGGATTTTCAATGGAAAGCTGTTTCAAATACCTTCTGCTTTGCTTTGCATTTTGTGTTGGGAGCCCCTTCCCCTGTTAATGGGGAGCTGCCTCCTTTGTTGACTGCTGAATGAGGAGGTGGCCATTGCACGCCCCACTCCACCCCCCATCCAATCAGGAGAAGGAGTCTGGGGGTTACTTTCTGGGCCTGAGCATATTCACTGAGCCATTGGTGCCGTCGCACTCCTGGGATGATCAGTGTTCTGAGACTGGCTGGGCTCTCATTTGCTGTTAAGGCTCTAGAAATCCTTTGTTGAGGGCTCTGCTGGGAGACCCAGCCTCCTTGTCCTCCTTTTCCTCTGGAGGAAAAAGATCAGGGCCCTTGCTTTGCCTCAGTTCCTCCTGGAAATGTGGGAATGGGTAGGGCTCACATTTCCTGGGAAGGTCGAGGGGGCCCAATTTCTGCCTGCCAGTCATCTCACTCCCTAGGTGAGGCAGTGCCAGGATTTAGGTTCTAGTGAGTGTCATTTTGTTTTATTTTAAACCTTTTTGACATTCACTTTTCTAACAAGCATTCAGCCCCCCTCTGCCCTTATTGTTTTCTGCATTTTGACACTCCTGTGGGACAGCAGCCTCTGCCTTTTATTCATCTCCTTCCTCACCACCCCCACAACGTCCCACGTGCGTTGTGTCCAAGGCATGATATCATAGGTTATTCTAATGAGTGTCTTGTGTTGGAATTTCCTAGGGCCAGATGGATGAAGATGTCCAAAAAGTACTGAAGCAGATCCTTACCATGTGTAAGAACCAGTCCCAGAAGAAGTAAAGTGGATTCCTTGGCAGGACACTGGCCCCTTGTTGTCCACCTTTGTGTTACATCCAGAGTTGTCGGCAGCCACTGCCATTGTTCTCATTCGTGGTATCACTGTGACCCTTATCATAGAACTTCTTCCCTTTCCAGAGACTTCTGAGGACAGGTCCCTGGAGAAGCCTGTCCTCCTTAGAACCGCTGAGAGACTTCAGAGCAGCAGAGGGGAAAGATGCTGTCACCCTCCACTTCTGACCAGAGCTGGGATCAGTCACGCTCAGGAGTCTGGTCCCTGCACTGGCAGCGGAGTATCTTCCCTGGTACCTGCCTAGCTAAGGGGCTCCATGGCTGCATGACACGACGCCCCATGCAGCCGTGCTTCTGTTCCTACAGCAGGGTTTTCTTTACCTTCGGTTTCCTACCCCCCCCAAACACAACTTAATTTCTAACCAAATTAGTATGACACTAGTTATGCACTATGTGCTTAAGATCCTTTATTGTGATATCCTGTGGATTTAAAAAACTTTAATTCCATCTTTTTTCCCCATCTGCCTTATATTTCTCACCACCCTGCTTGTCAATCTTACAGTCAGATGAGCACTATTAACTTAAATATGAAGTTTAAAAACGAAAGCAAATTGTCCTTAAAAGTTCTTTCTTAAGTACATCGCTGACATGTTGCAAATTTTCTATGCAAACTTGGCTCCTGCTGTTTGTTATCCACGAAGCTCAGGAAATCCAAACATTTGTGTTTCAACAAGGGACAGTAAACTGTGTGTTTACAGCCAAAAGAAATGCCTCATAGTTTTTAACCTCAATTTTTTAAAAGTGTTTTTTTTTTCTGTACAATATTTTTATTGGCTCTTAAAGATGTTTTCATATCTAAATCCCTAAGTAAGTGAAATTTACATTAGACTATATTAACAAAGTATTTTTTAGGTAATCATGCTTAAGACTTTATATATATAACTTTTTCCTCCACGTTTTCAGCTATAGCAGAAGGTGGTTATATATTCCACTCAAAATGAGCTGCCACCAACACCCCTAGACTTTCTGCCATTTGTTCTTAGGACTGTAGCACGTCTTTAAATATAGTAAATCCTCTTTAGCCCATTGAATATTTCTGAGTGCCCCAACTCTACCAGCACCTGTAAATTACCTCGGAAAGGACTGTGAGTACCAGTGGGTTTTTCAACTTTGAAACAAAAAATCCTGGTAAACGTTCCAGTGCCTAGCCGAGGTCTTGGGAGAAAACATCTCTGTTCCCTTTACTTTCAGGTTAAAAATGTTTCTGACTTGCTTGCAGCTTCCTTTATGGCCTTGATCTTATTGAGGGATGTAAACTGAAGACAGAAGTCTCTAACGTATAGAACTGTTAAGTGTAGGCCGGCTCTGACGGAGCTGCCTGCGCTCAGAGGCCACTTGGCAGCCCTGTGCTGAATGAGGGCCAATGACAGCGAAGCAGAAACGGCTTTCGAACTTGGTGTTACTTTTCTTAAGTTGTTTATAGTTCAGCAATTTCGAACATGCTCCAAAGAAAAATGTGAAAGGACTTTCTGTCACAGCACTTAAGAAAACACAAAACCACCCTCCCCACCCCCACACAGAAATGCTGCAGAGTGTAAAACTTGAGACATTTTGTAGGACGCCTGACAAAGTGTAGCCTTTTATCTTGTTTCAGGATATTTATTTCAAGTACTCTGGTTAAATACTGAAGTTACATGCTGTAGTTTAGCATTTTGCCTTGTAATTTACAGAAAAGTATTGCGGAAAATAAACTTTTGTTTCGTTTTGCATCTCCCTTGTTGATTTGGGCGCCTTCCTTAGCATGCCCTGTAAGGCTTCTGAAGATCAGCGACGGTTTTATACCCTGTGTCGTGTTCAGCAGGTGGCCGTTGTCTGCCGTCTCTCACGCAACATGTCATACCATTCCCGTCTTCTAGCTCCTGGGACCACCTTGAACTCTGCCCCAATCATCAGCCGCTTTTGAACACTTGCATCACAGTTATTTCATTGAAAAGTGCCTCTCAGTTGATCTGCAGTCTTTTTTTTTTTAACTAGTTAAAAGCCTCCATTAGATTTTTTTTTTTCTCTTCTATTTTGAAAAAGTAAAAAATGTATGCTAAGTCACTTCAGCCCTATCTGACTCTTTGTGACCCTATGGACCGTAGCCTGCCAGGCTCCTGGGTCCATGGGATTCTCCAGGCAAGAATACTGAAGTGGGTTGCCACGCCCTCCTCCAGGGGATCTTCCTGACCCAGGGATTGAACTCGTGTCTCTCATATCTCCTGCATTGGCAGGTGGGTTCTTGACCACTAGTACCACCTGGAAAGCCTGAAAACATACACATGGTTTATTTTTAAAAAGTCGGATACATTATCCTGTCACATTAAAAAGTTAATTCATTCCTGAAAAAAACTCCTGTAGGGTGAATTCTTGCAGGTTGAAATCATAATTAAAACACCAGATGACAATGAAATGGGTGCAATTATTTAAGTAGCTCACATTCTTTATAGCACAGTGTAACAAGGCCATCTCCCTTTGCTCACAACACAGTTCTGCTGCCTCTCAGCTCCTGCTGCCAAGGCATACCGTAATACTCGACTGAACCCTTGCTCACCTCCTCCCTCTGAAAAGAAAAAGAACAAAAGATACCAAGGAAAATAATGCAAAAATATAATGTCTGAGGCTATTGTTATTTTAAATTATCAAGTGCATGCTCCCTAAAAAGAGCTTACCTCGACAGAGGCCAACCGTTCAACTCAGAAAATAATTTCTTGGGGACACTCAAATGAGGACTTAACCTAGATAAATCCAAACCAGGCTTCTTAAATGGAAAGAACTGTCATATGCCAACGGCACGGTAAGAAAAGAAACGGTCATCCCTCGATGATTCTATATCACAGTATAATTGTAGGATAAATGAGATAAACTGAAAGTAAGTCTCTCCTTCTGATCCTTAGTTGACCTCCCCAGAAGCAACAACTATTTGGTTTCTTGAATGACTTAAAGACAGTCTGTGTCTATATGTATTGGATCTTAAAGAACATTTTGGTTTTACTTTCCTCTTTAAATATGGAAACTTCATTCATTCTTCAGGACCATACTTTTTCCACCTAAAATATCCAAGATTGTTGTTTGTCAGCACACAAATCTCATCCTTTTTAACTGCTGCATAATGGTTCATAGTATAATTGTGCTGTATTTTATTAAACTAGCTCCTCATTGATGGGCATTTAGTCTGCTTCCAGTATTTTACAGCCCTAAAACTGATGTGATGACTATGCTGTGAATAAATGTCTGTATGTATATGTGTGAGCATCGTTTGGGTAATTTTCAAATTATCCGTTTGCACACTGGCTTTCCATCAGGTGATACAGGAATGCAGAGAAGGAAAAAGTAGAATAGCCTGTGGATCATCACAGTCAGTGAGAAAGAATGGCCTTTTTCTTCACATGGATTACATAAGAGTCATCAACTTATTTTTATTCCGTAAACTTTCAGACTGACTCCAAAGCCTTTAATAATTCAACTCACTGATCTTAAGATCAACACATGATACGCTGTGTGGGGAAAATGCTCCCAAAATACGTTGACACATGACCTTTTGCCATGTGGCATAACTGGAATGCTGGGTGCTGACAGCAGTTGAAACACCACCCAGCCAAGAAGGGGGTGATGTAAGGTTTAAAAGGCAGACTGCAAGGCAGAGACTGAGCTGAAAAAAGCAATAGAGGCAGTCACGGGAGCAGTTTCTGTTCACCTTCTCAGGGCAGAGAACTGTCAAGCATTCACGGAGTGTGTGGCACATTTGTGAAGCAAAGGACAAAAGCGCATTGATGACAGTCCATAATTGGGCCAACAGGAGCTGGTAGAGGGAGCAGTCGATGTGGGTGGGTTCCAGTAGATTTAAAGGCTCCTTTGAGGAGATGGAGGTGAGTAGAAGGGAAGAGTCATTTCTGCACATTCACTATAAGCCAAGCCCTAAAAATGGGAAGAAACTATTTCAAGAATGGTGACTGGATATACCAGATTGTTAGTGGAGAATGTGGAGGGGGAAGAGAGGAGCAAGACATGGTCAAATAATGTAGGATTTAACAAAGGAGAAGGGTAGTAAGAGTTACCTGTGTGTCACCATCAGATGTTTTTAAACCTATACATTTACATCAGGTTAAACACACTCTTCATAGGCAGGATAACACCCTCCCAAAGAGGCTCATGTCCCAATTCCTGGGAATTTAAATAGTTATGTTATATGGCAAAGGAAAATTAAGTTCTCAGAATTAAAGTTGTTAATCAGCTGGCCTGATTAGCCTGATACAGAGATTATCCTGGGTTATCTGGGTGAGCCTGCTGTAATAAAAAGGCTCTTGTAAAGCAGAGGAGGGAGTCAGAGATTTAAAGATGCTATATTGCTGACTGACAAGATGGAAGAAGAGCCGAGAACCAAGGAAGGTGGGTGGTTCTAGAAGCTGGAAAAGGCAAGAAAACAATTCTCGCTGAGATCCTCTAGCCCAGCCATGGTCATTGCAGACTTTTGACCTCCAAAAAGAGGAGATAATAAATTCCTGTCGTTTTAAGCTGCTAAGTTTGTGATGACTTGTTATAGCAGCAAGACATAACAGAGGCCAGAACCTCTAAGAACGGGGAGCTCCTGAGGATGACAGTTTACTGTTATTGAATGTGAATAAAAAGCCAGGCACTCTGCTGGATGCTAAAGGTTCAGTGGTGAGTCTAAAGCTCCTGCTCACAGGACCTCACATCGGTGGACCTGCCACCGAGCAGACATTCCATGTTCGCTGGATGGCTGGGTGGGTGGAGATTTAGATGGATGAATTGCTTATAAGGCCCTGCATCATGATCTCCTCTTAGGCTGACTCATTCTGTCTCTCTCCCTCTCTTTCTTCACGTATTTATTTTTGGCTGTGCTGGGTCTTCGTTGCTGTGTGCGGGCTTTCTCTAGTTTTGGCAAATGGGGGCTTCTCTTTGTGGTGGCTTCACTCGTTGCAGAGCATGGGCCCTAGGGTGTATGGGCTCAGTGTCCTCTTTCTCTCATTCTTAGTTGAACCTCTTGTTGTTCCTTGAATCGATTAAATTTGCTCTGTCCCCAGGCCTTTGTGCTTGCTATTAACATCCTATAATGCTCTTCTTGACATTTGCCTGATTTGTTCCTTTATTTCCTGTGGTGCCTCCTCAATGCCACCTTGTCAGAGAAGTCCTCCTTAACGACCCTGTATAAACCAGCACAGCCCTCCCCAGCTGCCCACATCACTTTCTAGATCCCTTGCAGGGCTTTGTTTTTCTTTGTATAATTTGTTACTTTCAAGTAAGGTGGTTCATCCCTTTCCCAAAGCTGGACCCCTTAGCAGGGGCCTGAGACCAACTAGAAGAAGGTTTTCTCCTAATTCACACAATGCATGCTCAGTCACTTCAGTCGTGTCCGACTCTGCGACACCATGGACTGTAGCCAGCCAGGCTCCTCTGTCCATGGGATTCTCCAGGCAAGAATACTGGAGTGGGTTGCCATTTCCTTCTCCATAATTCACACAAAGTTGCTGCCTATTCCCTAAGCCATCTGCCTTTTTCTAACTTGCAGAGACATCGGTGTTTATTAGCAGCCCTATGTTTTTCTTCACCTGATAGAACAAGCTCCAAGAGAGCAAAATCTTCATTGCTTTGCCTGCTGTTGCTTGCCTAAGGCTTAAAAAGAGCAGTGTCAGGCACATGGTAGGCATTCAGTAGGTATTTTTCCTTAAAGGGATGGACAGATACATGGAGAAACTCTCAAGTAAATGGAGCGCGAACAGCCTCATGTGTGGGACTATGAGACCACAGATGGGACACCAAGGGCGCTCAGAAGAAAGACATCCAACCCTGCCTTGAGAGGCCGGAAAATGTGTTTTAAAAAATTACACAGTCCGTGAGAAACTTTATTTGGATTTCCTTGTCCTCAAGTTTCACAGTTCCTGGGTTTGGAATAATCTGGAGATAATCACATTTGATTGGTGATTGGAAAACTGTAGAAGGAACCATCTACACATGGTTGGTTCCTCTATGTGATTTCTGCAATAGTGTAATACTTAATCAGGATAAAGGGAGGAACTTTGTGTGAACAGATTGTATTAATAAAAGCACTGTCCCAGATGACTAGCATTTCAATTCAGAGTCAGTAAACAGAACTGAAGCACACCTACTATTGAGACAGAAGGGAAAGGGCAGGACACAAATGCTAGATGATGGAGTGAGGCTGTTGGGGTGCAATAAAGACCAGCTGGAACCAGCTGAAACCAAGGGGGCTGTAAGAGTGGCCGGGTCATTGATCTTTAGCTCATTATACCTTCATTGTAATATTAGAAATCACTCCCCTTATGCCATGCCAGTTCTGACGTGGGACATAAAAGGCCAAAAAGTGGGCAGTGGCCCAGTTCCTGGGAAATCCCTACACTGGTGGCTCAGACGGTAAAGAATCTGCCTGCAATTCAGGAGACCCAGCTTCTCCCCTGGAGAAGGGAATGGCAACATACTTCAGTATTCTTGCCTGGGAAATCCCATGGACTGAGGAGCCTGGTGGGCTACAGTCCATGCGATCACAAAGAGTCAGGCATGACTGAGCGACTAACACTTCCTGAAATAGCAAGATTCCTCCCTATGAAATTACTTAGACCATAAAACCCTATGGCCCCATGCCCTGAGGTCGCTCTCACTGAGCCGACTGCATGCTAGCTATGGAATGTGTATCTCTCTAAATAAATTTGCTTTCCCTTTACTGTGGCTTGCTCTTGAATTCTCTCTTGCACTAAGCCAAGAACCCTCACTTGGCAGTCTATCCTAAGGATTCCTGCAGACTCCAAGACGTGGTGATATTTCCCTCTCCTGCAGCTCCATAACTAAGCTTACATTTGTAGCCAAGGTTAAAATGCAAGGAAAGAAAAAAAGTCACAGAGGTTTAGAACTCTAAGAGTCTTTCAAGTTCTTCTCATCTGATTTTTAATTTTACAGATGAGGGCAACATGCTTCTGGTTAGAACTAATTAAATGGAGATGGCACCAGAGTGTTGGCTTTAGGAACGAGAATTCAGTGGCTGTTCCAGCACCTCACTTCCCCTCACGAGGACCAGCAAAGCAAGTGTTCAGGAAAGAGAAGTTATATTTATTACTCTTGGAAACAACCTCATAAGCACTTCCAACAAGGGCAGAACATTAAAACTCTTCAACGAAGACCAACTTGTAACAAGGGTAAGGGAGATGTGTCAGAGAACAGGAAACAAGTTCTTCCTTTTTATCCTCATACATGTTAAATATTATTCATAGAATCACAAAAATCTCTGGTTTACCCTCACAGAATCCTGGAACTGGAAGGGGGTTTTAGAAAGCAAGTGGTGCAAATACTCTCACAGTAGAGGCAAGAAAATTGAGTTCCCTAGACTATGACC
The DNA here is from genome assembly GCF_027580195.1 of Bos mutus. Classification (NCBI taxonomy): domain Eukaryota; kingdom Metazoa; phylum Chordata; class Mammalia; order Artiodactyla; family Bovidae; genus Bos; species Bos mutus. The sequence continues at coordinate 39,155,198 of NC_091636.1, read as the reverse complement.
TACCCCAGGGCACAGAGTCCGAAGCAGAACTCTGCCATTTCAAAGCCCAGATCAGTGCTCTCATCGTGGTTTCATGCTGAGGATTCTTTTAGGAAACAGAGAATAAAGCAGGTGGGATCTTTCTGAAATTTTGGCTCAGGAGCTTGAGGGTAGAGATTTAAGCTTTAATAGGTCATCCAGGTTTAAACTTATGGGATATTAAAGCAAACTCACTTAAACAGCTCCTCCAACCTATCTCCAGAAAGGCTATCTTGGCAGTCCTGGAGCAAGGACTGGAGCAAGTCCTGGAGCAACAGCAATTAAACTTCAACCAAGGAACTGGAAAGAACAAACACTAAATGTAAACACCACCTGTCAAGTTCTTGGTAAATATTTTCCTTTTCCCTCTACTGAGCTTGCTCGTTTTTGAAAAGGAGAGGACATACCAGTTCCAATTTGACTTGTCATAGGCCCCTAACTTATTGTGGGTTTCATGACAACTCCTTAAACACAAGGCTACTTGAGCCAGTGCCATTTATTTGGGTATTGACCACAACTGCCCCTTCACCTGGCAGATCTAAATGACTGTTTTCACTGTGTGTCTTTCAGGCCGCTGAAGGTGGGTAGGATAAAGCATGGTGTATAACTTTGCGCTATGTAGTGTTTGCCAAGGGTGCCCTGTACCCTGGAAAATATTCTCTGAACTGCCAATCATTAGCAAAACTAGTGGACCATTTCTTAAGCAACAGACTCCCTACACTCCGCTCCCCTACTCACGTGTAGCGCGAATTTTTACCAGGAGAGGCAACACAGACGGTGCCAGCACCGTCAATACTTCTGAAGCTTTTCTCTCCGTGCCCCAGAGACAGAACACCGGGGAACCGCGGGGTGCAGGGAGCGCGGGAGGCGCAGGGTGTCGCCGAATATAGCCCGGGTACATCGCAGCTTTAAATAAGGTCGTGGAGCCAGAGGCCCCATTCCATCCTTCGATGGGATTTATCGCCTCTTTCCGGGCCTTCACCTCCGACAGGTAAAGTCAAATTGAGAAAAACAATACTGGGCGGTAGAGCTGCAGGAGAGGGAAATGTCAGGACGAGACTCGGGACGCCCTCATCTCGGCTGAGAGGACCGGAAAGCCTCGGCGGCGGCAACAGCTGTAGTAGGCTGGGGCAGCCCGAAATTCCGCAGGACCGGAAGTGCCCGCGTTGCCATGGCTACAGGCGCGGACGCTAGATGCCGTCCGCAGCATTCCGTTCCTATGGTAACACCATTGTCTCCGGAGCCAAAACCCCGGCGGCAAACGCGGAAGGCAGAGCTAGCTGAGCGTCTCGCTTCCGCAAGGCAACCTGTGGCCCCTTGAACGAGGTCCGCAGAGGCCAGTACACTGAAGCGCCCGCGGAAGCCGAGCAGAGGGTGCCAAGAAGGCTAGTTCCGTGCCTTCTGCCCTCCGCCAGGTACCCCGCGACACTTGCCTCTCGGCCGCCCTCGCCTTCTTTTCCGGCCAGGGCCTCTGCGGCCGGTGCACCGCTGACAAGAAGCCAGGGGGAACCTCCGACGGTGCTTGAAATGTGGTGTTTAGGTTTACGAAGGCGAGACAACTGCAGAAAAGAAGAAAGCGATTTGCACTGGAGAGAGGGGCCAGAATTTGGTGTTACAGTTCAGGGCCAGGGGAAACCTCACAGGAACAGAATTTAGGAGATTGAGAAGTCAGAACCTCTCCCCTGGCCACAGTTTATGTGTATATATATGGGGGTGTGTGTGTGTGTGTGTGTGTGTGTACAGTTTATATATGTGTGTATGTGTGTGTTTGGACCTCTGCCCCTGGCCACAGTTTGTGTATGTGTGTTTGGACCTCTGCCCCTGGCCACAGTTTGTGTATGTGTGCTTGAACCTCGCCCCCGGCCACAGTTTGTGTTTGTGTGTGTGTGTGTGTTTTGGCTGCACCTGGTCTTAGTTGCAGCACTCAGGATCTTCATTGCAGCCTGCGAAATCTAGTTCCCTGACTAGGGATTGAACCTGGGCCCTCTGCATTGGCAGTGCGGAGCCTTAGCCACTGGACCACCAGGGAAGTTACCGGCTACGGTTTTGAAAGTAGACATTAGATAGACAAATTAGTGAATCTTCCCTTCTAGTCTTTGGGTGGAGACTTAGAGACCTACTCAGGGCTCAGGTGGGAATGAGTGACTTTCTGCAGGGTGAAATTAGGAGAGACTTGGTGGGTGCTAATGTTAATAAATAATTGCATTCCGTTTGGATTGGATTTAAGCAACGGGGATACCCACAAGCGTTCAATTTAGAAAATAATATAAATCATTTTTTTTCTTTTTTTGCCATCAGTTTTCACTATTTCTTCCATCAGTTAATGACAGCAATCAAAATAGATGCATGTGTTTTAGCTCCTTAACTAGGATCACCTACTAATGAGACATCTCTAGGGACATGAAGAATTAATAAACACACTGTTAGTGTGTTAGTCATGAGAGCTTGTCATCTGCAAAAACAATATCTGACTTGAGTAGGAGATCACAGTTTCCATGATTCAGGAGATGTAAATGTGTTGGCTTGCTGCCAAGTCGCTTCAGTCCTGTCCGACTCTGTGCTACCCCATAGACGGCAGCCCACCAGGCTTATCCATCCATGGGATTCTCCAGGAAAGAACACTGGAGTGGGTTGCCATTTCCTTCTCCAATGCATGAAAGTGAAAAGTGAAAGTGAAGTCTCTCAGTCGTGTGTGACTCTTAGGGACCCCATGGACTGCAGCCTACCAGGCTCCTCCATCCATGGGATTTTTCCGGGCAACAGTACTGGAGTGGGGTGCCATTGCCTTCTCCATGTGTTGGCTTAAGGGGTAAGAAAGGTCAGAGAATTGGGAGGTAATGTGGAGTAAAAATTAAACAATAGAAATTTAACTCAGGGATTTAATTTGGCAAATGTCTTTAATTTCTGCTTTCCAGGTCCACCATTCATGAGTGTGTGTGTAGTCTATTTGTGGATTTAGGATGGGTTATATATATTTGGGCAGTTTCAGTTTAATGCTAATAGCATCCGACAGAGGGAGAATAGAACAGACTTCTAAGCGTCTTCTTCCAAAGCTAACCTCCCATGTGATTCTTGGTAGGAAGAAGATGCGAGCCAGCCCCATCCGCATCCCAACTGTCACCAGTGACACCGACTGGGACTTCTGTTTCCATCTGTAAGTGCCACAGAGTCTTAGCATCACTTTCCACTGGCCTGAAACACTGGGACATTCACTTTTTTTTAAATATGAAAAGATTTTGTTTTTCAGTGTTTACATTTTTATTTTTTAAAAGTATGTTCAAATTTAGTAGACTTTTTATTACATTTTTTTTTACTTTGTATTGAAGTATAGCTAATTAACAATGTTATGATAGTTTCAGGTGGACAGTGAAGGGACTCATCCATACACATACGTGTATCCATTCTCCCCTAAACTCAACTCTTCTAGCATTCAGGCTGCCACATAACACTGAGCAGAGTTCCCTGTGGGACCTCCACTTAAGGCCAATCTTGGTGAGAAGCTTTGCATGCATGTTATAGGGAAGATTGAGATTCTGTGTTGTTTTCTAATAACAGTTCTGCTATAATGTCCATTTGTACTTATGCAACCTATACAAGGGCTTACCTGGTGGCTCAGTGGTAAAGAACCTGCCTGCCAATGCAGGAGACGTGAGTTCAATCCCTGGTTTGGGAAGATACCCTGGAGAAGGAAATGGCAACGCACCCCAGTATTCTTGCCTGGGCTATCCCAGGGACAGAGGAGCCTAGCAGGCTACAGTCCATGGGGTCACAAAGAGTTGGAGAAGACTTAGTTGGAGCACACACACATGCAACCTATGCAAGATGGAAAAGAAATGTTTTTTCCTAATTTAAGGGAGGTTTCAACTTTTTTTTTTTTTTTACTTAAAGATAATTTTAACAAGATTGGTAAAGTCATGGAGAATTAAAAAGTTAATGAGCAAATTGAAATTGTTTCATGAAATAGTGTTAGTCTCTCAGTCGTGTCCAACCCTTTGTGACTGCATGGATTATAGCCCACCAGGCTTCTCTGTCCCTGGGATTCTCCAGAAAAGAATTCTGGAGTGAGTAGCTATTCTCTTCTCTAGGGGATCTTCCCAACTCAGGGATAGAACCCAGGTGTCCCACATTTCAGGCAGATTCTTTACTGTCTGAGCCATCAGGGAAGCCCTTCATGAAATAGACAATAAGGAAATTAAAAATTTTACATCATAGCAACTAATACTTATTGAGCAAATACTGTGTGCCAGGCACTGTTCTAAGTACTTATATATATTAACTCAGTTAATTTCTCCAACAGCTCTGTGAGGGAGGTATTGTAATTACCCCATTTTTTAGATGAAGAGTATAAATTAAAGAAAGGTTGGGTAGTTTGCCCAAAGCCACATAGCTAGTAGGTGCTGTTCAAACTGGGCAGTCTGACTTCAGAGTCTGTTCTTTAACCACTTCTCTATACCAGGGCTTTTCAACCTTGACACTATTGACATTTTGGATTAGATAATTATTTGTTGTGGGGTGTCCTGTGCATTGTTACATCCTTGGCTTCTACCTATGAGATGTCAGTAGCTCTGCCCCAGTTGTGACAAGCAGTTATCTCCTGACATTGCCAAATATCCCCTGGGTGCAATATCACCCTTGGTTGAGAACCATTGCTCTATACCAATGCTATCAAGTAGAAATATAATGCTAGCCAAAAATCTAATATTAAATTTTAAGTAGCCATATTTAAAAATAAAAAGAAACAGGTAAATGTAAATACTATAAATCAATATATATAATATTATATAAAATAATTAATGAAATTTTTTTCCATATTAAGTCTTTGAAATTCGGTGTGTATTTTACACTGCAACAGATCTCAGTTCAGGCCAGCTACACTTCATATGCTTAATGGCCAAGTGTGTCTAGTGGTTAACATGTTAGTGTAATTCATTCTGTACCATCTTATAAAATATTTTAAGGATCATATAACTATAAAAATTGAAGTTAAAAATGTAGAGTTCAGGAATTTTTCTGGTGGTCCAGTGGTTAAGAATCTGTTTTTCAGTGCAGGGGAAATGGGTTCAAACCCTGGTCTGGAAACTAAGATCCCACATGCCCCAAGGACCAACTGAGCCCACTCATCACAGCTGGGGAGTGGATGAACCAAAACGAAAGATCCTGCATGATGCAGTGAAGAACCTTCATGCTGTAACTAAGACCCAATGTAGCCAAATAAATAATAAAATTAGTATTTTTTAAAAAAAGAAAAAATGTTGAGTGCATAGTAGAGTATCTTGGAAATAGATAATTCATATCTAATTTTACTAGTAAGGATTCACATTTATGATGGCAATATATAGAATAAGTTAGAGACCGAGCAAGGCAGATCATTCATTTAACTGGCCTAATCTTTTTTTTTTTTTTTTTTTTTTTTAATATTTTTGGTCATGCAGCACATGGGATCTTAGTTCCCAGACCAGGAATCAAACCTGCATCCTTTGCATTGGAAGTGCAGAGCCTTACCCACTGGACCACCAGGGAAATCCCTGGCCTAATCTTTTTATTCTGACTATCCTTTGAGATATCTGGTCAGTATTCTCCAGGTATCTTTCTTACCTTTCGCAGCAACAAGTTCAAAGCTAGTTCAGGGCTTTGCAGTCTCAAGTTATTTATCAAGACTCGAATGTTTCTTCTTCCTTTGAGGCCCTGCTATTAAAGCTTGGGCTTATTTTGGGCTTGTTTTTAATATCAAAAGTTAATAATATTTTTGGTGACCCCAATAGGTTGAACTTCTGCTCCAGGTGTATGAAATATGCAGCCTAAGCAAGGTCTTCTGTTGAGGACTAAGTGTTCTTTCTGTGAGTTTCTTGAGTTAGGCTCTCTTGCCACAGATTTCCTCTGTCATCAGTCTTTTTTCAGGCATCTTGAATACCTTACACTTCCCTTTTCCATTCATTTGTTCATCATTAAACAAGCAGTTATTTTTTCCTACTGTGACACAGATATCAGGGTTTCTTAGAAACAAATGAGACTCAGTCCCAGCCCAGGTGATTTTACTTACTAGGAAGCAAAGAAGACTCAGAAACAAAACAAATTTTGAAAGAGACTGTGGTGTGATTCTCACTATAGTCGAAGTTGGAGGAAACTTTCGCAAGCCTGTAGAGGGTGTTTGTACTGCTACTCCAGTGCAATATTCCCAGGAAAGGTGGCACTCCATTTGGGTCTTGGAGGAGTATGGAATTCACCAGACAGAGATCGGCAAGTTTAAGTCCTATTTCCCAATTTCATGGCTCTGCCAGGCTTCTCTCCCTTTTCCATTGAGTTTTTGCACGTCGTCTGAAAGCACACTTCTGTTTGTGGGCTGAGCGCAGTCCTGCCGGGGCCTGGGCCTGGGCCTAAAGAAATGTTGCTGCCCTGTCCACATGGTTTACCCACATGCCTAAATAAATATAGGTTATGTAGAACAGAACTCTGGATGGATATTAACATGTCATTTATTTGAACCTGGTGTAAAAGGTTACATTTGACATTTATTTTCCTTCTAAATTTTCTCCTTTTTGTATTCTTACAGCGAGCATTCATTACTTATTAGTGGAAAAGGAAGATAAAATTTATTTTGAAAACTATGCAATTGTTGAGCTTTTAAAAACTATCATGAATACAAAGGTGATTCTTTGGGGGGAACTTACTTATAATTAAAATTTCTGCTGTTCCTCTTAAGATCTTAGAATTCTATTTCTTCTGGATCACTTTATGATTTTTATGGTAGAGTTAGGATATGGTTATCTCTTTTGTTAACGTAGGATTCACTCTTTGGACTTTATCACATCAATTACCCATTCATAATTATGTTTAGCACTGAAATCTGAGATTTACATTGTATGTATGCATGTGTATATATGTGTGTGTGTGTGTGTAAGCGGGTGGGGTAGGGGTGCTGGGGAAGAGGGAGAAGATTTTTCAACCCACTCAGCTCTTTTTCCAACACATTTTCGGTTTAGTTTTTTTTCCCCCTAATAATTGAAAAGGTCATTTCTCTCCTGAATCTGCACTTGACCCAGTGTGCGTTCCCCTCCCTTCTCCTTGGTGGGACCACATCCTCTTTAGTCAGGGTTTATGTTGAAGCTTTTAAGAAATTTGAAAGAGGACATGTGAAGTTCAACCTCAAAATGTTAGTTCCCTTTACTTTATTTCACTGTGTCCATTTTTGCCCCTGGTTTGGATCAGAATTTAGAATGCTAGGAATCTTGGAGATCTTCCAATTCAACATCCTGAAGTCATGGAGCTCATAAAATAATAATAGCTAATGTTAAAGAGCACTTTCTAAATAGCAGGCACTATGCTAAGTGATTTATGAGTATTACCTGACTTAATCCCATAACCTCATCAGGTGAGTGTTCATATTGACTTCATTTTTACAGAGAAACAGATTAATAACTTACTTAAGGTCTTATGGTTGGTAAGCTGCAGAGTTGCAGCTGAGTGGGTAGTTCAACAAATCTGTTTCATTTGAACCACTACATTGCGGTTCTAACTCTGGGTTTTGCAGGTGGCATGAGTGTGCTACCTGGCTTTATTCTTCAGGTCTGTTTTAAAGATCATATCCCCAGCCCCCAGTTGGGAGGGCTCTGTCCTTCAGTGTCACCTTGTTTGAGATATGCAAAGGTCAAACCTCACTCCATGTCCCTCTCTGGTACCCACAGGTCCCAGCAATCCAAGGTCCCAGAACATCAGGGAACAGATGAGTCATCTCCCACTAGTGGATCTGAAGAGAGTGAGGAAGACACCAAAGCCAAGGAGAAGGTCATAGACCATATGTCTCATCCCAGAGAGAAACTGGCCCAATCCCAGAAGAAAATAGCTCAGCTGATTAAGGGGAAAAAGGTAAAATAAAAATTCACAAGGTTTTCCATTTTCAAATATATATGTCCATGATTAGAGAAACTCTTATTTAACTTCAGGCTGAAGGCCATGAAGTGAAGGAAGGTGTTAATATTTCTTTGTAAGTGGGAGAAAACAGAGCGGAGCATAGCTGGTAGCCGGCCCACCTTCCAGTTCCACACATGGGTCACTAAATACTTCCTTGGAGTATTTGTGCTCCTGGCTTTAAACTGAAAATTGATGTTGGGTCTTCCTGTTGCTGTTTGGTTCTTTTAATTAACAAACGGTTTTTGATTTCTCCTGAAAGATTTCAGGATAATATCTTTTGGGTAACAGGAAGTCCAGGATAGTGAGGCAAGAGACTGAGAACACGGGTAGCCAGGCGCAGTCTAGGCTCAGGCCTAGCAAGGATATGGTAAGACGCCTGTGGTTACAGTGGAATCCTAAGTAAACCAAAGGACAGGAAGTGGGTGGTAGCAGCAGAGGTCAGGGAGTCCAGGTATCCATTTCCAAAAGCAAAGCCAGGACTTCGGAACTAGGACCTCAGAGCAAGTGTTTAGCAGGAGTGTTCAAAGTCCAGGAACATGAGACAGCCTGTCAGTGACCCTCGTGATTAACACACAGGCACTGGCCTGCTCCCAGAGCGTTATTTATCAACAAAGAATTCTTATGCTGGCTTACTGACTTCCTAGTCATTCCCAGACAAGGGAAAAAGTGATCTTAAAGTACTTGTGTGAAAGTCTGCAGATGGCTTAGGAAAGGCTGAGAGAGGCACCTCAGAGGACAGCAGAAGTTGATACTTCCCTGGATGGCTATATCTGTAAATTTATCTGTGTAAACTACCCAGGAACTTGGAAAGGACCATCATCCTGACCTATTAGTATTTCATGAGCCTAGGCTAGAATGATCAGTTCTAGAAAGATAAGTACCAACTGCCTCGGAATGCAAGTGTGAGCTTCTAAGACTTGACAGCTCCTTGACCACTTTGGATAATGACAGAGATTGAGATTTAGGAGTTAAACCTAGCCCACCCCAGTTCTCACCGCCCTGAAGGACAGGAGGATTGGCGGTGGCAGAGGCAACGCTGGGCTGAGCTCTGGAGCCCATACTGGTTGTCTCTGTGCCTAGGACAGGAAGTGTGGGGATGGATGAACACATGAGGTCCAGAGCCAGGAAAGGACTCAAAGCTTTGGACTCTCATTCTAGGCATTTTTCGTGGTATTATGCTTCCTCGGAATAGAACTTAGTATTTACTGTGCGGTCAGCCCATGAAGAACAATCACATGTTCTGACCGAATGGCTGTTTTTAAAGCATGAGGGGAAATGCCCCTCTCACATTGTTTGCTTCTGTGTGTTTGAGCGGAGAGGGATGAAGCCTAAGGTGAGGAAGGACGTGGGGGTCACGGGGGTCAGAAGAGAGCAGTCCTTAGACTTCTCTGTGTGTTACTCTGTAAGGGGGTTACAGTCAGATAATACAGAACAGATTCAGATCCCTTTGATATTGACTCACTTTCCTCCAGAGTAATCCTGTGAGGTGAGTGGTCTAGATCTCTAAGTAGAAAAGGAAGCTGGGATGCAGGGTGTTCTTGCCCCAAACCTCACAGTCAGTAAATGTCAGAACCAGGATCAGAATTCCAGGCTTCCTAAAGTGCTCTTCCATCTCACCAGGAAATAAATGCCTGGCTTTGTCAATCAGTGCAGCTACCTGGTGACTGTGTATGTAAAGTTACTGACATCTATGTATTAAAGATGTAATTCTGTGATTTCTTAAGAGAGCTCTGCCCATCAGTTCTGCAGGGCCAGGGACTCTTTCCCCACCCCATCCTTATCTTTGCCAGCAGAGAGATGATTTATTCAGCAAGTACTGAATGAGCGGCCTCCTCTGTGCATGGAGCATACAGGAGTGAACTTGAGGAAGAAACTGTTCTTGAGGAACGTATTTTCTATTATTTTCTATTTAGGGAGACAGATCATAGACAAAAAATTTTAGTTAATGGAATATCAGAGAGAGGTAGATGCCATGAAGAAAAAAATTAAAGTTGGTAATGGGGTATAGTAAGTGATGGGGTGAGAGGCTGTTTTATTAAAGTGGCCAAGGAAGGCCTCTCTGAGGTGAACAAAATGAAAATGGCACAAGAGGGTAATGATCTGTGAGAGTGTCCCAGGCTGGGGAACAGCAGGTGTACAAGCCCGGAGCGAGAAAGTAGTTCGCTGTATTCAGGAGCATCAGATATATTTAAAAATCCAGATATGCTTATGATCATAAATAATAATAAAAATTTAGACAAAGGAGAAAAAGATGGAGAAGAAAAAGAATGATAAACACCTCGTTACTTGGTCACCAATTGGCAGGTGCTAGTGAATGAACTCATTATTTGGAAAGCTGGTAAATTAAGGGAAAGATTAAAGTATATATCCTGTCCTTCTGATGTGAACTATACTGTTGGGTAACCAAGAAATAGATTAGGGGAGATTTCATTTTTATAAAGTTATTCCAGCTAACATATGAAGAAGAAATGATAGAATTAGGATATCATCATTCTACTATCTTTTATAGATTTATTCATGTAGTTTTGCCTTCCTCAGCAAGAGACAAGCAGATATTAGGTATCTTCTGATGGTAGAACATATGAAGTGGTTTTGCTTGGGGAGAAAAAAAAAAGCTAAAGGTAATCAAACTTCTAAATCCAATGACCAATATAAAGGCAGAATGGAGGATGGAAGGACATGTTGAGTGACACCATAAGGATGTAGTCAATCCAATTTCCATCTTTGGGAAACACTCTAAGCCAAATAACTCAGTTTCTTCCATAAATAATTTTCAATGAAAAGAATTAGAAATAAAGGTGGAACCCATGGATTAAAGGAGACTCAGGAGATAGATCTCAGTGTTTGGACAATCAAACTGCAAACTATGAGGTAATTATTAGATTTATGGGACTAGGTATTTGATAGCAAGGAATCATTGTTAATATTTTGGCACAATACTGATTTTGTGGTTCTGTTGGTTTGGCCCAAAAAGTTCATTTGGGTTTTCTCTGAGATGTTAAAGAAAAACCCAAACGAACTATCTGGCCAACCCAGTATTTCTAAGTCCATATCTTTTGGAGGTACTTATGAAATATGAGATGACTTAGTATCTTGGATTTACTTCAGAGCCATAGAGGGAGAGGGTAGGTACATGTGGAGCATAGACATGAAACAAGATTGACCATGAATAGTTACTTGAGGCAGCTAAGTGAGTCATTGGCCATTCTGTTTTTGCATACTGTTAAAATTTTTCACTGTGAGAGGTGAAAATAAGTCCCTCTGGCTGTGATGTAGAAAGTTAACTACGGGGGGGGGGGCAGGGGTGGAGGCAGTAGGAGGGGCTGAGGTCACCCAGGTTATAGGTGAGGGTGGCTTGGCCTGGGTACGCATGGCAGGAATGAAGAGAAGAGCTTAGCTTTAGGACTTACTAGTAAGGTGGAGCCAACAGGACTTGCTGGATTGGCTGTGGGATGGGAAGTGGGGACGAGGGAAAAAGATGACAGTGGATGAAGTCTTGTCTTCCAGTGATGAGATGCGGGCTGGAGATTTTCCTCCTTTCCAGAAAGCATGATGACTTGCTTGCTCTCTGCAGAACATTGAAGCAAATAAGGAGCTGATTCGCTGTGTCATCCTTTCTCGGATTATTTTTGGGGAAGAACACTGGAAATGTGCACAGGCTTTGGCCACCCTGGCTTATGGCTACCTGACACTGAGAGGTACTCTGTTTCCCGGTTGGGTGTGGGTGGGTGAGCCATGCTGAGCACACACACAACCACACTGGGGGTGGGGATGACCAGGGGAGGATCCATCCCATCCCCAATGCACAGCTCGTCAAGAGAAGGGAAAGCCCATGGCTGAGGCAGGCAGTAGGATGGGGGTCTTAGAGATAAAGATAATAATGAAGGAAAGAAGGCAGAAGACAGAAGGCTGAAGGACAAAATGGGGTAGAGGAAGCGGAGCCAGTGAGGAAATAGAAGAATCAGGAAGGGCCTTCTCAGGGAAGCCAAGGGAGGAGAAGGCATTTCAGAAGAAGCACAGGGTGGCTTCAGCAGGTTCTGATGGCAGAGAGAAGTCAAATGGGGGGAAGGCTGAAGAGAGACCCATGGATTTGTCAATCAACAAGTCATTGACAGCTGGCTTGGCACCAACAAGTAAACTCCTTGGGCCCTGGGAGAGCCGAGATTCAGGAAGACAATTTAGGAAGCTGTTTCTGAAATTCTACTGGAGGTGAGGGCAACTTGAAACCAAGAGAAAGGAACCAGAAGCATTTGAGGGGGATGTTTGTCTGAACCGAGGGAAGGCAGATGCAGCCCCTCTTTCTTTGGAAAGATTACTGAGTGGGTCTGTGGAAGGAGGTTAGGCTTCATCTTCTGAAGTCAGCACTTTCTATGAGCAGCCCCAGTAGACCTTGAGTTTTGCTTTTCCAGTTAGATTCCAAGCTGACTCAAGACAGGTAAACAGGTCATGTCACAAAAGATGCTGGGGCCACTGCCCTCTTTTCCCTGACTCACAGTTCTTCCTGCCACATGAATGGGCAACCACATTTGAGTCAGAGGTTAGAGGGGAAAAAAGTTTTCCTATAAAGGAAGGTCTTTTTGTGTGTTTGTTTTTTCTTGATGGGAAAAGCAACTTCCTGGTTAAGTGTCCACATCATATAATAGTGCTCAACCTTGCACCCAGACTTTCTGAAAACTAGTCTAGAATTTTTCTAGGTTATGATCATGACCTTTCCTTGAGAATAGCCCAGGGTCTTTTATTTCAGGTATAGGCTTTACCCAATTTCTTCACTTTTAAAAAAGTCTGTGGTCCTTCAAATAAAATAACAAAAGCTTTGAAAAATCACAAACCTTCAAGAGGGATGAAGTGCTTGCTGAATTCCACTTAGTTTTGTTGTCATTAATTCTGCAACTGCTTTAAAATGGATAGAATTTATGAGCCACGCTTCCATGTAGGCAGGACATATGCATCTGTGTGTGCTCATGCCTCGCTACACGTGTCCATGTTTTATGGCCAGCAGACCTGCCTGCCTCATTTCCCTGGGAGCCGGGAAAGGGCTTCAAGCCAGAAGACTGATTTCTCTCAATAAACAATCTTGCAGTATTTAATGAGACATTTGTATATGGGAGATGCTGTGAAGAGGACTCTGGGAACTATAGGGTACAGAAGGCACAGTCTTGGCCTTTAGAGAATTTACAACCTCGTGTAGAAGGTGAGCTACACATAGACAGCTATGATAAGAAGGCACCAGAAGGCAGATGCTATGGGACTGGTTTAAATACAGGGCTTTGGGGATGCTGCTGTTGTTCAGTTGCTGAGTTGTGTCTGACTCTTTCTGACCCTATGGACTGCAGCATGCCAGGCTTCCCTGTCCTTCACTATCTTCCAGAGTTTGCTCAAACTCATGTCCATTGAGTCAGTGATGCCATCCAACCATCTCATCCTCTGTCATCCCCTTCTCCTGCCTTCAGTCTTTCCCAGCATCAGGGTCTTTTCCAGTGAGTCAGCTTTTCACATCAGGTGGCCAAAGGATTGGAGCTTCAGCTTCAGCATCAGTCCTTCCAGTGAATATTCAGGACTGATTTTCTTTAAGATTGACCCGTTTGATTTCCTTGCTGTCCAAGGGACCTTCAAGAGTCTTCTTTAGCACCATAGTTTGAAAGTGTCAATTCTTTAGCACTCAGTCTTCTTTATGACCCAACTCTCACATCTGAATATGACTACTGAGAAAACCATAGCTTTGACTAGTTGGACCTTGGGGTCATTGGGTGAGATCATTTCTTGCTGAAGGTAGTAAGTGATAGATTCAGGAAGAGGTACCGTTCAAGAAGGTCCTTTGAAAAATGTCTAGGGTTGGGTGGGCAGAGGAAGGGGTGGACATTTCGGATGAATAACAAAGCCTGGGAAGAGGCCTGGAGGTGGGAAGGTGCAATGTGTGTTTAGAAAGCAATCAGCAGCCTGGCTAGCTACACTGAGGACTGCTCAGGTGAGCCTGGAAAGGGCACCTGGGGGCAGGCTGAGGAACTAGTCCTTTTTTGATAAACAAGGAGGACTAGTAGAGATTTTCTAGCAAGTGGTGAATAAATCAAAGTGGGCTTGTGGAAAGGTCAGTTTAGCAATGATAACTGGAATGGAAGCCATCTCATCTAGCTGTTTACATCTAGGTGTAAACTCAGGCTGATGACAGGGCCACAAGTGAGAAGGTAAGGATTTGAGAGTCTGTGATGCACAGATACCTTTACCTTTTGAGCCAGAAATCCCACTTCTGGGACTCTTTCCTGAGTCTACAGTTATAACCTGGATGAGATAGTATGGCTGAGATTATTCTTTGCAGCACTGTTTATGATAGTAAAAGATTGGAAAAAAAACCAAGTGTGCTCATGAAGCAATAATATGCACAGTAGGGGTATGCAGCCTTAGAAAGCGCACAAGGGATACTTACTTGGCAGGGGAGATACCATGATCACGAAGGTGGTTTTCCCCGGGCGAGGCTTATCCACTGCACTCCGGATGTGCTGACCTCTGCGATTTCCCCAAATGTGGGAAACTCGACTGCGTAATTTGTGGTAGTGGGGGAAGATCTATAAATTTAGAGGAAAAAAAAAAAAAGAAAGCGCACAAGGAAGTTCTGTCTACAACCAGGGAAAGATCTCCCGGATCCATCTTGGGGCGACAGAGAATGCACCACGCAGGATGGTGTTTGTAACCTGCCTCTTTCTGCGTGAGAAGGATGGGAGAGAAATGAGAATATGTGCTTATATTCATATAAAGAAACACTGAAGGAAACACAAGAAAGAAAAGTTACCTAGAGGTTGCTTGTGGTAAAAGATGATAAAATTGGAAGTGAGATCTCTCAACATTTACCTTTACATAAAATTTTGACTTTTGAACCATGGGTATGTACTGCCTATTCCAAAAAGACTGTGAAGGAAGAATTGGCAGGACATGGCACTGGACTTGGGGTTGAGGAAAAGTGAGGCCCCAAAATGACTATGAAGTTTCAGGCCTCTCAAGGTGCCACTGTCAGAGACAAGCAGATCAGGAGAGAAACTGGAGTGGAAGAGGAAAGTGGATCTGATTTTTGATATACTGATTTTGAGTTGCAGTAGCAAAAGCCACGAGTATATTTTAACTAGGTGCTGGAAAACTGGGACCAGAACTTGGGAAGAAAGGAAGGGAATCATAACCATGGAGGAATATTAGAGACCAGAAGTAGGGAGGGGCAATGGAAAATTTTAAGCGTGAAGGCCAAGGTTGAAGTTATAGGACTTGATAAAACTTCTTGGAGGAAAGAGAAGAAAAGGAAGAAGTGAAAAGACAGACCCATGGAGAATGGACACATTTATGGGAGGGAACAGGGGACCCTGGCAGAGTGAGCAATGAGTCAGAAGTTTATCAAGGAGAATCAAGTTAGTGCAGTACCTTGGAAGCCAAGAGGAGACGCCAGCAGCCAGGGTGTCTAATGCTGCCATGAGATGGGGATGCAAGAAACTGTGACCACAGATTCAGTAGGACGCCTTTGGGGACCTCACGAGAACCTGCACAAGGGTTGGAGCAGAAGCTAGATCCCAGGAATGAGGGGAAGGCACAGGGGCCAGCAGTCTAGACTATGTATGTCACGTCCTGCATAGTGAAAGGGATGTGGGGAAATAGAGGGTAGTTAGGGAAGCCAGAAAAGTCACATGAAATGTATAAGAGGAGGAGACCTGGGAAGATTTCTCGCAGTGAGGAAGGAGCCAGATAGAGAGTTTGAAGGTTTTAAAAATAGAGCAATGGATGCGATGGGTCCATGAGTCAATAACGAGAGAACACAAGGCCTTTGCAAAGCAGAGTATAAAAGGCGGTGGGTTGCTGAAATAGAGTAAGGGGACACTAGAAGTGGAACTCTGTTACCAGCTGATCTGATGAGAACCGTCCTGAGGCTAGGGCTTCCGTGGATGAGAGAAGGGCAGGTGGAGAACAACGGGGTGGTCAGTCACCTTGCTACCGCTGTTTCCAAGTGTTTAGAAGGAAATAATAATATGGACAGTTTCCTCAGTTTCCTGAGGCTTTTCCTATTTTTAATGAAGCAATGAATTAATCTGTTAGCCTGTTCTTACTGGGGCCTTTCCAAGTGTCTGGGGCTCTATTATAAGTTCTGCAAAACACCAAAAAAGAAGTATAAGTCATGAACCCTACCTTCTCTGTCTAGTTGGTTAAAAACAAACAAACAAACAAAAAAAAAAACTGGTACAGGAACAAAAAAGAATGATAAAAAACCCAGGTGGTCAGACCTTCAGGAAGCTTGGTACCTATCTGAAGTGAGTGTGCATTTGAGAAGGCAGTCTTTTATGGAGATGCTGTAAGCAGCTTTATGAAGAATGTCCAGAGTATGTAAGGACAAGTATAATAAATTGCTTAAGAGGTACGGACCCTGGTAGTAAGGATAATGATGGCTAATATTTATTTAAACTCATTTCCCACCAGTGTGCCAGGCACTGTTTTGGTCCTTTTTCATGAATTAAATTAATCCTTGCAACAACCATACAAGTTAGGAGTTATTTTCATTGCTGTCTTATAGATGAATAGACTAAAGTATAGGTAGATTAAGTAACTCATTCAGGTAGTGGCTAAGCCAACTTCTGTACTTGGAAGTCTGGCCTTAGACCCTGCTCTCTTAATCACTACTGTGAGAACTTCCTAAATATAGGTGATGTTCTAAGGTGACAAAGGCTGAAGAGCTCTGAGCAGATTGTCTGTGGCCTGAGTCAGAGTAACAGACATCAGTGGTGGAATCTTATCCTAAATTAAAAAGAAATGATTGATACATTGGGTGAACAATCTCCAGACCCCTTTCCCAGTTTATCAGTATGTGCTTGTGATTTCTGAGTCTCAGGCTTCAGAAGCAGGTCTTGCTGCTGCCCTGATTTTCACTTCTGTAGTTGCTGCATTCCTGGTGCAGGGAGAAGGCTGGTGTCCTTGGCTTGGGAAAGCAAGTAAAGGAAACTGACTTGGTCTCAGAACAGACGTTGGAACTGGGGAGTTGGGACTTGGAGTTAGGGAACAAGGTCACTGATCTGTGAGTGTCCTCTGGAGAGAGAAGAAATGAATCTTACATGTACACATATATGCAGACACTATTTTTCCACAAAAGAGAGTTTTCTTGTAATTACTATAAAGCATTAGAGTCTGATTCATCATATTTTTTTGTCATCTTGAATTTTCTCATGTAGGGAATGTTATAAAAATATTATCACAGAGTGACAGTTTAAAAATTTATTTTATTTATTTGGCTGCATTGTGTCTTAGCCCTGGCACATGGGATCTTTGTTGCATCATGCAGGGTCTTTCACTGTTGTTCAAGCATTCTCTAGTCATGGCGCTGGGCTCCAGTAGTTGCATTGTGTGGTCTTAGTTTCCTGACCAGGGATTGAACCTATATCCCCTGCATTGCAAGGTGGATTCTTAACTGCTAGACCACCAGGGAAGTCCCAGAGTGAGATTTTTATTTTTAAACAAAAAAAGGACTTTTTCATACTTGGAAACTTTAGAAAACATTTGTCTGAAGTTGTGGTCTCTAAACTCTTGAGAGTTAGCTTCCTTAGCACTAAAAAAGTTTTGTGCGCTTTCCATAAATATGTATTTATTATAAACTATGTACAATGGCATCAAATATTATGTACTATTATAAATATTGATTAAAATGGAAAACAACAAATACTTTTTAAAAAAGAGAGAAGTTTTTATCCCCTCCCACACACCCTAATGGCATCTTTCATACCCAGAAAGGTATACACATCCCACTTTGGAGACCAAAGTGCATTCTGGGAAGGGTAAAGGAGTCATTTTTTCTTTAGGGCTGAACTTTAAAGTTTAATGAGCTGTTTAGTTCATTTACTTAAGGCCCACTGGTCAGAGCTCTGCTTTTTCATCAGAAGGAACACAATGCAATGAAGGGGGAGACAAGAAACTATATAATTAACTAGCTGATTTGTATAGAGGAAGTGTTCCTCTTGGGGATTTCACAAGTAGCGCTGGGCCCCCAGGCCTGGGGTGTGGGGCTGAGAGGGAGACTTGCAAAGCCTCAGAAGGACTTTAGGATCTGTTTCTCATTTGGGAGCCCAGGAGCAGTGTTGTGCTGATCCAGGAGTGGTTTTCAGTGGCTCATCCAGTTTCACTTTTCTCCTTCCTCTACACCCAGGGAAGCATCTATATGTGGTTCCTGCTCTCCTTATTGACACAATCCCAAGGGCCCAGCTGGTCATGGAAAGTAACCTATTTGATAAAAAGACTCTCAGTTTCCTAGTCTGTTGTCTTGGTCTGATTCCCTGGCAGAGTTTTCTGTTGCTGCTACCTTCTCAGGACCTGTAAAGACTCCCTGTCACCCTGCAGATCAAGTCCAGCCTCCTCGTCTTGGCATCTAAGACTCCATTTTCCCCATCCGATTCATATCTTCCTTGTCTTTCAATTTATTTACTTTTTTTATTGTCTTTGAATTTAAACCTCCCTTTAGTCAGACTCAGAGAAGGCAATGACACCCCACTCCAGTACTCTTGCCTGGAAAATCCCATGGATGGAGGAGCCTGATGGGCTGCAGTCCATGGGACATGACTGAGTGACTTCACTTACACCTTTCACTTTCATGCATTGGAGAAGGAACCCAGTTTATGGGGTCGCACAGAGTTGGACTTGACTGAAGTGACTTAGCAGTTTGTCAAACTGGTCTTCTCACAGCCTTCCCTAATATTCCAGCACATGTGTGCGTGTGTGCACGCATACGCACGCACACACACACACACACACACACACACACATTCTGTCTTCATGGCCTCAGGCTGTTTCCTCCTAGTGGAAACCCTTTCTCATTCTTCTCCATCAGTTAGAACCTACCTACTCTTTAGGCAGGAGAAGAGTCCCACTTCCTGCATAAAGACTTTACTAACTCACTGTTGCTCCAAGTGTGGTCCTCAGACAGCCTATATCAGTATCACCTAAGATAGCTGTTATAAATCTGAACCCTTGGTTCTCCCCTTAGAACTTGTGAACCATAACTACTGGAGGCCCAGGACTCTGCACTGTAACAGGCGCTTTCCATGCAATTTGAGGACCCCTGTCATCTGGTAACTTGAGATGTAGCCCTTTCTTTGGCTACAGAGTCTGTTTTTCTCTTCTGTTGAGACCTACAGAAAGGGCATTTCGGAGTATTCTAACAAAGACTTCTTGGCTTCTGGGTCACTTGTAGGTCTTTCAGAGAAACTGTGTTCTCATTGTTGCAATTCATTAAGAAGGACCTGCACATTTGAACATATGAGGGCTTTAGGCTTTAAAAGCAAGTCCTTTTAATCATCTCTAATGCCACCGACTACACTGTGCCGTGAAAGCAGCTGCAAAGGCCAGTGCTGTGTGCTGTGCTTAGTCACTCAGTCATGTCTGACTCTTTGCAACACCATGGACTGTAGCCTGCCAGGATCCTCTGTCCAAGGAGATTCTCCAAGGAAGATTCTCCAAGTATTGGAGTGCGTTGCCATGTCCTCCTCCAGGGGAATCTTCCCGACCCAGGGATAGAACTCAGGTCTCCTGCATTACAGGCGGATCCTTTACCATCTGAGTCACCAGGGAATCCTAAGAATACTGGAGTGGATAGCATATCCCTTCTCCAGGGGATCTTCCTGACCCAGGAATCAAACTGGGGTCTCCTGCATTGCGGGCAGATTCTTTACCAGCTGAGCTATCAGGGAAGCCCCTTATGGGCCAGAGAGAGAGCAAACTGGGGGCTGGGGTGGGAGGGGCAAGTCAAAAGCACAGCGGGCCTCCTTCTGTGGCAGGGTGAATGTTTCCCAGATCTCAGGTCTGCAGGGGGGAGAGCTGTGCCAGCCATGGGTGGTCCTCAGGAGGGCAGAGAAAAAGCTTTCTGTGTTCTCTGCTGGCCTTTCTCTTTTCTCCAGGGTTCCCCTTATCCATCAGAGATCACTGGACATGAGCTGGTGTGGAAGATGAGGAAATAGTTCTGTAACCTGAACACTCCCAAGTCTCCCTCTGTTAACTGGACTAATTCCAGTTCAAATAAGTGGCTCAGGAACACCAGTCTTTAGTTAGAAAACAAGGGGAAACATGCCGCATGTTCTGTCTTGTGGGGCGTTGGCATCCCTTTTGTCTTCTTTATCTAGAGAGGGGCCTCACTGTATTAGAAATTAGATCCTCTGTGTGTGTGTGTGTGTGTGTGTGTGTGTGTGACCAATTAGTATCAACAACTTCATCTTGGACTGAAAAAAAATCCCCAGATGGAAGTAATTGTATTCATAAGCCCCTGTCTTTATAGAATCCCTTTTCCAGCAAGCTCAAAGCATGCATTCTGTGGCATTAACCCAGTTCATTTCTGGACTGTCTCCATGTGTTGGTAAAAGGGCAGCTGCTGTATTTTTGTTGTCATTTCACATGTGGGGGATCGGAGAAGCTCTGTGGGTTGAAAAGGTCACATGGCATTAGCAAGAGATTGAGACTGGGATCCTCAGCTTCCTTTACTGTCTCCATCACTCCATCAGTGATGTCCAGATAGAGTCTGTTGATGAATGCCAGGATGGCTGCATAAGAAACACTTGTGCAGGTAATTTCAAATATAGAGTCCTGGATCCCCTTCCTCTAGAGATCCCAACTCAACAGGTCTAGGGAGGGGGTGGCCAGGAACCTTATTCTTTACAAGCATTCCAGATGATTCTAATGCACTGCAGTTTGGGGAACCAGTACTAAAGACCATACTGACAAGCATACTGTCCACCTTAGCCCCTCCCAGGAATGCCTTTGACTGAAATGTGCCTTCTTAATGTTATCCTTCTTGCCCTTCACCCTCCAACTCCCCCAGGCCTTCCAGCTCAGGCCAAGAAACATGCCGAGTCCGCCAAGAATGTCCTGCTGACCTGGAAGGGAACCACAACCTCAGACAAGGAGGAAAAGCAAATTCTGGAGACTCTGGTCATGCTCTACTACACTCTGGGAGTGGTCTGCCTCCTGCAGAACCAATATCCTTTCCTTCCCAGTGGGATCTGGGGATCAGGGCCGGGGTCCATCCACGCCAGATGAGTCATCTCACACAGGGTGGGAGGTGGAACCGAGGCCTCGTAGCTCTATTCTGACGTCCGAGCCCTCCATGAGCCTCCACTAGGAAAGTCCGTCTTAGAAAGTATAAATGTTCCTCCTGTGTCTATTCACATGAGCTCTGAGTTGAGCCAGGAGGGTTCTCCCTGGGGACACACCTCCTGGGCACCTGAAAGTTTTGGGAGCCTGTCTTGAGCTTCGTTGAGCCCTCAAGACAGGCAATGTTAGCAGTAAGGAGGTGGATGATGATGGCAGTGGCCATGTAGGAAGACAGAGGATGGATGGTAATTTGAAGCACTGTCAGAGTAGGCTACACATCCTCGTCCCCTGGGGAGCTTTAAGAATGATTGCTATTTGGGTCCCACCCCCGAGAGTTTGATTTAGTAGGCCCTGGGTGCATCTGTTCCCTGAGATTTTTTAAAAGCCCCAGGTTACTTGTAACACACAGCCAAAAACCTCTGATTTAATGTACACTTGATGGTTTTAGTTTTTCTAAAATGCTGTTGAGAACACTGCCCATGAAGCCGAAGGCCAAGCAAAATAGACCAAAGAAATAGTTTTCCATATTTCAAGGGAGAACGGTTAAAAATGCCTCTCCTCCAAAAGCTTGTGATTTTGACAGCCTGTGGGTACTATCTCTGCTTTTGAAAACTAAGGGGTCTTTCATGTTCGTGAATAATCATAAACCCTCTTTGAGCTCCTCTCTACACATCCCCCCTCTACATTTTTGGTCCTGATATACTCAGCTTGCAAAATCTGATACATTTCCTTCCTCTTTTATGCCATTCGCCAGAGGGCTATTGAGAATGCGGGAAATGGAAGGATATTGGGAATTAAGGGGATTTTCTTTCCTGCTGTTTGCCTCTCGCCAAAAAGCTGCTCTGCTTGGACTTTCTAAATGACCCAGAAAGTCCCTTTCAGCAAAATTGGTTCCTCTCTTTTGCCATTCACAGAAACCAACTTGGGAAAAAATGAATAATTGTTGTCACGCAGCAGATGCCTCCAAGGAAGTCCCGTGTAATTCACGGTTTCCGTTCACTCCCAGTGCTTGCCACCCATCCTAGCCCTGGACCCCTGCAACACCACAAGACACCCAGGGCCCCGTTCCTTTTCCGAAGAATCCTCCCTTCTCGACAACACGTTCAGATGAAAATAGAGGGAAGTGTGTGTTCCCAGATACTGTTACGTTTTCCCAAGGGCCCCTTTTGTTTGCTTACCAACTCTGCCCTGGTCAGTGGGGGCGTTTGTGTACCTGGCACTCTCCTTGACTGTTTCACTGGCAGAGAGGCGTATTTCAACCTGCAGAAGTCAGAGAGAAACATGAAGGAGCTGAGAGAATCCTATAAGGGAGGCACTTGTGGATTACAGGTCTCAGAGAAAGATCTAACAGTCGCTTTGGGCAGGTGAGATCTGGACTTAGAGAAGCTTGGATTTTTATAACTTTGTTTTTGTGCAGTCACTAAGCCTTGTCCGACTCTGCAGCCCATGGACTGCAAAGCACCAGGCTCCTCTGTCCTTCACTATCTCCTGGAGTTTGCTCAAATTCATGTCCATCAAATCGGGGATGCCATCCAACCGTCTCGTCCTCTGTCACCCCCTTCTCCTCCTGCCTTCGGTCTTTCCCAGCATCAGGGTCTTTTCCAATGAAGTCAAATCTTCACATCAGGCAGCCAAAGTAATGGAGCTTTAGCTTCAGCATCAGTCCTTCCAATGGATATTCATTTTTATGACTAAAGCCCGGAATTACATGATTGTCCTGTACTCGGTATATAAGGGGAGAAAAATATTTACAGCAAAAGAACCAGAGACTCAAATAATAGTAAAAGAGGCTCATATTTACCAAATGCATACACCATGTTCTAAGTTGTCTGTGCTCCTTCCCATTTAATCCTCATAGCCACCCCTGAGATAGCTGGTGCAATTACTTATCTCATTAGAAAGAGGGCAAAGAGACTGAGCTGAGGATAAAGAAACCATCCAAGGAGATAAGCTTTAAGTATTGGGTTGGAACTTGGTCTGAACTTACAGACTCTTAGCCCTTCCTTGTGCCGCCTCTCCTACTTACTCTAAAATTACTTCATTTTTTTATTTTTTCTGAATTGCCACCTACTTTTGTCATTAAGTGGTCTTCCCTCATAGTTCAGTTGGTAAAGAATCCATCTGCAATGCAGAAGACCCTGGTTCGATTCCTGGGTTGGGAAGATCCCCTGGAGAAGGGATAGGCTACCCACTCCAGTATTTTGGGGCTTCCCTTGTGACTCAGCTGGTAAAGAATCTGCCTGTAATGCAGGAGACCTGGGTTCAATCCCTGGGTTGGGAAGATCCCCTGGAGACGGGAAAGGCTACTCACTCCAGTATTCTGGCCTGGAGAATTCCATGGACTGTATAGTTCATGGGGTCACAAACAGTCAGAAACGACTGAGCAACTTTCACTTTCACTTTGTCATTAAATATAACAACTTAAATGATAAAGAAGAAACACTTAATGAGAACAATATATTGGAGGTCCTTGAGTTATTCATAGCACATGCATTTTTAAGGAAAGTTGTATTCCATATGGAAACAAAGTTCATGGAATTTGTTCAAGCCAGAATGAGACTTAGCTGTTTTACAGTTAGGGATCCTCTGAGAATCAGAATATTTAGATATGAGAATGGGCCCATCAGAGTATCAGAGGAGAAAAAGAATAATAAAAGGTTTACTGTTCCCTAGATTTTTCAAATATCTTCACATCCTTGAAAACAGTCTGTTTCCAGAACTGTAAGCACTTGGCATGGTAGGGTAGACGATGGAATGGTAAGTAAATGAAATACATGAGTCATACTTGCCTCCTCTAAACAGGTATGAACCTAGTAGTCAAATGGGAAATGGCAGGGAGATGTTGGAATGTCCAGAGTTGAATCAGAAACAATTCTTAAGTCTGCAGGCTAAAGTTAGAGTCCAGTGACTGTCTCCTGCTGACACACAGGGCAGTGACGTAGATTTTTGTGCTTATGTGAAAGATAGCCTTGTTCCTCTTTCAGAATAACTTTGAGTGTATATTTCATTCATCCATTCCACACAGTTGACCTGTTTTGTACACACACTGTTCTAAGTGTTGGAATGTTTACAAAAGTATAACTACTTTCTCAACACTGTTCTAAGTGCTTTACATGTATACACATCAGGATCATATTTTAAGTACAGTTTTCTAACTGTTTTTTGAACTTAACACATTAAAAATTTTTTCATGTCTGAAGTATTTTATTGTGTGATGTGCCATGATTTATTTAATCATCCCCCTTTTGGTGGGGAGATACTTACATTGTTTTCTCTATCCTGCCTTATTTTTAACTGAGGAAGAATAAACTAGATCAAACAAAACAAAGGAAAACCCCTGCTTTAGCCTAAAAGAGAAGGAATCAGAGGTAATCAAATTTTATTTTGATTTTAACAAGTCTTTGTTATGGGATAAATTATCCCATCTTATGAACGGCCGGACACCATTTTTTCCATATGCTTTTTTATAAAATTAGCCTATCGTGATATATTAATGGGTTTGATAAAATGGTAGTCAGTGAAATCTGGTGGGTAAAATACTGGCTAATAGGAGTGTGTTTACGGCAAGGCTGGACTTTGAGCCACCCACACAGATGATCAGCCTGTGAAGGCAAATTGTTTGGTTCTTAGAAAGTTCCTTCTGTGTCTGCAGAGCAAGTCACCGCGCTCTGACTTTCCACCCTTGTCCCTTTTCTTCCAGAGCCTCCTTGGCCAACTGCAGGTTAAACCTTGCGCTGGTATACTTTGAAAAGGCAGTTGACAATGTTATTGCCAGTAAGGGTGACAGTACGTCAGATCTGGTCAGTCTTTACCAGGAAATTGCTCAGATCGAGCAGCTGAGGAGGAACCATGAGCAAGCCATCCAGTACTTGCACCAGGTAGGTGGGTTGGCTGAAGTCCAGGCCAGGAGGCTTTGTTTGGCCGCAGGCCTGGTTCCCAGAAGGGAAGAACGGGATGGGATTGATTTTCCTCCAGATCCACACAAGAGACCTTCCTCAAACTCTGGACAAGGAACACAGGCTTATGGCGGGCCTGTCTGCTGTGTGACCTGATTTAACACAGCATTTCCCCTCCTGGCTTCCCTCACCTCTGTCTGTGCCAGGAAGAGGGAGCTGAGGGAAAAAGCCAGAGGGGCAACTGAGTTCACGTCTTTAACAAATGCAAAGGGCTTCTAAAATGAAATTTTATAATATTTTGGTGTAATGCTCTAATTTGTCCTGTAAACTAGTCTAGCTGGTTGAATTTCCAATCTAAGGTTAAACCACCAAGATGGTGTTTTGCTTGGAGGTGACTAATTTGACAGATGCTGAGGGGAAAACGAAACGAGACATACAAAGGAATGGTGAGTCTATCATAATTTAAATAGTGTAGGGCACTTTATGTATCAGCTACTTAAAACTTTCCTCGAAACTGCTGGTTAAATTCACCTTTTCTCTCCTCAACAGAGAACCGTGCCTATGGCTTCAGGTATCTCCCATGACTGAGATCAGATCATAGTACTGGATTTCCTATTTTGCAAAAAAAAAGTGTACTGCCCTCGAACAGTGCATATGACAGCAGTCTGCTGCTGAAGAAAAGGCGTTTGCCTGCAATCCAGAAAGCCCAGGTTATTGACATCACGATGGAGAGATGTTTAGGAGTGCTGCCCGAAAGACAGGGAGTCCACTACTTACGGAGAAAACCTGGCCGGTGTGTCTGAGACTCCCTTAAAGCAGCAGTCCAGTTTAGAATGAGTAAAACAGTACATAATCAGGGTTTCCCACCCACAACAAAAATAATAGTTCAAATGTATGGAATGCTTTTGACCATGTGCATATGAGGCTATATTAGTTCATTTATTTCATGAAATAAGCATATGAAGTAAGCACCATTATTTATTTTTTTAATCTTATTTTAAGCATTAGGAAACTGGAGCACAAAGAACTATAGCTAATTCACTGGAAATTGTATAGCTAACAGGTTGGGGGGGGAGGTGGGTGAGCAAGGATTTGAACTCAGAAGATTTGACCCCACAGCCCCTACTCATAACAACTCTGCAATGGGTCTTAGCTCTAAAGTGTTGTCTTGAGTGCTGTCTGGAGCTCCTTGAAATACCTCATGGTGTTTGGCCTATGAAGTATGAAGTACAGGTGGCTCTTTTCTTGCTGGTGGGTAGTGAACTGGATACTTCCTGTTTTCTTTCTTTTTCCAAAGTGTTACTCCTTCCATTTTAGTTCAGATAATAAAAGCTGTATTTCTCTAATGCTTATAATGTTTAGTGATACCTAAACACTATATACATATTCATTTAATCTTTACAACTGTTTGTGACAAATACAATTTTTGTCACCCCTGTTTTATATTCAAAGAAATTATAGTGACTTGCCTTATGTTATAGTAAATGGCTGAACTAAGATGGGAACCCAGGCAGCTGGGCTCTAGGATTCACGCTTTACTAGCCTTTTTTTTTTGATACTGAACCTTTGAGAGGTTGAGCTAAAGCTATAATTTTGCTTTTGTGATGAAACATAATAAAAAGTAATAATTTTTTGAGAACCTGCCATGTGAAGGGTGCTGTGCCCAGAGCTTTGCATGCATCATCTCATTTAACTTTTCCCAAACCCTAATCAGGGCTTCTCTTGTGACTCAGCTGGTAAAGAATCCGCCTGCAATTCCGGAGACCTGGGTTCAATCCCTGGCTTAGGAAGATCCCCTGGAGAAGGGAAAGGCTACCCACTCCAGTATTCTGGACTGGAGAATTCCATGGACTATTAGTCCATGGGGTTGAAAAGAGTCAGATACAGCTGAGCAACTTTCACTTTCAAACCCTAATCAATGGAAAGTATATATTCTTTCTACATATGAAGGTAAAATTACTTGCTCAAGAATCACAGAGAGGAAGTAGCAGATCTGGGACTCAAACTCCTCTCTCAGGTAGGTAACTCCATGATTAAATAAATATCAGCTGTCAATCAACCAGCACCTCTGTGGGAGCTACTATAAAATCCACAGTGAAACACTGCCATTTTGATACTTATCCTTCTCACGATTTTCTGTATTCTAGGCCCATTCTATCTGTGTCTCTTTGTACACAGAAGTCAGCCCCCAAGCTGCAGAGGCGAGCGCATTACTAGCCAAGGCTTATGCCATGTCTGGAGAGGTACAACACAAGGGTAGGTATAAGAGGTGATTTTGCAGATATTACCATTTCCCTCTCATAGGAGGGATGCGCACTGCCAAATGGAATAGGTGTATCTATCAATATGGACAGATGATAAGTAGCTTTTCATGTCTGTAATAGAAAGATAAGACTAGATACCATTTTGTAGAGTCATTTACACATGGATTTAGACACAATAATATCTCCCCAAATTAGCTGGAACATCAAAACCAGTAAGATCATCTGATTTCTATTTCCTTTATTCCCTTAGAATCTCACCAGAATTTACCTGCATAAAGAGTAGAGAATCCTACATGCAATGAACATGTCCTGAGATCTATCAGTTAATTAGGAAATCCAGTGATAAAAGAGAAACATTGGCTCCTCTCCTCATCCTCCTCCACTCTCAACCTCCTTGACTCTTAGAATGTTTGTAGCAGCTACAATTTTCTTGACTTCTATTCAGAAGTGAGGTACTGGGGGTTCTAGAGGAAAGCTGAGTTATGAACCCATCCTTCAGCAGTAGTCCTTCTCAGGGATTGCCGTCCTTTTCATTGTGGGTAGCTTTGAGAGAGACTTGGAGGAACTGGTAAGGAAGGACAGTCCCATGCTCACCTGGCTTGATCCAATTAGTGGACACTAATGGATTCAGTGGTTTATCAGGAGGAATTTGAGATTTATAAAAATATAATTAAAATATTTTTAAATGCTGTGCTTTTAAAAATAATATATTTTTAAAAATAATCTTTTATGTACTTATAAAAATAATCCATTTTGTTGAACATTATTTGCCAGTTATATATATGAGAGAGAGAAAAAAAGTGTGTGTGTGTGTGTGTATGTGTGTCTGATGAGGGGGGATGATATTATTTTCTATTCTTGTATTTCCCTATGTTATTACATAAACTTTTTTTTTTAAGTTTTCAAAGTTATTTGGATATTTTGAACATTGGTTTCTTTAGCCTGAATGTTCATTGAAGATTCTTATTCTGTGTTTTCTAACTAATTATCTTTCTCCTTTTAAAAATATCCTTGTGTATACTCACAGTATTTGTGCTCTATGTATATATTTGATTTTTTTAAACAGTCTTCATGGTTATTAAGAAATTTAATCTGTTTGTGAACATGTAAAATTTGTTTTTAATGAGAAAAAGTCTATGATTATAGAGTTGGGAGATTCCAAGACTGTCTTATTCTTTTCTTACATACTAATTTTTAACTCAAGAAAATCTTCCACTCCTAGCATCCTCTAAATTCCAGATGGATTAATATTTTTTACATCAGAACTTAAAAATATAAATTAGCCAGAAGAAAGTTCAGTACTAGAATAAAATGTACTAAAATTAAAAATTGGAGAAAAGAAGAATTCTCTGAGCATGCAAAGATACACCTGAAAAGAAGAGACCGTTAAGTTTAATTATAAAAAGATCTAAGACTTGTGCCTGTCATGAAAAACCATAAGTAAAGTAAAAAACTCAACCAAGATGAATAGATAATCCAAAGATAGGCCCTAGTTTTTTTTTTTTTTTTTTTAAAGAGTTTGTAGTTAACTTTCTAAGAAAGAAAGCTCCAAGGGCAGATGATTTCACTGGGTAATTCTACTTAACATCTGAAGAAGAAATAGCACCCATCCTATATAATCTTCTCCAGAAAGTTAAGGAAGAAGGAATACTGCCCAACTCATTTTGTGAGGCCAACATCTCCCTGATACCAAAATCAGACAAAGACATTAGAAGAAAAAACAAAACCAAAATAACAAAAATAATAATAGACCGATACCTTTCATGCACATAGATGTAAAACAACAACAACAACAACAACATGTATAGCAATATAGAAAAAAGAATAATACACAATGACCAAGTGAGGTTTTTTTCCTTTGAGAATGTTAGGCTGGTTCAGTATTCAAACCTGAATCAATGTATTCTACCATATCAACTAAATCCTAAAAGAAATCAGTCCTGAATATTCACTGGAAGGACTGACGCTGAAGCTGAAGCTCCAGTACTTTGGCCACCTGATGTGGAGAATTGATTCATTGGGAAAGACCCTGATGCTGGGAAAGATTGAAGGCAGGAGGAGAAGGGGACAACAGAGGATAAGATGGTTGGATGGCATCAGTAACTCAGTTTTGAGCAAGCTCCGGGAGTTGGTGACGGACAGGGAAGCCTGGAGTGCTGCAGTCCATGGGATCGCAAAGAGTAGGACACAACTGAACTGAACTGACTGACCATATCAACAATCCGAAGACAAAAAGCACATAATCTTATCAATTGATACAGAAAAAGCATGTGACAAAATTCACTATCCTTTCATGATAGAAAGGGAACTTCCTCAGTCTGATCAAAGGCCTGTACAAAAGGCCTACAGCCAACATCACGTTCATTGGTAAGATTGTATGCTTTTGTCTAAGATCACAAACAAGGACAAGATGTTCACTCACTACTCTTATTCAACGTAGTACTGGAAGTGTTAGCCAGTGTAATAGGCAAGAAAAAGACATACAACTTAGAAGAAATAAAATGGTCTGTATTCATCGACAGCATGACTGACCAACGCATTTACAATTCCAAGGAATTTACAAATCTCTTAGAACCAGCAGGTGAGTTTAAGCTTAGCATGGTCATAGGATATAAGATCAACACACATTTCTATATTAGCAGTGTACAACTGGAAACCAAAATTTTTAAAAATATCATTTACAAGAACCCCACTTCCTAAATGAAACACTTAGGTATAAATCTAGCAAAATATACACAGGATCTGTGTGCTGCAAACTACAAAATCCTGATCAAAGACAGATGACCTAAATAAATGGAGACACATTGTGTTCTTGGATTGGAAGACTCATAGTAGTAAAGACATCAAAGTGAAAGTCACTCAGTCACGTCCAACTCTTTGCAACCCCATGGACTATACAGTCCATGGAATTCTCCAGGCCAGAATACTGGAGTGGGTACCTTTTCCTTCTACAGGGGATCTTCCCAACCCAGGGATCAAACCCAGGTCTCCCTCATTGCAGGCGGATTCTTTACCGGCTAAGCTACAAGGGAAGCCCAAGAACACTGGAGTGGGTAGCCTATCCCTTCTCTAGCAGATCTTCCCGAACCAGGAATTGAACCGGGGTCTCCTGCATTGCAGGCAAATTCTTTACTAACTGAGCTATCAGGGAAGCCTGTCAAGTTTTCCCAAATCAGTTTATGAATTTAACTCAATTACAATCAAAATTCCAGTGGATTTTTTTTCTTTTGGCTGGGCTCAACAGCTTGTGAGATCTAATTCCCCTACCAGGGATTGAACCTGGGCCCTCAGCAGTGAAAGCACTGAGTTCTAACCACTGGGCAACCAGGGAATTCCCAGGAACTTTTGTAAATATAGATAAGCTGACTGCAAAATTTATATAGAAAAGCAAAGAAACTAAGAAGCTAAAACAATTTTTAAAAATAATACAGTTAGAATCGTACTGCTTGATTTTAAGATTTACTCCATCAATAGAGTGGTATTGGTAAAGGGACAGACAGAAATCAGAATCATTGGAACATAAGGAAAGCCCAGAAATAGACTTAATTAATTAATGGCCAATTAATTTTTGACAAAGGTACAAAAGTAATTCAGGGTGCAAGTGATAGTCTCTTCAACAGATGGTATTGGAACAATTGGTATCCAAGTGTCCCCCAAAACGTCAAACACTTTCATATTGTACATAAGCATTAACTCAAAATGAATCACTGTCCTAAATATAAGAACTAAAATTTGTATTTACTTTACAATAATCAATAAATAGTATAAAACAGCAAAGATACCAATTTTCTTCTATCAAATTGTCAGCATCTTTAAAAAGATAACCTTTTAGCATTGAAGAGAGCAATTTGATTACAAACTCCTTGAAGGACAGTTAGGCAGGATATTATACATCTTAGAGCTATATATATATATATATTGAACTATAAGGCAATCAACTTTTCAACCGTACTGTGTGAAAGTTTCAAAAATTTAAAATTATCTGTCATTTTCCAGATAGGTAAACAGGTCTGCTCAGTCATAGCTGGTGGGAGTGATAGTGTAATTGATATGAAATTGTGTTGGTGGTTTAGTCGCTAAGTCAAGTCTGATTCTTGTGACCCCATGGACTGTGGCCCACCAGGCTCCTCTGTCCATGTGATTTCCCAGGCAAGAATACTGGAATGAGTTGCCATTTCCTTCTCCAGGGGATCTTCCCGACTCAGGGATCGTCTTGTGTCTCTTGTGTCTCCTGCACTGCAGGCAGATTCTTTACTGCTGAGCCACCAGGGAAACATTGTTATTAAATTCAGTTCAGTAGCTCAGTCCTGTCTGACTCTTTGCTACTCCATGGACTGCAGCACGCCAGGCCTCCCTGTCCATCACCAAACTCCCAGAGTTTACTCAAACTCATGTCCATTGAGTTGGTGATGCCATCTAGCCATCTCATCCTCTGTCATCCCCCTCTCCTTCTGCCTTCAATCTTTCCCAGCATCAGGGTCTTTTCAAATGAGTCAGTTCTTCGCATGATGTGGCCAAAGTATTGGCGTTTCAGCTTCAGCATCAGTCCTTCCAAAGAATACTCAGGACTGATTTAACTAGGATGGACTGGTTGGATCTTCTTGCAGTCCAAGGGACTCTCAAGGGTCTTCTCCAACACCACAGTTCAAAAGCATCAATTCTTTGGCACTTAGCTTTCTTTATAGTCCAACTCTCACATCCATACATAACTACTGGAAAAACCATATCTTTGACTGGACAGACCTTTGCTGGCAAAATAATGTCTCTTCTTTTTAATATGCTATCTAGGTTGGTCATAACTTTTCTTCCAAGGAGAAAGTGTCTTTTAATTTCGTGGCTACAGTCACCATCTGCAATGATTTTGGGCCCCCCAAAATAAAGTCTGTCACTGTTTCCACCATTTCCCCACCTATTTGCCATGAAGTGATGGGGCCAGATGCCATGATCTTAGTTTTCTGAATGTTGAGCTTTAAGCCACATTTTTCACTCTCCTCTTTCACTTTCATCAAGAGGCTCTTTAGTTCCTCTTCGCTTTCTTCCATAAGGGTGGTGTCAACTGCATATCTGAGGTTGTTGATATTTCTCCCAGCAATCTTGATTCCAGCTTGTGCTTCATCCAGTCCAGCTTTTCTCATGATGTAATCTGCAGGTAAGTTAAATAATCAGGGTAACAATATACAGCCTTGATGTACTCCTTTCCCTATTTGAAACCAGTCTGTTGTTCCATGTCCAGTTCTAACTGTTGCTTCTTGTCTCAGGAGGCAGGTCAGGTGGTCTGGTATTCCCATCTCTTTAAGAATTTTCCACAGTTTGCTGTGATCCACACAGTCAAAGGCTTTGGCATAGTCAATGAAGCAGAAGTAGATATTTTTCTGGAACTCTCTTGCTTTTTCGATGATCCAGCGGATGTTGGCAATTTGATCTCTGGTTCCTCTGCCTTTCCTAAATCCAGCTTGAATATTTGGAAGTTCACGGTTCATGTACAGTTGAAGCCTGGCTTGGAGAACTTTGAGCATTACTTTACTAGTGTGTGAGATGAGTGCAATTGTGCAGTAGTTTGAACATTCTTTGTCATTGCCTGGCTTTGGGATTGGAATGAAAACTGATGTTTTCCAGTCCTGTGGCCACTGCTGAGTTTTCCAAATTAGTTGGCATATTGAGTGCAGCACTTTCACAGCATCATCTTTTAGGATTTGAAATATTCTATCACCTCCACTAGCTTTGTTCATAGTAATGCTTCCTAAGGCCCACTAGACTTCGCATTCCAGAATGTCTGGCTCTAGGTGATTCATTACACCATCCTGATTATCTGGGTCATGAAGATCTTTTTTGTATAGTTCTTCTGTGTATTCTTGCCACCTCCTCTTAATATCTTTTGCTTCTGTTAGGTCCATACCATTTCTGTCCTTTATTGTGCCTATCTTTGCGTGAAGTGTTCCCTTGGTATCTCTTAATTTTCTGGAAGAGATCTATAGTCTTTCCCATTCTTTTTTTCCCCTCTATTTCTTAGCATTGATCACTGAAGAAGGCTTTCTTATCTCTCCTTCCTCTTCTTTGAAACTCTGCATTCAAATGGGTATATCATTCCTTTTCTCCTTTGCCTTTAGCTTCTCTTCTTTTCACAGCTATTTGTAAGGTCTCCTCAGACAACTGTTTTTCCTTTTTGCATTTCTTTTTCTTGGCGATGGTTTTGATTACTGCTTCCTGTACAATGTTATGAACCTCCATCTGTAGTTCTTCAGACACTGTGTCTATCAGATCTCATCCCTTGAATCTGTTTGTCACTTCTACTATATAATTGTAAGGAATTTGATTAAGGTCATACCTGAATGGTCTAGTGGTTTTCCCTACTTTCTTCAATTTAAGTCTGAATTTGGCAATAAGGAGTTCATGATCTGAGCCACAGTCAGCTCCCGGTCTTGTTTTTGCTGACTGTATAGAGCTTCTCCATCTTGGGCTGCAAAGAATATAATCAATCTGATTTGAAATTAAGGGACCAATTTGATATATATAATAAAATTGAAAAGGAAACATGTATAAGGATTTCACTCTGGCACTATTTGTAACTGTGAAATATTATAAGGAAAATTTGGTATGTTAGTTATATAGAATTTTGTAGTATTTAAAAGGGCTACAGTTGACCAGTGGTTAGGATCCTAGGTTTTCACTGCCATGGCCTGGAATCAGTCCCTGGTCAGGGGACTGAGATCTTGCAATTATCAAAGTATGACCAAAATAAAATAAAAGGGCTAGATTTTACAAATAAAGAAAAGGTTAATTTTTAGAAAGCAGCATTAAGGGGCTTCCCTAGTGGTCCAGTGGTTAAGAATCCATCTCCCAATGCAGGGAACACAGGTTTGATCCCTGCTCTGAGAAGATCCCACATGCCACAAGGCAACTAAACCGATGAGCCACAACTACTGAGCCATTGCTCCAGAGTCCGTGAGCCACAACTACTAAGCCTGCAAACCTAGATGATGTGCTCTGCCACAACGAGAGAAGCCACTGAAATGGGAAGACCACACATCTCAACTCAAGACTATTCCCTGCTTGCTGCAACTAGAGAAAAGCCCACACACAGCAAGAAAGGCCCAGTACAGTCAAAAATAAACTAAATAAATATTTAAAAAGCATTAAGGAAAAAATAACTTGCACTTTTAGGACACAGAAAGCAAATGTGATGGTTTAGTTGCTAAGTAGTGTCTGACTCTTTGCAACCCCATGGACTTTAGCCTGCCAGGCTCCTCTGTCCATGGGATTTTCCAGGCAAGAATATGGGAGTGGGTTGCCATTTCCTTCTCCAGGGGATCTTCTGGACCCAGGAACTGAACCCAGGTCTCCTGCATTGCAGGCAGATTATTTACCAACTGAGCTAGGAGGTAAGCCCTATAGTTATATTTATATAAACATGAAAAATGAACTGCAGAGTAAGAAAAACTGCATCAAAATATAAACAGAGGTAGAGACTTCTGGCTGTGGCTTTGTGAAGAGTTCGTATAATCTCTTAACATACATAGCATACACACACACACACAAACTGAATAAAATGATTAAAAAAGTACCCATTTCAGGACACTGTAAATAGATAAGCAGATAACAAATTGCAGATCATTCTCAAATCTGTTAGAGCTTTAGGTAAAGAGTGAGTCTTTCTGGCATCTTGCCTGGGGCTGCTCCCACCCATCCACAGCCCCAGCTCAGTCCTTGAAGAACACAATTTTATCAACATGAGGCTAGCCGAGAAAACCAGCACCTTTGCTGGCAGAGGAGGCTAGTGACTCATTTAAAGCATGGGATAAAAGCCTACAG
The DNA here is from genome assembly GCF_027580195.1 of Bos mutus. NCBI lineage: Eukaryota > Metazoa > Chordata > Mammalia > Artiodactyla > Bovidae > Bos > Bos mutus. Next base: position 39,120,214 of record NC_091636.1, on the reverse strand, counting down.
ATTTATCAGATAAAAGTGGCCAGCGTAGTAGGAAGTGAATTGGGGAATGCCTGGTAATTGTTAGCCTGAATATGCTGTACTGGTTGGTGTCAGTAGCAGGCCAGTCATCAATTTTAACTGAAAGAACCTTGAAATGAGAGAGCCATAAAAAGGCTAAATAAGCTCTTCCAACATCTCTGGCCATCTGGGAAACCACATACACATGCAGGGGACACTGGAGGGTCCAGCAAAAAGCAACCAAAGGAGACTTGAAATGTGGTAGAGCTTTTGAACGCACTCCCCAATCTGCATACAGATCGCTCAACAGAGGATGAAAGACATAGCATCTGGAGGCATTTGAGCACAACCTCTTCCCAAGTCAGTGGGTCAACACTAGCTGGGCAGACACAGGGGTCACCCCCAGGAGCCCAGACTAAAAATTAAAGTAAGCATTGAAACCTGAGCAAAGACTTTCAGTATTCGGTCCACTGTGTAGGAACTTGGAAATCATCAATCCATTCTAACAATATAGAAGCTGATCACACTGAAAAATCACTAACTCTTCTTTGATCTGTCAGAGAAGTAAGGTCATGGGTCACAAGTCAACTGATGCCTCTGAAACTGGAGAAACAGGTGAATACAGAGAATCACAGTTTACCAGAACAGATCACCATCTTGACAGGAAGCAGTACTGGGGTTAAGAAAACCTGAACTGTAGTTGATGAATTTCTGGGAGCTCAGTGTGGGCAAAAATTTAAAATTTTTAATTAAAAATTAGGAGAGTTAAAAATTCCAAGGTTACTCAATCATAGGGGATCCCCCACACTTTATATTTTTATCTCCAGGAACTTTATCAGGTTTTCAAAGTGAATATTAGAGAAAAATACCCCTTGCTTGCAGCAGGGAGGGGGAGAAAATGGCCATTTAAAAAATATACCAGAGCATTCTGCTTAACAAGGCCTGCCTTCAAGAGAAACTTTTTTTTTAAGTAGACCATAAATATTGTTTTTTTTTTTTTCCTGGAGCCTAACCAACCTGAGAAGATGGAGATATCCAACTTTAGCCTCTTCCATGCTGTCCCATCTGAGGGAGAGGGGAACTGAGGCTTACTTGAAGAGTTCACAGTCCAGAGGCATGGGCTCACCAAATCACAGGATTATACAATGCTTCCCTTCCCCCAACACCTTACTACCACATTACTAAAGGCCTCTTTGGAGCAGTTCCTTTTATACAATACATCATGCCCAACTATCAGGAAGAAATATAAGGCATATTAAAAGTCAAAGACCATAATTTAAAGAGACAGAACAAGCATCAGTATCTTACTTACTTAGAAATGGAAAATGAAGTGGCTCAGTTGTGTCCAACTCTTTGCAACCCATGGACTGTACTGCCAGGCTCCTCTGCCCATGGATTTTCCAGGCAAGAATACTGGAGTAGGTTGCCATTTCCTTCTCCAGGGGATCTTCCCGACCAAAGGATCGAACCTGGATCTCCCGCACTGCAGGGAGACTCTTTACCCTCTGAGCCACTGGAATTATCAGACTGAGAATCTAAAACAACTATGTGATGTCCAAGGGCAGGAGATGGATTTCTCAGCTCAAAATAGAGAATACACCCTTCTGCTGTCTTTTTTGGCGTGTGGGGAGGGTGTCTGTTATTGGTCTATCTGGACCCTCAAGGACTGGGCGATGTCTACCCATCCTGGAGAGGGTGGAACTTCTTTACTCAGTCGACTGATTCAGATGCTCATCTCTCCTGGAAACACCCTCACAGACACACTCAGAAATAATTTTCTGCCAGCTATTTGGGCATCCTTAAGCCCAGTCAAGTTGACACAAAAGTCACCATCATAAATCCACTCCTCATCAACTTGATATCTATACACATCTCCTTAATCTTCAAATGAAGACAATAACAAGGTCATCATTCTACCTGACATGATACAGCTCTCCTGGTTACAACTGAAAAGACACTAATCCCTTCCCCAGAAGAGGAGATGAAGTCCTTCAGGATGTTGACTAGCCTTGTGGTATCCCATAACTGAAAACTATGATGTACATTTGATGATCCTTAAAGGCTGATATAAAGCTAATACATCTTATGTTACATGATAAGAAAATAAAATAGTAAAGAAAACAAAGACATTTGCTTAATATGAATATGTGTATACACACACATACACAGATGTATTTATAAAATAAGGAGGAAATTCTCATTACAATTACAGTTCTCATTTCTGTAACTGTTTGTGTGGTCATGGCTGGTATTTATAACTATCTTTTTCTACTACCCAATCTATATCCCTTTTGTCGTCAAGAAGCACCTCAGCTGGTAATGATTCTTTATCTAGTAAAGTGGCCCAAACCTTCATTCCTGAATGGGTCATTACTAATCTGGCCTGGATTAGGATGTTGTAGTTTTTCATTGATCTTAATCACAGGGCTCAGTACTACTAAGAAAAGCCCTAAGGGACCTGGTGTATTCCAGACAGACTCTCCTGACCTCCACTGTGGAGTAGTACTCCAGTTTCCCCTGAGGGATCAGGAGCAATGACCCCAGTCAGCACAGTAACTCCTTTCCCTGTCTTTTGATTCAAAGGTATAAGGAACCCAAATAACCAGGAGTCGGTCTTAACTTCCAGTTCAGTGGAGTCATTGTATCTCCTAATGAATGCATTCATCCCTCTAGAACTAAGACCTTTAGACCAGCAGAACATACAGTTATGGTAAAAGGAAGCAAAAATTTTGTTAGTGGGTCATAGGGATAATGATGAGTGATGGTACTCACATTTCCATCCCTTGATTCCTAGACCTGTGAATCCTGACTATTGGAGAAACAGCACCATATACTGGATGCTTGATTCAAAGAATATACAGCCTTCTGGAGAAGCTTGACCCAGCCTTGCAAAGTATTGCCACCTAGCTGACACTGTAACAGAGTCTTCAAAAGACATCCCACTATTTTATCAAGCTAGCTGCTTTAGGATGGTGGGCAACCATCCTAAGGGCTTCCCTGAAGGCTCAGTTGGTAAAGAATCCAGCTGCAATGCAAGAGACGCTGGTTAGATGCCTGGGTTGGGAAGATCTGCTGGAGAATGGATAGGCTACCCACTCCAGTGTTCTTGGGCTTCCCTTGTAGCTCAGCTGGTAAAGAATCCACCAGCAATGTGGGAGACCTGGGTTCGATCCCTGGATTGGGAAGATCCCCTGGAGAAGGGAATGGCTACCCACTCCAGTATTTTGGCCTGGATAATTCCATGGGCTGTATAATCCATGGGGTCGCAAAGAATCAGATACAACTGAGTGACTTTCACTAACTATGCTAAAGTGGTGAATTCCACGAGCCTGGGTCCATTGCCATGGACTTCCTTTGCTGTGAAGTGATTCCTTTGCTGTGAAGTGATTTCCTTGATATGAAGCAATATTGTGTGGAATATCATGATGGTGAATAAGGCATTCTCTGAGTCCCCAGATGGTAGTTTTGGCAGAAGCACTGAATGCAGGAAATGCAAATCTGCATCCAGAGTAAGGGTCTGTTCCAGTAAGGACAAAACACTGGCCCTTCCCTGATGGGAGTAGTTCAAAGTAACCAGCCTGCTACCAGGTAAATGACTGCTCACCTGGGGAATGGTGCCGTATGGGGAATCAGCATTGGTTCCAGGTGGTGCAGCGGTAAAGAATCCACCCGCCAGTGCAGGAGACACACGAGATTCGGCTTTGATCCCTGGGTCAAGAAGATCTCCTGGGGAAGGAAATGACAACCCACTCCAGTATTCTTGCCTGGAAAGTTTCATGGACAGAGGAGCCTGGCTTGCTACAGACCATGGCGTTGCAAAGAGTCAGACATGACTGACCATGTACACACATCGTATCACTCTGTCCTGGCATCCTGGGCACTCAGCAGTGGCCATGATCTAGTTGTCCTTGGTGAGTGGAGTCCGTGGTGTTGAGCCCACTCCTGGTACCAAAATCTATATTAGGTTCTCCAGAGAAGCATAACCAGCAGTACATATAGACAGAGATATATAAGAGGAGCTTTATTATAGAAACTGGCTCATATGTAGTTACAGAGGATGAGAAGTACCACAGTCTGCCATGTATAAGCTAAAGAGCCAGGAAAGCTGATGGCATAATTTAGTCCGAGTTTGAAGGCCTGAGAACCAAGGGAGCCAATGGTGTAAATCCCAATATGAGGACAAAGACGTGAGAACTGGGGGATGTGGGGACCTCTGATGTAAGTCTTGGAAATGAAAGGCTCAAAGGGCTGGAGTAGATGGATTTCACAGTTCAAGAAAAGAAAGTGAGACTCACCCTTCCTTTGCCCTTTTTGATTGTATTCAGACCCTCAATAGATTTGATTACCGTGATATTGAGTGGTTTGCCTTGGAAATGAACAGAGATCATTCTGTCCGTTTTGAGATTGCATCCAAGTACTGCATTACAGACTCTTTTCTTGACTATGATGGCTTCTCCATTTCTTCTAAGGAATTCCTGCCCACAGTAGTAGATATAATGGTCATCTGAGTTAAATTCACCCATTCCAGTCCATCTTAGTTCGCTGATTCCTAGAATGTCGATGTTCACTCTTGCCATCTCCTGTTTGACTACTTCCAATTTGCCTTGATTCATGGACCTGGCATTCCAGGTTCCAATGCAATATTGCTCTTTACAGCATTGGACCTTGCTTCTATCACCAGTCCCATCCACAACTGGGTGTTGTTTTTGCTTTGGCTCCATCCCTTCATTCTTTCTGGAGTTATTTCTCCACTGATCTCCAATAGCATATTGGGCACCTACTGACCTGGGGAGTTCATCTCTCAATGTCCTATCTTTTTGCCTTTTCATACTTTTCATGGGGTTCTCAAGGCAAGAATACTGAAGTGATTTGCCATTCCCTTCTCTAGTGGACCACATTCTGTCAGACCTCTCCACCATGACCCGTCCATCTTGGGTGGCCCCACACGGCATGCCTTAGTTTCAGTGAGCTAGACAAGGCTGTGGTCTGCGTGATCAGATTGGCTAGTTGTCTGTGATTGTGGTTTCAGTCTGTCTGCCCTCTGATGCCCTCTCTCAGCACCTACCATCTTACTTGGGTTTCTCTTACCTTGGATGTGAGGTATCAAGCTGGTTTTAGAAAAGACAGAGGAACCGGAGATCAAATTGCCAATATCCGCTCAGTTCAGTTCAGGTCAGTCGCTCAGTCTTGTCTGACTCTTTGTGACCCCATGAATCGCAGCACTCCAGGCCTCCCTGTCCCTCACCAACTCCCGGAGTTCACTCAGACTCACATCCATCGAGTCAGTGATGCCATCCAGCCATCTCATCCTCTGTCATCCCCTTGTCCTCCTGCCCCAAACCCTCCCAGCATCAGAGTCTTTTCCAATGAGTCAACTCTTTTGCATGAGGTGGCCAAAGGACTGGAGTTTCAGCTTTAGCATCATTCCTTCCAAAGAAATCCCAGGGCTGATCTCCTTCAGAATGCACTGGTTGGATCTCCTTGCAGTCCAAGGGACCCTCAAGAGTCTTCTCCAACACCACAGTTCAAAAGCATCAGTTCTTCAGTGCTCAGCCTTCTTCACAGTCCAACTCTCACATCCATACATGACCACTGGAAAAACCATAGCCTTGACTAGACAGACCTTTGTTGGCAAAGTAATGTCTCTGCTTTTGAATATGCTGTCTAGGTTGGTCATAACTTTCCTTCCAAGGAATAAGCATCTTTTAATTTCATGGCTGCAGTCACCATCCGCAGTGATTTTGGAGCCCAAAAAATTAAAGTCTGACACTGTTTCCACTGTTTTCCCATCTGTTTCCCATGAAGTGGTGGGACCAGATGCCATAATCTTCGTTTTCTGAATGTTGAGCTTTAAGCCAACTTTTTCACTCTCGACTTTTACTTTCATCAAGAGGCTTTTGAGTTCCTCTTCACTTTCTGCCTTAAGGGTGGTGTCATCTGCATATCTGAGGTTATTGATATTTCTCCCGGCAATCTTGATTCCAGCTTGTGCTTCTTCCAGTCCAGCGTGTCTCATGATGTACTCTGCATATAGGTTAAATAAGCAGGGTGACATTATACAGCCCTGACATACTCCTTTTCCAATTTGGAACCAGTCTGTTGTTCCATGTCCAGTTCTAACTGTTGCTTCCTGACCTGCATACAGATTTCTAAAGAGGCAGGTCAGGTGGTCTGGTATTCCCATCTCTTTCAGAATTTTCCACAGTTTATTGTGATCCACACAGTCAAAGGCTTTGGCATAGTCAATAAAGCAGAAATAGATGTTTTTCTGGAACTCTCTTGCTTTTTCCATGATCCAGCAGATGTTTTGATCTCTGGTTCCTCTGCCTTTTCTGAAACCAGCTTGAACATCAGGAAGTTCACGGTTCACATGTTGTTGAAGCCTGGCTTGGAGAACTTTGAGCATTACTTTACTAGCATGTAAGATGAGTGCAATTGTGCGGTAGTTTGAGCATTCTTTGGCATTGCCTTTCTTTGGGATTGGAATGAAAACTGACCTTTTCCAGTCCTGTAGCCACTGCTGAGTTTTCCAAATTTGCTGGCATATTGAGTGTAGCACTTTCACAGCATCATCTTTCAGGATTTGGAATAGCTCAACTGGAATTCCACTGGTCCACTGGAGAAGGGAATGGCAAACCACTTCAGTATTCTTGCCTTGAGAACCCCATGAACAGTATTAAAAGGTAAAATGATAGGATACTGAAAGAGAAATTCCCCAGGTCAGTAGGTGCCCAATATGCTACTGGAGATCAGTGGAGGAATAACTCCAGGAAGAATGAAGGGATGGAGCCAAAGCAAAAACAGTACCCAGCTGTCGATGTGACTGGTGATAGAAGCAAGGTCCAATGCTGTAAAGAGCAATATTGCATAGGAACCTGGAATGCCAGGTCCATGAATCAAGGCAAATTGGAAGTGGTCAAACAATAGATGGCAAGAGTGAATGTCGACATTCTAGGAATCAGCGAACTGAAATGGACTGGAATGGGTGAATTTAACTCAGATGACCATTGTATCTACTACTGTGGGCAGGAATCCCTCAGAAGAAATGGAGTGGCCATCATGGTCAACAAAAGAGTCTGAAATGCAGTACTTGGATGCAATCTCAAAAATGGCAGAATGATCTCTGTTCATTTCCAAGGCAAGCCATTCAATATCACAGTAAAATTAACCATAATAAGTGCTTATTTGGGGACAAAATTATACTGGAAATCTCTATCTTCCACTGAATTTTTCTGTGAATGTAAAACTGCTCTAAAAGTTTATTAATCAAAAATAAAAACCAAGCACACACAGATAACACCAGAGCGAAGACATTAGCCTCCCAACACGATGGAGAGACAGGTTGTATAGTGTACCCAATAAACAGAACCCCACAAAGATGTATCAGAATCTGTGATTACTCCTATGATTATCTAAAATGTAGCATTATCAACAACAACAAAAAGAGAAGAATACAGAGAGGCAGAAGCCCATGACTCAGAAAAAGAGCAGTCAACAGAAATTGACTCTTAAGTGGGCTAGATGTTGGATTTAGCAAAGACTTCAAAGCAGCTATCATAAATATGTTGAATTAAAGGAAATAGTTCAAAGAATTAAAAGAAAATATTATGAAAATTATTTAGTAAATATGAAATCTTCATATTTTTATAGAGAAATATAAACTGCTTTTAAAAACTAGCTAAAATGGAAATTCTGGAGTTTTAAGATATAGTAACTTATAAAAAATGTGTCAATGGTCTCAACATCAGCTTTGAGATAGCAGAAAAGACAGTTCAGTTCAGTTCAGTCGCTCAGTCGTGTCCTACTTTGTGCGACCCCATGGACTGTAGCCCGCCAGGCTCCTCCATCCATGGGATTCTCTAGGCAAGAATACTGGAGTGGGTTGCCATTTCCTTCTCCAGGGGAATCTTCCCAACCCAGGGATTGAACCCAGGTCTCCCACACTGCAGGCAGACGCTTTAACCTCTGAGCTACCAGGGAAACCCAGAAAAGATAGAGGTAGCTCAAAAGCAGGTCACTAGAGATGATCCAGTCAAAAGAATAGCAAGATAGAATAGGCAATACTGAAGAGAAATGAGAGCATCAGATGTCTGTGTGACAACAGCAGGAGTACACACACTCATGTAATGGGAGTTCCATAAGGAGAGGAGAAAGAAGGCAGAAAATCATCTAAAGAAATCATGGCCCCGAAGTTCCCAAATTTGATAAAAATGTTATCCACAGATCTGAAAGTCTCAATGCCAAGTAAGGTAAGCACAAATAAAACCACAGTTGCACATGTAGTCAAATTGTTGAATGACAAAAAGAAAATCTTAAAAGCAGCAATGGAAAAACAACTATTTACAGGAGAACAGTAATATGATTAATGGTTGATTTTTCATCAGATAAATTAAGGCTAGAAGGCAGTGGAAAATACTGCAGTAAAATTCAGCCAAGAATTGTACATCCCACAAAAGTATCCTTCAGAAATAAAGGTGAGATAAAGACATTTCTGGGTAAAGAAAATCAGGATTTATTGGTAGCAGCCTTGTAGTAAAAGAAACACTAAAGGAAACCCTCAGGCTGAAAGAAAATGACAGCAGATGGTAAGTCATCCACAGAAAGGAATGGAATTGGAACTGATAAGTATGAGGGGAAATACAGTAGATTATATTCACATACACAAATATTCGTCAGCTTGTGAATGTGTAAACAAATGTCGTATATCCATATGATAGAAAAATACTCATTTAGAAAAAGGAGTGAAGTACTAACTCATACAACAACATGGATGAACCTCAAAACAGCATGCTACATGAAAGAATCAGCTTGAAAAGACTACATATTGTGTGATCACATCATGTATCATGGTTACATAACTATTACAGACTGTATAATTACAATGGGTGAATGTGTGTTATACAGCTTATACCTAAATACAGTGGCTAAAAAATGTTAGTGCCTGTTCCCAAGTGATGTGTATGGAGATAATTTTCATTTTCTTTTTGCTTCTCTGCATTTTCTAGATTGATTACAAAAATATCTATTATGTTTGGAATAAAAGACATCATTGGAAGTAAATTTTTAAACAATAACAACTGTAAATTTAAAATTCTTTTAAAATCAAAACTCACTCTCTCCACACACATACTCTCAACAGGAACCCCAACAAATGGAAATCTCTGTAAGACTTTAACTAAAAATATAGTCTTCCATTGCACAGGAGAGTTTAATTTGTGGTTATTTTAGGTCTTAGAATAAGACTGTTCAGACATAAGCTTTCTTTTCCTACAGAAAATCCATGCATTTCATCAAAAAAATAAAATTAGAACTTCATCTGATGCCATCAAACTATATCTCAGACTGTTTGAAGCTTTTATGAGTCCTGGAAAGAGGACAGCTATGGGCTGTCTAATTGATTGAGCCAAAGTTGAAATTAGAGACTTGTAAAGGTTAGCATATTGCCTTAAATAATTGTTTCCCTTTTATGCAGATGCTGTTGGGCTGTATTTTATGAAAAGCATCACTGCATATCAAACAACATTAGGCCCAGAGGATTATGAAACACTGACAACTGTTGAAGAATTTTGCAAATGGCTTGTTCAAAATGGGGAAAAGCGGGTAAATATTATCAACTCACAAATGTACTTGCTAGATTGTTTGTTAGATGGAGGCAACCTTTTTCATTTCGTAATTCAGAAAGTCCGATGCTGTAAAGAACAATATTGCATATGAACCTGGAATGTTAGATCCATGAATCAAGGTAAATTGGAAGTGGTCAAACAGGAGATGGCAAGAGTGAACATTGACATTTTAGGACTCAGTGAACTAAAATGGACCAGAACAGATGAATTTAATTCAGATGACCATTATATCTACTACTGTGGGCAAGAATCCATTTGGAAGAAATGGAGTAGCCTTCATAGGCAACAAGAGTCCAAAAGGCAGTACTTGGGTGCAGTCTCAAAAATGACAGAATGATCTCTGTTTCCAAGGCAAACCATTCAATATCACAGTAATCCAAGTCTATGCCCCAACCACTAATGCTGAAGAAGCTGAAGTTGAATGGTTCTATATGAAGACCTACTGAGCTGAGCACCAAAGAATTGATGCTTTTGAATGGTCGTGTTGGAGAAGACTCTTGAGACGCCCTTGGACTGCAAGGAGGTCCAACCAGTTCATCCTAAAGGCGATCAGTCCTGGGTGTTCATTGGAAGGACTGATGTTGAAACTGAAACTCCAATACTTTGGCCACCTGATGTGAAGAGCTGACTCATTTGAAAACACCCTGATGCTGGGAAAGATTGAGGGAGGGAGAAGGGAGTGACAGAGGATGAGATGGTTGGATGGCGTCACCGACTTGATAGACATGAGTTTGGGTAAACTCTGGGAGTTGGTGATGGACAGGGAGGCTTGGCATGCCGTGGTCCGTGGGATTGCAAAGAGTCGGACATGACTGAGTTGAACTGAACTGATGGAGACCTACGAGACCTTCTAGAACTAACACCAAAAAAAGATGTCTTTTTCATCATAGGGGACTAGAATGCAAAAGTAGGAAGTCAAGAAACACCTGGAGTAATAGGCAAATTTGGCCTTGGAGTACAAACAAAGCAGGGCAAAGGCTAACAGAGTTTTGCCAAGAGAACGCACTGGTCATAGCAAACACCCTCTTCCAACAACACAAGAGATGACTCTCTACATGGACATCACCAGACAGTCAATGCCAAAATCAGATTGATAATATTCTTTGCAGCCAAAGATGGAGAAGCTCTATACAGTCAGCAAAAACAAGACTGGGAGCTGACTGTGGCTGAGATCATGACTCCTTATTGCAAAATTCAGACTTAAATGGAAGAGTGTAGGGAAAACCACTGGGCTTCTCTGGTGGCTCAGCTGGTAAAGAATCCACCTGCAATCTGGAGACCTGTATTCAATCCCTGGGTTGGGAAAATCCCCTGGAGAAGGACATGGCAACCTACTCTAGTATTATGGCCTGGAGAATTCCATGGACTGTTTAGTCCATGGGGTTGCAAAGAGTCAGACACGACTGAGTGACTTTCACTTCTTCTAGGGAAAACTACTAGGCCATTCAGGTATGACCTAAATCAAATCCTTTATGATTATACAGTGGAAGTGACGAATAGATTCAGGAGATTAGATCTGATAGACACAGTGTCTGAAGAACTGTGGATGGAAGTTCATAACATTGTATGGATGTTTGGTGGTGATCAAAACCATCCCCAAGAAAAAGAAATGCAAAAAGGCAAAATGGCTGTCTGAGGAGGCCTTAAAGATTGCTGAGAAAAGAAGAGAAGTGAAAGGCAAAGGAGAAAAGGAAAGATATACCCATCTGAATGCAGAGTTCCAAAGAATAGAAAGGAGAGATAAGAAAGCCTTCCTAAGTGAACAGTGCAAAGAAATAGAGGAAAACAATAGAATGGGAAAGACTAGAGATCTCTTCAAGAAAATTAGAGATACCAAGGGAATATTTCATGCAATCAGATCAGATCAGATCAGTCGCTCAGTCGTGTCCGACTCTTTGCGACCCCATGAATCGCAGCACACCAGGCCTCCCTGTCCAGCACCAACTCCCAGAGTTCACTCAGACTCACGTCCATCGAGTCACTGATGCCATCCAGCCATCTCATCTTCTGTCGTCCCCTTCTCCTCTTGCCCCCAATCCCTCCCAGCATCATAGTCTTTTACAATGAGTCAACACTTCGCATGAGGTGGCCAAAGTACTGAAGTTTCAGCTTCAGCATCATTCCCTCCAAAGAAATCCCAGGGCCGATCTCCTTCAGAATGGACTGGTTGGATCTCCTTGCAGTCCAAGGGACTCTAAAGAGTCTTCTCCAACACCACAGTTCAAAAGCATCAATTCTTTGGCGCTCAGCCTTCTTCACAGTCCAACTCTCACTTCCATACATGACCACAGGAAAAACCATAGCCTTGACTAGACGGACCTTTGTTGCAAAGATGGGCACAATAAAGAACAGAAATGGTATGGACCTAACACAGCAGAAGATATTAAGAAGAGGTGGCAAGAATACACAGAAGAACTATACAAAAAAGATCTTAATGACCCAGATAAGCATGATGGTGTGATCACTCACCTAGAGCCCGATTTCCTGGAGTGTGAAATCAAGTGGGCCTTAGGAAGCATCACTACAAACAAAGCTAGTGGAGGTAATGGAATTCCAGCTGAACTATTTGAAATCCTAAAAGATGATGCTGTTGGCACCCAATAGGCCAGCAAATTTGGAAAACTTAGCAGTGGCCACAGGACTGGAAAAGGTCAGTTTTCATTCCAATCTCAAAGAAAGGCAGTGCCAAAGAATGTTCAAACTACTGCACAATTGCACTCATTTCACATGCTAACAATGGCAACCCACTCCAGTGTTCTTGCCTGGAGAATCCCAGGGATTGGGGAGCCTGGTGGGCTACCATCTATGGGGTCGCACAGGGTTGGACACGACTGAAGTGACTTAGCAGCAGCAGCAGCAGCACACGCTAACAAAGTGAAAGTGAAGTGAAGCCACTCAGTCATGTCCAACTCTTTGCGACCCCATGGACTGTAGCTTACCAGGCTCCTCAGTCCATGGAATTCTCCAGGCAAGAGTACTGGAGTGGGTTGCCATTTCCTTCTCCAGGGGATCTTCCCGACCCAGGGATTGAACCCAGGTCTCCCCCTTTGCAGGCAGATGCTTTACCGTCTGAGCCACTAGGGAAGCCCACACTCTAACAAAGTAATGCTCAAAATTCTCAAAACGATGCTTCAACATTACATGAACTGAGAACTTTCAGATGTTCAGCTGGATTTAGAAAAGGCAGAGGAACCAGAGATCAAATTGCCAACATCTGTTGGATCATAGAAAAAGGAAGAGAATTCCAGAAAAACATCTACTTCTGCTTCACTGACTACGCTAAAGCCTTTGATACACAACAAACGGTAGAAATTCTTCAAGAGATGAGAATATCAGACCACCTTACCTGCCTCCTGATAAAATTGTATGCTAGCTAAGAAGCAGCCATTAGAACTGGACATGGAACAACAGACTAATTCCCAATTGGGAAAGGTGTATGTCAAAGCTGTATATTGTCACCCTTCTTATTTAACTTATATACAGAGTACATCATGTGAAATGCTAGGCTGGATGAAACATAAGCTGGAATCAAGATTGCCAGGAGAAACATCAATAACCTCAGATATGCAGTTGACACCACCCTTATGGAAGAAAGCGAAGAGGAACTAAAGAGCCTCTTGATGAAAGTGAAAAAGGAGAGTGAAAAGCTGGCTTAAAACTCAACATTCACAAAACTAAGATTATGGCACCCCATCCCATCATTTCATGGCAAATAGATGGGCAAACAATGGAAACAGTGACAGACTTTATTTTCTTGGGCTCCAAAATCATTGTAGATGGTGACTGCAGCCATGAATTTAAAAGACACTTGCTTCTTGGAAGAAAAGCTATGACCAACCTAGACAGCTTATTAAAAAGCAGAGACATTACTTTGCCAACAAAGGTCCGTCAGGTCAAAGCTATGGTTTTTCCAGTAGTCATGTATGGATGTGAGAGTTGGACCATAAGGAAAGCTGAGTGCTGAAGAGTTGATGCTTTTGAACTGTGGTGTTGACGAACACTCTTGAGAGTCCCTTGGACTACAAGGAGATCAAACCAGTCAGTCCTAAAGGAAATCAGTCCTGAATATTCACTGAAAGGACTGATGCTGAAGCTGAAGCTCCATTACTTTGGCTACCTGATGTGAAGAACTGACATTAGAAAAGACCTTGATGCTGGAAAGCTTGAAGGCAGTAGGCGGAGAAGATGACAGAGGACAAGATGGTTGCATGGCATCACCGACTTAATGGAAGTGAGTTTGAGCAAACTCCAGGAGATGGTGAAGGATAGGGAAGCCTGGCATGCTGCAGTTCATGGGGTTTCAAACAGTCAGACATGACAGAGTGACTGAGCAACAACATTCAGAAACAGAAGCTCAGAGGGGCTCAGGTAATCCCAGGAATAAAAATAGGGCTGATGCAGCTTGCAATATTAGCCAGGAAAAAAATAAGGCTGGTGCATGTTGCAATATTAGTTTTTTTTTTAAGTATTTTTCCTGTATCTTGAAATATGAGCCCCTTCAAATCCAGGACACATATAATCTCTAGTCCTGTAACTTTAATATTTTAAGTCAAAATGGGCTTTCATCTTTAGATATAGCTAAGTGTTTTTGTTTTTTTTTTTAACTCGATATATTATTTCCTTCTCAGTTTCTGGTCTTCAGCTCCTTATTGACCAAACTTTTTTTTTCACATCAAAAAAGAGTTATAGCCATCAAAAGAAGCTTTTGATCGCTGACCTTTTTACTTAGAAGTCTGATGAGTCTAAACTCTTACTCAAAAACTTTGGACCTGAACTTAATATACTGAGTTTAGCATGAAGGCGATGAAGACCTCTATTTGTCATGAGATACCACGTGACTTTGATCTGACCAAGTCAACTCTTTATTCTTTGTCAGGCATGTGAAGAAACAGTATAGATCTGACATGATCTTGTTGGCCATGTGACAACCAGTTTATGAATAGGGTGCTAGGCACATAATAGGAAAGGTTTTTTTTTTTTTTTTTTTCAAGGAATGAAGAAAAAGCTTCTTTTATTTCACACTTGAACATTTTTATAAATGATGACATTTTCTTTAGTTCTATTAATTGCCACTCGTAGAGGCAAAAAACATGGTGACGATTTGCAATGTTTTCTATTATTTTTACAATGGCCTTGGGATTTTCTGTTGGTTCGGAAGATTAACGTGAGCTAGCAAAGCCACAGGTGTATCTAATATTTTAATTTAGTTTCCATGGTGTGAAGGCACTTGGTCAGAATCTCATAGCTTATTCTTGTTAGGTTCTGATACAGTGAACATCATGACTTTGTGATAAGACACCAATATCAATGCCTAACAGCTCTCTGCTTCTAACCACATGTACAAATCTCCTAGAGAGAGATACAGAAGCATTTGCATGCCAGCCAGGTGGCTCTGAATCTAAACCACAGGCAGGACTGTGGACAGATCAACTTTACTCCTAGGAAATTAGCTTGACGAGGGCAAGGGTTTTCGTTTTGTTCACTGCTGTGTCCTCAATGCCTGAAACGGTAACTGGTACATAGTAGGTGCTCAATAACTTGAATTACTTTGCTGAATTTCATAACACACTTCCCGTGGGATGTGCGTATGTGCTAAGTCACTTCAGTTCGACTTCAGTGTCTGACTCTTTGCAACCCTATGGACTGTAGCCCACCAGGCTTCTCTGTCCATGGGATTCTCCAGGCAAGAATACTGGAGTGGGTTGCCATGCCTTCCTCCAGGGGATCTTCCTGACCCAGGGATCAAACCCGAGTCTCCTACCTCTCCTGCATTGGCAGGTGGGTTCTTTACCACTAGTGCTACCTGAAACTGAAGCCCCAAAGAAACTGATCTCAGGGAGACAGCAGTGAGCAGTCCTGAAGAGAGACCTTAGTTCCCTGCCCAGGAATTGAACGTGGGTAGCCTGGATGAAAACCAGGAATCCTAGCTACTAGACCATCAGGGATAATTCCATTTTAAAAGGAGCTTTTTCTTCCACCCTTCAAGCCTGAGATGAGACCCTCAGCCTGTTCTAGAGGACCATCACAGAAACTCAGAAGATTTAGGAATTATGTTCCCTTGAAAAATAAATTTTTTTTTTCAAATAGAGGTTTAATCTGCCACTGATAAAAAATAAACAAGATCCACTAGCCAGAACTGCCATCTTCCAGGCTGAGAGTATCTCAGGCTTGAGAACAGGAGAAAAAGCTCCTTTTAAAATGGAATTGTTGACACTATTTTATCTTAGTATATTGAGTACAATTTATTTTCAACGAAAATATATGTGTGTGTATATTTATATATGTATTGACTATATAAAATGTTGTCTATTACACACATATACACACACACATAATTTTTTAAAGAGAGTGCAATAAAGCAAACGTTGCAAAATAATTGCCAGTTGGTGAATCTGGGTGAAAATATTTTGTGTATTTATTCTACTATTCTTTCAGGTTTTCCGAAGGTTTGAAAACTTTCTTTAAAAGTCATTAAAAAAAAAAAAAAAAAAAAAAAAGAGCAAGGGCTTGGGACTTCCTGGTGGTCCAGTGGTTAAGACTTCTCATTCTATTTCAGGGGGTGCCAGATCGATCCCTCATCAGGGAGCAAAGATCCCACATGCCTTGTGGCCAAAAAACCAAAACATAAAACAGAAACAATATTGTAACAAATTCAATAAAGACTTTAAAATTGTCCCCATTTAAAAAAAAAAAAAAAAAGCAAGGGCTATGGAATTCAGACTGGCTGGTTTGAATCTTGACACTGCTGACTGTAGGCTGTGTGAGCTCAAGCAAGATCCTTTGCCTTTATTAGTTTCCATTCCTTCATCTAGAAAAGAGTATAATAACATTTCTCTGTTGTAGGGTAGTCATAGAGATGAAATAACATTGTCCATGTGAATTAACTACTATAATTAATTATAAGCTTGGAACCTCAACTCTTCATGGAAACATTACCTAGATGACATATCACACCCGACTGACTGATCCTGGTGGGTTGTGCCATTGTGGGGTAGGATGCCTCCTGTAGAGAACAATACAACCAGCATGCTCCTTCAGAATTGCCAGGTGAATTAAAAGTATGTATGTATTTTTTTTAATCCCCTAGGAGGCTTATGGACTGCTAAAGGCTTCATTGAGATCTCAGGTCATCAGCTATGGTGACTGTAGTGAAAAAGTGGCTGAAACACTTTATAACATGGGCAAGATCTGCTTTGCCAAAGGAGAGCTCAGAAAGGCAGTTCAACTGCTAAGGAAGGTAAATACTGGCTGGTTTTGTTACATTTGCTCCCAAGCCTGTAAGCACAATGTGAGGGGAGGGATGTGTGTGTGTGTGTATTTTCCCTTTGCTTCCTTTTCTCTCGCCCTCCTTCCTTCCTTCTCTCTTTTTCAAAGTAAAGTGTTCTCTTTTGAATATTCTCCACATTGTTAGATGTGCTGAGGAAGAATATGACTATAGAAACTTTTATTGTGTCCATGCCTGGACCAGAGTCTTAAAAGAGTAACACTCTAATCCTGAAATCTTGGTATGTCAGCAGCAGAATCTTGAGGAAGGACTCGAGGTTGTGTTAGAACAAGGAACACTTTGTACAGCCATCCTTACTCAAGTACTGATTCCTAGGATCCTAGAAGTTTATTCCCTAGTAGTAGGATGTGGCAAGAGGTGTGACTAACAGTTGTTCAACCAGTCAGCTTACTAACAGACCAAGCTTAAGACTTAGTAACATTAGTAGTGATGTCTCTACTTAAAACCCAGCTTTGTTCAATGTCAGAGGAAAAGTTAGTATAAATCAGCTAATATTCATGAAAGTGAAAGTGAAAGTTACTCAGTCATGTCCAACTCTTTGTGACCCCATGGAGTATACAGTCCATGAAATTCTCCAGGCCAGAATACTGGAGTGGGTAGCCTTTCCTTTCTCCAGGGCAGAGTCAAAAGCAGTCCACACATGTATATTGCCAAATGTCAGGACTGGATACATTTTATCTCCTTTCAGGTTAACTAAATGTAATCAGAAAATACATATTAAAATAGTAAGTAACAGAAGAAAGGGGGCTTCATTTTGAAGGTTAAGGGAAAACAAAAACCCTGTGAAAATATAAGGTCACAACAACTTCTTCAGGGAAGGATAAACACATGGCTGGCAGCTCTGTCATGGAATCATAAACCTGTAAGAAGAGAAAACTTTAAAATGAATGGATCACAGTTTGAGGCCAAAAGATGAGATGAAATTAAATTTTTAAGGGTGAATTAAGGAATTTCAGGAAAACAAATTTGAAACAATTCAATCCGGATTGAAAATATTGAAGAGAATCTTAACATGCTGAGTGTTGTTGAGCAATATTCCCCAAATCTAGGATTGCAACAGAACAAAACAAATTTGTAAAACAAAATAAAAATGAAACAGAAAACAGATTCCTGAGTCCCACCCTATTAAATCAGATATTCTAAGACTGGTGTCCAGAATCTGTATTTTTAATCCTTTTTAGCCAAAGAATTCTAATCTATTTCTGAAGAGAGACTGTAATATCAGTACTTGAAATAGAAACAGTAATTAAAGAAATCATTGAAGGTAATTTTTATGAATCATAAAAGACCACATTGTAAGGGTTTGCTTACCATATTCCACACAAAATCAATGAAAGGAGAGCCCCAGCTAGAACTTACCTAGCAATGAAGGCTCTGCCCTCCATTTGGAATAGGGATTCAACCTGAATCTTTGTTTGGATGCCAGACATTGTGTATTTTACATTGCTGAGTATTGGATATTTTTGTGTTCCTGTAAGTATTCTTGAACTTTGTTCTGGAATTCAGTCAAATTACTTTGTTGTGAAATTTTGTTACACTAGAGTTTGGTCCTTTTAGATCTTGCTTTTAAGATTTGTTAGATGGGACAAGGGCTCATTTAGTCAAGGGCTGTTTATCCCCCATTTCTGAAACAAAAGTGTCAGTACCTCTGAGTAGCCCACCCAGTGCTCCACGACAACGTGGCTTTCCAGTCTGGCTGGTGGGAACAGGCATTGTACCTGGCTGTATGTAAACACTGCCCTGTTCCCTCTGGGACCTGCAGATGATTCTTTTCTCAAGCCTTGGGCAATTTTTACATGTCTGTGTTAATCAGTACTCTCCTGAATACAGTTATCCCTCTGTGTCTGTGGGGGATTGGTTCTAGGACTCCCCACCCACCCTCTTCGCCAACACCAAAGTCTGCAGATGCTCAGTCTCTAGTATAAAATGGTGTAGTACAGTCAGCCCCACTGTACCTGCACTGGTCAGCTATATTTGAAGGGGATAATCGGCAGATACAGATATTCTTTTTCTGTGCAGCTGTCTCTCCTCTGTTACTCTGCCCTAAGAATCTTCTGAGAGTCTGAGCTCCATATCCTCAATTCAGGACACTTGCTGAGCTCCACTTCCCTGCATCAAAGCTTGGAGAGGCTCTCACAGTAGTAATCTGGGGAAGTCGTAGGGTTTACTTCACTTGTTTTCCCTCTCTCAGGAACACCGCCTTTTGTTGCCCAATGTTCACTGTCTTGAAGATCGTTTCAAATATATTTTGTTTACTTTTTCTTTTTTGATTATTTCATTTGGGAGGGTAAATCTGGTGCCTGCAATTCCATCTTGATTGGATCGAGAGAGAGATCAGCAGTTAAGTTTACAATGGAAAACTGCTTAAGGGTAAAGTTATGTAGCATAAGAATGCAATGCAAATTTGGGACTCATACACTGATTTCGTTTATATCCATCCATTTGGTTACAGCTATTTGGAAAATCCTGATAGAAACCACGGCTGTAATTCTGGTGGAGACCACTCTAGGTTTTAGATAGGTGTGCTGTCAGTTTTCAGGCCAGTTACTTAGATTATCCATAGCCACGGATGGTAGTGGAAGCTTCAGCAAAGCAGAAGGGAGAAGCTCAGAGGGGTCAGAGCCTTCAGTTCAGACTCCTTCCTGCTTAGTAGGGAAGCAGGAGGAAACAGAAGTTCAGCCTTTTGAAATGTAAACCTGTGACATCTCAGTTCCACTTGTGCTCTCCTGAGTTTGATTTATAGTTAAGGTGCTTGCTATCTGCTTCTCTTTAACTTACTATGTTTCTCAACTTGCCTGCAGTGTCTGATGATTCAAATACTCATATATGGAGATGAGCACAGTAAAAGCAGAGACACAAAAAACCTCCTGACCCTAATGCAGAGGTGAGTTCTGGTCCTGATCATCAACCAAGTCTTCAGTGTGGATATACGCATAGCATGGCCTCTCCCAGATTCATTTATTTGGGGTGATTCACCTCTATTATTCTTGTTAGGCAAAATGCCAACCTGTACTTTGGATGAGGTCAAATTCTAACCTGGAGGTACCTAGCCAATTTCTAGTAGTCTTTCGAACCCAAAGCTATAGGGATCTGCTGAAATAATATTTAGTATTTATATCTCCTTCAATGATGAATGTTATAACCAAATCCCACTAGACTGTCTCAGCTAACAGAGTGATAGATACAAATTAGGTTTATAACAAAGTAAGTGAATACATTAAACTTACTTTTCTTGCTGAATATATAAAATCTAAGTCCCTAAACATAAGGCAAGTTTCACGGGGGGGCAGGAAATATTAATAGTTGTCTCCAAAAGTAATAATTTAAGAACCTCTTCAGATTCATTTTAAAAAATGTTTAAAATTTCAGCCAAAGACAGTGTTTTGTGCTGACTTGCCCCTTTATTTATCCTTGGCATATCATTGCTGTTTATTTCAGAATGATGTTGATCCTGAACTGTTGTCTTTTGTTGAGTGTGTGTTAAATCCCTGAAAC
The DNA here is from genome assembly GCF_027580195.1 of Bos mutus. Classification (NCBI taxonomy): domain Eukaryota; kingdom Metazoa; phylum Chordata; class Mammalia; order Artiodactyla; family Bovidae; genus Bos; species Bos mutus. The sequence continues at coordinate 39,099,814 of NC_091636.1, read as the reverse complement.
TGAGCTAGGTCCTATCCATAAAGAACCTAAGCCTGACAAACACCCTACACAATAGCTCTCATTTGCCAGAAGGAGTCTGATATTCTGTAAAGGAACATGCTTAAATTCATGTAAGTCCTGGAGGTTTAGATCCAAGCAAGTGTGACTCTAAAGGCCATGTGCTTTCCCCTTAGAGCCCTTTAACAAAGAAGGGTGCCATTATGGGGTGAGAGTTAGGATTCTGATTGCTTTTCATTGGAGGTGATTCATAGTTAGTACTTTCTCATCAGGTTGGCCAGGTGGGGAACAAGCTGGGCACAGAGAATTCATGCAGCCCATCTTGTCCCCACCTGCCTCAGTCAGAATCACACCTAAAAGAAGCCCAGCAGAAGACTGTCTCATGTTTCCTCTTACCCAGGACAGCACGTTCTCTAGCCTCTCTCAGAGATGCCCATGGTAGGAGGGGATATGGGGAACTCTGCCCCCTGCCCACTGGTGTATGTGAAAGTATGTCCTCTTAGTAACCATCAGTTCAGTTCAGTTCAGTTCAGTTGCTCAGTCATGTCTGACTCTTTGTGAATCCATGGACTGCAGCACACCAGGCCTCCCTGTCCATCACCACCAGCTCCTGGAGTTTACTCAAACTCTTGTCCATTGAGTCAGTGAAGCCACTCAACCATCTCATTCTCTGTCTTCCCCTTCTCCCACCTTCAATCTTTCCCAGAATCCGGGTCTTTTCAAATGAGTCAGTTCTTTGCATTACATGGCCAAAGTACTGAAGTTTCAGTTTCAGCATCAGTCTTTCCAATGAATATTCAGGACTGATTTTCTTTAGGATGGACTGGTTGGATCTCTTTGCAGTCCAAGAGACTCTCAAGAGTCTTCTTCAACACCACAGTTCAAAAGCATCAATTCTTTGGTGCTCAGCTTTCTTTATAGTCCAACTCTCACATCCATACATGACTACTGGAAAAACCATAGCTTTGACTAGATGGACCTTTGTTGGCAAAGTAATGTCTCTGCTTTTTAATATTCTGTCTAGGTTGGTCATAACTTTTCTTCCAAGGAGCAAGTGTCTTTTAATTTCATGGCTACAGTCACCATCAGTGATTTTGGAGCCCCCCAAAATAAAGTCTCTCATTGTTTCCCCATCTACTTGCCATGGAGTGATAGGACCAGATGGCATGATCTTCGTTTTCTGAATGTTGAGTTTTAAGCCAGCTTTTTCACTCTCCTCTTTCACTTTCATCAAGAAGCTCTTTAGTTCTTCTTCACTTTCTGCCATAAGTGTGGTGTTATCTGCATATCTGAAGTTATTGATATTTCTCCCAGCAATCTTGATTCCAGCTTGTGCTTCATCCAGCCCAGTGTTTCTCGTGATGTACTCTGCATATAAGTCAAATAAGCAAGGTGACAATATACAGCCTTGACGTACTTCTTTCCCGATTTGGAGCCAGTCTGTTGTTCTATGTCCAGTTCTAACTGTTGCTTCCTGACCTGCATACAGATTTCTCAAGGCATTTCTCAGGTGGTCTAGGTATTCCAAACTCTTTAAGAATTTTCCACAGTTTGCTGTGATCCACACAGTCAAAGGCTTTGGCATAGTCAATAAAGCAGAAGTAGATGTTTTTCTGGAATTCTCTTGCTTTTTGACGATCCAGTGGATATTGGCAATTTGATCTCTGGTTCCTCTGCCTTTCCTAAAACCAGCTTGAACATTTGGAAGTTTTCAGTTCACATACTGTTGAAGCATCGCTTGGAGAATTTTGAGCATTACTTTGCTAGAGTGTGAAATGAGTGCAGTTGTGCAGTAGTTTGAGCATTCTTTGGCATTGCCTTTCTATGGGATTGGAATGAAAACTGACCTTTTCCAGTCCTGTGGCCACTGTTGAGTTTTCCAAATTTTCTGGCATATTGAGTGCAGCACTTTCACAGCATCATGTTTCAGGATTTGAAATAGCTCAACTGGAATTCCATCACCTCCACTAGCTTTGTTCGCAGTGATGCTTCCTAAGGCCCACTTGACTTTTCACTCAAGGATGTCTGGCTCTAGGTGAGTGATCACACCATCGTGATTATCTGGGTCGTGAAGATCTTTTTTGAATAGTTCTTCAAATGTTCAGAAACCATAAGAACATTAATAATAACTGTAATGTAGAACTTATACCAATCACCTCATGTTATAAAATACATATACTATTTCTGACTCATAAATAACCCTATTTGGTAGGTGTTTTTATCTTTCATGTTCAGGTGGTGAAACTGGTAGTCAGAAAGTTTGAGTATCTTGTTTAAAATCATCTAGCCAGTACTGTGGTAAGATTTGAACCCAGATCTGTTGTATTTAAAAAATGTACTGCCTTTCACTCTGTAACAGGGATTCTGACTTTGAGGAATTTGAGAATACATATGGGGGCACCTGGCCAGCAGGCATGTCCCCAGAGTCTCATTTTACATATGGTGGAACTGAGTACAGATCACGTTCAAGTTAAATTTCCCAGGAGGAGGAAGAGCTGGGATGTGAACGTAGGTCTCTCACTCCAGAATGTGCCCTTCATATGGAAGGTAGCCTACTCTCTGAAGGCAGGCTCTCTGGATTTTAAATCAGGCTCCATCACTCAGCTCTCTGACCTGGGTGAGGTTACTTAACCTCTCTCAACCTCTATTTATTCATCAGTAAAATAGCAGTGCCTTCCTTGAAAAGTGGGTTTTTCTGAGACTTAATAAGATCACATATAATACAGCACTTAGATCAGGGCCTGACAGGTCTTGAGTACTGAGTGAATGTTGGCATAAGAATAAAATTATAATAAGAATTATCTTTCTGAGGTGCTGGAGATAATAGATCAGATATCACCTATTACTTCCCAGGTGGCACTAGTAGTAAAGAACCCACCTGCCAGTGAAGGAGACATAAGAGACTCAGGTTCTATCACTGGGTTGGGAAGATCCCCTGGAGGAGGGTGTGGCAACCCACTCCAGTATTCTTGCCTGGAGAATCCCATGGACAGAGGAGCCTGGCAGGCTACAGTCCATAGGATTGCAGAGTTGGACATGACTGAAGTGACTTAGCATGCAAGAGTGATGGGTAAAGAGTATTGCTAGAGTCAGCCCTGTCATCTTAACCTGCCTCTGCCGCTTACTATACATAACCTTGGGAAAATCACTTAACTTCTGAGCCTTGCTTTCTCCATCACTAAAATGCAGATAATAGTATATCACATAGAGTTACTGTGAGCTTTAAATAAAATAATGTATATAACATGCATAGGCTAGTGCCTGACAGAGTATGTTCTCAGTAAATGTTAGCCAAGCATCCTTTCCTCTGCATTATTCTGTACTATACAGCCTTTTGCTTCTAGGGAAGTGGGTCACAATATTTGAAATTGTAATTGTGATTAATTGTTAGACAGTATTACAATATGTTTGTGTTTGAGAATTTGAATCTGAACATACTAGGTACACTTTGTACTTTAGAGGTAATAATGAAACTAAAAGAGCAAAACATGTAGTTTCAGACAAGAAATGCTTGTTCCTCAAAACCGAAAGCAAAAGTTCTACTCAGCTTGTATTTGAAAAGAGAAACTCCAGAATAGCTGGAGTGAATCCATTGCCTCAGTAGCCTGAGTTCGCTTTCCACCTCCGCGTCTCAGTGTTCCTTGTCCTCCATGATTTGAAAAGAATCATAGGAGCGGGAGAAATTAAGAGGCATTGGAATAACCCAATTCAGATCCCAGGTAGTATGAACTTCTTTTGGTTCTTGGAGACTAATTCCTCTCTTTGTAAATTCAATGAAACCTAGACATACCAGGAAGGCACATGGAAGGGGAAGGATCTTAAGGACTCTGCTGTAGCAGAAGTCGAGTCAGTAAAGGTTTGTTTCCCTGAAACAAGTCCATATCTCATCCCTCAAGAACCACTGAGCAAAGCCATAGGAGTTGTTGCCAAAGCCCAGATGTCAAAAAAAAGAGGGGAAAAAAAAAAAAAACCTAGTCCAGGAATTGTTCTCTTCGCTTGAGCATCTTGCTGGAATAATCAGCCCCAGATGTCCTGGAACTCTGCTAGTTTTCCGATGTGTTCTTGTGCTTTCTACCCCACCTCCTCCGGAAACCCAGTGACAACATTCACTGGGCTTTCATTGCCAGGAGCCCAAATTCCTGGCTTCTGCAGCCTCTGCAAAGAAGTGAAAGCAGAACTGGCTGCATGAATTAGGAGTTAATTCCAAGGTTAAATGTTTGTTAGTTGCACGGGCCTCAAGTAAGATCTTAGTGTATAGAAAAGGTGCAGAAAATCTGATTTAGAAGTAAACATTGAGATTGTTTAGTCTGACTTTTACCTAAATCACAAGTGGACTTCAGTTTTAATCATTTATTTATCAAGCTCCCTCTAGGCTCTAGAAAATACTCAGATTTTTAAGATATAGTCCTTTTCCAAGAAAACAGACACACTGGACCAGATTACAAGTTAGTCTGCAGTAAAGCTTTAAGAAAAATGTAAACAGAGGACAAGTAATAAATTGTGAGCCTGGAAATGTAGGTGGAGACTGTGTGTATGCTGTGGGTAGGGGGCTGGGTCTTCAAAGAAAAGTAAAATATCAACGGGTAGGAAGCCAGCAGTGGGCATTTGACGTAGCACGACCAACAGCATAGTGCCATGGAGAGGCTTGACATTTCTGAGGAAAAGCAAGTGGCCTTGAGTTGTTGTAGTTGGAGGTATATGAGTAAGACTCATTGGAAAAGACCCTGATGCTGGGAAAGATTGAGGCAAGAGGAGAAGAGGGCGACAGATGATGAGATGGTTGGATGGCGTCATCAACTCAATGAACGTGAGTTTGAGCAAGCTTTGGGAGATGGTGAAGGACAGTGAAGCCTGACATGCTGCCGTCCATGAGGTCGCAAAGAGTCAGACATGACTTTGAACAACAATAGGAACATGCTGGAGATGTTTGGGAAGATAAATTGGGGTCTGATTATGGAATGTTTTCTGTGCCATGCTGATGAGTTTAGAATTTATTCTGTAGGCAGAAGATAACTATCAAAAAGTTTTGAGCAGGATGTGCCATGATCAGTTACTGGCTTTAGAACATTAACTGTCAGCCCTGGGAAGGATGGATGGGACCTGGGGAGACCACAGAAGTAGGGAGACCAGTTAGGAGGCAGATGCAACAGTGCAAGGGAGAGATGTTGAGAGCCTGAATTATCTAAAACCATAGTAGAAGGAACATGGAGAAGATGGATTGAGAGTAGTTTGGAGTCTCAAATTCGCAAGACCTTGGGAATTTGAGCCAATCAGATGTGAAGTATAATGGAGTCAGGGGCCCATTCAAAGGTGGCTTTAAAGTTTCTAGCTTGAGCAACTTGGTGAATGGCCATGCTATTAAGGAAAGCATATTGGCAGGACAAGGTTATCTTGGAGGATGTTTAGGGGGTCTGAAGAAGATAATTTCCATTTTGAATGTGTTAAGTTTGAGGTGCCCATAGTACATCTACTTGACAGTGTCTAATAGGCTGTGTGGACCAGAAACTCGAGATATATTAGAAGTTAAAGGAACGGATAAGAAATCCATGGATTATGTGTATGTCAAACAAGAAAACTTAGGAACTTTGGAGAATATTTACATTTGCTTTGGAGAGAACATATGTGGTAATTTTTAATCAAAATATAGAGGGCTCAAGAGTGAGCTCCCCACTTAGAGACATCCTGCATCTCCCTTTCTTCATCTAAAGAAATGCAAATAAGAGAAGTCTGTTTTACAGGTTTTATTTACTGTATGGCACATAGTAAGCTTCTGTGAAATGTTAATTATTGTAATTATTATATTATCCAGGGGTCATTCAGAAGGAGGAACTGGGAAGGAGACTCAGAAAGAGTCTTTAGAGAATTAGAAGAGTCAGGAAAAAACAGAAAGGAACTCACAGGAGGAGAAAGTTTCAGAAAAGGGTGTGGTCTTTGGCAATGTCACAAAAGACACGAAGGGGCAGTTTAAAGAAGAGGGATGCAATTGTCCAATAAACAGAAAGCAGGATTTCCAATCTCATACGGAATTTATAAATTCAAATGAAATATATTTACCACCTATTATATTGTGTGGTAGGGGCTTCCCAGGTGGCACCATGATAGAGAATCCACCTGCCAACACAGGGGATGCAGGAGACACAGATTTGATCCCTGGGTTGGGAAGATCCCCTGGAGAATGGAATGGCTGCCCACTCCAGTATCCTTGCCTGGAAAAGTCCATGGACAGAGGAACCTGGTGGGCTATAGTCAATGGAGTCACAAAGAGTGGGACACAACTGAGCACACACGCAAGAATATTTGTGAAAAGTACAGGTCATATAAACTCAGTCCTGTCAAAGATATGGGGAGATCAGCTCTCTAGTACCCTATGATGGAACTGTGGGTTGATATATATAACTATATATCTAGCTAGATAGGGCTTTGCTGGTGGCTCAGTGGTAAGGAATCCACCTGCCAATGCAGGAGATGGGGGTTTGATCCCTGTGTCGGGAAGGTCTCCTGGAGGAGGAAATGGCTACCTCCAGTATTCTTGCCTGGAAAATTTCACAGACAGAGGAGCCTGGCAGGCTACAGTTCATGGGCTCGCAAAGAGTTGAACACAACTGAGCAACTAATACACACACACACACACACACACACACATCAGAAACTCACTCATTATCTCTCCAGGTGGCCTTTTCCAATTATAGACAGTTCTAATTGTTCGAATGCAAGGTCATGAGCTTGAGAGTCAGACAGACCTCTGTTTGAATCCAGGCTCCTCTACTTTCTGTGTGCCATAAGGCAAGTTATCCTAAGCCTCAGTTTTCTCTAATGAGGATTAGAATAGCATCTATAATAAGGAAAGATAATAAAGAGTAAATTAGATTATTCACATAAAAAATGTAGCACAGCATCTCATATATAGTAAGTGCCCAATAAATATTAGCTATTTTTGCAACTCTAGCTGGTCACCCATACTTACTGGAAGTATGAAGGCGTGGATCATTAACTTCAACTTTGTCCTTGTTAGCCATCTTTAGGAGAGCTGCATGCTGAAAAATTGCTTTTGAATAACTTTCAATGGCTCTTAAGCTGTAGAAGACAACAGAAGGATCCTTTTCTCTTGATAGGAGGGGAAAGGAGGAGAGTACCTCAATGCCCATTAACCTATTAGTGATCTACTGTCTTCTTGGTCAAAAATCTTTGTGAACAACAATTGCCTTTTCTGGGCTGAGGGACTAGGGAGAGAAAGCCAAAGAAAAGTAGGATAAAAAAGGAGGATTTGGGGGTGTTTATTTCCAGAGAAAATTGCAGTAAGTAGAACAGTGGATACGCTCAGTAAATTTTCTGTCAGCCAGACTAGTCTTGGGCAAGACCTTCGTGATGAAAGTTATGCTCCAGAAGCTAGATTGTTTCCAGGCTACTGCATTTATATTCTTTCCCTATCATTAGTATATATTCTAATGCCTCCTCTACAAAATTAAAGGAGAAAATATTCTGCCAGACCTTGGTGTATGAGTGGGTGGGGAGCAAAATCTGCTCTAACATCCAGGTGCCCAGGGGCAGTGGCCTTTCCAAATTAGGATTCTGGGAATAGCTAGCAACACTGGGACAGGCAGAGCAGTGAACACTTAGGAGCATGTAGCTCCCATACTAGGGTCTCCATGGAGGGGAACAGAGGCTGCTAAGTCACAAAGAGCCAACTCAGGGTACCTGGTCTTTGGTAGTGCATCAGGGGAACTTAATCAATGGCCACTCTGCCATGCCCACAAAAATGGAATGACAGGAGGCAGAGTGTGAATAGTGCAAGGAAAGCAAGTATATTTCACCACCTGGGCCCACTCTGGTAGTGATTTCCTAGAGTGATGCTTGAAGTTCCAGAGCAAAAGGCTAGGTCCGGTGGAGCCTGATTTATTATCATCATCTGCAGTGGGGCATGGGTGGGGGAAGAGCTAAACTTCTGCGACGGATTTGCGATTTACGCACAGAGTAAAGAGCAGTGTACCTTGAGTCCAGACATGTGTGTGAGTCCCAACTCTGCTATGAGATAGCTATGTGGCTTTAAGTAGCCTAAACATTCTAAGCCTCACTTTTCCTCATCTTCAACATTCCTTCAACAAATGTATCTGGTGAGCATCTACTACATCCTAGGTGCAGTTAGCGCTGCAGGTGGTAAATAAATAAAGATAAATAAAACGTGGCCATTACTGTGAAGGAGACAACTGTCTAGTGCAAGAGACGAGCATGAAAATAACGACAACGTGAAATACAGGTTCTGTAGGAGAAGTCTCTGCACTAAGAGCAGCAAGGAGAGACCATCTAAGAAGTCTGGAGAAGAATCATAGAGAGGGTTACATTCGAGTTGTTTCTTGAAGGGCGAGTAACAGTTCATCCAGATGGAGAAGAGAAGACATGCCGGGAAGAAGGCACTCTCTATGCAAAATCACAGCGGCCTGACAGAGGGCAGCGTTTGGAAGGAATGGTAAGTTCTTAATGGCTGCTCTAGGGGACAGGATTTCCTAAAGGGTATTGTAAGCAATGTTGATTCCAAGGGACGGAGGAGGAAGAAAGGCTCTGTGGCAGAAATGTGTGTAGGAAGAAACCAAATTGGATTACACAAAGTGACACAGGTTTATTTCCTGAAGTACTTCCCAGAACTTGTTACACACTAAACTTCCCCCACTGGCATGTTGGGAAGAAATGAATTTTTAAAACGCCACTGTATTTATATTTACCTGAATTCTTTGTAAACTGGTCAGTGATTTAAATTTTGGCAAATAAAAACTCATTTAGAACCACAAAGATAGTATCTTAGGTCTAGTTTTATTTAAAGCAAAAGGTAAATATAGCACATGTTTGAACTGAGGGTACACGAATACTTTGGCAGTTTGGTAACAAATTTGGGCCCTACTTTAGGGCATAATAAGTTACTTATGAAAGATGATTATCTCACCAATGAACTATTTTATCTGATCATAGAAACATGACTTCAACACATCTTGATGAACTAATTTTTCTTTATGATTCATGGTGGTTAAGAGCTCTAGGTGTGGAGACAGGACTGTTCAGACCCCAGCACCACCACTTTCTAGCTAATTCTGGTTTTCTCATCATAAGATGGGGATGAGAACAGTACCTATTTCTTAGTGTTGCTGCAAAAATGAGATAATGTAGGTAAAGTGGTTATTAGGTAATAAATGGCAATTATTTTCGTACTTACTGAAACCTGGGCTTTGACTTTATCACCTTCTAGCCATACCATTGCCAGTGAAGGAAAATGAGACAGGGGCTAGTATCTGAAAAGCCACTGTGAGGCTGGTGTGGAGAACATTTTGCCGGTTAACAGCTCAGAAGTGAGGTAGAGCTAACCCCTGGAAACGTTGTGTCATAGAGAAGACAGTCTAACACAGTTTCTTAAATGCACAGATGATGTATACACTGGATCAGCCAGAGGCGTTTCAGTACCTGATTTCAGGAAAGGGGACTCCTGCCACCTTGTGGTGAGAGAGCGAGGCCCAAGGCCGGTATCTAGTTGCAGTCCCTAGCAGAGATCCCTCTCAGGTCTCTGCCCACCCCTGATTTTATGAGACCCCTGGGCAACTGACTTAATTTGTGCCTACTTTTTTTTTCAGATTTGGAATCATATTATCTCTTGGTTTACTGATCAGGAAATTAAAGTGCCAGATAGCTTTCTGTATTTTATATGGTCCAGTAGTAGAATGAATAAGCCTTTACTGGGGCTTGCATATAAAAAAGCCTCAAGTTGCTCATAAAATTTTGTATCTCATATTTCTGTGGAACAGATTTTTTTCAGGCAAACGGGCCTGTGAAAACCACACTTGTTGCAGGCTTGAGGTCTAAATAGGAGGTGACTGAGGAACACTTAATAGAAACCGGGTTTCTGGATCAGAAAATCTCTTGGACTAGATTACTTCTAATTCCAGGCCAACTTCTCCAGTATCAGGAAACCAGCATATGGAAATCTTATGGCTGGGAATGATGATGAAAGATCCTCTTTTTAACAATTACAGTGCCTCTGGGCTCTAAATCTCTGTGCTCATGAGGAGAAATCACCTGAAAAGCATGAACAATATATACATGGCCCTAAATTAGATAATTTTTTTTCAGCTGTGATTAAATGCAATCCACATATCTTAGATACACCCCTCACCTGCTGTCTGAATCAAAGGAAGTCCCCTGCTCTTTAGGGAGAAAACCTAAGACTCTTTTGGAGGCCCTTTAGCAGAGTTAGCATTTTAGGGGGATGGTCACTTGGTGAAATAGTTGCCTAAGACTGAGTTCAGCCTTCTAGCTCAATAAGGCAGTGGTTGGTGCTAGAAGGAGGGAGAGATGTCAAAAGCCAAGAAAACATGCACAAATGGTTTTCTCCTTTCCTCTAGGTCTTCTGTTATCAGTAAAGGGAAAACCTCTATCCAGGATAGTCAACAATAAAGCCAACCTGTTGATAACAAGCATTCTTGACCACAAAATATATTTACCAACACCGACAGCAGTGGCAGATCAAAAACAGAACCAAGGATTCTGGGGGGAAAAAAAAGGTCCACTTGACAGTGGCATTACAGGTAAAATACGTATGGCCATTAGAAACCGGGATCCTGTTACCTGAGAGGAAGGAATCTTTTTTAGACACATGCTTTAAGTTAGTTTCTCATGTCACTGGGACTCCCATTACCTTCCATTTCCCCATTTCTAATTTCATTCTTTCCCATTCTGACTTTTAAAAAAAGTTCTGCAGTGCCTAAGTAGTTTATGTGTGAGCATTTTAATACAGTACTTATAAATATCTTTAGCCATAACCTGTTTAGGGTCCCTAAAATTGCTTTGTGTGAGGAAATGTTTGACCTTCTGGAACACTGACCTAACCTGGTTTACTGAAGTCATACCACATTAGAGCCATAAGGCCTTTTTGATTTTTGTAAATGAAGAAAACAGGACAAGAAGGGTTGATTCGTTTGTGGTCAGTCTCGTGACTATAAAGCAGATGGTCACCTGAATCACAGGAGACTACTCTTTCCATCCCACTATGCTGCCCCTACCAGACTGGATTAAAAAGACTTGTTTTGGGAATGGAATGCTCACCAGGGTTGTTAAAATAGAAATCCTAAGGCCCTGAATGGGCTTCCTTGGTGGCTCAGACGGTAAAGAATCTGCCTGCAATGCAGGGGACCTGGGTTCAATCCCTGGGTTGGGAAGATCCCCTGGAGAAGGAATGGCTACCCACTTCAGTATTGTGGCCTGGAGAATTCCATGGACAGAGGAGCCTGGCGGGCTACAGTCCATGGGGCTGCAGAGTCAGACACGACTGAGCGACTTTCAAAAAAAAAAAAAAAGGCCTTGAACCAGTGTGTGTTTAGGAAATTGGCAGTCTCAAATCATATTCCTTTGTGTGTTGAGGGACAGAGGAGAAATCAGATTCAGTTTGTACTATAGCTTTTATTTTTCCCTTGTTATTGCTCCTCAGTTACCTGAGCTGATTTAGTGGAGCTCAAACACCTGTGTCTTTGGGATCCACGTGTTTCTAAGAACATTTCTATCACTCATCAGTGCTTATACAACCACATCTTGGTTCTTCATTCAAGGTATTTTCTCATTTCATTCTGTTTCGTCTGTAAAACCTAGTAATCAGCCAGTATCCACAGTATTAGTAGTGAGCAGTGTTCTGCTGTGGCAGGAGGACATATATACTGGTTTATCCAGTGGTCTGGCCACAGACTGCTAGGCTTCCTCCTAGTAGCTGCCGCTGTCCCTCAGCTGATTCCAAGAGTGCTTTAAGCTTGGCACCCAGGAGCAGGGTTTCTGCTTACAGCTCTGGCCGAAGGCACCTATATTCCACTGACCTTCTCGGCAAGTACTTACAAACTAGTCACTCAGTGACTCACTGCAGATTTTAGCCCTGTTTGGAGATGGGACTGATGTTCTTGCCCAGAATATGCTGAGTTGACTAAAGCAGCCTCAGAAGAGTGGCTTGTTTTCACACACGCAGTTGAAAATAGTTTTTCAACAATGACTGTGATAAAAACAAAGTATTAGAAGTGGCCATTTTGGACTCCATTTTGGGTGGCACTAAAATTTAAAAATTTTACTATTTTGTGAGGTCCCAAAGTCTTAACATTTCCAAACTGACAAACCTCTATCAATAAAACAATAGCATAAAGTGTGTAACCCTGTTGTCTCATCTTATTTTTAGTATCTCCAGTTTTTCTTTGTTGACAGTACAAAATTCCCACCTGTCCCCCAAGATTTTGATTTCAAAATGTTTTATGAAATGGTTTTAATATCCTCCTATCTGACAAAATAGAAAGCTGCCATCTATCTTGGTTCTAAAAGTTTAAAAATGTTACTATTTTTTGAAATCCCCAAGTTTTAAGAAACCACATTGGAAATGTTCAGCACAATACAACTTAATATAAAGTTTCACTCTTGGAAAACTGGAGTTGAGAACTAAGCTCCTTTCTAAACTCATTCAGTGGGAAGCAGCGATCTGGACAACCAATCAAAACACCTGAGGTTTCCAGCCACCCTAGTCCATAAGGTCATACACGGCTTAGACATTCCTTTGGTTATCGGGCACTGAAATTTCTGAGATAGATGAGGGTTAGCTACTTTCTTTCAGTCCCTGTAACTGAATTGGAAAACAAACAAAACCAAGCCCAGCTCAAACTCTCCCACATATAAATTTTAATAAATGTTCATTACCAAGCAGTTTCTGCAACTGGCTCTGGAAGTTCGGTGATGCCTTACCTCCATGTGTTGGCAGTTCACCCATCACTTTGCATTAAAGGTCCACTTAAGGCAAACCTGACAATATTCGAGACGGGACTGTCCTGATCCAGTCAGCAACAAGCAACAGAAATCCCTGGACAAATGGCAGGAAGTAAGTCAAGCCTCAGGCACCAGTCCTAAGGGTACAGACTACAGGCCTCACTAGATTCTCATATTCTTTCCGTAAAGGGATGGGGAACTACTCTGAAATTTAGTTCACATATCCTGAATACCTCTAGTTTTACCAATGAGAGCCACTACTATTAACTAGGAGTTACATCCAGTCAATGAGCTATACATTTTGAAAAGATAACCTACTTCAAACATTTACTCTTTTATTGAGGCTTCTGAAGTGACTGAGATATGGATGCCAGGAACACCCATGCCAGCTGCCTGGGGCATTTCTGATTAGAGGTTGAGCTGTCCACTGCTGGAGCAGGAAAACCCACAGTAGAGCTGCTAACTGCTGCAGAAGAGCATGCAACCTGACACTCATATAAAAATGCTACGAATACAAACTCGGGAAAAGAGAAAATGCTATTTCCCAATTCCTCAGAACCCAGCAGATTTTGTTTCAGGTGGGGACAAGAGCCAGCAGTATGAAGACGGAAAGGGGAAAAGGGAGTCTATGTAGTTCTGAACCCCCCCACTCACCCTAAGCTGTAGGGGCTGCCACATGCTGCCCTTTCAGCAATGGTAACTAATGCTTAGCAGGACTTGAGAGTATCACAGCAACTGTGTGGCTTCTTATAAAAAAAAAAAAAACAAAACAAAACATGTATTACAAGACTTATTTTTATTACAACAGTAAAATTTAACATGTTTTGAATCATTTCATCAGTTCTAGGTGGAAGCATAATCATAAGTTGGGAATAAACTAATTAAAAATAGAAAAAAATAGCTACTGTTAATTTTATTAGAATTACAATTTTAAAATTTATTACAATTTTATTAGAAAGAATATGAGGTAAACTTCAGAAAGGTAAAGCTAAATCTTAGTCTTTTGTGACACGTGAACTCAACTTACAGTCACCAAAGCATCTGCGTTGCACAAGTAAGTGCTCCCCCCAGTGGTCTCTCATAGGAACTTGAACAAAGTTAGGCTAGCAAATTAGGGAGTCAAACAGAACACACATAACTAGAAAATTCTTTATTAAAACATATCTTGATGTTACAGTGACTGAGAAAGAATTAAATTTATTAGCTTCTGAATTCTAAGTAACTCAAGATATGTTCAGCTGAAATAGTAGTCTTAAATGTGCAAAAATGTCAGTCTTATTTAATCATAGGTTCAACTTTCATAGTGACTAATAATCTGAAAGTGGAGGTCCTTTTATCTGATGAATATTTACCTTATCCTGGCACTATTTTAGATACTAGACATGCCAATGGAAAAAAACCAAGTAACTGTCCAGTTTTAAATTTAAAGGAAAATTGTAGTCCTTGAAATGTTTACTGATTAAGTATTTTCATAATTATGTTTTAGACGTGTTTTGTTCTTAATGCTTATTGAGACAAAAAAAAATCTGGACATTTGGCAGATTCAATCATTTCCTTCTTGAACACATACTGTAACTTTACAAAACTCCAACGACTTTTGTACCAGCTGGGCATCCCGAGATTGCCTGGGAGACTTAACTAGTTATCCGGCATTCACCCTGGGCTAAATACCCAGCATTGCATGAGTCGTACAGGTACCCGGGAGCAGCGCCTACGTGCCTGCCCACTGAGATATGCCTTGGTTTGGTTGAGAAACTTAAAAAAAAAAAAAAAATTATTTTTGGTTGTACTAGGTCTTTGTCAAGTGCAAGCTTTTCTCTAGTTGCAGAACACGGGCTCTAGGGCACATGAGCTCAGTAGCTGCAGCTGCCAAGCTCTAGAGTACAGGCTCAGCAGTTGTGGTACAGGGGCATGGCTGCTCCACAGAATGTGGGATCTTCCAGGATCAGGGATGGAACCTGTGTCTCCTGCATTGGCAGGTGGATTCTTTTACCACTGAGCCACTTGGGAAGCCCTGGTTGAGGAACTCTTATAGGCAAATAGAAGGTATCTAATAAGTACTTACTACAATGACTGGTTTTCAGAACAAGATGAAAACCTGTAATTCTGAAGACTGTTTTATATCATGTTCATAAATGCCTTCAAAATGTAAATAAATCATATAATTATTCAGACTTGTTTGATGACACCTAAACTTCAGAACACTTGCAAAGACATCACCTGTAAAAGCAGTCACTTCAATGCAATCAAAATGCTATTTTTAAAAAATATCCTTTAAAACAGTGGTTCTCAAACTTTAGCAAGGATCAGAATCTCGGGGGGTGGGGCGGTGAAGGGGGGAAGCTGTTTAAACTATAGATTGCTGGCCCCACCCTCAGAGTTCCTGACAAGTTTCCAGGTGGTCTAGGCATGACACTCTGAGAACCACTGCTTTATGACAGAGTCTCCAGAATTCCAACTAGGAAGTGATGCCCATATGCTATTGCTTTTTCTAATAGTAAATAAATAAAAGAACATTTCTGATATGGCTTCACCAAACTTCAAATTTTTATACTCTTGGAATGTCCTACTTAAGTAGAATAACACATAAAACTTATGCACCTTGACTTGTAACAATTTCCGTGAGTTCAAAAGACAGAACCACAAACTAGTCCATACTGGATAATCTATGACTACGTGACAACATTACTGACAAAACCTACAGCAACTATCGGGACAGGGACTGTGCTGCTCCTCCTCCCTGCTTCTTCCCCTTACAAAATCTTAACAGGAAGTCATGAAGGGCACTGCGCTCAGCATGAGAACATGACCTACTATGCATGTGTACATAAACAGTGCGTGAACCGCCATACTGAAGACTAAGAGTCAGGAACTTCTTCATCAGGACAGCAGTAATATTCCACAAAGCATATTTGTCCATCTTCATTTCTAATCATATACTGTAATGAGAGAAATCCTCGGTTATCTGTTCGAATAGATACCTTACAAGACAGGACTAATGCCTTTGTAGAGGGTTTCAGTAAAGAAATCTTGTATCTGCAGAAAAGTAAACAAAAAGCTGTTATTTGGACACATTTAAAGCATAATTCCAAGTAAAGGACAGAAGTTAGCCAAGAACTACCAAACAGCAAATATAAGAACAGAATCAAAGAGCTGTCCAATTTGCTAATATTTTCTTCATTTTGAAAATTTAATTCACTATCACAATGCCAAATTCCCATGTAAATCCAGCAACCTACTATTTATTTTTTGCTATACTTTTATCTACACATTGAAAGTCTTAAAAAATTTATTTAATAGAAATATAGTATTTAACCTCACCTTCATCACCAAATGGCAACCTACTGACCTGTTGACCTGGGTCTCACTGCAGTGAAATAATTCCATCAAATCAGAATCTTTGGGATAGTCAAGGTGGGAGCTTCCTGCATTCCCAAAAGTAGATAACCTATAGTAGAAAATGAGCAATTCATTTATTCATTGGTTCAACAATAAGCCACATTAGTATCCAAATAAGCAAACACTTCCTTAAGAAGCTCATTCTGGTGAGTGAAACACATATGTAGACAGCTGTAGACACGGCGCTGTAACAACAACATAATAAAGATTCCTGTAGGATGCTGCAGTACAGAGCTAGCAACTAATAAATGACTTTGAAAAAAGCCAGTCACAGAAGGAATCTAGGGGGCTCTGCCTCAATCTCATTACCTTAATATTACTTTGATATTGTCCTTCCCTCTTCCTCAAATCAGAACCATGTAACAGGAGAGTGGCAGAGTGACGGGCCCTGATCTATGTCAATGGCAAGCCCAGGGCCCTGCCAGCTATGTTTACTGCCACACCAAGCAATTAGGGCTTTTGTGTGTCTCAGACGCTTTTCAGGTTGTTTTATGGTTTTCTTTGCTTGGGAATATCAGTAGTTTGCAGACAATTTGTGAATGTTTATGTTTACTTAACTTACTGATCATTTGTTTTGGAAAGTGAAAAGTGTTAGTGGCTCAAGTCCTGTTCGACTCTTTGTGACTCCATGGACTGAAGCTCACCAAGTTCCTCTGTCCATGGGATTCTCCAGCAAGAATACTGGAGTGGGTTGCCATGCCCTTCTCCAGGGGACCTTCCTGACCAAGGGATCTAACGTGGGTATCCTGCATTGCAGGCAGATTCTTTACCATCTGAGCCACCTGGAATTAACATATATGAGCACTGTATGTGAGCGCTATATGAGCACAGTGATAAAGACCTAGGTGCTTGCTGGCTTTCCCCAGAATCCATCTTTTCCCTCTTCTAACATCACCTCTTTCTCTGAGCCATGTTGTTCATGCCCAGCCATGCTGATGGTTCCCAAATCTATATTTTTAGTCTAGACTGATCTCCTGAACTCTACACCTATCTATCCAACTACTCCCTAGTGCCACAGGCTCAAGTTTAACATATCCAGAAAAAAATATTTCAACTTCCAGTTCCCCACCACCAAATAATTTCCTGTATGGGAGATGAAAAATACCATGATCCATCTAGTCACCCATGCTGAGAGAGATCATGTAGATGAGGAGCCTCTGGAATACTCTGTTTAAAGTGTCTGAAATCTTTAATTCACATCACTGCTTAAGTAGGGTTGCACTCATTTCCATTTTGATTAGCATTTTAACCAATCTTGAGCAAATTCTTTAACTACCTAACCAATAAGAAAAGCCTGCAGTTCTTCTAAAGGAGATACAAAAATAATAATTACACCTCTCATACCGTATGTATTTAACTCCTTTACTCTAATATTCTGAACGATTTCAAAAGAGTAGAAATAAATAAATTCTCTCTCTGATTCTAATCCTGAAGAGTTTTGCCATTTCATTCGTTGGGTCAAAATATGAGAAGCAGCTTGACAGTTTTTGATACTATATTCCTGCTGAAAATTGCCCTCTTAGGAATCTCACCTTGACCATGCCTCCCAAAGTACTCCTGTGCTGGTTCCCTAATCTTAACGGCATGTAATTTTGTTCTCTCTAAGGTGTTTCACGTATAGCCTCATCATCTTGATTTTAAGCTTTTCCTTCCTGTAGTGCTTAATGTTGGAGAAGGCAATGGCAACCCACTCCAGTACTCTTGCCTGGAAAATCCCATGGACGGAGGAGCCTGGTAGGCTGCAGTCCATGGAGTTGCTAAGAGTAGGACACGACTGAGCGACTTCACTTTCACTTTTCACTTTCATGCATTGGAGAAGGAAATGGCAACCCACTCCAATGTTCTTGCCTGGAGAATCCCAGGGACAGGGGAGCCTGGTGGGCTGCCGTCTATGGGGTCGCACAGAGTCGGACACGACTGACACGACTTAGCAGCAGCAGCAGCACTTAATGTAAATATGCACACTATAGGTGATTGATACTTAAGTGAATGAACCATGTATAGAAAACACCTATTCCCTCCAGCATCTGTACTAACTTGGGAAAAAGAGATACCACATGCTGTAAACACCTTTTGCAAAAGTTTAAGCTCAATTTTCCTCACAATGCAACTGATCTATGATGGTAAGTAGAACAGCAATGAAATGATCACTAGTTTATGAACTCAGAGATGGGGCTACTCTTCTAGAAACCAACACTACCTATGAAGCTTTATAGTGAGTTAGTCTTCCTGGGTCTTCTAGTGTCCTGACACATAAAAGTATGAACTAAGAGTAGAAGCTCTCTGAAGTTCTGAAAATTTTCATAACCTGGGTAACAAAAACTGCATTCTAAGAAAATGTGTAAGCAGGTAGATGGAGTAAACTACATTAACCAGGACTGCAGGGCTTTCAAGTACCTGAAATAAGGTTTATCTGGAGACATGGTGATCTGCAGGACCTCACTCGTCATATCCAACTCGGAAAATGCTTCACGGAGCCCCTCTGACTGCAGAATAATTTTATTAATGACATTGGTGCTGCAGAAATCAAAATCCAGAGTCTCCTCAGGCTCCTGAGTGTTGATTTTACACACTGTCACCACGCCTCCTTCTTCCAGAAACAGCATCAGAGGGTAACCATAACCTTGGTAACACATCCGAAGTGCAGTAAAAGTCCCTGCAATGGAAACAAATACTACTCTGGGCTTAGCTTTAGAGCTCTGGGCTCAGTTTCTCCTCAAATCATGCCTAAAACTCAAGAACATTTTACCGTGTCCATTTCTAGCATATATGTATGTATATCCTTATGAGAAGGGATCACATCTTTCCTGATGATAGTTGTGTGTAGACAATTCCAAAAATAACTGCAAAAAATTGGGAATAAAATGTAACTCTTTGAAATCATTTTCCAGGTTGAAAAAAAAAACACTTTAGAGATAGCTAGGTGATTATATATAAATATACAACTTCAGGATGGAGAATCTATACAGTCCATATTGCATGTATTAATAATAACTGTTGTAGGATAGATTATGCTATTCTTGAAGGTTCAATCTGGATTGCTTTCATATTGTCTTATTATAACATCAATGTATTCACTGTGATAAGGACCCTTCCAACGTTTTCTACTGGGAGATACTCTTTATATTTCACCACATCTTAAGGTCTAATTGGGAGAAAAAGGGTGGTTAATGGAGGTTAGGGTTTTAGCTCTGCAAAACTAGTACTAAAGAGGAGAAGGACTATGACAGGACACTCTACTCCTCTTAGTGGGTGGAGAACCACACTGAGGAATGGAAGAAGGCAGGTACTTTTATGGAAAACCAGTTGGGGATCACTGCATTAGAAAATGTATAATTTTAACCAATTCCTGACAATTCCGGAACTGTCAGTACACAATTAAAACATATTTTCTAGAGGACCATAACTGATCCTTTCCTATGAAGTAAAAATCATTCTTCTGGGGTTTCCTTGTAGTTTTAACTATTGTTAAAAGTATATGACTATTTTAAAGAAAAGCATTTAGGAAAATAAACTGAATTTATAAATAGGGCTTAAAGAAAAAAGAGCAAATGTCAAACACAGTGAACTGGGACTCAGGACAACTGGTATCTGTTTTTCTCTGCCACTAACTATAATTCTTGACAAATTAGGGAAAAGAAGCAATTAAAATATATTTCTCAATGTTAAACATATTTAAGACATGTTCAAAGTATTCTTTTGATTAGTTCAAATTTAAAATCCTAAAAGCTTTGTAAATTAAAAGGTGAATGTAAATTAAGAACCATTAGCATCTACTAATATTATGAAAAATCAGAATATATGATTGTGGCAAATGAAAAATAAATTGGCAATTAATTTTTTAAACAAATGTTTATACTACTTATATTCTAATAATTTTCCCTGTATTTTTCTGACCATCCAGAAATGCTTTTATGTTATTATGACAATAAAATAGTTCACCTGGCACAGGACTTGATCCAAAAATAGATAAACAGTCTAAAAGGACAGTTAAATTAATTCGAAAAGTAACAGACTCTTCTTGAACTCTAAATTCTTGAAATATTCCAGCCTATAAAAAAAAAAGTAAATGTGAAAAAATGATAATGCACACATACAATTCTAGAGCTGACTTTATGTTTTTAAAATAACAATATTGTGCTAAACCCATGAAAATAATTTGATTATCAGTCAACACATCTTAAACTTTTTCAACTGAGATCCATTAGAATACTACTACTCAGTAGTTGAAGGTGAAACTGATTTCAGTCTGATGCAAAACTTTATGAAAAGGTCCTTCATCTATCTCCTTGGAGCTAAACTATCTCCTACATGACTCTCCCTTGTCTTCTTTTTGTGCCCATCAGTTGGGCTAAGGTCATGTGGAAAACAGCCAAACAAATTAGACAATGCATGAGTAATAACTGACTCTCAATTTCTTTTTGAGGACAGGAACCATGTCTGATTAATCCCTCTATACCTGAGGTCATACTGTGCCCTTAGGTGTTCCAAAAACATGCTAAATTAAATGTGAAATCCTATCTGAACCATACAACTATTACTTTGTAAGAACAAACAGATTATAACCAATAAGAGGAAAAAATACTAACAGGGAAGTAGTGCACAAGAGCATATACTACAGAAACAAATGTTGTGGGTTCTCATCCCACCTAAGCCACTTGCCAGCCATAGGACTGCTGACAAATCACTTAGTGTCTCAGTTTCCACAAATGTAAAATGGGAATAATAATAGAACCACCTCATAGGACTGTAGGACTGTTGACTTTTTTTAATTTATCAAAATAAATTTATTAAAAGTATTCAAAGACCACTTCAAAGTTTAGCCGCCATCAGTACAGTTTTGGCACTCATAATGACATTGTCATTTTCTACACAAAACACTCATTTTAGTACAAACACCAATTGACAGTTCAAACACATATCGTTTCAGTTTTAGAGTTATGTGAGACAACAGTACTGATGATCTGTAGTCATGGGAACTTCAGTACCCTTGCACATAGTAACCGTATATTACCTAGAACTAAAGAAACTACATCTAAACCACTATTGTGAGCATTAAATGATTTAAATATATAAACATACAAAACACTCAGAAAAAGTGCCCACCTATAGTTTAAAATATTTTAGACATTATTAACCATTATTTCTGTAAAACACGATAGGAAAAGGATTTGTTACCAGGAGAGAAAAAGAATTCAAATAATGATATTTTGTGCTCCAACTTAAGTAAGGACCCTTGGAATTCATTGAGCTGGGTGAAGAATGTCATATGTCACCGGATTAAAGGTGCCAACTTCCATACCTGAATAAAAGCATTTGCTTGTACACATTTTGCGTTTTCCACTGTAACCTTGATTCCATTTTTAGTAGCGAAACACGTGGCATGTTCTCGGAAATGAATAGCCTTCAAGATAGTGGAGAGGTTCCTGACGTTGTCAAGGCTGGCCACTAAGCAGTAATCATTCTCGTCTGGGATCCGCTGGGTTAGGAGGGGCATGGTCCACGGCGCATGCGGCCCCGAGGGATGCTCCTGATGAGATGCGACAGTAAAACTCCCCGTCCAGGCTGACGAGGCCCGCGATTTCAACCTGCGCTGAGCCGAGTGGAAGAGGCCTGGACGCTGAACTCGCCGAAGTAGGGACTGAAACCCCACCTCTGCCACTTAACTATCTCTAACTTTGGGGGAAATTACCCTGTAAACTAGGGTTTCGTCGTCTTTAGTAAGGAGACAGTAACACGAAAAGTTAAGAAGGACAGAAATACGCAACTAGCACGGTCAACCGGGGTCAGTTTCGCCAAGCCAAACAGAGGCTCCGCTTCCTCAGTCAGAGAAGAGGTGTCCCGCGCCTCCAATCTTGCTTCTAACAGGATATGCGCTACGGGGGCGGGCTTGAGTCCTTGGAAGGTCCTTCAAGAGACCCAGACAACCACCCACCACCACTCACCAGCCCACGACCCGCTTACAGACTTGTCTTGGGATCCCCAGCGCCCAAACCCTACCTGTGCGCAGCGCCCGGATGCAGCTCCTAGAAAACTGCGGAAGAAGTGGAACGGCTCCCGCCACTCTATTCAGATTTGCCGGTCACCTCGGCCACCGTCACCACAGAGATAGAAGAGGCCTAGAGAGCCGACCGGGCCGTACCATAAAGACGGGAAAGAGGCACCATAGAGCTGCAGGACTGTGGAGCTGGGGGCCGGGACCATAGAGACGGGAAGGCGGAGCGAGCGGCAGAGCCGGAAGGAAGGCCCAGAGCGAAGGCGCGGAGCAAGATGGCAGCGACCAAGAGGAAACGGCGTGGAGGCCTGGCGGTTCAGGCGAAAAAGTTGAAAAGAGACGCGAAAGGTGGCAAGCTGCCGGCTAAGGCGAACGACGTATCAGAGGAGGCGGCAGAAGAAGAGAAAGATCGTATCCCAGGCCCAGTTTGCAAGGTAAAGGGGGCTTTGCGGCCGCGGCTCCACGCGCTTTCGTTGTGGTACCTACCTGATTACCGCTCTGCGGGTTTCAGAGATGCTGGGGGTGTTACGGGAGCTCCGTCTCAGCTCTCGGCGGGACCAGCTGCCGCCTTTACATCTAACCCTAGTGCACGTGGCTGCACTCTTGGCAGGCTGCTGACTGAGCAACTTGACCGATTTCAAAGCTGTTACTGCTCGCAGAGAAGCGACTTTCGGCGACTGTTACAGTGTTTTGTCTTCATTTCCTTCGTTTTTTGTTGTCGGAGAAAGGAATTCTAACTTAAACTTGTTTGTCTCTCTCGAGTATATATCCCTTCCAGTGATGGGATAGCCAGAATATTTCCGTATTCTGAATGTTGAAGCTGGTTATGCGGTTCTTTAAAAAGCTACTGTCCTTTGGGACTGTGCTTTAGACGTGATTTTTTTTTTAAATTTTACTTTAATTGGAGGATAATTGCTTTACAATGTTGTGTTGTACAGTTTTCTAATGTACAACAACGTTAATCAGCCATAAGTATACATATATCCATTCCCTCTTAAATCTCATTCCCATTCAATCCCCGACTTGATTTGTAACTCTGAAGGGATACGAAAAACTAGGGTAGATACTGTGAGTTTTTAGGTGTATTCGACAAAGTTTTAATGTGCCAAGCACTGTAAGAAGTTAGGTTTCCCGTGCTTTGGGATTGCAAAACTAAAACGTGACCACTTTCTCCTAAAATATTGGAGTTTAGAAGGAAACTAAGAACTGATATGTAAGTTGATGGGTTTTTTTTTTTCCAGAAGAAGGTGAACACAAGTTGTTGAATCTTTCATTCATCTTAAGCTAGATAAAATACTGTGGAGACAATTCGTCTGATTTAGTAATTTCCTTCCGTCGTCCCCCGCCACCCCCACAACAGCTTAGCATGCTGCTGCTGCTGCTAAGTCGTGTCCGACTCTGTGCGACCCCATAGACGGCAGCCCACCAGGCTCCCCCGTCCCTGGGATTCTCCAGGCAAGAACACTGGAGTGGGTTGCCATTGCCTTCTCCAGTGCATGAAAGTGAAAGTGAAGTCGCTCAGTCGTGTCTGACTCCTAGCGACCCCATGGACTGCAGCCTACCAGGCTCCTCCGTCCAGGGGATTTTCCAGGCAAGAGTACTGGAGTGGGGTGCCATTGCCTTCTCTGACAGCTTAGCATAGATCTGTATATACCACGTAGTGAATGACAGGTAAATTTGGCAAGCGCTGGGAAAGGAGTTAGCTTTGAGGAATGAAAGATAAGCTTGAATTCTAACCCTGATATTAATTAACGGGGACATTTTGAACTCTTCTCATTTGCAAACTAAGGAAAAAAATGTAATTTACTCTTTGTGAAGAGTAAACTAGACCTGTAGATTATCTGTAAATGTTAGTGTTCTCATTCTTCCCTTTAGGAGCTAAAAAGAAATGTGATAGTATCTGTCATCTGAGTCATAATATGAAATTTTTTATGTAAGTGCAGGAGATAAAGATTCCTTTAGAATAACCAGGTAAGGGATCATGAAGGATTTAGCCTTTGAATTGTATCCCAAGGTAAGGGCAAAATTTCTGTATTCAAAAATGAGAGGGAACAATATAAGTCCAGAGGGAGAGAAAAAAACTAATCAGAGGTGTTAAAGTGGATGAAATGCTGACTTGAAAAAAAAAAACAACAGCCAAATTGGCTAAAGTATAGGTAGAAATATAAATGTGCTTTAGAATCTAGTGTTAAAGCTGTGTCGTTTTGAACTTTGTTTAGAAAACCCTGGAAGATAAAGATGTGATTGGAGCGAGCAGGTGGTAGTCCACCTTGTCTATTGGAGGAGCTCCTGGCAGGGAGGACTAGCATTTGAAGATCTGCAATTGTTATGAGATTATAAGAATCTGAACCTTGAAGGCAGTATCACTAAGAGAGGACTAAGAGTTGTTGGAAAGAGAAATTGACAGCGTTTACTGGTGCTTATGATATGAGATAATGGAAGATTCAAAGCATGGGGGACTGAAATGATGGTGACATCATCAGAAAAATAGTAAGGGAGTTTACCAGCTTTTAAGATTTGGCATCCTAAAGTTGAATTTGAGGTAAGTCAGATACTGGATTATTTGAGCTAGAAAGAGTTCCTTATCTTTCTGTAGAGTTAGTTGACAGTGAAAGCTGTGAGAGTGATTATGAGAACTGTCATAATCAGGAGGAGGAACTGGAGAAATTGAAGAAAAACAAAGGGAAGCCAAGGAGGTTTCTGGAAAGCAGCTGGGATCAGTAAATGCTACTGAGATTGAATTAAAGGCTGAGGTCAGGATTGTTTGGGTTGCTACTTGGAAGCATTTATTTTTAAGCAAACAAGATAGATTCACCATGAAATGTTAAAATTCTCACACTTTTTTCCTTTAGGGAAAGTGGAAAAATAAGGAACGGATTCTCATCTTTTCTTCTAGAGGAATAAATTTCAGAACAAGACATTTAATGCAAGACTTGAGAATGTTGATGCCTCATTCTAAAGCAGGTGCTTTTATATCATATGTGTTAAAATTTCATATTTGTAAACTTGCCTGTTTATATATTTTCACTTCTAGTCACACTTGTTCATTCAGCATGTCAGGTAAAGAACAACGACTTCTCAGAAGTTTTATCTGTTCAGTGCCAAGATTTTTCCAATTAATATTTTTTAGAAATTCTCTGCAAAATGCATTAACCATTGTCTTCTCTAAAACATTTTTTGAAAATCCAGCAATGACTTTATTATAATGTTCTCAGAGGCCATGAGCTGGTTTGTCCTTCTAAATTAATCAAGACTGCTATGTATTATTTTCTGCATTCAAAACAAAACAAAAAACTGTTCTTATTAAAAACTTAATGTACCCGGAGTATGATTTGAAGAACCTTTAAGTTGGGGCTCAGTCTATTAAATGCCAAGCTTTTTCTTTTATAATGGGATGTCTTACAGGCAAATGAAAAACATTTAGTAATGGGATTTGGAACCATGACAGTGTTCTCATGCAGCTGTATTTTGTGCCTGGGTTGGGAGGTGCTTAGGTTTTAATTCTTGGTAATAACATAACAGTGTTTCTGAATAAAATAACAGTGTTTCTGAAACTGAGGTCTGTAGTTACATAAAGAGAATTTTAATTTGTATTGTTTCCTAAGCGAGTGTTTCTAAAACCTGTGTCCTAAAATTGGTTTGTGAGAATTTTCCTGCTTTGGAAAGAGATTAATAAAATGAGGTAGACCTCATTTTATTGTGCTTCACTTTTTTGCAATTTGTTTTTTTCTCCATATGCAGACTTGTGGTAACCTTGTGTCAAGCAAGTCTCTTGGCGCCGTTTTTCCAATGGCATTTATTTGCTCACTTTGTATCTCTGTCACATTTTGGTAATTCTTGCAGTGTTTCAAACCTTTTCATTATTATTTTGTGATCTGTGATCAGTGATCTTTGAAGTTACTACTGTGGCTCACTGGAGGCTCAGATGATGGTTAGCATTTTTTAGCATTAAAATATTTTTAAATTAAGGCATGTAGGTTGTTTATTTAGACGTAGTGTGTTTGTACATCTGATACTACGGTATAGTATAAGCATGACATTTATAAGCACTAGGAAATGAAAAAAAATTTATGTGACTTGCTATCTTTCAATATTCTCTTTATTACGGTCATCTGGAACTGAACAGGCAGAATCTCTGAGGTATGCCTGCACACAAAGAAACACTGCCTAGATCTTTATAATTCCTGAGGACTATTTTCAATCACTCATTTTTGCATTTCAAAAGAACAAGATTTTTAAAGAGGTCATTTGTCTTCAGCTCTAATCATTTTGAAGATCAATCTCATTTAAACTGAAAATTATAAAGATACTTAATATTTAATTTTCTAGAAAGTAGGAGTGATTTGATTGAAGTAGCTTTGAAATCTTTTTAATTGTTTTTTTTTCTTTTTACAGATACTAAAATGGATCGTAAAGATAAATTATTTGTGATTAATGAGGTAATTTAAGAAAATAAAGTAAAATATTCTAGCAGCACTATTTAGAAACTATTTTAGAACATGAGAAGTTGATCATTTAAAAAATAAATCAGTTATCCAGTGACTTAAGTTGTTTTATATAAGATACGCAAACTTTAATTATGTACCTTCTAAAATTTTTTATAGTACTCATTGTCTATTTCACACAGTTTAGTGCTTCAGTATGTATTATTTCTTGGTCATTCTTAAATTTGTCTTCTCTCAATAAACATATTGAGGAAAGTATTTTGCTAGTATTAAAAGCAGTGCATATGATATTTGCTCTTAAGGTATTATGAACTAGTAATAGGTTAAAATTTCAAAGTAGTGTTGAAGACTAAACTTCCATTTTTAAAGCAAATTTTTTTAAAACTTAGAAGAATTGTTTTAAAAAACAATTAGATACTTAGATACTTCTTTTTAGTTATTAGAAAGGCTTCTGTTATTCATTTAGCACAAAATTTTGAAGCCCTGTTCTATCATGGGATTATTCTATAGAAACAGTGTTAAAAGAAATGCCCCTGTCGTCATGGAACTTACATTCTAATGAGGGAGTCAGGCCCCTAATAGGTAGTATAATTTCAAGTGAAGATAGTAGACATAAACAGGATTTGGATTGCAGCAACTAAAGCTCACAACTTAGCATGTAGTTGTATTTATTCCGAGAAAGTAAGCAACAAAAGCATTGGGTTGATGAATTCTTTAAGCCTCAGGTAGTATATATATATTAATTTATAAATACTACAGTAATAAAGGACATCATTCCCTTATTGCTTTTGTGCATTTCTCACTTGCGACTTTATAAATCTTTAAGACGTTGAAGTTTACTTCAACTTGAAATAGGTTTTGTATACTCCTTAGTGATTTTACAGAACCAAATCACAGAAATGGTAGTACAGATGAGGAAGAAAAAACAAATTTCTTGAGCTTAAAATAGAACAGCAAAAGAGTTAAACATCAAAGTAATGGTTATAAAGGATGTTTTTGGTTCTTTAAGGACTGTTTTTCTACAATTGGTGAGGTTGTAATGTGCTTTATTCCTGGGGTTGTCTGTTTTTAATCTTAGTAGTTTGTACACAGCAATATGGTCAGAAGAAGAGGTTCCCCAAGGGAGGCCAGTTAAAATGCTAGACCAAAAAGAGTAGCTGTTTCCGTCAAAGAGGTGGGCAGAGCATAGTTTACCTTATGCAGAAAATCTAAACATTTCTGCAAATAAATCTACTTTGATTTAGACCTTTGTAACCTCTTAACCTGCTGAAGTATTCTTAGAGGAATCTGAATATTCATTCTTTGAATTGCTTTAGATCTTAGTTTTATTATGTATTTCATTTTTCTATACTTTGCTCCATTTAGGTTTGTGAAATGAAAAACTGCAATAAATGTATCTATTTTGAAGCTAAGAAAAAACAAGATCTCTATATGTGGTAAGAGAATGTATTTTTTTTTAATTTTTTAAATTATGAAAGTATAACACATTTACAGAAGACTTAGAAAATAAAAGTTATAGTTCCACAATATATTGCAATTATTTTTTAGTAGATTAATTATGATTTTTAGTTGGAGTTTCAATATCAAACTCTCAAAAATTAATAGAATGAATAGACGGAAAAGTAGAAGAATATAGTGGACTTGAAAAGCACTGTGAAACAATTCAATATAATTAAGATTTATCCAGTTTCACACAACAGCAGGATACAAATTCTATTCAAGTTCCCAGAGACTGTAAACCAGGAGACACTGGAACATATCTAGGGATGTACAACAAATGCAAAAATTCCATGGTTTAAAGGTATTGAAATCATACAGAGTCTTTTCTTTTAAAACTGTGAAATTATGTTAGAAATCAATATCAAAAGAGAATGTATTAATTAAATTTGGGAATATGTGAGTATTGTTAGCACTTTATGGTATCTTTTCTTTTTTTTAAACTTGCATTTTATGTTTTTGACTGCACCATGTGGCATGTGGGATCTTAGTTCCCAGACCAGGGATCAAACCTGTGCCGCCTTGCTTTGGAAGTGCAGACTACCACTAGACCACCAGGGAAGTCTTTGTGATATCTTTTAAATCGAGCTGGCAGTAAGTTTTTACTACATTCTAAATTCTAATTAGTTGAAAAAGCTTCTTTTATATTTTTTAGGCTTTCAAATTCACCTCATGGACCATCTGCTAAATTCCTTGTTCAAAATAGTAAGTTGACTCAATTTAAATTTTTTTTGTGAGAAAATTGAAAATAATCTTTTGGGATAATTGAAAATAATCTTTAGGGATAATTGTGCCAAAGTTATAACTATTTTTGTTGTTATAATTTTTCTAGTTCATACCCTAGCTGAGCTAAAGATGACTGGAAACTGTTTAAAAGGTTCTCGGCCCCTCTTGTCTTTTGACCCTGTAAGTTTCTCATTCAGTGTATGAGGTTTAATTTTCTTACTGTGCATTGTTGTTTTTTTTGAGTGGATATAGTTGTATAATTCAATTTAGTTAATAAAACACAACTTTAAGCAAAATTAATGTTGTCAAATAATATGTTCACTTTATTCTTATAGGCTTTTGATGAATTACCACATTATGCTTTGTTAAAAGAACTCTTAATTCAGGTAAATATCTTTACTAGAAACTGTTTTTAGTAAAATATTATAAATAAGTGTCTTCCTTTTAACTTTATCTAAAACACACATGGTATGTCATAGAATACAGAACTCACGCGTCCCTTTTGCCACCAGATCTTCAGTACACCACGGTACCATCCCAAAAGCCAGCCGTTTGTGGACCATGTGTTTACATTCACCATTTTGGATAATAGGATATGGTTTCGGAACTTTCAGGTTAGCTTTTGTTTTTAATTATATAAGTTAGTATATATAGTGTTTATGATGTAGAATAGGAAATGATACTCTTTTTCTCTTAAATAGCTTTCTTTTCCCTACAGACTTGTAGTAAATAACCCCTATTTCATAATCTAAGTTCATGGCTATCAGCTGAGTATGGATTTTCTCACAAGTCATTATACATTGAATAAAATATAAGTTTCTCTCCTAAGAGGTTTTAGAGTCTGCTGGGGCTGGGGCGGGGTTTTAGACTTAGAAAAACATAGCCCCCATAGAAAATATTTGATGAGAACTATTAGATGAGTCATACAGTGATTCATTCAGGAGGAGTGGTGGATGAAAACAGCAAGACAGAATTTCAGACAGCGTGTGAAATAAACTGGGCTTTTTTCTGCTTGTGTTAAGCAGAAAAGATATGTGAGTTAAACATAGCCCCTTCTTAACCTCTGAATGCAGGCCTGCCTTAAACAACAATAGTAGTATTTGTGGTTCAGAAGTTGCTCCTTAATTCCACAGTCAGTAGCCATTCAAAAATAAATTTTGCCGTGTATCCTTTTATATGCCTTTTAATCTAATTTGAATTAGATTTATAAAAACAACTCAAGGATTGATTTAAATTTTGAAAGAGTGCCCCATAGGGTGCTTGAATATTCACATTTTGTTATCATGGTTGCAGTTTTAAATAATTATTTGACCAGTTTTGCAAGAAGACATGTGTTGTGAGAAGCTAGATACAGACCAGATTGAAATGACTCAATTTTAAAGACACACTGAAAAGACTTTTATATTTTCCTATGACAACTGCCTGTAACCAGTAATACATTTCAGAAAATATTGATGATTCGGCATTTGCCAAGTTTCCCTTCCACCTTAGCTTTATTGGGTATCAGTCCTTTTAGGCACATTTGTAATGAGGATATAGCCCGTGTACCATTTAGAAGTATTTTATTCAAATCAAAATGAAATGTTTTCCTTTTTTTAATTAAAGATCATTGAAGAAGATGCTGCTCTTGTAGAAATAGGACCCCGTTTTGTCTTAAATCTTATAAAGATTTTCCAGGGAAGTTTTGGAGGACCAACTTTGTATGAAAATCCTCACTACCAGTCACCAAACATGGTAAGCTGTTTCTATTCTGTGGTCCTTGATGTCCTAAAACTCTTGGGCCAAAGTAATTCTGTCAAATAAGTGTTCTGTTAACTGTGAAACTGAATTTGGCTTTTGCTGCATCCAGTCTTACAGATTACTTTTTTTTTTTTTTGATGATGCAGGGTGAAGGGAAATAGGTATCATAAGTGAATGTCCTTGCCATGTATAAAATGTTTATTTTTATTCAAGAGCACCTTTCATATTTTTTTTGTTTCTAGCATCGGCGTGTCATAAGATCCATCACAGCTGCAAAATACAGAGAGAAACAGCAAGTGAAAGATGTGCAGAAGCTGAGAAAGAAAGAACCAAAGACTATTCTTCCCCATGATCCCACTGCAGATGTTTTTGTTACGCCAGCTGAGGAAAAGCCGGTAGAAATACAGTGGGTGAAACCAGAGCCAAAAGTCGATTTGAAAGCCAGAAAGAAAAGGATTTACAAAAGACAAAGAAAAATGAAACAGAAGATGAGCAGTGGGAATGCAAAATGAATCAATGGAGAACTAATTTGACTTCAGTTGTTTTATATTTATTTTGTGTTCAATGTGTAAATACTTTTGTTATTTGCGATGACCTTACATCTAATTAGTGTGACATTTAAAAGAAAAAACTTAAGATTTTGTGACTTTGGTCCAGGTGGGTCTATGTTTTTCTAAATAAAATATCACCAGAACTCATCACCTAATTTGTTTTTCTTTTTAAAGCTTTACATATTACTAAAAATTTAGCACACTTAAAGTTTAGGCCCACTGTCTTGGATTAAAATTTTCAGTTTATTAAAGCTGAAATTCAGGCAGATTTACTGGGTTGTTGTCATATGTAAAACAGTATTAAGCACTTTGAGGGCATCGTTTCAGATGGTGCACAGTGAGGGTAGAGTGCTAGAAGGGGAAGCATCTTACTGAAGTTTGAGTCCCTGAGTCACAAGGCACGGGAAGAGCCAACTTCTCTTGTTTTCTTACCTTGAAAAAATATGAGAAAAATATTTAGGTTTTGCTAATCAAATAAGTTGATATATGTATTGAAAGTGTTTGGTAGATTACAAATTTAATTTAGAAGCAGTGGGTGTAAATTACTTTAACAGTAAAAGGAAGAAAAACGGAACAGTTATGGCACCAGAACATGTGAGTTTTTCCTGTTATGAAAGAACTTTATTTGAAGCAGAGCACTGGGCTTATCACCCTGAAGAACGATAAGTAGTAGACAGGATTCTGGGTGCAAGCGGCCAGAGACAGGGTAGGGCCATGTGTGTGGTGGTCTGTCACTTTTTTCCTGCTAATCGTTTTCCCGTCCTTGATCTGCAACATTAGTAATTGCACAGTATTCTACTCTGCAACACCTCAGCAGTCCCTTACTGTTGGATATTTGAGTATTTCAGTTTTATCTTTTCTGATACAGATGCTTGCAACAAACATTCTACACATATTTTGTACACTATATGTAGTTAACCCTGGTCAAAAGTTAGAAACTTGTTCCTCTAAATATTGTACCTTACCAGAGGTTAGTGTTCATTTCCTTGTACCCTTGCTAATGAGATAATCTGTCAATTTGATAGGTAAAAAAAATGAATACTGTTTTGGCTGGGTATTGGTTTTTCTTTTGTGACTAATACTGTATTTGTGTGGTAGTTACATGAATTTGTTGGAGAAGGAAATGGCAACCCACTCCAGTATCCTTGCCTGGAAAATCTCGCGGACACAGGAGCCTGGTGGGCTGCAGTCCATGGGGTCCCAAAGAGTTGGGCATGACTGAGCGACGAACGTTTACTTCGGGGGGAAAAGCCCTTATTTAAGCAATTGAATATAGGATGAAAATAAGACGTTATTATAATCATTTATGTGGATACCCTCTTGAGAGTCCCTTGGACTGCAAGGAGATCCAGCCAGTCCATTCTGAAGGAGATCAGCCCTGGGGTTTCTTGAAGGAATGATGCCAAAGCTGAAACTCCAGTACTTTGGCCACCTCATGCGAAGAGCTGACTCATTGGAAAAGACTCTGATGCTGGGAGGGATTGGGGGCAAGAGGAGAAGGGGACTACAGAGGATGAGATGGCTGGGTAGCATCACTGACTCGATGGACGTGAGTCTCAGTGAACTCCAGGAGTTGGTGTTGGACAGGGAGGCCTGGCGTGCTGCGATTCATGGGGTCACAGAGTTGGACACGACTGAGCGACTGATCTGATCTGATCTGATGTGGATACCTCATTTGAATGAGAATTTCTCAAGTCCATGTTCATTTAGAAGTCAACCTGTTTAATAAAATCTTCCTTTAGGCTGAAATTTACATATAGTGTAATTGTCTTTAAATTTTGATACAGTATTAAAAGCAAAAATGGATCCTCTTTCCTTCAGGAGGAAAAAGAGGCAAGTGACTGAGAAGTAGCAAAACCAGATGGAATTGGAGAAAGAAAAAAGTTATTTTTTTGTTCACTTTACTCCCCTTTCCTAATTCCATTCTCAGATAGGGAAATGTCCTGTTTTTCCTTGCACTCAAACTTCTCAATCTTCCCTATTATCATTTATAATCCAAAACCATATAGTATCTTCCTTCTTTGGAAAAGAGGCTAGTGTTTGAATTTTTAGTAGTGAGTTGGTTGGACAGTGTTGTGCCTAGAAACTTGAGATTTAAGAGTTGGTTTGTTTTGATTGTGCAGAGGGCAGGATGTTAGGGAAGAAAGGGACAACTTCATAGACTGGGTATCCTGATCCTGTACAAGAGAGATTTGTTAGCAACAGAGCCAACCCTTCTAACCGTATGTGGCTGACAATATAAATTTAACAACTGATAGGTAAACATTCCAGGTTCTAGTGAAATATATTTGAACAGTTGCAGGGATCTTTCATCCCATAATACAGTGTATCAGTTACATCAACCAAAACCTCCTGCTGGTTAAATACTATCCCTTCGCTG
Organism: Bos mutus; assembly: GCF_027580195.1. Classification (NCBI taxonomy): domain Eukaryota; kingdom Metazoa; phylum Chordata; class Mammalia; order Artiodactyla; family Bovidae; genus Bos; species Bos mutus. The sequence continues at coordinate 39,066,319 of NC_091636.1, read as the reverse complement.
CATTTTTTTTTTTTTTTTTTTGGTGGCACCTCTTTTTTTGTGGCTTCAGCAGTACATGAACCGTGAACTTTCAGATGTTAAAGCTGGTTTTAGAAAAGGCAGAGGAACCAGAGATCAAATTGCCAACGTCTGCTGAATCATCAAAAAAGCAAGAGAGTTCCAGAAAAACATCTATTTCTGCTTTATTGACTATGCCAAAGCCTTTGTGTGGATCAGGATTAACTGTGGAAGATTCTGAAAGAAATGGGAATGCCAGACCACCTGACCTGCCTCTTGAGAAACCTGTATGCAGGTCAGGAAGCAACAGTTACAACTGGACATGGAACAACAGACTGGTTCCAAATAGGAAAAGGAATATGTCAAGGCTGTATTTTGTTACCCTGACTATTTAACTTATATGCAGAGTTCATCATGAGAAAGGCTGGGCTGGAGGAAGCACAAGCTGGAATCAAGATTGCTGGGAGAAATATCAATAACCTCAGATATACAGATGACACCACCCTTATGGCAGAAAGTGAAGAACTAAAGAGCCTCTTAATGAAAGTGAAAGAGGAGAGTGAAAAAGTTGGCTTAAAGCTCAACATTCAGAAAACGAAGATCATGGTATCCAGTCCCACCACTTCATGGGAAATAGATGGGGAAACAGTGTCAGACTTCATTTTTTGGGCTCCAAAATCACTGCAGATGGTGATTGCAGCCATGAAATTAAAAGACGCTTACTCCTTGGAAGGAAAGTTATGACCAACCTAGATAGCATATTCAAAAGCAGAGACATTACTTTGCCAACAAAGGTCCATTTAGTCAAGGCTATGGTTTTTCCAGTGGTCATGTATGGATGTGAGAGGTGGACTGTAAAGAAAGTTGAGCACCGAAGAATTGATGCTTTTGAAGTGTGGTATTGGAGAAGACTCCTGAGAGTCCCTTGGACTGCAAGGAGATCCAAACAGTCCATCCTAAAGGAGATCACTCCTGGGTGTTCATTGGAAGGACTAATGCTGAAGCTGAAACTCCAATCCTTTGGCCACCTGATGTGAAGAGCTGACTCATTTGAAAAGACCCTGATGCTGGGAAAGATTGAGGGCAGGAGGAGAAGGGGACGATGGAGGATGAGATGGTTGGATGGCATCACCGACTCAATGGACATGGGTTTGGGTAGACTCCGGCAGTTGGTAATGGATCGGTTCCTGGGGTCGCAAAGAGTCGGACACGACTGAGCGACTGAACTGAACTGAACTTTTCATGTGGGATCTTAGCTCCCCTGACCAAGGATCTAACCCGACTCTCAGCAGTGAAAGTGCTGAGTCCTAACTGCATTCTTAACCTAAATCGATCTTGGAAATGTAAGTTTAGAGGCCAAGAAGTTAGTGATGGATGTGATGGATCCATCAAGAGTGATGGATGGGTGGATCAGCGTAATTTTATTCACGGTAGTAAAACATAAAAACGTGTTGATGCTTCCCTCTTAAATTGTTTCAGTGTAAGTCATTTTATTTATTATTATTTCTCATGCACAGTGGTTAGGACAAGGAGTATTAGAGATCTCATTAAGTGGTAACCGAAGAAAAGAGTTAAAAGACCTGGTTTTGATCCAACGGAATCCTGCCATTCATAAGTGGGGAAGGCTTGAGTTCCTCAAGCTTGAGTTTTCTCATCTGTAAAAGCGTGGCTCAAATTGAGAAATTATCTTCAGAACTACAAGATGTTTTCCAGAATCTCATCCCATCAAACTCCTTTCTCATCTCTCAGGTCGGATGTCAAGTTAAGTGTCACTCTGACTGGCGTCTGTGCCCCTCACAATGACACCCGCCGGGGCCCCGCCTCCTGTGACCCTACCTCCTTCTCACCTCGGCCCCGCCTCCCGCCCGCCGCGGCCCCGGCTCCTCCCCGCCGCGGCTCCGCCTCCCTCCCGCGCGGCTAGTTCCGGAACAGGGCCTTCCCCCTGTCCATGCGGAGCCGCCGCCGGCGCCGCCCCCTCCGCGCTCCCGCGTGCCGCAACCAGCGCCGCCTTTCGCCCCCGCGCGCCGCCGTCGCCCCGAGCCGCCGTCGCTGCCGCCGCGCTCGGTGGCTGGCCCGGTGCGGGCGCCGGGCTCCCGCCGCAGGAGAGGACCACCAGGGCCGTCGCCACCACTTCGGCCCGGGTCCGGGCTCCGGCCCCGCCCCGGGCCCCGGCCCCGGCCCGAGCCCCCTGCCCTGTCGGGCGATGAAGTGTCACTACGAAGCGCTGGGGGTGCGGCGAGACGCCAGCGAGGAGGAGCTCAAGAAAGCCTATCGGAAGCTGGCCCTGAAATGGCACCCGGGTAATTACTCCGCAACCGCCGCGGCCCCTCTCAAAAGCCGCGGCTCTCGCGACCTTTCTCACCGCTCTCCGCAGGGTAATCCAGGGACCCGGCTGTGCCCGGGCTTGTCCGCCGGGTAACTCCCCTCGCCCTGGAAACCGTGCCGGCGTCCGGCCGGGTGGCCCCTGCCCAGCCCTGGCGATGAGGGTTTTCAGCCCATCGGCGGTCGCAGCCCTCCACCCCCAGGCTTCACTGGAGACCCGAGCACCTCGTTCTGTCCCAGACGTCCCCGGGTTCCCGCGTGGACACTTGATGGGGAAAGATAACATCCTAGAGACTTCTCGTGCTCCTCCCACCCCTCCGTAGATGACCCCGAGCGGGGAGGAGTCGAGCTTTTAACCCAGTCCTGTCTCGGGCTTTTCCCTTGCTGGAGTTCCTGCAGCTTTCCTGGGCTTTCACCGGGAAAGCTGCCCTTAACTTCAGCGGGAAATCCCAGCTACTTAAGTGTAATTAAGACAAAGGGGCTAGTCAAATGTCTTCTAAAGAGCTATGCTTTTTTTCTCTTTTGGTAGGTTGAGTGATTCTGTATTTCACTTCGGGTGTTCTGCAGATAGAAAATTTAAATTGCGTGCCTTCCCTGGTGAAGTTATGTGATTACATCTATAGAAGTATGCTTCTTTCGGATGTTTTGTTTAGTTGTAGTCCAGGCCTGTGTGACTGGTGAAGTAATCTGATCTTCTCGACTGGGTAACGAAGACAGTATTTGAATCTCAACTTTTTGAGGTTTATAAGAGGCTTTCATATTAGCACTAGTCCATAAAAATGCTTATAGAGTGGTTAGGATGCTGAGACGGAGACCTTAGCCTTGTTTGAAAAACATGCCTTACTGGAAAGGTAAATACAAATGTAAGCAAAATAGTATAACGCATATAATTGGTAGTGGGTTACTAGCACAGTGACTTGGTTACTACAACATGGGTAGTCGGTTACTAGAACGTGTTACTAGAACAATGACTTCCCTGGTGGCTCAGACGATAAAGCGTCTGCCTACAGTGTGGGAGACCCGGGTTCAATCCCTGGGTCGGGAAGATCTCCTGGAGAAGGAAATGGCAACCCACTCCAGTATTCTTACCTGGAGAATCCCATGGATGGAGAAGCCTGGTAGACTACAGTCCATGGGTTCGCAAAGAGTTGGACAGGACTGAGCAGGTTCACCTTAACTTTCACTTACTGAAACAATAACTGCCCCAGGAATTCAAGACAAGGAGTTTTCACCATGTACTGAAAGGCAGTGAGGCTTCCCCTGGGCAGAGGAGCCTGGCCATTAGCTGGCTCTAGAGGAAAGAGGGAGAAGAAAATTTAATTGTATGGGAACGAGTACCGTGGTGGCCAAAAGATGGTCCAAGGGACAGTTTGACCGAAGGCAGCGTTTATTGGAAGTCTGAAAATAGGTGTTGAGAGAAGGGCTGAAGGAAGGGCTTAGAACCCCAAATCAGAAGGTAATGGTTCTAGTTGATGGAATAGGAAATAAAGGTATGGGTTTGTTGCTTAAAGCTGTAAATGATGACCGTCAGAGGAACTAAAAAAATCTGATGTATACTGGAAGGGAAGAGGTAAATGAGCCAAATGTTCATCAGGAAGTCACGAGCTATATCCAAAATTAATAGGTCCAAAAACAGTATAGAAGAATGTTCTCAGAGTAATAGGGATTACTGTTAGAAATGGAGTTGGAAATTTGTTAACTGTCTGGGTGGGGAAGGGTGAGAAAGAATTAATACTTGTGACCAAATGCACATGTAATTTTTATGGCAATATTAAAATGTTTTTGAGTAGTAATCTGAGATTAGGTTGTAAAAGTTTTTGAATGGCAAAGAACGGTGAAATGTGTTTTTCCAATAATGGATAGTTGTGGTCAGTTTTATTAAGATGTCCTGGAAAGGTACTATGAAGGCAGCTTAGTAGGTTGAGGGGGACCAGAGACCAAAGTCAGGTAGAGTCAACTGTGGGCACTTAAGGACCCAAACCAGTCTTGGGATCATTGGGAGGGGTAAGGACTGCATTGAAGGGAAGTTGCAAAGGAAAAATGACCAGATTTGATTAGTTGGAAATCAGTGCAAGGAAGAATAGGATAAATACTGTCCCATAAGACATGTGATTTTGATGTGCTTTACTTTGCTCATTAATTTGTTAAGTCTGTCACTCAGCAAATGTTTAATTTCATCCTATGTGCAAGGTGATGCATTAGATATTTCCAAGGTTAACATTTGGGCAGACTAATGTGTGTCTCATATAGAGGCCACCCATTTTCATTGTTTAAAAAAGGAATTACCTTTATTTATTTTATTGAAGAATTGAGAATAATTTCCAGTGGGGTCAATAGCACTGCCTAGTAAGATCACTCCTTGTGAAAGTCAGTCTTTCAGTAATTCATCTGATGACCGTTCCCTGAGCAGCTTACTGTGGACAAGACAAGAGTGGTCCCTGCCCTGCTGGCCCAGCTGTCTTTGGAGAGACACGGAGGAAAACAGTCACTTTCCATCCCCTGAGATAAGGGCAGTATGAGGGTAAATGCAAGGTGCTTCTGAGCCCCTGTACCAATCTGGACTGGGCTTTTGTGAGGGTGGGATAGATGTGCATCCCCGAGCGACATCTAGGTTGAAACCTCAAGTGGGATTGCAGGGAATATAGGAGGTGGGAGGTAAGAGGGAGTGCAGCAGAGCCTAGGAAGGGAAAGAAGTGAGCCTGCCCAGGTGAGCAAGGGCTGGGTCTTGAAGGTTGTGGTAAACCGGATTAGGAAGATTGGGCTTTGAGAAGCCATTGAAGGGTTGCAAACAGGAGAAATGATAGGTTTGTGTTTTTCAAGTATTCCTTTGGCTATATGGTGGAAGACTGGGTTGGAGAGGCTAGGCAGGAGGTAGGGAGAGCAGCAGATCTCATCAGGGACACTGACATCACCAGGATGATGAAAGGACCAGGGAGCAGAGATGATTCACATGCTAAAAATCTCAGTGAACAGGGGGAGTAGATGGGAGGCTAGTGGAGGGTGAGGAGGAGGGGAAGGAGGAGAGGTAGCCAGGTTGTCTGAATCTCCATTTGAATGGACAGAATGCTGATTTGTACTGAGTGGTGAATAAGGATTAGTGACCAGGAGAGGAGGTCAGCTCCATCACCAGACCTTCTGTATCAGAGCCCCAGAGGCCTGTATGGAAGTGTGTTCTCAGGGAGCTTGGCTTCAGTTAAGGCAGGGCTTAAAAGGCGCAGTCCATGAAATGTTCTATAAGGTACTGTAAAATCATTTGGGAGAAAGTAGAGGAGGGCATGAATTTATCTAGAGAAAAACACAAAGAATTGTATAAGAGTGCCTTTTAAACTTCTGTGGCTGGATTTGAAATACCTATGGCATTTGCCTAATATTAGTAATTAAGGTAGACTTCCCATTTTTTAATGATCGCTATTTAACTTTATAGTCATCTTTTAGATCTCAGTTCAACCTCCTAGTCAACCAGTCACAGGTATATTTAAGTGAAATAAAAAGCCATGTGACAGATTGAAAACGTTATTTAAAAAAGGAGATTCAGAAAGCGAAAGATCTTGCTTTCAGATGGTACATTGATGGGTTTTCTCGTTTTAAAAGCTTTAGCTGTCACCAGACTTCTTTGAGGGAGGCAAGAAGGGAGTGGGAAGAAAAAGGACAACAAAGTACAGTACAGATTAAAAGGTGAAGAAGGACCACCCACCTCCCACCCCTAAACAGTCACCTTTTCTGTCTCATGTTAGGAGACTTAGTTGGCGGCTTTTTCTGCCATTCTGCTTTAATGTGAACTATGCTTCTTTGTTTATCAGACCATCATTACTAATGATTTGATGAAGACATAGAAATCATGAGCTGGACTGTACCCTTGTATGGATATCAGGATTGTGTTCAGCTGCAAATGATAGGAAGCCAGCAGTCGTGTTCAAAAAGTCGTTTTATTTTTCGCATGTAGCAAGAAATCCAGAGGTGGCCCATTTTGGTGATTCTGGCTGCTTGATGACGCCATCGAAGACCTGTTCCATCATCCTGAACATAAGACTTGAGTCTTTGTGTCAAGTGTAAGCAATTAAGACGTTCACTGCTTTCATTTGGAGGTGCAGAGAGAGGCAGGTGAGCCCCAGGGCAGCAGGTCTCCCGAGAGGTCCTTGGACTCTGCTCAGCAGCTGTCAGATGGGGCCTCACTCACCATCCCAGATGGCAGAAGGGGTCCCAGATGGCAGCATGGAGGAGGAAAGGATAAAGCAGGAATAGGGTGTGTGCTGGTTGTCTTTCCAGGAAGAGTCTAAAAAGCTGCCATAGAACACTTTCATAGATTTTATTGACTAGAGCTTAGTCACATGGTCAGTCCAGGCTTCAAGGGAGACTAGAAATGGCATCTTTATTTGGGGGATCAGTTTCCCCCATAAAATCAGCATTCATTTGTTCCTGGAAGAGGGGATGAACCTGCAATCTCTGCCTCAGTTGTCATAATCTGCCAGTAGGCAGTATACCCAGGCTTTGGGCAGGATGCAAAGGGTGAGTTAGAGCGTAAGTTGAGTGCCACCCAGGCCCACCCCTTTCATTAAGAAGAACAGTGCGTCTCCTGGGAAGCTTCACTTAGTTACTGATCGATTTGTGTTTGTATCTGATGGGCTGAAAGTGGGTAACCTGATAATCCCAACTTCAAAAAAGTCAGAGGAGGTAAGGTTTTTAAGTGTGTATATTACTGCTGTGATCAACGTCATAGTTTTGTTAGGAATAAGGGGAAAATGGTATTGAGTAGGCAACTAGTAGTAGTTGTCACAGAGTAGTAATAAAAATCTAAAATAATTAAAACAGGATACTGGGTGTCCTGTGTTTAGAACCAGATGGCAACAAGACCACAACAAGATGAAAGTTGATAGTACTCATTGGAAGTAATAGAAAACCTAGCCATAGTGGTTTAAGTAAGTTAAGAACTTATTTTTCTCACCACAAGAAGGCTTGGAGGTACATGCTTGCTGGCATTGTTTGAGTGGCTGAGTAATGTCATTGTGAATCTCTTGACTTTTCCTTCATGGTTTCAAGACGGCTGCTGAAGCTCCAGCACTCATGTCCGTGTATAAGACAAGGAGAAAGGAAAGAAAATATAGTGTTTTCACCTCACTGGTCAGAACTGTGTCACATGGCCCTCTCTAAGCAGCAAGGGAGGCTGGATAAGCCAAAATGCTTGCTTAATTTTTAGCTCATCCAGCCTGCACAGTAAAGGCTGTAAGAGAAAAAAGAGGGAGAAGTTTTGGATCAGCTGACCTTTAGTATCTGCCACAGAGTGGATTGAGTACTCTATTTGAGGTTAAAAAACTATTACAGTTAACAGTTGGCTTGTCAGTAATTAATATGAAAAATACTTAAAAGTTTGTCAGGTATAAATTCAGCATGACATAATGTGATATTGTTGCTAAAAACTAATATAATTAGCTATAGTGATTAAAAGTCGAATGTTAAGGAATTAATGGTAGCTCCTTGATCATTACTGTCTTTGACTGCATTTGAAGTGTAGGACACAGCTAAGCAACACACACGCACCTGGGCCTCCCAGGAAGTGCAGTGGTAGGGAGCCTGCCTGCCAGTGCAAGAGACACAGGTTTGATCCCTGGGTTGGGAAGGTCCCCTGGAGAAGTAGATGGCAACCCACTCCAGTGTTCTTGACTAGAAAATTCCATGGACTGCAGAACCTGGTGGGCTACAGTCCATGGGGTTGCAAAAAGTCAGACACGACTTAGTGACTAAACAACAACAGTTCCTTCCTCATGATTAAATTCAGGTTAAACATTTCTAGCAGGAATGTTACAGAGATAATGCTGAATGACTGAGCATGCACACATAGAGTAGAGTATATTATGGTGCACATAAGAAGTAGGAGATTAGTCCAGAGAAGAGGTAGGCTAGAAGATGACCCATGAACTGCTCTAAGGAAGGGGAGTTAGACCTGTGATGGAGTTTTTTTATTTCTGTTTTTTACTTTTGTTAATTTCAAAGGAGCATGGTTCTAAAAGCTTTTTGTGTTCAAGCACCTAAACAAAAAGAACTGAGGCAAAGTACTGCGCTTGAGAAAGTGTTGTCAGTATCAGTTGTTGAGCAGAAGGCTGCTTGAAGGACGTGGGACTGTGTGGTGGTATCTAAAAAGAGGAGGTCAGATACACTTGAGAGCCTTGTTTTAAGACTATTTCTGTTATTTTTTTAAAGAAGTATATGTTGCGTTGTAGCCTAAAGAATGTTGATGTACTCCATAGTAGACTCAAGATACTGATATTTTGCTTTTTGAGTGCTTATATTTAATCACTATAGCTAATTATCGCTGTGTAACACATTACCAAAAACTTAAACAGCAAATATATTCAGGATGTGGACTCACACCGTTTTCTGGGGATCAGAATCAGAATGGTGTACCTGGGTGGTTTGACTCAAGGTTTCTCAGAAGGTTGAATCATCACTGGGAAAACTCATGTTCAAGCTCACCCCCAGAGTAATGGCAGGCCTCAGTTCCTGTTGGCGGTGGGCCAGAGGCCTCCACTCTTTACCTCATGGTCTTCTCAGAGGCCACCAGAGTGTCCTCACACTATGGCAGCTGGCCACTCCCAGAGATCCAAGAGAGGGCAAGCACCCAAGATGGAGACTGCAGTCTTTCATAATCCAGTATTGCAAGTAATGTCCTGTCCTGTCATCACTTCTGTCCCCGGGTTTCAGTCACACAGACCGACCCTGTTGACGGGAGAGAGGATTACACAGGGTGTGAATGCCAGGAAGGTGGGGGTCCATGGGGGCCATCTTGGAATCTGGCTACCACCCTGAGGCAAAGATGCTTTCTGAATTCCATGGTTAAAGAGGCAAACTAAGAGAAAGGTAATTAGTATAAATTTTTTAAGCTTTATGAGATTTATTTTGGTGTATGTTGATAAGAAGGAAAACCTTAAAGATGATGGTAAAGACACACTAAATGTAATCTAGCACGAAACAGTAACAGTCTTTCTATATCTGATGTATTTTGCTCCTTCTAAAAATAAAATGTGTACTACTTAGGGTTTTCTGTTTGTGGATATCCAGATTGAGTGCTAAGTGACATGCTGAGATTTAGAGAAAAGCATGAAATTTCTACTCGAGTTGACACTTACAACTGATCTTGATTATCAGCTGTCAGCCACTTCTCTGCTTTTTCCTAGTTGTTCTTCTTCGTTTTGTACACATCCATTTATGGCATTCCTGATGGAAGCAGTCCTTTTTAGAGTCTGTCCTCTACTTTTCTGATGAGTGAATTTCTGTCCTTTATTTTAACAGATAAAAATCTGGATAATGCCGCAGAAGCAGCTGAACAATTTAAACTGATCCAAGCGGCATATGATGTGTTGAGTGACCCTCAGGAGAGAGCATGGTGAGTATCGTGCTGTCCCTCCTGGAGTATCTGGTTGGGAGGAATGGTCAATAGAGGGCTTTTTAGAAATGTAATACATCAAACGGTTCGGGGTGTGTTCTGAAGCCCAGTCATCTATTCATTATGTAAAATGCAGTGTTTGGGTAGGAAGGAACCTGAGAGATGATTACTTCAACTCTGATCTCATAGGCGAAATTTGACAGTAGTAGAAATAGTTTTAATTTTCATACTTATGAAGCTCCTTCTCATTTAATAAGGTCTCTTTGATGTCTGACAAATTAACTGATGTCAGTATTCTTGCCTGGAGAATCCCAGGGACGGGGGAGCCTGGTGGGCTGCCGTCTATGGGGTCGCACAGAGTCGGACACGACTGAAGCGACTTAGCAGCAGCAGCAGCAGAAAAGGAAGAATGTTGACTTATCCTTAAAAAATAGCAAAATTCTGTAAAGCAATTATCCTTCAATTAAAAAATGGATAAAAAAACAGATACAGTGTTTTTGTCAAAAATTGTAATATTTTTTCCAAGAACTTCTTTATATGCAGGAGTTAAGCATCTACATCTGTGACAGACTCTTTAATGATAACCTGATCACTTAATGCCATTTCTAGACATAAATTTCTACTTTTGAAATCCTTTTGAAGGTTTCCAGATTCTCAGTGAACTTTTTGCTGTGAAACAGTAGGTTTTATACTCTGACATAACCATGCAAGATGCTGCTGGTACAGAGAGCAGATGGGTGTTCAGTTCACCTGTGCAAGTTTAAGGGAGAAAGGCTATAAAGAAAATTCTTATTAAATTACCTTTTCTATAAAAACTAGAGAATACTAAATTTTTCTCCTCCTGAGGAATTTGAAAATGTGGCCTTAGACATGCTTTTGCTTTCCTTTGGAAACTTTGAGATTCTTTCCTGCCTTCCATTTGCTCTAGCTCTTGCCTAGATCTTAGGTGATATTCCTGTCCCGAGGAGTCCCTTGTCCTTTGGTTTAAAGCTCCTACCTGTCAATTCTCCTGTGAATTGAAATCAGTTCGGCACAGTGGCAAGGAGTGTGGTCCTTCTGGTGCTGGACTCATGGTTTTGAATTCTAGCTCTTCTGCTTATTGGCTTTATGATTGTGGACAACATTATTTAATATTGCTGAGCTTCAATTTCTTGTTGTATCAAACAAGGATAATAACTAACTTTATGGAGTGAGGGTCAGTTCTATGTGTGTGAAGCTCTTAGATGATTTACATAAACACTGGGAGAGTGTTATTCACGTCCATGTTGGCAAATTCCCAGATCCCAAAAGTGTTTTTAGTCTGTGGACCAGATGATGTCCACTACTGTATTACGTAGGTTTCTTTCTGGTGAAAGTGCTGCTACCTTTCTGGGAGAGTAGAAATTCCCTGGCTTATTAAACTCCTCTCTTCATGTTGGCTAGTTTCATATATGGCTAGGATCATATAATGACTATAATGGACTTGGAATTGCAGTCGAAGTTTTAATCAGCAGTTCTGTGAAAGATTCTTGCAGAACCATGGATTATAGCCCACCAGGCTCCTCTGTCTGTGGGATTATTCCAACAAGAATACTGGAGTGGGTTGCCATTTCCTTCTCCAGGGGATCTTCCCAGCCTAGGGATCGAACCTGTGTCTCCTGTATTGACATGCAGATATTTTACCACTGAACCACCTGGGAAGCTATTAAGCCTTTACCTGTTGCTATTTTTCTTCATGGTTTTGGTTGTGGGTTGGCCACATTAAAGTGTAAAGAAGTTATATTTTGACTTTCAGAGTAAGGAATCTTCTGAATTCTTATTTATTCAGCCTTCACTGTTGCTGCTAATTTTTTTTTTTGCTTAGGTATGATAATCATAGAGAGGCTCTGCTTAAAGGTGGGCTTGATGGAGAATATCAAGATGACAGCTTAGATTTGCTTCACTATTTCACTGTCACCTGCTACTCTGGTTATGGTGATGATGAAAAGGTAAGAAGTGAACTCACTGATAATTTATCAAGCACTTAAGACTCTTGAATGCAAAATTCCTAAAATTATTCAAAAATAGAAAGTGACAGACTACTCATTTGAAAACTGAGAAACATGGCCTTCATATTTAACCTGTCAGCATGTAAAGTTGAAACCTAAATGTATTTGCAGTGACAGAGCTTGGGCCTGTAAATTTTTTTAACAGTTTAAAATTTTTTTTAATTAAAAATTTTCATGTTGCATTTAAAAATCTTATCCTATGAGTAGACTACGAAAGTGTTAAGAATTTGTGTTTCTGTTACTGTTTTTTAGGGCTTTTATACGGTGTACCGTAATGTTTTTGAAATGATTGCAAAGGAAGAACTAGAATCTGCTTTAGAAGAGGACATGGAAGATTTCCCAACTTTTGGAGACTCCCAGAGTGACTATGATACGGTAAAAGGAAAACTTACTACCATTTGTAATTAGCATTTATCAGTGTGTCTTTTCCCCATTTCTTAATTTTTTTTAAAAAGGTTTTAGTTCTCCGTCTTGTACTGTGACTCTCTTGTCTTTTGTTTTTCCTGATCCCCTCCCCTCTTTACTTTTTCCTATTGATCATGGTCCCATTCCATTAATTTCCTCATCAAATTAATTCTGAAGAGTTACTGTGTAAAGCCATCAAAGGACTGTCTTCTCTATTGATTAATAGTAATGTTTTATATATATATATATATATATATATAAAGAAAAGAGGTTAGATGTTTTGCAGCATCAATGTTTACTGCCTTACTGGAAAAAAAACCCAAATAAGAAATGAGCGTTCCGCCTATTTCTTTGTCACTAGGTGGTCCACCCTTTCTACGCTTACTGGCAGAGTTTCTGCACTCAGAAGAACTTTGCTTGGAAAGAAGAATATGATACACGGCAGGCTTCAAACCGCTGGGAGAAACGAGCCATGGAAAAAGAAAACAAAAAGATTCGAGACAAAGCGAGGAAAGAGAAGAATGAGCTTGTCCGTCAGCTGGTCGCTTTCATCCGTAAAAGGGATAGAAGAGTGCAGGCTCATCGAAAACTCGTGGAAGAACAAAATGCAGAGAAGGCGAGGAAAGCTGAGGCGATGAGGCGGCAGCAGAAGCTCAAACAGGCCAAGTATGTGGGCTGGGCTGGAGCCTGTCTAGACGTAGGTGCCGGTCCCCGGAAACGTCATGGATACCTGATCTGGCGCTTTCATGGGGTTTAATCCTCACCCTGGCTTCAGCCTTTCTTTTATGTCCTGGCACTGGGATGATGTCTTTTCATCAGCTATGAGAAAGTTTTTCCTTTAGGTTGGGTGTTTTCCTTCAGAGGCCCATTTACACTTGAGATCCTTTACAGGCTCTTATAACATTTAATAATAACTGATATTAATTGAATTCTCTTTCTGTACAAGGCCACATCCTAAGTGCTTTTCTTGCAGCAGTGCTGTGATATAAGTTCTAGTTTCTGTCCTCTTTCTTTTGACGAAATGAGACAGGCCCAAGATCATGTAGCTAATAAATTGCAGAGGTGGGAATTGGAGCCTGAAGTCAGTCCAGGGCTCTGCTTTTAAGCCCCATGCAGTATTCTACTTTGTCATAGAGACTTAGTGCCTTTAAACTTCTATTTTAAGTTTTTGAGTTACTATAAAAGCATTGTGTTCAGAGCTTTATAACATTCTTTAAAAAAACTATTCACTTCTTGAAAGTTCTACCCACCTCATGTTTGGGAAAGTGCCACTTACACTGACACTTAGGATTTAAAACCACCTGAAGACTTTTAGTAAGTTGCTAAGAGTTAGATGTTTCAAAACCTGTTATCTACTGGAGCAATGAGAGTCAACCACAGAACCGCTAACAGATTGAAGTGACTTGGCCCGTTTCAGCCAAGCACAGGTTTTAAGTGTGTAGGCATGGACAATTGGGGAGGATGGGTTTTAAGCCCCAGAAGTAAATGAAACCAATGCAGAGACCATGCCATGTGTATCCAGGCTGGCAGAGCAGTACAGAGAGCAGAGCTGGATGGCGGTAGCTGACTTGGAGAAGGAGCTCAGGGAGATGGAGGCGCAGTATGAAAAGCAGTTTGGAGATGGATCAGGTGAAGACGAAGCGGAAGACCAGGAGCTCAGAGATGGACAGGATGGTAACTTCCTCCATTCGTTAAAGACTATAGGAAATGTTTTTATTATGCGCTCAGCACGCTCACAAGCACCTGCACAGGGTTCCGGTGTGACACAGCAAGGGACGGGGGGAGGGTGGAAACCCAGAGAGCACCTGGGCTCCAGCCGATGGTTGCCAGCTTCATACTTGTGTTAAGAATGAGGCTGGAAATTGGATTTTTATGTGCCATCTCCCAGTTTTTAAATATGGCAGATAATTGAAAAACAATTTGGCATGGCCAAATGATGGTAGTCTATGGAAGTACACAGTATAATTGCGATAATTTCATTCACAATTTTCTGACCATGTTTTAAACTACTTGTCTGCATAAATATAATGAGAAGTGGGCATATTATCAGGTGTAACTGGTTATTTTCTAAAAAGGCAATTAAGCAGTAGGTCAAATTTTAATAGTAAGTCTTTCCGGAAAAGCTGGTGTTGTGCAGAAGTCTGTCCAGTATATATAAATTGTCTCATTTCTGACCTGTTGAGGGGCTCCTGTTTTGTGCTGCAATGTGTCTTTTCTCTGCCTCTGTCATTAGAGCACAGGCATGTGACTACCGTAAAAGGAGAGGAGTGGGCATTGTTGAGAATAGTGATCAATATACCTGACTTTCCCCACTGTCTCTGGCTATTCCATGATAAAAAATTAAATGATCTAAACATAGTTTAATTAATTTTACCTTATTTACAAGTGTGGCTTTTCATTGAGTAATAGCTCATGGTAAAATGATACTTTTGTTTACTCCAAATGATTAGGAAATGGAACGTTTTCTTAATAAATTAGAAGTAGTGTGTGTAAAAGTGCTTTGAGAGCTATAAAGCACCATATAAATGTAAGGTGACGTGATTACATGGAGCTTTACAATCTATAAGGTGCTTTCACACACACAATCTTGCTTTGTCCTCCCACGGTACCCCTTAAATGTAGGTTTTGCTCATGTAATTATCTCTGTTTTACTGATGAAGAAACTAGGACTCTGAGAAGCTCTGGTATGTGTCTGAGAACATATGAAAACATTCTTAGGTGCAGATTATGTCTTCAAATTCAGTATTCTTTATTCACTATTTGAATAAGCTATTTGAAAGCGTACACGTAATTAGAAAGTATCTTATGCTAAAATTGGTGGTATTTTGATTATTTCAGAATGTCCTTCAGAATCATACTACCATTACTTATGAAAAAAACAAAAGGTAGAATATAGGAGAGGTATCTTGGGATCTTGATCCCATAATAAATCTGAAACAGCAATCAGTTTACTTGTTTATTTCTTCTAAAGATAGAATGTGAGATTGTGCAAAGACTTTCAGCAGAGCTTAGATTTTGTAAAGCATCAGTACTGATAGTAATTATTCCATTATAATAAAGCTTCAAGCTTATAAAATCTGTGAAGACAGTGTTGGAGTTTACATATAATATACTGTTTTATGAACCGTCTTTCTCATAAGGAATATCATGAGCTATTTAAGCTGACTTAAGCGTTTAAAAGTAGATTACAGTTATAGGTACTATACTGTATTTCCATTTGTATGGGCTTCCTTGGTGGCTCAGATGGTAAAGAATCTGCCTGCAATGCAGGAGATGCAGGTTCGATCCCTGGGTCAGTAAGATCCCCTGGAGAAGGGAAAAGCTACCCACTCTAGTATTCTTGCCTGGAGAATTTCATGGACAGAGGAACCTGGTGGGTACAGTCCATGGGCTCATAAAGAGTAGGACATGACTGAGCGAATAACTTTTTCACTTTTACATTTGTATCAGACACGACTGAGTGACTGAACTGAACTTGTTGAAAAAACTGCTTTGTGGTAGAAATATGAAAGTGACATTTGATTTTCTGAGCTTAACACACATCTCGGACTCTGACAATTTTTTGAATCATCTTCTGAGTAGACTTATAAAAAGAACTTGAAAGATAAAGTGATTTATTTCAACGCCTTCCCCTGTAATTCAGTGCTGCTTTTAAAAGGCCAACTCAAATCCTGGTAACATGTTTTTTTCTTGGTGAAGAAGTAACAAATTTTAGTTTCGAATTTGTGTGCAATTTTAGATCCTTACCAAAGAGATGTACCTTGCTAACGTGTTTTAGATTTAGGTTCTAATCAAACAGGATTCTCACTGTAGGCTTCCCTCTGATAGGTAAAGACAGTGACGAGGCCGAGGACGCAGAACTTTATGATGGCCTTTACTGCCCCGCATGTGATAAGTCTTTCAAGACCGAAAAGGCGTAAGTTTACTATCTCTGCACTCACCTCTTCTTTTGAGGTGAGGTGTAACACTTTGAAAGTCCTTAAAGAAAATGCTCAGAGCAGTTGTTCGCTCTCCCTCACCTTTCATCTTGGAGGAATATCTTCCCAGTGGAGAAAAGGGAACCATCTGCACCAGCAGTTAAGCCTGGTGTACTGATTCTCGTTCATGCCGTGTTCCTCTTTAAACGCATATGCTGTCTCTAGAAAGAAATGTTGCTTATTTTGGTGAAGAAGGCAGAGTCACAGAGGCAAGGGGGCGCTGAGCTGAGGCTGGTCCCCTCTCTCCACTGATGTGCACACTCACGTCCGGCCGTCACACTACACTGCCTTGCAGGCTGTGGCCCCCAACCCAAGACCTTTAGATCTGTCCTGCCTGTAGTGTATTTGCTGAAGTGGCAGGACTTTGTCATTGGGGAACAATGATGAAGGGAGAAGTATTAAAAAGGATACTGTCCTAACGCAGGAGGTACAGGGGCAAACGTGGGAGAAGACGAGAGGAGAACTAGCAAGGGAAAAAGGAGCAGAACGTGTGCACTACAGAAGGTGGAGGTCAACAGTGGAAATGGGGCTGTGGGAGTCCCAAGTGGTACCACCATGTAACGCCAGGGAAAAGCGGTAGTGTCAAGAGGAGCGGTGGGAGGCAGACAAGTTAGAACCAAACAAGGAAACAAAAGCCACAAGGAAGGAGGTTTGAAAAATTATTTTTATTTGGAAACTGAATGTCAAACTGGCAAGTTGCATATATAGAGTGCCCAGTTCACCTTTTGCTCACATTTCACCCCGTTTGCATCTGCTTATTCTCTTTCCACACACAGACAAGATTTTTACTGGAATAATCCGAGAGCAAGTTATGTGCGTAAGGCTCCTTTACCTCTAAATACTTCAGTATATATTCCTTAAGAATAAGGACATTCTTTCACATAATCACAGCTGTCAGCTTCAGGAAATTTAGAACGCTGATGCAGTACTTTTCATTTACTACCCATATTTCACTTCTGTCAGCTGATTTCTTTGTTAACGTCCTTTGTAGCATTTTCCCAGCTTCAATATAGGATCTAGTGTAGGATCACGTATTATTGCATTTATTTATTTGGTCTCATTTAATCTGGACCAGTTCCCTTGTCTGTGCCATTGATGGTTTGGAAGAGTACTGACCTTCCAAATGTCTTTTTAAGCAGAGCATTTCTCACTTGGGGTTTGTCCACTTCCTCATGATTAGATTCAGGTTGCTCAGTCCTAGCTAGAGTGCTGTGCACACCTGTGTTGCTCTCAGGGTTTCTGTCTAGAAGCACAGACGGCTGCCCGCCTCATGGCTGGTGACCATTTTGATTATCCAGTCAGGGTGTTGTCTTATTTTTCCACTGTATAGTTAGTGTTTTTTCCCTTGCAGTGTTTTCCCTTGTAGCATGTTTAATATGTGGGGAGACACTTTAAATCCCTGCAAATAATCTTTCTCTTGATCAAAATTTTCTTCCTAGATTTGGCATCTATTGATGGTTTCAGCTTGTGCCTGTCGTCACTAGAATTGTCTCAAAATGAGGCTTTTCCGGTGCCAGTGCTCCTGCATCATAAGTCATCGTTTGACCTGCTGTACATGAGAGCACTGATCTGCATGTCTGTTGTCAGAATGAATTTAGAAAGTTTGTTTCAGTATGTTAAATTCATCATTGCCCTTTTCATGCTCAGAATTTCCCAGGTGTGTTCAGTGACAGTTCCGTCAACATGACTCCTTGTCCTTTGACGTGTCTGAGTCATATTATTGAACACTTAATTTCCGGCACAGAATGTTCCAGTTTCTCCTGAAAACCTCGTTCTTAAAGAGAATTTTAGTGGGAATGAAAAGTAGGCAATCCCCACTACAAAATCCAGCTCTGAACAGGATGCGATCCAGTCCTTTAGGGTTGTCAGTTTTATTGTGTTAAGTGTTATTTAGCTGCCCGTGGGAGCACTGAGATAGACATCGCTTACATAGTTTCACACAGAATGATGGAGATGCATCTGAACTTATATTTAGGGTAGTGGGAGAGAGAAGAGAGACCCTTCTTGAAAAAAGCAAAAGGACATAAACTACTCTTATACTTCAAGGCCTCACATCACCATTTCTGAGATCCAAGGGGGCTCCCTTTAAATGTTAGAATCTTGCTTTGTGATTTTCCACTTAGCCATGCTTAAGTGATTAAGAGAAAACAGTGATGAAGGTTTGAATTCTTAGAATGGGAAAAGAAAAATATAGAGAATTTGACCTAAAAAAAAAAAGATAGGAAGAAACTATGTAGATAAGAGTACAAAGGGAAGGGAGGGAGAATGCTGGAATACAGGGAAAAAGAACAGTCATGGGCTTCCAGTGTACTTAAATGCCTAAGAAATCCCCAAAGGGTTCTGTCTCATAGTATCACTGATGATTTGCTTATTAGTTAATGGGAAAAAAGTAGATTTCAGCTTGGTTGTATTCATCCAGCGACACAGTTGGGCATCTGTGAATTAATCTCCTTGCAGTCACTCATTTCAACTTGTCCTTTCAGTATGAGGAATCATGAAAAATCAAAGAAGCATCGGGAAATGGTTGCCTTGTTAAAACAACAGTTGGAGGAGGAGGAAGCAAATTTTTCAGGACCTCAAACTGACGAAAACAGTCTGAATGCCAATTCAGAGGAAGAGATGGAGGATGCGCCAAAACAAAAGTACTTCTAAAAATGTCACTAGACCTACTTAGCCCATTTAGAGATTGCATTTAAATGCTGTTTTATTGCAGAGAAATTATTCTGTTATGCTAATACTGTCTGTGTTTCTTCTAGTTAAGAGAACTTGCAAGTATTGAAATGGATAAAGACATGATGTCAGATATAATTTTTACAGACTGTATTATGACTATTAATAGCAGTTTTATAACTGGCTGATATGCTAATTACTATCAATTGAACTACTATTATATTTTTCTAAAATGATAATTTGGGTATTTTTCTTTTAATGCTTTCTGATACTCATCATTTTTTAATATGTTAGTCTTTGTATCACTAGTATTTTGGTATTTTTTTCTTTTTACTTAGTCACATATTTGACATTTTGATCTATGTTTGTTCTTAGGCTTTCTAGAAAACAGAAGAAAAAGAAACAGAAACCAGCACAGGTATGTTGAAAAAGTTTTATTAACATTCAATATCAAATGTAAATTGGAGTGCTCTTGTTTATTCAGTGTAAGCTGTATTAAGGAGAGGAACTTTCACACCCTAATTTCATATTGATTGTAAAACAGATTAAAAGGAGCTGAAAATATTTTGGTTTTTCATTGCTTTGCCCCGTTATACGGGCTTCCCTGGGAGCTCAGCTGATAGAGAATCCACCTGCAACGCAGGGCCTTATATGTGTGGTCAGTTCACCTAGTTACTGTTGTCTGTGTTTAAAAAATTTGCATGTGGCATTCTCATAATACGGGTTAACTGAGGGATCACATTACAAACATCTAGACACACGTGATGGTAAGATTTTTAAATCAAGGTAGCCATTCACCTCATAAATATATTAAAATGAAAGGATTGATCATTTGTATATCCAAGTTTATTGTGCCAACAATGTAAATGAGATTATGGAAAGGGAAAATTTGCTTTCCTACTTCTGGGCATGTATCTGGAGAAAACTCTAATTTGAAGAGATCTATGCACCCCAGTGTTTATAGAAGCACTGTTTATAGTAGCCAAGACATGGAAGCAAGTGTCCTTCAATAGATGAATGGATAAATAGGGTGTGGTGCATATACACAATGGAGGAGTATTCAGCTATTTAGAAAGAATGAAATAATGCCATTTGCAACAATGTGAATGGACCTAGAGATTAAGTGAAGTAAGTCAGAGAAAGATAAATATCATAAAGTATCACCTATATGTGGAATCGAAAAAATTATACAAATGAACTAAACAAAAACAGACTCATAGACATAGAAACCAAACTTATAGTTCAGTTCAGTTCAGTTCAGTTCAGTCGCTCAGTCATGTCCGACTCTTTGCGACCCCATGAATCACAGCACGCCAGGCCTCCCTGTCCATCACCAACTCCCGGAGTTTACTCAGACTCACGTCCATCGAGTCAGTGATGCCATCCAGCCATCTCATCCTCTGTCGTCCCCTTCTCCTCCTGCCCCCAATCCCTCCCAGCATCAGAGTCTTTTCCAATGAGTCAACTCTTTGCATGAGGTGGCCAAAGTACTGAAGTTTCAGCTTTAGCATCATTCCCTCCAAAGAAATCCCAGGGCTGATCTCCTTCAGAATGGACTGGTTGGATCTCCTTGCAGTCCAAGGGACTCTCAAGAGTCTTCTCTAACACCACACTTCAAAACCATCAATTCTTCAGCGCTCAGCCTTCTTCACAGTCCAACTCTCACATCCATACATGACCACAGGAAAAACCATAGCCTTGACTAGACAGACCTTTGTTGGCAAAGTAACGTCTCTGCTTTTGAATATGCTATCTAGGTTGGTCATAACTTTCCTTCCAAGGAGTAAGCGTCTTTTAATTTCATGGCTGCAGTCACCATCTGCAGTGATTTTGGAGCCCAAAAAAATAAAGTCTGACATGGTTTCCACTGTTTGCCCATCTATTTCCCATGAAGTGGTGGGACTGGATGCCATGATCTTCGTTTTCTGAATGTTGAGCTTTAAGCCAACTTTTTCACTCTCCACTTTCACTTTCATCAAGAGGCTTTTGAGTTCCTCTTCACTTTCTGCCATAAGGATGGTGTCATCTGCATATCTGAGGTTATTGATAATTCTCCTGGCAATCTTGATTCCAGCTTGTGTTTGCCAATGGGATTAGTGGTAGGGGGAGGCAAATTAGTTGTTTGGGAGTAACATATATACTCTACTGTTTATAAAATAGTTAAATAACAAGGACCTATTATATAGCACAGGAAACTATATTCAATATCTTATAATAACACATACTGGAAAAGAATTGGAAAAATATATATGTAACCGAATCACTTTACTGAAAACCTGAAACCAATACAACATTGGGAATTAACTATAATTTTTTAAAAGTGATTAAAAATGGAGTATTTGCTTAGAAACTTGTAGTGATTGTGATTCTTGAAAAAAATGTTACTCAATAAGTCAATAAGTCATTTAAATATTTCACCTTGGGGGTTCATATTGAATTTCTATCTTAAGAATCATTATTAACTAAAAATATGTTGTAACACAACATACTGTGTTACACATACATGTTGTTAATATATGTAACACAATTTTTTGGATTTTTTGAACCTATAAAAACAAAATGAGCTTGTCCATTTTACTAAGGATATTTGTTGATTCTACAGGGAATGAAATTGATTTCTGTTCTGTTTTAATGTGATCTAATTATGTTAGCTTATATTAAGTAGTAAATGTTATCTGTAGTTTTTTTAAAAAATTGGATGTGTTTTTATGAAAACTTAGGTATGCACTAATAATTTTTCATAAAAATTTAGATTTGGCTTGTCTATCCAAATGGTTTATGTTTGATAATTTTTAGCTATTTTATGGGCTTCCCTGGTAGCTCAGCTGGTAAAGAATCCACCTGCAATGCAGGAAACCCTGGTTCGATTCCTTGGTCAGGAAGATCCCCTGGAGAAGGGTTACGCTACCCACTCCAGTATTAGGCTTCCCTGGTGGCTCAGTCGGTAAAAAATCCATCTGCAGTGTTGGAGACCCGGATTTGATCCCTGGGTTGGGAGGATCCCCTCCCTGGAGGAGTACATGGCAACCCACTCCATTATTCTTGCCTAGAGAATTCCCATGGACAGAGGAGCCTGGCAGACTACAGTCCATTAGGGGTAGCAAAGAGTCAGACACAACTGAGCCACTAAGCACAGCACAGCTGTTTTATATTTCAGAAATTATCATGACACATGAATTAATCACTATTAAAACTGTGACTTGGAACTTTTTGCCTCAGTTATAAAACCACACAGCAAATTGTATGTTACTTTTATTAAATGATTCATGTCATTTTCTACCCAAGACTTGCTAGTCATTAGTTTAGAACACTTTTTGTCTTGTGTGCCGGAACCACTGGAAAAGACAGAATAGAGAGGAATTTATACCCAGTAGGTCCTAAGAGTGCAGCAGTAAGCACATATATTTGTATTCTCTTACCAAGGAAGATACTTGTTTGCTGTTGCTGCTGCTGCTGCTGCTAAGTCGCTTCAGTCGTGTCCGACTCTGTGCGACGCCATAGATGGCAGGCTCCCCCGTCGCTGGGATTCTCCAGGCAAGAACACTGGAGTGGGTTGCCATTGCCTTCTCCAATGCATGAAAGTGAAAAGTGAAAGTGAAGTTGCTCAGTCGTGTCCGACTCTTAGCGACCCCATGGACTGCAGCCTACCAGGCTCCTTTGTCCATGGGATTTTCCAGGCAAGAGTACCGGAGCGGGGTGCCATTGCCTTCTCCATACTTAAGTTTACCACCCCATTTTTCTCCTCCAAAGGTGTATGTATTCCTTGATGATACCTATGTTTTCTGATTGTATCGGGGAGAAAGCCCCAGTTCAGATCTAGTTTTCTGTAGCACTTTTCCCTGGATTTTTTCTAAGTTCTTTTTGAAGGGAAAGGTAGTGTGGAGACACATACAGGTAGATAAAGGAGCAGAAAGCAGCAGAAACTAAGAATCATGAAACTTCAGGTTGGGCGTTTTCTGTATTGTCAAAAAAATTTGCATAAGCCAACAAGGATTGTGAAAGAAAACCTCAGAAAATTGAAATTGAGTGTAAACAAATAAAACCCTCTTGCTGACAACAAGGAAGAATTAATGCAAGAAACTTTGAATGCAGCACTCTGAACACCATCCATGGGACATACTCTGAAGACAAAATTAACTGCAAAAGAAAAAAATCTTAAACTTTACTTAGATATTTTAGTGATATTGGTGTGATATTTCTGAAACTATTTTATGTGTATTATACGATAAAGCAAATAAGTAAATGTACTAATGTTGTCGGGAAACAGATTCTCTTGTAGGAGAAGGGAAATACAGGTATAGATTGAGGGAAGGAGAGAAGAACATCAGTGTACTACTGGAATTGGAGGTATGATGTTAAAAAAATAAACAAGACACAAATGCTCAGTATACGCTGAGGGCCCTGAAGCAGTGATACCCAGCGGCAGTGAGCATGTATAGTACACACATCTTCGTTTCTAAGCCCCCTTCCCCAGTAAAAGGAGTCAGGATTTGGTCCTTGGGAAAATGACTGATTCTAGGGCCGAGACAGAAAGTACAAAGTGAGCCTGGATTATCGATGCTGGAAATAAAGGGAGTATTCAAAAATTATGGGAATAAGTCAGAAGTATCCAGAAGTCAGCTTACGGGCTTGCCAAATATGAGAAATTTTGAGTCGTCAAAAAGAATGGTGACAGATTTTACATATTGATTTTATTTAAAAAAAAATCACGAGTCTATATTGAGCCTTAAAGAAGAGAGTTGGAGAAAGGAGGCAGATGGGAAGGCATCACTCCAAGAATATGAATTAATACAAATGCAAATGGCAGGACTATTCTGGACCCACCAGTATAATAAATGGTTCACATAAGAATCATCAATAGATGCTAGATCCTGGGGGTAAATAGTTATTAGGAAAGAAGATACTGATATACTCTGCTTATTACTTATTAAAAAAGGAAAAAGGTGCTTTATAGTAGAAAAATCCAGCAATAACCATCTTAACCAAATGATGAGACTTTAATCACTGGAAAGTGACACTTTGCTTCCTGATAAAATGTACTGAGGGCACAGCATTATGTCTGTAACATTCCTGCTAGAAATGTTTAACCTAAATTTAATTATGAGGAAGTAACTGTTGTTGAGTCACTAAGTTTTGTCTGACTCTTCTGCGACCCCATTGACTGTAGCCCACCAGACTCCTCTGTCCATGGGATTCTTCAGGCAAGAATACTGGAGTGGGTTGCCATGCCCTCCTTCAGGGGATCTTCCCGACCCAGGGATCAAACCCGCATCTCCTGTGTTGGCAGGCAGATTCTTTGCCACTGAGGCACCAGGGAAGCCCTGCAAAAAAGGACATTACTGCAATACATATATGGATTGTGTAACAGATAATGACAGTGTTAAGTTCTTGGGTGTGAAGAGGGAACTGGAAAGGAAGGAGAATGTTCTTAGGACAGACATGATATCTTCCTGCAGCTTGCTTTTATAGTTCTGGGGGCGGGAATCAAGGGGGGACATTTTGCAGAGAAAGGGAACAAGGGGAGAGAAGAAGGAGAAAACAAATGTGGCAAAACATTACCCGAGGCAAAAGCAAGCCAGAAGATACATTTGTCAGGTGTTTTTTCTTGTATAATGCCTGTGTGTTGCAGTTTTCTTTTTTCCAATTGTAAAATAGTTGTTCATTGCCTGATCATTTGGAAATTATGGAAGACTATCAATATCATCCCTAATTCTGCCTATGGATATTCCTTAATGTTGAATTAAGTTGTAATCAAAGGTTATATATAGTTTTCTCTCTTCTGTTTTTGCTAATGTGTTCTTTTCCCACATAATTGAATCAGTGTCTTTGGAAATGTGACTTTGAAGAGCTCCATAGTTTTCCTTCATTTGTTCAACCATTCACTTACTGCATATTTGGATTGTTTCCAATTTCCCCTAATTTAATATTTCTCTAATGGACATTCATATTCTTCTTTTCTGCCTCTCCTTTTTATACCTTGAAGATAATCCTCCTACTAGAGTATATAGGACATGACCATTGTTTATTATAGCTGTTTGGTAACATGATATAAAAAACTAGTGGTATTATAGTATTTATTTTATAATGGCATACATGTTTTCTTACCTAGAACTATGATGATAATTTCAATGAAAATGGAATTGGAGAAGGAGTAAAGATTGACCCGGAAGATACCAACCTAAATCAAAACAGTGCCAAAGAATCAGAAGATAGTCTCCAAGAAAACGTTGGGGTCACAGAGACTGTGGAACTGTGCGATGACCCCAAAACTGAGGCTAAAAGGTAAGACAGAGTCATGTGTTGTTTTCTAGTTACTTAATATTGGTAGTCAGGATGGCTTTTCATATATCAAGTAAAACACCCTTTCCCATGATGGACGCTGGGAGTTGGATGTATCTGTGACTTGTTCTTACACGTGTATGTCTACCAAGGATGATGTTGGAGGGAGATTGCTAGACAGTGTGCTCAGACGTTTCAGCAGCATGGCCCAAAGCAGAAAGGGGTTTCATGGACCAAGTTTCTGTTTTTCTCATCCTGGTGAAGTCCTTATTTTGTGCTGGGTCAATAGTCCTTGGTGAGGCTACAAGGCTACAGACAAGGCCATGCCCCACTCACCCAAGCATCACTGCCCGAACCTCCACACTCAGGCAGCCAGCCTGCGTTCGGCCCCAGCACAGGGCATCAGGGTGGATGTGCCAGCTTGGGGCCTTTGCTGTCTGGATGCCCGGGAGTCATGGTGCTGCCCACGCCTCCGGGGTTGGCCAGGGAGAGGTCTCACTCAGGAGATGAGTGGTGTGGGTGCCTTGAAGACTGGAGAGTGGAAAGCTGGAAGAGGGGGTTGTAGCCACTCTGATGCTTAGTGTGTGTCCCCATCTTATACACGAGGAAACTGAGTCTGGGGTAAATGACTTGCCCCAGAACAAAAACTGGTAAGTGGAAAGGCTGGCTGACTACGTGGAGGACCCAGCTCTGCTAGTTCCGTGGTGCCCTGCTGTCCTGTAAAGATCCCTCGGGGGCTGCTTGGGCGCATGAGGGGTGGACCGAAAGGTGGGGTTCCAGGCCCCTGAGCACCTCCTTCATCTAGAGCTGAAGTATTTTTATTTATTTTCCATATGACTTCTGTGTGGGTTTCACTGGGGGAGGAAAAGGGTTACTCAGTGCTCACAGTCAGACTTTGGCAACCACTAATAAAATTCCATTTCCTCACTTAATGATGTGAGAAAAAGAATCAGAATTCAGGTGACCTCTTCCCTGCTGAGGAGTGGCGGAGCTGGGGTAGACGCCCCACCAGCCCGCGTCCCCCTGCCCAGTATCCTGATGCCCAGTGCTTTTCTGCAGGTCCCCTCTGCTGCTTCTCGGCAGTGCGTAGACACTAGCCACCTACTACGTGTGTGTGTGTGTCTGGAGTGCATTTTTTTTCTTCTTATGTATGTTTTATTAACATTGACATACAACATTATTTTAGTTGCAGGTATATAACAGTGATTTTGACATTTATATACATTACAAATTGATACCACAATAAGTCTACTAACTGTCTCCATACAAAATTAGTGCAGTTTTCTGGAGTATATTCATATGAATACATTATATCTCCTCTAAAGTACATTTTAGAAATAAAGTCTTAGATACTAACTTCGGAGTTGTAGCTGTCTTTCATAATATGGTAAGTTCTTTGGGAATAGTATCCTAAATTTTCCCAAATTAGCCTAAATGCTAAATATTGTTGGATATATTTGTGGCCTCTCTGATGTTATTTTGTAAATTATTTTGTAAATGTTGAATCTTTTGCCTTTTATGTCATTGTGTCTTTTTCTTGATATTCTCAAAGCTGGCTGAATACTACATAGGATTGTGTTACACTCCTTATCTGCATCTAAAAAAAGGTTTTATTGTATTTATTTTTGGCTATGCTGCATCTTCATTGCCGTGCGGCCTTCTTCCTCTAGCTGCAGGGAGCGGAGGCTGCTCTCTACTTGCGGTGTGCGGGCTCCGCATTGCAGCGGCTTCTCTCACTGTGGAGCCTGGACTCCAGAGTGCTTGAGTAGTTGCGGCACGTAGACTCAGTAATTGTGGCTCCTGGGCTGTGGAACACAGCCTCAGTCAGTAGTTCCAGCTCACAGGCTTAGTTGCTTTGTGGCATGTGGAATCCTCCTGAATCAGAGATCGAACCCATGTCTCCTGCATTGGCAGGTGGATTCTTTACCACTGAGCCACCAGGGGAGCCCCATTTGTCAGCATCTTTGAATGTATAGACCACGTAACTTAATACAGACTCCTAGGTTCTGACCGAAGAACTGTATCCTTATGAAGTGCTTGACAGCATTTTAAGTCATTGGTTATAAGCCATCCCATCTGTTCTGTAAACACAGTTGCACTCAGTTTGGCTAGCACCAATGAGGGGTATGAGAGCACTGAGGAAAATGAACATTCACGTAGCAGAGTAAGTGGAGGGATGTTCTGGAGTTAAAGCAGAACAGGAGGAAACTGAATATACCGACTGGCAGTCTCTGGATTATAGAATACAGGGGAGAGAAACTCATCACATCCACAGAAAGACATCATCTTTTAATAAAATGCTTTACATGTAACAAATTTAATTATATGAAAGTGCATTGCAGTGTCTGTTTTTCTCATTTCACTTTGGAACTGGTGAAATGTTTATCATCAGCTGAATCAGGTTTAACAAGTTGTCTCTTAATGTCATAGATTATTTGTGAGCACTGCTGGTTGGCCATGAAGATGGTTTGCTTCAGTAAATGGAGTATTAAGTACTTACTTTTTTTTTTTTTTTTTACAAAAGTATGCTGAATAAAAGTTCAAAGATATTTTAGAGGGCTTGCTTTATCTTGTGTTTCAACTTTTAAGTAAATTCCTTATTTTTTGTATCAAATTTGGTATTTAATGTTACCTCTAAAGTTGTTTTTTAAAGTTGTTCATTTGAGATGTGAAAATTAATTCACTTGGCCATTAAAATGAATGAATTTTTCTTTAAAATGCATGTTACTCTTTTGAATCTTCTTGGGTTCTAGATGACAGTTGAAAGGGCGGTGCGTTATTATTGAATTAGTCTGAATTCTTTCATTTATTTTCCAGTGTTTCTAAACCCAAAGGAAAGAAAGCCAAAGATACTAAAAAGTCTGTCAGAGTGCCTGCTGAACCACAGACAATGGTAGGTCCAAAGAATATTGGCAGCTTTTCAGTGGACCTTGTTGTTTAAACAGTGTAATCTACATTCTTGATTCTAATCTAAGGATTTAAGTGTGTACCTGGTGAACCCTTCACCTGCTGCATGCGATGGCTCCATCAGCGGTTTTCCTTGATGAATGGAAAATTTATTCCGAATATATGTGCCACTGACGTTTTTTTCTTTATAGTAAACAGAGGCACACTGAACATATCAGATTATACCAGAACAGTTACTATTGTGTTTTCATTACTTTGAAATCCGGGGCCTTATCCTTATGGCGTGTGCTCTTGAATTCTCAGGACCCTTAGAGTTGATGGTATTGCTTAATGGAACTCAGCTTCCAAGAACAGTTGCCTCTGCTGAGTCTGTCTTGTTATTTTGCAATTGCTTGATATTTAATCTCAACATGAAAACATTGCTCTCAGATAATAACACTTGCTTTTATTTATGATTTTTTTTCCCCCCTTCTCAGAGTGATGTGCTTATCAGCTGTACAACCTGCCATAGTGAATTTCCATCCCGGAATAAACTTTTTGATCATCTAAAGGCCACTGGTCATGCAAGAGCACCTTCATCCTCAACATCTTTGAACAGTGTAACAAACAGTCGAAACAAGAAAGAGAAACGTAAAAACAGATAGAAATTCTGCCAATGCTTTTTTCTTTCAGTTGTCTCTAGCTTTTGAAACCAAAAACTGAACTGAAGTCATCTAAAGAGTTAAAATTTCAGTGATCTGCAATTTATTGCATTGTGGAAAATTATTTTTTATCCTGTAAAAACTTTTTTTTTTGTTTAATATATATTTTTTAAACATGTCATTAGTGACCGAATTCTACTTTTGCCATCTGAAATTGACTTGAATGTCCGAAAACAGGTAAATATTGTAAAGTATGCTTTCTTGACTTTTGTTGGCTCATGTGGACAGAAATGTACAGGGAGAATTAAATTATTTTAACACATACAAATTCTCCTTTCTGCTTTATTTTGTGAATTTCACATGAAGTATTTTTATATGATTCAATGCTTCTGTGTTGTTCTGCTTCATGATCTGTTGATGACTCAGATCATTTTAAAATCGTCATGGATTTTTTTCCACCTGATACCATGACTCCAGTTCTGATTTTAAAACCATTGCTAAATAACCTGTTGTTGATTAATGCATTTCCCCCCCGGACGATAATGATAAATGGAAACTAATTGAACATATACGGTTGTTTTTCAACAATAGTATTTCTTCAAGGTATATCTGTTTAACTTGAGATTTTACTAGTAATTATCAATAGGATATATCTTTTGGTTTTGCACCCTGATTTGACTCATAGAGTTGAAACAAATTAATTCATAGGGTGCTTCCTCCTCATAAATGTGCACAGTGGCAGGTATAAAGCATGATGAATTCAGGTGGCCCATGGTTCACAATGAATTCTGACTCTTTAATAGAGAATATTCTTCCTTAGATTTTTTTTTTCACTGTTTTCAGAAGTTTTTTGTTTTTTCATCATTCAATGGAGAGAAACTTTTTAAATGAAAGATTGTTCTCCAGGGCTGCTATTCATGCCATCTGTTCTTTAGGAAGGATGAATATTAAATCAAAAGAAATAGGGAGAATCTTTATGAGTGTGGTCGAGTACATGGATCAGTGACGAGTCAGGTTTTAGGATGGATTAAATAGGCGGTGTTTTTAGCTGAACTTGAAAGTAGTTTTGAACTCACTCACTTTGAAATATATACTTGCTGTTCAGTGAGGTTCAGATCAGATCAGATCAGTCACTCAGTCGTGTCCGACTCTGCGACCCCATGAATCGCAGTACACCAGGCCTCCCTGTCCATCACCAACTCCCGGAGTTCACTCAGACTCACGTCCATCGAGTCAGTGATGCCATCCAGCCATCTCATCCTCTGTCGTCCCCTTCTCCTCTTGCCCTCAATCCCTCCCAGCATCAGAGTCTTTTCCAGTGAGTCAGCTCTTCTCATGAGGTGGCCAAAGTACTGGAGTTTCAGCTTTAGCATCATTCCTTCCAAAGAAATCCCAGGGCTGATCTCAGTGAGGTTAATTCTCTCTATATATCCTTGAATCATCAAATGAACCAGTCTTTAGTTATGCATAAACTCTAAAACAGGGTCCCTGATGGCAAGTTTTTATGAACTGTTCATGGATGATATTGATGATATGGATCCATTTTGTGCGATGGACTTAAAAATATGCATTTTTGGCTGAATTCTTTTATCTTTTTCATTTTAGATAGGTGTTTATTTTCTTTACCTTCTCCTCTATCTAACTTATTGCTAATTCTTTCTAATTGTTTTCCTTCATTTCTTGGTCCCTTTAGGGGAAATACCAGCCAGTTTTCTGTCTTTGGTCTTTTCCTCTCAAGTTTCATCTGAACACTCACCATCTTCCTGTAATTTGAGCAAGATGAATTGGTCATAATCATGAATAGGGATATTAATGAACGGGAGGGCGTATTAGTCACAGGTTATTTATCGTCAGTAAAGAATTGGATGTCATCTGGGAAGGCAGATAGTGTCCTGCAGATACCCTTCAGACCTCCTTTGCTTTCCATGCAGTCACCAACCCTGCTGCTGCTGCTGCTGCTAAATCGCTTCAGTCATGTCCCACTCTGTGCGACCCCATAGACGGCAGCCCACCAGGCTCCTCTATCCCTGGGATTCTCCAGGCAAGACCACTGAAGTGGGTTGCCATTTCCTTCTCCAGTGCATGAAATTGAAAGTGAAGTCGCTCAGTCGTGTCCAACTCCTAATGACCCCATGGACTGCAGCCTACCAGGCTCCTCCGTCCATGGGATTTTCCAGGCAAGAGTACTGGAGTGGGGTGCCATTGCCTTCTCCAACCAACCTTGCAGGTGTATTTAAATTTATTCCTACTACATGTGAAGATCGTTTGGGGTTACTTGTCAGTTTTATTCTGATTGTCAAAAATCATGCTTTTTAAGAAATCTTGGGAAATTAGGTTTTACATCTCATCCTGTGTGTGCTGCTAAGTTATTTAACTTCTCTAAACTTCACGTTGCTTATGTCTCAGTTGTTACTTAATAATATTGTCTCCATTTATCACACAGGATTATTATTAAGATCAAATACAACAGTATATGTGAAAATGTTTTTTTAAATGAAAAAACTTTACACACAGTGTTGTTGAATTTGGATAAATTAAACCTTTTCCAGTTAAAATATTTGCAGATAGCAGTATATGTGCTGAATTAAATGTGCTTTAAGTTTTAAGGGAATTTCCAATCTACTTCTGAAGAGGAAAATAGAAACATATGTCAAGGGTAAAATATTATTTTTGGTGACTCACAGACATTCAGTTTTGTCTGAGGCAGAGCAGAATATTTAAAAATATCCGAGCTCATATTTTACATTGATCTTATTTAAATCCAGTGGTAACTATTATCTTGATTGACGTTAGTTCAGGTGTGGAAGATACATTGCCTGTTGGTTCTGGAAGGAGAGTGTTGGGGAAATCCCATTTTTTTCCTCTCCATAATCCATTCAATGATACCAAAGCTTGGGTTCTCCATAAAGTCCAGTGAGTTTCCCTGTTTCAAAATAGGAGCAGTATCCTTATCAAAAGCCCAATACTATAGGAAAGTAAGATTGCATCAAAATGAAATGTTCATCAAAATGTTCTGCCTATCTGCAGAACAATAAGCACCATAAGTAAAAAGACAAGCCTCACTCAATCTGGGAGAAAATGTTTATGATACATGTAACTGACAAAAGATTAGTATCCCAAATACATTAAAGACAAAAGAACCTCCTATAAGTCAGTGAGCAGTTAACAGCTATGCATTAATATGAAGTAGTTCTGAAAGTTCAAGACCCCTTTTAACAGTTGAGAAGCTCAAACTGGTTTTTTGTTGGTAGATTATATCTATTGATAGTTACTCTATTAGAAATTAAAATAGAGGAATTTTGAAAGTATTAACTTATTTAAAACAATACATGTTAAATAACACTTATGGAAAGCAACTTTTTCAAAATGAAAGTTTAATGAGAAGAGAGGCATTTGTTTTACATTTCTGAAGATTTCTTTAACGTTTGGCTTAATAGAAAACAGCTGGGTTCTCATTCTGCTTCTGCAGTCAGTCTGTTGCTCTCTGTTTTGGTGAAAGTATATGAAGAAAATTGAGCCTCCTGTGGATAGGAAATTGGATGAAGAAGGACCTTATGAGCGTCCCTAGATCTCCCAAGGTCCTCAGATCACACTTAGAACTGCTGCATTAGAAAGATGGGTAAAATATATGACCAGAAAAAGCTTGAGTAGTCAAACTGTGAAAAGGGGATCATTATCAGTGATAATCAGGGAAATACGACTTAGTCGTTTCAGGTGTTCAGATGGGCAAAAGGCAAAAAAGTCTCACAGGATCCAGTGTTGCCAAGAATGGAGAAATGAGAACAGTCACTTCAAAGTGATGGTGTCTATGACAGTGGAAGATGAACCCCCTGACTTGACAACTCCAGGGTAGTCTCAGAGGCTCACAGTGTCTGCAGAGTTACAGCACGGGGACTGTCACCCAGGACCCACCCCAGAACTGCTGAGTGAGTTTGAGGTTAACAAGACTTCTCAGTTGACTCCTTGCAGCTTGAGAAGCAGCACTCTAAGGAACCCATGTGCAGGTGGACAAGAAGACTTAGTGGCTGGTTACAGCTGAATTGCTTGTGTCTGGGAAAATTTGGAGATGGACCCTACATTTCCATGAACAAGAAAAGAAATCAATTGCATAATGGATAATTAGACGGCAAATGAACAGTTAAAATGAGTGGACTTGATATGTAGCATCAGTGGCTGGCCCTTAAAAAGATATTGAATGAAAACAAGATATCAGAAGGTGATATGTATGCCACTTATATGTAGTTTTTTTAAAGTACTATTGTTATTTATAAGGAGAAAATACAGAACCATCAGTGGAAAACACATCATTCAGAAAAGCAGTTGCCTCGGAAAGGGAGGGAAAGGCTCCCCATCTGAGCCAAGACTTCTTACTAAGATCTGAAGGAAGATGTTAGCACTGATTGAATTCTGAGCAGTGGCAATGAGGATTTATTACTCTAGTACCATGTTTTCATTAAATACTTCAAATATCCAGAGAAATACAAATTAGTGGTCCATTTCTTGTTAACAGAAAATGCACGGAAGGGGAGATGAAGGATTTCAGGTCTACATTTTATTGCTGGCGTATTCCATGGGCTCACTGGCAGAGGCTGTTACTTGTCTTTCTCAATTCCCTCCCTCTTACAATTCTGATTTTTAATTGGGTGCAGGCCACCTAGGATCTAAAGGTTACCTTCCCAGCCTCTCGTGCTGCCAGGTGTCAGTAAGTTCTGGCCAGTGATCTGAGCAACTTTGGGAACATGTCCTCAAAGACTTGGGAGGTCCGTATTCCTTCCTCCACCAGGTTAAATGAACGGGTAATGACGAGCTTCCAGCTTCCCATCTGGGACCATGAGTCCTCACAGAAAAGTGCCGTCCTTGACACTCTGAAGAACCCTGTGAGCCCCCAGACTACTTGCCTCTGCGTTCCAGAGAAATAAACTGCTTTGCTGAAGCCTCTGTTTTGCATTTCCTGCCGCAGGTGATTCATGTTCTGATCTTTTTTTTTTTTTTTATTGAAGATAGTTCAGTCCTTGGGTCAGGAAGATCCCCTGGAGAAGGGAATGGCTATCCACTCCAGGATTCTTGCCTGGGAGATCCCATGGACAGAGGAGCATGGTGGGCTACAGTCCATGGGGTCGCAAAGAGTCGGACACTTCTGAGTGACTAACAGTTGATTTACAAAGCTGTGTTAATTTCTGCTGTAGAGCAAAGTGATTCAGTTATATATGTATTTTTTTCTTTTTTATATTGTTTTCCATTATAGTTTTTCTTAGGATATTGAATATATCAGTTGATTCTATCTTCAGCGTGTGTCCAATCCCCTCCGCGTATGAGAGGCATGGCTTCAGCAGCAGTGAGGATGTGGGCTCTTGGCTCTGAGGGATCTGGGATCGAATTACAGTGGGAGCACTAACTGTCATCTTGGGCAAGGTGTTTAAACTCAAGTCTTTCATTTTTTTTTTTTTTTCAATCTGTAATATAGGGTGAAATCAGCCTTTGGCAGATTTGCAAAGGTGAAAACAACTGTGAGCACTGTGCCTGGCACATAGTAGGCATTCAGTAACTATTAGCTTTTACTTTGAGGAATCTCTGCTGCTTTATAAGTTATTGCTTTATTTAACTTCATTTTGGTTTCTGAAATCACCTAATGGAGTGGTAATTTGGGGAGAAATCCATAATTATATTGATCCTATGGTGTATTTGTTTTTCAAGTGCTAGTTTATATATTAGAATTCTTTCTGGCTCAAATAGAACGAAATTTGTACAGGCTAAAGCTAAAAATATGCTATTTCAATGCAGTCGCTTGACACTAATGGAGGTTGTCTTGTCGGTCAGTGATCCTAATGGTATTAGAAGACTCAGTACATTTGTACAGATAATTACTTTGCCATTAAAATAAGTCAGGGCCCCAACATCATTGATGTCCTTCCTTTCAGATACAAATGGCTTCTGAAAATAGAAAAGGTTCAGATTATCCTTTGCAGTATAAATATTTTGAATGTCACTTAGAGAAAGTTTCTAGCAATTTCAAAAATGAAAAGATAGTATTTTCAAGCATTTAGATAAAATGGTATATGCTGCTGCTGCTAAGTCGCTTCAGTTGTGTCCGACTCTGTGCGACCCCATAGACGTCTGGCAGCCCACCAGGCTCCCCCGTCCCTGGGATTCTCCAGGCAAGAGCACTGGAGTGGGTTGCCATTTCCTTTTCCAGTGCATGAAAGTGAAAAGTGAAAGTGAAGTCGCTCAGTCGTGTCCAACTCTCAGCGACCCCGTGGACTGCAGCCTACCAGGCTCCTCCATCCATGGGATTTTCCAGGCAAGAGTACTGGAGTGGGGTTCCATTGCAATCTATTTCTTCAGGTACTTATTTTCAAATTTAAATAGTAACTCACACTTCTGTGTAGGAGGTAACAGTAGTCTCAGCATATTTCTCACCAGAATTTGCAACAGTTCTATCCAATAGTGGCATCCATCTCTTATGATGTAGCTCCCTGTTTCTGGGACTGTCCATCAGGGCTCTCTGCCAGAAATGCTATAGAAGGATGCCTGCCCCTGGGTGGGGGAATTCCCTGAGGGACAGCAGGGTCCTGGGCTGGGGTTCCCTGCCTGCAGTTCAGGGGAGCCCCACAGTTTGACAAGGCCTCTGGCAAGTGAGCCACACCACTTGCCACTGGGCATCCTTTTAAAAAGCCAGTACTTCATGCATGTATTTTCTCTCCAAACTTGAATCAGGTTTTGAAAGTGTAGGGCCAATGCAGATGGCAGATGACTGCGAGGAGACTGAGGAGAAAACTTATCCAAAGTGGGCAGGCCCATCGACTGGCACACTTTAGCTGAGATACGTGTGTTCCGTGTTCTGGGTCAGCCTGAGAGAAAGCTGTGCGGCTGCAGAGAGAGGTCCTCAGTGCTTTC
The DNA here is from genome assembly GCF_027580195.1 of Bos mutus. Lineage (NCBI taxonomy): Eukaryota > Metazoa > Chordata > Mammalia > Artiodactyla > Bovidae > Bos > Bos mutus. The sequence continues at coordinate 39,030,822 of NC_091636.1, read as the reverse complement.
CACACCCCCGACTGGTGCACGCATGCTCAGTCATGTCTGACTGTGCAACCCCATGGGCTGTAGCCCGCCAGGCTCCTCTGTCCATAGAATTTTCCAGACAAGAATACTGTGTGGGTTGCCATGCCCTCCTCCAGGGGATCTTCCTGACCCAGGGATCAAACCCATGTCTCTTGTGTCCTGCATTGGCAGGCAGATTCTTTACTACTGAGCCTCTTGGGATACCTTTAAACCAGGTCCTCCCTTGGCTTCCAGCGTTCACTGCCCTCACATGGCTGGAGGTGAGCCCAAGGGGATCCAGTCTCTCCTCCCTCATCCCAGCTGCTCCTTCCTGGGGCCTTCCCAGTCCTGCTGCCCAAGGACCCTACACATCTCAGGTCCTGGGTAATGGAATCCTTGGAGTAGGCACGTGAGGGAGCCTTTTGAGGTTCCTCAAAACCAAGAGGCAGAGATGGTATTTCTTCCACTTACACAGAAGATCAGTGTGGAGAGACTGTAAGTCTTGAAGTTAGACTTATATAGGTTTGGACCCTGGCTCCAAATGTATAAGTCTTGTTAACTAGGACATACCCCCACCAAAATTTTGAGCCTGTTTCCTTTAAAGTAAAGTAGAGAGGTTAATAATACTCATTTCATAAGTTAGTGGTTGTGGCTCAGGGTAAAGAGTTTGCCTATAATGCATGAGACCCAGGTTCGATCCCTGGGTTGGGAAGATGCCCTGGAGACAGCATGGCAACCCATTCCAGTATTCTTGTCTGGAGAATTCCATGAACAGAGGAGCCTGGTTGTCTATAGTCTATGGGGTCACAAAGATTCTGGCAGAGAACTCTGTTGGATAGTCCAAGAAACAGGGAGCTCATGTTAAGGCTGTATAATGTCTCCCTCCTTATTTAACTTATATGCAGAGTACATTGTGCGAAATGCCAGGCTGGATGAAGCACAAGCTGAAATTAAGATTGCTGGGAGAAATATCAATAACCTCAGATACACAGATTACACCACCCTAATGGCAGAAAGTGAAGAGGAACTAAAGAGCCTCTTGATGAAAGTGAAAGAGGAGAGTGAAAAAGTTGGCTTAAAACTCAACATTCAGAAAACTAAGATCATGGCATTTGGTCCCATCATTTCATGGGAAATAGATGGGTAAACAATGGAAACAGTGAGAGACTTTATTTTGTTCGGCTCCAAAATCATTGCAGATGGTGACTGCAGCCATGAAATTAAAAAATGCTTGCTCCTTGGAAGAAAAACTATGACAAACCTAGACAGTGTATTAAAAAGCAGAGACAAAGGTCCATATAGTCAAAGCTATGGTTTTTCTAATAGTCATGTATGGATGTGAGAGTTGGACCATAAAGAAGGCTGAGCGCCAAAGAATTGATACTTTCAAACTGTGATATTAGAGAAGACTCATGAGAGTCCCTTGGGCTACAAGGAGATCAAACCAGTCAATCCTAAAGGAAATCAACCCTGAATATTCATTGGAAGGACTGATGTTGAAACTGAAGCTCCAATACTTTGGCCACCTAATGCGAAGAACTGACTTATTAGAAAAGACTGTGATGCTGGGAAAGATTGAAGGCAACAGAGAGGGGGCAAAGGAGGAGGTAACAGAGAAAGATGGTTGGATGGCATTACTGACTCAATGGACATAAGTTTGAGCAAACACCAGGAGATGGTGATGGACAAGGGAGCCTGGTGTGCTGCAGTCCATGGGGTTGCAAAGAGTCACACGTGACTGAGCGACTGAACAACCACACTGGGCCCACCCGGATCATCCAGGATAATTGTCTCAAGACCCTTAACTTAATCACTCTGCAAAGGCCTTTTTGCCTTGTGAGGAAATACTCAGTTTTCAGGGATGAGAATGTAGACGTTTGCTGACTGGAAGTACGTTCTGCTGCTGACCATAGGCTCCTCACTCAAGGGTCATTGCAAGGACTAAGATGTCTGTGCCTGTGGAGCAGGAAGCACTCAGCCTGCTGCACAGCTGTCCTGCCAGCGGGTCTTAGGTCTCGAGTAGACCGTGAACTTCCTGAGGACAATGAGGGACTCGTCCTCCTCTGTCCTACACCACACCCAGGATAGTGCTGGAACCGCCGCACAGCATCAGCAAACCTCTCATTGGATATTTTAAGTCCACAATCCCTGTGTGGCTCTGCGTGCAGCTGGGCCAGTTCCAACAGGCACTGTCCCTCCATGGGGCCAGGTCCCAGCTGTGCTGATGCAACAGTCATCCAATGAGAGTGCCCTGCTTTCCATCAAATAGAAGACAGACCCGCACTGGCTCTATACACACGTGGTGAGAAGTTGAACCATCAAACTTCCTGTAAATAAAAACTACGAGCTTTGTGCAAGCCTAGCGTTCTCCGTCGGGCTGTGTCCACATGACCCCTCTAAAGCGAAATCATGCAGCTTTGAGATTACAGAAGCATCCGATTTGGTTTTCTTTTTCAAGGAAATTTGAAATTTACCAGCTTCTTAATATTTTCCTCAGACCCTCGCCTACTTTATAGGAGACAGACTCAGGATCCACGAGAAATGTTTACAGATGGTGGTTTAGTCACTAAGTTGTGTCCAATTCTTGCAACCCCGTGGGAGGTAGCCCACCAGACTCCTCTGTCCATGGAATTTCCCAGGCAAGAATACTGGAGTGAGTTGCTATTTCCTTCTCCAGGGATCTTCCTAACCCAGGGATCAAAGCCACATCTCCTACGTTGCAGGCAGTCTCCTGCATTGCAGGCAGATTCACAGATAAATTTTAGAAAAAAAAAAGATAAACAGTAAATGAGAGATCTATGACTTGTATTAAGCAAAACTAATACAATTATGTAAAGTTTAAAAAAAAAAAAAGAATATAACTGGAACAAAATAGAGTGGGAAAACATGACTTAACCATACGATGTGGAAATGAAGTGGAGGTTGAGTGGACAGTGACATCATGGAGTCTGGGTGAAGAGAAATGTCTGCTGATCTTAGGATGGGTTCATAGCTGGACAGAGACCTGAACGTGAGGGTCTGCTCTGCCCACCCCACGCTCAGTTCTGGGTGCTGCCCCTACAGGAAGGCACCATGGGCAGGAGCACTGAGGCTGGCAGTGTCCGGAAGAGTTGAAAAGTTTGGAAGCAGTGATTCGAGACTATATTGGAAATCAATCAAAGGTACTTAGCAATATTTAGCTGGAGAAATGACATCCTGAGGGAGCTAAACTAGGACTCTGTTTGTTCTCCTCATCACACTCATCTGAAACCTCTCCTCCTCTCTGCATTTCCTAATCCTACCCTTCCTGCAAGTCATACTTGAAGCTCAGGCACACCCCTCAGGTTCCTGGGACCTGGGGAGGAGAGCAAATGGACACCCACACACCGTATGTTGAAATGTTTCAGAATTATACCAAGTTAACAAACTATTGAGTTAAATATGCTTTATCATCCTACCTTGGTCCTTATGACTTCAGTTCAGTTCAGTTGCTCAGTTGTGTCTGACTCTTTGTGACCCCATGAATTGCAGCACTCCAGGCCTCACTATCGATCACCAACCCCCGGAGTTCACCCAGACTCACGTCCATCGAGTCAGTGATGCCATCCAGCCATCTCATCCTCTGTCGTCCCCTTCTCCTCCTGCCCCCAATCCCTCCGAGCATCAGAGTCTTTACCAATGAGTCAACTCTTCGCATGAGGTGGCCAAAGTACTGGAGTTTCAGTTTTAGTAACATTCCCTCCAAAGAAATCCCAGGGCTGATCTTCAGAATGGACTGGTTGGATCTCCTTGTAGTCCAAGGGACTCTCAAGAGTCTTCTCTAACACTACTGTTCAAAAGCATCAATTCTTTGGCGCTCAGCTTTCTTCACAGTCCAACTCTCACATCCATACATGACCACTGGAAAAAGCAATACCCAGTTGTGGATGTGACTGGTGATAGAAGCAAGGTCCAATACTGTAAAGAGCAATATTGCATAGGAACCTGGAATGTCAGGTCCATGAATCAAGGCAAATTGGAAGTGGTCAAACAGGAGATGGCAAGAGTGAACGTCGACATTCTAGGAATCAGCGAACTAAAATGGACTGGAATGAGTGAATTTAACTCAGATGACCGTTATATCTACTACTGCAGGCAGGAATCCCTTAGAAGAAATGGAGTAGCCATCATGGTCAACAAAAGAGTCCTAAATGCAGTACTTGGATGCAATCTCAAAAATGACAGAATGATCTCTGTTCGTTTCCAAGGCAAACCATTCAATATCACAGTAATCCAAGTCTATGCCCCAACCAGTAACGCTGAAGAAGCTGAAGTTGAACAGTTCTATGAAAACCCACAAGACCTTTTAGAACTAACACCCGAAAAAGATGTCCTTTTCATTATAGGGGACTGGAATGCAAAAGTAGGAGGTCAAGAAACACCTGGAGTAACAGGCAAATTTGGCCTTGGAATATGGAATGAAGCAGGGCAAAGACTAATAAGAGTTTTGCCAAGAAAATGCACTGGTCATAGCAAACACCCTCTTCCAACAACATAAGAGAAGACTCTACACATGGACATCACCAGATGGTCAACACCGAAATCAGATTGATTATATTCTTTGCAGCCAAAGATGGAGAAGCTCTATACAGTCAACAAAAACAAGACCAGGAGCTGACTGTGGCTCAGATCATGAATTCCTTATTGCCAAATTCAAACTTAAATTGAAGAAAGTAGGGAAAATCACTAGACCATTCAGGTATGACCTAAACCAAATCCCTTATGATTATACAGTGGAAGTGAGAAATATATTTAAGGGCCTAGATCTGATAGATAGAGTGCCTGATGAACTATGGACAGAGGTTCGTGACGTTGTACAGGAGACAGGGATCAAGACCATCCCCATGGAAAAGAAATGCAAAAAAGCAAAATGGCTCTCTGGGGAGGCCTTACAAATAGCTGTGAAAAGAAGAGAATCAAAAAGCAAAGGAGAAAAGGAAAGTTATAAGCATCTGAATTCAGAGTTCCAAAGAATAGCAGGAAGAGATAAGAAAGCCTTCCTCAGTGATCAATGCAAAGAAATAGAGGAAAACAACAGAATGGGAAAGACTAGAGATCTCTTCAAGAAAATCAGAGATACCAAGGGAATATTTCATGCAAAGATGGGCTCGATAAAGGACAGAAATGGTGTGGGCCTAACAGAAGCAGAAGATATTAAGAAGAGATGGCAAGAATACACAGAAGAACTGTACAAAAAAGATCTTCACGACCCAGATAATCACGATGGTGTGATCACTCACCTAGAGCCAGACATCCTGGAATATGAAGTCAAGTGGGCCTTGAAAGCATCACTATGAACAAAGCTAGTGGAGGTGATGGAATTCCAGTTGAGCTATTTCAAATCCTGAAAGATGATGCTGTGAAAGTACTGCACTCAATATGCCAGAAAATTTGGAAAACTCAGCAGTGGCCACAGGACTCGAAAGGTCAGTTTTCATTCCAATCCCAAAGAAAGGCAATGCCAAAGAATGCTCTAACTACTGCACAATTGCACTCATCTCACACACTAGTAAAGTAATGCTCAAAATTCTCCAAGCCAGGCTTCAGCAATATGTGAACCGTGAACTTCTAGATGTTCAAGCTGGTTTTAGAAAAGACAGAGGAACCAGAGATCAAATTGCCAACATTCACTGGATCATGGAAAAAGCAAGAGAGTTCCAGAAAAACATCTATTTCTGCTTTATTGACTATGCCAAAGCCTTATGACTTATACGGACCCAAAAGTCCAGGTTCAGACTTTGAGTTCTCAGATTCCTTGCCTTTGCTACCAGTATGTGGTGACATGGAAAGACCTGACCTCGGACTTCTTTCCCCACTTTCTTTTCACCCTCAGCTCCATCCTGCTTCACGTGTATCCCTGCAGATATCCCAGCTCTCATGTCCAAGTATCTAGCTCACATAGTCTGCTGTACCAGGAAGACATCCAGCATTTGAGCTTGGAGCCATTTGGGCAGTTCAGTTGATCAGTCATGTCTGATTCTTGTGACCCCATGGAACTCAACGTGCCAGGCTTCCCTGTCCTTCACTATTTCCTCGAGTTGGCTCAAACTCATGTCCATTAGAGCTTCCCTGGCAGCTCAGCTGGTAAAGAATCTGCCTATAATGCAGGAGACCCCAGTTTAATTCCTGGGTCGGGAAGATCCGCTGGAGAAGGGATAGGCTATTCACTCTAGTATTCTGGCCTGGAGAATTCCATGGACTGTATATAGTCCATGGGGTTGCAGAGTCAGACAGGACTGAGAGCGACTTTCACTTTAATGTCCATTGAGTCAGTGATGACATCCAACCATCTCATCTTCTGTTGCCCCCTTCTCCAGGGACCTTCTGGAATTCTGGGGTCTTGTGGATTCCTTACTCCTGGAGAGTGGCCTTGCCAAAGGAAAACCAGATTGGGACCCCTCTAAAACCAGGGGCCCAGAGGAGGAGTGCCTATTACCATTGCTTTCAAGCACTATTATTTAAGTGATTCCTTTTCCATGAAGATTTCCCTCAGTCAAAGCAAGTGTTTCTTCCCCTGACCTCCTCCACCATTTGACACATATTATCTGCCCCCTCAAGAGCAAAACAATGGAACTTGGCTGCGGATGGTGATTGCAGCCATGAAATTAAAAATACGCTTGCTCCTTGGAAGGAAAGTTATGACCAACCTAGACAGCATATTAAAAAGCAGAGACATTACTTTGCCAACAAAGGTTTGTCTAGTCAAGACTATGGTTTTTCCAGTGGTCATGTATGGATGTGAGAGTTGGACTATAAAGAAAGCACTGAAGAATTGATGCTTTGAACTGTGGTGTTGGAGAAGATTCCTGAGAGTCCTATGGACTGCAAGAAGATCCAACCAGTCCATTCTGAAGGAGATCAGCCCTGGGATTTCTTTGGAAGGAATGATGCTAAAGCTGAAACTCCAGTATTTTGGCCACCTCATGCGAAAAGTTGAATCATTGGAAAAGACCCTGATTCTGGGAGGGATTAGGGGCAGGAGGAGAAGGGGAATGCAGAGGATGAGATGGCTGGATGGCAGCACCGACTCAATGGATCTGAGTTTGAGTGAACTCCGGGAGTTGGTGATGGACAGGGAGGCCTGGCGTGCTGCGATTCATGGGGTCGAAAAGATTCTGACATGACTGAGCGACTGAACTGAACTGAACTGAATAACTCACTGTGGACTTCTGGGGCCAGCTCTGAAATCACTCTGCACTGGAGGGCTAGAGGTGAACAGAAACACCTAGTGGAGGCTGCTCTCTGCTTTGACCCTGTGAAGCATTTTCAAATGGAAACTTCAGCTTCTTAGACCCAGTGGCTTATTTTCTTTAAAATTTAATTGACCACAAGTATAATTCTATCAGTATTATCACAGCCATACTTCAGGAGAGAATGTAGTCAGGTCTCCCCCCAAAGTTATCGCCCTTTGCCTACTCTAGGTACCTCATATAAATATTTGTACAGTATTTATTTTGTGACTGACTTGTCAGCATAATGTTTTCAAGGTTCATCCATGTTATAGCATGTATCAGAATTTTTTCCCTTTTCAAAACAGAATATTGTTGCATTGTACCACATGTTGTTCATTCATCCAGTGATAACATCTGAGTTGTTTCCATCTGTTGGCTATGTAAATTATACTGCTATGAACATGGTTGTGCAAATATATGCTAGAAATTCCTGCTTTCAATTCTTTTGGATCTACACCCTGAAGTGGAATTGCTGACTCATGCGGTAATCCTGTTTAACTTTTTGGGGAACTGCTATACGGTTTTCCATAATGGAAAACATTCCCAACGGCAATGCACAAGAGTTCCAATCTTGACATATCCTTGCCAACACTTGTTTTATTCTTTTAAATAATAGCCATCCTAATGGGTATAAGTGGTACCTTACTGTGGTTTTGATTTGTATTTCCATAATGGCTAATGATGTTGAGCGTTTTTTTCATGTGCTTATCGGTCATTTGTATTTCATCTTTGGAGAAATGTCTATTCAAGTCTTTTGTCCATTTTTGAGCTGAATCATTTTGTTGTTGAACTGTAGGTTTTTAAAAAATATATATTCTGGATATTTAGCCTTCATCAGATATAAGATTTTACAAACATATTATCTCATTTTGTGCCTGCCTTTTCACTCTGTTGACGGCGCACTTTTTTTTTTTTTTGTTTTGACAGTGCACTTTGATGCACAAAAGTTTTGAAGTTTTCTTTTCTTGTCTTATCGAAGAAATCATTGTCATATCTGATGTCATGAAGATTTGTACCTATATTTTCTTCTAAGGGTTTTATAGTTTTATCCCTTAGGTTTGATTAACTTTAATTCATCTTTGGTTAATTTTTGTATGTGTTGCAAGGGAAGGATTCAAATTCATCCCTTTGCCTGTGGATAACAGTCCCCACAACCCCCACCATTTGTTGAAAAGACTATCCTCTTTTCATTGAGTGGTCTTGGCATCCTTGTCAAAAATCAGTTGATCGTATATACAAGGGCTTACTTTTGGCTCTCTGTTCTATTGGTCTCTGCGTCATCTTCATGCTAGTACCATTCTGTTTTGATTACCGTAGCTTTTGTAGTAAGTTTTGAAATCTGGAAATGTTAATTCTCCAACTTTGTTCTTCTTTTTTAAATATATTCCTTTTATTTGTTTAAAATTTTTTTCCTTTCATTTTTTTAAAACTTTATTTTTTATTGGGGGATAGCTGATTAACAATGCTGTGATAGTTTCAGGTGAACAGTGAAGGGACTCAGCCATACATACACACGCATCCATTCTCCCCCAAACTCGCTTGCCATCCAAGCTGCCACATAACATTGAGCAAAGCTATATGTGCTATAGAGTAGGTCCTTGTGGGTTATTCATTTTAAATATAACAGTGTACATGTCCATTCCCAACTCCCTAACTATCCCTTCCTTCCATCCTTCCCTCTGGGAACCATAAGTTCATTCTCTAAGTCTGTGAGTCTCTTTCTGTTTTGCAAGTTCATTTACATCATTTCTTTTAGATTCCACATATAAGGGATGTCATAAGATATTTCTCCTTCTCTGTCTGACTTACTTCACTCAACACGACAATCTCTAGGTCCATCCATGTTGTACATGGCATTATTTCATTCTTTTTAATGGCTGAGTAATATTCCATTGTATATATGTACCACATCTTCTTTATCCATTCCTCTGTCGATGGACATTTAGATTGCTTCCATGTCTTGGCTACTGTAAACAGTGCTTCAGTGAATATTAGGGTGCATGTATCCTTTTGTATCATGTTTTTCTCTGGATTTATGCCCAGAAGTGACATTGCAGTGTCATATGGTAGCTCTATTTTTAGTTTCTTACAAATATATTCTTTTTTAAATTGCATATCTAGATAGCATGCATTTCTGAAAGATATTTTCAAGAGTGGCAAAGTCAGAATCTTTAAAACTCTAATATAGAAATTAAACTATTTCCTTTTTTTTTTAAATTTTATTTTATTTTTAAACTTTACATAATTGTATTAGTTTTGCCAAGTATCAAAATGAATCTGCCACAGGTATACATGTGTTCCCCATCCTGAACCCTCCTCCCTCCTGCCTCCCCATACCATCCCTCTGGGTAGTCCCAGTGCACTAGCCCCAAGCATCCAGTATCGTGCATCGAACCTGGACTGGCATCTCATTTCATACATGATATTTTACATATTTCAATGCCATTCTTTCTTTGCTGTACTAAAAAGGCTGAATGATAATATATCTTGCTTTCTTGTACCAAAACCCACCTCCTCTCCCCACAGTCTCTCTGGAAGAGCTAGAGGAGTAAGGGAGGAGTTGACTCTGGGTTTAAAGATTCTGCTTGAAGACATAGGAGAAGAGGTGAGCAGGTAAAGGAGAGCAATGCTCCTGGGAAGGCAAGCAGTGCTCCTGGGAAGGTCAGCAATGCTCCTGCTAAACAGAGGATGGAGGGTAGGATGTTGCTAAAAAGAAAGAAGCAGGGAGCTTACTGGAGATGGCTCCCAGGGTCTAGTAGTTGACTTCAGGGATGTTACCAAGAATAAAGAGGACCCTCCTGCCCAGGTTGATGAAATTGGCACAGGACCACCAAGAGCATGGGTCAGGCCCCTGTGCCAAGTCCTGGTGCTACATAGTAGTGCTGAATGGAGCTAGCTAGACACCAGCTCCAGCAGAAGAGTGGTTTTTAATGACAGCTCTGCTAGAGTTCACTCACTACACTGACGTTCCCCATCCCCAGTACCATCGCAGGAAGAAAAAAAAATTTTTTTAAATATTTTATTTCTGGCATAATTTTCACTCTCTCCTCCTACCTCCTCGCTTTTAAAAAATTTGCCTCAAGTGGCAATCAACAATGCCTGTAAGTTGGGACTTTTTAGCTGGAGCAGAGAAGGAGTTAGATAACAGAAAGGCCAGCTGCTTAACTCTTCATAAGTGAGGATGAGGTAATCATTTTCAAGCTGGGCAATGAGACAAGGAAGGGAGCAGAGCAATGAGTAGGACAAGAAAGGCCCTAAGTGTGCCAAAGGCCAGCCATGAGACTCCCAGTCACTCATGGCAGCCACGGATAGGCTGATAGTTAGAGGAGGCAAGAAAGCTGTGATTAGGGGGAGTGGGGCAGTACAAAAGGATGGCAGGGGGCATGCAAGAATCAGAAGTTTTGTTAAGACTGATTTAGGGGACAGTGATTACTGGTGCCAGGCTCTCATGGCAAGAAGGTAGTGGGCACAATCAATATCTCCTGAGGCCAGGAGAGCATATGTGCTCCAGGGGGAGGAAGAAAACACAATAGATACCTAGCAAACATGTTCAAGGAGCTGCTGACGATGTGAATCTGTAGGCCAGAAGGAGGTTGCCCTGGACATGTGCTTGGGAATCATCAGCATCTAGAAAGTAAAGCCATCATGGATATTGAATGAAATCACACAGATAAAGTATATGGAGAGGGGAAAAAAGAGATCAAGATAAAAGTCCAGCAGGTACACCAGCGTTAAAGAGCAAACTGAACGAAAACAAATGCATGAGAATGAAAAGGACTAAAGAGAGAGTGCCTGCATGCCAAGTCATTTCAATCATTTCTGACTCTTCGAAATCTTATGGACTGTAGCCTGCCAGGCTCCTGTCCATGGGATTCTCCAGGCAAGAATACTCGAGTGGGTTGCCATGCCCTCCTCTAGGGGATCTTCCCAACCCAGGGATCGAACCCACATCTCTTATATCTTGTGCATTGGCATCTGAGTTCTTTACAAGTAGTGCCATCTGGGATGCCCAAAGAGATAATAGGAGATTGGAAGGCCATGGAGCCATTAAAAAAATAGGAGAAAATGCCAATAATCTCAGCTGCCACAGACATTCTAAGTGAGGTGAGGGCTGAATTTGGCAGTTAGAAGGTTATATTAGGGCTTTTCAGAGAAACAGAATCAATAGGAGTTATATTTATACATATACATACATAGCTATGTATATAATGATATGCATATGTGTATAAAGTGTATAGTGTACATAAAGTGTATAGTGTACATAAAGTGTATAATAATGTACACAGCTATGTAGTTAAAAAGAGATATAGCTATAGATCTACATATCCATATGTTATCCAAATTTAGATTTATTATAAGATATTGGCTCATGTGATTATGGAGACTGGGAAGTTCCCTGGTCTATTGTCTGCAGGCTGGTACAGTTTGAAGGCCCGAGAGCCTCAGGGGCTGATGGCATAGATTTCCGCTGGGGTCTGAAGGCCTGAGAACCAGGTGTGCTGAGGACAGAGGAGATGGATGGCCTAGCACAAGTGGTCAGGCAGAGGGAAAATCCAATCTTTTCCCACCTTTTTGTTCAAGTCTTCAACACATTGTGTGATGCCCATCCACCTTGGGCAGGCCATCTGCTTTACTCAACCCAGCAATCCAAATGCCAATCTCTTCCATCACAGACATGTCCAGAAATAACATTTCATGAGTTATCTAGGCACCAAGTGGCCCAGTCAAGTTGCCACATAAAATTCACCGTCACAGGGGTTGTAGGTCACTTTTGCAAGAATAGTTTCTCAGAAGCCAGCTTGTGGGGTACTGAGAGAGGAGCAGTGAGGGAGTGATATAGCAGTGCTCAGGATTTTTTCTTAGCAGCTTTTCAGGAAAAAGATCTACATTTGAAAGACTTTTTTTTTTTTTTAAATGGAGAGACAGGTATGTTTTTAGGCTGAGAGAAAGAAGAAAAAGAATGTAGAAGTTGAAAATTCAGAAGAGAAAGAACAATTCAAGCTAAGATCCTGAAGAATAGCTGTGTGCTGAGGTGTAGGTTTTATGTAAAATAGCCTGACTGTGAATGTGATGATTGGCTCTGTGAAGGCTGAGGAAGAGGTAGCTGGTGAAAAAGCCTGAGGGCTCCGGGCAGAGAGAGCATGGTGAAGCAGCCCTGGGATTGGGGGCATTTTGGGGGAAAAATAGGCATGCAGAAGTCAGGGAAAGGTGCAGGGCCACCGGGCCTGGACGCCAGCCAGAGACAGACTAGTGGGAGGACATTAGACCGTAGGTATTAAGCAGGAGAGTGATGTGATCAGAATTCTTGCTGGATAATTCCAGTGTTTTTCTGATAAAGGACCATCACTTACTGAGAATGAGAAGGGCAGGGGTGTGAACTAGGGGCCTATAGCAGAGTACAGAGAATTGCAGTCCCCTTGGAAAATGAATGGACTTCCCTGGTGGCTCAGATGGTAAACTGTCTGTCTACAATGCAAGAGACCTGGATTTGATCCCTGGGGAAAATGAATATGAGATGCCCAGGAACCCTCTAGATTCCTCCTGCAGATATTGTGTTCAGTCACTTCAGTCATGTCTGACTCTTTGTGACCCTATGAACTATAGCCCGCCAGGCTCCTCTGTCGATGGGATTCTCCAAGTAAGAATACTGGAGTGGGCAGCCAGTTCCTTCTCCAGGGGATATTCCTGATCCAGGGATCAAACATGAGTCTCCAACACTGCAGGCAGATTCTTCACCATCTGAGCCTCCAGGAAAGCCTGTGGATAGTACAGCCTCACAATTCATCCAAGCAAGGCTTCCTTTTCTTTCTAAAGTTACCTCTGGTGCTTTATTACCAAGATCTAAGTGTGTGTGTGTGTGTGTGTGTGTGTGTGTGTGTATATATATTTTTTTTTTCTAAATAGAGATTTCTTTATATATTATTTGTTCCTATTCATATATACATTCTAAATATTGTATATTTATCAATATATATAATTTATATTTCTGAATAAACACATACAAGCCCCTATCAGATGGCTGAATGTTTATTTCAGATAAGCTAATTGCTGCCTTAAGCTGTTGGTTAAGTGTAGCATCTGTTGATAAATGCACACAGCACTCTCAGCTGTTAGTTTCTGCCTTTCTGTGAGGGGCACTGCGTTAGGCCTGATGTATATGAGGATGGAGAAGACAAGGTCACCAGGAGTTTAGAGTCTGGTTAAGAGGTAAGATGTCTCCACAGGCATTGACATCTTTCTCAGATGGTGAGAGCCAAGTGCAACTAAGCAAGTTCTGTGTCAAAAGGAAAGGGACGCTAAAGAAAGAGTTAATATTCACTGAGCAGCTGCCAGTGTATTTGCTTATTTAAATCCTCCCAAAGGTCCCATGTGCCTATATTATACTATCTTCTTTTTTGGACCCAAGGAAACTTCAGCTCAGAGAGGTTAATTTGCCCAAGACAAAACACATGGAGAACTTGTGCAGTCTCCCTCCATCACATCATTTTGTCTCGTCTAATTAAAAGTTTGTGTTTTCATTGCTTGCTGTCTGCAAGGACCCTCCCCAACCAGTTCTTGATGAAATCACGTTCTTGACATCTCTATGTTCTCCATCCTGGATTACTAGCACAACGTTGCCAGTTCTGCCAACACTCCTTACGTCTGTCACCAGTCAGATCAGGTTGGCCTACCTTTATCTGAACTAAACCCAAAGGGGTGGGCATAACTGAGCCTTTGGTTCTGCGTCTTCACTCTTACTGAGTGACTTAGGTGGCCCTTTCTTTTTGCTGAGATAATTTGTGGTGTTGTGTTCTATGACTGTGCCTGGTTTTAATGGGCAAAGCTGTGCCACATTTACTGTTCGTCCCTTAGTTGGAAATGTGGCTTCAGCTTTTAAGTAACCAGAGCAATGTGCTGCCACAGGGCCTGGAAACTTCAAACCTACTTTCGAAACATGACCATGATGCTCTGGCATGAAGTGGTGATGAAGTGGCCAATGCTGATGATTTAAGTGGGATCTAAATGTGGAAGAAGAATCAAATCCTCCCAGAGATTACAGACACCTTAGGAGGTTATTTTGAATTACTGGAAAGTTAAAACTACATTGATGTAAAAGATGGAGCATTGAAACACAAAGAAGGGCATAGTTTATTGCTGTATTACTAGTTTATCAGTGTTATTTTACATCTCTTTAAAATTATTATTATTGATGGTATAATCAAAGCTTCATGGTTTTTTTTTTTTTTAATTACTCCCTCCTGAGGGGATTGTCATTTCAAGGGTTTTAAACAGCTGCCAACATTTTAATATTATATTCTCATCACATGATTAACTGTCAATATGTTCCTTGTGGAGGAAAAAAGTTTACTTCAGCTGAGCATTCATTACCTTCACTTTAGGCAGTTTCAATAAGAAAGGAAATAGAAAAGAGTTGGCAAGCATGTGGATTTCTTGTCTTATGTAAGCTGGCTTACATCCCACCTCCTGTCGGTAGAGCAGAAAATGGAAGGGCAAGAAATGATGGTGCTAAACTCCTACCCATGGCTCCAGATGGAAAGAACTAGGAATCCATCATGAGCATAAACCAGTGAAAGAAATGAAGACTTGCTCTAAGGACACAGTGCTTGCCCCTCCTGCTCGGTGCCTCTGATGGCTCACGCATCTTAATCACCAGATGCTCTTCAAGAAAGAGGAGCCGTTTATCCTGACCAAAGCACTTGGATAAATGAGGCGTAGGACCAGGCTATGGTTCAGAATTCCATTTCTGCTTTTCCTCTGCAAGGACTCCAAGAGGTGGGAGACTATCAAGGTGTAGTCCTAGATGTACACAAGATCCTGTGGCGTCCAGGAAGCCACAAGGAATACGTTCTATGAGTTAAATCCCTCAGGCCCCTTCTTCCAAGACAGGGTGTCCTGCATGGCGGGCATCTTGGCCTAGGCATGAAAAAATTTTTTTTTAATTTGTATTTTGTTTTAAATGTGTTTTTTTTTTCTCTTCATATTTTATTAAATTTCTAAATGGTTGATGTAAACATTATTTTCAATGTTTTCCCCTTTTTCTTTATCTGGAAAGAAAAGAAATATCAGAAATGGGAAGGCTTTGAACACAGAAGGAACACAGAAGGAAATGCTGTCTTTCTTGTGCAGTCTCCCCAATCTTTTAATTTTCACTGACAAAGAAGACCAGAAAAATGTTCCAAGTAGAGTGAACTATAGATGCAAAGAAACAATATGCATGACGTGGGAAGAAAAAAGGGAACTTGAAAACTTAGGGGACAAACTGTGAAAGCTCTTGAATGCCACAATAGTTGGAATTTGGACTTCGTTCCATGGGCAATAGGAGCCCTCAAAGCCTTCATAAGATGAGAGATGCAATCATATTTGTCCTTTAATTAACTGACTTTGAATCAATGTAGACAATAGGTTGGGAAGGAGTCCAGAATATCAGTTAGGAGGTAGTTGAAACCATTCAGGAGAGAGGATGACGACTCAAATTACGACAGTTTTGGTATAAATGGGTCGTATCGGAAAACTTACATTGAAGGAAGTATTTATGAGAGTTATTATATTGTTACCAAGGAGGATTCTTGGCCTCCTTAATCAATAGAAAGTGATCAGAGGCCAGACAAGAAATTCAGGCAAGTTTTTAATGGGGCCCCTGCTGCAGCAGAGGGGAGTGAGAGAGCAAACAACCCTTGCTAGCTCGCTCCCTGAGGTGAGATTATTCCTTATATGGGATAAGGGTAGTAGTGTGTCTAGGAGTGGCTTAGGTGGTCTGCCCACCCATTAGGTGGTATTGTGTACAAGGCGCATGCACAGTAGACTGCTTTTGCTCCAGGCTCTTCAATAGTGGCAGTTGGGCTTTTTGGTCTTTTTCTATCTTTTGTCCAGAATTTGCCCCAACTGTGTAAGCATGCAGTTATTTTTAGTCCCATATAATTTCTTTGCATTTTGTTGCTCGAGGAAAGGTGTGTCCAGGTGCAAGCATTGCAGCACTGCTGCAAAGGGTCCCCAGGTCACAGCTTGTCTCAGCGTGAAAGGCAAAAAGATAACTTGGATAAAAATGATGCCCTAAATGATGCACCTGAGACAAAAGTTTCATTAATCAAGAAGAAATTCACTGTAGGAGAGAAATTGAGTGTGTTTTGTGTTAGAAATGTTGAATTTGAAGTGTCCTGGTGACATCCAAATGAAGGTGTCTAAACAGCTAAAATCTTGGAATTGGGGCTCAGCTGGTAAACAATCTACCTGCAGTGCAGGAGGCACCAGGTGGACCCCTGGGCTGGGGAGATCCTCCGGAGCAGGGAAGGGCTGCCCATTCCAGTATTCTTCCATGGAGAATTCCATGGAGAGAGGACCTGGCAGGCGACAGTCCATGGCTTTCATTTTCACTTTCAAACAGGTTGAGTCTATAGGATGAATATTTGCGAGTCATCAGTGTAGTCAAGTTAGGGGAAATTTCCCAAGTAGATGAGGCTGCTGATAGGGAGACAGTCTAGCAAGGAACAAATGGCCCAGGACAGAACCCTGTAGTGGAGAAGTTGCCAGGGAGACTGAGAAGGTGGCACCTGAGATAGAAGGACCACAACGCAGAATCTAAGGAAATCAGCTCAAGAAGCAGCAGTTGTTTAGAAAGAACATTCAAAGGAAACATTTTGGCCATAAGATTTGGGCCATATGAAAGTCACTAGTGGCCTTTAGAGAAAGCAGCTGCCCAAAAACAAGAGGCCAGAATGAGGTCCTAGTTATTGAGGCATGACAGGAGGCAAGGAAGTACACTGGAGCAAAAAAAACAAAAAAACAAAAAAACTGCTCTTAGGAGATTTTATTGTGAAGGAGAGAAAGGGAATATAGCTTGGAAGTGGAAATTGCTATTTGCTTGGTTCATTAGTTTGCAAGCACTTATATATCTGATAGCTTACTTGATTCCCAGGACAACTTAGAAAGTAGGAAGGGCAAGCACTGATATGCCTGGGAAAAGGAGGTCAAACAGAGGTGAAAAGTCCTTGCCAAGGTCATCTATAGCCAATTCATGGGAGAACTGAGTTTAGAATTCAGGTTATTTGGCCCATAATCCGATCAACTTTCCATTGTGCCCAAACAGAGCATTTCTGAAGTGTTTGCTCTGTTTGGGTACTGGCTTATGAGAAGGCATTGAGCTCCTTGTTACAGGGATTTTAATCTTATCTAAAGGAATGTGCAGAGCCACTGGAAAGTTTTGTGCAAGGGAAGCCCATTTTTAAGTCAATGCCTGAGGGAGACAAACCTGGCAGTGAGGTGCAGCATGTCTGGGTGGAACAAACACTTCAGGGGTAGACCATTGGGACGGCGCTTCAAACTGGGACACAGCTCAAAGTAACTGAATGACAGGCTGAGAAAATGACTTCCCATTCAGTTTTATGGATCTTCTGATTGTGTTAAGGAGAGGGTCTCAGCTGGCCAGTATCTTTTATAAAAAATAAGTGACAAAACTTATTTATTTTTGGCTGTACTGGATCTTCATCACTGCACAGGCTCTTCTCCAGTTGCGACAAGCAGGCGCTACTCTCTGGCTGCAGTGCGCGGGCTTCTCATTGTGGTGGCTGCTCTTGTCATGGAGCACAGGCTCTAGGGTGCTTGGGCTTCAGTAGTTGTGGCTCCCAGGCTCCAGAGCACAGGAGGAATAGTTGGGGCACATGGGCTCAGTTGCTCCGCAGCATGTGGGATCTTCAAACAGTGTCTCCAGCATTGGCAGGCGGATTCTTTACCACTGAGCCACCAGGGAAGCCCTATTAAGTCAATTTTAAGACAAGTGGTGCACATGTATGGAAAAGAAGTGCTATGAATGTGCATTCTAATGATGATAAAGTTTGGGAACTTCTTGGAGGCTATTTTAATAGGAATCTACAAAATGAAAGCAGACTCCTAGACATATAGAGAAGAGACTTGTGGTTGCCAAAGGGGAGCCAGGGAGGGAGAGGGATGGACTAGGAGTTTGGGGGTTGGTAGCTGTAAACTATTACATCTAGATTACATTTAGAATGGATATTTAGAATGGGTAAACTATTAATTTAGAATGGATAAACAACAATGTCCTATTGTATAGCACAGGAAACTGTCTATATTCAATATCCTGTGATCAACCACATTGGAAATGAATATTAAAAACAGAAAGTATAAAAATATGTGTAGACTGCTACAAGTCTTGTTATAAATAATTTCAGACATAGTATTAAAAAAATAGGAGTAATGAGAATTTAGTCCAGGGTAAGATGATGGCAGCGGAGACAAAGAAGACTCTGATAAACATTTTAAGGGAGTCAAAGGACAGGACAGTTATCTACATGGGGTATTTTCTGCCTCATTTCTCAGGATGCTTATGATTGTAATAAGAGAAAAATTAAAAAGACTTGTGTAGTCTATTGGATTTATTTTCTTGTAAAATAAGAAGCCTGAAGGTAAGGTGGCTCCAGGACAGGGTAAGTCAGTGGCCTGTTGACATCACTAAGAGCTCAGCTTCTCTCTACCTTCCAACCTCAGCAAATAAGCTTTGTCGTCAAGACTGCAAAGTGGTTGTTGTGGTTGGAGCCATCCTACCCTGACATCTGATGCTTTGGTGCAAGAAGAAGACATCTCTTCTGAAGATGAAGAGCAGAGGATGAAGAAACATTTCCCTGAAGGCACCTCCACTGGAAGATTTTCCTGGAGGAATCATATCACATATCAGTAGAAACATTCACCACAGAGGGGAGTCAAGTTACCATAATTAACCCAGATTAATTAGGGTTTATTCTCTGAGCTAGGGAGTCAGATCCTTTCCTGAAGGATGGCTTTCTCAAGGTAATAGGGGATAATAGGGACTCTGCTAACAAACATGGCTGGTAAGCAGTCAACCATACAACCAAGACCAGTGGTTTTGGGATTTCTCAGATTAGCTCTTGAACATAAGTGGGGAGTTCTTGAGGCTTGTGGTGTTTTTATTCTTGAAAATTTTATTTAGCTCTTCTCTCCATGTGTTGAATTAAGGCAGAGCGAAACACTTCCACTGCAAAATCAACTTCTGGTTTAGTGATGCACATTGAGGGCGCAATGCGGAAAGTCTGAGGAGACAAAGGAAAAATAGAGGAAAGGGTCACCACAGAATGAACTATGATTTCAGGGAAATGCGCTAGACTGGGAATCCAACATCTTGCTTTCATAACATTCCTTAAATTTCCCTCGAGGGTTGGTCTCCTCCTGACCCAGTGCTGTATCCAGGCCATTCATCCTCTAGTCTCAACAATTCTCGTACCATCTTCTCTGCCTCTTTTCATTTTTGTCATCTGCTGGCCTCCTGGTCCTTGCACCACCTCCACTGAGGTCTTAGGCCTCTATTCACCCTCCAATTCTGCCACTGCTGAGGTTGACTTCTGTGTCCCTGTGTAAAACCCAGCAAACTAGCATCTCCATTTCTTTTTTTTTAATTTCACTTATTTGGCTGTGCTGGGTCTTAGTTGCAGCATGTAGGATCTAGTTCCTTGACCAGGAATTGAACCTGAGCCCCCTGCATTAGAAGCATGGAGTCTTAACCACTGGACCACCAGGGAAGTCCCATTTTTCAGTTTCTTGATCGCCACATCTTCCAGAAACTTCATCTATGATCCTCCTCCGCATTCCTGCACATCCCAGGCCAGCCCCACAAGCCTCATCTTCACTAGGAATTCTTCAATTTCTGATCCCCACTGCCTCTGCCTTTCTCATGGAAACTTCAGCAGTCTCCTCATGCCTCCATGCTCTGTGGATCTGTCACTCCGCCTAGATCTCCGCCTCCCCTTCCGACCCAGCTCGGAGCACAGGGTTGGGGATATGAACCACTCTCTCACCTGCCCCTTTCTGCCCTCCTGCTGCTGTACCCACACAGTGAAGTCCCAGCCCTGGTCAGAGCTAGCACAGAACTGTGCTCCAACAGACAGCTGAGAAGCGGTAAAGAAACTCAAGCCGCTGGTGCACAGACACACCAAGTAAAGCAGAGTCCTGCTTCTGCTGGAGCCCTAAACGTTCAGGTCCTCTGTCATCCCTGGCTCAACTCCCGCACCCCTCACTCTGTTTCACAACACTCTTGCCTCATGCTTCTCAGAGACTGTCACGCAAGAGCGCTCTGTAAATTTGCTCGCTCCCACGTGCATTCTTATATTCTTGCCTGAAGGTTCAGAGAATGAGCTGTCTCTAGTATTCGACTCCAAATTTTCCACCTGTGCCTTTGGCCCACGAAACGACATTCACCTCCCCTCCAGGAAACATCTCTGCATTCACTTGCATCTTCACCTCCTCCTCAACTTCCCCTCAGCCTATAAATAAGCACACTTAAAGCTCTTGTAAATCGAATCCAAGCCACACATGCATGCATGCACGCCAGGTCTCTTCAGTCATGTCTGGCTCTTTGTGACCCTATGGACTGTAGCCTGCCAGGTTCCCCTATCCATGGGATTCTCCAGGTAAGAGCTGTTGTTGTTCAGTCGCCAAGTTGTGTCCGACTGTTTGCAACCCCATGGACTGCAGCTCGCCAGGCCTCCATGTCCCTTACCATCTCCCAGAGTCTGCCCAAATTCATGTTCATTGCATCAGTGATGCCGTCCAGCCATCTCATCCTCTGATGCCCTTCTCCTTCCCAACAATAGGGATTTTTCCAATGAGTCATCTGTTCAAATCAGATGACCAAAATACTGGAGCTTCAGCTTCAGCATCAGTCCTTCCAGTGAATATTTAGGGTTGATCTCCCTTAAGAGTGACTAGTTTGATCTCTTTGTTGTCAAGGGACTTTCAGGAGTCTTCTCCAGCACCACAGTTTGAAGGCATCAATTCTTTGGCATTCTGCCTATGGTCCAGCTTTCACAACGGTATGTGACCACTGGAAAGACCATAGCCTTGACTATATGGACCTTTGTTGACAGAGTGATGTCTCTCAACACACTAGGGTTTGTCATCACTTTCCTGCCAAGGACCAATCGTCTTCTGATTTCATGGCTGCAGTCACTGTTCTCTGTGATTTTCGAGTCAAAAAAGAGGAAATGTGTCACTACTTCCACCTTTTCCCCTTATATTTGCCATGCAGTAATGAGGCCAAATGCCACTATCTACGTTTTTAAAAAATATTTAGTCTAAAGCTGGCTCTTTCACGCTCCTCCGTCACCCTCATCAAGATGTTCTTTAGTTCCTCTTTGCTTTCTAACATTAGAGTGGTATTGTCTGCATATCTGAGGTTGTTGATATTTCTCCCACCTATTCTGATTTCCAGCTTGTAACTCATCCAGCCCAGCATTTCTCATGGTATACTCAGCGTATAGATGAAATAAACAGGGTGACAGCAGACAGCTGTGTTGTACTCCTTTCTCAATCTTGAAACATGCAGTCATTCCATACAGGATTCTAACTGTTGCTTCTTGACCCGCATACAGGAGATGGGTACATATTCCCATCCTCTAAGAGCTTTCCACAGTTTGTCACAATCCGCACCGTCAAAGGCTTTAGCGTAGTCAATGAAACATAGATATTTTTCTGAAATTCCCTTGCTTTCTCTATAATACAGTGAATGTTGACAATTTGATCTCTAGTTCCTCTTCATTTTCTAAACCCAGCTTGGACATCTGGAAGTTCTTGGTTCACTTAACACTGAACCTTCGCTCTTCCCCAGTAGCATATTGGACAACGTCAGACCTGGGGGACTTATCTTTTGGTGTCACATCTTTGTGGCCTTTTATATAAGTTCATAAGGTCCTCACAGCAAGTACACTGGGGTGATTTGCCATTCTCTCCTCCAGTGGATCACATTTTGTCAGAACTCTCTGCTACGACCTGTCTGTCTTGAGTGGCCCTGAATGGCGTGCATTGAGTTCACAAGCCCTTTGCCATGACAAGGCAGTGACCCATGAAGGGGCCAGGCAAGAGTACTGGATACAAATAAAAACGTGTTGACCTTCCTGGTCCCTTCTAGCTACCATACAAACATTATCCTTCCTTTTATTATACTTAATAAATAAAAAGTCTGGTTGATGCTATTGGCCATTATCTTTTACTCTGCCTTCCCTCTATTCACATCTCAACCCAGTGCAGTCTGGTTTCTGTCCCACCAGCCTTCTGACTCCACTTTGACTAAAGCTACTAGTCACTTGCTGAGTGCAGAATCCAATGAGCACATCCCAGCCCTTATCCTTTCTGGTCTTCTCATCCGCATTAGCATTCCAATCCCTCCCGCTTCCCGAACCTCTCCACTCTTGCTTCCATGGCCTCCCACTCTCCTCACAGCTCTGCCTGTTGTTGTTGTTTTTTACATATTTATTTCTTTGGTTGTGCCAGGTCTTAGTTGTGGCATGTAGTTCCCTGACCAAGGATCGAACGCGGGCCCCCTGCACTGAGAGCGAGGAGTCTTAGCACTGGCCCATCAGGGAGGTCCCTCTCTGCCAGTGTTTTGTCTCCATCTGGGTACCTCTTATTCCACCTGCCCTTTAAATGCTGATATGACCCATGTGTCTCTCCTCACCTCTCTGCATTTCACATCCAGACTCCCTTCCCAGGAGATCTCCTCCACTCCCCACTTCTACGTTGATGACCTCCAAATTGTGATCCTCACCTTATTTTTTTCCTCTGATCTACAGACTTGTCTAAGAAGGAAAGGGAACAAGTCTGAAGCTGCACTTATCCTCACACTCCCTAAAGCAAGTTAGACCCGAGGGAGTCATCCCTGACGTTCCCCTTCCTTCATACCCAAGCCCTGTGCATTTCCCTGCCCGACTGCTCTCTGTTTCTCCTCTATCGCTACTGCTGCTGTTCCAGATCAAACAAAATCATCAGCCTCCACCTGCACTCCCTGTCTCCAGTCACATCCCCTCAGCTTTGCCTTCCTCAGAGGACAGATTCAGAAATCAGGCTGCCTGAGTCTGGATCCTGTGTGACTTGGGCACCTTCCTAGCTGTGCGACTTGGGCAACTTACTTAACCTCTCTGTGCCTGCTTTTCTTCATCTGTAAAATAAGGATAATAATGCTTATTTCATAGGTGTGTTGAGAGGATTAAATGAATCAATGTATGCAAAGAGTTTTCGAACAGGGTCTGAAAAGTAGTAAGACTTCTCATCTTTACTACTCACAGCCTCCCATCTCCTGCTCCAGTCCCATGGTATGTGTGTGTTTGTGTGAGTGTGTTTGTGTGTGTAGCTCTTCAAACACTGCCATGTTTCTATGTGTGCTTTGAGAGTTTATCACTGTTTAAGGCTCAGCCTAGCCAGAAAAGCTGACCCAGGAGTCCCTTCTCTTTCCTCCTATACTATCCCTTTTTATGGTTATCCGCCAGCTTCCTATATTGTATTATAATTTCCTGTTTATGCCTTTCTCCTCTGCCAACTCCATGGAGGGAAGGATAAATCTTATTTATCATTGTAGCTTTTGTATCCAGCCTACCAGTGGCTCCTTAGCACTTACGTGTGTGCCAGGTAACTAAGGAATAACGAAGCAAGTAAACAATGAATTGTTTCCTATCTTATTTCATAAGTAGCCCATCTTGGGATTTTGAATCATTAATTTTCTCTGATTCATATGGAAAAATATCTAGGACCAGGACTAGACAAAACAGCATTTCCAGGCAAAAGTGCTCCTCTGGTTTTGTTTGCTATGGTTTGGTTTGGGCTGGGAGAGCTTTCAGTCTCTTTGTTTACAAGCTGATGGGAAGCTAAGGAAAAGCTGCAGAAACAAGAGGACCCAGACCTGTTTCCTTAAGTGGAGGGGGTGCGGAGGGTCCAGAGCACAGGTGGCAGATCCAGATCTGAACAGGAGGGATGACTCGTTCTCCCTAACCTTTAGGAGAGGTGGGAAATGGCTCTGACAGAGAAGCGTCTGCAGGGACCTTGCCTAATAGCTTCCATTTTCTCTAAGAAGCATCGGTCAAGAGTGCTTGCTGAAATAAGGATGACCCATGTTTGAAATGGGAAAGAAAGAGGCCAAAGGCCAAGGACAACTTAGGGGAGGAACAGGCGTGACCCTAAATCTTTAATCTCTGTCCTGGAACATATTCCTGGAGAGGGTCCTGGGATGTGAGAGATGGAGTGGGCAGCTCACTGTACAGCAGTAGCAGCCCCTGCCCACGGCAGGGCCACTCCAGGGTCCGGACTGCAGGGTTGTGCTTGGCTTTTCCAGGAGTTTGGGGCAGGGAGAGCTTGGTCTCTGCCTTTCCCAGCCTGAAGGAAAAGGGCCCTGGGAGTGGCTGCTTTTGAGTTCTTCATCAGGGACCCAGCCAGGGTGGTCCCCCGCCTCCTCCACAGGGTCACCTGGGCCTGCCAGCACTGTGACATTGCTCCTGGCCACAGCGGCCACTAAAGCTTGGTAGACTGGGATTCACAGGGTTAGAGTCTAGCACTGAGTTCAAAATAGCTAGGATTGCTTTTACAGGGGTCAGAACTAATTCATACATGAGACAAGCTATTTATGCATGACCGTTATGACACTGTTATAACCCGTCCTGTAAGTCCTCTGGTTTGTCAGTACAGTCCGTTTCTGCCACCTTAGACTGTCCCCTGTGTCCATTCCCCGCAGAACAGTGGGAACCAAACCATTTGGCATGGCGCCCTCTAGTGGCCTAAAGGTATAACTGTCCCTTTCTTTTGTAAACATCTGAGCTGTAAAGGCTGGGCTTCCCTGGTGGCTCAGATGGTAAAGAATCTGCCTGCAATGTAGGAGACCTGGGTTCAATCCCTGGCTTGGGAAGATTCCCTGGAGGAGAGCATGGCAATCCACTCCAGAGTTTTTGCCTGGAGAATTCCATGGACAGAGGAGTCTGGTGGTCTACAGTCCATGGGGTCACAAAGAGTCAGACTCGACTGAGTGACTAAACACAGCACCCAGCAGTGAGGCCTAGACGAAGTGGAACTGGGTTCCCCTCTCACAGGCGTGAAGGTAAGGGACCAGCGTCGGGACATTAGGAGATGCCTACCTAAACTGATAGGTAAAGACCAGCCTTTTTCTTACCTGAGAGAAAAGGCCGCCTCTGCCAATCAGAAGCCCCATGCATTTGCAGTCGTGGTGGATTTGATTTACTTCTTCACGGGGAAGAGGCTGGCGGCTCTCCTGTAAATACATTAAAAAAATATTCTATGTTTGACATTTGAACAATTAAAGACATTATTTCTAAGAGAAATTAAATCCCACTGCTGGGCATACACACTGAGGAAACCAGAATTGAAAGAGACACATGTACCCCAATGTTCATCGCAGCACTGTTTATAATAGCCAGGACATGGAAGCAACCTAGATGTCCATCAGCAGATGAATGGATAAGAAAGCTGTGGTACATATACACAATGGAGTATTACTCAGCCATTAAAAAGAATACATTTGAATCAGTTCTAATGAAGTGGATGAAACTGGAGCCTATTATACAGAGTGAAGTAAGCCAGAAAGAAAAACACCAATACAGTATACTAACACATATATATGGAATTTAGAAAGATGGTAACAATAACCCTGTATATGAGACAGCAAAACAGACACTGATGTATAGAACAGTCTTTTGGACTCTGTGGGAGAGGGAGAGGGTGGGATGATTTGGGAGAATGGCATTGTAACGTGTATAATATCATATATGAAACGAGTCGCCAGTCCAGGTTCGATGCACGATACTGGATGCTTGGGGCTGGTGCACTGGGACGACCCAGAGGGATGGTATGGAGAGGGAAGAGAGTTCAGGATGGGGAACATGTGTATACCTGTGGTGGATTCATGTTGATATATGGCAAAGCCAATACAATATTGTAAAGTTAAAAAAAAATAAATAAAAGCAACTGAAGCAATCAATGCTCTACCCTCCCTCTCAATCTCTCTCCCCCTGTAATTGAATAAAGCTGTTAATTTCTGGATAGGATTTATTTTGGGGGGTGGCATTATTAAAAATATCTGTTTTTTTATCCCAATTCATTCCAGATTCCCAAAGACAAGATGAAGTTGAATGCAGATCGCCAGTGAATCTTGGCGCTGCAGGTGGTTACCCCAGGAGGTTGATTCTGTAATAGCCATATTTGGAGCCTGCTTTATTTGTGTGGAAATTGTCCTCAACTCTTCACTTGGTTTTGTCCCTGTAAAAAGTTCATTTCAGAGTCCAGGAAATGGCTCAGAAGTTGCACAAGGGCACAAACAGCCCAAGCTCTCCCTGAGCCACAGCACAGCCAGGGCAGCTACAGTGGGGCCCTATGTCCTCGTCGTCCTTCCTTGTGGAATTTGCACTTTTTCACCCAAGACTTACTACTCCATGTTCAGGAGAGGTAAGCTCTCTGGAAACCCAGCGGTTGTTTCAGGTCACATGGCATCTGAAGGTGGTGACTACTTGTGGGCCCAGGCTTGCCAGCACCCGTCTGATGACATTGGACTGGGGATACCAGTGCTCCCTCTATAGTCAAGTCTGACCCTGAATCTGCATCATCTGGAAGCCATTTTGAACTACAGACATTTAGACCTCAGGTCAGGCCTATTGATTACTTGGGGTAGGGCTTTATTTAGTCGTTAAGTCATGTCCCGCTCTTTTGCCACCCCAGGGACAGTAGCGCGCCTGGCCGTCCTGTCCATGAGATTTCCCAGGCAAGAATAATGGAATGGGTGGCCATACCCTTCTCCAGGGGATCTTCCCAACCCAGGGATCAAATCTACACCTCTTAATGTCTTCTGCACTGGGAGGCGGGTTCTTTACCACTAGCACCTTACCATGATCCCACCTTAACATTATGTGCTGTGTGCTAAGTCGCTCAGTCACGTCCAACTCTTGTGACCCCAGGGACTGTAGCCCACCAGGCTCCTTAGCCCACCAGGCTCCTCTGTCCGTGGGGATTCTCCAGGCAAGAATACTGGAGTGGGTTGGTATTTCCTTCTCCAGGGGGTCTTCCTGACTCAGGGATTGAAC
This sequence comes from Bos mutus, assembly GCF_027580195.1. Taxonomy (NCBI): domain Eukaryota; kingdom Metazoa; phylum Chordata; class Mammalia; order Artiodactyla; family Bovidae; genus Bos; species Bos mutus. Next base: position 39,003,704 of record NC_091636.1, on the reverse strand, counting down.
CTGCACTGGCGGGTGGATTGTTTGCCACTGAGCCACCTGGGAAGCCTGTAGAGCAGGGCTTCGGCATCTGTGTTTGTAAATGCTCTTCAGATGCTGGGCTGTGATCCCTCAGTTGTGAGCGCTGAGCCCTGTCACTGCCACTGGCCTCTCTTCTGTGGCACAGCCCTGAGAGCATCAGCACTGGGTCTGGCTCTCTAGCTTCAAAGGCATGATCCTGGCTCATGGGCCAGCCTCTGCGATCCCTGTGAGGTGGAGGAGGGCTCCTCCCATGCTCCCAGCTTCATTTTTCTGCTCTGCGCTTTCCATCTGCCTTCCCATAGGCTTGGGTATCCATTCCCTTGCCCCATCCACCCTGAATCCTTTCCTGGTTAGGTGTCAGTGGCTGAGCACAGACTCAGACTGTACCTTCCAGAGAGGTCTATATTCTCAGTCTGTTGTGAAGCTTTAAGACTAGGAAAATATTATTCAAATGTTCAGACAAGAAGAGGACCCATGATGGGATAAAAGACTAGGATCACCTCACTGATCCAAAATGTTGTCCTGCTTGTCCCTGAGGCTCTCATGAGGGAAGACTAAAACACGGCAATATAATTTAGGGCTAAACGGTGAAAGGGCTTCCTGGGTAGCTCAGCTGGTAAAGAATCCACTTGCAATGTGAGAGACCTGGGTTCAATCCCTGGCTTGGGAAGATCCCCTGAGGAGGGTGTGGCAACCCACTCCAGTATTCTTGCCTGGAGAATCCAGAGGAGCCTGGTGGGCTACAGTCCATGGGATCACCAAGAGTCACACACGACTGAGCACCTAAGCACAGAACAGCACAAACTGTAGAAACTAGAAAGAAGTCGAGTATGGTTTAGGGGATGAGAGTTCAGAGGTCAGGAAGGGTTCCTGAGGGGCAGCTGGGTTGCTGGGGTCTGGGTGGCCATCAGGGGCCTGGGGAGGGAATTTAGTCTCACCCTGGTCTGAGCCAGCTCCCTCTCTGCTCCTCTGTCCTTTTTTATCACTCCCTAGCCTCAACTGCCAAGACTAACTGACCATCTTGTAGGCATATGCAGAGAAAAGCATGGTTGAAAAAATCTAATAAGGCAAAGCCACAGGACAGCCTGACCCGGCTCCATGCTTGAACCTAAGTTCCACCAGCCCCGTAATCAAATAGGCATGTTAGTAGCTAGCCTCTTCTTGACGGTATAGTAGCTTCCTGTTTATTTTGTTTTTGTTTTTCAACTTGTTTTGAGAGGGTAGGTTTTCATTTAAACAATATAAAAGTATTCACGGTTATTGGGAAAAACTCCTTAAAGCAGTATGGACATGCATTTAGTAAAAATTGGAAGTTTCTCTTCCTAAAATCCTACTCCTAGGGACACTGCCTGTTAGTAATTTGGTGTGAACGAGACAAATTTTTTATGCATACAGATGCATTTAAATGCACATTTTAAAAATAATTCATCCTTTATAATGTTTTGCATTTGCTTTGAACAGTTTACAATGTATCCTGAACATCTTTCCATGTCAGTGTATCTGGACCTAGTCTTATTCTATTTTTTTAAAATAATTAATTTATTTTAATTGCAGACAAATTGCTTTACAATATTGTAGTGGTTTTTGCCATACATTGACATGAATCAGCCATGGGTGTACACATGTTCCCCACCCTGAGACCCCTCCCACCTCCCTCCCCATGCCATCCCTCAGGGTCATCCCAGTGCACCAGCCCTGAGCACCCTGTCTCATGCATCAAACCTGGACTGGTGATCTGTTTCACATATGGTAATATACATGTTTCAGTGTTATTATCTCAAATCATCCCACCCTCATGGACCTAGTCTTTTTAAAGACTGCCTAGTATTTTGTCACTTGTTGGTACAGCAATTTGTTTCATCTCCTATTTTTGGACATATATGTGATTTTCTATTTTTGTTTATGATTATAAAAAATATTGCAAACATCCTCACTTATTTATATCTACACACATCTGTGAATATTTCTCTAGGACACATCTCTATAAGTGGAATGGCTAGGTCAAAATGTATACATTTAATCTTTTAATAGACACAGATGAATTTCTGTCCAAAGGGCTGTATCCAGTTCACATCCTTACCAATAGCACATGGGAGTTTTAAATCTGGGTTATATTGTTCAGCATCAATACATCATATACATCAATACAGCATCAAAGCCAAGTTCTGTACTGTTTCAATTACATGAAAGTGGTCTGAAGTATTGCAGGGGCCTGAAATCAATCAATTAACACTGGTACAGTGCTCACCATCTGTGTATTTCCTGGCCCCAAAGGCATATAATTTACATAGGAAAAAAAGATGTTGATACTTGAAAATCGAGTCAACAAGTACATGATTTGAAAGATCATTTCAAAGGAGCTCTTTAGACAGGGAGTAGGAGAGGGATTCTCTGAAGGCTGGAGTCCCTTTAGACAGGAGAAGCAAAGGCAAGCTTAAAGAGGAGGTGTGGGGAAGAGTCAGATCTTGAACAAGGCTAGGATTTTCAAAGCTAGAGACAGAGAAGAGAGTATCATATTCCATGACTGGGGAAAAGTTTGAGCAGTATTTGAATGTACTGTCATTGAGGGGACAATGGATAGAATTAGCGATAGAGAAGTTCCTTCAGACCCCATGCTTACAACTACTGAAGGGCAGAGAGAAGAGGAAAAGAGCTCATTCTATATATACTATTTTATAGCCTATCTTATTTTTTCCATAATACAGTCTGCACATCTTCCCATGTCACACATATTTCTGTGCCACATAGGATGGATGTACCATCACTTAGCTTGTTTGGTATCAGTGGCCGTTTGGGAGAATTCTGATGTTTTACCAGGACAACCCAAGACCTGATGAGTGTCTCTGTCCACATGTCTTGAAGCACACAGTCATTGGGTTTGGACTAGCGGGGAAGGGAGGAGTGCCTCCTCTCTCATGGGGCTTTCCTCGGGGGATTCTGGGCTTTGAGGAGCCTAGACATCCTTGAGGGAGCTCCTGGGTTGGGAGAGGACTCATCTGAACTTTAGAACAGCCTTTTGGACAGGGCCCCAAGCTGAAGATGTGGATGTCACAGCTTGTGAGCCAGAGGGCCTGATTGATATTGCAGTACTCTTCCTGTTGTCTTCCCGTAGCTTTAAAATCTTAATTAAACATTCCAGCCTTGTACTGTCTCTGCTGTGTGGTGTTAAGGGAAAAGTCTTATATCCATGGTCTGGGCTGAATATTGAAAGAATTGAGCATCAGACCTTCTAAATTAGGATGGCATGGTGACAGCAGATAGCAAGACATCTCCCATGGATAAGAATTAGGGGGAAGGCATTGATCTGACTATTCCTTCCCGTGCCAGAATTCTCCTGCTGTCGCTCTCCTCTGAGGATGTAGATTTCACTTTTATGGAGGATTGGGATGATTTCCTACTGACATGGACCCTAGGGGCAGCAGGAGGAACTGTGGGAAAGATTTGAAAAACATGGTGAAGAAAGAATCAATAAGACTTCACATTAGAAATAAGGAGAGAGAAGGAGCCACAGATTATTTGGTGGTTTTGAAGCTGGGGAATTGGGAGAAGAATGGAGATACAGAACAGAAACAGTGACCTTGGGAAGAATCACTGGCTTAAGAGAAAATACTAGATTCAGTTGTCATATTGAGTTTGAGGTCACAGTGGGGCATGTCATCAGAAAGTCGCATTCCACCTGGTTACCTGAGAGATTAAAGTCCATTCACAAATAAATACAAAACCCTATAAATCTTTAACATCCTCACCCAAACCATCACCACAGCCTTCTCCTGGCCCTTTTCCCTGCTACTAGCTCTCTGGGCTGCCTGTCCCTCCCCAAATAATTCTCCCCTTCTTTGTATTTCCAATGTAAAATATTCAGTCATTGCCGATGCTCTTTGCCTACTCTGGCAAGAATACCATCAGCTCCCTCTTCCACATTCTCCTCCTCACTCCTCTAGAACTCTCCATGTTTATACTCAATGCTCTCTGTCACCATCAGTTGCTTCAGTGTGTCTGACTCTTTGCAACCCCATAGGCTGTAGTCAGCCAGGATCCTCTGTTCATGGGATTCTCCAAGCAAGAATACTGGAGCGGGTTGCCATGCTCTCCTCCAGGGGATCTTTCCAACTCAGGGATCAAACCCATGTCTCCTGCATTGGCAGGTGGATTCTTTACCACTGAGCTGCTGGGGAAGCCCCAACTCTCTCTACTCATTTCTAATGAGCTTCACTGAGTCTTGTAGTCCTTGCCGGCTCTATCTCTGAATGAATGAGCTTGTAGCCGAGGCTTCCTGCCTTAACTCTTGCTGCCCCAAGAAGCCACAGAGAGACCAGTAGATCACCACCTACCTTATCCTTCACCATTTCTATTCCTATCATGAGACCTTTGCCTCGGACATCTCCTACAATTTCAAATTCATCCCGCAGCTTAGCCAACTTCAGCAACATATAGGTGCCAACTTCTTGGCTATTTTCTTGTAGATTTTCTTCTTTAATCACCTGTTGAGAGAAAGCCCCAAATGACTTTCTATTTAAACAGTTTTAAAAGGGACTGAGAAATAAATGTATGTGACCTGTTTACAGAACTTGACCAGACAAATGGAACCCAAAGTCATGTGACCATACCTTGTCTCATAGAAAGATCTGCTGTAGGGAGAAAAAAAGGCTTGGTACAGGGAACACTTCCCTTATACCTTTCTCATCTTCAGGAGTGGGTAAACATTTAGGGAAAAATAAGAGACTCTGTGTGGGCCCAGAGTCAGGGCACCTGAGATATAAAAGGATTTTCACCTACTTCTGCTCACAGCAGAGATCTGTGATTCTTTTCTTTTGTAAACTTTTTATCTTGTACTAGAGCTGACTAACAATGTTGCAATCATTTCAGGAGAACAGCATAGGGACTCAGACATACATATACATGTATCCATTCTCCCCTAAACTCCCCTCCCATCCAGGCTGCCACATAACATTGAGCAGAGTTCCCTGTGCTATATAGTAAGAGACCTGCAATTCTGGACCACATATGAGCAGTACAGTATATTTATAAGCAGCCGATAGTAACTGCATGACTGCAGGCAGAACTTGATGTTTTTAAGACCTCCTTGTTCACCTACATCCTACTTGCCAAATTGTTTGAGGTGACACAGCACTTTTAACACTAGTTCTTTAGAACACTAGTTGGCATTTCTACAGAATGAAATAAATGTCACATCCTACCCACACTTTCTCTTTTTGAGATTTAGTCATATTTGAATATACTTTTTAATTAGAAAGGGCAGCTTTTACTTATTTTTATTGAAAAATACTTAAAAAAAATTTTTTTTGAATAAGTGAAACATGTGCTTTGTTCAAACACCACAAAGTACAGAATCAAAGAGCAGAATGAGCCTCACTGATCCCTGTCCTCCAGCCACTGTTTCCCTCCCCACAAACAACCACTGTTAATAATTTCTTGTGCAGTCTTTCAGAAACTATGTTACACTTATTTAAAGCGCTATTATGCATGTAATACATGCATGCTAAGCCCCTTCAGTCATGTCCGACTCTTTGTGATGCTATGGACTGCAGCTTGTCAGGCTCCTCTGTCCAAGGCATTTTCCAGGCAAGAGTACTGGAGTGGGTTGCCATGCTTCCTCCAGGGGATCTTCCTGACCCAAGGATTGAACCCACATCTTTTATGTCTCCTGCATTAGCAGGGGAGTTCTTTACCACTAGCACCAAGTGCTATTATTCATAGAATTATGCAAACCTTTTCCAACAGATGAGACCACAGGCAAAACTCAATGGGCTCGTGCTGAACCACAGCTGAATCACCTAGTTGGAATTGCATAGAAGTCATTTGCTCTTTTGTCTTTTCATTTATGACAGTACAACAAATGTAAGGAAGCATATACAAGACAGGACCAAAATTCAACTGACATCAAAAATTGCCATTGGTCACCATAAAACATAAAACATATGCCACCATCCATAAAACACCAATCAAACCACAAAAGAGATTTCAGTGCTACCAGCTAGCTAGGGGAATTCTTATGTTTCTCATATGTGTGAGGTTTATTATATGTTATTTCATATCCAATACTTGAAGCACTGATAGTAGATTTCAAAAAAAGGGAGAGGGAGCAGAATAATACCTGGAAATCTAAACTTAGATTCAGGGACTAGGAATTAACTCTCCACTTTAATTATGTCATGTGGTAGAGTCCTGATAATACGTGTGTAGTTTTGAAGTAGTTGTTTGGTGAAATGAGTGGTGTTGACATAGTTGCTGGAATGTACCTCAAGCACAGCTGAACCAACGGCGCAGGCCATGGGGTTCCCTCCAAAGGTATTGAAGTGAAGCATGCGCTTGGTTAAGGACTTGGCAATATCTAGAGGGAGAGAACAAAAGGTGGATAACGAGTAACACATCTGTAATTTCTCATCATGCCACTTGGGTTATATTTACTTTCATGTTGTAGAAAGGTGTTTACAATAGATTTCATGGCCTCCAATTCATGATAGTGATGTTATGGATGGAAGTGTCTCCCCCCTCAGGGATCCCCAACTCATATGCTGAAGCCCTAACCCCCAATGCAACTCCCTAGAGGCAACTAAGGTCATAAGGGTGGAGTCCTAGTCCAATAGGATTGGTGCCCTCATAAGAAGAGGAGACACCAGAGCCCTTTCTCACTGCAGAAAAGGACTCATGAGGACACAGCCAGAGGGTCATCTGCAAGAGAGATCTCACCAGAACTCAACTGGACTCTTACCCTGACCTTGGACTTTAGCCTCTTGAACGGTGGGAAAATAAATGTCTGTTGTTTAAGCCACCCAGCCTGCAATATTTTGTTATGATAGACCAAGCTGATGAATACAATAGATAGGGAAAAATTGCTTATTTACTCCATGAGAAGTTTACTAATAAAATCTTCAATGTGTTGTGTGAATTGAAAAGTACTTTAAAACTTGATTTACGGGAATGTACATGAATCCTCATTAGTTAGCCTTTTTTCTGTATTCCACTCTTGGGACTAAGACAGAAATATTTTTTAAAACTCTCATAGCAAGGATTTCATAACAATCTCCAGATGGTCTGAGGGTGAAAATATATATTCGGTTCATTATAGTTCACCTTCAACACCATCTTCCCTCATTTCATAAAAGCACTGAAATATTACAAGGCACTTAATTATCCTTTGGAGTTTCTCAAGTGTGCTTGCTATTGGTGGGAAAAATAAATGAAATAATCTTAAGATTTTCAATAATAAGTGGTTCGTAAAAGTATTCTCGGTAAAACTTCACTAAAACGGGTAATAAAATTAATTCTAATGTTCATTTTATAGACTGTTCTAGCTAAGTGAGATTGTATTGTATTTAGTTGTTGATGATCAGCAGAGAAAACTATCACTCTGGAGGCTGAGTCTATAGCTCTTTGGGGTGGCAAGACTAAGTTGGAGTGTTCTTCAAGAATATGACTCCTTGGATACTTTAGCTTTAAACTTTATCTGGCTTCAGGTTGGTTAACACGGATCTCTTGTGTTGGCTTTGGTTTTGGTTTTGTTTTTGTTGCCTAGATCTTGTCAATGTAGTAGAACCCTACATCTCAATGTGAGGCTGGGAGAATTGGTCTTCCCTACAGCAAAGAGCAAAAAGGGCTGGTTTTCTTCCATCTTTTCCACAGTCTGGCAGACAGACTGTTTCCCTTTAACATTACTTGGGAAACGCGTGTGTAGTTTCCATGACGGTCCCCAGCCCACACTAGGTACAATACACATGTTTTCTACGACTGGGGATGCAGGGGGCCCAGAAGCAGACACGAACTGCCCGTGGTTCCTACCTGGAGTTGTTACGACTGCTGCCATGGGAAAGCCATTCCCAATCCCTTTAGCCATGGTAACAATATCTGGCAGGACATCGTGTGTTTGGAAGCCCCAGAAGTGAGAGCCCAGCCTTCCAAATCCTGTCTGCACCTGATGGAAACAAATCCAAAATTACCAGGAACTTTCTGAGAAATGCTGGTTTTCCTGACTCTCTGGTCTCTTTCCTTCTCTTCTATCTTCTCCTCCCTGACATCATCATCACCACCATCCTTATACTATGATGGAAAAAGCACCATGCTTGAGTTTTTAGGCACCAAAAGCCATTTGCTAGCGTTGTGTGACTCTAGACATGTTTCTTAACTCCTCTGGACCTATGTTAGTTCTGTTGAGTGGAAACACTTAATAGCAATACATCACAGGGTTGTGGTGAGGGTTATATAAATAATGCATGTGAAAAACTTTGTTGTGATTAGCAATCCTGAATAAGGCCCCTCTGTGGGAAGGCTGCGTCTGCCCCATGCTGGATGAGGCAGTAACTACAGCATGCAGGCTGGCGCTGGGGCGTCTGCCATTCAGCCCAGACAGGCTGATTGGCCTCTTCCCTGTGGTGTCCTTTTCTTCCTGAGAATCAGTCATGAGGAGGACTCAGTGAAGCCGGTTAACTCAGGATGGAACTAAGCTGACCGCAGTTGTTCTGTTCGTGCTGTTTCCTTTTCCCAGAAGATCCTTTCCCTGCTCTGTCTCTCGCTAACGCCTCTTGTTCTTCAAAACATGGTTTCCTCACTATCTGGGCTAGGAAAATTTTCCTACAAGGCACCTAGGCTGCCATCAGAACCTCTCACCTTGGACTGTTATCACCAGAGTACATGTCTAATAGGGTTTCCCAGGTGGCGCTTGTGGTCAAGAACCCGCCTGCCAATGCAGAAGACACAGATGCGGTTTAGATCTCTGGGTTGGGAAGATCCCCTGGAAAAGGAAATGGCAACCCTCTCCAGTATTCTTGCCTAGAGAATCCCATGAACAGAGGAGCCTGGCAGGCAGTCCATAGGGTTGCAAAAAGTCAGACATGACTGAAGTGTTTAGCATGCACACACTCACTTGTCTAATAACAGAGACTGTATCTCATTTTTCTCTTTATCCATAATATCTAGCAGAGTGCCTGATAAAAGTAGACACTAAGTGTTTGTAGAATGAATAAAAATGTGGCAGAAGTGCCTAACTAAATAAAGGCGCACAAATATTCCCATGCAAATTTCTGCCAGAGCCTTTTTTGGTGGTGGGTCCTTGATTCCCTTCTGGTTCTGTCTCTTGGACTGTCTCTCTCTCTCTCTACACATACTGCTCTTCTGGGATAGAAGTGTAGGCACTTGAAGCTGATTCTGAAATGCTCTTGAAAGAATAAGGGTCCTTCTCAGACTTTTTTTAAAAATTTTCTGCTCTCTCCAAGGTGCTGTTGCAAAGCCGGATTTGGGGGTTACAATTAGATAAGAGTGAGCAACACAGGAGAAGAGCTTAGGTATGAGAATCAGACAGACCTGGGCTCGAATCCTGAGTCTCCTAGTTTTGAGTCCCTGAACACAAGCTGATGAATTTGCCCAAAAGAGAATGTAAGAAAGCTCATGGCAAATCCATCCAACTTGCCTGTCTATTTTCATTTTTTATTTCATCTAAGTACCATAAATAAATGGTAAAAAAAAAAAATCAGATTGCTTGGACAATACATGAAATTATGTAGGGCCATAAACCATGTGAGTCATCTAGGAGGTGTCAGTTCCATAGAATCTTTCAGTTGAACAGAGATGACTCATTCTAAGGTTCATAAACTCAAATGTCTTAGGAGGTAAGAAGCATATAGCCATGACAGAAGCAGGCTAGGTCCACCTCTATGAATTGGAATGGGAACTATGTGTGCGAATGCCTTGCCTAAAAGCAGTCAATTTCAAATTTAAATCCAGCTTATGCCAGACCAGGAAAGACTGATGGCCCAATATGGCCCCATGCTAAGGCACTTCAGTTGTGTCTGACTCTTTGCAACCCCATGGCCCCAGGTTCCTCTGTCCATGGAATTCTCCAGGTAAGAATACTGGAGTGGGTTGCCATGCTCTCCTCCAGGGGATCTTCCCAACCCAGGGATTGAACCTGAATCTCTTAATGTCTCCTGCTTTGGCAGGCAGCTTCTTTACCACTAGCAGCACCTTGGGAAACCCTTATTGTAGATTCCAAATTCCTCATTTTATAGAAGGGAAAGCCAAGGTTAGCTGATTAAGAAGGCATGTGAGATCCCGGGGTGCAGCACTGGCTCTGCCCTCAGGAGTTTCTTCTGTTCCCACCTTTCCTGCCACCCTTTGTCTTTCTACACCACAGTTCAATCATTCTTGAAAGGCGGGTTGCCCAGTGGTTAGTGTGGTCTTTGAGTCTGGGTGTGAGTTCTGGCTCTGACCCTACTAACAGCATGAACTTGACAGGCAAATTAACTATCTTGAACTTCAGTTCACTTTTTTCCCCCCAATTCAATTCAGTTTTTTTTTTTTTTTGGCTGTATCACACGACACGTGGAATCTTAGTTCCTTGACCAGGGATCAAAGCCACCGCCCCTGTAATGGAGGTGGGATCCCCAACCTCTCGACTGCCAGGGGAGTCCCTGGAACTACTTTCCAAATATCTGTGATTATGGCCCTCTTCTTAGAGGCTGGACTTTTTTTTTCTAAGTGTGATTTCCAAACAGATTTTTTTATGAATGCTGCTGGACTGTCTAATACTATTTTGGCAAAAGTTAAGATGAAAACTTGGTTGTGAGGTTAAACTAAGTTTAAGCTGAATTCAAATAGGAGTTTTAAAAGTATGTTGAAGAATGGCAACATCCTAGGCCTGTTATCTTATTTGATAGACTTCACTTGGGACGTTGACGTTCTAATCTAGTAACGAACTAGTCAGTCAATGAGACAAAGATTCATTAACTTATACCCTCATCTTGGAATCTGCAAGTAGATGCTTTCTGCCTGGACTGCAGAGCAGGGTTTAGAGATTTCTCCCCGCGCTTTTCCTGTCCTGGCTCCATCACACCTACTCTGTGGCCACTCACTTCATCTGCAATGCACACGCCTCCCCGCTCGTGCACCAGCTCGAAGGCTTCCTTTAGAAACCCCTTCGGGTACTGAACAACGCCATTCACCCCCTGCAAAAGACCAAACCAAGAAGATCTAGAAAACAGCACAGGGCCTTGAAAGTATTAAAAAAAGAAACAACTGAAGACAGACCATGATCAATATTAGCATTAGTGATACTAGCAATTTTTGAAGCCGTTTCTAGAAATGTTTCAACTGTGGGTGAAAAGAAGAGCCATTCCTCTTAATGCCATGCCTTCTGGGAAATGGTTGCAAATGTGGTCTTTCCTGAGAGCAGAGAAAAATAGATTAAGGGGATTTAGTAAGATTACAGAATGGCTCACCCTGACAGTGTGGGTAATAAGCAACTGAAAACTGCTGGGGTTTTCTATTTTTACAGATTTACAAATTCAGTAGTTTCATCTATCTGTCTGTTCAGTCTGGGAGTACAGCAGATGGACTTTTAAAGGTCAGTTGAAAACCAGGGGCCTTCTTTTTTTCAAGGGGACGAGGAGAATGACATAAAGGGACATAACAGTGATCACTTAAATAATTTGGAAGTCACTAGAATGTATGAGTTAAAATTGATAATTTACAACTGAGTTCAGTTAATGTTTAAGGTTAACACACTTACTTGAATTGGCTCTGCAAAAAATCCAGCAATTGATTTGGCCACAGAAGTGCTCAGAGTATCTTTGAATTGTTCAATATACTGGTCTTTAGCTTGACAGCAGTCTGCAATAAACAAACAAACAAAACAAAACACAGTATTTGACGATGTGAGAAAGTCATCCAGAAGAATGGGGGGGAAAACAAGAGAAAAAAAGAAACCAGGATAGTAAATTGACTAGAGTCCCTCAAGATACAGCAAAGCAGGATATGGGGATATAGGTTTCTGAAACGGAAACAGTCAGAACAACTTGTGCTTTGTTCTGAGCAGCAAGACTAGCCTAGCCACAAAGGTGTAAACAAGCCACTTCAGTCATTTCCATCTGGGGAAGAAACACCCCAGAGCGTCACTGAGTCTGGGAGAGATGGCTGTTTCACCTAAGGAAGCCAATTCTATCGACACGATAGATTTAATTCAGATGTAATTGCTATGTGGATTTGATTTATTTGGAAATAACTGTTTACCTTGTATTGCCACTTAATCTGATATACCATTTTAAAGCTACAAAGTATCTCAGTCTTTATGGTTAGTAAGTATGTAAGTAAGTATAAACATACTTACTAACCATATTAGTTAACTAACTCCAATACTTTGGCTGCCTGATGCAAATAGCCAACTCATTGGAAAAGACCCTGATGCTGGGAAAGATTGAAGGCAGGAGGAGAAGGGGATGACGGAGGATGAGATGACTGGATGGCATCACCGACTCGATGGACATGAGTTTGAGCGAACTCTGGGAGATGGTAAAGGACAGGGAAGTCTGGCATGCTGCAGTCCATGGGGTCGTAAAGAGCTGGACACGACTTGGTGACTGAACACCACCACCACCAAATATGTTTATAGAACAATGAGAATTCTAAAGAGGAAAGTACTACAGTCATGTAACTTTCATCCATTGTCTGAGGGGAGCGGAAGCAGTCCCCTCTGGAATAGCAAATGTCCCAGAACTAGTGTGTCCACATATGAGAACCTTCAGAATTTTTATCCACACCTGTAATTTGGTGGGTAGCACCACACAATCTCTGAATCTAAACCCATATCCATGAATAGCAGAAGAAAGGCAGAGGGAGATATGAGTGTGATGGGGGTCTCTGGTGAAAGCCGTCAGGGAGGCAAGACACCATCTACCATCACGATGCTCACTTAGAGGCATGGATGTGGTCCTGTCTCCTGAAAGCTAGAGATAAGGAATAGAAACCTGCAGTTTTCACCATCAACAGTGAAGCATAAATATAGTTTATAGTTCAGCTCTTAAAAAGTGAGAAAAACATGACCTGGCCCCAAACATACTTTTAGGCTACATACGATGTTTGGAAAAGCTTGCTCGACAGCGTTCACTGATCTTTGGTGAACTGGAATCGAGGGCTCAGGGCTCTTCTTCCCTTTGAAGAAGGGAATCAATGAAAGGTGTATCAAAACCAGAAAGTACACTTATTAGCATCATTTATGTTGTTTGATGGGCAGGATATAGTAGACAAATGAATCTGTGCCCCTGGAGATTGAAATTTTCTATTTTTATTCAGAAAGGAAAAGAAAACAACCAAGGATGACCTTAGAGGATGAATTATACATATGTTCAAAGGATATAATTTGGGAATTTAGCAAGACCATTTGTCACTTGAGAAATCCAAGTGTGGAGCAAAATCAACCCTAATGGCTTAAATTTGGACAAAACAAACCATGAAGAAGATTTTGCTTGAACCTGTGCTAGACCTTTTATAAATTTTTCCTCCACTGTGCACAAGTTCAGCAATGTGAGTCATCAGCTGTCACTGGTTTTTTCCTTCATTGGCTCATTGCTGTAAGTCCAGGTCAGGCCACCTCTGGACAAAGACCTGGGGTAGTGGTGTCATCATGACAACATCAAGCAGGTGGAGAGGGACTGCTCTTCTGGATGTTATCCAGGAAATGGCATAAAGAGGGAAGTGTTTTCATTTTATCTGGTGGAAAGATAGAGTTCGGCTTCCCAGGTGGCACTTGCAGTAAAGAACTCGCCTCCCAGTGCAGGAGACATAAGAGATGTGGGTCCCATTCCTGGGTCAGGAAGATCCCCTGGAGGAGGGCATGGCAACCCACTCCAGTATTCTTGCCTGGAGAATCCCATGGACAGAGGAGCCTGGTGGGCTGCAGACCATGGGGTCGAAAAGAGTTGGACATGACTGAAGTGACTTAGCATGCACGCACACAAAGAGTTAAGCAAGAGTGAGGAGCCAAGAAAGAACAATTTTTAAGGAAAAGGGAGCTTGTGTTGCAAAAGGAGAAAGAGAAATGATGTGATCAGCATGAGGTTAGGAACATTGTGTGGGCAGTGGGTTGAGAGGTGCTTTTCATCCCAAGGTATTCTGACATTCAGGGACTGGAATGAACAGCTGGAAAGAAAACATCCTGAGGAGGGGGTGGAGGAGAAAATGAACTCTACCACACATATATTGGATTCTTGCCCAGGCCGATGAGGGGAGTGGTGACATCCTGCTGAGGTGAAAAAAATGCCCCCTCTCAAACCTGGTACCTTTATGTGTTCAGTGAGTGAACTCTAAGAGGACCTAAGAACTGGAAACTTCTCTATTCCAAGTAATTTATATGTTGGGATGTATTTACAAAGATATATAAATATGCCTTTTTACAGCAAAGACCCAACGCTTCTCAAGCCTAATAGCACTAGAGGAGGCTGATGTCACTTCTTGTATAAAGAGAGGGTATTAGTCTTGCCTCTTGAAGATATGAGTGAAGAGAACAGCTGACTTCAGATGTGCCGAGGACCACAGTTCCGAGAGGCAGAAATGTCTGTCTGTCACTGTTACTTAGCCTCCAGAGACCACTAGAGAGATGACCCTGGGGTCCTCGTATTATCAATACAAGGACCTCTGTCTCCTCCTGACAGAGGAGAAGGCTGAAAAGAGGGAGGAGGCAGAGGATTGAAGAGAGAGGGACACCGAGCCAGGAGGGAAGGGAAGGACCATGTCTCCTGCCTCCAAGGCTCTGCACTGATGTGCTTGAAGTTGAATGGACATCTGTGAGGTTCAGTCAACTGACTTTAGTTTTTGGTGCCACATGGTGGTGAGGTGCAGGCATAGTAGCCCTTGGCATTGCTACAGTCTGCCTGTCTCTACAAAAGCTCTCTTTTGGGGACCTTCTTGGTGTTCCAGTGGTTAAGAGTCCATGCTGCCAATGCAGGGGCTGTGGGTTCGATCCTTGGTCAGGGAACTAAGATCCCACATGTGTGGTACAGACCAAAGATTTTTTAAAAAGACATCCACATTAAAAAAAAGTTCTAAAAATTCTCTTCCTTGGTCTCAGGAAGGCCTGGAATACGGGGCCACCAGGGCAGATATTCCTGTCTACATTTCACAGATGAGAAATAGGAGCTTCATCTTCCAGAAGGAGAGTTTGAGTGAAGTTTAAAACTTCCTCACGGTTTTATGTTCTGTGACTATAACATCTTGTTCTAAAGCTCATGCTTTCAGCCTCCCACCTCCACCATTATCCCATCTGAATTTTAAGGTGACTGTGAATTTTCTTACTTTCAAAGCTGATTTTTAAGGCTTCCATTCACCTTCTTCTTCTCAGCCCGGTGACTCACACTGTTTCATTAAAGATCTCTTGGCAGGAGAACTTCGTGCTTTCCTTGGGTGCTATTTGGGGGCAGTCACCCAAAGGGTCCTGCCGTGTGATGACAAGCATGGGTGGGGCTTGCTGACAAATCAAGAACTCAGGCTGCTTCCAGGCCTCCGCTCCCTCATGTGAGGAAGTGGTAAAGAATGTAAATAACAACACATTTGATGAATAACAGCTTTCCTGGTGAGAAGGTCTTCACAGTTTTTGAGAACATGTTAACAGCCTTCAGGAACCACCTTCTGTTTTGACAAATACTCTCTTTGGCTGGTATTCTGAGTCCCTGGGGAACTTCTTGACTGGAGTTTCGAAATTTCTAGAAGTGTTCTTTCCGCTTCCTCCATTGGGAACTGGTGAATAATCCCCCCAACCTTGTTTTCCTATCAAATTGGGAACAGAACCATTGCTAGGAGAGCTGAGAGAGCGCCTACAATGAAGCACTGGGTGACAGTGTTTCTGGCTTAGGTCTGATAAGGGTGAGATGCTGAGACGTGTTTCCTGACAGGGGATGGATGCTCTGATGGTATTGTGGTCATTGGCTATAAGGAGTGTTGGCTCAATGAGGAGTGACTTCCTAGTTGTATTTGCCGTGACTTTTCCCTTCCCACTTTTTCCAATTTGCCTTTCTCCTCATTCCTTCCCCCTCCTGACCTTCCCCCACGTGCCTCCCTCCCCGCTCAGTTGGACCTGGTGCACAGCTGCACTTCCTAATTGTTTGCACTGGAGAATCTCGGCAGTGGCTTCCTCCCCAAGGGCCATGGAAAATGTCTGGGCACATTGTCTGCAAATGACAAAAGAGGGGATTTGGCAAGACATGAACACAAGACAGTCAATTTGGGGCAACATACGGTACCAATCAAGGCAAGAGGGCTTCTTAACTTGATACCAAGATTCCTTCCTTACTCTTCTCCCACTTAGGACAAAAACTTGATATTCAGCTTTGAAGAGAGAATTTTTTTCTTGGAAATCAGTTATGAGGGCACTCTACAAAGGAAACTGATTTCTGTGTCTGCCTGGAAACAATTGGCTCAAGAGTTTGGTGGGTAATAGCATCTGAAAGAATGAGAATAATTAGGTACCTGATTCTGATGCTGAAAATGTGGGTACAGTGGATGAGAACAGAAGGTGAGTACAAGGATGAGTATACGGAAATTATATGCATTCAAGGCTCTGGGAACTTATTTCAATGCATTTATTTGTAACTGACTCAATTTTACTTAAAAACAAAACAAAATGTAAAGCATCTCTAATAGTAAGTATTACTCAGACTCTGAAGGTCTTTCTAACAAATGTCTCCTTTAAATGGTCTTTCATTTGATTAAGTCAAATTGAGGCCTTGATTAATCACAGGCTTCATATTAGTTTCTAGTCCTAATGACTGGAAAAATCTGATCAATGATTCCATACACCTAGGAGTCTTTAGAGAAACAAGGCAAAAATCTCAGAACTTACTGGTTGGCAGCCCATCCCATGAGGGAGGTCCATCTTATAGATGCCTACATTTGTCAAGCCAAGTGTGTAAGGACTGCATCCATGGTAGGCTCCTCTGCAGACAGAAAAGA
The DNA here is from genome assembly GCF_027580195.1 of Bos mutus. NCBI lineage: Eukaryota > Metazoa > Chordata > Mammalia > Artiodactyla > Bovidae > Bos > Bos mutus. The sequence goes on along the minus strand of NC_091636.1, from coordinate 38,986,955 downwards.
GTGGGAGGACTGGGTTAAGTGTGCTTTCATTTGATCACTGGCCTGTGGAACACTGGGTTGGACAAAAAAGAAAATCCATGAAAGCTATGGAGATGAAAAAGAACACTATTGACCTACAACCTCAATGATCTCAAAGAAATCTTCTAAGCCTGTGTCAAATGAATTCACCTATTTATGTTTTCTACTAGCATCACAGATTTGAATCGTGACAGGAATTTTGGAGGCCATCTGGCTGAGAGCTCTGACCTTAGACCTGCCCTACTCTGTTCCTCTAAGCAATGAGACTCATCTTTTAGCATCATGCCAGAAATTATATATTCAACGAGTCTGCAAAGTGATCTCTTTGAGAAGATGAGTATTTGCTCCTGTGACGCGGCTGTCACAACATTTTTGGGGACTTTTCTTCAAGTGCCTCATAAGCCATTCTAGTCAGCCTAGAAGAAACTCGGGCTTTATTTCTGGAAACTGAAACAGTCATATTTATTACAAATTATCCTAATCTCTTGGTTTCAAATAAGTTTGGACAACTTCCCAAATCAAAATCACCCTTCAAAAAGGATTTGGGACTATTGAGACTACTCGAAGGAATGGTTATATATCCTGAAAGCGGAAACACAAACTACTATTGAACCCTAGTAGTACCAAGTCTGCTCTGAATAGATCATGATTTATCTGGATATACATATTCTAGATGTTCAAGCTGATTTTAGAAGAGGCAGAGGAACCAGAGATCAAATTGCCAATATCCGCTGGATCATCAAAAAAGCAAGAGAGTTCCAGAAAAACATCTATTTCTGCTTTATTGACTATAAAGTCAATATTGCTTTGACTGTGTGGATCACAAGAAACTGTGGAAAATTCTGAAAGAGATGGGACAACCAGACCACATGACCTGCCTCTTGAGAAAACTATATGCAGGTCAGGAAGCAACAGTTAGAACTGGACATTGAACAACAGACTGGTTCCAAATAGGAAAAGGAGTACGTCAAGGCTGTATACTGTTACCCTGCTTATTTAACTTCTATGCAGAGTACATCATGAGAAATGCTGGGCTGGAGGAAGCACAAACTGGAATCAAGATTGCCGGGAGAAATATCAATAACCTCAGATATGCAGATGACACCATCCTTATGGCAGAAAGTGAAGAACAACTAAACAGCCTCTTGATGAAAGTGAAAGAGGAGAGTGAAAAAGTTGGCTTAAAGCTCAACATTCAGAAAACTAAGATCATGGCATCTGGTCCCATCACTTCATGGGAAATAGATGGGGACACAGTGGAAACAGTGTCAGACTTTATTTTTCTGGGCTCCAAAATCACTGCAGATGGTGACTGTATCCATGAAATTAAAAGACGCTTACTCCTTGGAAGGAAAGTTATGACCAACTTGCTGCTGCTGCTAAGTCGCTTCAGTCGTGTCCGACTGTGCGACCCCATAGACAGCAGCCCACCAGGCTCCCCTGTCCCTGGGATTCTCCAGGCAAGAATACTGGAGTGGGTTGCCATTTCCTTCTCCAGTGCATGAAGGTGAAAAGTGAAAGTGAAGTCGCTCAGTCCTGTCCGACTCTGAGCGACCCCATGGACTGCAGCCTACCGGGCTCCTCCGTCCATGAGATTTTCCAGGCAAGAGTACTGGAGTGGGGTGCCATCGACTTCTCCGATGACCAACCTAGATAGCATATTAAAAAGCCGAGATATTACTTTGCCAACAAAGGTCCGTCTAGTCAGGGATATGGTTTTTCCAGTAGTCATGTATGTATGTGAGAGTTGGACTATAAAGAAAGCTGAGCACCGAAGAATTGATGTTTTGAACTGTGGTGCTGGAGAAGACTCTTGAGAGTCCCTTGGACTGCAAGGAGATCCAACCAGTCAATCCTAAAGGAAATCAGTCCTGAATATTCATTGGAAGGACTGATACTGAAGCTGAAACTCCAATACTTTGGCCACCTGATGAGAAGAACTGACTCATTGGAAAAGACCGTGATTCTGGGAAAGATTGAAGGCAGGAGGAGAAGGGGACGACAAAGGATGAGATGGTTGGATGGCATCACCAACTCAATGAATATGAGTTTGAGCAAGCTCTAGGAGTTGGTGTTAGACAGGGAAGCCTGGCATGCTGCAGTCCATGGGGTTGCAAAGAGTCGGACACGACTGAGCAACTGAACTGAACTGAACTGAACTCTGCATTTAGAAAAAGTGAAAAATGGTACAACTGGCACTGTGAAATAAGTATATGGCTTCTTATCATAAGCAGAGATAAAAGTGAGTTCAGTGTCACATGGCAAAGCTTCTGGGGGTGCAGACCAGTCTTTCACTATCTGGCATAGGGTGCAGTCAATACCATTATATCTTTTTACTTTTAATTTATTCTTTTTAAATTTGTATTTTGTTTTGGAGCATACTGGGTGGTGATAGTAGTAAAGAACACACCTGCCAATGGAAGAGACATAAGAGACGTGGGTCCGATCCCTGGGTCAGGAAGATCCCCCGGAGGAAGGCATGGCAGCCCACTCCAGTATTCTTGCTGGGAAATCCCATGGACAGAGGAGCCTGGTGGGCTACAGTCCATTGGATTGCAAAAAGTCAGACACAACAGAAGTGACTTAGCGCACAGCACATAGTTGATTAACAATGTGTTAGTTTCTTTCTTTCTTTTTTTTTTATACTCGCAGCATTTATTAAAAAAAACCTTTACTATGGACAACTTAGAAATATACAAAAGAAGAGAGAATATTACAATGACTCCCCCCTAGACAGCCATCACTCAGATTCAATAATGATCAATTTATGACCAGTCTATTTCATCTTTGTTGTTGTCATTGTTGTTTAGTAACTGAGTCGTCTCTGACTCTTTGTGACCCCATGGACTGTAGCTGGTCAGGCTCCTCTGTCCATGGGATTCTACAGGCAAGAATACTGGAGTGGGTTGCCATTTCCTCCTCCAGACAATGTGTTAGTTTCTATACCATATCTTTAAAGTTAAAAAGCTGTCTTGTAGCCTTCTTTTTAATTTCATAGAGAATTTATGACATAACTAGGCTTCCAAACTCTTTATTAGTGACCTCAGTCAGGGACCCCTACTTGGATCAGGCCAATTTTTATGGTGCTATCCAGCCATAAAATTCATCTGATGGGCCCTACCCTAAAACCTGAAATTAGAAAAACACCCCTGTGAAAGTCTCTCTCCTGCTCTAGGCTATATTTTAGAGATTAACATTTAATATTGGGGTGAGTCAGTGTTAAAATGAATATTCCAAGATGTGGTTACCTGAAAGAAATGATGTCTGTGCTGTTTGAGTGTGCTCTGGCCATCAGCATGGCTAGGTCATTGGCTTCTGAACCACTGTTCACCAAGAAAACGACCTGGAGGAAAAAAATACACATGGTCATGAAACACAGATATTATTCAATTCATTTGAAATTGTGAAAGAGTGTATCCCAGCCTCTGATTATTAAGAAGAGTTCCCTTCATACCAGTCAGTTCAGTCACTCAGTCGTGTCTGACTCTTTGCGACCCCATGGAGTTTCATCATTTAATTATTGATTCTATAGCTCTTCATTGAGCAGCTGCTGAGCATTAGAGATACAACAGTGGCTAAGGGATTGTCCAAATTGTGAAACATTCCAGGCTTCCATTAGAATTACTTGATGTTCTTCGAAGTGCTAAGATGGAGAGGCTTGCTGAGATGTACAGTGGTTAGTGGTCAAGGGAATCTGAGAAGTTGGTCTCTTGGCTCTTGAAACTGAATCATCCTGCTCAACTCTGAAGGCTTGGCCCAGAGGCCCCCAGAGGATATCCCAGCCTGTCTGTTCAGTGTTTGTGAATGTTAAAAAAAAGTGAGCCAACAAACCAGGATGAAAAGTGCAGTTCATCCTGGTTGAAGGAAAGGGGGCACTCCGGGGCACTCAAGGGCACTGGATCCTTCCTGATTTTAGGTTTTAGAGTAGGATCCATCAAATGAACTTTAAGGCTAGGTAGCACCATCTAAGGGGCTTCTCAGGTGATGCAGTTGGTAAAGAATCTGCCTGCCAGCGCAGGAGATGGAGGAGACACAGTTTGATCCCTGGGTCGGGAAGATCCCCTGGAGTAGGAAATGGCAACCCATTCCAATATTCTTGCCTGGAAAATCCCTTGGACATAGGAGCCTGGTGGGCTACAGTCCACGAGGTTGCAAAGAGTCGGACACGACTGAGCATGCACAAGCACTCAACACCATCCAAATTCGCTGGATCCAGTGTTGGGGTTCCTGACTGAGGTAACCAAGAGTTTGGAGTCCTGCCCTAAACTTAGGTTACAGCTATTTCTCTTCATCTCTTTTAGATTGTATAGGAAGTAGGGTACTTAGATAATATGGTAAAATAACAATCATAGCTGACACTAGGTACGGTGTACTGTTTCACACAGATATTAACTCATTGAATCCCGAAATGCAAATTTTGGCCAACATTTTAACTTCTCAATCCAGTTTAAAAAGTCAATCATTTCAGATGCAGAAAAACATCCCATTTAGCAAAAATATCAAACTGCATCTCAGACCAAATGAATTTAACGGTATATTAATTTTCTAAAAAAAATGGCTTCACTCTTTGTTAAAGAAGAAATGCCAATGACTTGGCAGAGGCACTGTGGAGCCAAAAGATGAAAACTTCCTGAGTAACACAGAGGAGAGTGTCAGGAAGGCTGGGGCACCCCTTAAGTGATGTCTGCAAAGATATGGTAAGGAGAATGACCAAGGAGAGGCAGCCACTTGGAGCTGACGAAGTGAATGTCAACTGGTTTTAGCAGCAATTCATTGACTTCTCTCTTCTCCTTGAGTGCTTTCAGACATGGCTACTAGTACACTCACTTTAGATGTTCAGTGCACAGACCAGATTCTGCGCCCATATTCTCATTTCCCCGTCTGGCTTCCCTGGGATCAGCAGATCCTGCCCCTTTGAGTTATAAGCATCAGACCTTCAAAGGCTCAGGAAGAAGTGCTGAAAGCTTCTCTGCATATTCGTGGATCAGAGGGTGGAAGAAGACAGAACTTGTATGCCACAGGCGGCCCAGCTGCCTTTGCGCCGCTGCGTTTACTTTTCTGGATAAAGAGAAGGGCAGAGTTACCCACACTGCAGCGGGCATGTCCCTCCCCACACAACACTGACCATTGAATTAAACCCTATGGGTATTTATCAAAGAGTTTCCAGAGGCAGATTTCATCCAAACACAAGAAAGAGCTTCTCTAGCCACGAGAGGTATCTGGTAATGGAACGTATTGCCTCAAAAGGTAATGAATTCCCGACCAAGAGATGTGTTCAACAGGAGACTAAATGATTGATTGCTGGCGATTTTAAAAGATAAATTCCCAGTGAAGAAGGAATTTTGAAGTTATAATCTCTTCTAACTAGATTTTCTTATTAACTATGCTTTAAAGAGTTTGGAAAATAGAGAAGACTACATGTAAACCTGGGTGTCTTTCCATTTTAGTCTAAAGAATTATAGCTCAATCAAACATATGTTTGTAAGATCAACAACTTTTCCTTTAAAGAAGATTCCAAGATTTGGGTCTTAGTAGTGGTCGGTGTTGATGAACATTCTGCTATCACATTCTGTGAAGGATCCAAAGTCTCACGTTGAGGGAAAGAAGGAACTAAAGGTATATAAATATGTGAGACCTGACTTGGAATGCCTTGAAAAGACAGGCCAAGGTGTTTGAACTTGATCCAAAGAAGAGAAACGGCTGAAGTCTGTTATCAATAATTGATACACCAAAAAAAAAAAAAAAATCAGTTCAGTGGTTAAACAATTTTGAGGAATACCAGATCAAATTCTTTACTGCAGGACTTATCAGTACCTTTAATAGGCTAATGTTCCCTGTGTCTCCCCAGGAGGGAGAGACGGAGTTTAAAGTGTTTCCCAACCTTATTTTTTAATGGAACCCTTTAACAATGAAACTTTCCTGTGATCAGTGTCCCACAGAACTCACTTCAGAAAATTGTGGATTATTAATAAACTCTTAAGTGGAAAAGACACTTGACAAAAGCATTATTTAGCAAAATAAATCTGAGAGCCACAAGAAGGTAAGAGGGAAGACTGGAATTGGTGAGGCCAGTTACCTGGAAGGCATGGTAGCCTTCCACGTATGGGAGAGCAGAACTAGGACACTGGAACTTCCTGAGAGGGGCTAGTAGGGAAAGGCATTTCAGTGGAGGGAAACTAGATCTTGGTATCAGGTTGGTTATATGGAGTGAAAGGCAGAAAAGGGTCCAAGATGATTTTAGTATTCTTGCCTGTGATACCGGGGGAAACCCCAGGGTTGGTTGAGAAGCACAACGAGTCTTGTTTAACTACCCAGCTCCTAGCAAGGACTTACCCAGAGGAGGTGGCTTATATGTGCTACTTGAATAAATGAATAGACTAGAAACAGTTTTGTGGGAAGCACAGTGGATTTGGTTTTTGTAATGTCGATTTGCAGCTAATGGTGGAATATCATGGGCAGGGGGTATCCTGGAGGCTGAGGGAGACGTGGGGCATCTTACTGCCCACGTTGGGTGTCTTAGACATGTTATCATAGCTTGGTGAGGAGCCGAGGCTGAACAGCTGGGTGAGGCTGCTGAAATGTAGCAACCAAGTGAGAAGAGGTGGAGAGATGGGGTGAGACCAATTCTATGGGGGAAATAACAAGAGAAGAAGGGAGTATAGAGAGAAGAGGGGTGGGCTCAGGAAAGAGCCTGAAACACCCAGAGTTAGGGGGTCAGAGGGACGAGGTGAATGGTCAGTGGGTGGCCAGGAGATGCACCAAGGTCAGGGGAGCCAGTAGGAGGGGTTCATTCACAGACACCATGTTGCATGTAATTGGGAGGATTCAATGTGACTGTTTAAAAATGCTCTCTACTTCATTTTTTCTTTACTTCTTTCATGCATGTTTATCTTATGTTTTAAACTGTATGTGAAATTTATTCTTCACACTCCTCAGAACGTGGTATAGGACTGTGTGTATGTACTGTGTTGCTTCAGTCATGTCTGACTCTTTGTGACTCTATGGACCATAGCCCGCCAGGCTCCTCCATCCATGGGATTCTGCAGGCAAGAATACTTGAGTGGGTTGTCATTTCCTACTTCAGGGGATCTTTCTGACCCAGGGATGGAACCTGCGTCTGTTTCATCTCCTGCATTAGCAGACGAGTTCTTTACCACTAGCGCCACCTGGGAAGCCTTCGTTTGGGACTAGTTCCTCCTGAAGATGCAGACAGCTGAGGCAGGAACAGGTGAGGGCTGGACCTGGGAGTATAACTCCCTCCTCATGGCCTTACAGGTGCTCATGGAAAAGACCTTTCACCCTCTCTTGCACAGAAGGGCCCATACCTTATTAAGACTTGGTGCTTTATTTTTGCCCCATGTACTATGAGTTTTATTGGTCAGATTATTAAACGCAAGCCAGAACAGATCTTAAAATGAGATGGCTGCACTCAAACAAAACGGACCACAGAGGGACCTGCCCAGGGTATCCGCATGTGGGCTGATGATCAGAATCACAGAAAATCTCAAAATTAACGCAGTCATTCACTTCTGGTACAAATTTTCAGCTCTGGTTAGTTACATCGTCTTCTTATCCTTTCTCTCCTCCTCCATTGCAGAGTTGATAAAGAAGAGTTGGATTAGAAGTGATTTCTCATTTCTCATTATCTCTTATCCCCCCCACACCTGCCCTGTGTACTCTGAGAATACTGGACTTTCCCTTCTTCTCTGCCCTTTCCTCTTCTGCTTTCCTTCTCTGGGCTTCCCTGGTGGCTCAGTGGTAAAGAATTTGCCTGCAATGCAGGAGACCCAGGTTTGATCCCTCGGTCGGGAAGATCTCCTGGAGAAGGGAATGGCTACCCACTCCAGTATTCTTGCCTGGAGAATTCCATGGACAGAGAAGCCTGGCAGGCTACAGTCCATGTGGTTGTACAGAGTCGGACACAACTGAGTGATTAACACTTTGACTTTCACTGCCCTTTCCTCAGAGCATACCTTCTCTTTGAAAAGCTATAGCTACTACTGAGGAGAAACACACACACAGCCATACTCTAATCGCATGGTACACATCCCATCACATGTACCATGAGGATGACAAAATCTTGAATTGTTTAGAAAAGGCAAGGCATGGTGCAAAGATTTTTGTTGTTGTTGTTTTCACTGTTACCCAGAAAATAGGAAGGAGCACGTTAGCCACAAACTGCCATGTGCCTAAAGAGAGAGAGTTTTTCATGGAGGTTCTGAGTCACTAATATGATCGTTAGCCTGTTTTCCATATATTCTCTTGGGGTGAAAAATCTAGAAATTTTAAGGATACTCACGGGTGGCAGTGACCAACACTGACAGTGACAATCCCAGAAAAGAAATCCAGGTATCTGTTTCCCTCATGATCAAAGAGCCACTCCACGTGTCCCTGGTGGAGCAACAGGGGCTCCGGGAAATAGGCTGTGTGCACAGGAGAGAGATGCTGCTTATGGATCTCCAGGACTCGGCTGTAGGCCAGGGACTGTAAGTAGACAAGAGTTAAGTGCTTAGCATCTTCCTTATTCCCACATTGCTTACAGATCAACAGCAGGTCCACACAGGAGCATCTGGGCTCCCCACCGCCCTCGCTCACCAGGGTGGCTCTTTGCCCAGGGACCTCCTTGCAAGATACACCCAGAGCCTTCCTCTCAAGTGGAGGAAATTATTCATGTGGCCCTTTGATCCTTTTCTACATCAAACATGAAGACCCCATGGACTGCAGCCTACCAGGCTTCTCCGTCCATGGGATTTTCCAGGCAAGAGTACTGGAGTGGGTTGCCATTACCGTCTCCAAAACATGAAGAAGGAGGCTGGAATTTTCTACCTCTCCATAGAAATCCTTGGCTTTGAGTTGATTTTAGCTGTGAAAAAAGAGACTGAAATAAATGTCTGAAGCTGTTTTTTCCCTCTAATTTCTTTTTTTTCTTTTTTTTTTTTTGGAGGATTAAAAAAAATGGAGTGCTTGTAGTGTTCATGACTTTAATTATAAAGCTTCTGTCCTATTGTTCTTGTCTTTGTGGGTCCCTCCTGTCTTTATCAATTCTACAGTTTCTAACTTATGAACGGAATGTAGAATGAAGTGGGGGAGGTTGGAGAGAGAAAGAGTGAGAGAGAAAGAGAGGAAAGGAGAGAGAACGAGTCCAATATTTATTGCGTGACTGCAAAATGAGAACTCGACACTTTCTGATGGCGGACTCAGGAAGGTCAGATCAGGCACTGACAGATGGGCTGGAATGAAATGTGCACCATCACACCTGTGGTCTGTGTATTTCTTCCGGTGTGTACATGTATACTTGTATCCCTGTGATACATGTATGGTCTCTCTCTCTCACACACACACTCACTTCATACAATATCACTGAGTGGGGTAAGAGAGTTCGGAGGCTCCCACTGACTTGAAGGCTGTGATATCTGAGATGGCTTAGTGGCAGGCAGGGCGGTCTGTGGGTCTTTCTTGAGGAGCTCTCCCGAGAAGAACTGCCTCACTGGAGTTCTCCTAAAACCTTGACGCTTACCTGGTATCTTTCAGGTGTGAAGTCACATGGCGGCATGCTGGGCTTTGTATGAAGACCGCACCTGGTCACAGATGTCCAGAAAGCACGGGCTGAAAGCGGAGTGGGTTAATGTCCTTAACTAAGCATCACACAGGCCTATTCGTAAAAATGACCTGTCATCACCCAAATCAAAGTCCTGAGGGCAATTTTATTTCTTAGTTTTGAGAAAATCATTTAAATTTTAGTTTGGATTTAAAACTGAGGTACCTTTTTTTTTTTAAAAAGCTCAGAAAGAGTTTATTACAAGGCAGCCAGGCAAGGAGATTTGAGGACGAGTCTCAGAAGTGCCTCCCCAAAGGTGAAGGGGTTGGGGTGCTTATGGTGCCAGAGGGGCGGTCTGAGATGTGGGGGAAGGTAACTGGAGGTAGGGAAAGAGGCGAGGTGATGGGTGTCCTGCTTGGGAGCATCTCAGTCACAAACGCCTACATGTAATTGATTTACTTCATTGTCTGGCAGAAACTAATACAACATTGTAAAACAATTATATTCCAATAAAATAAATAAATAGCAAAACAAAACAAAAACCCAAAGTGGAGGCGCTGAGCATGATCAGAGAATGGAATTTTCTGGCCTCCTATGTCACCAGGCCAGTGTCCAGACACCTGCACAGGCCACGGACTGAGGTCCCTTAATAATTAACTTTTTGTTTTTTCGGCCATTCATTGAGGTTTGCAGGATCTTAGTTCCCTGACCAGGAATTGACCCCAGGCCCTTAGCAGTGAAAAGGCAGAGTTCTAACCACTGCCTAGCCAGGGAATTCCAATAATGAATTTTCTTAAACAACAAGGTCCTCCTGTATAGCACAGGGAACTGTATTTAATATCTTGTGATAAACCATAATGAAAAAGAATATGAAAAAGAATGCATATATATGTATGTATAGCTGAATCACTTGCTGTATAGCAGAAATGAACACAAGATTGTAAATCAACTATACTTCAATAAAATTAAAAATTAAAAATAATGAATTTTCTGGAGGAAAAAAGAGTTCCTCTTGAATCTGAGGGAAGGCACGGAAGTTACCGGGGAAAGTCATGGTTTCTCCCGCTTTGGTTCCTCACAAACTTGGGAGGCTCCTCCCTCTTCTGCCGAACTGTAAGGACTGCAATTCTCTGTTCAGCTCAAACTTCCCTCAGGGCTGGGGGGTTGCTGGAGTACATCCTTTCTGTTAATGGAGGTGCTTTCTAAGCTTTGGGCTGCCTGGTCCCTGAATCCCAGTGCCAATCCCAGTTTCTGGTACTGGGTTGGCTCTCAATAAACAAGGAATGAATGGCTGTTGACTATTTATTGTTGGGGAGGATGAAAAAGGGGTGCTAGGCCATGGACTATAATAATATGTACATGCAAGGAGACCTAGAAGACAAAACCTTCTTATAAAACACAACTCAAAGTCCATGAAAACACAAGACCAGAACAAACACAAGATAAACTGGAGCCAGAGGAATCATTAAATATTTGGAGCTAGAAGGAAGCTTAGATTTTTTTTTTTTTTGCTTTTGATCAAGATGCTCATTTTATAGATGTAGAAGCCACCCTAAAGTGGTGAATTAATTTAAGAACACCAAGCCAGTTAGCTACAGAAGAAGAACAAAACTTTGAGTTTCGGACTCCAAGCCTGGTACCGTTTTGCTCATTCACTGGCCACCTCCACCCTCCTCTTCCATCACAGATTTTGACCCCTCTATATAGCAGGGGATGGAATAATAGAATCAGAGAACACTGGAGCTGAAAGAGAAGTCTAGAAACTTTATAAGTACTCTTGGAAAAGGATGCTGCTAATTTTGAGGTTCAAGGTCAGTACAGAGATAATTTTACAGGTGGAGAGAGCTTGGCAAATGATTTCTCTTGTTCAGCATGAAAGTTTGAATCCATGGATGTAATGTTGGAGTTTTGTGTGGCTATGGAGTCACCATCCTGAGAAACACAATGAACAATTGTGTTTTTAAATGAGCTGGAAAGTAATGACTCTGAATATGTTTTATTTCTTTCATGAAAGAGTTCATTCACTTTTCTGCTCTAAAATAGTCACGAATGTCATTAATTTGCTCTTACTTTAAAAGCAAATGGCTTTGGCTACCCATATATAAAAATGACCCCAAAATAAACCTACGTTTTCTGAGAATTTCACCTTTTGAAAAGCTTTTCATTGTCTCTCTCTACATTAGTTGCTCTTCTGAGATGGGGAAAAAAATTCTGAGTGTTTCTAAGAATTCAAATTCTCTTCAATCCTGCAGTCTCATTTTCCTATCTGTAAAACTGAAGTTACCCACTGAGGAGACTGAAAGGTCTCTTGACTCCAAAGTTACAGGAAATTATGAAAGTGGTCTGGAGAGGACAATAAGGAGAGTTGGAAAAATTTGATAAAGAAAAACTTGAATTTTAAGTGGTCAAGGTAGGTATATTCAATCATTCATTTGTTTATTCACCAAATTCATGGGAATATGATGGTGAAATGAGGGCTCAAAATGAAATTCATAAAATTCTGCTCTCAGGAAGGAAGAGGGAAGGAAGAAAGATTAGTTATTAAGTAGGAAAAATAATGTCAACAAGTAAAATAAGTCTAGATAACATATGTTGAATCCAAAAAATAAAACAAGTGAATAACCATATTAATAACAAAAAAGAAACACCAACTCACAGATATAGAGAACAAACTAGGGGTTACCAGTGGTGAGAAGGATGGGGGGAGGGGCAAGACATGGGTAGGAGATTAAAAGGTATAACTACTATGTATAACTTCCCTGGTGGCTCAGATGGTAAAGCGTCTGCCTATAATGCAGGAGACCCAGCTTTGATCCCTGGGTTGGGAAGATCCCCTGGAGAAGGAAATGGCAACCCACTCCAGTGCTCTTGCCTGGAAAATCCCATGAGTGGAGGAGCTACAGTCCATGGGGTCGCAAAGAGTTGCAAACGACTGAGCGACTTCACTTTCACTATGTATAAAATAAGTAAAGCACAAGAATATATTGTATAGCACAGGGCATATAGCCGATATTTTATAATTATTTAAATAGAATATAGTTTATAAAAATATTGAATCACTATTCGTCTACATGAAACTAATCTGTACTTTAATGAAAAAGAAAAAAATGTAGATAACATCTTAAAACAGCTGAAAATCTCTCTCGCTAAACAACCCAAACTCAACAAAAATAGAAAATACAATAATCAATGGACAAAAAGAAGCAAAATGCTTCAGTTTTCATTATTTACTAGAAAAAACCTAAATACATGGTTAATTGCCTGCATTCTCTAGTCAAAATAACCTCTGTTTTTTTTCAAAATAATTTTTTTTTTACCTCTGTTTTGAGGATGCCATAGATTTGAAGGTTAATAAAGATTCTCTGAGACTCCTGGAAATTGTGTGTGTGCACATGGGGATTTCCAGGTGAAAATTCTAGGGGAACTTCTCTTTGTAATGATAAAAACTTTTTTAATATTCATAACCAGCTTTCAACACAGAGTGGAAATTTATCAAGAGCTTGTGACTCTTTCAAATGAAAAAAAAGGTTCTATAACATTTGAAAATATACAATGCTCATACTTGGTAGAACATTAAAGAAATTTATTAAAGTGCTAATGACACCTTATTTCTGCATAGCATATTAAGTCACTTTAAAAAAGCTGTCGAGGGGGGAATGGCCTGGGAGATTGGGATTGACATATGTACACTCATGTATAAAATAGATAACTGATGAGAACCTACTGTATAGCGCAGGGAACTCTACTCAGTGCTCTGTGGTGACCTAAATGGGAAAGAAATCCAAAAAAGAGGGGATATATGTACATGTATCATTGATCCACATTGCTGTACAGCAGAAACTAACACGATATTGTAAAGCAAATATATTCCAATTAAAAAAACAAAACCCGAAATAAATATATTTAATTAAAAATTCAAAACCAAACCAAAACAAAACAAACTTGTCACTTTGGGTGTCTCATTTGATACTTGGCATAGCCAATGGGTTTAGAAAGGAAGATATTATCACTCACCTTAGAGCTGAGGACGTGATTAAAAGTGAGGTGTTTGCACTTTTGAGCCACCCCTCACCACCCTGTTGATTCTTACAAACACCTCCCACCTTCCCTCCATATCCTTCCAATAAGTGTTCTTTTGCTTAAAGTGAACCGGGGCCAGTTGACGTTGTTCACTAGCAAGAGCTCTGCCTGATTCTGAGGCTGGTGACTCTTGTCCTTCCTTTTGGCACTTTTGGGGGCAAGCCTAGTCTGAGTCCCTCCTAGCCTTCTGATGGGCTTAGATCAGTCCTCAGATGGCAGAAAGGATGGTCTGGTGGTGTAGGTGGAACACCTACTTTTAGGCTAATTTGAATGTTTTTCTTAGGAAAGACTTTGCAGGAGTTTTGGGAAGTTTCTCAGCTGGAAATGGGTGTTATGTGCAATTAATTCACTCTCCTATGCACCCCTCCTTGTGGGACAGAAGGCAGATGGTAGCAAAACAGTATGTTTGAGTGTATACCCACCTGCCTGAACATGTTATACATTCAATAATCCTGTGTGTGTGTGTGTGTGTGTGTGCGCTCAGTTGTGTTGGACTCTTTGAGACCCCATGGATTGTAGCTCACCAGGCTTCTCTGTTCATGGGATTCTCCAGGCAAGAATGTTGGAGTGGCTTGCCATTTCCTCCTCCAGGGGATATTCCTGACCCAGGGATCGAACCTGAGTCTCTTGTATCTCCTGCACTGGCAGGTGAATTCTTTACCACGAGCTCCAATTTAGCTAATTAGTAAAAAACGCACGGCTAAGAAGCCTTTGACTGTGTGGACCACAATAAACTGTGGAAAGTTCGGAAAGAGATGGGAATACCAGACCACCTAACCTGCCTCTTGAGAAATTTGTATGCAGGTAAGGAAGCAACAGTTAGAACTGGACATGGAACAACAGACTGGTTCCAAATAGGAAAAGGAGTACGTCAAGGCTGTATATTGTCACCCTGCTTATTTAACTTATATGCAGAGTACATCATGAGAAAGGCTGGGCTGGAAGAAGCACAAGCTGGAATTAAGATTGCTGGGAGAAATATCAATAACCTCAGGTATGCAGATGACACCATCCTGATGGCAGAAAGTGAAAAGGAACTAAAGAGCCTCTTGATGAAAGTGAAAGTGGAGAGTGAAAAAGTTGGCTTAAAGCTCAACATTCCGAAAACGAAGATCATGGCATCTGGTCCCATCACTTCATGGGAAATAGATGGGGAAACAGTGGAAACAGTGTCAGACTATTTTTGGGGCTCCAAAATCACTGCAGATGGTGACTGCAGCCATGAAATTAAAAGACACTTACTCCTTGGAAGGAAAGTTATGACCAACCTAGATAGCATATTGAAAAGCAGAGACATTACTTTGCCAACAAAGGTCCGTCTAGTCAAGGCTATGGTTTTTCCTGTGGTCATGTATGGATGTGAGAGTTGGACTGTGAAGAAGGCTGAGTGCCGAAGAATTGATGCTTTTGAACTGTGGTGTTGGAGAAGACTCTTGAGAGTCCCTTGGACTGCAAGGAGATCCAACCAGTCCATTCTGAAGGAGATCAGCCCTGGGATTTCTTTGGAAGGAATGATGCTAAAGCTGAAACTCCAGTACTTTGGCCACCTCATGTGAAGAGTTGACTCATTGGAAAAGACCCTGATGCTGGGGGCAGGAGGAGAAGGGGACGACAGAGGATGAGATGGCTGGATGGCATCACTGACTCGATGGACGTGAGTCTGAGTGAACTCCGGGAGTTGGTGATGGACAGGGAGGCCTGGTGTGCTGCGATTCAGGGGTCGCAAAGAGTCGGACACAACTGAGAGACTGAACTGAACTGAAGATATTTTCTATACTCTTTCATCCAAAAAACAAATTGCTTCTGTAACTTTGTGGATATAGTTAGCCTAACGTGATTGTGCCTGTCAAACAGAGGCAAGGCTAAATATTCCGTGCACACATATATCACACAATATATGTGTAGGTGTTACATAAGGATTGTGACACTTTTTTTTTTTTTTTTGCATATCTGGCAATACTTACACCAGGTGATCTTCCTATCTAACATGGACCCTGTCTCCCCCTCCCCTCATTTTATTTTTCTATCCCCTCACCATAATTTATAGCCCATATCTCTACTGGATATTTTAAAAATATATTTATGCAATTTTCTATTTATCCTCAGTCTCCCCCATTGAGACACATAAGGGCCAAGGTTTTGTTTTGCTCACTGTGGCTTAGTTTAAGCACAGGGGTAAGTGCTCAATTACTTATTGACTAAATGTCTATTTGTAGAACCCAGCAGGTCCATAAGAAGTGTGTGTTCAATGAGTGTGTGCTTGGATGAACAAACAAGCAGGTAGGTATTTAAGACTAGTAGGTAAGAAAGTGGAAGTCAAGCACCAAAGTTTTTGAAAAGCCAGGTAGAGTAGGACATCCATGTCTATGTGTTGTGGGTTTTTGCAAGATGACTTCTCCCCCGCAGTGCCCTTGGTGGAAGAGTCCCTGCTGAGTTGATCAAGATCTGTAGGCACCGAGCCTCACCTGGTCCCACCCCCAGCCCAGCTCCACAACCCTCAGGGCTGGGGTAGGAAAGGGGAAGGGCCAACAGAGACAGTATTTTCTCTTGCCTTGTCAACAACCGGTACTTTTAGGATAGCGTCCTCTTTACCGAGCATGAGACTCTGGGTATAATTCTAGCTCCTTCTCCTTCTACAGAAAATGCTGGAGTTAAATAATGTTCTGGCAAAGGACCCATGACTGGGGGAAAAGAGAAATCCAAACCAGACTGGAAGAAGAGTGGTTTAGAAAAGGCCTGGTGGAATCACTCTGACTTTGGAGTCAGACAGACCTGGCTTTGAATCTCAAGTTGTCATGTCTACATTGCTGCCTTTGATCAAATGTTTAAATGATCCTTTATCCTTCTGTCTCATCTGTGAAATGGGATAATAGTATTCCCTAAGAAGTTTGTTTGAAGATGAGAGCACCAGATACATATTAAGTTTCAAAGAATCACAGCTGTTAAGGGGGAAGAAAGCAAATGGAAGAGGAAGGCAGGAGAGAGGAAAAGGAAAGATGTGGAGAAAATGAAGATAAAATTGATCATCAAAGGGCAATGGAAAAGGGTCCCCTTTGTTCAGGGCCTGTGGGGCATGGGGTCTTGCTATGTCTCATCAATGAGATGATGATGATTGCTTATGCTCACATTTCATCAGAGAGATTAGTGAGGAGGTGGTGGGCTCCTAGTGAAACAAGATATGTGTGAAAATCAGGAATACATGAAGCTACCACCAGACCTGGCCACCCCAGGTCTGTTCCTGCTGGAGGAAAAGGAGGGTCTGTGTGGAAGAAGAGGTTCACAGTCTAGTCCTGGCTCAGGTGGCTTTGGGTAAATGACTTCTCTGAGGCTCAGTTTCCTTGTTAGTAATTGGGGGTACCACATTTTAGGGGCATGGCAGAAATTTGTGAGGATGCTTTATGTCTTTTAAAGTAGTTCAAGCATCTGTATACTACAGTTAATACTTCATTATTTGAATTGCTTTCTTTTATTTCCTCTTTGCTGCTGCTGCTGCTGCTAAGTCGCTTCAGTCGTGTCCGACTCTGTGCGACCCCATAGATGGCAGCCCACCAGGCTCCCCGTCCCTGGGATTCTCCAGGCAAGAACACTGGAGTGGGTTGCCATTTCCTTCTCCAATTCCTCTTTATGTTTCTGCAAATATTTTTAGTTTAAAATTGTGTCTAGTCTGATTTTATTACCCATGAATTTCGTTTCGGGATGAAAGGATGCATTACAAAATATTGGACATGAAAAGGGGGCACTGGGTTTGACAAGGTGGGGTCTAGCCCACAGGTCTTAGATGATCTGTCTGGAATTCGAGAATTCCAGGCAACAAGCTCCAGAACTCAGCCCTTCCGCTCTCACTGACCCTTCCACTGACCCACATCCCCCTGGTTTCCACTCACCCTTAAGGGAAAAGCACGTCTTGGGGATCCAGAGAGATAAGGTTTTCAGGTGCAAAGATCTCAGCAAATGTCCCCAGGCTCCTGTCATTTCTCCCAGTCAGGAAGCAAGTCCCCACAGAAGCAGGAGCAATTAAACCTGTGCTTCCCACGGAGCAAGGACTCAACTGCTCACTGACCAGCTGGACTTTGAGATTAGGGAGGAAGGGGAAGAGCTCCAGAGGGGAGTCGTGGAGGGATTACTACCTTCACTTCCGGCGGGCCGCAGAGCTTCCGTGGTTGGCAACAGTGCCTTAAGGGGAGAGAAAGGGCAAAGGAAAGAGGCAGAGGGAGGGAGAGAGGGAGGAGGAGAGAAAAGAGAAGGCAGGTAGGCAAAGCAAAAGTCTTCTGGACTTTCTTTAATTGAAGGATAATCGCTTTACACTATTGTGTTGGTTTCTGCCATACATCAACATGAATCAGCATAGGTATACATTATGTTCTCTCCATCTGGAACCTCCCCGCCCCCCGCCCCCCACAGCGTCCTACCCTCTGGTTCTCCTGGACTATTTTGTTAGTTTTGTGTCCCATGAAGGTCTCATTGGATGAACGTCTCGGAAGGGTGATGATGGGTATGGGAGAAGGGCCAGGATACAGTTCCAAGGGTCAGTGACTTAGAAAGGAAACAGCGAAAAAGAGAAAGAAGGAAGATATGCATGAAGTGAACAGGTAAAGACATTGCTGTTGGTGTTGGGGTCTTGAGGAAGACAGGAGGCACTAATGGGGAAGAGGGTGGCCCATGGAAAAGCAGAGAGGCATCGAATAGCTAGGGAAGGCCCTGGACTGCTGCCTTAGGTATCAGAATAGTGCAAGAAGTTGAGAGCTGAGGATTTAGGGGGCTTTATTTTTACTATGCTTTAATTTCTTAAATTCCCATTTGTCACTCCTGCCTCTCCTGCACCCTTAACCTCCATAAGTAACTATTCTGTGTGTTTAATGTATACCTTTTTCTTCATAAGTACTCTCGTAAAGGGCTCCACACTGACTCAGCAGTAAATAATCCACCTGCAATGTAGAAGACCCCAGCTTGATCCCGGGGTCGGGAAGACCCCCTGGAGAAGGAAATGGCAACCCATTCCAGAATTCTTGTCTGGAGAATCCTATGGACAGACGAGCCTGGTGAGCTATAGTCCATGTGGTCACAGAGTTGGACACGACTAAGTGATCAAACAACAACACATTCTTGTAAAATGCGTATTGTTCGGGGTGAACGCATTTTTACTTTGTGTAAGTATGTGTACTTTTTTTTTTCCACTCAGAGCCATGCTTTTCAAATCCATCCAGGTTTCTGTGAATAGACATCTTCCAGCAGCTCTGGAGTGGGTGCCTCTGGAGTAGGGCAGTGCCTAAGTGGGGAGAGTGACAAAGGCAACTGGAGCTGGGAGGGTAAGGGGGTGTTGGTTTGGAAAGTGGCTCCTGTTAATGGAAGGCAAGGAGAGACAGAAGAAAGAGGCAGGTCTCTCCACAGTGGTAGGTGGCAGATTTAATAAACAAGGGAACTTACTTATGAGACTTGTCTTTGGAGTGTAGATCTTTGCACCCTACCCACTGGAATCTCAAAATGATTTTTTAAAATAATTTTATTTAATTTCTGTTTGGCTGTGCTGAGTCTTTGTTGCTGCCTGGACTTTTCTCTAGTTGTCGCAAGCAGGGGCTACTCTCTAGTGGTTATGCACAGGCTTCTCATTGCAGTGGCTTCTCTTGTTGCGGAGCACAGGCTCTAGGGTGCTCAGATTCAGTAGCTGTAGCGAGTGAGCTCAGTAGTTGCGGTTCCCAGGCTCTAGAGCACAGGCTCAATAGGCATGGTGCACAGGTTTAGTTGCTCCGTGAATGTGGCATCTTCCCAGAACAGGGATTGAACCCGTGTCTCCTGCATTGACAGGTGGATTCTTTACCACTGAGTCACCAGGGAAGCCCCTTAAAATCTTATATAGAGGCCTTAAATGAGGTCAGTCAGGTACACTGTCCAGTAATGTACACGTTACTCTTTCAAGCCTGCATCCTTGGACCAGTTCCCATTGTGTGAATGATGGGCAGAACGCACATGCCAAGGACAGAAGAGGGGGTGAGGGGCCTCTGAGTGCCTGGATCCAGCTCTTGGCTCAACCAGTGGTCACATCCTCTCCATCTCCTCCTTCAAGAAGGGTGGGGTTGGGGAAATACCATATAGGGTGGACGTCTCGAGTCGCCTTTCACAGAGGACCAACTGGCTTGACCACATCCTTCACAAACATCTGGGAAACAATCTTTTTATCCCAAATGCCCAGGAGAGGTGAGGGTACCAGGTAAGCACAGAAAGTGTTTTAAATTCAATGTAAATTGCCCACTTTTGTGTGGGTTCCCAGCTCCCAGCCCATTCTGCTTTGGGGGCTTGTAGAAGATGATTATGCAGTCTGGCTTGTCAACTGCCATGGGACTGACCCACGTCAGTGAGACCAGTTGCAACACAGCCTCTCCCCGGGCTGCCTAAGCTGTCACACTGTTAGACTGAGGTGAGAAAACACCGAGTTCCTGAAGTCTGGCACGTGACCTCAACTCCCCTGGGCTGTAATCTATTTTGCTTCTGTGAACACTGCAGACTGTAAGCTCCTTTGATCTGTGATTTTTTTTGGGCTTTAAGTTTAAAGATTATTAAGGTGAGAGGTACCCATCTGGGGCTGCCTAGAGTGGGGAAGCAGAGCATGGCACTCGGAATAATTTCACAGTGAGCACTTGTACCCTCATTATTTAAAAGGAAAAACATTTATTTTGATTACCATAATACAATATATGCTGTCTGTGAAAACAGAAGAAATTCGTTCTCATGTGTGTACCTATGTATACACAATTTTTTTTCATAAACTGCTTATAGTCAACAATATAGCTTTTCGTTTAAAATAAAGATCTGAGTCATCATTCCTAATTCTTTCGAGGTATTCTGTGATATGTTTAATTTAATTTTGGAAAATTCTTGGCCATTGTTACTTCAGTATTTCTTCCCTGTTCTCTCTTCTTCTGGTGTTTTAATTATACACATATTACAGCTTTTGAAATTGTCCCAAAGTTCTTGGAGGTTCTGTTATTTTTTCCCCCACTCTATTTTAATCTGGGAAATTCACTGATCATTTCCTCAGTTATGTTCAGTCTACTGATGAGCCAATCAAAGACATTTAAAATTTTTGTTTGTTGTTATTGTTACGCATTTTTGATTTCTAGCATTTCCTTTCAATTCTTTCTTGCAGTTTCTATCTCTCTGCTTCCTTTACTCATCTGGTATTACACAATGTCTGCCTTTCTCATTAGGACATTGAACATATTAATCATAATTATTTTAAAATTGTCTGATAACTCCAATATTTGCATCATAGTTGAGTCTGATTCTGATGCTCAATTTGTCTCTTCAGATTATTTTTTTCCTCTATCATTTTAGCATCCCTGGAAACTTTTAAATGAAAGATGGATGTGATGTATTAGGTCACAGGACCTGAGGCAAATAAGTTTTTACTGTGAGGTTTTATGTTAATCTGGTAGAGCTGGGATGTGTTTGTTTTCTGTAGCTGTAAGTGCCAGAGGATTCAAATTCCTCTAGTGTCCTTGTTTTGTCCCCTGTGATTTTAGGGCTTCCTTCTCTTTAAATAGAGCCAGGGCAGCTCTTTCAGCTATAATCCACTGTTACTACATTTGTCGCTCAGTCGTGTCTGACTTTTTGCCACCCCATGTGCTGTAGCCCTCCAGGCTCCCCTAGCCATGGAACTGTCCAGGAAAGCATATTGGAATGGGTAGCCATTCCCTTCTCCAGAGGATCTTCCCGACCCAGGGATCAAACCCTGGTCTCCTGCATTGCAAGCAGATTCTTTACCATGTGAGCCACTAGGAAACTGAAGCCCTAAAATCTTATGATTGGATCTGTCTTTTAGTGGACCTATGTCTCTGAACTGGGTGATCATCACAAGTATTTATCTATGAATTTTCAGTAAGTATAAACTAAAAAAAAAGAAAAAATCTGCCCTCTGCTCCCTT
This sequence comes from Bos mutus, assembly GCF_027580195.1. Taxonomy (NCBI): domain Eukaryota; kingdom Metazoa; phylum Chordata; class Mammalia; order Artiodactyla; family Bovidae; genus Bos; species Bos mutus. The sequence goes on along the minus strand of NC_091636.1, from coordinate 38,965,400 downwards.
CCTTGGCTTCAGTTTCCCCAGTCTGTTTCCTTGAAGCCCTTATTCCTTTTGACTATGTTCTTTATTTTCTCCCTTAGGTGAGGTAGGAAGCATAGAGGTGGTTGGAGCACTTTGCCAACTGATACGGGGCTCCTGCAAAGTCTGCCCTGGAGAACAAATCTGTGTTAAGGTGAGGTCTCTGTGTATATCTTGTGATGGTTACTCTTCTCCTTCCCCAGCCAAGGGCTTCCCTGGTGGCTCAGACAGTAAAGAATCTGCCAGCAATGTGGGGGACCTGGGTTCAATCCCTGGGTCAGGAAGATCCCCTAGAGAAGGTCATGGCAATCCACTCTAGTATTCCTGCCTGGAGAATCCCATGGACAGAGGAGCCTGGTGAGATACAGTACACGAGGTTGCAAAGAGTCAGATACGACTGAGCAACTAACATTTTCACTTTTTCCCCAGCCAAAGGGACCTTCACCATGAAAATCTAGTGGTGTTCCTGTACTGTAGATGATGCCCAGAAAATTAAGGATCCTCCTAAAACTCTGGCAAACAGGGAGTTTCGCATTCTCGTGCTAGTCCACGCTCAGCCTCTAGCAATTTTTCAACATTGCTGTTATGTATTTCTACCAGTTGTGGCTCCAGATTAAGAAGGTCTTGACTGTGACTTTGAAGACTTGCCTGTATTTCTAGATCCAGAGTGACATTTCTCTCTGCAATCTCACTTCTATGATGGCTTCAAGAAAAGCCATTGGTTTTCAGTTTCTTCTTGTAAAAATGAGAGTGACATCTTCCAAGCCCTTTACATGTTGGAGAAGCTGGAAGTCTCCATTTATTTTACTTAGTGAGTCCCTATAGATGGACAGCTGTATTTTCTCCAGCATCCTAGGACATAGAACTTTGTGCACTAGAATAACTGTTTTTTTTTTTTAACTTTGGACAAATTCCTGAAGAGAAATTTCTAGGTCAAAATGTATATATGTTTTAAATGCACTCCAGTGAGATGACATCAACTTGTCATTTAACTGAATTAACATGACACAAAACTGTTTTCCAAAATGTTGGGTCTTTTGACTTTTATAGCGACAGTGATATCCACTGAATCTGAAAACTAGAATGAGGAGGAAACATTAGGTTCCCTTCAGATCGGGGAGTGGCTCAGACAGTAAAGACTCTGCCTATAAAGCAAGAGACCCGGGTTGGATCCCTGGGTATTCGATCCCACTCCAGTATTCTTGTCTGGGGAAGCCCATGGGCAGAGGAGCCTGGTGGGCTACAGTCCTTATGGTCACAAAGAGTTGGACATGACTACATTTTCAGATGTAGAAGGCATTTGAAATAACACTCTAAGATCTTCTAGGTTCAGAGGTAAAATGAATATTATATAGAAATTATCGTTGAATTATAAAGGATGTTAAGAAACATTTGCTCTGGTTCTTTTCATTCTCTCTTTAAGCAGATCAGGTATAATTTTCTTCATTTTATATAAGATCAGAGAAGATGAGGAACTTCCCATGACTGGTAAATAGGAGTGTCAGGACATCAGTCAAGGGACTTGCCATCTATAGTTCCCACATAGTGAATTACTTTTAAGATACAGAATATATTTCATCAGTTAGGAAAATATTGGAATTTCTTCTTGAAAAAGATAATTGAGAAATGAGGAAACCTGGAAATTCTGTTGTCATGTTAATAATTATAGGGTTTTTTAATTTGCACACAGGTTTACTAATGATTTATCAGTTAAATCTTGAGTGAACTTTGCTCTTTGACCCCAATTCTTCTGCCAGTAACAGCAGGGTCTGTAAGATAACAGCCTTTCCAAAGAGATCCTTTCCCTGTCCTCATTTAGGAGTGCCAGATTGAAGGAAAGGGAAATGTTTTGGAAGAATTTTGGAAAAAACCCAATTTACATGAAACCTCCAATGACAGATATTCCATTCATAGTGAATGGACTCTGAATGAGGGTGTGTGCAGGTGTTGAGACGGAGGGGCAGAGTTGGCAGGTGTGTTGGGGAGAAGAACTGCATGGAAATGAGGCTTAGACATGGTAACCTTTAGACTTTCAGGCAGCACTGATTTTCTTGATAAAAGGTGCAAAGACCTTCAATTTAATTATTAGGATGAACTCTTTGAACAAGGCTCATCTGGAATTACTAGAGTTAATATTTTTTAAAGTCAGTCTGGTAAGACCTGGGGACACAATATTGCCTCAGCCTTCCCACTAGATTATGATCCCCAGGAGGGCAGAGAGCGTGTTTCTAATGCTTCCTAAATCCTAGCACCGTGCTTGGCACACAAGGCTCATTGTGTTCAACAATGCATATGGTCAAATGACTGACAGGCCACTTAATTGAGGGAATGTTAAGAGGATGAAAGGTATAATTTGTTAGGAAGACTGAATATTTGAATGTATCAGTTCAGTTCAGCTCAGTTCAGTCGCTCAGTTGCGTCTGACTCTTTGCGACCCCATGAATCGCAGCACGCCAGGCCTCCCTGTCCATCACCTACTCCCGGAGTTCACTCAGACTCACGTCCATTGAGTCAGTGATGCCATCCAGCCATCTCATCCTCTGTCGTCCCCTTCTCCTCCTGCCCCCAATCCCTCCCAGCATCAGAGTCTTTTCCAATGAGTCAATTCTTCGCATGCGGTGGCCAAAGTACTGGAGTTTGAAGTGAAGAGGAACTAAAAGCCCCTTGATGAAAGTGAAAGTGGAGAGTGAAAAAGTTGGCTTAAAGCTCAACATTCAGAAAATGAAGATCATGGCATCTGGTCCCACCACTTCATGGGAACTAGACGGGGAAACAGTGTCAGACTTTATTTTTTTGGACTCCAAAATCACTGCAGATGGTGACTGCAGCCGTGAAATTAAAAGACGCTTACTCCTTGGAAGGAAGGTTATGACCAACCTAGATAGCATATTCAAAAGCAGAGACATTCCTTTGCCAACAAAGGTTCATCTAGTCAAGGCTATGGTTTTTCCTGTGGTCATGTATGGATGTGAGAGTTGGACTGTGAAGAAGGCTGAGTGCCGGAAGAATTGATGCTTTTGAACTGTGGTGTTGGAGAAGACTCTTGAGAGTCCCTTGGACTGCAAGGAGATCCACCAGTGCATTCTGAAGGAGATCAGCCCTGGGATTTCTTTGGAAGGAATGATGCTAAAGCTGAAACTCCAGTACTTTGGCCACCTCATGCGAAGAGTTGACTCATTGGAAAAAACTCTGATGCTGGGAGGGATTGGGGGCAGGAGGAGAAGGGGACGACAGAGGATGAGATGGCTGGATGGCATCACTGACTCAATGGACATGAGTCTGAATGAACTCTGGGAGTTGGTGATGGACAGGGAGGCCTGGAGTGCTGCGATTCATGGGGTCACAAAGAGTCGGACACAACTGAGCGACTGATCTGATCTGATCTGATACCTAGTAATATGGCCTCCAAATACATAAAGCAAAAAATGATAGAATTATAAGGAGAAAGAAGAATTTCCATAATCCTACAAGATTTTAACTTATTTACTAAATACCTCATAAAATTATATCTTAAGCAGCACAAAAGATGACTCTCATAAATGCAAAATTCTTAAATAAAATGTTAGCAAACTGAGGCAGCAAAGTTTGCAGAAAATGCATCATGATCAAGTAGAATTCATTCCAAGAATGTGAGGCTAATTTAACATTGAAATGTTTTCTCTAAATAAATTCTGTATAACAATTTGCATATTAACTAACAGAGAAAAGACAATTATATCAATGAAGTGAAGTGAAGTGAAAGTCGCTCAGTTGTGTCCGACTCTTTGCGACCCCATGGACTATACAATTAATGGAATTCTCCAGGCCAGAATACTTGGAGCGGGTAGCCATTCCCTCCTCCAAGGGTTCTTCCCCACCTAGGGGTCAAACCCAGGTCTCCTGCATTGCAGGAGGATTCTTTACCAGCTGAGCCACTAGGTAAGCCTTATGTAGAAAAAAATTTGAGAGCCTTCAGCAGCAATTTAAGATAAAAAAAATATTATTAGCAAACAAGGAATAGAAAGGAGTTTCCTTAACATAGCCAAAAGTATCTGCAAAAATGGGCAGGAAGTGCACTTAATGGTGAACTTTCAGTAGCACTTTCTTTAATGTCAGGATCAAGAAGGAACATCCACTATTCTCTTTCTATTCATTTCTGTACTGTAATCCAGCCCCAAGAAATAGGTTAGGAAAAAGAAATACAATTTTTAAGGGTCAGGAAAGAAGAAAACACTGTTGTTACATTCTGATGATATAATTGTAAAAATGGAAAATGCAAGAAAACCTACAAATTGAAAGAATAATTGGAGTTCTATAAGGTTTCAGGATATAGGATCAGTATAAAAATTCAGTGGTTTCTATATATAAGCAATAAACACTTAGAATAAGATAATTTTTAAAAAGATACCATTTACGAAAGCAGCAAAAGTATTATGGTGCCTAGGAATGAATACAGTAAAACACATGTAGACATTAATGAAGAATAGTGTAAAGCTTTATTAAATACAAAAGTAAATGAAGTGATATTTCATGATCATGATTAAGAAGATGCAGTATTATAAAGATGTGACTTCTCCAAGAATTAACACATAAATTTTACTAACAATAATTTAATTCCTAACAGAAGTGTTTTGGAAAGTTGATAGGCTTAAAATTCATATGATAAACAAATGGCCCAGAATTGCCAGAATAATTTTGAAGAAGATAGGGAGGTGTAGGAATTAATTTACTGGGTAAAAAAGCTGCCTAAAACTAGGCTATAAGAGGGGGACACTGGAGCAGGAATAGATAAGCAGACCACTGGACTGGAAGAGATGCCCAGATGTAGGATTTAAACCTTGTGTAGAGACTCAGAAGATGTCAAAGATGGCATAAAAGCAAATCAGGGGTGAGTTATTCAGATCCGGAATGGATTCATTAGGACAATGAAAATGAAAGCAACAATAACAAATTACTTTATGATCATCAAATTGTCAAAAATTAAATATCTGAAAATACTAGGTGATCATTAAGGAGGGAACTCCTACACTGTTGACTGGGGTAGACATTGGTACAACTGCTTTGGAAAGAAATTTATAGATACTGAGAAAATATTAAGATATGTGTCTCATGCTGCTGCTGCTGCTGCTAAGTCGCTTCAGTCGTGTCCAACTCTGTGTGACCCCATAGACGGCAGCCCATCAGGCTCCCCCATCCCTGGGATTCTCCAGGCAAGAACACTATCATCTAGTAATTTACCTCTAGATGTACATCCTGGAAAAGGTCTTGAAAATACTTAAAATATGAGACGGGTAAGAATGTTCATTACAAGTCACGTATAGTAGTGGAAATGGAAAGTTGATCAACACAGGGATTAACAAATAAATTTTACATATGTACACAACTGCATGCAGCAGAGAGAATTGAGTGAAGTAAGTCGGACAGAGGAGAATCTAAAAGAAGTGATATAAATGAGCTTACTTACAAAACAGAGACTTGTAGAGAACAAACCTACGATTGTCAGAGGGGAAGAATGAGGGGAAGGGATAATTAGGGAGTTTGGGATCACGTGTACATATTGCTATACTTAAAATGGATAACTAACAAGGTCTTACTGTATAGCACAGGAAACTTTGCTTAATGTTATGTGGCAGCCTGAATTGGAGGGGAGTTTGGGGGAGAATGCATTCATTTTTTTGTATGGCTGAGTCCCTTTGCTGTCTGCCTGAAACTGTCATAATATTGTTAATCAGCCATACTCTAATATAAAATAAAAAGTAGGAAAAAAGAACCAATCAATTGAATCTATTTGGATCTCCATAACCCAATGCTGAATGAAAAAAATCAAAGTGCATGATGATATGTGTTATTATGTCTGTAAAATTCATAAACACCAGAGTAACTGTACATGTTGTTTATAGATACATATGTATGAAGTAAAGCCATTTTTTAAATGGCCAGAAAGGATATACAACTGCAGGATTATGGTTACCACTGGAGAAGTAAGATAGAGAATTTGGTTATTGAGGGATGTCATTTTCTGCATCCATTGTATTTCATTTATTAAAAAGAAAATGTCTGGTAAAGAGGTAATATTTGTGAAATTTGGGTGTTGGTAAGTGGAGATCTTTGTTATATCATCCTCTATAATTTTCATGTGTATGGCATATTTGGTGCAAAAGACAAAAGATTATAAATGGAAGGGTCAATCGCAGCTGGAGTTTTAAGTGAAGACATGGGATAGAAAGAAGTAAACAAAAGAAAATGTGTATCATTGGCATTGAGATTTGTGGCTTAAGCCTCACTTGGGAGAGCAGGTTTATTAGATTTGGAACCCCTCATCTTCATTGGTCTTGGTTGTTCCCAGAAGGCCCAAGGAATTTCTGAGTGCTTCCAAACATGTTTGCATTTTTAAAGCTCAAGTCTGGCAAATGGCTAAAGACTCAGGAACTTGAGGGCAGTGGAAAGAGAAGATGTAGAATTTAGCTGGGTTGGAAGCAAGATGTCAGTTTTGATTTAAAATTAATAGGAAAATAAAATCAGGGAATATGTTGAAAGAGGAGCTCAAGAATGCATGCCTGGAAAAAAAGCATTGGATGAGTGTTCTAAGCCAAATATTTCAGTATGTGTCTGCATTTTTGATTTCCAGAGAGGCTTAGATTGCTGTTATTTTTCCTTCTTTAAAAAATATGTCCTGATAAAGTTTTTTTGAAACAAATAAAAAACCTCCAAAACTTATATTATTCATTAAATGTTTCACATACATAGTAAAAGACCCACCAAAAATCATGGCTTAGGAAGAAATTTATTGATTCAATTTAAATTAAGCATTGCTACCATTGCAAAAGCAGTTGCTCTGAAAAAGTATTGAAAAATGTATCATGAGATTACATAGTTCAGTAACAATATCAATATTGATCACTTGAAGCAAAACTACTGCCAAATGTCATTGAAATTCATTTCACTAATTTTTAATAATTTATGGAGCAAATGTGTATCACCTTAAAAATGTACCTGTGACATTTACAAATTCTTTCAAACACATTTATAAATACAGTAATAAAAATTCCTGAGCTCCCTTAGCTTATACCAGTGTTCCCCCAACTGACAACCTAAGTGGTATTTGACTAACATCCTCTAGATTTACTTAAAAAATATTTTATCACATTCATAAAAGTACCTGTGTTTCAAGTTCATTGGTAAGTATAAGTTTTAGTGTGAACCTGATCATAAGACAAAATTGCTTAACACTTGTATAGGCAGCAGGAGTAGGTGAGGTTATGGGCAAAAGAATTCCAATTTAAGTGTCAAGACCTCCAATGTAGACTATGCTTTACAATATCAAGATGAGTTTAATCTCATCTGTACTCTTCAGAAGGATAAAACTGTGAGAATCTGCTTCCCTAACGGGTAAGGTCCTATTGGAGGTTTTTCAATAACCCCATTTCCTATGTGCTGTGCTGTGCTTAGTTGCTCGGTCATGTCCAACCCTTTGTGACCCAGGGACTGTAGCCTGCCAAGCAACTCTGTCCATGGGGATTCTCCAGGCAAGAATACTGGAGTGGGTTGCCATGCCCTCCTTCAGGGGATCTTTCCAACCGAGGGGTTGAACCCAGGTCTCCCATATTGCAGGTGGATTGTTTATTGTCTGAGTCACGGGGAAGCCCAAGAATACTAGAGTGGGTAGCCTATCCCTTCTCCAGGGGATCTTCCCGAACCAGGAATTGAACCGGGGTCTCCTGCATTGCAGGCAGATTCTTAACCAGCTGAGCTACCAGGAAAGCCCCCATTTCCTATAATCCTGCCCTATCTTCTAACCCCAAGACATCAAGATTTCTGCTAAATAGGTATTATATCTCACAGGCCCTCAAAATAGGGGAGATTTAGAATATGTAGAAGTTGATTAGTCAGTTGTAGAGTTTGGTGGGGTTAAGGTTTCAGATATGGTTCTGGAAAGATGTGGCAACATATAATTTCTGTTTCCTTTTAGGAAAGCATGTCATTTTGGAAAATTAGCTACACAGTACTTCTCCAACTCATCATTATTATATGAATGCTGTGTCTGGTGACTGACACTCCAATTTTTCCAGCTTCAAAGTAAATGTGTGTCCAATAATTAAAAGCAGATGGCACCAGTGTAAGTATGGGGGAGTCAGTCTTTGACAGAAGCCAAGTTTTAGGGGATGATATTCATGTAAGAAATTTCTTATTCCCTGGTAAGACATGGCATTAGAGAATTTAGGAGTCAGAGAAGAATTTGTAAAGCAAACCTCACACCATCCCATAATTCTGCAACACAAGTATAAGCAGTAGGTAAAGATTTCTAAATCTAGATCCATTAAAAGATTAGCATTTTACACTTAATCCAATGAATTTGGTCAGAAGAGATGTTGTTAGTAATATGGATGAATCATACTGTTCAAAAGCATTCCATTTTTCAAATGGCTTGATTTTTCCTTTATTTTATAATACTTAAATGAGCTTTTCTGATCTATCCCTGGGTTCTTGGTTCCATCTCATTTTATTTTTATTTTTAGCAGCTTCTTGTGTGAGGGATGGGGGTGAAGGAAGGAAATTATACTTTGCAATCATACAGAAGGGTGAAGAGAAAGGAGGAAAATTGTTTTGGTCTAATTTATATAAATAGTTTCTGGATTACAAATCCTTTTGCAGCAAAAATCCATCAAGAAAATTGTTTCAGCCAGGCATGTGTTATTTTTTTCATTTACATATCAAATAAAAATAAATAGAGGAAGGGGAGGCAAGGAGAATAAACATTTATTGAGCCAGGCACTGAGCTGGGAATTTTCAATAATATGAGTAGAAATATAATGATAATATTATACTGGGATGATTTTGTTTGGCAAGCATTGTTTTTGGTGTGAAGTAAAAAATGAAGAAGTCTGGTAATAGCAGTTAGCAGCATCTCCCATGCTCTTGATATGGATTTAGCTATCCACAGCGTCCTCTCAAAATGGAAGGAGACAAATTAATAAATCCAAGGGCAACAGAAAGCACAATGTGCAATAACTAAAGATTTACAGAACTAAAGATGCAAGATAAATTAGATGAATACAGTCTTCTATAATTTTTTAAGACTAAAAAAATAGGCATTGTAACTAGTTCATGTAGAAATGAATTTTTAAAATCAAAACAAGGTTATTTCTGATATATGCCTGATTTTTCCCATACCATAATATCTTTGATGGTTAAAATCAGATAAGGAAAAAATTTATTTCTGGGGGCTTTAGGGAAATCAAATTGTGAGAAATATGCCCCTCATGGCTTTGGGTAACCACGTTGTGGTGACTCCTGGTTAGGGAAAAATCTGCATCTATAATTTTGTTGGTTTTTCACCTGGTGACCTACTATGTATTCTTTCTGGCCCTTATTCATCAGCCAGTTTTTATAGAATGTAAAAATGGTTATTGAGAAAACCTAGCATAAACTTACAAACTGATTAATTTAGGAGGTGTATCTTCACGTAAAAAAACAAAATAAGACCCCAGAAACTTGTAACAATCACTTCTAATTTCCTATGCAATATTGAAGAATTTTGTTTGGCATTTTTTAGGAAAAGAGAAAAAGCAGAGGTAGTGGTAGGTTTGAATGTATGGAACCTTTGGCTGTCCCTTAGCCTTCACTTCAATATGGCTTTACAGAAGACACAGATCCCTAACAGCCAGTTCTAGGTTGCTTTGGTTTCTGCATGAGACATGAAAATTGTTTGAAATGACTGATCAAGCAGAAAAGCAAGCCTAATTATGCAAAAAACACCCCAGAAGTATCAGAGGTCACATGAAGCAAAGTCGAGGGGTTGACTTGACTTTTAAACAATTGTTGGATTGTACTTTAAACACTTAACCCCAGATCAGCTGTACAATGGCAACTCATACTACTTGTAGACAAAGATTAAGAAAAAAATTTAGCACATTCACGGTTTCAACAGAAAGATATGATTACATATTTTTTTCAGTCTTGTTTTCCAGATATAGAAACAATCACATCGAAATATATATGGATAGATTCTAACTCATGAAATAATTATTTTCCTTTGTAGTATACAGTTAGTTTCACAATAGGAGGATTATATATCTCAATGTGTCATACAGTTTTTGAACCACATAAAGCAATATAATATAAAATCATATAACAGTTAAAGTCAGGATTATCACCTGGCAAATACATAACTATGCCACTGAAAATAGTCAAAGTGGAAAATGTGACATCATTTCTAAGCAATAAGCAGCTTCGAAAGAAGGACATTAGGATAAGAAGGGAAATGATTACTTTTAAAACTTCAAAATCATTTTATCAGGAATTTCATAAAACAAACTGTTGTTTAGGAGACTCTTTGCCATACAATTTTTCAATTTCAAGTAGTATAACAAGATTTCCCCACCTACTTAGGATATGTGAAATTTGCATGGAAAACTCAGATTGGATTATGAAATGTATGCAGGTGAAGTGTGCGTTGACCATAATATGAAACTACTGGTTTTTATATTACTACTTAAGTAGCTAAAGTTTTTAGAGTTGTTTTTTTCTTTTTATCAGCAGCAGGTAAAAAGTTAACTACCAGACTATGGTTAAAGGTCTCTCTTTTCATTGACCACAACCACATAAACAGTGTATGTTTTCCCACTTTACATATCTCAGTGCTTCCTGACATGAAATTGGAGCGTAAATCAAAGGAATCAAGGTGGACAAAACAGTCGTGGGCATATGCACATCTCTTAGCCATAAACTCAGAACACTGAACAGAGTCACTACATCCAAAAAAATCAGAGTTTAGCAGGTTACTTTCGGCATTCTGTGTAATCCTGAGAAGCCCAGACATTTAGAAACATCCTATTTTTCTTTCTTTTTAAAAAATATTTTATATTTATTTATTTATTTACTTTGGCTGTGCCAGGTCTTAGCTGTGCCATGCGGGATTTCCAAGTGGGATCTTAGTTCCGTGACCAGGGGTGGAACCTGGGCCCCCTGCATTGGAAGTGTGATGTCCCAGCCACTGGACCACCAGGAAAGTCCCCCACACTCTATTTTTCTATCTGTTTCCTTTTATGGAAATAGGTAACTATGTGAAGGTCTCAGAGCCAAAATCGTCTTGAAATACATAAATCTAGCGAGAGAACTATTTGATTTGCAGATGATATGTACACTGGTCATGAAATACATCCAGGCCATAACTATAAATAGAATTTCTGATTAGATTAAAACTCTTGAGCAATCATTTTGCATTTTTAAGTTTCTGCTTAAGACCTCCACAAGAGTCTTCATTGTAGCTTGGATTTATTAATGGCCTTTGAACACATGAATGAATGGATGAGTTGAGCTAGAATCTCTAAGCCTGTGGCTCCGTAAATAAGATAAGTTGTGACCTTTAACTTGGGCCTTGATATCTATGTGGCCAATTTATTGTTTGACTCAGGCCAAAGTCATAGTTTATGAATAATTTAGTTTCTTGCAAATCCTATGGTTGCTACTGTACATAATGAACTCTCAGGAGAAATGGAGGCCCTAAGTGAGAGCATTAAAAGCCTACAAGGTGGACAGCTAAGAAGAAGAGGAGGAGCCAAGGATGTTAAATGAAATCGATGGGACTTGCAGGAGTAGACCTGTTTTTCTCTTCAGCATTGTTACAGCCACAGTGTCCACTGCTTCAGGCTAAGGGATCATCAGCAGGGTTTTCCTGCAGTGTCCCTGGGCCATTTACCGAAACCCTGGATTTTACTCAGATCTTGCGCATCAAAGACTGTTAGAGCCGGAAGGGGTCTTAGAAACGTCTTAGGCCAAGCCACTCATTTAACAGATGAGGGAACCAGAGATTAGCTTTTAAAGGACTTGCTAAGATCACACAGCCTGTTTACTGGCAGCCGGAAATTGAGTGCTCAGCCCACTACCCTAGCAACTATGTTAATGATGCATGGGCTGAAAAGGCAGAAAAAGAAATTGGTTCACTAGAGGCTTTCAACAATGACAAATCTACATCAGCAATCCTGCGGACCATAATCCAGAGGCTTTTATGTCTTTCTGCATGTGTGCCAAGTTCCATGGTACACGCGTTGCCCTTTTCAGGCCCTGGCATGCAATTCAAAGCCATTTGAAAGTGCATTAATGTGTTTTTAAACTGAGGGTCTCAAGTAACAGGGTGGCAGACTTATTCCAAAATCTTAGCCAGAGTCAATTTCTTATCAAAATAAGTTACAGTATTCACATCAGCTGTGTGCTAATTCAACTAAACAATAAAAATCCACTCAGCGGTTGCTGATTGGACCTTAGACCATTTAATGATTCCCTTTCTGGCTTTTTCATTCATTTACTTAAAATGTAAAATTTACTGTCTAAACAATACACTTTTCTTGTGAAAAGAAAACTTCAAAAAAAAAAAAAAAGGCACTTTGTAAAATGTGTACAACTCTGATTCTTTCATGTCTACTCTAAAGAGATAACAAAATTACACCTGGCTGGATCACGTCTTTCTGAAAGTGATGGGCAGCGGCAGGCAGCCTGGAGAAAGTTGGGGGACAGACCTTCCCCAGCTAAGCTGCACGCTGGAGCTCAGGTGCCTCTGCTTGCTCATCAGATTCCCCCTTTCAGTTGGGTCACTATAGGACAGAGTCAAACTCCTTCATCTTGTACAGATGGTAAGGGATTGACCAACTTTGGACCAAACCAGTTGGGATTGGCCTTAGGCACTTAGGAGAATGGAGAGTCAGTTGCATGTCAGTGACGTGACTGATTTTGACTTGTGCTCATCTGAGGTGCCTTGTACCCATTTGCTAAAACTGACTAGAGAAGATTTTGCACTTTGAGTTATAAGCTTCCATAAATCACCCACTGGCTATCCTATTTCCATGTGCTTTGTAGCTTGAAGTGTTTATTTATAAAAATATGACTTTTTATAAATCAGAGCTTGAGGCTTTTAACACCAACTGTGCAGTAGTGGTTCATAATCCGTAAGAAGACAACAACAACAACGACAAAAGTGCAAACCAGAATCAGCAGCCTAGTATAAGAAAAGCATTTTGTCCCTAAAAATCAGAGCCTCTTTCAATGTCTTTTAAAAAAAATCTCTGCTTCCCTCTATACACATATTTGCACATCACTTTAGACTATGATTCTATACCTATGTAATTTGTAAAATGCATGTACAATATGTTAAGATTAGTTGGCATTGATTTAAACCTGTGGCCGACTCATGTTGATGTGTGGCAGAGGCCAACACAATATTGTAGAGCAACTGTCCTCCAACTAAAAAAAAAGAAAAAGTGAAACAAAATGAGCACATCACTGAAGAGGACGTGTGTCTATGATGAAGGGCAATTATTTGTTAGCTTAATTATGATACAAGGCATCGGTTAATCATCTTTGCTGGACACTATTGAGTGAATCATGGAATTAAGGATTCACAGTTTAAAAGGACATTATAGATTATTTGGCCTAGCATTTCATTCAGAGCAAACTGAGACCCAGAGAAGGCAGTTGAGCTAAGCTAACATAATTAGCACTAGAAGCTGGGTCTCCTGACCCTTAATCTGCATACTTCCACTTGACTCGAGGACTTCTTGATAGAAAATAGACTAGACTATGAAAAAAAAACCCCGCAATTCATTAAAGAGTGCTAAGTGACCAAGAATTATAGCCCTGGCTTTAGTTAGTGATTGACAGTAATCTACTTACTAATTGATGTTTTTTTAAGAATTCAGTTTGAGTCTTCAGCCATGAAAGTTTTTTTTATACATGCCAAATCATACATCAAAATACTATTTTTGAATCCTCATACTATCAGAGTGGTTCATACACACCTTGGAGGAGATGGGACTATTCTGAGAAAGATTTGGTCTGTGCTGGCTTTGAAGGGCCGAGTCTTTGGTCAGTGCTTCTCAAGGTGGGGTATATTCCTTGACCCTCTTAGAAGTTGTATGTGCTTTTGCAGATCATTCTCTTCCATTATGTGAATCCCAAACCACTAATAGATTTTAAAAGTGATACCTTTTTATGACAGTACTGTTCACTGCAAGTCAAACAGACTCAACCTGTACTTTCCAGGAAAGAACTACTCCAGGCACTACAATCAGCTTTAGTGGAAATGATCTGCTAGGGCAATGCTTCTCAAACTTCACTGTGAACTTGAATCATCTGGGGATCTTAGCAAAATGCAGATTCAGGTGGATGGGGGTGGCGAGGGCAGAGATTCTGCATTTCCAAGCAGCGCCCATAGATGCAGGTGTGGCTGGTCCTCAGACTGTATTTTGAGTAGCAAGGATCTAGGGGACTGAATAAACTTGGACAATCTTCCCCAACAGCTCCCTCACTCTTAACCAGTTGTGTGTGTATTGGGTGAACAGAGCCTCAGATATGTTACCTTTGCATTTCTGGGAGCTCTGGCAGTGTGTTCACTTTCACACATCAGCCAACCTCTGAGTCCCGTTCCTGTCAACATGGACTTATTGGGCTGGAATATTTAACTCACAGAGGGAGCTCAGATTCTTTGTGTTCCAGCTGAAGAAGTGAGCACACAAGTGGATTTGCCCAAGATTGCTCAGAAAAACAAAACAAAAACCCTCTCTCTAAGGCAGTATGTTAAATGTTTCCACTCTCCTTCTTCATCTGTATAAATTTTCACCCAGAGAAGTGAAAATTTCATCTTTATGAATTTTTACCCAGAGAAGTGAAAATTTCACAGAGAAGTGAAAATTTTCACCCCAAGAGCAGAACCCCCAGAGTGGCCCTAAATTACAAAAGAAGTAATTTTCAGTTTGTGGAGAGTCCTAAAACTCTAGTTTCTTGATTGCTATTTAAAGTATCCGGGAGATAAAAAGAATCAGAAAAACTGTACTACACTGTGCTGGAAATTGAATTTTGTCATCCACTTCCTATTCCTCAGTGGGCTTTGGCTTGGTATGGCATTTTATTCCACAAACAGGGACTGTATATATCGCCGAGTACTGAAAATACTCATTATAACCTCATATAAACACTGTACCTGCTGAATACGTAAACAAGCTGTACTGGGAAGATAGAAAATAGTCTTTTATTTTACTTAAGTGATAGAAAAATAGTCTTCAAAAATACATTGTTAAACTTATGGGTTTATATTAAAGTAGAATTTGTATATACAGTAAGGCAGTACTTCCGTGAGCATCCTGCTATGATTATATTTTAAATTAAAGTTAATCTTTTGGGACTTTTTTTTTCACTAACAGAAGACAAGGGTGTGTAATAAATTATCTATCATGCTCAAATGAAAGAGGAAAACATTTTAGAAGGATTCACCACATGAAACTCATTTGCCTCCTGTGTAAGAAAATTTCACTTTCTAAAACCCTATTTTCTAGAAGTTTCAGAATGAAATACAATTTAGGGGTAAAATCCATGCTTAATAAACTCAAACTACTAAAAAAAAATGGAGGCATCCTGTTTACTTGCATATTGGCCATGTGTCATTTTAAGGTAATAGGAACGGATGGAAACAATTTGTCAGGTGTTCTAGAATGAATCTTTTTAAGTGCATTGTATTTGGTTAATCCTAATAAAATGAAAGAGGAGTGCAAAGGTTAAGCAACTGGTCTTCAAAGTGGTTTTCATGGCATTTCTCTCCTATCTACCATCTTCCCATGGTAAACAATTTTGACTGACTTATACCCCTCTGTCACATACGAAACCATGAAGGCCTTTTCCAGATTATATACCTATTGGCACTGTCTCTTAAGAATACTAGGCAATGTGCTTTTATATCTTTGAACATATAATCTGACAACTAATAGCAAAAAAGTAAATCTACAAATCACACAAGATGGAACGATTTGTTCTGGAATCAGCTGTTGGACAGAGAGGCAACTGGTTGAAAATAGAGAATTAAGAGTGAACTGGGAGTTGGGTAGTGTCATTCTAACCCTGTTCTTGAGCCCTCTCTGGTAGAGTGCATTTCACGTACTCTGTAGTGTTCCCTGAAGGAAAATCACAATTGAACCCATCCTTCCATAACTCTCACTGCAAGAGTGCATAAAACCTGGGGGACCCAGTCCCCAGCCCAACTGGAGTCTGCAGTTGCCTGGGGGTGTGGGGGAGATAGCCAGGTCGGCCTTGGCTGGATTCTATGGCAGGGCTGGCGGGGCCTTCTTGGCTGGTTCTTCTAACAGAGTCAGGTTTTGCGCTTGCGGATCCGGCACCAACACCAGGATGTTGCTATCTGTCACCCGGGACACCTTTGAGTACTCCTTGCTGGCTTCAGGGGCGCCAAACTTCTCGTTTTGTTTTGGGAACAGAGCCAGCACTCCATCTTGGCTGACCTTGTGGATCTCCACATATTCCAAGGGTTTAGCAGAGATCAAGGGGGTTTTGTCTTGGGGTAGTGGCCACACCGTGTCTTGGTCAGGCTTGGAACTGCAGCCTTCTGACTCCCTCTGCTTGGTTGCCTTTCCTTCCCTGCCAGTTTCAATGGTTTTTGAGGCTTTTAAAGCATGTTGGTCTGTTTGGTCCAGCGAAGTGGCTGTGGTGCCTGCCATGCCCAGGGCCAGCTCACACACGTCAGCAATGTTGTGGTAAGAATATCTGGGGCTGTGTAGGCTGGGGGGCTGCGGGAAAGGCCATGTGGAAGATTTGGGTCCATTGGCCAGAAAATAGGGGATTTTGCCTTCCCCGCTTGTGCTCTGAGGGGCCTGGAGACATGTAAGGTTTGTTTCGGGATTCTCCAGCTTCTCAGGGCCCTCGGGAGTATGGAACTTGGAGGGATGGGCCTGAGGTTCATCACACTTTTCAGACAAGAGCGAAGGGCTGTCGAAGCTGCCCCGGCCAGAGTCACTGTCAAGATCCAGGTGCATGGGCTTCACGCCTTGCTCCGTGTGTTCTTTGGAGGGGCGTGGCATCAGCTGCTGGTCCTCACAGTCATCTACCTCTATGAACTCCATCAGCAAGTCCTCGCAGTCAGAAGTCGGGGGGAAGTCTTGGCTTTCCAGAGCTCTCAGAAGTTCTTCGGACTTGCCCTTCTATTAAAACATAGACACAAGGCGAGAAGGCTGTGATATCTGCAATCAAAGTGAACGCCATCAGAATAAATTCCCTGGGGCTGACTTTTCACAATCTTGTGCTTTTGGCCTCACAGTGGCTGATGTCAAGTGACATAATGAGTAGGTAACTGCTTTTATATACCTCCATGTTAAGCTGAAGGTCAAATCGAAACTATTAATATGTACTTCAACCTGCAGAGAAATGTAAAATGTTCTAACCCCTCTTTTCATTCAGAACACTTAAATTTAATTCCCACTTGAATCTGTCTAAATGGGCTCTGGCAAATACCAGCTCCCTTGTACTGAGCCAGTGTTAGCTGAGCACTCAAACTGAGCAAAAATTGCAGTAAGATATTCTGTTACTATGGCCTTATGTAGAGAATATTCAAGTGAGAGCTTACAAAGTCTGATGGAGGAGGGGCTGGTGGAAGGTCACGCTTTTGTATTCATCAAATATTCACCCACTTTCTCAACTGATTATTTGTATAAAATGTTTATGACAGGGCTTATGAACAGATTTGATAAACCTAACAAGCATTGCTGGAGAAGGCAATGGCACTCCACTCCAGTACTCTTGCCTGGAGAATCCCATAGATGGAGGAGCCTGGTAGGCTTCAGTCCATGGGGTCGCTAAGAGTCGGACACAACTGAGCGACTTCACTTTCACTTTTCACTTTCATGCATTGGAGAAGGCAATGGCAACCCACTCCAGTGTTCTTGCCTGGAGAATCCCAGGGACGGGGGAGCCTGGTGGGCTGCCGTCTATGGGGTAGCACAGAGTCGGACA